>NC_133392.1:83102041-85782041 GCF_047511655.1 Castor canadensis
AATACTATCTGCAAATCAGAATATTCAAGTTGGAAAAGTCTCATTTGGTTCAAATGGAACTATTCAGTTAACTTGAGGAAACACATGTATCTCTGAAAAGAACAATTCTGTTAGAAACAGTGTCATCAAACACATTGTTTTCCTGTGAGAATTGATTTAGTTTTTGAAAGAATACTTCCCTCAAGTCAGAAATCTCAAGGTGGAGAAAGGCTCATTTTGTAAGCCAATACAGTTAAGCTGAAGAAACTCATACATCTCTCCAAAGAAAATAATCTACGTTAGAAGCTAGAGCATCTAGTGTACTGGTTAGTGGAGAATTGATACTGTTTTCAAATGAATGCTGCTTGCTACATGCCTTTTCCAAGATAATAAGAAGCTCTCTTTGTTCCAAATAGGCCTATCCAGCAGAGTTGAAAAAACAAATATACCTCTCGAAAGAAACCCACATTATTTCCCTGTCAGAATGGAGTTTGTTTTGCAAGGAATAATTCCTGCTAATCATAGTTCTCAAGATGGAAAAAGGCTCATTTTGTTCCAAATGGACCAATTCAACTAAGGTGAAGAAAGACATGTATCTCATGAAAGAAAATCATCTTTGTTAGAAGCTCGAGCCTCCTGCACATTGTTTCCCTGTTAATATTGAGTTTGTTTTTGAATTAATATTCACTACAAATCAGAAGTTTCAAGGTGGAGAAAAGCTCATTTTTTTAAATAGGCCTGTTCAACTAAGTTGAAGAAACAAATATATCTCTTGACAGAAACCATGTGTGTTACAAGAAGGAGCATCTAGCACTTGTTTCCCTGTGAGAATTTAGTTCGTTTTTGAAAGGAAGACTTCCTGCCACTTAGGTGATTCAAGGTGGACATAGGCTCTCTTTGCTCCAAATAGGTATATGCAGCTGAGTTCAAGCAACCCATGTATCTCTCCAAAGCAAACCATCTGTGTTAGCAGATGCAGGTTCAAGCACATTGTTTCCCTGTGTGATTTGAGCTAGTTTTGGAAAGGAATACTTCCTGTTATGTGGGTTATCCAGGGTATTGACAGGCTCTCTTTGTTAGAAATAGGCCTGTACAGGTGAGTTGGTCAAACACATATATATCTTGAAAGAAAACCTTGTGTGTTAGCACTACCCTGTGAGAATTGAGGTAGTTTCCAATGCAGTACATAGTGCAAATCATAGTTTTGAAGATGCAGAAAGGCTCATTTTTTCCAAGTTGGCCTATTCAGCTAAGTTGAGAACCACATTATTTTGGAAAAGAAGTCCATTTGTGTTAGAGGCAGCAGCATGTAGCACATTTCTTCCCTGTGAGAATTGAGTTAGATTTTGAAAGGAAACTTAGCTGTTTCAAGGGGAGATAGGCTCGGTTTGCTCGCAAAGGCTTCTTCACCTGAGTTGAAGAAATACAGGATCTATCCAAAAGAAAGCCACTGTGTTAGGAGCTGAAGCATCTTGCACATAGCTTCCATGTAAATTTACGTTACTTTTTGAAAGGAATACTTCCTGCAAAGCATAATTTTCAAGGTGGATAAAGGGCTCACTTTGTTCCAAACAGGCATTCAGCTGAGTTGAAGAACACATGTACCTCTCCTTAGAAAAACATCTATGTCAGATGCTGCACATTCTAGCACATTGTTTCCAAGTGAGAATTGACTTAGTTTTGAAAGGAATCCTTTCTGCAACTTAGGTATTTGAAGGTGAAGTTAGGCTCTGTTGGCTCCAAATAGGTATATTCAGCTGAGTATACCTCTCCTAAGAAAAACATCTTTGTTACAAGCTTCACCATCAAGCCTATTGTTTCCTTTGAGAATTGAGTTAGTTTTTGAAAGGAATATTTCATGCTAGGTGGGTTTTCCATGGTACAGATAGCCTCTCTTTGTTCCAAGTAGGCCTATACACCTGAGTTGATGAATCAGGCATGTCTCTGAAAAGAAACCCATGTGTGTAAAAAGCAGCACAATCTATCACACTGTTTACCTCTGAGAATTTAGTTAATTTTTGAAAGGAATACTTCCAGCAAATCAGAAATTTCAAGGTTGAGAAAGGCTCATTTATTTCCAAATAGACCTATTCAGCCGAGTTCAAGAAACACGTATATATCTCCAAAAAAAAAAAAAACTATCTTCAAGGTGCAGCATCTAGCACACTGTTTCCCAGGTAAACTGAGTTAGGTTTTGAAAGGAATACTTCCTGCCACTTTGGTTCTTTTAAGTGGAGGTAGGCTCACTTTGTTGCAAAGAGGCCTATTCAGCTCAGTTGATGAAACACATGTATCTCTCGAAAGAAAGCCATTTGAGTTAAAAGCACTAAGCATCTAACAACCATGTTGTTTACTTGTGTGAATATAGTTAGGTTTTGAAAGAAATACTTCCTGCAAAACAGAATTTTCAAAGTGGAGAAAGTTCATTTTGTGCCCTATAGGCCATTTCAGTAAGTTGAAGGAAACACAAGTATCTCTCGCAAGAAAACCAACTGTCTTAGAAGCAGGAGCATCTAGAACATTGTTTCCCTGTGAGAATAAAGTTGGTTCTCAAAGGAGTACTTTCTGCAAATCAAAGTTTTAAAGGTGGAGAAAGGCTCGTTTGGTTCCAAATTGGCCTAGTCAGCTAAGGTGAAACACATGTATATCACGAATGAAAACCACTATTTAGAAGTAGGAGCATCTGGCACTTTGTTTCTCTGTGAGAATTGAGTATGTTTTAGTAGGAATACTTCGTATAAATTACACTTTCAAGGTGGAGAAAGGCTCATTTGGTTCCAAATAGGTCTATTCATCTAAGTAGAAGAAACACATGCATTTTCGAAAGAAAACAATCCGAGTGAGAAGCACAAGCATCTAGCACAGTAGTTTCCCTGTGAGAATTGACTGAGTCTTGCAGAAATACTTCCTTCTAATCATATTTTTCAATGTAGATAATGGCTCATTTTGTAGTAAGTAGCCTATTCAGCGAAGTTGTAGAAACATATGTATTTGTCAAAAGAACACCCTCTGTTGTAGAAGCAAAGCATCTTGCTCATTATTGACATGTGAGCAGTGGGTCTCTTTTTTAAGGAATACGTCCTGCAAGTCACAAATATTCAGTGTGAAATAGGTTCTTGCTTCCAAAGAGGACTATTCATCAAAGCTGAAGAAACATGTGTATCTTTCAAACAAAACCACACATGTTAACAGCAGGAGTACCAAGCACATTGTTTTCCTCCAATGATTGTGTCAGTTTTGGAAAGAATACATCCTGCAACAGCAGGGTTTCAAGGTGGGAGTAGGCTCTATTTATTCCATAACCCTATTCAGCTGAGTTGAACAAACACATGTACCCCTCCAAAGAAAACCATCCAGGCTAGCAGCTGCAGCATCTAGCACATTGTTTATATGTGACCATTGAGTTACTTTGAAAGGAATACTTCCTGCAAATCATAGTTTTTAAGATGTAGAAAGGCTCATTTTCTTGCAAGCAGGGTATTCAAATTTGATGAAGAAAGGCATGTATCACTTGAGGGAAAATATCTGTGTTAGAAGCAGGAATATCTAGCATATTTTTTCCCTGTAGAATTGAGTGAGGTTTTGAAACTAGGACTCCAAGCTAATCATAGTTTTCACAGTGGAGAAAGGCTCATTTTGTTCCAAATAGGCCTATTCAGTTGAGTGGATGAAACATACGTACCTCTCCAAAGAAAACCATCTATGCGAGTAGATGCAACACTAACACACTGTTTCCTTCTGAGCATTGAGTTAGTTTTTGAAGAGAATATATCCTGCCAATAAGCATTTTCAAGATGGAGAAATGCTCATTTTTTCCAAGTAGGCCTATTCAGCTGAGTTGTAGAAAGACTTTTATCTCACCATAGAAAATCATCTGTGTTAGAAGCAGGAGCCTTTTGCACAGGGTTTCCTATCAAAATTGAGCTAGTTTTTAAAAGGAATACTTCCTGCAACTTAGATGTTTCAAGCTGGAGATAAGCTCTCTCTGTTCCAAATAGGCCAATTTAGCTGAGTTGAAGAAACACATGTATCTTTCCAAAGAAAACTATCTATGTTAGAAGCTGCAGCATATAGCACACTGTTTCCTTATGAGAATTGAGCTTGTTTTAGAAAGGAATCCGTCCTGCAACTTAGGTTTTTCAAGGTGGAGTTAGGCTCTGTTCGCTCCCAATAGGTATATTCATCTAGGTTGAAGAAACCCATGTATGTCTCAAAAGAAATCTATCAATATGAGAAGCTGCAGCATCTAGCACATTGTTTTCCAGCGAGAATTGATGTAGCTTTTGAAAGGAATACTTCCTGCTATAGGCATTTTCCAAAGTAGAGATAGGCTCTCTTTGTTCCTATATAGCTGAGTTCATGAAACACATATATCTCTGGGTAGAAACCCATGTGTGTTAGATTGGCAGCATCTTGCACATTGTCTCCCTGTGAGAACTGAGTTAGTTTATGACAGGAATACTTTCAGGAAATGAGGGTTTTCCAAGTGGAGAAAGGCTCATTTTTTTCCAAACAAGCCTATTCAAGTGCAGTGAAGAAACACAAGTAGCTCTTGAAAGAAAACCATCTGTATTAGAAGCAGGAACACCTAGCACGTTTTTTCCCTGTGAGAATTCAGTTAGTTTTTCAATGGAATACTTCAAGCTTTAGGTTTTTCAAGGTGGATATAGGCTCTGTTTGCTACAAATAGGCCTATTAAGCTGAGTTGCAGAAACACTGTATCTCTTGAAAGAAAACCATATGTGTTAGAAGCAGAAGCCCATTAATTCCCTGGGACAATTGAGTTAATTTCTGAAAGTAATTCTTCCGGCCACTTGTGTTTTTCAAGGTGGAGATAGGCTCTCTTTGTTCCAAATAGGTGTATTGAGCTACGTTGATGCAACACATGTTTCTCTCGAAAGAAACCCATTTGTGTTAGAAGCAGTAGCGTCTAGTACATTGTTTCCCTGTGAGAATTGAGTTAGTTTTTCAAAAAAATACTTCTTCCAACTTCAGTGCGTAAAGATGGAGATAGGCTCTGTTAGCTCCAAATACGCCTATTCTTCTGAGAGAAAGGGCACATGCACCTCTCCAAGGAAAACCATCTATGTTAGAAGTGGCAGCATCTAAAATATTGTTTCCCTGTAAGAATTGAGTTAGTTTTTGAAAGGAATACTTCCTGCTTCACATAGTTTTCCAGGTAGAGAAAGGCTTATTTTTTTCCAAGTGGGCCTACTCAGGTAAGTTGAAGAAACACATGTATATCTCGAAAGGAAACCACCTGTGTTAGAAGCAGGAGCATCAAGCACATTGCTTTCCTGTGGAAATTGAGTTCGTTTTTCAAAGGAATACTTCCGGCAACTTTGGTGTTGTAAAGTGTGTATGGGCTCTGTGTGATCCAAATAGGCCTATTTGGCTGAGTTGAAGAACACATGCATCTATTCAAAGAAAACCATCCATTGAAGAAGCTGCAGCATCTACCACATTGTTTCCCTGTAAGAACTGAGTGATTATTTCAAAGGAATACTTCCTCCTTAAAATCGTTTTCAAGGTCAAGAAGGCTCACTTTGTTCCAAATACATATTAGACTAAGCTGAAAAAACACATGTATATCCAGAAAGAAACTAACTGTATTAGAAGTTGAAGCATCTAGCACATTATTGCCCTGTGATAGTTGAGTTCATTTTTGAAAGGAATACTATCTGCAAATCAGAATATTCAAGTTGGAAAAGTCTCATTTGGTTTCAAATGGAACTATTCAGTTAACTTGAGGAAACACATGTATCTCTGAAAAGAACAATTCTGTTAGAAACAGTGTCATCAAACACATTGTTTTCCTGTGAGAATTGATTTAGTTTTTGAAAGAATACTTCCCTCAAGTCAGAAATCTCAAGGTGGAGAAAGGCTCATTTTGTAAGCCAATACAGTTAAGCTGAAGAAACTCATACATCTCTCCAAAGAAAATAATCTACGTTAGAAGCTAGAGCATCTAGTGTACTGGTTAGTGGGAGAATTGATACTGTTTTTCAAATGAATGCTGCTTGCTACATGCCTTTTCCAAGATAATAAGAAGCTCTCTTTGTTCCAAATAGGCCTATCCAGCAGAGTTGAAAAAACAAATATACCTCTCGAAAGAAACCCACATTATTTCCCTGTCAGAATGGAGTTTGTTTTGCAAGGAATAATTCCTGCTAATCATAGTTCTCAAGATGGAAAAAGGCTCATTTTGTTCCAAATGGACCAATTCAACTAAGGTGAAGAAAGACATGTATCTCATGAAAGAAAATCATCTTTGTTAGAAGCTCGAGCCTCCTGCACATTGTTTCCCTGTTAATATTGAGTTTGTTTTTGAATGAATATTCACTACAAATCAGAAGTTTCAAGGTGGAGAAAAGCTCATTTTTTTTAAATAGGCCTGTTCAACTAAGTTGAAGAAACAAATATATCTCTTGACAGAAAACCATGTGTGTTACAAGAAGGAGCATCTAGCACATTGTTTCCCTGTGAGAATTTAGTTCGTTTTTGAAAGGAAGACTTCCTGCCACTTAGGTGATTCAAGGTGGACATAGGCTCTCTTTGCTCCAAATAGGTATATGCAGCTGAGTTCAAGCAACCCATGTATCTCTCCAAAGCAAACCATCTGTGTTAGCAGATGCAGGTTCAAGCACATTGTTTCCCTGTGTGATTTGAGCTAGTTTTGGAAAGGAATACTTCCTGTTATGTGGGTTATCCAGGGTATTGACAGGCTCTCTTTGTTAGAAATAGGCCTGTACAGGTGAGTTGGTCAAACACATATATATCTTGAAAGAAAACCTTGTGTGTTAGCACTACCCTGTGAGAATTGAGGTAGTTTCCAATGCAGTACATAGTGCAAATCATAGTTTTGAAGATGCAGAAAGGCTCATTTTTTCCAAGTTGGCCTATTCAGCTAAGTTGAAGAACCACATTTATTTTGGAAAAGAAGTCCATTTGTGTTAGAGGCAGCAGCATGTAGCACATTTCTTCCCTGTGAGAATTGAGTTAGATTTTGAAAGGAAACTTAGCTGTTTCAAGGGGAGATAGGCTCGGTTTGCTCGCAAAGGCTTCTTCACCTGAGTTGAAGAAATACAGGTATCTATCCAAAGAAAGCCATCTGTGTTAGGAGCTGAAGCATCTTGCACATAGCTTCCATGTAAATTTACGTTACTTTTTGAAAGGAATACTTCCTGCAAAGCATAATTTTCAAGGTGGATAAAGGCTCACTTTGTTCCAAACAGGCAATTCAGCTGAGTTGAAGAAACACATGTACCTCTCCTTAGAAAAACATCTATGTCAGATGCTGCACATTCTAGCACATTGTTTCCAAGTGAGAATTGACTTAGTTTTTGAAAGGAATCCTTTTCTGCAACTTAGGTATTTGAAGGTGAAGTTAGGCTCTGTTGGCTCCAAATAGGTATATTCAGCTGAGTATACCTCTCCTAAGAAAAACATCTTTGTTACAAGCTTCACCATCAAGCCTATTGTTTCCTTTTGAGAATTGAGTTAGTTTTTGAAAGGAATATTTCATGCTAGGTGGGTTTTCCATGGTACAGATAGCCTCTCTTTGTTCCAAGTAGGCCTATACACCTGAGTTGATGAATCAGGCATGTCTCTGAAAAGAAACCCATGTGTGTAAAAAGCAGCACAATCTATCACACTGTTTACCTCTGAGAATTTAGTTAATTTTTGAAAGGAATACTTCCAGCAAATCAGAAATTTCAAGGTTGAGAAAGGCTCATTTATTTCCAAATAGACCTATTCAGCCGAGTTCAAGAAACACGTATATATCTCCAAAAAAAAAAAAAAAACTATCTTCTAAGGTGCAGCATCTAGCACACTGTTTCCCAGGTAAAACTGAGTTAGGTTTTGAAAGGAATACTTCCTGCCACTTTGGTTCTTTAAAGTGGAGGTAGGCTCACTTTGTTGCAAAGAGGCCTATTCAGCTCAGTTGATGAAACACATGTATCTCTCGAAAGAAAGCCATTTGAGTTAAAAGCACTAGCATCTAACAACCATGTTGTTTACTTGTGTGAATATAGTTAGGTTTTGAAAGAAATACTTCCTGCAAAACAGAATTTTCAAAGTGGAGAAAGGTTCATTTTGTGCCCTATAGGCCATTTCAGTAAGTTGAAGGAACACAAGTATCTCTCGCAAGAAAACCAACTGTCTTAGAAGCAGGAGCATCTAGAACATTGTTTCCCTGTGAGAATAAAGTTGGTTCTCAAAGGAGTACTTTCTGCAAATCAAAGTTTTAAAGGTGGAGAAAGGCTCGTTTGGTTCCAAATTGGCCTAGTCAGCTAAGGTGAAACACATGTATATCACGAATGAAAACCACTATTTAGAAGTAGGAGCATCTGGCACTTTGTTTCTCTGTGAGAATTGAGTATGTTTTAGTAGGAATACTTCGTATAAATTACACTTTTCAAGGTGGAGAAAGGCTCATTTGGTTCCAAATAGGTCTATTCATCTAAGTAGAAGAAACACATGCATTTTTCGAAAGAAAACAATCCGAGTGAGAAGCACAAGCATCTAGCACATAGTTTCCCTGTGAGAATTGACTGAGTCTTGCAGAAATACTTCCTTCTAATCATATTTTTCAATGTAGATAATGGCTCATTTTGTAGTAAGTAGGCCTATTCAGCGAAGTTGTAGAAACATATGTATTTGTCAAAAGAACACCCTCTGTTGTAGAAGCAAAGCATCTTGCTCATTATTGACATGTGAGCAGTGGGTCTCTTTTTTAAGGAATACGTCCTGCAAGTCACAATATTCAGAGTGGAAATAGGTTCATTTGCTTCCAAAGAGGACTATTCATCAAAGCTGAAGAAACATGTGTATCTTTCAAACAAAACCACACATGTTAACAGCAGGAGTACCAAGCACATTGTTTTCCTCCAATGATTGTGTCAGTTTTGGAAAGAATACATCCTGCAACAGCAGGGTTTCAAGGTGGGAGTAGGCTCTATTTATTCCATTAACCCTATTCAGCTGAGTTGAACAAACACATGTACCCCTCCAAAGAAAACCATCCAGGCTAGCAGCTGCAGCATCTAGCACATTGTTTATATGTGACCATTGAGTTACTTTTGAAAGGAATACTTCCTGCAAATCATAGTTTTTAAGATGTAGAAAGGCTCATTTTCTTGCAAGCAGGGTATTCAAATTTGATGAAGAAAGGCATGTATCACTTGAGGGAAAAATATCTGTGTTAGAAGCAGGAATATCTAGCATATTTTTTCCCTGTAGAATTGAGTGAGGTTTTGAAACTAGGACTCCAAGCTAATCATAGTTTTCACAGTGGAGAAAGGCTCATTTTGTTCCAAATAGGCCTATTCAGTTGAGTGGATGAAACATACGTACCTCTCCAAAGAAAACCATCTATGCGAGTAGATGCAACACTAACACACTGTTTCCTTCTGAGCATTGAGTTAGTTTTTGAAGAGAATATATCCTGCCAATAAGCATTTTCAAGATGGAGAAATGCTCATTTTTTCCAAGTAGGCCTATTCAGCTGAGTTGTAGAAAGACTTTTATCTCACCATAGAAAATCATCTGTGTTAGAAGCAGGAGCCTTTTGCACAGGGTTTCCTATCAAAATTGAGCTAGTTTTTAAAAGGAATACTTCCTGCAACTTAGATGTTTCAAGCTGGAGATAAGCTCTCTCTGTTCCAAATAGGCCAATTTAGCTGAGTTGAAGAAACACATGTATCTTTCCAAAGAAAACTATCTATGTTAGAAGCTGCAGCATATAGCACACTGTTTCCTTATGAGAATTGAGCTTGTTTTAGAAAGGAATCCGTCCTGCAACTTAGGTTTTTCAAGGTGGAGTTAGGCTCTGTTCGCTCCCAATAGGTATATTCATCTAGGTTGAAGAAACCCATGTATGTCTCAAAAGAAATCTATCAATATGAGAAGCTGCAGCATCTAGCACATTGTTTTCCAGCGAGAATTGATGTAGCTTTTGAAAGGAATACTTCCTGCTATAGGCATTTTCCAAAGTAGAGATAGGCTCTCTTTGTTCCTATATAGCTGAGTTCATGAAACACATATATCTCTGGGTAGAAACCCATGTGTGTTAGATTGGCAGCATCTTGCACATTGTCTCCCTGTGAGAACTGAGTTAGTTTATGACAGGAATACTTTCAGGAAATGAGGGTTTTCCAAGTGGAGAAAGGCTCATTTTTTTCCAAACAAGCCTATTCAAGTGCAGTGAAGAAACACAAGTAGCTCTTGAAAGAAAACCATCTGTATTAGAAGCAGGAACACCTAGCACGTTTTTTCCCTGTGAGAATTCAGTTAGTTTTTCAATGGAATACTTCAAGCTTTAGGTTTTTCAAGGTGGATATAGGCTCTGTTTGCTACAAATAGGCCTATTAAGCTGAGTTGCAGAAACACTGTATCTCTTGAAAGAAAACCATATGTGTTAGAAGCAGAAGCCCATTAATTCCCTGGGACAATTGAGTTAATTTCTGAAAGTAATTCTTCCGGCCACTTGTGTTTTTCAAGGTGGAGATAGGCTCTCTTTGTTCCAAATAGGTGTATTGAGCTACGTTGATGCAACACATGTTTCTCTCGAAAGAAACCCATTTGTGTTAGAAGCAGTAGCGTCTAGTACATTGTTTCCCTGTGAGAATTGAGTTAGTTTTTCAAAAAAATACTTCTTCCAACTTCAGTGCGTAAAGATGGAGATAGGCTCTGTTAGCTCCAAATACGCCTATTCTTCTGAGAGAAAGGGCACATGCACCTCTCCAAGGAAAACCATCTATGTTAGAAGTGGCAGCATCTAAAATATTGTTTCCCTGTAAGAATTGAGTTAGTTTTTGAAAGGAATACTTCCTGCTTCACATAGTTTTCCAGGTAGAGAAAGGCTTATTTTTTTCCAAGTGGGCCTACTCAGGTAAGTTGAAGAAACACATGTATATCTCGAAAGGAAACCACCTGTGTTAGAAGCAGGAGCATCAAGCACATTGCTTTCCTGTGGAAATTGAGTTCGTTTTTCAAAGGAATACTTCCGGCAACTTTGGTGTTGTAAAGTGTGTATGGGCTCTGTGTGATCCAAATAGGCCTATTTGGCTGAGTTGAAGAACACATGCATCTATTCAAAGAAAACCATCCATTGAAGAAGCTGCAGCATCTACCACATTGTTTCCCTGTAAGAACTGAGTGATTATTTCAAAGGAATACTTCCTCCTTAAAATCGTTTTCAAGGTCAAGAAGGCTCACTTTGTTCCAAATACATATTAGACTAAGCTGAAAAAACACATGTATATCCAGAAAGAAACTAACTGTATTAGAAGTTGAAGCATCTAGCACATTATTGCCCTGTGATAGTTGAGTTCATTTTTGAAAGGAATACTATCTGCAAATCAGAATATTCAAGTTGGAAAAGTCTCATTTGGTTTCAAATGGAACTATTCAGTTAACTTGAGGAAACACATGTATCTCTGAAAAGAACAATTCTGTTAGAAACAGTGTCATCAAACACATTGTTTTCCTGTGAGAATTGATTTAGTTTTTGAAAGAATACTTCCCTCAAGTCAGAAATCTCAAGGTGGAGAAAGGCTCATTTTGTAAGCCAATACAGTTAAGCTGAAGAAACTCATACATCTCTCCAAAGAAAATAATCTACGTTAGAAGCTAGAGCATCTAGTGTACTGGTTAGTGGGAGAATTGATACTGTTTTTCAAATGAATGCTGCTTGCTACATGCCTTTTCCAAGATAATAAGAAGCTCTCTTTGTTCCAAATAGGCCTATCCAGCAGAGTTGAAAAAACAAATATACCTCTCGAAAGAAACCCACATTATTTCCCTGTCAGAATGGAGTTTGTTTTGCAAGGAATAATTCCTGCTAATCATAGTTCTCAAGATGGAAAAAGGCTCATTTTGTTCCAAATGGACCAATTCAACTAAGGTGAAGAAAGACATGTATCTCATGAAAGAAAATCATCTTTGTTAGAAGCTCGAGCCTCCTGCACATTGTTTCCCTGTTAATATTGAGTTTGTTTTTGAATGAATATTCACTACAAATCAGAAGTTTCAAGGTGGAGAAAAGCTCATTTTTTTTAAATAGGCCTGTTCAACTAAGTTGAAGAAACAAATATATCTCTTGACAGAAAACCATGTGTGTTACAAGAAGGAGCATCTAGCACATTGTTTCCCTGTGAGAATTTAGTTCGTTTTTGAAAGGAAGACTTCCTGCCACTTAGGTGATTCAAGGTGGACATAGGCTCTCTTTGCTCCAAATAGGTATATGCAGCTGAGTTCAAGCAACCCATGTATCTCTCCAAAGCAAACCATCTGTGTTAGCAGATGCAGGTTCAAGCACATTGTTTCCCTGTGTGATTTGAGCTAGTTTTGGAAAGGAATACTTCCTGTTATGTGGGTTATCCAGGGTATTGACAGGCTCTCTTTGTTAGAAATAGGCCTGTACAGGTGAGTTGGTCAAACACATATATATCTTGAAAGAAAACCTTGTGTGTTAGCACTACCCTGTGAGAATTGAGGTAGTTTCCAATGCAGTACATAGTGCAAATCATAGTTTTGAAGATGCAGAAAGGCTCATTTTTTCCAAGTTGGCCTATTCAGCTAAGTTGAAGAACCACATTTATTTTGGAAAAGAAGTCCATTTGTGTTAGAGGCAGCAGCATGTAGCACATTTCTTCCCTGTGAGAATTGAGTTAGATTTTGAAAGGAAACTTAGCTGTTTCAAGGGGAGATAGGCTCGGTTTGCTCGCAAAGGCTTCTTCACCTGAGTTGAAGAAATACAGGTATCTATCCAAAGAAAGCCATCTGTGTTAGGAGCTGAAGCATCTTGCACATAGCTTCCATGTAAATTTACGTTACTTTTTGAAAGGAATACTTCCTGCAAAGCATAATTTTCAAGGTGGATAAAGGCTCACTTTGTTCCAAACAGGCAATTCAGCTGAGTTGAAGAAACACATGTACCTCTCCTTAGAAAAACATCTATGTCAGATGCTGCACATTCTAGCACATTGTTTCCAAGTGAGAATTGACTTAGTTTTTGAAAGGAATCCTTTTCTGCAACTTAGGTATTTGAAGGTGAAGTTAGGCTCTGTTGGCTCCAAATAGGTATATTCAGCTGAGTATACCTCTCCTAAGAAAAACATCTTTGTTACAAGCTTCACCATCAAGCCTATTGTTTCCTTTTGAGAATTGAGTTAGTTTTTGAAAGGAATATTTCATGCTAGGTGGGTTTTCCATGGTACAGATAGCCTCTCTTTGTTCCAAGTAGGCCTATACACCTGAGTTGATGAATCAGGCATGTCTCTGAAAAGAAACCCATGTGTGTAAAAAGCAGCACAATCTATCACACTGTTTACCTCTGAGAATTTAGTTAATTTTTGAAAGGAATACTTCCAGCAAATCAGAAATTTCAAGGTTGAGAAAGGCTCATTTATTTCCAAATAGACCTATTCAGCCGAGTTCAAGAAACACGTATATATCTCCAAAAAAAAAAAAAAAACTATCTTCTAAGGTGCAGCATCTAGCACACTGTTTCCCAGGTAAAACTGAGTTAGGTTTTGAAAGGAATACTTCCTGCCACTTTGGTTCTTTAAAGTGGAGGTAGGCTCACTTTGTTGCAAAGAGGCCTATTCAGCTCAGTTGATGAAACACATGTATCTCTCGAAAGAAAGCCATTTGAGTTAAAAGCACTAGCATCTAACAACCATGTTGTTTACTTGTGTGAATATAGTTAGGTTTTGAAAGAAATACTTCCTGCAAAACAGAATTTTCAAAGTGGAGAAAGGTTCATTTTGTGCCCTATAGGCCATTTCAGTAAGTTGAAGGAACACAAGTATCTCTCGCAAGAAAACCAACTGTCTTAGAAGCAGGAGCATCTAGAACATTGTTTCCCTGTGAGAATAAAGTTGGTTCTCAAAGGAGTACTTTCTGCAAATCAAAGTTTTAAAGGTGGAGAAAGGCTCGTTTGGTTCCAAATTGGCCTAGTCAGCTAAGGTGAAACACATGTATATCACGAATGAAAACCACTATTTAGAAGTAGGAGCATCTGGCACTTTGTTTCTCTGTGAGAATTGAGTATGTTTTAGTAGGAATACTTCGTATAAATTACACTTTTCAAGGTGGAGAAAGGCTCATTTGGTTCCAAATAGGTCTATTCATCTAAGTAGAAGAAACACATGCATTTTTCGAAAGAAAACAATCCGAGTGAGAAGCACAAGCATCTAGCACATAGTTTCCCTGTGAGAATTGACTGAGTCTTGCAGAAATACTTCCTTCTAATCATATTTTTCAATGTAGATAATGGCTCATTTTGTAGTAAGTAGGCCTATTCAGCGAAGTTGTAGAAACATATGTATTTGTCAAAAGAACACCCTCTGTTGTAGAAGCAAAGCATCTTGCTCATTATTGACATGTGAGCAGTGGGTCTCTTTTTTAAGGAATACGTCCTGCAAGTCACAATATTCAGAGTGGAAATAGGTTCATTTGCTTCCAAAGAGGACTATTCATCAAAGCTGAAGAAACATGTGTATCTTTCAAACAAAACCACACATGTTAACAGCAGGAGTACCAAGCACATTGTTTTCCTCCAATGATTGTGTCAGTTTTGGAAAGAATACATCCTGCAACAGCAGGGTTTCAAGGTGGGAGTAGGCTCTATTTATTCCATTAACCCTATTCAGCTGAGTTGAACAAACACATGTACCCCTCCAAAGAAAACCATCCAGGCTAGCAGCTGCAGCATCTAGCACATTGTTTATATGTGACCATTGAGTTACTTTTGAAAGGAATACTTCCTGCAAATCATAGTTTTTAAGATGTAGAAAGGCTCATTTTCTTGCAAGCAGGGTATTCAAATTTGATGAAGAAAGGCATGTATCACTTGAGGGAAAAATATCTGTGTTAGAAGCAGGAATATCTAGCATATTTTTTCCCTGTAGAATTGAGTGAGGTTTTGAAACTAGGACTCCAAGCTAATCATAGTTTTCACAGTGGAGAAAGGCTCATTTTGTTCCAAATAGGCCTATTCAGTTGAGTGGATGAAACATACGTACCTCTCCAAAGAAAACCATCTATGCGAGTAGATGCAACACTAACACACTGTTTCCTTCTGAGCATTGAGTTAGTTTTTGAAGAGAATATATCCTGCCAATAAGCATTTTCAAGATGGAGAAATGCTCATTTTTTCCAAGTAGGCCTATTCAGCTGAGTTGTAGAAAGACTTTTATCTCACCATAGAAAATCATCTGTGTTAGAAGCAGGAGCCTTTTGCACAGGGTTTCCTATCAAAATTGAGCTAGTTTTTAAAAGGAATACTTCCTGCAACTTAGATGTTTCAAGCTGGAGATAAGCTCTCTCTGTTCCAAATAGGCCAATTTAGCTGAGTTGAAGAAACACATGTATCTTTCCAAAGAAAACTATCTATGTTAGAAGCTGCAGCATATAGCACACTGTTTCCTTATGAGAATTGAGCTTGTTTTAGAAAGGAATCCGTCCTGCAACTTAGGTTTTTCAAGGTGGAGTTAGGCTCTGTTCGCTCCCAATAGGTATATTCATCTAGGTTGAAGAAACCCATGTATGTCTCAAAAGAAATCTATCAATATGAGAAGCTGCAGCATCTAGCACATTGTTTTCCAGCGAGAATTGATGTAGCTTTTGAAAGGAATACTTCCTGCTATAGGCATTTTCCAAAGTAGAGATAGGCTCTCTTTGTTCCTATATAGCTGAGTTCATGAAACACATATATCTCTGGGTAGAAACCCATGTGTGTTAGATTGGCAGCATCTTGCACATTGTCTCCCTGTGAGAACTGAGTTAGTTTATGACAGGAATACTTTCAGGAAATGAGGGTTTTCCAAGTGGAGAAAGGCTCATTTTTTTCCAAACAAGCCTATTCAAGTGCAGTGAAGAAACACAAGTAGCTCTTGAAAGAAAACCATCTGTATTAGAAGCAGGAACACCTAGCACGTTTTTTCCCTGTGAGAATTCAGTTAGTTTTTCAATGGAATACTTCAAGCTTTAGGTTTTTCAAGGTGGATATAGGCTCTGTTTGCTACAAATAGGCCTATTAAGCTGAGTTGCAGAAACACTGTATCTCTTGAAAGAAAACCATATGTGTTAGAAGCAGAAGCCCATTAATTCCCTGGGACAATTGAGTTAATTTCTGAAAGTAATTCTTCCGGCCACTTGTGTTTTTCAAGGTGGAGATAGGCTCTCTTTGTTCCAAATAGGTGTATTGAGCTACGTTGATGCAACACATGTTTCTCTCGAAAGAAACCCATTTGTGTTAGAAGCAGTAGCGTCTAGTACATTGTTTCCCTGTGAGAATTGAGTTAGTTTTTCAAAAAAATACTTCTTCCAACTTCAGTGCGTAAAGATGGAGATAGGCTCTGTTAGCTCCAAATACGCCTATTCTTCTGAGAGAAAGGGCACATGCACCTCTCCAAGGAAAACCATCTATGTTAGAAGTGGCAGCATCTAAAATATTGTTTCCCTGTAAGAATTGAGTTAGTTTTTGAAAGGAATACTTCCTGCTTCACATAGTTTTCCAGGTAGAGAAAGGCTTATTTTTTTCCAAGTGGGCCTACTCAGGTAAGTTGAAGAAACACATGTATATCTCGAAAGGAAACCACCTGTGTTAGAAGCAGGAGCATCAAGCACATTGCTTTCCTGTGGAAATTGAGTTCGTTTTTCAAAGGAATACTTCCGGCAACTTTGGTGTTGTAAAGTGTGTATGGGCTCTGTGTGATCCAAATAGGCCTATTTGGCTGAGTTGAAGAACACATGCATCTATTCAAAGAAAACCATCCATTGAAGAAGCTGCAGCATCTACCACATTGTTTCCCTGTAAGAACTGAGTGATTATTTCAAAGGAATACTTCCTCCTTAAAATCGTTTTCAAGGTCAAGAAGGCTCACTTTGTTCCAAATACATATTAGACTAAGCTGAAAAAACACATGTATATCCAGAAAGAAACTAACTGTATTAGAAGTTGAAGCATCTAGCACATTATTGCCCTGTGATAGTTGAGTTCATTTTTGAAAGGAATACTATCTGCAAATCAGAATATTCAAGTTGGAAAAGTCTCATTTGGTTTCAAATGGAACTATTCAGTTAACTTGAGGAAACACATGTATCTCTGAAAAGAACAATTCTGTTAGAAACAGTGTCATCAAACACATTGTTTTCCTGTGAGAATTGATTTAGTTTTTGAAAGAATACTTCCCTCAAGTCAGAAATCTCAAGGTGGAGAAAGGCTCATTTTGTAAGCCAATACAGTTAAGCTGAAGAAACTCATACATCTCTCCAAAGAAAATAATCTACGTTAGAAGCTAGAGCATCTAGTGTACTGGTTAGTGGGAGAATTGATACTGTTTTTCAAATGAATGCTGCTTGCTACATGCCTTTTCCAAGATAATAAGAAGCTCTCTTTGTTCCAAATAGGCCTATCCAGCAGAGTTGAAAAAACAAATATACCTCTCGAAAGAAACCCACATTATTTCCCTGTCAGAATGGAGTTTGTTTTGCAAGGAATAATTCCTGCTAATCATAGTTCTCAAGATGGAAAAAGGCTCATTTTGTTCCAAATGGACCAATTCAACTAAGGTGAAGAAAGACATGTATCTCATGAAAGAAAATCATCTTTGTTAGAAGCTCGAGCCTCCTGCACATTGTTTCCCTGTTAATATTGAGTTTGTTTTTGAATGAATATTCACTACAAATCAGAAGTTTCAAGGTGGAGAAAAGCTCATTTTTTTTAAATAGGCCTGTTCAACTAAGTTGAAGAAACAAATATATCTCTTGACAGAAAACCATGTGTGTTACAAGAAGGAGCATCTAGCACATTGTTTCCCTGTGAGAATTTAGTTCGTTTTTGAAAGGAAGACTTCCTGCCACTTAGGTGATTCAAGGTGGACATAGGCTCTCTTTGCTCCAAATAGGTATATGCAGCTGAGTTCAAGCAACCCATGTATCTCTCCAAAGCAAACCATCTGTGTTAGCAGATGCAGGTTCAAGCACATTGTTTCCCTGTGTGATTTGAGCTAGTTTTGGAAAGGAATACTTCCTGTTATGTGGGTTATCCAGGGTATTGACAGGCTCTCTTTGTTAGAAATAGGCCTGTACAGGTGAGTTGGTCAAACACATATATATCTTGAAAGAAAACCTTGTGTGTTAGCACTACCCTGTGAGAATTGAGGTAGTTTCCAATGCAGTACATAGTGCAAATCATAGTTTTGAAGATGCAGAAAGGCTCATTTTTTCCAAGTTGGCCTATTCAGCTAAGTTGAAGAACCACATTTATTTTGGAAAAGAAGTCCATTTGTGTTAGAGGCAGCAGCATGTAGCACATTTCTTCCCTGTGAGAATTGAGTTAGATTTTGAAAGGAAACTTAGCTGTTTCAAGGGGAGATAGGCTCGGTTTGCTCGCAAAGGCTTCTTCACCTGAGTTGAAGAAATACAGGTATCTATCCAAAGAAAGCCATCTGTGTTAGGAGCTGAAGCATCTTGCACATAGCTTCCATGTAAATTTACGTTACTTTTTGAAAGGAATACTTCCTGCAAAGCATAATTTTCAAGGTGGATAAAGGCTCACTTTGTTCCAAACAGGCAATTCAGCTGAGTTGAAGAAACACATGTACCTCTCCTTAGAAAAACATCTATGTCAGATGCTGCACATTCTAGCACATTGTTTCCAAGTGAGAATTGACTTAGTTTTTGAAAGGAATCCTTTTCTGCAACTTAGGTATTTGAAGGTGAAGTTAGGCTCTGTTGGCTCCAAATAGGTATATTCAGCTGAGTATACCTCTCCTAAGAAAAACATCTTTGTTACAAGCTTCACCATCAAGCCTATTGTTTCCTTTTGAGAATTGAGTTAGTTTTTGAAAGGAATATTTCATGCTAGGTGGGTTTTCCATGGTACAGATAGCCTCTCTTTGTTCCAAGTAGGCCTATACACCTGAGTTGATGAATCAGGCATGTCTCTGAAAAGAAACCCATGTGTGTAAAAAGCAGCACAATCTATCACACTGTTTACCTCTGAGAATTTAGTTAATTTTTGAAAGGAATACTTCCAGCAAATCAGAAATTTCAAGGTTGAGAAAGGCTCATTTATTTCCAAATAGACCTATTCAGCCGAGTTCAAGAAACACGTATATATCTCCAAAAAAAAAAAAAAAACTATCTTCTAAGGTGCAGCATCTAGCACACTGTTTCCCAGGTAAAACTGAGTTAGGTTTTGAAAGGAATACTTCCTGCCACTTTGGTTCTTTAAAGTGGAGGTAGGCTCACTTTGTTGCAAAGAGGCCTATTCAGCTCAGTTGATGAAACACATGTATCTCTCGAAAGAAAGCCATTTGAGTTAAAAGCACTAGCATCTAACAACCATGTTGTTTACTTGTGTGAATATAGTTAGGTTTTGAAAGAAATACTTCCTGCAAAACAGAATTTTCAAAGTGGAGAAAGGTTCATTTTGTGCCCTATAGGCCATTTCAGTAAGTTGAAGGAACACAAGTATCTCTCGCAAGAAAACCAACTGTCTTAGAAGCAGGAGCATCTAGAACATTGTTTCCCTGTGAGAATAAAGTTGGTTCTCAAAGGAGTACTTTCTGCAAATCAAAGTTTTAAAGGTGGAGAAAGGCTCGTTTGGTTCCAAATTGGCCTAGTCAGCTAAGGTGAAACACATGTATATCACGAATGAAAACCACTATTTAGAAGTAGGAGCATCTGGCACTTTGTTTCTCTGTGAGAATTGAGTATGTTTTAGTAGGAATACTTCGTATAAATTACACTTTTCAAGGTGGAGAAAGGCTCATTTGGTTCCAAATAGGTCTATTCATCTAAGTAGAAGAAACACATGCATTTTTCGAAAGAAAACAATCCGAGTGAGAAGCACAAGCATCTAGCACATAGTTTCCCTGTGAGAATTGACTGAGTCTTGCAGAAATACTTCCTTCTAATCATATTTTTCAATGTAGATAATGGCTCATTTTGTAGTAAGTAGGCCTATTCAGCGAAGTTGTAGAAACATATGTATTTGTCAAAAGAACACCCTCTGTTGTAGAAGCAAAGCATCTTGCTCATTATTGACATGTGAGCAGTGGGTCTCTTTTTTAAGGAATACGTCCTGCAAGTCACAATATTCAGAGTGGAAATAGGTTCATTTGCTTCCAAAGAGGACTATTCATCAAAGCTGAAGAAACATGTGTATCTTTCAAACAAAACCACACATGTTAACAGCAGGAGTACCAAGCACATTGTTTTCCTCCAATGATTGTGTCAGTTTTGGAAAGAATACATCCTGCAACAGCAGGGTTTCAAGGTGGGAGTAGGCTCTATTTATTCCATTAACCCTATTCAGCTGAGTTGAACAAACACATGTACCCCTCCAAAGAAAACCATCCAGGCTAGCAGCTGCAGCATCTAGCACATTGTTTATATGTGACCATTGAGTTACTTTTGAAAGGAATACTTCCTGCAAATCATAGTTTTTAAGATGTAGAAAGGCTCATTTTCTTGCAAGCAGGGTATTCAAATTTGATGAAGAAAGGCATGTATCACTTGAGGGAAAAATATCTGTGTTAGAAGCAGGAATATCTAGCATATTTTTTCCCTGTAGAATTGAGTGAGGTTTTGAAACTAGGACTCCAAGCTAATCATAGTTTTCACAGTGGAGAAAGGCTCATTTTGTTCCAAATAGGCCTATTCAGTTGAGTGGATGAAACATACGTACCTCTCCAAAGAAAACCATCTATGCGAGTAGATGCAACACTAACACACTGTTTCCTTCTGAGCATTGAGTTAGTTTTTGAAGAGAATATATCCTGCCAATAAGCATTTTCAAGATGGAGAAATGCTCATTTTTTCCAAGTAGGCCTATTCAGCTGAGTTGTAGAAAGACTTTTATCTCACCATAGAAAATCATCTGTGTTAGAAGCAGGAGCCTTTTGCACAGGGTTTCCTATCAAAATTGAGCTAGTTTTTAAAAGGAATACTTCCTGCAACTTAGATGTTTCAAGCTGGAGATAAGCTCTCTCTGTTCCAAATAGGCCAATTTAGCTGAGTTGAAGAAACACATGTATCTTTCCAAAGAAAACTATCTATGTTAGAAGCTGCAGCATATAGCACACTGTTTCCTTATGAGAATTGAGCTTGTTTTAGAAAGGAATCCGTCCTGCAACTTAGGTTTTTCAAGGTGGAGTTAGGCTCTGTTCGCTCCCAATAGGTATATTCATCTAGGTTGAAGAAACCCATGTATGTCTCAAAAGAAATCTATCAATATGAGAAGCTGCAGCATCTAGCACATTGTTTTCCAGCGAGAATTGATGTAGCTTTTGAAAGGAATACTTCCTGCTATAGGCATTTTCCAAAGTAGAGATAGGCTCTCTTTGTTCCTATATAGCTGAGTTCATGAAACACATATATCTCTGGGTAGAAACCCATGTGTGTTAGATTGGCAGCATCTTGCACATTGTCTCCCTGTGAGAACTGAGTTAGTTTATGACAGGAATACTTTCAGGAAATGAGGGTTTTCCAAGTGGAGAAAGGCTCATTTTTTTCCAAACAAGCCTATTCAAGTGCAGTGAAGAAACACAAGTAGCTCTTGAAAGAAAACCATCTGTATTAGAAGCAGGAACACCTAGCACGTTTTTTCCCTGTGAGAATTCAGTTAGTTTTTCAATGGAATACTTCAAGCTTTAGGTTTTTCAAGGTGGATATAGGCTCTGTTTGCTACAAATAGGCCTATTAAGCTGAGTTGCAGAAACACTGTATCTCTTGAAAGAAAACCATATGTGTTAGAAGCAGAAGCCCATTAATTCCCTGGGACAATTGAGTTAATTTCTGAAAGTAATTCTTCCGGCCACTTGTGTTTTTCAAGGTGGAGATAGGCTCTCTTTGTTCCAAATAGGTGTATTGAGCTACGTTGATGCAACACATGTTTCTCTCGAAAGAAACCCATTTGTGTTAGAAGCAGTAGCGTCTAGTACATTGTTTCCCTGTGAGAATTGAGTTAGTTTTTCAAAAAAATACTTCTTCCAACTTCAGTGCGTAAAGATGGAGATAGGCTCTGTTAGCTCCAAATACGCCTATTCTTCTGAGAGAAAGGGCACATGCACCTCTCCAAGGAAAACCATCTATGTTAGAAGTGGCAGCATCTAAAATATTGTTTCCCTGTAAGAATTGAGTTAGTTTTTGAAAGGAATACTTCCTGCTTCACATAGTTTTCCAGGTAGAGAAAGGCTTATTTTTTTCCAAGTGGGCCTACTCAGGTAAGTTGAAGAAACACATGTATATCTCGAAAGGAAACCACCTGTGTTAGAAGCAGGAGCATCAAGCACATTGCTTTCCTGTGGAAATTGAGTTCGTTTTTCAAAGGAATACTTCCGGCAACTTTGGTGTTGTAAAGTGTGTATGGGCTCTGTGTGATCCAAATAGGCCTATTTGGCTGAGTTGAAGAACACATGCATCTATTCAAAGAAAACCATCCATTGAAGAAGCTGCAGCATCTACCACATTGTTTCCCTGTAAGAACTGAGTGATTATTTCAAAGGAATACTTCCTCCTTAAAATCGTTTTCAAGGTCAAGAAGGCTCACTTTGTTCCAAATACATATTAGACTAAGCTGAAAAAACACATGTATATCCAGAAAGAAACTAACTGTATTAGAAGTTGAAGCATCTAGCACATTATTGCCCTGTGATAGTTGAGTTCATTTTTGAAAGGAATACTATCTGCAAATCAGAATATTCAAGTTGGAAAAGTCTCATTTGGTTTCAAATGGAACTATTCAGTTAACTTGAGGAAACACATGTATCTCTGAAAAGAACAATTCTGTTAGAAACAGTGTCATCAAACACATTGTTTTCCTGTGAGAATTGATTTAGTTTTTGAAAGAATACTTCCCTCAAGTCAGAAATCTCAAGGTGGAGAAAGGCTCATTTTGTAAGCCAATACAGTTAAGCTGAAGAAACTCATACATCTCTCCAAAGAAAATAATCTACGTTAGAAGCTAGAGCATCTAGTGTACTGGTTAGTGGGAGAATTGATACTGTTTTTCAAATGAATGCTGCTTGCTACATGCCTTTTCCAAGATAATAAGAAGCTCTCTTTGTTCCAAATAGGCCTATCCAGCAGAGTTGAAAAAACAAATATACCTCTCGAAAGAAACCCACATTATTTCCCTGTCAGAATGGAGTTTGTTTTGCAAGGAATAATTCCTGCTAATCATAGTTCTCAAGATGGAAAAAGGCTCATTTTGTTCCAAATGGACCAATTCAACTAAGGTGAAGAAAGACATGTATCTCATGAAAGAAAATCATCTTTGTTAGAAGCTCGAGCCTCCTGCACATTGTTTCCCTGTTAATATTGAGTTTGTTTTTGAATGAATATTCACTACAAATCAGAAGTTTCAAGGTGGAGAAAAGCTCATTTTTTTTAAATAGGCCTGTTCAACTAAGTTGAAGAAACAAATATATCTCTTGACAGAAAACCATGTGTGTTACAAGAAGGAGCATCTAGCACATTGTTTCCCTGTGAGAATTTAGTTCGTTTTTGAAAGGAAGACTTCCTGCCACTTAGGTGATTCAAGGTGGACATAGGCTCTCTTTGCTCCAAATAGGTATATGCAGCTGAGTTCAAGCAACCCATGTATCTCTCCAAAGCAAACCATCTGTGTTAGCAGATGCAGGTTCAAGCACATTGTTTCCCTGTGTGATTTGAGCTAGTTTTGGAAAGGAATACTTCCTGTTATGTGGGTTATCCAGGGTATTGACAGGCTCTCTTTGTTAGAAATAGGCCTGTACAGGTGAGTTGGTCAAACACATATATATCTTGAAAGAAAACCTTGTGTGTTAGCACTACCCTGTGAGAATTGAGGTAGTTTCCAATGCAGTACATAGTGCAAATCATAGTTTTGAAGATGCAGAAAGGCTCATTTTTTCCAAGTTGGCCTATTCAGCTAAGTTGAAGAACCACATTTATTTTGGAAAAGAAGTCCATTTGTGTTAGAGGCAGCAGCATGTAGCACATTTCTTCCCTGTGAGAATTGAGTTAGATTTTGAAAGGAAACTTAGCTGTTTCAAGGGGAGATAGGCTCGGTTTGCTCGCAAAGGCTTCTTCACCTGAGTTGAAGAAATACAGGTATCTATCCAAAGAAAGCCATCTGTGTTAGGAGCTGAAGCATCTTGCACATAGCTTCCATGTAAATTTACGTTACTTTTTGAAAGGAATACTTCCTGCAAAGCATAATTTTCAAGGTGGATAAAGGCTCACTTTGTTCCAAACAGGCAATTCAGCTGAGTTGAAGAAACACATGTACCTCTCCTTAGAAAAACATCTATGTCAGATGCTGCACATTCTAGCACATTGTTTCCAAGTGAGAATTGACTTAGTTTTTGAAAGGAATCCTTTTCTGCAACTTAGGTATTTGAAGGTGAAGTTAGGCTCTGTTGGCTCCAAATAGGTATATTCAGCTGAGTATACCTCTCCTAAGAAAAACATCTTTGTTACAAGCTTCACCATCAAGCCTATTGTTTCCTTTTGAGAATTGAGTTAGTTTTTGAAAGGAATATTTCATGCTAGGTGGGTTTTCCATGGTACAGATAGCCTCTCTTTGTTCCAAGTAGGCCTATACACCTGAGTTGATGAATCAGGCATGTCTCTGAAAAGAAACCCATGTGTGTAAAAAGCAGCACAATCTATCACACTGTTTACCTCTGAGAATTTAGTTAATTTTTGAAAGGAATACTTCCAGCAAATCAGAAATTTCAAGGTTGAGAAAGGCTCATTTATTTCCAAATAGACCTATTCAGCCGAGTTCAAGAAACACGTATATATCTCCAAAAAAAAAAAAAAAACTATCTTCTAAGGTGCAGCATCTAGCACACTGTTTCCCAGGTAAAACTGAGTTAGGTTTTGAAAGGAATACTTCCTGCCACTTTGGTTCTTTAAAGTGGAGGTAGGCTCACTTTGTTGCAAAGAGGCCTATTCAGCTCAGTTGATGAAACACATGTATCTCTCGAAAGAAAGCCATTTGAGTTAAAAGCACTAGCATCTAACAACCATGTTGTTTACTTGTGTGAATATAGTTAGGTTTTGAAAGAAATACTTCCTGCAAAACAGAATTTTCAAAGTGGAGAAAGGTTCATTTTGTGCCCTATAGGCCATTTCAGTAAGTTGAAGGAACACAAGTATCTCTCGCAAGAAAACCAACTGTCTTAGAAGCAGGAGCATCTAGAACATTGTTTCCCTGTGAGAATAAAGTTGGTTCTCAAAGGAGTACTTTCTGCAAATCAAAGTTTTAAAGGTGGAGAAAGGCTCGTTTGGTTCCAAATTGGCCTAGTCAGCTAAGGTGAAACACATGTATATCACGAATGAAAACCACTATTTAGAAGTAGGAGCATCTGGCACTTTGTTTCTCTGTGAGAATTGAGTATGTTTTAGTAGGAATACTTCGTATAAATTACACTTTTCAAGGTGGAGAAAGGCTCATTTGGTTCCAAATAGGTCTATTCATCTAAGTAGAAGAAACACATGCATTTTTCGAAAGAAAACAATCCGAGTGAGAAGCACAAGCATCTAGCACATAGTTTCCCTGTGAGAATTGACTGAGTCTTGCAGAAATACTTCCTTCTAATCATATTTTTCAATGTAGATAATGGCTCATTTTGTAGTAAGTAGGCCTATTCAGCGAAGTTGTAGAAACATATGTATTTGTCAAAAGAACACCCTCTGTTGTAGAAGCAAAGCATCTTGCTCATTATTGACATGTGAGCAGTGGGTCTCTTTTTTAAGGAATACGTCCTGCAAGTCACAATATTCAGAGTGGAAATAGGTTCATTTGCTTCCAAAGAGGACTATTCATCAAAGCTGAAGAAACATGTGTATCTTTCAAACAAAACCACACATGTTAACAGCAGGAGTACCAAGCACATTGTTTTCCTCCAATGATTGTGTCAGTTTTGGAAAGAATACATCCTGCAACAGCAGGGTTTCAAGGTGGGAGTAGGCTCTATTTATTCCATTAACCCTATTCAGCTGAGTTGAACAAACACATGTACCCCTCCAAAGAAAACCATCCAGGCTAGCAGCTGCAGCATCTAGCACATTGTTTATATGTGACCATTGAGTTACTTTTGAAAGGAATACTTCCTGCAAATCATAGTTTTTAAGATGTAGAAAGGCTCATTTTCTTGCAAGCAGGGTATTCAAATTTGATGAAGAAAGGCATGTATCACTTGAGGGAAAAATATCTGTGTTAGAAGCAGGAATATCTAGCATATTTTTTCCCTGTAGAATTGAGTGAGGTTTTGAAACTAGGACTCCAAGCTAATCATAGTTTTCACAGTGGAGAAAGGCTCATTTTGTTCCAAATAGGCCTATTCAGTTGAGTGGATGAAACATACGTACCTCTCCAAAGAAAACCATCTATGCGAGTAGATGCAACACTAACACACTGTTTCCTTCTGAGCATTGAGTTAGTTTTTGAAGAGAATATATCCTGCCAATAAGCATTTTCAAGATGGAGAAATGCTCATTTTTTCCAAGTAGGCCTATTCAGCTGAGTTGTAGAAAGACTTTTATCTCACCATAGAAAATCATCTGTGTTAGAAGCAGGAGCCTTTTGCACAGGGTTTCCTATCAAAATTGAGCTAGTTTTTAAAAGGAATACTTCCTGCAACTTAGATGTTTCAAGCTGGAGATAAGCTCTCTCTGTTCCAAATAGGCCAATTTAGCTGAGTTGAAGAAACACATGTATCTTTCCAAAGAAAACTATCTATGTTAGAAGCTGCAGCATATAGCACACTGTTTCCTTATGAGAATTGAGCTTGTTTTAGAAAGGAATCCGTCCTGCAACTTAGGTTTTTCAAGGTGGAGTTAGGCTCTGTTCGCTCCCAATAGGTATATTCATCTAGGTTGAAGAAACCCATGTATGTCTCAAAAGAAATCTATCAATATGAGAAGCTGCAGCATCTAGCACATTGTTTTCCAGCGAGAATTGATGTAGCTTTTGAAAGGAATACTTCCTGCTATAGGCATTTTCCAAAGTAGAGATAGGCTCTCTTTGTTCCTATATAGCTGAGTTCATGAAACACATATATCTCTGGGTAGAAACCCATGTGTGTTAGATTGGCAGCATCTTGCACATTGTCTCCCTGTGAGAACTGAGTTAGTTTATGACAGGAATACTTTCAGGAAATGAGGGTTTTCCAAGTGGAGAAAGGCTCATTTTTTTCCAAACAAGCCTATTCAAGTGCAGTGAAGAAACACAAGTAGCTCTTGAAAGAAAACCATCTGTATTAGAAGCAGGAACACCTAGCACGTTTTTTCCCTGTGAGAATTCAGTTAGTTTTTCAATGGAATACTTCAAGCTTTAGGTTTTTCAAGGTGGATATAGGCTCTGTTTGCTACAAATAGGCCTATTAAGCTGAGTTGCAGAAACACTGTATCTCTTGAAAGAAAACCATATGTGTTAGAAGCAGAAGCCCATTAATTCCCTGGGACAATTGAGTTAATTTCTGAAAGTAATTCTTCCGGCCACTTGTGTTTTTCAAGGTGGAGATAGGCTCTCTTTGTTCCAAATAGGTGTATTGAGCTACGTTGATGCAACACATGTTTCTCTCGAAAGAAACCCATTTGTGTTAGAAGCAGTAGCGTCTAGTACATTGTTTCCCTGTGAGAATTGAGTTAGTTTTTCAAAAAAATACTTCTTCCAACTTCAGTGCGTAAAGATGGAGATAGGCTCTGTTAGCTCCAAATACGCCTATTCTTCTGAGAGAAAGGGCACATGCACCTCTCCAAGGAAAACCATCTATGTTAGAAGTGGCAGCATCTAAAATATTGTTTCCCTGTAAGAATTGAGTTAGTTTTTGAAAGGAATACTTCCTGCTTCACATAGTTTTCCAGGTAGAGAAAGGCTTATTTTTTTCCAAGTGGGCCTACTCAGGTAAGTTGAAGAAACACATGTATATCTCGAAAGGAAACCACCTGTGTTAGAAGCAGGAGCATCAAGCACATTGCTTTCCTGTGGAAATTGAGTTCGTTTTTCAAAGGAATACTTCCGGCAACTTTGGTGTTGTAAAGTGTGTATGGGCTCTGTGTGATCCAAATAGGCCTATTTGGCTGAGTTGAAGAACACATGCATCTATTCAAAGAAAACCATCCATTGAAGAAGCTGCAGCATCTACCACATTGTTTCCCTGTAAGAACTGAGTGATTATTTCAAAGGAATACTTCCTCCTTAAAATCGTTTTCAAGGTCAAGAAGGCTCACTTTGTTCCAAATACATATTAGACTAAGCTGAAAAAACACATGTATATCCAGAAAGAAACTAACTGTATTAGAAGTTGAAGCATCTAGCACATTATTGCCCTGTGATAGTTGAGTTCATTTTTGAAAGGAATACTATCTGCAAATCAGAATATTCAAGTTGGAAAAGTCTCATTTGGTTTCAAATGGAACTATTCAGTTAACTTGAGGAAACACATGTATCTCTGAAAAGAACAATTCTGTTAGAAACAGTGTCATCAAACACATTGTTTTCCTGTGAGAATTGATTTAGTTTTTGAAAGAATACTTCCCTCAAGTCAGAAATCTCAAGGTGGAGAAAGGCTCATTTTGTAAGCCAATACAGTTAAGCTGAAGAAACTCATACATCTCTCCAAAGAAAATAATCTACGTTAGAAGCTAGAGCATCTAGTGTACTGGTTAGTGGGAGAATTGATACTGTTTTTCAAATGAATGCTGCTTGCTACATGCCTTTTCCAAGATAATAAGAAGCTCTCTTTGTTCCAAATAGGCCTATCCAGCAGAGTTGAAAAAACAAATATACCTCTCGAAAGAAACCCACATTATTTCCCTGTCAGAATGGAGTTTGTTTTGCAAGGAATAATTCCTGCTAATCATAGTTCTCAAGATGGAAAAAGGCTCATTTTGTTCCAAATGGACCAATTCAACTAAGGTGAAGAAAGACATGTATCTCATGAAAGAAAATCATCTTTGTTAGAAGCTCGAGCCTCCTGCACATTGTTTCCCTGTTAATATTGAGTTTGTTTTTGAATGAATATTCACTACAAATCAGAAGTTTCAAGGTGGAGAAAAGCTCATTTTTTTTAAATAGGCCTGTTCAACTAAGTTGAAGAAACAAATATATCTCTTGACAGAAAACCATGTGTGTTACAAGAAGGAGCATCTAGCACATTGTTTCCCTGTGAGAATTTAGTTCGTTTTTGAAAGGAAGACTTCCTGCCACTTAGGTGATTCAAGGTGGACATAGGCTCTCTTTGCTCCAAATAGGTATATGCAGCTGAGTTCAAGCAACCCATGTATCTCTCCAAAGCAAACCATCTGTGTTAGCAGATGCAGGTTCAAGCACATTGTTTCCCTGTGTGATTTGAGCTAGTTTTGGAAAGGAATACTTCCTGTTATGTGGGTTATCCAGGGTATTGACAGGCTCTCTTTGTTAGAAATAGGCCTGTACAGGTGAGTTGGTCAAACACATATATATCTTGAAAGAAAACCTTGTGTGTTAGCACTACCCTGTGAGAATTGAGGTAGTTTCCAATGCAGTACATAGTGCAAATCATAGTTTTGAAGATGCAGAAAGGCTCATTTTTTCCAAGTTGGCCTATTCAGCTAAGTTGAAGAACCACATTTATTTTGGAAAAGAAGTCCATTTGTGTTAGAGGCAGCAGCATGTAGCACATTTCTTCCCTGTGAGAATTGAGTTAGATTTTGAAAGGAAACTTAGCTGTTTCAAGGGGAGATAGGCTCGGTTTGCTCGCAAAGGCTTCTTCACCTGAGTTGAAGAAATACAGGTATCTATCCAAAGAAAGCCATCTGTGTTAGGAGCTGAAGCATCTTGCACATAGCTTCCATGTAAATTTACGTTACTTTTTGAAAGGAATACTTCCTGCAAAGCATAATTTTCAAGGTGGATAAAGGCTCACTTTGTTCCAAACAGGCAATTCAGCTGAGTTGAAGAAACACATGTACCTCTCCTTAGAAAAACATCTATGTCAGATGCTGCACATTCTAGCACATTGTTTCCAAGTGAGAATTTACTTAGTTTTTGAAAGGAATCCTTTTCTGCAACTTAGGTATTTGAAGGTGAAGTTAGGCTCTGTTGGCTCCAAATAGGTATATTCAGCTGAGTATACCTCTCCTAAGAAAAACATCTTTGTTACAAGCTTCACCATCAAGCCTATTGTTTCCTTTTGAGAATTGAGTTAGTTTTTGAAAGGAATATTTCATGCTAGGTGGGTTTTCCATGGTACAGATAGCCTCTCTTTGTTCCAAGTAGGCCTATACACCTGAGTTGATGAATCAGGCATGTCTCTGAAAAGAAACCCATGTGTGTAAAAAGCAGCACAATCTATCACACTGTTTACCTCTGAGAATTTAGTTAATTTTTGAAAGGAATACTTCCAGCAAATCAGAAATTTCAAGGTTGAGAAAGGCTCATTTATTTCCAAATAGACCTATTCAGCCGAGTTCAAGAAACACGTATATATCTCCAAAAAAAAAAAAAAAACTATCTTCTAAGGTGCAGCATCTAGCACACTGTTTCCCAGGTAAAACTGAGTTAGGTTTTGAAAGGAATACTTCCTGCCACTTTGGTTCTTTAAAGTGGAGGTAGGCTCACTTTGTTGCAAAGAGGCCTATTCAGCTCAGTTGATGAAACACATGTATCTCTCGAAAGAAAGCCATTTGAGTTAAAAGCACTAGCATCTAACAACCATGTTGTTTACTTGTGTGAATATAGTTAGGTTTTGAAAGAAATACTTCCTGCAAAACAGAATTTTCAAAGTGGAGAAAGGTTCATTTTGTGCCCTATAGGCCATTTCAGTAAGTTGAAGGAACACAAGTATCTCTCGCAAGAAAACCAACTGTCTTAGAAGCAGGAGCATCTAGAACATTGTTTCCCTGTGAGAATAAAGTTGGTTCTCAAAGGAGTACTTTCTGCAAATCAAAGTTTTAAAGGTGGAGAAAGGCTCGTTTGGTTCCAAATTGGCCTAGTCAGCTAAGGTGAAACACATGTATATCACGAATGAAAACCACTATTTAGAAGTAGGAGCATCTGGCACTTTGTTTCTCTGTGAGAATTGAGTATGTTTTAGTAGGAATACTTCGTATAAATTACACTTTTCAAGGTGGAGAAAGGCTCATTTGGTTCCAAATAGGTCTATTCATCTAAGTAGAAGAAACACATGCATTTTTCGAAAGAAAACAATCCGAGTGAGAAGCACAAGCATCTAGCACATAGTTTCCCTGTGAGAATTGACTGAGTCTTGCAGAAATACTTCCTTCTAATCATATTTTTCAATGTAGATAATGGCTCATTTTGTAGTAAGTAGGCCTATTCAGCGAAGTTGTAGAAACATATGTATTTGTCAAAAGAACACCCTCTGTTGTAGAAGCAAAGCATCTTGCTCATTATTGACATGTGAGCAGTGGGTCTCTTTTTTAAGGAATACGTCCTGCAAGTCACAATATTCAGAGTGGAAATAGGTTCATTTGCTTCCAAAGAGGACTATTCATCAAAGCTGAAGAAACATGTGTATCTTTCAAACAAAACCACACATGTTAACAGCAGGAGTACCAAGCACATTGTTTTCCTCCAATGATTGTGTCAGTTTTGGAAAGAATACATCCTGCAACAGCAGGGTTTCAAGGTGGGAGTAGGCTCTATTTATTCCATTAACCCTATTCAGCTGAGTTGAACAAACACATGTACCCCTCCAAAGAAAACCATCCAGGCTAGCAGCTGCAGCATCTAGCACATTGTTTATATGTGACCATTGAGTTACTTTTGAAAGGAATACTTCCTGCAAATCATAGTTTTTAAGATGTAGAAAGGCTCATTTTCTTGCAAGCAGGGTATTCAAATTTGATGAAGAAAGGCATGTATCACTTGAGGGAAAAATATCTGTGTTAGAAGCAGGAATATCTAGCATATTTTTTCCCTGTAGAATTGAGTGAGGTTTTGAAACTAGGACTCCAAGCTAATCATAGTTTTCACAGTGGAGAAAGGCTCATTTTGTTCCAAATAGGCCTATTCAGTTGAGTGGATGAAACATACGTACCTCTCCAAAGAAAACCATCTATGCGAGTAGATGCAACACTAACACACTGTTTCCTTCTGAGCATTGAGTTAGTTTTTGAAGAGAATATATCCTGCCAATAAGCATTTTCAAGATGGAGAAATGCTCATTTTTTCCAAGTAGGCCTATTCAGCTGAGTTGTAGAAAGACTTTTATCTCACCATAGAAAATCATCTGTGTTAGAAGCAGGAGCCTTTTGCACAGGGTTTCCTATCAAAATTGAGCTAGTTTTTAAAAGGAATACTTCCTGCAACTTAGATGTTTCAAGCTGGAGATAAGCTCTCTCTGTTCCAAATAGGCCAATTTAGCTGAGTTGAAGAAACACATGTATCTTTCCAAAGAAAACTATCTATGTTAGAAGCTGCAGCATATAGCACACTGTTTCCTTATGAGAATTGAGCTTGTTTTAGAAAGGAATCCGTCCTGCAACTTAGGTTTTTCAAGGTGGAGTTAGGCTCTGTTCGCTCCCAATAGGTATATTCATCTAGGTTGAAGAAACCCATGTATGTCTCAAAAGAAATCTATCAATATGAGAAGCTGCAGCATCTAGCACATTGTTTTCCAGCGAGAATTGATGTAGCTTTTGAAAGGAATACTTCCTGCTATAGGCATTTTCCAAAGTAGAGATAGGCTCTCTTTGTTCCTATATAGCTGAGTTCATGAAACACATATATCTCTGGGTAGAAACCCATGTGTGTTAGATTGGCAGCATCTTGCACATTGTCTCCCTGTGAGAACTGAGTTAGTTTATGACAGGAATACTTTCAGGAAATGAGGGTTTTCCAAGTGGAGAAAGGCTCATTTTTTTCCAAACAAGCCTATTCAAGTGCAGTGAAGAAACACAAGTAGCTCTTGAAAGAAAACCATCTGTATTAGAAGCAGGAACACCTAGCACGTTTTTTCCCTGTGAGAATTCAGTTAGTTTTTCAATGGAATACTTCAAGCTTTAGGTTTTTCAAGGTGGATATAGGCTCTGTTTGCTACAAATAGGCCTATTAAGCTGAGTTGCAGAAACACTGTATCTCTTGAAAGAAAACCATATGTGTTAGAAGCAGAAGCCCATTAATTCCCTGGGACAATTGAGTTAATTTCTGAAAGTAATTCTTCCGGCCACTTGTGTTTTTCAAGGTGGAGATAGGCTCTCTTTGTTCCAAATAGGTGTATTGAGCTACGTTGATGCAACACATGTTTCTCTCGAAAGAAACCCATTTGTGTTAGAAGCAGTAGCGTCTAGTACATTGTTTCCCTGTGAGAATTGAGTTAGTTTTTCAAAAAAATACTTCTTCCAACTTCAGTGCGTAAAGATGGAGATAGGCTCTGTTAGCTCCAAATACGCCTATTCTTCTGAGAGAAAGGGCACATGCACCTCTCCAAGGAAAACCATCTATGTTAGAAGTGGCAGCATCTAAAATATTGTTTCCCTGTAAGAATTGAGTTAGTTTTTGAAAGGAATACTTCCTGCTTCACATAGTTTTCCAGGTAGAGAAAGGCTTATTTTTTTCCAAGTGGGCCTACTCAGGTAAGTTGAAGAAACACATGTATATCTCGAAAGGAAACCACCTGTGTTAGAAGCAGGAGCATCAAGCACATTGCTTTCCTGTGGAAATTGAGTTCGTTTTTCAAAGGAATACTTCCGGCAACTTTGGTGTTGTAAAGTGTGTATGGGCTCTGTGTGATCCAAATAGGCGTATTTGGCTGAGTTGAAGAACACATGCATCTATTCAAAGAAAACCATCCATTGAAGAAGCTGCAGCATCTACCACATTGTTTCCCTGTAAGAACTGAGTGATTATTTCAAAGGAATACTTCCTCCTTAAAATCGTTTTCAAGGTCAAGAAGGCTCACTTTGTTCCAAATACATATTAGACTAAGCTGAAAAAACACATGTATATCCAGAAAGAAACTAACTGTATTAGAAGTTGAAGCATCTAGCACATTATTGCCCTGTGATAGTTGAGTTCATTTTTGAAAGGAATACTATCTGCAAATCAGAATATTCAAGTTGGAAAAGTCTCATTTGGTTTCAAATGGAACTATTCAGTTAACTTGAGGAAACACATGTATCTCTGAAAAGAACAATTCTGTTAGAAACAGTGTCATCAAACACATTGTTTTCCTGTGAGAATTGATTTAGTTTTTGAAAGAATACTTCCCTCAAGTCAGAAATCTCAAGGTGGAGAAAGGCTCATTTTGTAAGCCAATACAGTTAAGCTGAAGAAACTCATACATCTCTCCAAAGAAAATAATCTACGTTAGAAGCTAGAGCATCTAGTGTACTGGTTAGTGGGAGAATTGATACTGTTTTTCAAATGAATGCTGCTTGCTACATGCCTTTTCCAAGATAATAAGAAGCTCTCTTTGTTCCAAATAGGCCTATCCAGCAGAGTTGAAAAAACAAATATACCTCTCGAAAGAAACCCACATTATTTCCCTGTCAGAATGGAGTTTGTTTTGCAAGGAATAATTCCTGCTAATCATAGTTCTCAAGATGGAAAAAGGCTCATTTTGTTCCAAATGGACCAATTCAACTAAGGTGAAGAAAGACATGTATCTCATGAAAGAAAATCATCTTTGTTAGAAGCTCGAGCCTCCTGCACATTGTTTCCCTGTTAATATTGAGTTTGTTTTTGAATGAATATTCACTACAAATCAGAAGTTTCAAGGTGGAGAAAAGCTCATTTTTTTTAAATAGGCCTGTTCAACTAAGTTGAAGAAACAAATATATCTCTTGACAGAAAACCATGTGTGTTACAAGAAGGAGCATCTAGCACATTGTTTCCCTGTGAGAATTTAGTTCGTTTTTGAAAGGAAGACTTCCTGCCACTTAGGTGATTCAAGGTGGACATAGGCTCTCTTTGCTCCAAATAGGTATATGCAGCTGAGTTCAAGCAACCCATGTATCTCTCCAAAGCAAACCATCTGTGTTAGCAGATGCAGGTTCAAGCACATTGTTTCCCTGTGTGATTTGAGCTAGTTTTGGAAAGGAATACTTCCTGTTATGTGGGTTATCCAGGGTATTGACAGGCTCTCTTTGTTAGAAATAGGCCTGTACAGGTGAGTTGGTCAAACACATATATATCTTGAAAGAAAACCTTGTGTGTTAGCACTACCCTGTGAGAATTGAGGTAGTTTCCAATGCAGTACATAGTGCAAATCATAGTTTTGAAGATGCAGAAAGGCTCATTTTTTCCAAGTTGGCCTATTCAGCTAAGTTGAAGAACCACATTTATTTTGGAAAAGAAGTCCATTTGTGTTAGAGGCAGCAGCATGTAGCACATTTCTTCCCTGTGAGAATTGAGTTAGATTTTGAAAGGAAACTTAGCTGTTTCAAGGGGAGATAGGCTCGGTTTGCTCGCAAAGGCTTCTTCACCTGAGTTGAAGAAATACAGGTATCTATCCAAAGAAAGCCATCTGTGTTAGGAGCTGAAGCATCTTGCACATAGCTTCCATGTAAATTTACGTTACTTTTTGAAAGGAATACTTCCTGCAAAGCATAATTTTCAAGGTGGATAAAGGCTCACTTTGTTCCAAACAGGCAATTCAGCTGAGTTGAAGAAACACATGTACCTCTCCTTAGAAAAACATCTATGTCAGATGCTGCACATTCTAGCACATTGTTTCCAAGTGAGAATTGACTTAGTTTTTGAAAGGAATCCTTTTCTGCAACTTAGGTATTTGAAGGTGAAGTTAGGCTCTGTTGGCTCCAAATAGGTATATTCAGCTGAGTATACCTCTCCTAAGAAAAACATCTTTGTTACAAGCTTCACCATCAAGCCTATTGTTTCCTTTTGAGAATTGAGTTAGTTTTTGAAAGGAATATTTCATGCTAGGTGGGTTTTCCATGGTACAGATAGCCTCTCTTTGTTCCAAGTAGGCCTATACACCTGAGTTGATGAATCAGGCATGTCTCTGAAAAGAAACCCATGTGTGTAAAAAGCAGCACAATCTATCACACTGTTTACCTCTGAGAATTTAGTTAATTTTTGAAAGGAATACTTCCAGCAAATCAGAAATTTCAAGGTTGAGAAAGGCTCATTTATTTCCAAATAGACCTATTCAGCCGAGTTCAAGAAACACGTATATATCTCCAAAAAAAAAAAAAAAACTATCTTCTAAGGTGCAGCATCTAGCACACTGTTTCCCAGGTAAAACTGAGTTAGGTTTTGAAAGGAATACTTCCTGCCACTTTGGTTCTTTAAAGTGGAGGTAGGCTCACTTTGTTGCAAAGAGGCCTATTCAGCTCAGTTGATGAAACACATGTATCTCTCGAAAGAAAGCCATTTGAGTTAAAAGCACTAGCATCTAACAACCATGTTGTTTACTTGTGTGAATATAGTTAGGTTTTGAAAGAAATACTTCCTGCAAAACAGAATTTTCAAAGTGGAGAAAGGTTCATTTTGTGCCCTATAGGCCATTTCAGTAAGTTGAAGGAACACAAGTATCTCTCGCAAGAAAACCAACTGTCTTAGAAGCAGGAGCATCTAGAACATTGTTTCCCTGTGAGAATAAAGTTGGTTCTCAAAGGAGTACTTTCTGCAAATCAAAGTTTTAAAGGTGGAGAAAGGCTCGTTTGGTTCCAAATTGGCCTAGTCAGCTAAGGTGAAACACATGTATATCACGAATGAAAACCACTATTTAGAAGTAGGAGCATCTGGCACTTTGTTTCTCTGTGAGAATTGAGTATGTTTTAGTAGGAATACTTCGTATAAATTACACTTTTCAAGGTGGAGAAAGGCTCATTTGGTTCCAAATAGGTCTATTCATCTAAGTAGAAGAAACACATGCATTTTTCGAAAGAAAACAATCCGAGTGAGAAGCACAAGCATCTAGCACATAGTTTCCCTGTGAGAATTGACTGAGTCTTGCAGAAATACTTCCTTCTAATCATATTTTTCAATGTAGATAATGGCTCATTTTGTAGTAAGTAGGCCTATTCAGCGAAGTTGTAGAAACATATGTATTTGTCAAAAGAACACCCTCTGTTGTAGAAGCAAAGCATCTTGCTCATTATTGACATGTGAGCAGTGGGTCTCTTTTTTAAGGAATACGTCCTGCAAGTCACAATATTCAGAGTGGAAATAGGTTCATTTGCTTCCAAAGAGGACTATTCATCAAAGCTGAAGAAACATGTGTATCTTTCAAACAAAACCACACATGTTAACAGCAGGAGTACCAAGCACATTGTTTTCCTCCAATGATTGTGTCAGTTTTGGAAAGAATACATCCTGCAACAGCAGGGTTTCAAGGTGGGAGTAGGCTCTATTTATTCCATTAACCCTATTCAGCTGAGTTGAACAAACACATGTACCCCTCCAAAGAAAACCATCCAGGCTAGCAGCTGCAGCATCTAGCACATTGTTTATATGTGACCATTGAGTTACTTTTGAAAGGAATACTTCCTGCAAATCATAGTTTTTAAGATGTAGAAAGGCTCATTTTCTTGCAAGCAGGGTATTCAAATTTGATGAAGAAAGGCATGTATCACTTGAGGGAAAAATATCTGTGTTAGAAGCAGGAATATCTAGCATATTTTTTCCCTGTAGAATTGAGTGAGGTTTTGAAACTAGGACTCCAAGCTAATCATAGTTTTCACAGTGGAGAAAGGCTCATTTTGTTCCAAATAGGCCTATTCAGTTGAGTGGATGAAACATACGTACCTCTCCAAAGAAAACCATCTATGCGAGTAGATGCAACACTAACACACTGTTTCCTTCTGAGCATTGAGTTAGTTTTTGAAGAGAATATATCCTGCCAATAAGCATTTTCAAGATGGAGAAATGCTCATTTTTTCCAAGTAGGCCTATTCAGCTGAGTTGTAGAAAGACTTTTATCTCACCATAGAAAATCATCTGTGTTAGAAGCAGGAGCCTTTTGCACAGGGTTTCCTATCAAAATTGAGCTAGTTTTTAAAAGGAATACTTCCTGCAACTTAGATGTTTCAAGCTGGAGATAAGCTCTCTCTGTTCCAAATAGGCCAATTTAGCTGAGTTGAAGAAACACATGTATCTTTCCAAAGAAAACTATCTATGTTAGAAGCTGCAGCATATAGCACACTGTTTCTTTATGAGAATTGAGCTTGTTTTAGAAAGGAATCCGTCCTGCAACTTAGGTTTTTCAAGGTGGAGTTAGGCTCTGTTCGCTCCCAATAGGTATATTCATCTAGGTTGAAGAAACCCATGTATGTCTCAAAAGAAATCTATCAATATGAGAAGCTGCAGCATCTAGCACATTGTTTTCCAGCGAGAATTGATGTAGCTTTTGAAAGGAATACTTCCTGCTATAGGCATTTTCCAAAGTAGAGATAGGCTCTCTTTGTTCCTATATAGCTGAGTTCATGAAACACATATATCTCTGGGTAGAAACCCATGTGTGTTAGATTGGCAGCATCTTGCACATTGTCTCCCTGTGAGAACTGAGTTAGTTTATGACAGGAATACTTTCAGGAAATGAGAGTTTTCCAAGTGGAGAAAGGCTCATTTTTTTCCAAACAAGCCTATTCAAGTGCAGTGAAGAAACACAAGTAGCTCTTGAAAGAAAACCATCTGTGTTAGAAGCAGGAACACCTAGCACGTTTTTTCCCTGTGAAAATTCACTTCGTTTTTGAATGGAATACTTCAAGCTTTAGGTTTTTCAAGGTGGATATAGGCTCTGTTTGCTACAAATAGGCCTATTAAGCTGAGTTGAAGAAACACTGTATCTCTTGAAAGAAAACCATATGTGTTAGAAGCAGAAGCCCATTATTTCCCTGGGACAATTGAGTTAATTTCTGAAAGGAATTCTTCTGGCCACTTGTGTTTTTCAAGGTGGAGACAGGCTCTCTTTGTTCCAAATAGGTGTATTCAGCTAAGTTGATGAAACATGTTTCTTTCGAAAGAAACCCATTTGTGTTAGATGCAGTAGCATCTAGTACATTGTTTCCCTGTGAGAATTGAGTTAGTTTTTCAAAGAAATTCTTCCTCCAACTTCGGTGCATAAAGATGGAGGTAGGCTCTGTTAGCTCCAAATACGCCTATTCTTCTGAGTTAAAGGGCACGTGCACCTCTCCAAAGAAAACCATCTATGTTAGATGTGGCAACATCTAAAACATTGTTTCTCTGTAAGAATTGAGATGGTTTTTGAAAGGAATACTTCCTGCTTCTCATAATTTTCCAGGTAGAGAAAGGCTTATTTTTTTTCCAAGTGGGCCTACTCATGTAAGTGGAAGAAACACATGTATATCTCGAAAGGAAACCACCTGTGTTAGAAGCAGGAGCATCAAGCGCATTGCTCCCCTTTGAGAACTGAGTTGGTTTTTCAAAGGAATACTTCCGGCAAGTTTGGTGTTTCAAGGTGTGTATGGGTTCTGTTTGCTCCTAATAGGCCTATTTGGCTGAGTTGAAGAACACATGCATCTATTCAAAGAAAACCAACCATTGAAGATGCTGCAGCATCTACCACGTTGTTTCCCTGTAAGAACTGAGTGATTATTTCAAAGGAATACTTCCTCCTTAAAATCGTTTTCAAGGTCAAGAAGGCTCCCTTTGTTCCAAATAGGCATATTAGGCTAAGCTGAAAAAACACATGTATATCCAGAAAGAAACTATCTGTATTAGAAGTTGAAGCATCTAGCACATTATGTCCCTGTGATAATTGAGTTAATTTTTGAAAGTAATACTATCTGCAAATCAGAATGTTCAAGTTGGAGAAGTCTCATTTTGTTCCAAATTGAACTATTCAGTTAACTGAAAGAAACACATGTAGCTCTGAAAAGAACAACTCTGTTAGAAGCAGTATCATCAAACACATTGTTTTCCTGTGAGAATTGATTTAGTTTTTCAAAGAACACTTCCCTCAAGTCAGAAATCTCAAGGTGGAGAAAGGCTCATTTTGTAAGCCAATACATTTAAGCTGAAGAAACACATACATCTCTCCAAAGAAAACAATCTATGTTAGAAGCTAGAGCATCTAGTGTACTGGTTACTGGGAGAATTGATACTGTTTTTCACATGAATACTGCTTGCTACATGCCTTTTCCAAGATAATAAGAAGCTCTCTTTGTTCCAAATAGGCCTATACAGCAGAGTTGAAAGAACAAATATAGCTCTCGAAAGAAACCCATCTGTGTTATGAGCAGTAGCAACTAGCACATTATTTCCCTGTCAGAATTGAGTTTGTTTTGCAAGGAATGATTCCTGCTAATCATGGTTTTCATGATGGAAAAAGGCTCATTTTGTTCCAAGTGGACCAATTCAACTAAGGTGAAGAAAGACATGTATCTCACAAAAGAAAATCAGCTTTGTTAGAAGCTCGAGCCTCCTGCACATTGATTCCCTGTTAATCTTGAGTTAGTTTTTGAATGAATATTCACTACAAATCCGAAGTTTCAAGGTGGAGAACAGCTCATTTATTCTAAATAGGCCTGTACAAGTAAGTTGAAGAAACAAATATATCTCTTGACACAAAACCATGTGTGTTACAAGAAGGAGCATCTAGCACATTGTTTCCCTGTGAGAATTTAGTTTCTTTTTGAATGGAAGACTTCCTGCCACTGAGGTGATTCAAGGTGGACATAGGCTCTCTTTGCTCCAAATAGGTATATGCAGCTGAGTTCAAGCAACCCATGTATCTCTCCAAAGCAAACCATCTGTGTTAGCAGATGCAGGTTCAAGCACATTGCTTCCCTGTGAGATTTGAGCTAGTTTGTGAAAGGAATACTTCCTGCTATGTGGGTTATCCAGGGTATTGACAGGCTCTCTTTGTTAGAAATAGGCCTGTGAAGGTGAGTTAGTCAAACACATATATATCTTCAAAGAAAACCATGTGTGTTGGCACTACCCTGTGAGAACTGAGGTAGTTTCCAAAGCAGTGCATAGTGCAAATCATAGTACTGAAGATGCAGAAAGGCTCATTTTCTCCAAGTTGGCCTATTCAGCTAAGTTGAAGAACGACATTTATTTTGGAAAAGAAGTCCATTTGTGTTAGAAGCAGCAGCATGTAGCACATTTCTTCCCTGCGACAATTGAGTTAGATTTTGAAAGGAAACTTAGCTGTTTCAAGGGGAGATAGGCTGGGTTTGCTCCCAAAAGGCTTCTTCACCGGAGTTGAAGAAATACAAGTATCTATGCAAAGAAAGCCATCTGTGTTAGGAGCTGAAGCATCTTGCACAGAGCTTGCATGTATATCTGCATTACTTTTTGAAAGGAATACTTCCTGCAAAGCATAATTTTCAAGGTGGATAAAGGCTCATTTTGTTCCAAACAGGCAATTCAGCTGAGTTGCAGAAACACATGTACCTCTCCTTAGAAAAACATGTATGTCAGATGCTGCACATTCTAGCACATTGTTTCCATGTGAGAATTGACTTAGTTTTTGAAAGGAATCCTTTTCTGCAACTTAGGTATTTGAAGGTGCAGTTAGGCTCTGTTGGCTCCAAATAGGTATATTCAGCTGAGTATACCTCTCCTAAGAAAAACATCTTTGGAATTTGCACCATCAAGCCTATTGTTTCCTTTTGAGAATTGAGTTCGTTTTTGAAAGGAATACTTCATGCTAGGTGGGTTTTCCATGGTACAGATAGCCTCTCTTTGTTCCAAGTAGGCCTATACACCTGAGTTGATGAGTCACGCATGTCTCTCAAAAGAAAGCCATGTGTGTAAAAGCAGTAGTGTCTATCACATGGTTTACCTCTGAGAATTTAGTTAACTTTTGAAAGGAATACTTCCTGCAAATTAGAATTTTCAAGTTTGAGAAAGGCTCATTTATTTCCAAATAGTCCTGTTCAGCCGAGTTGAAGAAACATATATATCTCCAAAAAAATAAAATCTATGTTAGAAGCTGCAGCATCTAGCACACTGTTTCCCTGGGAAAACTGAGTTAGGTTTTGAAAGAAATACTTCCTGCCACTTTGGTTCTTTAAGGTGGACAAAGGCTCACATTGTTGCAAATAGGCCTATTCAGCTCAGTTGATGAAACACATGTATCTCTCGAAAGAAAGCCATTTGACTTAGAAGCACTAGCATCTACCACGTTGTTTACCTGTGTGAATATAGTTAGGTTTTGAAAGAAATACTTCCTGCAAAACAGAATTTTCAACGTGGAGAAAGGCAACTTTGGTGTTTCAAAGTGTGTATGGGCTCTGTTTGCTCCAAATAGGCCTATTTGGCTGAGTTGGAGAACACGTGCATCTATTCAAAGAAAACCATCCATTTAAGAAGCTGCAGCATCTACCACATTGTTTCCCTGTAAGAACTGAGTGATTATTTGAAAGGAATACTTCCTCCTTAAAATCGTTTTCAAGGTCAAGAAGGCTCCCTTTGTTCCAAATAGGCATATTAGGCTAAGCTGAAAAAACACATGTATATCCAGAAAGAAACTATCTGTATTAGAAGTTGAAGCATCTAGCACATTATGTCCCTGTGATAATTGAGTTAATTTTGGAAAGGAATACTATCTGCAAATCAGAATATTCAAGTGGGAAAATTCTCATTTTGTTCCAAATTGAACTATTCAGTTAACTTGAAGAAACACATGTACCTCTGAAAAGAACAACTCTGTTAGAAGCAGTATCATCAAACACATTGTTTTCCTGTGAGAATTGATTTAGTTTTTCAAAGAACACTTCCCTCAAGTCAGAAATCTCAAGATGGAGAAAGGCTCATTTTGTAAGCCAATGCAGTTAAGCTGAGGAAACATATACATCTCTCCAAAGAAAACAATCTATGTTAGAAGCTAGAGCATCTAGTGTACTGGTTACTGGGAGAATTGATACTGTTTTTCAAATGAATGCTGCTTGCTACGTGCCTGTTCCAAGATAATACTAAGCTCTCTTTGATCCAAATAGGCCTATACAGCAGACTTGAAAAAACAAATATAGCTCTCGAAAGAAACCCATCTGTGTTATGAGCAGTAGCAACTAGCACATTATTTCCCTGTCAGAATTGAGTTTGTTTTGCAAGGAATAATTCCTGCTAATCATAGTTTTCAAGATGGAAAAAGGTTCATTTTGTTCCAAATGGACCAATTCAACTAAGGTGAAGAAAGACATGTATCTCGCGAAACAAAATCATCTTTGTTAGAACCTCGAGCGTCCTGCACATTGTTTCCCTGTTAATATTGAGTTCGTTTTTGAATGAATATTCACTACAAATCAGAAGTTTCAAGGTGGAGAAGAGCTCATTTATTCTAAATAGGCCTGTACAAGTAATTTGAAGAAACAAATATATCTCTTGACAGAAAACCATGTGTGTTACAAGAAGGAGCATCTAGCACATTGTTTCCCTGTGAGAATTTACTTTGTTTTTTGAATGGAAGACTTCCTGTGACTTAGGTGATTCAAGGTGGACATAGGCTCTCTTTGCTCCAAATAGGTATATGCAGCTGAGTTCAAGCAACCCATGTATCTCTCCAAAGCAAACCATCTGTGTTAGCAGATGCAGGTTCAAGCACCTTGTTTCCCTGTGAGATTTGAGCTAGTTTGTGAAGGGAATACTTCCTGCTATGTGAGTTATCCAGGGTATTGACAGGCTCTCTTTGTTAGAAATAGGCCTGTGAAGGTGAGTTAGTCAAACACATATATATCTTCAAAGAAAACCATGCGTGTTGGCACTACCCTGTGAGAACTGAGGTAGTTTCCAAAGCAGTGCATAGTGCAAATCATAGTACTGAAGATGCAGAAAGGCTCATTTTCTCCAAGTTGGCCTATTCAGCTAAGTTGAAGAACCACATTTATTTTGGAAAAGAAGTCCATTTGTGTTAGAAGCAGCAGCATGTAGCACATTTCTTCCCTGTGACAATTGAGTTAGATTTTGAAAGGAACTCAGCTGTTTCAAGGGGAGATAGGCTCTGTTTGCTCGCAAAAGGCTTCTTCACCGGAGTTGAAGAAATACATGTATCTATCCAAAGAAAGCCATCTGTGTTAGGAGCTGAAGCATCTTGCACATAGCTTGCATGTATATGTGCGTTACTTTTTGAAAGGAATACTTCCTGCAAATCATAATTTTCAAGGTGGATAAAGGCTCATTTTGTTCCAAACAGGCAATTCGGCTGAGTTGAAGAAACACATGTACCTCTCCTTAGAAAAACATGTATGTCAGATGCTGCACATTCTAGCACATTGTTTCCATGTGAGAATTGACTTAGTTTTTGAAAGGAATCCTTTTCTGCAACTTCGGTATTTGAAGGTGCAGTTATGCTCTGTTTGCTCCAAATAGGTATATTCAGCTGAGTATACCTCTCCTAAGAAAAACATCTTTGTTAGAAGTTGCACCATCAATCCTATTGTTTCCTTTTGAGAATTGAGTTAGTTTTTGAAAGGAATAGGTGGGTTTTCCATGGTACAGATACATATACATATACATATAGAGTTGTCCTTGGCTCTCTCTGCGGATTGGTTCTAGGGACCCTCCAAGGACATCAAAATCTGTCGCTATATAGCCCCTCATACAAAGAGGAGTAGTATTTGCATGTAACCTACACACATCCTCCAGTACACTTTGGGTCATCACTAGATTACTTAATGATACCTAATACAGTGTAAGTGCTATGCAAATAGTTGTTATACTGTATAGATTAGGGAATATGACAAGAAAAAAAGTTTCTGTGTTCAGGATAAGCACAAAATTTCTTGTATTTTAGGTTGGCTATTTGTTGAATCTGCAGGTGTGAGACAGGTAGATATGGAGTCCTGGCTGTATTTCTGTGTGTATAAAATTCCACAATTCCTCTTGGATTGTGAAGTTGTTTCAAATGCTGATCTTTTAGGCAGAGCTATATAGAATTGTGTATTCATAGGTCAAACATGGTCAAACATTATCCATGTCATCTGGTTCGTGTAAACACTGCTGCAATAAACAGTTTCACCCCCCTCCCAAAAAAAAAGAAACCCATCTAAGTAAGGAGCTGTATCAACTAGCATATTTTTTCCCTGTCAGAATTCAGTTAGTATTGAAAGGATTTCTTTCTGCAAATCGTACCTTTCAGATGGAGAAAGGCTCAGTTGGTTCCAAATAGGCATGTTTAGCAAAGGTGAAGAAACACATGTGCCTCAAGAACGAAAATCATCTGTGTTAGAAGCAGGAGCATCTATCTCATTGTTTTCCTCTCAAAATTGAGTGAGTTTATCAAAGGAAAACTTCCTGCAAATTGGGTTTTGTAAAGGGGGGATAGGTTGCCTTTGTTCCAATTAGGCATATTCACATGAGTTGAAGAATACATGCATCTCTCCAAAGAAATCCATCTGTGTGAGAAGCTGCAGCATCTAGCACATTGTTTCTCTGTGAGAATTGAGTTAGTTTTAGGAAGGAATACTTCCTGCTTAGCAATGTTTTTAAGGTCGAGAAAGGCTCCTTTTGTTCCAAATAGACCTATTCAGATAAGGTGAAGAAATGCATGTACATCTCGAAAGAAACCCACTGTGTTATATGCAGGAGCATCAAGCATATTTCTTGCGAGTGAGAATTGAGTTAGTTTTTGAAAGGAATACTTCCTGCAAATCACAAATTTCAAAGTTCAGAAAGGCTCATTTTGATGCACATTTTCTTAGTCAGCTACCTGGAAGAAACACTTGGATCTCTCAAAATAAAACCATGTGTGTCACAAGGAGGAGCATACAGCAAATTCTTTCCCAGTCAAAACCGAGTTAGTTTTTGAAAGAATGCTTCCTTCTAATCAGAAATTTCAGGTTGGGGAGGTCTCATTTTTTTCCAAATAGGCCTATTAAGCTAACATGAAGAAACAAATATATCTCTCCAAAGAACATGCTTTGCTGTAGAACCAGGAGCTTCAAGCACCTTGTTTCCCTTTGAGAATTGAGTTAGTTTGTGAAAGGAATCCTTCCTGCAACTTAGGTGTTTCAAGGTGGAGATAGGCTTTGCTTGCTCCAACAGGTATAATCAAAAGAGTTGAAGAAACCCATGTATCTCTTCACAGAAAATTGTGTATGTTAGAAGCTGTAGCGTCTACAGCCTTATTTCCTTGTGCAAATGGAGTTAATTTTAGAATGATATACTTCCTTGAAGGTAGCTTTTTCAAGGTGGAGATAGGCTCTCTTTGTTCCAAATATGCCTACACTCTGACTTGATGAAACACATGTAACTCTCAAAATGAACTCATGTGTGTTAGAAGAAGTACCGTCTAGAACATTGTGATCCCGGTGAGAACTGAGTAAGTTTTGAAAGGAGTAGTTCATGCAAATTATAGTTTTCAAGATTTAGAAAGGCTCATTTTGTTCCAAATAGGACTATTCAGCTCAGGTGAAAAAACACATTTATCTCATGAAAGAAAATCATTTGTCTTGGAAGCAGTAGCCCTTGCACATTGTTTCCCTCTTAATAGTGAGTTAGTTTTTAAAAGGAATACTTCCTCCAACTCGTGTTTCAAGGTGGAGATAGACCCTCTTTATTTCAAATAGCCCTATTCAGCAGAGTTGAAGAAACATATATATCTCTCCAAAGAAAACCATCTCTATTAGCAGCTGCAGGATATAGCACATTGTTTCCTGGTGAGAATTTAATTAGTTTTTGCAAGTAATCCTCCTGCACCTTAGTTTTTCCAGGTGGAGTTATGTTGTGTTTGTTCCCAAGAGGTATATTCATCTGACTTGAAGAATCCCATGTATCTCTTGAAAGAATCCCTCAATGTTAAGAGTTGCAGCATCCAGCACATTGTTCTGCAGTGAGAATTGAGTTTGTTTTTGAAAGCAAGACTTCCTGCTACATAAGTTTTCCAAAGTGGTGATAGGCTCTCTTGTGTCCAAATAGGACTATACCTCTTAATTTATGAAACACATATATCTTCAAAAGAAATACAGTGTGTAAGAAGCAGTAGCACTTTGCACATCATCTCAAAGTGGGAATTGAGTTAATTGTTGAAAGGAGTACTTCATGCTAATCATGGTTTTCAAGGTGGAGAAATGCTCATATTGTTCCAAATAGTACTGTTCAGGTGTGTTGAAGAAACACACACAAAGAAAACCATCTAGGTTTGAAGCTGCAGCATTTAGCGCATTGATTCCCTATGAGAACTGAGTTAGTTTTTCAAAGGAGTTCACCTTGCTTCGTCGGTTTTCCATGATGGAGACAGACTCTCCTTCTTCCAGATAGTCCTTTACAGCTGAATTGATGAAACACATACATCTCTTGAAAGGAACCTGTTTGTGTTAGCACCTTGTTTTCTGTGACAATTGAGTTGGGCTTATTTTTATTTTTTATAGTTTTATTATTCATATGTGCATGCAAGGCTTGGGTCATTTCTGCCCCCTGCCCACACCCCCTCCCTTACCACCCACTCTGTCCCCTCCCTCTCCCTCCCACCCCCTCAATACCTGGCAGAAACTATTTTGTCCTTATCTCTAATTTTGTTGAAGAGAGAGAATAAGCAATAATAGGAGGGAACAAGTGTTTTTGCTGGTTGAAATGAGGATAGCTACACAGGGAGTTGACTGACATTAATTTCCTGTTCATGTGTGTTACCTTCTAGGTTAATTCTTTTTGATCTAACCTTTTCTCTAGTTTCTGGTCCCCTTTCCTATTGGATTTTAAGGTATCTGCTTTAGTTTCTCTGCATTAAGGGCAACAAATGTTAGCTAATTTTTTAGGTGTTTTACCTATCTTCACCCCTCCCTGGTGTGCTATCTCTTTTATCATGTGCTCAAAGTCCAATCCCTTTGTGTGTTTTCCCTTGATCAAATGTCCACATATGAGGGAGAACATATGATTTTTGGTCTTTTGGGCCAGGCTAACCTCACTTAGAATGACATTCTCCAATTCCATCCATTTACCAGTGAATGATAATATTTCATTCTTCTTCGTGGCTGCATAACATTCCATTGTGTATAGATACCACATTTTCTTAATCCATTCGTCAGTGGTGGGGCATCTTGGCTGTTTCCATAAGTTGGCTATTGTAAATAGTGCCACAATAAACATGGGTGTGCAGGTGCCTCTGGAGCAACCTAGTCACAGTCTTTTGGGTATATCCCCAAGAGTGTTATTGCTGGATCATATGGTAGATTAATGTTTAGCTTTTTAAGTAGCCTCCAAATTTTTTCCAGAGTGGTTGTACTAGTTTACATTCCCACCAACAGTGTAAGAGGGTTCCTTTTTCCCCACATCTTTTCTAACACCTGTTGTTCCTGGTGTTGCTAATGATGGCTATTCTAACAAGTATGAGGTGGAATCATAGTGTGGTTTTAATTTGCATTTCCTTTATTGCTAGAGATGGTGAGCATTTTTTCATGTGTTTTTTGGCCACTTGAATTTCTTCTTTTGAGAACTTTCTGTTTAGTTCACTTGCCCATTTCTTTATTTGTTCATTAATTTTGGGAGAATTTAGGTTTTTAAGTTCCTTATATGTTCTGATTTTCAGTCCTTTGTCTGATGTGTAGCTGGCAAATATTTTCTCAAAGTCTGTGGATGTTCTCTTCAGTTTATAGACCCTTTCTTTTGATGAACAGAAGCTTTTTAGTTTTATGAATGGTGGCCTGGGGGCCCTCCTGGTTTCTCCGTGTAATGTGGAGTGGAGATGCTCTGCAATGAAAGGAGGTGTGGAGGGGTCAAAGTTTTGCCTCTTCTCAGTGGTTTTGCCTGCAAGGTGTGTCTCCACCGTCTTTCCAAGGTTTCACTATAAGAGGTAGGCTTTCTGCTTCCTCCCTCTAGCTGCAATCTTGGAATCTCTGGAGTTAGTTTTGAAAGGAATACTTCCTCTAAATCATATTTTCCAAGATGGAGAAAGGGTCATTTTGTTCCAAATAGGCCTATTCATCTAAGGTGAAGAAACACATGTATCTCTTGAAAGAAAATCAACTGTGTTAGAAACAAAAGCATCTAGCAAATTGTTTCCCTGTAAAAATTGAGTTAGTTTTTAAAATTAATACTTCATACAAGGTAGATGTTTCAAGGTGGAGATAGGCTCTCTTTGCTCCAAATAGGCCTATTGAACTGAGTTGAAGGAACAGCTGTGTCTCTCCAAAGAAAACCATCTCTGCTTGAATCTGCAGCATCTAGCACATTGTTTCCCAGTGAGAACTGTGTTAGATTTTGAAAGGAATAATTCGAGCAAATCAGAATTCTTCTAAGTGAACAAAGGCTCATTTCTTTCCAAACAGGCCTATTCATCAATGTGAAGAAACACATGGTTCTCTCAAAAGAAAGGCATTTGTCTTAGAAGCAGTAGTATCTAATACATTGTTACCTATGAGATGACTTAGGTTTTCAAAGAAATAGTTCCTCCAAGTTAGGTGTTTCAAGGTAGAAATTGGCTCTCTTTGCTCCATATAGGCCTATTAAACAGAGTGAAGAAACACATGTATCTCTCCAAAAAAAACCATCTTGTTATAAGCTGCACATCCAGCACATTGTTTCCTTGGAATACTGCCTGCAACTTAGGTGTTTCAAAGTGGATATAGGCTCCGTTTGCTCCAAATTTTCCTATTTGGGTGAGTTGAGTAACACATGCATCTATCCAAGGAAAAACATCCATTTAAAAATCTGCAACATCTAGTGCATTGTTTCCTTGTATGAACTGAGTTATTTTTTGAAAAGAATACTTGAAGGTTGTCATTGTTTTCAAGGTCTAAAAGTCTCACTTTGTTCCAAGCATGCATATTCGGCTAAGTTGAATAAACATATGTACATCTCAAATGAAAAACATCTGAGTTTGAACCAGGAGCACTTAGGACATTTTTCCCTGTGAGAATTGAGTTAATTTTTGAAATGAAAACTATCTGAAATCTGAATTGTCAAGGTGGAGAAACTCTCATTTTTTTCCAAATTGGCTTATTCAGCTAACTAGGAAAAAACCTCACATATCTCTCCAAAGAAAGCCATGTGTGTTAAGAGCAGGAGCATCAAGCACATTTTTTCTCTGTAACAATTGAGTTAGTTTTTGAAAGAATACTTCCTTCAAGTCAGGAACATCAAGGTGGAGAAAGGCTCATTTTGTTCCAAATAGGCCTATTCGGCTAAGTTGAAGAAACAAATATATCTCTCAAAAGGACACCATCTCTGTTAGACGCAGGAGCGCCTAGCACATTGTTTCCCTGTGTGAGTTGACTAAGTTTTTGAAAGGAATCCTACCCGCAATTTAGGTGTTTCAAAGTGGAGAAAGGGTCTATGTGCTGCAAATAGGTATATTCATCTGAGTTGCAGAAGAAACACATGTATCTTTCCAAAGAAAATGATCTATGTTAGAAGTTACAGGATCTAGCACACTGTTTCCTGTGAGAATTGTGTTCGTTTTTCAAATGAATACTATCTGCTACGTTGTTTTTCCAAGGTGAAAATAAGCTCTCTTTGTTCCAAATAGGCCTATACAGCAAAGTTGAAGAAACAGATCTATCTCTCGAAGAAACCCATCTATGTAAGGAGCAGTATCAACTAGCACATTATTTCCCTGTCAGAATTGAGTTAGTATTGAAAGTATTACTTCCTGCCAATCGTACCTTTCACGATGGAGAAAGGCTTAATTTGCTCCAAATAGGCCTATTCAGAAGAGTGAAGAAACCCATGTATCTCTCCCGAGGAAACCATCTTGTTATCAGCTGCAGCCTCTACCACATTGTTTCCTTGTGTGAAGGGAGTTAGTTTCTAAAAGGAATACTTCCTGCAATTTGGGTTTTTCAAGGTGGTCATAGGCTCTCTTTGTTCCAAATAGGCTTATAGACCTGAGTTGAAAAATCACATGTAGCTCTTCAATGAAACCCATTAGTGTTAGAAGCAGTAGCATCTAGCACATTGTTTCTCTGTAAGAGTTGAGTTAGGTTTTATGAAATACTTCTGGCACCCTGAGTGTTTCAAGGTTGATATAGGCTCTGTTTGCTCCTAATTGACTTATTCGGGTAATTTGAATAACACATGCATCTATTCAAAAAAACATTTATTTAAGAAGCTGCAGCATCTACTGCATTGTTTCTGTGTAAGAATTGAGTTACTTTTTGAAAGGAATATTTCCTGCTTGTCATTGTTTTCAAGGTCTAGAAGGCTCATTTTGTTCCAAATATTCGTATTCAGCTAAGCTGAAGAAACACATGTATACCTCGAATGAAAACCATCTGAGCTTTTAATACATTGTTTCCATGTGAAAATTTAGCTAATTTTTGAAAGGAAAACTATCTGCAAATCAGAATTTTCAAGCTGGGAATATCATTTTGTTCCAAATTGACCTATTCAGCTAAGTTGAAAAATAAAAGTATCTCTCAAAAGAACACCATCTGTGTTAGAAAAAGGAGCACCTAGCACATTGTTTGCCTGTGTGAGCTGAATTAGTTTTTGAAAGGAATCCTACCTGTAGCTTAGGCATTTCAAGTTGGAGATAGGCTCTGTTTGCTACAAATAGATATATTCAGCTAAATGTTGAAGAAATCATATATCTCTCCAAAGACATTATTCTATGTTAGAAGCTACAGAATCTAGCACATTGTTTCCTGTGAGAATTGAGTCCGTTTTTGAAATGAATACTGCTTGCTACATGGCTTTTCCAAGGTGAAAATAAGCTCTCTTTGTTCCAAATAGGCCTATACAGCAAAGTTGAAGAAACACATTTATCTCTCAAAAGAAACCAATCTATGTAAGGAGCAGCATCAACCAGCACATTATTTCCCTGTCAGAATTGAGTTAGTTTTGAAAGTAGTAGTTCCTGCAATTCATAGCTTTTTAGATGGAGAAAGGTTCACTTGGTTCCAAATAGGCCTATTCAGCTAAGTTGAAGAAACGCAAGTAGTTCATGAAAGAAAATCATCTGGGTTAAAAGCAGGAGCCTTAGCACATTGTTTCCCTTTAAAATTTAGTTAGTTTTTCAAAGGAAAACTTTGTTCGAGTTGAGTTTTGAAAGGTGGAGATAGGCTGTCTTTGTTCCAGTTTGGCCTATTCGGCTGAGTTGATGAACACATGCATCTCTCCAAAGAAAACCATCTATGTTAGAAGCTGCAGCTTCTAGCACGTTATTTCTCTGTAAAAATTGAGTTAGTTTTTGAAAGGAATACTTCCTGCTTAAAATACTTCTCAAGGTCCAGAAAGGCTCATTTTGTTCCAAAAAGGCCTATTCGTCTAAGGTGAACAAACACATGTATATCTTGAAAGAAAACCACTGTGTTAGAAACAGGAGTATCTAGTACATTGCTTCTCTGTGAGAATTGAGTTAGTTTTGGAAAGGAATACTTCCTGCAAATCATAAATTTCAAGATGGAGAAAGGCTAATTTGTTCCAAATTGTCTTAGTCAGCTAACTTGAAGAAGCACAGGTATCTCTCAAGAGAAAATCATCTGTGTTACAAGGAGGAGCATCCAGCACATTCTTTTCCAGTGAGAACTCAGTTAGTTTTGAAAGAATACTTCCTTCTAATCAGTAATCTCAACGTGGGGAAGTCTCATGTTTTTCCAAATACGCTTATTCAGCTTAGTTGAAGAAACAAATGTATCTCTCAAAACGGCACCATTTGTTGTAGAAGCAGGAGTATCATACTCCTTGTTTCTCTGTGAAAATAGAGTTAGTTTTGATAGAATCCTTCCTTCAACATAGTTATTTCAAGATGCAGATAGGCTCTGTTTTCTCCAAATAACACTATTTTCCTGATTTGAAAAACATATGCATGTCTCAAAAGAAAACCATCAATGTTAGAAGATGCAGCTTTTATGACATTGTTTCTCTGTGAGAATTGAGTTAGTATTGACAGAAAAACTTCCTGCTTATTGTAGTTTTCAAGGTGGAGAAACGCTCATTTTTTTCCAAATAGGCCATTTCAGCTAAGTGGAAGAAACAAATGTGTCTCTCGAAAGAATACACTTTGTTGTAGAAGCAGAAGCAGCAAGCCCATTGTTTCCCTGTGTGAATTAATTGAGTTAGTTCTTGAAAGGAACACTTCCTGCAACTTAGGTGTCTCAATGTGGTGCTACCTCTGCTCCAAACAGTTTTAATCAGCTGAGTTGAAGAAACCTATGTATCTCTCCAAAGAAAACTGTGTATGTTAGAAGCTGCAGAGTTAGCACATTATTACCTTGTGAAAATGGAGTTAGTTGTTTCAGGATATATTTCCTTCAAGGTAGTTTTTTCAAGGTGGAGATAGGCTGTCTTTGTTCCAAGTAGGCCTATTCACCTGAGATGATGAAACACATGTATCTCTCAAAAGAAACTCATGTGCATTAGAATCAGTACCATCTAGAACATTGATTCCCTGTGAGAATTGACTTAGTTTTTAAAAGGAATACTTCATGTAACTAAGGTGTTTGAAAGTGGAGATAGATTCTCTTTACTCCAAATAGGCCTATTCAGCTGAGTTGAAAAAACACCTGCATCTCTCCAAAGAAAACCATCTATGTTAGAAGCTGCAGCATCTAGCACATTGCTTCCTTGTGAGAAGGGAGTTAGTTTTTGAATGAAGTACTTCCTGCAAGTTGGGTTTTTCAAGGTGGAGATAAGCTCTCTTTGACACAAATAGGCCTATTTTGCTGAATTGATGAAAAACATGTATCTCTTGAAAGAAATGCATGTGTGTTAGAAACATTAGCATCTAGAACATTGTTTCCCTGTGAGAATTGAGTAAGTTTTGAAAGGAATACTTCATGCAAATTATACTTTTCAAGATTTAGAAAGGCTCATTTTGTTCCAAATAGGCCTATTCAGCTAAGGTGAAGAAACACATTTATCTCATGAAAGAAAATCATCTGTGTTAGAAGCAGGAACCTCTAGCACATTGTTTCCCTATTAAAATGGAGTTAGCTTTTTTAAGCAATACTTCCTCCAACTTAGTTGTTTCAAGGTCGGGATAGGGCCTCTTTATTCTAATAGGCCTATTCAGCTGAGTTGAAGAAACACAAGTATCTCTCCAAAGAAAACACCTCTGTTAGAAGCTGCACCATATAGCACATTATTTCCTTGTGAGAATTTAGTTAGTTTTTGGAAGGAATCCTTCCTGCAACTTACGTTTTTAAATGTGGAATTTGGTTTTTGTTCCCAATAGGTATATTCATCGGACTTGAAAAAACCCATGTATCACTCGAAAGAAACCATCAATGATAAAACCTGCATCATCTAGCACATTATTTTGCAGTGAGAATTGAGTTAGTTTTTAAAGGAATACTTCCTGCTAGGTGAGTTTTCCATAGTGACAATAGGCTCTCTTTTATCCAAATAGGCCTATACCACTGAGTTCATGAAACACATATATCTATCAAAAGAAATCCAGTATGTTAGAAACAGTACCACCTTGTGCAGTCTTTCAAAGTGTGGTTTGAGTTAATTTTTGAAAGGAATACTTCATGTTAATCATAGTTTTCAAGGTGGAAAAAGACTCAAACTGTTCCAAATAAGACTACTCAGCTGCATTGAAGATACAAAGGTATCTCCACAAAGAAAACCATCTATGTTAGAAGATGCAGCATCTAGGGCATTGTTTCCCTCAGAGAACTGGGTTAGTTTTTCAAAAGAATACATCTTGCTGCGTGGGTTTTCCAGGGTGAAGACAAGCTCTTTTTCTTCCAAATAGTCCTATACAGCAGAGTTGATGAAGCACATATATCTCTCGAAAGAAACATATATGTGTTAGCACCCCTAGCATCTAGCACATTGTTTTTCTGTGACAATTGAGTTAGGTTTTGAAAGGAATACTTCCTGTAAATCATGTTTTCCAAGGTGGAGAAAGGCTCATTTTGTTCCAAACAGGCCTATTCATCTAAGGTGAAGAAACACATGTATCTCTAGAGAAAACCAACTGTGTTAGAATCAAGAGCATCTAGCATATTGTTTCCCTGTGAAAATTGAGTTAGTTTTTAAAAGGAATACTTCATACAAAGTAAATGTTTCAAGGTGAAGATAGGCTCTCTAGATCCAAATAGGCTTATTCAACTGAGTTGAAGAAACAGCTGTATCTGTTCAAGGAAAACCATCTCTGTTTGAAGCTGCAGCATCTAACACATTGTTTCACTGTGAGAACTGAGTGAGTGTTGGAAAGGAATACTTCCAGCAGATCAGAATTTTTCTAAGTGGACAAAGGTGCATTTTTTTCCAAACAGGCCTATTCATCTATGCTGAAGAAACACATGAAGCTCTCATAAGAAAACTATCTGTGTTAGAAGCAGCAGCGCCTAGCACATTGATTCCCAGTGAAAATGGAGTTAGTTTTTGAAGTGAAAACTTCCAGCAAATCAGAATTATCTAAGTAGACAAAGGCTCATTTCTTTACAAAAAAAGCCTATTCAGCTAAGGTAAAGAAACAGATGTTTCTCTAGAAAGAAAGACATTTATGTTAGAAGCAGTAGCATCTAGTACATTGTTTACCTGTGAGATGACGTAGTTTTTCAGAGAAATACTTCCTCCAACTTAGGTGTTTCAAGGTGGAGATAGGGTCTATTTGCTCCAAATACACCTATTCATTTGGGTTGAGTAAACACCTGTTTCTCTCCAACAACCATGTATGTGAGAAGCTGCAGCATCTATCACATTGCTTCCTTGTGAGAATGTACTTAGTTTTTGAAAGGAATCCTTCCTGCACTTTGGGTTTTTCAAGGTGGAGATAGGCTTTCTTTGTTCCAAATAGGCCTATTCACCTGAGTTGATAAAACACATGAAATCAATTATTGTTACAAACAGTAGCATTTAGCACATTGTTTCCTTGTTTGAGTTGACTTAGTTTTGAAACGAATCCCACCTGCAACATACGAGTTTCAATGTAGAGATAGGCTCTGTTTGCTGCAAATAGGTACATTTAGCTGAGTTGCAGAACAAACACATATATATCTCCAAAGAAAACAATCTATGTTAGAAGCTACAGAATCTAGCACATTGCTTCCTGTGAGAATTGAGTTCGTTTTTCAAAGGATTACTGCCCACTACGTGGCTTTTCCAAGGTGAAAATAATCTCTCTTTGTTCTAAATAGGACTATACAGCAGAGTTTAAGAAACACACATATCTCTCGAAAGAAACCCATGCATGTAAGGAGCAGTATCAACTAGCACATCATTTTCCTGTCAGCATTGAGTTAGCTTTGAAAGGAATACTTCCTGCAAATCATAGCTTTCAAGATGGAGAAAGGCTCATTTGCTTCCAAATAGGACTATTCAGCTAAGGTGAAGAAACACATGTATCTCACGAAAGAAAATCATCTGTGTTAGAAGCAGGAGACTCTAGCACATTGTTTCCCTGTTAAAATGGAGTTAGTTTTTCAAAAGAAAACTTCCTGTGACTTGGGTTTTGCAAGGTGGAGATAGGCTGCCTCTGTTCCAATTAGGCATATTCAGCTGAGTTGAAGAACACATGCATCTCTCCAAAGAAAACCATCTCTGTTAGAAGCTGCAGCATCTATCACACTCTTTCTCTGTAAGAATTGAGTTAGTTTTTGGAAGGAATACTTCCTGCTTATCATAGCTTTTAAGGTCAAGAAAGGCTCCTTTTGTTCTAAATAGGCCTATTCAGCTAAGGTGAAGAAACACATGAACATCTCGAAAGAAAAAAACATTGTTAGAAGCAGGAGAATCTAGCACATTGCTTCCCTGTGAGAATTGAGTTAGTTTTGGAAAGGAATACTTCCTGCAAAACAAAAATTTCAAGGTTCAGAAAGGATCATTTTAATGCAAATTGGCTTAGTCAGCTAACTTGTAGAAACACGTGTATCTCTTAAAAGAAAACCATCTGTGTTACAAGGAGGAACATCCAGCAAATTCTTTTCCAGTGAAAACCGAGTTTTCAAGGTAGAGTAGACTCACCTTGTTCCAAATACACCAATTCAGCTATGTTGAAGAAACACATGTATCTCTTGAAAGAAAACCATCCATGATAGATGACGGAGCATCTAACACATTGTTTTCCTGTGAGAACTGTGTTAATTTTGGAAAGGAATCCTTCTGAATCTTAGGTGTTCCAAGGTAGAGACAGGCTGCATTTGCTACTTTAGGGCTATTCATCTGAGTTGAAGTAATATATGTACCTCTACTAAGAAAAGCATGTATGCTAGTAGCTGTAGCATCTAGCACACTGTTTCCCTTTGTGAGTTGAGTTAGTTTTTGAAATGAGTACTTCCTGCAAATCACGTTTTTCAAGGTCAAAAAGGCTCATTTCATTCCCAATAGCCCTATTCGGGTAATTTGAAGAAACACAAGCATTTCTCAAAAGAAAACAATCCGTGTTTGAAGCAGACGCATGTAGCACATTGTTTTCCTGTGACAATTGTGCTAGTTTTGGAAAAGACACTTTCTGCAACCACGGAGTTTCAATGTGGAAATAGGCTCTATTTGCTCCAAATAGGCTGATTAAGCTGAGTTGAAGAAATAAAATATCTCTCCAAAGAAAACATCTATGACAGAAGCTGCTGCATCTAACAAATTGTTTCCCCATGAGAACTCAGTTAGTATTTGAAAGGAGTACTTCCTGCTAATCAACCTTTTCAAGGTGGAATACGTTCATTTTGTTGCAAATCGACCAATTCAGCTAAGTTGAAGAAACACATGTATCTCTCAAAGGAAATCCATCTGTGTTAGAAGCAGAAGCAAGTAGCACTTTGTTTCTCTGTGAGAATTGAGTTAGTTTTTGAAAGAAATACTTCCTGAAAATTAGGTGTTTCAAGGTGGAGATAGGCACTTTCTGCTCCAAGTAGGCCGATTCAACAGAGGGGAAGAAACACATGTATCACTCCAAAGAAAACCATCTATAAGAGAAGCTACAGCATCTAGTGCATTGTCTCCATCTGAGAATTGAGTTAGTTTTGAAAGGAATACTTCCTGCAAACCATAGTTTTCAAAGGGGAGAAAGGCTCATTGTGTTGCAAATAGGCCTATTCAGCTAAGTTGAAGGAACACATGTATCTCTCAAAGAACACCATCCTTTTTAGATGCAGGAGCATCTTGAACATTGATTCCCTGTGAGTATTGAATTAGTTTTTCAATGCAATGCTTCCTGCAACTAAGATACTACAAGAAGGAGATTGTCTCTCTTTGCTCCAAATACACTTTTTCAGCTGAGTTGGAGAAACACATGTATCTTTCCAAGAAAACAATCTATGTTAGAAGCTGCAGCATCTAGCACATGTGTCCCTATGAAAATTGTGTTAGTTTTTTAAAGAAATATTTCCTGCAACTTAGGTATTTCAAGATGGATATAACCTGTGCTTAATCTAAATATGCCTATTCTGCTGAGTTGAAGACTTACATGTATCTCTCTAAAGAAATGCATCTATGTTAGAAGCTGCCACATCTAGCACAGTGTGTCCCTGTGAGAACTCAGTTCGATTTTGCAAGGAATACACCCTGCAAATAACAATTTTCAAGGTAGAGTAGGCTCACCTTGTTCAAAAAACGCCTATTCAACTAAGTTGAAGAAACACATGTATTTCTCAAAAGAAAATCATCCATTTTAGAAACAAGAGCATCCAGCACATTGTTTTCCTGTGATAACTGTGTTAGTTTTGCAAAGGAATACTTCCTGAATTAGGTGTTTCAAGGTGGAGATAGGCTGTGTTTGCTCCATTTGGGCTATTCAGCTAAGTGAAGAAATACATGTACCTCTACAAAGAAAAACATTTATGATAGAAGCTGCTGCATCTAGCACATTGTTTCCCCATAAGAACTCACTTTTTGATAGGAGTACTTTCTGCAAATCAAAGTTTACAAGGTGGAAAAGGCTCATTTTGCTGCAAATCGACCAACTCAACTAAGTTGGAGAAACACATGTATCTCTCGAAGGAAATCCATCCATCTGGTTAGAAGCAGAAGAAAGTACCACATGTTTCTCAGTGAAAATTGAGTTAGTTTTTGAACAACATACTTCCTGAAAATTAGGTGATTCAAGTTGGAGATAGGCACCTTCTGCTTGAAATAGGGCTATTCAACTGAGGGGAAGAAACACAAGTATCACTACAAAAAAAAAACCTTCTATGATAGAAGCTCAGTATCTAGTGCATTGTCTCCCTCTGAGAATTGACTTAGTTTTGAAAGGAATGTTTCCTGCACACCATAGCTCTCAAGGTGGAGAAAGGCTCATTTTCTTGCAAATAGGCCTATTCAGTAAAGTTGAGTGGAACACATGTATCTCTTGAAAGGAAACCATCTGTGTTGGAAGCAGGTGCATTTAGCTTATTATTTCCCTGTGAGACTTGAGTTATTTTTTAAAGGAATGTTTCTTGCAAGTTAGGTGTTTCAAGGTGGAGATATCCTGTGCTTACTCTAAATAGGCCTATTCAACTGAGTTGAAGATGCACATATATCTCTGCAAGGAAATCCATCTATGTTAGATGCTGCCACATCTAGCACAGTGTGTCCCTGTAAGAATTCAGTTAGTTCTTGAAACGAATACACCCTGCAAATCTCAATTTTCAAAGTATACGATGCTCACCTTGTTCCAAATACGCCTATTCAGATAAGTTGAAGAAACACATATATCTCTCAAAAGAAAACCATCCATGTTAGTTTTGGAAAGGAATACCTCCTGATTCGTAGTTGTTTCAAGGGAGAGATAGGCTTCGTTTTCTCCATTAGGGCTATTCAGCTGAGTTAAAGATAACCATGTACCTCTCCAAAGAAAACCATCTATGTTAGAAGCTGCAGGGTCTAGTATCTTCTTTCCCTGTGTGAGAATTGAGTTAGTTTTAGGAAGGAATACTTCTGGAAAACATAGTTTTCAAAGTGGAGAAATACTCATATTGTTCCAAGGAGGCCTATTCAGCCAAGTGAGTGAAACACGTGTATCTCTCAAAGAAAACAATAGGTATTAGATGCAGGAGCATCCAGAACATTGATTCCCTGTGAGTATTATGTTAGTTTTTGCATGCAATGCTTCCTAAAACTAAGGTAATTCAAGATGGAAATTGTCTCTCTTTGTTCCAAATATGCTTTTTCAGATGAGTTGAAGAAACACATGTTCTATCCAAAGAAAGAAACTGTATAAGAAGCTGCAGATCTAGCATATTGATTCCCTGTGTGAATTGGGTTAGTTTTTGAAAGAAATACTTCCTTCAAATCTTAGTTCTCTAGGTGAATAAAAGTTCATTTGCTTCCAAAAAGGCCTACCCAGCTAAGTTGAAGAAACACATGTATCTCTTGAAAGAAAACAATCAATGTGATAACCATGAGCCTCTAGCACATTGTTTTCCAGTGAGGATTTTGTTAGTTTTGAAAAGGAATACTCTCTGCAACTGAGGGGTTCAAAGGTGGAGGTAGGCTCTGTTTACACCAAATAGGTAAATTCACTAGAGTTGAAGAAACACATGTATCTTTCCAAAGAAAATCATCTATTTTAGAAGCTACAGCATCTAGCATTATTGTTTCCCTGTGAGTATATACAAGTTTTGAAATGAATACTTTCAGCAATTTTGGTTTTTTAAAGTGGGGATAGGCTCTCTTTTTTCAAAATAGGCCTCTTAAGCTGACTTGATGAAGAACATGTAATTCTGAAAATAAACCCATCTGTGTAAGAAGCAGTAGTATCCAGCACATTGCTTCCCTGTGAGAATTGAGATTTTTTTTTGTAGGGAATACTTCCTGCAACTTAGGTGTTTCAGGGTGGAGATAGGCTCTGTTTGCTCCAAATAGGCCTATTCAACTATTCCTAGAAACAAATGTGACCCTTCAAAGAAAACCGTTTTTGTTAGAAGCTGAAGCATCTTGCACATGGTTTCCTGTGAGAATGGAGTTTGTATCTGAAAGGAATACTTCCAGCAAATCTTAGTTCTGTAGGTGAGTAAAGGCTCATTTGCTTCCAAAAAGGCCTATCCAGCTAAGTTGAAGAAAAACATGTATGTCTTGAAAGAAAACCATCCATGTGATAAGCATGAGCATCTACCACATTGTTTTCCAGTGAGAATTGTGTTAGTTATGGAAAGAAATACTCCCTGCAACTGAGGTGTGAAAAGTTGGAGATAGGCTCTGTTTACAGCAAATAGGTATATTCGACAGAGTTGAGGAAACACATATATCTTTCCAAAGAAAAACATCTATGTTACAAGCTGTAGCATCTAGAACATTGTTTCATTGTAATACCTGAGTTAGTTTTGGAAATGAATAATACCTACTACATGGGTTGTCTGAGGGGGAGAAGGCTCTCTTTGTTCCAAATATGCCTATACATCGAGTTGCTGGAACACATATGTGTACAAAGGAAACAAAAGTGAGCTTGTAGCACTAGCACCTAGCATCTTGGTTCTTTGTGAGAATTCAGTTAGCATTTGAAAGGAATACTACCTTCAAATCAAAGTTTCTAGGTGCATAAAGGATTAATGTGCTCGAAATAGGCCTATTCAGCTAAGAAGAAGAAACACATGAATCTCAAGAAAGACAACCATCTGTGTTAGAAATAGGATCATCTAGCACATTCTTTCCCTGTGAGAACTGAGTTAGTTTTTGAAAGGAATACTGCCTGCAAATTGAGTTTTTCAAAGTGGAGGTAGGCTCTCTTGATCCAAATAGCCCTATTCAGCTGAGATGATGAAACACATGTATCTCTTGAAAGAAAACCATATGTGTCAGAAGCATTAGCATCTAGCACATTTCTTCCCTGTGAGAATTGACTTTTCTTGAAGGGAATACATTCTGCAAATCATAGTTTTCCAGGTGGAGAAAGGGTCATTTTGATCTAAACAGGCCTATTCAGCTCATTTGAAGAAACAAAGGAATCTCTTGAAGAAAACCATCTATGTTAGAAGCAGGAGCATCTAGCACATGCTTTCCCTCTGAGACCTGAGTTAGTTTTGGAAAGGAATACTTCCTGCAGCTTAGGTGTTTCAAGGTGGAGGTGGTCTGTTTGCTCCTAACAGGTCTATTCAGCAAACTTGAAGAAATATATATATGTCTCAAAAAAAACCCATGTCTGTTAACAGCAGTATCATTGATGGCATTGTATCCCTGTGAGAATTGAGTTAGTTTTTGTAATTAATAGTTCCTCCAAATCAGAATTCTCAAGGAAGAGAATGACTCTTTTGGGTCCAAAATTGTCTATTCAGCTAAGTTATGAAATGCATATATGGCTTGCAAAACCCATTTGTGATAGAAGCAGTAGCAGCTAGAACACTGATTCACTTTGAGAATTGAATTAATTTTTGAAGGGAATACCTACTGCAACTTAGGTGTTCCAAGGTGGAGGTAGGTCTGTTGGTTACAAATAGGTCTATTCAAGTGATTTGAGAAACGTAGGTACCTCTCCAGAATCCCATCTATGTTCGGAGCTCCAGCCTCCAGCACATTGTTTTCTGTGGGAATTGAGTTAGCTTTTGAAAGGAATACTTCCTGCAAATCTGAATTTATTAGGGGTTGAAAGGCTCAATTTCTTCCAAATAGGCATATTCTGCTAAATTGCAGAAACACATGCATCTGAAAAAGAAAAACATCTGTGTTAAAAGCAGTATCCTCCAGCACATTGTACCACTGTGGGAAATGAGTTAGTTTTTGAAAGGAATTCTTCTTGCAACTTAGGTGTTTCCAGGTGGTGATAGGGTCTTATTGCTCAACATAGGCCTATTCAGCTGAGTTGAAGAAACACATGCACCTCTCCAAAGAAAACATTCCCTGTTAGAAAATGCAGCTGTAGCACATTGTTTCCCCAGGAGAATTGAGTTACTTGTTGAAAGGAACACTTCTTGCAAATCATAGTTCTCAAGGAAGAGGAAGGCTTGTTTTGCTCCAAATAGGCCTCTTCTGCTAAAATGAAGAAACAAATGAATCTCTCGAAGAAAACCATCTGTCTGAGAAGCAGGATGATCCAGCACATTGTTTCCCTGTGAATATTGCGTCAGTGTTTCAATGGAAAGTTTCTTACAATTTCGATGTTTCAACGTGTGGATAGCCTCTTTTCCCTCCAAAAGGTCTCTTGAGGTAAGTTGAAGAAACACATGTATCTCTTGAAAAAAATCCATGTGTTGGAAGCAGTTGCATCTGGCAGATTTCTTCCCTGTGAGATTTGAATTAGTTTATGAAAGGAATACTTCCTGAAAATCATAGTTTTCAAGGTGGAGAAAGGATCATTTGGTCCAATAGGCTTATTCCCCTAAGTGGAAGAAACACATGTATGTCTCGAAAGAAACCGATTGGCATTAGAAACAGAAGCACCTAGCAAATTTTCCCTGTGAGAATTGAGGTACTTTGAGAAAGGAATACTTACTGCAACTAAGGCATCTGAAAGTGGATGTAGCCTCTGTTTACCACAAATAGGGCTGTTCGGCTGACATGAAGAAACACATGGATCTCTCCAAAGATACCTATCTATGCTAGAAGCTGCAGCATCTAGTACATTGTTTCCCTGTGAGAATAGAGTTAGTTTTTGAAAGGAGTACCTCCTGGAATTTCTGTTCTTCAAGGTAGAGATAGTCTCTCTTTGTTCCAAATACTCCTATTAATCTGAGTTGATGAAACACATGTATCTCTCAAAAGAAAACCATCTAATTTGCAGCTGAAGCATCTAGCATTTGTTTCCCAGTGAGAATTCATTTAGTTTTTAAAAGAATACGTCCTGCAAATCAGAATTTTCAGAGGAAGAAAGGGTCCTTTTGTTCCAAATAGGCCTATTTAGATGACTGGAAGAAATACATGAATGTCTTGAAGAAAACCATCTCTGTTCAAAGAAGGAGCACCAAGGACATTGTTTCTCAGTGAGAATTGAGTAAGAATTTGAAGGAAAAACTTACTGTAACTGGGGTGTTTCAAGGTGGAGTAAGGCCCTGTTTCCTACAAATAGGTACTTTTACTGAGTTGAAGATACACATGTATCTCTCCAAAGAAAATCATCTATGTTTGAAGCTGCAGCATCTAGCATATGTTTCGCTGTGAGAAGTGAGTTAGTTTTTCTAAGGAATACTTCTTGTAGATCAGAATTTTCAAGGTTGTGGAGGCTACTTTTGTTCCAAATAGGCCTATTCAGCTTCCTTGAAGGAACACATGTATCTGTCCAATGAACACCATCTGTGTTAGGAGCAAGAGCATCTAGCTTCTTGCTTCCCTGTGAAATTTCATTAGGTTTAGAAAGGAATTCTTCCTGCAACTTATGTATTTCAAGGTGGAGGGAAGTCTGTTTGCTCCATATAGGCCGATGCAATTCAGTTGAAGAAACACATGTATCTCTTCAAAAAAAAGCCCTCTATCTGAGAAACTACACCATCTAGCACACTCTTTCCCTGTGAGAGTTGAGTTAGTTTTTAAAGGAATACTTCCTGCAACTTGGGTTTTTCAAAGTGGACACAGGCTTTCTTTGTTACAAACATGCCTGTTCAACTGAGTTGATGAAACCCATGTATCTCGTGAAAGAAAGTCAGTGGGTTTAGAACCAGTGGCATGTAGCACATTGTTTCTCTGTGAAAATTGAGTTAGTTTTTGAAGGGGATACGTCCTGTAAATCATTGTTTTAAAGGTGGAGATAAAGTCTCAATTTGTTCCAAACCAGCCTAGTCAGCTAAGTTAAAGAGACAAATGAATCTCTTGAAGAAAATCATCTATGTTAGAAGCAGGAGCACCTAGCACATTGTTTCCCTGTGAGAACTGAGTAGTTGTAGAAAGGAATACTTCCCGCAACTTATGTGTTTCATTGTGGAGATAGGCTCTATTTTCTCCAAATAAGCCTATTCAGCTGAGTTGAACAAACACATGTATCTTTCCAAAGAAAACAATCTATGTTGGAAGCTACAGCATCTAGCACCTTGTTTGCCTGTGAGTATATAGTAAGTTTTTGAAAGGAATACTTTCAGCAATTTTGGTTTTTTAAATTGGGGATAGGCTCTCTTTTTTCCAAATAGGCTTCTAAAGCTGAGTTGATGAAACACATGTAATTCTCAAAATAAAGCCATCTGTGTTAGAAGCAGTAGTATCTAGCACTCTGCTTCCCTGTGAGCATTGAGGATTTTTTTGAAAGGAATACTTCCTGCAACTTAGGTGTTTCAGGGTGGAGATAGGCTCTGATTTCTCCAAATAGGCCTATTCAACTACTCCAAGAAACAAATGAGTCTCTTCAAAGAAAACCATCTATGTTAAAAGCTGAAGTACATTGCACATGGTTTCCTGTGAGAACAGAGTTTGTATTTGAAAAGAATACTTCCAGCAAATCTTACATCTGTATGTAAATAAAGGCTCATTTTTTTCCCAAAAGGCCTATGAGCTAAGTTGAAGAAACACATATATCTTTGGAACTAATCCATGTGTTAGAAGCAGTAGCATCTGGCACATTTCTTCCCTGTGATAATTGAATTAGTTTATGAAAGGAATACTTCCTGCAAATCATAGTTTTCAACGTGGAGAAAGGGTCATTTGGTCCAAATAGGCCTATCTCCTAAGTGGAAGAAACATGTGTCTCGAAAGAAACCGATTTGCCTTAGAAGCAAAAGCACCTAGCAAATTATTTCCCTGTGAGAATTGAGGTACTTTGAGAAAGGAATACTTCCTGCAACTTAGGTGTCTTAAAGTAGAGGTAGCCTCTGTTTGCTATAAATAGGGCTGTTCGGCTGCCTTGAAGAAACACATGGATTTCTCCAAAGATACCCATCTATGTTAGAAGCTTCAGCATCTAGCACACTGTTTCCCTGTGAGAATAGACTTAGTTTTTGAAAGGACTATGTCCTGGAATTTCTGTTCTTCAAGGTAGAGATAGTCTCTCTTTGTTCCAAATACTTCTATTAAGTTGAGTTGATGAAACATATGTATCTTTTGAAATAAAACAATCTAATTTGCAGCTGCAGCATCTAGCATTTGTTTCCCTGTGAGAATTCAGTTACTTTTTAAAAGAATACGTCCTGCAAATCAGTCTTTTCCGGGGGAGAAAGGCTCATTTTGTTCCAAATAGGCCTATTTATTTATTTATTTATTTATTTATTGTTTTATTATTTGTATGTGCATACAAGGCTTGGGTCATTTCTCCAACATGTTCCCACCCCCTCTCTTTCCACCCATTCCAACCCCTCCCTCCCCCCCACCCCTTTGATACACAGCAGAAACTATTTTGCCCTTATCTCTTATTTTGTTGAAGAGAGAATAGAAGCAGTAATAGGAAGGAACAAGTGTTTTTGCTGGTTGAGATAAGGATAGGTATACAGGGAGTTGACTCACATTAATTTCCTGTGCATGTGTGTTACCTTCTAGGTTAATTCTTTTTAATCTAACCTTTTCTGCCAATAGGCCTATCTAGATGACTGGATGAAATACATGTATGTCTCAAAGAAAACCATCTCTGTTAGAAGCAGGAGTACCTAGGACATTGTTTCCCTGTGAAAATTGTGTCAGTGTTTGAATGGAATATTTCCTACAATTTTGATGTTTCAACATGTGGATAGCCTATTTTCCCTCCAATTAGGTCTACTGAGGTAAGTTGAAGAACACATGTATCTCTTGAAAGAAATCCCTGTGTTAGAAGCAGGACTATCTGGCACATTTCTTCCCTGTGAGAATTGAATTAGTTTATGAAAGGAATACTTCCTGCAAATCATAGTTTTCAACGTTCAGACAGGGTCATTTGGTCCAAATAGGCCTATTCTCCTAAGTGGAAGAAACACATGTATGTCTCGAAAGAAACCAATTTGCATTAGAAGCAGAAGCACCTAGCAAATCATTTCCCTGTGAGAATTGAGGTATTTTGAGAAAGGAATACTTCCTGCAAGTTAGGCATCTGAAAGTGGAGGTAGCCTCTGTTTGCTATAAATAGGGCCGTTCAGCTGACTTGAAGAAACACATGGATCTCTCCAAAGATACCCATTTATGTTAGAAGCTGCAGCATCTAACACATTGTTTCCCTGTGAGAATAGAGTTAGTTTTTGAAAGAAGTACATCCTGGAATTTCTGTTTTTCAAGGTAGAGATAGTCTTTCTTTGTTCCAAATACTCCTATTAAGCTGAGTTGATGAAACACATGTATCTCTCGAAAGAAAACCATCTGTGTTTGCAGCTGCAGCATCTAGCATTGGTTACCCTGTGAGAATTCAGTTAGTTTTTTAAAAGACTATGTCCTGCAAATCAGAATTTTCAGGGGGAGAAAGGCTCATTTTGTTCCAAATAGTCCTATTTAGATGACTGGACAAAATAAATGTTTGTCTCAAAGAAAACCATCTCTGTTAGAAGCAGGAGCACCAATGACATTGTTTCTCAGTGAGAATTGAGTAAGATTTTAAAGGAAATGTTTACTACAACTGGCGTGTTTTAAGGTGGAGTAAGGACCTGTTTCCTACAAATAGGTACTTTCACAGAGTTGAATGTAAACATGTATCTCTCCAAAGAAAACCATCTATGTTTGAAGCTGCAGCATCTAGCATGTTTCCCTGTGAGAAGTGAGTTAGTTTTTCTAAGGAATACTTCTTGTAAATCAGAATTTTCAAGGAGGTGGAAGGCTAATTTGTTCCAAATAGGCCTATTCAGCTTCCTTGAAGGAACACATGTATCTGTCCAATGAACACCACCTGTGTTACAAGTGAGAACATCTAGCATCTTGTTTCCCTGTGAAATTCCGTTAGTTTTAGAGAGGAATTCTTCCTGCAACTTAGGTACTTAAGGTGGAGAGAAGTCTGTATGCTCCATGTAGGTCGATGCAATTGAGTTGATGAAACACCATGTATCTCTTAAAAAAAAAAGCCCTCTATCTGAGAAACTGCAGCATCTAGCACACTTTCCCTGTGAGAATTGAATTAGTTTTTAAAGGAATACTTCCTGCAACTTGGGTTTTTCAAAGTGGAGACCGGCTTTCTTTGTTACAAACATGCCTGTTCAACTAAGTTGATGAAACCCATGTATCTCGTGAAAGAAAGTCATTGGGTTTAGAACCAGTGGCATCTAGTACATTGTTTCCCTGTGAGAATTGAGTCAGTTTTTAAAGGTATTCTTCCTGGAAATCATTGTATTAAAGGTGGAGAGAAAGTCTCAATTTGTTCCAAACCATCCTAGTCAGCTAAGTTGAAGAGACAAATGAATCTTTTGAAGAAAATCATCTATGTTAGAAGCAGAAGCATCTAGCATATTGTTTCCCTGTGAGAATTGAGTAGTTTTAGAAAGGAATACTTCCTGCAACTTATGTGTTTCATTGTGGAGATAAGCTCTATTTTCTCCAAATAAGCCTATTCAGCTGAGTTGAACAAACAGATGTATCTCTCCAAAGAAAACCATCTTTGTTAGAAGCTACAGTTTCTAGCACATTGTTTCCCCGTGAGTATATAGTAAATTTTTGAAAGGAATGCTTTCAGCAATTTTGGGTTTTTAAAGTGTGGATAGGCTCTCTTTTTTCCAAATAGGCCTCTTAAGCTGAGTTGATGAAACACATGTAATTCTCAAAATAAACCCATCTGTGTTAGAAGCTGTAGCATCTAGCACATTGCTTCCCTGTGAGCATTGAGGATTTTTTTGAAAGGAATAATTCCTGCAACTTAGGTGCTTCATGGTGGAGGTGGACTGTTTACTCTGAATAGGTCTATTCAGCCAACTTGAAGAAATATATAAATCTCTCAAATGAAACCCATGTTTGTTACCAGCAGTAGCAGTGATGGCATTGTATCGCTGTGAGAATTGAGTTAGTTTTTGTAATTAATAATTCCTCCAAGTCAGAATTTTCAAGGAAGAGAATGGCTCTTTTGCCTCCAAATTTGTCTATTCAGCTAAGTTGATGAAATGCATATATCGCTTGAAAAAACCCATTTGTGTTAGAAGCAGTAGCAGCTAGCACACTGATTCACTTTGAGAATTGAATTAATTTTTGAATGGAATACCCACTGCAACTTAGGTGTTTCAATGTGGAGGTAGGTCTGTTGGCTTCAAATATGTATATTCAGCTGATTTGAGAAACATAGGTATCTCTCCAGAATCCCAGCTATGTTTGGAGCTCCAGCATAAAGCACATTCTTTTCTGTGAGAATTGAGTTAGCTTTTGAAAGGAATACTTCCTGCAAATCTGAATTTAGTAGGGTTGAAAGGTTCAATTTCTTCCAAATAGGCATATTCTGCTATGTTGAAGAAATACATGCATCTAAAAAAGAAAAACATTTGTGTTAAAAGCAGTATCCTCCAGCACATTGTTCCCCTGTGAGAACTAAGTTACTTTTTGAAAGGAATTCATCTTGCAACTTAGCTGTTTCCAGGTGGTGATAGGGTCTTATTGCTCAACATAGGCCTATTCAGCTGACTTGAAGAAACACAAGCACCTCTCCAAAGAAAACAATCTCTGTTAGAAAATGCAGCTGTAGCACATTATTTCCCCAGGAGAATTGAGTTACTTGTTGAAAGGAACACTTCTTGCAAATCATAGTTCTCAAGGTAGAGGAAGGCTCGTTTTGCTCCAAATAGTCTTTTTCTGCCTAAATGAAGAAACAAATGAATCCCTCAAAGAAAACCATCTGTCTTAGAAGCAGGAGCATCTAGCACATTCTTTCCATTTGAAAATTGCGTCACTGTTTGAATGGAATATTTCCTACAATTTCGATGTTTCAACATGTTGATAGCCTCTTTTCCCTCCAAATAGGTCTATTTAGGTCAGTTGAAGAAACACATATATCTCTTGAAAGAAATCCCGTGTTAGAAGCAGTAGCATCTGGCACATTTCTTCCCTGTGATAATTGAATTAGTTTATGAAAGGAATACTTCCTGCAAATCATAGTTTTCATCGTTCAGAAAAGGTCATTTGGTTCAAATAGGCCTATTCACCTAAGTGGAAGAAACATTTGTATGTCCTTAAAGAAACCAATTTGCCTTAGAAGCAGAAGCACCTAGCAAATTATTTCCCTGTGAGAATTGAGGTACTTTGAGAAAGGAATACTTCCTGCAACTTAGGCATCTTAAAGTGGAGGTAGCCTCTCTTTGGTACAAATAGGGCCGTTCGGGTGACTTGAAGAAACACATGGATCTCTCCAAAGATACCCATGTATGTTAGAAGCTGCAGCATCTAGCACATTGTTTCCCTGTGAGAATAGAGTTAGTTTTTGAAAGGATTACGTCCTGGAATTTCTGTTTTTCATGGTAGAGGTAGTCTCTCTTTGTTCCAAATGCTCCCATTAAGTTCAATTGATGGAACAAATGTACTTCTTGAAAGAAAACCATCTATGTTTGCAGCTGCAGCATCTAGCATTTGTTTCCCTCTGAGAATTCAGTTAGTTTTTAAAAAGAATATGTCCTGCAAATCAGAATTTTCCAGGGGATAAAAGCTCATTTTGTTCCAAATAGGCCTATTTAGATGACTGGGTGAAATACATGTATGTCTCGAAGAAAACCATCTCTGTTAGAAGCAGGAGCACCTAGGACATTGTTTCCCAGTGAAAATTGAGTAAGATTTTGAAGGAAATACTTGCTACAACTGGGGTGTTTCAAGGTGGAGAAAGGCCCTGTTTCCTACAAATAGGTACTTTCACTGAATTGAAGATACACGTGTATCTCTTCCAAGAAACAATCTATGTTAGAAGCTACAGAATCTAGCACGTTGTTTCCTGTGAGAATTGAGTTCATTCTTGTAATGAATAGGAGCTGCTACGTGGCTTCTTCAAGGTGAAAATAAGCCCTGTTTATTCCAAGTAGGCCTACACAGCAGAGTTGAAGAAACACCAATATATCTGGAAAGAAATACTTCTATGTAAGGAGCAGTATCAGCTAGTACATTATTGCCCTGAAAAAATTTGAGTTAGTTTTGAAAGGAACACTCCTGTAAGTCATAGCTTTCAAGATGGAGAAAAGCTCATATGGTTCCAAATAGGCCTATTCAGCTATGGTGAAGAAACCCATGTATTTCATGAAAGAAAATCATCTGTGTTAGAAGCAGGAGCCTCTAGCACATTGTTTCCCTGTTAAAATGGACTTAGTTTTTCAAAAGAAAATTTCCTGCGATTTGAGTTTTGCAAGATGGGGATAGGCTGCCTTTTTTCCAATTGGGCATATTTGGCTGAGTTGAAGAACACATGCATCTCTCCAAAGAAAACTGTCTCTGTTAGAAGCTGTAGCATCTAGCACATTGTTTCCCTGTGAGTATATAGTAAGTTTTTGAAAGGAACTTCCTGCTTATCCTAGTTTTTAAGGTCGAAAAAGGCTCCTTTTGTTCCAAATAGGCCTATTCAGCTAAGGTGATGAAACACATGTACACCTCGAAAGAAAACCACTTGTTGGAAGCAGGATCATCTAGAATATTGCTTCCCTGTGTTGAATTGAGTTAGTTTTAGAAAGGAATACTTATTGCAAATCAGAAATTTCAAGGTTAAGAAAGGCTCATTTTGATGCAAATTGGCTTAGTAAGCTATCTTGAAGAAACACGTGCATCTCTCAAAAGAAAACCATCTGTGTTACCAGGAGGAGCAGCTGGCACATTCTTTCCCAGTGAAAACCGAGTTAGTTTTTGAAAGAATACTTCTTTCAAATCAGAAATATCAAGGTGGATAAAGTCATTTTTTTACAAATAGGCCATATCAGCTAAGTTGAAGAAACAAATATATCTCTCAAAAAAACACCCTTATTTGTAGAAGCAGGAGCATCAAGCGCATTGTTTCCCTGTAAGAATTGAGTTAGTTTGTGAAAGGAATCCTTCCTGCAACTTAGGTGTTTCAAGGTGGAGATAGCCTGTGTTTGCGCCAAACAGATAATCAGCAGAGTTGTAAAAACCCATGTATCTCTTCAAAGAAAACCGTGTATGTTAGAAATTGCAGCATCTAGCACATTATTTCCTTGTGAGAATGGAGTTAGGTTTAGAATTATATACTTCCTTGAAGGTGGGTACTTCAAGGTGGAGATAGGCTCTCTTTTCCAAATAACACCTATTCAGCTGAGTCGAAGAAACACATGTATCCCTCGAAAAAAACTCATTTATGTTAGAAGAAGTACCATCTAGAACATTGATACCCCATCACAATACAGTTTGTTTTGAAAGGAATATTTCATGCAAATAATAGTTCTCCAAGTGGAGAGAGGCTCATTTTGTTCCAAATAGGCCTATTCAGCTAAGTTGAAGGAACACATATATCCCTCAAAAGAAAACCATCTGTGTTAGAAGCAGGAGCATCTAGCACCTTTTTTCCATGTGAGACATGTGTTATGTTTTGAATGGAATACTTCCTGCAAACCAAGTTTTCAAAGTGGATATAGGCTGTGTTTGCTCCATTAGGGCTATTCAGCTGAGTAGAATACATGAACCTCTACGAAGAAAAGCATGTATGGTAGAAGCTAGCACATTTTTTCCCTTTGAGAGTTGAATTCATTTTTGAAATGAGTAATTCCTGAAAATCACAGTTTTCAAGGTCAAAAAGGCTCATTTTATTCCAAATTGCTCTAGTCAGCTAAGTTGAAGAAACACAGATATTTCTTGCAAGAAAACCATCCGTGATTGAAGCAGGAGCATCTAGCACATTGTTTTCCTAGGAGAGTTGTGTTAGTTTTGGAAAAGAATATTTCCTGCAACCACGGTCTTTCAAGGTGGAAGTAGGCTCTGTTTGCTCCAAATAGGCCTATTCACCTGAGTTGAAGAAACACATGTATCTCTCCAAATAAAAACATCTATAAAAGAAGCTTCTGCATCCAGCACATTGTTTTCTGGGAGAACTCAGTTAGTTTTTGAAAGGAGTACTTCCTGCAAATCAAAGTTTTCAATGTAGAAAAGGGTCATTTGTGTTGCAAGTCCACCAATTCAGCTTAGTTGTAGAAACACATGTATCTCCGGAAGGAAATCCATCTGTGTTAGAAGCAGAGACAAGTAGCACATTGTTCCTCTGTGAGAATTGAGTTAGTTTTTGAAAGAAATCCTTCTTGAAAATTAGGTGATTCAAGGTGGACATAGGCACTTTTTGTTCCAAATAAGCCTATTCAACTGAGGGGAGGAAACACATGGATCACTCCAAAGAAAACCATCTATGATAGAAGGTGCAGCATCTAGCACATTGTCTCCCTCTGAGAATTGAGTTAGTTTTGAAAGGAATACTTCCTGCAAACTATAGTTTTCACGGTGGAGAAAGGCTCATTTTGTTGCAAATAGGCCTATTCATCTAAGTTGAAGAACACATGTATCCCTCAAAAAAAAAAATCTGTGTTAGAGGCAGGAGCATCTGGCAGCTTTTCTCCATGTGAGAATTGCATTATGTTTTGAATGGAATAGTTCCTGCATACCAAAGTTTTCAAAGTGGAAAAAGGCTCATTGTGCTCCAAAGAGGCCTATTCAGGGGAGGTGATGAAACACATGTATCTCTCGAGGAAATCCTTCATTGTTCAATGCAGAAGCATTTAGCACATTGTTTACCTGTGAGAATTGAGTTAATTTTAAAAGCAACACTTCCTGCAACTTACGTGTTTCAAGGTGGAGATAGACCCCGTTTGCTCCAACTAGGCATTTTCTGCTGAGTTCAACAAACACATCACTCTCTCCAAAGAAAACCGTCTATGTTACAAGATGCAGCATCTAGCACATTGTTTCCCTCTAAGAATTGAATTTGTTTTTGAAAAGAATACTTCCTGGGAATCAGAATTTTCTAGGTGGAGAAAGGCTCATTTTATTCCAAATAGGCCTATTCACCTTGAAGGAACACATGTATTTTGGTAAAGAAAACCATGTGTCTTAGAACCAGGAGCTTCTACCACATGGTTTCCCTGTAGAATTCGCTTAGTTTATAAGGAATATTTCCTGAAACTTAGTGGTTCAAGGAGGAGATAGACTCTGTTTGCTCCCTTAAGGTATATTCAGCTGAGTTGAAGAAACTCATGTATCTCTCCAAAGAAAACCATCTATGTTAGAAACTGCAGGATGTAGCATCTTCTTTCCCTGTGAGAACTGAGTTAGTTTTTGAAAGGTATGCTTCTTGCAAATCATAGTTTTCAAATTGGAGAAAAGCTCATTTTGTTCAAAATAGGCCTGTTCAGCCAAGGGGAAGAAGCACGTGTATCTCGCAAAGAAAACCATCAGTATTAGATGCAGGAGCATCTAGAACATTAATTCCCTGTGAGTATTGAGTTAGTGTTTGAATGCAATGCTTCCTGCAACAAAGGTATTTCAAGATGGAGATTGTCTCTCTTGCTCCAAGTGTGCCTTTTCAGCTGAGTTGAAGAAACACATGTGTCTCTTCAACAAAAACAATCTGTGTTAGAAAATGCAGCATGTAGCACATTGTTTCCCTGTGAGAATGGTGTTAGTTTTTCAAAGAAATTCTTCCCACAACTGAGGTGTTTCAAGGGGGAGATAGGTGCTCTTTTCTCTAAATAGGCCTATTCAGCTGAGTTGAAGAAACACATGTATCTCTCCAAACAAAATAATATTAGTGAGAAGCTGTAGCATCTACACCTTATTGCCCAGTGAGAATTGAGTTAATTTTTGAACAGAATACTTCCTGCAAAACAGAATTTTCGAGATGTAGAAAGGCTCATTTTGTTCGAAATAAGCCTACTCAGCTAAGATGAAGAAACCCTTGTATCTCTTGAAAGAAAACCATCCGTGTTAGAAGCAGGAGCATCTAGCACATTGTTTCCAGTGAGAATTGTCTCAGTTTTGGAAAGGAATGCTCCCTGCAGCTTTGGTGTTTCAAGGTGGAGATAGGCTGTGTTTGCTCCAAATAGGCCTATTCAGCTGTGTTGAAGTAACACATGCTCCTCCCCAAGGAAAACCATGTATACTAGAAACTGCAGCATTTAGCAACTTGTTCTTGTGACAATTGAGTTAGTTTTTGAAAGGATTATTTCCTGCACCGTAGATGTTTCAAGGTTCAGATAGTCTCTGTTTGCACTAAGTAGGCCTATTCAGGTGAGTTGAAGAAACACATGTATCCCTGCAAAGAAAACCATCTATGTTGGAAGCTGCAGCTTCTCGCACATTGTTTCCCTTTGAGAATTGATTTAGTTTTTGAAAGTAATACATCCTGCCTCTCATAGTTTTCAAGGTGGAGATAGGCTCATTGTCTTCCAAATAAGCCAATTCAGGTAAGATGAAGAAACACATGAACTGATACAAAGAAAACCACCTATATTAGAAGCAGGAGCTTTAATCACATTGTATCCAGTGAGTCTTGAGAGAGTTTTTGGAAGGAAAACTGCTGCAAATCGTACTTTTCAAGGTGGAGAAAGTCTCATTTTGTTGCAAATAGGCCTGTTCAGGTGAGTTGATGAAACACATGTATATCTCGAAAGAAAAACATCTGTGTTAGACACAGGAGCAACTACCCCATTGTTTCTTTGTGAGACCTGAGTAACTTTTTTTAATTTTATTATTCATATGTGCATATAAGGCTTGGGTCATTTCTCCCCCCTGCCCCCGCCCCCTCCCTTACCACCCACTCCACCCCCTCCCTCTCCCCTCCACACCCTCAATACCCAGCAGAAACTATTTTGCCCTTATTTCTAATTTTGTTGTAGAGAGAGTATAAGCCATAATAAGAAGGATCAAGGGTTTTTGCTGGTTGAGATAAGGATAGCTATACAGGGAATTAACTCACATTAATTTACTGTGCATGTGTGTTACCTTCTATGTTAATTCTTTTTGATCTAACCTTTTCTCTAGTTCCTGGTCCCCTTTTCCTATTGGCCTCAGTTGCTTTTAAGGTATCTGCTTTACTTTCTCTGCATTAAGGACAACAAATGCTAGCTAACTTTTTAGGTGTCTTACCTATCTTCAGCCCTCCCTTGTGTGCTCTCACTTTTATCATGTGCTCAAAGTCGAATCCCATTGTTGTGTTTGCCCTTGATCTAATGTCCACATATGAGGGAGAACATATGATTTTTGGTCTTTTGGGCCAGGCTAACCTCACTCAGAATGATGTTCTCCAATTCCATCCATTTACCAGCGAATGATAACATTTCGTTCTTCTTCATGGCTGCATAAAATTCCATTGTGTATAGATACCACATTTTCTTAATCCATTCATTGGTGGTGGGGCATCTTGGCTGTTTCCATAACTTGGCTATTGTGAATAGTGCTATAATAAACATGGGTGTGCAGGTGCCTCTGGAGTAACCTGTGTCACAGTCTTTGGGTATATCCCCAAGAGTGGTATTGCTGGATCAAATGGTAGATCAATGTTTAGCATTTTGAGTAACCTCCAAATTTTTTTCCAGAGTGGTTGTACTAGTTTACATTCCCACCAACAGTGTAAGAGGGTTCCTTTTTCCACACATCCTCAACAACACCTGTTGTTGGTGTTGTTGCTAATGATGGCTATTCTAACAGGGGTGAGGTGAAATCTTAGGGTGATTTTAATTTGCATTTCCTTTATTGCTAGAGATGGTGAGCATTTTTTCATGTGTTTTTTGGCCATTTGAATTTCTTCTTTTGAGAAAGTTCTGTTTAGTTCACTTGCCCATTTCTTTATTGGTTCATTCATTTTGGGAGAATTTAGTTTTTTAAGTTCCATATATATTCTGGTTAACAGTCCTTTGTCTGATGTATAGTTGGCAAATATTTTCTCCCACTCTGTGGGTGTTCTCTTCAGTTTAGAGACCATTTCTTTTGATGAACAGAAGCTTTTTAGCTCTATGAGGTCCCATTTATCTATGCTATCTCTTAGTTGCTGTGCTGCTGGGATTTCATTGACAAGGTTCTTACCTATATCTACTAACTCCAGAGTATTTCCTACTCTTTCCTGTGTCAACTTTAGAGTTTGGAATCTGATATTAAGATCCTTGATCCATTTTGAGTTAATATTGGTATAGGGTGATATACATGGATCTAGTTTCAGTTTTTTGCAGACTGCTAACCAGTTTTCCCAGCAGTTTTTGTTGAAGAGGCTGCTATTTCTCCATCATATATTTTTAGCTCCTTTGTCAAAGACAAGTTGGTTATAGTTGTGTGGCTTCATATCTGGGTCCTCTATTCTGTTCCACTGGTCTGAATATCTGTTTTTGTGCCAATACCATGCTCTTTTTATTGTTATTGGAGTAACTTTTGAAAGGAATACTTCCTGCAAATCATCATTTTCAAGGTGGAGAAAGGATCATTTTGTCCCAAATGGGCCTATTCCCCTAAGGTGAAGTAGCACATGTATCTCTCAAAAGGAAACCATCTGTGTTGGAAGCAGGTGCATTTAGCATGTGAGACTTGAGTTATTCTTTGAAAGAAATACTTCCTACATCTTACCTGTTTCAAGGAGGAGATAGCTGGACTTACTCTACATGGGATTTTCAGCTGAGTTGAAGATACATATGTATCTCTCCAAAGAAATCCATCTATGTTAGAAGCTGCCACATCTAGCACAGTGTGTCCCTGTGAGAATTCATTTAGTTTTTGAAAGGAATGCACCCTGCAAATCTCAATTTTCAAAGTAGAGTTTGGTCACCTTGTTCCAACTACATCTATTCAGCTAAGTTGAAGAAACACATGTATCTCTCAAAAGAAAACCATCCATGTTAGAAGCACACTGTTTTCCTGTGAGAATTGTGTTAGTTTTGGAAAGGAATACTTCCTGAATCTTAGGTGTTTCAAGGGGGAGATACTGTGCGTTTGCTCCAAATAGGCCTATTCAGCTGAGTTGAAGTAACACATGTTCCTCGCCAAAGAAAACCATGTATGCTAGAAGCTGCACCATTTAGCACCTTGTGTCTTGTGATAATTGAGTTTACTTTTGAAAGGATTCTTTCCTGCAATGTAGGTGTTTCACGGTGCAGATAGTCTCCGTTTGCACTTAGTAGGCCTATTCAGGTGAGTTGAAGAAACACATGTATCTCTCAAAAAAAACCATCCATGTTAGAAGCACACTGTTTTCCTGTGAGAACTCTGTTAGCTCTGGATAGGAATACTTCTTGAGTCTTAGGTGTTTCAAGGATTTAGATAGGCTGCGTTTGCTGCATTCGGGCTATTCAGCTGAGTTGAAGAAATACATGTACCTCTACAAAGAAAAGCATGTATGCTAGAATCTGTAGCATCTTGCACATTGTTTCCCTTTGAGAGTTGAATTCGTTTTTGAAATGAGTTATTCCTGCAAATCATAGTTTTCAAGGTCAAAAAGACTCTTTTTTTTCTAAATTGCCCTATTTGGCTAAGTTGTAGAAACACAGCTATTTCTTGAAAAAAAGCCATCCATGTTTGAAGCAGGAGCATCTAGCACATTGTTTTCCTGGGAGAATTGAGTGAGTTTTGGAAAAGAATACTTCCTGCAACCCCGAACTATCAAGTTGGCAATAGGCTCTGTTTGCTCCAAAAAGGCCTATTCACCTGATTTGAAGAAACACATGTATCTCTCCAAAGAAAAACATCTATGAAAGCAGCTTCCACATCTAGCACATTGTTTTCCTTGGAGATTTCAGTTAGTTTTTGAAAGGAGTACTTCCTGTTACTCAAAGTTTTCAAGGTGAAAAAGTCTCATTTTGTTGCAAATCCACCAATTCAGCTTAGTTGGAGAAACACATGTATCTCTGGAAGGAAATCCATCTGTGTTAGAAGCACAGGCAAGAAGCACATTGTTTCTTTGTGAGAATTGAGTTAGTTTTTGAAAGAAATCCTTCCTGAAAATTAGCTCATTCAAGGTGGAGATAGGCAATTTTTGCTGCAAATAAGCCTATTCAACAGAGAGGAGGAAACACATGTATCACTCCTAAGAAAACCATCTATGATAGATGCTGCAGCTTCTATCACATTGTCTCCCTCTGAGAACTGAGTTAGTTTTGAAAGGAAAACTTCCTGCAAACCATAGTTTTCAAGGTGGAGAAAGGTTCATTTTGTTGCAAATAGGCCTATTCATCTAAGTTGAAGGAACACATGTATCCCTCAAAAGAAAACCATCTGTGTTAGAGGCAGGAGCATCTAGCACCTTTTTTCCAGGTGAGACTTGTGTTATGTTTTGCATGGAATAGTTCCTGCAAACCAAAATTTTCAAAGTGGAGAAAGGCCCATTGTGCTGCAATAAGGCCTCTTCAGTGGAGGTGATGAAACACGTGTATCTCTCAAGTAAATCCTTTGTCATTAGATGCAGGAGCATCTAGCACACTCTTTTCCTGAGAGAGTTGAGTTTGTTTGGAAAGGAATTATTCCTGAAACTTAGTTGTTTCAAGGTGGAGATAAACCCTGTTGGCTCCAACTAGGCATTTTCTGCTGAGTTCAAGAAACACATCTATCTCTCCAAAGACAACCTTCTATGTTACAAGACGCAGCATCTAGCACATTGTTTCCCTTTGAGAATTGAATATGCTTTTGAAAGGAATGCTTCCTGCGAATCAGAATTTTGTAGATGGCGAAAGGCTCATTTTGTTCCAAATAGACCTATTCAGCTAACTTGAAGAAACTCATGTGTCCTCTAAAGAAAACAATCTGTCTTAGAACCAGGAGCTTCTACCACATTGTTTCCCTATAGAATTCGCTTAGTTTTTTAAAGGAATAATTCCTGGTACTTAGGTGGTTCAAGGTGGAGACAGACTCTGTTTGCTCCCTTAAGGTATATTCCCCGGAGTTCAAGAAACACGTGTATGTCTCCAAAGAACAACATCTATGTTAGAAAGTGCAGGATGTAGCATCTTCTTTCCTGTGAGAATTGAGTTAGTATTTAAAAGGTATGCTTCTTGCAAATCATAGTTTTCAAATTGGAGAAAAGTTCATTTTGCTCCAAATATGCCTATTCAGCGAAGTGGAAGAAACACGTGTATCTCAAAAAGAAAACCATCAGCATTAGATGAGGAGCATCTAGAACATTAATTCCCTGTGAGTATTGAGTTAGTTTTTGAATGCAATGCTTCCTGCAACTAAGGTATTTCAAGATGGAGATTGTCTCTCTTTGCTCCAAATACGCCTTTTCAGCTGAGTTGAAGAAATACATTTGTGTCTCCTAAGAAAACAATCTATGTTAGAACTGCAGCATGTAGCACATTGTTTCCCTGTGAGAACTGCGTTAGTTTTTGGAAGAATTTCTTCCTGCAACAGAGGTGTTTCAAGGAGGAGATAGGTGCTCTTTTCTCTCAGTAGGCCTATTCAGATGAGTTGAGGAAACACATGTATCCCTGCAAAGAAAACCATCTATCTTGGAAGCTGAAGCTTCTAGCATTGTTTCCCTTTGAGAATTGAGACAGTTTTTGAAAGGAATACATCCTGGCAATCATAGTTTTCAAGCTGGACATAGGCTCATTGTGTTCCAAATAGGCCTATTCAGGTAAGTTGAACAAACACATGCAGTGCTTGAAAGAAAACCACCTGTGTTAGAAGCAGGAGCTAAAGCCCATTCTTTCCCTGTGAGAAATGTGTTAGTTTTTGGAAGGAAAACTGCAGCATATCATACTTTTCAAGGTGGAGAAAGTCTCCTTTTGTTGCAAATAGGCCTGTTCTGGTGAGTTGATGAAACACATGTATATCTTGAAGGAAAACCGTCTGTGTTAGATGTAGGAGCAAATACCACATTGTTTCCTTGAGTTACTTTTTGAAAGGAATGGTTCCTGCAAATCATAGTTTTCAAGGTGAAGAAACAATCCTTTTGTTCCAAATGGGCCTATTCCCCTAAGATGAAGTAACACATGTATCTTTCAAAAGGAAACCATCTGTGTTAGATGCAGGTGCATTTAGCACATTCTTTCCCTGTGACTTGAGTTAGTTCTGAAAGGAATACTTACTAAAACTTAGGTGTTTCAAGATGGAGATAGCCTGTGCATACTCTAATTAGGCCTATTCAGCTGAGTTGAAGATACACATGTATCTCTCCAAAGAAATCCATCTATGTTAGAAGCTAAAACATCTAGCCCAGTGCGTCCCTCTGAGAATTCAGTTAGTTTTTGAAAGGAATGCACCCTGCAAATCTCAATTTTCAAAGTAGAGGGCACTCACTTTGTTCCAAATACACCTATTCAGCTAAGTTGAATAAACACATGTATCTCTCCAAAGAAAACCATCCATGTTAGAAGCTCACTCTTTTCCTGTGAGAACTGTGTTAGTTTTGCAAAGGAATACTTCCTGAATCTTAGGTTTTTCAAGGGTGAGATAGGCTGTGTTTGGTCCTTACAGCTATTCAGCTGAGTTGAAGAAATACATGTACCTCTACAAAGAAAAGCATGTATGCTAGAAGCTGTAGCATCTAGAACATTGTTTCCCTCTGAATGTTGAATTCGTTTTTGAAATGAGTAATTCTGCACATCACAGTTTGCAAAGTCGAAAAGGCTCATTTTATTCCAAATTGCCCTATTCAGCTACGTTGAAGAAAGACAGGTATTTCTCGAAAGAAAACCATCCGTGTTTGAAGCAGGAGCATCTAGCACATTGTTTGCCTGGGAGAATTATGTTAGTTTTGGATAAGAATATTTCCTGCAACCAAGGACTTTCAAGTTGGCAATAAGCTCTGTTTGGTTCAAATAGGCCTGTTCACCTGAGTTGAAGAAACACATGTATCTCTCCAAAGAATAACATCTATGAAAGAAGCTTCTGGGTCTACCACATTGTCTTCCTGGGAGATCTCGGTTAGTTTTTGAAAGGAGTACTTCCTGCAAATTGAAGTTTTCAAGGTGGAAAGGTCATTTTGTTGCAAATCCACCAATTCAGCTTAGTTGTGGAAACACATGTATCTCTGGAAGGAAATCCATCTGTGTTAGAGGCAGAGGCAAGTAGCACATTGTTTCTCTGTGAGAATTGAGTTAGTTTTTGAAAGAAATCCTTCCTGAAAATTAGGTGATTCAAGGTGGATATAGGCACATTTTGCTCCAAATAAGCCTATTCAACTGAGGGGAGGAAACACATGGATCACTCCAAAGAAAACCATCTATGATAGAAACTGCAGCATCTAGCATGTTTTCTCCTTCTGAGAATTGGGTTAGTTTTGAAAGGAATACTTCCTGCAAATCATAGTTTTCAAGGTGGAGAAAGGCTCATTTTGTTGCAAATAGGTCTACTCAGCTAAGTTGAAAGAACACATGTATCCCTCAAAAGAAAACCATCTGTGCTAGAGACAGGAACATCTAGCACCTTTTTTCCAGGTGAGACTTGCATTATGTTTTGAATGCAATAGCTCCTGCAAACGAAAGTTTTCAAAGTGGAGAAAGGCTCATTGTGCTCCTAAGTGGCCTATTCAGTGGAGGTGACAAAAAACATGTACCTCTTGAGGAAATCCTTCCTCGTTAGATGCAGTTGCATCTAGCACATTCTTTTCCTGTGAGACTTGAGTTAGTTTTGAAAGGAACACTTCCTATAACTTAGGTGTTTTAAGGTGGAGATAGACCCCATTGGATCCAACTAGGCATTTTCTGCTGAGTTCAAGAAACACATCTGTCTCTCCAAAGAAAACCATCTATGTTGCAAGATGCATTATCTAGCACATTGTTTTCCTATGCGAATTGAATTTGCTTTTGAAAGGAATACTTCCTGGGAATCAGAATTCTCTAGGTGGAGAAATGCTCATTTTGTTCCACAAAGGCCTATTCAGCTATCTTGAAGAAACATATGTATTTCTCTAAAGAAAACAATCTGTCTTAGAACCAGGGGCTTCTACCATATTGTTTCCCTGTACAATTTGGTTAGCTTTTTAAAGGAATACTTCCTGGAACTTAGGGGGGTTCAAGGTGGAGACAGACTCTGTTTGCTCCCTTAAGGTATATTCCGCAGAGTTGAAGAAACACATGTATGGCTCCAAAGAACAACATTTATGTTAGAAAGTGCAGGATGTAGCATCTTCTTTCCCTGTGAGAATTGAGTTAGTATTTGAAAGGTATGCTTCTTGCAAATCATAGTTTTCAAATTGGAGAAAAGTTCATTTTGCTCCAAATATGCCTATTCAGCGAAGTGGAAGAAACACGTGTATCTCAAAAAGAAAACCATCAGCATTAGTTTCAGGAGCATCTAGAACATTAATTCCCTGTGAGTATTGAGTTAGTTTTTGAATGCAATGCTTCCTGCAACTAAGGTATTTCAAGATGAAGATTTTCTCTCTTTGCTCCAAATACGTCTTTTCTGCTGAGTTGAAGAAATACATGTGTGTCTCCAAAGAAAACAATCTATGTTAGAACTGCAGCATGTAGCACATTGTTTCCCTGTGAGAACTGTGTTAGTTTTTGAAAGAAATTCTTCCTGCAACGGAGGTGTTTCAAGGGGGAGATAGGTGCTCTTTTCTCTCAATAGGGCTATTAAGGTGAGTTGAAGAAACACATGTATCCCTGCAAAGAAAACCATCTATGTTGGAAGCTGTAGCTCTAGCACATTGTTTCCCGTTGAGAACTTGAGTTAGTTTTTGAAAGGAATACATCCTGGCAATCATAGTTTTCAAGCTGGAGATAGGCTCATTGTGTTCCAAATGGGCCTCTTCATGTAAGTTGAAGAAACACATGCATTGCTTGAAAGAAAACCACCCTTGTTAGAAGCAAGAGCTCAAGCACATTCTTTCCCAGTGAGACATGAGATAGTTTATGGGAGGAAAACTGCAGCCAATCATACTTTTCAAGGTGGAGAAAGTCTCATTTTGTTGCAAATAGGCCTGTTCAGGTGAGTTGACAAAACACACGCATATCTCGAATGAAAACCATCTGTGTTAGACATAGAGCATCTACCACATTGTTTCCTTGTGAGACCTGAGTTACTTTTTGAAAGGAATACTTCCTGCAAATCATAGTTTTCAAGGTAGAGAAAGGATCATTTTGTTGCAAATGGACCTATTCCCCTAAGGTGATGTAATACATGTATCTCTCCAAAGGAAACCATCTGTGTTGTAAGCAGGTGCATTTAGCACATTGTTTCCCTGGGAGACTTGAATTATTTTTTGAAAGGAATACTTCCTGCAACTTAGCTGTTTCAAGGTCGAGACAAACTGTGCTTACTCTAAATAGGCCTATTCAGCTGAGTTGAAGATACACATGTATCTCTCCAAAGAAACCCATCTATGTTAGAAGCTGCTACATCTAGCACAGTGTGTCCCTGTGAGAATTCAGTTAGTTTTTGAAAGGAATACTTCCTACAGCTTAGGTGTTTCAAGGAGGAGATAGCCTGTGCTTACTCTAAATAGGCCTATTCAGCTGAGTTGAAGAAACCCATGTGTCTCTTGAAAGAAAGCCATGTATATTAGACACAGGAGCATCTACCACATTGTTTCCTTGTGAGACTTGAGTTAATTTTTGAACGGAATACTTCCTGCAAAACACAGTTTTCAAGATGTAGAAAGGCTCCTTTTGTTCCAAATAGGCCTACTCAGCTAAGTTGAAGAAACCAATATATCTCTTGAAAGAAAACAATCCGCGTTAGAAGTAGCTGCTTCTAGCACATTGTTTCCAGTGAGAATTGTGTTAGTTTTGGAAAGGAATGCTCCCTGCAGCTTTGGTGTTTCAAGGTGGAGATAGGCTGTGTTTGCCAATATAGGCCTTTTTAGCTGAGTTGAAATAACACATGTTCCTCCCCAAAGAAATCCATCTATGTTAGAAGCTGCAACATCTAGCACAATGTGTCCCTGTGAGAACTCAGTTAATTTTTGAAAGGAATGCACCCTGAAAATCTCAATCTTCAAAATAGACAAGGCTCACCTTTTTCCAAATATGCCTATTCAGGTAAGTTGAAGAAACAAATGTGTCTCTCAAAACAAACCATGCATGTTAGAAGCACACTGTTTTCCTGTGAGAACTGTGTTAGTTTTGGAAAGGAATACTTCCTGAATCTTAGGTGGTTCAAGGGGGAGGTAGGCTGTGTTTGCTCCATTAGGGCAATTCAGCTGAGTTGAAGAAATACATGTACATCTGCAAAGAAAAACATTTATGAAAGAAGCTTCTGCATCTAGCACATTGTTTTCCTGGGGGAACTCAGTTCGTCTTTAAAAGGAGTACTTCCTGAAAATCAATGTTTTCAAGGTGGAAAAGGCTCATTTTGTAGCAAATCCACCAATGCAGCTTAGTTGAAGAAAAACATGTACCTCTCGAAGGAAATCCATCTGTGTTAGAAGCAGAGGCAAGTAGCACATTGTTTCTCTGTGAGAATTGAGTTAGTTTTTGAAAGAAATCATTCCTGAAAATTAGGTGATTCTAGGTGGAAATAGGCCCTTTTTGCTCCAAATAGGCTTATTCAACTGAGGGGAGGAAACACATGGATCACTCCAAAGAAAACCATCTATGATAGAAGCTGCAACATGTGGTGTATTGTCTCCTTCTGAAAATTGAGTTAGTTTTGAGAGGAATACTTACTGCAAAACATAGTTTTCAAGGTGGAGAAAGTCTCTTTTTGTTGCAAATAGACCTATTCAGCTATGTAGAAGGAACACATGTATCCCTCGAAAGAAAACCATCTGTGTTAGAAGCAGGAGCATCTAGCACCTTTTTTTTTCATCTGAGATTTGTGTTGTTTTGAAAGGAATAGTTCTTGCAAAGAAAAGTTTTCAAAGTGGAGAAAGGCTCATTGTGCTCCAAAGAGGCCTATTCAGGTGAGGTAATGAAACACATGTACCTCTTGAGGAAATCCTTCATTGTTAGAGGCAGGAACATCTAGCACATTCTTTTCCTGTGAGAATTAGATTAGTTTTGAAAGGAACACTTCCTGCAACTTAGGTTTTTCAAGGTGGAGAGAGACCCCGTTGGCTCCAAATAGGCATTTTCCGCTGAGTTGAAGAAACACATTTGTCTCTCCAAACAAAACCACTATTTTACAAGATGCAGCATCTAGCACATTGTTTCCCTGTGAGAATTTAATATGGTTTTGAAAGGAATACTTCATGCTAATCAGAATTTTCTAAGTGGAGAAAGGGTCATTTTTTTCCAAATAGGCCTATTCAGGTAACTTGAAGAAACACATGTATCTCTTGAAAGAAAACCATCTGTCTTAAGACCAGGAGCATCTTTCCTTGTAGAATTCAGTTAGTTTTTTAAAGGAGTTCTTCCTGGAACTGAAGTGGCTCAAGGTGGAGATAGACTCTGTTTGCTCCCTTAAGTTATATTCAACTGAGTTGAAGAAATCCATGTATCTCTCCAAAGAAAACCATCTATGTTAGAAGCTGCAGCATCTAGCACTTTCTTTTCCTGTGAAACTGAGATAGTTTTTGACAAGAATACTTTATGCAAATCCTAGTTTTCAAAGTTGAGTAAAGTTCATTTTGTTCCAAGTAGGCCTAATCAGCCAAGTTTAAGAAACACGTGTATCTCTCAAAGAAAACTGTATTTGACACAGGAGCATCCAGAACATTGATTCCCTGTTAGTATTGAGTTAGTTTTTGGATGCAACACTTCATCCAACTAAGATATTTCAAGATGGAGATTGTCTGTCTTTGTTACAAATATGCCTTATCAGCTGAGCTAAAGAAACACATGTGTCTCTCCAAAGAAAACAATCTATGTTACAAACTGCAGCATCTAGCACATTGTTTCTCTGTGATAATTGAGTTAGTTTTTGAACAGAATACTCCCTGCAAAACACAATTAACAAGATGTAGAAAGGCTCATTTTGTTCCAAATAGGCCTAGTCAGCTAAGTTGAAGAAACACATGTATCTCCTGAAAGGAAACCATTCGATTTAGAAGCATGAACATCTTGCACATTGTTTTCAAGTGAGAATTGTGTCAGTTTTTGAAAGGAATGCTTCCTGCAATCTTGGTATTTCAAGGTGGAGATAGGCTGTATTTGCTTCAAATAGGCCTATTCAGCTGAGTGGAAGTTACACATGTTCCTCCTCAAGAAACTCATGTATACTACAAGCTGCAGCATTTAGCACCTTGATTCTTGTGACAATTGAGGTAGTTTTTGAAAGTATTATTTCCAGCAACGTAGGTGATTGAAGGTGCAGATAGGCCCTGTTTGCATGAAGAAGGCCTATTCAGGTGAGTTGAAGGAACACGTTTCCCTGCAAAGAGAACCATCTATGTTGGAAGCTGCAGCTTCTATAACATTGTTTCCTCTTGAGAATTGTGTTAGGTTTTGAAAGGAATACTTTCTGAAAATTAGGTGATTTGAGGTGGAGATAGGCACTTTTTGCTCCAAATATGCCTATTCAACTGAGGGGAGGAAACACATGTATCACTCCAAAGAAAACCATCTATGATAGAAGCAGGACATTTAGCATCTTTTTTCCATGTTAGACTTGCATTATGTTTTGAAAGGAATAGTTCCTGCAAGCCAAAGTTTTCAAGGTGGACAAAATCTCATTGTGCTCTAAATAGGCCTTTTCAGGTGAGTTTACAAAACACATGTATCTCTTGAGGAAATCCTTCATTGTTAGATGCAGGAGCCTCTAGAACATTCTTTTCCTGTGAGAATTGAGTTAGTTTTGAAAGGAACACTTCCTGCAACTTAGATGTTTCAAAGTGGAGATAGACCCTGTTATCTCCAACAAGAGATTTTCTGCTGAGTTGAAGAAACACATCTGTCTCTCCAAAGAAAACCATCTTTGTTACAAGATGCAGCATTTAGCACATTGTGTCCCTGTGATAATGGAATTTGTTTTTGAAAGGAATGCTTCCTGCTAATCAGAATTTTCTAGGTGGAGAAAGGCTCATTTTGTTCCAAAGAAGACTATTCAGCTAACTGGAAGAAACACATGTATCTCTCGAAAGAAAACAATCATCTTAGAGCCAGGAGCTTCTACCACATTGTTTCCCTGTAGAATTTGGTTAGTTTTTTAAAGGAATACTTCCTGGAACTTAGATGTTTCAAAGTGGAGATATACTCTGTTTGCTCCCTTAAGGTATATTCAGCTGAATTGAAGAAACCCATGTATCTCTCCAAAGAAAACCATCTATGTTAGAAGCTGCAAGATGTAGCATCTTCTTTCCCTGTGAGAACTGAGTTAGTTTTTGAAAGGTATGCTTCTTGTAAATCATACTTTTCAAATTGGAGAAAAGCTCGTTTTGTTCCAAATAGGCCTATTCAACCAAGTTGAAGAAACGCGTGTATCTCTCAAAGAAAACTACCAGTATTAGATGAAGGAGCATCCAGAAGATTGATTCCCTGTGAGTACTGAGTTAGTTTTTGAATGCAATGCTTCCTTCAACTAAGGTATTTCAAGATGGAGATTGTCACTCTTTGCTCCAAATACGCCTTTTCAGCTTGGTTGAAGAAACACATGTGTCTCTCCAAAAAAACCGTCTATTTTAGAAGCTGCAGCATCTTACACATGGTTTCCTGTGAGAATGGAGTTTGTATTTGATAGGAGTACTTCCTGCAAAGCTTACTGCTGTAGGTTAATAAAGCCTCATTTTCTTCCAAATGGCCAATCTGACTAAGTTAAAGAAACACATATATCTCTTGAAAGAACCATCCATGTGATAAGCATGAGCATCTAGCACATTGTTTTCCAGTGAGAATTGTGTTTGTTTTGAAAAGGAATACTCTCTGCAACTGAGGTTTGAAAAGTTGGAGATAATCTCTCTTTACTCCAAATAGCTATACTCAGGTGAGTTGAACAAACACATGTATCCCTGCAAAGAAAACCATCTATGTTAGAAGCTGCAACATCTAGAACATTGTTTCACTGTAACTTCTGAGTTAGTTTTTGAAACGATTAGTTCCTGTTATGTGGGTTGCCTGAGGTGGAGAATGCTCTCTTTGTTCCAAGTATGTTCAGCTGAGTTGCTGAAACACATAAGACCTCGAAAGGAACACATTTGTGTTTGTGGCATGAGCATCTAACACATTGTTTCCTTGTGAGAACTGAGTTAGTATTTGAAAGGAATACTATCTGCAAATCGAATTTTGAGGTGCAGAAAGGATCATTTTGCTCCAAATAGACATATTTGATGAGATAAAGAAACACATGTATCTCTCAAAAGACAACCATCTGTGTTAAAAGCAGGCGCACCTAGCACATTGTTTCTCTGAGAGCATTGAGTAGTTTTAGAAAGGAATACTTCATACAACTTATGTGTTTCATTGTGGAGATAGGCTCTGTTTGTGCCAAATAGGCCTATTCAGCTAAGAAGAAGAAACACATGAATCTCAAGAAAGACAACCATCTGTGTTAGAAGTAGGATCATCTAGCACATTCTTTCCCTGTGAGAACTGAGTTAGTTTTTGAGAGGAATACTGCCTGCAAATTGGGTTTTTCAAAGTGGAGATAGGATCTCTTTGCTCCAAATAGCCCTATTCAGCTGAGATGATGAAACACATGTATCTCTTCAAAGAATACCATGTGTGTCAGAGCATTAGCATCTAGCACATTTCTTCCCTGTGAGAATTGAGTTTTCCTGAAAGGAATACATCCTGCAAATCATAGTTTTCAAAGTGGAGAAAGACTCATTCTGATCTCAACAGGCCTATTCAGCTAATTTGAAGAAACAAAGGAATCTCTTGAAGAGAGCCATCTGTGTTAGAAGCAGGAGCATCTAGCACATTCTTTCCCTCTGATACTTGAGTTAGTTTTGGAATGGAATACTTCCTGCAACATAGGTGTTTCAAGGTGGAGGTGGTCTGTTTGCTCCTAATAGGTCTATTCAGCTAAGTTGAAGAAACATATATATCTCTCAAAAGAAACCCAGGACTGTTACCAGCAGTAGTATCTATGACACTGTATCCTTGTGAGAATTGAGTTAGTTTCTGTAAGGAATAGTTCCTCCAAATCAGAATTTTCAAGGAAGAGAATGGCTCTTTTGGCTCCAAATTGGTCCATTCAGCTAAGTTGATGAAGTGCATATATCTCTTGACAGAAACCCATTTCTCTTAGAAGTGTAGAAGGTAGCACACTGACTCCCTTGAAAATTGAATTAATTTTTGAAAGGCATACTTACTGCAACTTAGGTGTTTCAAGGTGGAGGTAGGTCTGTTGGCTACAAATAGGTCTATTCAGCTGATTTGAGAAACATAGGTATCTCTCCAGAATTCCATCTATGTTAGGAGTTCCAGCATGCAGCACCTTGTTTTCCATGAGAATTGAGTTAGCTTTTGAAAGGAATACTTCCTGCAAATATGAATTTAGTAGGGGTTGAAAGGCTCCATTTCTTCCAAATAGGCATATTTTGCTGAGTTGAAAAAACACTTGCATCTAGAAAAGAAAAACATCTGTGTTAAAAGCAGTAGCCTCCAGCACATTGTTCCCCTGTGAGAATTGAGTTACTTTTCAAAAGGAATTCTTTTCACAACTTAGGTGTTTCCAGGTGGTGATAGGGTCTTATTGCTCAACATAAGCCTATTCAGCTGAGTTGAAGAAACACATGCATCTCTCCAAAGAAAACAATCTCTGTTAGAAAATGCCACTGTAGCACATTGTTTACCTGGGAAAATTGAGTTACTTATTGAAAAGAATACTTCTTGCAAATCATAGTTCTCAAGTAGAGGAAGGCTCGTTTTGCTTCAAATAGGCCTCTTCTGCTAAAATGAAGAAACAAATGAATCTCTTGAAGAAAACCATCTGTCTTAGAAGCAGGAGCATCTAGCACATTGATTCCCTGTGAAAATTGCATAGTGTTTGAATGGAATATGTCCTACAATTTCAATGTTTCAACGTGTTGATAGCCTCTTTTCCCTCCAAATAGGTCTATTGAGGTATGTTGAAGAAACACATGTATCTTGAAAGAAATCCATGTGTTAGAAGCAGTAGCATCTGGCACATTTTTTTCCTGTGAGAATTGAATTAGTGTATGAAAGAATACTTCCTGCAAATCATAGTTTTCAAGGTGGAGAAAGGGTCATTTCTTCCAAATATGCCTATTCACCTAAGTGGAAGAAACACATGTATTTCTCGAAAGAGACCGATTTGTATTAAAAGCAGAAGCACCTAGAAAATTAATTCCCTGTGAGAACTGAGGTACTTTGCTAAAAGAATACTTCCTGAAACTTACGAGTTTTAAAGTGGATATAGCCTCTGTTTGCTACAAATAGGGCTGTTCGGCTGACTTGAAGAAACACATGGCTCTCTCCAAAGATACCCATCTATGTTAGATGCTGCAGAATCTAGCACACTGTTTCCCTGTGAGAATAGGGTTAGTTTTTGAAAGGAGTACGTCCTGGAAAGAAAACAACTGTGATAGAAGCAGGAGCATCTCAGAGCAGGAGCATGGGTTCCTTCAACTCTGCTGATTATAACTGTTTGGAGAAAACACAGGCTATCTCTCCTTGAAATACCTAAGTTGCAGGAAGGATTTCTTTCACAGACTAACTCAATTCTCACAGCAAAACAATGTGCTTGATGCTCCTGCTTCTATGACAAATGGTGTTCTTTTGAGAGATACCTTTGTTTCTTCAATTTATGTAATAGCCCTATTTGGAAAAAAATGAGACTCAAAGATAACCATGTATGTTAGAAGCTGCAGCATCTAGCACATTATTTCATTGTGAGAATGGAGTTAGTTTTAGAATGAGATACTTCCTTAAAGGTGGGTTTTTCAAGGTGGAGATAGGCTCTCTTTTTTGCAGAAAGTCCTATTCTTCTGAGTTGAAGAAACTCATTTATCTCTCAAAAGAAACTCATGTGTGTTAGAAGTAGTACTATCAGAGGATTCCAATATGGCACCTAGAGGGAGGAAGCAGAAAACGTTCCTCGTACAGTGAAATCTTGGAGAAACACTGGAGACACACCTTGCAGGCAAAGCCACCAAGAAGAGGCAAAACTTTGACCCCTCCACACCTCCAGCCTGCACAGAGAATCTCCACTTCACGTTACATGGAGAAACCAGGAGGGCCCCTGGGCCCAGATGCCTTGGGAAGATGCAGACAAGGTGAGCTAAGCGGTACATGGTACTTCCACAGATAACCCTGGGCCAGATCAGCATTGACCCCTGGACAGACCAAGCCCCACCCTGGGAAAAAAGACAAACTGAATAATAAGCAATAAGAACAATAAAGACACATTTCAAAGAGGATGGGGCGCACTGAGCTCCAAAGTGGGGGGGAAGGGAATCATTCCCGGAACTGTAAATAAACAAGCCAGGACTGTCTGGAGAGGCTCCAGCAGGAGCAGGGGCATGCGCCCAGCAACCAGGAGTGGGAAAGTTGTGAGAGTGGCTAAGGGAGGACAACTCCACAGGAGAGGGGGGAAGACCCACCTCCTACGTGAGCTGTAAACAAACACGCTGGCCAGCAGGAGAAGCAGCACTGCCCAGCAATCAGGGGCAGGAAAGCTTGTAAAAGTGGTGGTGGGAGGAAAACTCGACAGGAGATGGGGGAAGACCCACTACCCTCATGAACTGTAAATAAACACACAGGCCAGAGAAAGCAGGTGCAGTGTCACCTCCCCCAGTGTGCTTGGAAAGGGGAAAGGTTGTAGCAGCAGCTCACGCACAGGACTCTGAATAAACAAAGCCTGCAGGGCCAGGTGAGTGTTAAGCTCACTCCTGAGATCTGCATAAGTAACACCTCCAGCAACAGCAGGCTGACAGCAGCTGGAAGGCAAGCCACAGCCACAGATCAGATAGCCATTCACAGACCAGTCTCAGACTCTTTTTTTTCCCTCTCCCTACCTTTGATGAGAAAACAACTGAACTACACCTCCATGCTGAAAAACTTACTGAAACTGTATTATATTTGAACTTGGGACACTTCGTGGGTTTTTTTTGTGTGTGTGTGTGCAGTTTTGTTCCACTTTATGTCTCCACTTTGATGAGACAAAAACAGAACAACATCTGAGGCACCATCTCCAGGATTGCTGGCTGAGGGAAAAACACCAAAATTATTAAGACTGAAATTTCATTGCATTTGAACTTGGAGGTCTTTATGTTTTATTTTATTTTATTTTATATATATTTTTTCTTTCATTTACTTTTTTTTATGCTTCTCTTTACTCTCATTTTTTATTTTCAATCCTCTCTCTGTCTCTCTAATTCCTTTTCAGCTCACAGTTGATTAGTACACTGTCTCTCCCTGTTTATATCTTTGAAACTTCTTTTGTTTGTTTCTTTTTTTTATTCTACTTGATTATTTGTTTTTCCCTTTTCCTTTAACTTCTTTGCTTTCCATCCTCTCTCACCCTTCCATTCTAAATATCACTAGTGCTGTTATTACATGCCAGAAAATGCTTAATTGCACACAGTACAGGGACAATAACACTATCAAGGGCAATGGTGGGAAAACAGGAAAAACAGGGAAATCAGTTTCCCCACAGCAAAAAATGAGTACAGGAACCAGAGGGAAATGAAGAAAACAGATACTCAGATCCAGACTCCAACAAAGTGAAGATAAACTATGCCAAAGAACTCAATGAAGCCCACAGAATAATTTAAAAGAAGACATACTACAGGTACTCAATGAGAATTTTATAGAGATGATACTGGATATGGTCAACCAAAATGTACAGGAGACACTCAAGAAATTCCAAGACAACAAAAATAGAGAATTTGAAAAAGCAAAAGAAGAAATAAAGGTAACCATAGAAGCACTGTATAAACACCAAAGTGAAACAGAGAGCACGATTAATAAACAGATAAATGAACTCAAGACAAAAATAGACAATGTTAAAGAGGAAACGACCCAGGATATGGAAAACCTCAGAAAAAAGAATGAAACACAATGGGAAAACAAAACGGAAGGCCAATCCAGCAGAATAGAACAAACAGAAGACAGAATCTCAGAACTCAAAGATGAAATGGTAATCAAAGGAAAAACCAAAGAACTATTAATTAAACACCTCAAGACCTGTGAAAAGAAAATGCAAGAACTCACTGAATCCATCAAAAGACCAAACATAAGAATCATGGACATCAAAGAAGGAGAAGAGGTGCAAGCAAAGAGAATGTGCAATATATTCAACAAAATAATATGGAAAGTTTCCAAAATCTAGAGAAAGATATTGCCATTTTATGAAGCCAGTATTATACTTATCCCAAAACCAGGCAAAGACACCTGCAAAAAGGAAAACTATAGGCCAATCTCCTTAATGAACATTGATGCAAAAATCCTCAACAAAATAATGGCAAACCGAATTCAACAACACTTCAAAAACATTACTCACCACAACCAAGTAGGCTTCATCCCAGGGATGCAGGGGTGGTTCAACATATGAAAATCAATAAACATAATAAACCACATTAACAGAAGCAAAGACAAAAACCACTTGATCATCTCAATAGATGCAGAAAAAGCCTTTGATAAGATCCAACACCATTTCATGATAAAAGCTCTAAGAAAACTAGGAATAGAAGGAAAGTACCTCAACATTATAAAAGCTATATATGACAAACCTACAGCCAGCATTATACTTAATGGAGAAAAACTGAAACCTTTCCCTCTAAAATCAGGAACCAGACGAGGATGCCCACTATCTCCACTCCTATTCAACACAGTACTGGAATTCCTAGAAAGAGCAATTAGACAATAGAAGGAATAAAAAGAATAGAAAAAGGTAAAGAAACTGGCAAAATACCCCTACTTTCAGATGACATGATCCTACACCTTAAATACCCAAAACACTCAAATCAGAAGCTTCTAGACATCATCAATAGCTACAGCAAGGTAGCAGGATATAAAATCAACATAGAAAAATCATTAGCATTTCTATACACTAATAATGAACAAACTGAAAAAGAATGTATGAAAACAATTCCATTTACAATAGCCTCAAAAAATCAAATACCTAGGTTTAAGCCTAACAAAAGATGTGAACAGCTTGTACAAAGAAAATTTTAGACTTCTGAGGAAAGAGATTAAGGAAGACTATAGAAAGTGGAGAGATCTCCCCTGCTCATTGATTGGTAGAATCAACATAGTAAAAATGTCTATACTGCCAAAAGTAATCTACAAGTTTAATGCAATTCCCATCAAAATTCCAATGGCATTCATTAAAGGAATTGAAAAATCTACCAGTAAATTTATATGGAAACACAAGAGGCCATGAATAACCAAGCAGTACTCAGTCAAAAGAACAATGCTAGAGGTATCACAATACCTGATTTCAAACTATATTACAAAGCAATAACAATAAAAACAGCATGGTACCGGCACAAAAACAGACATGAAGAGCAGTAGAACAGAATAGAGAACCCAGATATGAAGCCACACAACTATAACCAACTTGTCTTTGACAAAGGACCTAAAAATATACAATGGAGAAAAAGCAGCCTCTTCAACAAAAACTACTGGGAAAACTGGTTAGCAGTCTGCTAAAAACTGAAATTAGATCCATGTATATCACCCTATACGAACATTAACTCAAAATGGATCAAGGATCTTAATATCAGACAACAAACTCTAAAGTTGATACAGGAAAGACTAGGAAATACTCTGGAGTTATTAGGTATAGGTAAGGACTTTCTCAATGGAACCACAGCAGCACAGCAAGTAAGACATAGCATAGATAAATGGGCCTTCATAAAATTAAAAAGCTTCTGTTCATCAAGAGAAATGGTTTCTAAACTGAAGAGAACACCCACAGAGTGGGGGAAAATATTTGCCAGCTACACATCAGAAAAAGGACTGATAACCACAATATGTAAGGAAGTTAAAAACTAAATTCTCCTAAAACTAATGAACCAATAAAGAAATGGGCAAGTGAACTAAACAGAACTTTCTCAAAAGAAGAAATTCAAATGGCCAAAAAACACATCAAAAAATGCTCACCATCTATAGCAATAAAGAAAATGCAAATTAAAACCACATTAAGATTCCACCTCACCCCTGTTAGAATTCCAATCATTAGCAACACCAACATTGGTGAGGATGCGGGGAACAAGAAACCCTCTTACACTGTTGGTGGGAATGTAAACTAGTACAAGCACTCTGGAAAAAAATTTGGAGGCTACTAAAAAACTAAACATTAATCTACCATTCGATCCAGAAGTACAACTCTTGGGGATATACCCAAAAGACTGTGACGCAGGTTGCTCCAGAGGCACTTGCACACCCATGTTTATTGTGGCACTATTCACAATAGCCAAGTTAGAGAAACTGCCAAGATACCCCACTACTGACGAATGGATCAAGAAAATGTGGTATCTATACACAATGGAATTTTATGCAGCCATGAAGAAGAATGAAATGTTATCATTTGCTGGTAAATGTATGGAATTGGAGAACATCATTCTGAGTGAGGTTAGCTTGGCCCAGAAGGCCAAAAATCGTATGTTCTCCCTCATATGCGGACATTAAATCAAGGGCAAACACAACACGGGGATTGGACTTTGAGCACATGATAAAAGCGAGGGCACACAAGAGAGAGGTGAGGATAGGTAAGACACCTAAAAAATTAGCTAGCATTTATTGCCCTCAATGCAGAGAAACTAAAGCAGGTACCTTAAAAGCAACTGAGATCAATAGGAGAAGAGAACCAGGAACTAGAGAAAAGGATAGATCAAAAAGAATTAACCAGGAAGGTAACACACATGCACAGTAAATTAATGTGAGTCAACTCCCTGTATAGGTATCCTTATCTCAACCAGCAATAACCCTTGTTCCTTCCTATTATTGCTTATACTCTCTCCAACAAAATTAGAGATAAGGGCAAAATAGTTTCTGCCAGGCATCGAGGTGGTGGGGGGCAGAGGGACGGGTGGAGTGGGTGGTAAGGGAGGGAGTGGGAGCAGGGGGGAGAAATGACCCAAGCATTGTATGCACATATGAATAATAAAACAATAAAAATTAAAAAATAAGAAGTACCACCTAGAACATTGTTTCCCTGTGAGTAATGAGTAAGTTTTGAAAGGAATACATCATGCAAATTACAGTTTTCAAGATTTAGAAATGCTCATTTTGTTCCAAATAGGTCTATTCAGCTAAGGTGAAGAAACACATTTTTCTCACGAAAGAAAATAATCTGTGTTAGAAGCAGGAGCCTCTTGCACATTGTTTCCTATTAAAATTGAGTTTTGAAAAGGAATACTTCTTACAGTTTAGGTGTTTCAAGGTGGAGATAGGTCCTCTTTATTCCAAATAGGCCTATTCAGCTGAGTTGAAGAAACACATCTCTCCAAAGAAAACCATCTCTGTTAGAAGCTGCAGCATATAGCACATTGTTTCCTTGTGAGAATTTAGTTAGTTTTTGGAAGGAATCCTTCATGAAACTTAGGGTTTAAAGGTGGAGTTAGGGTCTGTTTGTTCCCAATATGTATATTTATCTGACTTGAAGAAACCCATGTATCTCCCAAAAGAAACCATCAATGTTAAGAGCTGCAGCATATAGCACATTGTTCTGCAGTGAGAATAGAGTTTGTTTTGAAAGGAAGACTCCTGCTATGTTGGTTTTTCAAAGTGGTGATAGGCTCTCTTTTGTCCAAATACGCCTGTACTGTTGAGTTCATGAAGCACATATATCTCTCAAAAGAAATCCAGTGTGTTAGAAGCAGTAGCACTGCATACATACTTTCAAAGTGAGAACTGAGTTAATTGTTAAATGGAATACTTCATGCTAATCATAGTTTTCAAGGTGGAAAAAGGCTCATATTGTTCCAAGTAGTACTATTCAGCTGCATTGAAGAAACACATGTATCTCTCCAAGAAAACAGTCTCTGTTAGAAGTTGCAGCATATAGCACATTGTTTCCTTGTGAGAATATAGTCAGTTTTTGGAAGGAATCCTTCCTGCAACTTAGGTTTTCAAAGGTGAAGTTAGGGTCTGTTTGTTCCCAATAGGTATATTCATCTGACTTGAAAAAAGCCATGTATCTCTTGACAGAAACCATTAAAGTTAAGAGCTGCAGAATCTAGCATATTGCTTTGCAGTGAGAATTGAGTTTGTTTTTGAAAGGAAGACTTCCTGGTACCTGGGTTTTCCAAAGTGGTGGTAGGCTCTCTTTTGCCCAATAGGCCTATATAGAGGAGTTCATGAAACACACATATCTCTCAAAAGGAATCCAGTGTGTGAGAAGCAGTAGCACCTTGCACATTGTTTCAAAGAAAAACTGAGTAAAATGTTCAAATGAATACTTCATGCTAATCATTGTATTCAAGGTGGAAAAAGGCTCATATTGTTTGAAATACTATTATTCTGCTGCGTTGAAGAAATACATGTATCTCTCCAAAGAAAACCATCTAGGTTAGAAGCTGAAGCATTTAGCACATTGTCTCCCTTTGAGAACTGAGTTAGTTTTTCAAAGGAACACATCTTGCTATGTCGGTTTTCCATGGTGGCTACAGGCTCTCCTTCTTCCAGATAGTCCTATACAGCTGAGTTGATGAAACACATCTATCTCTCGAAAGAAACCTATGTGTGTTAGGACCCCTAGCATCTAGCACATTGTTTCCTATGACAATTTGTTAGATTTTGAAAGGAATACTTCCTGTAAATCATGTTTTCCAAGGTGGATAAAGGCTCATTTTGTTCCAAATAGGCCTATTCATCTAAGGTGAAGAAACACAGGTATCTCTCAAAAGAAAACCAACTGTGTTAGAAGCAAGAGCACCTAGCACATTGTCTCCCTGTAAAAATAGAGTTAGCTTTTAAAAGGAATACTTTATACATGTAGATGTTTCAAGGTGGAGATAGGCTCTCTTTGCTCTAAATAGGCCTATTCAACTGAGTTTAAGAAACAGCTGTGTCTCTCCACAGAAAACGATCTCTGTTTGAAGCTGCAGCATTTGCCATTGTTTCCCTGTGAGAATTCAGTTAGTTTTTGAAAGGAATTCTTCCAGCAAATCAGAATTTTTCTAAGTGGACAAAGGCTCATCTTTTTCCAAAAAGGCCTATTCATCTATGGTGAAGAAACACATTGTTCTCTCAAAAGAAAGACATTTATCTTAGAAGCAGTAGCATCTGGTACATTGTTTACCTGTGAGATGACTTTTGTTTTCAAAGAAAGAGTTCCTCCAACTTAGGTGTGTCAAGATGGAGATGGGCTCTCTTTGCTCCAAATGGCCTATTCAGCAGACTGAAGAAACATATGTATCTCTCCAAACAAAACCGTCTTGTTATATGTTGCAGCCTCTAGCACATTGTTTCCTTGTGAGAAGGGAGTTAGTTTCTGAAAGGAATACTTCCTGCAATTTGGGTTTTTCAAGGTGGAGATAGGCTCTCCTTGTTCCAAATAGGCCTATAGAGCAGAGAAACTAAAGCAGATACCTTAAAAGCAACTGAGGCCAATAGGAAAAGGGGACCAGGAACTAGAGAAAAGGTTAGATCAAAAAGAATTAATGTAGAAAGTAACACACACACACAGGAAATAAATGTGTGTCAACTCCCTGTATAGCTATCCTTATCTCAACTAGCAAAAACCCTTGCTCCTTCCTATTGTTGCTTATATTCTCTCTTCAACAAAATTAGAGATAAGGGAAAATAGTTTCTGCCAGATATTGAGGTGGTGGGGGAGAGAGGGAGGGGGTGTAGTGGATGGTAAGGGAGGGGGTGGGCATAGGGGGGAGAAATGACCCAAGCATTGTATGCACATATGAATAATAAAACAATAAAAGAAAAAACACATGTAGTTCTTCAATGAAACCCATTAGTATTAGCAGCAGTAGCATCTAGCACATTGTTTCTCTGTGAGAATTGAATTAGTATTTATGGAATACTTCCTTCAACTTAGGTGTTTCAAGGTGGATATAGGCTCTGTTTGCTCCAAATTGGCCTATTCGGGTGAGTGAATAACACTTGCATCTATCACAGAAAACCATCCATTTAAGAAGCTGCAGCATCTTGTGCATTGTTTCCCTGTAGGAATTGAGTTATATCTTAAAAGAATACTTTTTTTCATGTGAGACTTGCGTTATGTTTGAAAGGAATAGTTTCTGCAAACCAAAGTTTTCAAAGTGGAGAAAGGGTCATTGTGCTCCAAATAGGCCTATTCAGGTGAGGTGAAAAAACACATGTATCTCTTGAGGAAATCCTTCATTGTTAGATGCAGAAGCATCTAGCACATTCTTTTCCTGTGAGAATTAGTTTTGAAAGGAACACTTCCTGCAACTTAGGTGTTTCAAGGTGGAGAGACCTTGTTGGCTCCAAATAGGCATTTTCTGCTGTTTTGAAGAAGCACATCTGTCTCTCCAAGGAAAACCATCTATGTTACAAGATGCAGCATCTAGCACATTGTTTCCCTCTAAGAATTGAAATTTGTTTTTGAAAGGAATACTTCCTGAGAATCAGAATTTTCTAGATGGAGAAAGGCTCCTTTTGTTCCAAATAGGCCTATTCAGCTAACTTGAAGAAACACATGTATCTCTCTAAAGAAAGCCATTTGTCTTACAAACAGGAGCTTCTACCACATTGTTTCCCTGTACAATTAGGTTAGTTTTTTAAAGGAATACTTCCTGGAACATAAGTGGTTCAAGGTAGAGATAGACTCTGTTTGCTCCCTTAAGGTATATTCAGCTGAGTTGAAGAAAGCGATGAATCTCTCCAAAGAAAACCATCTATGTTAGAAGCTGCAGCATCTGGCATCCTCTTTCCCTGTGAAAATGGGCTAAGTTTTTTAATGGACTACTTCCTGCTAATCCTAGTTTTCAGAGTGGAGAAAAGCTCATTTTGTTCCAAATAGGCCTATTCAACCAAGTGGAAGAAACACGTATATCTCTCAAAGAAAACCACCGGTATTAGATGCAGCAGCATCCAGAACCTTGAATCCCTCTGAGTATTGAATTAGTTTTTGAATGCAATGCTTCCTGCAACTTAGGTATTTCAAGATGGAGATTGTCTCTCTTTGCTACAAATATGCCTTTTCAGCTGAGTTGAAGAAACACATGTGTCTCTCCAAAGAAAACAATTTATGTTAGAAGCTGCAGCATCTAGCATATTGTTTCCCTGTGAGAATTGTGTTACTTTTTGAAAGAAATACTTCCTGCTACTGAGGTGTTTCAAGGTGGAGATAGGCTCTCTTTTCTCTAAAAAGGCCTATTCAGCTGAGTTGAAGAAATACATTTATCGCTCCAAACAAAATAATATTGGTGAGAAGCTGCAGCATCTAGAACCTTGTTGCCCTGTGAGCATTGAGTTAGTTTTTGAATGGAAGACTTCCTGCCAAACACAATTTTCAAGATATAGAAAGGCTCATTTTCTTTCAAATAGGCCTACTCAGCTAAGTTGTAGAAACACATATACCTCTTGAAAGAAAACCATCCATGTTAGAACCAGGAGCATCTAGCTCATTGTTTTCCAGTGAGAATTGTGTCAGTTTTGGAAAGGAATGCTCCCTGCAACTTTGGTGATTCAAGGTGGAGATAGGCTGGGTTTGCTCCAAATAGGCCTATTCAGCTGAGTTGAAGTAACACATGTTCCTCCCCAAAGAAAACCATATATGGTAGAAGCTGCACCATTTAGCATCTTGTTTCTTCTGACAATTGAGATAGTTTTGAAAAGATTTATTCCTGCAACATAGGGCTTTCAAGGTTCAGATAGTCTCTGTTTGCACTAAGTAGGCTTATTCAGGTGAGTTGAAGAAACATATGTATCCCTGCAAAGAAAACCATCTGTGTTGGAAGCTGCAACTTCTAGTGCATTGTTTCCCTTTGAGAATTGAGTTAGTTTTTGAAAGGAATACATCCTGCCAATCATAGTTTTCAAGCTAGAGATAGGCTCATTGCATTCCAAATAGGCCTACTTAGCTAAGATGAAGAAACACATGTATCTCTTGAAAGAAAACCATCCTTGTTAGAAGCAGGATCATCTAGCACATTGTTTTCTAATGAGAATTGTGTCAGTTTTGGGAAGGACTGCTTCCTGCAACTTTGGTGTTTCAAGGTAGAGATAGGCTGTGTTTGCTCCAAATTGGCCTATTCACCTGAGTTGAAGAAACACTGCTGCATCTAGCACATTGTTTTCCTCTGAGAACTCAGTTTGTTTTTGAAAGGAGTACTTCCTGGAAATCAAAGTTTTCAAGGTGGAAAAGGCTCAATTTGTGGCAAATCCAACAATTTAGCTTAGTTGAAGAAACACATGTATCTTTCGAAGGAAATTCATCTGGGTTAGAAGCAGAGGCAAGTAGCACATTGTTTCTCTGTGAGAATTGAGTTAGTTTTTGAAAGAAATCCTTCCTGAAAATTAGGTGATTAAAGGTGAGATAGGTACTTTTTGCTCCAAATAGGCCTATTCAACTGAGGAGAAGAAACACACATATCACTCCAAAGAAAACCATCTATGATAGAAGCTGTAGCATTTAGCTCATTGTCTCCCTCTGAGAATTGAGTTAGTTTTGAAAGGAATACTTCCTGCAAACCATAGTTTTCAAGGTGGAGAAAAGCTCATTTTGTTGCAAATAGGCCTATTCAGCTAAGTTGAAGGAACACAGGTATCCCTCAAAAGAAAACCATCTGTGTTAGAAGCAGGTGCACCTAGCACCTTTCTTCCATGTGAGACTTGGGTCATGTTTAGAAAGGAATAGTTCCTGGTAAGCAAAGATTTCAAAGTGCCAAATGGCCAAAAAACATATGAAAAAATGCTCACCATCACTAGCAACAAAGGAAATGCAAATTAAAACCACACTAAGATTCCACCTCACCCCTGTTAGAATAGCCATCATTAGCAACACCACGAACAACAGGTGTTGGCGAGGATGTAGGGAAAAAGGAACCCTCTTACACTGTTGGTGGGAACTAGTATAACCACTCTAGAAAAAAATTTGGAGGCTACTTAAAAGCTAAACATTGATCTACCATTTGATCCAGCAATACCACTCTTGGGGATATTCCCAAAAGACTGTGACACAGGTTACTCCAGAGGCACGTACACATCCATGTTTATTGTGGCACTATTCACAATAGCCAAGTTATGGAAACAGCCAAGATGCCCCACTGCTGATGAATGGATCAAGAAAATGTGGTATCTATACACAATGGAATTTTATGCAGCCATGAAGAAGAATGAAATGTTATCATTCGCTGGTAAATGGATGGAATTGGAGAACATCATTCTGAGTGAGGTTAGCCAGGCTCAAAAGACCAATAATCATATGTTCTCTCTCATATGTGGACATCAGATCAAAGGCAAACACAACAAGGGGATTGGACTTTGAGCACATGATAAAAGCTTTAGCACACATGGGAGGGGTGAGGATAGGTAAGACACCTCAAAAAATTAGCTTGCATTTGTTGTCCTTAATGCAGAGAAACTAAAGCAGATACCTTAAAAGCAACTGAGTCCAGTAGGAGCAGGGGACCAGGAACTAGAGAAAAGGATAGATCAAAAAGAATTAACCAGGAAGGTAACACACATGCACAGGAAATTCATGTGAGTCAACTCCCTGTATAGCTATCCTTATCTCAACCAGCAAAAACACTTGTTCCTTCCTATTATTGCTTATACTCTCTCCAACAAAATTAGAGATATGGGCAAAATAGTTTCTGCCAAATATTGAGGGGAAGGAGGGGAGAGGGAGGGGGCAGAGTGGGTAGCAAGGGAGGGGGATGGGTGCACGGAGGAGAAATGACCAAAGCCTTGTATGCACATATGAAAATTAAAATAATAAAAAAAATTTAAAAAAAGAATACTGCCTACCTCTCAATGTTTTCATGGGTGAGGGTCATCACCTTTTTCAAACTCACACCATTCAAGCAAATGGTAGGAGCAATGTAGCTCTTGTTAGAGAATCATTAATGTTAGAAGGAAGAGGGAATAGCACCTTGTAAATTGTTGCTGTTTAAGGGAATAATGCCTACCTCTCAGTGTTTTCATGAGTGAGGAATATCACCTTTGTTCAAAATAGTCCCATAGAAGTGAATGAAAGATGCAGTGTATCTTGTGTAAGAGTGTAAGAGAATTATTAATGTTTGAAGCCAGAGGGTCTACCACCTTGTTCAGCATTGTGAATTGAGTTTGCTGTTTAAAGAAATACTGCTAACCTCTCAGTGTTTTCATGGGTGAGCATCATCAACTTTGTGCATAATCTCCTCTTTCAAGTGAAAGGAACCAGCACTGCATCTGTTGTAAGAGAAAGATGGATGTTAGAAGCAGGAGGGTCAAGCACCTTGTTTTGTGAAGGGAACTGAATTACTTGTTGAAAGGAATACTGCCTACCACTCAGTGTTCTCATGGGTGAGGAACATCACCTTTGTTCAAAATTGACCCATACAGAGGAATGGAAAAGCACTGAACCCTTTTAAGAGAATCATTAATGTTAGAAGCAAGAGGGCCTAGCAACTTTTTCAACATTGTGAATTGAGTTAGCTGTTGAAAGGAATACTGTCTACCTCTCAGTGTTTTTGTGGGTGAGAACATCACCTTTTTACAATATCACCCCATTCAAGTGAATAGAAGGAGTACTGTAGCTCTTGTTAGAGAGTCATTAATGTTAGAAGCAAGAGAGTCTAGCACCATGTTAAGCATTGACAACTGAGTTCATTTTGAAAGGAATATGGCGTACCTCTCAGCATTTTCATGAGTGACGAACATCAGTTTTGTGCAAAATAGCCCCTCTCAAGTGAAAGCAGAAACACTGTAGCTCTTCTAAGAAAATCATTAATGTTAGAAGGAAGAGATTCTAGCAACTAGGTTAACATTGTGAATTCAATTTGGTCTTTACAGGAATACTGCCTAACTCTCAATGTTTACCTGTGTGAGGAATATTACCTTTTTAGAAAGTCACCACATTCAATTGAATGGAAGAAGCACTGTAGCTCTTGTTAGAGAATCACTAATGTTAGAAGCAAGAGGGTCTAGCAACCTTTTTAACATGGTGAATTCTCTTAACTGTTTAAAAGAATACTGCCTGCCTGCCAGTGTTTTCACGGGGAGGATCATTAGCTTTTTGCAAAATCACCCCATTCTAGTGAATGGAAGGAGCACTGTACCTCTTGTAACAGAATCATCAATGTTAGAATAAAGAGGGTCTAGCATCTTGTTAAGCATTGTGAACTGAGTGAGCTTTTGAAAGGTATACGCCTACCTCTCACCATTTTCATTAGGGAAGAACATCAATTTTGTGCAAAAAAGCCCCTTTCAAGTAAATGGAGAAACACTGTAGCTCTTCTAAGAAAGTCATTAATGTTATAAGCAAGAGGGTCTATCACTTTGTTTGTCATTGTGAATTGAGTTTGCTGTTTAAGGGAATAATGCCTACCTCTCATTGTTGTCATGAATGAGGAACATCATCTTTGTTCAAAATCATCCTATACAAGTGAATGGAAGATGCAGTGTAGCTTGTTTAAGAGAATCATTAATGCTTGAAGCAAGAGAGTCTAGCACCTTGTTTAGCATTTTGAATTCAGTTTGCTGTTTAAGGGAATACTGCCTACGTTTCAGTGTTTTCATGGGTGAGGAACATCACCTTTGTACAAAATCGCACCACAGAAGTGAAAGTAAGAAGCACTGTAGTCTTGTAAGAGAATCACTAATGTTAGAAGCAAAAGCATGTAGCTACTTGTTTACCATTGTGAAGTCAGTTTGCTCTTTAAAGGAATATTGCCTTCCTCTCAGTGTTTTCATGGGTAAGGAACATCAACTTTGGCCAAATACCCCCTTTCAAGTGAATCGAGAAACACTGTAGCTCATCTGTAAATATCATTAATGTTCGAAGCAAGAGGGTACAGCACCTGGTTTAGCATCGTGAATTGAGTGTGCTGTTTAAGGGAATAATGCCTACCTCTCAGTGTTTTCATGAGTTAAGAACATCACCTTTCTTCAAAATTGCCCTGTACAAGTGAATAGAAGATGCAGTGGAGCTTGTGTAACAGAATCATTAATGTTTGAAGCAAGAGGGTCTAGCACCTTGTTCAGCAGTGGGAGTAGAGTGAAGATTTAAAGGAATACCACCTGTCTCTCAGGGTTTTGAAGTGTGAGGAACATCATTTTGGTGCGTAATTACACCTTTCAATGAAGGGAAGCATTGCTGTATGTCCTGTAGGAGAGCACAAACATTACAAGAAAGAGGGTCTAGCACTTTGTTTAGTAGTTTAAATTGTGTTAGCTCTCAAAAGGAATACTGCCTATCTCTCAGGGTTTTAAAGTATGAGGATTGCCATCTTTGTGCGAATAGACCCTTTCAAGTGAATGGAAGACACATTCTATCTCTTGTAAGCAGATGTCAAGGTTTGCAGGAGGATGTTCTAGCACATCGTTTCCCTGTGAGAATTGAGTTAGCATTTGAAAGGAATGCTTGGAAATGAAAGCCTTTTAAAGTGGAGAATCCTTCACACTTTGAAAAATACCCGCTTCAGATGAAATGGTCAAACACTTGTATCTCATGGCTGCATGCAATGTGTGAGAGGCAGGAATGTCTTGCACCTTGTCTCCGTCTGACAAATGAGTTACCTGCTGAAAGTATACTGCAAACCACTCAGTTTTTTCATGTGTGAGGAACATCACCATTATGCCAAATAGCTGCATTCAAGTGAATGGAACAAGATCTGTTTATCATGTAAGAAAACCATTAGTGTTAGCAGCAAGAGGCTTTGCTAGTTTTTTTAGCAGTGAGAATTGAGTTAATTTTACAAGGAATGCTGCCTATCTCTCAGGCTCTTAAAGTGTGAAGAACATTATCTGTGTGCAAAATAGCCCCTTGCAAGTGAATGGAAGAAGTCATGTATCTCCTGTAAGAGAACCATTAATGTTACAACCATCAGAATTTAGCACCTTGTTAAGAGTGAGAATTGAGTTAATATTTCAAAGGAATACTGCGTATCTCTCAGGGCTTTATTTGCAGTGTGAAGAACATTACTTTGTTCAAAATAGCCATTTTCAAGTTAATGGAAGAAGCACTGTTTGTCTTGTAAAAGAACAATTAATGTTACAAGCAAGAGGGCAAGAACCTTGTTTGGCATTGTGAATTCAGTTAGCTGGTTAAAGGATTATGGCCTAGCTCTCAGTGTTTCAATGGGTGAGCAACATCACCTTTTTGCAAAATCACCCCATTCAAATGAATGGAAGAAGCAGTGTAGCTCTTGTAAGAGAATCATTAAATACAGTCTATTTAGCAGGGCTTTAAAGTGTGAGGAACATCGCCTTTGTGCCAAACAGCTCAATTCAACACAATGGAACAATCACAGTATGTCTTAGAAGAAAACTATCATTGGTAGTATCAGGAGGGCCTAGCACCTTGTTTCTCAAAAAGAATTGAGTTATGCATTGAATGATATACGGCATAGTACTCACTGTTTTCATGTGGGTGGGACATCACATTTTGCAAAATTGCTGAATATAAGTGAATGGAAGAAGCACTGTTTCTCTTTTAAGAAAACAATTGATGTTAGGACCAAGAGGGTCTTGCATGTTGTTTGCCAGTGAGAATTGAATTAACTTTTAAAGGGAATACTACCTGTCTCTCAGGCTTTTACATTGTGAAGAACATTACTTTGTTGAAAATAGCCATTTTCAAGTGAATGAAAAAAGCAGTGTAGCTCTTGTTACGGAATCATCAATGTTAGAAGCAAGTGGATATAGCACCTTGTTTAGCATTAAGAATTGAGTTTGCTGTATAAGGGAATAATGCCTACCTCTCAGTGTTTTCATGAGTGAGGAACATCACCTTTGTTGAAAATAGCCCCTTTCAAGTGAATCAAAGATGCAGTGTAGCTTGTTTAAAAGAATCATTAATGTTTGAACCAGGAGTATCTAGCAACTTCTTTACCATTGTGAATTCAGTTTGCTCTTTAAAGGAATATTGCCTACTTCTCAGTGTTTCAATGTGTGAGGAATATCACTTTGTGCAAGGTCACCTCTTTCAATGAATGGAACAACCACTGCATCTCTTGTAAGAGAAGGATGGATGTTAGAAACAGGAGTGTCAATCACCTTGTTTTGTGATGGGAATTGAGTAACTTCTTCAAAGGTATACTGCCTACCACTCAGTGTTTTCATGGGTGAGGACCATCACCTTTGTGCAAAATTGCCCCATTCAAGAAAATAGAAGAATCACTGTACCCTTGTAAGAGAATCATTAATGTTAGAAGCAAGAGGCTCTAGCAATATGGTTAACATGGTGAATTCAGTTTGCTCTTTACAAGAATACTGCCTATCTCACAGTGTTTTCATGGGTGAGGAACATCACCTTTTTGAAAAATCACCCCATTCAAGCGAATGGAAGAAGAACTGTAGCTGTTGTTACAGAATCATTGTTAGAAGCAAGAGGGTCTAGAAAATTCTTTAACACTGTGAATTCTGTTAACTGTTTAAAAGAATTACTGCCTACCTGGCAGTGTTTTATGGGGATGATCATCAACTTTTTGCAAAATGACCAAATTCTAGTGAAAGGAAGGAGCTCTGTCGCTCTTTTAAGAGAATCATCAATGTTAGAAGCAAGAGGGTCTATCACCTTGTTCATCACTGTTAATTGAGTGCTATTAAAGGGAGTAATGCCTACCTCTCAGTGTTGTCATGAGTGAGGAACATCACCTTTTTGCAAAATCACCCAATTCATGTGAAGGGAAAGAGAACTGTAGCTCTTGTAAGAGAATCATTCATGTTAGGATCAAGAGGGTCTAGCACTTTGTTAACCATTGAGAACTGATTTAATTTGGAAAGGAATATGGCCTGCCTCTCACATTTTCATTGCTGAGGAACATCAACTTTGTGCAAAATAGCCTCTCTCAAGTGAAAGGAGAAACACTTTAGCTCTTCTAAGAAAATCATTAATGTTAGAAGCAAGAGGCTCTAGCAACTTGTTTAACATTGTGAATTCAGCTTGCTCTTTAAAGGAATATTGCTTACTTCTCAGTGTTTCCATGACTGAGGAACATCAACTTTGTGCAAAATAGCTCCTTTCAAGTGAATCGAGAAACACTGTAGCTCTTCTATGTAAACCATTAATGTTAGAAGCAAGAGGGACTAGCACCTTGTTTAGCATTGTGTACTGAGTTAGCTGGTGATAGGAATACTGTCTAATTATCAGTGTTTTCATGGGTCACAACATCACCTTTGTTCAAAATCACACCCATACAAGTGAAAGTAAGATGCAGTGTAGCTTGTGTAAGAGAATCATTAATGTTAGAAGCAAGAGGGTCTAGCACCTTGTTCAGCACTGTGAATTGAGTTAGCTGTTTAAAGGAATACTGTATATTTTTCAGTGTTTTCATGGATAACGAACATCACATTTGATCAAAATCACCCCATACAAGTGAATGGATGATGTAGTGTAGCTTGTTTAAGAGAATCATTAATGTTGGAAGCAAGAGGGCCTAGAACCTTGTTAAAAGTTATGAATTGAGGTAGCTGTTGAAAGGATTACTGCCTACATCTCAATTTTTTCATGGGTAAGGGTCATCACTTTTTTGCAAAATCACACCATTTAAGTGAATGGTAGGAGCTCTTGTTAGACAATCATTAATGTTAATAGCAAGAGTCTAGCTCCTTGTTAAGAATTGTGAATTATTACTGTTTAAGGGAATACTGCCTACATCTCAGAGTTTTCATGAGTGAGGAACATCACCTTTGTACAAAATCGCCCCATACAAGTGAATGGAAGATGCAGTGTAGCTTGTGTAAGAGGATCATTGATGTTTGAATCAAGAGGGTCTGGCACCTTGGTTAGCATTTTGACTTGAGATTGATGTTTAAAGGAATATTGCCTACCTCTCAGTATCTTCATGGGTGAGGAACATCAACTGTGCAAAATCACCTGTTTCAAGTGAATGGAACCAGTACTGAATCTCTTGTAGATGGATGTTAGAAGCGTAAGCATCAAGCACCATGTTTTGCAATGAGGATTGAGTTCCTTCCTTAAAGGAATGCTGCCTACCACTCAGTGTTATTAACTTTGTGCAAAATAACCACCTTGAAGTGAATGGAAGAAGCACTGTGTCTCTTGTAATAAAACATTAACAGTAGAAACAAGAGGGTCTAGCACCTTGTTTAGCAGTGGGAGTCAAGTGAATTTTTTAAAGGAATACCACTTGTCTCTCAAGGTTTTGAAGTGTGAGGAACATCATGTTGGTGAAAAATTGCCACTTTCAAGGAACAGAAGAATTACTGTATGTCCTGTGGGAGAAACACAAAGGTTACAAGAAAGAGGGTCCAGCAGTTTGTTCAGGAGTTTAAATTGAGTTAGCTTTGAAAAGGAATACTACCTATCTCTCAGTGTTTTAAAGTGTGAGGAATACCATCTTTGTGTGAAATATACCCATTCAAGTGAATGGAAGACGCACTGTATCTCTTGTAAGCAGAGTTAGTTTTTGAAAGGAATATGGTCCACTTTTCAGGGATTTCAAATATACACCAACACATGTTTCTTATGAACAATAAAGTCTGTGTTAAATGCAGGAGTGTCTTTCACATTGTTTAGCACTTTGTGTATAGCACTTTGTTTAGCAGTGAGAATTGAGTTAACTTTCAAAAGGAATACTGTCTATCTGGCAAGCTTTTAAAGTGTGAAGAACATTAACTTTGTGCAAAATAGCCTTTTTCATGTGAATGAAACAAGCAGTGTATCTCCTGTAAGAGAACCATTAATGTTAGAAGCATGAGAATTTAGCACCTTGTTAAGCCATGACAACTGAGTTAATATTTCAAAGGAATACGGCCTATGTCTCAGGTGAGGAACATCAACTTTCTGCCAAACAGCTGTACTCAACTCAGCGGAACAAGCACTGTATGTCTTGGAGGGAAACTATCAATGGTAGAATCAGGAGGGCCTAGCATCTTGTTTCTCAATGAGAATTGAGTGACCCATTGAACGATATACTGCATACCACTCAGTGTTTTCATGTGGGTGGAAAACCAACTTAGGGCAAAACTGCCAAATTCAACTGAAAGGAAGAAGTACTGTTCCTCTTTTAAGAAAACCATTCATGTTAGATGTAAGAGGGTCTACCATGTCATTTACCAGTGAGAACTGAGCTAACTTTTAAAAGGAATATTGCCTGTCTCTCAGTCTTTTAAAATGTGAAGAACATTATCTTTTTGTGCAAAATAGCCCCTTGCAAGTGAATGGAAGAAGTCATGTATCTCCTGTAAGAGAACCATTAATGTTACAACCATCAGAATTTAGCACCTTCTTAAGCAGTGAGAATTGAGTTAATATTTCAAAGGAATACTGCCTATCTCTCAGGGCTTTATTTACAGTGTGAAGAACATTACTTTGTTCAAACTAGCCATATTCAAGTTAATGGAAGAAGCACTGTTTCTCTTGTAAAAGAACAATTAATGTTACAAGGAAGAGAGCCAAGAACTTTGCTTCCCATTGTGAATTCAGTTAGCTAGTTAAAGGATTACGACCTTCCTCTCAGTGTTTCAATGGGTGAGGAATGTCACCTTTTTGCAAAATCACCCCATTCAAGTGAAAGGAATATGCACTGTAGCTCTTGTTAGAGAATCATTAACGTTAGAAGGAAAAGCATCTAGCATCTTGTTTACCATTGTGAATTCAGTTTGCTCTTTAAAGGAATATTCCCTACCTCTCAGTGTTTTCATAGGTGAGGATCATCAAATTTGTGCAAAATTGCCCCATTCAAAGGAATGGAAAAGCACTGTAGCCTTGTAAAAGAATCATTCATGTTAGAAGCAAGAGGGCCTAGAAGCTTATTTAGCATAGTGAATTGAGTTTGATGTTTAAAGGAATACTGCATACCTCTCAGTGTTGTCATTTGAGAGGAACATCACTTTGTGCAAAACCACCTCTTTCAATGAAAGGAACAAGTACTGCATCTCTTGTAAGACAAATATGGATGTAAGAAGCAGGAGGTCAAGCACATGTTTTCGGAAGGGAATTGAGTTACTTATGCAAGAGAATACTTCCTACCACTCAGTGTTTTCATGGATGACGAACATCGCCTTTGTTCAAACTCACCCTGTACAAGTGAATGGAAGATGTAGCATAGCTAGAGTAAGAGAATCATTAATGTTTGAAGCAAAAGGGTCTAGCACCTTGTTTAGCATTGTGAATTGAATTTGCTGTTTAAAGGAACACTGCCTTCCTGTCACTGTTTTCATTTGTGGGGAACATCAACTTTGTGCAAAATAACCCCTTTCAAGTGAATGGAGAAACACTGTAGCTCTTCTAAGAAAATCATTAATGTCAGATGCAAGAGGGTCTAGCACCTTGTTTAGAATCATGAATTATTGCTGTTTAAGGGAATAATGCCTACCTCTCAGTGTTTTCATGAGTGAGGAACATCACCTTTGTTCAAAATCGCCCCATACAAATGAATGGAAGATGCAGTGTAGCTTGTGTAAGAGGATCATTAATGTTTGAAGCAAGAGGGTCTAGCACCTTGGTTAGTGTTTTGAAATGAGATTGATGTTTAAAGGAATACTGCCTACCTCTCAGTGTTTTCATGGCTGAGGAACATCAACTGTGCAAAATCGCCTGTTTCAAGTGAATGGAACCAGCACTGCATCTCTTGTAAGAGAAAGATGGATGTTAGAAGCGGGAGGGTCCAGCACCATGTTTTGCAATGAGAATTGAGTTCCTTGTTTAAAGGAATGCTGCCTACCACTCAGTGTTATTACCTTTGTGCAAAATAACCCCCTTGAAGTGAATGGAAGAACCACTGTGTCTCTTGTAATAAAACTTTAACAGGAGAAGCAAGAGGGTCTAACACCTTGTTTAGCAGTGGGAGTCAAGTGAAGTTTTTAAAAGAATACTACTTGTCTCTCAAGGTTTTGAAATGTGAGGAACATCATGTTGGTGAAAAATTGCCACTTTCAAGGAACGGAAGAATTACTGTATGTCCTGTGGGAGAAACACAAAGGTTACAAGAAAGAGGGTCCAGCAGTTTGTTCAGGAGTTTAAATTGAGTTAACTTTTAAAAGGAATACTGCCTATCTCTCAGTGTTTTATAGTGTGAGGCATACCATCTTTGTGCAAAATAGGCCCATTCAAGTGAATGGAAGACACACTCTGTCTCTTGTAAGCAGATGTCAAGGTTGGCAGCAGGAGGTCCTAGCACATTGTTTCCCTGTGAGAATCGAGTTAGCATGTGAAATGAATGCTTGTGAAATGGACCACAAAGGTTACAAGAAAGAGGCTCTAGCACTTTGTTTAGCAGTGAGAGTTGAGTTATCTTTTAAAAGGAATGCTGCATGTCTCTTAGGATTTTAACGTGTGCAGAACATTACCTGTGTGCAAAATAGCTCCTTTCACGTGAATGGAAGAAGCAGTGTATCTCCTGTAAGAGAACCATTAATGCTACAAGCATCAGAATTTACCACCTGGTTAAGCAGTGAGAATTGAGTTAGTATTTAACAGAAATACTGCCTATCTCTCAGGGCTTTAAACTGTGAGGAACATCACCTTTGTGCCAAACAGCTCAATTCAACTGAATGGAACAAGCACTGCATGTCTTATGAGGAAACTCTCAATGGTTTAATCAGGAGGGCTTAGTATCTTGTTTCTCAAGGAGAATTGAGTTATACATTGAATGATATACTGTGTAGCACTTTGTGTTTTCATGTGGGTGGAACATCACCTTTTTGTAAAATTGCCAAATTCAAGTGAAAGGAAGAAGCACTGTTTCTCTTTTAAGAAAACCGTTAATGTTAGAACCAACATGGTCTAGCTTCTTGTTATGCAGTGTGAATTGATTTATCTTGGAAAAGGAATACTGCCTGTCTCTCAAGCTCTTAAAGGGTTTGTAACACTACCTTTGTGCCCAATAGCCCTTTTTTGAGTGAATGGAACAAGCAGTGTGTCTCTTGTAAGAAAAGCATCAATGTTTCAAGCAGGAAGGTCTAGTACCATGTTCACCTGGGAAAATTGAATTAACTTCTTAAAGGAATATGGTCTCCCTCTCAAGTTTTTCATGTGTGAAGATCATCAACTTTCTGCAACATTACTCCAGTCAAGGACATGAAAGAGGCACTGTTTCTCTTCTAAGAAAACCATTAATGCTAGAAGGAAGAGCTTCGAGCATGTTTCCCAGGGGTGAGAACTGAGATAACTTTTAAAAGAAATACTTCCTATCTCTCAGGGTTTTCAATTGCGAGATGCATCATTTTTGTGCACAATGGCCCCATTCTAAGGAATGAAAGAAACAGTGGATCTCTTGTAAGAAAGCTATTGATGTTCGAAGCATGGGGTCCTAGCATAACATGTCCCTGAGAGTATTGAGTTAGTTTTTGAAAGCAATATGGTCCACTTTTCAGGGATTTCAAATATACACCAACACATGTTTCTTATGAGCAATAAAGTCTGTGCTAAAGGCAGGAGTGTCTTTCACATTGTGTCCCTAGGAGAATTGAGTTTCCTCTTGAAAGGAATTCGGCCTCCCTCAGGGTTTTTAATTGTGAGTGATGCAAGGGAAGCCTGCAGAGGAATTTCATGTGCTGTGGGTTTTGAGCCTGCCCTGAAAATGAAAGCAGAAATATTCTCTAACAGAAGATGGCATAATGATTTTATTTGCTGAGAAGTTAATTGTAGAGAAGTGGAGAGAAAGTCTGCCTAGCAGGGAATGCGGGGGGAGGGGAAAATGGCTGATTGAGTGGTTCAGGGTGGGGAGTGATTTTTAAGCCTTTTTTGCGTTGCCTGAGGACACAGACGCTTTATGATGCAAAGGGGTGTTTCCCAGAGGGGCTGAGTGCCTACTTCACTTCACCTGACTGGTCCTATTGAGGAAGATCAGTCTTCTGCTTAACAATTTCTTTCATGTGAATGGAAGCAGCACTGTGCCTCCTGAAAGAAAATGATTAATGTTAGAAGCAGAACGATCTAGCACTTTGTTTTCCGATGAGAATTCACTTACATGATAAAAGGAATACTGCCTACCCCTCAGTGTTTTCAATGGTGAGGACCGCAAGTTTATGCAAACTAACCCCATTCAACTGAATGGAAGAAGCACTGTATCTCTTGTAGGAAAATATTAATGTTACCAGAAGGAGGCTCTAGCACTTTGGTTAGCAGTGAAAATTGAGTTAAGTTTTAAAAGGAATACTGCATATCTCTCACGAGTATGAAGTGTGAAGAACATTATCTTTCCCCAAAAGAGCCCTTCTCGTGTGAATGAAGGCTGCACTGTAGCTCTTGCAAGAGAATCATTAATATAAGAAGCAAAGGGTCTAGCACCTTGATTAGTACTGTGACTGGAGTTAGTTTCTTAAAGGAATATTGCCTACCTCTCAGTGTTTTTCTGGGTGAGGAACGTCGCCTTTGTTCAAAATCAACCCATACAAGGGAATGGAAAAGCACTGTACCCTTGTAAGAGAATCATTAATGTTAGAAGCAAGAGGGCCTCACAACTTGTTTAACATTGTGAATTGAGTTAGCTGTTGAAAGGAATACTGTCTGCCTTTCAGTGTTTTCATGGGTGAGGATCATCACCTCTTTGCAAAATCACCCCATTCAAGAGAGGGAAGGAGTACTGTAGCTCTTGTAAGAGAATTATTAATGTTAGAAGCAAGAGGGTCTAGCACCAGGTTAAGCATTGAGAACTGAGTTCATTTTGAAAGGAATACGGCCTACCTCTCAGCATTTTCATGAGTGAGGAACATCAACTTTGTGCAAAATAGAACCTCTCAAGTGAAAGCAGAAACTCTGTAGCTCTTCTAAGAAAACCATTAATATTAGAAGGAAGAGATTCTAGCAACTAGGTTAACATTGTGAATTCAATTTGGTCTTTACAGGAATACTGCCTACCTCTCAGTGTTTTCCTGTGTGAGGAAGATTACCTTTTTAGAAAGTCACCACGTTCAATTGAATGGAAGAAGCACTGTAGCTCTTGTTAGAGAATCACTAATGTTAGAAGCAAGAGGGTCTAGCAACCTCTTTAACATAGTGAATTCTCTTAACTGTTTAAAAGAATACTGCCTAGCTGGCAGTGTTTTCATGGTGAGGATCCTCAGCTTTGTACAAAATCACCCCATTCTAGTGAATGAAAGGAGCACTGTAGATCTTGTAGGAGAATCATCAATGATAGATGAAAGAGGGTCTAGCACCTTCTCAAGCATTGTGAACTCACTGAGCTTTTGAAAGGTATACTGCCTACTTCTCACCACTTTCATGGGGGTAGGAACATCAATTTTGTGCAAAAAAGCCCCTTTCAAGTGAATGGAGAAACACTGTAGCTCTTCTAAGAAAGTCATTAATGTTATAAGCAAGAGGGTCTATCACTTTGTCATTGTGAATTGAGTTTGCTGTTTAAGGGAATAATGGCTACCTCTCATTGTTGTCATGAATGAGGAACATTACCTTTGTTCAAAATCACCCCATACAAGTGAAAGGAAGATGCAGTGTAGATAGTGTAAGAGAATCATTAATGCTTGAAGCAAGAGGGTCTAGCACCTTGTTCAGCAGTGGGAGTAGAGTGAAGATTTAAAAGGAATACCACCTGTCTCTCAGGGTTTGGAAGTGTGAGGAACATCATTTTGGTGCATAATTACACCTTTCAATGAAGGGAAGCATTGCTGTATGCCCTGTAGGAGACCACAAACGCTACAAGCAAGAGTGTCTAGCACTTTGTTTAGTAGCTGATTGTGTTAGCTCTCAAAAGGAATACTGCCTATCTCTCAGGGTTTTAAAGTATGAGGATTACCATCTTTGTGGGAAATAGACCCTCTCAAGTGAATGGAAGACACACTCTATCTCTTGTAAGCAGATGTCAAGGTTTGCAGGAGGATGTTCTAGCATATTGTTTCCCTGTGAGAACTGAGTTAGCATTTGAAAGGAATGCTTGGGAAATGAAAGACTTTTAAAGTGGAGAATCCTTCACACGTTGAAAAATACCCGCTTCAGATGAAATGGTCAAACACTTGTATCTCATGGCACGATGCAATGTGTGAGAGGCAGGAATGTCTTGCACCTTGTCTCCCTCTGACAAATGAGTTACCTGTTGAAAGTATACTGCAAATCACTCAGTTTTTTCATGTGTGAGGAACATCACCATTATGCCAAATAGCTGCATTCAAGTGAATGGAACAAGATCTGTTTATCATGTAAGAAAACCATTAGTGTTAGCAGCAAGAGGCTTTGCTAGTTTTTTTAGCAGTGAGAATTGAGTAAACTTTTATAAGGAATGCTGCCTATCTCTCAGGCTTTAAAAGTGTGAAGAACATTATCTGTGTGCAAAATAGTCCCTTTCAAGTGAATGGAAGAAGTCATGTATCTCCTGTAAGAGAACCATTAATGTTACAACCATCAGAATTTAGCACCTTGTTAAGCAGTGAGAAATGAGTTAATACTTCAAAAGAATACTACCTCTCAGGGCTTTATTTGCAGTGTGAAGAACATTACTTTGTTCAAACTAGCCATATTCAAGTTAATGGAAGAAGCACTGTTTGTTTTTTAAAAGAATGATTAATGTTACAAGCAAGAGGGCCAAGAACCTTGTTTGGCATTGTGAATTCAGTTAGCTGATTAAAGGATTACGGCCTACCTCTCAGTGTTTCAATGGGTGAGGAACATCAACTTTTTGCAAAATCACCCCATTCAAATGAATGGAAGAAGCAGTGTAGCTCTTGTAAGAGAATCATTAATGTTACAAGCAAGAGGGTCTATATGTTGTTTACCAGTGAGAATTGAGTGAACAGTGTAGCTTCTGGAAGAGAATCATTAATGTTTGAAGCAAGATTGTCTAGTACCTTAATAGCATTGTGAATTGAGTTGGCTGTTGAAAGGAATACTGCCTACATCTCAGTGTTTCATTGGTGAGGAACATCAACTTTGTGCAAAATCACCTCTTTCAAGTGAATGGAACAAGCATTGCATCTCCTGTAAGAGAAAGATGGATGTTAGAACAGGAGTGCCAAGCACTTTGGTTTGCGATGAGACTTCAGTTATTTGTTGAAATCAATGCTGCCTACCACTCAGTGTTTTCATGGAGGAGGAATATCAACTTTTTGCAAAATAAACTCCTTAAAGTGAATGGAAGAAGCACTGTGTCTCCTGTAATAGAACCATTAATGTTAGAAGCAAGAGGGTCTAATGCCTTCCTTAGCAGTGGGAGTAGAGTGAGATTTTAAAAGGAATAACACTTGCACTCAGGGTTTAGAAGTGTGAGGAACATCATTTTGGTGAAAGTTTACCCCTTTCAATGAATGGAAGAATTACGGCATGTCCTGTGGGAGAAACACAAAGGTTATAAGAAACAGGGTCTAGCACTTTGTTTAGTGGTTTAAACTGAGTTAGCTTTTAAAAGGAATACTGCCTATCTCTCAGTGTTTTAAAGTGTGAGGAATACCATCTTTGTGTGAAATAGGCCCATGAAAGTGAATGGAAGACACACTCTATCTCTTGTAAGCAGATGTCAAGGTTGGCAGCAAGAGGTTCCAGCCCATTGTTTCCCTATGAGAATTGAGTTGGCATGTGAAAGGAATGCTTGCGAAATGGACCACAAAGGTCACAAGAAAGAGTCTCTAGCAATTTTCTTTAGCAGTGAGAGTTGAGTTATCTTTTAAAAGGAATGCTGCATGTCTCTTAGGATTTTAACGTGTGTAGAACATTATCTGTGTGCAAAATAGCTCCTTTCATGTGAATGGAAGAAGCACTGTATCTCCTGTAAGAGAACCATTAATGCTACAAGCATCAGAATTTACCACCTGGTTAAGCAGTGAGAATTGAGTTAGTATTTCACAAGAATACTGGCTATCTCTCTGGGTTTTAAGGTGTGAGGAACATCACCTTTGTGCCAAACAGCTCAATTCAACTGATTGGAGCAAGCACTGTATGTCTTGGAAGGAAACTCTCAAAGGTAGAATCAGAAGGGACTACCAGGTTGTTTCTCAAAGAGAACTGACTTTCCCATTGAACAATATACTGCGTAATAGTCAGTGTTTTCATGTGGGAGGAATATCACCTTTTTAAGAAAACAATGTTAGCAGCAAGAGGGTCTAGAATGCCATTTACCAGTGAGAACTGAGTAAACTTTTAAAGGGAATACTGCCTTTCTCTCAGGCTTTTAAAGTATAAAGAACATTATCTTTGTGCAAAACACCCTTTTTCAAGTGAATGGATGAAGCACAGTTTCTCTTGTAAGAGAACCATTCATGTTACAAGCAAGAGAAATTAGCACCTTCATGACAAGTGAGAACTGAGTTAGTATGTAATAGGAACACTGCGTATCTGTCAGCATTTGAAAGTGTGAGGAACATCAACTTTGTGCCAAAAAGCCCCTTTGAAGGGATAGGAAGAAGCACTATCGCTCTTGTAAGAGAATCATTAATGTTGGAAGCCCTGCTTCTCTTTTAAGAAAACCATTCATGTTAGATGCAAGAGGGTCTACCATGTCGTTTACCAGAGAGAACTGAGCTAACTGTTAAAAGGAATATTGCCTTTCTCTCAGTCATTTCAAATGTAAAGAACATTATCTTTTTGTGCAAAATAGCCCTTTTCAAGTGAGTGAAAAAAGCACTGTTTCTCTTGTGAGAGAACCGTTAATGTTAGAAAGAAGAAGGTTTCACACCTTGTTTACCTCTCAGAGTTTTCATACGGGAGGAATATCACCTTTGGTCCAAATCGCCCCATATAAGTGAATGGAAGATACAGTGTAGTTTGTGTAAGAGAATCATTAATGTTTGAAGCAAGAGGGTCGAGCACCGTGGTTAGCATTGTGAATTGAGCTTGCTGTTTAAAGGAATACTGCCTACCTCTCAGTGTTTTCATGGGTGAGGATCATCAACTTTGTTTAAATAGCACCTTTCAAGTGAATGGAGAAACACTGCAGTTCTTCTAAGAAAATCATAAATGTTGGAAGCAAGATGGTTTAGCACCATGTTTAGCATGGTGAATTGAGTGTGCTGTTTAAGTGAATACTCTCTCCCTCTCAGTGTTTCCAAGGGGGAGGAACATCATCATTGTGCAAATACCGCATACAAGTGAATGGGAGAAAAACTGCAGTTTTTGTAAGAGAATCCTTAATGTTAGAAACAAGAGGGTCTAGAAACTTGGTTAATATTGTGAATCCAGCTTACTCTTTAAAGGAGTACTGCCCACCTCTCAGTGTTTTCCTGGATGAGCAACATCACCTTTGTGCAGAATCACCCCTTTTAAGAAATGGGGGAAGCACTGCAGCTCTTGTAAGAGAAGCATTAATGTTACAAGCAAGAGGGTCTTGTACTTTGTTAAGCATGGTGAACTGAGTTAGCATTTGAAAGGAATGCTGCCTGCCTGTCAGTGCTTTCATAAGTGCGGAACATGAACTTTGTGCAAAACAGCCCCTTTCAAGTGAATGGAGAAACACTGTAGCTCTTCTAAGAAAATGATTAATGTTAGAAGCAAGATGGTTAAGCACCATGTTTAGAACTGATAATTGAGTGTGCTGTTTAATGGAATACTCCATCGATCTCAGTGTTTCCATGGGTGAGGAACATCATCTTTGTGCAAAATCACGGTTACAAGTAAATGGGAGAAAAACTTCACTTTTTTAAGAGAATCCTTCATATTAGAAACAACAGGGTCTATCAACTTGGTTAATATTGTGAATTCAGTTTGCTCTTTAAAGGAGTACTGCCTACCTCTCAATGTTTTCCTGATTGAGCAATATCACCTTTGTGCACAATCACCACTTTCAAGTGAAGGGGGAAGAACTGCAGCTCTTGTAAGAGAAGCTTTAATGTTACAAGCAAGAACATCTTGCACCTTGTTAAGCATGGTGAACTGCTTTAGCATTTGAAAGAAATGATGCCTACCTGTCAGGGTTTTCATGGGTAAGAAACATCAACTTTGTTCAAATAGCACCTTTCAAGTGAATGGAGAAACACCGGAGTTCTTCTAAGAAAATCATAAGTGTTAGAAGCAAGATGGTTTAGCAACATGTTTAGAATCGTGAATTGAGTGTGCTGTTTAAGTGAATACTCTCTCCTTCTCATTGTTTCCAAGGGGGAGGAGCATCATCGTTGTGCAAAATCACCTCACACAAGTGAATGGGAGAAAAACTGCAGTTGTTGTAAGAGAATCCTTAATGTTAGAAACAAGAGGGTCTAGCAACTTGGTTAATATTGTGAATCCAGTTTGCTCTTTAAAGGAGTACTGCCCACCTCTCAGTGTTTTCCTGGATGAGCAACATCACCTTTGTGCAGAATCACCCCTTTCACAAGTGAATGGGAGAAGCACTGCAGCTCGTGTAAGAGAAGCATTAATGTTACAAGCAAGAGGGTCTTGTACTTTGTTAAGCATGGTGAACTGAGTTAGCATTTGAAACGAACGCTGCCTGCCTGTCAGCGTTTTCATGGGTGAGGTATATCAACCTTGTGCAAAACAGCCCCTTTAAAGTGAAAGAAGAAACACCGTAGCTCTTCTAAGAAAATCATTAATGTTAGAAGCAAGATGGTTTAGCACCTTCTTTAGCACGGAGAATTGAGTGTGCTGTTTAAAGGAATACTCTCTCCCTCTCAGTGTTTCCAAGGATGAGGAACATCATCTTTGTGCAATATCAACGCATACAAGTGAATGGGAGAAAAACTGCAGTTTTTGTAAGAGAATCCTTAATGTTAGAAACAAGAGGGTCTAGAAACTTAGGTAATACTGTGAATCCAGTTTACTCTTTAGAGGAGTTCTGCCCATCTCACAGTGTTTTCCTGGATGAGCAACATTACCTGTGTGCATTATCACCCCTTTCAAGTAAATGGGGGAAGCACTGGAGCTCTTCTAAGAGAAGCATTTTTGTTACAAGCAAGAGGGTCTTGCACTGTGTTAGGCATGGTGAACTGAGTTAACATTTGAAAGGAACGCTGTCTACCTGTCAGCGTTTTCATGGGTGAGGAACATCAACTTTGTGCAAAACAACCCCTTTCAATTGAATGGAGAAATACTATAGCTCTTCTAAGAAAATCATAAATGTTAGAAGCAAGATGGCCTAGCAACATATTTAACATCGTGCATTGAGTGTGCTGTTTAATCGTATACTGTTTCCCACTCCGTGTTTCCATGGGTAAGGAACATCATCTTTGTGCAAAATCACCTCATACAAGTGAATGGGAGAAAAACTGAAGTTCTTTAAGAGAATCTTTAATGTTAGAAACAAGAGGGTCTGCCAACTTGGTTAATATTATGAATTCAGTTTGCTCTTTAAAGGAGTATAACTCTCAGTGTTTTCCTGGATGAGCAACATCACATTTGTGCTGAATCACCCCTTTCAAGTGAATGGGAGAAGCAGTGCAGCTCTTGTAAGAGAAGCATAAATGTTACAAGCGAGAGGGTCTTGTACTTTGTTAAGCATGGTGAACTGAGTTAGCATTTGAAAGGAACGCTGCCTACCTGTCAGTGTTTTTATGGGTGAGGTATATCAACCTTGTGCAAAACAGTCCCTTTCAAGTGACTGAAGAAACTCCGTAGCTCTTCTAAGAAAATCAGTAATAATAGAAGCAAGATAGTTAAGCACCATGTTTAGAACCGAGAATTGAGTGTGCTGTTTAAGGGAATACTCCCTCGATCTCAGTGTTTCCATGGGTGAGGAACATCATCTTTTGCAAAATCACGCATACAAGTGAATGGGAGAAAAACTTCAGTTTTTGTAAGAGAATCCTTCATGTTAGAAACAAGAGGGTCTAGCAACTTGGTTAATATTGTGAATTCAGTTTGCTCTTTAAAGTAGTACTGCCTGCCTCTCAGTGTTGTCCTAATGGAGCAATATCACCTTTGTGTAGAATCACCCCTTTCAAGTGAAGGGGTAAGAACTGCAGCTGTTGTAAGAGAAGCATTAATGTTACAAGCAAGAGGGTCTTGCACCTTTTAAGCTTGGTGAACTGCTTTAGCATTTGAAAGGAACGCTGCCTACCTGTCAGTGTTTTCATGGGTGACAAACATCAACTTTGTTCAAATAGCACCTTTCAAGTAAATGGAGAAACACCGGAGTTCTTCTAAGAAAATCATAAATGTTAGAAGCAAGATGGTTTAGAGTGTGCTGTTTAAGTGAATACTCTCTCCCTCTCAGTGTTTCCAAGGGGGAGGAATATCATCATTGTGCAAAATCACCGCATACAAGTGAATGGGAGAAAAACTGCAGTTGTTGTAAGAGAATCCTTAATGTTAGAAACATGAGGGTCTAGCAACTCGTTAATATTGTGAATCCAGTTTGCTCTTTAAAGGAATACTGCCCACCTCTCAGTGTTTTCCTGGATGAGCAACATCACCTTTGTGCAGAATCACCCCTTTCAATTGAATGGGAGAAGCACTGCGGCTCTCGTAACAGAATCATTAATGTTACAAGCAAGAGGGTCTTGTACTTTGTTAAGCATGGTGAACTGAGTTAACGATTGAAAGGAACACTGCCTACCTGTTAGCGTTTTCATGTGTGGGGAATATCAACCTTGTGTAAAACAGCACCTTTAATATGAAAGAAGAAACACCATAGCTCTTCTAAGAAAATCATTAATGTTAGAAGCAAGATGGTTTAGCAACATGTAAAACATCCTGAATTGACTGTGCTGTTTAATCTTATATTCTCTCCTCTCAGTGTTTGCAGGGGTGAGGAACATCATCTTTGTGCAAAATCACCTAAAAAAAGTGAATGGGAGAAAAACTGCAGTTTTTTAAGAGAATCTTTAATGTTAGAAACAAGAGGGTCTGCCAACTTGGTTAATATTGTGAATTCAGTTTGCTCTTTAAAGGAGTACTGCCTACCTCTCAGTATTTTCCTGGATGAGCAACATCACCTTTGTGCAGAATCACCCCATTCAAGTGAATGGGAGAAGCACTGTAGCTCTTGTAAAAGGACATTAATGTTACAAGCAAGAGGGTCTTGCACCTTGTTAGGCATAGTGAACTGAGTTAGCGATTGAAAGAAACACTGCCTACCTGTCAGCGTTTTCATGTGTGAGGAATATCAACCTTGTGCAAAGCAGCCCCTTTAATGTGAAAGAAGAAACTCCGTAGCTCTTCTACAAAAATGATTAATGTTAGAAGCAAGATGGTTAAGCACCATCTTTAGCATGGAGAATTGAGTGTGCTGTTTAAGGGAATACTCTCTTCCTCTCAGTGTTTCCAAGGGGGAGGAACATCATCATTGTGCAAATCACTGCAAACAAGTGAATGGGAATAAAACTGCAGTTTTTGAAAGAGAATCCATAATGTTAGAAACAAGAGGGTCTGCCAACTTGGTTAATATTGTGAATTCACTTTGCTCTTTAAAGGAGTATTGCCCAACTCTCAGTGTTTTCCTGGATGAGCAACATCACCTTTGTGCAGAATCACCCCTTTCAAGTGAATGGGAGAAGCACTGCAGCTCTTGTAAGAGAAGCATTAATGTTACAAGCAAGAAGGTCTTGTACTTTGTTAAGCATGGTCAACTGAGTTAGCATTTGAAACGAACACTGCCTACCTGTCAGCGTTTTCATGGGTGAGGTATATCAACCTTGTGCAAAACAGCCCCTTTAATGTGAAAGAAGAAACACCGTAGCTCTTGTAAGAAAATCATTAATGTTAGAAGCAAGATGGTTAAGCACCATCTTTAGCATGGAGAATTGAGTGTGCTGTTTAAGGGAATACTCTCTCCCTCTCACTGTTTCCCAGGATGAGGAACATCATCTTTGTGCAAAATCACCGCATACAAGAGAATGGGAGAAATACTGCAGTTTTTGTAAGGGAGTCCTTAATGTTAGAAACAAGAGGGTCTAGAAACTTGTTTAGTATTGTGAATTCTGTTTACTCTTTAAAGGAGTCCGGCCCATCTCTCAGTGTTTTCCTGGATAAGCAACGTCAACTTTGTACATTATCACCCCTTTCAAGTGAATGGAGGAAGCACTGCAGCTCTTGTAAGAGAAGCATTAATGTTACAAGCAAGAGGGTCTTGCACTGTGTTAAGCATGGTGAACTGAGTTAGCATTTGAAAGGAACACTGCCTACCTGTTGTTAGGGTCCGAGGATCCTATTCCTTCAAGAGACAGAGAGTCACGCGTGAATGCAATCAAGAAAGCAGAGTTTATTGGGCTGGCAAGCCAGGGTCAAGCTCCCACACAGACACACAGGTCCGATTGGGCAGACAAGACTGCGAGCCTTTTAGGGGAAGATCTTATGTAGGCCCTCACTGGCCCTTACAGCAAAGCCCGCGCAGTACATAGCCAATGAGTTTGTAACACCACATACACCTTTAGCCTATCCTTTTAAAAGTACATTACTTTTTAGCCTATAGATTCAAAGGTCAGCACTGGCGTGCATGGTTATATTTAGCAAGCAGGCAGGACACGTCCTGCAAGTACATCTGGTTGTCTTTCACAACCCGCCCACATTTCATGTGCCCTCATCCTGTTTATCTGGTCCTGCACCTGCATCCCGTGTGGAGGGGCATCTTATATTGGCTTTACTGATCTCTGCTAGGGGGATCTGCTGGGGCAATCTATGAGGGGGATCTGCTGGGGCAAGCTATTCATCTTTTCATTCCCCCCTTTTCTCTGGGCTATATTGAGGAATCATTCTCAAGGGGATGAAGAGCCTGGTATTGTTGGCAGAGGACCAGAAGTTGGACAGTGTTAATTCGGCTTTTGACAAACGCCACAAGTCGGTTTAGAATCCAAGGTCCTATGGTGACTAGGAGCAGGAGGATTACTAGCGGCCCTGCTAGCGCAGACAGGAGGGTAGCTAACCAAGGAGACTGGTTGTACCAAGATTCAAACCAGCCTTCCCTGGACTCTCTTTCCCTTTTTCATTGCTCTAGGCCTTCCCGAAGTTTTGCCATAGAGTCGCGAACAACCCCGGTGTGGTCGGCATAAAAGCAACATTCCTCCCCTAAAGCAACGCAGAGGCCACCATTCTTAAGGAACAGTAGGTCTAGTCCCCTTCGGTTCTGGAGGACTACTTCAGCTAGGGAAGTTAGGGATTTCTCAAGGTGGCTAATGGATTTTTCTATATGGTCTAGGTCTTCATCAATAGCCGCCCTGAGGGAGGTGAGGCCGGAGTGCTGGGTAGCCAGCGAGGCTATGCTGGTACCCACTCCTGCAAGGCCTATTCCAAATACGGTAGCAATGATTAAGGTGTAATAGGCTCCCTTTTTGCCCGGGCATGGACGGCCCACTAAAGAAGGGGATATTCAGCTTGATGGTAGAGGATTCTAGGCACCACCATCACCACCAGGCAGAATTCCCGGGAGGCATTAAAGACTGATCCAGCTAAGTGGGGTCAGCCCAGTCAGCGAGCATGCCCACCAGGCACCTCCAGCTGGGGTAATCCGATGGGAGGTATTCCAGTTTGGGCACTCAGTTATAGTAGTGCACATCTTTTTACTTTCTTTTGGGACCTGCCCTACACAAGTCCCTTGGCCACTGACCTGAGTCATGATCAGGCTGGTGGGTCGGGCCTCCCAACCCAATGTTGGAGCAGTGGTATTGACTACAAGAGAGGAGTTAATTCCAATAGCCTCGTAGAAAGGGGACGAAGGGCTATAGCAAAGCCAGCAAGCCTCAGTTAGATTAGGGGCTGTCCTATTCAAGGTCTCAAATGTAGCAAACAGCAAGGTCTCCAGAGGGCTATGCAGTACAGTGAAGGGAACGGTGGTCGTGGGCTCTGGGGGTGTCGCTTTGGGACTCTGGGAGTCATTGGGAGTTGTGTGAGGAATCAATTTTTCCTCGTACAACTCTGGCTTTGATACAGGATTAGGCTGTAACACGGGATTAGGTCCTATGGGGTTAGAAATCGGCTCAAGGCACAACAATATTTGGAATAGGACCCCTCTCCATGGCCGCTTGTAGGGCAGGAGACCCCACGATAATCCATTTACCCATCTCCACTCCATCTTCCCTGTCTCTGTAAAGGAGATCTTCACTAGATTTGACTCTTGCTCCACCCACCACCAGTGGTAGGGCTTAACAAATTGCATAGTGATTAAGTCTGGGGTCACTGTCCATTTCCAATTCCCATCATTGGCTGCCACACATTTCCATTGGGCACAATAAAAGTTTTCTATCCTCCCACAGTCCCAGCGCCATTTGCCGGTCTTATATCCTAGGCAGGCAAAAAACCCGTTGGAGCGGAGGGCCTGGTGGTCGAGAAGCGAGGCTGTATCTCCCAATGCCATTTTTTTCATATAGTGCCCTTGCTGTTTTTGGGGGAGGGTATAGAAAGTTCCCAGTACCATTTCTAGATCTACATACAGTTCAGGCCACCAAGTCCATTGAGCGGCTGCTGGGTGTGAGGTTAGATTCCATTCTTCGTGGGTGTCTCCGCTCCTCAAAACCCAGGTCTGTTTGTAGGGCCAGTGAGAGTCGTTCCCGGTTCCACCATGGATGATCACCAGTAGGATTCCTAGGAGGGCTGCAGAGCATCGAGGGTGTTGCTTTTGTTTCCAGGAGCATCCCGCATCAGCTGGAGCTTGAGTGGATTTGTGGGATGCTGTCATGAGGTCCAATTTCCTTGCTCCTCCTGAGGACGTGCCCATCTCACATGGGAGTGGTGTACCCATGGTGCAATTCCATCGACCTTGAGGGCAGTGGGGGTAGTAAGCAGTACAACATAAGGTCCTTTCCATCTAGGCTCTAGGGTTTTGGACTGATGCCTTTTAACCCATACCATGTCACCCGGGACTATGCCATGTTCCAGAGCTGGGACCCTCTCAGTAGTATGGTACGCTTGAATCAAGGGCCAGATTTGTTATTGTACTTTAGCTAGAGCCTGTAGCATAGTCAGGTAATTTGGGGCCAGATCACCTAGTCCCGGGCTTAAGGTCCTTTGAATGAAGGGTGGTGGAGCCCCATACAGGATCTCAAAGGGAGTTAGCCCATGGACATAAGGGGAGTTCCGGACTCGGAAGATGGCCAAGGGAAGGAGCATCACCCAATCACCGCCAGTCTCCAGGGCCAATTTGGTTAAAGTCTCCTTTAGTGTCTGATTCATCCTTTCTACCCGCCCTGAGCTCTGGGGGTTATATTCACAATGTAGTTTCCAATTGGCTCCCATGGCCTGGGCCAGTCCCTGTAGGACCTTACTAACAAAAGCTGGACCATTGACTGACACAATTGCCTCAGGCACCCCATACCTGGGTATGATTTCTTCTAGTAATGCTTTTGCCACTACCTGACTTGTCTCCCTCTTTGTAGGGAAAGCCTCCACCCAGCCTGAGAAGGTATCTATGAACACTAGCAAATACTTGTATCCAAACTTTCCTGGTTTTACCTCGGTGAAGTCCACTTCCCAGCTTCTTCCCCGGGCCCTCCCCCATTCCCAAATACCTGTGTGGTGCCCCTCCCTTCGTCCTGGTTTCATAGCTGTACAGCTAGCACAATCCTCCACAATTTGATGGGCGGCCACGGTCTGGTTTGGAAATCAGAGTTGTGCAGATGTCAGCAAATCTAGCAACTTTCTCTGCCCCAAGTGGGTGGACTTATGTAAGTTAGCCAACAGGAATCGGCTGAGTTTCTCGGGCAGGATTAGCTTGCCTTCCAAGTTGCTTCTCCATTCATCCTCCCTTTCTCTAGTGAGGGAGTGGGCTCTCATCCAAGTGAAATCCTCCGAGGAGTACTCTGGTCGGGGAAGTAGCGAAGGGAGCTCGGGGACAGGCACATCTATAGCCGTGACCATGGAGGGACTCACCATTGCTGCTCTCCTAGCTTCTTGATCCGCCCTGTTGTTACCAACAGCTTCTGGAGTCTTGGCAGACTGATGGCCTGGAACATACATCACTGTCACTACCTTCAGTTTTTCCACTGCTATTAGTAGATGCTGGACTTCAGTCAGGTTTTTTAAGCCCTTTCCCTCTGCTGTGTGAAATCCCCTTTTGCGATAGATGGCTCCGTGGACGTGGATGGTACCGGAAGCATAGCGGCTATCGGTGTAGATGTTGACTCGTTTTCCTTCCGCCCTTTCCAGGGCCTCGGCCAAGGCAATTAATTCTGCCTTTTGGGCTGAGGTTCCGGGTGGGAGGGTGCTGCTCCATACTGTGTTTCCTTCTTGGTCGATCACTGCTGCCCCTGCCCTTTGGACTCCATTTTGGACAAAACTGCTTCCATCAGTGTACCAGTTTAATTTACAGCCGGACAGTGGGGTGTCCTTTAGGTCAACCCATACCTGGGTAACTTTGGAGAGGAACTCCTTGCAGTCATGGACAGGTGTCTGTAGTTCCGGATTGGGCAACAGGGTGGCAGGGTTCAGAGTTACAGGATCTGCAAAGGTGATCCGAGGGGAATCCAGCAGGAGCCCCTGGTAGTGGGTGAGCCTGGCATTGGTCATCCATTTCCCAGGGGGTTGTTTGAGGACTCCCTCCACCGGATGAGGGGCCGTGACTCGGAGGGCCTGTCCAAAAGTTAATTTGTCTGCTTCCCTCACCAATATGGCAATGGCCGCTATGATGCAGAGGCAGGGGGGCCATCCTGATGCTACTGTGTCTAATTTCTTGGAAAGATATGCCATGGGTCTCTTCCAGGGACCTAACTGTTGGGCCAGGACTCCTTTGGCTACCCCCTTCTTTTCATCCACAAACAGAGTGAACGATTTTGTGGGGTCTGGTAGGGTCAAGGCTGGGGTCTGGAGAAGGGCAGCCTTTAGCTGGTCAAAGGCCCGCTGTTGTTCCTCTCCCCACCTCCAATCTGGAGCCTCTTTGGTGACCTCATATAGGGGTCTGGCTATCTCCGCAAATCCTGGAATCCAGAGTCTACAGAACCCTGCCAAGCCCAGGAACTCTCTCACTCCCCTAGTGGATGTGGGGGGTGGAATAGTCAAAATAGTCTGTTTCACGGCATCAGTCAGCCACCTTGCCCCATCTGCGATCTGATAACCCAGATATGTCACTGACCTTTTGCAGATGTGAGTCTTCTTGGCACTCGCCTGATATCCCAGCTCACCTAACTCTGTTAGCAGGTGTTCAGTAGCCTCGATGCACTCCTCTTGGGTTTCTGCAGCTAACAGTAAGTCGTCGACGTACTGTAGTAGAGTGACTCATGGGTGACTCCGGCAAAAGGGCTCCAGGTCCTGGCTCAGGGCCTTGTTAAACAGGGTGGGAAAATTTTTAAATCCTTGTGGCAGTCTGGTCCAAGTGAGCTGTCCGGTCCAGCCCCCATCCTCTTGCCATTCGAATGCAAATAGCAGCTGGCTGATTTCTGACAAAGGAATGCTGAAGAAAGCATCTTTCAAATCAAGGGTTGTATACCATACTTGTGAGGGTAGTAGGTGACTGAGCAAGGTATAGGGATTCGGTACAGTGGGATGAATGTCCTCCACCTGCTCATTTACCTTTCGCAGTTCTTGCACAGGCCTATAGTCCCTGCTTCCCGGCTTTTGGATGGGGAGCAGAGGAGTATTCCAGGCGGACCGACAAGGCCGCAGTACTCCTTCCTTTATTAGCCTGCGGATATGAGGGGCTATGCCTCTTGAAGCCTCTTTGGGCATAGGATACTGTTTTACCCGAATGGGAAGAGCAGAAGCCTTCAATTGTATAACTACGGGAGGGAGGTGTTTGGCAAGGCCAATTCCCGCAGTCTCTGCCCAGGCCGTGGGAAACCTTTTTAGCCATTGGGCTATGTCCCCTCGTGGCTCCTGTCGGCTCTCAAACAGTCGATATTCGTTGGCCAATGATAGGGACAGGACGTGTATTGGGCTGCCCTCCTGATCAGTCACAATTATTTCATCAGGTTCAAAATAGATACGGGCCTCTACTTTGGTGAGTAGGTCTCATCTGAGCAAGGGAGCAGGGCTCTCAGGGACGACCAGGAAGGAGTGTGTGACCTGGTGTCTTCCTAAGTCCACCTTTCTTTTGGTAGTCCATGAGCATAACTGGGTACCAGTGGCCCCCTGAATGACACTTGTTCGTTCCTTCTTCAAAGGTCCACATGCCTTGTTTAAGACTGAATATTGGGCGCCGGTATCCACCATGAACCCCATCAGCTTCCCCTCCACACATACAGTTACCCAAGACTCGGGGAGGGGGTCCGAGCCCCGTCTCCTTCAGTCCTCTTCTCCAGCTAGAAGGACTCTGGCCTGCTCCACTGCTCGTTCCCTTTCCCTGTTATCTCCCGGTCTCCTGCCAAACCCTTTTCTTCCCTTTAACTTAGGGCACTCTCTCTTCCAATGCCCAGTCTCCTTACAGTAAAAACAGTGTTCCTTATCCGGGGTCCTGGCATGGCCCCCTTCCCTGGGTTGGTCCCGGACACCTGCTAGGAAAATACGGGCTATCGTTCTTTGTTGCTTTTGGTTCTCCTTAGCCTGGAACTCCCTGTCCTCCTTTCTCAATTTCTCCTGGGCCTCCCTGTCTTCCTTTCTTCGCCTTTCCTCCCTTTCTTCTGGAGTTTCCCTTGCGGTAAAGACTTTCTCCGCTATCTGTAACATTTCTCTAATGGTCATCTCCCCTAAGTTTTCCTGTTTATTGAGTTTTCTCCTAATGTCTGGAACTGCCTGATTAATGAATGAGAATACCACAGCAGACCAGTGGATCTCCACCTCAGGGTCAACAGGGGTGTACTGACGGTATGCCTCGTAGAGGCGCTCTAAGAAACTGGCCGGGCTTTCGTTTTCCCCTTGGACAACTGCCTTTACCTTTGCAAAGTTGGTGGGCCTCCTAGTGGCCTCTCAGAGACCTGCCATAAGAGTCTGGCAGTAGATTCGGAGACACTCCTTACCTTCTGTGGTCCCAAAATCCCAATCAGGGTGGCGTAGGGGGAAGACCTCTTCTATGGCCGGTTGGAGAGTTGTGGGTCTCCCATTATCCCCCAAGACGTTTTTTCTTGCTTCGTTGAGGATGCGCTCTCGTTCCTCCATCCTAAAAAGAGTATTGAGCAACTGATGACAGTCATCCCAAGTGGGACGGTGTGTATGCATGATGGACTCCAAGAGATCTATGAGACACTTGGGGTCTTCCGAAAAGGGCGGGTTCTGAGTCCTCCAGTTATATAGATCACTGGAGGAGAAGGGCCAGTACTGAAACTGTTGCCCCCTCCCGGTCCTCCTTGGCCTACCATCTGGACTGGAAATGTGGGTACAGTTTCCTCCCCATGTGTTGATGAGGAGGGCCCATCTTCTCCCTCCCTTTCCCGTACCCCTCAGGGGCGGAGTCTTTGACCCATTCCTCCTCCGGCCATCGGTCCTGTTGAGGAGGATGAGGAAATTTCCTCCTCTGGAGCAGTGGCCTGACCAGGGGGAGTCACGTATGGGGGCGGCCAATCTTCCTCTACCCCCGCAAGGGACGGGTAAAGGGGGGAACTCTCTGGTAAGACCGGAGGTGGTAAAGAGGGTGTCCTATTTTGAGGACTGGTCAGGGAGGGAAGGGGAGGTTTCTCTTCCTCTTTTATGACCAAGGCAGGCGTAACTGGGGTTTTAGCCCCAGGAGCCGAACTGGAGGGGTGAGTCAGAAAAGCTGTTAACCAAGGGGGGGGTTCCCCGCTAAATCTTCCCAAACCAAAATGTATGGGACCTGATCTGGGTGGCCTTGATTGCCTGGTCAGAAAATGACGGCCTTGACCTTAGTGATCAGGTCTAGGGAGAGGGAACCTTGAATGGGCCATCCGACTCTGAAGGCAGGCCATTCTGCAGAACAGAGGGTGCTGAACTTACCTTTCTTAATGACCAGACCCACATTTAAGGCCCTTTTTCTGACTTCTGGAAAGTGAGAGAGAATCAAAGACTTTGGGGTTGTTTGTCCCTGTCCCATTGGGGGATGAGAAGCAACCATCAGGAGAGATAGAACAAAAAGGGTGAAAGCAACAATAACTCCACACACACAGAACACTCTCCACCACTTGCTTGGACTGATCCTTCTCTCATGCTGGTGCGCACCCCACTCAACCTCCTCACCATCCAATTTGGATATCAGGCTGAAAGGTGTCCACTTGATGGGTGGTCGTCGACTAGTTCAATTAGTTCATTACCTGGCGCCAGGATTCCTGAAATGCTCGAGCCCAAATGAGAGGAAAACCTCTCCCAGCAGGACCTTGTGGTCCCCCTAACGAGAATCCCAGAATGATTCTCACCAGGGATTGGCCAAATCCCCACCGTGGCCCAAACGGGAACAATTATCTACCAATTTGTTTCCTCCAAATGAGAATCTCAGATTCTCCCAATGCCTACGACTTGGAATCACCTTGGCTTTCTCGTGGACGGTCTGCCTTTTCAAAAATGGAATCTCCCTGGGGCCTCCAAATGTTAGGGTCCGAGGATCCTATTCCTTCGAGAGACAGAGAGTCACATGTGAATGCAATCAAGAAAGCAGAGTTTATTGGGCTGGCAAGCCAGGGTCAAGCTCCCACACAGACACACAGGTCTGATTGGGCAGACAAGACCGCGAGCCTCTTAGGGGAAGATCTTATGTAGGCCCTCATTGGCCCTTACAGCAAAGCCCGTGCAGTACATAGCCAATGAGTTTGTAACACCACATACACCTTTAGCCTATCCTTTTAAAACCACATTACTTTTTAGCCTATAGATTCAAAGGTCAGCAATGGCGCACGCAGTTACATTTAGCAAGCAGGCAGGACACGTCCTGCACGTACATCTGGTCATCTTTCACAACCCACCCACATTTCATGTGCCCTCATCCTGTTTATCTGGTCCTGCACCTGCATCCGGGGTGGAGGGGCATCTTATATTGGCTTTACTGATCGCTGCTAGGGGGATCTGCTGGACCAAGCAATGAGGGGGATCTGCTGGGGCAAGCTATTCATCTTTTCACCTGTCAGCATTTTCATGGGTGAGGAACATCAACTTTGTTCAAATAGCACCTTTCAAGTGAATGGAGAAACACCGGAGTTCTTCTAAGAAAATCATAAATGTTAGAAGCAAGATGGTTTAGCAACATGTTGAGAATCATGAATTGAGTGTGCTGTTTAAGTGAATACTCTCTCCCTCTCAGTGTTTCCAAGGGGGAGGAACATCAACATTGTGCAAAATCACTGCATACAAGTGAAAGGGAGAAAAAGTGCAGTTGTTGTAAGAGAATCCTTAATGTTAGAAACAAGAGGGTCTAGCAACTTGGTTAATATTATAAATCCACTTTGCTCTTTAAAGGAGTACTGCCCACCTCTCAGGGTTTTCCTGGATGAGCAACATCACCTTTGGGCAGAACCACACCTTTCAATTGAATGGGGGAAGCACTGCATCTCTTGTAAGAGAAGCATTAATGTTACATGCAAGAGAGTCTTGTAGTTTGTTAAGCATGGTGAACTGAGTTAGCATTTGAAAGGAACACTGCCTGCCTGTCAGCGTTTTCATGGGTGAGGTATATCAACCTTGTGCAAAACAGCCCCTTTAATGTGAAAGAAGAAACACCGTAGCTCTTCTAAGAAAATCATTAATGTTAGAAGCAGATGGTTTAGCACCATCTTTAGCATGGAGAATTGAGTGTGCTGTTTAAGGGAATACTCTCTCCTCTCAGTGTTTCCAAGGATGAGGAACATCATCTTTGTGCAAAATCAACTCATACAAGTGAATGGGAGAAAAACTGCAGCTCTTGTAATAGAATCCTTAATGTTAGAAACATGAGGGTCTAGCAAGTTGGGTTGTATTGTGAATTCAGTTTGCTCTTTAAAGGAGTACTGACCATCTCTCAGTGTTTTCTTGGATAAGCAACATCACCTTTGTGCAGAATCACCCCTTTCAAGTGAATGGGAGAAGCACTGCAGCTCTTGTAAGAGAAGCATTAATGTTAAAAGCAAGAGGGTCTTGCACTTTATTAAGCATGGTGAACTGAGTTAACATTTGAAAGGAACACTGCCTACCTGTCAGCGTTTTCATGGGTGAGGAACATCAACTTTGTGCAAAACAGCCCCTTTCAAGTGAATGGAGAAACACTGTAGCTCTTCTAAGAAAATCGTAAATGTTAGAAGCAAGATGACTTAGCAACATGTTTAACATCATGAATTGAGTGTGCTGTTTAATCGTATATTCTCTCCCTCTCAGGGTTTCCATGGGTGAGGAACCTCATCTTTGTGCAAAATCACCGTATACAAGTGAATGGGAGAAAAACTGCAGCTCTTGTAAGAGAATTCTTAATGTTAGAAACATGAGGGTCTAGCAAGTTGGGTAGTATTGTGAATGCAGTTTGTTCTTTAAAGGAGTACTGCCTACTTCTCAGTGTTTTCCTGGATGAGCAACATCACCTTTGTGCAGAATCACCCCATTCAAGTGAATGGGAGAAGCACTGTAGCTCTCGTAAAAGGAGCATTTATGTTACAAGCAAGAGGGTCTTGCACCTTGTTAAGCATGGTGAACTGAGTTAACATTTGAAAGGAACGCTGCCTGCCTGTCAGCGTTTTCATAGGTGCGGAACATGAACTTTGTGCAAAACAGCCCCTTTCAAGTGAATGGAGAAACACCATAGCTCTTCTAAGAAAATCATTAATGTTAGAAGCTTGATGGTTAAGCACCATGTTTAGAACTGATAATTGAGTGTGCTGTTTAATGGAATACTCCATCGATCTCAGTGTTTCCATGGGTGAGGAACATCATCTTTGTGCAAAATCACGGTTACAAGTGAATGGGAGAAAAACTTCACTTTTTAAAGAGAATCCTTCATATTAGAAACAAGAGGGTCTAGCAACTTGGTTAATATTGTGAATTCAGTTTGCTCTTTACAGGAGTACTGCCTACCTCTCAGTGTTTTCCTGGATGAGCAATATCACCCTTGTGCAGAATCACCCCTTTCAAGTGAAGGGGGAAGAACTGCAGCTGTTGTAAGAAAAGCATTAATGTTACAAGCAAGAGGGTATTGCACCTTTTTAAGCATGCTGAACTGAGTTAGCAATTGAAAGGAAGGCTGCCTACGTGTCAGCATTTTCATGTGTGAGGAATATCAACCTTGTGTAAAACAGCCCCTTTAATATGAAAGAAGTAACACCATAGCTCTCCTAAGAAAATCATTAATGTTAGAAGCAAGATGGCTTAGCAACATGTTTAACATCGTGTATTGAGTGTGCTGTTTGATCATATACTCTCTCCCTCTCAGTGTTTCCATGGGTGAGGAACATCATCTTTGTGCAAAATCAAATCATACAAGTGAATGGGAGAAAAACTGCAGTTTTTAAAGAGAATCCTTTTATGTTAGAAACAAGAGGGTCTAGCAACATGGTTAGTATTGTGAATTCATTTTGCTCTTTAAAGGAACTCTGCCTACTTCTTGAAAGGGATAAGAAGGAATGAGATGTCTCAACGGACCCCACCCCCCTCTTGGAGAAACTGGTACCAGATGCCCCGTGTAGATAAGATAAGGAGGGCAGCAGGGCTCGGCTCGGGGATATAGAATGTGAGGAATGTGAGAAGGTTGCGAAAGGTGATGGGATGTACGTGCAAGATGTGCTCTGCCTGCTTGCTCAATGTTGATAACGAAAATACGTGCACAACTGCTGACCTTTTACTCTGTGTTACAAAATCATTGGTTAAGTGCTGTGTGGGCTTTTGCTGTAACGGCAGGTAGTGGTCTATATAAGATTTCCCCTAAAGAGGCTCAGGGTCGTGTTTTTCCTAACCGGTCCTGCGTGTCCGTGTGGGAGCTCGACCCTGGTTAGCCAGCCCAATAAACTCTGCTTTGTTGATTGCATTCACACCTGGCTCTCTGTCTCTCGGGGGAATAGGATTCCCGTTCCTAACATTTGGAGGTTCCACCGAGATTCCATTTTCTCGAGAGACAGAACTTGCCCGCGAGAAAGCAGGGGTGATCCCAAGTCCTAGGCGTTGGGAGGGGATCCAAGACCCTCATTTGGAGGAACTTGAGTGTTCCATTTGGGCCGCGGCGGGGATTTGACCAATCCCCAGGGAGATCTATTCTGAGAATTTCATTAGGAGGACTGCAGGGTCCTGCCGGGAGAGGTTCTCCTCTCATTTGGGCTCGAGCGTTTTAGGAATCCTGGTGCCAGGTGAAGAACTAATTGAGCTAGTCGACCAACCACCCGTCAAGTGGACGCCTTTCGGCCTGATATTCAAGTCGGTCAGTGAGGAGGTTGAATGGGGTGCGCACCAGTGTGAGAGAAGGACCTGTCCGAGCGAGTGCTGGAGAGTGTTGTGTGTGTGTGGAATTATTGTTGCCTTTACCCTTTTTGTTCTATCTCTCTTGGTGTTTGATTCTCCTTCCACAATGGGACAGGGACAAACAACCCCAAAGTCTTTGATCCTTTCTCACTTTTCAGAAGTTAAAGAAAGGGCCTGAAATGCGGGTCTGGTCATCAAGAAAGGTAAGTTCAACACCTTTTGTTCTGCAGAGTGGTCCACCTTCGGAGTCGGGTGGCCCATTCAAGGTTCCCTCTCCCTAGACATGATCACTAAGGTTAAAGCAGTCATTTTTCGGCCAGGCAATCGAGGCCATGCAGACCAAGTCCCTTACATTATGGTTTGGGAGGATCTGGCGAGGAACACCCCCCCCTTGGTTAACAGCTTTTCTGACTCACCCCTCCAGTTCAGCTCCTGGGGCTAAAACCCCAGTCACGCCCGCCTTGGTCATAAAGGAGGAAGAGAAACTTCCTCTTCCCACCCTGACTGGTCCTCAGAATAGGGCACCTCCCTTACCACCTCCGGTCTTACCGGAGAGTTCCCCCCTTTACCCGTCCCTTACGGGGGTAGAGGAAGATTGGCCGCCCCCATACGTGACTCCCCCTGGCCAAGCCAGTGCCCCGGAGGAGGAAATTTCCTCATCCTCCGCAACAGGACTGGCAGCAGGAGGAGGAATGGGTCGAAGACTTCGCCCCCGAGGGGTTTGGGAAAGGGAGGGGGAAGACGGGCCCTCCTCATCAACACAGGGGGAGGAAACTGTCCCTACACTTCCAGTCTGGATGGTAGGCCAAGGGGGACCAGGAGGGGGGCAACAGTTTCAGTACTGGCCCTTCTCCTCCAGTGATCTATATAACTGGAGGACTCAGAACCCGCCCTTTTCGGAAGACCCCAAGTGTCTCATAGATCTCTTGGAGTCCATCATGCATACACACCGTCCCACTTGGGATGACTGTCATCAGTTGCTCAATACTCTTTTTAGGATGGAGGAACGAGAGCGCATCCTCAACGAAGCAAGAAAAAACGTCTTGGGGGATAATGGGAGACCCACAACTCTCCAACCGGCCATAGAAGAGGTCTTCCCCCTACGCCACCCTGATTGGGATTTTGGGACCACAGAAGGTAGGTAGCGTCTCCGAATCTACCGCCAGACTCTTATGGCCGGTCTCCGAGTGGTCGCTAGAAGGCCCACCAACTTTGCAAAAGTAAAAGCAGTCATCCAAGGGGAAAACGAAAGCCTGGCCGGTTTCTTAGAGCGCCTCTACGAGGCATACCATCAGTACACCCCTGTTGACCCTGAGGAGGAGCTACACCGGTCTGCTGTGGTGCTCTCATTCATTAATCAGGCAGCTCCAGACATTAGGAGAAAACTCAATAAACAGGAAAACTTAGGGGAAATGACCATTAGGGAAATGCTACAAATAGCAGAGAAGGTCTTTACCGCTAGGGAAACTCCAGAAGAAAGGGAGGAAAGGTGAAGAAAGGAAGACAGGGAGGCCCAGGAGAAATTGAGAAAGGAGGACAGGGAGTTCCAGGCTAAGGAAAACCGAAAGCAACAAAGAGTAATGGCCCATATCTTCCTAGCGGGTGTCCGGGACCAACCCAGGGGAGGGGGCCACGCCAGGACCCCGGATAAGGAACACTGTTTTTACTGTAAGGTCACTGGGCATTGGAAGAGAGAATGCCCTAAGTTAAAGGGAAGAAAAGTGTTTGGAAGGAGACCGGGGGATAAAAGGGAAAGGGAACGAGCAGTAGAGCAGGCCAGAGTCCTCCTAGCCAGAGAAGAGGACTGAAGGAGACGGGGCTCGGATCCCCTCCCTGATTCTTGGGTAACAGTACATGTGGAGGGGAAGCCAATGGGGTTCATCATGGATACCGGCGCCCAGTATTCGGTCTTAAACAAGGCATGTGGACCTTTGAACAAGGAACGAACAAGTGTCGTTCAGGGGGCCACCGGTACACAGTTATGCACATGGACTACCAAAAGAAGGGTAAACTTAGGAAAACACCAGGTCACACACTCCTTCCTGGTCATTCCTGAGAGCCCCGCTCCCCTGCTTGGACGGGACCTACTCACCAAAATAGGGGCCCATATCCATTTTGAGCCAGATGGAATAATTGTGACTGATCGAGAGGGGAGCCCGATACATGTCCTGTCCCTATCATTGGTTGATGAACATCGTCTGTTTGAGAGTCAACAGGAGCCAGGAGGGGACATGGCCCAATGGGTAAAAAGATTCCCCACGGCCTGGGCAGAGACTGCGGGAATTGGGCTCGCCAAACACCTCCCTCCCATAGTTATACAACTGAAGGCTTCTGCTCTTCCCCTTCGGGTGAAACAGTATCCTATGCCCGAGGAGGCTCGAAGAGGCATAGCCCCTCATATCCACAGGCTATTAAAGGAAGGAGTACTGTGGCCTTGTCGGTCTGCCTGGAATACACCTCTGCTCCCCGTCCAAAAGCCAGGAAGCAAGGACTATAGGCCTGTGCAAGACCTGCAAAAGGTAAACGAGCAGACGGAGGACACTCATCCCACCGTTCCAAATCCCTATACCTTGCTCAGCCACCTACCCCCCTTGCAAGTGTGGTATACAACCCTTGATTTGAAAGATGCTTTCTTCAGCATTCCATTGTCAGAAATTAGCCAGCCGCTATTTGCTTTCGAGTGGCATGAGGATGGGGGCCAATCTGGACAGCTTACTTGGACCAGACTGCCGCAAGGATTTAAAACTTCTCCCACCCTGTTTAACAAGGCCCTGAGCCAGGACCTGGAACCCTTTTGCTGGAGCCACACACGAGTCACTCTATTACAGTATGTTGATGATTTACTGTTAGCGGCAGAAACCCGAGAGGAATGCAACGAGGCTACTGAACACCTGCTAACAGAATTAGGTGAGCTGGGATATTGGGCGAGTGCCAAGAAAACCCACATCTGTAAAAGGTCAGTGACATATCTGGGTTATTGGATTGCAGACAGGGCAAGATGGCTGACTGATGCCATGAAACAGACTATTTTGGCTATCCCATCCCCCACATCCACTAGGGGAGTGAGAGAGTTCCTGGGCTCCGCAGGATTCTGTAGACTCTGGATTCCGGGATTTGCAGAGATAGCTAGACCCTTAAATGAGGCCACCAAAGAGGCTCCGGATTGGAGATGGGGGGAAAGAGAACAACAGGCCTTTGACCAGCTAAAGGACGCTCTTTTACAGGCCCCTGCCTTAGCCTTGCCAGATCCTACAAGACCATTCACTCTATTTGTAGATGAAAAAAAGGGGGTAGCCAAAGGAGTCCTGACCCAACAACTAGGCCCCTGGAAGAGACCTGTGGCATACCTTTCCAAGAAATTAGACGCAGTAGCAGCGGGATGGCCCCCCTGCCTCCGCATCATAGCGGCCATCACCATGCTAGTAAAAGAAGCCGATAAATTAACTTTTGGACAGGCCCTTTGGGTAACGGCCCCTCACCCAGTGGAGGGAATCCTTAAACAGCCCCCTGGGCATGGTCGCGGCTGTAGACGTGCCTGTCCCAGAGCTCCCTTCGCTACCCCCCCGACCAGAATACTCCACGGAGGATTTTACCTGGATGAGAGCCCACTCCCCCATTAGAGAAGGGGAAAACGGATGGAGAAGCGACTTGGAAGGCAAGTTAATTCTGCCCGAAAAACTCGGACGATTCCTGTTGATTAACTTACATAAGTCCACCCATTTGGGGTGGAGAAAATTGCTAGACCTGCTGACATCCGCGCAGCTCTGATTTCCGAACCAGACTGTGGCAGTCCGCCAAATTGTGGAAGATTGTGCCAGCTGCACAGTCATGAAACCAGGATGAAGGGAGGGGCACCATACAGGTACTTGGGAATGGGGGAGGGCTCCGGGAAGAAGTTGGGAAGTGGATTTTACTGAGGTAAAACCAGGAAAGTTTGGGTACAAATATTTGCTGGTATTCATAGATACCTTTTCGGGCTGGGTGGAGGCTTTTCCTACAAAGAAGGAGACGAGTCAGGTAGTGGCAAAGGCCTTGCTAGAGGAAATCATACACAGATATGGGGTGCCCGAGGCAATTGGGTCAGTCAATGGTCCGGCTTTTGTTAGTAAAGTCCTGCAGGGACTAGCCCAGGCTATGGGGGCCAATTGGAAGTTACATTGTGAATACAACCCCCAGAGCTCAGGGCAAGTAGAAAGGATGAATAGGACACTAAAGGAGACTTTAGCCAAATTGGCCCTGGAGACTGGCGGTGATTGGGTGACACTCCTTCCCTTGGCCATCTTCCAAGTCCGGAACTCCCCGTATGTCCATGGGCTAACTCCCTTTGAGATCCTGTATGGGTCTCCACCCCCCATCATTCAAAGGACCTTAGGCCTGAGACTAGATAATCTGGCCCCAAATTATCTGATTATGCTACAGGCTTTAGCTAAAGTACAACAACAAATATGGCCCCTAATTCAAGCATACCATACTGCTGAGAGGACCCCGAACACGGAACATGGCATAGTCCCGGGGAATATGGTATGGGTTAAAAGGCATCAGTCCAAAACCCTAGAGCCTAGATGGAAAGGACCTTATGTTGTACTGTTTACTACCCCTACCGCCCTCAAGGTTGACAGCATCGGACCTTGGATCCATTACTCCCACGTGCATCGAGGCAATCATCAAAAACAAAAAGGGGCTAAAGAGTGGACCGTACGGCAGCACCCAGACAACCCATTAAAGCTAAAGCTCTTGCGGCCCCAAAAACATGAGGAGTCTTCAGGAGCCGTCACGAATGAGTTGGATGATCTTCCTGACCCTGCTCATTGCCTGGAGCAGGAGCCTTGCCGAAACCAACCCTCACCAGCCTTATAAACAAACCTGGATACTCACCAATGGGGAGACACATACCACACTCAATGAGACTACTCACACTGCCCAATTGGGAACTTGGTGGCCGGAACTACAATTCTGCTTTAGAGACATCAATCCTGCCTACAGGGCCACCACCCCGGACTCAGCTCGACGCTATGGTTTTTATGCTTGCCCAGGCCACCAAAAGAGCAAAGACTGTGGGGGGATACAATACTCTTTCTGTAAGTCATCGGCATGCGTCACATCTAACGATGGTGAATGGAAATGGGGAGTATCAAAACCAGACCTGCTCAAATTTGCCTTTGTAAATGGGGTACCATGGGGAAGCAGATGGGTGGGGGCCTGCACCTTCCGCATATCACCCACGAGTGCTGGCCCGCAGATCTAGATAGAATCAAGGTCACTTTCACTGAAGCTGGCAAAAAGGACACCCCAGGATGGATACAAGGAAGGGCATGGGGAATTGTATTTTATAAATATGGTGGACACTCTGGCTCGACCATAGTAGTCAGATTGAAAACTGAGCCCATGGGGCCACTGTCCACAGCAGTAGGCCCTAATAAGGTACTTAGGCCACCCTATGTAAAGCCACCTCCCCGACCTTCCACAACTCACCACCTTCCCTCAACCATAGCCAGGGCTAATGTTACAACTCCAAGACCATCAGGAACCAGCCCTCCCCTGGTGAGGCCCAGTCTCATGACCGGATCTAAAGACCCCCTCTGGGACCTAGTGGGCGCTGCCTTCCTGACGTTAAACCACACCAACCCTAACATGACTAACTCCTGTTGGTTATGTTATGATGTGAGGCCCCCATTCTATGAGGCAATAGGTCTAAACATCACTCACAATACCTCATCTGAGGAAAACCCCACTCAGTGTTCCTGGGGAGACCGTAAGAGAGGTCTGACCATACAACAGGTAAGCGGCCAAGGAACTTGCTTAGGAAAAGTGCCAAAGAATAGACGAGACTTATGTACTGTTATTAACGCCAGTTCTACCTGGGAAAATGCTATTAAATGGGTAATTCCAAAGGACAATGGGTGGTGGCTATGCTCGCGGTCTGTACTCACCCCGTGCCTATCAACTAAGGTGTTTAACAGCTCTAAAGAATTCTGTGTTATAGTGGCTGTGCTGCCCCGCATCCTCTATCATTCGGAAGAGAGTCTATATTCATACTGGAATACAAAAATGGTTGAAAAAAGGAAAAAGAGAGAACCTATTTCCGCAGTAACTATTGCTACCCTACTCAGCCTAGGGTTAGCAGGAGCAGGAACTGGCATAGCTTCTTTGGCCACCCAGCAGAAAGGGATGTCTTCGCTGCATGCAGCCATAGACGAAGATATAGAGAGAATAGAAACCTCCATTAGCCACCTAGAAAAATCCCTCACTTCTCTGTCTGAGGTAGTGCTTGAAAACTGACGAGGTCTGGACTTGTTGTTCCTCCAAAAGGGGGGACTATGTGTTGCTCTAGGGGAAGAATGCTGTTTTTATGCTGACCATACCGGAGTTGTTCGTGACTCCATGTCTAAACTTCGAAAGAGCCTGGAACAAAGAAAACGAGAAAAAGAGGCTGGGGAAAGCTGGTTCGAGTCTTGGTTTAACCAGTCCCCATGGTTAGCTACCCTTTTATATGCACTGGCAGGGCCAATAATAATCTTCCTATTACTTATTACCATAGGACCCTGGATTCTAAACCAACATATGACTTTTGTCAAAGCTCGAATTAATACTATCCAACTTCTGGTCCTCAGCCAACAATATCAGGCTCTTCATCCCCTTGAGAATGATTCCTCAATTTAGGCCATAAGAAAAGGGGGGAATGAAAGGGATAAGAAGGAATGAGATGTCTCAACGGATCCCAACCCTCAGTTGGAGAAACCGGTACCAGATGCCCCGTGTAGATAAGATAAGCAGGGCAGCAGGGATTGGCTTGGGGATATAGAATGTGAGGAATGTGAGAAGGTTGCGAAAGGTGACGGGATGTACGTGCAAGATGTGCTCTGCCTGCTTGCTCAATGTTGATAACGAAAATACGTGCACAACTGCTGACCTTTTAGTCTGTGTTACAAAATCATTGGTTAAGTGCTGTGTGGGCTTTTGCTGTAACGGCAGGTAGTGGTCTATATAAGATTTCCCCTAAAGAGGCTGAGGGTCGTGTTTTTCCTAACCGGTCCTGCGTATCCATGTGGTAGCAAGAGGGTCTTGGGCCTTGTTAAGCATGGTGAGCTGTGTTACTTTTTGAACGGAACGCTGCCTAACTGTCACCATTTAAATGGGTGAGGGACATCACCTTTGTGCAAAATCACAGCATACAAGTGACTGGGAGAAAAAGTGCAGTTTTTTCAGAGTATCCTTAATGTTCAAAACAAGAGGGTCTAGCAACTCGTTTAATATTGTGTCTTCAGTTTGCTCTTTAACGGAGTACTGCCTACCTCTCAGTGTTTTCCTGGATCAGCAATATAACCTTTCTGTAGCATCTCCGCATTCAGGTGAATGGGAGAAGCACTGCACCTCTTGTAAGAGAAGCACTAATGTTACAAGAAAGAGGGAATTTCAACTTGTTAAGCATGGTGAACTGAGTTAGCTTTTGAAAGGAACGCTGCCCAACTGTCAGCGTTTTCATGGGTGAGGATCTTCAACTTTGTGCAAAATCACAGCATACAAGTAAACGGGAGAAATTCTGCAGGTTTGGAAGAGAACCTTTAATGTTAGAAAAAAGACGGTCCAGCAACATGGTTAGTACTGTGAGTTCATTTTGGTCTTTAAAGTAATCCTGCCTACTTCTCACTGTTTTCCTGGATGAGCAACATCACCTTTGTGCTGAATCACGCCATTCAAGTGAAAGGGAGAAGCACTGTAGCTCTTGTAAGAGAACGATTAATGTTACAAGCAAGAGGGCCTTGCACCTTGTTATGCATGGTTAACTGAGTTAGCATTTGAAAAGAACGCTGCCTGACCTTCAGCCTTTTCATGGGTGAGGAACATAACCTTTGTGCAAAATCACCGCATACAAGTGAAAGGGAGAAAAACTGCATTTTTTCAAGAGAATCCTTTTATGTTAGAAACAAGAGAGTCTGGCAAATTGGTTAAAATTGTGAATTCATTTTGCTGTTTAAAGGAGTACTGCCTACATCTCAGTGTTTTCCTTGATGAGCAACATCACCTTTCTGCTGAATCACCCCATTCAAGTGAAAGGGAGAAGCACTGCAGCTCTGTAAGAGAAGCATTAATGTTACAAGCAAGAGGGCCTTGCACCTTGTTATGCATGGTTAACTGAGTTAGCATTTGAAAAGAATGCTTCCTGACTGTCAGTGTTTTCAAAGGTGAGGATCATCAACTTTGTGCAATGCAGCACCTTTCAAGTGAATGGAGAAGCACTGTGGCTTTTCTAAGAAAAGCATTAATGTTAGAAGCAAGATGATTTAGCAGCATGTTAAGGATCGAGAATTGAGTGTGCTGCTTAAGGCAATACGCTCTCCCTCTCAGTGTTTCCATGGGTGAGGAACATCATCTTGTACATAATGAGAGCATGCAAGTGAATGTGAGAAAAACTGCAGTTTTTGTAAGAGAATCCTTCATGTTAGAAACAAGAGGGTCTAGCAACATGGTTAGTATTGTGAATTCAGTTTGCTCTTTAAAGGAGTACTGCCTACCTCTCAGTGTTTTCCTAGATGAGCAACATCAACTTTGTTCTGAATCACCACATTCAAGTGAAAGGGAGAAGCACTGTAGCTCTTGTAAGAGAAGGATTAATTTTAAAAGCAAGAGGGTCTTGCACTTTGTTAAGCATGGTGAACTGTGTTAGTTTTTGAAAGGAACGCTGCCTAACCTTCAGCCTTTTCATGAGTGAGGAACATAAACTTTGTGCAACATCACCGCATACAAGTGAATGGGAGAAAAACTGCAGTTTTTTAAGAGAATCCTTTTATGTTAGAAACAAGTGGTCTAGCAACTTGGTTAATATTGTGAATTCAGTTTGCTGTTTAAAGTAGTACTGAATACCTCTCAGTGTTTTCCTGGATGAGCAATATCACCCTTCTGCTGAATCACCCCATTCAAAAGAACGGGAGAAGCACTGCAGCTCTTGCAACACAAGCATTAATGTTACAAGCAAGAGGGCCTTGCACCTTGTTAAAAATGGTGAACTGAGTTAGCTTTTGAAAGGAACGCTGCCTAACTGTCAGCATTTTCATGGGTGAGGGACATCAACTTTGTGCAAAATCACCACATACAAGTAAAAGGGAGAAAAACTGCAGGTTTCTAAGAGAATCTTTAATGTTAGAAAAAAGAGGGTCTAGCAACATGGTTAATATTGTGAATTCAGTTTGCTCTTTAAAGGAGTACTGCCTACCTCTCAGTGTTTCCTGGATCAGCAACATCACCTTTCTGCTGAATCTCCCCATTCAAGTGAAAGGGAGAAGCACTGTAGCTCTTGTAAGAGACGGATTAATTTTACAAGCAACAGGGTCTTGCACTTTGTTAAGCATGGTGAACTGTGTTAGTTTTTGAAAGGAACGCTGCCTAACCTTCAGCCTTTTCATGGGTGAGGAACATAAACTTTGTGGAAAATCACCGCATACAAGTGAATGGGAGAAAACTGCAGTTTTTTAAGAGAATCCTTCTATGTTAAAAACAAGAGGGTCTAGCAACATGGTTAGTATGGTGAATTCAGTTTGCTCTTTAAAGGAGTACTGCCTACCTCTCAGTGTTTCCTGGATCAGCAACATCACCTTTCTGCTGAATCTCCCCATTCAAGTGAAAGAGAAACACTGCAGCTCTTATAAGAGAAGCATTAATAGTAAAAGCAAGAGGGTCTTGCACCTTGTTAAGCATGGTGAACTGTGTTAGTTTTTGAAAGGTACGCTGCCTAACTTTCAGCGTTTTCATTTGTGAGGAACATAAGCTTTGTGCAAAATCACCGCATAAAAGTGAATGGGAGAAAACTGCAGATTTTTTAGAGAATCCTTTTATGTTAGAAACAAGCGGGTGTAGCAACTTGGTTAATATTGTGAACTCAGTTTGCTGTTTAAAGGAGTACTGCCTACTTCTCAGTTTGTTCCTGGATGAGCAACATCACCTTTGTGTTCAATCACCCTAATCAAGTTAATGGGAAAAGCACTGCAGCTCTTATAAGAGAAGCATTAATGTTACCAGCAAGAGGGCCTTGAACCTTTTTAAGCATGGTGAACTGAGTTAGCTTTTGAAAGGAACGCTGCCTAACCTTCAGCCATTTCATGGGTGAGGAACATAAACTTTGTGCAAATTCACCACATACAAGTGAAGGGGAGAAAAACTGCAGTTTTTTAAGAGAATCCTTTTATGTTAGAAACAAGAGGGTCTAGCAACATGGTTAGTATGGTGAATTCAGTTTGCTCTTTAAAGGAGTACTGCCTAGCTCTCAGTGTTTCCTGGATCAGCAACATCACCTTTCTGCTGAATCTCCCCATTCAAGTGAATGAGAGAAGCACTGCAGCTCTTATAAGAGAAACATTAATGTTACAAGCAAGAAGGCCTTGCACCTTGTTAAGAATGGTGAACTGAGTTAGATTTGAAAGGAACGCTGCCCAACTGTCAGCGTTTTCATGGGTGAGGATCATCAACTTTGTGCAAAATCACCACATACAAGTAAATGGGAGAAAACCTGCACTTTTCTAAGAGAATACTTAATGTTAGAACCAAGAGGGTCTAGGAACTCGGTTACTATTGTGAATTCAGTTTGCTCCTTAAAGGAGTACTTCGTTCCTCTCAGTGTTTTCCTAGATGAGCAATATCACCTTTCTGTTGAATCACCCCACTCAAGTGAAAAGGAGAAGCACTGCAGCTCTTGTAAGAGAAGCATTAATAGTAAAAGCAAGAGGGTCTTGCACCTTGTTAAGCATGGTGAACTGAGTTATTTTTCAAGAGGAACGCTGCCTAACTTTCAGCGTTTTCATGGGTGAGGAACCTAAACTTTGTGCAAAATCACCGCCATAAATAAAAGGGACAAAAACTGCAGTTTCTGTAAGAGAATCCTTAATGTTAGAAATAAGAGGGTCTAGCAACATTGTTAGTATCGTGCATTCAGTTTGCTCTATAAAGGATTACTGCCTGCCTCTCAGTGTTTTCCTGGATCAGCAACATCAGCTTTCTGCTTAATCTCCCCTTTCATGTGAATGGGAGAAGCACCGCAGCTCTTGTAAGAGACGAATTAATGCACCTTGTTAAGCATGGTGAACTCAGTTAGCTTTTGAAAGAAACGCTGCCCAACTGTCAGCGTTTTCATGGGTGAAGATCTTCAACATTGTGCAAAATCACCGCATACAAGTAAATGGGAGAAAAACTGCAGGTTTCTAAGAGAATCTTTAATGTTAGGAAAAAGAGGGTCGAGCAACATGGTTAATATCGTGCATTCAGTTTGCTCTATAAAGGAGTACTGCCTACCTCTAAGTGTTTTCCTGGATGAGCAACATCACCTTTCTGCTGAATCTCAACATTCAAGTGAAAGGGAAACGCTGCAGCTCTTATAAGAGAAGCATTCATACTAAAAGCAAGAGGGTCTTGCACCTCGTTAAGCATGGTGAACTGTGTTAGTTTTTGAAAGGAACGCATACTAACCTTCAGCCATTTCATGGGTGAGAAACATAACCTTTGTGCAAAATCACCGCATACAAGTGAAAGGGAGAAAAACTGCAGTTTTTTAAGAAAATCCTTGTATGTTAGAAACAAGAGGATCTAGCAACCTGGTTAGTATTGGGAATTCATTTTGCTCTTTAAAGGAATTCTGCCTACTTCTCACCGTTTCCCTGGATGACCAACATAACCTTTGTGCTCAATCACCGCTTTCAAGTGAAAGGGAAAAGCACTGTAGCTCTTGTAAGAGAAGGATTAATTTGACAAGCAAGACGGTCTTGCACCTTGTTAAGCATGGTGAACTGTGTTAGTTTTTGAAAGGAATGCTGCCTAACCTTCAGCCTTTTCATGGGTGAGGAACATAAACTTTGTGCAACATCAAAGCCTAAAAGTGAATGGGAGAAAAACTGCAGTTTTTTAGGAGAATCCTTGTATGTTAGAAACAAGAGGGTCTAGCAACATGGTTAGGATGGTGAATTCAGTTTGCTCTTTAAAGGAGTACTGCCTAGCTCTCAGGGTTTCCTGGATCAGCAACATAACCTTTCTGCTGAATCTCCCCATTCAAGTGAAAGGGAGAAGCACTGCAACTCTTGCAAGAGAAGCATTAATGTTACAAGGAACAGGGCCTTGCACCTTGTTAAGCAGTTTGAACTGAGTTAGCTTTTGAAAGGAATGCTGCCCAAGTGTCAGCATTTTCATGGGTGAGGATCTTCAACTTTGTGCAAAATCACCACATACAAGTAAACGGGAGAAAAACTGCAAGTTTGTAATAGAATCATTAATGTTAGACAAAAGAGGATCTAGCAACCTTGTTAGTATTGTGAATTCATTTTGCTCTTTAAAGGAATTCTGCCTACTTCTCACCGTTTCCCTGGATGAGCAACATAACCTTTGTGCTGAATCACCGCTTTCAAGTGAAAGGGAAAAGCACTGTAGCTCTTGTAAGAGAAGGATTAATTTGACAAGCAAGACGGTCTTGCACCTTGTTAAGCATGGTGAACTGTGTTAGCTTTTGAAAGGAATGCTGCCTAACCTTCAGCCTTTTCATGGGTGAGGAACATAAACTTTGTGCAACATCACCGCATACAAGTGAATGGGAGAAAAACTGCAGTTTTTTAGGAGAATCCTTTTATGTTAGAAACAAGAGGGTCTAGCAACATGGTTAGTATGGTGAATTCAGTTTGCTCTTTAAAGGAGTACTGCCTAGCTCTCAGTGTTTCCTGGATCAGCAACATCACCTTTCTGCTGAATCTCCCCATTCAAGTGAATGGGAGAAGCACTGCAGCTCTTGTAAGAGAAGCATTACTGTTTCAAGTAAGAGGGCCTTGCACCTTGTTAAGCATGGTGAACTGAGTTAGCTTTTGAAAGGAATGCTGCCCAACTGTCAGCATTTTCATGGGTGAGGATCTTCATCTTTGTGCAAAATCACCACATACAGGTAAATGGGAGAAAGACTCCAGGTTTGTAAGAGAATCGTTAATGTTAGACAAAAGAGGGTCTAGCAACCTGGTAAGTATTGTGAATTCATTTTGCTCTTTAAAGGAATTCTGCCTACTTCTCACTGTTTTCCTGGATGAGAAACATCACCTTTGTGCTGAGTCACCGCATTCAAGTGAAAGGGAGAAGCACTGTAGCTCTTGTAAGAGAAGGATTAATGTTACAAGCAAGAGTGTCTTGCACTTTGTTAAGCTTGGTGAACTGTGTTAGTTTTTGAAAGGAACGCTGCCTAACCTTCAGCCTTTTCATGGGTGAGAAACATAACTTTTGTGGAAAATCACCGCATACAAGTGAATGGGAGAAAAACTGCAGTTTTTTAAGAGAATCGTTTTATGTTAGAAACAAGAGGGTCTAGCAACATGGTTAGTATGGTGAATTCACTTTGCTCTTTAAAGGAGTACTGCCTACCTCTCAGTGTTTCCTGGATCAGCAACATCACCTTTCTGCTGAATCTCCCCATTCAAGTGAAAGGGAAACGCTGCAGCTCTTATAAGAGAAGCATTCATACTAAAAGCAAGAGGGTCTTGCACCTCGTTAAGCATGGTGAACTGTGTTAGTTTTTGAAAGGAACGCATACTAACCTTCAGCCATTTCATGGGTGAGAAACATAACCTTTGTGCAAAATCACCATATACAAGTGAAAGGGAGAAAAACTGCAGTTTTTTAAGAAAATCCTTGTATGTTAGAAACAAGAGTGTCTAGCAACATGGTTAGGATGGTGAATTCAGTTTGCTCTTTAAAGGAGTACTGCCTTGCTCTCAGGGTTTCCTGGATCAGCAACATAACCTTTCTGCTGAATCTCCCCATTCAAGTGAAAGGGAGAAGCACTGCAACTCTTGCAAGAGAAGCATTAATGTTACAAGGAACAGGGCCTTGCACCTTGTTAAGCATTTTGAACTGAGTTAGCTTTTGAAAGGAATGCTGCCCAACTGTCAGCATTTTCATGGGTGAGGATCTTCAACTTTGTGCAAAATCACCACATACAAGTAAAGAGGAGAAAAACTGCAAGTTTGTAATAGAATCTTTAATGTTAGACAAAAGAGGATCAAGCAACCTGGTTAGTATTGTGAATTCATTTTGCTCTTTAAAGGAATTCTGCCTACTTCTCACCGTTTCCCTGGATGAGCAACATAACCTTTGTGCTGAATCACCGCATTCAAGTGAAAGGGAAAAGCACTGTAGCTCTTGTAAGAGAAGGATTAATTTGACAAGCAAGACGGTCTTGCACCTTGTTAAGCATGGTGAACTGTGTTAGTTTTTGAAAGGAATGCGGCCTAACCTTAAGCCTTTTCATGGGTGAGGAACATAAACTTTGTGCAACATCACCGCCTAAAAGTGAATGGGAGAAAAACTGCAGTTTTTTAGGAGAATCCTTTTATATTAGAAACAAGAGGGTCTAGCAACATGGTTAGTATGGTGAATTCAGTTTGCTGTTTAAAGGAGTACTTCCTAGCTCTCAGTGTTTCCTGGATCAGCAACATCACCTTTCTGCTGAATCTCCCTTTTCAGGTGAATGGGAGAAGCACCGTAGCTCTTGTAAGAGAAGCATTAATGCACCTTGTTAAGCAGTTTGAACTGAGTTAGCTTTTGAAAGAAACGCTGCCCAACTGTCAGCGTTTTCATGGATGAAGATCTTCAACATTGTGCTAAATCACCGCATACAAGTAAATGGGAGAAAAACTGCAGGTTTCTAAGAGAATCTTTAATGTTAGGAAAAAGAGGGTCGAGCAACATGGTTAACATTTTGAAGTCAGTTTGCTCTTCAAGGGACTACTGCATAACTCTGAGTGTTTTCCTGGATGAGCAACATCACCTTTCTGCTGAATCACCCCATTCAAGTGAAAGGGAGAAGCACTGCAGCTCTTGCAAGAGAAGCATTAATGTTACAAGCAACAGGGCCTTGCACCTTGTTAAGCATGGTGAACTGAGTTAGCTTTTGAAAGGAATGCAGCCCAACTGTCAGCATTTTCATGGGTGAGGATCTTCAACTTTGTGCAAAATCACCACCTACAGGTAAATGGGAGAAAGATTCCAGGTTTGTAAGAGAATCTTTAATGTTAGACAAAAGAGGGTCTAGCAACCTGGTTAGTATTGTGAATTCATTTTGCTCTTTAAAGGAATTCTGCCTACTTCTCACTGTTTTCCTGGATGAGAAACATCACCTTTGTGCTGAATCACCACATTCAAGTGAAAGGGAGAAGCACTGTAGCTCTTGTAAGAGAAGGATTAATGTTACAAGCAAGAGGGTCTTGCACTTTGTTAAGCATGGTGAACTGTGTTAGTTTTTGAAAGGAACGCTGCCTAACCTTCAGCCTTTTCATGGGTGAGAAACATAACTTTTGTGGAAAATCACCGCATACAAGTGAATGGGAGAAAAACTGCAGTTTTTTAAGAGAATCGTTTTATGTTAGAAACAAGAGGGTCTAGCAACATGGTTAGTATGGTGAATTCAGTTTGCTCTTTAAAGGAGTACTGCCTACCTCTCAGTGTTTCCTGGATCAGCAACATCACCTTTCTGCTGAATCTCCCCATTCAAGAGAAAGGGAAACGCTGCAGCTCTTATAAGAGAAGCATTCATACTAAAAGCAAGAGGGTCTTGCACCTCGTTAAGCATGGTGAACTGTGTTAGTTTTTGAAAGGAACGCATACTAACCTTCAGCCATTTCATGGGTGAGAAACATAACCTTTGTGCAAAATCACCGCATACAAGTGAAAGGGAGAAAAACTGCAGTTTTTTAAGAAAATCCTTGTATGTTAGAAACAAGAGGGTCTAGCAACATGGTTAGGATGGTGAATTCAGTTTGCTCTTTAAAGGAGTACTGCCTTGCTCTCAGGGTTTCCTGGATCAGCAACATAACCTTTCTGCTGAATCTCCCCATTCAAGTGAAAGGGAGAAGCACTGCAACTCTTGCAAGAGAAGCATTAATGTTACAAGGAACAGGGCCTTGCACCTTGTTAAGCATTTTGAACTGAGTTAGCTTTTGAAAGGAATGCTGCCCAACTGTCAGCATTTTCATGGGTGAGGATCTTCAACTTTGTGCAAAATCACCACATACAAGTAAAGGGGAGAAAAACTGCAAGTTTGTAATAGAATCTTTAATGTTAGACAAAAGAGGATCAAGCAACCTGGTTAGTATTGTGAATTCATTTTGCTCTTTAAAGGAATTCTGCCTACTTCTCACCATTTCCCTGGATGAGCAACATAACCTTTGTGCTGAATCACCGCATTCAAGTGAAAGGGAAAAGCACTGTAGCTCTTGTAAGAGAAGGATTAATTTGACAAGCAAGACGGTCTTGCACCTTGTTAAGCATGGTGAACTGTGTTAGTTTTTGAAAGGAATGCTGCCTAACCTTCAGCCTTTTCATGGGTGAGGAACATAAACTTTGTGCAACATCACCGCCTAAAAGTGAATGGGAGAAAAACTGCAGTTTTTTAGGAGAATCCTTTTATGTTAGAAACAAGAGGGTCTAGCAACATGGTTAGTATGGTGAATTCAGTTTGCTGTTTAAAGGAGTACTTCCTAGCTCTCAGTGTTTCCTGGATCAGCAACATCACCTTTCTGCTGAATCTCCCTTTTCAGGTGAATGGGAGAAGCACCGTAGCTCTTGTAAGAGAAGCATTAATGCACCTTGTTAAGCATGGTGAACTGAGTTAGCTTTTGAAAGAAACGCTGCCCAACTGTCAGCGTTTTCATGGATGAAGATCTTCAACATTGTGCTAAATCACCGCATACAAGTAAATGGGAGAAAAACTGCAGGTTTCTAAGAGAATCTTTAATGTTAGGAAAAAGAGGGTCGAGCAACATGGTTAACATTTTGAAGTCAGTTTGCTCTTCAAGGGACTACTGCATAACTCTGAGTGTTTTCCTGGATGAGCAACATCACCTTTCTGCTGAATCACCCCATTCAAGTGAAAGGGAGAAGCACTGCAGCTCTTGCAAGAGAAGCATTAATGTTACAAGCAACAGGGCCTTGCACCTTGTTAAGCATGGTGAACTGAGTTAGCTTTTGAAAGGAATGCAGCCCAACTGTCAGCATTTTCATGGGTGAGGATCTTCAACTTTGTGCAAAATCACCACCTACAGGTAAATGGGAGAAAGATTCCAGGTTTGTAAGAGAATCTTTAATGTTAGACAAAAGAGGGTCTAGCAACCTGGTTAGTATTGTGAATTCATTTTGCTCTTTAAAGGAATTCTGCCTACTTCTCACTGTTTTCCTGGATGAGAAACATCACCTTTGTGCTGAATCACCACATTCAAGTGAAAGGGAGAAGCACTGTAGCTCTTGTAAGAGAAGGATTAATGTTACAAGCAAGAGGGTCTTGCACTTTGTTAAGCATGGTGAACTGTGTTAGTTTTTGAAAGGAACGCTGCCTAACCTTCAGCCTTTTCATGGGTGAGAAACATAACTTTTGTGGAAAATCACCGCATACAAGTGAATGGGAGAAAAACTGCAGTTTTTTAAGAGAATCGTTTTATGTTAGAAACAAGAGGGTCTAGCAACATGGTTAGTATGGTGAATTCAGTTTGCTCTTTAAAGGAGTACTGCCTACCTCTCAGGGTTTCCTGGATCAGCAACATCACCTTTCTGCTGAATCTCCCCATTCAAGTGAAAGGGAAACGCTGCAGCTCTTATAAGAGAAGCATTCATACTAAAAGCAAGAGGGTCTTGCACCTCGTTAAGCATGGTGAACTGTGTTAGTTTTTGAAAGGAACGCATACTAACCTTCAGCCATTTCATGGGTGAGAAACATAACCTTTGTGCAAAATCACCGCATACAAGTGAAAGGGAGAAAAACTGCAGTTGTTTAAGAAAATCCTTGTATGTTAGAAACAAGAGGGTCTAGCAACATGGTTAGGATGGTGAATTCAGTTTGCTCTTTAAAGGAGTACAGCCTTGCTCTCAGGGTTTCCTGGATCAGCAACATAACCTTTCTGCTGAATCTCCCCATTCAAGTGAAAGGGAGAAGCACTGCAACTCTTGCAAGAGAAGCATTCATGTTACAAGGAACAGGGCCTTGCACCTTGTTAAGCAGTTTGAACTGAGTTAGCTTTTGAAAGGAATGTTGCCCAACTGTCAACATTTTCATGGGTGAGGATCTTCAACTTTGTGCAAAATCACCACATACAAGTAAAGGGGAGAAAAACTGCAAGTTTGTAATAGAATCTTTAATGTTAGACAAAAGAGGATCTAGCAACCTGGTTAGTATTCTGAATTCATTTTGCTCTTTAAAGGAATTCTGCCTACTTCTCACCGTTTCCCTGGATGAGCAACATAACCTTTGTGCTGAATCACCGCATTCAAGTGAAAGGGAAAAGCACTGTAGCTCTTGTAAGAGAAGGATTAATTTGACAAGCAAGACGGTCTTGCACCTTGTTAAGCATGGTGAACTGTGTTAGTTTTTGAAAGGAATGCTGCCTAACCTTCAGCCTTTTCATGGGTGAGGAACATAAACTTTGTACAACATCACCGCCTAAAAGTGAATGGGAGAAAAACTGCAGTTTTTTAGGAGAATCCTTTTATGTTAGAAACAAGAGGGTCTAGCAACATGGTTAGTATGGTGAATTCAGTTTGCTGTTTAAAGGAGTACTTCCTAGCTCTCAGTGTTTCCTGGATCAGCAACATCACCTTTCTGCTGAATCTCCCTTTTCAGGTGAATGGGAGAAGCACCGTAGCTCTTGTAAGAGAAGCATTAATGCACCTTGTTAAGCATGGTGAACTGAGTTAGCTTTTGAAAGAAACGCTGCCCAACTGTCAGCGTTTTCATGGATGAAGATCTTCAACATTGTGCTAAATCACCGCATACAAGTAAATGGGAGAAAAACTGCAGGTTTCTAAGAGAATCTTTAATGTTAGGAAAAAGAGGGTCGAGCAACATGGTTAACATTTTGAAGTCAGTTTGCTCTTCAAGGGACTACTGCATAACTCTGAGTGTTTTCCTGGATGAGCAACATCACCTTTCTGCTGAATCACCCCATTCAAGTGAAAGGGAGAAGCACTGCAGCTCTTGCAAGAGAAGCATTAATGTTACAAGCAACAGGGCCTTGCACCTTGTTAAGCATGGTGAACTGAGTTAGCTTTTGAAAGGAATGCTGCCCAACTGTCAGCATTTTCATGGGTGAGGATCTTCATCTTTGTGCAAAATCACCACATACAGGTAAATGGGAGAAAGACTCCAGGTTTGTAAGAGAATCGTTAATGTTAGACAAAAGAGGGTCTAGCAACCTGGTAAGTATTGTGAATTCATTTTGCTCTTTAAAGGAATTCTGCCTACTTCTCACTGTTTTCCTGGATGAGAAACATCACCTTTGTGCTGAGTCACCGCATTCAAGTGAAAGGGAGAAGCACTGTAGCTCTTGTAAGAGAAGGATTAATGTTACAAGCAAGAGGGTCTTGCACTTTGTTAAGCTTGGTGAACTGTGTTAGTTTTTGAAAGGAACGCTGCCTAACCTTCAGCCTTTTCATGGGTGAGAAACATAACTTTTGTGGAAAATCACCGCATTCAAGTGAATGGGAGAAAAACTGCAGTTTTTTAAGAGAATCGTTTTATGTTAGAAACAAGAGGGTCTAGCAACATGGTTAGTATGGTGAATTCACTTTGCTCTTTAAAGGAGTACTGCCTACCTCTCAGTGTTTCCTGGATCAGCAACATCACCTTTCTGCTGAATCTCCCCATTCAAGTGAAAGGGAAACGCTGCAGCTCTTATAAGAGAAGCATTCATACTAAAAGCAAGAGGGTCTTGCACCTCGTTAAGCATGGTGAACTGTGTTAGTTTTTGAAAGGAACGCATACTAACCTTCAGCCATTTCATGGGTGAGAAACATAACCTTTGTGCAAAATCACCGTATACAAGTGAAAGGGAGAAAAACTGCAGTTTTTTAAGAAAATCCTTGTATGTTAGAAACAAGAGGGTCTAGCAACATGGTTAGGATGGTGAATTCAGTTTGCTCTTTAAAGGAGTACTGCCTTGCTCTCAGGGTTTCCTGGATCAGCAACATAACCTTTCTGCTGAATCTCCCCATTCAAGTGAAAGGGAGAAGCACTGCAACTCTTGCAAGAGAAGCATTAATGTTACAAGGAACAGGGCCTTGCACCTTGTTAAGCATTTTGAACTGAGTTAGCTTTTGAAAGGAATGCTGCCCAACTGTCAGCATTTTCATGGGTGAGGATCTTCAACTTTGTGCAAAATCACCACATACAAGTAAAGGGGAGAAAAACTGCAAGTTTGTAATAGAATCTTTAATGTTAGACAAAAGAGGATCAAGCAACCTGGTTAGTATTGTGAATTCATTTTGCTCTTTAAAGGAATTCTGCCTACTTCTCACCGTTTCCCTGGATGAGCAACATAACCTTTGTGCTGAATCACCGCATTCAAGTGAAAGGGAAAAGCACTGTAGCTCTTGTAAGAGAAGGATTAATTTGACAAGCAAGACGGTCTTGCACCTTGTTAAGCATGGTGAACTGTGTTAGTTTTTGAAAGGAATGCTGCCTAACCTTCAGCCTTTTCATGGGTGAGGAACATAAACTTTGTGCAACATCACCGCCTAAAAGTGAATGGGAGAAAAACTGCAGTTTTTTAGGAGAATCCTTTTATGTTAGAAACAAGAGGGTCTAGCAACATGGTTAGTATGGTGAATTCAGTTTGCTGTTTAAAGGAGTACTTCCTAGCTCTCAGTGTTTCCTGGATCAGCAACATCACCTTTCTGCTGAATCTCCCTTTTCAGGTGAATGGGAGAAGCACCGTAGCTCTTGTAAGAGAAGCATTAATGCACCTTGTTAAGCATGGTGAACTGAGTTAGCTTTTGAAAGAAACGCTGCCCAACTGTCAGCGTTTTCATGGATGAAGATCTTCAACATTGTGCTAAATCACCGCATACAAGTAAATGGGAGAAAAACTGCAGGTTTCTAAGAGAATCTTTAATGTTAGGAAAAAGAGGGTCGAGCAACATGGTTAACATTTTGAAGTCAGTTTGCTCTTCAAGGGACTACTGCATAACTCTGAGTGTTTTCCTGGATGAGCAACATCACCTTTCTGCTGAATCACCCCATTCAAGTGAAAGGGAGAAGCACTGCAGCTCTTGCAAGAGAAGCATTAATGTTACAAGCAACAGGGCCTTGCACCTTGTTAAGCATGGTGAACTGAGTTAGCTTTTGAAAGGAATGCTGCCCAACTGTCAGCATTTTCATGGGTGAGGATCTTCATCTTTGTGCAAAATCACCACATACAGGTAAATGGGAGAAAGACTCCAGGTTTGTAAGAGAATCGTTAATGTTAGACAAAAGAGGGTCTAGCAACCTGGTAAGTATTGTGAATTCATTTTGCTCTTTAAAGGAATTCTGCCTACTTCTCACTGTTTTCCTGGATGAGAAACATCACCTTTGTGCTGAGTCACCGCATTCAAGTGAAAGGGAGAAGCACTGTAGCTCTTGTAAGAGAAGGATTAATGTTACAAGCAAGAGGGTCTTGCACTTTGTTAAGCTTGGTGAACTGTGTTAGTTTTTGAAAGGAACGCTGCCTAACCTTCAGCCTTTTCATGGGTGAGAAACATAACTTTTGTGGAAAATCACCGCATTCAAGTGAATGGGAGAAAAACTGCAGTTTTTTAAGAGAATCGTTTTATGTTAGAAACAAGAGGGTCTAGCAACATGGTTAGTATGGTGAATTCACTTTGCTCTTTAAAGGAGTACTGCCTACCTCTCAGTGTTTCCTGGATCAGCAACATCACCTTTCTGCTGAATCTCCCCATTCAAGTGAAAGGGAAACGCTGCAGCTCTTATAAGAGAAGCATTCATACTAAAAGCAAGAGGGTCTTGCACCTCGTTAAGCATGGTGAACTGTGTTAGTTTTTGAAAGGAACGCATACTAACCTTCAGCCATTTCATGGGTGAGAAACATAACCTTTGTGCAAAATCACCGTATACAAGTGAAAGGGAGAAAAACTGCAGTTTTTTAAGAAAATCCTTGTATGTTAGAAACAAGAGGGTCTAGCAACATGGTTAGGATGGTGAATTCAGTTTGCTCTTTAAAGGAGTACTGCCTTGCTCTCAGGGTTTCCTGGATCAGCAACATAACCTTTCTGCTGAATCTCCCCATTCAAGTGAAAGGGAGAAGCACTGCAACTCTTGCAAGAGAAGCATTAATGTTACAAGGAACAGGGCCTTGCACCTTGTTAAGCATTTTGAACTGAGTTAGCTTTTGAAAGGAATGCTGCCCAACTGTCAGCATTTTCATGGGTGAGGATCTTCAACTTTGTGCAAAATCACCACATACAAGTAAAGGGGAGAAAAACTGCAAGTTTGTAATAGAATCTTTAATGTTAGACAAAAGAGGATCAAGCAACCTGGTTAGTATTGTGAATTCATTTTGCTCTTTAAAGGAATTCTGCCTACTTCTCACCGTTTCCCTGGATGAGCAACATAACCTTTGTGCTGAATCACCGCATTCAAGTGAAAGGGAAAAGCACTGTAGCTCTTGTAAGAGAAGGATTAATTTGACAAGCAAGACGGTCTTGCACCTTGTTAAGCATGGTGAACTGTGTTAGTTTTTGAAAGGAATGCTGCCTAACCTTCAGCCTTTTCATGGGTGAGGAACATAAACTTTGTGCAACATCACCGCCTAAAAGTGAATGGGAGAAAAACTGCAGTTTTTTAGGAGAATCCTTTTATGTTAGAAACAAGAGGGTCTAGCAACATGGTTAGTATGGTGAATTCAGTTTGCTGTTTAAAGGAGTACTTCCTAGCTCTCAGTGTTTCCTGGATCAGCAACATCACCTTTCTGCTGAATCTCCCTTTTCAGGTGAATGGGAGAAGCACCGTAGCTCTTGTAAGAGAAGCATTAATGCACCTTGTTAAGCATGGTGAACTGAGTTAGCTTTTGAAAGAAACGCTGCCCAACTGTCAGCGTTTTCATGGATGAAGATCTTCAACATTGTGCTAAATCACCGCATACAAGTAAATGGGAGAAAAACTGCAGGTTTCTAAGAGAATCTTTAATGTTAGGAAAAAGAGGGTCGAGCAACATGGTTAACATTTTGAAGTCAGTTTGCTCTTCAAGGGACTACTGCATAACTCTGAGTGTTTTCCTGGATGAGCAACATCACCTTTCTGCTGAATCACCCCATTCAAGTGAAAGGGAGAAGCACTGCAGCTCTTGCAAGAGAAGCATTAATGTTACAAGCAACAGGGCCTTGCACCTTGTTAAGCATGGTGAACTGAGTTAGCTTTTGAAAGGAATGCAGCCCAACTGTCAGCATTTTCATGGGTGAGGATCTTCAACTTTGTGCAAAATCACCACCTACAGGTAAATGGGAGAAAGATTCCAGGTTTGTAAGAGAATCTTTAATGTTAGACAAAAGAGGGTCTAGCAACCTGGTTAGTATTGTGAATTCATTTTGCTCTTTAAAGGAATTCTGCCTACTTCTCACTGTTTTCCTGGATGAGAAACATCACCTTTGTGCTGAATCACCACATTCAAGTGAAAGGGAGAAGCACTGTAGCTCTTGTAAGAGAAGGATTAATGTTACAAGCAAGAGGGTCTTGCACTTTGTTAAGCATGGTGAACTGTGTTAGTTTTTGAAAGGAACGCTGCCTAACCTTCAGCCTTTTCATGGGTGAGAAACATAACTTTTGTGGAAAATCACCGCATACAAGTGAATGGGAGAAAAACTGCAGTTTTTTAAGAGAATCGTTTTATGTTAGAAACAAGAGGGTCTAGCAACATGGTTAGTATGGTGAATTCAGTTTGCTCTTTAAAGGAGTACTGCCTACCTCTCAGGGTTTCCTGGATCAGCAACATCACCTTTCTGCTGAATCTCCCCATTCAAGTGAAAGGGAAACGCTGCAGCTCTTATAAGAGAAGCATTCATACTAAAAGCAAGAGGGTCTTGCACCTCGTTAAGCATGGTGAACTGTGTTAGTTTTTGAAAGGAACGCATACTAACCTTCAGCCATTTCATGGGTGAGAAACATAACCTTTGTGCAAAATCACCGCATACAAGTGAAAGGGAGAAAAACTGCAGTTGTTTAAGAAAATCCTTGTATGTTAGAAACAAGAGGGTCTAGCAACATGGTTAGGATGGTGAATTCAGTTTGCTCTTTAAAGGAGTACAGCCTTGCTCTCAGGGTTTCCTGGATCAGCAACATAACCTTTCTGCTGAATCTCCCCATTCAAGTGAAAGGGAGAAGCACTGCAACTCTTGCAAGAGAAGCATTCATGTTACAAGGAACAGGGCCTTGCACCTTGTTAAGCAGTTTGAACTGAGTTAGCTTTTGAAAGGAATGTTGCCCAACTGTCAACATTTTCATGGGTGAGGATCTTCAACTTTGTGCAAAATCACCACATACAAGTAAAGGGGAGAAAAACTGCAAGTTTGTAATAGAATCTTTAATGTTAGACAAAAGAGGATCTAGCAACCTGGTTAGTATTCTGAATTCATTTTGCTCTTTAAAGGAATTCTGCCTACTTCTCACCGTTTCCCTGGATGAGCAACATAACCTTTGTGCTGAATCACCGCATTCAAGTGAAAGGGAAAAGCACTGTAGCTCTTGTAAGAGAAGGATTAATTTGACAAGCAAGACGGTCTTGCACCTTGTTAAGCATGGTGAACTGTGTTAGTTTTTGAAAGGAATGCTGCCTAACCTTCAGCCTTTTCATGGGTGAGGAACATAAACTTTGTACAACATCACCGCCTAAAAGTGAATGGGAGAAAAACTGCAGTTTTTTAGGAGAATCCTTTTATGTTAGAAACAAGAGGGTCTAGCAACATGGTTAGTATGGTGAATTCAGTTTGCTGTTTAAAGGAGTACTTCCTAGCTCTCAGTGTTTCCTGGATCAGCAACATCACCTTTCTGCTGAATCTCCCTTTTCAGGTGAATGGGAGAAGCACCGTAGCTCTTGTAAGAGAAGCATTAATGCACCTTGTTAAGCATGGTGAACTGAGTTAGCTTTTGAAAGAAACGCTGCCCAACTGTCAGCGTTTTCATGGATGAAGATCTTCAACATTGTGCTAAATCACCGCATACAAGTAAATGGGAGAAAAACTGCAGGTTTCTAAGAGAATCTTTAATGTTAGGAAAAAGAGGGTCGAGCAACATGGTTAACATTTTGAAGTCAGTTTGCTCTTCAAGGGACTACTGCATAACTCTGAGTGTTTTCCTGGATGAGCAACATCACCTTTCTGCTGAATCACCCCATTCAAGTGAAAGGGAGAAGCACTGCAGCTCTTGCAAGAGAAGCATTAATGTTACAAGCAACAGGGCCTTGCACCTTGTTAAGCATGGTGAACTGAGTTAGCTTTTGAAAGGAATGCTGCCCAACTGTCAGCATTTTCATGGGTGAGGATCTTCATCTTTGTGCAAAATCACCACATACAGGTAAATGGGAGAAAGACTCCAGGTTTGTAAGAGAATCGTTAATGTTAGACAAAAGAGGGTCTAGCAACCTGGTAAGTATTGTGAATTCATTTTGCTCTTTAAAGGAATTCTGCCTACTTCTCACTGTTTTCCTGGATGAGAAACATCACCTTTGTGCTGAGTCACCGCATTCAAGTGAAAGGGAGAAGCACTGTAGCTCTTGTAAGAGAAGGATTAATGTTACAAGCAAGAGGGTCTTGCACTTTGTTAAGCATGGTGAACTGTGTTAGTTTTTGAAAGGAACGCTGTCTAACCTTCAGCCTTTTCATGGGTGAGAAACATAACTTTTGTGGAAAATCACCGCATTCAAGTGAATGGGAGAAAAACTGCAGTTTTTTAAGAGAATCGTTTTATGTTAGAAACAAGAGGGTCTAGCAACATGGTTAGTATGGTGAATTCACTTTGCTCTTTAAAGGAGTACTGCCTACCTCTCAGTGTTTCCTGGATCAGCAACATCACCTTTCTGCTGAATCTCCCCATTCAAGTGAAAGGGAAACGCTGCAGCTCTTATAAGAGAAGCATTCATACTAAAAGCAAGAGGGTCTTGCACCTCGTTAAGCATGGTGAACTGTGTTAGTTTTTGAAAGGAACGCATACTAACCTTCAGCCATTTCATGGGTGAGAAACATAACCTTTGTGCAAAATCACCGTATACAAGTGAAAGGGAGAAAAACTGCAGTTTTTTAAGAAAATCCTTGTATGTTAGAAACAAGAGGGTCTAGCAACATGGTTAGGATGGTGAATTCAGTTTGCTCTTTAAAGGAGTACTGCCTTGCTCTCAGGGTTTCCTGGATCAGCAACATAACCTTTCTGCTGAATCTCCCCATTCAAGTGAAAGGGAGAAGCACTGCAACTCTTGCAAGAGAAGCATTAATGTTACAAGGAACAGGGCCTTGCACCTTGTTAAGCATTTTGAACTGAGTTAGCTTTTGAAAGGAATGCTGCCCAACTGTCAGCATTTTCATGGGTGAGGATCTTCAACTTTGTGCAAAATCACCACATACAAGTAAAGGGGAGAAAAACTGCAAGTTTGTAATAGAATCTTTAATGTTAGACAAAAGAGGATCAAGCAACCTGGTTAGTATTGTGAATTCATTTTGCTCTTTAAAGGAATTCTGCCTACTTCTCACCGTTTCCCTGGATGAGCAACATAACCTTTGTGCTGAATCACCGCATTCAAGTGAAAGGGAAAAGCACTGTAGCTCTTGTAAGAGAAGGATTAATTTGACAAGCAAGACGGTCTTGCACCTTGTTAAGCATGGTGAACTGTGTTAGTTTTTGAAAGGAATGCTGCCTAACCTTCAGCCTTTTCATGGGTGAGGAACATAAACTTTGTGCAACATCACCGCCTAAAAGTGAATGGGAGAAAAACTGCAGTTTTTTAGGAGAATCCTTTTATGTTAGAAACAAGAGGGTCTAGCAACATGGTTAGTATGGTGAATTCAGTTTGCTGTTTAAAGGAGTACTTCCTAGCTCTCAGTGTTTCCTGGATCAGCAACATCACCTTTCTGCTGAATCTCCCTTTTCAGGTGAATGGGAGAAGCACCGTAGCTCTTGTAAGAGAAGCATTAATGCACCTTGTTAAGCATGGTGAACTGAGTTAGCTTTTGAAAGAAACGCTGCCCAACTGTCAGCGTTTTCATGGATGAAGATCTTCAACATTGTGCTAAATCACCGCATACAAGTAAATGGGAGAAAAACTGCAGGTTTCTAAGAGAATCTTTAATGTTAGGAAAAAGAGGGTCGAGCAACATGGTTAACATTTTGAAGTCAGTTTGCTCTTCAAGGGACTACTGCATAACTCTGAGTGTTTTCCTGGATGAGCAACATCACCTTTCTGCTGAATCACCCCATTCAAGTGAAAGGGAGAAGCACTGCAGCTCTTGCAAGAGAAGCATTAATGTTACAAGCAACAGGGCCTTGCACCTTGTTAAGCATGGTGAACTGAGTTAGCTTTTGAAAGGAATGCAGCCCAACTGTCAGCATTTTCATGGGTGAGGATCTTCAACTTTGTGCAAAATCACCACCTACAGGTAAATGGGAGAAAGATTCCAGGTTTGTAAGAGAATCTTTAATGTTAGACAAAAGAGGGTCTAGCAACCTGGTTAGTATTGTGAATTCATTTTGCTCTTTAAAGGAATTCTGCCTACTTCTCACTGTTTTCCTGGATGAGAAACATCACCTTTGTGCTGAATCACCACATTCAAGTGAAAGGGAGAAGCACTGTAGCTCTTGTAAGAGAAGGATTAATGTTACAAGCAAGAGGGTCTTGCACTTTGTTAAGCATGGTGAACTGTGTTAGTTTTTGAAAGGAACGCTGCCTAACCTTCAGCCTTTTCATGGGTGAGAAACATAACTTTTGTGGAAAATCACCGCATACAAGTGAATGGGAGAAAAACTGCAGTTTTTTAAGAGAATCGTTTTATGTTAGAAACAAGAGGGTCTAGCAACATGGTTAGTATGGTGAATTCAGTTTGCTCTTTAAAGGAGTACTGCCTACCTCTCAGGGTTTCCTGGATCAGCAACATCACCTTTCTGCTGAATCTCCCCATTCAAGTGAAAGGGAAACGCTGCAGCTCTTATAAGAGAAGCATTCATACTAAAAGCAAGAGGGTCTTGCACCTCGTTAAGCATGGTGAACTGTGTTAGTTTTTGAAAGGAACGCATACTAACCTTCAGCCATTTCATGGGTGAGAAACATAACCTTTGTGCAAAATCACCGCATACAAGTGAAAGGGAGAAAAACTGCAGTTGTTTAAGAAAATCCTTGTATGTTAGAAACAAGAGGGTCTAGCAACATGGTTAGGATGGTGAATTCAGTTTGCTCTTTAAAGGAGTACAGCCTTGCTCTCAGGGTTTCCTGGATCAGCAACATAACCTTTCTGCTGAATCTCCCCATTCAAGTGAAAGGGAGAAGCACTGCAACTCTTGCAAGAGAAGCATTAATGTTACAAGGAACAGGGCCTTGCACCTTGTTAAGCAGTTTGAACTGAGTTAGCTTTTGAAAGGAATGTTGCCCAACTGTCAACATTTTCATGGGTGAGGATCTTCAACTTTGTGCAAAATCACCACATACAAGTAAAGGGGAGAAAAACTGCAAGTTTGTAATAGAATCTTTAATGTTAGACAAAAGAGGATCTAGCAACCTGGTTAGTATTCTGAATTCATTTTGCTCTTTAAAGGAATTCTGCCTACTTCTCACCGTTTCCCTGGATGAGCAACATAACCTTTGTGCTGAATCACCGCATTCAAGTGAAAGGGAAAAGCACTGTAGCTCTTGTAAGAGAAGGATTAATTTGACAAGCAAGACGGTCTTGCACCTTGTTAAGCATGGTGAACTGTGTTAGTTTTTGAAAGGAATGCTGCCTAACCTTCAGCCTTTTCATGGGTGAGGAACATAAACTTTGTACAACATCACCGCCTAAAAGTGAATGGGAGAAAAACTGCAGTTTTTTAGGAGAATCCTTTTATGTTAGAAACAAGAGGGTCTAGCAACATGGTTAGTATGGTGAATTCAGTTTGCTGTTTAAAGGAGTACTTCCTAGCTCTCAGTGTTTCCTGGATCAGCAACATCACCTTTCTGCTGAATCTCCCTTTTCAGGTGAATGGGAGAAGCACCGTAGCTCTTGTAAGAGAAGCATTAATGCACCTTGTTAAGCATGGTGAACTGAGTTAGCTTTTGAAAGAAACGCTGCCCAACTGTCAGCGTTTTCATGGATGAAGATCTTCAACATTGTGCTAAATCACCGCATACAAGTAAATGGGAGAAAAACTGCAGGTTTCTAAGAGAATCTTTAATGTTAGGAAAAAGAGGGTCGAGCAACATGGTTAACATTTTGAAGTCAGTTTGCTCTTCAAGGGACTACTGCATAACTCTGAGTGTTTTCCTGGATGAGCAACATCACCTTTCTGCTGAATCACCCCATTCAAGTGAAAGGGAGAAGCACTGCAGCTCTTGCAAGAGAAGCATTAATGTTACAAGCAACAGGGCCTTGCACCTTGTTAAGCATGGTGAACTGAGTTAGCTTTTGAAAGGAATGCTGCCCAACTGTCAGCATTTTCATGGGTGAGGATCTTCATCTTTGTGCAAAATCACCACATACAGGTAAATGGGAGAAAGACTCCAGGTTTGTAAGAGAATCGTTAATGTTAGACAAAAGAGGGTCTAGCAACCTGGTAAGTATTGTGAATTCATTTTGCTCTTTAAAGGAATTCTGCCTACTTCTCACTGTTTTCCTGGATGAGAAACATCACCTTTGTGCTGAGTCACCGCATTCAAGTGAAAGGGAGAAGCACTGTAGCTCTTGTAAGAGAAGGATTAATGTTACAAGCAAGAGGGTCTTGCACTTTGTTAAGCTTGGTGAACTGTGTTAGTTTTTGAAAGGAACGCTGCCTAACCTTCAGCCTTTTCATGGGTGAGAAACATAACTTTTGTGGAAAATCACCGCATTCAAGTGAATGGGAGAAAAACTGCAGTTTTTTAAGAGAATCGTTTTATGTTAGAAACAAGAGGGTCTAGCAACATGGTTAGTATGGTGAATTCACTTTGCTCTTTAAAGGAGTACTGCCTACCTCTCAGTGTTTCCTGGATCAGCAACATCACCTTTCTGCTGAATCTCCCCATTCAAGTGAAAGGGAAACGCTGCAGCTCTTATAAGAGAAGCATTCATACTAAAAGCAAGAGGGTCTTGCACCTCGTTAAGCATGGTGAACTGTGTTAGTTTTTGAAAGGAACGCATACGAACCTTCAGCCATTTCATGGGTGAGAAACATAACCTTTGTGCAAAATCACCGTATACAAGTGAAAGGGAGAAAAACTGCAGTTTTTTAAGAAAATCCTTGTATGTTAGAAACAAGAGGGTCTAGCAACATGGTTAGGATGGTGAATTCAGTTTGCTCTTTAAAGGAGTACTGCCTTGCTCTCAGGGTTTCCTGGATCAGCAACATAACCTTTCTGCTGAATCTCCCCATTCAAGTGAAAGGGAGAAGCACTGCAACTCTTGCAAGAGAAGCATTAATGTTACAAGGAACAGGGCCTTGCACCTTGTTAAGCAGTTTGAACTGAGTTAGCTTTTGAAAGGAATGCTGCCCAACTGTCAGCATTTTCATGGGTGAGGATCTTCAACTTTGTGCAAAATCACCACATACAAGTAAAGGGGAGAAAAACTGCAAGTTTGTAATAGAATCTTTAATGTTAGACAAAAGAGGATCAAGCAACCTGGTTAGTATTGTGAATTCATTTTGCTCTTTAAAGGAATTCTGCCTACTTCTCACCGTTTCCCTGGATGAGCAACATAACCTTTGTGCTGAATCACCGCATTCAAGTGAAAGGGAAAAGCACTGTAGCTCTTGTAAGAGAAGGATTAATTTGACAAGCAAGACGGTCTTGCACCTTGTTAAGCATGGTGAACTGTGTTAGTTTTTGAAAGGAATGCTGCCTAACCTTCAGCCTTTTCATGGGTGAGGAACATAAACTTTGTGCAACATCACCGCCTAAAAGTGAATGGGAGAAAAACTGCAGTTTTTTAGGAGAATCCATTTATGTTAGAAACAAGAGGGTCTAGCAACATGGTTAGTATGGTGAATTCAGTTTGCTGTTTAAAGGAGTACTTCCTAGCTCTCAGTGTTTCCTGGATCAGCAACATCACCTTTCTGCTGAATCTCCCTTTTCAGGTGAATGGGAGAAGCACCGTAGCTCTTGTAAGAGAAGCATTAATGCACCTTGTTAAGCATGGTGAACTGAGTTAGCTTTTGAAAGAAACGCTGCCCAACTGTCAGCGTTTTCATGGATGAAGATCTTCAACATTGTGCTAAATCACCGCATACAAGTAAATGGGAGAAAAACTGCAGGTTTCTAAGAGAATCTTTAATGTTAGGAAAAAGAGGGTCGAGCAACATGGTTAACATTTTGAAGTCAGTTTGCTCTTCAAGGGACTACTGCATAACTCTGAGTGTTTTCCTGGATGAGCAACATCACCTTTCTGCTGAATCACCCCATTCAAGTGAAAGGGAGAAGCACTGCAGCTCTTGCAAGAGAAGCATTAATGTTACAAGCAACAGGGCCTTGCACCTTGTTAAGCATGGTGAACTGAGTTAGCTTTTGAAAGGAATGCAGCCCAACTGTCAGCATTTTCATGGGTGAGGATCTTCAACTTTGTGCAAAATCACCACCTACAGGTAAATGGGAGAAAGATTCCAGGTTTGTAAGAGAATCTTTAATGTTAGACAAAAGAGGGTCTAGCAACCTGGTTAGTATTGTGAATTCATTTTGCTCTTTAAAGGAATTCTGCCTACTTCTCACTGTTTTCCTGGATGAGAAACATCACCTTTGTGCTGAATCACCACATTCAAGTGAAAGGGAGAAGCACTGTAGCTCTTGTAAGAGAAGGATTAATGTTACAAGCAAGAGGGTCTTGCACTTTGTTAAGCATGGTGAACTGTGTTAGTTTTTGAAAGGAACGCTGCCTAACCTTCAGCCTTTTCATGGGTGAGAAACATAACTTTTGTGGAAAATCACCGCATACAAGTGAATGGGAGAAAAACTGCAGTTTTTTAAGAGAATCGTTTTATGTTAGAAACAAGAGGGTCTAGCAACATGGTTAGTATGGTGAATTCAGTTTGCTCTTTAAAGGAGTACTGCCTACCTCTCAGTGTTTCCTGGATCAGCAACATCACCTTTCTGCTGAATCTCCCCATTCAAGTGAAAGGGAAACGCTGCAGCTCTTATAAGAGAAGCATTCATACTAAAAGCAAGAGGGTCTTGCACCTCGTTAAGCATGGTGAACTGTGTTAGTTTTTGAAAGGAACGCATACTAACCTTCAGCCATTTCATGGGTGAGAAACATAACCTTTGTGCAAAATCACCGCATACAAGTGAAAGGGAGAAAAACTGCAGTTGTTTAAGAAAATCCTTGTATGTTAGAAACAAGAGGGTCTAGCAACATGGTTAGGATGGTGAATTCAGTTTGCTCTTTAAAGGAGTACAGCCTTGCTCTCAGGGTTTCCTGGATCAGCAACATAACCTTTCTGCTGAATCTCCCCATTCAAGTGAAAGGGAGAAGCACTGCAACTCTTGCAAGAGAAGCATTAATGTTACAAGGAACAGGGCCTTGCACCTTGTTAAGCAGTTTGAACTGAGTTAGCTTTTGAAAGGAATGTTGCCCAACTGTCAACATTTTCATGGGTGAGGATCTTCAACTTTGTGCAAAATCACCACATACAAGTAAAGGGGAGAAAAACTGCAAGTTTGTAATAGAATCTTTAATGTTAGACAAAAGAGGATCTAGCAACCTGGTTAGTATTCTGAATTCATTTTGCTCTTTAAAGGAATTCTGCCTACTTCTCACCGTTTCCCTGGATGAGCTACATAACCTTTGTGCTGAATCACCGCATTCAAGTGAAAGGGAAAAGCACTGTAGCTTTTGTAAGAGAAGGATTAATTTGACAAGCAAGACGGTCTTGCACCTTGTTAAGCATGGTGAACTGTGTTAGTTTTTGAAAGGAATGCTGCCTAACCTTCAGCCTTTTCATGGGTGAGGAACATAAACTTTGTACAACATCACCGCCTAAAAGTGAATGGGAGAAAAACTGCAGTTTTTTAGGAGAATCCTTTTATGTTAGAAACAAGAGGGTCTAGCAACATGGTTAGTATGGTGAATTCAGTTTGCTGTTTAAAGGAGTACTTCCTAGCTCTCAGTGTTTCCTGGATCAGCAACATCACCTTTCTGCTGAATCTCCCTTTTCAGGTGAATGGGAGAAGCACCGTAGCTCTTGTAAGAGAAGCATTAATGCACCTTGTTAAGCATGGTGAACTGAGTTAGCTTTTGAAAGAAACGCTGCCCAACTGTCAGCGTTTTCATGGATGAAGATCTTCAACATTGTGCTAAATCACCGCATACAAGTAAATGGGAGAAAAACTGCAGGTTTCTAAGAGAATCTTTAATGTTAGGAAAAAAGAGGGTCGAGCAACATGGTTAACATTTTGAAGTCAGTTTGCTCTTCAAGGGACTACTGCATAACTCTGAGTGTTTTCCTGGATGAGCAACATCACCTTTCTGCTGAATCACCCCATTCAAGTGAAAGGGAGAAGCACTGCAGCTCTTGCAAGAGAAGCATTAATGTTACAAGCAGCAGGGCCTTGCACCTTGTTAAGCATGGTGAACTGAGTTAGCTTTTGAAAGGAATGCTGCCCAACTGTCAGCATTTTCATGGGTGAGGATCTTCATCTTTGTGCAAAATCACCACATACAGGTAAATGGGAGAAAGACTCCAGGTTTGTAAGAGAATCGTTAATGTTAGACAAAAGAGGGTCTAGCAACCTGGTAAGTATTGTGAATTCATTTTGCTCTTTAAAGGAATTCTGCCTACTTCTCACCGTTTCCCTGGATGAGCAACATAACCTTTGTGCTGAATCACCGCATTCAAGTGAAAGGGAAAAGCACTGTAGCTCTTGTAAGAGAAGGATTAATTTGACAAGCAAGACGGTCTTGCACCTTGTTAAGCATGGTGAACTGTGTTAGTTTTTGAAAGGAATGCTGCCTAACCTTCAGCCTTTTCATGGGTGAGGAACATAAACTTTGTACAACATCACCGCCTAAAAGTGAATGGGAGAAAAACTGCAGTTTTTTAGGAGAATCCTTTTATGTTAGAAACAAGAGGTCTAGCAACATGGTTAGTATGGTGAATTCAGTTTGCTGTTTAAAGGAGTACTTCCTAGCTCTCAGTGTTTCCTGGATCAGCAACATCACCTTTCTGCTGAATCTCCCTTTTCAGGTGAATGGGAGAAGCACCGTAGCTCTTGTAAGAGAAGCATTAATGCACCTTGTTAAGCATGGTGAACTGAGTTAGCTTTTGAAAGAAACGCTGCCCAACTGTCAGCGTTTTCATGGATGAAGATCTTCAACATTGTGCTAAATCACCGCATACAAGTAAATGGGAGAAAAACTGCAGGTTTCTAAGAGAATCTTTAATGTTAAGAAAAAGAGGGTCGAGCAACATGGTTAACATTTTGAAGTCAGTTTGCTCTTCAAGGGACTACTGCATAACTCTGAGTGTTTTCCTGGATGAGCAACATCACCTTTCTGCTGAATCACCCCATTCAAGTGAAAGGGAGAAGCACTGCAGCTCTTGCAAGAGAAGCATTAATGTTACAAGCAACAGGGCCTTGCACCTTGTTAAGCATGGTGAACTGAGTTAGCTTTTGAAAGGAATGCTGCCCAACTGTCAGCATTTTCATGGGTGAGGATCTTCATCTTTGTGCAAAATCACCACATACAGGTAAATGGGAGAAAGACTCCAGGTTTGTAAGAGAATCGTTAATGTTAGACAAAAGAGGGTCTAGCAACCTGGTAAGTATTGTGAATTCATTTTGCTCTTTAAAGGAATTCTGCCTACTTCTCACTGTTTTCCTGGATGAGAAACATCACCTTTGTGCTGAGTCACCGCATTCAAGTGAAAGGGAGAAGCACTGTAGCTCTTGTAAGAGAAGGATTAATGTTACAAGCAAGAGGGTCTTGCACTTTGTTAAGCTTGGTGAACTGTGTTAGTTTTTGAAAGGAACGCTGCCTAACCTTCAGCCTTTTCATGGGTGAGAAACATAACTTTTGTGGAAAATCACCGCATTCAAGTGAATGGGAGAAAAACTGCAGTTTTTTAAGAGAATCGTTTTATGTTAGAAACAAGAGGGTCTAGCAACATGGTTAGTATGGTGAATTCACTTTGCTCTTTAAAGGAGTACTGCCTACCTCTCAGTGTTTCCTGGATCAGCAACATCACCTTTCTGCTGAATCTCCCCATTCAAGTGAAAGGGAAACGCTGCAGCTCTTATAAGAGAAGCATTCATACTAAAAGCAAGAGGGTCTTGCACCTCGTTAAGCATGGTGAACTGTGTTAGTTTTTGAAAGGAACGCATACTAACCTTCAGCCATTTCATGGGTGAGAAACATAACCTTTGTGCAAAATCACCGTATACAAGTGAAAGGGAGAAAAACTGCAGTTTTTTAAGAAAATCCTTGTATGTTAGAAACAAGAGGGTCTAGCAACATGGTTAGGATGGTGAATTCAGTTTGCTCTTTAAAGGAGTACTGCCTTGCTCTCAGGGTTTCCTGGATCAGCAACATAACCTTTCTGCTGAATCTCCCCATTCAAGTGAAAGGGAGAAGCACTGCAACTCTTGCAAGAGAAGCATTAATGTTACAAGGAACAGGGCCTTGCACCTTGTTAAGCATTTTGAACTGAGTTAGCTTTTGAAAGGAATGCTGCCCAACTGTCAGCATTTTCATGGGTGAGGATCTTCAACTTTGTGCAAAATCACCACATACAAGTAAAGGGGAGAAAAACTGCAAGTTTGTAATAGAATCTTTAATGTTAGACAAAAGAGGATCAAGCAACCTGGTTAGTATTGTGAATTCATTTTGCTCTTTAAAGGAATTCTGCCTACTTCTCACCGTTTCCCTGGATGAGCAACATAACCTTTGTGCTGAATCACCGCATTCAAGTGAAAGGGAAAAGCACTGTAGCTCTTGTAAGAGAAGGATTAATTTGACAAGCAAGACGGTCTTGCACCTTGTTAAGCATGGTGAACTGTGTTAGTTTTTGAAAGGAATGCTGCCTAACCTTCAGCCTTTTCATGGGTGAGGAACATAAACTTTGTGCAACATCACCGCCTAAAAGTGAATGGGAGAAAAACTGCAGTTTTTTAGGAGAATCCATTTATGTTAGAAACAAGAGGGTCTAGCAACATGGTTAGTATGGTGAATTCAGTTTGCTGTTTAAAGGAGTACTTCCTAGCTCTCAGTGTTTCCTGGATCAGCAACATCACCTTTCTGCTGAATCTCCCTTTTCAGGTGAATGGGAGAAGCACCGTAGCTCTTGTAAGAGAAGCATTAATGCACCTTGTTAAGCATGGTGAACTGAGTTAGCTTTTGAAAGAAACGCTGCCCAACTGTCAGCGTTTTCATGGATGAAGATCTTCAACATTGTGCTAAATCACCGCATACAAGTAAATGGGAGAAAAACTGCAGGTTTCTAAGAGAATCTTTAATGTTAGGAAAAAGAGGGTCGAGCAACATGGTTAACATTTTGAAGTCAGTTTGCTCTTCAAGGGACTACTGCATAACTCTGAGTGTTTTCCTGGATGAGCAACATCACCTTTCTGCTGAATCACCCCATTCAAGTGAAAGGGAGAAGCACTGCAGCTCTTGCAAGAGAAGCATTAATGTTACAAGCAACAGGGCCTTGCACCTTGTTAAGCATGGTGAACTGAGTTAGCTTTTGAAAGGAATGCAGCCCAACTGTCAGCATTTTCATGGGTGAGGATCTTCAACTTTGTGCAAAATCACCACCTACAGGTAAATGGGAGAAAGATTCCAGGTTTGTAAGAGAATCTTTAATGTTAGACAAAAGAGGGTCTAGCAACCTGGTTAGTATTGTGAATTCATTTTGCTCTTTAAAGGAATTCTGCCTACTTCTCACTGTTTTCCTGGATGAGAAACATCACCTTTGTGCTGAATCACCACATTCAAGTGAAAGGGAGAAGCACTGTAGCTCTTGTAAGAGAAGGATTAATGTTACAAGCAAGAGGGTCTTGCACTTTGTTAAGCATGGTGAACTGTGTTAGTTTTTGAAAGGAACGCTGTCTAACCTTCAGCCTTTTCATGGGTGAGAAACATAACTTTTGTGGAAAATCACCGCATACAAGTGAATGGGAGAAAAACTGCAGTTTTTTAAGAGAATCGTTTTATGTTAGAAACAAGAGGGTCTAGCAACATGGTTAGTATGGTGAATTCAGTTTGCTCTTTAAAGGAGTACTGCCTACCTCTCAGTGTTTCCTGGATCAGCAACATCACCTTTCTGCTGAATCTCCCCATTCAAGTGAAAGGGAAACGCTGCAGCTCTTATAAGAGAAGCATTCATACTAAAAGCAAGAGGGTCTTGCACCTCGTTAAGCATGGTGAACTGTGTTAGTTTTTGAAAGGAACGCATACTAACCTTCAGCCATTTCATGGGTGAGAAACATAACCTTTGTGCAAAATCACCGCATACAAGTGAAAGGGAGAAAAACTGCAGTTTTTTAAGAAAATCCTTGTATGTTAGAAACAAGAGGGTCTAGCAACATGGTTAGGATGGTGAATTCAGTTTGCTCTTTAAAGGAGTACTGCCTTGCTCTCAGGGTTTCCTGGATCAGCAACATAACCTTTCTGCTGAATCTCCCCATTCAAGTGAAAGGGAGAAGCACTGCAACTCTTGCAAGAGAAGCATTAATGTTACAAGGAACAGGGCCTTGCACCTTGTTAAGCAGTTTGAACTGAGTTAGCTTTTGAAAGGAATGTTGCCCAACTGTCAACATTTTCATGGGTGAGGATCTTCAACTTTGTGCAAAATCACCACATACAAGTAAAGGGGAGAAAAACTGCAAGTTTGTAATAGAATCTTTAATGTTAGACAAAAGAGGATCTAGCAACCTGGTTAGTATTCTGAATTCATTTTGCTCTTTAAAGGAATTCTGCCTACTTCTCACCGTTTCCCTGGATGAGCAACATAACCTTTGTGCTGAATCACCGCATTCAAGTGAAAGGGAAAAGCACTGTAGCTCTTGTAAGAGAAGGATTAATTTGACAAGCAAGACGGTCTTGCACCTTGTTAAGCATGGTGAACTGTGTTAGTTTTTGAAAGGAATGCTGCCTAACCTTCAGCCTTTTCATGGGTGAGGAACATAAACTTTGTGCAACATCACCGCCTAAAAGTGAATGGGAGAAAAACTGCAGTTTTTTAGGAGAATCCTTTTATGTTAGAAACAAGAGGGTCTAGCAACATGGTTAGTATGGTGAATTCAGTTTGCTGTTTAAAGGAGTACTTCCTAGCTCTCAGTGTTTCCTGGATCAGCAACATCACCTTTCTGCTGAATCTCCCTTTTCAGGTGAATGGGAGAAGCACCGTAGCTCTTGTAAGAGAAGCATTAATGCACCTTGTTAAGCATGGTGAACTGAGTTAGCTTTTGAAAGAAACGCTGCCCAACTGTCAGCGTTTTCATGGATGAAGATCTTCAACATTGTGCTAAATCACCGCATACAAGTAAATGGGAGAAAAACTGCAGGTTTCTAAGAGAATCTTTAATGTTAGGAAAAAGAGGGTCGAGCAACATGGTTAACATTTTGAAGTCAGTTTGCTCTTCAAGGGACTACTGCATAACTCTGAGTGTTTTCCTGGATGAGCAACATCACCTTTCTGCTGAATCACCCCATTCAAGTGAAAGGGAGAAGCACTGCAGCTCTTGCAAGAGAAGCATTAATGTTACAAGCAACAGGGCCTTGCACCTTGTTAAGCATGGTGAACTGAGTTAGCTTTTGAAAGGAATGCAGCCCAACTGTCAGCATTTTCATGGGTGAGGATCTTCAACTTTGTGCAAAATCACCACCTACAGGTAAATGGGAGAAAGATTCCAGGTTTGTAAGAGAATCTTTAATGTTAGACAAAAGAGGGTCTAGCAACCTGGTTAGTATTGTGAATTCATTTTGCTCTTTAAAGGAATTCTGCCTACTTCTCACTGTTTTCCTGGATGAGAAACATCACCTTTGTGCTGAATCACCACATTCAAGTGAAAGGGAGAAGCACTGTAGCTCTTGTAAGAGAAGGATTAATGTTACAAGCAAGAGGGTCTTGCACTTTGTTAAGCATGGTGAACTGTGTTAGTTTTTGAAAGGAACGCTGCCTAACCTTCAGCCTTTTCATGGGTGAGAAACATAACTTTTGTGGAAAATCACCGCATACAAGTGAATGGGAGAAAAACTGCAGTTTTTTAAGAGAATCGTTTTATGTTAGAAACAAGAGGGTCTAGCAACATGGTTAGTATGGTGAATTCAGTTTGCTCTTTAAAGGAGTACTGCCTACCTCTCAGGGTTTCCTGGATCAGCAACATCACCTTTCTGCTGAATCTCCCCATTCAAGTGAAAGGGAAACGCTGCAGCTCTTATAAGAGAAGCATTCATACTAAAAGCAAGAGGGTCTTGCACCTCGTTAAGCATGGTGAACTGTGTTAGTTTTTGAAAGGAACGCATACTAACCTTCAGCCATTTCATGGGTGAGAAACATAACCTTTGTGCAAAATCACCGCATACAAGTGAAAGGGAGAAAAACTGCAGTTGTTTAAGAAAATCCTTGTATGTTAGAAACAAGAGGGTCTAGCAACATGGTTAGGATGGTGAATTCAGTTTGCTCTTTAAAGGAGTACAGCCTTGCTCTCAGGGTTTCCTGGATCAGCAACATAACCTTTCTGCTGAATCTCCCCATTCAAGTGAAAGGGAGAAGCACTGCAACTCTTGCAAGAGAAGCATTAATGTTACAAGGAACAGGGCCTTGCACCTTGTTAAGCATTTTGAACTGAGTTAGCTTTTGAAAGGAATGCTGCCCAACTGTCAGCATTTTCATGGGTGAGGATCTTCAACTTTGTGCAAAATCACCACATACAAGTAAAGGGGAGAAAAACTGCAAGTTTGTAATAGAATCTTTAATGTTAGACAAAAGAGGATCAAGCAACCTGGTTAGTATTGTGAATTCATTTTGCTCTTTAAAGGAATTCTGCCTACTTCTCACCGTTTCCCTGGATGAGCAACATAACCTTTGTGCTGAATCACCGCATTCAAGTGAAAGGGAAAAGCACTGTAGCTCTTGTAAGAGAAGGATTAATTTGACAAGCAAGACGGTCTTGCACCTTGTTAAGCATGGTGAACTGTGTTAGTTTTTGAAAGGAATGCTGCCTAACCTTCAGCCTTTTCATGGGTGAGGAACATAAACTTTGTGCAACATCACCGCCTAAAAGTGAATGGGAGAAAAACTGCAGTTTTTTAGGAGAATCCATTTATGTTAGAAACAAGAGGGTCTAGCAACATGGTTAGTATGGTGAATTCAGTTTGCTGTTTAAAGGAGTACTTCCTAGCTCTCAGTGTTTCCTGGATCAGCAACATCACCTTTCTGCTGAATCTCCCTTTTCAGGTGAATGGGAGAAGCACCGTAGCTCTTGTAAGAGAAGCATTAATGCACCTTGTTAAGCATGGTGAACTGAGTTAGCTTTTGAAAGAAACGCTGCCCAACTGTCAGCGTTTTCATGGATGAAGATCTTCAACATTGTGCTAAATCACCGCATACAAGTAAATGGGAGAAAAACTGCAGGTTTCTAAGAGAATCTTTAATGTTAGGAAAAAGAGGGTCGAGCAACATGGTTAACATTTTGAAGTCAGTTTGCTCTTCAAGGGACTACTGCATAACTCTGAGTGTTTTCCTGGATGAGCAACATCACCTTTCTGCTGAATCACCCCATTCAAGTGAAAGGGAGAAGCACTGCAGCTCTTGCAAGAGAAGCATTAATGTTACAAGCAACAGGGCCTTGCACCTTGTTAAGCATGGTGAACTGAGTTAGCTTTTGAAAGGAATGCAGCCCAACTGTCAGCATTTTCATGGGTGAGGATCTTCAACTTTGTGCAAAATCACCACCTACAGGTAAATGGGAGAAAGATTCCAGGTTTGTAAGAGAATCTTTAATGTTAGACAAAAGAGGGTCTAGCAACCTGGTTAGTATTGTGAATTCATTTTGCTCTTTAAAGGAATTCTGCCTACTTCTCACTGTTTTCCTGGATGAGAAACATCACCTTTGTGCTGAATCACCACATTCAAGTGAAAGGGAGAAGCACTGTAGCTCTTGTAAGAGAAGGATTAATGTTACAAGCAAGAGGGTCTTGCACTTTGTTAAGCATGGTGAACTGTGTTAGTTTTTGAAAGGAACGCTGCCTAACCTTCAGCCTTTTCATGGGTGAGAAACATAACTTTTGTGGAAAATCACCGCATACAAGTGAATGGGAGAAAAACTGCAGTTTTTTAAGAGAATCGTTTTATGTTAGAAACAAGAGGGTCTAGCAACATGGTTAGTATGGTGAATTCACTTTGCTCTTTAAAGGAGTACTGCCTACCTCTCAGTGTTTCCTGGATCAGCAACATCACCTTTCTGCTGAATCTCCCCATTCAAGTGAAAGGGAAACGCTGCAGCTCTTATAAGAGAAGCATTCATACTAAAAGCAAGAGGGTCTTGCACCTCGTTAAGCATGGTGAACTGTGTTAGTTTTTGAAAGGAACGCATACTAACCTTCAGCCATTTCATGGGTGAGAAACATAACCTTTGTGCAAAATCACCGCATACAAGTGAAAGGGAGAAAAACTGCAGTTGTTTAAGAAAATCCTTGTATGTTAGAAACAAGAGGGTCTAGCAACATGGTTAGGATGGTGAATTCAGTTTGCTCTTTAAAGGAGTACAGCCTTGCTCTCAGGGTTTCCTGGATCAGCAACATAACCTTTCTGCTGAATCTCCCCATTCAAGTGAAAGGGAGAAGCACTGCAACTCTTGCAAGAGAAGCATTAATGTTACAAGGAACAGGGCCTTGCACCTTGTTAAGCAGTTTGAACTGAGTTAGCTTTTGAAAGGAATGTTGCCCAACTGTCAACATTTTCATGGGTGAGGATCTTCAACTTTGTGCAAAATCACCACATACAAGTAAAGGGGAGAAAAACTGCAAGTTTGTAATAGAATCTTTAATGTTAGACAAAAGAGGATCTAGCAACCTGGTTAGTATTCTGAATTCATTTTGCTCTTTAAAGGAATTCTGCCTACTTCTCACCGTTTCCCTGGATGAGCTACATAACCTTTGTGCTGAATCACCGCATTCAAGTGAAAGGGAAAAGCACTGTAGCTTTTGTAAGAGAAGGATTAATTTGACAAGCAAGACGGTCTTGCACCTTGTTAAGCATGGTGAACTGTGTTAGTTTTTGAAAGGAATGCTGCCTAACCTTCAGCCTTTTCATGGGTGAGGAACATAAACTTTGTACAACATCACCGCCTAAAAGTGAATGGGAGAAAAACTGCAGTTTTTTAGGAGAATCCTTTTATGTTAGAAACAAGAGGGTCTAGCAACATGGTTAGTATGGTGAATTCAGTTTGCTGTTTAAAGGAGTACTTCCTAGCTCTCAGTGTTTCCTGGATCAGCAACATCACCTTTCTGCTGAATCTCCCTTTTCAGGTGAATGGGAGAAGCACCGTAGCTCTTGTAAGAGAAGCATTAATGCACCTTGTTAAGCATGGTGAACTGAGTTAGCTTTTGAAAGAAACGCTGCCCAACTGTCAGCGTTTTCATGGATGAAGATCTTCAACATTGTGCTAAATCACCGCATACAAGTAAATGGGAGAAAAACTGCAGGTTTCTAAGAGAATCTTTAATGTTAGGAAAAAGAGGGTCGAGCAACATGGTTAACATTTTGAAGTCAGTTTGCTCTTCAAGGGACTACTGCATAACTCTGAGTGTTTTCCTGGATGAGCAACATCACCTTTCTGCTGAATCACCCCATTCAAGTGAAAGGGAGAAGCACTGCAGCTCTTGCAAGAGAAGCATTAATGTTACAAGCAGCAGGGCCTTGCACCTTGTTAAGCATGGTGAACTGAGTTAGCTTTTGAAAGGAATGCTGCCCAACTGTCAGCATTTTCATGGGTGAGGATCTTCATCTTTGTGCAAAATCACCACATACAGGTAAATGGGAGAAAGACTCCAGGTTTGTAAGAGAATCGTTAATGTTAGACAAAAGAGGGTCTAGCAACCTGGTAAGTATTGTGAATTCATTTTGCTCTTTAAAGGAATTCTGCCTACTTCTCACCGTTTCCCTGGATGAGCAACATAACCTTTGTGCTGAATCACCGCATTCAAGTGAAAGGGAAAAGCACTGTAGCTCTTGTAAGAGAAGGATTAATTTGACAAGCAAGACGGTCTTGCACCTTGTTAAGCATGGTGAACTGTGTTAGTTTTTGAAAGGAATGCTGCCTAACCTTCAGCCTTTTCATGGGTGAGGAACATAAACTTTGTACAACATCACCGCCTAAAAGTGAATGGGAGAAAAACTGCAGTTTTTTAGGAGAATCCTTTTATGTTAGAAACAAGAGGGTCTAGCAACATGGTTAGTATGGTGAATTCAGTTTGCTGTTTAAAGGAGTACTTCCTAGCTCTCAGTGTTTCCTGGATCAGCAACATCACCTTTCTGCTGAATCTCCCTTTTCAGGTGAATGGGAGAAGCACCGTAGCTCTTGTAAGAGAAGCATTAATGCACCTTGTTAAGCATGGTGAACTGAGTTAGCTTTTGAAAGAAACGCTGCCCAACTGTCAGCGTTTTCATGGATGAAGATCTTCAACATTGTGCTAAATCACCGCATACAAGTAAATGGGAGAAAAACTGCAGGTTTCTAAGAGAATCTTTAATGTTAAGAAAAAGAGGGTCGAGCAACATGGTTAACATTTTGAAGTCAGTTTGCTCTTCAAGGGACTACTGCATAACTCTGAGTGTTTTCCTGGATGAGCAACATCACCTTTCTGCTGAATCACCCCATTCAAGTGAAAGGGAGAAGCACTGCAGCTCTTGCAAGAGAAGCATTAATGTTACAAGCAACAGGGCCTTGCACCTTGTTAAGCATGGTGAACTGAGTTAGCTTTTGAAAGGAATGCTGCCCAACTGTCAGCATTTTCATGGGTGAGGATCTTCATCTTTGTGCAAAATCACCACATACAGGTAAATGGGAGAAAGACTCCAGGTTTGTAAGAGAATCGTTAATGTTAGACAAAAGAGGGTCTAGCAACCTGGTAAGTATTGTGAATTCATTTTGCTCTTTAAAGGAATTCTGCCTACTTCTCACTGTTTTCCTGGATGAGAAACATCACCTTTGTGCTGAGTCACCGCATTCAAGTGAAAGGGAGAAGCACTGTAGCTCTTGTAAGAGAAGGATTAATGTTACAAGCAAGAGGGTCTTGCACTTTGTTAAGCTTGGTGAACTGTGTTAGTTTTTGAAAGGAACGCTGCCTAACCTTCAGCCTTTTCATGGGTGAGAAACATAACTTTTGTGGAAAATCACCGCATTCAAGTGAATGGGAGAAAAACTGCAGTTTTTTAAGAGAATCGTTTTATGTTAGAAACAAGAGGGTCTAGCAACATGGTTAGTATGGTGAATTCACTTTGCTCTTTAAAGGAGTACTGCCTACCTCTCAGTGTTTCCTGGATCAGCAACATCACCTTTCTGCTGAATCTCCCCATTCAAGTGAAAGGGAAACGCTGCAGCTCTTATAAGAGAAGCATTCATACTAAAAGCAAGAGGGTCTTGCACCTCGTTAAGCATGGTGAACTGTGTTAGTTTTTGAAAGGAACGCATACTAACCTTCAGCCATTTCATGGGTGAGAAACATAACCTTTGTGCAAAATCACCGTATACAAGTGAAAGGGAGAAAAACTGCAGTTTTTTAAGAAAATCCTTGTATGTTAGAAACAAGAGGGTCTAGCAACATGGTTAGGATGGTGAATTCAGTTTGCTCTTTAAAGGAGTACTGCCTTGCTCTCAGGGTTTCCTGGATCAGCAACATAACCTTTCTGCTGAATCTCCCCATTCAAGTGAAAGGGAGAAGCACTGCAACTCTTGCAAGAGAAGCATTAATGTTACAAGGAACAGGGCCTTGCACCTTGTTAAGCATTTTGAACTGAGTTAGCTTTTGAAAGGAATGCTGCCCAACTGTCAGCATTTTCATGGGTGAGGATCTTCAACTTTGTGCAAAATCACCACATACAAGTAAAGGGGAGAAAAACTGCAAGTTTGTAATAGAATCTTTAATGTTAGACAAAAGAGGATCAAGCAACCTGGTTAGTATTGTGAATTCATTTTGCTCTTTAAAGGAATTCTGCCTACTTCTCACCGTTTCCCTGGATGAGCAACATAACCTTTGTGCTGAATCACCGCATTCAAGTGAAAGGGAAAAGCACTGTAGCTCTTGTAAGAGAAGGATTAATTTGACAAGCAAGACGGTCTTGCACCTTGTTAAGCATGGTGAACTGTGTTAGTTTTTGAAAGGAATGCTGCCTAACCTTCAGCCTTTTCATGGGTGAGGGACATAAACTTTGTGCAACATCACCGCCTAAAAGTGAATGGGAGAAAAACTGCAGTTTTTTAGGAGAATCCTTTTATGTTAGAAACAAGAGGGTCTAGCAACATGGTTAGTATGGTGAATTCAGTTTGCTGTTTAAAGGAGTACTTCCTAGCTCTCAGTGTTTCCTGGATCAGCAACATCACCTTTCTGCTGAATCTCCCTTTTCAGGTGAATGGGAGAAGCACCGTAGCTCTTGTAAGAGAAGCATTAATGCACCTTGTTAAGCATGGTGAACTGAGTTAGCTTTTGAAAGAAACGCTGCCCAACTGTCAGCGTTTTCATGGATGAAGATCTTCAACATTGTGCTAAATCACCGCATACAAGTAAATGGGAGAAAAACTGCAGGTTTCTAAGAGAATCTTTAATGTTAGGAAAAAGAGGGTCGAGCAACATGGTTAACATTTTGAAGTCAGTTTGCTCTTCAAGGGACTACTGCATAACTCTGAGTGTTTTCCTGGATGAGCAACATCACCTTTCTGCTGAATCACCCCATTCAAGTGAAAGGGAGAAGCACTGCAGCTCTTGCAAGAGAAGCATTAATGTTACAAGCAGCAGGGCCTTGCACCTTGTTAAGCATGGTGAACTGAGTTAGCTTTTGAAAGGAATGCTGCCCAACTGTCAGCATTTTCATGGGTGAGGATCTTCATCTTTGTGCAAAATCACCACATACAGGTAAATGGGAGAAAGACTCCAGGTTTGTAAGAGAATCGTTAATGTTAGACAACAGAGGGTCTAGCAACCTGGTAAGTATTGTGAATTCATTTTGCTCTTTAAAGGAATTCTGCCTACTTCTCACTGTTTTCCTGGATGAGAAACATCACCTTTGTGCTGAGTCACCGCATTCAAGTGAAAGGGAGAAGCACTGTAGCTCTTGTAAGAGAAGGATTAATGTTACAAGCAAGAGGGTCTTGCACTTTGTTAAGCTTGGTGAACTGTGTTAGTTTTTGAAAGGAACGCTGCCTAACCTTCAGCCTTTTCATGGGTGAGAAACATAACTTTTGTGGAAAATCACCGCATTCAAGTGAATGGGAGAAAAACTGCAGTTTTTTAAGAGAATCGTTTTATGTTAGAAACAAGAGGGTCTAGCAACATGGTTAGTATGGTGAATTCACTTTGCTCTTTAAAGGAGTACTGCCTACCTCTCAGTGTTTCCTGGATCAGCAACATCACCTTTCTGCTGAATCTCCCCATTCAAGTGAAAGGGAAACGCTGCAGCTCTTATAAGAGAAGCATTCATACTAAAAGCAAGAGGGTCTTGCACCTCGTTAAGCATGGTGAACTGTGTTAGTTTTTGAAAGGAACGCATACTAACCTTCAGCCATTTCATGGGTGAGAAACATAACCTTTGTGCAAAATCACCGTATACAAGTGAAAGGGAGAAAAACTGCAGTTTTTTAAGAAAATCCTTGTATGTTAGAAACAAGAGGGTCTAGCAACATGGTTAGGATGGTGAATTCAGTTTGCTCTTTAAAGGAGTACTGCCTTGCTCTCAGGGTTTCCTGGATCAGCAACATAACCTTTCTGCTGAATCTCCCCATTCAAGTGAAAGGGAGAAGCACTGCAACTCTTGCAAGAGAAGCATTAATGTTACAAGGAACAGGGCCTTGCACCTTGTTAAGCATTTTGAACTGAGTTAGCTTTTGAAAGGAATGCTGCCCAACTGTCAGCATTTTCATGGGTGAGGATCTTCAACTTTGTGCAAAATCACCACATACAAGTAAAGGGGAGAAAAACTGCAAGTTTGTAATAGAATCTTTAATGTTAGACAAAAGAGGATCAAGCAACCTGGTTAGTATTGTGAATTCATTTTGCTCTTTAAAGGAATTCTGCCTACTTCTCACCGTTTCCCTGGATGAGCAACATAACCTTTGTGCTGAATCACTGCATTCAAGTGAAAGGGAGAAAAACTGCAGGTTTCTAAGAGAATCTTTAATGTTAGGAAAAAGAGGGTCGAGCAACATGGTTAACATTTTGAAGTCAGTTTGCTCTTCAAGGGACTACTGCATAACTCTGAGTGTTTTCCTGGATGAGCAACATCACGTTTCTGCTGAATCACCCCATTCAAGTGAAAGGGAGAAGCACTGCAGCTCTTGCAAGAGAAGCATTAATGTTACAAGCAACAGGGCCTTGCACCTTGTTAAGCATGGTGAACTGAGTTAGCTTTTGAAAGGAATGCTGCCCAACTGTCAGCGTTTTCATGGGTGAGGATCTTCAACTTTGTGCAAAATCACCACCTACAGGTAAATGGGAAAAAGATTCCAGGTTTGTAAGAGAATCTTTAATGTTAGACAAAAGAGGGTCTACCAACCTGGTTAGTATTGTGAATTCATTCTGCTCTTTAAAGGAATTCTGCCTACTTCTCACTGTTTTCCTGGATGAGAAACATCACCTTTGTGCTGAATCACCACATTCAAGTGAAAGGGAGAAGCACTGTAGCTCTTGTAAGAGAAGGATTAATGTTACAAGCAAGAGGGTCTTGCACTTTGTTAAGCATGGTGAACTGTGTTAGTTTTTGAAAGGAACGCTGCCTAACCTTCAGCCTTTTCATGGGTGAGAAACATAACTTTTGTGGAAAATCACCGCATACAAGTGAATGGGAGAAAAACTGCAGTTTTTTAAGAGAATCGTTTTATGTTAGAAACAAGAGGGTCTAGCAACATGGTTAGTATGGTGAATTCAGTTTGCTCTTTAAAGGAGTACTGCCTACCTCTCAGTGTTTCCTGGATCAGCAACATCACCTTTCTGCTGAATCTCCCCATTCAAGTAAAAGGGAAACACTGCAGCTCTTATAAGAGAAGCATTCATACTAAAAGCAAGAGGGTCTTGCACCTCGTTAAGCATGGTGAACTGTGTTAGTTTTTGAAAGGAACGCATACTAACCTTCAGCCATTTCATGGGTGAGAAACATAACCTTTGTGCAAAATCACCGCATACAAGTGAATGGGAGAAAAACTGCAGTTTTTTAGGAGAATCCTTTTATGTTAGAAACAAGAGGGTCTAGCAACATGGTTAGTATGGTGAATTCAGTTTGCTCTTTAAAGGAGTACTGCCTAGCTCTCAGTGTTTCCTGGATCAACAGCATCACCTTTCTGCTGAATCTCCCCATTCAAGTGAATGGGAGAAGCACTGCAGCTCATGTAAGAGAAGCATTACTGTTTCAAGTAAGAGGGCCTTGCACCTTGTTAAGCATGGTGAACTGAGTTAGCTTTTGAAAGGAATGCTGCCCAACTGTCAGCATTTTCATGGGTGAGGATCTTCATCTTTGTGCAAAATCACCACATACAAGTAAATGGGAGACAGACTCCAGGTTTGTAAGAGAATCTTTAATGTTAGACAAAAGAGGGTCTAGCAACCTGGTTAGTATTGTGAATTCATTTTGCTCTTTAAAGGAATTCTGCCTACTTCTCACTGTTTTCCTGGATGAGAAACATCACCTTTGTGCTGAATCACCGCATTCAAGTGAAAGGGAGAAGCACTGAAGCTCTTGTAAGAGAAGGATTAATGTTACAAGCAAGAGGGTCTTGCACTTTGTTAAGCATGGTGAACTGTGTTAGTTTTTGAAAGGAACGCTGCCTAACCTTCAGCCTTTTCATATGTGAGGAACATAAACATTGTTCAACATCACCGCATACAAGTGAATGGGAGAAAAACTGCAGTTTTTTAAGAGAATCCTTGTATGTTAGAAACAGGAGGGTCTAGCAACATGGTTAGTATGGTGAATTCAGTTTGCTCTTTAAAGGAGTAGTGCCTAGCTCTCAGGGTTTCCTGGATCAGCAACATAACCTTTCTGCTGAATCTCCCCATTCAAGTGAAAGGGAGAAGCACTGCAACTCTTGCAAGAGAAACATTAATGTTACAAGGAACAGGGCCTTGCACCTTGTTAAGCATTTTGAACTGAGTTAGCTTTTGAAAGGAATGCTGCCCAACTGTCAGCATTTTCATGGGTGAGGATCTTCAACTTTGTGCAAAATCACCACATACAAGTAAATGGGATAATAACTGCAAATTTGTAATACAATCTTTAATGTTAGACAAAAGAGGGTCTAGCAACCTGGTTAGTATTGTGAATTCATTTTGCTCTTTAAAGGAATTCTGCCTACTTCTCACTGTTTTCCTGGATGAGAAACATCACCTTTGTGCTGAATCACCGCATTCAAGTGAAAGGGAGAAGCACTGTAGCTCTTGTAAGAGAAGGATTAATTTTACAAGCAAGAGGGTGGTGCACTTTGTTAAGCATGGTGAACTGTGTTAGTTTTTGAAAGGAACGCTGCCTAACCTTCAGCCTTTTCATGGGTGAGAAACGTAACTTTTGTGGAAAATCACCGCATACAAGTGAATGGGAGAAAAACTGCAGTTTTTTAAGAGAATCGTTTTATGTTAGAAACAAGAGGGTCTAGCAACATGGTTAGTATGGTGAATTCAGTTTGCTCTTTAAAGGAGTACTGCCTACCTCTCAGTGTTTCCTGGATCAGCAACATCACCTTTCTGCTGAATCTCCCCATTCAAGTGAAAGGGAAACGCTGCAGCTCTTATAAGAGAAGCATTCATACTAAAAGCAAGAGGGTCTTGCACCTCGTTAAGCATGGTGAACTGTGTTAGTTTTTGAAAGGAACGCATACTAACCTTCAGCCATTTCATGGGTGAGAAACATAACCTTTGTGCAAAATCACCGCATACAAGTGAAAGGGAGAAAAACTACAGTTTTTTAAGAAAATCCTTGTATGTTAGAAACAAGAGGGTCTAGCAACATGGTTAGGATGGTGAATTCAGTTTGCTCTTTAAAGGAGTACTGCCTTGCTCTCAGGGTTTCCTGGATCAGCAACATAACCTTTCTGTTGAATCTCCCCATTCAAGTGAAAGGGAGAAGCACTGCAACTCTTGCAAGAGAAGCATTAATGTTACAAGGAACAGGGCCTTGCACCTTGTTAAGCATGGTGAACTGAGTTAGCTTTTGAAAGGAATGCTGCCCAACTGTCAGCATTTTCATGGGTGAGGATCTTCAACTTTGTGCAAAATCACCACATACAAGTAAAGGGGAGAAAAACTTCAATTTTATAATAGAATTTTTAATGTTAGACAAAAGAGGATCTAGCAACCTGGTTAATATTGTGAATTCATTTTGCTCTTTAAAGGAATTCTGCCTACTTCTCACCGTTTCCCTGGATGAGCAACATAACCTTTGTGCTGAATCACCGCATTCAAGTGAAAGGGAAAAGCACTGTAGCTCTTGTAAGAGAAGGATTAATTTGACAAGCAAGACGGTCTTGCACCTTGTTAAGCATGGTGAACTGTGTTAGTTTTTGAAAGGAATGCTGCCTAACCTTCAGCCTTTTCATGGGTGAGGAACATAAACTTTGTGCAACATCACCGCCTAAAAGTGAATGGGAGAAAAACTGCAGTTTTTTAGGAGAATCCTTTTATGTTAGAAACAAGAGGGTCTAGCAACATGGTTAGTATGGTGAATTCAGTTTGCTCTTTAAAGGAGTACTGCCTACCTCTCAGTGTTTCCTGGATCAGCAACATAACCTTTTCCTGAATCTCCCCATTCAAGTGAAAGGGAGAAGCACTGCAACTCTTGCAAGAGAAGCATTAATGTTACAAGGAACAGGGCCTTTCACCTTGTTAAGCATTTTGAACTGAGTTAGCTTTTGAAAGGAATGCTGCCCAACTGTCAGCATTTTCATGGGTGAGGATCTTCAACTTTGTGCAAAATCACCACATACAAGTAAACGGGAGAAAAACTGCAAGTTTGTAATAGAATCTTTTATGTTACACAAAACAGGATCTAGCAACCTGGTTAGTATTGTGAATTCATTTTGCTCTTTAAAGGAATTCTGCCTACTTCTCACCGTTTCCCTGGATGAGCAACATAACCTTTGTGCTGAATCACCGCATTCAAGTGAAAGGGAAAAGCACTGTAGCTCTTGTAAGAGAAGGATTAATTTGACAAGCAAGACGGTCTTGCACCTTGTTAAGCATGGTGAACTGTGTTAGTTTTTGAAAGGAATGCTGCCTAACCTTCATGGGTGAGGAACATAAACTTTGTGCAACATCACCGCCTAAAAGTGAATGGGAGAAAAACTGCAGTTTTTTAGGAGAATCCTTTTATGTTAGAAACAAGAGGGTCTAGCAACATGGTTAGTATGGTGAATTCAGTTTCCTCTTTAAAGGAATACTGCCTAGCCCTCAGTGTTTCCTGGATCAGCAACATCACCTTTCTGCTGAATCTCCCTTTTCAGGTGAATGGGAGAAGCACCGTAGCTCTTGTAAGAGAAGCATTAATGCACCTTGTTAAGCATGGTGAACTGAGTTAGCTTTTGAAAGAAACGCTGCCCAACTGTCAGCGTTTTCATGGATGAAGATCTTCAACATTGTGCTAAATCACCGCATACAAGTAAATGGGAGAAAAACTGCAGGTTTCTAAGAGAATCTTTAATGTTAGGAAAAAGAGGGTCGAGCAACAGGGTTAACATTTTGAAGTCAGTTTCCTCTTCAAGGGACTACTGCATAACTCTGAGTGTTTTCCTGGATGAGAACATCACCTTTCTGCTGAATCACCCCATTCAAGTGAAAGGGAGAAGCACTGCAGCTCTTGCAAGAGAAGCATTAATGTTACAAGCAACAGGGCCTTGCACCTTGTTAAGCATGGTGAACTGAGTTAGCTTTTGAAAGGAATGCAGCCCAACTGTCAGCATTTTCATGGGTGAGGATCTTCAACTTTGTGCAAAATCACCACCTACAGGTAAATGGGAGAAAGATTCCAGGTTTGTAAGAGAATCTTTAATGTTAGACAAAAGAGGGTCTAGCAACCTGGTTAGTATTGAGAATTCATTTTGCTCTTTAAAGGAATTCTGCCTACTTCTCACTGTTTTCCTGGATGAGAAACATCACCTTTGTGCTGAATCACCGCATTCAAGTGAAAGGGAGAAGCACTGTAGCTCTTGTAAGAGAAGGATTAATGTTACAAGCAAGAGGGTCTTGCACTTTGTTAAGCATGGTGAACTGTGTTAGTTTTTGAAAGGAACGCTGCCTAACCTTCAGCCTTTTCATGGTTGAGAAACATAACCTTTGTGGAAAATCACCGCATACAAGTGAATGGGAGAAAAACTGCAGTTTTTTAAGAGAATCTTTTTATGTTAAAAACAAGAGGGTCTAGCAACATGGTTAGTATGGTGAATTCAGTTTGCTCTTTAAAGGAGTACTGCCTACCTCTCAGTGTTTCCTGGATCAGCAACATAACTTTTGCTGAATCTCCCCATTCAAGTGAAAGGGAGAAGCACTGCAACTCTTGCAAGAGAAGCATTAATGTTACAAGGAACAGGGCCTTGCACCTTGTTAAGCATTTTGAACTGAGTTAGCTTTTGAAAGGAATGCTGCCCAACTGTCAGCATTTTCATGGGTGAGGATCTTCAACTTTGTGCAAAATCACCACATACAAGTAAAGGGGAGAAAAACTGCAAGTTTGTAATAGAATCTTTAATGTTAGACAAAAGAGGATCTAGCAACCTGGTTAGTATTGTGAATTCATTTTGCTCTTTAAAGGAATTCTGCCTACTTCTCACCGTTTCCCTGGATGAGCAACATAACCTTTGTGCTGAATCACCGTATTCAAGTGAAAGGGAAAAGCACTGTAGCTCTTGTAAGAGAAGGATTAATTTGACAAGCAAGACGGTCTTGCACCTTGTTAAGCATGGTGAACTGTGTTAGTTTTTGAAAGGAATGCTGCCTAACCTTCAGCCTTTTCTTGGGTGAGGAACATAAACTTTGTGCAACATCACCGCCTAAAAGTGAATGGGAGAAAAACTGCAGTTTTTTAGGAGAATCCTTTTATGTTAGAAACAAGAGGGTCTAGCAACATGGTTAGTATGGTGAATTCAGTTTGCTCTTTAAAGGAGTACTGCCTACCTCTCAGTGTTTCCTGGATCAGCAACATCAACTTTCTGCTGAATCTCCCCATTCAAGTGAAAGGGAAACGCTGCAGCTCTTATAAGAGAAGCATTCATACTAAAAGCAAGAGGGTCTTGCACCTCGTTAAGCATGGTGAACTGTGTTAGTTTTTGAAAGGAACGCATACTAACCTTCAGCCATTTCATGGGTGAGAAACATAACCTTTGTGCAAAATCACCGCATACAAGTGAAAGGGAGAAAAACTGCAGTTTTTTAAGAAAATCCTTGTATGTTAGAAACAAGAGGGTCTAGCAACATGGTTAGGATGGTGAATTCAGTTTGCTCTTTAAAGGAGTACTGCCTAGCTCTCAGGGTTTCCTGGATCAGCAACATAACCTTTCTGCTGAATCTCCCCATTCAAGTGAAAGGGAGAAGCACTGCAACTCTTGCAAGAGAAGCATTAATGTTACAAGGAACAGGGCCTTGCACCTTGTTAAGCAGTTTGAACTGAGTTAGCTTTTGAAAGGAATGCTGCCCAACTGTCAGCATTTTCATGGGTGAGGATCTTCAACTTTGTGCAAAATCACCACATACAAGTAAACGGGAGAAAAACTGCAAGTTTGTAATAGAATCTTTAATGTTAGACAAAAGAGGATCAAGCAACCTGGTTAGTATTGTGAATTCATTTTGCTCTTTAAAGGAATTCTGCCTACTTCTCACCGTTTCCCTGGATGAGCAACATAACCTTTGTGCTGAATCACCGCTTTCAAGTGAAAGGGAAAAGCACTGTAGCTCTTGTAAGAGAAGGATTAATTTGACAAGCAAGACGGTCTTGCACCTTGTTAACCATGGTGAACTGTGTTAGTTTTTGAAAGGAATGCAGCCTAACCTTCAGCCTTTTCATGGGTGAGGAACATAAACTTTGTGCAACCTCACCGCATACAAGTGAATGGGAGAAAAACTGCAGTTTTTTAGGAGAATCCTTGTATGTTAGAAACAAGAGGGTCTAGCAACATAGTTAGGATGGTGAATTCAGTTTGCTGTTTAGAGTACTTCCTAGCTCTCAGTGTTTCCTGGATCAGCAACATCACCTTTCTGCTGAATCTCCCTTTTCAGGTGAATGGGAGAAGCACCGTAGCTCTTGTAAGAGAAGCATTAATGCACCTTGTTAAGCATGGTGAACTGAGTTAGCTTTTGAAAGAAACGCTGCCCAACTGTCAGCGTTTTCATGGATGAAGATCTTCAACATTGTGCTAAATCACCGCATACAAGTAAATGGGAGAAAAACTGCAGGTTTCTAAGAGAATCTTTAATGTTAGGAAAAAGAGGGTCGAGCAACATGGTTAACATTTTGAAGTCAGTTTGCTCTTCAAGGGACTACTGCATAACTCTGAGTGTTTTCCTGGATGAGCAACATCACCTTTCTGCTGAATCACCCCATTCAAGTGAAAGGGAGAAGCACTGCAGCTCTTGCAAGAGAAGCATTAATGTTACAAGCAACAGGGCCTTGCACCTTGTTAAGCATGGTGAACTGAGTTAGCTTTTGAAAGGAATGCAGCCCAACTGTCAGCATTTTCATGGGTGAGGATCTTCAACTTTGTGCAAAATCACCACCTACAGGTAAATGGGAGAAAGATTCCAGGTTTGTAAGAGAATCTTTAATGTTAGACAAAAGAGGGTCTAGCAACCTGGTTAGTATTGTGAATTCATTTTGCTCTTTAAAGGAATTCTGCCTACTTCTCACTGTTTTCCTGGATGAGAAACATCACCTTTGTGCTGAATCACCACATTCAAGTGAAAGGGAGAAGCACTGTAGCTCTTGTAAGAGAAGGATTAATGTTACAAGCAAGAGGGTCTTGCACTTTGTTAAGCATGGTGAACTGTGTTAGTTTTTGAAAGGAACGCTGCCTAACCTTCAGCCTTTTCATGGGTGAGAAACATAACTTTTGTGGAAAATCACCGCATACAAGTGAATGGGAGAAAAACTGCAGTTTTTTAAGAGAATCGTTTTATGTTAGAAACAAGAGGGTCTAGCAACATGGTTAGTATGGTGAATTCAGTTTGCTCTTTAAAGGAGTACTGCCTACCTCTCAGTGTTTCCTGGATCAGCAACATCACCTTTCTGCTGAATCTCCCCATTCAAGTGAAAGGGAAACGCTGCAGCTCTTATAAGAGAAGCATTCATACTAAAAGCAAGAGGGTCTTGCACCTCGTTAAGCATGGTGAACTGTGTTAGTTTTTGAAAGGAACGCATACTAACCTTCAGCCATTTCATGGGTGAGAAACATAACCTTTGTGCAAAATCACCGCATACAAGTGAAAGGGAGAAAAACTGCAGTTGTTTAAGAAAATCCTTGTATGTTAGAAACAAGAGGGTCTAGCAACATGGTTAGGATGGTGAATTCAGTTTGCTCTTTAAAGGAGTACAGCCTTGCTCTCAGGGTTTCCTGGATCAGCAACATAACCTTTCTGCTGAATCTCCCCATTCAAGTGAAAGGGAGAAGCACTGCAACTCTTGCAAGAGAAGCATTAATGTTACAAGGAACAGGGCCTTGCACCTTGTTAAGCAGTTTGAACTGAGTTAGCTTTTGAAAGGAATGTTGCCCAACTGTCAACATTTTCATGGGTGAGGATCTTCAACTTTGTGCAAAATCACCACATACAAGTAAAGGGGAGAAAAACTGCAAGTTTGTAATAGAATCTTTAATGTTAGACAAAAGAGGATCTAGCAACCTGGTTAGTATTCTGAATTCATTTTGCTCTTTAAAGGAATTCTGCCTACTTCTCACCGTTTCCCTGGATGAGCAACATAACCTTTGTGCTGAATCACCGCATTCAAGTGAAAGGGAGAAGCACTGCAGCTCTTGCAAGAGAAGCATTAATGTTACAAGCAACAGGGCCTTGCACCTTGTTAAGCATGGTGAACTGAGTTAGCTTTTGAAAGGAATGCTGCCCAACTGTCAGCATTTTCATGGGTGAGGATCTTCATCTTTGTGCAAAATCACCACATACAGGTAAATGGGAGAAAGACTCCAGGTTTGTAAGAGAATCGTTAATGTTAGACAAAAGAGGGTCTAGCAACCTGGTAAGTATTGTGAATTCATTTTGCTCTTTAAAGGAATTCTGCCTACTTCTCACTGTTTTCCTGGATGAGAAACATCACCTTTGTGCTGAGTCACCGCATTCAAGTGAAAGGGAGAAGCACTGTAGCTCTTGTAAGAGAAGGATTAATGTTACAAGCAAGAGGGTCTTGCACTTTGTTAAGCTTGGTGAACTGTGTTAGTTTTTGAAAGGAACGCTGCCTAACCTTCAGCCTTTTCATGGGTGAGAAACATAACTTTTGTGGAAAATCACCACATTCAAGTGAATGGGAGAAAAACTGCAGTTTTTTAAGAGAATCGTTTTATGTTAGAAACAAGAGGGTCTAGCAACATGGTTAGTATGGTGAATTCACTTTGCTCTTTTTTTTTTTTTTTTTTTTTTTTTCCATTTTTCTTTTATTATTCATATGTGCATACAAGGCTTGGTTCATTTCTCCCCCCTGCCCCCACCCCCTCCCTTACCACCCACTCCACCCCCTCCCGCTCCCCCTCCTCAATACCCAGCAGAAACTATTTTGCCCTTATCTCTAATTTTGTTGTAGAGAGAGTATAAGCAATAATAGGAAGGAACAAGGGGTTTTGCTGGTTGAGATAAGGATAGCTATACAGGGCATTGACTCACATTGATTTCCTGTGTGTGGGTGTTACCTTCTAGGTTAATTCTTTTTGATCTAACCTTTTCTCTAGTTCCTGGTCCCCTTTTCCTATTGGCCTCAGTTGCTTTAAGGTATCTGCTTTAGTTTCTCTGCGTTAAGGGCAACAAATGCTAGCTAGTTTTTTAGGTGTCTTACCTATCCTCACCCCTCCCTTGTGTGCTCTCGCTTTTATCATGTGCTCATAGTCCAATCCCCTTGTTGTGTTTGCCCTTGATCTAATGTCCACATATGAGGGAGAACATACGATTTTTGGTCTTTTGAGCCAGGCTAACCTCACTCAGAATGATGTTCTCCAATTCCATCCATTTACCAGCGAATGATAACATTTCGTTCTTCTTCATGGCTGCATAGAATTCCATTGTGTATAGGTACCACATTTTCTTAATCCATTCGTCAGTGCTGGGACATCTTGGCTGTTTCCATAACTTGGCTATTGTGAATAGTGCCGCAATAAACATGGATGTGCAGGTGCCTCTGGAGTAACAGTCTTTTGGGTATATCCCCAAGAGTGGTATTGCTGGATCAAATGGTAGATCGATGTCCATCTTTTTAAGTAGCCTCCAAACTTTTTTCCAGAGTGGTTGTACTAGTCTACATTCCCACCAACAGTGTAAAAGGGTTCCTTTTTCCCCACATCCTCGCCAACACCTGTTGTTGGTGGTGTTGCTGATGATGGCTATTCTCACAGGGGTGAGGTGGAATCTTAGTGTGGTTTTAATTTGCATTTCCTTTATTGCTAGAGATGGTGAGCATTTTTTCATGTGTTTTCTGGCCATTTGAATTTCTTCTTTTGAGAAAGTTCTGTTTAGTTCACATGCCCATTTCTTTATTGGTTCATTAGTTTTGGGAGAATTTAGTTTTTTAAGTTCCCTGTATATTCTGGTTATCAGTCCTTTGTCTGATGTATAATTGGCAAATATTTTCTCCCACTCTGTGGGTGTTCTCTTCAGTTTAGAGACCATTTCTTTTGATGAACAGAAGCTTTTTAGTTTTATGAGGTCCCATTTATCTATGCTATCTCTTAGTTGCTGTGCTGCTGGGGTTTCATTGAGAAAGTTTTTACCTATACCTACTAACTCCAGAGTATTTCCTACTTTTTCTTGTATCAACTTAAGAGTTTGGGGTCTGATATTAAGATCCTTGATCCATTTTGAGTTAATCTTGGTATAGGGTGATATACATGGATCTAGTTTCAGTTTTTTGCAGACTGCTAACCAGTTTTCCCAGCAGTTTTTGTTGAAGAGGCTGCTATTTCTCCATCGTATATTTTTAGCTCCTTTGTCAAAGATAAGTTGCTCATAGTTGTGTGGCTTCATATCTGGATCCTCTATTCTGTTCCACTGGTCTTCATGTCTGTTTTTGTGCCAGTACCATGCTGTTTTTATTGTTATTGCTTTGTAATATAGTTTGAAGTCAGGTATTGTGATACCTCCTGCATTGTTCTTTTGACTGAGTATTGCCTTGGCTATTCGTGGCCTCTTGTGTTTCCATATAAATTTCACAGTAGATTTTTCAATCTCTTTAATGAATGTCATTGGAATTTTGATGGGAATTGCATTAAACATGTAGATTACTTTGGGGAGTATCGACATTTTTACTATGTTGATTCTACCAATCCATGAGCATGGGAGATCTCTCCACTTTCTATAGTCTTCCTCAATCTCTTTCTTCAGAAGTGTATAGTTTTCCTTGTAGAGGTCTTTCACATCTTTTGTTAGGTTTACACCTAGGTATTTGATTTTTTTTGAGGCTATTGTAAATGGAATTGTTTTCATACATTCTTTTTCCGTTTGCTCATTGTTAGTGTATAGAAATGCTAATGATTTTTCTATGTTGATTTTATATCCTGCTACTTTGCTATAGCTATTGATGATGTCTAGAAGCTTCTGAGTAGAGTTTTTTGGGTCTTTAAGGTATAGGATCATGTCGTCTGCAAATAGGGATATTTTGACAGTTTCTTTACCTATTTGTATTCCTTTTATTCCTTCTTCTTGCCTAATTGCTCTGGCTAGGAATTCCAGTACTATGTTGAATAGGAGTGGAGATAGTGGGCATCCTTGTCTGGTTCCTGATTTTAGAGGGAACGGTTTTAATTTTTCTCCGTTAAGTATAATGCTGGCTGTAGGTTTGTCATATATAGCTTTTATAATGTTGAGGAACTTTCCTTCTATTCCTAGTTTTCTTAGAGCTTTTATCATGAAATGATGTTGGATCTTATCAAAGGCTTTTTCTGCGTCTATTGAGATGATCAAGTGGTTTTTGTCTTTGCTTCTGTTAATGTGGTTTATTACGTTTATTGATTTTCGTATGTTGAACCACCCCTGCATCCCTGGGATGAAGCCTACCTGGTCATGGTGGATAATCTTTTTGATGTGTTGCTGAATTCGGTTTGCCATTATTTTGTTGAGGATTTTTGCATCAATGTTCATTAAGGAGATTGGCCTATAGTTCTCCTTTTTGGAGGTGTCTTTGCCTGGTTTTGGGATAAGTGTAATAGTGGCTTCATAAAATGTGTTTGGCAGTTTTCCTTCCCTTTCTATTTCATGGAACAGTTTAAGGAGGGTTGGTATCAGTTCTTCTTTAAAGGTCTGATAGAATTCAGCAGAGAATCCATCAGGTCCTGGACTTTTCTTTTTGGGGAGACTCTTGATTGCTGCTTCAATTTCATTTTGTGTTATAGGTCTATTCAGGTGATTAATTTCCTCTTGGTTCAGTTTTGGATGATCATATGTATCTAGAAATCTGTCCATTTCTTTTAGATTTTCAAATTTATTTGAATATAGGTTCTCAAAGTAGTCTCTGATGATTTCCTGGATTTCCATGGTGTTTGTTGTTATCTCCCCTTTTGCATTCCTGATTCTACTAATTTGGGTTTTTTCTCTCCTCATTTTAGTCAGGTTTGCCAGGGGTCTATCGATCTTGTTTATTTTTTCAAAGAACCAACTTTTTGTTTCATTAATTCTTTGTATGGTTTTTTTGGTTTCTATTTCGTTGATTTCAGCTCTTATTTTTATTATTTCTCTCCTTCTATTTGTTTTGGGATTTGCTTGTTCTTGTTTTTCTAGGAGTTTGAGATGTATCATTAGGTCATTGATTTGGGATCTTTCAATCTTTTTAATATATGCACTCATGGCTATAAACTTTCCTCTCAAGACTGCCTTAGCTGTGTCCCATAGGTTCCGGTAGGTTGTGTTTTCATTTTCATTGACTTCTAGGAACTTTTTAATTTCCTCTTTTATTGCATCAATGATCCATTCTTCATTAAGTAATGAGTTATTTAGTTTCCAGCTGTTTGCATGTTTTTTGTCTTTACTTTTGTTGTTGAGTTCTACTTTTACTGCATTGTGGTCAGATAGTATGCACGGTATTATTTCTATTTTCTTATATTTGCTGAGGCTTGCTTTGTGCCCTAGGATATGATCTATTTTGGAGAAGGTTCCATGGGCTGCTGAGAAGAATGTATATTGTGTAGAGGTTGGATGAAATGTTCTATAGACATCTACTAGGTCCACTTGATCTATTGCATATTTTAGATCTTGGATTTCTTTATTGAGTTTTTGTTTGGATGACCTATCTATTGATGATAATGGAGTGTTAAAGTCTCCCACAACCACTGTGTTGGCGTTTATATATGCTTTTAGGTCTTTTAGGGTATGTTTGATGAAATTGGGTGCGTTGACATTGGGTGCGTACAGATTGATGATTATTATTTCCTTTTGGTCTATTTCCCCTTTTATTAGTATGGAATGTCCTTCTTTGTCTCGTTTGATCAATGTAGGTTTGAAGTCTACTTTGTCAGAGATAAGTATTGCTACTCCTGCTTGTTTTTGGGGGCCATTAGCTTGGTAAATCTTCTTCCAGCCTTTCATCCTAAGCATATGCTTATTTCTGTCGGTGAGATGAGTCTCCTGTAAGCAACAAATTGTTGGATCTTCTTTTTTAATCCATTTTGTCAAACGGTGTCTTTTGATGGGTGAATTAAGTCCATTGACATTAAGTGTTAGTACTGATAGGTATGTGGTGATTCCTGCCATTTAGTTATCTTAGTTGTTTGAAGGTTTGATTGTGTGTACCTAACTTGATGTTACTCTCTACTGTCTTGCTTTTTCTTATCCTGTGGTTTGGTGCTGCCTGCCTTTTCATGGTTAAGTTGGGTGTCACTTTCTGTGTGCAGGATCCCTTGCAGAATCTTTTGTAATGGTGGCTTTGTGGTCACATATTGTTTTAGTTTCTGCTTATCATGGAAGACTTTTATTGCTCCATCTATTTTGAATGATAGCTTTGCTGGGTAGAGTATCCTGGGGTTGAAGTTATTTTCATTCAGTGCCCGGAAGATCTCACCCCACGCTCTTCTTGCTTTTAATGTTTCTGTTGAGAAGTCTGCTGTGATTTTGATGGGTTTACCTTTGTATGTTACTTGTTTTTTCTCTCTTGCAGCCTTCAATATTCTTTCCTTAGTTTCTGAACTTGTTGTTTTAATGATGATATGTCGTGGAGTAGTTCTATTTTGATCTGGTCTGTTTGGTGTCCTGGAGGCCTCTTGCATTTGTATGGGAATATCTTTCTCTAGATTTGGGAAATTTTCCATTATTATTTTGTTGAATATATTACGCATTCCCTTCGCTTGCACCTCTTCTCCTTCTTCGATGCCCATGATTCTCAAGTTTGGTCTTTTGATGGAGTCGGTGAGTTCTTGCATTTTCTTTTCACAGGTCTTGAGTTGTTTAATTAATAGTTCTTCGGTTTTTCCTTTAATTACCATTTCATCTTCAAGTTCTGAGATTCTGTCTTCTGTTTGTTCTATTCTGCTGGATTGGCTTTCCGTTTTGTTTTGCAGTTCTGTTTCGTTCTTTTTTCTGAGGTTTTCCATATCCTGGCTGTTTTCTTCTTTATTGTTGTCTATTTTTGTCCTGAGTTCATTTATCCATTTATTCATTGTGTTCTCTCTTTCACTTTGGTGTTTATACAGTGCTTCTATGGTTTCCTTTATTTCTTCTTTTGCTTTTTCAAATTCTCTATTTTTATTGTCTTGGAATTTCTTGAGTGTCTCCTGTACATTTTGGTTGACCCTATCCAGTATCATCTCTATAAAATTCTCATTGAGTACTTGTAGTATGTCTTCTTTTAAATTATTCTTGTAGGCTTCATTGGGTCCTTTGGCATAGTTTATCTTCATTTTGTTGGAGTCTGGCTCTGAGTTTCTGTTCTCTTCATTCCCCTCTGGTTCCTGTACTAATTTTTTGCTGTGGGGAAACTGGTTTCCTTGTTTTTTCTGTCTTCCTGTCATTGTCCTTGGTGTTGTTACTGTCCCTGTACTGTGTGTAATTAAGTATTTTCTAGCTTGTAATAATAACAATGGTAATATTGAGAACGGAAGAGTGAGCTGAGATGGAAAGCAAGAAGTTAAAGAAAAGGGGAAAACAAATATACAGACAAGAGGGAGAAAGCAGAACAAGGTATCAGACAAGAGAGTTTCAAAGGTATAAACAGGGAGTGTTAGTGTACTAATCGACAGTAAGCTGAACAGACAATAGAGAGACAGAGAGAGGATTGAAAATCAAAGATAAAAAAAATAAAAAATAAGTATATGAAAGTAATATCTGTTTATAAAAATGAATTAAAATAAAATGGAAAATAGGAAATTAAAAAAAAAAAAAAAAAAAAAACCAAAAAACTTCCAAGTTTATATGCAATGCAATTTCAGTCTTAATAATTTGGATGTCCGTCTTAATCTCCAGTCCTGGAGTTGGTGCCTCAGATGTTGTTCTGTAGTTGTCTCATCAAAGGGGATGCATAAAGTAGAACAAAACTACACTCACACACACACAGAAGAAAAAATAAAAAAAAAAGCCCCACCAAGTGTCCCCAGTTCAAATGCAATAGTTTCAGTAAGTTTTTCGGCTTGCAGGTGTAATTCGGTTGTTCTCTCATCAAAGGTAGGGAGAAAAAGAAAAAAACGCGTCTGGAGGCAGTTCTGAGAGTGGTATCTGCAACTGTGGTTTGCCTGCCTGCTGCTCTCCGCCTGTAGCTGGAGGCGTTATTTATGCAGATCTCTGGGGTGAGCTAGCGCTCACCTGGTCCCAGAGGCTTTGTTTGCTCAGAGTTCTCCTGTGCGGGGGAGGGGGGCCTCTGCTACAGGCTTTTCCCTTTCCAAGCACTGGGAAAGGCGACACTGCCCCGCGTTGTCAGGCCTGCGTGTTTATTTACAGTTCACGTGGGAAGTGGGTCTTCCCTCCTCTCACAAGCGTCCCTGCTCCTGGTTGCTGGGCGCGCGCCCCGCTCCCGCCAGAGGCTCTCCGGCCCGCCCGGCTCGTTTATTTACAGTCCCGGGAAGGATTCCCTTCCCCCAATCTTCAGCGCTCAGGGCGCCCCACCCTCTTTCCAGCGTGTCTTAACTGTTCTTATTGCTTAGTACTCAGTTTCTCTTTTTTTCCCGGGTGGAGGTCAGTCTGTCCAGGGGGCTATGCTGCTCTGGCCCAGGCTTGTCTGTGGGGGAACCGCGGTACCGCGAAGCTCACCTGGTCCGCGTCTTCCCAAGCCGTATGGGCGCCGGCCACTGGCGGCCCGGGGGCCTCCTCGGTTCTCCGTTTAACGTGAAGTGGAGATTCTCTGCGCCGGCTGGAGATGTGGAGGAGTCAAAGTTATGCCTTTTCTCGGTGATTATGCCTGCAAAGTGTGTCTCCAGCGTCTCTCCAAGATTTCACTATAGGAGGCTCGCTTTCTGCTTCCTACCTCTAGCCGCCATCTTGGAATCTCTCCACTTTGCTCTTTAAAGGAGTACTGCCTACCTCTCAGTGTTTCCTGGATCAGCAACATCACCTTTCTGCTGAATCTCCCCTTTCAAGTGAAAGGGAAACGCTGCAGCTCTTATAAGAGAAGCATTCATACTAAAAGCAAGAGGGTCTTGCACCTCGTTAAGCATGGTGAACTGTGTTAGTTTTTGAAAGGAACGCATACTAACCTTCAGCCATTTCATGGGTGAGAAACATAACCTTTGTGCAAAATCACCGTATACAAGTGAAAGGGAGAAAAACTGCAGTTTTTTAAGAAAATCCTTGTATGTTAGAAACAAGAGGGTCTAGCAACATGGTTAGGATGGTGAATTCAGTTTGCTCTTTAAAGGAGTACTGCCTTGCTCTCAGGGTTTCCTGGATCAGCAACATAACCTTTCTGCTGAATCTCCCCATTCAAGTGAAAGGGAGAAGCACTGCAACTCTTGCAAGAGAAGCATTAATGTTACAAGGAACAGGGCCTTGCACCTTGTTAAGCATTTTGAACTGAGTTAGGTTTTGAAAGGAATGCTGCCCAACTGTCAGCATTTTCATGGGTGAGGATCTTCAACTTTGTGCAAAATCACCACATACAAGTAAAGGGGAGAAAAACTGCAAGTTTGTAATAGAATCTTTAATGTTAGACAAAAGAGGATCAAGCAACCTGGTTAGTATTGTGAATTCATTTTGCTCTTTAAAGGAATTCTGCCTACTTCTCACCGTTTCCCTGGATGAGCAACATAACCTTTGTGCTGAATCACCGTATTCAAGTGAAAGGGAAAAGCACTGTAGCTCTTGTAAGAGAAGGATTAATTTGACAAGCAAGACGGTCTTGCACCTTGTTAAGCATGGTGAACTGTGTTAGTTTTTGAAAGGAATGCTGCCTAACCTTCAGCCTTTTCATGGGTGAGGAACATAAACTTTGTGCAACATCACCGCCTAAAAGTGAATGGGAGAAAAACTGCAGTTTTTTAGGAGAATCCTTTTATGTTAGAAACAAGAGGGTCTAGCAACATGGTTAGTATGGTGAATTCAGTTTGCTGTTTAAAGGAGTACTTCCTAGCTCTCAGTGTTTCCTGGATCAGCAACATCACCTTTCTGCTGAATCTCCCTTTTCAGGTGAATGGGAGAAGCACCGTAGCTCTTGTAAGAGAAGCATTAATGCACCTTGTTAAGCATGGTGAACTGAGTTAGCTTTTGAAAGAAACGCTGCCCAACTGTCAGCGTTTTCATGGATGAAGATCTTCAACATTGTGCTAAATCACCGCATACAAGTAAATGGGAGAAAAACTGCAGGTTTCTAAGAGAATCTTTAATGTTAGGAAAAAGAGGGTCGAGCAACATGGTTAACATTTTGAAGTCAGTTTGCTCTTCAAGGGACTACTGCATAACTCTGAGTGTTTTCCTGGATGAGCAACATCACCTTTCTGCTGAATCACCCCATTCAAGTGAAAGGGAGAAGCACTGCAGCTCTTGCAAGAGAAGCATTAATGTTACAAGCAACAGGGCCTTGCACCTTGTTAAGCATGGTGAACTGAGTTAGCTTTTGAAAGGAATGCAGCCCAACTGTCAGCATTTTCATGGGTGAGGATCTTCAACTTTGTGCAAAATCACCACCTACAGGTAAATGGGAGAAAGATTCCAGGTTTGTAAGAGAATCTTTAATGTTAGACAAAAGAGGGTCTAGCAACCTGGTTAGTATTGTGAATTCATTTTGCTCTTTAAAGGAATTCTGCCTACTTCTCACTGTTTTCCTGGATGAGAAACATCACCTTTGTGCTGAATCACCACATTCAAGTGAAAGGGAGAAGCACTGTAGCTCTTGTAAGAGAAGGATTAATGTTACAAGCAAGAGGGTCTTGCACTTTGTTAAGCATGGTGAACTGTGTTAGTTTTTGAAAGGAACGCTGCCTAACCTTCAGCCTTTTCATGGGTGAGAAACATAACTTTTGTGGAAAATCACCGCATACAAGTGAATGGGAGAAAAACTGCAGTTTTTTAAGAGAATCGTTTTATGTTAGAAACAAGAGGGTCTAGCAACATGGTTAGTATGGTGAATTCAGTTTGCTCTTTAAAGGAGTACTGCCTACCTCTCAGTGTTTCCTGGATCAGCAACATCACCTTTCTGCTGAATCTCCCCATTCAAGTGAAAGGGAAACGCTGCAGCTCTTATAAGAGAAGCATTCATACTAAAAGCAAGAGGGTCTTGCACCTCGTTAAGCATGGTGAACTGTGTTAGTTTTTGAAAGGAACGCATACTAACCTTCAGCCATTTCATGGGTGAGAAACATAACCTTTGTGCAAAATCACCGCATACAAGTGAAAGGGAGAAAAACTGCAGTTTTTTAAGAAAATCCTTGTATGTTAGAAACAAGAGGGTCTAGCAACATGGTTAGGATGGTGAATTCAGTTTGCTCTTTAAAGGAGTACAGCCTTGCTCTCAGGGTTTCCTGGATCAGCAACATAACCTTTCTGCTGAATCTCCCCATTCAAGTGAAAGGGAGAAGCACTGCAACTCTTGCAAGAGAAGCATTAATGTTACAAGGAACAGGGCCTTGCACCTTGTTAAGCAGTTTGAACTGAGTTAGCTTTTGAAAGGAATGTTGCCCAACTGTCAACATTTTCATGGGTGAGGATCTTCAACTTTGTGCAAAATCACCACATACAAGTAAAGGGGAGAAAAACTGCAAGTTTGTACTAGAATCTTTAATGTTAGACAAAAGAGGATCTAGCAACCTGGTTAGTATTCTGAATTCATTTTGCTCTTTAAAGGAATTCTGCCTACTTCTCACCGTTTCCCTGGATGAGCAACATAACCTTTGTGCTGAATCACCGCATTCAAGTGAAAGGGAAAAGCACTGTAGCTCTTGTAAGAGAAGGATTAATTTGACAAGCAAGACGGTCTTGCACCTTGTTAAGCATGGTGAACTGTGTTAGTTTTTGAAAGGAATGCTGCCTAACCTTCAGCCTTTTCATGGGTGAGGAACATAAACTTTGTACAACATCACCGCCTAAAAGTGAATGGGAGAAAAACTGCAGTTTTTTAGGAGAATCCTTTTATGTTAGAAACAAGAGGGTCTAGCAACATGGTTAGTATGGTGAATTCAGTTTGCTGTTTAAAGGAGTACTTCCTAGCTCTCAGTGTTTCCTGGATCAGCAACATCACCTTTCTGCTGAATCTCCCTTTTCAGGTGAATGGGAGAAGCACCGTAGCTCTTGTAAGAGAAGCATTAATGCACCTTGTTAAGCATGGTGAACTGAGTTAGCTTTTGAAAGAAACGCTGCCCAACTGTCAGCGTTTTCATGGATGAAGATCTTCAACATTGTGCTAAATCACCGCATACAAGTAAATGGGAGAAAAACTGCAGGTTTCTAAGAGAATCTTTAATGTTAGGAAAAAGAGGGTCGAGCAACATGGTTAACATTTTGAAGTCAGTTTGCTCTTCAAGGGACTACTGCATAACTCTGAGTGTTTTCCTGGATGAGCAACATCACCTTTCTGCTGAATCACCCCATTCAAGTGAAAGGGAGAAGCACTGCAGCTCTTGCAAGAGAAGCATTAATGTTACAAGCAACAGGGCCTTGCACCTTGTTAAGCATGGTGAACTGAGTTAGCTTTTGAAAGGAATGCTGCCCGTCAGCATTTTCATGGGTGAGGATCTTCATCTTTGTGCAAAATCACCACATACAGGTAAATGGGAGAAAGACTCCAGGTTTGTAAGAGAATCGTTAATGTTAGACAAAAGAGGGTCTAGCAACCTGGTAAGTATTGTGAATTCATTTTGCTCTTTAAAGGAATTCTGCCTACTTCTCACTGTTTTCCTGGATGAGAAACATCACCTTTGTGCTGAGTCACCGCATTCAAGTGAAAGGGAGAAGCACTGTAGCTCTTGTAAGAGAAGGATTAATGTTACAAGCAAGAGGGTCTTGCACTTTGTTAAGCTTGGTGAACTTTGTTAGTTTTTGAAAGGAACGCTGCCTAACCTTCAGCCTTTTCATGGGTGAGAAACATAACTTTTGTGGAAAATCACCGCATTCAAGTGAATGGGAGAAAAACTGCAGTTTTTTAAGAGAATCGTTTTATGTTAGAAACAAGAGGGTCTAGCAACATGGTTAGTATGGTGAATTCAGTTTGCTCTTTAAAGGAGTACTGCCTACCTCTCAGTGTTTCCTGGATCAGCAACATCACCTTTCTGCTGAATCTCCCCATTCAAGTGAAAGGGAAACGCTGCAGCTCTTATAAGAGAAGCATTCATACTAAAAGCAAGAGGGTCTTGTACCTCGTTAAGCATGGTGAACTGTGTTAGTTTTTGAAAGGAACGCATACTAACCTTCAGCCATTTCATGGGTGAGAAACATAACCTTTGTGCAAAATCACCGTATACAAGTGAAAGGGAGAAAAACTGCAGTTTTTTAAGAAAATCCTTGTATGTTAGAAACAAGAGGGTCTAGCAACATGGTTAGGATGGTGAATTCAGTTTGCTCTTTAAAGGAGTACTGCCTTGCTCTCAGGGTTTCCTGGATCAGCAACATAACCTTTCTGCTGAATCTCCCCATTCAAGTGAAAGGGAGAAGCACTGCAACTCTTGCAAGAGAAGCATTAATGTTACAAGGAACAGGGCCTTGCACCTTGTTAAGCATTTTGAACTGAGTTAGCTTTTGAAAGGAATGCTGCGCAACTGTCAGCATTTTCATGGGTGAGGATCTTCAACTTTGTGCAAAATCACCACATACAAGTAAAGGGGAGAAAAACTGCAAGTTTGTAATAGAATCTTTAATGTTAGACAAAAGAGGATCAAGCAACCTGGTTAGTATTGTGAATTCATTTTGCTCTTTAAAGGAATTCTGCCTACTTCTCACCGTTTCCCTGGATGAGCAACATAACCTTTGTGCTGAATCACCGCATTCAAGTGAAAGGGAAAAGCACTGTAGCTCTTGTAAGAGAAGGATTAATTTGACAAGCAAGACGGTCTTGCACCTTGTTAAGCATGGTGAACTGTGTTAGTTTTTGAAAGGAATGCTGCCTAACCTTCAGCCTTTTCATGGGTGAGGAACATAAACTTTGTGCAACATCACCGCCTAAAAGTGAATGGGAGAAAAACTGCAGTTTTTTAGGAGAATCCTTTTATGTTTGAAACAAGAGGGTCTAGCAACATGGTTAGTATGGTGAATTCAGTTTGCTGTTTAAAGGAGTACTTCCTAGCTCTCAGTGTTTCCTGGATCAGCAACATCACCTTTCTGCTGAATCTCCCTTTTCAGGTGAATGGGAGAAGCACCGTAGCTCTTGTAAGAGAAGCATTAATGCACCTTGTTAAGCATGGTGAACTGAGTTAGCTTTTGAAAGAAACGCTGCCCAACTGTCAGCGTTTTCATGGATGAAGATCTTCAACATTGTGCTAAATCACCGCATACAAGTAAATGGGAGAAAAACTGCAGGTTTCTAAGAGAATCTTTAATGTTAGGAAAAAGAGGGTCGAGCAACAGGGTTAACATTTTGAAGTCAGTTTCCTCTTCAAGGGACTACTGCATAACTCTGAGTGTTTTCCTGGATGAGCAACATCACCTTTCTGCTGAATCACCCCATTCAAGTGAAAGGGAGAAGCACTGCAGCTCTTGCAAGAGAAGCATTAATGTTACAAGCAACAGGGCCTTGCACCTTGTTAAGCATGGTGAACTGAGTTAGCTTTTGAAAGGAATGCAGCCCAACTGTCAGCATTTTCATGGGTGAGGATCTTCAACTTTGTGCAAAATCACCACCTACAGGTAAATGGGAGAAAGATTCCAGGTTTGTAAGAGAATCTTTAATGTTAGACAAAAGAGGGTCTAGCAACCTGGTTAGTATTGAGAATTCATTTTGCTCTTTAAAGGAATTCTGCCTACTTCTCACTGTTTTCCTGGATGAGAAACATCACCTTTGTGCTGAATCACCGCATTCAAGTGAAAGGGAGAAGCACTGTAGCTCTTGTAAGAGAAGGATTAATGTTACAAGCAAGAGGGTCTTGCACTTTGTTAAGCATGGTGAACTGTGTTAGTTTTTGAAAGGAACGCTGCCTAACCTTCAGCCTTTTCATGGTTGAGAAACATAACCTTTGTGGAAAATCACCGCATACAAGTGAATGGGAGAAAAACTGCAGTTTTTTAAGAGAATCTTTTTATGTTAAAAACAAGAGGGTCTAGCAACATGGTTAGTATGGTGAATTCAGTTTGCTCTTTAAAGGAGTACTGCCTACCTCTCAGTGTTTCCTGGATCAGCAACATAACTTTTGCTGAATCTCCCCATTCAAGTGAAAGGGAGAAGCACTGCAACTCTTGCAAGAGAAGCATTAATGTTACAAGGAACAGGGCCTTGCACCTTGTTAAGCATTTTGAACTGAGTTAGCTTTTGAAAGGAATGCTGCCCAACTGTCAGCATTTTCATGGGTGAGGATCTTCAACTTTGTGCAAAATCACCACATACAAGTAAAGGGGAGAAAAACTGCAAGTTTGTAATAGAATCTTTAATGTTAGACAAAAGAGGATCTAGCAACCTGGTTAGTATTGTGAATTCATTTTGCTCTTTAAAGGAATTCTGCCTACTTCTCACCGTTTCCCTGGATGAGCAACATAACCTTTGTGCTGAATCACCGTATTCAAGTGAAAGGGAAAAGCACTGTAGCTCTTGTAAGAGAAGGATTAATTTGACAAGCAAGACGGTCTTGCACCTTGTTAAGCATGGTGAACTGTGTTAGTTTTTGAAAGGAATGCTGCCTAACCTTCAGCCTTTTCTTGGGTGAGGAACATAAACTTTGTGCAACATCACCGCCTAAAAGTGAATGGGAGAAAAACTGCAGTTTTTTAGGAGAATCCTTTTATGTTAGAAACAAGAGGGTCTAGCAACATGGTTAGTATGGTGAATTCAGTTTGCTCTTTAAAGGAGTACTGCCTACCTCTCAGTGTTTCCTGGATCAGCAACATCAACTTTCTGCTGAATCTCCCCATTCAAGTGAAAGGGAAACGCTGCAGCTCTTATAAGAGAAGCATTCATACTAAAAGCAAGAGGGTCTTGCACCTCGTTAAGCATGGTGAACTGTGTTAGTTTTTGAAAGGAACGCATACTAACCTTCAGCCATTTCATGGGTGAGAAACATAACCTTTGTGCAAAATCACCGCATACAAGTGAAAGGGAGAAAAACTGCAGTTTTTTAAGAAAATCCTTGTATGTTAGAAACAAGAGGGTCTAGCAACATGGTTAGGATGGTGAATTCAGTTTGCTCTTTAAAGGAGTACTGCCTAGCTCTCAGGGTTTCCTGGATCAGCAACATAACCTTTCTGCTGAATCTCCCCATTCAAGTGAAAGGGAGAAGCACTGCAACTCTTGCAAGAGAAGCATTAATGTTACAAGGAACAGGGCCTTGCACCTTGTTAAGCAGTTTGAACTGAGTTAGCTTTTGAAAGGAATGCTGCCCAACTGTCAGCATTTTCATGGGTGAGGATCTTCAACTTTGTGCAAAATCACCACATACAAGTAAACGGGAGAAAAACTGCAAGTTTGTAATAGAATCTTTAATGTTAGACAAAAGAGGATCAAGCAACCTGGTTAGTATTGTGAATTCATTTTGCTCTTTAAAGGAATTCTGCCTACTTCTCACCGTTTCCCTGGATGAGCAACATAACCTTTGTGCTGAATCACCGCTTTCAAGTGAAAGGGAAAAGCACTGTAGCTCTTGTAAGAGAAGGATTAATTTGACAAGCAAGACGGTCTTGCACCTTGTTAACCATGGTGAACTGTGTTAGTTTTTGAAAGGAATGCAGCCTAACCTTCAGCCTTTTCATGGGTGAGGAACATAAACTTTGTGCAACCTCACCGCATACAAGTGAATGGGAGAAAAACTGCAGTTTTTTAGGAGAATCCTTGTATGTTAGAAACAAGAGGGTCTAGCAACATAGTTAGGATGGTGAATTCAGTTTGCTGTTTAGAGTACTTCCTAGCTCTCAGTGTTTCCTGGATCAGCAACATCACCTTTCTGCTGAATCTCCCTTTTCAGGTGAATGGGAGAAGCACCGTAGCTCTTGTAAGAGAAGCATTAATGCACCTTGTTAAGCATGGTGAACTGAGTTAGCTTTTGAAAGAAACGCTGCCCAACTGTCAGCGTTTTCATGGATGAAGATCTTCAACATTGTGCTAAATCACCGCATACAAGTAAATGGGAGAAAAACTGCAGGTTTCTAAGAGAATCTTTAATGTTAGGAAAAAGAGGGTCGAGCAACATGGTTAACATTTTGAAGTCAGTTTGCTCTTCAAGGGACTACTGCATAACTCTGAGTGTTTTCCTGGATGAGCAACATCACCTTTCTGCTGAATCACCCCATTCAAGTGAAAGGGAGAAGCACTGCAGCTCTTGCAAGAGAAGCATTAATGTTACAAGCAACAGGGCCTTGCACCTTGTTAAGCATGGTGAACTGAGTTAGCTTTTGAAAGGAATGCAGCCCAACTGTCAGCATTTTCATGGGTGAGGATCTTCAACTTTGTGCAAAATCACCACCTACAGGTAAATGGGAGAAAGATTCCAGGTTTGTAAGAGAATCTTTAATGTTAGACAAAAGAGGGTCTAGCAACCTGGTTAGTATTGTGAATTCATTTTGCTCTTTAAAGGAATTCTGCCTACTTCTCACTGTTTTCCTGGATGAGAAACATCACCTTTGTGCTGAATCACCACATTCAAGTGAAAGGGAGAAGCACTGTAGCTCTTGTAAGAGAAGGATTAATGTTACAAGCAAGAGGGTCTTGCACTTTGTTAAGCATGGTGAACTGTGTTAGTTTTTGAAAGGAACGCTGCCTAACCTTCAGCCTTTTCATGGGTGAGAAACATAACTTTTGTGGAAAATCACCGCATACAAGTGAATGGGAGAAAAACTGCAGTTTTTTAAGAGAATCGTTTTATGTTAGAAACAAGAGGGTCTAGCAACATGGTTAGTATGGTGAATTCAGTTTGCTCTTTAAAGGAGTACTGCCTACCTCTCAGTGTTTCCTGGATCAGCAACATCACCTTTCTGCTGAATCTCCCCATTCAAGTGAAAGGGAAACGCTGCAGCTCTTATAAGAGAAGCATTCATACTAAAAGCAAGAGGGTCTTGCACCTCGTTAAGCATGGTGAACTGTGTTAGTTTTTGAAAGGAACGCATACTAACCTTCAGCCATTTCATGGGTGAGAAACATAACCTTTGTGCAAAATCACCGCATACAAGTGAAAGGGAGAAAAACTGCAGTTGTTTAAGAAAATCCTTGTATGTTAGAAACAAGAGGGTCTAGCAACATGGTTAGGATGGTGAATTCAGTTTGCTCTTTAAAGGAGTACAGCCTTGCTCTCAGGGTTTCCTGGATCAGCAACATAACCTTTCTGCTGAATCTCCCCATTCAAGTGAAAGGGAGAAGCACTGCAACTCTTGCAAGAGAAGCATTAATGTTACAAGGAACAGGGCCTTGCACCTTGTTAAGCAGTTTGAACTGAGTTAGCTTTTGAAAGGAATGTTGCCCAACTGTCAACATTTTCATGGGTGAGGATCTTCAACTTTGTGCAAAATCACCACATACAAGTAAAGGGGAGAAAAACTGCAAGTTTGTAATAGAATCTTTAATGTTAGACAAAAGAGGATCTAGCAACCTGGTTAGTATTCTGAATTCATTTTGCTCTTTAAAGGAATTCTGCCTACTTCTCACCGTTTCCCTGGATGAGCAACATAACCTTTGTGCTGAATCACCGCATTCAAGTGAAAGGGAGAAGCACTGCAGCTCTTGCAAGAGAAGCATTAATGTTACAAGCAACAGGGCCTTGCACCTTGTTAAGCATGGTGAACTGAGTTAGCTTTTGAAAGGAATGCTGCCCAACTGTCAGCATTTTCATGGGTGAGGATCTTCATCTTTGTGCAAAATCACCACATACAGGTAAATGGGAGAAAGACTCCAGGTTTGTAAGAGAATCGTTAATGTTAGACAAAAGAGGGTCTAGCAACCTGGTAAGTATTGTGAATTCATTTTGCTCTTTAAAGGAATTCTGCCTACTTCTCACTGTTTTCCTGGATGAGAAACATCACCTTTGTGCTGAGTCACCGCATTCAAGTGAAAGGGAGAAGCACTGTAGCTCTTGTAAGAGAAGGATTAATGTTACAAGCAAGAGGGTCTTGCACTTTGTTAAGCTTGGTGAACTGTGTTAGTTTTTGAAAGGAACGCTGCCTAACCTTCAGCCTTTTCATGGGTGAGAAACATAACTTTTGTGGAAAATCACCACATTCAAGTGAATGGGAGAAAAACTGCAGTTTTTTAAGAGAATCGTTTTATGTTAGAAACAAGAGGGTCTAGCAACATGGTTAGTATGGTGAATTCACTTTGCTCTTTTTTTTTTTTTTTTTTTTTTTTTCCATTTTTCTTTTATTATTCATATGTGCATACAAGGCTTGGTTCATTTCTCCCCCCTGCCCCCACCCCCTCCCTTACCACCCACTCCACCCCCTCCCGCTCCCCCTCCTCAATACCCAGCAGAAACTATTTTGCCCTTATCTCTAATTTTGTTGTAGAGAGAGTATAAGCAATAATAGGAAGGAACAAGGGGTTTTGCTGGTTGAGATAAGGATAGCTATACAGGGCATTGACTCACATTGATTTCCTGTGTGTGGGTGTTACCTTCTAGGTTAATTCTTTTTGATCTAACCTTTTCTCTAGTTCCTGGTCCCCTTTTCCTATTGGCCTCAGTTGCTTTAAGGTATCTGCTTTAGTTTCTCTGCGTTAAGGGCAACAAATGCTAGCTAGTTTTTTAGGTGTCTTACCTATCCTCACCCCTCCCTTGTGTGCTCTCGCTTTTATCATGTGCTCATAGTCCAATCCCCTTGTTGTGTTTGCCCTTGATCTAATGTCCACATATGAGGGAGAACATACGATTTTTGGTCTTTTGAGCCAGGCTAACCTCACTCAGAATGATGTTCTCCAATTCCATCCATTTACCAGCGAATGATAACATTTCGTTCTTCTTCATGGCTGCATAGAATTCCATTGTGTATAGGTACCACATTTTCTTAATCCATTCGTCAGTGCTGGGACATCTTGGCTGTTTCCATAACTTGGCTATTGTGAATAGTGCCGCAATAAACATGGATGTGCAGGTGCCTCTGGAGTAACAGTCTTTTGGGTATATCCCCAAGAGTGGTATTGCTGGATCAAATGGTAGATCGATGTCCATCTTTTTAAGTAGCCTCCAAACTTTTTTCCAGAGTGGTTGTACTAGTCTACATTCCCACCAACAGTGTAAAAGGGTTCCTTTTTCCCCACATCCTCGCCAACACCTGTTGTTGGTGGTGTTGCTGATGATGGCTATTCTCACAGGGGTGAGGTGGAATCTTAGTGTGGTTTTAATTTGCATTTCCTTTATTGCTAGAGATGGTGAGCATTTTTTCATGTGTTTTCTGGCCATTTGAATTTCTTCTTTTGAGAAAGTTCTGTTTAGTTCACATGCCCATTTCTTTATTGGTTCATTAGTTTTGGGAGAATTTAGTTTTTTAAGTTCCCTGTATATTCTGGTTATCAGTCCTTTGTCTGATGTATAATTGGCAAATATTTTCTCCCACTCTGTGGGTGTTCTCTTCAGTTTAGAGACCATTTCTTTTGATGAACAGAAGCTTTTTAGTTTTATGAGGTCCCATTTATCTATGCTATCTCTTAGTTGCTGTGCTGCTGGGGTTTCATTGAGAAAGTTTTTACCTATACCTACTAACTCCAGAGTATTTCCTACTTTTTCTTGTATCAACTTAAGAGTTTGGGGTCTGATATTAAGATCCTTGATCCATTTTGAGTTAATCTTGGTATAGGGTGATATACATGGATCTAGTTTCAGTTTTTTGCAGACTGCTAACCAGTTTTCCCAGCAGTTTTTGTTGAAGAGGCTGCTATTTCTCCATCGTATATTTTTAGCTCCTTTGTCAAAGATAAGTTGCTCATAGTTGTGTGGCTTCATATCTGGATCCTCTATTCTGTTCCACTGGTCTTCATGTCTGTTTTTGTGCCAGTACCATGCTGTTTTTATTGTTATTGCTTTGTAATATAGTTTGAAGTCAGGTATTGTGATACCTCCTGCATTGTTCTTTTGACTGAGTATTGCCTTGGCTATTCGTGGCCTCTTGTGTTTCCATATAAATTTCACAGTAGATTTTTCAATCTCTTTAATGAATGTCATTGGAATTTTGATGGGAATTGCATTAAACATGTAGATTACTTTGGGGAGTATCGACATTTTTACTATGTTGATTCTACCAATCCATGAGCATGGGAGATCTCTCCACTTTCTATAGTCTTCCTCAATCTCTTTCTTCAGAAGTGTATAGTTTTCCTTGTAGAGGTCTTTCACATCTTTTGTTAGGTTTACACCTAGGTATTTGATTTTTTTTGAGGCTATTGTAAATGGAATTGTTTTCATACATTCTTTTTCCGTTTGCTCATTGTTAGTGTATAGAAATGCTAATGATTTTTCTATGTTGATTTTATATCCTGCTACTTTGCTATAGCTATTGATGATGTCTAGAAGCTTCTGAGTAGAGTTTTTTGGGTCTTTAAGGTATAGGATCATGTCGTCTGCAAATAGGGATATTTTGACAGTTTCTTTACCTATTTGTATTCCTTTTATTCCTTCTTCTTGCCTAATTGCTCTGGCTAGGAATTCCAGTACTATGTTGAATAGGAGTGGAGATAGTGGGCATCCTTGTCTGGTTCCTGATTTTAGAGGGAACGGTTTTAATTTTTCTCCGTTAAGTATAATGCTGGCTGTAGGTTTGTCATATATAGCTTTTATAATGTTGAGGAACTTTCCTTCTATTCCTAGTTTTCTTAGAGCTTTTATCATGAAATGATGTTGGATCTTATCAAAGGCTTTTTCTGCGTCTATTGAGATGATCAAGTGGTTTTTGTCTTTGCTTCTGTTAATGTGGTTTATTACGTTTATTGATTTTCGTATGTTGAACCACCCCTGCATCCCTGGGATGAAGCCTACCTGGTCATGGTGGATAATCTTTTTGATGTGTTGCTGAATTCGGTTTGCCATTATTTTGTTGAGGATTTTTGCATCAATGTTCATTAAGGAGATTGGCCTATAGTTCTCCTTTTTGGAGGTGTCTTTGCCTGGTTTTGGGATAAGTGTAATAGTGGCTTCATAAAATGTGTTTGGCAGTTTTCCTTCCCTTTCTATTTCATGGAACAGTTTAAGGAGGGTTGGTATCAGTTCTTCTTTAAAGGTCTGATAGAATTCAGCAGAGAATCCATCAGGTCCTGGACTTTTCTTTTTGGGGAGACTCTTGATTGCTGCTTCAATTTCATTTTGTGTTATAGGTCTATTCAGGTGATTAATTTCCTCTTGGTTCAGTTTTGGATGATCATATGTATCTAGAAATCTGTCCATTTCTTTTAGATTTTCAAATTTATTTGAATATAGGTTCTCAAAGTAGTCTCTGATGATTTCCTGGATTTCCATGGTGTTTGTTGTTATCTCCCCTTTTGCATTCCTGATTCTACTAATTTGGGTTTTTTCTCTCCTCATTTTAGTCAGGTTTGCCAGGGGTCTATCGATCTTGTTTATTTTTTCAAAGAACCAACTTTTTGTTTCATTAATTCTTTGTATGGTTTTTTTGGTTTCTATTTCGTTGATTTCAGCTCTTATTTTTATTATTTCTCTCCTTCTATTTGTTTTGGGATTTGCTTGTTCTTGTTTTTCTAGGAGTTTGAGATGTATCATTAGGTCATTGATTTGGGATCTTTCAATCTTTTTAATATATGCACTCATGGCTATAAACTTTCCTCTCAAGACTGCCTTAGCTGTGTCCCATAGGTTCCGGTAGGTTGTGTTTTCATTTTCATTGACTTCTAGGAACTTTTTAATTTCCTCTTTTATTGCATCAATGATCCATTCTTCATTAAGTAATGAGTTATTTAGTTTCCAGCTGTTTGCATGTTTTTTGTCTTTACTTTTGTTGTTGAGTTCTACTTTTACTGCATTGTGGTCAGATAGTATGCACGGTATTATTTCTATTTTCTTATATTTGCTGAGGCTTGCTTTGTGCCCTAGGATATGATCTATTTTGGAGAAGGTTCCATGGGCTGCTGAGAAGAATGTATATTGTGTAGAGGTTGGATGAAATGTTCTATAGACATCTACTAGGTCCACTTGATCTATTGCATATTTTAGATCTTGGATTTCTTTATTGAGTTTTTGTTTGGATGACCTATCTATTGATGATAATGGAGTGTTAAAGTCTCCCACAACCACTGTGTTGGCGTTTATATATGCTTTTAGGTCTTTTAGGGTATGTTTGATGAAATTGGGTGCGTTGACATTGGGTGCGTACAGATTGATGATTATTATTTCCTTTTGGTCTATTTCCCCTTTTATTAGTATGGAATGTCCTTCTTTGTCTCGTTTGATCAATGTAGGTTTGAAGTCTACTTTGTCAGAGATAAGTATTGCTACTCCTGCTTGTTTTTGGGGGCCATTAGCTTGGTAAATCTTCTTCCAGCCTTTCATCCTAAGCATATGCTTATTTCTGTCGGTGAGATGAGTCTCCTGTAAGCAACAAATTGTTGGATCTTCTTTTTTAATCCATTTTGTCAAACGGTGTCTTTTGATGGGTGAATTAAGTCCATTGACATTAAGTGTTAGTACTGATAGGTATGTGGTGATTCCTGCCATTTAGTTATCTTAGTTGTTTGAAGGTTTGATTGTGTGTACCTAACTTGATGTTACTCTCTACTGTCTTGCTTTTTCTTATCCTGTGGTTTGGTGCTGCCTGCCTTTTCATGGTTAAGTTGGGTGTCACTTTCTGTGTGCAGGATCCCTTGCAGAATCTTTTGTAATGGTGGCTTTGTGGTCACATATTGTTTTAGTTTCTGCTTATCATGGAAGACTTTTATTGCTCCATCTATTTTGAATGATAGCTTTGCTGGGTAGAGTATCCTGGGGTTGAAGTTATTTTCATTCAGTGCCCGGAAGATCTCACCCCACGCTCTTCTTGCTTTTAATGTTTCTGTTGAGAAGTCTGCTGTGATTTTGATGGGTTTACCTTTGTATGTTACTTGTTTTTTCTCTCTTGCAGCCTTCAATATTCTTTCCTTAGTTTCTGAACTTGTTGTTTTAATGATGATATGTCGTGGAGTAGTTCTATTTTGATCTGGTCTGTTTGGTGTCCTGGAGGCCTCTTGCATTTGTATGGGAATATCTTTCTCTAGATTTGGGAAATTTTCCATTATTATTTTGTTGAATATATTACGCATTCCCTTCGCTTGCACCTCTTCTCCTTCTTCGATGCCCATGATTCTCAAGTTTGGTCTTTTGATGGAGTCGGTGAGTTCTTGCATTTTCTTTTCACAGGTCTTGAGTTGTTTAATTAATAGTTCTTCGGTTTTTCCTTTAATTACCATTTCATCTTCAAGTTCTGAGATTCTGTCTTCTGTTTGTTCTATTCTGCTGGATTGGCTTTCCGTTTTGTTTTGCAGTTCTGTTTCGTTCTTTTTTCTGAGGTTTTCCATATCCTGGCTGTTTTCTTCTTTATTGTTGTCTATTTTTGTCCTGAGTTCATTTATCCATTTATTCATTGTGTTCTCTCTTTCACTTTGGTGTTTATACAGTGCTTCTATGGTTTCCTTTATTTCTTCTTTTGCTTTTTCAAATTCTCTATTTTTATTGTCTTGGAATTTCTTGAGTGTCTCCTGTACATTTTGGTTGACCCTATCCAGTATCATCTCTATAAAATTCTCATTGAGTACTTGTAGTATGTCTTCTTTTAAATTATTCTTGTAGGCTTCATTGGGTCCTTTGGCATAGTTTATCTTCATTTTGTTGGAGTCTGGCTCTGAGTTTCTGTTCTCTTCATTCCCCTCTGGTTCCTGTACTAATTTTTTGCTGTGGGGAAACTGGTTTCCTTGTTTTTTCTGTCTTCCTGTCATTGTCCTTGGTGTTGTTACTGTCCCTGTACTGTGTGTAATTAAGTATTTTCTAGCTTGTAATAATAACAATGGTAATATTGAGAACGGAAGAGTGAGCTGAGATGGAAAGCAAGAAGTTAAAGAAAAGGGGAAAACAAATATACAGACAAGAGGGAGAAAGCAGAACAAGGTATCAGACAAGAGAGTTTCAAAGGTATAAACAGGGAGTGTTAGTGTACTAATCGACAGTAAGCTGAACAGACAATAGAGAGACAGAGAGAGGATTGAAAATCAAAGATAAAAAAAATAAAAAATAAGTATATGAAAGTAATATCTGTTTATAAAAATGAATTAAAATAAAATGGAAAATAGGAAATTAAAAAAAAAAAAAAAAAAAAAACCAAAAAACTTCCAAGTTTATATGCAATGCAATTTCAGTCTTAATAATTTGGATGTCCGTCTTAATCTCCAGTCCTGGAGTTGGTGCCTCAGATGTTGTTCTGTAGTTGTCTCATCAAAGGGGATGCATAAAGTAGAACAAAACTACACTCACACACACACAGAAGAAAAAATAAAAAAAAAAGCCCCACCAAGTGTCCCCAGTTCAAATGCAATAGTTTCAGTAAGTTTTTCGGCTTGCAGGTGTAATTCGGTTGTTCTCTCATCAAAGGTAGGGAGAAAAAGAAAAAAACGCGTCTGGAGGCAGTTCTGAGAGTGGTATCTGCAACTGTGGTTTGCCTGCCTGCTGCTCTCCGCCTGTAGCTGGAGGCGTTATTTATGCAGATCTCTGGGGTGAGCTAGCGCTCACCTGGTCCCAGAGGCTTTGTTTGCTCAGAGTTCTCCTGTGCGGGGGAGGGGGGCCTCTGCTACAGGCTTTTCCCTTTCCAAGCACTGGGAAAGGCGACACTGCCCCGCGTTGTCAGGCCTGCGTGTTTATTTACAGTTCACGTGGGAAGTGGGTCTTCCCTCCTCTCACAAGCGTCCCTGCTCCTGGTTGCTGGGCGCGCGCCCCGCTCCCGCCAGAGGCTCTCCGGCCCGCCCGGCTCGTTTATTTACAGTCCCGGGAAGGATTCCCTTCCCCCAATCTTCAGCGCTCAGGGCGCCCCACCCTCTTTCCAGCGTGTCTTAACTGTTCTTATTGCTTAGTACTCAGTTTCTCTTTTTTTCCCGGGTGGAGGTCAGTCTGTCCAGGGGGCTATGCTGCTCTGGCCCAGGCTTGTCTGTGGGGGAACCGCGGTACCGCGAAGCTCACCTGGTCCGCGTCTTCCCAAGCCGTATGGGCGCCGGCCACTGGCGGCCCGGGGGCCTCCTCGGTTCTCCGTTTAACGTGAAGTGGAGATTCTCTGCGCCGGCTGGAGATGTGGAGGAGTCAAAGTTATGCCTTTTCTCGGTGATTATGCCTGCAAAGTGTGTCTCCAGCGTCTCTCCAAGATTTCACTATAGGAGGCTCGCTTTCTGCTTCCTACCTCTAGCCGCCATCTTGGAATCTCTCCACTTTGCTCTTTAAAGGAGTACTGCCTACCTCTCAGTGTTTCCTGGATCAGCAACATCACCTTTCTGCTGAATCTCCCCTTTCAAGTGAAAGGGAAACGCTGCAGCTCTTATAAGAGAAGCATTCATACTAAAAGCAAGAGGGTCTTGCACCTCGTTAAGCATGGTGAACTGTGTTAGTTTTTGAAAGGAACGCATACTAACCTTCAGCCATTTCATGGGTGAGAAACATAACCTTTGTGCAAAATCACCGTATACAAGTGAAAGGGAGAAAAACTGCAGTTTTTTAAGAAAATCCTTGTATGTTAGAAACAAGAGGGTCTAGCAACATGGTTAGGATGGTGAATTCAGTTTGCTCTTTAAAGGAGTACTGCCTTGCTCTCAGGGTTTCCTGGATCAGCAACATAACCTTTCTGCTGAATCTCCCCATTCAAGTGAAAGGGAGAAGCACTGCAACTCTTGCAAGAGAAGCATTAATGTTACAAGGAACAGGGCCTTGCACCTTGTTAAGCATTTTGAACTGAGTTAGGTTTTGAAAGGAATGCTGCCCAACTGTCAGCATTTTCATGGGTGAGGATCTTCAACTTTGTGCAAAATCACCACATACAAGTAAAGGGGAGAAAAACTGCAAGTTTGTAATAGAATCTTTAATGTTAGACAAAAGAGGATCAAGCAACCTGGTTAGTATTGTGAATTCATTTTGCTCTTTAAAGGAATTCTGCCTACTTCTCACCGTTTCCCTGGATGAGCAACATAACCTTTGTGCTGAATCACCGTATTCAAGTGAAAGGGAAAAGCACTGTAGCTCTTGTAAGAGAAGGATTAATTTGACAAGCAAGACGGTCTTGCACCTTGTTAAGCATGGTGAACTGTGTTAGTTTTTGAAAGGAATGCTGCCTAACCTTCAGCCTTTTCATGGGTGAGGAACATAAACTTTGTGCAACATCACCGCCTAAAAGTGAATGGGAGAAAAACTGCAGTTTTTTAGGAGAATCCTTTTATGTTAGAAACAAGAGGGTCTAGCAACATGGTTAGTATGGTGAATTCAGTTTGCTGTTTAAAGGAGTACTTCCTAGCTCTCAGTGTTTCCTGGATCAGCAACATCACCTTTCTGCTGAATCTCCCTTTTCAGGTGAATGGGAGAAGCACCGTAGCTCTTGTAAGAGAAGCATTAATGCACCTTGTTAAGCATGGTGAACTGAGTTAGCTTTTGAAAGAAACGCTGCCCAACTGTCAGCGTTTTCATGGATGAAGATCTTCAACATTGTGCTAAATCACCGCATACAAGTAAATGGGAGAAAAACTGCAGGTTTCTAAGAGAATCTTTAATGTTAGGAAAAAGAGGGTCGAGCAACATGGTTAACATTTTGAAGTCAGTTTGCTCTTCAAGGGACTACTGCATAACTCTGAGTGTTTTCCTGGATGAGCAACATCACCTTTCTGCTGAATCACCCCATTCAAGTGAAAGGGAGAAGCACTGCAGCTCTTGCAAGAGAAGCATTAATGTTACAAGCAACAGGGCCTTGCACCTTGTTAAGCATGGTGAACTGAGTTAGCTTTTGAAAGGAATGCAGCCCAACTGTCAGCATTTTCATGGGTGAGGATCTTCAACTTTGTGCAAAATCACCACCTACAGGTAAATGGGAGAAAGATTCCAGGTTTGTAAGAGAATCTTTAATGTTAGACAAAAGAGGGTCTAGCAACCTGGTTAGTATTGTGAATTCATTTTGCTCTTTAAAGGAATTCTGCCTACTTCTCACTGTTTTCCTGGATGAGAAACATCACCTTTGTGCTGAATCACCACATTCAAGTGAAAGGGAGAAGCACTGTAGCTCTTGTAAGAGAAGGATTAATGTTACAAGCAAGAGGGTCTTGCACTTTGTTAAGCATGGTGAACTGTGTTAGTTTTTGAAAGGAACGCTGCCTAACCTTCAGCCTTTTCATGGGTGAGAAACATAACTTTTGTGGAAAATCACCGCATACAAGTGAATGGGAGAAAAACTGCAGTTTTTTAAGAGAATCGTTTTATGTTAGAAACAAGAGGGTCTAGCAACATGGTTAGTATGGTGAATTCAGTTTGCTCTTTAAAGGAGTACTGCCTACCTCTCAGTGTTTCCTGGATCAGCAACATCACCTTTCTGCTGAATCTCCCCATTCAAGTGAAAGGGAAACGCTGCAGCTCTTATAAGAGAAGCATTCATACTAAAAGCAAGAGGGTCTTGCACCTCGTTAAGCATGGTGAACTGTGTTAGTTTTTGAAAGGAACGCATACTAACCTTCAGCCATTTCATGGGTGAGAAACATAACCTTTGTGCAAAATCACCGCATACAAGTGAAAGGGAGAAAAACTGCAGTTTTTTAAGAAAATCCTTGTATGTTAGAAACAAGAGGGTCTAGCAACATGGTTAGGATGGTGAATTCAGTTTGCTCTTTAAAGGAGTACAGCCTTGCTCTCAGGGTTTCCTGGATCAGCAACATAACCTTTCTGCTGAATCTCCCCATTCAAGTGAAAGGGAGAAGCACTGCAACTCTTGCAAGAGAAGCATTAATGTTACAAGGAACAGGGCCTTGCACCTTGTTAAGCAGTTTGAACTGAGTTAGCTTTTGAAAGGAATGTTGCCCAACTGTCAACATTTTCATGGGTGAGGATCTTCAACTTTGTGCAAAATCACCACATACAAGTAAAGGGGAGAAAAACTGCAAGTTTGTACTAGAATCTTTAATGTTAGACAAAAGAGGATCTAGCAACCTGGTTAGTATTCTGAATTCATTTTGCTCTTTAAAGGAATTCTGCCTACTTCTCACCGTTTCCCTGGATGAGCAACATAACCTTTGTGCTGAATCACCGCATTCAAGTGAAAGGGAAAAGCACTGTAGCTCTTGTAAGAGAAGGATTAATTTGACAAGCAAGACGGTCTTGCACCTTGTTAAGCATGGTGAACTGTGTTAGTTTTTGAAAGGAATGCTGCCTAACCTTCAGCCTTTTCATGGGTGAGGAACATAAACTTTGTACAACATCACCGCCTAAAAGTGAATGGGAGAAAAACTGCAGTTTTTTAGGAGAATCCTTTTATGTTAGAAACAAGAGGGTCTAGCAACATGGTTAGTATGGTGAATTCAGTTTGCTGTTTAAAGGAGTACTTCCTAGCTCTCAGTGTTTCCTGGATCAGCAACATCACCTTTCTGCTGAATCTCCCTTTTCAGGTGAATGGGAGAAGCACCGTAGCTCTTGTAAGAGAAGCATTAATGCACCTTGTTAAGCATGGTGAACTGAGTTAGCTTTTGAAAGAAACGCTGCCCAACTGTCAGCGTTTTCATGGATGAAGATCTTCAACATTGTGCTAAATCACCGCATACAAGTAAATGGGAGAAAAACTGCAGGTTTCTAAGAGAATCTTTAATGTTAGGAAAAAGAGGGTCGAGCAACATGGTTAACATTTTGAAGTCAGTTTGCTCTTCAAGGGACTACTGCATAACTCTGAGTGTTTTCCTGGATGAGCAACATCACCTTTCTGCTGAATCACCCCATTCAAGTGAAAGGGAGAAGCACTGCAGCTCTTGCAAGAGAAGCATTAATGTTACAAGCAACAGGGCCTTGCACCTTGTTAAGCATGGTGAACTGAGTTAGCTTTTGAAAGGAATGCTGCCCGTCAGCATTTTCATGGGTGAGGATCTTCATCTTTGTGCAAAATCACCACATACAGGTAAATGGGAGAAAGACTCCAGGTTTGTAAGAGAATCGTTAATGTTAGACAAAAGAGGGTCTAGCAACCTGGTAAGTATTGTGAATTCATTTTGCTCTTTAAAGGAATTCTGCCTACTTCTCACTGTTTTCCTGGATGAGAAACATCACCTTTGTGCTGAGTCACCGCATTCAAGTGAAAGGGAGAAGCACTGTAGCTCTTGTAAGAGAAGGATTAATGTTACAAGCAAGAGGGTCTTGCACTTTGTTAAGCTTGGTGAACTTTGTTAGTTTTTGAAAGGAACGCTGCCTAACCTTCAGCCTTTTCATGGGTGAGAAACATAACTTTTGTGGAAAATCACCGCATTCAAGTGAATGGGAGAAAAACTGCAGTTTTTTAAGAGAATCGTTTTATGTTAGAAACAAGAGGGTCTAGCAACATGGTTAGTATGGTGAATTCAGTTTGCTCTTTAAAGGAGTACTGCCTACCTCTCAGTGTTTCCTGGATCAGCAACATCACCTTTCTGCTGAATCTCCCCATTCAAGTGAAAGGGAAACGCTGCAGCTCTTATAAGAGAAGCATTCATACTAAAAGCAAGAGGGTCTTGTACCTCGTTAAGCATGGTGAACTGTGTTAGTTTTTGAAAGGAACGCATACTAACCTTCAGCCATTTCATGGGTGAGAAACATAACCTTTGTGCAAAATCACCGTATACAAGTGAAAGGGAGAAAAACTGCAGTTTTTTAAGAAAATCCTTGTATGTTAGAAACAAGAGGGTCTAGCAACATGGTTAGGATGGTGAATTCAGTTTGCTCTTTAAAGGAGTACTGCCTTGCTCTCAGGGTTTCCTGGATCAGCAACATAACCTTTCTGCTGAATCTCCCCATTCAAGTGAAAGGGAGAAGCACTGCAACTCTTGCAAGAGAAGCATTAATGTTACAAGGAACAGGGCCTTGCACCTTGTTAAGCATTTTGAACTGAGTTAGCTTTTGAAAGGAATGCTGCGCAACTGTCAGCATTTTCATGGGTGAGGATCTTCAACTTTGTGCAAAATCACCACATACAAGTAAAGGGGAGAAAAACTGCAAGTTTGTAATAGAATCTTTAATGTTAGACAAAAGAGGATCAAGCAACCTGGTTAGTATTGTGAATTCATTTTGCTCTTTAAAGGAATTCTGCCTACTTCTCACCGTTTCCCTGGATGAGCAACATAACCTTTGTGCTGAATCACCGCATTCAAGTGAAAGGGAAAAGCACTGTAGCTCTTGTAAGAGAAGGATTAATTTGACAAGCAAGACGGTCTTGCACCTTGTTAAGCATGGTGAACTGTGTTAGTTTTTGAAAGGAATGCTGCCTAACCTTCAGCCTTTTCATGGGTGAGGAACATAAACTTTGTGCAACATCACCGCCTAAAAGTGAATGGGAGAAAAACTGCAGTTTTTTAGGAGAATCCTTTTATGTTTGAAACAAGAGGGTCTAGCAACATGGTTAGTATGGTGAATTCAGTTTGCTGTTTAAAGGAGTACTTCCTAGCTCTCAGTGTTTCCTGGATCAGCAACATCACCTTTCTGCTGAATCTCCCTTTTCAGGTGAATGGGAGAAGCACCGTAGCTCTTGTAAGAGAAGCATTAATGCACCTTGTTAAGCATGGTGAACTGAGTTAGCTTTTGAAAGAAACGCTGCCCAACTGTCAGCGTTTTCATGGATGAAGATCTTCAACATTGTGCTAAATCACCGCATACAAGTAAATGGGAGAAAAACTGCAGGTTTCTAAGAGAATCTTTAATGTTAGGAAAAAGAGGGTCGAGCAACATGGTTAACATTTTGAAGTCAGTTTGCTCTTCAAGGGACTACTGCATAACTCTGAGTGTTTTCCTGGATGAGCAACATCACCTTTCTGCTGAATCACCCCATTCAAGTGAAAGGGAGAAGCACTGCAGCTCTTGCAAGAGAAGCATTAATGTTACAAGCAACAGGGCCTTGCACCTTGTTAAGCATGGTGAACTGAGTTAGCTTTTGAAAGGAATGCTGCCCAACTGTCAGCATTTTCATGGGTGAGGATCTTCATCTTTGTGCAAAATCACCACATACAGGTAAATGGGAGAAAGACTCCAGGTTTGTAAGAGAATCGTTAATGTTAGACAAAAGAGGGTCTAGCAACCTGGTAAGTATTGTGAATTCATTTTGCTCTTTAAAGGAATTCTGCCTACTTCTCACTGTTTTCCTGGATGAGAAACATCACCTTTGTGCTGAGTCACCGCATTCAAGTGAAAGGGAGAAGCACTGTAGCTCTTGTAAGAGAAGGATTAATGTTACAAGCAAGAGGGTCTTGCACTATGTTAAGCATGGTGAACTGTGTTAGTTTTTGAAAGGAACGCTGCCTAACCTTCAGCCTTTTCATGGGTGAGAAACATAACTTTTGTGGAAAATCACCGCATACAAGTGAATGGGAGAAAAACTGCAGTTTTTTAAGAGAATCGTTTTATGTTAGAAACAAGAGGGTCTAGCAACATGGTTAGTATGGTGAATTCAGTTTGCTCTTTAAAGGAGTATTGCCTACCTCTCAGTGTTTCCTGGATCAGCAACATCACCTTTCTGCTGAATCTCCCCATTCAAGTGAAAGGGAAACGCTGCAGCTCTTATAAGAGAAGCATTCATACTAAAAGCAAGAGGGTCTTGCACCTCGTTAAGCATGGTGAACTGTGTTAGTTTTTGAAAGGAACGCATACTAACCTTCAGCCATTTCATGGGTGAGAAACATAACCTTTGTGCAAAATCACCGCATACAAGTGAAAGGGAGAAAAACTGCAGTTTTTTAAGAAAATCCTTGTATGTTAGAAACAAGAGGGTCTAGCAACATGGTTAGGATGGTGAATTCAGTTTGCTCTTTAAAGGAGTACTGCCTTGCTCTCAGGGTTTCCTGGATCAGCAACATAACCTTTCTGCTGAATCTCCCCATTCAAGTGAAAGGGAGAAGCACTGCAACTCTTGCAAGAGAAGCATTAATGTTACAAGGAACAGGGCCTTGCACCTTGTTAAGCAGTTTGAACTGAGTTAGCTTTTGAAAGGAATGTTGCCCAACTGTCAACATTTTCATGGGTGAGGATCTTCAACTTTGTGCAAAATCACCACATACAAGTAAAGGGGAGAAAACTGCAAGTTTGTAATAGAATCTTTAATGTTAGACAAAAGAGGATCTAGCAACCTGGTTAGTATTCTGAATTCATTTTGCTCTTTAAAGGAATTCTGCCTACTTCTCACCGTTTCCCTGGATGAGCAACATAACCTTTGTGCTGAATCACCGCATTCAAGTGAAAGGGAAAAGCACTGTAGCTCTTGTAAGAGAAGGATTAATTTGACAAGCAAGACGGTCTTGCACCTTGTTAAGCATGGTGAACTGTGTTAGTTTTTGAAAGGAATGCTGCCTAACCTTCAGCCTTTTCATGGGTGAGGAACATAAACTTTGTGCAACATCACCGCCTAAAAGTGAATGGGAGAAAAACTGCAGTTTTCTAGGAGAATCCTTTTATGTTAGAAACAAGAGGGTCTAGCAACATGGTTAGTATGGTGAATTCAGTTTGCTGTTTAAAGGAGTACTTCCTAGCTCTCAGTGTTTCCTGGATCAGCAACATCACCTTTCTGCTGAATCTCCCTTTTCAGGTGAATGGGAGAAGCACCGTAGCTCTTGTAAGAGAAGCATTAATGCACCTTGTTAAGCATGGTGAACTGAGTTAGCTTTTGAAAGAAACGCTGCCCAACTGTCAGCGTTTTCATGGATGAAGATCTTCAACATTGTGCTAAATCACCGCATACAAGTAAATGGGAGAAAAACTGCAGGTTTCTAAGAGAATCTTTAATGTTAGGAAAAAGAGGGTCGAGCAACATGGTTAACATTTTGAAGTCAGTTTGCTCTTCAAGGGACTACTGCATAACTCTGAGTGTTTTCCTGGATGAGCAACATCACCTTTCTGCTGAATCACCCCATTCAAGTGAAAGGGAGAAGCACTGCAGCTCTTGCAAGAGAAGCATTAATGTTACAAGCAACAGGGCCTTGCACCTTGTTAAGCATGGTGAACTGAGTTAGCTTTTGAAAGGAATGCTGCCCAACTGTCAGCATTTTCATGGGTGAGGATCTTCAACTTTGTGCAAAATCACCACCTACAGGTAAATGGGAAAAAGATTCCAGGTTTGTAAGAGAATCTTTAATGTTAGACAAAAGAGGGTCTACCAACCTGGTTAGTATTGTGAATTCATTCTGCTCTTTAAAGGAATTCTGCCTACTTCTCACTGTTTTCCTGGATGAGAAACATCACCTTTGTGCTGAATCACCACATTCAAGTGAAAGGGAGAAGCACTGTAGCTCTTGTAAGAGAAGGATTAATGTTACAAGCAAGAGGGTCTTGCACTTTGTTAAGCATGGTGAACTGTGTTAGTTTTTGAAAGGAACGCATACTAACCTTCAGCCATTTCATGGGTGAGAAACATAACCTTTGTGCAAAATCACCGCATACAAGTGAATGGGAGAAAAACTGCAGTTTTTTAGGAGAATCCTTTTATGTTAGAAACAAGAGGGTCTAGCAACATGGTTAGTATGGTGAATTCAGTTTGCTCTTTAAAGGAGTACTGCCTAGCTCTCAGTGTTTCCTGGATCAACAGCATCACCTTTCTGCTGAATCTCCCCATTCAAGTGAATGGGAGAAGCACTGCAGCTCATGTAAGAGAAGCATTACTGTTTCAAGTAAGAGGGCCTTGCACCTTGTTAAGCATGGTGAACTGAGTTAGCTTTTGAAAGGAATGCTGCCCAACTGTCAGCATTTTCATGGGTGAGGATCTTCATCTTTGTGCAAAATCACCACATACAGGTAAATGGGAGACAGACTCCAGGTTTGTAAGAGAATCTTTAATGTTAGACAAAAGAGGGTCTAGCAACCTGGTTAGTATTGTGAATTCATTTTGCTCTTTAAAGGAATTCTGCCTACTTCTCACTGTTTTCCTGGATGAGAAACATCACCTTTGTGCTGAATCACCGCATTCAAGTGAAAGGGAGAAGCACTGAAGCTCTTGTAAGACAAGGATTAATGTTACAAGCAAGAGGGTCTTGCACTTTGTTAAGCATGGTGAACTGTGTTAGTTTTTGAAAGGAACGCTGCCTAACCTTCAGCCTTTTCATATGTGAGGAACATAAACATTGTTCAACATCACCGCATACAAGTGAATGGGAGAAAAACTGCAGTTTTTTAAGAGAATCCTTGTATGTTAGAAACAGGAGGGTCTAGCAACATGGTTAGTATGGTGAATTCAGTTTGCTCTTTAAAGGAGTAGTGCCTAGCTCTCAGGGTTTCCTGGATCAGCAACATAACCTTTCTGCTGAATCTCCCCATTCAAGTGAAAGGGAGAAGCACTGCAACTCTTGCAAGAGAAACATTAATGTTACAAGGAACAGGGCCTTGCACCTTGTTAAGCATTTTGAACTGAGTTAGCTTTTGAAAGGAATGCTGCCCAACTGTCAGCATTTTCATGGGTGAGGATCTTCAACTTTGTGCAAAATCACCACATACAAGTAAATGGGATAATAACTGCAAATTTGTAATAGAATCTTTAATGTTAGACAAAAGAGGGTCTAGCAACCTGGTTAGTATTGTGAATTCATTTTGCTCTTTAAAGGAATTCTGCCTACTTCTCACTGTTTTCCTGGATGAGAAACATCACCTTTGTGCTGAATCACCGCATTCAAGTGAAAGGGAGAAGCACTGTAGCTCTTGTAAGAGAAGGATTAATTTTACAAGCAAGAGGGTCGTGCACTTTGTTAAGCATGGTGAACTGTGTTAGTTTTTGAAAGGAACGCTGCCTAACCTTCAGCATTTTCATGGGTGAGAAACATAACTTTTGTGGAAAATCACCGCATACAAGTGAATGGGAGAAAAACTGCAGTTTTTTAAGAGAATCGTTTTATGTTAGAAACAAGAGGGTCTAGCAACATGGTTAGTATGGTGAATTCAGTTTGCTCTTTAAAGGAGTACTGCCTACCTCTCAGTGTTTCCTGGATCAGCAACATCACCTTTCTGCTGAATCTCCCCATTCAAGTGAAAGGGAAACGCTGCAGCTCTTATAAGAGAAGCATTCATACTAAAAGCAAGAGGGTCTTGCACCTCGTTAAGCATGGTGAACTGTGTTAGTTTTTGAAAGGAACGCATACTAACCTTCAGCCATTTCATGGGTGAGAAACATAACCTTTGTGCAAAATCACCGCATACAAGTGAAAGGGAGAAAAACTACAGTTTTTAAAGAAAATCCTTGTATGTTAGAAACAAGAGGGTCTAGCAACATGGTTAGGATGGTGAATTCAGTTTGCTCTTTAAAGGAGTACTGCCTTGCTCTCAGGGTTTCCTGGATCAGCAACATAACCTTTCTGTTGAATCTCCCCATTCAAGTGAAAGGGAGAAGCACTGCAACTCTTGCAAGAGAAGCATTAATGTTACAAGGAACAGGGCCTTGCACCTTGTTAAGCATTTTGAACTGAGTTAGCTTTTGAAAGGAATGCTGCCCAACTGTCAGCATTTTCATGGGTGAGGATCTTCAACTTTGTGCAAAATCACCACATACAAGTAAAGGGGAGAAAAACTTCATGTTTGTAATAGAATTTTTAATGTTAGACAAAAGAGGATCTAGCAACCTGGTTAATATTGTGAATTCATTTTGCTCTTTAAAGGAATTCTGCCTACTTCTCACCGTTTCCCTGGATGAGCAACATAACCTTTGTGCTGAATCACCGCATTCAAGTGAAAGGGAAAAGCACTGTAGCTCTTGTAAGAGAAGGATTAATTTGACAAGCAAGACGGTCTTGCACCTTGTTAAGCATGGTGAACTGTGTTAGTTTTTGAAAGGAATGCTGCCTAACCTTCAGCCTTTTCATGGGTGAGGAACATAAACTTTGTGCAACATCACCGCCTAAAAGTGAATGGGAGAAAAACTGCAGTTTTTTAGGAGAATCCTTTTATGTTAGAAACAAGAGGGTCTAGCAACATGGTTAGTATGGTGAATTCAGTTTGCTCTTTAAAGGAGTACTGCCTACCTCTCAGTGTTTCCTGGATCAGCAACATAACCTTTTGCTGAATCTCCCCATTCAAGTGAAAGGGAGAAGCACTGCAACTCTTGCAAGAGAAGCATTAATGTTACAAGGAACAGGGCCTTTCACCTTGTTAAGCATTTTGAACTGAGTTAGCTTTTGAAAGGAATGCTGCCCAACTGTCAGCATTTTCATGGGTGAGGATCTTCAACTTTGTGCAAAATCACCACATACAAGTAAACGGGAGAAAAACTGCAAGTTTGTAATAGAATCTTTAATGTTACACAAAAGAGGATCTAGCAACCTGGTTAGTATTGTGAATTCATTTTGCTCTTTAAAGGAATTCTGCCTACTTCTCACCGTTTCCCTGGATGAGCAACATAACCTTTGTGCTGAATCACCGCATTCAAGTGAAAGGGAAAAGCACTGTAGCTCTTGTAAGAGAAGGATTAATTTGACAAGCAAGACGGTCTTGCACCTTGTTAAGCATGGTGAACTGTGTTAGTTTTTGAAAGGAATGCTGCCTAACCTTCATCCTTTTCATGGGTGAGGAACATAAACTTTGTGCAACATCACCGCCTAAAAGTGAATGGGAGAAAAACTGCAGTTTTTTAGGAGAATCCTTTTATGTTAGAAACAAGAGGGTCTAGCAACATGGTTAGTATGGTGAATTCAGTTTCCTCTTTAAAGGAATACTGCCTAGCCCTCAGTGTTTCCTGGATCAGCAACATCACCTTTCTGCTGAATCTCCCTTTTCAGGTGAATGGGAGAAGCACCGTAGCTCTTGTAAGAGAAGCATTAATGCACCTTGTTAAGCATGGTGAACTGAGTTAGCTTTTGAAAGAAACGCTGCCCAACTGTCAGCGTTTTCATGGATGAAGATCTTCAACATTGTGCTAAATCACCGCATACAAGTAAATGGGAGAAAAACTGCAGGTTTCTAAGAGAATCTTTAATGTTAGGAAAAAGAGGGTCGAGCAACAGGGTTAACATTTTGAAGTCAGTTTCCTCTTCAAGGGACTACTGCATAACTCTGAGTGTTTTCCTGGATGAGCAACATCACCTTTCTGCTGAATCACCCCTTCAAGTGAAAGGGAGAAGCACTGCAGCTCTTGCAAGAGAAGCATTAATGTTACAAGCAACAGGGCCTTGCACCTTGTTAAGCATGGTGAACTGAGTTAGCTTTTGAAAGGAATGCAGCCCAACTGTCAGCATTTTCATGGGTGAGGATCTTCAACTTTGTGCAAAATCACCACCTACAGGTAAATGGGAGAAAGATTCCAGGTTTGTAAGAGAATCTTTAATGTTAGACAAAAGAGGGTCTAGCAACCTGGTTAGTATTGAGAATTCATTTTGCTCTTTAAAGGAATTCTGCCTACTTCTCACTGTTTTCCTGGATGAGAAACATCACCTTTGTGCTGAATCACCGCATTCAAGTGAAAGGGAGAAGCACTGTAGCTCTTGTAAGAGAAGGATTAATGTTACAAGCAAGAGGGTCTTGCACTTTGTTAAGCATGGTGAACTGTGTTAGTTTTTGAAAGGAACGCTGCCTAACCTTCAGCCTTTTCATGGTTGAGAAACATAACCTTTGTGGAAAATCACCGCATACAAGTGAATGGGAGAAAAACTGCAGTTTTTTAAGAGAATCTTTTTATGTTAAAAACAAGAGGGTCTAGCAACATGGTTAGTATGGTGAATTCAGTTTGCTCTTTAAAGGAGTACTGCCTACCTCTCAGTGTTTCCTGGATCAGCAACATAACTTTTGCTGAATCTCCCCATTCAAGTGAAAGGGAGAAGCACTGCAACTCTTGCAAGAGAAGCATTAATGTTACAAGGAACAGGGCCTTGCACCTTGTTAAGCATTTTGAACTGAGTTAGCTTTTGAAAGGAATGCTGCCCAACTGTCAGCATTTTCATGGGTGAGGATCTTCAACTTTGTGCAAAATCACCACATACAAGTAAAGGGGAGAAAAACTGCAAGTTTGTAATAGAATCTTTAATGTTAGACAAAAGAGGATCTAGCAACCTGGTTAGTATTGTGAATTCATTTTGCTCTTTAAAGGAATTCTGCCTACTTCTCACCGTTTCCCTGGATGAGCAACATAACCTTTGTGCTGAATCACCGTATTCAAGTGAAAGGGAAAAGCACTGTAGCTCTTGTAAGAGAAGGATTAATTTGACAAGCAAGACGGTCTTGCACCTTGTTAAGCATGGTGAACTGTGTTAGTTTTTGAAAGGAATGCTGCCTAACCTTCAGCCTTTTCTTGGGTGAGGAACATAAACTTTGTGCAACATCACCGCCTAAAAGTGAATGGGAGAAAAACTGCAGTTTTTTAGGAGAATCCTTTTATGTTAGAAACAAGAGGGTCTAGCAACATGGTTAGTATGGTGAATTCAGTTTGCTCTTTAAAGGAGTACTGCCTAGCTCTCAGTGTTTCCTGGATCAGCAACATCAACTTTCTGCTGAATCTCCCCATTCAAGTGAAAGGGAAACGCTGCAGCTCTTATAAGAGAAGCATTCATACTAAAAGCAAGAGGGTCTTGCACCTCGTTAAGCATGGTGAACTGTGTTAGTTTTTGAAAGGAACGCATACTAACCTTCAGCCATTTCATGGGTGAGAAACATAACCTTTGTGCAAAATCACCGCATACAAGTGAAAGGGAGAAAAACTGCAGTTTTTTAAGAAAATCCTTGTATGTTAGAAACAAGAGGGTCTAGCAACATGGTTAGGATGGTGAATTCAGTTTGCTCTTTAAAGGAGTACTGCCTAGCTCTCAGGGTTTCCTGGATCAGCAACATAACCTCTCTGCTGAATCTCCCCATTCAAGTGAAAGGGAGAAGCACTGCAACTCTTGCAAGAGAAGCATTAATGTTACAAGGAACAGGGCCTTGCACCTTGTTAAGCAGTTTGAACTGAGTTAGCTTTTGAAAGGAATGCTGCCCAACTGTCAGCATTTTCATGGGTGAGGATCTTCAACTTTGTGCAAAATCACCACATACAAGTAAACGGGAGAAAAACTGCAAGTTTGTAATAGAATCTTTAATGTTAGACAAAAGAGGATCAAGCAACCTGGTTAGTATTGTGAATTCATTTTGCTCTTTAAAGGAATTCTGCCTACTTCTCACCGTTTCCCTGGATGAGCAACATAACCTTTGTGCTGAATCACCGCTTTCAAGTGAAAGGGAAAAGCACTGTAGCTCTTGTAAGAGAAGGATTAATTTGACAAGCAAGACGGTCTTGCACCTTGTTAACCATGGTGAACTGTGTTAGTTTTTGAAAGGAATGCAGCCTAACCTTCAGCCTTTTCATGGGTGAGGAACATAAACTTTGTGCAACCTCACCGCATACAAGTGAATGGGAGAAAAACTGCAGTTTTTTAGGAGAATCCTTGTATGTTAGAAACAAGAGGGTCTAGCAACCTAGTTAGGATGGTGAATTCAGTTTGCTGTTTAGAGTACTTCCTAGCTCTCAGTGTTTCCTGGATCAGCAACATCACCTTTCTGCTGAATCTCCCTTTTCAGGTGAATGGGAGAAGCACCGTAGCTCTTGTAAGAGAAGCATTAATGCACCTTGTTAAGCATGGTGAACTGAGTTAGCTTTTGAAAGAAACGCTGCCCAACTGTCAGCGTTTTCATGGATGAAGATCTTCAACATTGTGCTAAATCACCGCATACAAGTAAATGGGAGAAAAACTGCAGGTTTCTAAGAGAATCTTTAATGTTAGGAAAAAGAGGGTCGAGCAACAGGGTTAACATTTTGAAGTCAGTTTCCTCTTCAAGGGACTACTGCATAACTCTGAGTGTTTTCCTGGATGAGCAACATCACCTTTCTGCTGAATCACCCCATTCAAGTGAAAGGGAGAAGCACTGCAGCTCTTGCAAGAGAAGCATTAATGTTACAAGCAACAGGGCCTTGCACCTTGTTAAGCATGGTGAACTGAGTTAGCTTTTGAAAGGAATGCAGCCCAACTGTCAGCATTTTCATGGGTGAGGATCTTCAACTTTGTGCAAAATCACCACCTACAGGTAAATGGGAGAAAGATTCCAGGTTTGTAAAAGAATCTTTAATGTTAGACAAAAGAGGGTCTAGCAACCTGGTTAGTATTGTGAATTCATTTTGCTCTTTAAAGGAATTCTGCCTACTTCTCACTGTTTTCCTGGATGAGAAACATCACCTTTGTGCTGAATCACCGCATTCAAGTGAAAGGGAGAAGCACTGTAGCTCTTGTAAGAGAAGGATTAATGTTACAAGCAAGAGGGTCTTGCACTTTGTTAAGCATGGTGAACTGTGTTAGTTTTTGAAAGGAACGCTGCCTAACCTGCAGCCTTTTCATGGTTGAGAAACATAACCTTTGTGGAAAATCACCGCATACAAGTGAAAGGGAGAAAAACTGCAGTTTTTTAAGAGAATCTTTTTATGTTAAAAACAAGAGGGTCTAGCAACATGGTTAGTATGGTGAATTCAGTTTGCTCTTTAAAGGAGTACTGCCTACCTCTCAGTGTTTCCTGGATCAGCAACATAACTTTTGCTGAATCTCCCCATTCAAGTGAAAGGGAGAAGCACTGCAACTCTTGCAAGAGAAGCATTAATGTTACAAGGAACAGGGCCTTGCACCTTGTTAAGCATTTTGAACTGAGTTAGCTTTTGAAAGGAATGCTGCCCAACTGTCAGCATTTTCATGGGTGAGGATCTTCAACTTTGTGCAAAATCACCACATACAAGTAAAGGGGAGAAAAACTGCAAGTTTGTAATAGAATCTTTAATGTTAGACAAAAGAGGATCTAGCAACCTGGTTAGTATTGTGAATTCATTTTGCTCTTTAAAGGAATTCTGCCTACTTCTCACCGTTTCCCTGGATGAGCAACATAACCTTTGTGCTGAATCACCGTATTCAAGTGAAAGGGAAAAGCACTGTAGCTCTTGTAAGAGAAGGATTAATTTGACAAGCAAGACGGTCTTGCACCTTGTTAAGCATGGTGAACTGTGTTAGTTTTTGAAAGGAATGCTGCCTAACCTTCAGCCTTTTCTTGGGTGAGGAACATAAACTTTGTGCAACATCACCGCCTAAAAGTGAATGGGAGAAAAACTGCAGTTTTTTAGGAGAATCCTTTTATGTTAGAAACAAGAGGGTCTAGCAACATGGTTAGTATGGTGAATTCAGTTTGCTCTTTAAAGGAGTACTGCCTACCTCTCAGTGTTTCCTGGATCAGCAACATCAACTTTCTGCTGAATCTCCCCATTCAAGTGAAAGGGAAACGCTGCAGCTCTTATAAGAGAAGCATTCATACTAAAAGCAAGAGGGTCTTGCACCTCGTTAAGCATGGTGAACTGTGTTAGTTTTTGAAAGGACCGCATACTAACCTTCAGCCATTTCATGGGTGAGAAACATAACCTTTGTGCAAAATCACCGCATACAAGTGAAAGGGAGAAAAACTGCAGTTGTTTAAGAAAATCCTTGTATGTTAGAAACAAGAGGGTCTAGCAACATGGTTAGGATGGTGAACTCAGTTTGCTCTTTAAAGGAGTACTGCCTAGCTCTCAGTGTTTCCTGGATCAGCAACATCACCTTTGTGCTGAATCTCCCTTTCCAGGTGAATGGGAGAAGCACCGTAGCTCTTGTAAGAGAAGCATTAATGCACCTTGTTAAGCATGGTGAACTGAGTTAGCTTTTGAAAGAAACGCTGCCCAACTGTCAGCGTTTTCATGGATGAAGAACTTCAACATTGTGCTAAATCACCGCATACAAGTAAATGGGAGAAAAACTGCAGGTTTCTAAGAGAATCTTTAATGTTAGGAAAAAGAGGGTCGAGCAACATGGTTAACATTTTGAAGTCAGTTTGCTCTTCAAGGGACTACTGCATAACTCTGAGTGTTTTCCTGGATGAGCAACATCACCTTTCTGCTGAATCACCCATTCAATTGAAAGGGAGAAGCACTGCAGCTCTTGCAAGAGAAGCATTAATGTTACAAGCAACAGGGCCTTGCACCTTGTTAAGCATGGTGAACTGAGTTAGCTTTTGAAAGGAATGCAGCCCAACTGTCAGCATTTTCATGGGTGAGGATCTTCAACTTTGTGCAAAATCACCACCTACAGGTAAATGGGAGAAAGATTCCAGGTTTGTAAGAGAATCTTTAATGTTAGACAAAAGAGGGTCTAGCAACCTGGTTAGTATTGTGAATTCATTTTGCTCTTTAAAGGAATTCTGCCTACTTCTCACTGTTTTAATGGATGAGAAACATCACCTTTGTGCTGAATCCCCGCATTCAAGTGAAAGGGAGAAGCACTGTAGCTCTTGTAAGAGAAGGATTAATGTTACAAGCAAGAGGGTCTTGCACTTTGTTAAGCATGGTGAACTGTGTTAGTTTTTGAAAGGAACGCTGCCTAACCTTCAGCCTTTTCATGGGTGAGAAACATAACCTTTGTGCAAAATCACCGCATACAAGTGAAAGGGAGAAAAACTGCAGTTTTTTAAGAAAATCCTTGTATGTTAGAAACAAGAGGGTCTAGCAACATGGTTAGTATGGTGAATTCAGTTTGCTCTTTAAAGGAGTACTGCCTAGCTCTCAGGGTTTCCTGGATCAGCAACATAACCTTTCTGCTGAATCTCCCCATTCAAGTGAAAGGGAGAAGCACTGCAACTCTTGCAAGAGAAGCATTAGTGTTACAAGTAACAGGGCCTTGCACCTTGTTAAGCAGTTTGAACTGAGTTAGCTTTTGAAAGGAATGCTGCCCAACTGTCAGCATTTTCATGGGTGAGGATCTTCAACTTTGTGCAAAATCACCACATACAAGTAAACGGGAGAAAAACTGCAAGTTTGTAATAGAATCTTTAATGTTAGACAAAAGAGAATCTAGCAACCTGGTTAGTATTGGGAATTCATTTTGCTCTTTAAAGGAATTCTGCCTACTTCTCACCGTTTCCCTGGATGAGCAACATAACCTTTGTGCTGAATCACCGCTTTCAAGTGAAAGGGAAAAGCACTGTAGCTCTTGTAAGAGAAGGATTAATTTGACAAGCAAGACGGTCTTGCACCTTGTTAAGCATGGTGAACTCTGTTAGATTTTGAAAGGAATGCTGCCTAACCTTCAGCCTTTTCATGGGTGAGGAACATAAACTTTGTGCAACATCACCGCATACAAGTGAATGGGAGAAAAACTGCAGTTTTTTATGAGAATCGTTTTATGTTAGAAACAAGAGGGTCTAGCAACATGGTTAGGATGGTGAATTCAGTTTGCTCTTTAAAGGGGTACTGCCTAGCTCTCAGTGTTTCCTGGATCAGCAACATCACCTTTCTGCTGAATCTCCCCTTTAAGTGAATGGGAGAAGCCCTGCAGCTCATGTAAGAGAAGCATTACTGTTTCAAGTAAGAGGGCCTTGCACCTTGTTAAGCATGGTGAACTGAGTTAGCTTTTGAAAGGAATGCTCTCCAACTGTCAGCATTTTCATGGGTGAGGATCTTCAACTTTGTGCAAAATCACCACATACAAGTAAAGGGGAGAAAAACTGCAAGTTTGTAATAGAATCTTTAATGTTACACAAAAGAGGATCTAGCAACCTGGTTAGTATTGGGAATTCATTTTGCTCTTTAAAGGAATTCTGCCTACTTCTCACCGTTTCCCTGGATGAGCAACATAACCTTTGTGCTGAATCACCGCATTCAAGTGAAAGGGAAAAGCACTGTAGCTCTTGTAAGAGAAGGATTAATTTGACAAGTAAGACGGTCTTGCACCTTGTTAAGCATGGTGAACTGTGTTAGTTTTTGAAAGGAAAGCTGCCTAACCTTCAGCCTTTTCTTGGGTGAGGAACATAAACTTTGTGCAACATCACCGCCTAAAAGTGAATGGGAGAAAAACTGCAGTTTTTTAGGAGAATCCTTTTATGTTAGAAACAAGAGGGTCTAGCAACATGGTTAGTATGGTGAATTCAGTTTGCTCTTTAAAGTAGTACTGCCTACCTCTCAGTGTTTCCTGGATCAGCAACATCAACTTTCTGCTGAATCTCCCCATTCAAGTGAAAGGGAAACGCTGCAGCTCTTATAAGAGAAGCATTCATACTAAAAGCAAGAGGGTCTTGCACCTCGTTAAGCATGGTGAACTCTGTTAGTTTTTGAAAGGAACGCATACTAACCTTCAGCCATTTCATGGGTGAGAAACATAACCTTTGTGCAAAATCACCGCCTACAAGTGAAAGGGAGAAAAACTGCAGTTTTTTAAGAAAATCCTTGTATGTTAGAAACAAGAGGGTCCAGCAATATGGTTAGGATGGTGAATTCAGTTTGCTCTTTAAAGGAGTACTGCCTAGCTCTCAGGGTTTCCTGGATCAGCAACATAACCTTTCTGCTGAATCTCCCCATTCAAGTGAAAGGGAGAAGCACTGCAACTCTTGCAAGAGAAGCATTAATGTTACAAGGAACAGGGCCTTGCACCTTGTTAAGCAGTTTGAACTGAGTTAGCTTTTGAAAGGAATGCTGCCCAACTGTCAGCATTTTCATGGGTGAGGATCTTCAACTTTGTGCAAAATCACCACATACAAGTAAACGGGAGAAAAACTGCAAGTTTGTAATAGAATCTTTAATGTTAGACAAAAGAGGATCAAGCAACCTGGTTAGTATTGGGAATTCATTTTGCTCTTTAGGAATTCTGCCTACTTCTCACCGTTTCCCTGGATGAGCAACATAACCTTTGTGCTGAATCACCGCTTTCAAGTGAAAGGGAAAAGCACTGTAGCTCTTGTAAGAGAAGGATTAATTTGACAAGCAAGACGGTCTTGCACCTTGTTAACCATGGTGAACTGTGTTAGTTTTTGAAAGGAATGCTGCCTAACCTTCAGCCTTTTCATGGGTGAGGAACATAAACTTTGTGCAACCTCACCGCATACAAGTGAATGGGAGAAAAACTGCAGTTTTTTAGGAGAATCGTTGTATGTTAGAAACAAGAGGGTCTAGCAACATAGTTAGGATGGTGAATTCAGTTTGCTGTTTAGAGTACTTCCTAGCTCTCAGTGTTTCCTGGATCAGCAACATCACCTTTCTGCTGAATCTCCCTTTTCAGGTGAATGGGAGAAGCACCGTAGCTCTTGTAAGAGAAGCATTAATGCACCTTGTTAAGCATGGTGAACTGAGTTAGCTTTTGAAAGAAACGCTGCCCAACTGTCAGCGTTTTCATGGATGAAGATCTTCAACATTGTGCTAAATCACCGCATACAAGTAAATGGGAGAAAAACTGCAGGTTTCTAAGAGAATCTTTAATGTTAGGAAAAAGAGGGTCGAGCAACATGGTTAACATTTTGAAGTCAGTTTGCTCTTCAAGGGACTACTGCATAACTCTGAGTGTTTTCCTGGATGAGCAACATCACCTTTCTGCTGAATCACCCCATTCAAGTGAAAGGGAGAAGCACTGCAGCTCTTGCAAGAGAAGCATTAATGTTACAAGCAACAGGGCCTTGCACCTTGTTAAGCATGGTGAACTGAGTTAGCTTTTGAAAGGAATGCTGCCCAACTGTCAGCATTTTCATGGGTGAGGATCTTCAACTTTGTGCAAAATCACCACCTACAGGTAAATGGGAGAAAGATTCCAGGTTTGTAAGAGAATCTTTAATGTTAGACAAAAGAGGGTCTAGCAACCTGGTTAGTATTGTGAATTCATTTTGCTCTTTAAAGGAATTCTGCCTACTTCTCACTGTTTTCCTGGATGAGAAACATCACCTTTGTGCTGAATCACCGCATTCAAGTGAAAGGGAGAAGCACTGTAGCTCTTGTAAGAGAAGGATTAATGTTACAAGCAAGAGGGTCTTGCACTTTGTTAAGCATCGTGAACTGTGTTAGTTTTTGAAAGGAACGCTGCCTAACCTTCAGCCTTTTCATGGTTGAGAAACATAACTTTTGTGGAAAATCACCGCATACAAGTGAATGGGAGAAAAACTGCAGTTTTTTAAGAGAATCGTTTTATGTTAGAAACAAGAGGGTCTAGCAACATGGTTAGTATGGTGAATTCAGTTTGCTCTTTAAAGGAGTACTGCCTACCTCTCAGTGTTTCCTGGATCAGCAACATCACCTTTCTGCTGAATCTCCCCATTCAAGTGAAAGGGAAATGCTGCAGCTCTTATAAGAGAAGCATTCATACTAAAAGCAAGAGGGTCTTGCACCTCGTTAAGCATGGTGAACTGTGTTAGTTTTTGAAAGGAACGCATACTAACCTTCAGCCATTTCATGGGTGAGAAACATAACCTTTGTGCAAAATCACCGCATACAAGTGAAAGGGAGAAAAACTGCAGTTTTTTAAGAAAATCCTTGTATGTTAGAAAGAGGAGGGTCTAGCAACATGGTTAGTATGGTGAATTCAGTTTGCTCTTTAAAGGAGTAGTGCCTAGCTCTCAGGGTTTCCTGGATCAGCAACATCACCTTTCTGCTGAATCTCCCCATTCAAGTGAAAGGGAGAAGCACTGCAACTCTTGCAAGAGAAACATTAATGTTACAAGGAACAGGGCCTTGCACCTTCTTAAGCATTTTGAACTGAGTTAGCTTTTGAAAGGAATGCTGCCCAACTGTCAGAATTTTCATGGGTGAGGATCTTCAACTTTGTGCAAAATCACCACATACAAGTAAATGGGAGAATAACTGCAAATTTGTAATAGAGTCTTTAATGTTAGACAAAAGAGGGTCTAGCAACCTGGTTCGTATTGTGAATTCATTTTGCTCTTTAAAGGAATTCTGCCTACGTCTCACTGTTTTCCTGGATGAGAAACATCACCTTTGTGCTGAATCACCGCATTCAAGTGAAAGGGAGAAGCAGTGTAGCTCTTGTAAGAGAAGGATTAATTTTACAAGCAAGAGGGTCGTGCACTTTGTTAAGCATGGTGAACTGTGTTAGTTTTTGAAAGGAACGCTGCCTAACCTTCAGCCTTTTCATGGTTGAGAAACATAACTTTTGTGGAAAATCACCGCATACAAGTGAATGGGAGAAAAACTGCAGTTTTTTCAGAGAATCGTCTTATGTTAGAAACAAGAGGGTCTAGCAACATGCTCTTTAAAGAGCAATTCAGTTTGCTCTTTAAAGGAGTACTGCCTAGCTCTCAGTGTTTCCTGGATCAGCAACATCACCTTTCTGCTGAATCTCCCCTTTCAAGTGAAAGGGAGAAGCACTGCAGCTCTTGTAAGAGAAGCATTACTGTTTCAAGTAAGAGGGCCTTGCACCTTGTTAAGCATGGTGAACTGAGTTAGCTTTTGAAAGGAATGCTGCCCAACTGTCAGCATTTTCATGGGTGAGGATCTTCATCTTTGTGCAAAATCACCACATAGAGGTAAATGGGAGAAAGACTCCAGGTTTGTAAGAGAATCGTTAATGTTAGACAAAAGAGGGTCTAGCAACCTGGTTAGTATTGTGAATTCATTTTGCTCTTTAAAGGAATTCTGCCTACTTCTCACTGTTTTCCTGGATGAGAAACATCACCTTTGTGCTGAATCACCACATTCAAGTGAAAGGGAGAAGCACTGTAGCTCTTGTAAGAGAAGGATTAATTTTACAAGCAAGAGGGTCTTGCACTTTGTTAAGCTTGGTGAACTGTGTTAGTTTTTGAAAGGAACGCTGCCTAACCTTCAGCCTTTTCATGGTTGAGAAGCATAACTTTTGTGGAAAATCACCGCATGCAAGTGAATGGGAGAAAAACTGCAGTTTTTTAAGAGAATCGTTTTATGTTAGAAACAAGAGGGTCTAGCAACATGGTTAGTATGGTGAATTCAGTTTGCTCTTTAAAGGAGTACTGCCTACCTCTCAGTGTTTCCTGGATCAGCAACATCACCTTTCTGCTGAATCTCCCCATTCAAGTGAAAGGGAAACGCTGCAGCTCTTATAAGAGAAGCATTCATACTAAAAGCAAGAGGGTCTTGCACCTCGTTAAGCATGGTGAACTGAGTTAGCTTTTGAAAGAAACGCTGCCCAACTGTCAGCGTTTTCATGGATGAAGATCTTCAACATTGTGCTAAATCACCGCATACAAGTAAATGGGAGAAAAACTGCAGGTTTCTAAGAGAATCTTTAATGTTAGGAAAAAGAGGGTCGAGCAACATGGTTAACATTTTGAAGTCAGTTTGCTCTTCAAGGGACTACTGCATAACTCTGAGAGTTTTCCTGGATGAGCAACATCACCTTTCTGCTGAATCACCCCATTCAAGTGAAAGGGAGAAGCACTGCAGCTCTTGCAAGAGAAGCATTAATGTTACAAGCAACAGGGCCTTGCACCTTGTTAAGCATGGTGAACTGAGTTAGCTTTTGAAAGGAATGCAGCCCAACTGTCAGAATTTTCATGGGTGAGGATCTTCAACTTTGTGCAAAATCACCACCTACAGGTAAATGGGAGAAAGATTCCAGGTTTGTAAGAGAATCTTTAATGTTAGACAAAAGAGGGTCTAGCAACCTGGTTAGTATTGTGAATTCATTTTGCTCTTTAAAGGAATTCTGCCTACTTCTCACTGTTTTAATGGATGAGAAACATCACCTTTGTGCTGAATCACCGCATTCAAGTGAAAGGGAAAAGCACTGTAGCTCTTGTAAGAGAAGGATTAATTTGACAAGCAAGACGGTCTTGCACCTTGTTAAGCATGGTGAACTGTGTTAGATTTTGAAAGGAATGCTGCCTAACCTTCAGCCTTTTCATGGGTGAGGAACATAAACTTTGTGCAACATCACCGCATACAAGTGAATGGGAGAAAAACTGCAGTTTTTTAAGAGAATCGTTTTATGTTAGAAACAAGACGGTCTAGCAACATGGTTAGTATGGTGAATTCAGTTTGCTCTTTAAAGGAGTACTGCCTAGCTCTCAGGGTTTCCTGGATCAGCAACATAACCTTTCTGCTGAATCTCCCCATTCAAGTGAAAGGGAGAAGCACTGCAGCTCTTGCAAGAGAAGCATTAATGTTACAAGCAACAGGGCCTTGCACCTTGTTAAGCATGGTGAACTGAGTTAGCTTTTGAAAGGAATGCAGCCCAACTGTCAGCATTTTCATGGGTGAGGATCTTCAACTTTGTGCAAAATCACCACCTACAGGTAAATGGGAGAAAGATTCCAGGTTTGTAAGAGAATCTTTAATGTTAGACAAAAGAGGGTCTAGCAACCTGGTTAGTATTGTGAATTCATTTTGCTCTTTAAAGGAATTCTGCCTACTTCTCACTGTTTTCCTGGATGAGAAACATCACCTTTGTGCTGAATCACCGCATTCAAGTGAAAGGGAGAAGCACTGTAGCTCTTGTAAGAGAAGGATTAATGTTACAAGCAAGAGGGTCTTGCACTTTGTTAAGCATGGTGAACTGTGTTAGTTTTTGAAAGGAACGCTGCCTAACCTTCAGCCTTTTCATGGTTGAGAAACATAACTTTTGTGGAAAATCACCGCATACAAGTGAATGGGAGAAAAACTGCAGTTTTTTAAGAGAATCTTTTTATGTTAAAAACAAGAGGATCTAGCAACATGGTTAGTATGGTGAATTCAGTTTGCTCTTTAAAGGAGTACTGCCTACCTCTCAGTGTTTCCTGGATCAGCAACATAACTTTTGCTGAATCTCCCCATTCAAGTGAAAGGGAGAAGCACTGCAACTCTTGCAAGAGAAGCATTAATGTTACAAGGAACAGGGCCTTGCACCTTGTTAAGCATTTTGAACTGAGTTAGCTTTTGAAAGGAATGCTGCCCAACTGTCAGCATTTTCATGGGTGAGGATCTTCAACTTTGTGCAAAATCACCACATACAAGTAAAGGGGAGAAAAACTGCAAGTTTGTAATAGAATCTTTAATGTTAGACAAAAGAGGATCTAGCAACCTGGTTAGTATTGTGAATTCATTTTGCTCTTTAAAGGAATTCTGCCTACTTCTCACCGTTTCCCTGGATGAGCAACATAACCTTTGTGCTGAATCACCGCATTCAAGTGAAAGGGAAAAGCACTGTAGCTCTTGTAAGAGAAGGATTAATTTGACAAGCAAGACGGTCTTGCACCTTGTTAAGCATGGTGAACTGTGTTAGTTTTTGAAAGGAATGCTGCCTAACCTTCACCCTTTTCTTGGGTGAGGAACATAAACTTTGTGCAACATCACCGCCTAAAAGTGAATGGGAGAAAAACTGCAGTTTTTTAGGAGAATCCTTTTATGTTATAAACAAGAGGGACTAGCAACATGGTTAGTATGGTGAATTCACTTTGCTCTTTAAAGGAGTACTGCCTACCTCTCAGTGTTTCCTGGATCAGCAACATCACCTTTCTGCTGAATCTCCCCATTCAAGTGAAAGGGAAACGCTGCAGCTCTTATAAGAGAAGCATTCATACTAAAAGCAAGAGGGTCTTGCACCTCGTTAAGCATGGTGAACTGTGTTAGTTTTTGAAAGGAACGCATACTAACCTTCAGCCATTTCATGGGTGAGAAACATAACCTTTGTGCAAAATCACCGTATACAAGTGAAAGGGAGAAAAACTGCAGTTTTTTAAGAAAATCCTTGTATGTTAGAAACAAGAGGGTCTAGCAACATGGTTAGGATGGTGAATTCAGTTTGCTCTTTAAAGGAGTACTGCCTTGCTCTCAGGGTTTCCTGGATCAGCAACATAACCTTTCTGCTGAATCTCCCCATTCAAGTGAAAGGGAGAAGCACTGCAACTCTTGCAAGAGAAGCATTAATGTTACAAGGAACAGGGCCTTGCACCTTGTTAAGCATTTTGAACTGAGTTAGCTTTTGAAAGGAATGCTGCCCAACTGTCAGCATTTTCATGGGTGAGGATCTTCAACTTTGTGCAAAATCACCACATACAAGTAAAGGGGAGAAAAACTGCAAGTTTGTAATAGAATCTTTAATGTTAGACAAAAGAGGATCAAGCAACCTGGTTAGTATTGTGAATTCATTTTGCTCTTTAAAGGAATTCTGCCTACTTCTCACCGTTTCCCTGGATGAGCAACATAACCTTTGTGCTGAATCACCGCATTCAAGTGAAAGGGAAAAGCACTGTAGCTCTTGTAAGAGAAGGATTAATTTGACAAGCAAGACGGTCTTGCACCTTGTTAAGCATGGTGAACTGTGTTAGTTTTTGAAAGGAATGCTGCCTAACCTTCAGCCTTTTCATGGGTGAGGAACATAAACTTTGTGCAACATCACCGCCTAAAAGTGAATGGGAGAAAAACTGCAGTTTTTTAGGAGAATCCTTTTATGTTAGAAACAAGAGGGTCTAGCAACATGGTTAGTATGGTGAATTCAGTTTGCTGTTTAAAGGAGTACTTCCTAGCTCTCAGTGTTTCCTGGATCAGCAACATCACCTTTCTGCTGAATCTCCCTTTTCAGGTGAATGGGAGAAGCACCGTAGCTCTTGTAAGAGAAGCATTAATGCACCTTGTTAAGCATGGTGACCTGAGTTAGCTTTTGAAAGAAACGCTGCCCAACTGTCAGCGTTTTCATGGATGAAGATCTTCAACATTGTGCTAAATCACCGCATACAAGTAAATGGGAGAAAAACTGCAGGTTTCTAAGAGAATCTTTAATGTTAGGAAAAAGAGGGTCGAGCAACATGGTTAACATTTTGAAGTCAGTTTGCTCTTCAAGGGACTACTGCATAACTCTGAGTGTTTTCCTGGATGAGCAACATCACCTTTCTGCTGAATCACCCCATTCAAGTGAAAGGGAGAAGCACTGCAGCTCTTGCAAGAGAAGCATTAATGTTACCAGCAACAGGGCCTTGCACCTTGTTAAGCATGGTGAACTGAGTTAGCTTTTGAAAGGAATGCAGCCCAACTGTCAGCATTTTCATGGGTGAGGATCTTCAACTTTGTGCAAAATCACCACCTACAGGTAAATGGGAGAAAGATTCCAGGTTTGTAAGAGAATCTTTAATGTTAGACAAAAGAGGGTCTAGCAACCTGGTTAGTATTGTGAATTCATTTAGCTCTTTAAAGGAATTCTGCCTACTTCTCACTGTTTTCCTGGATGAGAAACATCACCTTTGTGCTGAATCACCACATTCAAGTGAAAGGGAGAAGCACTGTAGCTCTTGTAAGAGAAGGATTAATGTTACAAGCAAGAGGGTCTTGCACTTTGTTAAGCATGGTGAACTGTGTTAGTTTTTGAAAGGAACGCTGCCTAACCTTCAGCCTTTTCATGGGTGAGAAACATAACTTTTGTGGAAAATCACCGCATACAAGTGAATGGGAGAAAAACTGCAGTTTTTTAAGAGAATCGTTTTATGTTAGAAACAAGAGGGTCTAGCAACATGGTTAGTATGGTGAATTCAGTTTGCTCTTTAAAGGAGTACTGCCTACCTCTCAGTGTTTCCTGGATCAGCAACATCACCTTTCTGCTGAATCTCCCCATTCAAGTGAAAGGGAAACGCTGCAGCTCTTATAAGAGAAGCATTCATACTAAAAGCAAGAGGGTCTTGCACCTCGTTAAGCATGGTGAACTGTGTTAGTTTTTGAAAGGAACGCATACTAACCTTCAGCCATTTCATGGGTGAGAAACATAACCTTTGTGCAAAATCACCGCATACAAGTGAAAGGGAGAAAAACTGCAGTTGTTTAAGAAAATCCTTGTATGTTAGAAACAAGAGGGTCTAGCAACATGGTTAGGATGGTGAATTCAGTTTGCTCTTTAAAGGAGTACAGCCTTGCTCTCAGGGTTTCCTGGATCAGCAACATAACCTTTCTGCTGAATCTCCCCATTCAAGTGAAAGGGAGAAGCACTGCAACTCTTGCAAGAGAAGCATTAATGTTACAAGGAACAGGGCCTTGCACCTTGTTAAGCAGTTTGAACTGAGTTAGCTTTTGAAAGGAATGTTGCCCAACTGTCAACATTTTCATGGGTGAGGATCTTCAACTTTGTGCAAAATCACCACATACAAGTAAAGGGGAGAAAAACTGCAAGTTTGTAATAGAATCTTTAATGTTAGACAAAAGAGGATCTAGCAACCTGGTTAGTATTCTGAATTCATTTTGCTCTTTAAAGGAATTCTGCCTACTTCTCACCGTTTCCCTGGATGAGCAACATAACCTTTGTGCTGAATCACCGCATTCAAGTGAAAGGGAAAAGCACTGTAGCTCTTGTAAGAGAAGGATTAATTTGACAAGCAAGACGGTCTTGCACCTTGTTAAGCATGGTGAACTGTGTTAGTTTTTGAAAGGAATGCTGCCTAACCTTCAGCCTTTTCATGGGTGAGGAACATAAACTTTGTACAACATCACCGCCTAACAGTGAATGGGAGAAAAACTGCAGTTTTTTAGGAGAATCCTTTTATGTTAGAAACAAGAGGGTCTAGCAACATGGTTAGTATGGTGAATTCAGTTTGCTGTTTAAAGGAGTACTTCCTAGCTCTCAGTGTTTCCTGGATCAGCAACATCACCTTTCTGCTGAATCTCCCTTTTCAGGTGAATGGGAGAAGCACCGTAGCTCTTGTAAGAGAAGCATTAATGCACCTTGTTAAGCATGGTGAACTGAGTTAGCTTTTGAAAGAAACGCTGCCCAACTGTCAGCGTTTTCATGGATGAAGATCTTCAACATTGTGCTAAATCACCGCATACAAGTAAATGGGAGAAAAACTGCAGGTTTCTAAGAGAATCTTTAATGTTAGGAAAAAGAGGGTCGAGCAACATGGTTAACATTTTGAAGTCAGTTTGCTCTTCAAGGGACTACTGCATAACTCTGAGTGTTTTCCTGGATGAGCAACATCACCTTTCTGCTGAATCACCCCATTCAAGTGAAAGGGAGAAGCACTGCAGCTCTTGCAAGAGAAGCATTAATGTTACAAGCAACAGGGCCTTGCACCTTGTCAAGCATGGTGAACTGAGTTAGCTTTTGAAAGGAATGCTGCCCAACTGTCAGCATTTTCATGGGTGAGGATCTTCATCTTTGTGCAAAATCACCACATACAGGTAAATGGGAGAAAGACTCCAGGTTTGTAAGAGAATCGTTAATGTTAGACAAAAGAGGGTCTAGCAACCTGGTAAGTATTGTGAATTCATTTTGCTCTTTAAAGGAATTCTGCCTACTTCTCACTGTTTTCCTGGATGAGAAACATCACCTTTGTGCTGAGTCACCGCATTCAAGTGAAAGGGAGAAGCACTGTAGCTCTTGTAAGAGAAGGATTAATGTTACAAGCAAGAGGGTCTTGCACTTTGTTAAGCTTGGTGAACTGTGTTAGTTTTTGAAAGGAACGCTGCCTAACCTTCAGCCTTTTCATGGGTGAGAAACATAACTTTTGTGGAAAATCACCGCATTCAAGTGAATGGGAGAAAAACTGCAGTTTTTTAAGAGAATCGTTTTATGTTAGAAACAAGAGGGTCTAGCAACATGGTTAGTATGGTGAATTCACTTTGCTCTTTAAAGGAGTACTGCCTACCTCTCAGTGTTTCCTGGATCAGCAACATCACCTTTCTGCTGAATCTCCCCATTCAAGTGAAAGGGAAACGCTGCAGCTCTTATAAGAGAAGCATTCATACTAAAAGCAAGAGGGTCTTGCACCTCGTTAAGCATGGTGAACTGTGTTAGTTTTTGAAAGGAACGCATACTAACCTTCAGCCATTTCATGGGTGAGAAACATAACCTTTGTGCAAAATCACCGTATACAAGTGAAAGGGAGAAAAACTGCAGTTTTTTAAGAAAATCCTTGTATGTTAGAAACAAGAGGGTCTAGCAACATGGTTAGGATGGTGAATTCAGTTTGCTCTTTAAAGGAGTACTGCCTTGCTCTCAGGGTTTCCTGGATCAGCAACATAACCTTTCTGCTGAATCTCCCCATTCAAGTGAAAGGGAGAAGCACTGCAACTCTTGCAAGAGAAGCATTAATGTTACAAGGAACAGGGCCTTGCACCTTGTTAAGCATTTTGAACTGAGTTAGCTTTTGAAAGGAATGCTGCCCAACTGTCAGCATTTTCATGGGTGAGGATCTTCAACTTTGTGCAAAATCACCACATACAAGTAAAGGGGAGAAAAACTGCAAGTTTGTAATAGAATCTTTAATGTTAGACAAAAGAGGATCAAGCAACCTGGTTAGTATTGTGAATTCATTTTGCTCTTTAAAGGAATTCTGCCTACTTCTCACCGTTTCCCTGGATGAGCAACATAACCTTTGTGCTGAATCACCGCATTCAAGTGAAAGGGAAAAGCACTGTAGCTCTTGTAAGAGAAGGATTAATTTGACAAGCAAGACGGTCTTGCACCTTGTTAAGCATGGTGAACTGTGTTAGTTTTTGAAAGGAATGCTGCCTAACCTTCAGCCTTTTCATGGGTGAGGAACATAAACTTTGTGCAACATCACCGCCTAAAAGTGAATGGGAGAAAAACTGCAGTTTTTTAGGAGAATCCTTTTATGTTAGAAACAAGAGGGTCTAGCAACATGGTTAGTATGGTGAATTCAGTTTGCTGTTTAAAGGAGTACTTCCTAGCTCTCAGTGTTTCCTGGATCAGCAACATCACCTTTCTGCTGAATCTCCCTTTTCAGGTGAATGGGAGAAGCACCGTAGCTCTTGTAAGAGAAGCATTAATGCACCTTGTTAAGCATGGTGAACTGAGTTAGCTTTTGAAAGAAACGCTGCCCAACTGTCAGCGTTTTCATGGATGAAGATCTTCAACATTGTGCTAAATCACCGCATACAAGTAAATGGGAGAAAAACTGCAGGTTTCTAAGAGAATCTTTAATGTTAGGAAAAAGAGGGTCGAGCAACATGGTTAACATTTTGAAGTCAGTTTGCTCTTCAAGGGACTACTGCATAACTCTGAGTGTTTTCCTGGATGAGCAACATCACCTTTCTGCTGAATCACCCCATTCAAGTGAAAGGGAGAAGCACTGCAGCTCTTGCAAGAGAAGCATTAATGTTACAAGCAACAGGGCCTTGCACCTTGTTAAGCATGGTGAACTGAGTTAGCTTTTGAAAGGAATGCAGCCCAACTGTCAGCATTTTCATGGGTGAGGATCTTCAACTTTGTGCAAAATCACCACCTACAGGTAAATGGGAGAAAGATTCCAGGTTTGTAAGAGAATCTTTAATGTTAGACAAAAGAGGGTCTAGCAACCTGGTTAGTATTGTGAATTCATTTTGCTCTTTAAAGGAATTCTGCCTACTTCTCACTGTTTTCCTGGATGAGAAACATCACCTTTGTGCTGAATCACCACATTCAAGTGAAAGGGAGAAGCACTGTAGCTCTTGTAAGAGAAGGATTAATGTTACAAGCAAGAGGGTCTTGCACTTTGTTAAGCATGGTGAACTGTGTTAGTTTTTGAAAGGAACGCTGCCTAACCTTCAGCCTTTTCATGGGTGAGAAACATAACTTTTGTGGAAAATCACCGCATACAAGTGAATGGGAGAAAAACTGCAGTTTTTTAAGAGAATCGTTTTATGTTAGAAACAAGAGGGTCTAGCAACATGGTTAGTATGGTGAATTCAGTTTGCTCTTTAAAGGAGTACTGCCTACCTCTCAGTGTTTCCTGGATCAGCAACATCACCTTTCTGCTGAATCTCCCCATTCAAGTGAAAGGGAAACGCTGCAGCTCTTATAAGAGAAGCATTCATACTAAAAGCAAGAGGGTCTTGCACCTCGTTAAGCATGGTGAACTGTGTTAGTTTTTGAAAGGAACGCATACTAACCTTCAGCCATTTCATGGGTGAGAAACATAACCTTTGTGCAAAATCACCGCATACAAGTGAAAGGGAGAAAAACTGCAGTTGTTTAAGAAAATCCTTGTATGTTAGAAACAAGAGGGTCTAGCAACATGGTTAGGATGGTGAATTCAGTTTGCTCTTTAAAGGAGTACAGCCTTGCTCTCAGGGTTTCCTGGATCAGCAACATAACCTTTCTGCTGAATCTCCCCATTCAAGTGAAAGGGAGAAGCACTGCAACTCTTGCAAGAGAAGCATTAATGTTACAAGGAACAGGGCCTTGCACCTTGTTAAGCAGTTTGAACTGAGTTAGCTTTTGAAAGGAATGTTGCCCAACTGTCAACATTTTCATGGGTGAGGATCTTCAACTTTGTGCAAAATCACCACATACAAGTAAAGGGGAGAAAAACTGCAAGTTTGTAATAGAATCTTTAATGTTAGACAAAAGAGGATCTAGCAACCTGGTTAGTATTCTGAATTCATTTTGCTCTTTAAAGGAATTCTGCCTACTTCTCACCGTTTCCCTGGATGAGCAACATAACCTTTGTGCTGAATCACCGCATTCAAGTGAAAGGGAAAAGCACTGTAGCTCTTGTAAGAGAAGGATTAATTTGACAAGCAAGACGGTCTTGCACCTTGTTAAGCATGGTGAACTGTGTTAGTTTTTGAAAGGAATGCTGCCTAACCTTCAGCCTTTTCATGGGTGAGGAACATAAACTTTGTACAACATCACCGCCTAACAGTGAATGGGAGAAAAACTGCAGTTTTTTAGGAGAATCCTTTTATGTTAGAAACAAGAGGGTCTAGCAACATGGTTAGTATGGTGAATTCAGTTTGCTGTTTAAAGGAGTACTTCCTAGCTCTCAGTGTTTCCTGGATCAGCAACATCACCTTTCTGCTGAATCTCCCTTTTCAGGTGAATGGGAGAAGCACCGTAGCTCTTGTAAGAGAAGCATTAATGCACCTTGTTAAGCATGGTGAACTGAGTTAGCTTTTGAAAGAAACGCTGCCCAACTGTCAGCGTTTTCATGGATGAAGATCTTCAACATTGTGCTAAATCACCGCATACAAGTAAATGGGAGAAAAACTGCAGGTTTCTAAGAGAATCTTTAATGTTAGGAAAAAGAGGGTCGAGCAACATGGTTAACATTTTGAAGTCAGTTTGCTCTTCAAGGGACTACTGCATAACTCTGAGTGTTTTCCTGGATGAGCAACATCACCTTTCTGCTGAATCACCCCATTCAAGTGAAAGGGAGAAGCACTGCAGCTCTTGCAAGAGAAGCATTAATGTTACAAGCAACAGGGCCTTGCACCTTGTCAAGCATGGTGAACTGAGTTAGCTTTTGAAAGGAATGCTGCCCAACTGTCAGCATTTTCATGGGTGAGGATCTTCATCTTTGTGCAAAATCACCACATACAGGTAAATGGGAGAAAGACTCCAGGTTTGTAAGAGAATCGTTAATGTTAGACAAAAGAGGGTCTAGCAACCTGGTAAGTATTGTGAATTCATTTTGCTCTTTAAAGGAATTCTGCCTACTTCTCACTGTTTTCCTGGATGAGAAACATCACCTTTGTGCTGAGTCACCGCATTCAAGTGAAAGGGAGAAGCACTGTAGCTCTTGTAAGAGAAGGATTAATGTTACAAGCAAGAGGGTCTTGCACTTTGTTAAGCTTGGTGAACTGTGTTAGTTTTTGAAAGGAACGCTGCCTAACCTTCAGCCTTTTCATGGGTGAGAAACATAACTTTTGTGGAAAATCACCGCATTCAAGTGAATGGGAGAAAAACTGCAGTTTTTTAAGAGAATCGTTTTATGTTAGAAACAAGAGGGTCTAGCAACATGGTTAGTATGGTGAATTCACTTTGCTCTTTAAAGGAGTACTGCCTACCTCTCAGTGTTTCCTGGATCAGCAACATCACCTTTCTGCTGAATCTCCCCATTCAAGTGAAAGGGAAACGCTGCAGCTCTTATAAGAGAAGCATTCATACTAAAAGCAAGAGGGTCTTGCACCTCGTTAAGCATGGTGAACTGTGTTAGTTTTTGAAAGGAACGCATACTAACCTTCAGCCATTTCATGGGTGAGAAACATAACCTTTGTGCAAAATCACCGTATACAAGTGAAAGGGAGAAAAACTGCAGTTTTTTAAGAAAATCCTTGTATGTTAGAAACAAGAGGGTCTAGCAACATGGTTAGGATGGTGAATTCAGTTTGCTCTTTAAAGGAGTACTGCCTTGCTCTCAGGGTTTCCTGGATCAGCAACATAACCTTTCTGCTGAATCTCCCCATTCAAGTGAAAGGGAGAAGCACTGCAACTCTTGCAAGAGAAGCATTAATGTTACAAGGAACAGGGCCTTGCACCTTGTTAAGCATTTTGAACTGAGTTAGCTTTTGAAAGGAATGCTGCCCAACTGTCAGCATTTTCATGGGTGAGGATCTTCAACTTTGTGCAAAATCACCACATACAAGTAAAGGGGAGAAAAACTGCAAGTTTGTAATAGAATCTTTAATGTTAGACAAAAGAGGATCAAGCAACCTGGTTAGTATTGTGAATTCATTTTGCTCTTTAAAGGAATTCTGCCTACTTCTCACCGTTTCCCTGGATGAGCAACATAACCTTTGTGCTGAATCACCGCATTCAAGTGAAAGGGAAAAGCACTGTAGCTCTTGTAAGAGAAGGATTAATTTGACAAGCAAGACGGTCTTGCACCTTGTTAAGCATGGTGAACTGTGTTAGTTTTTGAAAGGAATGCTGCCTAACCTTCAGCCTTTTCATGGGTGAGGAACATAAACTTTGTGCAACATCACCGCCTAAAAGTGAATGGGAGAAAAACTGCAGTTTTTTAGGAGAATCCTTTTATGTTAGAAACAAGAGGGTCTAGCAACATGGTTAGTATGGTGAATTCAGTTTGCTGTTTAAAGGAGTACTTCCTAGCTCTCAGTGTTTCCTGGATCAGCAACATCACCTTTCTGCTGAATCTCCCTTTTCAGGTGAATGGGAGAAGCACCGTAGCTCTTGTAAGAGAAGCATTAATGCACCTTGTTAAGCATGGTGAACTGAGTTAGCTTTTGAAAGAAACGCTGCCCAACTGTCAGCGTTTTCATGGATGAAGATCTTCAACATTGTGCTAAATCACCGCATACAAGTAAATGGGAGAAAAACTGCAGGTTTCTAAGAGAATCTTTAATGTTAGGAAAAAGAGGGTCGAGCAACATGGTTAACATTTTGAAGTCAGTTTGCTCTTCAAGGGACTACTGCATAACTCTGAGTGTTTTCCTGGATGAGCAACATCACCTTTCTGCTGAATCACCCCATTCAAGTGAAAGGGAGAAGCACTGCAGCTCTTGCAAGAGAAGCATTAATGTTACAAGCAACAGGGCCTTGCACCTTGTCAAGCATGGTGAACTGAGTTAGCTTTTGAAAGGAATGCTGCCCAACTGTCAGCATTTTCATGGGTGAGGATCTTCATCTTTGTGCAAAATCACCACATACAGGTAAATGGGAGAAAGACTCCAGGTTTGTAAGAGAATCGTTAATGTTAGACAAAAGAGGGTCTAGCAACCTGGTAAGTATTGTGAATTCATTTTGCTCTTTAAAGGAATTCTGCCTACTTCTCACTGTTTTCCTGGATGAGAAACATCACCTTTGTGCTGAGTCACCGCATTCAAGTGAAAGGGAGAAGCACTGTAGCTCTTGTAAGAGAAGGATTAATGTTACAAGCAAGAGGGTCTTGCACTTTGTTAAGCTTGGTGAACTGTGTTAGTTTTTGAAAGGAACGCTGCCTAACCTTCAGCCTTTTCATGGGTGAGAAACATAACTTTTGTGGAAAATCACCGCATTCAAGTGAATGGGAGAAAAACTGCAGTTTTTTAAGAGAATCGTTTTATGTTAGAAACAAGAGGGTCTAGCAACATGGTTAGTATGGTGAATTCACTTTGCTCTTTAAAGGAGTACTGCCTACCTCTCAGTGTTTCCTGGATCAGCAACATCACCTTTCTGCTGAATCTCCCCATTCAAGTGAAAGGGAAACGCTGCAGCTCTTATAAGAGAAGCATTCATACTAAAAGCAAGAGGGTCTTGCACCTCGTTAAGCATGGTGAACTGTGTTAGTTTTTGAAAGGAACGCATACTAACCTTCAGCCATTTCATGGGTGAGAAACATAACCTTTGTGCAAAATCACCGTATACAAGTGAAAGGGAGAAAAACTGCAGTTTTTTAAGAAAATCCTTGTATGTTAGAAACAAGAGGGTCTAGCAACATGGTTAGGATGGTGAATTCAGTTTGCTCTTTAAAGGAGTACTGCCTTGCTCTCAGGGTTTCCTGGATCAGCAACATAACCTTTCTGCTGAATCTCCCCATTCAAGTGAAAGGGAGAAGCACTGCAACTCTTGCAAGAGAAGCATTAATGTTACAAGGAACAGGGCCTTGCACCTTGTTAAGCATTTTGAACTGAGTTAGCTTTTGAAAGGAATGCTGCCCAACTGTCAGCATTTTCATGGGTGAGGATCTTCAACTTTGTGCAAAATCACCACATACAAGTAAAGGGGAGAAAAACTGCAAGTTTGTAATAGAATCTTTAATGTTAGACAAAAGAGGATCAAGCAACCTGGTTAGTATTGTGAATTCATTTTGCTCTTTAAAGGAATTCTGCCTACTTCTCACCGTTTCCCTGGATGAGCAACATAACCTTTGTGCTGAATCACCGCATTCAAGTGAAAGGGAAAAGCACTGTAGCTCTTGTAAGAGAAGGATTAATTTGACAAGCAAGACGGTCTTGCACCTTGTTAAGCATGGTGAACTGTGTTAGTTTTTGAAAGGAATGCTGCCTAACCTTCAGCCTTTTCATGGGTGAGGAACATAAACTTTGTGCAACATCACCGCCTAAAAGTGAATGGGAGAAAAACTGCAGTTTTTTAGGAGAATCCTTTTATGTTAGAAACAAGAGGGTCTAGCAACATGGTTAGTATGGTGAATTCAGTTTGCTGTTTAAAGGAGTACTTCCTAGCTCTCAGTGTTTCCTGGATCAGCAACATCACCTTTCTGCTGAATCTCCCTTTTCAGGTGAATGGGAGAAGCACCGTAGCTCTTGTAAGAGAAGCATTAATGCACCTTGTTAAGCATGGTGAACTGAGTTAGCTTTTGAAAGAAACGCTGCCCAACTGTCAGCGTTTTCATGGATGAAGATCTTCAACATTGTGCTAAATCACCGCATACAAGTAAATGGGAGAAAAACTGCAGGTTTCTAAGAGAATCTTTAATGTTAGGAAAAAGAGGGTCGAGCAACATGGTTAACATTTTGAAGTCAGTTTGCTCTTCAAGGGACTACTGCATAACTCTGAGTGTTTTCCTGGATGAGCAACATCACCTTTCTGCTGAATCACCCCATTCAAGTGAAAGGGAGAAGCACTGCAGCTCTTGCAAGAGAAGCATTAATGTTACAAGCAACAGGGCCTTGCACCTTGTCAAGCATGGTGAACTGAGTTAGCTTTTGAAAGGAATGCTGCCCAACTGTCAGCATTTTCATGGGTGAGGATCTTCATCTTTGTGCAAAATCACCACATACAGGTAAATGGGAGAAAGACTCCAGGTTTGTAAGAGAATCGTTAATGTTAGACAAAAGAGGGTCTAGCAACCTGGTAAGTATTGTGAATTCATTTTGCTCTTTAAAGGAATTCTGCCTACTTCTCACTGTTTTCCTGGATGAGAAACATCACCTTTGTGCTGAGTCACCGCATTCAAGTGAAAGGGAGAAGCACTGTAGCTCTTGTAAGAGAAGGATTAATGTTACAAGCAAGAGGGTCTTGCACTTTGTTAAGCTTGGTGAACTGTGTTAGTTTTTGAAAGGAACGCTGCCTAACCTTCAGCCTTTTCATGGGTGAGAAACATAACTTTTGTGGAAAATCACCGCATTCAAGTGAATGGGAGAAAAACTGCAGTTTTTTAAGAGAATCGTTTTATGTTAGAAACAAGAGGGTCTAGCAACATGGTTAGTATGGTGAATTCACTTTGCTCTTTAAAGGAGTACTGCCTACCTCTCAGTGTTTCCTGGATCAGCAACATAACTTTTGCTGAATCTCCCCATTCAAGTGAAAGGGAGAAGCACTGCAACTCTTGCAAGAGAAGCATTAATGTTACAAGGAACAGGGCCTTGCACCTTGTTAAGCATTTTGAACTGAGTTAGCTTTTGAAAGGAATGCTGCCCAACTGTCAGCATTTTCATGGGTGAGGATCTTCAACTTTGTGCAAAATCACCACATACAAGTAAAGGGGAGAAAAACTGCAAGTTTGTAATAGAATCTTTAATGTTAGACAAAAGAGGATCTAGCAACCTGGTTAGTATTGTGAATTCATTTTGCTCTTTAAAGGAATTCTGCCTACTTCTCACCGTTTCCCTGGATGAGCAACATAACCTTTGTGCTGAATCACCGCATTCAAGTGAAAGGGAAAAGCACTGTAGCTCTTGTAAGAGAAGGATTAATTTGACAAGCAAGACGGTCTTGCACCTTGTTAAGCATGGTGAACTGTGTTAGTTTTTGAAAGGAATGCTGCCTAACCTTCACCCTTTTCTTGGGTGAGGAACATAAACTTTGTGCAACATCACCGCCTAAAAGTGAATGGGAGAAAAACTGCAGTTTTTTAGGAGAATCCTTTTATGTTATAAACAAGAGGGACTAGCAACATGGTTAGTATGGTGAATTCACTTTGCTCTTTAAAGGAGTACTGCCTACCTCTCAGTGTTTCCTGGATCAGCAACATCACCTTTCTGCTGAATCTCCCCATTCAAGTGAAAGGGAAACGCTGCAGCTCTTATAAGAGAAGCATTCATACTAAAAGCAAGAGGGTCTTGCACCTCGTTAAGCATGGTGAACTGTGTTAGTTTTTGAAAGGAACGCATACTAACCTTCAGCCATTTCATGGGTGAGAAACATAACCTTTGTGCAAAATCACCGTATACAAGTGAAAGGGAGAAAAACTGCAGTTTTTTAAGAAAATCCTTGTATGTTAGAAACAAGAGGGTCTAGCAACATGGTTAGGATGGTGAATTCAGTTTGCTCTTTAAAGGAGTACTGCCTTGCTCTCAGGGTTTCCTGGATCAGCAACATAACCTTTCTGCTGAATCTCCCCATTCAAGTGAAAGGGAGAAGCACTGCAACTCTTGCAAGAGAAGCATTAATGTTACAAGGAACAGGGCCTTGCACCTTGTTAAGCATTTTGAACTGAGTTAGCTTTTGAAAGGAATGCTGCCCAACTGTCAGCATTTTCATGGGTGAGGATCTTCAACTTTGTGCAAAATCACCACATACAAGTAAAGGGGAGAAAAACTGCAAGTTTGTAATAGAATCTTTAATGTTAGACAAAAGAGGATCAAGCAACCTGGTTAGTATTGTGAATTCATTTTGCTCTTTAAAGGAATTCTGCCTACTTCTCACCGTTTCCCTGGATGAGCAACATAACCTTTGTGCTGAATCACCGCATTCAAGTGAAAGGGAAAAGCACTGTAGCTCTTGTAAGAGAAGGATTAATTTGACAAGCAAGACGGTCTTGCACCTTGTTAAGCATGGTGAACTGTGTTAGTTTTTGAAAGGAATGCTGCCTAACCTTCAGCCTTTTCATGGGTGAGGAACATAAACTTTGTGCAACATCACCGCCTAAAAGTGAATGGGAGAAAAACTGCAGTTTTTTAGGAGAATCCTTTTATGTTAGAAACAAGAGGGTCTAGCAACATGGTTAGTATGGTGAATTCAGTTTGCTGTTTAAAGGAGTACTTCCTAGCTCTCAGTGTTTCCTGGATCAGCAACATCACCTTTCTGCTGAATCTCCCTTTTCAGGTGAATGGGAGAAGCACCGTAGCTCTTGTAAGAGAAGCATTAATGCACCTTGTTAAGCATGGTGAACTGAGTTAGCTTTTGAAAGAAACGCTGCCCAACTGTCAGCGTTTTCATGGATGAAGATCTTCAACATTGTGCTAAATCACCGCATACAAGTAAATGGGAGAAAAACTGCAGGTTTCTAAGAGAATCTTTAATGTTAGGAAAAAGAGGGTCGAGCAACATGGTTAACATTTTGAAGTCAGTTTGCTCTTCAAGGGACTACTGCATAACTCTGAGTGTTTTCCTGGATGAGCAACATCACCTTTCTGCTGAATCACCCCATTCAAGTGAAAGGGAGAAGCACTGCAGCTCTTGCAAGAGAAGCATTAATGTTACCAGCAACAGGGCCTTGCACCTTGTTAAGCATGGTGAACTGAGTTAGCTTTTGAAAGGAATGCAGCCCAACTGTCAGCATTTTCATGGGTGAGGATCTTCAACTTTGTGCAAAATCACCACCTACAGGTAAATGGGAGAAAGATTCCAGGTTTGTAAGAGAATCTTTAATGTTAGACAAAAGAGGGTCTAGCAACCTGGTTAGTATTGTGAATTCATTTAGCTCTTTAAAGGAATTCTGCCTACTTCTCACTGTTTTCCTGGATGAGAAACATCACCTTTGTGCTGAATCACCACATTCAAGTGAAAGGGAGAAGCACTGTAGCTCTTGTAAGAGAAGGATTAATGTTACAAGCAAGAGGGTCTTGCACTTTGTTAAGCTTGGTGAACTGTGTTAGTTTTTGAAAGGAACGCTGCCTAACCTTCAGCCTTTTCATGGGTGAGAAACATAACTTTTGTGGAAAATCACCGCATTCAAGTGAATGGGAGAAAAACTGCAGTTTTTTAAGAGAATCGTTTTATGTTAGAAACAAGAGGGTCTAGCAACATGGTTAGTATGGTGAATTCACTTTGCTCTTTAAAGGAGTACTGCCTACCTCTCAGTGTTTCCTGGATCAGCAACATCACCTTTCTGCTGAATCTCCCCATTCAAGTGAAAGGGAAACGCTGCAGCTCTTATAAGAGAAGCATTCATACTAAAAGCAAGAGGGTCTTGCACCTCGTTAAGCATGGTGAACTGTGTTAGTTTTTGAAAGGAACGCATACTAACCTTCAGCCATTTCATGGGTGAGAAACATAACCTTTGTGCAAAATCACCGTATACAAGTGAAAGGGAGAAAAACTGCAGTTTTTTAAGAAAATCCTTGTATGTTAGAAACAAGAGGGTCTAGCAACATGGTTAGGATGGTGAATTCAGTTTGCTCTTTAAAGGAGTACTGCCTTGCTCTCAGGGTTTCCTGGATCAGCAACATAACCTTTCTGCTGAATCTCCCCATTCAAGTGAAAGGGAGAAGCACTGCAACTCTTGCAAGAGAAGCATTAATGTTACAAGGAACAGGGCCTTGCACCTTGTTAAGCATTTTGAACTGAGTTAGCTTTTGAAAGGAATGCTGCCCAACTGTCAGCATTTTCATGGGTGAGGATCTTCAACTTTGTGCAAAATCACCACATACAAGTAAAGGGGAGAAAAACTGCAAGTTTGTAATAGAATCTTTAATGTTAGACAAAAGAGGATCAAGCAACCTGGTTAGTATTGTGAATTCATTTTGCTCTTTAAAGGAATTCTGCCTACTTCTCACCGTTTCCCTGGATGAGCAACATAACCTTTGTGCTGAATCACCGCATTCAAGTGAAAGGGAAAAGCACTGTAGCTCTTGTAAGAGAAGGATTAATTTGACAAGCAAGACGGTCTTGCACCTTGTTAAGCATGGTGAACTGTGTTAGTTTTTGAAAGGAATGCTGCCTAACCTTCAGCCTTTTCATGGGTGAGGAACATAAACTTTGTGCAACATCACCGCCTAAAAGTGAATGGGAGAAAAACTGCAGTTTTTTAGGAGAATCCTTTTATGTTAGAAACAAGAGGGTCTAGCAACATGGTTAGTATGGTGAATTCAGTTTGCTGTTTAAAGGAGTACTTCCTAGCTCTCAGTGTTTCCTGGATCAGCAACATCACCTTTCTGCTGAATCTCCCTTTTCAGGTGAATGGGAGAAGCACCGTAGCTCTTGTAAGAGAAGCATTAATGCACCTTGTTAAGCATGGTGAACTGAGTTAGCTTTTGAAAGAAACGCTGCCCAACTGTCAGCGTTTTCATGGATGAAGATCTTCAACATTGTGCTAAATCACCGCATACAAGTAAATGGGAGAAAAACTGCAGGTTTCTAAGAGAATCTTTAATGTTAGGAAAAAGAGGGTCGAGCAACATGGTTAACATTTTGAAGTCAGTTTGCTCTTCAAGGGACTACTGCATAACTCTGAGTGTTTTCCTGGATGAGCAACATCACCTTTCTGCTGAATCACCCCATTCAAGTGAAAGGGAGAAGCACTGCAGCTCTTGCAAGAGAAGCATTAATGTTACAAGCAACAGGGCCTTGCACCTTGTCAAGCATGGTGAACTGAGTTAGCTTTTGAAAGGAATGCTGCCCAACTGTCAGCATTTTCATGGGTGAGGATCTTCATCTTTGTGCAAAATCACCACATACAGGTAAATGGGAGAAAGACTCCAGGTTTGTAAGAGAATCGTTAATGTTAGACAAAAGAGGGTCTAGCAACCTGGTAAGTATTGTGAATTCATTTTGCTCTTTAAAGGAATTCTGCCTACTTCTCACTGTTTTCCTGGATGAGAAACATCACCTTTGTGCTGAGTCACCGCATTCAAGTGAAAGGGAGAAGCACTGTAGCTCTTGTAAGAGAAGGATTAATGTTACAAGCAAGAGGGTCTTGCACTTTGTTAAGCTTGGTGAACTGTGTTAGTTTTTGAAAGGAACGCTGCCTAACCTTCAGCCTTTTCATGGGTGAGAAACATAACTTTTGTGGAAAATCACCGCATTCAAGTGAATGGGAGAAAAACTGCAGTTTTTTAAGAGAATCGTTTTATGTTAGAAACAAGAGGGTCTAGCAACATGGTTAGTATGGTGAATTCACTTTGCTCTTTAAAGGAGTACTGCCTACCTCTCAGTGTTTCCTGGATCAGCAACATAACTTTTGCTGAATCTCCCCATTCAAGTGAAAGGGAGAAGCACTGCAACTCTTGCAAGAGAAGCATTAATGTTACAAGGAACAGGGCCTTGCACCTTGTTAAGCATTTTGAACTGAGTTAGCTTTTGAAAGGAATGCTGCCCAACTGTCAGCATTTTCATGGGTGAGGATCTTCAACTTTGTGCAAAATCACCACATACAAGTAAAGGGGAGAAAAACTGCAAGTTTGTAATAGAATCTTTAATGTTAGACAAAAGAGGATCTAGCAACCTGGTTAGTATTGTGAATTCATTTTGCTCTTTAAAGGAATTCTGCCTACTTCTCACCGTTTCCCTGGATGAGCAACATAACCTTTGTGCTGAATCACCGCATTCAAGTGAAAGGGAAAAGCACTGTAGCTCTTGTAAGAGAAGGATTAATTTGACAAGCAAGACGGTCTTGCACCTTGTTAAGCATGGTGAACTGTGTTAGTTTTTGAAAGGAATGCTGCCTAACCTTCACCCTTTTCTTGGGTGAGGAACATAAACTTTGTGCAACATCACCGCCTAAAAGTGAATGGGAGAAAAACTGCAGTTTTTTAGGAGAATCCTTTTATGTTATAAACAAGAGGGACTAGCAACATGGTTAGTATGGTGAATTCACTTTGCTCTTTAAAGGAGTACTGCCTACCTCTCAGTGTTTCCTGGATCAGCAACATCACCTTTCTGCTGAATCTCCCCATTCAAGTGAAAGGGAAACGCTGCAGCTCTTATAAGAGAAGCATTCATACTAAAAGCAAGAGGGTCTTGCACCTCGTTAAGCATGGTGAACTGTGTTAGTTTTTGAAAGGAACGCATACTAACCTTCAGCCATTTCATGGGTGAGAAACATAACCTTTGTGCAAAATCACCGTATACAAGTGAAAGGGAGAAAAACTGCAGTTTTTTAAGAAAATCCTTGTATGTTAGAAACAAGAGGGTCTAGCAACATGGTTAGGATGGTGAATTCAGTTTGCTCTTTAAAGGAGTACTGCCTTGCTCTCAGGGTTTCCTGGATCAGCAACATAACCTTTCTGCTGAATCTCCCCATTCAAGTGAAAGGGAGAAGCACTGCAACTCTTGCAAGAGAAGCATTAATGTTACAAGGAACAGGGCCTTGCACCTTGTTAAGCATTTTGAACTGAGTTAGCTTTTGAAAGGAATGCTGCCCAACTGTCAGCATTTTCATGGGTGAGGATCTTCAACTTTGTGCAAAATCACCACATACAAGTAAAGGGGAGAAAAACTGCAAGTTTGTAATAGAATCTTTAATGTTAGACAAAAGAGGATCAAGCAACCTGGTTAGTATTGTGAATTCATTTTGCTCTTTAAAGGAATTCTGCCTACTTCTCACCGTTTCCCTGGATGAGCAACATAACCTTTGTGCTGAATCACCGCATTCAAGTGAAAGGGAAAAGCACTGTAGCTCTTGTAAGAGAAGGATTAATTTGACAAGCAAGACGGTCTTGCACCTTGTTAAGCATGGTGAACTGTGTTAGTTTTTGAAAGGAATGCTGCCTAACCTTCAGCCTTTTCATGGGTGAGGAACATAAACTTTGTGCAACATCACCGCCTAAAAGTGAATGGGAGAAAAACTGCAGTTTTTTAGGAGAATCCTTTTATGTTAGAAACAAGAGGGTCTAGCAACATGGTTAGTATGGTGAATTCAGTTTGCTGTTTAAAGGAGTACTTCCTAGCTCTCAGTGTTTCCTGGATCAGCAACATCACCTTTCTGCTGAATCTCCCTTTTCAGGTGAATGGGAGAAGCACCGTAGCTCTTGTAAGAGAAGCATTAATGCACCTTGTTAAGCATGGTGAACTGAGTTAGCTTTTGAAAGAAACGCTGCCCAACTGTCAGCGTTTTCATGGATGAAGATCTTCAACATTGTGCTAAATCACCGCATACAAGTAAATGGGAGAAAAACTGCAGGTTTCTAAGAGAATCTTTAATGTTAGGAAAAAGAGGGTCGAGCAACATGGTTAACATTTTGAAGTCAGTTTGCTCTTCAAGGGACTACTGCATAACTCTGAGTGTTTTCCTGGATGAGCAACATCACCTTTCTGCTGAATCACCCCATTCAAGTGAAAGGGAGAAGCACTGCAGCTCTTGCAAGAGAAGCATTAATGTTACCAGCAACAGGGCCTTGCACCTTGTTAAGCATGGTGAACTGAGTTAGCTTTTGAAAGGAATGCAGCCCAACTGTCAGCATTTTCATGGGTGAGGATCTTCAACTTTGTGCAAAATCACCACCTACAGGTAAATGGGAGAAAGATTCCAGGTTTGTAAGAGAATCTTTAATGTTAGACAAAAGAGGGTCTAGCAACCTGGTTAGTATTGTGAATTCATTTAGCTCTTTAAAGGAATTCTGCCTACTTCTCACTGTTTTCCTGGATGAGAAACATCACCTTTGTGCTGAATCACCACATTCAAGTGAAAGGGAGAAGCACTGTAGCTCTTGTAAGAGAAGGATTAATGTTACAAGCAAGAGGGTCTTGCACTTTGTTAAGCATGGTGAACTGTGTTAGTTTTTGAAAGGAACGCTGCCTAACCTTCAGCCTTTTCATGGGTGAGAAACATAACTTTTGTGGAAAATCACCGCATACAAGTGAATGGGAGAAAAACTGCAGTTTTTTAAGAGAATCGTTTTATGTTAGAAACAAGAGGGTCTAGCAACATGGTTAGTATGGTGAATTCAGTTTGCTCTTTAAAGGAGTACTGCCTACCTCTCAGTGTTTCCTGGATCAGCAACATCACCTTTCTGCTGAATCTCCCCATTCAAGTGAAAGGGAAACGCTGCAGCTCTTATAAGAGAAGCATTCATACTAAAAGCAAGAGGGTCTTGCACCTCGTTAAGCATGGTGAACTGTGTTAGTTTTTGAAAGGAACGCATACTAACCTTCAGCCATTTCATGGGTGAGAAACATAACCTTTGTGCAAAATCACCGCATACAAGTGAAAGGGAGAAAAACTGCAGTTGTTTAAGAAAATCCTTGTATGTTAGAAACAAGAGGGTCTAGCAACATGGTTAGGATGGTGAATTCAGTTTGCTCTTTAAAGGAGTACAGCCTTGCTCTCAGGGTTTCCTGGATCAGCAACATAACCTTTCTGCTGAATCTCCCCATTCAAGTGAAAGGGAGAAGCACTGCAACTCTTGCAAGAGAAGCATTAATGTTACAAGGAACAGGGCCTTGCACCTTGTTAAGCAGTTTGAACTGAGTTAGCTTTTGAAAGGAATGTTGCCCAACTGTCAACATTTTCATGGGTGAGGATCTTCAACTTTGTGCAAAATCACCACATACAAGTAAAGGGGAGAAAAACTGCAAGTTTGTAATAGAATCTTTAATGTTAGACAAAAGAGGATCTAGCAACCTGGTTAGTATTCTGAATTCATTTTGCTCTTTAAAGGAATTCTGCCTACTTCTCACCGTTTCCCTGGATGAGCAACATAACCTTTGTGCTGAATCACCGCATTCAAGTGAAAGGGAAAAGCACTGTAGCTCTTGTAAGAGAAGGATTAATTTGACAAGCAAGACGGTCTTGCACCTTGTTAAGCATGGTGAACTGTGTTAGTTTTTGAAAGGAATGCTGCCTAACCTTCAGCCTTTTCATGGGTGAGGAACATAAACTTTGTGCAACATCACCGCCTAAAAGTGAATGGGAGAAAAACTGCAGTTTTTTAGGAGAATCCTTTTATGTTAGAAACAAGAGGGTCTAGCAACATGGTTAGTATGGTGAATTCAGTTTGCTGTTTAAAGGAGTACTTCCTAGCTCTCAGTGTTTCCTGGATCAGCAACATCACCTTTCTGCTGAATCTCCCTTTTCAGGTGAATGGGAGAAGCACCGTAGCTCTTGTAAGAGAAGCATTAATGCACCTTGTTAAGCATGGTGACCTGAGTTAGCTTTTGAAAGAAACGCTGCCCAACTGTCAGCGTTTTCATGGATGAAGATCTTCAACATTGTGCTAAATCACCGCATACAAGTAAATGGGAGAAAAACTGCAGGTTTCTAAGAGAATCTTTAATGTTAGGAAAAAGAGGGTCGAGCAACATGGTTAACATTTTGAAGTCAGTTTGCTCTTCAAGGGACTACTGCATAACTCTGAGTGTTTTCCTGGATGAGCAACATCACCTTTCTGCTGAATCACCCCATTCAAGTGAAAGGGAGAAGCACTGCAGCTCTTGCAAGAGAAGCATTAATGTTACCAGCAACAGGGCCTTGCACCTTGTTAAGCATGGTGAACTGAGTTAGCTTTTGAAAGGAATGCAGCCCAACTGTCAGCATTTTCATGGGTGAGGATCTTCAACTTTGTGCAAAATCACCACCTACAGGTAAATGGGAGAAAGATTCCAGGTTTGTAAGAGAATCTTTAATGTTAGACAAAAGAGGGTCTAGCAACCTGGTTAGTATTGTGAATTCATTTAGCTCTTTAAAGGAATTCTGCCTACTTCTCACTGTTTTCCTGGATGAGAAACATCACCTTTGTGCTGAATCACCACATTCAAGTGAAAGGGAGAAGCACTGTAGCTCTTGTAAGAGAAGGATTAATGTTACAAGCAAGAGGGTCTTGCACTTTGTTAAGCATGGTGAACTGTGTTAGTTTTTGAAAGGAACGCTGCCTAACCTTCAGCCTTTTCATGGGTGAGAAACATAACTTTTGTGGAAAATCACCGCATACAAGTGAATGGGAGAAAAACTGCAGTTTTTTAAGAGAATCGTTTTATGTTAGAAACAAGAGGGTCTAGCAACATGGTTAGTATGGTGAATTCAGTTTGCTCTTTAAAGGAGTACTGCCTACCTCTCAGTGTTTCCTGGATCAGCAACATCACCTTTCTGCTGAATCTCCCCATTCAAGTGAAAGGGAAACGCTGCAGCTCTTATAAGAGAAGCATTCATACTAAAAGCAAGAGGGTCTTGCACCTCGTTAAGCATGGTGAACTGTGTTAGTTTTTGAAAGGAACGCATACTAACCTTCAGCCATTTCATGGGTGAGAAACATAACCTTTGTGCAAAATCACCGCATACAAGTGAAAGGGAGAAAAACTGCAGTTGTTTAAGAAAATCCTTGTATGTTAGAAACAAGAGGGTCTAGCAACATGGTTAGGATGGTGAATTCAGTTTGCTCTTTAAAGGAGTACAGCCTTGCTCTCAGGGTTTCCTGGATCAGCAACATAACCTTTCTGCTGAATCTCCCCATTCAAGTGAAAGGGAGAAGCACTGCAACTCTTGCAAGAGAAGCATTAATGTTACAAGGAACAGGGCCTTGCACCTTGTTAAGCAGTTTGAACTGAGTTAGCTTTTGAAAGGAATGTTGCCCAACTGTCAACATTTTCATGGGTGAGGATCTTCAACTTTGTGCAAAATCACCACATACAAGTAAAGGGGAGAAAAACTGCAAGTTTGTAATAGAATCTTTAATGTTAGACAAAAGAGGATCTAGCAACCTGGTTAGTATTCTGAATTCATTTTGCTCTTTAAAGGAATTCTGCCTACTTCTCACCGTTTCCCTGGATGAGCAACATAACCTTTGTGCTGAATCACCGCATTCAAGTGAAAGGGAAAAGCACTGTAGCTCTTGTAAGAGAAGGATTAATTTGACAAGCAAGACGGTCTTGCACCTTGTTAAGCATGGTGAACTGTGTTAGTTTTTGAAAGGAATGCTGCCTAACCTTCAGCCTTTTCATGGGTGAGGAACATAAACTTTGTACAACATCACCGCCTAACAGTGAATGGGAGAAAAACTGCAGTTTTTTAGGAGAATCCTTTTATGTTAGAAACAAGAGGGTCTAGCAACATGGTTAGTATGGTGAATTCAGTTTGCTGTTTAAAGGAGTACTTCCTAGCTCTCAGTGTTTCCTGGATCAGCAACATCACCTTTCTGCTGAATCTCCCTTTTCAGGTGAATGGGAGAAGCACCGTAGCTCTTGTAAGAGAAGCATTAATGCACCTTGTTAAGCATGGTGAACTGAGTTAGCTTTTGAAAGAAACGCTGCCCAACTGTCAGCGTTTTCATGGATGAAGATCTTCAACATTGTGCTAAATCACCGCATACAAGTAAATGGGAGAAAAACTGCAGGTTTCTAAGAGAATCTTTAATGTTAGGAAAAAGAGGGTCGAGCAACATGGTTAACATTTTGAAGTCAGTTTGCTCTTCAAGGGACTACTGCATAACTCTGAGTGTTTTCCTGGATGAGCAACATCACCTTTCTGCTGAATCACCCCATTCAAGTGAAAGGGAGAAGCACTGCAGCTCTTGCAAGAGAAGCATTAATGTTACAAGCAACAGGGCCTTGCACCTTGTCAAGCATGGTGAACTGAGTTAGCTTTTGAAAGGAATGCTGCCCAACTGTCAGCATTTTCATGGGTGAGGATCTTCATCTTTGTGCAAAATCACCACATACAGGTAAATGGGAGAAAGACTCCAGGTTTGTAAGAGAATCGTTAATGTTAGACAAAAGAGGGTCTAGCAACCTGGTAAGTATTGTGAATTCATTTTGCTCTTTAAAGGAATTCTGCCTACTTCTCACTGTTTTCCTGGATGAGAAACATCACCTTTGTGCTGAGTCACCGCATTCAAGTGAAAGGGAGAAGCACTGTAGCTCTTGTAAGAGAAGGATTAATGTTACAAGCAAGAGGGTCTTGCACTTTGTTAAGCTTGGTGAACTGTGTTAGTTTTTGAAAGGAACGCTGCCTAACCTTCAGCCTTTTCATGGGTGAGAAACATAACTTTTGTGGAAAATCACCGCATTCAAGTGAATGGGAGAAAAACTGCAGTTTTTTAAGAGAATCGTTTTATGTTAGAAACAAGAGGGTCTAGCAACATGGTTAGTATGGTGAATTCACTTTGCTCTTTAAAGGAGTACTGCCTACCTCTCAGTGTTTCCTGGATCAGCAACATCACCTTTCTGCTGAATCTCCCCATTCAAGTGAAAGGGAAACGCTGCAGCTCTTATAAGAGAAGCATTCATACTAAAAGCAAGAGGGTCTTGCACCTCGTTAAGCATGGTGAACTGTGTTAGTTTTTGAAAGGAACGCATACTAACCTTCAGCCATTTCATGGGTGAGAAACATAACCTTTGTGCAAAATCACCGTATACAAGTGAAAGGGAGAAAAACTGCAGTTTTTTAAGAAAATCCTTGTATGTTAGAAACAAGAGGGTCTAGCAACATGGTTAGGATGGTGAATTCAGTTTGCTCTTTAAAGGAGTACTGCCTTGCTCTCAGGGTTTCCTGGATCAGCAACATAACCTTTCTGCTGAATCTCCCCATTCAAGTGAAAGGGAGAAGCACTGCAACTCTTGCAAGAGAAGCATTAATGTTACAAGGAACAGGGCCTTGCACCTTGTTAAGCATTTTGAACTGAGTTAGCTTTTGAAAGGAATGCTGCCCAACTGTCAGCATTTTCATGGGTGAGGATCTTCAACTTTGTGCAAAATCACCACATACAAGTAAAGGGGAGAAAAACTGCAAGTTTGTAATAGAATCTTTAATGTTAGACAAAAGAGGATCAAGCAACCTGGTTAGTATTGTGAATTCATTTTGCTCTTTAAAGGAATTCTGCCTACTTCTCACCGTTTCCCTGGATGAGCAACATAACCTTTGTGCTGAATCACCGCATTCAAGTGAAAGGGAAAAGCACTGTAGCTCTTGTAAGAGAAGGATTAATTTGACAAGCAAGACGGTCTTGCACCTTGTTAAGCATGGTGAACTGTGTTAGTTTTTGAAAGGAATGCTGCCTAACCTTCAGCCTTTTCATGGGTGAGGAACATAAACTTTGTGCAACATCACCGCCTAAAAGTGAATGGGAGAAAAACTGCAGTTTTTTAGGAGAATCCTTTTATGTTAGAAACAAGAGGGTCTAGCAACATGGTTAGTATGGTGAATTCAGTTTGCTGTTTAAAGGAGTACTTCCTAGCTCTCAGTGTTTCCTGGATCAGCAACATCACCTTTCTGCTGAATCTCCCTTTTCAGGTGAATGGGAGAAGCACCGTAGCTCTTGTAAGAGAAGCATTAATGCACCTTGTTAAGCATGGTGAACTGAGTTAGCTTTTGAAAGAAACGCTGCCCAACTGTCAGCGTTTTCATGGATGAAGATCTTCAACATTGTGCTAAATCACCGCATACAAGTAAATGGGAGAAAAACTGCAGGTTTCTAAGAGAATCTTTAATGTTAGGAAAAAGAGGGTCGAGCAACATGGTTAACATTTTGAAGTCAGTTTGCTCTTCAAGGGACTACTGCATAACTCTGAGTGTTTTCCTGGATGAGCAACATCACCTTTCTGCTGAATCACCCCATTCAAGTGAAAGGGAGAAGCACTGCAGCTCTTGCAAGAGAAGCATTAATGTTACAAGCAACAGGGCCTTGCACCTTGTTAAGCATGGTGAACTGAGTTAGCTTTTGAAAGGAATGCAGCCCAACTGTCAGCATTTTCATGGGTGAGGATCTTCAACTTTGTGCAAAATCACCACCTACAGGTAAATGGGAGAAAGATTCCAGGTTTGTAAGAGAATCTTTAATGTTAGACAAAAGAGGGTCTAGCAACCTGGTTAGTATTGTGAATTCATTTTGCTCTTTAAAGGAATTCTGCCTACTTCTCACTGTTTTCCTGGATGAGAAACATCACCTTTGTGCTGAATCACCACATTCAAGTGAAAGGGAGAAGCACTGTAGCTCTTGTAAGAGAAGGATTAATGTTACAAGCAAGAGGGTCTTGCACTTTGTTAAGCATGGTGAACTGTGTTAGTTTTTGAAAGGAACGCTGCCTAACCTTCAGCCTTTTCATGGGTGAGAAACATAACTTTTGTGGAAAATCACCGCATACAAGTGAATGGGAGAAAAACTGCAGTTTTTTAAGAGAATCGTTTTATGTTAGAAACAAGAGGGTCTAGCAACATGGTTAGTATGGTGAATTCAGTTTGCTCTTTAAAGGAGTACTGCCTACCTCTCAGTGTTTCCTGGATCAGCAACATCACCTTTCTGCTGAATCTCCCCATTCAAGTGAAAGGGAAACGCTGCAGCTCTTATAAGAGAAGCATTCATACTAAAAGCAAGAGGGTCTTGCACCTCGTTAAGCATGGTGAACTGTGTTAGTTTTTGAAAGGAACGCATACTAACCTTCAGCCATTTCATGGGTGAGAAACATAACCTTTGTGCAAAATCACCGCATACAAGTGAAAGGGAGAAAAACTGCAGTTGTTTAAGAAAATCCTTGTATGTTAGAAACAAGAGGGTCTAGCAACATGGTTAGGATGGTGAATTCAGTTTGCTCTTTAAAGGAGTACAGCCTTGCTCTCAGGGTTTCCTGGATCAGCAACATAACCTTTCTGCTGAATCTCCCCATTCAAGTGAAAGGGAGAAGCACTGCAACTCTTGCAAGAGAAGCATTAATGTTACAAGGAACAGGGCCTTGCACCTTGTTAAGCAGTTTGAACTGAGTTAGCTTTTGAAAGGAATGTTGCCCAACTGTCAACATTTTCATGGGTGAGGATCTTCAACTTTGTGCAAAATCACCACATACAAGTAAAGGGGAGAAAAACTGCAAGTTTGTAATAGAATCTTTAATGTTAGACAAAAGAGGATCTAGCAACCTGGTTAGTATTCTGAATTCATTTTGCTCTTTAAAGGAATTCTGCCTACTTCTCACCGTTTCCCTGGATGAGCAACATAACCTTTGTGCTGAATCACCGCATTCAAGTGAAAGGGAAAAGCACTGTAGCTCTTGTAAGAGAAGGATTAATTTGACAAGCAAGACGGTCTTGCACCTTGTTAAGCATGGTGAACTGTGTTAGTTTTTGAAAGGAATGCTGCCTAACCTTCAGCCTTTTCATGGGTGAGGAACATAAACTTTGTACAACATCACCGCCTAACAGTGAATGGGAGAAAAACTGCAGTTTTTTAGGAGAATCCTTTTATGTTAGAAACAAGAGGGTCTAGCAACATGGTTAGTATGGTGAATTCAGTTTGCTGTTTAAAGGAGTACTTCCTAGCTCTCAGTGTTTCCTGGATCAGCAACATCACCTTTCTGCTGAATCTCCCTTTTCAGGTGAATGGGAGAAGCACCGTAGCTCTTGTAAGAGAAGCATTAATGCACCTTGTTAAGCATGGTGAACTGAGTTAGCTTTTGAAAGAAACGCTGCCCAACTGTCAGCGTTTTCATGGATGAAGATCTTCAACATTGTGCTAAATCACCGCATACAAGTAAATGGGAGAAAAACTGCAGGTTTCTAAGAGAATCTTTAATGTTAGGAAAAAGAGGGTCGAGCAACATGGTTAACATTTTGAAGTCAGTTTGCTCTTCAAGGGACTACTGCATAACTCTGAGTGTTTTCCTGGATGAGCAACATCACCTTTCTGCTGAATCACCCCATTCAAGTGAAAGGGAGAAGCACTGCAGCTCTTGCAAGAGAAGCATTAATGTTACAAGCAACAGGGCCTTGCACCTTGTCAAGCATGGTGAACTGAGTTAGCTTTTGAAAGGAATGCTGCCCAACTGTCAGCATTTTCATGGGTGAGGATCTTCATCTTTGTGCAAAATCACCACATACAGGTAAATGGGAGAAAGACTCCAGGTTTGTAAGAGAATCGTTAATGTTAGACAAAAGAGGGTCTAGCAACCTGGTAAGTATTGTGAATTCATTTTGCTCTTTAAAGGAATTCTGCCTACTTCTCACTGTTTTCCTGGATGAGAAACATCACCTTTGTGCTGAGTCACCGCATTCAAGTGAAAGGGAGAAGCACTGTAGCTCTTGTAAGAGAAGGATTAATGTTACAAGCAAGAGGGTCTTGCACTTTGTTAAGCTTGGTGAACTGTGTTAGTTTTTGAAAGGAACGCTGCCTAACCTTCAGCCTTTTCATGGGTGAGAAACATAACTTTTGTGGAAAATCACCGCATTCAAGTGAATGGGAGAAAAACTGCAGTTTTTTAAGAGAATCGTTTTATGTTAGAAACAAGAGGGTCTAGCAACATGGTTAGTATGGTGAATTCACTTTGCTCTTTAAAGGAGTACTGCCTACCTCTCAGTGTTTCCTGGATCAGCAACATCACCTTTCTGCTGAATCTCCCCATTCAAGTGAAAGGGAAACGCTGCAGCTCTTATAAGAGAAGCATTCATACTAAAAGCAAGAGGGTCTTGCACCTCGTTAAGCATGGTGAACTGTGTTAGTTTTTGAAAGGAACGCATACTAACCTTCAGCCATTTCATGGGTGAGAAACATAACCTTTGTGCAAAATCACCGTATACAAGTGAAAGGGAGAAAAACTGCAGTTTTTTAAGAAAATCCTTGTATGTTAGAAACAAGAGGGTCTAGCAACATGGTTAGGATGGTGAATTCAGTTTGCTCTTTAAAGGAGTACTGCCTTGCTCTCAGGGTTTCCTGGATCAGCAACATAACCTTTCTGCTGAATCTCCCCATTCAAGTGAAAGGGAGAAGCACTGCAACTCTTGCAAGAGAAGCATTAATGTTACAAGGAACAGGGCCTTGCACCTTGTTAAGCATTTTGAACTGAGTTAGCTTTTGAAAGGAATGCTGCCCAACTGTCAGCATTTTCATGGGTGAGGATCTTCAACTTTGTGCAAAATCACCACATACAAGTAAAGGGGAGAAAAACTGCAAGTTTGTAATAGAATCTTTAATGTTAGACAAAAGAGGATCAAGCAACCTGGTTAGTATTGTGAATTCATTTTGCTCTTTAAAGGAATTCTGCCTACTTCTCACCGTTTCCCTGGATGAGCAACATAACCTTTGTGCTGAATCACCGCATTCAAGTGAAAGGGAAAAGCACTGTAGCTCTTGTAAGAGAAGGATTAATTTGACAAGCAAGACGGTCTTGCACCTTGTTAAGCATGGTGAACTGTGTTAGTTTTTGAAAGGAATGCTGCCTAACCTTCAGCCTTTTCATGGGTGAGGAACATAAACTTTGTGCAACATCACCGCCTAAAAGTGAATGGGAGAAAAACTGCAGTTTTTTAGGAGAATCCTTTTATGTTAGAAACAAGAGGGTCTAGCAACATGGTTAGTATGGTGAATTCAGTTTGCTGTTTAAAGGAGTACTTCCTAGCTCTCAGTGTTTCCTGGATCAGCAACATCACCTTTCTGCTGAATCTCCCTTTTCAGGTGAATGGGAGAAGCACCGTAGCTCTTGTAAGAGAAGCATTAATGCACCTTGTTAAGCATGGTGAACTGAGTTAGCTTTTGAAAGAAACGCTGCCCAACTGTCAGCGTTTTCATGGATGAAGATCTTCAACATTGTGCTAAATCACCGCATACAAGTAAATGGGAGAAAAACTGCAGGTTTCTAAGAGAATCTTTAATGTTAGGAAAAAGAGGGTCGAGCAACATGGTTAACATTTTGAAGTCAGTTTGCTCTTCAAGGGACTACTGCATAACTCTGAGTGTTTTCCTGGATGAGCAACATCACCTTTCTGCTGAATCACCCCATTCAAGTGAAAGGGAGAAGCACTGCAGCTCTTGCAAGAGAAGCATTAATGTTACAAGCAACAGGGCCTTGCACCTTGTTAAGCATTTTGAACTGAGTTAGCTTTTGAAAGGAATGCTGCCCAACTGTCAGCATTTTCATGGGTGAGGATCTTCAACTTTGTGCAAAATCACCACATACAAGTAAAGGGGAGAAAAACTGCAAGTTTGTAATAGAATCTTTAATGTTAGACAAAAGAGGATCAAGCAACCTGGTTAGTATTGTGAATTCATTTTGCTCTTTAAAGGAATTCTGCCTACTTCTCACCGTTTCCCTGGATGAGCAACATAACCTTTGTGCTGAATCACCGCATTCAAGTGAAAGGGAAAAGCACTGTAGCTCTTGTAAGAGAAGGATTAATTTGACAAGCAAGACGGTCTTGCACCTTGTTAAGCATGGTGAACTGTGTTAGTTTTTGAAAGGAATGCTGCCTAACCTTCAGCCTTTTCATGGGTGAGGAACATAAACTTTGTGCAACATCACCGCCTAAAAGTGAATGGGAGAAAAACTGCAGTTTTTTAGGAGAATCCTTTTATGTTAGAAACAAGAGGGTCTAGCAACATGGTTAGTATGGTGAATTCAGTTTGCTGTTTAAAGGAGTACTTCCTAGCTCTCAGTGTTTCCTGGATCAGCAACATCACCTTTCTGCTGAATCTCCCTTTTCAGGTGAATGGGAGAAGCACCGTAGCTCTTGTAAGAGAAGCATTAATGCACCTTGTTAAGCATGGTGAACTGAGTTAGCTTTTGAAAGAAACGCTGCCCAACTGTCAGCGTTTTCATGGATGAAGATCTTCAACATTGTGCTAAATCACCGCATACAAGTAAATGGGAGAAAAACTGCAGGTTTCTAAGAGAATCTTTAATGTTAGGAAAAAGAGGGTCGAGCAACATGGTTAACATTTTGAAGTCAGTTTGCTCTTCAAGGGACTACTGCATAACTCTGAGTGTTTTCCTGGATGAGCAACATCACCTTTCTGCTGAATCACCCCATTCAAGTGAAAGGGAGAAGCACTGCAGCTCTTGCAAGAGAAGCATTAATGTTACAAGCAACAGGGCCTTGCACCTTGTCAAGCATGGTGAACTGAGTTAGCTTTTGAAAGGAATGCTGCCCAACTGTCAGCATTTTCATGGGTGAGGATCTTCATCTTTGTGCAAAATCACCACATACAGGTAAATGGGAGAAAGACTCCAGGTTTGTAAGAGAATCGTTAATGTTAGACAAAAGAGGGTCTAGCAACCTGGTAAGTATTGTGAATTCATTTTGCTCTTTAAAGGAATTCTGCCTACTTCTCACTGTTTTCCTGGATGAGAAACATCACCTTTGTGCTGAGTCACCGCATTCAAGTGAAAGGGAGAAGCACTGTAGCTCTTGTAAGAGAAGGATTAATGTTACAAGCAAGAGGGTCTTGCACTTTGTTAAGCTTGGTGAACTGTGTTAGTTTTTGAAAGGAACGCTGCCTAACCTTCAGCCTTTTCATGGGTGAGAAACATAACTTTTGTGGAAAATCACCGCATTCAAGTGAATGGGAGAAAAACTGCAGTTTTTTAAGAGAATCGTTTTATGTTAGAAACAAGAGGGTCTAGCAACATGGTTAGTATGGTGAATTCACTTTGCTCTTTAAAGGAGTACTGCCTACCTCTCAGTGTTTCCTGGATCAGCAACATCACCTTTCTGCTGAATCTCCCCTTTCAAGTGAAAGGGAAACGCTGCAGCTCTTATAAGAGAAGCATTCATACTAAAAGCAAGAGGGTCTTGCACCTCGTTAAGCATGGTGAACTGTGTTAGTTTTTGAAAGGAACGCATACTAACCTTCAGCCATTTCATGGGTGAGAAACATAACCTTTGTGCAAAATCACCGTATACAAGTGAAAGGGAGAAAAACTGCAGTTTTTTAAGAAAATCCTTGTATGTTAGAAACAAGAGGGTCTAGCAACATGGTTAGGATGGTGAATTCAGTTTGCTCTTTAAAGGAGTACTGCCTTGCTCTCAGGGTTTCCTGGATCAGCAACATAACCTTTCTGCTGAATCTCCCCATTCAAGTGAAAGGGAGAAGCACTGCAACTCTTGCAAGAGAAGCATTAATGTTACAAGGAACAGGGCCTTGCACCTTGTTAAGCATTTTGAACTGAGTTAGCTTTTGAAAGGAATGCTGCCCAACTGTCAGCATTTTCATGGGTGAGGATCTTCAACTTTGTGCAAAATCACCACATACAAGTAAAGGGGAGAAAAACTGCAAGTTTGTAATAGAATCTTTAATGTTAGACAAAAGAGGATCAAGCAACCTGGTTAGTATTGTGAATTCATTTTGCTCTTTAAAGGAATTCTGCCTACTTCTCACCGTTTCCCTGGATGAGCAACATAACCTTTGTGCTGAATCACCGCATTCAAGTGAAAGGGAAAAGCACTGTAGCTCTTGTAAGAGAAGGATTAATTTGACAAGCAAGACGGTCTTGCACCTTGTTAAGCATGGTGAACTGTGTTAGTTTTTGAAAGGAATGCTGCCTAACCTTCAGCCTTTTCATGGGTGAGGAACATAAACTTTGTGCAACATCACCGCCTAAAAGTGAATGGGAGAAAAACTGCAGTTTTTTAGGAGAATCCTTTTATGTTAGAAACAAGAGGGTCTAGCAACATGGTTAGTATGGTGAATTCAGTTTGCTGTTTAAAGGAGTACTTCCTAGCTCTCAGTGTTTCCTGGATCAGCAACATCACCTTTCTGCTGAATCTCCCTTTTCAGGTGAATGGGAGAAGCACCGTAGCTCTTGTAAGAGAAGCATTAATGCACCTTGTTAAGCATGGTGAACTGAGTTAGCTTTTGAAAGAAACGCTGCCCAACTGTCAGCGTTTTCATGGATGAAGATCTTCAACATTGTGCTAAATCACCGCATACAAGTAAATGGGAGAAAAACTGCAGGTTTCTAAGAGAATCTTTAATGTTAGGAAAAAGAGGGTCGAGCAACATGGTTAACATTTTGAAGTCAGTTTGCTCTTCAAGGGACTACTGCATAACTCTGAGTGTTTTCCTGGATGAGCAACATCACCTTTCTGCTGAATCACCCCATTCAAGTGAAAGGGAGAAGCACTGCAGCTCTTGCAAGAGAAGCATTAATGTTACAAGCAACAGGGCCTTGCACCTTGTCAAGCATGGTGAACTGAGTTAGCTTTTGAAAGGAATGCTGCCCAACTGTCAGCATTTTCATGGGTGAGGATCTTCATCTTTGTGCAAAATCACCACATACAGGTAAATGGGAGAAAGACTCCAGGTTTGTAAGAGAATCGTTAATGTTAGACAAAAGAGGGTCTAGCAACCTGGTAAGTATTGTGAATTCATTTTGCTCTTTAAAGGAATTCTGCCTACTTCTCACTGTTTTCCTGGATGAGAAACATCACCTTTGTGCTGAGTCACCGCATTCAAGTGAAAGGGAGAAGCACTGTAGCTCTTGTAAGAGAAGGATTAATGTTACAAGCAAGAGGGTCTTGCACTTTGTTAAGCTTGGTGAACTGTGTTAGTTTTTGAAAGGAACGCTGCCTAACCTTCAGCCTTTTCATGGGTGAGAAACATAACTTTTGTGGAAAATCACCGCATTCAAGTGAATGGGAGAAAAACTGCAGTTTTTTAAGAGAATCGTTTTATGTTAGAAACAAGAGGGTCTAGCAACATGGTTAGTATGGTGAATTCACTTTGCTCTTTAAAGGAGTACTGCCTACCTCTCAGTGTTTCCTGGATCAGCAACATAACTTTTGCTGAATCTCCCCATTCAAGTGAAAGGGAGAAGCACTGCAACTCTTGCAAGAGAAGCATTAATGTTACAAGGAACAGGGCCTTGCACCTTGTTAAGCATTTTGAACTGAGTTAGCTTTTGAAAGGAATGCTGCCCAACTGTCAGCATTTTCATGGGTGAGGATCTTCAACTTTGTGCAAAATCACCACATACAAGTAAAGGGGAGAAAAACTGCAAGTTTGTAATAGAATCTTTAATGTTAGACAAAAGAGGATCTAGCAACCTGGTTAGTATTGTGAATTCATTTTGCTCTTTAAAGGAATTCTGCCTACTTCTCACCGTTTCCCTGGATGAGCAACATAACCTTTGTGCTGAATCACCGCATTCAAGTGAAAGGGAAAAGCACTGTAGCTCTTGTAAGAGAAGGATTAATTTGACAAGCAAGACGGTCTTGCACCTTGTTAAGCATGGTGAACTGTGTTAGTTTTTGAAAGGAATGCTGCCTAACCTTCACCCTTTTCTTGGGTGAGGAACATAAACTTTGTGCAACATCACCGCCTAAAAGTGAATGGGAGAAAAACTGCAGTTTTTTAGGAGAATCCTTTTATGTTATAAACAAGAGGGACTAGCAACATGGTTAGTATGGTGAATTCACTTTGCTCTTTAAAGGAGTACTGCCTACCTCTCAGTGTTTCCTGGATCAGCAACATCACCTTTCTGCTGAATCTCCCCATTCAAGTGAAAGGGAAACGCTGCAGCTCTTATAAGAGAAGCATTCATACTAAAAGCAAGAGGGTCTTGCACCTCGTTAAGCATGGTGAACTGTGTTAGTTTTTGAAAGGAACGCATACTAACCTTCAGCCATTTCATGGGTGAGAAACATAACCTTTGTGCAAAATCACCGTATACAAGTGAAAGGGAGAAAAACTGCAGTTTTTTAAGAAAATCCTTGTATGTTAGAAACAAGAGGGTCTAGCAACATGGTTAGGATGGTGAATTCAGTTTGCTCTTTAAAGGAGTACTGCCTTGCTCTCAGGGTTTCCTGGATCAGCAACATAACCTTTCTGCTGAATCTCCCCATTCAAGTGAAAGGGAGAAGCACTGCAACTCTTGCAAGAGAAGCATTAATGTTACAAGGAACAGGGCCTTGCACCTTGTTAAGCATTTTGAACTGAGTTAGCTTTTGAAAGGAATGCTGCCCAACTGTCAGCATTTTCATGGGTGAGGATCTTCAACTTTGTGCAAAATCACCACATACAAGTAAAGGGGAGAAAAACTGCAAGTTTGTAATAGAATCTTTAATGTTAGACAAAAGAGGATCAAGCAACCTGGTTAGTATTGTGAATTCATTTTGCTCTTTAAAGGAATTCTGCCTACTTCTCACCGTTTCCCTGGATGAGCAACATAACCTTTGTGCTGAATCACCGCATTCAAGTGAAAGGGAAAAGCACTGTAGCTCTTGTAAGAGAAGGATTAATTTGACAAGCAAGACGGTCTTGCACCTTGTTAAGCATGGTGAACTGTGTTAGTTTTTGAAAGGAATGCTGCCTAACCTTCAGCCTTTTCATGGGTGAGGAACATAAACTTTGTGCAACATCACCGCCTAAAAGTGAATGGGAGAAAAACTGCAGTTTTTTAGGAGAATCCTTTTATGTTAGAAACAAGAGGGTCTAGCAACATGGTTAGTATGGTGAATTCAGTTTGCTGTTTAAAGGAGTACTTCCTAGCTCTCAGTGTTTCCTGGATCAGCAACATCACCTTTCTGCTGAATCTCCCTTTTCAGGTGAATGGGAGAAGCACCGTAGCTCTTGTAAGAGAAGCATTAATGCACCTTGTTAAGCATGGTGAACTGAGTTAGCTTTTGAAAGAAACGCTGCCCAACTGTCAGCGTTTTCATGGATGAAGATCTTCAACATTGTGCTAAATCACCGCATACAAGTAAATGGGAGAAAAACTGCAGGTTTCTAAGAGAATCTTTAATGTTAGGAAAAAGAGGGTCGAGCAACATGGTTAACATTTTGAAGTCAGTTTGCTCTTCAAGGGACTACTGCATAACTCTGAGTGTTTTCCTGGATGAGCAACATCACCTTTCTGCTGAATCACCCCATTCAAGTGAAAGGGAGAAGCACTGCAGCTCTTGCAAGAGAAGCATTAATGTTACCAGCAACAGGGCCTTGCACCTTGTTAAGCATGGTGAACTGAGTTAGCTTTTGAAAGGAATGCAGCCCAACTGTCAGCATTTTCATGGGTGAGGATCTTCAACTTTGTGCAAAATCACCACCTACAGGTAAATGGGAGAAAGATTCCAGGTTTGTAAGAGAATCTTTAATGTTAGACAAAAGAGGGTCTAGCAACCTGGTTAGTATTGTGAATTCATTTAGCTCTTTAAAGGAATTCTGCCTACTTCTCACTGTTTTCCTGGATGAGAAACATCACCTTTGTGCTGAATCACCACATTCAAGTGAAAGGGAGAAGCACTGTAGCTCTTGTAAGAGAAGGATTAATGTTACAAGCAAGAGGGTCTTGCACTTTGTTAAGCTTGGTGAACTGTGTTAGTTTTTGAAAGGAACGCTGCCTAACCTTCAGCCTTTTCATGGGTGAGAAACATAACTTTTGTGGAAAATCACCGCATTCAAGTGAATGGGAGAAAAACTGCAGTTTTTTAAGAGAATCGTTTTATGTTAGAAACAAGAGGGTCTAGCAACATGGTTAGTATGGTGAATTCACTTTGCTCTTTAAAGGAGTACTGCCTACCTCTCAGTGTTTCCTGGATCAGCAACATCACCTTTCTGCTGAATCTCCCCATTCAAGTGAAAGGGAAACGCTGCAGCTCTTATAAGAGAAGCATTCATACTAAAAGCAAGAGGGTCTTGCACCTCGTTAAGCATGGTGAACTGTGTTAGTTTTTGAAAGGAACGCATACTAACCTTCAGCCATTTCATGGGTGAGAAACATAACCTTTGTGCAAAATCACCGTATACAAGTGAAAGGGAGAAAAACTGCAGTTTTTTAAGAAAATCCTTGTATGTTAGAAACAAGAGGGTCTAGCAACATGGTTAGGATGGTGAATTCAGTTTGCTCTTTAAAGGAGTACTGCCTTGCTCTCAGGGTTTCCTGGATCAGCAACATAACCTTTCTGCTGAATCTCCCCATTCAAGTGAAAGGGAGAAGCACTGCAACTCTTGCAAGAGAAGCATTAATGTTACAAGGAACAGGGCCTTGCACCTTGTTAAGCATTTTGAACTGAGTTAGCTTTTGAAAGGAATGCTGCCCAACTGTCAGCATTTTCATGGGTGAGGATCTTCAACTTTGTGCAAAATCACCACATACAAGTAAAGGGGAGAAAAACTGCAAGTTTGTAATAGAATCTTTAATGTTAGACAAAAGAGGATCAAGCAACCTGGTTAGTATTGTGAATTCATTTTGCTCTTTAAAGGAATTCTGCCTACTTCTCACCGTTTCCCTGGATGAGCAACATAACCTTTGTGCTGAATCACCGCATTCAAGTGAAAGGGAAAAGCACTGTAGCTCTTGTAAGAGAAGGATTAATTTGACAAGCAAGACGGTCTTGCACCTTGTTAAGCATGGTGAACTGTGTTAGTTTTTGAAAGGAATGCTGCCTAACCTTCAGCCTTTTCATGGGTGAGGAACATAAACTTTGTGCAACATCACCGCCTAAAAGTGAATGGGAGAAAAACTGCAGTTTTTTAGGAGAATCCTTTTATGTTAGAAACAAGAGGGTCTAGCAACATGGTTAGTATGGTGAATTCAGTTTGCTGTTTAAAGGAGTACTTCCTAGCTCTCAGTGTTTCCTGGATCAGCAACATCACCTTTCTGCTGAATCTCCCTTTTCAGGTGAATGGGAGAAGCACCGTAGCTCTTGTAAGAGAAGCATTAATGCACCTTGTTAAGCATGGTGAACTGAGTTAGCTTTTGAAAGAAACGCTGCCCAACTGTCAGCGTTTTCATGGATGAAGATCTTCAACATTGTGCTAAATCACCGCATACAAGTAAATGGGAGAAAAACTGCAGGTTTCTAAGAGAATCTTTAATGTTAGGAAAAAGAGGGTCGAGCAACATGGTTAACATTTTGAAGTCAGTTTGCTCTTCAAGGGACTACTGCATAACTCTGAGTGTTTTCCTGGATGAGCAACATCACCTTTCTGCTGAATCACCCCATTCAAGTGAAAGGGAGAAGCACTGCAGCTCTTGCAAGAGAAGCATTAATGTTACAAGCAACAGGGCCTTGCACCTTGTCAAGCATGGTGAACTGAGTTAGCTTTTGAAAGGAATGCTGCCCAACTGTCAGCATTTTCATGGGTGAGGATCTTCATCTTTGTGCAAAATCACCACATACAGGTAAATGGGAGAAAGACTCCAGGTTTGTAAGAGAATCGTTAATGTTAGACAAAAGAGGGTCTAGCAACCTGGTAAGTATTGTGAATTCATTTTGCTCTTTAAAGGAATTCTGCCTACTTCTCACTGTTTTCCTGGATGAGAAACATCACCTTTGTGCTGAGTCACCGCATTCAAGTGAAAGGGAGAAGCACTGTAGCTCTTGTAAGAGAAGGATTAATGTTACAAGCAAGAGGGTCTTGCACTTTGTTAAGCTTGGTGAACTGTGTTAGTTTTTGAAAGGAACGCTGCCTAACCTTCAGCCTTTTCATGGGTGAGAAACATAACTTTTGTGGAAAATCACCGCATTCAAGTGAATGGGAGAAAAACTGCAGTTTTTTAAGAGAATCGTTTTATGTTAGAAACAAGAGGGTCTAGCAACATGGTTAGTATGGTGAATTCACTTTGCTCTTTAAAGGAGTACTGCCTACCTCTCAGTGTTTCCTGGATCAGCAACATAACTTTTGCTGAATCTCCCCATTCAAGTGAAAGGGAGAAGCACTGCAACTCTTGCAAGAGAAGCATTAATGTTACAAGGAACAGGGCCTTGCACCTTGTTAAGCATTTTGAACTGAGTTAGCTTTTGAAAGGAATGCTGCCCAACTGTCAGCATTTTCATGGGTGAGGATCTTCAACTTTGTGCAAAATCACCACATACAAGTAAAGGGGAGAAAAACTGCAAGTTTGTAATAGAATCTTTAATGTTAGACAAAAGAGGATCTAGCAACCTGGTTAGTATTGTGAATTCATTTTGCTCTTTAAAGGAATTCTGCCTACTTCTCACCGTTTCCCTGGATGAGCAACATAACCTTTGTGCTGAATCACCGCATTCAAGTGAAAGGGAAAAGCACTGTAGCTCTTGTAAGAGAAGGATTAATTTGACAAGCAAGACGGTCTTGCACCTTGTTAAGCATGGTGAACTGTGTTAGTTTTTGAAAGGAATGCTGCCTAACCTTCACCCTTTTCTTGGGTGAGGAACATAAACTTTGTGCAACATCACCGCCTAAAAGTGAATGGGAGAAAAACTGCAGTTTTTTAGGAGAATCCTTTTATGTTATAAACAAGAGGGACTAGCAACATGGTTAGTATGGTGAATTCACTTTGCTCTTTAAAGGAGTACTGCCTACCTCTCAGTGTTTCCTGGATCAGCAACATCACCTTTCTGCTGAATCTCCCCATTCAAGTGAAAGGGAAACGCTGCAGCTCTTATAAGAGAAGCATTCATACTAAAAGCAAGAGGGTCTTGCACCTCGTTAAGCATGGTGAACTGTGTTAGTTTTTGAAAGGAACGCATACTAACCTTCAGCCATTTCATGGGTGAGAAACATAACCTTTGTGCAAAATCACCGTATACAAGTGAAAGGGAGAAAAACTGCAGTTTTTTAAGAAAATCCTTGTATGTTAGAAACAAGAGGGTCTAGCAACATGGTTAGGATGGTGAATTCAGTTTGCTCTTTAAAGGAGTACTGCCTTGCTCTCAGGGTTTCCTGGATCAGCAACATAACCTTTCTGCTGAATCTCCCCATTCAAGTGAAAGGGAGAAGCACTGCAACTCTTGCAAGAGAAGCATTAATGTTACAAGGAACAGGGCCTTGCACCTTGTTAAGCATTTTGAACTGAGTTAGCTTTTGAAAGGAATGCTGCCCAACTGTCAGCATTTTCATGGGTGAGGATCTTCAACTTTGTGCAAAATCACCACATACAAGTAAAGGGGAGAAAAACTGCAAGTTTGTAATAGAATCTTTAATGTTAGACAAAAGAGGATCAAGCAACCTGGTTAGTATTGTGAATTCATTTTGCTCTTTAAAGGAATTCTGCCTACTTCTCACCGTTTCCCTGGATGAGCAACATAACCTTTGTGCTGAATCACCGCATTCAAGTGAAAGGGAAAAGCACTGTAGCTCTTGTAAGAGAAGGATTAATTTGACAAGCAAGACGGTCTTGCACCTTGTTAAGCATGGTGAACTGTGTTAGTTTTTGAAAGGAATGCTGCCTAACCTTCAGCCTTTTCATGGGTGAGGAACATAAACTTTGTGCAACATCACCGCCTAAAAGTGAATGGGAGAAAAACTGCAGTTTTTTAGGAGAATCCTTTTATGTTAGAAACAAGAGGGTCTAGCAACATGGTTAGTATGGTGAATTCAGTTTGCTGTTTAAAGGAGTACTTCCTAGCTCTCAGTGTTTCCTGGATCAGCAACATCACCTTTCTGCTGAATCTCCCTTTTCAGGTGAATGGGAGAAGCACCGTAGCTCTTGTAAGAGAAGCATTAATGCACCTTGTTAAGCATGGTGAACTGAGTTAGCTTTTGAAAGAAACGCTGCCCAACTGTCAGCGTTTTCATGGATGAAGATCTTCAACATTGTGCTAAATCACCGCATACAAGTAAATGGGAGAAAAACTGCAGGTTTCTAAGAGAATCTTTAATGTTAGGAAAAAGAGGGTCGAGCAACATGGTTAACATTTTGAAGTCAGTTTGCTCTTCAAGGGACTACTGCATAACTCTGAGTGTTTTCCTGGATGAGCAACATCACCTTTCTGCTGAATCACCCCATTCAAGTGAAAGGGAGAAGCACTGCAGCTCTTGCAAGAGAAGCATTAATGTTACCAGCAACAGGGCCTTGCACCTTGTTAAGCATGGTGAACTGAGTTAGCTTTTGAAAGGAATGCAGCCCAACTGTCAGCATTTTCATGGGTGAGGATCTTCAACTTTGTGCAAAATCACCACCTACAGGTAAATGGGAGAAAGATTCCAGGTTTGTAAGAGAATCTTTAATGTTAGACAAAAGAGGGTCTAGCAACCTGGTTAGTATTGTGAATTCATTTAGCTCTTTAAAGGAATTCTGCCTACTTCTCACTGTTTTCCTGGATGAGAAACATCACCTTTGTGCTGAATCACCACATTCAAGTGAAAGGGAGAAGCACTGTAGCTCTTGTAAGAGAAGGATTAATGTTACAAGCAAGAGGGTCTTGCACTTTGTTAAGCATGGTGAACTGTGTTAGTTTTTGAAAGGAACGCTGCCTAACCTTCAGCCTTTTCATGGGTGAGAAACATAACTTTTGTGGAAAATCACCGCATACAAGTGAATGGGAGAAAAACTGCAGTTTTTTAAGAGAATCGTTTTATGTTAGAAACAAGAGGGTCTAGCAACATGGTTAGTATGGTGAATTCAGTTTGCTCTTTAAAGGAGTACTGCCTACCTCTCAGTGTTTCCTGGATCAGCAACATCACCTTTCTGCTGAATCTCCCCATTCAAGTGAAAGGGAAACGCTGCAGCTCTTATAAGAGAAGCATTCATACTAAAAGCAAGAGGGTCTTGCACCTCGTTAAGCATGGTGAACTGTGTTAGTTTTTGAAAGGAACGCATACTAACCTTCAGCCATTTCATGGGTGAGAAACATAACCTTTGTGCAAAATCACCGCATACAAGTGAAAGGGAGAAAAACTGCAGTTGTTTAAGAAAATCCTTGTATGTTAGAAACAAGAGGGTCTAGCAACATGGTTAGGATGGTGAATTCAGTTTGCTCTTTAAAGGAGTACAGCCTTGCTCTCAGGGTTTCCTGGATCAGCAACATAACCTTTCTGCTGAATCTCCCCATTCAAGTGAAAGGGAGAAGCACTGCAACTCTTGCAAGAGAAGCATTAATGTTACAAGGAACAGGGCCTTGCACCTTGTTAAGCAGTTTGAACTGAGTTAGCTTTTGAAAGGAATGTTGCCCAACTGTCAACATTTTCATGGGTGAGGATCTTCAACTTTGTGCAAAATCACCACATACAAGTAAAGGGGAGAAAAACTGCAAGTTTGTAATAGAATCTTTAATGTTAGACAAAAGAGGATCTAGCAACCTGGTTAGTATTCTGAATTCATTTTGCTCTTTAAAGGAATTCTGCCTACTTCTCACCGTTTCCCTGGATGAGCAACATAACCTTTGTGCTGAATCACCGCATTCAAGTGAAAGGGAAAAGCACTGTAGCTCTTGTAAGAGAAGGATTAATTTGACAAGCAAGACGGTCTTGCACCTTGTTAAGCATGGTGAACTGTGTTAGTTTTTGAAAGGAATGCTGCCTAACCTTCAGCCTTTTCATGGGTGAGGAACATAAACTTTGTACAACATCACCGCCTAACAGTGAATGGGAGAAAAACTGCAGTTTTTTAGGAGAATCCTTTTATGTTAGAAACAAGAGGGTCTAGCAACATGGTTAGTATGGTGAATTCAGTTTGCTGTTTAAAGGAGTACTTCCTAGCTCTCAGTGTTTCCTGGATCAGCAACATCACCTTTCTGCTGAATCTCCCTTTTCAGGTGAATGGGAGAAGCACCGTAGCTCTTGTAAGAGAAGCATTAATGCACCTTGTTAAGCATGGTGAACTGAGTTAGCTTTTGAAAGAAACGCTGCCCAACTGTCAGCGTTTTCATGGATGAAGATCTTCAACATTGTGCTAAATCACCGCATACAAGTAAATGGGAGAAAAACTGCAGGTTTCTAAGAGAATCTTTAATGTTAGGAAAAAGAGGGTCGAGCAACATGGTTAACATTTTGAAGTCAGTTTGCTCTTCAAGGGACTACTGCATAACTCTGAGTGTTTTCCTGGATGAGCAACATCACCTTTCTGCTGAATCACCCCATTCAAGTGAAAGGGAGAAGCACTGCAGCTCTTGCAAGAGAAGCATTAATGTTACAAGCAACAGGGCCTTGCACCTTGTCAAGCATGGTGAACTGAGTTAGCTTTTGAAAGGAATGCTGCCCAACTGTCAGCATTTTCATGGGTGAGGATCTTCATCTTTGTGCAAAATCACCACATACAGGTAAATGGGAGAAAGACTCCAGGTTTGTAAGAGAATCGTTAATGTTAGACAAAAGAGGGTCTAGCAACCTGGTAAGTATTGTGAATTCATTTTGCTCTTTAAAGGAATTCTGCCTACTTCTCACTGTTTTCCTGGATGAGAAACATCACCTTTGTGCTGAGTCACCGCATTCAAGTGAAAGGGAGAAGCACTGTAGCTCTTGTAAGAGAAGGATTAATGTTACAAGCAAGAGGGTCTTGCACTTTGTTAAGCTTGGTGAACTGTGTTAGTTTTTGAAAGGAACGCTGCCTAACCTTCAGCCTTTTCATGGGTGAGAAACATAACTTTTGTGGAAAATCACCGCATTCAAGTGAATGGGAGAAAAACTGCAGTTTTTTAAGAGAATCGTTTTATGTTAGAAACAAGAGGGTCTAGCAACATGGTTAGTATGGTGAATTCACTTTGCTCTTTAAAGGAGTACTGCCTACCTCTCAGTGTTTCCTGGATCAGCAACATAACTTTTGCTGAATCTCCCCATTCAAGTGAAAGGGAGAAGCACTGCAACTCTTGCAAGAGAAGCATTAATGTTACAAGGAACAGGGCCTTGCACCTTGTTAAGCATTTTGAACTGAGTTAGCTTTTGAAAGGAATGCTGCCCAACTGTCAGCATTTTCATGGGTGAGGATCTTCAACTTTGTGCAAAATCACCACATACAAGTAAAGGGGAGAAAAACTGCAAGTTTGTAATAGAATCTTTAATGTTAGACAAAAGAGGATCTAGCAACCTGGTTAGTATTGTGAATTCATTTTGCTCTTTAAAGGAATTCTGCCTACTTCTCACCGTTTCCCTGGATGAGCAACATAACCTTTGTGCTGAATCACCGCATTCAAGTGAAAGGGAAAAGCACTGTAGCTCTTGTAAGAGAAGGATTAATTTGACAAGCAAGACGGTCTTGCACCTTGTTAAGCATGGTGAACTGTGTTAGTTTTTGAAAGGAATGCTGCCTAACCTTCACCCTTTTCTTGGGTGAGGAACATAAACTTTGTGCAACATCACCGCCTAAAAGTGAATGGGAGAAAAACTGCAGTTTTTTAGGAGAATCCTTTTATGTTATAAACAAGAGGGACTAGCAACATGGTTAGTATGGTGAATTCACTTTGCTCTTTAAAGGAGTACTGCCTACCTCTCAGTGTTTCCTGGATCAGCAACATCACCTTTCTGCTGAATCTCCCCATTCAAGTGAAAGGGAAACGCTGCAGCTCTTATAAGAGAAGCATTCATACTAAAAGCAAGAGGGTCTTGCACCTCGTTAAGCATGGTGAACTGTGTTAGTTTTTGAAAGGAACGCATACTAACCTTCAGCCATTTCATGGGTGAGAAACATAACCTTTGTGCAAAATCACCGTATACAAGTGAAAGGGAGAAAAACTGCAGTTTTTTAAGAAAATCCTTGTATGTTAGAAACAAGAGGGTCTAGCAACATGGTTAGGATGGTGAATTCAGTTTGCTCTTTAAAGGAGTACTGCCTTGCTCTCAGGGTTTCCTGGATCAGCAACATAACCTTTCTGCTGAATCTCCCCATTCAAGTGAAAGGGAGAAGCACTGCAACTCTTGCAAGAGAAGCATTAATGTTACAAGGAACAGGGCCTTGCACCTTGTTAAGCATTTTGAACTGAGTTAGCTTTTGAAAGGAATGCTGCCCAACTGTCAGCATTTTCATGGGTGAGGATCTTCAACTTTGTGCAAAATCACCACATACAAGTAAAGGGGAGAAAAACTGCAAGTTTGTAATAGAATCTTTAATGTTAGACAAAAGAGGATCAAGCAACCTGGTTAGTATTGTGAATTCATTTTGCTCTTTAAAGGAATTCTGCCTACTTCTCACCGTTTCCCTGGATGAGCAACATAACCTTTGTGCTGAATCACCGCATTCAAGTGAAAGGGAAAAGCACTGTAGCTCTTGTAAGAGAAGGATTAATTTGACAAGCAAGACGGTCTTGCACCTTGTTAAGCATGGTGAACTGTGTTAGTTTTTGAAAGGAATGCTGCCTAACCTTCAGCCTTTTCATGGGTGAGGAACATAAACTTTGTGCAACATCACCGCCTAAAAGTGAATGGGAGAAAAACTGCAGTTTTTTAGGAGAATCCTTTTATGTTAGAAACAAGAGGGTCTAGCAACATGGTTAGTATGGTGAATTCAGTTTGCTGTTTAAAGGAGTACTTCCTAGCTCTCAGTGTTTCCTGGATCAGCAACATCACCTTTCTGCTGAATCTCCCTTTTCAGGTGAATGGGAGAAGCACCGTAGCTCTTGTAAGAGAAGCATTAATGCACCTTGTTAAGCATGGTGAACTGAGTTAGCTTTTGAAAGAAACGCTGCCCAACTGTCAGCGTTTTCATGGATGAAGATCTTCAACATTGTGCTAAATCACCGCATACAAGTAAATGGGAGAAAAACTGCAGGTTTCTAAGAGAATCTTTAATGTTAGGAAAAAGAGGGTCGAGCAACATGGTTAACATTTTGAAGTCAGTTTGCTCTTCAAGGGACTACTGCATAACTCTGAGTGTTTTCCTGGATGAGCAACATCACCTTTCTGCTGAATCACCCCATTCAAGTGAAAGGGAGAAGCACTGCAGCTCTTGCAAGAGAAGCATTAATGTTACCAGCAACAGGGCCTTGCACCTTGTTAAGCATGGTGAACTGAGTTAGCTTTTGAAAGGAATGCAGCCCAACTGTCAGCATTTTCATGGGTGAGGATCTTCAACTTTGTGCAAAATCACCACCTACAGGTAAATGGGAGAAAGATTCCAGGTTTGTAAGAGAATCTTTAATGTTAGACAAAAGAGGGTCTAGCAACCTGGTTAGTATTGTGAATTCATTTAGCTCTTTAAAGGAATTCTGCCTACTTCTCACTGTTTTCCTGGATGAGAAACATCACCTTTGTGCTGAATCACCACATTCAAGTGAAAGGGAGAAGCACTGTAGCTCTTGTAAGAGAAGGATTAATGTTACAAGCAAGAGGGTCTTGCACTTTGTTAAGCATGGTGAACTGTGTTAGTTTTTGAAAGGAACGCTGCCTAACCTTCAGCCTTTTCATGGGTGAGAAACATAACTTTTGTGGAAAATCACCGCATACAAGTGAATGGGAGAAAAACTGCAGTTTTTTAAGAGAATCGTTTTATGTTAGAAACAAGAGGGTCTAGCAACATGGTTAGTATGGTGAATTCAGTTTGCTCTTTAAAGGAGTACTGCCTACCTCTCAGTGTTTCCTGGATCAGCAACATCACCTTTCTGCTGAATCTCCCCATTCAAGTGAAAGGGAAACGCTGCAGCTCTTATAAGAGAAGCATTCATACTAAAAGCAAGAGGGTCTTGCACCTCGTTAAGCATGGTGAACTGTGTTAGTTTTTGAAAGGAACGCATACTAACCTTCAGCCATTTCATGGGTGAGAAACATAACCTTTGTGCAAAATCACCGCATACAAGTGAAAGGGAGAAAAACTGCAGTTGTTTAAGAAAATCCTTGTATGTTAGAAACAAGAGGGTCTAGCAACATGGTTAGGATGGTGAATTCAGTTTGCTCTTTAAAGGAGTACAGCCTTGCTCTCAGGGTTTCCTGGATCAGCAACATAACCTTTCTGCTGAATCTCCCCATTCAAGTGAAAGGGAGAAGCACTGCAACTCTTGCAAGAGAAGCATTAATGTTACAAGGAACAGGGCCTTGCACCTTGTTAAGCAGTTTGAACTGAGTTAGCTTTTGAAAGGAATGTTGCCCAACTGTCAACATTTTCATGGGTGAGGATCTTCAACTTTGTGCAAAATCACCACATACAAGTAAAGGGGAGAAAAACTGCAAGTTTGTAATAGAATCTTTAATGTTAGACAAAAGAGGATCTAGCAACCTGGTTAGTATTCTGAATTCATTTTGCTCTTTAAAGGAATTCTGCCTACTTCTCACCGTTTCCCTGGATGAGCAACATAACCTTTGTGCTGAATCACCGCATTCAAGTGAAAGGGAAAAGCACTGTAGCTCTTGTAAGAGAAGGATTAATTTGACAAGCAAGACGGTCTTGCACCTTGTTAAGCATGGTGAACTGTGTTAGTTTTTGAAAGGAATGCTGCCTAACCTTCAGCCTTTTCATGGGTGAGGAACATAAACTTTGTACAACATCACCGCCTAACAGTGAATGGGAGAAAAACTGCAGTTTTTTAGGAGAATCCTTTTATGTTAGAAACAAGAGGGTCTAGCAACATGGTTAGTATGTTGAATTCAGTTTGCTGTTTAAAGGAGTACTTCCTAGCTCTCAGTGTTTCCTGGATCAGCAACATCACCTTTCTGCTGAATCTCCCTTTTCAGGTGAATGGGAGAAGCACCGTAGCTCTTGTAAGAGAAGCATTAATGCACCTTGTTAAGCATGGTGAACTGAGTTAGCTTTTGAAAGAAACGCTGCCCAACTGTCAGCGTTTTCATGGATGAAGATCTTCAACATTGTGCTAAATCACCGCATACAAGTAAATGGGAGAAAAACTGCAGGTTTCTAAGAGAATCTTTAATGTTAGGAAAAAGAGGGTCGAGCAACATGGTTAACATTTTGAAGTCAGTTTGCTCTTCAAGGGACTACTGCATAACTCTGAGTGTTTTCCTGGATGAGCAACATCACCTTTCTGCTGAATCACCCCATTCAAGTGAAAGGGAGAAGCACTGCAGCTCTTGCAAGAGAAGCATTAATGTTACAAGCAACAGGGCCTTGCACCTTGTCAAGCATGGTGAACTGAGTTAGCTTTTGAAAGGAATGCTGCCCAACTGTCAGCATTTTCATGGGTGAGGATCTTCATCTTTGTGCAAAATCACCACATACAGGTAAATGGGAGAAAGACTCCAGGTTTGTAAGAGAATCGTTAATGTTAGACAAAAGAGGGTCTAGCAACCTGGTAAGTATTGTGAATTCATTTTGCTCTTTAAAGGAATTCTGCCTACTTCTCACTGTTTTCCTGGATGAGAAACATCACCTTTGTGCTGAGTCACCGCATTCAAGTGAAAGGGAGAAGCACTGTAGCTCTTGTAAGAGAAGGATTAATGTTACAAGCAAGAGGGTCTTGCACTTTGTTAAGCTTGGTGAACTGTGTTAGTTTTTGAAAGGAACGCTGCCTAACCTTCAGCCTTTTCATGGGTGAGAAACATAACTTTTGTGGAAAATCACCGCATTCAAGTGAATGGGAGAAAAACTGCAGTTTTTTAAGAGAATCGTTTTATGTTAGAAACAAGAGGGTCTAGCAACATGGTTAGTATGGTGAATTCACTTTGCTCTTTAAAGGAGTACTGCCTACCTCTCAGTGTTTCCTGGATCAGCAACATCACCTTTCTGCTGAATCTCCCCATTCAAGTGAAAGGGAAACGCTGCAGCTCTTATAAGAGAAGCATTCATACTAAAAGCAAGAGGGTCTTGCACCTCGTTAAGCATGGTGAACTGTGTTAGTTTTTGAAAGGAACGCATACTAACCTTCAGCCATTTCATGGGTGAGAAACATAACCTTTGTGCAAAATCACCGTATACAAGTGAAAGGGAGAAAAACTGCAGTTTTTTAAGAAAATCCTTGTATGTTAGAAACAAGAGGGTCTAGCAACATGGTTAGGATGGTGAATTCAGTTTGCTCTTTAAAGGAGTACTGCCTTGCTCTCAGGGTTTCCTGGATCAGCAACATAACCTTTCTGCTGAATCTCCCCATTCAAGTGAAAGGGAGAAGCACTGCAACTCTTGCAAGAGAAGCATTAATGTTACAAGGAACAGGGCCTTGCACCTTGTTAAGCATTTTGAACTGAGTTAGCTTTTGAAAGGAATGCTGCCCAACTGTCAGCATTTTCATGGGTGAGGATCTTCAACTTTGTGCAAAATCACCACATACAAGTAAAGGGGAGAAAAACTGCAAGTTTGTAATAGAATCTTTAATGTTAGACAAAAGAGGATCAAGCAACCTGGTTAGTATTGTGAATTCATTTTGCTCTTTAAAGGAATTCTGCCTACTTCTCACCGTTTCCCTGGATGAGCAACATAACCTTTGTGCTGAATCACCGCATTCAAGTGAAAGGGAAAAGCACTGTAGCTCTTGTAAGAGAAGGATTAATTTGACAAGCAAGACGGTCTTGCACCTTGTTAAGCATGGTGAACTGTGTTAGTTTTTGAAAGGAATGCTGCCTAACCTTCAGCCTTTTCATGGGTGAGGAACATAAACTTTGTGCAACATCACCGCCTAAAAGTGAATGGGAGAAAAACTGCAGTTTTTTAGGAGAATCCTTTTATGTTAGAAACAAGAGGGTCTAGCAACATGGTTAGTATGGTGAATTCAGTTTGCTGTTTAAAGGAGTACTTCCTAGCTCTCAGTGTTTCCTGGATCAGCAACATCACCTTTCTGCTGAATCTCCCTTTTCAGGTGAATGGGAGAAGCACCGTAGCTCTTGTAAGAGAAGCATTAATGCACCTTGTTAAGCATGGTGAACTGAGTTAGCTTTTGAAAGAAACGCTGCCCAACTGTCAGCGTTTTCATGGATGAAGATCTTCAACATTGTGCTAAATCACCGCATACAAGTAAATGGGAGAAAAACTGCAGGTTTCTAAGAGAATCTTTAATGTTAGGAAAAAGAGGGTCGAGCAACATGGTTAACATTTTGAAGTCAGTTTGCTCTTCAAGGGACTACTGCATAACTCTGAGTGTTTTCCTGGATGAGCAACATCACCTTTCTGCTGAATCACCCCATTCAAGTGAAAGGGAGAAGCACTGCAGCTCTTGCAAGAGAAGCATTAATGTTACAAGCAACAGGGCCTTGCACCTTGTTAAGCATGGTGAACTGAGTTAGCTTTTGAAAGGAATGCAGCCCAACTGTCAGCATTTTCATGGGTGAGGATCTTCAACTTTGTGCAAAATCACCACCTACAGGTAAATGGGAGAAAGATTCCAGGTTTGTAAGAGAATCTTTAATGTTAGACAAAAGAGGGTCTAGCAACCTGGTTAGTATTGTGAATTCATTTTGCTCTTTAAAGGAATTCTGCCTACTTCTCACTGTTTTCCTGGATGAGAAACATCACCTTTGTGCTGAATCACCACATTCAAGTGAAAGGGAGAAGCACTGTAGCTCTTGTAAGAGAAGGATTAATGTTACAAGCAAGAGGGTCTTGCACTTTGTTAAGCATGGTGAACTGTGTTAGTTTTTGAAAGGAATGCTGCCTAACCTTCAGCCTTTTCATGGGTGAGAAACATAACTTTTGTGGAAAATCACCGCATACAAGTGAATGGGAGAAAAACTGCAGTTTTTTAAGAGAATCGTTTTATGTTAGAAACAAGAGGGTCTAGCAACATGGTTAGTATGGTGAATTCAGTTTGCTCTTTAAAGGAGTACTGCCTACCTCTCAGTGTTTCCTGGATCAGCAACATCACCTTTCTGCTGAATCTCCCCATTCAAGTGAAAGGGAAACGCTGCAGCTCTTATAAGAGAAGCATTCATACTAAAAGCAAGAGGGTCTTGCACCTCGTTAAGCATGGTGAACTGTGTTAGTTTTTGAAAGGAACGCATACTAACCTTCAGCCATTTCATGGGTGAGAAACATAACCTTTGTGCAAAATCACCGCATACAAGTGAAAGGGAGAAAAACTGCAGTTGTTTAAGAAAATCCTTGTATGTTAGAAACAAGAGGGTCTAGCAACATGGTTAGGATGGTGAATTCAGTTTGCTCTTTAAAGGAGTACAGCCTTGCTCTCAGGGTTTCCTGGATCAGCAACATAACCTTTCTGCTGAATCTCCCCATTCAAGTGAAAGGGAGAAGCACTGCAACTCTTGCAAGAGAAGCATTAATGTTACAAGGAACAGGGCCTTGCACCTTGTTAAGCAGTTTGAACTGAGTTAGCTTTTGAAAGGAATGTTGCCCAACTGTCAACATTTTCATGGGTGAGGATCTTCAACTTTGTGCAAAATCACCACATACAAGTAAAGGGGAGAAAAACTGCAAGTTTGTAATAGAATCTTTAATGTTAGACAAAAGAGGATCTAGCAACCTGGTTAGTATTCTGAATTCATTTTGCTCTTTAAAGGAATTCTGCCTACTTCTCACCGTTTCCCTGGATGAGCAACATAACCTTTGTGCTGAATCACCGCATTCAAGTGAAAGGGAAAAGCACTGTAGCTCTTGTAAGAGAAGGATTAATTTGACAAGCAAGACGGTCTTGCACCTTGTTAAGCATGGTGAACTGTGTTAGTTTTTGAAAGGAATGCTGCCTAACCTTCAGCCTTTTCATGGGTGAGGAACATAAACTTTGTACAACATCACCGCCTAACAGTGAATGGGAGAAAAACTGCAGTTTTTTAGGAGAATCCTTTTATGTTAGAAACAAGAGGGTCTAGCAACATGGTTAGTATGGTGAATTCAGTTTGCTGTTTAAAGGAGTACTTCCTAGCTCTCAGTGTTTCCTGGATCAGCAACATCACCTTTCTGCTGAATCTCCCTTTTCAGGTGAATGGGAGAAGCACCGTAGCTCTTGTAAGAGAAGCATTAATGCACCTTGTTAAGCATGGTGAACTGAGTTAGCTTTTGAAAGAAACGCTGCCCAACTGTCAGCGTTTTCATGGATGAAGATCTTCAACATTGTGCTAAATCACCGCATACAAGTAAATGGGAGAAAAACTGCAGGTTTCTAAGAGAATCTTTAATGTTAGGAAAAAGAGGGTCGAGCAACATGGTTAACATTTTGAAGTCAGTTTGCTCTTCAAGGGACTACTGCATAACTCTGAGTGTTTTCCTGGATGAGCAACATCACCTTTCTGCTGAATCACCCCATTCAAGTGAAAGGGAGAAGCACTGCAGCTCTTGCAAGAGAAGCATTAATGTTACAAGCAACAGGGCCTTGCACCTTGTCAAGCATGGTGAACTGAGTTAGCTTTTGAAAGGAATGCTGCCCAACTGTCAGCATTTTCATGGGTGAGGATCTTCATCTTTGTGCAAAATCACCACATACAGGTAAATGGGAGAAAGACTCCAGGTTTGTAAGAGAATCGTTAATGTTAGACAAAAGAGGGTCTAGCAACCTGGTAAGTATTGTGAATTCATTTTGCTCTTTAAAGGAATTCTGCCTACTTCTCACTGTTTTCCTGGATGAGAAACATCACCTTTGTGCTGAGTCACCGCATTCAAGTGAAAGGGAGAAGCACTGTAGCTCTTGTAAGAGAAGGATTAATGTTACAAGCAAGAGGGTCTTGCACTTTGTTAAGCTTGGTGAACTGTGTTAGTTTTTGAAAGGAACGCTGCCTAACCTTCAGCCTTTTCATGGGTGAGAAACATAACTTTTGTGGAAAATCACCGCATTCAAGTGAATGGGAGAAAAACTGCAGTTTTTTAAGAGAATCGTTTTATGTTAGAAACAAGAGGGTCTAGCAACATGGTTAGTATGGTGAATTCACTTTGCTCTTTAAAGGAGTACTGCCTACCTCTCAGTGTTTCCTGGATCAGCAACATCACCTTTCTGCTGAATCTCCCCATTCAAGTGAAAGGGAAACGCTGCAGCTCTTATAAGAGAAGCATTCATACTAAAAGCAAGAGGGTCTTGCACCTCGTTAAGCATGGTGAACTGCGTTAGTTTTTGAAAGGAACGCATACTAACCTTCAGCCATTTCATGGGTGAGAAACATAACCTTTGTGCAAAATCACCGTATACAAGTGAAAGGGAGAAAAACTGCAGTTTTTTAAGAAAATCCTTGTATGTTAGAAACAAGAGGGTCTAGCAACATGGTTAGGATGGTGAATTCAGTTTGCTCTTTAAAGGAGTACTGCCTTGCTCTCAGGGTTTCCTGGATCAGCAACATAACCTTTCTGCTGAATCTCCCCATTCAAGTGAAAGGGAGAAGCACTGCAACTCTTGCAAGAGAAGCATTAATGTTACAAGGAACAGGGCCTTGCACCTTGTTAAGCATTTTGAACTGAGTTAGCTTTTGAAAGGAATGCTGCCCAACTGTCAGCATTTTCATGGGTGAGGATCTTCAACTTTGTGCAAAATCACCACATACAAGTAAAGGGGAGAAAAACTGCAAGTTTGTAATAGAATCTTTAATGTTAGACAAAAGAGGATCAAGCAACCTGGTTAGTATTGTGAATTCATTTTGCTCTTTAAAGGAATTCTGCCTACTTCTCACCGTTTCCCTGGATGAGCAACATAACCTTTGTGCTGAATCACTGCATTCAAGTGAAAGGGAGAAAAACTGCAGGTTTCTAAGAGAATCTTTAATGTTAGGAAAAAGAGGGTCGAGCAACATGGTTAACATTTTGAAGTCAGTTTGCTCTTCAAGGGACTACTGCATAACTCTGAGTGTTTTCCTGGATGAGCAACATCACGTTTCTGCTGAATCACCCCATTCAAGTGAAAGGGAGAAGCACTGCAGCTCTTGCAAGAGAAGCATTAATGTTACAAGCAACAGGGCCTTGCACCTTGTTAAGCATGGTGAACTGAGTTAGCTTTTGAAAGGAATGCTGCCCAACTGTCAGCATTTTCATGGGTGAGGATCTTCAACTTTGTGCAAAATCACCACCTACAGGTAAATGGGAAAAAGATTCCAGGTTTGTAAGAGAATCTTTAATGTTAGACAAAAGAGGGTCTACCAACCTGGTTAGTATTGTGAATTCATTCTGCTCTTTAAAGGAATTCTGCCTACTTCTCACTGTTTTCCTGGATGAGAAACATCACCTTTGTGCTGAATCACCACATTCAAGTGAAAGGGAGAAGCACTGTAGCTCTTGTAAGAGAAGGATTAATGTTACAAGCAAGAGGGTCTTGCACTTTGTTAAGCATGGTGAACTGTGTTAGTTTTTGAAAGGAACGCTGCCTAACCTTCAGCCTTTTCATGGGTGAGAAACATAACTTTTGTGGAAAATCACCGCCTACAAGTGAATGGGAGAAAAACGGCAGTTTTTTAAGAGAATCGTTTTATGTTAGAAACAAGAGGGTCTAGCAACATGGTTAGTATGGTGAATTCAGTTTGCTGTTTAAAGGAGTACTGCCTACCTCTCAGTGTTTCCTGGATCAGCAACATCACCTTTCTGCTGAATCTCCCCATTCAAGTGAAAGGGAAACACTGCAGCTCTTATAAGAGAAGCATTCATACTAAAAGCAAGAGGGTCTTGCACCTCGTTAAGCATGGTGAACTGTGTTAGTTTTTGAAAGGAACGCATACTAACCTTCAGCCATTTCATGGGTGAGAAACATAACCTTTGTGCAAAATCACCGCATACAAGTGAATGGGAGAAAAACTGCAGTTTTTTAGGAGAATCCTTTTATGTTAGAAACAAGAGGGTCTAGCAACATGGTTAGTATGGTGAATTCAGTTTGCTCTTTAAAGGAGTACTGCCTAGCTCTCAGTGTTTCCTGGATCAACAGCATCACCTTTCTGCTGAATCTCCCCATTCAAGTGAATGGGAGAAGCACTGCAGCTCATGTAAGAGAAGCATTACTGTTTCAAGTAAGAGGGCCTTGCACCTTGTTAAGCATGGTGAACTGAGTTAGCTTTTGAAAGGAATGCTGCCCAACTCTCAGCATTTTCATGGGTGAGGATCTTCATCTTTGTGCAAAATCACCACATACAAGTAAATGGGAGACAGACTCCAGGTTTGTAAGAGAATCTTTAATGTTAGACAAAAGAGGGTCTAGCAACCTGGTTAGTATTGTGAATTCATTTTGCTCTTTAAAGGAATTCTGCCTACTTCTCACTGTTTTCCTGGATGAGAAACATCACCTTTGTGCTGAATCACCGCATTCAAGTGAAAGGGAGAAGCACTGAAGCTCTTGTAAGAGAAGGATTAATGTTACAAGCAAGAGGGTCTTGCACTTTGTTAAGCATGGTGAACTGTGTTAGTTTTTGAAAGGAACGCTGCCTAACCTTCAGCCTTTTCATATGTGAGGAACATAAACATTGTTCAACATCACCGCATACAAGTGAATGGGAGAAAAACTGCAGTTTTTTAAGAGAATCCTTGTATGTTAGAAACAGGAGGGTCTAGCAACATGGTTAGTATGGTGAATTCAGTTTGCTCTTTAAAGGAGTAGTGCCTAGCTCTCAGGGTTTCCTGGATCAGCAACATAACCTTTCTGCTGAATCTCCCCATTCAAGTGAAAGGGAGAAGCACTGCAACTCTTGCAAGAGAAACATTAATGTTACAAGGAACAGGGCCTTGCACCTTGTTAAGCATTTTGAACTGAGTTAGCTTTTGAAAGGAATGCTGCCCAACTGTCAGCATTTTCATGGGTGAGGATCTTCAACTTTGTGCAAAATCACCACATACAAGTAAATGGGATAATAACTGCAAATTTGTAATAGAATCTTTAATGTTAGACAAAAGAGGGTCTAGCAACCTGGTTAGTATTGTGAATTCATTTTGCTCTTTAAAGGAATTCTGCCTACTTCTCACTGTTTTCCTGGATGAGAAACATCACCTTTGTGCTGAATCACCGCATTCAAGTGAAAGGGAGAAGCACTGTAGCTCTTGTAAGAGAAGGATTAATTTTACAAGCAAGAGGGTCGTGCACTTTGTTAAGCATGGTGAACTGTGTTAGTTTTTGAAAGGAACGCTGCCTAACCTTCAGCCTTTTCATGGGTGAGAAACGTAACTTTTGTGGAAAATCACCGCATACAAGTGAATGGGAGAAAAACTGCAGTTTTTTAAGAGAATCGTTTTATGTTAGAAACAAGAGGGTCTAGCAACATGGTTAGTATGGTGAATTCAGTTTGCTCTTTAAAGGAGTACTGCCTACCTCTCAGTGTTTCCTGGATCAGCAACATCACCTTTCTGCTGAATCTCCCCATTCAAGTGAAAGGGAAACGCTGCAGCTCTTATAAGAGAAGCATTCATACTAAAAGCAAGAGGGTCTTGCACCTCGTTAAGCATGGTGAACTGTGTTAGTTTTTGAAAGGAACGCATACTAACCTTCAGCCATTTCATGGGTGAGAAACATAACCTTTGTGCAAAATCACCGCATACAAGTGAAAGGGAGAAAAACTACAGTTTTTTAAGAAAATCCTTGTATGTTAGAAACAAGAGGGTCTAGCAACATGGTTAGGATGGTGAATTCAGTTTGCTCTTTAAAGGAGTACTGCCTTGCTCTCAGGGTTTCCTGGATCAGCAACATAACCTTTCTGTTGAATCTCCCCATTCAAGTGAAAGGGAGAAGCACTGCAACTCTTGCAAGAGAAGCATTAATGTTACAAGGAACAGGGCCTTGCACCTTGTTAAGCATGGTGAACTGAGTTAGCTTTTGAAAGGAATGCTGCCCAACTGTCAGCATTTTCATGGGTGAGGATCTTCAACTTTGTGCAAAATCACCACATACAAGTAAAGGGGAGAAAAACTTCAAGTTTGTAATAGAATTTTTAATGTTAGACAAAAGAGGATCTAGCAACCTGGTTAATATTGTGAATTCATTTTGCTCTTTAAAGGAATTCTGCCTACTTCTCACCGTTTCCCTGGATGAGCAACATAACCTTTGTGCTGAATCACCGCATTCAAGTGAAAGGGAAAAGCACTGTAGCTCTTGTAAGAGAAGGATTAATTTGACAAGCAAGACGGTCTTGCACCTTGTTAAGCATGGTGAACTGTGTTAGTTTTTGAAAGGAATGCTGCCTAACCTTCAGCCTTTTCATGGGTGAGGAACATAAACTTTGTGCAACATCACCGCCTAAAAGTGAATGGGAGAAAAACTGCAGTTTTTTAGGAGAATCCTTTTATGTTAGAAACAAGAGGGTCTAGCAACATGGTTAGTATGGTGAATTCAGTTTGCTCTTTAAAGGAGTACTGCCTACCTCTCAGTGTTTCCTGGATCAGCAACATAACCTTTTGCTGAATCTCCCCATTCAAGTGAAAGGGAGAAGCACTGCAACTCTTGCAAGAGAAGCATTAATGTTACAAGGAACAGGGCCTTTCACCTTGTTAAGCATTTTGAACTGAGTTAGCTTTTGAAAGGAATGCTGCCCAACTGTCAGCATTTTCATGGGTGAGGATCTTCAACTTTGTGCAAAATCACCACATACAAGTAAACGGGAGAAAAACTGCAAGTTTGTAATAGAATCTTTTATGTTACACAAAAGAGGATCTAGCAACCTGGTTAGTATTGTGAATTCATTTTGCTCTTTAAAGGAATTCTGCCTACTTCTCACCGTTTCCCTGGATGAGCAACATAACCTTTGTGCTGAATCACCGCATTCAAGTGAAAGGGAAAAGCACTGTAGCTCTTGTAAGAGAAGGATTAATTTGACAAGCAAGACGGTCTTGCACCTTGTTAAGCATGGTGAACTGTGTTAGTTTTTGAAAGGAACGCTGCCTAACCTTCAGCCTTTTCATGGGTGAGAAACATAACTTTTGTGGAAAATCACCGCATACAAGTGAATGGGAGAAAAACTGCAGTTTTTTAAGAGAATCGTTTTATGTTAGAAACAAGAGGGTCTAGCAACATGGTTAGTATGGTGAATTCAGTTTGCTCTTTAAAGGAGTACTGCCTACCTCTCAGTGTTTCCTGGATCAGCAACATCAACTTTCTGCTGAATCTCCCCATTCAAGTGAAAGGGAAACGCTGCAGCTCTTATAAGAGAAGCATTCATACTAAAAGCAAGAGGGTCTTGCACCTCGTTAAGCATGGTGAACTGTGTTAGTTTTTGAAAGGAACGCATACTAACCTTCAGCCATTTCATGGGTGAGAAACATAACCTTTGTGCAAAATCACCGCATACAAGTGAAAGGGAGAAAAACTGCAGTTTTTTAAGAAAATCCTTGTATGTTAGAAACAAGAGGGTCTAGCAACATGGTTAGGATGGTGAATTCAGTTTGCTCTTTAAAGGAGTACTGCCTAGCTCTCAGTGTTTCCTGGATCAGCAACATCACCTTTGTGCTGAATCTCCCTTTCCAGGTGAATGGGAGAAGCACCGTAGCTCTTGTAAGAGAAGCATTAATGCACCTTGTTAAGCATGGTGAACTGAGTTAGCTTTTGAAAGAAACGCTGCCCAACTGTCAGCGTTTTCATGGATGAAGAACTTCAACATTGTGCTAAATCACCGCATACAAGTAAATGGGAGAAAAACTGCAGGTTTCTAAGAGAATCTTTAATGTTAGGAAAAAGAGGGTCGAGCAACATGGTTAACATTTTGAAGTCAGTTTGCTCTTCAAGGGACTACTGCATAACTCTGAGTGTTTTCCTGGATGAGCAACATCACCTTTCTGCTGAATCACCCATTCAAGTGAAAGGGAGAAGCACTGCAGCTCTTGCAAGAGAAGCATTAATGTTACAAGCAACAGGGCCTTGCACCTTGTTAAGCATGGTGAACTGAGTTAGCTTTTGAAAGGAATGCAGCCCAACTGTCAGCATTTTCATGGGTGAGGATCTTCAACTTTGTGCAAAATCACCACCTACAGGTAAATGGGAGAAAGATTCCAGGTTTGTAAGAGAATCTTTAATGTTAGACAAAAGAGGGTCTAGCAACCTGGTTAGTATTGTGAATTCATTTTGCTCTTTAAAGGAATTCTGCCTACTTCTCACTGTTTTAATGGATGAGAAACATCACCTTTGTGCTGAATCACCGCATTCAAGTGAAAGGGAGAAGCACTGTAGCTCTTGTAAGAGAAGGATTAATGTTACAAGCAAGAGGGTCTTGCACTTTGTTAAGCATCGTGAACTGTGTTAGTTTTTGAAAGGAACGCTGCCTAACCTTCAGCCTTTTCATGGTTGAGAAACATAACTTTTGTGGAAAATCACCGCATACAAGTGAATGGGAGAAAAACTGCAGTTTTTTAAGAGAATCGTTTTATCTTAGAAACAAGAGGGTCTAGCAACATGGTTAGTATGGTGAATTCAGTTTGCTCTTTAAAGGAGTACTGCCTACCTCTCAGTGTTTCCTGGATCAGCAACATCACCTTTCTGCTGAATCTCCCCATTCAAGTGAAAGGGAAACGCTGCAGCTCTTATAAGAGAAGCATTCATACTAAAAGCAAGAGGGTCTTGCACCTAGATAAGCATGATGAACTGTGTTAGTTTTTGAAAGGAACGCATACTAACCTTCAGCCATTTCATGGGTGAGAAACATAACCTTTGTGCAAAATCACCGCATACAAGTGAAAGGGAGAAAAACTGCAGTTTTTTAAGAAAATCCTTGTATGTTAGAAACAAGAGGGTCTAGCAACATGGTTAGTATGGTGAATTCAGTTTGCTCTTTAAAGGAGTACTGCCTAGCTCTCAGGGTTTCCTGGATCAGCAACATAACCTTTCTGCTGAATCTCCCCATTCAAGTGAAAGGGAGAAGCACTGCAACTCTTGCAAGAGAAGCATTAATGTTACAAGTAACAGGGCCTTGCACCTTGTTAAGCAGTTTGAACTGAGTTAGCTTTTGAAAGGAATGCTGCCCAACTGTCAGCATTTTCATGGGTGAGGATCTTCAACTTTGTGCAAAATCACCACATACAAGTAAACGGGAGAAAAACTGCAAGTTTGTAATAGAATCTTTAATGTTAGACAAAAGAGAATCTAGCAACCTGGTTAGTATTGGGAATTCATTTTGCTCTTTAAAGGAATTCTGCCTACTTCTCACCGTTTCCCTGGATGAGCAACATAACCTTTGTGCTGAATCACCGCTTTCAAGTGAAAGGGAAAAGCACTGTAGCTCTTGTAAGAGAAGGATTAATTTGACAAGCAAGACGGTCTTGCACCTTGTTAAGCATGGTGAACTCTGTTAGATTTTGAAAGGAATGCTGCCTAACCTTCAGCCTTTTCATGGGTGAGGAACATAAACTTTGTGCAACATCACCGCATACAAGTGAATGGGAGAAAAACTGCAGTTTTTTAAGAGAATCGTTTTATGTTAGAAACAAGAGGGTCTAGCAACATGGTTAGGATGGTGAATTCAGTTTGCTCTTTAAAGGGGTACTGCCTAGCTCTCAGTGTTTCCTGGATCAGCAACATCACCTTTCTGCTGAATCTCCCCTTTAAGTGAATGGGAGAAGCCCTGCAGCTCATGTAAGAGAAGCATTACTGTTTCAAGTAAGAGGGCCTTGCACCTTGTTAAGCATGGTGAACTGAGTTAGCTTTTGAAAGGAATGCTCTCCAACTGTCAGCATTTTCATGGGTGAGGATCTTCAACTTTGTGCAAAATCACCACATACAAGTAAAGGGGAGAAAAACTGCAAGTTTGTAATAGAATCTTTAATGTTACACAAAAGAGGATCTAGCAACCTGGTTAGTATTGTGAATTCATTTTGCTCTTTAAAGGAATTCTGCCTACTTCTCACCGTTTCCCTGGATGAGCAACATAACCTTTGTGCTGAATCACCGCATTCAAGTGAAAGGGAAAAGCACTGTAGCTCTTGTAAGAGAAGGATTAATTTGACAAGCAAGACGGTCTTGCACCTTGTTAAGCATGGTGAACTGTGTTAGTTTTTGAAAGGAATGCTGCCTAACCTTCATCCTTTTCATGGGTGAGGAACATAAACTTTGTGCAACATCACCGCCTAAAAGTGAATGGGAGAAAAACTGCAGTTTTTTAGGAGAATCCTTTTATGTTAGAAACAAGAGCGTCTAGCAACATGGTTAGTATGGTGAATTCAGTTTGCTGTTTAGAGTACTTCCTAGCTCTCAGTGTTTCCTGGATCAGCAACATCACCTTTCTGCTGAATCTCCCTTTTCAGGTGAATGGGAGAAGCACCGTAGCTCTTGTAAGAGAAGCATTAATGCACCTTGTTAAGCATGGTGAACTGAGTTAGCTTTTGAAAGAAACGCTGCCCAACTGTCAGCGTTTTCATGGATGAAGATCTTCAACATTGTGCTAAATCACCGGATACAAGTAAATGGGAGAAAAACTGCAGGTTTCTAAGAGAATCTTTAATGTTAGGAAAAAGAGGTTCGAGCAACATGGTTAACATTTTGAAGTCAGTTTGCTCTTCAAGGGACTACTGCATAACTCTGAGAGTTTTCCTGGATGAGCAACATCACCTTTCTGCTGAATCACCCCATTCAAGTGAAAGGGAGAAGCACTGCAGCTCTTGCAAGAGAAGCATTAATGTTACAAGCAACAGGGCCTTGCACCTTGTTAAGCATGGTGAACTGAGTTAGCTTTTGAAAGGAATGCAGCCCAACTGTCAGCATTTTCATGGGTGAGGATCTTCAACTTTGTGCAAAATCACCACCTACAGGTAAATGGGAGAAAGATTCCAGGTTTGTAAGAGAATCTTTAATGTTAGACAAAAGAGGGTCTAGCAACCTGGTTAGTATTGTGAATTCATTTTGCTCTTTAAAGGAACTCTGCCTACTTCTCACTGTTTTCCTGGATGAGAAACATCACCTTTGTGCTGAATCACCGCATTCAAGTGAAAGGGAAACGCTGCAGCTCTTATAAGAGAAGCATTCATACTAAAAGCAAGAGGGTCTTGCACCTCGTTAAGCATGGTGAACTGTGTTAGTTTTTGAAAGGAACGCATACTAACCTTCAGCCATTTCATGGGTGAGAAACATAACCTTTGTGCAAAATCACTGCATACAAGTGAAAGGGAGAAAAACTGCAGTTTTTTAAGAAAATCCTTCTATGTTAGAAACAAGAGGGTCTAGCAACATGGTTAGGATGGTGAATTCAGTTTGCTCTTTAAAGGAGTACTGCCTTGCTCTCAGGGTTTCCTGGATCAGCAACATAACCTTTCTGCTGAATCTCCCCATTCAAGTGAAAGGGAGAAGCACTGCAACTCTTGCAAGAGAAGCATTAATGTTACAAGGAACAGGGCCTTGCACCTTGTTAAGCAGTTTGAACTGAGTTAGCTTTTGAAAGGAATGCTGCCGAACTGTCAGCATTTTCATGGGTGAGGATCTTCAACTTTGTGCAAAATCAACACATACAAGTAAACGGGAGAAAAACTGCAAGTTTGTAATAGAATCTTTAATGTTAGACAAAAGAGGATCAAGCAACCTGGTTAGTATTGTGAATTCATTTTGCTCTTTAAAGGAATTCTGCCTACTTCTCACCGTTTCCCTGGATGAGCAACATAACCTTTGTGCTGAATCACCGCTTTCAAGTGAAAGGGAAAAGCACTGTAGCTCTTGTAAGAGAAGGATTAATTTGACAAGCAAGACGGTCTTGCACCTTGTTAACCATGGTGAACTGTGTTAGTTTTTGAAAGGAATGCTGCCTAACCTTCAGCCTTTTCATGGGTGAGGAACATAAACTTTGTGCAACCTCACCGCATACAAGTGAATGGGAGAAAAACTGCAGTTTTTTAGGAGAATCCTTGTATGTTAGAAACAAGAGGGTCTAGCAACATAGTTAGGATGGTGAATTCAGTTTGCTGTTTAGAGTACTTCCTAGCTCAGTGTTTCCTGGATCAGCAACATCACCTTTCTGCTGAATCTCCCTTTTCAGGTGAATGGGAGAAGCACCGTAGCTCTTGTAAGAGAAGCATTAATGCACCTTGTTAAGCATGGTGAACTGAGTTAGCTTTTGAAAGAAACGCTGCCCAACTGTCAGCGTTTTCATGGATGAAGATCTTCAACATTGTGCTAAATCACCGCATACAAGTAAATGGGAGAAAAACTGCAGGTTTCTAAGAGAATCTTTAATGTTAGGAAAAAGAGGGTCGAGCAACATGGTTAACATTTTGAAGTCAGTTTGCTCTTCAAGGGACTACTGCATAACTCTGAGTGTTTTCCTGGATGAGCAACATCACCTTTCTGCTGAATCACCCCATTCAAGTGAAAGGGAGAAGCACTGCAGCTCTTGCAAGAGAAGCATTAATGTTACAAGCAACAGGGCCTTGCACCTTGTTAAGCATGGTGAACTGAGTTAGCTTTTGAAAGGAATGCAGCCCAACTGTCAGCATTTTCATGGGTGAGGATCTTCAACTTTGTGCAAAATCACCACCTACAGGTAAATGGGAGAAAGATTCCAGGTTTGTAAGAGAATCTTTAATGTTAGACAAAAGAGGGTCTAGCAACCTGGTTAGTATTGTGAATTCATTTTGCTCTTTAAAGGAATTCTGCCTACTTCTCACTGTTTTCCTGGATGAGAAACATCACCTTTGTGCTGAATCACCGCATTCAAGTGAAAGGGAAAAGCACTGTAGCTCTTGTAAGAGAAGGATTAATTTGACAAGCAAGACGGTCTTGCACCTTGTTAAGCATGGTGAACTGTGTTAGATTTTGAAAGGAATGCTACCTAACCTTCAGCCTTTTCATGGGTGAGGAACATAAACTTTGTGCAACATCACCGCATACAAGTGAATGGGAGAAAAACTGCAGTTTTTTAAGAGAATCGTTTTATGTTAGAAACAAGAGGGTCTAGCAACATGGTTAGTATGGTGAATTCAGTTTGCTCTTTAAAGGAGTACTGCCTAGCTCTCAGGGTTTCCTGGATCAGCAACATAACCTTTCTGCTGAATCTCCCCATTCAAGTGAAAGGGAGAAGCACTGCAGCTCTTGCAAGAGAAGCATTAATGTTACAAGCAACAGGGCCTTGCACCTTGTTAAGCATGGTGAACTGAGTTAGCTTTTGAAAGGAATGCAGCCCAACTGTCAGCATTTTCATGGGTGAGGATCTTCAACTTTGTGCAAAATCACCACCTACAGGTAAATGGGAGAAAGATTCCAGGTTTGTAAGAGTATCTTTAATGTTAGACAAAAGAGGGTCTAGCAACCTGGTTAGTATTGTGAATTCATTTTGCTCTTTAAAGGAATTCTGCCTACTTCTCACTGTTTTCCTGGATGAGAAACATCACCTTTGTGCTGAATCACCGCATTCAAGTGAAAGGGAGAAGCACTGTAGCTCTTGTAAGAGAAGGATTAATGTTACAAGCAAGAGGGTCTTGCACTTTGTTAAGCATGGTGAACTGTGTTAGTTTTTGAAAGGAACGCTGCCTAACCTTCAGCCTTTTCATGGTTGAGAAACATAACCTTTGTGGAAAATCACCGCATACAAGTGAATGGGAGAAAAACTGCAGTTTTTTAAGAGAATCTTTTTATGTTAAAAACAAGAGGGTCTAGCAACATGGTTAGTATGGTGAATTCAGTTTGCTCTTTAAAGGAGTACTGCCTACCTCTCAGTGTTTCCTGGATCAGCAACATAACTTTTGCTGAATCTCTGCATTCAAGTGAAAGGGAGAAGCACTGCAACTCTTGCAAGAGAAGCATTAATGTTACAAGGAACAGGGCCTTGCACCTTGTTAAGCATTTTGAACTGAGTTAGCTTTTGAAAGGAATGCTGCCCAACTGTCAGCATTTTCATGGGTGAGGATCTTCAACTTTGTGCAAAATCACCACATACAAGTAAAGGGGAGAAAAACTGCAAGTTTGTAATAGAATCTTTAATGTTAGACAAAAGAGGGTCTAGCAACCTGGTTAGTATTGTGAATTCATTTTGCTCTTTAAAGGAATTCTGCCTACTTCTCACTGTTTTCCTGGATGAGAAACATCACCTTTGTGCTGAATCACCGCATTCAAGTGAAAGGGAAAAGCACTGTAGCTCTTGTAAGAGAAGGATTAATTTGACAAGCAAGACGGTCTTGCACCTTGTTAAGCATGGTGAACTGTGTTAGATTTTGAAAGGAATGCTACCTAACCTTCAGCCTTTTCATGGGTGAGGAACATAAACTTTGTGCAACATCACCGCATACAAGTGAATGGGAGAAAAACTGCAGTTTTTTAAGAGAATCGTTTTATGTTAGAAACAAGAGGGTCTAGCAACATGGTTAGTATGGTGAATTCAGTTTGCTCTTTAAAGGAGTACTGCCTAGCTCTCAGGGTTTCCTGGATCAGCAACATAACCTTTCTGCTGAATCTCCCCATTCAAGTGAAAGGGAGAAGCACTGCAGCTCTTGCAAGAGAAGCATTAATGTTACAAGCAACAGGGCCTTGCACCTTGTTAAGCATGGTGAACTGAGTTAGCTTTTGAAAGGAATGCAGCCCAACTGTCAGCATTTTCATGGGTGAGGATCTTCAACTTTGTGCAAAATCACCACCTACAGGTAAATGGGAGAAAGATTCCAGGTTTGTAAGAGTATCTTTAATGTTAGACAAAAGAGGGTCTAGCAACCTGGTTAGTATTGTGAATTCATTTTGCTCTTTAAAGGAATTCTGCCTACTTCTCACTGTTTTCCTGGATGAGAAACATCACCTTTGTGCTGAATCACCGCATTCAAGTGAAAGGGAGAAGCACTGTAGCTCTTGTAAGAGAAGGATTAATGTTACAAGCAAGAGGGTCTTGCACTTTGTTAAGCATGGTGAACTGTGTTAGTTTTTGAAAGGAACGCTGCCTAACCTTCAGCCTTTTCATGGTTGAGAAACATAACCTTTGTGGAAAATCACCGCATACAAGTGAATGGGAGAAAAACTGCAGTTTTTTAAGAGAATCTTTTTATGTTAAAAACAAGAGGGTCTAGCAACATGGTTAGTATGGTGAATTCAGTTTGCTCTTTAAAGGAGTACTGCCTACCTCTCAGTGTTTCCTGGATCAGCAACATAACTTTTGCTGAATCTCTGCATTCAAGTGAAAGGGAGAAGCACTGCAACTCTTGCAAGAGAAGCATTAATGTTACAAGGAACAGGGCCTTGCACCTTGTTAAGCATTTTGAACTGAGTTAGCTTTTGAAAGGAATGCTGCCCAACTGTCAGCATTTTCATGGGTGAGGATCTTCAACTTTGTGCAAAATCACCACATACAAGTAAAGGGGAGAAAAACTGCAAGTTTGTAATAGAATCTTTAATGTTAGACAAAAGAGGATCTAGAAACCTGGTTAGTATTGTGAATTCATTTTGCTCTTTAAAGGAATTCTGCCTACTTCTCACCGTTTCCCTGGATGAGCAACATAACCTTTGTGCTGAATCACCGCATTCAAGTGAAAGGGAAAAGCACTGTAGCTCTTGTAAGAGAAGGATTAATTTGACAAGCCAGACGGTCTTGCACCTTGTTAAGCATGGTGAACTGTGTTAGTTTTTGAAAGGAATGCTGCCTAACCTTCAGCCTTTTCTTGGGTGAGGAACATAAACTTTGTGCAACATCACCGCCTAAAAGTGAATGGGAGAAAAACTGCAGTTTTTTAGGAGAATCCTTTATGTTAGAAACAAGAGGGTCTAGCAACATGGTTAGTATGGTGAATTCAGTTTGCTCTTTAAAGGAGTACTGCCTACCTCTCAGTGTTTCCTGGATCAGCAACATCAACTTTCTGCTGAATCTCCCCATTCAAGTGAAAGGGAAACGCTGCAGCTCTTATAAGAGAAGCATTCATACTAAAAGCAAGAGGGTCTTGCACCTCGTTAAGCATGGTGAACTGTGTTAGTTTTTGAAAGGAACGCATACTAACCTTCATCCTTTTCATGGGTGAGGAACATAAACTTTGTGCAACATCACCGCCTAAAAGTGAATGGGAGAAAAACTGCAGTTTTTTAGGAGAATCCTTTTATGTTAGAAACAAGAGGGTCTAGCAACATGGTTAGTATGGTGAATTCAGTTTGCTGTTTAGAGTACTTCCTAGCTCTCAGTGTTTCCTGGATCAGCAACATCACCTTTCTGCTGAATCTCCCTTTTCAGGTGAATGGGAGAAGCACCGTAGCTCTTGTAAGAGAAGCATTAATGCACCTTGTTAAGCATGGTGAACTGAGTTAGCTTTTGAAAGAAACGCTGCCCAACTGTCAGCGTTTTCATGGATTCAGATCTTCAACATTGTGCTAAATCACCGGATACAAGTAAATGGGAGAAAAACTGCAGGTTTCTAAGAGAATCTTTAATGTTAGGAAAAAGAGGTTCGAGCAACATGGTTAACATTTTGAAGTCAGTTTGCTCTTCAAGGGACTACTGCATAACTCTGAGTGTTTTCCTGGATGAGCAACATCACCTTTCTGCTGAATCACCCCATTCAAGTGAAAGGGAGAAGCACTGCAGCTCTTGCAAGAGAAGCATTAATGTTACAAGCAACAGGGCCTTGCACCTTGTTAAGCATGGTGAACTGAGTTAGCTTTTGAAAGGAATGCAGCCCAACTGTCAGCATTTTCATGGGTGAGGATCTTCAACTTTGTGCAACATCACCACCTACAGGTAAATGGGAGAAAGATTCCAGGTTTGTAAGAGAATCTTTAATGTTAGACAAAAGAGGGTCTAGCAACCTGGTTAGTATTGTGAATTCATTTTGCTCTTTAAAGGAATTCTGCCTACTTCTCACTGTTTTCCTGGATGAGAAACATCACCTTTGTGCTGAATCACCGCATTCAAGTGAAAGGGAGAAGCACTGTAGCTCTTGTAAGAGAAGGATTAATGTTACAAGCAAGACGGTCTTGCACCTTGTTAAGCATGGTGAACTGTGTTAGTTTTTGAAAGGAATGCTGCCTAACCTTCATCCTTTTCATGGGTGAGGAACATAAACTTTGTGCAACATCACCGCCTAAAAGTGAATGGGAGAAAAACTGCAGTTTTTTAGGAGAATCCTTTTATGTTAGAAACAAGAGGGTCTAGCAACATGGTTAGTATGGTGAATTCAGTTTGCTCTTTAAAGGAGTACTGCCTACCTCTCAGTGTTTCCTGGATCAGCAACATCAACTTTCTGCTGAATCTCCCCATTCAAGTGAAAGGGAAACGCTGCAGCTCTTATAAGAGAAGCATTCATACTAAAAGCAAGAGGGTCTTGCACCTCGTTAAGCATGGTGAACTGTGTTAGTTTTTGAAAGGAACGCATACTAACCTTCAGCCATTTCATGGGTGAGAAACATAACCTTTGTGCAAAATCACCGCCTACAAGTGAAAGGGAGAAAAACTGCAGTTTTTTAAGAAAATCCTTGTATGTTAGAAACAAGAGGGTCCAGCAACATGGTTAGGATGGTGAATTCAGTTTGCTCTTTAAAGGAGTACTGCCTAGCTCTCAGGGTTTCCTGGATCAGCAACATAACCTTTCTGCTGAATCTCCCCATTCAAGTGAAAGGGAGAAGCACTGCAACTCTTGCAAGAGAAGCATTAATGTTACAAGGAACAGGGCCTTGCACCTTGTTAAGCAGTTTGAACTGAGTTAGCTTTTGAAAGGAATGCTGCCCAACTGTCAGAATTTTCATGGGTGAGGATCTTCAACTTTGTGCAAAATCACCACATACAAGTAAACGGGAGAAAAACTGCAAGTTTGTAATAGAATCTTTAATGTTAGACAAAAGAGGATCAAGCAACCTGGTTAGTATTGGGAATTCATTTTGCTCTTTAGGAATTCTGCCTACTTCTCACCGTTTCCCTGGATGAGCAACATAACCTTTGTGCTGAATCACCGCTTTCAAGTGAAAGGGAAAAGCACTGTAGCTCTTGTAAGAGAAGGATTAATTTGACAAGCAAGACGGTCTTGCACCTTGTTAACCATGGTGAACTGTGTTAGTTTTTGAAAGGAATGCTGCCTAACCTTCAGCCTTTTCATGGGTGAGGAACATAAACTTTGTGCAACCTCACCGCATACAAGTGAATGGGAGAAAAACTGCAGTTTTTTAGGAGAATCCTTGTATGTTAGAAACAAGAGGGTCTAGCAACATAGTTAGGATGGTGAATTCAGTTTGCTGTTTAGAGTACTTCCTAGCTCTCAGTGTTTCCTGGATCAGCAACATCACCTTTCTGCTGAATCTCCCTTTTCAGGTGAATGGGAGAAGCACCGTAGCTCTTGTAAGAGAAGCATTAATGCACCTTGTTAAGCATGGTGAACTGAGTTAGCTTTTGAAAGAAACGCTGCCCAACTGTCAGCGTTTTCATGGATGAAGATCTTCAACATTGTGCTAAATCACCGCATACAAGTAAATGGGAGAAAAACTGCAGGTTTCTAAGAGAATCTTTAATGTTAGGAAAAAGAGGGTCGAGCAACATGGTTAACATTTTGAAGTCAGTTTGCTCTTCAAGGGACTACTGCATAACTCTGAGTGTTTTCCTGGATGAGCAACATCACCTTTCTGCTGAATCACCCCATTCAAGTGAAAGGGAGAAGCACTGCAGCTCTTGCAAGAGAAGCATTAATGTTACAAGCAACAGGGCCTTGCACCTTGTTAAGCATGGTGAACTGAGTTAGCTTTTGAAAGGAATGCAGCCCAACTGTCAGCATTTTCATGGGTGAGGATCTTCAACTTTGTGCAAAATCACCACCTACAGGTAAATGGGAGAAAGATTCCAGGCTTGTAAGAGAATCTTTACTGTTAGACAAAAGAGGGTCTAGCAACCTGGTTAGTATTGTGAATTCATTTTGCTCTTTAAAGGAATTCTGCCTACTTCTCACTGTTTTAATGGATGAGAAACATCACCTTTGTGCTGAATCACCGCATTCAAGTGAAAGGGAAAAGCACTGTAGCTCTTGTAAGAGAAGGATTAATTTGACAAGCAAGACGGTCTTGCACCTTGTTAAGCATGGTGAACTGTGTTAGATTTTGAAAGGAATGCTGCCTAACCTTCAGCCTTTTCATGGGTGAGGAACATAAACTTTGTGCAACATCACCGCATACAAGTGAAAGGGAGAAAAACTGCAGTTTTTTAAGAGAATCGTTTTATGTTAGAAACAAGAGGGTCTAGCAACATGGTTAGTTTGGTGAATTCAGTTTGCTCTTTAAAGGAGTACTGCCTAGCTCTCAGGGTTTCCTGGATCAGCAACATAACCTTTCTGCTGAATCTCCCCATTCAAGTGAAAGGGAGAAGCACTGCAGCTCTTGCAAGAGAAGCATTAATGTTACAAGCAACAGGGCCTTGCACCTTGTTAAGCATGGTGAACTGAGTTAGCTTTTGAAAGGAATGCAGCCCAACTGTCAGCATTTTCATGGGTGAGGATCTTCAACTTTGTGCAAAATCACCACCTACAGGTAAATGGGAGAAAGATTCCAGGTTTGTAAGAGAATCTTTAATGTTAGACAAAAGAGGGTCTAGCAACCTGGTTAGTATTGTGAATTCATTTTGCTCTTTAAAGGAATTCTGCCTACTTCTCACTGTTTTCCTGGATGAGAAACATCACCTTTGTGCTGAATCACCGCATTCAAGTGAAAGGGAGAAGCACTTTAGCTCTTGTAAGAGAAGGATTAATGTTACAAGCAAGAGGGTCTTGCACTTTGTTAAGCATGGTGAACTGTGTTAGTTTTTGAAAGGAACGCTGCCTAACCTTCAGCCTTTTCATGGTTGAGAAACATAACCTTTGTGGAAAATCACCGCATACAAGTGAATGGGAGAAAAACTGCAGTTTTTTAAGAGAATCTTTTTATGTTAAAAACAAGAGGGTCTAGCAACATGGTTAGTATGGTGAATTCAGTTTGCTCTTTAAAGGAGTACTGCCTACATCTCAGTGTTTCCTGGATCAGCAAAATAACTTTTGCTGAATCTCCCCATTCAAGTGAAAGGGAGAAGCACTGCAACTCTTGCAAGAGAAGCATTAATGTTACAAGGAACAGGGCCTTGCACCTTGTTAAGCAGTTTGAACTGAGTTAGCTTTTGAAAGGAATGCTGCCCAACTGTCAGCATTTTCATGGGTGAGGATCTTCAACTTTGTGCAAAATCACCACATACAAGTAAAGGGGAGAAAAACTGCAAGTTTGTAATAGAATCTTTAAAGTTAGACAAAAGAGGATCTAGCAACCTGGTTAGTATTGGGAATTCATTTTGCTCTTTAAAGGAATTCTGCCTACTTCTCACCGTTTCCCTGGATGAGCAACATAACCTTTGTGCTGAATCACCGCATTCAAGTGAAAGGGAAAAGCACTGTAGCTCTTGTAAGAGAAGGATTAATTTGACAAGTAAGACGGTCTTGCACCTTGTTAAGCATGGTGAACTGTGTTAGTTTTTGAAAGGAAAGCTGCCTAACCTTCAGCCTTTTCTTGGGTGAGGAACATAAACTTTGTGCAACATCACCGCCTAAAAGTGAATGGGAGAAAAACTGCAGTTTTTTAGGAGAATCCTTTTATGTTAGAAACAAGAGGGTCTAGCAACATGGTTAGTATGGTGAATTCAGTTTGCTCTTTAAAGTAGTACTGCCTACCTCTCAGTGTTTCCTGGATCAGCAACATCAACTTTCTGCTGAATCTCCCCATTCAAGTGAAAGGGAAACGCTGCAGCTCTTATAAGAGAAGCATTCATACTAAAAGCAAGAGGGTCTTGCACCTCGTTAAGCATGGTGAACTCTGTTAGTTTTTGAAAGGAACGCATACTAACCTTCAGCCATTTCATGGGTGAGAAACATAACCTTTGTGCAAAATCACCGCCTACAAGTGAAAGGGAGAAAAACTGCAGTTTTTTAAGAAAATCCTTGTATGTTAGAAACAAGAGGGTCCAGCAACATGGTTAGGATGGTGAATTCAGTTTGCTCTTTAAAGGAGTACTGCCTAGCTCTCAGGGTTTCCTGGATCAGCAACATAACCTTTCTGCTGAATCTCCCCATTCAAGTGAAAGGGAGAAGCACTGCAACTCTTGCAAGAGAAGCATTAATGTTACAAGGAACAGGGCCTTGCACCTTGTTAAGCAGTTTGAACTGAGTTAGCTTTTGAAAGGAATGCTGCCCAACTGTCAGCATTTTCATGGGTGAGGATCTTCAACTTTGTGCAAAATCACCACATACAAGTAAACGGGAGAAAAACTGCAAGTTTGTAATAGAATCTTTAATGTTAGACAAAAGAGGATCAAGCAACCTGGTTAGTATTGGGAATTCATTTTGCTCTTTAGGAATTCTGCCTACTTCTCACCGTTTCCCTGGATGAGCAACATAACCTTTGTGCTGAATCACCGCTTTCAAGTGAAAGGGAAAAGCACTGTAGCTCTTGTAAGAGAAGGATTAATTTGACAAGCAAGACGGTCTTGCACCTTGTTAACCATGGTGAACTGTGTTAGTTTTTGAAAGGAATGCTGCCTAACCTTCAGCCTTTTCATGGGTGAGGAACATAAACTTTGTGCAACCTCACCGCATACAAGTGAATGGGAGAAAAACTGCAGTTTTTAAGGAGAATCGTTGTATGTTAGAAACAAGAGGGTCTAGCAACATAGTTAGGATGGTGAATTCAGTTTGCTGTTTAGAGTACTTCCTAGCTCTCAGTGTTTCCTGGATCAGCAACATCACCTTTCTGCTGAATCTCCCTTTTCAGGTGAATGGGAGAAGCACCGTAGCTCTTGTAAGAGAAGCATTAATGCACCTTGTTAAGCATGGTGAACTGAGTTAGCTTTTGAAAGAAACGCTGCCCAACTGTCAGCGTTTTCATGGATGAAGATCTTCAACATTGTGCTAAATCACCGCATACAAGTAAATGGGAGAAAAACTGCAGGTTTCTAAGAGAATCTTTAATGTTAGGAAAAAGAGGGTCGAGCAACAGGGTTAACATTTTGAAGTCAGTTTCCTCTTCAAGGGACTACTGCATAACTCTGAGTGTTTTCCTGGATGAGCAACATCACCTTTCTGCTGAATCTCCCCATTCAAGTGAAAGGGAGAAGCACTGCAGCTCTTGCAAGAGAAGCATTAATGTTACAAGCAACAGGGCCTTGCACCTTGTTAAGCATGGTGAACTGAGTTAGCTTTTGAAAGGAATGCTGCCCAACTGTCAGCATTTTCATGGGTGAGGATCTTCAACTTTGTGCAAAATCACCACCTACAGGTAAATGGGAGAAAGATTCCAGGTTTGTAAGAGAATCTTTAATGTTAGACAAAAGAGGGTCTAGCAACCTGGTTAGTATTGTGAATTCATTTTGCTCTTTAAAGGAATTCTGCCTACTTCTCACTGTTTTCCTGGATGAGAAACATCACCTTTGTGCTGAATCACCGCATTCAAGTGAAAGGGAGAAGCACTGTAGCTCTTGTAAGAGAAGGATTAATGTTACAAGCAAGAGGGTCTTGCACTTTGTTAAGCATCGTGAACTGTGTTAGTTTTTGAAAGGAACGCTGCCTAACCTTCAGCCTTTTCATGGTTGAGAAACATAACTTTTGTGGAAAATCACCGCATACAAGTGAATGGGAGAAAAACTGCAGTTTTTTAAGAGAATCGTTTTATGTTAGAAACAAGAGGGTCTAGCAACATGGTTAGTATGGTGAATTCAGTTTGCTCTTTAAAGGAGTACTGCCTAGCTCTCAGGGTTTCCTGGATCAGCAACATAACCTTTCTGCTGAATCTCCCCATTCAAGTGAAAGGGAGAAGCACTGCAGCTCTTGCAAGAGAAGCATTAATGTTACAAGCAACAGGGCCTTGCACCTTGTTAAGCATGGTGAACTGAGTTAGCTTTTGAAAGGAATGCAGCCCAACTGTCAGCATTTTCATGGGTGAGGATCTTCAACTTTGTGCAAAATCACCACCTACAGGTAAATGGGAGAAAGATTCCAGGTTTGTAAGAGAATCTTTAATGTTAGACAAAAGAGGGTCTAGCAACCTGGTTAGTATTGTGAATTCATTTTGCTCTTTAAAGGAATTCTGCCTACTTCTCACTGTTTTCCTGGATGAGAAACATCACCTTTGTGCTGAATCACCGCATTCAAGTGAAAGGGAGAAGCACTGTAGCTCTTGTAAGAGAAGGATTAATGTTACAAGCAAGAGGGTCTTGCACTTTGTTAAGCATGGTGAACTGTGTTAGTTTTTGAAAGGAACGCTGCCTAACCTTCAGCCTTTTCATGGTTGAGAAACATAACTTTTGTGGAAAATCACCGCATACAAGTGAATGGGAGAAAAACTGCAGTTTTTTAAGAGAATCTTTTTATGTTAAAAACAAGAGGATCTAGCAACATGGTTAGTATGGTGAATTCAGTTTGCTCTTTAAAGGAGTACTGCCTACCTCTCAGTGTTTCCTGGATCAGCAACATAACTTTTGCTGAATCTCCCCATTCAAGTGAAAGGGAGAAGCACTGCAACTCTTGCAAGAGAAGCATTAATGTTACAAGGAACAGGGCCTTGCACCTTGTTAAGCATTTTGAACTGAGTTAGCTTTTGAAAGGAATGCTGCCCAACTGTCAGCATTTTCATGGGTGAGGATCTTCAACTTTGTGCAAAATCACCACATACAAGTAAAGGGGAGAAAAACTGCAAGTTTGTAATAGAATCTTTAATGTTAGACAAAAGAGGATCTAGCAACCTGGTTAGTATTGTGAATTCATTTTGCTCTTTAAAGGAATTCTGCCTACTTCTCACCGTTTCCCTGGATGAGCAACATAACCTTTGTGCTGAATCACCGCATTCAAGTGAAAGGGAAAAGCACTGTAGCTCTTGTAAGAGAAGGATTAATTTGACAAGCAAGACGGTCTTGCACCTTGTTAAGCATGGTGAACTGTGTTAGTTTTTGAAAGGAATGCTGCCTAACCTTCACCCTTTTCTTGGGTGAGGAACATAAACTTTGTGCAACATCACCGCCTAAAAGTGAATGGGAGAAAAACTGCAGTTTTTTAGGAGAATCCTTTTATGTTATAAACAAGAGGGACTAGCAACATGGTTAGTATGGTGAATTCACTTTGCTCTTTAAAGGAGTACTGCCTACCTCTCAGTGTTTCCTGGATCAGCAACATCACCTTTCTGCTGAATCTCCCCATTCAAGTGAAAGGGAAACGCTGCAGCTCTTATAAGAGAAGCATTCATACTAAAAGCAAGAGGGTCTTGCACCTCGTTAAGCATGGTGAACTGTGTTAGTTTTTGAAAGGAACGCATACTAACCTTCAGCCATTTCATGGGTGAGAAACATAACCTTTGTGCAAAATCACCGTATACAAGTGAAAGGGAGAAAAACTGCAGTTTTTTAAGAAAATCCTTGTATGTTAGAAACAAGAGGGTCTAGCAACATGGTTAGGATGGTGAATTCAGTTTGCTCTTTAAAGGAGTACTGCCTTGCTCTCAGGGTTTCCTGGATCAGCAACATAACCTTTCTGCTGAATCTCCCCATTCAAGTGAAAGGGAGAAGCACTGCAACTCTTGCAAGAGAAGCATTAATGTTACAAGGAACAGGGCCTTGCACCTTGTTAAGCATTTTGAACTGAGTTAGCTTTTGAAAGGAATGCTGCCCAACTGTCAGCATTTTCATGGGTGAGGATCTTCAACTTTGTGCAAAATCACCACATACAAGTAAAGGGGAGAAAAACTGCAAGTTTGTAATAGAATCTTTAATGTTAGACAAAAGAGGATCAAGCAACCTGGTTAGTATTGTGAATTCATTTTGCTCTTTAAAGGAATTCTGCCTACTTCTCACCGTTTCCCTGGATGAGCAACATAACCTTTGTGCTGAATCACCGCATTCAAGTGAAAGGGAAAAGCACTGTAGCTCTTGTAAGAGAAGGATTAATTTGACAAGCAAGACGGTCTTGCACCTTGTTAAGCATGGTGAACTGTGTTAGTTTTTGAAAGGAATGCTGCCTAACCTTCAGCCTTTTCATGGGTGAGGAACATAAACTTTGTGCAACATCACCGCCTAAAAGTGAATGGGAGAAAAACTGCAGTTTTTTAGGAGAATCCTTTTATGTTAGAAACAAGAGGGTCTAGCAACATGGTTAGTATGGTGAATTCAGTTTGCTGTTTAAAGGAGTACTTCCTAGCTCTCAGTGTTTCCTGGATCAGCAACATCACCTTTCTGCTGAATCTCCCTTTTCAGGTGAATGGGAGAAGCACCGTAGCTCTTGTAAGAGAAGCATTAATGCACCTTGTTAAGCATGGTGAACTGAGTTAGCTTTTGAAAGAAACGCTGCCCAACTGTCAGCGTTTTCATGGATGAAGATCTTCAACATTGTGCTAAATCACCGCATACAAGTAAATGGGAGAAAAACTGCAGGTTTCTAAGAGAATCTTTAATGTTAGGAAAAAGAGGGTCGAGCAACATGGTTAACATGGTGAAGTCAGTTTGCTCTTCAAGGGACTACTGCATAACTCTGAGTGTTTTCCTGGATGAGCAACATCACCTTTCTGCTGAATCACCCCATTCAAGTGAAAGGGAGAAGCACTGCAGCTCTTGCAAGAGAAGCATTAATGTTACAAGCAACAGGGCCTTGCACCTTGTTAAGCATGGTGAACTGAGTTAGCTTTTGAAAGGAATGCTGCCCAACTGTCAGCATTTTCATGGGTGAGGATCTTCATCTTTGTGCAAAATCACCACATACAGGTAAATGGGAAAAAGACTCCAGGTTTGTAAGAGAATCGTTAATGTTAGACAAAAGAGGGTCTAGCAACCTGGTAAGTATTGTGAATTCATTTTGCTCTTTAAAGGAATTCTGCCTACTTCTCACTGTTTTCGTGGATGAGAAACATCACCTTTGTGCTGAGTCACCGCATTCAAGTGAAAGGGAGAAGCACTGTAGCTCTTGTAAGAGAAGGATTAATGTTACAAGCAAGAGGGTCTTGCACTTTGTTAAGCTTGGTGAACTGTGTTAGTTTTTGAAAGGAACGCTGCCTAACCTTCAGCCTTTTCATGGGTGAGAAACATAACTTTTGTGGAAAATCACCGCATTCAAGTGAATGGGAGAAAAACTGCAGTTTTTTAAGAGAATCGTTTTATGTTAGAAACAAGAGGGTCTAGCAACATGGTTAGTATGGTGAATTCACTTTGCTCTTTAAAGGAGTACTGCCTACCTCTCAGTGTTTCCTGGATCAGCAACATCACCTTTCTGCTGAATCTCCCCTTTCAAGTGAAAGGGAAACGCTGCAGCTCTTATAAGAGAAGCATTCATACTAAAAGCAAGAGGGTCTTGCACCTCGTTAAGCATGGTGAACTGTGTTAGTTTTTGAAAGGAACGCATACTAACCTTCAGCCATTTCATGGGTGAGAAACATAACCTTTGTGCAAAATCACCGTATACAAGTGAAAGGGAGAAAAACTGCAGTTTTTTAAGAAAATCCTTGTATGTTAGAAACAAGAGGGTCTAGCAACATGGTTAGGATGGTGAATTCAGTTTGCTCTTTAAAGGAGTACTGCCTTGCTCTCAGGGTTTCCTGGATCAGCAACATAACCTTTCTGCTGAATCTCCCCATTCAAGTGAAAGGGAGAAGCACTGCAACTCTTGCAAGAGAAGCATTAATGTTACAAGGAACAGGGCCTTGCACCTTGTTAAGCATTTTGAACTGAGTTAGCTTTTGAAAGGAATGCTGCCCAACTGTCAGCATTTTCATGGGTGAGGATCTTCAACTTTGTGCAAAATCACCACATACAAGTAAAGGGGAGAAAAACTGCAAGTTTGTAATAGAATCTTTAATGTTAGACAAAAGAGGATCAAGCAACCTGGTTAGTATTGTGAATTCATTTTGCTCTTTAAAGGAATTCTGCCTACTTCTCACCATTTCCCTGGATGAGCAACATAACCTTTGTGCTGAATCACCGCATTCAAGTGAAAGGGAGAAAAACTGCAGGTTTCTAAGAGAATCTTTAATGTTAGGAAAAAGAGGGTCGAGCAACATGGTTAACATTTTGAAGTCAGTTTGCTCTTCAAGGGACTACTGCATAACTCTGAGTGTTTTCCTGGATGAGCAACATCACCTTTCTGCTGAATCACCCCATTCAAGTGAAAGGGAGAAGCACTGCAGCTCTTGCAAGAGAAGCATTAATGTTACAAGTAAGAGGGCCTTGCACCTTGTTAAGCATGGTGAACTGAGTTAGCTTTTGAAAGGAATGCAGCCCAACTGTCAGCATTTTCATGGGTGAAGATCTTCAACTTTGTGCAAAATCACCACCTACAGGTAAATGGGAGAAAGATTCCAGGTTTGTAAGAGAATCTTTAATGTTAGACAAAAGAGGGTCTAGCAACCTCGTTAGTATTGTGAATTCATTTTGCTCTTTAAAGGAATTCTGCCTACTTCTCACTGTTTTCCTGGATGAGAAACATCACCTTTGTGCTGAATCACCACATTCAAGTGAAAGGGAGAAGCACTGTAGCTCTTGTAAGAGAAGGATTAATGTTACAAGCAAGAGGGTCTTGCACTTTGTTAAGCATGGTGAACTGTGTTAGTTTTTGAAAGGAACGCTGCCTAACCTTCAGCCTTTTCATGGGTGAGAAACATAACTTTTGTGGAAAATCACCGCATACAAGTGAATGGGAGAAAAACTGCAGTTTTTTAAGAGAATCGTTTTATGTTAGAAACAAGAGGGTCTAGCAACATGGTTAGTATGGTGAATTCAGTTTGCTCTTTAAAGGAGTACTGCCTACCTCTCAGTGTTTCCTGGATCAGCAACATCACCTTTCTGCTGAATCTCCCCATTCAAGTGAAAGGGAAACGCTGCAGCTCTTATAAGAGAAGCATTCATACTAAAAGCAAGAGGGTCTTGCACCTCGTTAAGCATGGTGAACTGTGTTAGTTTTTGAAAGGAACGCATACTAACCTTCAGCCATTTCATGGGTGAGAAACATAACCTTTGTGCAAAATCACCGCATACAAGTGAAAGGGAGAAAAACTACAGTTTTTTAAGAAAATCCTTGTATGTTAGAAACAAGAGGGTCTAGCAACATGGTTAGGATGGTGAATTCAGTTTGCTCTTTAAAGGAGTACTGCCTTGCTCTCAGGGTTTCCTGGATCAGCAACATAACCTTTCTGTTGAATCTCCCCATTCAAGTGAAAGGGAGAAGCACTGCAACTCTTGCAAGAGAAGCATTAATGTTACAAGGAACAGGGCCTTGCACCTTGTTAAGCATGGTGAACTGAGTTAGCTTTTGAAAGGAATGCTGCCCAACTGTCAGCATTTTCATGGGTGAGGATCTTCAACTTTGTGCAAAATCACCACATACAAGTAAAGGGGAGAAAAACTTCAAGTTTGTAATAGAATTTTTAATGTTAGACAAAAGAGGATCTAGCAACCTGGTTAATATTGTGAATTCATTTTGCTCTTTAAAGGAATTCTGCCTACTTCTCACCGTTTCCCTGGATGAGCAACATAACCTTTGTGCTGAATCACCGCATTCAAGTGAAAGGGAAAAGCACTGTAGCTCTTGTAAGAGAAGGATTAATTTGACAAGCAAGACGGTCTTGCACCTTGTTAAGCATGGTGAACTGTGTTAGTTTTTGAAAGGAATGCTGCCTAACCTTCAGCCTTTTCATGGGTGAGGAACATAAACTTTGTGCAACATCACCGCCTAAAAGTGAATGGGAGAAAAACTGCAGTTTTTTAGGAGAATCCTTTTATGTTAGAAACAAGAGGGTCTAGCAACATGGTTAGTATGGTGAATTCAGTTTGCTCTTTAAAGGAGTACTGCCTACCTCTCAGTGTTTCCTGGATCAGCAACATAACCTTTTGCTGAATCTCCCCATTCAAGTGAAAGGGAGAAGCACTGCAACTCTTGCAAGAGAAGCATTAATGTTACAAGGAACAGGGCCTTTCACCTTGTTAAGCATTTTGAACTGAGTTAGCTTTTGAAAGGAATGCTGCCCAACTGTCAGCATTTTCATGGGTGAGGATCTTCAACTTTGTGCAAAATCACCACATACAAGTAAACGGGAGAAAAACTGCAAGTTTGTAATAGAATCTTTTATGTTACACAAAAGAGGATCTAGCAACCTGGTTAGTATTGTGAATTCATTTTGCTCTTTAAAGGAATTCTGCCTACTTCTCACCGTTTCCCTGGATGAGCAACATAACCTTTGTGCTGAATCACCGCATTCAAGTGAAAGGGAAAAGCACTGTAGCTCTTGTAAGAGAAGGATTAATTTGACAAGCAAGACGGTCTTGCACCTTGTTAAGCATGGTGAACTGTGTTAGTTTTTGAAAGGAATGCTGCCTAACCTTCATGGGTGAGGAACATAAACTTTGTGCAACATCACCGCCTAAAAGTGAATGGGAGAAAAACTGCAGTTTTTTAGGAGAATCCTTTTATGTTAGAAACAAGAGGGTCTAGCAACATGGTTAGTATGGTGAATTCAGTTTCCTCTTTAAAGGAATACTGCCTAGCCCTCAGTGTTTCCTGGATCAGCAACATCACCTTTCTGCTGAATCTCCCTTTTCAGGTGAATGGGAGAAGCACCGTAGCTCTTGTAAGAGAAGCATTAATGCACCTTGTTAAGCATGGTGAACTGAGTTAGCTTTTGAAAGAAACGCTGCCCAACTGTCAGCGTTTTCATGGATGAAGATCTTCAACATTGTGCTAAATCACCGCATACAAGTAAATGGGAGAAAAACTGCAGGTTTCTAAGAGAATCTTTAATGTTAGGAAAAAGAGGGTCGAGCAACAGGGTTAACATTTTGAAGTCAGTTTCCTCTTCAAGGGACTACTGCATAACTCTGAGTGTTTTCCTGGATGAGCAACATCACCTTTCTGCTGAATCACCCCATTCAAGTGAAAGGGAGAAGCACTGCAGCTCTTGCAAGAGAAGCATTAATGTTACAAGCAACAGGGCCTTGCACCTTGTTAAGCATGGTGAACTGAGTTAGCTTTTGAAAGGAATGCAGCCCAACTGTCAGCATTTTCATGGGTGAGGATCTTCAACTTTGTGCAAAATCACCACCTACAGGTAAATGGGAGAAAGATTCCAGGTTTGTAAGAGAATCTTTAATGTTAGACAAAAGAGGGTCTAAGCAACCTGGTTAGTATTGAGAATTCATTTTGCTCTTTAAAGGAATTCTGCCTACTTCTCACTGTTTTCCTGGATGAGAAACATCACCTTTGTGCTGAATCACCGCATTCAAGTGAAAGGGAGAAGCACTGTAGCTCTTGTAAGAGAAGGATTAATGTTACAAGCAAGAGGGTCTTGCACTTTGTTAAGCATGGTGAACTGTGTTAGTTTTTGAAAGGAACGCTGCCTAACCTTCAGCCTTTTCATGGTTGAGAAACATAACCTTTGTGGAAAATCACCGCATACAAGTGAATGGGAGAAAAACTGCAGTTTTTTAAGAGAATCTTTTTATGTTAAAAACAAGAGGGTCTAGCAACATGGTTAGTATGGTGAATTCAGTTTGCTCTTTAAAGGAGTACTGCCTACCTCTCAGTGTTTCCTGGATCAGCAACATAACTTTTGCTGAATCTCCCCATTCAAGTGAAAGGGAGAAGCACTGCAACTCTTGCAAGAGAAGCATTAATGTTACAAGGAACAGGGCCTTGCACCTTGTTAAGCATTTTGAACTGAGTTAGCTTTTGAAAGGAATGCTGCCCAACTGTCAGCATTTTCATGGGTGAGGATCTTCAACTTTGTGCAAAATCACCACATACAAGTAAAGGGGAGAAAAACTGCAAGTTTGTAATAGAATCTTTAATGTTAGACAAAAGAGGATCTAGCAACCTGGTTAGTATTGTGAATTCATTTTGCTCTTTAAAGGAATTCTGCCTACTTCTCACCGTTTCCCTGGATGAGCAACATAACCTTTGTGCTGAATCACCGTATTCAAGTGAAAGGGAAAAGCACTGTAGCTCTTGTAAGAGAAGGATTAATTTGACAAGCAAGACGGTCTTGCACCTTGTTAAGCATGGTGAACTGTGTTAGTTTTTGAAAGGAATGCTGCCTAACCTTCAGCCTTTTCTTGGGTGAGGAACATAAACTTTGTGCAACATCACCGCCTAAAAGTGAATGGGAGAAAAACTGCAGTTTTTTAGGAGAATCCTTTTATGTTAGAAACAAGAGGGTCTAGCAACATGGTTAGTATGGTGAATTCAGTTTGCTCTTTAAAGGAGTACTGCCTACCTCTCAGTGTTTCCTGGATCAGCAACATCACCTTTCTGCTGAATCTCCCCATTCAAGTGAAAGGGAAACGCTGCAGCTCTTATAAGAGAAGCATTCATACTAAAAGCAAGAGGGTCTTGCACCTCGTTAAGCATGGTGAACTGTGTTAGTTTTTGAAAGGAACGCATACTAACCTTCAGCCATTTCATGGGTGAGAAACATAACCTTTGTGCAAAATCACCGCATACAAGTGAAAGGGAGAAAAACTGCAGTTGTTTAAGAAAATCCTTGTATGTTAGAAACAAGAGGGTCTAGCAACATGGTTAGGATGGTGAATTCAGTTTGCTCTTTAAAGGAGTACAGCCTTGCTCTCAGGGTTTCCTGGATCAGCAACATAACCTTTCTGCTGAATCTCCCCATTCAAGTGAAAGGGAGAAGCACTGCAACTCTTGCAAGAGAAGCATTAATGTTACAAGGAACAGGGCCTTGCACCTTGTTAAGCAGTTTGAACTGAGTTAGCTTTTGAAAGGAATGTTGCCCAACTGTCAACATTTTCATGGGTGAGGATCTTCAACTTTGTGCAAAATCACCACATACAAGTAAAGGGGAGAAAAACTGCAAGTTTGTAATAGAATCTTTAATGTTAGACAAAAGAGGATCTAGCAACCTGGTTAGTATTCTGAATTCATTTTGCTCTTTAAAGGAATTCTGCCTACTTCTCACCGTTTCCCTGGATGAGCAACATAACCTTTGTGCTGAATCACCGCATTCAAGTGAAAGGGAAAAGCACTGTAGCTCTTGTAAGAGAAGGATTAATTTGACAAGCAAGACGGTCTTGCACCTTGTTAAGCATGGTGAACTGTGTTAGTTTTTGAAAGGAATGCTGCCTAACTTTCAGCCTTTTCATGGGTGAGGAACATAAACTTTGTACATCACCGCCTAAAAGTGAATGGGAGAAAAACTGCAGTTTTTTAGGAGAATCCTTTTATGTTAGAAACAAGAGGGTCTAGCAACATGGTTAGTATGGTGAATTCAGTTTCCTCTTTAAAGGAATACTGCCTAGCCCTCAGTGTTTCCTGGATCAGCAACATCACCTTTCTGCTGAATCTCCCTTTTCAGGTGAATGGGAGAAGCACCGTAGCTCTTGTAAGAGAAGCATTAATGCACCTTGTTAAGCATGGTGAACTGAGTTAGCTTTTGAAAGAAACGCTGCCCAACTGTCAGCGTTTTCATGGATGAAGATCTTCAACATTGTGCTAAATCACCGCATACAAGTAAATGGGAGAAAAACTGCAGGTTTCTAAGAGAATCTTTAATGTTAGGAAAAAGAGGGTCGAGCAACATGGTTAACATTTTGAAGTCAGTTTGCTCTTCAAGGGACTACTGCATAACTCTGAGTGTTTTCCTGGATGAGCAACATCACCTTTCTGCTGAATCACCCCATTCAAGTGAAAGGGAGAAGCACTGCAGCTCTTGCAAGAGAAGCATTAATGTTACAAGCAACAGGGCCTTGCACCTTGTTAAGCATGGTGAACTGAGTTAGCTTTTGAAAGGAATGCTGCCCAACTGTCAGCATTTTCATGGGTGAGGATCTTCATCTTTGTGCAAAATCACCACATACAGGTAAATGGGAGAAAGACTCCAGGTTTGTAAGAGAATCGTTAATGTTAGACAAAAGAGGGTCTAGCAACCTGGTAAGTATTGTGAATTCATTTTGCTCTTTAAAGGAATTCTGCCTACTTCTCACTGTTTTCCTGGATGAGAAACATCACCTTTGTGCTGAGTCACCGCATTCAAGTGAAAGGGAGAAGCACTGTAGCTCTTGTAAGAGAAGGATTAATGTTACAAGCAAGAGGGTCTTGCACTTTGTTAAGCTTGGTGAACTGTGTTAGTTTTTGAAAGGAACGCTGCCTAACCTTCAGCCTTTTCATGGGTGAGAAACATAACTTTTGTGGAAAATCACCGCATTCAAGTGAATGGGAGAAAAACTGCAGTTTTTTAAGAGAATCGTTTTATGTTAGAAACAAGAGGGTCTAGCAACATGGTTAGTATGGTGAATTCACTTTGCTCTTTAAAGGAGTACTGCCTACCTCTCAGTGTTTCCTGGATCAGCAACATCACCTTTCTGCTGAATCTCCCCTTTCAAGTGAAAGGGAAACGCTGCAGCTCTTATAAGAGAAGCATTCATACTAAAAGCAAGAGGGTCTTGCACCTCGTTAAGCATGGTGAACTGTGTTAGTTTTTGAAAGGAACGCATACTAACCTTCAGCCATTTCATGGGTGAGAAACATAACCTTTGTGCAAAATCACCGTATACAAGTGAAAGGGAGAAAAACTGCAGTTTTTTAAGAAAATCCTTGTATGTTAGAAACAAGAGGGTCTAGCAACATGGTTAGGATGGTGAATTCAGTTTGCTCTTTAAAGGAGTACTGCCTTGCTCTCAGGGTTTCCTGGATCAGCAACATAACCTTTCTGCTGAATCTCCCCATTCAAGTGAAAGGGAGAAGCACTGCAACTCTTGCAAGAGAAGCATTAATGTTACAAGGAACAGGGCCTTGCACCTTGTTAAGCATTTTGAACTGAGTTAGCTTTTGAAAGGAATGCTGCCCAACTGTCAGCATTTTCATGGGTGAGGATCTTCAACTTTGTGCAAAATCACCACATACAAGTAAAGGGGAGAAAAACTGCAAGTTTGTAATAGAATCTTTAATGTTAGACAAAAGAGGATCAAGCAACCTGGTTAGTATTGTGAATTCATTTTGCTCTTTAAAGGAATTCTGCCTACTTCTCACCGTTTCCCTGGATGAGCAACATAACCTTTGTGCTGAATCACCGCATTCAAGTGAAAGGGAGAAAAACTGCAGTTTTCTAAGAGAATCTTTAATGTTAGGAAAAAGAGGGTCGAGCAACATGGTTAACATTTTGAAGTCAGTTTGCTCTTCAAGGGACTACTGCATAACTCTGAGTGTTTTCCTGGATGAGCAACATCACCTTTCTGCTGAATCACCCCATTCAAGTGAAAGGGAGAAGCACTGCAGCTCTTGCAAGAGAAGCATTAATGTTACAAGTAAGAGGGCCTTGCACCTTGTTAAGCATGGTGAACTGAGTTAGCTTTTGAAAGGAATGCAGCCCAACTGTCAGCATTTTCATGGGTGAAGATCTTCAACTTTGTGCAAAATCACCACCTACAGGTAAATGGGAGAAAGATTCCAGGTTTGTAAGAGAATCTTTAATGTTAGACAAAAGAGGGTCTAGCAACCTCGTTAGTATTGTGAATTCATTTTGCTCTTTAAAGGAATTCTGCCTACTTCTCACTGTTTTCCTGGATGAGAAACATCACCTTTGTGCTGAATCACCACATTCAAGTGAAAGGGAGAAGCACTGTAGCTCTTGTAAGAGAAGGATTAATGTTACAAGCAAGAGGGTCTTGCACTTTGTTAAGCATGGTGAACTGTGTTAGTTTTTGAAAGGAACGCTGCCTAACCTTCAGCCTTTTCATGGGTGAGAAACATAACTTTTGTGGAAAATCACCGCATACAAGTGAATGGGAGAAAAACTGCAGTTTTTTAAGAGAATCGTTTTATGTTAGAAACAAGAGGGTCTAGCAACATGGTTAGTATGGTGAATTCAGTTTGCTCTTTAAAGGAGTACTGCCTACCTCTCAGTGTTTCCTGGATCAGCAACATCACCTTTCTGCTGAATCTCCCCATTCAAGTGAAAGGGAAACGCTGCAGCTCTTATAAGAGAAGCATTCATACTAAAAGCAAGAGGGTCTTGCACCTCGTTAAGCATGGTGAACTGTGTTAGTTTTTGAAAGGAACGCATACTAACCTTCAGCCATTTCATGGGTGAGAAACATAACCTTTGTGCAAAATCACCGCATACAAGTGAAAGAGAGAAAAACTGCAGTTTTTTAAGAAAATCCTTGTATGTTAGAAACAAGAGGGTCTAGCAACATGGTTAGGATGGTGAATTCAGTTTGCTCTTTAAAGGAGTACTGCCTTGCTCTCAGGGTTTCCTGGATCAGCAATATAACCTTTCTGCTGAATCTCCCCATTCAAGTGAAAGGGAGAAGCACTGCAACTCTTGCAAGAGAAGCATTAATGTTACAAGGAACAGGGCTTTGCACCTTGTTAAGCAGTTTGAACTGAGTTAGCTTTTGAAAGGAATGTTGCCCAACTGTCAACATTTTCATGGGTGAGGATCTTCAACTTTGTGCAAAATCACCACATACAAGTAAAGGGGAGAAAAACTTCAAGTTTGTAATAGAATTTTTAATGTTAGACAAAAGAGGATCTAGCAACCTGGTTAGTATTCTGAATTCATTTTGCTCTTTAAAGGAATTCTGCCTACTTCTCACCGTTTCCCTGGATGAGCAACATAACCTTTGTGCTGAATCACCGCATTCAAGTGAAAGGGAAAAGCACTGTAGCTCTTGTAAGAGAAGGATTAATTTGACAAGCAAGACGGTCTTGCACCTTGTTAAGCATGGTGAACTGTGTTAGTTTTTGAAAGGAATGCTGCCTAACCTTCAGCCTTTTCATGGGTGAGGAACATAAACTTTGTGCAACATCACCGCCTAAAAGTGAATGGGAGAAAAACTGCAGTTTTCTAGGAGAATCCTTTTATGTTAGAAACAAGAGGGTCTAGCAACATGGTTAGTATGGTGAATTCAGTTTCCTCTTTAAAGGAATACTGCCTAGCCCTCAGTGTTTCCTGGATCAGCAACATCACCTTTCTGCTGAATCTCCCTTTTCAGGTGAATGGGAGAAGCACCGTAGCTCTTGTAAGAGAAGCATTAATGCACCTTGTTAAGCATGGTGAACTGAGTTAGCTTTTGAAAGAAACGCTGCCCAACTGTCAGCGTTTTCATGGATGAAGATCTTCAACATTGTGCTAAATCACCGCATACAAGTAAATGGGAGAAAAACTGCAGGTTTCTAAGAGAATCTTTAATGTTAGGAAAAAGAGGGTCGAGCAACATGGTTAACATTTTGAAGTCAGTTTGCTCTTCAAGGGACTACTGCATAACTCTGAGTGTTTTCCTGGATGAGCAACATCACCTTTCTGCTGAATCACCCCATTCAAGTGAAAGGGAGAAGCACTGCAGCTCTTGCAAGAGAAGCATTAATGTTACAAGCAACAGGGCCTTGCACCTTGTTAAGCATGGTGAACTGAGTTAGCTTTTGAAAGGAATGCTGCCCAACTGTCAGCATTTTCATGGGTGAGGATCTTCATCTTTGTGCAAAATCACCACATACAGGTAAATGGGAGAAAGACTCCAGGTTTGTAAGAGAATCGTTAATGTTAGACAAAAGAGGGTCTAGCAACCTGGTAAGTATTGTGAATTCATTTTGCTCTTTAAAGGAATTCTGCCTACTTCTCACTGTTTTCCTGGATGAGAAACATCACCTTTGTGCTGAGTCACCGCATTCAAGTGAAAGGGAGAAGCACTGTAGCTCTTGTAAGAGAAGGATTAATGTTACAAGCAAGAGGGTCTTGCACTTTGTTAAGCTTGGTGAACTGTGTTAGTTTTTGAAAGGAACGCTGCCTAACCTTCAGCCTTTTCATGGGTGAGAAACATAACTTTTGTGGAAAATCACCGCATTCAAGTGAATGGGAGAAAAACTGCAGTTTTTTAAGAGAATCGTTTTATGTTAGAAACAAGAGGGTCTAGCAACATGGTTAGTATGGTGAATTCACTTTGCTCTTTAAAGGAGTACTGCCTACCTCTCAGTGTTTCCTGGATCAGCAACATCACCTTTCTGCTGAATCTCCCCTTTCAAGTGAAAGGGAAACGCTGCAGCTCTTATAAGAGAAGCATTCATACTAAAAGCAAGAGGGTCTTGCACCTCGTTAAGCATGGTGAACTGTGTTAGTTTTTGAAAGGAACGCATACTAACCTTCAGCCATTTCATGGGTGAGAAACATAACCTTTGTGCAAAATCACCGTATACAAGTGAAAGGGAGAAAAACTGCAGTTTTTTAAGAAAATCCTTGTATGTTAGAAACAAGAGGGTCTAGCAACATGGTTAGGATGGTGAATTCAGTTTGCTCTTTAAAGGAGTACTGCCTTGCTCTCAGGGTTTCCTGGATCAGCAACATAACCTTTCTGCTGAATCTCCCCATTCAAGTGAAAGGGAGAAGCACTGCAACTCTTGCAAGAGAAGCATTAATGTTACAAGGAACAGGGCCTTGCACCTTGTTAAGCATTTTGAACTGAGTTAGCTTTTGAAAGGAATGCTGCCCAACTGTCAGCATTTTCATGGGTGAGGATCTTCAACTTTGTGCAAAATCACCACATACAAGTAAAGGGGAGAAAAACTGCAAGTTTGTAATAGAATCTTTAATGTTAGACAAAAGAGGATCAAGCAACCTGGTTAGTATTGTGAATTCATTTTGCTCTTTAAAGGAATTCTGCCTACTTCTCACCGTTTCCCTGGATGAGCAACATAACCTTTGTGCTGAATCACCGCATTCAAGTGAAAGGGAGAAAAACTGCAGTTTTCTAAGAGAATCTTTAATGTTAGGAAAAAGAGGGTCGAGCAACATGGTTAACATTTTGAAGTCAGTTTGCTCTTCAAGGGACTACTGCATAACTCTGAGTGTTTTCCTGGATGAGCAACATCACCTTTCTGCTGAATCACCCCATTCAAGTGAAAGGGAGAAGCACTGCAGCTCTTGCAAGAGAAGCATTAATGTTACAAGTAAGAGGGCCTTGCACCTTGTTAAGCATGGTGAACTGAGTTAGCTTTTGAAAGGAATGCAGCCCAACTGTCAGCATTTTCATGGGTGAAGATCTTCAACTTTGTGCAAAATCACCACCTACAGGTAAATGGGAGAAAGATTCCAGGTTTGTAAGAGAATCTTTAATGTTAGACAAAAGAGGGTCTAGCAACCTCGTTAGTATTGTGAATTCATTTTGCTCTTTAAAGGAATTCTGCCTACTTCTCACTGTTTTCCTGGATGAGAAACATCACCTTTGTGCTGAATCACCACATTCAAGTGAAAGGGAGAAGCACTGTAGCTCTTGTAAGAGAAGGATTAATGTTACAAGCAAGAGGGTCTTGCACTTTGTTAAGCATGGTGAACTGTGTTAGTTTTTGAAAGGAACGCTGCCTAACCTTCAGCCTTTTCATGGGTGAGAAACATAACTTTTGTGGAAAATCACCGCATACAAGTGAATGGGAGAAAAACTGCAGTTTTTTAAGAGAATCGTTTTATGTTAGAAACAAGAGGGTCTAGCAACATGGTTAGTATGGTGAATTCAGTTTGCTCTTTAAAGGAGTACTGCCTACCTCTCAGTGTTTCCTGGATCAGCAACATCACCTTTCTGCTGAATCTCCCCATTCAAGTGAAAGGGAAACGCTGCAGCTCTTATAAGAGAAGCATTCATACTAAAAGCAAGAGGGTCTTGCACCTCGTTAAGCATGGTGAACTGTGTTAGTTTTTGAAAGGAACGCATACTAACCTTCAGCCATTTCATGGGTGAGAAACATAACCTTTGTGCAAAATCACCGCATACAAGTGAAAGAGAGAAAAACTGCAGTTTTTTAAGAAAATCCTTGTATGTTAGAAACAAGAGGGTCTAGCAACATGGTTAGGATGGTGAATTCAGTTTGCTCTTTAAAGGAGTACTGCCTTGCTCTCAGGGTTTCCTGGATCAGCAATATAACCTTTCTGCTGAATCTCCCCATTCAAGTGAAAGGGAGAAGCACTGCAACTCTTGCAAGAGAAGCATTAATGTTACAAGGAACAGGGCTTTGCACCTTGTTAAGCAGTTTGAACTGAGTTAGCTTTTGAAAGGAATGTTGCCCAACTGTCAACATTTTCATGGGTGAGGATCTTCAACTTTGTGCAAAATCACCACATACAAGTAAAGGGGAGAAAAACTTCAAGTTTGTAATAGAATTTTTAATGTTAGACAAAAGAGGATCTAGCAACCTGGTTAGTATTCTGAATTCATTTTGCTCTTTAAAGGAATTCTGCCTACTTCTCACCGTTTCCCTGGATGAGCAACATAACCTTTGTGCTGAATCACCGCATTCAAGTGAAAGGGAAAAGCACTGTAGCTCTTGTAAGAGAAGGATTAATTTGACAAGCAAGACGGTCTTGCACCTTGTTAAGCATGGTGAACTGTGTTAGTTTTTGAAAGGAATGCTGCCTAACCTTCAGCCTTTTCATGGGTGAGGAACATAAACTTTGTGCAACATCACCGCCTAAAAGTGAATGGGAGAAAAACTGCAGTTTTCTAGGAGAATCCTTTTATGTTAGAAACAAGAGGGTCTAGCAACATGGTTAGTATGGTGAATTCAGTTTCCTCTTTAAAGGAATACTGCCTAGCCCTCAGTGTTTCCTGGATCAGCAACATCACCTTTCTGCTGAATCTCCCTTTTCAGGTGAATGGGAGAAGCACCGTAGCTCTTGTAAGAGAAGCATTAATGCACCTTGTTAAGCATGGTGAACTGAGTTAGCTTTTGAAAGAAACGCTGCCCAACTGTCAGCGTTTTCATGGATGAAGATCTTCAACATTGTGCTAAATCACCGCATACAAGTAAATGGGAGAAAAACTGCAGGTTTCTAAGAGAATCTTTAATGTTAGGAAAAAGAGGGTCGAGCAACATGGTTAACATTTTGAAGTCAGTTTGCTCTTCAAGGGACTACTGCATAACTCTGAGTGTTTTCCTGGATGAGCAACATCACCTTTCTGCTGAATCACCCCATTCAAGTGAAAGGGAGAAGCACTGCAGCTCTTGCAAGAGAAGCATTAATGTTACAAGCAACAGGGCCTTGCACCTTGTTAAGCATGGTGAACTGAGTTAGCTTTTGAAAGGAATGCAGCCCAACTGTCAGCATTTTCATGGGTGAGGATCTTCAACTTTGTGCAAAATCACCACCTACAGGTAAATGGGAGAAAGATTCCAGGTTTGTAAGAGAATCTTTAATGTTAGACAAAAGAGGGTCTAAGCAACCTGGTTAGTATTGAGAATTCATTTTGCTCTTTAAAGGAATTCTGCCTACTTCTCACTGTTTTCCTGGATGAGAAACATCACCTTTGTGCTGAATCACCGCATTCAAGTGAAAGGGAGAAGCACTGTAGCTCTTGTAAGAGAAGGATTAATGTTACAAGCAAGAGGGTCTTGCACTTTGTTAAGCATGGTGAACTGTGTTAGTTTTTGAAAGGAACGCTGCCTAACCTTCAGCCTTTTCATGGTTGAGAAACATAACCTTTGTGGAAAATCACCGCATACAAGTGAATGGGAGAAAAACTGCAGTTTTTTAAGAGAATCTTTTTATGTTAAAAACAAGAGGGTCTAGCAACATGGTTAGTATGGTGAATTCAGTTTGCTCTTTAAAGGAGTACTGCCTACCTCTCAGTGTTTCCTGGATCAGCAACATAACTTTTGCTGAATCTCCCCATTCAAGTGAAAGGGAGAAGCACTGCAACTCTTGCAAGAGAAGCATTAATGTTACAAGGAACAGGGCCTTGCACCTTGTTAAGCATTTTGAACTGAGTTAGCTTTTGAAAGGAATGCTGCCCAACTGTCAGCATTTTCATGGGTGAGGATCTTCAACTTTGTGCAAAATCACCACATACAAGTAAAGGGGAGAAAAACTGCAAGTTTGTAATAGAATCTTTAATGTTAGACAAAAGAGGATCTAGCAACCTGGTTAGTATTGTGAATTCATTTTGCTCTTTAAAGGAATTCTGCCTACTTCTCACCGTTTCCCTGGATGAGCAACATAACCTTTGTGCTGAATCACCGTATTCAAGTGAAAGGGAAAAGCACTGTAGCTCTTGTAAGAGAAGGATTAATTTGACAAGCAAGACGGTCTTGCACCTTGTTAAGCATGGTGAACTGTGTTAGTTTTTGAAAGGAATGCTGCCTAACCTTCAGCCTTTTCTTGGGTGAGGAACATAAACTTTGTGCAACATCACCGCCTAAAAGTGAATGGGAGAAAAACTGCAGTTTTTTAGGAGAATCCTTTTATGTTAGAAACAAGAGGGTCTAGCAACATGGTTAGTATGGTGAATTCAGTTTGCTCTTTAAAGGAGTACTGCCTACCTCTCAGTGTTTCCTGGATCAGCAACATCACCTTTCTGCTGAATCTCCCCATTCAAGTGAAAGGGAAACGCTGCAGCTCTTATAAGAGAAGCATTCATACTAAAAGCAAGAGGGTCTTGCACCTCGTTAAGCATGGTGAACTGTGTTAGTTTTTGAAAGGAACGCATACTAACCTTCAGCCATTTCATGGGTGAGAAACATAACCTTTGTGCAAAATCACCGCATACAAGTGAAAGGGAGAAAAACTGCAGTTGTTTAAGAAAATCCTTGTATGTTAGAAACAAGAGGGTCTAGCAACATGGTTAGGATGGTGAATTCAGTTTGCTCTTTAAAGGAGTACAGCCTTGCTCTCAGGGTTTCCTGGATCAGCAACATAACCTTTCTGCTGAATCTCCCCATTCAAGTGAAAGGGAGAAGCACTGCAACTCTTGCAAGAGAAGCATTAATGTTACAAGGAACAGGGCCTTGCACCTTGTTAAGCAGTTTGAACTGAGTTAGCTTTTGAAAGGAATGTTGCCCAACTGAAAACATTTTCATGGGTGAGGATCTTCAACTTTGTGCAAAATCACCACATACAAGTAAAGGGGAGAAAAACTGCAAGTTTGTAATAGAATCTTTAATGTTAGACAAAAGAGGATCTAGCAACCTGGTTAGTATTCTGAATTCATTTTGCTCTTTAAAGGAATTCTGCCTACTTCTCACCGTTTCCCTGGATGAGCAACATAACCTTTGTGCTGAATCACCGCATTCAAGTGAAAGGGAAAAGCACTGTAGCTCTTGTAAGAGAAGGATTAATTTGACAAGCAAGACGGTCTTGCACCTTGTTAAGCATGGTGAACTGTGTTAGTTTTTGAAAGGAATGCTGCCTAACTTTCAGCCTTTTCATGGGTGAGGAACATAAACTTTGTACATCACCGCCTAAAAGTGAATGGGAGAAAAACTGCAGTTTTTTAGGAGAATCCTTTTATGTTAGAAACAAGAGGGTCTAGCAACATGGTTAGTATGGTGAATTCAGTTTGCTGTTTAAAGGAGTACTTCCTAGCTCTCAGTGTTTCCTGGATCAGCAACATCACCTTTCTGCTGAATCTCCCTTTTCAGGTGAATGGGAGAAGCACCGTAGCTCTTGTAAGAGAAGCATTAATGCACCTTGTTAAGCATGGTGAACTGAGTTAGCTTTTGAAAGAAACGCTGCCCAACTGTCAGCGTTTTCATGGATGAAGATCTTCAACATTGTGCTAAATCACCGCATACAAGTAAATGGGAGAAAAACTGCAGGTTTCTAAGAGAATCTTTAATGTTAGGAAAAAGAGGGTCGAGCAACATGGTTAACATTTTGAAGTCAGTTTGCTCTTCAAGGGACTACTGCATAACTCTGAGTGTTTTCCTGGATGAGCAACATCACCTTTCTGCTGAATCACCCCATTCAAGTGAAAGGGAGAAGCACTGCAGCTCTTGCAAGAGAAGCATTAATGTTACAAGCAACAGGGCCTTGCACCTTGTTAAGCATGGTGAACTGAGTTAGCTTTTGAAAGGAATGCTGCCCAACTGTCAGCATTTTCATGGGTGAGGATCTTCATCTTTGTGCAAAATCACCACATACAGGTAAATGGGAGAAAGACTCCAGGTTTGTAAGAGAATCGTTAATGTTAGACAAAAGAGGGTCTAGCAACCTGGTAAGTATTGTGAATTCATTTTGCTCTTTAAAGGAATTCTGCCTACTTCTCACTGTTTTCCTGGATGAGAAACATCACCTTTGTGCTGAGTCACCGCATTCAAGTGAAAGGGAGAAGCACTGTAGCTCTTGTAAGAGAAGGATTAATGTTACAAGCAAGAGGGTCTTGCACTTTGTTAAGCTTGGTGAACTGTGTTAGTTTTTGAAAGGAACGCTGCCTAACCTTCAGCCTTTTCATGGGTGAGAAACATAACTTTTGTGGAAAATCACCGCATTCAAGTGAATGGGAGAAAAACTGCAGTTTTTTAAGAGAATCGTTTTATGTTAGAAACAAGAGGGTCTAGCAACATGGTTAGTATGGTGAATTCACTTTGCTCTTTAAAGGAGTACTGCCTACCTCTCAGTGTTTCCTGGATCAGCAACATCACCTTTCTGCTGAATCTCCCCTTTCAAGTGAAAGGGAAACGCTGCAGCTCTTATAAGAGAAGCATTCATACTAAAAGCAAGAGGGTCTTGCACCTCGTTAAGCATGGTGAACTGTGTTAGTTTTTGAAAGGAACGCATACTAACCTTCAGCCATTTCATGGGTGAGAAACATAACCTTTGTGCAAAATCACCGTATACAAGTGAAAGGGAGAAAAACTGCAGTTTTTTAAGAAAATCCTTGTATGTTAGAAACAAGAGGGTCTAGCAACATGGTTAGGATGGTGAATTCAGTTTGCTCTTTAAAGGAGTACTGCCTTGCTCTCAGGGTTTCCTGGATCAGCAACATAACCTTTCTGCTGAATCTCCCCATTCAAGTGAAAGGGAGAAGCACTGCAACTCTTGCAAGAGAAGCATTAATGTTACAAGGAACAGGGCCTTGCACCTTGTTAAGCATTTTGAACTGAGTTAGCTTTTGAAAGGAATGCTGCCCAACTGTCAGCATTTTCATGGGTGAGGATCTTCAACTTTGTGCAAAATCACCACATACAAGTAAAGGGGAGAAAAACTGCAAGTTTGTAATAGAATCTTTAATGTTAGACAAAAGAGGATCAAGCAACCTGGTTAGTATTGTGAATTCATTTTGCTCTTTAAAGGAATTCTGCCTACTTCTCACCGTTTCCCTGGATGAGCAACATAACCTTTGTGCTGAATCACCGCATTCAAGTGAAAGGGAGAAAAACTGCAGTTTTCTAAGAGAATCTTTAATGTTAGGAAAAAGAGGGTCGAGCAACATGGTTAACATTTTGAAGTCAGTTTGCTCTTCAAGGGACTACTGCATAACTCTGAGTGTTTTCCTGGATGAGCAACATCACCTTTCTGCTGAATCACCCCATTCAAGTGAAAGGGAGAAGCACTGCAGCTCTTGCAAGAGAAGCATTAATGTTACAAGTAAGAGGGCCTTGCACCTTGTTAAGCATGGTGAACTGAGTTAGCTTTTGAAAGGAATGCAGCCCAACTGTCAGCATTTTCATGGGTGAGGATCTTCAACTTTGTGCAAAATCACCACATACAAGTAAAGGGGAGAAAAACTTCAAGTTTGTAATAGAATTTTTAATGTTAGACAAAAGAGGATCTAGCAACCTGGTTAATATTGTGAATTCATTTTGCTCTTTAAAGGAATTCTGCCTACTTCTCACCGTTTCCCTGGATGAGCAACATAACCTTTGTGCTGAATCACCGCATTCAAGTGAAAGGGAAAAGCACTGTAGCTCTTGTAAGAGAAGGATTAATTTGACAAGCAAGACGGTCTTGCACCTTGTTAAGCATGGTGAACTGTGTTAGTTTTTGAAAGGAATGCTGCCTAACCTTCATGGGTGAGGAACATAAACTTTGTGCAACATCACCGCCTAAAAGTGAATGGGAGAAAAACTGCAGTTTTTTAGGAGAATCCTTTTATGTTAGAAACAAGAGGGTCTAGCAACATGGTTAGTATGGTGAATTCAGTTTCCTCTTTAAAGGAATACTGCCTAGCCCTCAGTGTTTCCTGGATCAGCAACATCACCTTTCTGCTGAATCTCCCTTTTCAGGTGAATGGGAGAAGCACCGTAGCTCTTGTAAGAGAAGCATTAATGCACCTTGTTAAGCATGGTGAACTGAGTTAGCTTTTGAAAGAAACGCTGCCCAACTGTCAGCGTTTTCATGGATGAAGATCTTCAACATTGTGCTAAATCACCGCATACAAGTAAATGGGAGAAAAACTGCAGGTTTCTAAGAGAATCTTTAATGTTAGGAAAAAGAGGGTCGAGCAACAGGGTTAACATTTTGAAGTCAGTTTCCTCTTCAAGGGACTACTGCATAACTCTGAGTGTTTTCCTGGATGAGCAACATCACCTTTCTGCTGAATCACCCCATTCAAGTGAAAGGGAGAAGCACTGCAGCTCTTGCAAGAGAAGCATTAATGTTACAAGCAACAGGGCCTTGCACCTTGTTAAGCATGGTGAACTGAGTTAGCTTTTGAAAGGAATGCAGCCCAACTGTCAGCATTTTCATGGGTGAGGATCTTCAACTTTGTGCAAAATCACCACCTACAGGTAAATGGGAGAAAGATTCCAGGTTTGTAAGAGAATCTTTAATGTTAGACAAAAGAGGGTCTAAGCAACCTGGTTAGTATTGAGAATTCATTTTGCTCTTTAAAGGAATTCTGCCTACTTCTCACTGTTTTCCTGGATGAGAAACATCACCTTTGTGCTGAATCACCGCATTCAAGTGAAAGGGAGAAGCACTGTAGCTCTTGTAAGAGAAGGATTAATGTTACAAGCAAGAGGGTCTTGCACTTTGTTAAGCATGGTGAACTGTGTTAGTTTTTGAAAGGAACGCTGCCTAACCTTCAGCCTTTTCATGGTTGAGAAACATAACCTTTGTGGAAAATCACCGCATACAAGTGAATGGGAGAAAAACTGCAGTTTTTTAAGAGAATCTTTTTATGTTAAAAACAAGAGGGTCTAGCAACATGGTTAGTATGGTGAATTCAGTTTGCTCTTTAAAGGAGTACTGCCTACCTCTCAGTGTTTCCTGGATCAGCAACATAACTTTTGCTGAATCTCCCCATTCAAGTGAAAGGGAGAAGCACTGCAACTCTTGCAAGAGAAGCATTAATGTTACAAGGAACAGGGCCTTGCACCTTGTTAAGCATTTTGAACTGAGTTAGCTTTTGAAAGGAATGCTGCCCAACTGTCAGCATTTTCATGGGTGAGGATCTTCAACTTTGTGCAAAATCACCACATACAAGTAAAGGGGAGAAAAACTGCAAGTTTGTAATAGAATCTTTAATGTTAGACAAAAGAGGATCTAGCAACCTGGTTAGTATTGTGAATTCATTTTGCTCTTTAAAGGAATTCTGCCTACTTCTCACCGTTTCCCTGGATGAGCAACATAACCTTTGTGCTGAATCACCGTATTCAAGTGAAAGGGAAAAGCACTGTAGCTCTTGTAAGAGAAGGATTAATTTGACAAGCAAGACGGTCTTGCACCTTGTTAAGCATGGTGAACTGTGTTAGTTTTTGAAAGGAATGCTGCCTAACCTTCAGCCTTTTCTTGGGTGAGGAACATAAACTTTGTGCAACATCACCGCCTAAAAGTGAATGGGAGAAAAACTGCAGTTTTTTAGGAGAATCCTTTTATGTTAGAAACAAGAGGGTCTAGCAACATGGTTAGTATGGTGAATTCAGTTTGCTCTTTAAAGGAGTACTGCCTACCTCTCAGTGTTTCCTGGATCAGCAACATCACCTTTCTGCTGAATCTCCCCATTCAAGTGAAAGGGAAACGCTGCAGCTCTTATAAGAGAAGCATTCATACTAAAAGCAAGAGGGTCTTGCACCTCGTTAAGCATGGTGAACTGTGTTAGTTTTTGAAAGGAACGCATACTAACCTTCAGCCATTTCATGGGTGAGAAACATAACCTTTGTGCAAAATCACCGCATACAAGTGAAAGGGAGAAAAACTGCAGTTGTTTAAGAAAATCCTTGTATGTTAGAAACAAGAGGGTCTAGCAACATGGTTAGGATGGTGAATTCAGTTTGCTCTTTAAAGGAGTACAGCCTTGCTCTCAGGGTTTCCTGGATCAGCAACATAACCTTTCTGCTGAATCTCCCCATTCAAGTGAAAGGGAGAAGCACTGCAACTCTTGCAAGAGAAGCATTAATGTTACAAGGAACAGGGCCTTGCACCTTGTTAAGCATGGTGAACTGAGTTAGCTTTTGAAAGGAATGCTGCCCAACTGTCAGCATTTTCATGGGTGAGGATCTTCATCTTTGTGCAAAATCACCACATACAGGTAAATGGGAGAAAGACTCCAGGTTTGTAAGAGAATCGTTAATGTTAGACAAAAGAGGGTCTAGCAACCTGGTAAGTATTGTGAATTCATTTTGCTCTTTAAAGGAATTCTGCCTACTTCTCACCGTTTCCCTGGATGAGCAACATAACCTTTGTGCTGAGTCACTGCATTCAAGTGAAAGGGAGAAGCACTGTAGCTCTTGTAAGAGAAGGATTAATGTTACAAGCAAGAGGGTCTTGCACTTTGTTAAGCTTGGTGAACTGTGTTAGTTTTTGAAAGGAACGCTGCCTAACCTTCAGCCTTTTCATGGGTGAGAAACATAACTTTTGTGGAAAATCACCGCATTCAAGTGAATGGGAGAAAAACTGCAGTTTTTTAAGAGAATCGTTTTATGTTAGAAACAAGAGGGTCTAGCAACATGGTTAGTATGGTGAATTCAGTTTGCTCTTTAAAGGAGTACTGCCTACCTCTCAGTGTTTCCTGGATCAGCAACATCACCTTTCTGCTGAATCTCCCCTTTCAAGTGAAAGGGAAACGCTGCAGCTCTTATAAGAGAAGCATTCATACTAAAAGCAAGAGGGTCTTGCACCTCGTTAAGCATGGTGAACTGTGTTAGTTTTTGAAAGGAACGCATACTAACCTTCAGCCATTTCATGGGTGAGAAACATAACCTTTGTGCAAAATCACCGTATACAAGTGAAAGGGAGAAAAACTGCAGTTTTTTAAGAAAATCCTTGTATGTTAGAAACAAGAGGGTCTAGCAACATGGTTAGGATGGTGAATTCAGTTTGCTCTTTAAAGGAGTACTGCCTTGCTCTCAGGGTTTCCTGGATCAGCAACATAACCTTTCTGCTGAATCTCCCCATTCAAGTGAAAGGGAGAAGCACTGCAACTCTTGCAAGAGAAGCATTAATGTTACAAGGAACAGGGCCTTGCACCTTGTTAAGCATTTTGAACTGAGTTAGCTTTTGAAAGGAATGCTGCCCAACTGTCAGCATTTTCATGGGTGAGGATCTTCAACTTTGTGCAAAATCACCACATACAAGTAAAGGGGAGAAAAACTGCAAGTTTGTAATAGAATCTTTAATGTTAGACAAAAGAGGATCAAGCAACCTGGTTAGTATTGTGAATTCATTTTGCTCTTTAAAGGAATTCTGCCTACTTCTCACCGTTTCCCTGGATGAGCAACATAACCTTTGTGCTGAATCACCGCATTCAAGTGAAAGGGAGAAAAACTGCAGTTTTCTAAGAGAATCTTTAATGTTAGGAAAAAGAGGGTCGAGCAACATGGTTAACATTTTGAAGTCAGTTTGCTCTTCAAGGGACTACTGCATAACTCTGAGTGTTTTCCTGGATGAGCAACATCACCTTTCTGCTGAATCACCCCATTCAAGTGAAAGGGAGAAGCACTGCAGCTCTTGCAAGAGAAGCATTAATGTTACAAGTAAGAGGGCCTTGCACCTTGTTAAGCATGGTGAACTGAGTTAGCTTTTGAAAGGAATGCAGCCCAACTGTCAGCATTTTCATGGGTGAAGATCTTCAACTTTGTGCAAAATCACCACCTACAGGTAAATGGGAGAAAGATTCCAGGTTTGTAAGAGAATCTTTAATGTTAGACAAAAGAGGGTCTAGCAACCTCGTTAGTATTGTGAATTCATTTTGCTCTTTAAAGGAATTCTGCCTACTTCTCACTGTTTTCCTGGATGAGAAACATCACCTTTGTGCTGAATCACCACATTCAAGTGAAAGGGAGAAGCACTGTAGCTCTTGTAAGAGAAGGATTAATGTTACAAGCAAGAGGGTCTTGCACTTTGTTAAGCATGGTGAACTGTGTTAGTTTTTGAAAGGAACGCTGCCTAACCTTCAGCCTTTTCATGGGTGAGAAACATAACTTTTGTGGAAAATCACCGCATACAAGTGAATGGGAGAAAAACTGCAGTTTTTTAAGAGAATCGTTTTATGTTAGAAACAAGAGGGTCTAGCAACATGGTTAGTATGGTGAATTCAGTTTGCTCTTTAAAGGAGTACTGCCTACCTCTCAGTGTTTCCTGGATCAGCAACATCACCTTTCTGCTGAATCTCCCCATTCAAGTGAAAGGGAAACGCTGCAGCTCTTATAAGAGAAGCATTCATACTAAAAGCAAGAGGGTCTTGCACCTCGTTAAGCATGGTGAACTGTGTTAGTTTTTGAAAGGAACGCATACTAACCTTCAGCCATTTCATGGGTGAGAAACATAACCTTTGTGCAAAATCACCGCATACAAGTGAAAGAGAGAAAAACTGCAGTTTTTTAAGAAAATCCTTGTATGTTAGAAACAAGAGGGTCTAGCAACATGGTTAGGATGGTGAATTCAGTTTGCTCTTTAAAGGAGTACTGCCTTGCTCTCAGGGTTTCCTGGATCAGCAATATAACCTTTCTGCTGAATCTCCCCATTCAAGTGAAAGGGAGAAGCACTGCAACTCTTGCAAGAGAAGCATTAATGTTACAAGGAACAGGGCTTTGCACCTTGTTAAGCAGTTTGAACTGAGTTAGCTTTTGAAAGGAATGTTGCCCAACTGTCAACATTTTCATGGGTGAGGATCTTCAACTTTGTGCAAAATCACCACATACAAGTAAAGGGGAGAAAAACTTCAAGTTTGTAATAGAATTTTTAATGTTAGACAAAAGAGGATCTAGCAACCTGGTTAGTATTCTGAATTCATTTTGCTCTTTAAAGGAATTCTGCCTACTTCTCACCGTTTCCCTGGATGAGCAACATAACCTTTGTGCTGAATCACCGCATTCAAGTGAAAGGGAAAAGCACTGTAGCTCTTGTAAGAGAAGGATTAATTTGACAAGCAAGACGGTCTTGCACCTTGTTAAGCATGGTGAACTGTGTTAGTTTTTGAAAGGAATGCTGCCTAACCTTCAGCCTTTTCATGGGTGAGGAACATAAACTTTGTGCAACATCACCGCCTAAAAGTGAATGGGAGAAAAACTGCAGTTTTCTAGGAGAATCCTTTTATGTTAGAAACAAGAGGGTCTAGCAACATGGTTAGTATGGTGAATTCAGTTTCCTCTTTAAAGGAATACTGCCTAGCCCTCAGTGTTTCCTGGATCAGCAACATCACCTTTCTGCTGAATCTCCCTTTTCAGGTGAATGGGAGAAGCACCGTAGCTCTTGTAAGAGAAGCATTAATGCACCTTGTTAAGCATGGTGAACTGAGTTAGCTTTTGAAAGAAACGCTGCCCAACTGTCAGCGTTTTCATGGATGAAGATCTTCAACATTGTGCTAAATCACCGCATACAAGTAAATGGGAGAAAAACTGCAGGTTTCTAAGAGAATCTTTAATGTTAGGAAAAAGAGGGTCGAGCAACAGGGTTAACATTTTGAAGTCAGTTTCCTCTTCAAGGGACTACTGCATAACTCTGAGTGTTTTCCTGGATGAGCAACATCACCTTTCTGCTGAATCACCCCATTCAAGTGAAAGGGAGAAGCACTGCAGCTCTTGCAAGAGAAGCATTAATGTTACAAGCAACAGGGCCTTGCACCTTGTTAAGCATGGTGAACTGAGTTAGCTTTTGAAAGGAATGCAGCCCAACTGTCAGCATTTTCATGGGTGAGGATCTTCAACTTTGTGCAAAATCACCACCTACAGGTAAATGGGAGAAAGATTCCAGGTTTGTAAGAGAATCTTTAATGTTAGACAAAAGAGGGTCTAAGCAACCTGGTTAGTATTGAGAATTCATTTTGCTCTTTAAAGGAATTCTGCCTACTTCTCACTGTTTTCCTGGATGAGAAACATCACCTTTGTGCTGAATCACCGCATTCAAGTGAAAGGGAGAAGCACTGTAGCTCTTGTAAGAGAAGGATTAATGTTACAAGCAAAAGGGTCTTGCACTTTGTTAAGCATGGTGAACTGTGTTAGTTTTTGAAAGGAACGCTGCCTAACCTTCAGCCTTTTCATGGTTGAGAAACATAACCTTTGTGGAAAATCACCGCATACAAGTGAATGGGAGAAAAACTGCAGTTTTTTAAGAGAATCTTTTTATGTTAAAAACAAGAGGGTCTAGCAACATGGTTAGTATGGTGAATTCAGTTTGCTCTTTAAAGGAGTACTGCCTACCTCTCAGTGTTTCCTGGATCAGCAACATAACTTTTGCTGAATCTCCCCATTCAAGTGAAAGGGAGAAGCACTGCAACTCTTGCAAGAGAAGCATTAATGTTACAAGGAACAGGGCCTTGCACCTTGTTAAGCATTTTGAACTGAGTTAGCTTTTGAAAGGAATGCTGCCCAACTGTCAGCATTTTCATGGGTGAGGATCTTCAACTTTGTGCAAAATCACCACATACAAGTAAAGGGGAGAAAAACTGCAAGTTTGTAATAGAATCTTTAATGTTAGACAAAAGAGGATCTAGCAACCTGGTTAGTATTGTGAATTCATTTTGCTCTTTAAAGGAATTCTGCCTACTTCTCACCGTTTCCCTGGATGAGCAACATAACCTTTGTGCTGAATCACCGTATTCAAGTGAAAGGGAAAAGCACTGTAGCTCTTGTAAGAGAAGGATTAATTTGACAAGCAAGACGGTCTTGCACCTTGTTAAGCATGGTGAACTGTGTTAGTTTTTGAAAGGAATGCTGCCTAACCTTCAGCCTTTTCTTGGGTGAGGAACATAAACTTTGTGCAACATCACCGCCTAAAAGTGAATGGGAGAAAAACTGCAGTTTTTTAGGAGAATCCTTTTATGTTAGAAACAAGAGGGTCTAGCAACATGGTTAGTATGGTGAATTCAGTTTGCTCTTTAAAGGAGTACTGCCTACCTCTCAGTGTTTCCTGGATCAGCAACATCACCTTTCTGCTGAATCTCCCCATTCAAGTGAAAGGGAAACGCTGCAGCTCTTATAAGAGAAGCATTCATACTAAAAGCAAGAGGGTCTTGCACCTCGTTAAGCATGGTGAACTGTGTTAGTTTTTGAAAGGAACGCATACTAACCTTCAGCCATTTCATGGGTGAGAAACATAACCTTTGTGCAAAATCACCGCATACAAGTGAAAGGGAGAAAAACTGCAGTTGTTTAAGAAAATCCTTGTATGTTAGAAACAAGAGGGTCTAGCAACATGGTTAGGATGGTGAATTCAGTTTGCTCTTTAAAGGAGTACAGCCTTGCTCTCAGGGTTTCCTGGATCAGCAACATAACCTTTCTGCTGAATCTCCCCATTCAAGTGAAAGGGAGAAGCACTGCAACTCTTGCAAGAGAAGCATTAATGTTACAAGGAACAGGGCCTTGCACCTTGTTAAGCAGTTTGAACTGAGTTAGCTTTTGAAAGGAATGTTGCCCAACTGTCAACATTTTCATGGGTGAGGATCTTCAACTTTGTGCAAAATCACCACATACAAGTAAAGGGGAGAAAAACTGCAAGTTTGTAATAGAATCTTTAATGTTAGACAAAAGAGGATCTAGCAACCTGGTTAGTATTCTGAATTCATTTTGCTCTTTAAAGGAATTCTGCCTACTTCTCACCGTTTCCCTGGATGAGCAACATAACCTTTGTGCTGAATCACCGCATTCAAGTGAAAGGGAAAAGCACTGTAGCTCTTGTAAGAGAAGGATTAATTTGACAAGCAAGACGGTCTTGCACCTTGTTAAGCATGGTGAACTGTGTTAGTTTTTGAAAGGAATGCTGCCTAACTTTCAGCCTTTTCATGGGTGAGGAACATAAACTTTGTACATCACCGCCTAAAAGTGAATGGGAGAAAAACTGCAGTTTTTTAGGAGAATCCTTTTATGTTAGAAACAAGAGGGTCTAGCAACATGGTTAGTATGGTGAATTCAGTTTGCTGTTTAAAGGAGTACTTCCTAGCTCTCAGTGTTTCCTGGATCAGCAACATCACCTTTCTGCTGAATCTCCCTTTTCAGGTGAATGGGAGAAGCACCGTAGCTTTTGTAAGAGAAGCATTAATGCACCTTGTTAAGCATGGTGAACTGAGTTAGCTTTTGAAAGAAACGCTGCCCAACTGTCAGCGTTTTCATGGATGAAGATCTTCAACATTGTGCTAAATCACCGCATACAAGTAAATGGGAGAAAAACTGCAGGTTTCTAAGAGAATCTTTAATGTTAGGAAAAAGAGGGTCGAGCAACATGGTTAACATTTTGAAGTCAGTTTGCTCTTCAAGGGACTACTGCATAACTCTGAGTGTTTTCCTGGATGAGCAACATCACCTTTCTGCTGAATCACCCCATTCAAGTGAAAGGGAGAAGCACTGCAGCTCTTGCAAGAGAAGCATTAATGTTACAAGCAACAGGGCCTTGCACCTTGTTAAGCATGGTGAACTGAGTTAGCTTTTGAAAGGAATGCTGCCCAACTGTCAGCATTTTCATGGGTGAGGATCTTCATCTTTGTGCAAAATCACCACATACAGGTAAATGGGAGAAAGACTCCAGGTTTGTAAGAGAATCGTTAATGTTAGACAAAAGAGGGTCTAGCAACCTGGTAAGTATTGTGAATTCATTTTGCTCTTTAAAGGAATTCTGCCTACTTCTCACTGTTTTCCTGGATGAGAAACATCACCTTTGTGCTGAGTCACCGCATTCAAGTGAAAGGGAGAAGCACTGTAGCTCTTGTAAGAGAAGGATTAATGTTACAAGCAAGAGGGTCTTGCACTTTGTTAAGCTTGGTGAACTGTGTTAGTTTTTGAAAGGAACGCTGCCTAACCTTCAGCCTTTTCATGGGTGAGAAACATAACTTTTGTGGAAAATCACCGCATTCAAGTGAATGGGAGAAAAACTGCAGTTTTTTAAGAGAATCGTTTTATGTTAGAAACAAGAGGGTCTAGCAACATGGTTAGTATGGTGAATTCACTTTGCTCTTTAAAGGAGTACTGCCTACCTCTCAGTGTTTCCTGGATCAGCAACATCACCTTTCTGCTGAATCTCCCCTTTCAAGTGAAAGGGAAACGCTGCAGCTCTTATAAGAGAAGCATTCATACTAAAAGCAAGAGGGTCTTGCACCTCGTTAAGCATGGTGAACTGTGTTAGTTTTTGAAAGGAACGCATACTAACCTTCAGCCATTTCATGGGTGAGAAACATAACCTTTGTGCAAAATCACCGTATACAAGTGAAAGGGAGAAAAACTGCAGTTTTTTAAGAAAATCCTTGTATGTTAGAAACAAGAGGGTCTAGCAACATGGTTAGGATGGTGAATTCAGTTTGCTCTTTAAAGGAGTACTGCCTTGCTCTCAGGGTTTCCTGGATCAGCAACATAACCTTTCTGCTGAATCTCCCCATTCAAGTGAAAGGGAGAAGCACTGCAACTCTTGCAAGAGAAGCATTAATGTTACAAGGAACAGGGCCTTGCACCTTGTTAAGCATTTTGAACTGAGTTAGCTTTTGAAAGGAATGCTGCCCAACTGTCAGCATTTTCATGGGTGAGGATCTTCAACTTTGTGCAAAATCACCACATACAAGTAAAGGGGAGAAAAACTGCAAGTTTGTAATAGAATCTTTAATGTTAGACAAAAGAGGATCAAGCAACCTGGTTAGTATTGTGAATTCATTTTGCTCTTTAAAGGAATTCTGCCTACTTCTCACCGTTTCCCTGGATGAGCAACATAACCTTTGTGCTGAATCACCGCATTCAAGTGAAAGGGAGAAAAACTGCAGTTTTCTAAGAGAATCTTTAATGTTAGGAAAAAGAGGGTCGAGCAACATGGTTAACATTTTGAAGTCAGTTTGCTCTTCAAGGGACTACTGCATAACTCTGAGTGTTTTCCTGGATGAGCAACATCACCTTTCTGCTGAATCACCCCATTCAAGTGAAAGGGAGAAGCACTGCAGCTCTTGCAAGAGAAGCATTAATGTTACAAGTAAGAGGGCCTTGCACCTTGTTAAGCATGGTGAACTGAGTTAGCTTTTGAAAGGAATGCAGCCCAACTGTCAGCATTTTCATGGGTGAAGATCTTCAACTTTGTGCAAAATCACCACCTACAGGTAAATGGGAGAAAGATTCCAGGTTTGTAAGAGAATCTTTAATGTTAGACAAAAGAGGGTCTAGCAACCTCGTTAGTATTGTGAATTCATTTTGCTCTTTAAAGGAATTCTGCCTACTTCTCACTGTTTTCCTGGATGAGAAACATCACCTTTGTGCTGAATCACCACATTCAAGTGAAAGGGAGAAGCACTGTAGCTCTTGTAAGAGAAGGATTAATGTTACAAGCAAGAGGGTCTTGCACTTTGTTAAGCATGGTGAACTGTGTTAGTTTTTGAAAGGAACGCTGCCTAACCTTCAGCCTTTTCATGGGTGAGAAACATAACTTTTGTGGAAAATCACCGCATACAAGTGAATGGGAGAAAAACTGCAGTTTTTTAAGAGAATCGTTTTATGTTAGAAACAAGAGGGTCTAGCAACATGGTTAGTATGGTGAATTCAGTTTGCTCTTTAAAGGAGTACTGCCTACCTCTCAGTGTTTCCTGGATCAGCAACATCACCTTTCTGCTGAATCTCCCCATTCAAGTGAAAGGGAAACGCTGCAGCTCTTATAAGAGAAGCATTCATACTAAAAGCAAGAGGGTCTTGCACCTCGTTAAGCATGGTGAACTGTGTTAGTTTTTGAAAGGAACGCATACTAACCTTCAGCCATTTCATGGGTGAGAAACATAACCTTTGTGCAAAATCACCGCATACAAGTGAAAGAGAGAAAAACTGCAGTTTTTTAAGAAAATCCTTGTATGTTAGAAACAAGAGGGTCTAGCAACATGGTTAGGATGGTGAATTCAGTTTGCTCTTTAAAGGAGTACTGCCTTGCTCTCAGGGTTTCCTGGATCAGCAATATAACCTTTCTGCTGAATCTCCCCATTCAAGTGAAAGGGAGAAGCACTGCAACTCTTGCAAGAGAAGCATTAATGTTACAAGGAACAGGGCTTTGCACCTTGTTAAGCAGTTTGAACTGAGTTAGCTTTTGAAAGGAATGTTGCCCAACTGTCAACATTTTCATGGGTGAGGATCTTCAACTTTGTGCAAAATCACCACATACAAGTAAAGGGGAGAAAAACTTCAAGTTTGTAATAGAATTTTTAATGTTAGACAAAAGAGGATCTAGCAACCTGGTTAGTATTCTGAATTCATTTTGCTCTTTAAAGGAATTCTGCCTACTTCTCACCGTTTCCCTGGATGAGCAACATAACCTTTGTGCTGAATCACCGCATTCAAGTGAAAGGGAAAAGCACTGTAGCTCTTGTAAGAGAAGGATTAATTTGACAAGCAAGACGGTCTTGCACCTTGTTAAGCATGGTGAACTGTGTTAGTTTTTGAAAGGAATGCTGCCTAACCTTCAGCCTTTTCATGGGTGAGGAACATAAACTTTGTGCAACATCACCGCCTAAAAGTGAATGGGAGAAAAACTGCAGTTTTCTAGGAGAATCCTTTTATGTTAGAAACAAGAGGGTCTAGCAACATGGTTAGTATGGTGAATTCAGTTTCCTCTTTAAAGGAATACTGCCTAGCCCTCAGTGTTTCCTGGATCAGCAACATCACCTTTCTGCTGAATCTCCCTTTTCAGGTGAATGGGAGAAGCACCGTAGCTCTTGTAAGAGAAGCATTAATGCACCTTGTTAAGCATGGTGAACTGAGTTAGCTTTTGAAAGAAACGCTGCCCAACTGTCAGCGTTTTCATGGATGAAGATCTTCAACATTGTGCTAAATCACCGCATACAAGTAAATGGGAGAAAAACTGCAGGTTTCTAAGAGAATCTTTAATGTTAGGAAAAAGAGGGTCGAGCAACAGGGTTAACATTTTGAAGTCAGTTTCCTCTTCAAGGGACTACTGCATAACTCTGAGTGTTTTCCTGGATGAGCAACATCACCTTTCTGCTGAATCACCCCATTCAAGTGAAAGGGAGAAGCACTGCAGCTCTTGCAAGAGAAGCATTAATGTTACAAGCAACAGGGCCTTGCACCTTGTTAAGCATGGTGAACTGAGTTAGCTTTTGAAAGGAATGCAGCCCAACTGTCAGCATTTTCATGGGTGAGGATCTTCAACTTTGTGCAAAATCACCACCTACAGGTAAATGGGAGAAAGATTCCAGGTTTGTAAGAGAATCTTTAATGTTAGACAAAAGAGGGTCTAAGCAACCTGGTTAGTATTGAGAATTCATTTTGCTCTTTAAAGGAATTCTGCCTACTTCTCACTGTTTTCCTGGATGAGAAACATCACCTTTGTGCTGAATCACCGCATTCAAGTGAAAGGGAGAAGCACTGTAGCTCTTGTAAGAGAAGGATTAATGTTACAAGCAAGAGGGTCTTGCACTTTGTTAAGCATGGTGAACTGTGTTAGTTTTTGAAAGGAACGCTGCCTAACCTTCAGCCTTTTCATGGTTGAGAAACATAACCTTTGTGGAAAATCACCGCATACAAGTGAATGGGAGAAAAACTGCAGTTTTTTAAGAGAATCTTTTTATGTTAAAAACAAGAGGGTCTAGCAACATGGTTAGTATGGTGAATTCAGTTTGCTCTTTAAAGGAGTACTGCCTACCTCTCAGTGTTTCCTGGATCAGCAACATAACTTTTGCTGAATCTCCCCATTCAAGTGAAAGGGAGAAGCACTGCAACTCTTGCAAGAGAAGCATTAATGTTACAAGGAACAGGGCCTTGCACCTTGTTAAGCATTTTGAACTGAGTTAGCTTTTGAAAGGAATGCTGCCCAACTGTCAGCATTTTCATGGGTGAGGATCTTCAACTTTGTGCAAAATCACCACATACAAGTAAAGGGGAGAAAAACTGCAAGTTTGTAATAGAATCTTTAATGTTAGACAAAAGAGGATCTAGCAACCTGGTTAGTATTGTGAATTCATTTTGCTCTTTAAAGGAATTCTGCCTACTTCTCACCGTTTCCCTGGATGAGCAACATAACCTTTGTGCTGAATCACCGTATTCAAGTGAAAGGGAAAAGCACTGTAGCTCTTGTAAGAGAAGGATTAATTTGACAAGCAAGACGGTCTTGCACCTTGTTAAGCATGGTGAACTGTGTTAGTTTTTGAAAGGAATGCTGCCTAACCTTCAGCCTTTTCTTGGGTGAGGAACATAAACTTTGTGCAACATCACCGCCTAAAAGTGAATGGGAGAAAAACTGCAGTTTTTTAGGAGAATCCTTTTATGTTAGAAACAAGAGGGTCTAGCAACATGGTTAGTATGGTGAATTCAGTTTGCTCTTTAAAGGAGTACTGCCTACCTCTCAGTGTTTCCTGGATCAGCAACATAACCTTTTGCTGAATCTCCCCATTCAAGTGAAAGGGAGAAGCACTGCAACTCTTGCAAGAGAAGCATTAATGTTACAAGGAACAGGGCCTTTCACCTTGTTAAGCATTTTGAACTGAGTTAGCTTTTGAAAGGAATGCTGCCCAACTGTCAGCATTTTCATGGGTGAGGATCTTCAACTTTGTGCAAAATCACCACATACAAGTAAACGGGAGAAAAACTGCAAGTTTGTAATAGAATCTTTTATGTTACACAAAAGAGGATCTAGCAACCTGGTTAGTATTGTGAATTCATTTTGCTCTTTAAAGGAATTCTGCCTACTTCTCACCGTTTCCCTGGATGAGCAACATAACCTTTGTGCTGAATCACCGCATTCAAGTGAAAGGGAAAAGCACTGTAGCTCTTGTAAGAGAAGGATTAATTTGACAAGCAAGACGGTCTTGCACCTTGTTAAGCATGGTGAACTGTGTTAGTTTTTGAAAGGAATGCTGCCTAACCTTCATGGGTGAGGAACATAAACTTTGTGCAACATCACCGCCTAAAAGTGAATGGGAGAAAAACTGCAGTTTTTTAGGAGAATCCTTTTATGTTAGAAACAAGAGGGTCTAGCAACATGGTTAGTATGGTGAATTCAGTTTCCTCTTTAAAGGAATACTGCCTAGCCCTCAGTGTTTCCTGGATCAGCAACATCACCTTTCTGCTGAATCTCCCTTTTCAGGTGAATGGGAGAAGCACCGTAGCTCTTGTAAGAGAAGCATTAATGCACCTTGTTAAGCATGGTGAACTGAGTTAGCTTTTGAAAGAAACGCTGCCCAACTGTCAGCGTTTTCATGGATGAAGATCTTCAACAATGTGCTAAATCACCGCATACAAGTAAATGGGAGAAAAACTGCAGGTTTCTAAGAGAATCTTTAATGTTAGGAAAAAGAGGGTCGAGCAACAGGGTTAACATTTTGAAGTCAGTTTCCTCTTCAAGGGACTACTGCATAACTCTGAGTGTTTTCCTGGATGAGCAACATCACCTTTCTGCTGAATCACCCCATTCAAGTGAAAGGGAGAAGCACTGCAGCTCTTGCAAGAGAAGCATTAATGTTACAAGCAACAGGGCCTTGCACCTTGTTAAGCATGGTGAACTGAGTTAGCTTTTGAAAGGAATGCAGCCCAACTGTCAGCATTTTCATGGGTGAGGATCTTCAACTTTGTGCAAAATCACCACCTACAGGTAAATGGGAGAAAGATTCCAGGTTTGTAAGAGAATCTTTAATGTTAGACAAAAGAGGGTCTAAGCAACCTGGTTAGTATTGAGAATTCATTTTGCTCTTTAAAGGAATTCTGCCTACTTCTCACTGTTTTCCTGGATGAGAAACATCACCTTTGTGCTGAATCACCGCATTCAAGTGAAAGGGAGAAGCACTGTAGCTCTTGTAAGAGAAGGATTAATGTTACAAGCAAGAGGGTCTTGCACTTTGTTAAGCATGGTGAACTGTGTTAGTTTTTGAAAGGAACGCTGCCTAACCTTCAGCCTTTTCATGGTTGAGAAACATAACCTTTGTGGAAAATCACCGCATACAAGTGAATGGGAGAAAAACTGCAGTTTTTTAAGAGAATCTTTTTATGTTAAAAACAAGAGGGTCTAGCAACATGGTTAGTATGGTGAATTCAGTTTGCTCTTTAAAGGAGTACTGCCTACCTCTCAGTGTTTCCTGGATCAGCAACATAACTTTTGCTGAATCTCCCCATTCAAGTGAAAGGGAGAAGCACTGCAACTCTTGCAAGAGAAGCATTAATGTTACAAGGAACAGGGCCTTGCACCTTGTTAAGCATTTTGAACTGAGTTAGCTTTTGAAAGGAATGCTGCCCAACTGTCAGCATTTTCATGGGTGAGGATCTTCAACTTTGTGCAAAATCACCACATACAAGTAAAGGGGAGAAAAACTGCAAGTTTGTAATAGAATCTTTAATGTTAGACAAAAGAGGATCTAGCAACCTGGTTAGTATTGTGAATTCATTTTGCTCTTTAAAGGAATTCTGCCTACTTCTCACCGTTTCCCTGGATGAGCAACATAACCTTTGTGCTGAATCACCGTATTCAAGTGAAAGGGAAAAGCACTGTAGCTCTTGTAAGAGAAGGATTAATTTGACAAGCAAGACGGTCTTGCACCTTGTTAAGCATGGTGAACTGTGTTAGTTTTTGAAAGGAATGCTGCCTAACCTTCAGCCTTTTCTTGGGTGAGGAACATAAACTTTGTGCAACATCACCGCCTAAAAGTGAATGGGAGAAAAACTGCAGTTTTTTAGGAGAATCCTTTTATGTTAGAAACAAGAGGGTCTAGCAACATGGTTAGTATGGTGAATTCAGTTTGCTCTTTAAAGGAGTACTGCCTACCTCTCAGTGTTTCCTGGATCAGCAACATAACCTTTTGCTGAATCTCCCCATTCAAGTGAAAGGGAGAAGCACTGCAACTCTTGCAAGAGAAGCATTAATGTTACAAGGAACAGGGCCTTTCACCTTGTTAAGCATTTTGAACTGAGTTAGCTTTTGAAAGGAATGCTGCCCAACTGTCAGCATTTTCATGGGTGAGGATCTTCAACTTTGTGCAAAATCACCACATACAAGTAAACGGGAGAAAAACTGCAAGTTTGTAATAGAATCTTTTATGTTACACAAAAGAGGATCTAGCAACCTGGTTAGTATTGTGAATTCATTTTGCTCTTTAAAGGAATTCTGCCTACTTCTCACCGTTTCCCTGGATGAGCAACATAACCTTTGTGCTGAATCACCGCATTCAAGTGAAAGGGAAAAGCACTGTAGCTCTTGTAAGAGAAGGATTAATTTGACAAGCAAGACGGTCTTGCACCTTGTTAAGCATGGTGAACTGTGTTAGTTTTTGAAAGGAATGCTGCCTAACCTTCATGGGTGAGGAACATAAACTTTGTGCAACATCACCGCCTAAAAGTGAATGGGAGAAAAACTGCAGTTTTTTAGGAGAATCCTTTTATGTTAGAAACAAGAGGGTCTAGCAACATGGTTAGTATGGTGAATTCAGTTTCCTCTTTAAAGGAATACTGCCTAGCCCTCAGTGTTTCCTGGATCAGCAACATCACCTTTCTGCTGAATCTCCCTTTTCAGGTGAATGGGAGAAGCACCGTAGCTCTTGTAAGAGAAGCATTAATGCACCTTGTTAAGCATGGTGAACTGAGTTAGCTTTTGAAAGAAACGCTGCCCAACTGTCAGCGTTTTCATGGATGAAGATCTTCAACAATGTGCTAAATCACCGCATACAAGTAAATGGGAGAAAAACTGCAGGTTTCTAAGAGAATCTTTAATGTTAGGAAAAAGAGGGTCGAGCAACAGGGTTAACATTTTGAAGTCAGTTTCCTCTTCAAGGGACTACTGCATAACTCTGAGTGTTTTCCTGGATGAGCAACATCACCTTTCTGCTGAATCACCCCATTCAAGTGAAAGGGAGAAGCACTGCAGCTCTTGCAAGAGAAGCATTAATGTTACAAGCAACAGGGCCTTGCACCTTGTTAAGCATGGTGAACTGAGTTAGCTTTTGAAAGGAATGCAGCCCAACTGTCAGCATTTTCATGGGTGAGGATCTTCAACTTTGTGCAAAATCACCACCTACAGGTAAATGGGAGAAAGATTCCAGGTTTGTAAGAGAATCTTTAATGTTAGACAAAAGAGGGTCTAAGCAACCTGGTTAGTATTGAGAATTCATTTTGCTCTTTAAAGGAATTCTGCCTACTTCTCACTGTTTTCCTGGATGAGAAACATCACCTTTGTGCTGAATCACCGCATTCAAGTGAAAGGGAGAAGCACTGTAGCTCTTGTAAGAGAAGGATTAATGTTACAAGCAAGAGGGTCTTGCACTTTGTTAAGCATGGTGAACTGTGTTAGTTTTTGAAAGGAACGCTGCCTAACCTTCAGCCTTTTCATGGTTGAGAAACATAACCTTTGTGGAAAATCACCGCATACAAGTGAATGGGAGAAAAACTGCAGTTTTTTAAGAGAATCTTTTTATGTTAAAAACAAGAGGGTCTAGCAACATGGTTAGTATGGTGAATTCAGTTTGCTCTTTAAAGGAGTACTGCCTACCTCTCAGTGTTTCCTGGATCAGCAACATAACTTTTGCTGAATCTCCCCATTCAAGTGAAAGGGAGAAGCACTGCAACTCTTGCAAGAGAAGCATTAATGTTACAAGGAACAGGGCCTTGCACCTTGTTAAGCATTTTGAACTGAGTTAGCTTTTGAAAGGAATGCTGCCCAACTGTCAGCATTTTCATGGGTGAGGATCTTCAACTTTGTGCAAAATCACCACATACAAGTAAAGGGGAGAAAAACTGCAAGTTTGTAATAGAATCTTTAATGTTAGACAAAAGAGGATCTAGCAACCTGGTTAGTATTGTGAATTCATTTTGCTCTTTAAAGGAATTCTGCCTACTTCTCACCGTTTCCCTGGATGAGCAACATAACCTTTGTGCTGAATCACCGTATTCAAGTGAAAGGGAAAAGCACTGTAGCTCTTGTAAGAGAAGGATTAATTTGACAAGCAAGACGGTCTTGCACCTTGTTAAGCATGGTGAACTGTGTTAGTTTTTGAAAGGAATGCTGCCTAACCTTCAGCCTTTTCTTGGGTGAGGAACATAAACTTTGTGCAACATCACCGCCTAAAAGTGAATGGGAGAAAAACTGCAGTTTTTTAGGAGAATCCTTTTATGTTAGAAACAAGAGGGTCTAGCAACATGGTTAGTATGGTGAATTCAGTTTGCTCTTTAAAGGAGTACTGCCTACCTCTCAGTGTTTCCTGGATCAGCAACATCACCTTTCTGCTGAATCTCCCCATTCAAGTGAAAGGGAAACGCTGCAGCTCTTATAAGAGAAGCATTCATACTAAAAGCAAGAGGGTCTTGCACCTCGTTAAGCATGGTGAACTGTGTTAGTTTTTGAAAGGAACGCATACTAACCTTCAGCCATTTCATGGGTGAGAAACATAACCTTTGTGCAAAATCACCGCATACAAGTGAAAGGGAGAAAAACTGCAGTTGTTTAAGAAAATCCTTGTATGTTAGAAACAAGAGGGTCTAGCAACATGGTTAGGATGGTGAATTCAGTTTGCTCTTTAAAGGAGTACAGCCTTGCTCTCAGGGTTTCCTGGATCAGCAACATAACCTTTCTGCTGAATCTCCCCATTCAAGTGAAAGGGAGAAGCACTGCAACTCTTGCAAGAGAAGCATTAATGTTACAAGGAACAGGGCCTTGCACCTTGTTAAGCAGTTTGAACTGAGTTAGCTTTTGAAAGGAATGTTGCCCAACTGTCAACATTTTCATGGGTGAGGATCTTCAACTTTGTGCAAAATCACCACATACAAGTAAAGGGGAGAAAAACTGCAAGTTTGTAATAGAATCTTTAATGTTAGACAAAAGAGGATCTAGCAACCTGGTTAGTATTCTGAATTCATTTTGCTCTTTAAAGGAATTCTGCCTACTTCTCACCGTTTCCCTGGATGAGCAACATAACCTTTGTGCTGAATCACCGCATTCAAGTGAAAGGGAAAAGCACTGTAGCTCTTGTAAGAGAAGGATTAATTTGACAAGCAAGACGGTCTTGCACCTTGTTAAGCATGGTGAACTGTGTTAGTTTTTGAAAGGAATGCTGCCTAACTTTCAGCCTTTTCATGGGTGAGGAACATAAACTTTGTACATCACCGCCTAAAAGTGAATGGGAGAAAAACTGCAGTTTTTTAGGAGAATCCTTTTATGTTAGAAACAAGAGGGTCTAGCAACATGGTTAGTATGGTGAATTCAGTTTGCTGTTTAAAGGAGTACTTCCTAGCTCTCAGTGTTTCCTGGATCAGCAACATCACCTTTCTGCTGAATCTCCCTTTTCAGGTGAATGGGAGAAGCACCGTAGCTCTTGTAAGAGAAGCATTAATGCACCTTGTTAAGCATGGTGAACTGAGTTAGCTTTTGAAAGAAACGCTGCCCAACTGTCAGCGTTTTCATGGATGAAGATCTTCAACATTGTGCTAAATCACCGCATACAAGTAAATGGGAGAAAAACTGCAGGTTTCTAAGAGAATCTTTAATGTTAGGAAAAAGAGGGTCGAGCAACATGGTTAACATTTTGAAGTCAGTTTGCTCTTCAAGGGACTACTGCATAACTCTGAGTGTTTTCCTGGATGAGCAACATCACCTTTCTGCTGAATCACCCCATTCAAGTGAAAGGGAGAAGCACTGCAGCTCTTGCAAGAGAAGCATTAATGTTACAAGCAACAGGGCCTTGCACCTTGTTAAGCATGGTGAACTGAGTTAGCTTTTGAAAGGAATGCTGCCCAACTGTCAGCATTTTCATGGGTGAGGATCTTCATCTTTGTGCAAAATCACCACATACAGGTAAATGGGAGAAAGACTCCAGGTTTGTAAGAGAATCGTTAATGTTAGACAAAAGAGGGTCTAGCAACCTGGTAAGTATTGTGAATTCATTTTGCTCTTTAAAGGAATTCTGCCTACTTCTCACTGTTTTCCTGGATGAGAAACATCACCTTTGTGCTGAGTCACCGCATTCAAGTGAAAGGGAGAAGCACTGTAGCTCTTGTAAGAGAAGGATTAATGTTACAAGCAAGAGGGTCTTGCACTTTGTTAAGCTTGGTGAACTGTGTTAGTTTTTGAAAGGAACGCTGCCTAACCTTCAGCCTTTTCATGGGTGAGAAACATAACTTTTGTGGAAAATCACCGCATTCAAGTGAATGGGAGAAAAACTGCAGTTTTTTAAGAGAATCGTTTTATGTTAGAAACAAGAGGGTCTAGCAACATGGTTAGTATGGTGAATTCACTTTGCTCTTTAAAGGAGTACTGCCTACCTCTCAGTGTTTCCTGGATCAGCAACATCACCTTTCTGCTGAATCTCCCCTTTCAAGTGAAAGGGAAACGCTGCAGCTCTTATAAGAGAAGCATTCATACTAAAAGCAAGAGGGTCTTGCACCTCGTTAAGCATGGTGAACTGTGTTAGTTTTTGAAAGGAACGCATACTAACCTTCAGCCATTTCATGGGTGAGAAACATAACCTTTGTGCAAAATCACCGTATACAAGTGAAAGGGAGAAAAACTGCAGTTTTTTAAGAAAATCCTTGTATGTTAGAAACAAGAGGGTCTAGCAACATGGTTAGGATGGTGAATTCAGTTTGCTCTTTAAAGGAGTACTGCCTTGCTCTCAGGGTTTCCTGGATCAGCAACATAACCTTTCTGCTGAATCTCCCCATTCAAGTGAAAGGGAGAAGCACTGCAACTCTTGCAAGAGAAGCATTAATGTTACAAGGAACAGGGCCTTGCACCTTGTTAAGCATTTTGAACTGAGTTAGCTTTTGAAAGGAATGCTGCCCAACTGTCAGCATTTTCATGGGTGAGGATCTTCAACTTTGTGCAAAATCACCACATACAAGTAAAGGGGAGAAAAACTGCAAGTTTGTAATAGAATCTTTAATGTTAGACAAAAGAGGATCAAGCAACCTGGTTAGTATTGTGAATTCATTTTGCTCTTTAAAGGAATTCTGCCTACTTCTCACCGTTTCCCTGGATGAGCAACATAACCTTTGTGCTGAATCACCGCATTCAAGTGAAAGGGAGAAAAACTGCAGTTTTCTAAGAGAATCTTTAATGTTAGGAAAAAGAGGGTCGAGCAACATGGTTAACATTTTGAAGTCAGTTTGCTCTTCAAGGGACTACTGCATAACTCTGAGTGTTTTCCTGGATGAGCAACATCACCTTTCTGCTGAATCACCCCATTCAAGTGAAAGGGAGAAGCACTGCAGCTCTTGCAAGAGAAGCATTAATGTTACAAGTAAGAGGGCCTTGCACCTTGTTAAGCATGGTGAACTGAGTTAGCTTTTGAAAGGAATGCAGCCCAACTGTCAGCATTTTCATGGGTGAAGATCTTCAACTTTGTGCAAAATCACCACCTACAGGTAAATGGGAGAAAGATTCCAGGTTTGTAAGAGAATCTTTAATGTTAGACAAAAGAGGGTCTAGCAACCTCGTTAGTATTGTGAATTCATTTTGCTCTTTAAAGGAATTCTGCCTACTTCTCACTGTTTTCCTGGATGAGAAACATCACCTTTGTGCTGAATCACCACATTCAAGTGAAAGGGAGAAGCACTGTAGCTCTTGTAAGAGAAGGATTAATGTTACAAGCAAGAGGGTCTTGCACTTTGTTAAGCATGGTGAACTGTGTTAGTTTTTGAAAGGAACGCTGCCTAACCTTCAGCCTTTTCATGGGTGAGAAACATAACTTTTGTGGAAAATCACCGCATACAAGTGAATGGGAGAAAAACTGCAGTTTTTTAAGAGAATCGTTTTATGTTAGAAACAAGAGGGTCTAGCAACATGGTTAGTATGGTGAATTCAGTTTGCTCTTTAAAGGAGTACTGCCTACCTCTCAGTGTTTCCTGGATCAGCAACATCACCTTTCTGCTGAATCTCCCCATTCAAGTGAAAGGGAAACGCTGCAGCTCTTATAAGAGAAGCATTCATACTAAAAGCAAGAGGGTCTTGCACCTCGTTAAGCATGGTGAACTGTGTTAGTTTTTGAAAGGAACGCATACTAACCTTCAGCCATTTCATGGGTGAGAAACATAACCTTTGTGCAAAATCACCGCATACAAGTGAAAGAGAGAAAAACTGCAGTTTTTTAAGAAAATCCTTGTATGTTAGAAACAAGAGGGTCTAGCAACATGGTTAGGATGGTGAATTCAGTTTGCTCTTTAAAGGAGTACTGCCTTGCTCTCAGGGTTTCCTGGATCAGCAATATAACCTTTCTGCTGAATCTCCCCATTCAAGTGAAAGGGAGAAGCACTGCAACTCTTGCAAGAGAAGCATTAATGTTACAAGGAACAGGGCTTTGCACCTTGTTAAGCAGTTTGAACTGAGTTAGCTTTTGAAAGGAATGTTGCCCAACTGTCAACATTTTCATGGGTGAGGATCTTCAACTTTGTGCAAAATCACCACATACAAGTAAAGGGGAGAAAAACTTCAAGTTTGTAATAGAATTTTTAATGTTAGACAAAAGAGGATCTAGCAACCTGGTTAGTATTCTGAATTCATTTTGCTCTTTAAAGGAATTCTGCCTACTTCTCACCGTTTCCCTGGATGAGCAACATAACCTTTGTGCTGAATCACCGCATTCAAGTGAAAGGGAAAAGCACTGTAGCTCTTGTAAGAGAAGGATTAATTTGACAAGCAAGACGGTCTTGCACCTTGTTAAGCATGGTGAACTGTGTTAGTTTTTGAAAGGAATGCTGCCTAACCTTCAGCCTTTTCATGGGTGAGGAACATAAACTTTGTGCAACATCACCGCCTAAAAGTGAATGGGAGAAAAACTGCAGTTTTCTAGGAGAATCCTTTTATGTTAGAAACAAGAGGGTCTAGCAACATGGTTAGTATGGTGAATTCAGTTTCCTCTTTAAAGGAATACTGCCTAGCCCTCAGTGTTTCCTGGATCAGCAACATCACCTTTCTGCTGAATCTCCCTTTTCAGGTGAATGGGAGAAGCACCGTAGCTCTTGTAAGAGAAGCATTAATGCACCTTGTTAAGCATGGTGAACTGAGTTAGCTTTTGAAAGAAACGCTGCCCAACTGTCAGCGTTTTCATGGATGAAGATCTTCAACATTGTGCTAAATCACCGCATACAAGTAAATGGGAGAAAAACTGCAGGTTTCTAAGAGAATCTTTAATGTTAGGAAAAAGAGGGTCGAGCAACAGGGTTAACATTTTGAAGTCAGTTTCCTCTTCAAGGGACTACTGCATAACTCTGAGTGTTTTCCTGGATGAGCAACATCACCTTTCTGCTGAATCACCCCATTCAAGTGAAAGGGAGAAGCACTGCAGCTCTTGCAAGAGAAGCATTAATGTTACAAGCAACAGGGCCTTGCACCTTGTTAAGCATGGTGAACTGAGTTAGCTTTTGAAAGGAATGCAGCCCAACTGTCAGCATTTTCATGGGTGAGGATCTTCAACTTTGTGCAAAATCACCACCTACAGGTAAATGGGAGAAAGATTCCAGGTTTGTAAGAGAATCTTTAATGTTAGACAAAAGAGGGTCTAAGCAACCTGGTTAGTATTGAGAATTCATTTTGCTCTTTAAAGGAATTCTGCCTACTTCTCACTGTTTTCCTGGATGAGAAACATCACCTTTGTGCTGAATCACCGCATTCAAGTGAAAGGGAGAAGCACTGTAGCTCTTGTAAGAGAAGGATTAATGTTACAAGCAAGAGGGTCTTGCACTTTGTTAAGCATGGTGAACTGTGTTAGTTTTTGAAAGGAACGCTGCCTAACCTTCAGCCTTTTCATGGTTGAGAAACATAACCTTTGTGGAAAATCACCGCATACAAGTGAATGGGAGAAAAACTGCAGTTTTTTAAGAGAATCTTTTTATGTTAAAAACAAGAGGGTCTAGCAACATGGTTAGTATGGTGAATTCAGTTTGCTCTTTAAAGGAGTACTGCCTACCTCTCAGTGTTTCCTGGATCAGCAACATAACTTTTGCTGAATCTCCCCATTCAAGTGAAAGGGAGAAGCACTGCAACTCTTGCAAGAGAAGCATTAATGTTACAAGGAACAGGGCCTTGCACCTTGTTAAGCATTTTGAACTGAGTTAGCTTTTGAAAGGAATGCTGCCCAACTGTCAGCATTTTCATGGGTGAGGATCTTCAACTTTGTGCAAAATCACCACATACAAGTAAAGGGGAGAAAAACTGCAAGTTTGTAATAGAATCTTTAATGTTAGACAAAAGAGGATCTAGCAACCTGGTTAGTATTGTGAATTCATTTTGCTCTTTAAAGGAATTCTGCCTACTTCTCACCGTTTCCCTGGATGAGCAACATAACCTTTGTGCTGAATCACCGTATTCAAGTGAAAGGGAAAAGCACTGTAGCTCTTGTAAGAGAAGGATTAATTTGACAAGCAAGACGGTCTTGCACCTTGTTAAGCATGGTGAACTGTGTTAGTTTTTGAAAGGAATGCTGCCTAACCTTCAGCCTTTTCTTGGGTGAGGAACATAAACTTTGTGCAACATCACCGCCTAAAAGTGAATGGGAGAAAAACTGCAGTTTTTTAGGAGAATCCTTTTATGTTAGAAACAAGAGGGTCTAGCAACATGGTTAGTATGGTGAATACAGTTTGCTCTTTAAAGGAGTACTGCCTACCTCTCAGTGTTTCCTGGATCAGCAACATCACCTTTCTGCTGAATCTCCCCATTCAAGTGAAAGGGAAACGCTGCAGCTCTTATAAGAGAAGCATTCATACTAAAAGCAAGAGGGTCTTGCACCTCGTTAAGCATGGTGAACTGTGTTAGTTTTTGAAAGGAACGCATACTAACCTTCAGCCATTTCATGGGTGAGAAACATAACCTTTGTGCAAAATCACCGCATACAAGTGAAAGGGAGAAAAACTGCAGTTGTTTAAGAAAATCCTTGTATGTTAGAAACAAGAGGGTCTAGCAACATGGTTAGGATGGTGAATTCAGTTTGCTCTTTAAAGGAGTACAGCCTTGCTCTCAGGGTTTCCTGGATCAGCAACATAACCTTTCTGCTGAATCTCCCCATTCAAGTGAAAGGGAGAAGCACTGCAACTCTTGCAAGAGAAGCATTAATGTTACAAGGAACAGGGCCTTGCACCTTGTTAAGCAGTTTGAACTGAGTTAGCTTTTGAAAGGAATGTTGCCCAACTGTCAACATTTTCATGGGTGAGGATCTTCAACTTTGTGCAAAATCACCACATACAAGTAAAGGGGAGAAAAACTGCAAGTTTGTAATAGAATCTTTAATGTTAGACAAAAGAGGATCTAGCAACCTGGTTAGTATTCTGAATTCATTTTGCTCTTTAAAGGAATTCTGCCTACTTCTCACCGTTTCCCTGGATGAGCAACATAACCTTTGTGCTGAATCACCGCATTCAAGTGAAAGGGAAAAGCACTGTAGCTCTTGTAAGAGAAGGATTAATTTGACAAGCAAGACGGTCTTGCACCTTGTTAAGCATGGTGAACTGTGTTAGTTTTTGAAAGGAATGCTGCCTAACTTTCAGCCTTTTCATGGGTGAGGAACATAAACTTTGTACATCACCGCCTAAAAGTGAATGGGAGAAAAACTGCAGTTTTTTAGGAGAATCCTTTTATGTTAGAAACAAGAGGGTCTAGCAACATGGTTAGTATGGTGAATTCAGTTTGCTGTTTAAAGGAGTACTTCCTAGCTCTCAGTGTTTCCTGGATCAGCAACATCACCTTTCTGCTGAATCTCCCTTTTCAGGTGAATGGGAGAAGCACCGTAGCTCTTGTAAGAGAAGCATTAATGCACCTTGTTAAGCATGGTGAACTGAGTTAGCTTTTGAAAGAAACGCTGCCCAACTGTCAGCGTTTTCATGGATGAAGATCTTCAACATTGTGCTAAATCACCGCATACAAGTAAATGGGAGAAAAACTGCAGGTTTCTAAGAGAATCTTTAATGTTAGGAAAAAGAGGGTCGAGCAACATGGTTAACATTTTGAAGTCAGTTTGCTCTTCAAGGGACTACTGCATAACTCTGAGTGTTTTCCTGGATGAGCAACATCACCTTTCTGCTGAATCACCCCATTCAAGTGAAAGGGAGAAGCACTGCAGCTCTTGCAAGAGAAGCATTAATGTTACAAGCAACAGGGCCTTGCACCTTGTTAAGCATGGTGAACTGAGTTAGCTTTTGAAAGGAATGCTGCCCAACTGTCAGCATTTTCATGGGTGAGGATCTTCATCTTTGTGCAAAATCACCACATACAGGTAAATGGGAGAAAGACTCCAGGTTTGTAAGAGAATCGTTAATGTTAGACAAAAGAGGGTCTAGCAACCTGGTAAGTATTGTGAATTCATTTTGCTCTTTAAAGGAATTCTGCCTACTTCTCACTGTTTTCCTGGATGAGAAACATCACCTTTGTGCTGAGTCACCGCATTCAAGTGAAAGGGAGAAGCACTGTAGCTCTTGTAAGAGAAGGATTAATGTTACAAGCAAGAGGGTCTTGCACTTTGTTAAGCTTGGTGAACTGTGTTAGTTTTTGAAAGGAACGCTGCCTAACCTTCAGCCTTTTCATGGGTGAGAAACATAACTTTTGTGGAAAATCACCGCATTCAAGTGAATGGGAGAAAAACTGCAGTTTTTTAAGAGAATCGTTTTATGTTAGAAACAAGAGGGTCTAGCAACATGGTTAGTATGGTGAATTCACTTTGCTCTTTAAAGGAGTACTGCCTACCTCTCAGTGTTTCCTGGATCAGCAACATCACCTTTCTGCTGAATCTCCCCTTTCAAGTGAAAGGGAAACGCTGCAGCTCTTATAAGAGAAGCATTCATACTAAAAGCAAGAGGGTCTTGCACCTCGTTAAGCATGGTGAACTGTGTTAGTTTTTGAAAGGAACGCATACTAACCTTCAGCCATTTCATGGGTGAGAAACATAACCTTTGTGCAAAATCACCGTATACAAGTGAAAGGGAGAAAAACTGCAGTTTTTTAAGAAAATCCTTGTATGTTAGAAACAAGAGGGTCTAGCAACATGGTTAGGATGGTGAATTCAGTTTGCTCTTTAAAGGAGTACTGCCTTGCTCTCAGGGTTTCCTGGATCAGCAACATAACCTTTCTGCTGAATCTCCCCATTCAAGTGAAAGGGAGAAGCACTGCAACTCTTGCAAGAGAAGCATTAATGTTACAAGGAACAGGGCCTTGCACCTTGTTAAGCATTTTGAACTGAGTTAGCTTTTGAAAGGAATGCTGCCCAACTGTCAGCATTTTCATGGGTGAGGATCTTCAACTTTGTGCAAAATCACCACATACAAGTAAAGGGGAGAAAAACTGCAAGTTTGTAATAGAATCTTTAATGTTAGACAAAAGAGGATCAAGCAACCTGGTTAGTATTGTGAATTCATTTTGCTCTTTAAAGGAATTCTGCCTACTTCTCACCGTTTCCCTGGATGAGCAACATAACCTTTGTGCTGAATCACCGCATTCAAGTGAAAGGGAGAAAAACTGCAGTTTTCTAAGAGAATCTTTAATGTTAGGAAAAAGAGGGTCGAGCAACATGGTTAACATTTTGAAGTCAGTTTGCTCTTCAAGGGACTACTGCATAACTCTGAGTGTTTTCCTGGATGAGCAACATCACCTTTCTGCTGAATCACCCCATTCAAGTGAAAGGGAGAAGCACTGCAGCTCTTGCAAGAGAAGCATTAATGTTACAAGTAAGAGGGCCTTGCACCTTGTTAAGCATGGTGAACTGAGTTAGCTTTTGAAAGGAATGCAGCCCAACTGTCAGCATTTTCATGGGTGAAGATCTTCAACTTTGTGCAAAATCACCACCTACAGGTAAATGGGAGAAAGATTCCAGGTTTGTAAGAGAATCTTTAATGTTAGACAAAAGAGGGTCTAGCAACCTCGTTAGTATTGTGAATTCATTTTGCTCTTTAAAGGAATTCTGCCTACTTCTCACTGTTTTCCTGGATGAGAAACATCACCTTTGTGCTGAATCACCACATTCAAGTGAAAGGGAGAAGCACTGTAGCTCTTGTAAGAGAAGGATTAATGTTACAAGCAAGAGGGTCTTGCACTTTGTTAAGCATGGTGAACTGTGTTAGTTTTTGAAAGGAACGCTGCCTAACCTTCAGCCTTTTCATGGGTGAGAAACATAACTTTTGTGGAAAATCACCGCATACAAGTGAATGGGAGAAAAACTGCAGTTTTTTAAGAGAATCGTTTTATGTTAGAAACAAGAGGGTCTAGCAACATGGTTAGTATGGTGAATTCAGTTTGCTCTTTAAAGGAGTACTGCCTACCTCTCAGTGTTTCCTGGATCAGCAACATCACCTTTCTGCTGAATCTCCCCATTCAAGTGAAAGGGAAACGCTGCAGCTCTTATAAGAGAAGCATTCATACTAAAAGCAAGAGGGTCTTGCACCTCGTTAAGCATGGTGAACTGTGTTAGTTTTTGAAAGGAACGCATACTAACCTTCAGCCATTTCATGGGTGAGAAACATAACCTTTGTGCAAAATCACCGCATACAAGTGAAAGAGAGAAAAACTGCAGTTTTTTAAGAAAATCCTTGTATGTTAGAAACAAGAGGGTCTAGCAACATGGTTAGGATGGTGAATTCAGTTTGCTCTTTAAAGGAGTACTGCCTTGCTCTCAGGGTTTCCTGGATCAGCAATATAACCTTTCTGCTGAATCTCCCCATTCAAGTGAAAGGGAGAAGCACTGCAACTCTTGCAAGAGAAGCATTAATGTTACAAGGAACAGGGCTTTGCACCTTGTTAAGCAGTTTGAACTGAGTTAGCTTTTGAAAGGAATGTTGCCCAACTGTCAACATTTTCATGGGTGAGGATCTTCAACTTTGTGCAAAATCACCACATACAAGTAAAGGGGAGAAAAACTTCAAGTTTGTAATAGAATTTTTAATGTTAGACAAAAGAGGATCTAGCAACCTGGTTAGTATTCTGAATTCATTTTGCTCTTTAAAGGAATTCTGCCTACTTCTCACCGTTTCCCTGGATGAGCAACATAACCTTTGTGCTGAATCTCCGCATTCAAGTGAAAGGGAAAAGCACTGTAGCTCTTGTAAGAGAAGGATTAATTTGACAAGCAAGACGGTCTTGCACCTTGTTAAGCATGGTGAACTGTGTTAGTTTTTGAAAGGAATGCTGCCTAACCTTCAGCCTTTTCATGGGTGAGGAACATAAACTTTGTGCAACATCACCGCCTAAAAGTGAATGGGAGAAAAACTGCAGTTTTCTAGGAGAATCCTTTTATGTTAGAAACAAGAGGGTCTAGCAACATGGTTAGTATGGTGAATTCAGTTTCCTCTTTAAAGGAATACTGCCTAGCCCTCAGTGTTTCCTGGATCAGCAACATCACCTTTCTGCTGAATCTCCCTTTTCAGGTGAATGGGAGAAGCACCGTAGCTCTTGTAAGAGAAGCATTAATGCACCTTGTTAAGCATGGTGAACTGAGTTAGCTTTTGAAAGAAACGCTGCCCAACTGTCAGCGTTTTCATGGATGAAGATCTTCAACATTGTGCTAAATCACCGCATACAAGTAAATGGGAGAAAAACTGCAGGTTTCTAAGAGAATCTTTAATGTTAGGAAAAAGAGGGTCGAGCAACAGGGTTAACATTTTGAAGTCAGTTTCCTCTTCAAGGGACTACTGCATAACTCTGAGTGTTTTCCTGGATGAGCAACATCACCTTTCTGCTGAATCACCCCATTCAAGTGAAAGGGAGAAGCACTGCAGCTCTTGCAAGAGAAGCATTAATGTTACAAGCAACAGGGCCTTGCACCTTGTTAAGCATGGTGAACTGAGTTAGCTTTTGAAAGGAATGCAGCCCAACTGTCAGCATTTTCATGGGTGAGGATCTTCAACTTTGTGCAAAATCACCACCTACAGGTAAATGGGAGAAAGATTCCAGGTTTGTAAGAGAATCTTTAATGTTAGACAAAAGAGGGTCTAAGCAACCTGGTTAGTATTGAGAATTCATTTTGCTCTTTAAAGGAATTCTGCCTACTTCTCACTGTTTTCCTGGATGAGAAACATCACCTTTGTGCTGAATCACCGCATTCAAGTGAAAGGGAGAAGCACTGTAGCTCTTGTAAGAGAAGGATTAATGTTACAAGCAAGAGGGTCTTGCACTTTGTTAAGCATGGTGAACTGTGTTAGTTTTTGAAAGGAACGCTGCCTAACCTTCAGCCTTTTCATGGTTGAGAAACATAACCTTTGTGGAAAATCACCGCATACAAGTGAATGGGAGAAAAACTGCAGTTTTTTAAGAGAATCTTTTTATGTTAAAAACAAGAGGGTCTAGCAACATGGTTAGTATGGTGAATTCAGTTTGCTCTTTAAAGGAGTACTGCCTACCTCTCAGTGTTTCCTGGATCAGCAACATAACTTTTGCTGAATCTCCCCATTCAAGTGAAAGGGAGAAGCACTGCAACTCTTGCAAGAGAAGCATTAATGTTACAAGGAACAGGGCCTTGCACCTTGTTAAGCATTTTGAACTGAGTTAGCTTTTGAAAGGAATGCTGCCCAACTGTCAGCATTTTCATGGGTGAGGATCTTCAACTTTGTGCAAAATCACCACATACAAGTAAAGGGGAGAAAAACTGCAAGTTTGTAATAGAATCTTTAATGTTAGACAAAAGAGGATCTAGCAACCTGGTTAGTATTGTGAATTCATTTTGCTCTTTAAAGGAATTCTGCCTACTTCTCACCGTTTCCCTGGATGAGCAACATAACCTTTGTGCTGAATCACCGTATTCAAGTGAAAGGGAAAAGCACTGTAGCTCTTGTAAGAGAAGGATTAATTTGACAAGCAAGACGGTCTTGCACCTTGTTAAGCATGGTGAACTGTGTTAGTTTTTGAAAGGAATGCTGCCTAACCTTCAGCCTTTTCTTGGGTGAGGAACATAAACTTTGTGCAACATCACCGCCTAAAAGTGAATGGGAGAAAAACTGCAGTTTTTTAGGAGAATCCTTTTATGTTAGAAACAAGAGGGTCTAGCAACATGGTTAGTATGGTGAATTCAGTTTGCTCTTTAAAGGAGTACTGCCTACCTCTCAGTGTTTCCTGGATCAGCAACATCACCTTTCTGCTGAATCTCCCCATTCAAGTGAAAGGGAAACGCTGCAGCTCTTATAAGAGAAGCATTCATACTAAAAGCAAGAGGGTCTTGCACCTCGTTAAGCATGGTGAACTGTGTTAGTTTTTGAAAGGAACGCATACTAACCTTCAGCCATTTCATGGGTGAGAAACATAACCTTTGTGCAAAATCACCGCATACAAGTGAAAGGGAGAAAAACTGCAGTTGTTTAAGAAAATCCTTGTATGTTAGAAACAAGAGGGTCTAGCAACATGGTTAGGATGGTGAATTCAGTTTGCTCTTTAAAGGAGTACAGCCTTGCTCTCAGGGTTTCCTGGATCAGCAACATAACCTTTCTGCTGAATCTCCCCATTCAAGTGAAAGGGAGAAGCACTGCAACTCTTGCAAGAGAAGCATTAATGTTACAAGGAACAGGGCCTTGCACCTTGTTAAGCAGTTTGAACTGAGTTAGCTTTTGAAAGGAATGTTGCCCAACTGTCAACATTTTCATGGGTGAGGATCTTCAACTTTGTGCAAAATCACCACATACAAGTAAAGGGGAGAAAAACTGCAAGTTTGTAATAGAATCTTTAATGTTAGACAAAAGAGGATCTAGCAACCTGGTTAGTATTGTGAATTCATTTTGCTCTTTAAAGGAATTCTGCCTACTTCTCACCGTTTCCCTGGATGAGCAACATAACCTTTGTGCTGAATCACCGCATTCAAGTGAAAGGGAAAAGCACTGTAGCTCTTGTAAGAGAAGGATTAATTTGACAAGCAAGACGGTCTTGCACCTTGTTAAGCATGGTGAACTGTGTTAGTTTTTGAAAGGAATGCTGCCTAACTTTCAGCCTTTTCATGGGTGAGGAACATAAACTTTGTACATCACCGCCTAAAAGTGAATGGGAGAAAAACTGCAGTTTTTTAGGAGAATCCTTTTATGTTAGAAACAAGAGGGTCTAGCAACATGGTTAGTATGGTGAATTCAGTTTGCTGTTTAAAGGAGTACTTCCTAGCTCTCAGTGTTTCCTGGATCAGCAACATCACCTTTCTGCTGAATCTCCCTTTTCAGGTGAATGGGAGAAGCACCGTAGCTCTTGTAAGAGAAGCATTAATGCACCTTGTTAAGCATGGTGAACTGAGTTAGCTTTTGAAAGAAACGCTGCCCAACTGTCAGCGTTTTCATGGATGAAGATCTTCAACATTGTGCTAAATCACCGCATACAAGTAAATGGGAGAAAAACTGCAGGTTTCTAAGAGAATCTTTAATGTTAGGAAAAAGAGGGTCGAGCAACATGGTTAACATTTTGAAGTCAGTTTGCTCTTCAAGGGACTACTGCATAACTCTGAGTGTTTTCCTGGATGAGCAACATCACCTTTCTGCTGAATCACCCCATTCAAGTGAAAGGGAGAAGCACTGCAGCTCTTGCAAGAGAAGCATTAATGTTACAAGCAACAGGGCCTTGCACCTTGTTAAGCATGGTGAACTGAGTTAGCTTTTGAAAGGAATGCTGCCCAACTGTCAGCATTTTCATGGGTGAGGATCTTCATCTTTGTGCAAAATCACCACATACAGGTAAATGGGAGAAAGACTCCAGGTTTGTAAGAGAATCGTTAATGTTAGACAAAAGAGGGTCTAGCAACCTGGTAAGTATTGTGAATTCATTTTGCTCTTTAAAGGAATTCTGCCTACTTCTCACTGTTTTCCTGGATGAGAAACATCACCTTTGTGCTGAGTCACCGCATTCAAGTGAAAGGGAGAAGCACTGTAGCTCTTGTAAGAGAAGGATTAATGTTACAAGCAAGAGGGTCTTGCACTTTGTTAAGCTTGGTGAACTGTGTTAGTTTTTGAAAGGAACGCTGCCTAACCTTCAGCCTTTTCATGGGTGAGAAACATAACTTTTGTGGAAAATCACCGCATTCAAGTGAATGGGAGAAAAACTGCAGTTTTTTAAGAGAATCGTTTTATGTTAGAAACAAGAGGGTCTAGCAACATGGTTAGTATGGTGAATTCACTTTGCTCTTTAAAGGAGTACTGCCTACCTCTCAGTGTTTCCTGGATCAGCAACATCACCTTTCTGCTGAATCTCCCCTTTCAAGTGAAAGGGAAACGCTGCAGCTCTTATAAGAGAAGCATTCATACTAAAAGCAAGAGGGTCTTGCACCTCGTTAAGCATGGTGAACTGTGTTAGTTTTTGAAAGGAACGCATACTAACCTTCAGCCATTTCATGGGTGAGAAACATAACCTTTGTGCAAAATCACCGTATACAAGTGAAAGGGAGAAAAACTGCAGTTTTTTAAGAAAATCCTTGTATGTTAGAAACAAGAGGGTCTAGCAACATGGTTAGGATGGTGAATTCAGTTTGCTCTTTAAAGGAGTACTGCCTTGCTCTCAGGGTTTCCTGGATCAGCAACATAACCTTTCTGCTGAATCTCCCCATTCAAGTGAAAGGGAGAAGCACTGCAACTCTTGCAAGAGAAGCATTAATGTTACAAGGAACAGGGCCTTGCACCTTGTTAAGCATTTTGAACTGAGTTAGCTTTTGAAAGGAATGCTGCCCAACTGTCAGCATTTTCATGGGTGAGGATCTTCAACTTTGTGCAAAATCACCACATACAAGTAAAGGGGAGAAAAACTGCAAGTTTGTAATAGAATCTTTAATGTTAGACAAAAGAGGATCAAGCAACCTGGTTAGTATTGTGAATTCATTTTGCTCTTTAAAGGAATTCTGCCTACTTCTCACCGTTTCCCTGGATGAGCAACATAACCTTTGTGCTGAATCACCGCATTCAAGTGAAAGGGAGAAAAACTGCAGTTTTCTAAGAGAATCTTTAATGTTAGGAAAAAGAGGGTCGAGCAACATGGTTAACATTTTGAAGTCAGTTTGCTCTTCAAGGGACTACTGCATAACTCTGAGTGTTTTCCTGGATGAGCAACATCACCTTTCTGCTGAATCACCCCATTCAAGTGAAAGGGAGAAGCACTGCAGCTCTTGCAAGAGAAGCATTAATGTTACAAGTAAGAGGGCCTTGCACCTTGTTAAGCATGGTGAACTGAGTTAGCTTTTGAAAGGAATGCAGCCCAACTGTCAGCATTTTCATGGGTGAAGATCTTCAACTTTGTGCAAAATCACCACCTACAGGTAAATGGGAGAAAGATTCCAGGTTTGTAAGAGAATCTTTAATGTTAGACAAAAGAGGGTCTAGCAACCTCGTTAGTATTGTGAATTCATTTTGCTCTTTAAAGGAATTCTGCCTACTTCTCACTGTTTTCCTGGATGAGAAACATCACCTTTGTGCTGAATCACCACATTCAAGTGAAAGGGAGAAGCACTGTAGCTCTTGTAAGAGAAGGATTAATGTTACAAGCAAGAGGGTCTTGCACTTTGTTAAGCATGGTGAACTGTGTTAGTTTTTGAAAGGAACGCTGCCTAACCTTCAGCCTTTTCATGGGTGAGAAACATAACATTTGTGGAAAATCACCGCATACAAGTGAATGGGAGAAAAACTGCAGTTTTTTAAGAGAATCGTTTTATGTTAGAAACAAGAGGGTCTAGCAACATGGTTAGTATGGTGAATTCAGTTTGCTCTTTAAAGGAGTACTGCCTACCTCTCAGTGTTTCCTGGATCAGCAACATCACCTTTCTGCTGAATCTCCCCATTCAAGTGAAAGGGAAACGCTGCAGCTCTTATAAGAGAAGCATTCATACTAAAAGCAAGAGGGTCTTGCACCTCGTTAAGCATGGTGAACTGTGTTAGTTTTTGAAAGGAACGCATACTAACCTTCAGCCATTTCATGGGTGAGAAACATAACCTTTGTGCAAAATCACCGCATACAAGTGAAAGAGAGAAAAACTGCAGTTTTTTAAGAAAATCCTTGTATGTTAGAAACAAGAGGGTCTAGCAACATGGTTAGGATGGTGAATTCAGTTTGCTCTTTAAAGGAGTACTGCCTTGCTCTCAGGGTTTCCTGGATCAGCAATATAACCTTTCTGCTGAATCTCCCCATTCAAGTGAAAGGGAGAAGCACTGCAACTCTTGCAAGAGAAGCATTAATGTTACAAGGAACAGGGCTTTGCACCTTGTTAAGCAGTTTGAACTGAGTTAGCTTTTGAAAGGAATGTTGCCCAACTGTCAACATTTTCATGGGTGAGGATCTTCAACTTTGTGCAAAATCACCACATACAAGTAAAGGGGAGAAAAACTTCAAGTTTGTAATAGAATTTTTAATGTTAGACAAAAGAGGATCTAGCAACCTGGTTAGTATTCTGAATTCATTTTGCTCTTTAAAGGAATTCTGCCTACTTCTCACCGTTTCCCTGGATGAGCAACATAACCTTTGTGCTGAATCACCGCATTCAAGTGAAAGGGAAAAGCACTGTAGCTCTTGTAAGAGAAGGATTAATTTGACAAGCAAGACGGTCTTGCACCTTGTTAAGCATGGTGAACTGTGTTAGTTTTTGAAAGGAATGCTGCCTAACCTTCAGCCTTTTCATGGGTGAGGAACATAAACTTTGTGCAACATCACCGCCTAAAAGTGAATGGGAGAAAAACTGCAGTTTTCTAGGAGAATCCTTTTATGTTAGAAACAAGAGGGTCTAGCAACATGGTTAGTATGGTGAATTCAGTTTGCTGTTTAAAGGAGTACTTCCTAGCTCTCAGTGTTTCCTGGATCAGCAACATCACCTTTCTGCTGAATCTCCCTTTTCAGGTGAATGGGAGAAGCACCGTAGCTCTTGTAAGAGAAGCATTAATGCACCTTGTTAAGCATGGTGAACTGAGTTAGCTTTTGAAAGAAACGCTGCCCAACTGTCAGCGTTTTCATGGATGAAGATCTTCAACATTGTGCTAAATCACCGCATACAAGTAAATGGGAGAAAAACTGCAGGTTTCTAAGAGAATCTTTAATGTTAGGAAAAAGAGGGTCGAGCAACATGGTTAACATTTTGAAGTCAGTTTGCTCTTCAAGGGACTACTGCATAACTCTGAGTGTTTTCCTGGATGAGCAACATCACCTTTCTGCTGAATCACCCCATTCAAGTGAAAGGGAGAAGCACTGCAGCTCTTGCAAGAGAAGCATTAATGTTACAAGCAACAGGGCCTTGCACCTTGTTAAGCATGGTGAACTGAGTTAGCTTTTGAAAGGAATGCTGCCCAACTGTCAGCATTTTCATGGGTGAGGATCTTCAACTTTGTGCAAAATCACCACCTACAGGTAAATGGGAAAAAGATTCCAGGTTTGTAAGAGAATCTTTAATGTTAGACAAAAGAGGGTCTACCAACCTGGTTAGTATTGTGAATTCATTCTGCTCTTTAAAGGAATTCTGCCTACTTCTCACTGTTTTCCTGGATGAGAAACATCACCTTTGTGCTGAATCACCACATTCAAGTGAAAGGGAGAAGCACTGTAGCTCTTGTAAGAGAAGGATTAATGTTACAAGCAAGAGGGTCTTGCACTTTGTTAAGCATGGTGAACTGTGTTAGTTTTTGAAAGGAACGCTGCCTAACCTTCAGCCTTTTCATGGGTGAGAAACATAACTTTTGTGGAAAATCACCGCATACAAGTGAATGGGAGAAAAACTGCAGTTTTTTAAGAGAATCGTTTTATGTTAGAAACAAGAGGGTCTAGCAACATGGTTAGTATGGTGAATTCAGTTTGCTCTTTAAAGGAGTACTGCCTACCTCTCAGTGTTTCCTGGATCAGCAACATCACCTTTCTGCTGAATCTCCCCATTCAAGTGAAAGGGAAACGCTGCAGCTCTTATAAGAGAAGCATTCATACTAAAAGCAGAGGGTCTTGCACCTCGTTAAGCATGGTGAACTGTGTTAGTTTTTGAAAGGAACGCATACTAACCTTCAGCCATTTCATGGGTGAGAAACATAACCTTTGTGCAAAATCACCGCATACAAGTGAAAGGGAGAAAAACTACAGTTTTTTAAGAAAATCCTTGTATGTTAGAAACAAGAGGGTCTAGCAACATGGTTAGGATGGTGAATTCAGTTTGCTCTTTAAAGGAGTACTGCCTTGCTCTCAGGGTTTCCTGGATCAGCAACATAACCTTTCTGTTGAATCTCCCCATTCAAGTGAAAGGGAGAAGCACTGCAACTCTTGCAAGAGAAGCATTAATGTTACAAGGAACAGGGCCTTGCACCTTGTTAAGCATGGTGAACTGAGTTAGCTTTTGAAAGGAATGCTGCCCAACTGTCAGCATTTTCATGGGTGAGGATCTTCAACTTTGTGCAAAATCACCACATACAAGTAAAGGGGAGAAAAACTTCAAGTTTGTAATAGAATTTTTAATGTTAGACAAAAGAGGATCTAGCAACCTGGTTAATATTGTGAATTCATTTTGCTCTTTAAAGGAATTCTGCCTACTTCTCACCGTTTCCCTGGATGAGCAACATAACCTTTGTGCTGAATCACCGCATTCAAGTGAAAGGGAAAAGCACTGTAGCTCTTGTAAGAGAAGGATTAATTTGACAAGCAAGACGGTCTTGCACCTTGTTAAGCATGGTGAACTGTGTTAGTTTTTGAAAGGAATGCTGCCTAACCTTCAGCCTTTTCATGGGTGAGGAACATAAACTTTGTGCAACATCACCGCCTAAAAGTGAATGGGAGAAAAACTGCAGTTTTTTAGGAGAATCCTTTTATGTTAGAAACAAGAGGGTCTAGCAACATGGTTAGTATGGTGAATTCAGTTTGCTCTTTAAAGGAGTACTGCCTACCTCTCAGTGTTTCCTGGATCAGCAACATAACCTTTTGCTGAATCTCCCCATTCAAGTGAAAGGGAGAAGCACTGCAACTCTTGCAAGAGAAGCATTAATGTTACAAGGAACAGGGCCTTTCACCTTGTTAAGCATTTTGAACTGAGTTAGCTTTTGAAAAGAATGCTGCCCAACTGTCAGCATTTTCATGGGTGAGGATCTTCAACTTTGTGCAAAATCACCACATACAAGTAAACGGGAGAAAAACTGCAAGTTTGTAATAGAATCTTTTATGTTACACAAAAGAGGATCTAGCAACCTGGTTAGTATTGTGAATTCATTTTGCTCTTTAAAGTAATTCTGCCTACTTCTCACCGTTTCCCTGGATGAGCAACATAACCTTTGTGCTGAATCACCGCATTCAAGTGAAAGGGAAAAGCACTGTAGCTCTTGTAAGAGAAGGATTAATTTGACAAGCAAGACGGTCTTGCACCTTGTTAAGCATGGTGAACTGTGTTAGTTTTTGAAAGGAATGCTGCCTAACCTTCATGGGTGAGGAACATAAACTTTGTGCAACATCACCGCCTAAAAGTGAATGGGAGAAAAACTGCAGTTTTTTAGGAGAATCCTTTTATGTTAGAAACAAGAGGGTCTAGCAACATGGTTAGTATGGTGAATTCAGTTTCCTCTTTAAAGGAATACTGCCTAGCCCTCAGTGTTTCCTGGATCAGCAACATCACCTTTCTGCTGAATCTCCCTTTTCAGGTGAATGGGAGAAGCACCGTAGCTCTTGTAAGAGAAGCATTAATGCACCTTGTTAAGCATGGTGAACTGAGTTAGCTTTTGAAAGAAACGCTGCCCAACTGTCAGCGTTTTCATGGATGAAGATCTTCAACATTGTGCTAAATCACCGCATACAAGTAAATGGGAGAAAAACTGCAGGTTTCTAAGAGAATCTTTAATGTTAGGAAAAAGAGGGTCGAGCAACAGGGTTAACATTTTGAAGTCAGTTTCCTCTTCAAGGGACTACTGCATAACTCTGAGTGTTTTCCTGGATGAGCAACATCACCTTTCTGCTGAATCACCCCATTCAAGTGAAAGGGAGAAGCACTGCAGCTCTTGCAAGAGAAGCATTAATGTTACAAGCAACAGGGCCTTGCACCTTGTTAAGCATGGTGAACTGAGTTAGCTTTTGAAAGGAATGCAGCCCAACTGTCAGCATTTTCATGGGTGAGGATCTTCAACTTTGTGCAAAATCACCATCTACAGGTAAATGGGAGAAAGATTCCAGGTTTGTAAGAGAATCTTTAATGTTAGACAAAAGAGGGTCTAGCAACCTGGTTAGTATTGAGAATTCATTTTGCTCTTTAAAGGAATTCTGCCTACTTCTCACTGTTTTCCTGGATGAGAAACATCACCTTTGTGCTGAATCACCGCATTCAAGTGAAAGGGAGAAGCACTGTAGCTCTTGTAAGAGAAGGATTAATGTTACAAGCAAGAGGGTCTTGCACTTTGTTAAGCATGGTGAACTGTGTTAGTTTTTGAAAGGAACGCTGCCTAACCTTCAGCCTTTTCATGGTTGAGAAACATAACCTTTGTGGAAAATCACCGCATACAAGAGAATGGGAGAAAAACTGCAGTTTTTTAAGAGAATCTTTTTATGTTAAAAACAAGAGGGTCTAGTAACATGGTTAGTATGGTGAATTCAGTTTGCTCTTTAAAGGAGTACTGCCTACCTCTCAGTGTTTCCTGGATCAGCAACATAACTTTTGCTGAATCTCCCCATTCAAGTGAAAGGGAGAAGCACTGCAACTCTTGCAAGAGAAGCATTAATGTTACAAGGAACAGGGCCTTGCACCTTGTTAAGCATTTTGAACTGAGTTAGCTTTTGAAAGGAATGCTGCCCAACTGTCAGCATTTTCATGGGTGAGGATCTTCAACTTTGTGCAAAATCACCACATACAAGTAAAGGGGAGAAAAACTGCAAGTTTGTAATAGAATCTTTAATGTTAGACAAAAGAGGGTCTAGCAACCTGGTTAGTATTGTGAATTCATTTTGCTCTTTAAAGGAATTCTGCCTACTTCTCACCGTTTCCCTGGATGAACAACATAACCTTTGTGCTGAATCACCGTATTCAAGTGAAAGGGAAAAGCACTGTAGCTCTTGTAAGAGAAGGATTAATTTGACAAGCAAGACGGTCTTGCACCTTGTTAAGCATGGTGAACTGTGTTAGTTTTTGAAAGGAATGCTTCCTAACCTTCAGCCTTTTCTTGGGTGAGGAACATAAACTTTGTGCAACATCACCGCCTAAAAGTGAATGGGAGAAAAACTGCAGTTTTTTAGGAGAATCCTTTTATGTTAGAAACAAGAGGGTCTAGCAACATGGTTAGTATGGTGAATTCAGTTTGCTCTTTAAAGGAGTACTGCCTACCTCTCAGTGTTTCCTGGATCAGCAACATCAACTTTCTGCTGAATCTCCCCATTCAAGTGAAAGGGAAACGCTGCAGCTCTTATAAGAGAAGCATTCATACTAAAAGCAAGAGGGTCTTGCACCTCGTTAAGCATGGTGAACTGTGTTAGTTTTTGAAAGGAACGCATACTAACCTTCAGCCATTTCATGGGTGAGAAACATAACCTTTGTGCAAAATCACCGCATACAAGTGAAAGGGAGAAAAACTGCAGTTTTTTAAGAAAATCCTTGTATGTTAGAAACAAGAGGGTCTAGCAACATGGTTAGGATGGTGAATTCAGTTTGCTCTTTAAAGGAGTACTGCCTAGCTCTCAGGGTTTCCTGGATCAGCAACATAACCTTTCTGCTGAATCTCCCCATTCAAGTGAAAGGGAGAAGCACTGCAACTCTTGCAAGAGAAGCATTAATGTTACAAGGAACAGGGCCTTGCACCTTGTTAAGCAGTTTGAACTGAGTTAGCTTTTGAAAGGAATGCTGCCCAACTGTCAGCATTTTCATGGGTGAGGATCTTCAACTTTGTGCAAAATCACCACATACAAGTAAACGGGAGAAAAACTGCAAGTTTGTAATAGAATCTTTAATGTTAGACAAAAGAGGATCAAGCAACCTGGTTAGTATTGTGAATTCATTTTGCTCTTTAAAGGAATTCTGCCTACTTCTCACCGTTTCCCTGGATGAGCAACATAACCTTTGTGCTGAATCACCGCTTTCAAGTGAAAGGGAAAAGCACTGTAGCTCTTGTAAGAGAAGGATTAATTTGACAAGCAAGACGGTCTTGCACCTTGTTAACCATGGTGAACTGTGTTAGTTTTTGAAAGGAATGCAGCCTAACCTTCAGCCTTTTCATGGGTGAGGAACATAAACTTTGTGCAACCTCACCGCATACAAGTGAATGGGAGAAAAACTGCAGTTTTTTAGGAGAATCCTTGTATGTTAGAAACAAGAGGGTCTAGCAACATAGTTAGGATGGTGAATTCAGTTTGCTGTTTAGAGTACTTCCTAGCTCTCAGTGTTTCCTGGATCAGCAACATCACCTTTCTGCTGAATCTCCCTTTTCAGGTGAATGGGAGAAGCACCGTAGCTCTTGTAAGAGAAGCATTAATGCACCTTGTTAAGCATGGTGAACTGAGTTAGCTTTTGAAAGAAACGCTGCCCAACTGTCAGCGTTTTCATGGATGAAGATCTTCAACATTGTGCTAAATCACCGCATACAAGTAAATGGGAGAAAAACTGCAGGTTTCTAAGAGAATCTTTAATGTTAGGAAAAAGAGGGTCGAGCAACATGGTTAACATTTTGAAGTCAGTTTGCTCTTCAAGGGACTACTGCATAACTCTGAGTGTTTTCCTGGATGAGCAACATCACCTTTCTGCTGAATCACCCCATTCAAGTGAAAGGGAGAAGCACTGCAGCTCTTGCAAGAGAAGCATTAATGTTACAAGCAACAGGGCCTTGCACCTTGTTAAGCATGGTGAACTGAGTTAGCTTTTGAAAGGAATGCAGCCCAACTGTCAGCATTTTCATGGGTGAGGATCTTCAACTTTGTGCAAAATCACCACCTACAGGTAAATGGGAGAAAGATTCCAGGTTTGTAAGAGAATCTTTAATGTTAGACAAAAGAGGGTCTAGCAACCTGGTTAGTATTGTGAATTCATTTTGCTCTTTAAAGGAATTCTGCCTACTTCTCACTGTTTTCCTGGATGAGAAACATCACCTTTGTGCTGAATCACCGCATTCAAGTGAAAGGGAGAAGCACTGTAGCTCTTGTAAGAGAAGGATTAATGTTACAAGCAAGAGGGTCTTGCACTTTGTTAAGCATGGTGAACTGTGTTAGTTTTTGAAAGGAACGCTGCCTAACCTTCAGCCTTTTCATGGGTGAGAAACATAACTTTTGTGGAAAATCACCGCATACAAGTGAATGGGAGAAAAACTGCAGTTTTTTAAGAGAATCGTTTTATGTTAGAAACAAGAGGGTCTAGCAACATGGTTAGTATGGTGAATTCAGTTTGCTCTTTAAAGGAGTACTGCCTACCTCTCAGTGTTTCCTGGATCAGCAACATCACCTTTCTGCTGAATCTCCCCATTCAAGTGAAAGGGAAACGCTGCAGCTCTTATAAGAGAAGCATTCATACTAAAAGCAAGAGGGTCTTGCACCTCGTTAAGCATGGTGAACTGTGTTAGTTTTTGAAAGGAACGCATACTAACCTTCAGCCATTTCATGGGTGAGAAACATAACCTTTGTGCAAAATCACCGCATACAAGTGAAAGGGAGAAAAACTGCAGTTGTTTAAGAAAATCCTTGTATGTTAGAAACAAGAGGGTCTAGCAACATGGTTAGGATGGTGAATTCAGTTTGCTCTTTAAAGGAGTACAGCCTTGCTCTCAGGGTTTCCTGGATCAGCAACATAACCTTTCTGCTGAATCTCCCCATTCAAGTGAAAGGGAGAAGCACTGCAACTCTTGCAAGAGAAGCATTAATGTTACAAGGAACAGGGCCTTGCACCTTGTTAAGCAGTTTGAACTGAGTTAGCTTTTGAAAGGAATGTTGCCCAACTGTCAACATTTTCATGGGTGAGGATCTTCAACTTTGTGCAAAATCACCACATACAAGTAAAGGGGAGAAAAACTGCAAGTTTGTAATAGAATCTTTAATGTTAGACAAAAGAGGATCTAGCAACCTGGTTAGTATTCTGAATTCATTTTGCTCTTTAAAGGAATTCTGCCTACTTCTCACCGTTTCCCTGGATGAGCAACATAACCTTTGTGCTGAATCACCGCATTCAAGTGAAAGGGAGAAGCACTGCAGCTCTTGCAAGAGAAGCATTAATGTTACAAGCAACAGGGCCTTGCACCTTGTTAAGCATGGTGAACTGAGTTAGCTTTTGAAAGGAATGCTGCCCAACTGTCAGCATTTTCATGGGTGAGGATATTCATCTTTGTGCAAAATCACCACATACAGGTAAATGGGAGAAAGACTCCAGGTTTGTAAGAGAATCGTTAATGTTAGACAAAAGAGGGTCTAGCAACCTGGTAAGTATTGTGAATTCATTTTGCTCTTTAAAGGAATTCTGCCTACTTCTCACTGTTTTCCTGGATGATAAACATCACCTTTGTGCTGAGTCACCGCATTCAAGTGAAAGGGAGAAGCACTGTAGCTCTTGTAAGAGAAGGATTAATGTTACAAGCAAGAGGGTCTTGCACTTTGTTAAGCTTGGTGAACTGTGTTAGTTTTTGAAAGGAACGCTGCCTAACCTTCAGCCTTTTCATGGGTGAGAAACATAACTTTTGTGGAAAATCACCACATTCAAGTGAATGGGAGAAAAACTGCAGTTTTTTAAGAGAATCGTTTTATGTTAGAAACAAGAGGGTCTAGCAACATGGTTAGTATGGTGAATTCACTTTGCTCTTTTTTTTTTTTTTTTTTTTTTTTTCCATTTTTCTTTTATTATTCATATGTGCATACAAGGCTTGGTTCATTTCTCCCCCCTGCCCCCACCCCCTCCCTTACCACCCACTCCACCCCCTCCCGCTCCCCCTCCTCAATACCCAGCAGAAACTATTTTGCCCTTATCTCTAATTTTGTTGTAGAGAGAGTATAAGCAATAATAGGAAGGAACAAGGGGTTTTGCTGGTTGAGATAAGGATAGCTATACAGGGCATTGACTCACATTGATTTCCTGTGTGTGGGTGTTACCTTCTAGGTTAATTCTTTTTGATCTAACCTTTTCTCTAGTTCCTGGTCCCCTTTTCCTATTGGCCTCAGTTGCTTTAAGGTATCTGCTTTAGTTTCTCTGCGTTAAGGGCAACAAATGCTAGCTAGTTTTTTAGGTGTCTTACCTATCCTCACCCCTCCCTTGTGTGCTCTCGCTTTTATCATGTGCTCATAGTCCAATCCCCTTGTTGTGTTTGCCCTTGATCTAATGTCCACATATGAGGGAGAACATACGATTTTTGGTCTTTTGAGCCAGGCTAACCTCACTCAGAATGATGTTCTCCAATTCCATCCATTTACCAGCGAATGATAACATTTCGTTCTTCTTCATGGCTGCATAGAATTCCATTGTGTATAGGTACCACATTTTCTTAATCCATTCGTCAGTGCTGGGACATCTTGGCTGTTTCCATAACTTGGCTATTGTGAATAGTGCCGCAATAAACATGGATGTGCAGGTGCCTCTGGAGTAACAGTCTTTTGGGTATATCCCCAAGAGTGGTATTGCTGGATCAAATGGTAGATCGATGTCCATCTTTTTAAGTAGCCTCCAAACTTTTTTCCAGAGTGGTTGTACTAGTCTACATTCCCACCAACAGTGTAAAAGGGTTCCTTTTTCCCCACATCCTCGCCAACACCTGTTGTTGGTGGTGTTGCTGATGATGGCTATTCTCACAGGGGTGAGGTGGAATCTTAGTGTGGTTTTAATTTGCATTTCCTTTATTGCTAGAGATGGTGAGCATTTTTTCATGTGTTTTCTGGCCATTTGAATTTCTTCTTTTGAGAAAGTTCTGTTTAGTTCACATGCCCATTTCTTTATTGGTTCATTAGTTTTGGGAGAATTTAGTTTTTTAAGTTCCCTGTATATTCTGGTTATCAGTCCTTTGTCTGATGTATAATTGGCAAATATTTTCTCCCACTCTGTGGGTGTTCTCTTCAGTTTAGAGACCATTTCTTTTGATGAACAGAAGCTTTTTAGTTTTATGAGGTCCCATTTATCTATGCTATCTCTTAGTTGCTGTGCTGCTGGGGTTTCATTGAGAAAGTTTTTACCTATACCTACTAACTCCAGAGTATTTCCTACTTTTTCTTGTATCAACTTAAGAGTTTGGGGTCTGATATTAAGATCCTTGATCCATTTTGAGTTAATCTTGGTATAGGGTGATATACATGGATCTAGTTTCAGTTTTTTGCAGACTGCTAACCAGTTTTCCCAGCAGTTTTTGTTGAAGAGGCTGCTATTTCTCCATCGTATATTTTTAGCTCCTTTGTCAAAGATAAGTTGCTCATAGTTGTGTGGCTTCATATCTGGATCCTCTATTCTGTTCCACTGGTCTTCATGTCTGTTTTTGTGCCAGTACCATGCTGTTTTTATTGTTATTGCTTTGTAATATAGTTTGAAGTCAGGTATTGTGATACCTCCTGCATTGTTCTTTTGACTGAGTATTGCCTTGGCTATTCGTGGCCTCTTGTGTTTCCATATAAATTTCACAGTAGATTTTTCAATCTCTTTAATGAATGTCATTGGAATTTTGATGGGAATTGCATTAAACATGTAGATTACTTTGGGGAGTATCGACATTTTTACTATGTTGATTCTACCAATCCATGAGCATGGGAGATCTCTCCACTTTCTATAGTCTTCCTCAATCTCTTTCTTCAGAAGTGTATAGTTTTCCTTGTAGAGGTCTTTCACATCTTTTGTTAGGTTTACACCTAGGTATTTGATTTTTTTTGAGGCTATTGTAAATGGAATTGTTTTCATACATTCTTTTTCCGTTTGCTCATTGTTAGTGTATAGAAATGCTAATGATTTTTCTATGTTGATTTTATATCCTGCTACTTTGCTATAGCTATTGATGATGTCTAGAAGCTTCTGAGTAGAGTTTTTTGGGTCTTTAAGGTATAGGATCATGTCGTCTGCAAATAGGGATATTTTGACAGTTTCTTTACCTATTTGTATTCCTTTTATTCCTTCTTCTTGCCTAATTGCTCTGGCTAGGAATTCCAGTACTATGTTGAATAGGAGTGGAGATAGTGGGCATCCTTGTCTGGTTCCTGATTTTAGAGGGAACGGTTTTAATTTTTCTCCGTTAAGTATAATGCTGGCTGTAGGTTTGTCATATATAGCTTTTATAATGTTGAGGAACTTTCCTTCTATTCCTAGTTTTCTTAGAGCTTTTATCATGAAATGATGTTGGATCTTATCAAAGGCTTTTTCTGCGTCTATTGAGATGATCAAGTGGTTTTTGTCTTTGCTTCTGTTAATGTGGTTTATTACGTTTATTGATTTTCGTATGTTGAACCACCCCTGCATCCCTGGGATGAAGCCTACCTGGTCATGGTGGATAATCTTTTTGATGTGTTGCTGAATTCGGTTTGCCATTATTTTGTTGAGGATTTTTGCATCAATGTTCATTAAGGAGATTGGCCTATAGTTCTCCTTTTTGGAGGTGTCTTTGCCTGGTTTTGGGATAAGTGTAATAGTGGCTTCATAAAATGTGTTTGGCAGTTTTCCTTCCCTTTCTATTTCATGGAACAGTTTAAGGAGGGTTGGTATCAGTTCTTCTTTAAAGGTCTGATAGAATTCAGCAGAGAATCCATCAGGTCCTGGACTTTTCTTTTTGGGGAGACTCTTGATTGCTGCTTCAATTTCATTTTGTGTTATAGGTCTATTCAGGTGATTAATTTCCTCTTGGTTCAGTTTTGGATGATCATATGTATCTAGAAATCTGTCCATTTCTTTTAGATTTTCAAATTTATTTGAATATAGGTTCTCAAAGTAGTCTCTGATGATTTCCTGGATTTCCATGGTGTTTGTTGTTATCTCCCCTTTTGCATTCCTGATTCTACTAATTTGGGTTTTTTCTCTCCTCATTTTAGTCAGGTTTGCCAGGGGTCTATCGATCTTGTTTATTTTTTCAAAGAACCAACTTTTTGTTTCATTAATTCTTTGTATGGTTTTTTTGGTTTCTATTTCGTTGATTTCAGCTCTTATTTTTATTATTTCTCTCCTTCTATTTGTTTTGGGATTTGCTTGTTCTTGTTTTTCTAGGAGTTTGAGATGTATCATTAGGTCATTGATTTGGGATCTTTCAATCTTTTTAATATATGCACTCATGGCTATAAACTTTCCTCTCAAGACTGCCTTAGCTGTGTCCCATAGGTTCCGGTAGGTTGTGTTTTCATTTTCATTGACTTCTAGGAACTTTTTAATTTCCTCTTTTATTGCATCAATGATCCATTCTTCATTAAGTAATGAGTTATTTAGTTTCCAGCTGTTTGCATGTTTTTTGTCTTTACTTTTGTTGTTGAGTTCTACTTTTACTGCATTGTGGTCAGATAGTATGCACGGTATTATTTCTATTTTCTTATATTTGCTGAGGCTTGCTTTGTGCCCTAGGATATGATCTATTTTGGAGAAGGTTCCATGGGCTGCTGAGAAGAATGTATATTGTGTAGAGGTTGGATGAAATGTTCTATAGACATCTACTAGGTCCACTTGATCTATTGCATATTTTAGATCTTGGATTTCTTTATTGAGTTTTTGTTTGGATGACCTATCTATTGATGATAATGGAGTGTTAAAGTCTCCCACAACCACTGTGTTGGCGTTTATATATGCTTTTAGGTCTTTTAGGGTATGTTTGATGAAATTGGGTGCGTTGACATTGGGTGCGTACAGATTGATGATTATTATTTCCTTTTGGTCTATTTCCCCTTTTATTAGTATGGAATGTCCTTCTTTGTCTCGTTTGATCAATGTAGGTTTGAAGTCTACTTTGTCAGAGATAAGTATTGCTACTCCTGCTTGTTTTTGGGGGCCATTAGCTTGGTAAATCTTCTTCCAGCCTTTCATCCTAAGCATATGCTTATTTCTGTCGGTGAGATGAGTCTCCTGTAAGCAACAAATTGTTGGATCTTCTTTTTTAATCCATTTTGTCAAACGGTGTCTTTTGATGGGTGAATTAAGTCCATTGACATTAAGTGTTAGTACTGATAGGTATGTGGTGATTCCTGCCATTTAGTTATCTTAGTTGTTTGAAGGTTTGATTGTGTGTACCTAACTTGATGTTACTCTCTACTGTCTTGCTTTTTCTTATCCTGTGGTTTGGTGCTGCCTGCCTTTTCATGGTTAAGTTGGGTGTCACTTTCTGTGTGCAGGATCCCTTGCAGAATCTTTTGTAATGGTGGCTTTGTGGTCACATATTGTTTTAGTTTCTGCTTATCATGGAAGACTTTTATTGCTCCATCTATTTTGAATGATAGCTTTGCTGGGTAGAGTATCCTGGGGTTGAAGTTATTTTCATTCAGTGCCCGGAAGATCTCACCCCACGCTCTTCTTGCTTTTAATGTTTCTGTTGAGAAGTCTGCTGTGATTTTGATGGGTTTACCTTTGTATGTTACTTGTTTTTTCTCTCTTGCAGCCTTCAATATTCTTTCCTTAGTTTCTGAACTTGTTGTTTTAATGATGATATGTCGTGGAGTAGTTCTATTTTGATCTGGTCTGTTTGGTGTCCTGGAGGCCTCTTGCATTTGTATGGGAATATCTTTCTCTAGATTTGGGAAATTTTCCATTATTATTTTGTTGAATATATTACGCATTCCCTTCGCTTGCACCTCTTCTCCTTCTTCGATGCCCATGATTCTCAAGTTTGGTCTTTTGATGGAGTCGGTGAGTTCTTGCATTTTCTTTTCACAGGTCTTGAGTTGTTTAATTAATAGTTCTTCGGTTTTTCCTTTAATTACCATTTCATCTTCAAGTTCTGAGATTCTGTCTTCTGTTTGTTCTATTCTGCTGGATTGGCTTTCCGTTTTGTTTTGCAGTTCTGTTTCGTTCTTTTTTCTGAGGTTTTCCATATCCTGGCTGTTTTCTTCTTTATTGTTGTCTATTTTTGTCCTGAGTTCATTTATCCATTTATTCATTGTGTTCTCTCTTTCACTTTGGTGTTTATACAGTGCTTCTATGGTTTCCTTTATTTCTTCTTTTGCTTTTTCAAATTCTCTATTTTTATTGTCTTGGAATTTCTTGAGTGTCTCCTGTACATTTTGGTTGACCCTATCCAGTATCATCTCTATAAAATTCTCATTGAGTACTTGTAGTATGTCTTCTTTTAAATTATTCTTGTAGGCTTCATTGGGTCCTTTGGCATAGTTTATCTTCATTTTGTTGGAGTCTGGCTCTGAGTTTCTGTTCTCTTCATTCCCCTCTGGTTCCTGTACTAATTTTTTGCTGTGGGGAAACTGGTTTCCTTGTTTTTTCTGTCTTCCTGTCATTGTCCTTGGTGTTGTTACTGTCCCTGTACTGTGTGTAATTAAGTATTTTCTAGCTTGTAATAATAACAATGGTAATATTGAGAACGGAAGAGTGAGCTGAGATGGAAAGCAAGAAGTTAAAGAAAAAGGGAAAACAAATATACAGACAAGAGGGAGAAAGCAGAACAAGGTATCAGACAAGAGAGTTTCAAAGGTATAAACAGGGAGTGTTAGTGTACTAATCGACAGTAAGCTGAACAGACAATAGAGAGACAGAGAGAGGATTGAAAATCAAAGATAAAAAAATAAAAAATAAGTATATGAAAGTAATATCTGTTTATAAAAATGAATTAAAATAAAATGGAAAATAGGAAATTAAAAAAAAAAAAAAAAAAAAACCAAAAAACTTCCAAGTTTATATGCAATGCAATTTCAGTCTTAATAATTTGGATGTCCGTCTTAATCTCCAGTCCTGGAGTTGGTGCCTCAGATGTTGTTCTGTAGTTGTCTCATCAAAGGGGATGCATAAAGTAGAACAAAACTACACTCACACACACACAGAAGAAAAAATAAAAAAAAAAGCCCCACCAAGTGTCCCCAGTTCAAATGCAATAGTTTCAGTAAGTTTTTCGGCTTGCAGGTGTAATTCGGTTGTTCTCTCATCAAAGGTAGGGAGAAAAAGAAAAAAACGCGTCTGGAGGCAGTTCTGAGAGTGGTATCTGCAACTGTGGTTTGCCTGCCTGCTGCTCTCCGCCTGTAGCTGGAGGCGTTATTTATGCAGATCTCTGGGGTGAGCTAGCGCTCACCTGGTCCCAGAGGCTTTGTTTGCTCAGAGTTCTCCTGTGCGGGGGAGGGGGGCCTCTGCTACAGGCTTTTCCCTTTCCAAGCACTGGGAAAGGCGACACTGCCCCGCGTTGTCAGGCCTGCGTGTTTATTTACAGTTCACGTGGGAAGTGGGTCTTCCCTCCTCTCACAAGCGTCCCTGCTCCTGGTTGCTGGGCGCGTGCCCCGCTCCCGCCAGAGGCTCTCCGGCCCGCCCGGCTCGTTTATTTACAGTCCCGGGAAGGATTCCCTTCCCCCAATCTTCAGCGCTCAGGGCGCCCCACCCTCTTTCCAGCGTGTCTTAACTGTTCTTATTGCTTAGTACTCAGTTTCTCTTTTTTTCCCGGGTGGAGGTCAGTCTGTCCAGGGGGCTATGCTGCTCTGGCCCAGGCTTGTCTGTGGGGGAACCGCGGTACCGCGAAGCTCACCTGGTCCGCGTCTTCCCAAGCCGTATGGGCGCCGGCCACTGGCGGCCCGGGGGCCTCCTCGGTTCTCCGTTTAACGTGAAGTGGAGATTCTCTGCGCCGGCTGGAGATGTGGAGGAGTCAAAGTTATGCCTTTTCTCGGTGATTATGCCTGCAAAGTGTGTCTCCAGCGTCTCTCCAAGATTTCACTATAGGAGGCTCGCTTTCTGCTTCCTACCTCTAGCGGCCATCTTGGAATCTCTCCACTTTGCTCTTTAAAGGAGTACTGCCTACCTCTCAGTGTTTCCTGGATCAGCAACATCACCTTTCTGCTGAATCTCCCCTTTCAAGTGAAAGGGAAACGCTGCAGCTCTTATAAGAGAAGCATTCATACTAAAAGCAAGAGGGTCTTGCACCTCGTTAAGCATGGTGAACTGTGTTAGTTTTTGAAAGGAACGCATACTAACCTTCAGCCATTTCATGGGTGAGAAACATAACCTTTGTGCAAAATCACCGTATACAAGTGAAAGGGAGAAAAACTGCAGTTTTTTAAGAAAATCCTTGTATGTTAGAAACAAGAGGGTCTAGCAACATGGTTAGGATGGTGAATTCAGTTTGCTCTTTAAAGGAGTACTGCCTTGCTCTCAGGGTTTCCTGGATCAGCAACATAACCTTTCTGCTGAATCTCCCCATTCAAGTGAAAGGGAGAAGCACTGCAACTCTTGCAAGAGAAGCATTAATGTTACAAGGAACAGGGCCTTGCACCTTGTTAAGCATTTTGAACTGAGTTAGGTTTTGAAAGGAATGCTGCCCAACTGTCAGCATTTTCATGGGTGAGGATCTTCAACTTTGTGCAAAATCACCACATACAAGTAAAGGGGAGAAAAACTGCAAGTTTGTAATAGAATCTTTAATGTTAGACAAAAGAGGATCAAGCAACCTGGTTAGTATTGTGAATTCATTTTGCTCTTTAAAGGAATTCTGCCTACTTCTCACCGTTTCCCTGGATGAGCAACATAACCTTTGTGCTGAATCACCGTATTCAAGTGAAAGGGAAAAGCACTGTAGCTCTTGTAAGAGTAGGATTAATTTGACAAGCAAGACGGTCTTGCACCTTGTTAAGCATGGTGAACTGTGTTAGTTTTTGAAAGGAATGCTGCCTAACCTTCAGCCTTTTCATGGGTGAGGAACATAAACTTTGTGCAACATCACCGCCTAAAAGTGAATGGGAGAAAAACTGCAGTTTTTTAGGAGAATCCTTTTATGTTAGAAACAAGAGGGTCTAGCAACATGGTTAGTATGGTGAATTCAGTTTGCTGTTTAAAGGAGTACTTCCTAGCTCTCAGTGTTTCCTGGATCAGCAACATCACCTTTCTGCTGAATCTCCCTTTTCAGGTGAATGGGAGAAGCACCGTAGCTCTTGTAAGAGAAGCATTAATGCACCTTGTTAAGCATGGTGAACTGAGTTAGCTTTTGAAAGAAACGCTGCCCAACTGTCAGCGTTTTCATGGATGAAGATCTTCAACATTGTGCTAAATCACCGCATACAAGTAAATGGGAGAAAAACTGCAGGTTTCTAAGAGAATCTTTAATGTTAGGAAAAAGAGGGTCGAGCAACATGGTTAACATTTTGAAGTCAGTTTGCTCTTCAAGGGACTACTGCATAACTCTGAGTGTTTTCCTGGATGAGCAACATCACCTTTCTGCTGAATCACCCCATTCAAGTGAAAGGGAGAAGCACTGCAGCTCTTGCAAGAGAAGCATTAATGTTACAAGCAACAGGGCCTTGCACCTTGTTAAGCATGGTGAACTGAGTTAGCTTTTGAAAGGAATGCAGCCCAACTGTCAGCATTTTCATGGGTGAGGATCTTCAACTTTGTGCAAAATCACCACCTACAGGTAAATGGGAGAAAGATTCCAGGTTTGTAAGAGAATCTTTAATGTTAGACAAAAGAGGGTCTAGCAACCTGGTTAGTATTGTGAATTCATTTTGCTCTTTAAAGGAATTCTGCCTACTTCTCACTGTTTTCCTGGATGAGAAACATCACCTTTGTGCTGAATCACCACATTCAAGTGAAAGGGAGAAGCACTGTAGCTCTTGTAAGAGAAGGATTAATGTTACAAGCAAGAGGGTCTTGCACTTTGTTAAGCATGGTGAACTGTGTTAGTTTTTGAAAGGAACGCTGCCTAACCTTCAGCCTTTTCATGGGTGAGAAACATAACTTTTGTGGAAAATCACCGCATACAAGTGAATGGGAGAAAAACTGCAGTTTTTTAAGAGAATCGTTTTATGTTAGAAACAAGAGGATCTAGCAACATGGTTAGTATGGTGAATTCAGTTTGCTCTTTAAAGGAGTACTGCCTACCTCTCAGTGTTTCCTGGATCAGCAACATCACCTTTCTGCTGAATCTCCCCATTCAAGTGAAAGGGAAACGCTGCAGCTCTTATAAGAGAAGCATTCATACTAAAAGCAAGAGGGTCTTGCACCTCGTTAAGCATGGTGAACTGTGTTAGTTTTTGAAAGGAACGCATACTAACCTTCAGCCATTTCATGGGTGAGAAACATAACCTTTGTGCAAAATCACCGCATACAAGTGAAAGGGAGAAAAACTGCAGTTGTTTAAGAAAATCCTTGTATGTTAGAAACAAGAGGGTCTAGCAACATGGTTAGGATGGTGAATTCAGTTTGCTCTTTAAAGGAGTACAGCCTTGCTCTCAGGGTTTCCTGGATCAGCAACATAACCTTTCTGCTGAATCTCCCCATTCAAGTGAAAGGGAGAAGCACTGCAACTCTTGCAAGAGAAGCATTAATGTTACAAGGAACAGGGCCTTGCACCTTGTTAAGCAGTTTGAACTGAGTTAGCTTTTGAAAGGAATGTTGCCCAACTGTCAACATTTTCATGGGTGAGGATCTTCAACTTTGTGCAAAATCACCACATACAAGTAAAGGGGAGAAAAACTGCAAGTTTGTAATAGAATCTTTAATGTTAGACAAAAGAGGATCTAGCAACCTGGTTAGTATTCTGAATTCATTTTGCTCTTTAAAGGAATTCTGCCTACTTCTCACCGTTTCCCTGGATGAGCAACATAACCTTTGTGCTGAATCACCGCATTCAAGTGAAAGGGAAAAGCACTGTAGCTCTTGTAAGAGAAGGATTAATTTGACAAGCAAGACGGTCTTGCACCTTGTTAAGCATGGTGAACTGTGTTAGTTTTTGAAAGGAATGCTGCCTAACCTTCAGCCTTTTCATGGGTGAGGAACATAAACTTTGTACAACATCACCGCCTAAAAGTGAATGGGAGAAAAACTGCAGTTTTTTAGGAGAATCCTTTTATGTTAGAAACAAGAGGGTCTAGCAACATGGTTAGTATGGTGAATTCAGTTTGCTGTTTAAAGGAGTACTTCCTAGCTCTCAGTGTTTCCTGGATCAGCAACATCACCTTTCTGCTGAATCTCCCTTTTCAGGTGAATGGGAGAAGCACCGTAGCTCTTGTAAGAGAAGCATTAATGCACCTTGTTAAGCATGGTGAACTGAGTTAGCTTTTGAAAGAAACGCTGCCCAACTGTCAGCGTTTTCATGGATGAAGATCTTCAACATTGTGCTAAATCACCGCATACAAGTAAATGGGAGAAAAACTGCAGGTTTCTAAGAGAATCTTTAATGTTAGGAAAAAGAGGGTCGAGCAACATGGTTAACATTTTGAAGTCAGTTTGCTCTTCAAGGGACTACTGCATAACTCTGAGTGTTTTCCTGGATGAGCAACATCACCTTTCTGCTGAATCACCCCATTCAAGTGAAAGGGAGAAGCACTGCAGCTCTTGCAAGAGAAGCATTAATGTTACAAGCAACAGGGCCTTGCACCTTGTTAAGCATGGTGAACTGAGTTAGCTTTTGAAAGGAATGCTGCCCGTCAGCATTTTCATGGGTGAGGATCTTCATCTTTGTGCAAAATCACCACATACAGGTAAATGGGAGAAAGACTCCAGGTTTGTAAGAGAATCGTTAATGTTAGACAAAAGAGGGTCTAGCAACCTGGTAAGTATTGTGAATTCATTTTGCTCTTTAAAGGAATTCTGCCTACTTCTCACTGTTTTCCTGGATGAGAAACATCACCTTTGTGCTGAGTCACCGCATTCAAGTGAAAGGGAGAAGCACTGTAGCTCTTGTAAGAGAAGGATTAATGTTACAAGCAAGAGGGTCTTGCACTTTGTTAAGCTTGGTGAACTTTGTTAGTTTTTGAAAGGAACGCTGCCTAACCTTCAGCCTTTTCATGGGTGAGAAACATAACTTTTGTGGAAAATCACCGCATTCAAGTGAATGGGAGAAAAACTGCAGTTTTTTAAGAGAATCGTTTTATGTTAGAAACAAGAGGGTCTAGCAACATGGTTAGTATGGTGAATTCACTTTGCTCTTTAAAGGAGTACTGCCTACCTCTCAGTGTTTCCTGGATCAGCAACATCACCTTTCTGCTGAATCTCCCCATTCAAGTGAAAGGGAAACGCTGCAGCTCTTATAAGAGAAGCATTCATACTAAAAGCAAGAGGGTCTTGTACCTCGTTAAGCATGGTGAACTGTGTTAGTTTTTGAAAGGAACGCATACTAACCTTCAGCCATTTCATGGGTGAGAAACATAACCTTTGTGCAAAATCACCGTATACAAGTGAAAGGGAGAAAAACTGCAGTTTTTTAAGAAAATCCTTGTATGTTAGAAACAAGAGGGTCTAGCAACATGGTTAGGATGGTGAATTCAGTTTGCTCTTTAAAGGAGTACTGCCTTGCTCTCAGGGTTTCCTGGATCAGCAACATAACCTTTCTGCTGAATCTCCCCATTCAAGTGAAAGGGAGAAGCACTGCAACTCTTGCAAGAGAAGCATTAATGTTACAAGGAACAGGGCCTTGCACCTTGTTAAGCATTTTGAACTGAGTTAGCTTTTGAAAGGAATGCTGCGCAACTGTCAGCATTTTCATGGGTGAGGATCTTCAACTTTGTGCAAAATCACCACATACAAGTAAAGGGGAGAAAAACTGCAAGTTTGTAATAGAATCTTTAATGTTAGACAAAAGAGGATCAAGCAACCTGGTTAGTATTGTGAATTCATTTTGCTCTTTAAAGGAATTCTGCCTACTTCTCACCGTTTCCCTGGATGAGCAACATAACCTTTGTGCTGAATCACCGCATTCAAGTGAAAGGGAAAAGCACTGTAGCTCTTGTAAGAGAAGGATTAATTTGACAAGCAAGACGGTCTTGCACCTTGTTAAGCATGGTGAACTGTGTTAGTTTTTGAAAGGAATGCTGCCTAACCTTCAGCCTTTTCATGGGTGAGGAACATAAACTTTGTGCAACATCACCGCCTAAAAGTGAATGGGAGAAAAACTGCAGTTTTCTAGGAGAATCCTTTTATGTTAGAAACAAGAGGGTCTAGCAACATGGTTAGTATGGTGAATTCAGTTTGCTGTTTAAAGGAGTACTTCCTAGCTCTCAGTGTTTCCTGGATCAGCAACATCACCTTTCTGCTGAATCTCCCTTTTCAGGTGAATGGGAGAAGCACCGTAGCTCTTGTAAGAGAAGCATTAATGCACCTTGTTAAGCATGGTGAACTCAGTTAGCTTTTGAAAGAAACGCTGCCCAACTGTCAGCGTTTTCATGGATGAAGATCTTCAACATTGTGCTAAATCACCGCATACAAGTAAATGGGAGAAAAACTGCAGGTTTCTAAGAGAATCTTTAATGTTAGGAAAAAGAGGGTCGAGCAACATGGTTAACATTTTGAAGTCAGTTTGCTCTTCAAGGGACTACTGCATAACTCTGAGTGTTTTCCTGGATGAGCAACATCACCTTTCTGCTGAATCACCCCATTCAAGTGAAAGGGAGAAGCACTGCAGCTCTTGCAAGAGAAGCATTAATGTTACAAGCAACAGGGCCTTGCACCTTGTTAAGCATGGTGAACTGAGTTAGCTTTTGAAAGGAATGCTGCCCAACTGTCAGCATTTTCATGGGTGAGGATCTTCATCTTTGTGCAAAATCACCACATACAGGTAAATGGGAGAAAGACTCCAGGTTTGTAAGAGAATCGTTAATGTTAGACAAAAGAGGGTCTAGCAACCTGGTAAGTATTGTGAATTCATTTTGCTCTTTAAAGGAATTCTGCCTACTTCTCACTGTTTTCCTGGATGAGAAACATCACCTTTGTGCTGAGTCACCGCATTCAAGTGAAAGGGAGAAGCACTGTAGCTCTTGTAAGAGAAGGATTAATGTTACAAGCAAGAGGGTCTTGCACTTTGTTAAGCATGGTGAACTGTGTTAGTTTTTGAAAGGAACGCTGCCTAACCTTCAGCCTTTTCATGGGTGAGAAACATAACTTTTGTGGAAAATCACCGCATACAAGTGAATGGGAGAAAAACTGCAGTTTTTTAAGAGAATCGTTTTATGTTAGAAACAAGAGGGTCTAGCAACATGGTTAGTATGGTGAATTCAGTTTGCTCTTTAAAGGAGTACTGCCTACCTCTCAGTGTTTCCTGGATCAGCAACATCACCTTTCTGCTGAATCTCCCCATTCAAGTGAAAGGGAAACGCTGCAGCTCTTATAAGAGAAGCATTCATACTAAAAGCAAGAGGGTCTTGCACCTCGTTAAGCATGGTGAACTGTGTTAGTTTTTGAAAGGAACGCATACTAACCTTCAGCCATTTCATGGGTGAGAAACATAACCTTTGTGCAAAATCACCGCATACAAGTGAAAGGGAGAAAAACTGCAGTTGTTTAAGAAAATCCTTGTATGTTAGAAACAAGAGGGTCTAGCAACATGGTTAGGATGGTGAATTCAGTTTGCTCTTTAAAGGAGTACAGCCTTGCTCTCAGGGTTTCCTGGATCAGCAACATAACCTTTCTGCTGAATCTCCCCATTCAAGTGAAAGGGAGAAGCACTGCAACTCTTGCAAGAGAAGCATTAATGTTACAAGGAACAGGGCCTTGCACCTTGTTAAGCAGTTTGAACTGAGTTAGCTTTTGAAAGGAATGTTGCCCAACTGTCAACATTTTCATGGGTGAGGATCTTCAACTTTGTGCAAAATCACCACATACAAGTAAAGGGGAGAAAAACTGCAAGTTTGTAATAGAATCTTTAATGTTAGACAAAAGAGGATCTAGCAACCTGGTTAGTATTCTGAATTCATTTTGCTCTTTAAAGGAATTCTGCCTACTTCTCACCGTTTCCCTGGATGAGCAACATAACCTTTGTGCTGAATCACCGCTTTCAAGTGAAAGGGAGAAGCACTGCAGCTCTTGCAAGAGAAGCATTAATGTTACAAGCAACAGGGCCTTGCACCTTGTTAAGCATGGTGAACTGAGTTAGCTTTTGAAAGGAATGCTGCCCAACTGTCAGCATTTTCATGGGTGAGGATATTCATCTTTGTGCAAAATCACCACATACAGGTAAATGGGAGAAAGACTCCAGGTTTGTAAGAGAATCGTTAATGTTAGACAAAAGAGGGTCTAGCAACCTGGTAAGTATTGTGAATTCATTTTGCTCTTTAAAGGAATTCTGCCTACTTCTCACTGTTTTCCTGGATGAGAAACATCACCTTTGTGCTGAGTCACCGCATTCAAGTGAAAGGGAGAAGCACTGTAGCTCTTGTAAGAGAAGGATTAATGTTACAAGCAAGAGGGTCTTGCACTTTGTTAAGCTTGGTGAACTGTGTTAGTTTTTGAAAGGAACGCTGCCTAACCTTCAGCCTTTTCATGGGTGAGAAACATAACTTTTGTGGAAAATCACCACATTCAAGTGAATGGGAGAAAAACTGCAGTTTTTTAAGAGAATCGTTTTATGTTAGAAACAAGAGGGTCTAGCAACATGGTTAGTATGGTGAATTCACTTTGCTCTTTTTTTTTTTTTTTTTTTTTTTTTTCCATTTTTCTTTTATTATTCATATGTGCATACAAGGCTTGGTTCATTTCTCCCCCCTGCCCCCACCCCCTCCCTTACCACCCACTCCACCCCCTCCCGCTCCCCCTCCTCAATACCCAGCAGAAACTATTTTGCCCTTATCTCTAATTTTGTTGTAGAGAGAGTATAAGCAATAATAGGAAGGAACAAGGGGTTTTGCTGGTTGAGATAAGGATAGCTATACAGGGCATTGACTCACATTGATTTCCTGTGTGTGGGTGTTACCTTCTAGGTTAATTCTTTTTGATCTAACCTTTTCTCTAGTTCCTGGTCCCCTTTTCCTATTGGCCTCAGTTGCTTTAAGGTATCTGCTTTAGTTTCTCTGCGTTAAGGGCAACAAATGCTAGCTAGTTTTTTAGGTGTCTTACCTATCCTCACCCCTCCCTTGTGTGCTCTCGCTTTTATCATGTGCTCATAGTCCAATCCCCTTGTTGTGTTTGCCCTTGATCTAATGTCCACATATGAGGGAGAACATACGATTTTTGGTCTTTTGAGCCAGGCTAACCTCACTCAGAATGATGTTCTCCAATTCCATCCATTTACCAGCGAATGATAACATTTCGTTCTTCTTCATGGCTGCATAGAATTCCATTGTGTATAGGTACCACATTTTCTTAATCCATTCGTCAGTGCTGGGACATCTTGGCTGTTTCCATAACTTGGCTATTGTGAATAGTGCCGCAATAAACATGGATGTGCAGGTGCCTCTGGAGTAACAGTCTTTTGGGTATATCCCCAAGAGTGGTATTGCTGGATCAAATGGTAGATCGATGTCCATCTTTTTAAGTAGCCTCCAAACTTTTTTCCAGAGTGGTTGTACTAGTCTACATTCCCACCAACAGTGTAAAAGGGTTCCTTTTTCCCCACATCCTCGCCAACACCTGTTGTTGGTGGTGTTGCTGATGATGGCTATTCTCACAGGGGTGAGGTGGAATCTTAGTGTGGTTTTAATTTGCATTTCCTTTATTGCTAGAGATGGTGAGCATTTTTTCATGTGTTTTCTGGCCATTTGAATTTCTTCTTTTGAGAAAGTTCTGTTTAGTTCACATGCCCATTTCTTTATTGGTTCATTAGTTTTGGGAGAATTTAGTTTTTTAAGTTCCCTGTATATTCTGGTTATCAGTCCTTTGTCTGATGTATAATTGGCAAATATTTTCTCCCACTCTGTGGGTGTTCTCTTCAGTTTAGAGACCATTTCTTTTGATGAACAGAAGCTTTTTAGTTTTATGAGGTCCCATTTATCTATGCTATCTCTTAGTTGCTGTGCTGCTGGGGTTTCATTGAGAAAGTTTTTACCTATACCTACTAACTCCAGAGTATTTCCTACTTTTTCTTGTATCAACTTAAGAGTTTGGGGTCTGATATTAAGATCCTTGATCCATTTTGAGTTAATCTTGGTATAGGGTGATATACATGGATCTAGTTTCAGTTTTTTGCAGACTGCTAACCAGTTTTCCCAGCAGTTTTTGTTGAAGAGGCTGCTATTTCTCCATCGTATATTTTTAGCTCCTTTGTCAAAGATAAGTTGCTCATAGTTGTGTGGCTTCATATCTGGATCCTCTATTCTGTTCCACTGGTCTTCATGTCTGTTTTTGTGCCAGTACCATGCTGTTTTTATTGTTATTGCTTTGTAATATAGTTTGAAGTCAGGTATTGTGATACCTCCTGCATTGTTCTTTTGACTGAGTATTGCCTTGGCTATTCGTGGCCTCTTGTGTTTCCATATAAATTTCACAGTAGATTTTTCAATCTCTTTAATGAATGTCATTGGAATTTTGATGGGAATTGCATTAAACATGTAGATTACTTTGGGGAGTATCGACATTTTTACTATGTTGATTCTACCAATCCATGAGCATGGGAGATCTCTCCACTTTCTATAGTCTTCCTCAATCTCTTTCTTCAGAAGTGTATAGTTTTCCTTGTAGAGGTCTTTCACATCTTTTGTTAGGTTTACACCTAGGTATTTGATTTTTTTTGAGGCTATTGTAAATGGAATTGTTTTCATACATTCTTTTTCCGTTTGCTCATTGTTAGTGTATAGAAATGCTAATGATTTTTCTATGTTGATTTTATATCCTGCTACTTTGCTATAGCTATTGATGATGTCTAGAAGCTTCTGAGTAGAGTTTTTTGGGTCTTTAAGGTATAGGATCATGTCGTCTGCAAATAGGGATATTTTGACAGTTTCTTTACCTATTTGTATTCCTTTTATTCCTTCTTCTTGCCTAATTGCTCTGGCTAGGAATTCCAGTACTATGTTGAATAGGAGTGGAGATAGTGGGCATCCTTGTCTGGTTCCTGATTTTAGAGGGAACGGTTTTAATTTTTCTCCGTTAAGTATAATGCTGGCTGTAGGTTTGTCATATATAGCTTTTATAATGTTGAGGAACTTTCCTTCTATTCCTAGTTTTCTTAGAGCTTTTATCATGAAATGATGTTGGATCTTATCAAAGGCTTTTTCTGCGTCTATTGAGATGATCAAGTGGTTTTTGTCTTTGCTTCTGTTAATGTGGTTTATTACGTTTATTGATTTTCGTATGTTGAACCACCCCTGCATCCCTGGGATGAAGCCTACCTGGTCATGGTGGATAATCTTTTTGATGTGTTGCTGAATTCGGTTTGCCATTATTTTGTTGAGGATTTTTGCATCAATGTTCATTAAGGAGATTGGCCTATAGTTCTCCTTTTTGGAGGTGTCTTTGCCTGGTTTTGGGATAAGTGTAATAGTGGCTTCATAAAATGTGTTTGGCAGTTTTCCTTCCCTTTCTATTTCATGGAACAGTTTAAGGAGGGTTGGTATCAGTTCTTCTTTAAAGGTCTGATAGAATTCAGCAGAGAATCCATCAGGTCCTGGACTTTTCTTTTTGGGGAGACTCTTGATTGCTGCTTCAATTTCATTTTGTGTTATAGGTCTATTCAGGTGATTAATTTCCTCTTGGTTCAGTTTTGGATGATCATATGTATCTAGAAATCTGTCCATTTCTTTTAGATTTTCAAATTTATTTGAATATAGGTTCTCAAAGTAGTCTCTGATGATTTCCTGGATTTCCATGGTGTTTGTTGTTATCTCCCCTTTTGCATTCCTGATTCTACTAATTTGGGTTTTTTCTCTCCTCATTTTAGTCAGGTTTGCCAGGGGTCTATCGATCTTGTTTATTTTTTCAAAGAACCAACTTTTTGTTTCATTAATTCTTTGTATGGTTTTTTTGGTTTCTATTTCGTTGATTTCAGCTCTTATTTTTATTATTTCTCTCCTTCTATTTGTTTTGGGATTTGCTTGTTCTTGTTTTTCTAGGAGTTTGAGATGTATCATTAGGTCATTGATTTGGGATCTTTCAATCTTTTTAATATATGCACTCATGGCTATAAACTTTCCTCTCAAGACTGCCTTAGCTGTGTCCCATAGGTTCCGGTAGGTTGTGTTTTCATTTTCATTGACTTCTAGGAACTTTTTAATTTCCTCTTTTATTGCATCAATGATCCATTCTTCATTAAGTAATGAGTTATTTAGTTTCCAGCTGTTTGCATGTTTTTTGTCTTTACTTTTGTTGTTGAGTTCTACTTTTACTGCATTGTGGTCAGATAGTATGCACGGTATTATTTCTATTTTCTTATATTTGCTGAGGCTTGCTTTGTGCCCTAGGATATGATCTATTTTGGAGAAGGTTCCATGGGCTGCTGAGAAGAATGTATATTGTGTAGAGGTTGGATGAAATGTTCTATAGACATCTACTAGGTCCACTTGATCTATTGCATATTTTAGATCTTGGATTTCTTTATTGAGTTTTTGTTTGGATGACCTATCTATTGATGATAATGGAGTGTTAAAGTCTCCCACAACCACTGTGTTGGCGTTTATATATGCTTTTAGGTCTTTTAGGGTATGTTTGATGAAATTGGGTGCGTTGACATTGGGTGCGTACAGATTGATGATTATTATTTCCTTTTGGTCTATTTCCCCTTTTATTAGTATGGAATGTCCTTCTTTGTCTCGTTTGATCAATGTAGGTTTGAAGTCTACTTTGTCAGAGATAAGTATTGCTACTCCTGCTTGTTTTTGGGGGCCATTAGCTTGGTAAATCTTCTTCCAGCCTTTCATCCTAAGCATATGCTTATTTCTGTCGGTGAGATGAGTCTCCTGTAAGCAACAAATTGTTGGATCTTCTTTTTTAATCCATTTTGTCAAACGGTGTCTTTTGATGGGTGAATTAAGTCCATTGACATTAAGTGTTAGTACTGATAGGTATGTGGTGATTCCTGCCATTTAGTTATCTTAGTTGTTTGAAGGTTTGATTGTGTGTACCTAACTTGATGTTACTCTCTACTGTCTTGCTTTTTCTTATCCTGTGGTTTGGTGCTGCCTGCCTTTTCATGGTTAAGTTGGGTGTCACTTTCTGTGTGCAGGATCCCTTGCAGAATCTTTTGTAATGGTGGCTTTGTGGTCACATATTGTTTTAGTTTCTGCTTATCATGGAAGACTTTTATTGCTCCATCTATTTTGAATGATAGCTTTGCTGGGTAGAGTATCCTGGGGTTGAAGTTATTTTCATTCAGTGCCCGGAAGATCTCACCCCACGCTCTTCTTGCTTTTAATGTTTCTGTTGAGAAGTCTGCTGTGATTTTGATGGGTTTACCTTTGTATGTTACTTGTTTTTTCTCTCTTGCAGCCTTCAATATTCTTTCCTTAGTTTCTGAACTTGTTGTTTTAATGATGATATGTCGTGGAGTAGTTCTATTTTGATCTGGTCTGTTTGGTGTCCTGGAGGCCTCTTGCATTTGTATGGGAATATCTTTCTCTAGATTTGGGAAATTTTCCATTATTATTTTGTTGAATATATTACGCATTCCCTTCGCTTGCACCTCTTCTCCTTCTTCGATGCCCATGATTCTCAAGTTTGGTCTTTTGATGGAGTCGGTGAGTTCTTGCATTTTCTTTTCACAGGTCTTGAGTTGTTTAATTAATAGTTCTTCGGTTTTTCCTTTAATTACCATTTCATCTTCAAGTTCTGAGATTCTGTCTTCTGTTTGTTCTATTCTGCTGGATTGGCTTTCCGTTTTGTTTTGCAGTTCTGTTTCGTTCTTTTTTCTGAGGTTTTCCATATCCTGGCTGTTTTCTTCTTTATTGTTGTCTATTTTTGTCCTGAGTTCATTTATCCATTTATTCATTGTGTTCTCTCTTTCACTTTGGTGTTTATACAGTGCTTCTATGGTTTCCTTTATTTCTTCTTTTGCTTTTTCAAATTCTCTATTTTTATTGTCTTGGAATTTCTTGAGTGTCTCCTGTACATTTTGGTTGACCCTATCCAGTATCATCTCTATAAAATTCTCATTGAGTACTTGTAGTATGTCTTCTTTTAAATTATTCTTGTAGGCTTCATTGGGTCCTTTGGCATAGTTTATCTTCATTTTGTTGGAGTCTGGCTCTGAGTTTCTGTTCTCTTCATTCCCCTCTGGTTCCTGTACTAATTTTTTGCTGTGGGGAAACTGGTTTCCTTGTTTTTTCTGTCTTCCTGTCATTGTCCTTGGTGTTGTTACTGTCCCTGTACTGTGTGTAATTAAGTATTTTCTAGCTTGTAATAATAACAATGGTAATATTGAGAACGGAAGAGTGAGCTGAGATGGAAAGCAAGAAGTTAAAGAAAAGGGGAAAACAAATATACAGACAAGAGGGAGAAAGCAGAACAAGGTATCAGACAAGAGAGTTTCAAAGGTATAAACAGGGAGTGTTAGTGTACTAATCGACAGTAAGCTGAACAGACAATAGAGAGACAGAGAGAGGATTGAAAATCAAAGATAAAAAAAATAAAAAATAAGTATATGAAAGTAATATCTGTTTATAAAAATGAATTAAAATAAAATGGAAAATAGGAAATTAAAAAAAAAAAAAAAAAAAACCAAAAAACTTCCAAGTTTATATGCAATGCAATTTCAGTCTTAATAATTTGGATGTCCGTCTTAATCTCCAGTCCTGGAGTTGGTGCCTCAGATGTTGTTCTGTAGTTGTCTCATCAAAGGGGATGCATAAAGTAGAACAAAACTACACTCACACACACACAGAAGAAAAAATAAAAAAAAAAGCCCCACCAAGTGTCCCCAGTTCAAATGCAATAGTTTCAGTAAGTTTTTCGGCTTGCAGGTGTAATTCGGTTGTTCTCTCATCAAAGGTAGGGAGAAAAAGAAAAAAACGCGTCTGGAGGCAGTTCTGAGAGTGGTATCTGCAACTGTGGTTTGCCTGCCTGCTGCTCTCCGCCTGTAGCTGGAGGCGTTATTTATGCAGATCTCTGGGGTGAGCTAGCGCTCACCTGGTCCCAGAGGCTTTGTTTGCTCAGAGTTCTCCTGTGCGGGGGAGGGGGGCCTCTGCTACAGGCTTTTCCCTTTCCAAGCACTGGGAAAGGCGACACTGCCCCGCGTTGTCAGGCCTGCGTGTTTATTTACAGTTCACGTGGGAAGTGGGTCTTCCCTCCTCTCACAAGCGTCCCTGCTCCTGGTTGCTGGGCGCGGGCCCCGCTCCCGCCAGAGGCTCTCCGGCCCGCCCGGCTCGTTTATTTACAGTCCCGGGAAGGATTCCCTTCCCCCAATCTTCAGCGCTCAGGGCGCCCCACCCTCTTTCCAGCGTGTCTTAACTGTTCTTATTGCTTAGTACTCAGTTTCTCTTTTTTTCCCGGGTGGAGGTCAGTCTGTCCAGGGGGCTATGCTGCTCTGGCCCAGGCTTGTCTGTGGGGGAACCGCGGTACCGCGAAGCTCACCTGGTCCGCGTCTTCCCAAGCCGTATGGGCGCCGGCCACTGGCGGCCCGGGGGCCTCCTCGGTTCTCCGTTTAACGTGAAGTGGAGATTCTCTGCGCCGGCTGGAGATGTGGAGGAGTCAAAGTTATGCCTTTTCTCGGTGATTATGCCTGCAAAGTGTGTCTCCAGCGTCTCTCCAAGATTTCACTATAGGAGGCTCGCTTTCTGCTTCCTACCTCTAGCGGCCATCTTGGAATCTCTCCACTTTGCTCTTTAAAGGAGTACTGCCTACCTCTCAGTGTTTCCTGGATCAGCAACATCACCTTTCTGCTGAATCTCCCCTTTCAAGTGAAAGGGAAACGCTGCAGCTCTTATAAGAGAAGCATTCATACTAAAAGCAAGAGGGTCTTGCACCTCGTTAAGCATGGTGAACTGTGTTAGTTTTTGAAAGGAACGCATACTAACCTTCAGCCATTTCATGGGTGAGAAACATAACCTTTGTGCAAAATCACCGTATACAAGTGAAAGGGAGAAAAACTGCAGTTTTTTAAGAAAATCCTTGTATGTTAGAAACAAGAGGGTCTAGCAACATGGTTAGGATGGTGAATTCAGTTTGCTCTTTAAAGGAGTACTGCCTTGCTCTCAGGGTTTCCTGGATCAGCAACATAACCTTTCTGCTGAATCTCCCCATTCAAGTGAAAGGGAGAAGCACTGCAACTCTTGCAAGAGAAGCATTAATGTTACAAGGAACAGGGCCTTGCACCTGGTTAAGCATTTTGAACTGAGTTAGGTTTTGAAAGGAATGCTGCCCAACTGTCAGCATTTTCATGGGTGAGGATCTTCAACTTTGTGCAAAATCACCACATACAAGTAAAGGGGAGAAAAACTGCAAGTTTGTAATAGAATCTTTAATGTTAGACAAAAGAGGATCAAGCAACCTGGTTAGTATTGTGAATTCATTTTGCTCTTTAAAGGAATTCTGCCTACTTCTCACCGTTTCCCTGGATGAGCAACATAACCTTTGTGCTGAATCACCGTATTCAAGTGAAAGGGAAAAGCACTGTAGCTCTTGTAAGAGAAGGATTAATTTGACAAGCAAGACGGTCTTGCACCTTGTTAAGCATGGTGAACTGTGTTAGTTTTTGAAAGGAATGCTGCCTAACCTTCAGCCTTTTCATGGGTGAGGAACATAAACTTTGTGCAACATCACCGCCTAAAAGTGAATGGGAGAAAAACTGCAGTTTTTTAGGAGAATCCTTTTATGTTAGAAACAAGAGGGTCTAGCAACATGGTTAGTATGGTGAATTCAGTTTGCTGTTTAAAGGAGTACTTCCTAGCTCTCAGTGTTTCCTGGATCAGCAACATCACCTTTCTGCTGAATCTCCCTTTTCAGGTGAATGGGAGAAGCACCGTAGCTCTTGTAAGAGAAGCATTAATGCACCTTGTTAAGCATGGTGAACTGAGTTAGCTTTTGAAAGAAACGCTGCCCAACTGTCAGCGTTTTCATGGATGAAGATCTTCAACATTGTGCTAAATCACCGCATACAAGTAAATGGGAGAAAAACTGCAGGTTTCTAAGAGAATCTTTAATGTTAGGAAAAAGAGGGTCGAGCAACATGGTTAACATTTTGAAGTCAGTTTGCTCTTCAAGGGACTACTGCATAACTCTGAGTGTTTTCCTGGATGAGCAACATCACCTTTCTGCTAAATCACCCCATTCAAGTGAAAGGGAGAAGCACTGCAGCTCTTGCAAGAGAAGCATTAATGTTACAAGCAACAGGGCCTTGCACCTTGTTAAGCATGGTGAACTGAGTTAGCTTTTGAAAGGAATGCAGCCCAACTGTCAGCATTTTCATGGGTGAGGATCTTCAACTTTGTGCAAAATCACCACCTACAGGTAAATGGGAGAAAGATTCCAGGTTTGTAAGAGAATCTTTAATGTTAGACAAAAGAGGGTCTAGCAACCTGGTTAGTATTGTGAATTCATTTTGCTCTTTAAAGGAATTCTGCCTACTTCTCACTGTTTTCCTGGATGAGAAACATCACCTTTGTGCTGAATCACCACATTCAAGTGAAAGGGAGAAGCACTGTAGCTCTTGTAAGAGAAGGATTAATGTTACAAGCAAGAGGGTCTTGCACTTTGTTAAGCATGGTGAACTGTGTTAGTTTTTGAAAGGAACGCTGCCTAACCTTCAGCCTTTTCATGGGTGAGAAACATAACTTTTGTGGAAAATCACCGCATACAAGTGAATGGGAGAAAAACTGCAGTTTTTTAAGAGAATCGTTTTATGTTAGAAACAAGAGGATCTAGCAACATGGTTAGTATGGTGAATTCAGTTTGCTCTTTAAAGGAGTACTGCCTACCTCTCAGTGTTTCCTGGATCAGCAACATCACCTTTCTGCTGAATCTCCCCATTCAAGTGAAAGGGAAACGCTGCAGCTCTTATAAGAGAAGCATTCATACTAAAAGCAAGAGGGTCTTGCACCTCGTTAAGCATGGTGAACTGTGTTAGTTTTTGAAAGGAACGCATACTAACCTTCAGCCATTTCATGGGTGAGAAACATAACCTTTGTGCAAAATCACCGCATACAAGTGAAAGGGAGAAAAACTGCAGTTGTTTAAGAAAATCCTTGTATGTTAGAAACAAGAGGGTCTAGCAACATGGTTAGGATGGTGAATTCAGTTTGCTCTTTAAAGGAGTACAGCCTTGCTCTCAGGGTTTCCTGGATCAGCAACATAAACTTTCTGCTGAATCTCCCCATTCAAGTGAAAGGGAGAAGCACTGCAACTCTTGCAAGAGAAGCATTAATGTTACAAGGAACAGGGCCTTGCACCTTGTTAAGCAGTTTGAACTGAGTTAGCTTTTGAAAGGAATGTTGCCCAACTGTCAACATTTTCATGGGTGAGGATCTTCAACTTTGTGCAAAATCACCACATACAAGTAAAGGGGAGAAAAACTGCAAGTTTGTAATAGAATCTTTAATGTTAGACAAAAGAGGATCTAGCAACCTGGTTAGTATTCTGAATTCATTTTGCTCTTTAAAGGAATTCTGCCTACTTCTCACCGTTTCCCTGGATGAGCAACATAACCTTTGTGCTGAATCACCGCATTCAAGTGAAAGGGAAAAGCACTGTAGCTCTTGTAAGAGAAGGATTAATTTGACAAGCAAGACGGTCTTGCACCTTGTTAAGCATGGTGAACTGTGTTAGTTTTTGAAAGGAATGCTGCCTAACCTTCAGCCTTTTCATGGGTGAGGAACATAAACTTTGTACAACATCACCGCCTAAAAGTGAATGGGAGAAAAACTGCAGTTTTTTAGGAGAATCCTTTTATGTTAGAAACAAGAGGGTCTAGCAACATGGTTAGTATGGTGAATTCAGTTTGCTGTTTAAAGGAGTACTTCCTAGCTCTCAGTGTTTCCTGGATCAGCAACATCACCTTTCTGCTGAATCTCCCTTTTCAGGTGAATGGGAGAAGCACCGTAGCTCTTGTAAGAGAAGCATTAATGCACCTTGTTAAGCATGGTGAACTGAGTTAGCTTTTGAAAGAAACGCTGCCCAACTGTCAGCGTTTTCATGGATGAAGATCTTCAACATTGTGCTAAATCACCGCATACAAGTAAATGGGAGAAAAACTGCAGGTTTCTAAGAGAATCTTTAATGTTAGGAAAAAGAGGGTCGAGCAACATGGTTAACATTTTGAAGTCAGTTTGCTCTTCAAGGGACTACTGCATAACTCTGAGTGTTTTCCTGGATGAGCAACATCACCTTTCTGCTGAATCACCCCATTCAAGTGAAAGGGAGAAGCACTGCAGCTCTTGCAAGAGAAGCATTAATGTTACAAGCAACAGGGCCTTGCACCTTGTTAAGCATGGTGAACTGAGTTAGCTTTTGAAAGGAATGCTGCCCGTCAGCATTTTCATGGGTGAGGATCTTCATCTTTGTGCAAAATCACCACATACAGGTAAATGGGAGAAAGACTCCAGGTTTGTAAGAGAATCGTTAATGTTAGACAAAAGAGGGTCTAGCAACCTGGTAAGTATTGTGAATTCATTTTGCTCTTTAAAGGAATTCTGCCTACTTCTCACTGTTTTCCTGGATGAGAAACATCACCTTTGTGCTGAGTCACCGCATTCAAGTGAAAGGGAGAAGCACTGTAGCTCTTGTAAGAGAAGGATTAATGTTACAAGCAAGAGGGTCTTGCACTTTGTTAAGCTTGGTGAACTTTGTTAGTTTTTGAAAGGAACGCTGCCTAACCTTCAGCCTTTTCATGGGTGAGAAACATAACTTTTGTGGAAAATCACCGCATTCAAGTGAATGGGAGAAAAACTGCAGTTTTTTAAGAGAATCGTTTTATGTTAGAAACAAGAGGGTCTAGCAACATGGTTAGTATGGTGAATTCACTTTGCTCTTTAAAGGAGTACTGCCTACCTCTCAGTGTTTCCTGGATCAGCAACATCACCTTTCTGCTGAATCTCCCCATTCAAGTGAAAGGGAAACGCTGCAGCTCTTATAAGAGAAGCATTCATACTAAAAGCAAGAGGGTCTTGTACCTCGTTAAGCATGGTGAACTGTGTTAGTTTTTGAAAGGAACGCATACTAACCTTCAGCCATTTCATGGGTGAGAAACATAACCTTTGTGCAAAATCACCGTATACAAGTGAAAGGGAGAAAAACTGCAGTTTTTTAAGAAAATCCTTGTATGTTAGAAACAAGAGGGTCTAGCAACATGGTTAGGATGGTGAATTCAGTTTGCTCTTTAAAGGAGTACTGCCTTGCTCTCAGGGTTTCCTGGATCAGCAACATAACCTTTCTGCTGAATCTCCCCATTCAAGTGAAAGGGAGAAGCACTGCAACTCTTGCAAGAGAAGCATTAATGTTACAAGGAACAGGGCCTTGCACCTTGTTAAGCATTTTGAACTGAGTTAGCTTTTGAAAGGAATGCTGCGCAACTGTCAGCATTTTCATGGGTGAGGATCTTCAACTTTGTGCAAAATCACCACATACAAGTAAAGGGGAGAAAAACTGCAAGTTTGTAATAGAATCTTTAATGTTAGACAAAAGAGGATCAAGCAACCTGGTTAGTATTGTGAATTCATTTTGCTCTTTAAAGGAATTCTGCCTACTTCTCACCGTTTCCCTGGATGAGCAACATAACCTTTGTGCTGAATCACCGCATTCAAGTGAAAGGGAAAAGCACTGTAGCTCTTGTAAGAGAAGGATTAATTTGACAAGCAAGACGGTCTTGCACCTTGTTAAGCATGGTGAACTGTGTTAGTTTTTGAAAGGAATGCTGCCTAACCTTCAGCCTTTTCATGGGTGAGGAACATAAACTTTGTGCAACATCACCGCCTAAAAGTGAATGGGAGAAAAACTGCAGTTTTCTAGGAGAATCCTTTTATGTTAGAAACAAGAGGGTCTAGCAACATGGTTAGTATGGTGAATTCAGTTTGCTGTTTAAAGGAGTACTTCCTAGCTCTCAGTGTTTCCTGGATCAGCAACATCACCTTTCTGCTGAATCTCCCTTTTCAGGTGAATGGGAGAAGCACCGTAGCTCTTGTAAGAGAAGCATTAATGCACCTTGTTAAGCATGGTGAACTGAGTTAGCTTTTGAAAGAAACGCTGCCCAACTGTCAGCGTTTTCATGGATGAAGATCTTCAACATTGTGCTAAATCACCGCATACAAGTAAATGGGAGAAAAACTGCAGGTTTCTAAGAGAATCTTTAATGTTAGGAAAAAGAGGGTCGAGCAACATGGTTAACATTTTGAAGTCAGTTTGCTCTTCAAGGGACTACTGCATAACTCTGAGTGTTTTCCTGGATGAGCAACATCACCTTTCTGCTGAATCACCCCATTCAAGTGAAAGGGAGAAGCACTGCAGCTCTTGCAAGAGAAGCATTAATGTTACAAGCAACAGGGCCTTGCACCTTGTTAAGCATGGTGAACTGAGTTAGCTTTTGAAAGGAATGCTGCCCAACTGTCAGCATTTTCATGGGTGAGGATCTTCATCTTTGTGCAAAATCACCACATACAGGTAAATGGGAGAAAGACTCCAGGTTTGTAAGAGAATCGTTAATGTTAGACAAAAGAGGGTCTAGCAACCTGGTAAGTATTGTGAATTCATTTTGCTCTTTAAAGGAATTCTGCCTACTTCTCACTGTTTTCCTGGATGAGAAACATCACCTTTGTGCTGAGTCACCGCATTCAAGTGAAAGGGAGAAGCACTGTAGCTCTTGTAAGAGAAGGATTAATGTTACAAGCAAGAGGGTCTTGCACTTTGTTAAGCATGGTGAACTGTGTTAGTTTTTGAAAGGAACGCTGCCTAACCTTCAGCCTTTTCATGGGTGAGAAACATAACTTTTGTGGAAAATCACCGCATACAAGTGAATGGGAGAAAAACTGCAGTTTTTTAAGAGAATCGTTTTATGTTAGAAACAAGAGGGTCTAGCAACATGGTTAGTATGGTGAATTCAGTTTGCTCTTTAAAGGAGTACTGCCTACCTCTCAGTGTTTCCTGGATCAGCAACATCACCTTTCTGCTGAATCTCCCCATTCAAGTGAAAGGGAAACGCTGCAGCTCTTATAAGAGAAGCATTCATACTAAAAGCAAGAGGGTCTTGCACCTCGTTAAGCATGGTGAACTGTGTTAGTTTTTGAAAGGAACGCATACTAACCTTCAGCCATTTCATGGGTGAGAAACATAACCTTTGTGCAAAATCACCGCATACAAGTGAAAGGGAGAAAAACTGCAGTTTTTTAAGAAAATCCTTGTATGTTAGAAACAAGAGGGTCTAGCAACATGGTTAGGATGGTGAATTCAGTTTGCTCTTTAAAGGAGTACTGCCTTGCTCTCAGGGTTTCCTGGATCAGCAACATAACCTTTCTGCTGAATCTCCCCATTCAAGTGAAAGGGAGAAGCACTGCAACTCTTGCAAGAGAAGCATTAATGTTACAAGGAACAGGGCCTTGCACCTTGTTAAGCAGTTTGAACTGAGTTAGCTTTTGAAAGGAATGCTGCCCAACTGTCAGCATTTTCATGGGTGAGGATCTTCAACTTTGTGCAAAATCACCACCTACAGGTAAATGGGAAAAAGATTCCAGGTTTGTAAGAGAATCTTTAATGTTAGACAAAAGAGGGTCTACCAACCTGGTTAGTATTGTGAATTCATTCTGCTCTTTAAAGGAATTCTGCCTACTTCTCACTGTTTTCCTGGATGAGAAACATCACCTTTGTGCTGAATCACCACATTCAAGTGAAAGGGAGAAGCACTGTAGCTCTTGTAAGAGAAGGATTAATGTTACAAGCAAGAGGGTCTTGCACTTTGTTAAGCATGGTGAACTGTGTTAGTTTTTGAAAGGAACGCATACTAACCTTCAGCCATTTCATGGGTGAGAAACATAACCTTTGTGCAAAATCACCGCATACAAGTGAATGGGAGAAAAACTGCAGTTTTTTAGGAGAATCCTTTTATGTTAGAAACAAGAGGGTCTAGCAACATGGTTAGTATGGTGAATTCAGTTTGCTCTTTAAAGGAGTACTGCCTAGCTCTCAGTGTTTCCTGGATCAACAGCATCACCTTTCTGCTGAATCTCCCCATTCAAGTGAATGGGAGAAGCACTGCAGCTCATGTAAGAGAAGCATTACTGTTTCAAGTAAGAGGGCCTTGCACCTTGTTAAGCATGGTGAACTGAGTTAGCTTTTGAAAGGAATGCTGCCCAACTGTCAGCATTTTCATGGGTGAGGATCTTCATCTTTGTGCAAAATCACCACATACAGGTAAATGGGAGACAGACTCCAGGTTTGTAAGAGAATCTTTAATGTTAGACAAAAGAGGGTCTAGCAACCTGGTTAGTATTGTGAATTCATTTTGCTCTTTAAAGGAATTCTGCCTACTTCTCACTGTTTTCCTGGATGAGAAACATCACCTTTGTGCTGAATCACCGAATTCAAGTGAAAGCGAGAAGCACTGAAGCTCTTGTAAGAGAAGGATTAATGTTACAAGCAAGAGGGTCTTGCACTTTGTTAAGCATGGTGAACTGTGTTAGTTTTTGAAAGGAACGCTGCCTAACCTTCAGCCTTTTCATATGTGAGGAACATAAACATTGTTCAACATCACCGCATACAAGTGAATCGGAGAAAAACTGCAGTTTTTTAAGAGAATCCTTGTATGTTAGAAACAGGACGGTCTAGCAACATGGTTAGTATGGTGAATTCAGTTTGCTCTTTAAAGGAGTAGTGAATAGCTCTCAGGGTTTCCTGGATCAGCAACATAACCTTTCTGCTGAATCTCCCCATTCAAGTGAAAGGGAGAAGCACTGCAACTCTTGCAAGAGAAACATTAATGTTACAAGGAACAGGGCCTTGCACCTTGTTAAGCATTTTGAACTGAGTTAGCTTTTGAAAGGAATGCTGCCCAACTGTCAGCATTTTCATGGGTGAGGATCTTCAACTTTGTGCAAAATCACCACATACAAGTAAATGGGATAATAACTGCAAATTTGTAATAGAATCTTTAATGTTAGACAAAAGAGGGTCTAGCAACCTGGTTAGTATTGTGAATTCATTTTGCTCTTTAAAGGAATTCTGCCTACTTCTCACTGTTTTCCTGGATGAGAAACATCACCTTTGTGCTGAATCACCGCATTCAAGTGAAAGGGAGAAGCACTGTAGCTCTTGTAAGAGAAGGATTAATTTTACAAGCAAGAGGGTCGTGCACTTTGTTAAGCATGGTGAACTGTGTTAGTTTTTGAAAGGAACGCTGCCTAACCTTCAGCATTTTCATGGGTGAGAAACATAACTTTTGTGGAAAATCACCGCATACAAGTGAATGGGAGAAAAACTGCAGTTTTTTAAGAGAATCGTTTTATGTTAGAAACAAGAGGGTCTAGCAACATGGTTAGTATGGTGAATTCAGTTTGCTCTTTAAAGGAGTACTGCCTACCTCTCAGTGTTTCCTGGATCAGCAACATCACCTTTCTGCTGAATCTCCCCATTCAAGTGAAAGGGAAACGCTGCAGCTCTTATAAGAGAAGCATTCATACTAAAAGCAAGAGGGTCTTGCACCTCGTTAAGCATGGTGAACTGTGTTAGTTTTTGAAAGGAACGCATACTAACCTTCAGCCATTTCATGGGTGAGAAACATAACCTTTGTGCAAAATCACCGCATACAAGTGAAAGGGAGAAAAACTACAGTTTTTAAAGAAAATCCTTGTATGTTAGAAACAAGAGGGTCTAGCAACATGGTTAGGATGGTGAATTCAGTTTGCTCTTTAAAGGAGTACTGCCTTGCTCTCAGGGTTTCCTGGATCAGCAACATAACCTTTCTGTTGAATCTCCCCATTCAAGTGAAAGGGAGAAGCACTGCAACTCTTGCAAGAGAAGCATTAATGTTACAAGGAACAGGGCCTTGCACCTTGTTAAGCATTTTGAACTGAGTTAGCTTTTGAAAGGAATGCTGCGCAACTGTCAGCATTTTCATGGGTGAGGATCTTCAACTTTGTGCAAAATCACCACATACAAGTAAAGGGGAGAAAAACTGCAAGTTTGTAATAGAATCTTTAATGTTAGACAAAAGAGGATCAAGCAACCTGGTTAGTATTGTGAATTCATTTTGCTCTTTAAAGGAATTCTGCCTACTTCTCACCGTTTCCCTGGATGAGCAACATAACCTTTGTGCTGAATCACCGCATTCAAGTGAAAGGGAAAAGCACTGTAGCTCTTGTAAGAGAAGGATTAATTTGACAAGCAAGACGGTCTTGCACCTTGTTAAGCATGGTGAACTGTGTTAGTTTTTGAAAGGAATGCTGCCTAACCTTCAGCCTTTTCATGGGTGAGGAACATAAACTTTGTGCAACATCACCGCCTAAAAGTGAATGGGAGAAAAACTGCAGTTTTCTAGGAGAATCCTTTTATGTTAGAAACAAGAGGGTCTAGCAACATGGTTAGTATGGTGAATTCAGTTTGCTGTTTAAAGGAGTACTTCCTAGCTCTCAGTGTTTCCTGGATCAGCAACATCACCTTTCTGCTGAATCTCCCTTTTCAGGTGAATGGGAGAAGCACCGTAGCTCTTGTAAGAGAAGCATTAATGCACCTTGTTAAGCATGGTGAACTGAGTTAGCTTTTGAAAGAAACGCTGCCCAACTGTCAGCGTTTTCATGGATGAAGATCTTCAACATTGTGCTAAATCACCGCATACAAGTAAATGGGAGAAAAACTGCAGGTTTCTAAGAGAATCTTTAATGTTAGGAAAAAGAGGGTCGAGCAACATGGTTAACATTTTGAAGTCAGTTTGCTCTTCAAGGGACTACTGCATAACTCTGAGTGTTTTCCTGGATGAGCAACATCACCTTTCTGCTGAATCACCCCATTCAAGTGAAAGGGAGAAGCACTGCAGCTCTTGCAAGAGAAGCATTAATGTTACAAGCAACAGGGCCTTGCACCTTGTTAAGCATGGTGAACTGAGTTAGCTTTTGAAAGGAATGCTGCCCAACTGTCAGCATTTTCATGGGTGAGGATCTTCATCTTTGTGCAAAATCACCACATACAGGTAAATGGGAGAAAGACTCCAGGTTTGTAAGAGAATCGTTAATGTTAGACAAAAGAGGGTCTAGCAACCTGGTAAGTATTGTGAATTCATTTTGCTCTTTAAAGGAATTCTGCCTACTTCTCACTGTTTTCCTGGATGAGAAACATCACCTTTGTGCTGAGTCACCGCATTCAAGTGAAAGGGAGAAGCACTGTAGCTCTTGTAAGAGAAGGATTAATGTTACAAGCAAGAGGGTCTTGCACTTTGTTAAGCATGGTGAACTGTGTTAGTTTTTGAAAGGAACGCTGCCTAACCTTCAGCCTTTTCATGGGTGAGAAACATAACTTTTGTGGAAAATCACCGCATACAAGTGAATGGGAGAAAAACTGCAGTTTTTTAAGAGAATCGTTTTATGTTAGAAACAAGAGGGTCTAGCAACATGGTTAGTATGGTGAATTCAGTTTGCTCTTTAAAGGAGTACTGCCTACCTCTCAGTGTTTCCTGGATCAGCAACATCACCTTTCTGCTGAATCTCCCCATTCAAGTGAAAGGGAAACGCTGCAGCTCTTATAAGAGAAGCATTCATACTAAAAGCAAGAGGGTCTTGCACCTCGTTAAGCATGGTGAACTGTGTTAGTTTTTGAAAGGAACGCATACTAACCTTCAGCCATTTCATGGGTGAGAAACATAACCTTTGTGCAAAATCACCGCATACAAGTGAAAGGGAGAAAAACTGCAGTTGTTTAAGAAAATCCTTGTATGTTAGAAACAAGAGGGTCTAGCAACATGGTTAGGATGGTGAATTCAGTTTGCTCTTTAAAGGAGTACAGCCTTGCTCTCAGGGTTTCCTGGATCAGCAACATAACCTTTCTGCTGAATCTCCCCATTCAAGTGAAAGGGAGAAGCACTGCAACTCTTGCAAGAGAAGCATTAATGTTACAAGGAACAGGGCCTTGCACCTTGTTAAGCAGTTTGAACTGAGTTAGCTTTTGAAAGGAATGTTGCCCAACTGTCAACATTTTCATGGGTGAGGATCTTCAACTTTGTGCAAAATCACCACATACAAGTAAAGGGGAGAAAAACTGCAAGTTTGTAATAGAATCTTTAATGTTAGACAAAAGAGGATCTAGCAACCTGGTTAGTATTCTGAATTCATTTTGCTCTTTAAAGGAATTCTGCCTACTTCTCACCGTTTCCCTGGATGAGCAACATAACCTTTGTGCTGAATCACCGCATTCAAGTGAAAGGGAGAAGCACTGCAGCTCTTGCAAGAGAAGCATTAATGTTACAAGCAACAGGGCCTTGCACCTTGTTAAGCATGGTGAACTGAGTTAGCTTTTGAAAGGAATGCTGCCCAACTGTCAGCATTTTCATGGGTGAGGATCTTCATCTTTGTGCAAAATCACCACATACAGGTAAATGGGAGAAAGACTCCAGGTTTGTAAGAGAATCGTTAATGTTAGACAAAAGAGGGTCTAGCAACCTGGTAAGTATTGTGAATTCATTTTGCTCTTTAAAGGAATTCTGCCTACTTCTCACTGTTTTCCTGGATGAGAAACATCACCTTTGTGCTGAGTCACCGCATTCAAGTGAAAGGGAGAAGCACTGTAGCTCTTGTAAGAGAAGGATTAATGTTACAAGCAAGAGGGTCTTGCACTTTGTTAAGCATGGTGAACTGTGTTAGTTTTTGAAAGGAACGCTGCCTAACCTTCAGCCTTTTCATGGGTGAGAAACATAACTTTTGTGGAAAATCACCGCATACAAGTGAATGGGAGAAAAACTGCAGTTTTTTAAGAGAATCGTTTTATGTTAGAAACAAGAGGGTCTAGCAACATGGTTAGTATGGTGAATTCAGTTTGCTCTTTAAAGGAGTACTGCCTACCTCTCAGTGTTTCCTGGATCAGCAACATCACCTTTCTGCTGAATCTCCCCATTCAAGTGAAAGGGAAACGCTGCAGCTCTTATAAGAGAAGCATTCATACTAAAAGCAAGAGGGTCTTGCACCTCGTTAAGCATGGTGAACTGTGTTAGTTTTTGAAAGGAACGCATACTAACCTTCAGCCATTTCATGGGTGAGAAACATAACCTTTGTGCAAAATCACCGCATACAAGTGAAAGGGAGAAAAACTGCAGTTGTTTAAGAAAATCCTTGTATGTTAGAAACAAGAGGGTCTAGCAACATGGTTAGGATGGTGAATTCAGTTTGCTCTTTAAAGGAGTACAGCCTTGCTCTCAGGGTTTCCTGGATCAGCAACATAACCTTTCTGCTGAATCTCCCCATTCAAGTGAAAGGGAGAAGCACTGCAACTCTTGCAAGAGAAGCATTAATGTTACAAGGAACAGGGCCTTGCACCTTGTTAAGCAGTTTGAACTGAGTTAGCTTTTGAAAGGAATGTTGCCCAACTGTCAACATTTTCATGGGTGAGGATCTTCAACTTTGTGCAAAATCACCACATACAAGTAAAGGGGAGAAAAACTGCAAGTTTGTAATAGAATCTTTAATGTTAGACAAAAGAGGATCTAGCAACCTGGTTAGTATTCTGAATTCATTTTGCTCTTTAAAGGAATTCTGCCTACTTCTCACCGTTTCCCTGGATGAGCAACATAACCTTTGTGCTGAATCACCGCTTTCAAGTGAAAGGGAGAAGCACTGCAGCTCTTGCAAGAGAAGCATTAATGTTACAAGCAACAGGGCCTTGCACCTTGTTAAGCATGGTGAACTGAGTTAGCTTTTGAAAGGAATGCTGCCCAACTGTCAGCATTTTCATGGGTGAGGATATTCATCTTTGTGCAAAATCACCACATACAGGTAAATGGGAGAAAGACTCCAGGTTTGTAAGAGAATCGTTAATGTTAGACAAAAGAGGGTCTAGCAACCTGGTAAGTATTGTGAATTCATTTTGCTCTTTAAAGGAATTCTGCCTACTTCTCACTGTTTTCCTGGATGAGAAACATCACCTTTGTGCTGAGTCACCGCATTCAAGTGAAAGGGAGAAGCACTGTAGCTCTTGTAAGAGAAGGATTAATGTTACAAGCAAGAGGGTCTTGCACTTTGTTAAGCTTGGTGAACTGTGTTAGTTTTTGAAAGGAACGCTGCCTAACCTTCAGCCTTTTCATGGGTGAGAAACATAACTTTTGTGGAAAATCACCACATTCAAGTGAATGGGAGAAAAACTGCAGTTTTTTAAGAGAATCGTTTTATGTTAGAAACAAGAGGGTCTAGCAACATGGTTAGTATGGTGAATTCACTTTGCTCTTTTTTTTTTTTTTTTTTTTTTTTTTCCATTTTTCTTTTATTATTCATATGTGCATACAAGGCTTGGTTCATTTCTCCCCCCTGCCCCCACCCCCTCCCTTACCACCCACTCCACCCCCTCCCGCTCCCCCTCCTCAATACCCAGCAGAAACTATTTTGCCCTTATCTCTAATTTTGTTGTAGGGAGAGTATAAGCAATAATAGGAAGGAACAAGGGGTTTTGCTGGTTGAGATAAGGATAGCTATACAGGGCATTGACTCACATTGATTTCCTGTGTGTGGGTGTTACCTTCTAGGTTAATTCTTTTTGATCTAACCTTTTCTCTAGTTCCTGGTCCCCTTTTCCTATTGGCCTCAGTTGCTTTAAGGTATCTGCTTTAGTTTCTCTGCGTTAAGGGCAACAAATGCTAGCTAGTTTTTTAGGTGTCTTACCTATCCTCACCCCTCCCTTGTGTGCTCTCGCTTTTATCATGTGCTCATAGTCCAATCCCCTTGTTGTGTTTGCCCTTGATCTAATGTCCACATATGAGGGAGAACATACGATTTTTGGTCTTTTGAGCCAGGCTAACCTCACTCAGAATGATGTTCTCCAATTCCATCCATTTACCAGCGAATGATAACATTTCGTTCTTCTTCATGGCTGCATAGAATTCCATTGTGTATAGGTACCACATTTTCTTAATCCATTCGTCAGTGCTGGGACATCTTGGCTGTTTCCATAACTTGGCTATTGTGAATAGTGCCGCAATAAACATGGATGTGCAGGTGCCTCTGGAGTAACAGTCTTTTGGGTATATCCCCAAGAGTGGTATTGCTGGATCAAATGGTAGATCGATGTCCATCTTTTTAAGTAGCCTCCAAACTTTTTTCCAGAGTGGTTGTACTAGTCTACATTCCCACCAACAGTGTAAAAGGGTTCCTTTTTCCCCACATCCTCGCCAACACCTGTTGTTGGTGGTGTTGCTGATGATGGCTATTCTCACAGGGGTGAGGTGGAATCTTAGTGTGGTTTTAATTTGCATTTCCTTTATTGCTAGAGATGGTGAGCATTTTTTCATGTGTTTTCTGGCCATTTGAATTTCTTCTTTTGAGAAAGTTCTGTTTAGTTCACATGCCCATTTCTTTATTGGTTCATTAGTTTTGGGAGAATTTAGTTTTTTAAGTTCCCTGTATATTCTGGTTATCAGTCCTTTGTCTGATGTATAATTGGCAAATATTTTCTCCCACTCTGTGGGTGTTCTCTTCAGTTTAGAGACCATTTCTTTTGATGAACAGAAGCTTTTTAGTTTTATGAGGTCCCATTTATCTATGCTATCTCTTAGTTGCTGTGCTGCTGGGGTTTCATTGAGAAAGTTTTTACCTATACCTACTAACTCCAGAGTATTTCCTACTTTTTCTTGTATCAACTTAAGAGTTTGGGGTCTGATATTAAGATCCTTGATCCATTTTGAGTTAATCTTGGTATAGGGTGATATACATGGATCTAGTTTCAGTTTTTTGCAGACTGCTAACCAGTTTTCCCAGCAGTTTTTGTTGAAGAGGCTGCTATTTCTCCATCGTATATTTTTAGCTCCTTTGTCAAAGATAAGTTGCTCATAGTTGTGTGGCTTCATATCTGGATCCTCTATTCTGTTCCACTGGTCTTCATGTCTGTTTTTGTGCCAGTACCATGCTGTTTTTATTGTTATTGCTTTGTAATATAGTTTGAAGTCAGGTATTGTGATACCTCCTGCATTGTTCTTTTGACTGAGTATTGCCTTGGCTATTCGTGGCCTCTTGTGTTTCCATATAAATTTCACAGTAGATTTTTCAATCTCTTTAATGAATGTCATTGGAATTTTGATGGGAATTGCATTAAACATGTAGATTACTTTGGGGAGTATCGACATTTTTACTATGTTGATTCTACCAATCCATGAGCATGGGAGATCTCTCCACTTTCTATAGTCTTCCTCAATCTCTTTCTTCAGAAGTGTATAGTTTTCCTTGTAGAGGTCTTTCACATCTTTTGTTAGGTTTACACCTAGGTATTTGATTTTTTTTGAGGCTATTGTAAATGGAATTGTTTTCATACATTCTTTTTCCGTTTGCTCATTGTTAGTGTATAGAAATGCTAATGATTTTTCTATGTTGATTTTATATCCTGCTACTTTGCTATAGCTATTGATGATGTCTAGAAGCTTCTGAGTAGAGTTTTTTGGGTCTTTAAGGTATAGGATCATGTCGTCTGCAAATAGGGATATTTTGACAGTTTCTTTACCTATTTGTATTCCTTTTATTCCTTCTTCTTGCCTAATTGCTCTGGCTAGGAATTCCAGTACTATGTTGAATAGGAGTGGAGATAGTGGGCATCCTTGTCTGGTTCCTGATTTTAGAGGGAACGGTTTTAATTTTTCTCCGTTAAGTATAATGCTGGCTGTAGGTTTGTCATATATAGCTTTTATAATGTTGAGGAACTTTCCTTCTATTCCTAGTTTTCTTAGAGCTTTTATCATGAAATGATGTTGGATCTTATCAAAGGCTTTTTCTGCGTCTATTGAGATGATCAAGTGGTTTTTGTCTTTGCTTCTGTTAATGTGGTTTATTACGTTTATTGATTTTCGTATGTTGAACCACCCCTGCATCCCTGGGATGAAGCCTACCTGGTCATGGTGGATAATCTTTTTGATGTGTTGCTGAATTCGGTTTGCCATTATTTTGTTGAGGATTTTTGCATCAATGTTCATTAAGGAGATTGGCCTATAGTTCTCCTTTTTTGGAGGTGTCTTTGCCTGGTTTTGGGATAAGTGTAATAGTGGCTTCATAAAATGTGTTTGGCAGTTTTCCTTCCCTTTCTATTTCATGGAACAGTTTAAGGAGGGTTGGTATCAGTTCTTCTTTAAAGGTCTGATAGAATTCAGCAGAGAATCCATCAGGTCCTGGACTTTTCTTTTTGGGGAGACTCTTGATTGCTGCTTCAATTTCATTTTGTGTTATAGGTCTATTCAGGTGATTAATTTCCTCTTGGTTCAGTTTTGGATGATCATATGTATCTAGAAATCTGTCCATTTCTTTTAGATTTTCAAATTTATTTGAATATAGGTTCTCAAAGTAGTCTCTGATGATTTCCTGGATTTCCATGGTGTTTGTTGTTATCTCCCCTTTTGCATTCCTGATTCTACTAATTTGGGTTTTTTCTCTCCTCATTTTAGTCAGGTTTGCCAGGGGTCTATCGATCTTGTTTATTTTTTCAAAGAACCAACTTTTTGTTTCATTAATTCTTTGTATGGTTTTTTTGGTTTCTATTTCGTTGATTTCAGCTCTTATTTTTATTATTTCTCTCCTTCTATTTGTTTTGGGATTTGCTTGTTCTTGTTTTTCTAGGAGTTTGAGATGTATCATTAGGTCATTGATTTGGGATCTTTCAATCTTTTTAATATATGCACTCATGGCTATAAACTTTCCTCTCAAGACTGCCTTAGCTGTGTCCCATAGGTTCCGGTAGGTTGTGTTTTCATTTTCATTGACTTCTAGGAACTTTTTAATTTCCTCTTTTATTGCATCAATGATCCATTCTTCATTAAGTAATGAGTTATTTAGTTTCCAGCTGTTTGCATGTTTTTTGTCTTTACTTTTGTTGTTGAGTTCTACTTTTACTGCATTGTGGTCAGATAGTATGCACGGTATTATTTCTATTTTCTTATATTTGCTGAGGCTTGCTTTGTGCCCTAGGATATGATCTATTTTGGAGAAGGTTCCATGGGCTGCTGAGAAGAATGTATATTGTGTAGAGGTTGGATGAAATGTTCTATAGACATCTACTAGGTCCACTTGATCTATTGCATATTTTAGATCTTGGATTTCTTTATTGAGTTTTTGTTTGGATGACCTATCTATTGATGATAATGGAGTGTTAAAGTCTCCCACAACCACTGTGTTGGCGTTTATATATGCTTTTAGGTCTTTTAGGGTATGTTTGATGAAATTGGGTGCGTTGACATTGGGTGCGTACAGATTGATGATTATTATTTCCTTTTGGTCTATTTCCCCTTTTATTAGTATGGAATGTCCTTCTTTGTCTCGTTTGATCAATGTAGGTTTGAAGTCTACTTTGTCAGAGATAAGTATTGCTACTCCTGCTTGTTTTTGGGGGCCATTAGCTTGGTAAATCTTCTTCCAGCCTTTCATCCTAAGCATATGCTTATTTCTGTCGGTGAGATGAGTCTCCTGTAAGCAACAAATTGTTGGATCTTCTTTTTTAATCCATTTTGTCAAACGGTGTCTTTTGATGGGTGAATTAAGTCCATTGACATTAAGTGTTAGTACTGATAGGTATGTGGTGATTCCTGCCATTTAGTTATCTTAGTTGTTTGAAGGTTTGATTGTGTGTACCTAACTTGATGTTACTCTCTACTGTCTTGCTTTTTCTTATCCTGTGGTTTGGTGCTGCCTGCCTTTTCATGGTTAAGTTGGGTGTCACTTTCTGTGTGCAGGATCCCTTGCAGAATCTTTTGTAATGGTGGCTTTGTGGTCACATATTGTTTTAGTTTCTGCTTATCATGGAAGACTTTTATTGCTCCATCTATTTTGAATGATAGCTTTGCTGGGTAGAGTATCCTGGGGTTGAAGTTATTTTCATTCAGTGCCCGGAAGATCTCACCCCACGCTCTTCTTGCTTTTAATGTTTCTGTTGAGAAGTCTGCTGTGATTTTGATGGGTTTACCTTTGTATGTTACTTGTTTTTTCTCTCTTGCAGCCTTCAATATTCTTTCCTTAGTTTCTGAACTTGTTGTTTTAATGATGATATGTCGTGGAGTAGTTCTATTTTGATCTGGTCTGTTTGGTGTCCTGGAGGCCTCTTGCATTTGTATGGGAATATCTTTCTCTAGATTTGGGAAATTTTCCATTATTATTTTGTTGAATATATTACGCATTCCCTTCGCTTGCACCTCTTCTCCTTCTTCGATGCCCATGATTCTCAAGTTTGGTCTTTTGATGGAGTCGGTGAGTTCTTGCATTTTCTTTTCACAGGTCTTGAGTTGTTTAATTAATAGTTCTTCGGTTTTTCCTTTAATTACCATTTCATCTTCAAGTTCTGAGATTCTGTCTTCTGTTTGTTCTATTCTGCTGGATTGGCTTTCCGTTTTGTTTTGCAGTTCTGTTTCGTTCTTTTTTCTGAGGTTTTCCATATCCTGGCTGTTTTCTTCTTTATTGTTGTCTATTTTTGTCCTGAGTTCATTTATCCATTTATTCATTGTGTTCTCTCTTTCACTTTGGTGTTTATACAGTGCTTCTATGGTTTCCTTTATTTCTTCTTTTGCTTTTTCAAATTCTCTATTTTTATTGTCTTGGAATTTCTTGAGTGTCTCCTGTACATTTTGGTTGACCCTATCCAGTATCATCTCTATAAAATTCTCATTGAGTACTTGTAGTATGTCTTCTTTTAAATTATTCTTGTAGGCTTCATTGGGTCCTTTGGCATAGTTTATCTTCATTTTGTTGGAGTCTGGCTCTGAGTTTCTGTTCTCTTCATTCCCCTCTGGTTCCTGTACTAATTTTTTGCTGTGGGGAAACTGGTTTCCTTGTTTTTTCTGTCTTCCTGTCATTGTCCTTGGTGTTGTTACTGTCCCTGTACTGTGTGTAATTAAGTATTTTCTAGCTTGTAATAATAACAATGGTAATATTGAGAACGGAAGAGTGAGCTGAGATGGAAAGCAAGAAGTTAAAGAAAAGGGGAAAACAAATATACAGACAAGAGGGAGAAAGCAGAACAAGGTATCAGACAAGAGAGTTTCAAAGGTATAAACAGGGAGTGTTAGTGTACTAATCGACAGTAAGCTGAACAGACAATAGAGAGACAGAGAGAGGATTGAAAATCAAAGATAAAAAAAATAAAAAATAAGTATATGAAAGTAATATCTGTTTATAAAAATGAATTAAAATAAAATGGAAAATAGGAAATTAAAAAAAAAAAAAAAAAAAAAAAACCAAAAAACTTCCAAGTTTATATGCAATGCAATTTCAGTCTTAATAATTTGGATGTCCGTCTTAATCTCCAGTCCTGGAGTTGGTGCCTCAGATGTTGTTCTGTAGTTGTCTCATCAAAGGGGATGCATAAAGTAGAACAAAACTACACTCACACACACACAGAAGAAAAAATAAAAAAAAAAGCCCCACCAAGTGTCCCCAGTTCAAATGCAATAGTTTCAGTAAGTTTTTCGGCTTGCAGGTGTAATTCGGTTGTTCTCTCATCAAAGGTAGGGAGAAAAAGAAAAAAACGCGTCTGGAGGCAGTTCTGAGAGTGGTATCTGCAACTGTGGTTTGCCTGCCTGCTGCTCTCCGCCTGTAGCTGGAGGCGTTATTTATGCAGATCTCTGGGGTGAGCTAGCGCTCACCTGGTCCCAGAGGCTTTGTTTGCTCAGAGTTCTCCTGTGCGGGGGAGGGGGGCCTCTGCTACAGGCTTTTCCCTTTCCAAGCACTGGGAAAGGCGACACTGCCCCGCGTTGTCAGGCCTGCGTGTTTATTTACAGTTCACGTGGGAAGTGGGTCTTCCCTCCTCTCACAAGCGTCCCTGCTCCTGGTTGCTGGGCGCGGGCCCCGCTCCCGCCAGAGGCTCTCCGGCCCGCCCGGCTCGTTTATTTACAGTCCCGGGAAGGATTCCCTTCCCCCAATCTTCAGCGCTCAGGGCGCCCCACCCTCTTTCCAGCGTGTCTTAACTGTTCTTATTGCTTAGTACTCAGTTTCTCTTTTTTTCCCGGGTGGAGGTCAGTCTGTCCAGGGGGCTATGCTGCTCTGGCCCAGGCTTGTCTGTGGGGGAACCGCGGTACCGCGAAGCTCACCTGGTCCGCGTCTTCCCAAGCCGTATGGGCGCCGGCCACTGGCGGCCCGGGGGCCTCCTCGGTTCTCCGTTTAACGTGAAGTGGAGATTCTCTGCGCCGGCTGGAGATGTGGAGGAGTCAAAGTTATGCCTTTTCTCGGTGATTATGCCTGCAAAGTGTGTCTCCAGCGTCTCTCCAAGATTTCACTATAGGAGGCTCGCTTTCTGCTTCCTACCTCTAGCGGCCATCTTGGAATCTCTCCACTTTGCTCTTTAAAGGAGTACTGCCTACCTCTCAGTGTTTCCTGGATCAGCAACATCACCTTTCTGCTGAATCTCCCCTTTCAAGTGAAAGGGAAACGCTGCAGCTCTTATAAGAGAAGCATTCATACTAAAAGCAAGAGGGTCTTGCACCTCGTTAAGCATGGTGAACTGTGTTAGTTTTTGAAAGGAACGCATACTAACCTTCAGCCATTTCATGGGTGAGAAACATAACCTTTGTGCAAAATCACCGTATACAAGTGAAAGGGAGAAAAACTGCAGTTTTTTAAGAAAATCCTTGTATGTTAGAAACAAGAGGGTCTAGCAACATGGTTAGGATGGTGAATTCAGTTTGCTCTTTAAAGGAGTACTGCCTTGCTCTCAGGGTTTCCTGGATCAGCAACATAACCTTTCTGCTGAATCTCCCCATTCAAGTGAAAGGGAGAAGCACTGCAACTCTTGCAAGAGAAGCATTAATGTTACAAGGAACAGGGCCTTGCACCTGGTTAAGCATTTTGAACTGAGTTAGGTTTTGAAAGGAATGCTGCCCAACTGTCAGCATTTTCATGGGTGAGGATCTTCAACTTTGTGCAAAATCACCACATACAAGTAAAGGGGAGAAAAACTGCAAGTTTGTAATAGAATCTTTAATGTTAGACAAAAGAGGATCAAGCAACCTGGTTAGTATTGTGAATTCATTTTGCTCTTTAAAGGAATTCTGCCTACTTCTCACCGTTTCCCTGGATGAGCAACATAACCTTTGTGCTGAATCACCGTATTCAAGTGAAAGGGAAAAGCACTGTAGCTCTTGTAAGAGAAGGATTAATTTGACAAGCAAGACGGTCTTGCACCTTGTTAAGCATGGTGAACTGTGTTAGTTTTTGAAAGGAATGCTGCCTAACCTTCAGCCTTTTCATGGGTGAGGAACATAAACTTTGTGCAACATCACCGCCTAAAAGTGAATGGGAGAAAAACTGCAGTTTTTTAGGAGAATCCTTTTATGTTAGAAACAAGAGGGTCTAGCAACATGGTTAGTATGGTGAATTCAGTTTGCTGTTTAAAGGAGTACTTCCTAGCTCTCAGTGTTTCCTGGATCAGCAACATCACCTTTCTGCTGAATCTCCCTTTTCAGGTGAATGGGAGAAGCACCGTAGCTCTTGTAAGAGAAGCATTAATGCACCTTGTTAAGCATGGTGAACTGAGTTAGCTTTTGAAAGAAACGCTGCCCAACTGTCAGCGTTTTCATGGATGAAGATCTTCAACATTGTGCTAAATCACCGCATACAAGTAAATGGGAGAAAAACTGCAGGTTTCTAAGAGAATCTTTAATGTTAGGAAAAAGAGGGTCGAGCAACATGGTTAACATTTTGAAGTCAGTTTGCTCTTCAAGGGACTACTGCATAACTCTGAGTGTTTTCCTGGATGAGCAACATCACCTTTCTGCTGAATCACCCCATTCAAGTGAAAGGGAGAAGCACTGCAGCTCTTGCAAGAGAAGCATTAATGTTACAAGCAACAGGGCCTTGCACCTTGTTAAGCATGGTGAACTGAGTTAGCTTTTGAAAGGAATGCAGCCCAACTGTCAGCATTTTCATGGGTGAGGATCTTCAACTTTGTGCAAAATCACCACCTACAGGTAAATGGGAGAAAGATTCCAGGTTTGTAAGAGAATCTTTAATGTTAGACAAAAGAGGGTCTAGCAACCTGGTTAGTATTGTGAATTCATTTTGCTCTTTAAAGGAATTCTGCCTACTTCTCACTGTTTTCCTGGATGAGAAACATCACCTTTGTGCTGAATCACCACATTCAAGTGAAAGGGAGAAGCACTGTAGCTCTTGTAAGAGAAGGATTAATGTTACAAGCAAGAGGGTCTTGCACTTTGTTAAGCATGGTGAACTGTGTTAGTTTTTGAAAGGAACGCTGCCTAACCTTCAGCCTTTTCATGGGTGAGAAACATAACTTTTGTGGAAAATCACCGCATACAAGTGAATGGGAGAAAAACTGCAGTTTTTTAAGAGAATCGTTTTATGTTAGAAACAAGAGGATCTAGCAACATGGTTAGTATGGTGAATTCAGTTTGCTCTTTAAAGGAGTACTGCCTACCTCTCAGTGTTTCCTGGATCAGCAACATCACCTTTCTGCTGAATCTCCCCATTCAAGTGAAAGGGAAACGCTGCAGCTCTTATAAGAGAAGCATTCATACTAAAAGCAAGAGGGTCTTGCACCTCGTTAAGCATGGTGAACTGTGTTAGTTTTTGAAAGGAACGCATACTAACCTTCAGCCATTTCATGGGTGAGAAACATAACCTTTGTGCAAAATCACCGCATACAAGTGAAAGGGAGAAAAACTGCAGTTGTTTAAGAAAATCCTTGTATGTTAGAAACAAGAGGGTCTAGCAACATGGTTAGGATGGTGAATTCAGTTTGCTCTTTAAAGGAGTACAGCCTTGCTCTCAGGGTTTCCTGGATCAGCAACATAAACTTTCTGCTGAATCTCCCCATTCAAGTGAAAGGGAGAAGCACTGCAACTCTTGCAAGAGAAGCATTAATGTTACAAGGAACAGGGCCTTGCACCTTGTTAAGCAGTTTGAACTGAGTTAGCTTTTGAAAGGAATGTTGCCCAACTGTCAACATTTTCATGGGTGAGGATCTTCAACTTTGTGCAAAATCACCACATACAAGTAAAGGGGAGAAAAACTGCAAGTTTGTAATAGAATCTTTAATGTTAGACAAAAGAGGATCTAGCAACCTGGTTAGTATTCTGAATTCATTTTGCTCTTTAAAGGAATTCTGCCTACTTCTCACCGTTTCCCTGGATGAGCAACATAACCTTTGTGCTGAATCACCGCATTCAAGTGAAAGGGAAAAGCACTGTAGCTCTTGTAAGAGAAGGATTAATTTGACAAGCAAGACGGTCTTGCACCTTGTTAAGCATGGTGAACTGTGTTAGTTTTTGAAAGGAATGCTGCCTAACCTTCAGCCTTTTCATGGGTGAGGAACATAAACTTTGTACAACATCACCGCCTAAAAGTGAATGGGAGAAAAACTGCAGTTTTTTAGGAGAATCCTTTTATGTTAGAAACAAGAGGGTCTAGCAACATGGTTAGTATGGTGAATTCAGTTTGCTGTTTAAAGGAGTACTTCCTAGCTCTCAGTGTTTCCTGGATCAGCAACATCACCTTTCTGCTGAATCTCCCTTTTCAGGTGAATGGGAGAAGCACCGTAGCTCTTGTAAGAGAAGCATTAATGCACCTTGTTAAGCATGGTGAACTGAGTTAGCTTTTGAAAGAAACGCTGCCCAACTGTCAGCGTTTTCATGGATGAAGATCTTCAACATTGTGCTAAATCACCGCATACAAGTAAATGGGAGAAAAACTGCAGGTTTCTAAGAGAATCTTTAATGTTAGGAAAAAGAGGGTCGAGCAACATGGTTAACATTTTGAAGTCAGTTTGCTCTTCAAGGGACTACTGCATAACTCTGAGTGTTTTCCTGGATGAGCAACATCACCTTTCTGCTGAATCACCCCATTCAAGTGAAAGGGAGAAGCACTGCAGCTCTTGCAAGAGAAGCATTAATGTTACAAGCAACAGGGCCTTGCACCTTGTTAAGCATGGTGAACTGAGTTAGCTTTTGAAAGGAATGCAGCCCAACTGTCAGCATTTTCATGGGTGAGGATCTTCATCTTTGTGCAAAATCACCACATACAGGTAAATGGGAGAAAGACTCCAGGTTTGTAAGAGAATCGTTAATGTTAGACAAAAGAGGGTCTAGCAACCTGGTAAGTATTGTGAATTCATTTTGCTCTTTAAAGGAATTCTGCCTACTTCTCACTGTTTTCCTGGATGAGAAACATCACCTTTGTGCTGAGTCACCGCATTCAAGTGAAAGGGAGAAGCACTGTAGCTCTTGTAAGAGAAGGATTAATGTTACAAGCAAGAGGGTCTTGCACTTTGTTAAGCTTGGTGAACTTTGTTAGTTTTTGAAAGGAACGCTGCCTAACCTTCAGCCTTTTCATGGGTGAGAAACATAACTTTTGTGGAAAATCACCGCATTCAAGTGAATGGGAGAAAAACTGCAGTTTTTTAAGAGAATCGTTTTATGTTAGAAACAAGAGGGTCTAGCAACATGGTTAGTATGGTGAATTCACTTTGCTCTTTAAAGGAGTACTGCCTACCTCTCAGTGTTTCCTGGATCAGCAACATCACCTTTCTGCTGAATCTCCCCATTCAAGTGAAAGGGAAACGCTGCAGCTCTTATAAGAGAAGCATTCATACTAAAAGCAAGAGGGTCTTGTACCTCGTTAAGCATGGTGAACTGTGTTAGTTTTTGAAAGGAACGCATACTAACCTTCAGCCATTTCATGGGTGAGAAACATAACCTTTGTGCAAAATCACCGTATACAAGTGAAAGGGAGAAAAACTGCAGTTTTTTAAGAAAATCCTTGTATGTTAGAAACAAGAGGGTCTAGCAACATGGTTAGGATGGTGAATTCAGTTTGCTCTTTAAAGGAGTACTGCCTTGCTCTCAGGGTTTCCTGGATCAGCAACATAACCTTTCTGCTGAATCTCCCCATTCAAGTGAAAGGGAGAAGCACTGCAACTCTTGCAAGAGAAGCATTAATGTTACAAGGAACAGGGCCTTGCACCTTGTTAAGCATTTTGAACTGAGTTAGCTTTTGAAAGGAATGCTGCGCAACTGTCAGCATTTTCATGGGTGAGGATCTTCAACTTTGTGCAAAATCACCACATACAAGTAAAGGGGAGAAAAACTGCAAGTTTGTAATAGAATCTTTAATGTTAGACAAAAGAGGATCAAGCAACCTGGTTAGTATTGTGAATTCATTTTGCTCTTTAAAGGAATTCTGCCTACTTCTCACCGTTTCCCTGGATGAGCAACATAACCTTTGTGCTGAATCACCGCATTCAAGTGAAAGGGAAAAGCACTGTAGCTCTTGTAAGAGAAGGATTAATTTGACAAGCAAGACGGTCTTGCACCTTGTTAAGCATGGTGAACTGTGTTAGTTTTTGAAAGGAATGCTGCCTAACCTTCAGCCTTTTCATGGGTGAGGAACATAAACTTTGTGCAACATCACCGCCTAAAAGTGAATGGGAGAAAAACTGCAGTTTTCTAGGAGAATCCTTTTATGTTAGAAACAAGAGGGTCTAGCAACATGGTTAGTATGGTGAATTCAGTTTGCTGTTTAAAGGAGTACTTCCTAGCTCTCAGTGTTTCCTGGATCAGCAACATCACCTTTCTGCTGAATCTCCCTTTTCAGGTGAATGGGAGAAGCACCGTAGCTCTTGTAAGAGAAGCATTAATGCACCTTGTTAAGCATGGTGAACTGAGTTAGCTTTTGAAAGAAACGCTGCCCAACTGTCAGCGTTTTCATGGATGAAGATCTTCAACATTGTGCTAAATCACCGCATACAAGTAAATGGGAGAAAAACTGCAGGTTTCTAAGAGAATCTTTAATGTTAGGAAAAAGAGGGTCGAGCAACAGGGTTAACATTTTGAAGTCAGTTTCCTCTTCAAGGGACTACTGCATAACTCTGAGTGTTTTCCTGGATGAGCAACATCACCTTTCTGCTGAATCACCCCATTCAAGTGAAAGGGAGAAGCACTGCAGCTCTTGCAAGAGAAGCATTAATGTTACAAGCAACAGGGCCTTGCACCTTGTTAAGCATGGTGAACTGAGTTAGCTTTTGAAAGGAATGCTGCCCAACTGTCAGCATTTTCATGGGTGAGGATCTTCATCTTTGTGCAAAATCACCACATACAGGTAAATGGGAGAAAGACTCCAGGTTTGTAAGAGAATCGTTAATGTTAGACAAAAGAGGGTCTAGCAACCTGGTAAGTATTGTGAATTCATTTTGCTCTTTAAAGGAATTCTGCCTACTTCTCACTGTTTTCCTGGATGAGAAACATCACCTTTGTGCTGAGTCACCGCATTCAAGTGAAAGGGAGAAGCACTGTAGCTCTTGTAAGAGAAGGATTAATGTTACAAGCAAGAGGGTCTTGCACTTTGTTAAGCATGGTGAACTGTGTTAGTTTTTGAAAGGAACGCTGCCTAACCTTCAGCCTTTTCATGGGTGAGAAACATAACTTTTGTGGAAAATCACCGCATACAAGTGAATGGGAGAAAAACTGCAGTTTTTTAAGAGAATCGTTTTATGTTAGAAACAAGAGGGTCTAGCAACATGGTTAGTATGGTGAATTCAGTTTGCTCTTTAAAGGAGTACTGCCTACCTCTCAGTGTTTCCTGGATCAGCAACATCACCTTTCTGCTGAATCTCCCCATTCAAGTGAAAGGGAAACGCTGCAGCTCTTATAAGAGAAGCATTCATACTAAAAGCAAGAGGGTCTTGCACCTCGTTAAGCATGGTGAACTGTGTTAGTTTTTGAAAGGAACGCATACTAACCTTCAGCCATTTCATGGGTGAGAAACATAACCTTTGTGCAAAATCACCGCATACAAGTGAAAGGGAGAAAAACTGCAGTTGTTTAAGAAAATCCTTGTATGTTAGAAACAAGAGGGTCTAGCAACATGGTTAGGATGGTGAATTCAGTTTGCTCTTTAAAGGAGTACAGCCTTGCTCTCAGGGTTTCCTGGATCAGCAACATAACCTTTCTGCTGAATCTCCCCATTCAAGTGAAAGGGAGAAGCACTGCAACTCTTGCAAGAGAAGCATTAATGTTACAAGGAACAGGGCCTTGCACCTTGTTAAGCAGTTTGAACTGAGTTAGCTTTTGAAAGGAATGTTGCCCAACTGTCAACATTTTCATGGGTGAGGATCTTCAACTTTGTGCAAAATCACCACATACAAGTAAAGGGGAGAAAAACTGCAAGTTTGTAATAGAATCTTTAATGTTAGACAAAAGAGGATCTAGCAACCTGGTTAGTATTCTGAATTCATTTTGCTCTTTAAAGGAATTCTGCCTACTTCTCACCGTTTCCCTGGATGAGCAACATAACCTTTGTGCTGAATCACCGCATTCAAGTGAAAGGGAGAAGCACTGCAGCTCTTGCAAGAGAAGCATTAATGTTACAAGCAACAGGGCCTTGCACCTTGTTAAGCATGGTGAACTGAGTTAGCTTTTGAAAGGAATGCTGCCCAACTGTCAGCATTTTCATGGGTGAGGATATTCATCTTTGTGCAAAATCACCACATACAGGTAAATGGGAGAAAGACTCCAGGTTTGTAAGAGAATCGTTAATGTTAGACAAAAGAGGGTCTAGCAACCTGGTAAGTATTGTGAATTCATTTTGCTCTTTAAAGGAATTCTGCCTACTTCTCACTGTTTTCCTGGATGAGAAACATCACCTTTGTGCTGAGTCACCGCATTCAAGTGAAAGGGAGAAGCACTGTAGCTCTTGTAAGAGAAGGATTAATGTTACAAGCAAGAGGGTCTTGCACTTTGTTAAGCTTGGTGAACTGTGTTAGTTTTTGAAAGGAACGCTGCCTAACCTTCAGCCTTTTCATGGGTGAGAAACATAACTTTTGTGGAAAATCACCACATTCAAGTGAATGGGAGAAAAACTGCAGTTTTTTAAGAGAATCGTTTTATGTTAGAAACAAGAGGGTCTAGCAACATGGTTAGTATGGTGAATTCACTTTGCTCTTTTTTTTTTTTTTCCATTTTTCTTTTATTATTCATATGTGCATACAAGGCTTGGTTCATTTCTCCCCCCTGCCCCCACCCCCTCCCTTACCACCCACTCCACCCCCTCCCGCTCCCCCTCCTCAATACCCAGCAGAAACTATTTTGCCCTTATCTCTAATTTTGTTGTAGAGAGAGTATAAGCAATAATAGGAAGGAACAAGGGGTTTTGCTGGTTGAGATAAGGATAGCTATACAGGGCATTGACTCACATTGATTTCCTGTGTGTGGGTGTTACCTTCTAGGTTAATTCTTTTTGATCTAACCTTTTCTCTAGTTCCTGGTCCCCTTTTCCTATTGGCCTCAGTTGCTTTAAGGTATCTGCTTTAGTTTCTCTGCGTTAAGGGCAACAAATGCTAGCTAGTTTTTTAGGTGTCTTACCTATCCTCACCCCTCCCTTGTGTGCTCTCGCTTTTATCATGTGCTCATAGTCCAATCCCCTTGTTGTGTTTGCCCTTGATCTAATGTCCACATATGAGGGAGAACATACGATTTTTGGTCTTTTGAGCCAGGCTAACCTCACTCAGAATGATGTTCTCCAATTCCATCCATTTACCAGCGAATGATAACATTTCGTTCTTCTTCATGGCTGCATAGAATTCCATTGTGTATAGGTACCACATTTTCTTAATCCATTCGTCAGTGCTGGGACATCTTGGCTGTTTCCATAACTTGGCTATTGTGAATAGTGCCGCAATAAACATGGATGTGCAGGTGCCTCTGGAGTAACAGTCTTTTGGGTATATCCCCAAGAGTGGTATTGCTGGATCAAATGGTAGATCGATGTCCATCTTTTTAAGTAGCCTCCAAACTTTTTTCCAGAGTGGTTGTACTAGTCTACATTCCCACCAACAGTGTAAAAGGGTTCCTTTTTCCCCACATCCTCGCCAACACCTGTTGTTGGTGGTGTTGCTGATGATGGCTATTCTCACAGGGGTGAGGTGGAATCTTAGTGTGGTTTTAATTTGCATTTCCTTTATTGCTAGAGATGGTGAGCATTTTTTCATGTGTTTTCTGGCCATTTGAATTTCTTCTTTTGAGAAAGTTCTGTTTAGTTCACATGCCCATTTCTTTATTGGTTCATTAGTTTTGGGAGAATTTAGTTTTTTAAGTTCCCTGTATATTCTGGTTATCAGTCCTTTGTCTGATGTATAATTGGCAAATATTTTCTCCCACTCTGTGGGTGTTCTCTTCAGTTTAGAGACCATTTCTTTTGATGAACAGAAGCTTTTTAGTTTTATGAGGTCCCATTTATCTATGCTATCTCTTAGTTGCTGTGCTGCTGGGGTTTCATTGAGAAAGTTTTTACCTATACCTACTAACTCCAGAGTATTTCCTACTTTTTCTTGTATCAACTTAAGAGTTTGGGGTCTGATATTAAGATCCTTGATCCATTTTGAGTTAATCTTGGTATAGGGTGATATACATGGATCTAGTTTCAGTTTTTTGCAGACTGCTAACCAGTTTTCCCAGCAGTTTTTGTTGAAGAGGCTGCTATTTCTCCATCGTATATTTTTAGCTCCTTTGTCAAAGATAAGTTGCTCATAGTTGTGTGGCTTCATATCTGGATCCTCTATTCTGTTCCACTGGTCTTCATGTCTGTTTTTGTGCCAGTACCATGCTGTTTTTATTGTTATTGCTTTGTAATATAGTTTGAAGTCAGGTATTGTGATACCTCCTGCATTGTTCTTTTGACTGAGTATTGCCTTGGCTATTCGTGGCCTCTTGTGTTTCCATATAAATTTCACAGTAGATTTTTCAATCTCTTTAATGAATGTCATTGGAATTTTGATGGGAATTGCATTAAACATGTAGATTACTTTGGGGAGTATCGACATTTTTACTATGTTGATTCTACCAATCCATGAGCATGGGAGATCTCTCCACTTTCTATAGTCTTCCTCAATCTCTTTCTTCAGAAGTGTATAGTTTTCCTTGTAGAGGTCTTTCACATCTTTTGTTAGGTTTACACCTAGGTATTTGATTTTTTTTGAGGCTATTGTAAATGGAATTGTTTTCATACATTCTTTTTCCGTTTGCTCATTGTTAGTGTATAGAAATGCTAATGATTTTTCTATGTTGATTTTATATCCTGCTACTTTGCTATAGCTATTGATGATGTCTAGAAGCTTCTGAGTAGAGTTTTTTGGGTCTTTAAGGTATAGGATCATGTCGTCTGCAAATAGGGATATTTTGACAGTTTCTTTACCTATTTGTATTCCTTTTATTCCTTCTTCTTGCCTAATTGCTCTGGCTAGGAATTCCAGTACTATGTTGAATAGGAGTGGAGATAGTGGGCATCCTTGTCTGGTTCCTGATTTTAGAGGGAACGGTTTTAATTTTTCTCCGTTAAGTATAATGCTGGCTGTAGGTTTGTCATATATAGCTTTTATAATGTTGAGGAACTTTCCTTCTATTCCTAGTTTTCTTAGAGCTTTTATCATGAAATGATGTTGGATCTTATCAAAGGCTTTTTCTGCGTCTATTGAGATGATCAAGTGGTTTTTGTCTTTGCTTCTGTTAATGTGGTTTATTACGTTTATTGATTTTCGTATGTTGAACCACCCCTGCATCCCTGGGATGAAGCCTACCTGGTCATGGTGGATAATCTTTTTGATGTGTTGCTGAATTCGGTTTGCCATTATTTTGTTGAGGATTTTTGCATCAATGTTCATTAAGGAGATTGGCCTATAGTTCTCCTTTTTGGAGGTGTCTTTGCCTGGTTTTGGGATAAGTGTAATAGTGGCTTCATAAAATGTGTTTGGCAGTTTTCCTTCCCTTTCTATTTCATGGAACAGTTTAAGGAGGGTTGGTATCAGTTCTTCTTTAAAGGTCTGATAGAATTCAGCAGAGAATCCATCAGGTCCTGGACTTTTCTTTTTGGGGAGACTCTTGATTGCTGCTTCAATTTCATTTTGTGTTATAGGTCTATTCAGGTGATTAATTTCCTCTTGGTTCAGTTTTGGATGATCATATGTATCTAGAAATCTGTCCATTTCTTTTAGATTTTCAAATTTATTTGAATATAGGTTCTCAAAGTAGTCTCTGATGATTTCCTGGATTTCCATGGTGTTTGTTGTTATCTCCCCTTTTGCATTCCTGATTCTACTAATTTGGGTTTTTTCTCTCCTCATTTTAGTCAGGTTTGCCAGGGGTCTATCGATCTTGTTTATTTTTTCAAAGAACCAACTTTTTGTTTCATTAATTCTTTGTATGGTTTTTTTGGTTTCTATTTCGTTGATTTCAGCTCTTATTTTTATTATTTCTCTCCTTCTATTTGTTTTGGGATTTGCTTGTTCTTGTTTTTCTAGGAGTTTGAGATGTATCATTAGGTCATTGATTTGGGATCTTTCAATCTTTTTAATATATGCACTCATGGCTATAAACTTTCCTCTCAAGACTGCCTTAGCTGTGTCCCATAGGTTCCGGTAGGTTGTGTTTTCATTTTCATTGACTTCTAGGAACTTTTTAATTTCCTCTTTTATTGCATCAATGATCCATTCTTCATTAAGTAATGAGTTATTTAGTTTCCAGCTGTTTGCATGTTTTTTGTCTTTACTTTTGTTGTTGAGTTCTACTTTTACTGCATTGTGGTCAGATAGTATGCACGGTATTATTTCTATTTTCTTATATTTGCTGAGGCTTGCTTTGTGCCCTAGGATATGATCTATTTTGGAGAAGGTTCCATGGGCTGCTGAGAAGAATGTATATTGTGTAGAGGTTGGATGAAATGTTCTATAGACATCTACTAGGTCCACTTGATCTATTGCATATTTTAGATCTTGGATTTCTTTATTGAGTTTTTGTTTGGATGACCTATCTATTGATGATAATGGAGTGTTAAAGTCTCCCACAACCACTGTGTTGGCGTTTATATATGCTTTTAGGTCTTTTAGGGTATGTTTGATGAAATTGGGTGCGTTGACATTGGGTGCGTACAGATTGATGATTATTATTTCCTTTTGGTCTATTTCCCCTTTTATTAGTATGGAATGTCCTTCTTTGTCTCGTTTGATCAATGTAGGTTTGAAGTCTACTTTGTCAGAGATAAGTATTGCTACTCCTGCTTGTTTTTGGGGGCCATTAGCTTGGTAAATCTTCTTCCAGCCTTTCATCCTAAGCATATGCTTATTTCTGTCGGTGAGATGAGTCTCCTGTAAGCAACAAATTGTTGGATCTTCTTTTTTAATCCATTTTGTCAAACGGTGTCTTTTGATGGGTGAATTAAGTCCATTGACATTAAGTGTTAGTACTGATAGGTATGTGGTGATTCCTGCCATTTAGTTATCTTAGTTGTTTGAAGGTTTGATTGTGTGTACCTAACTTGATGTTACTCTCTACTGTCTTGCTTTTTCTTATCCTGTGGTTTGGTGCTGCCTGCCTTTTCATGGTTAAGTTGGGTGTCACTTTCTGTGTGCAGGATCCCTTGCAGAATCTTTTGTAATGGTGGCTTTGTGGTCACATATTGTTTTAGTTTCTGCTTATCATGGAAGACTTTTATTGCTCCATCTATTTTGAATGATAGCTTTGCTGGGTAGAGTATCCTGGGGTTGAAGTTATTTTCATTCAGTGCCCGGAAGATCTCACCCCACGCTCTTCTTGCTTTTAATGTTTCTGTTGAGAAGTCTGCTGTGATTTTGATGGGTTTACCTTTGTATGTTACTTGTTTTTTCTCTCTTGCAGCCTTCAATATTCTTTCCTTAGTTTCTGAACTTGTTGTTTTAATGATGATATGTCGTGGAGTAGTTCTATTTTGATCTGGTCTGTTTGGTGTCCTGGAGGCCTCTTGCATTTGTATGGGAATATCTTTCTCTAGATTTGGGAAATTTTCCATTATTATTTTGTTGAATATATTACGCATTCCCTTCGCTTGCACCTCTTCTCCTTCTTCGATGCCCATGATTCTCAAGTTTGGTCTTTTGATGGAGTCGGTGAGTTCTTGCATTTTCTTTTCACAGGTCTTGAGTTGTTTAATTAATAGTTCTTCGGTTTTTCCTTTAATTACCATTTCATCTTCAAGTTCTGAGATTCTGTCTTCTGTTTGTTCTATTCTGCTGGATTGGCTTTCCGTTTTGTTTTGCAGTTCTGTTTCGTTCTTTTTTCTGAGGTTTTCCATATCCTGGCTGTTTTCTTCTTTATTGTTGTCTATTTTTGTCCTGAGTTCATTTATCCATTTATTCATTGTGTTCTCTCTTTCACTTTGGTGTTTATACAGTGCTTCTATGGTTTCCTTTATTTCTTCTTTTGCTTTTTCAAATTCTCTATTTTTATTGTCTTGGAATTTCTTGAGTGTCTCCTGTACATTTTGGTTGACCCTATCCAGTATCATCTCTATAAAATTCTCATTGAGTACTTGTAGTATGTCTTCTTTTAAATTATTCTTGTAGGCTTCATTGGGTCCTTTGGCATAGTTTATCTTCATTTTGTTGGAGTCTGGCTCTGAGTTTCTGTTCTCTTCATTCCCCTCTGGTTCCTGTACTAATTTTTTGCTGTGGGGAAACTGGTTTCCTTGTTTTTTCTGTCTTCCTGTCATTGTCCTTGGTGTTGTTACTGTCCCTGTACTGTGTGTAATTAAGTATTTTCTAGCTTGTAATAATAACAATGGTAATATTGAGAACGGAAGAGTGAGCTGAGATGGAAAGCAAGAAGTTAAAGAAAAGGGGAAAACAAATATACAGACAAGAGGGAGAAAGCAGAACAAGGTATCAGACAAGAGAGTTTCAAAGGTATAAACAGGGAGTGTTAGTGTACTAATCGACAGTAAGCTGAACAGACAATAGAGAGACAGAGAGAGGATTGAAAATCAAAGATAAAAAAAATAAAAAATAAGTATATGAAAGTAATATCTGTTTATAAAAATGAATTAAAATAAAATGGAAAATAGGAAATTAAAAAAAAAAAAAAAAAAAAAAAACCAAAAAACTTCCAAGTTTATATGCAATGCAATTTCAGTCTTAATAATTTGGATGTCCGTCTTAATCTCCAGTCCTGGAGTTGGTGCCTCAGATGTTGTTCTGTAGTTGTCTCATCAAAGGGGATGCATAAAGTAGAACAAAACTACACTCACACACACACAGAAGAAAAAATAAAAAAAAAAGCCCCACCAAGTGTCCCCAGTTCAAATGCAATAGTTTCAGTAAGTTTTTCGGCTTGCAGGTGTAATTCGGTTGTTCTCTCATCAAAGGTAGGGAGAAAAAGAAAAAAACGCGTCTGGAGGCAGTTCTGAGAGTGGTATCTGCAACTGTGGTTTGCCTGCCTGCTGCTCTCCGCCTGTAGCTGGAGGCGTTATTTATGCAGATCTCTGGGGTGAGCTAGCGCTCACCTGGTCCCAGAGGCTTTGTTTGCTCAGAGTTCTCCTGTGCGGGGGAGGGGGGCCTCTGCTACAGGCTTTTCCCTTTCCAAGCACTGGGAAAGGCGACACTGCCCCGCGTTGTCAGGCCTGCGTGTTTATTTACAGTTCACGTGGGAAGTGGGTCTTCCCTCCTCTCACAAGCGTCCCTGCTCCTGGTTGCTGGGCGCGGGCCCCGCTCCCGCCAGAGGCTCTCCGGCCCGCCCGGCTCGTTTATTTACAGTCCCGGGAAGGATTCCCTTCCCCCAATCTTCAGCGCTCAGGGCGCCCCACCCTCTTTCCAGCGTGTCTTAACTGTTCTTATTGCTTAGTACTCAGTTTCTCTTTTTTTCCCGGGTGGAGGTCAGTCTGTCCAGGGGGCTATGCTGCTCTGGCCCAGGCTTGTCTGTGGGGGAACCGCGGTACCGCGAAGCTCACCTGGTCCGCGTCTTCCCAAGCCGTATGGGCGCCGGCCACTGGCGGCCCGGGGGCCTCCTCGGTTCTCCGTTTAACGTGAAGTGGAGATTCTCTGCGCCGGCTGGAGATGTGGAGGAGTCAAAGTTATGCCTTTTCTCGGTGATTATGCCTGCAAAGTGTGTCTCCAGCGTCTCTCCAAGATTTCACTATAGGAGGCTCGCTTTCTGCTTCCTACCTCTAGCGGCCATCTTGGAATCTCTCCACTTTGCTCTTTAAAGGAGTACTGCCTACCTCTCAGTGTTTCCTGGATCAGCAACATCACCTTTCTGCTGAATCTCCCCTTTCAAGTGAAAGGGAAACGCTGCAGCTCTTATAAGAGAAGCATTCATACTAAAAGCAAGAGGGTCTTGCACCTCGTTAAGCATGGTGAACTGTGTTAGTTTTTGAAAGGAACGCATACTAACCTTCAGCCATTTCATGGGTGAGAAACATAACCTTTGTGCAAAATCACCGTATACAAGTGAAAGGGAGAAAAACTGCAGTTTTTTAAGAAAATCCTTGTATGTTAGAAACAAGAGGGTCTAGCAACATGGTTAGGATGGTGAATTCAGTTTGCTCTTTAAAGGAGTACTGCCTTGCTCTCAGGGTTTCCTGGATCAGCAACATAACCTTTCTGCTGAATCTCCCCATTCAAGTGAAAGGGAGAAGCACTGCAACTCTTGCAAGAGAAGCATTAATGTTACAAGGAACAGGGCCTTGCACCTTGTTAAGCATTTTGAACTGAGTTAGGTTTTGAAAGGAATGCTGCCCAACTGTCAGCATTTTCATGGGTGAGGATCTTCAACTTTGTGCAAAATCACCACATACAAGTAAAGGGGAGAAAAACTGCAAGTTTGTAATAGAATCTTTAATGTTAGACAAAAGAGGATCAAGCAACCTGGTTAGTATTGTGAATTCATTTTGCTCTTTAAAGGAATTCTGCCTACTTCTCACCGTTTCCCTGGATGAGCAACATAACCTTTGTGCTGAATCACCGTATTCAAGTGAAAGGGAAAAGCACTGTAGCTCTTGTAAGAGAAGGATTAATTTGACAAGCAAGACGGTCTTGCACCTTGTTAAGCATGGTGAACTGTGTTAGTTTTTGAAAGGAATGCTGCCTAACCTTCAGCCTTTTCATGGGTGAGGAACATAAACTTTGTGCAACATCACCGCCTAAAAGTGAATGGGAGAAAAACTGCAGTTTTTTAGGAGAATCCTTTTATGTTAGAAACAAGAGGGTCTAGCAACATGGTTAGTATGGTGAATTCAGTTTGCTGTTTAAAGGAGTACTTCCTAGCTCTCAGTGTTTCCTGGATCAGCAACATCACCTTTCTGCTGAATCTCCCTTTTCAGGTGAATGGGAGAAGCACCGTAGCTCTTGTAAGAGAAGCATTAATGCACCTTGTTAAGCATGGTGAACTGAGTTAGCTTTTGAAAGAAACGCTGCCCAACTGTCAGCGTTTTCATGGATGAAGATCTTCAACATTGTGCTAAATCACCGCATACAAGTAAATGGGAGAAAAACTGCAGGTTTCTAAGAGAATCTTTAATGTTAGGAAAAAGAGGGTCGAGCAACATGGTTAACATTTTGAAGTCAGTTTGCTCTTCAAGGGACTACTGCATAACTCTGAGTGTTTTCCTGGATGAGCAACATCACCTTTCTGCTGAATCACCCCATTCAAGTGAAAGGGAGAAGCACTGCAGCTCTTGCAAGAGAAGCATTAATGTTACAAGCAACAGGGCCTTGCACCTTGTTAAGCATGGTGAACTGAGTTAGCTTTTGAAAGGAATGCAGCCCAACTGTCAGCATTTTCATGGGTGAGGATCTTCAACTTTGTGCAAAATCACCACCTACAGGTAAATGGGAGAAAGATTCCAGGTTTGTAAGAGAATCTTTAATGTTAGACAAAAGAGGGTCTAGCAACCTGGTTAGTATTGTGAATTCATTTTGCTCTTTAAAGGAATTCTGCCTACTTCTCACTGTTTTCCTGGATGAGAAACATCACCTTTGTGCTGAATCACCACATTCAAGTGAAAGGGAGAAGCACTGTAGCTCTTGTAAGAGAAGGATTAATGTTACAAGCAAGAGGGTCTTGCACTTTGTTAAGCATGGTGAACTGTGTTAGTTTTTGAAAGGAACGCTGCCTAACCTTCAGCCTTTTCATGGGTGAGAAACATAACTTTTGTGGAAAATCACCGCATACAAGTGAATGGGAGAAAAACTGCAGTTTTTTAAGAGAATCGTTTTATGTTAGAAACAAGAGGATCTAGCAACATGGTTAGTATGGTGAATTCAGTTTGCTCTTTAAAGGAGTACTGCCTACCTCTCAGTGTTTCCTGGATCAGCAACATCACCTTTCTGCTGAATCTCCCCATTCAAGTGAAAGGGAAACGCTGCAGCTCTTATAAGAGAAGCATTCATACTAAAAGCAAGAGGGTCTTGCACCTCGTTAAGCATGGTGAACTGTGTTAGTTTTTGAAAGGAACGCATACTAACCTTCAGCCATTTCATGGGTGAGAAACATAACCTTTGTGCAAAATCACCGCATACAAGTGAAAGGGAGAAAAACTGCAGTTGTTTAAGAAAATCCTTGTATGTTAGAAACAAGAGGGTCTAGCAACATGGTTAGGATGGTGAATTCAGTTTGCTCTTTAAAGGAGTACAGCCTTGCTCTCAGGGTTTCCTGGATCAGCAACATAAACTTTCTGCTGAATCTCCCCATTCAAGTGAAAGGGAGAAGCACTGCAACTCTTGCAAGAGAAGCATTAATGTTACAAGGAACAGGGCCTTGCACCTTGTTAAGCAGTTTGAACTGAGTTAGCTTTTGAAAGGAATGTTGCCCAACTGTCAACATTTTCATGGGTGAGGATCTTCAACTTTGTGCAAAATCACCACATACAAGTAAAGGGGAGAAAAACTGCAAGTTTGTAATAGAATCTTTAATGTTAGACAAAAGAGGATCTAGCAACCTGGTTAGTATTGTGAATTCATTTTGCTCTTTAAAGGAATTCTGCCTACTTCTCACCGTTTCCCTGGATGAGCAACATAACCTTTGTGCTGAATCACCGCATTCAAGTGAAAGGGAAAAGCACTGTAGCTCTTGTAAGAGAAGGATTAATTTGACAAGCAAGACGGTCTTGCACCTTGTTAAGCATGGTGAACTGTGTTAGTTTTTGAAAGGAATGCTGCCTAACCTTCAGCCTTTTCATGGGTGAGGAACATAAACTTTGTGCAACATCACCGCCTAAAAGTGAATGGGAGAAAAACTGCAGTTTTTTAGGAGAATCCTTTTATGTTAGAAACAAGAGGGTCTAGCAACATGGTTAGTATGGTGAATTCAGTTTGCTGTTTAAAGGAGTACTTCCTAGCTCTCAGTGTTTCCTGGATCAGCAACATCACCTTTCTGCTGAATCTCCCTTTTCAGGTGAATGGGAGAAGCACCGTAGCTCTTGTAAGAGAAGCATTAATGCACCTTGTTAAGCATGGTGAACTGAGTTAGCTTTTGAAAGAAACGCTGCCCAACTGTCAGCGTTTTCATGGATGAAGATCTTCAACATTGTGCTAAATCACCGCATACAAGTAAATGGGAGAAAAACTGCAGGTTTCTAAGAGAATCTTTAATGTTAGGAAAAAGAGGGTCGAGCAACATGGTTAACATTTTGAAGTCAGTTTGCTCTTCAAGGGACTACTGCATAACTCTGAGTGTTTTCCTGGATGAGCAACATCACCTTTCTGCTGAATCACCCCATTCAAGTGAAAGGGAGAAGCACTGCAGCTCTTGCAAGAGAAGCATTAATGTTACAAGCAACAGGGCCTTGCACCTTGTTAAGCATGGTGAACTGAGTTAGCTTTTGAAAGGAATGCTGCCCGTCAGCATTTTCATGGGTGAGGATCTTCATCTTTGTGCAAAATCACCACATACAGGTAAATGGGAGAAAGACTCCAGGTTTGTAAGAGAATCGTTAATGTTAGACAAAAGAGGGTCTAGCAACCTGGTAAGTATTGTGAATTCATTTTGCTCTTTAAAGGAATTCTGCCTACTTCTCACTGTTTTCCTGGATGAGAAACATCACCTTTGTGCTGAGTCACCGCATTCAAGTGAAAGGGAGAAGCACTGTAGCTCTTGTAAGAGAAGGATTAATGTTACAAGCAAGAGGGTCTTGCACTTTGTTAAGCTTGGTGAACTTTGTTAGTTTTTGAAAGGAACGCTGCCTAACCTTCAGCCTTTTCATGGGTGAGAAACATAACTTTTGTGGAAAATCACCGCATTCAAGTGAATGGGAGAAAAACTGCAGTTTTTTAAGAGAATCGTTTTATGTTAGAAACAAGAGGGTCTAGCAACATGGTTAGTATGGTGAATTCACTTTGCTCTTTAAAGGAGTACTGCCTACCTCTCAGTGTTTCCTGGATCAGCAACATCACCTTTCTGCTGAATCTCCCCATTCAAGTGAAAGGGAAACGCTGCAGCTCTTATAAGAGAAGCATTCATACTAAAAGCAAGAGGGTCTTGTACCTCGTTAAGCATGGTGAACTGTGTTAGTTTTTGAAAGGAACGCATACTAACCTTCAGCCATTTCATGGGTGAGAAACATAACCTTTGTGCAAAATCACCGTATACAAGTGAAAGGGAGAAAAACTGCAGTTTTTTAAGAAAATCCTTGTATGTTAGAAACAAGAGGGTCTAGCAACATGGTTAGGATGGTGAATTCAGTTTGCTCTTTAAAGGAGTACTGCCTTGCTCTCAGGGTTTCCTGGATCAGCAACATAACCTTTCTGCTGAATCTCCCCATTCAAGTGAAAGGGAGAAGCACTGCAACTCTTGCAAGAGAAGCATTAATGTTACAAGGAACAGGGCCTTGCACCTTGTTAAGCATTTTGAACTGAGTTAGCTTTTGAAAGGAATGCTGCGCAACTGTCAGCATTTTCATGGGTGAGGATCTTCAACTTTGTGCAAAATCACCACATACAAGTAAAGGGGAGAAAAACTGCAAGTTTGTAATAGAATCTTTAATGTTAGACAAAAGAGGATCAAGCAACCTGGTTAGTATTGTGAATTCATTTTGCTCTTTAAAGGAATTCTGCCTACTTCTCACCGTTTCCCTGGATGAGCAACATAACCTTTGTGCTGAATCACCGCATTCAAGTGAAAGGGAAAATCACTGTAGCTCTTGTAAGAGAAGGATTAATTTGACAAGCAAGACGGTCTTGCACCTTGTTAAGCATGGTGAACTGTGTTAGTTTTTGAAAGGAATGCTGCCTAACCTTCAGCCTTTTCATGGGTGAGGAACATAAACTTTGTGCAACATCACCGCCTAAAAGTGAATGGGAGAAAAACTGCAGTTTTCTAGGAGAATCCTTTTATGTTAGAAACAAGAGGGTCTAGCAACATGGTTAGTATGGTGAATTCAGTTTGCTGTTTAAAGGAGTACTTCCTAGCTCTCAGTGTTTCCTGGATCAGCAACATCACCTTTCTGCTGAATCTCCCTTTTCAGGTGAATGGGAGAAGCACCGTAGCTCTTGTAAGAGAAGCATTAATGCACCTTGTTAAGCATGGTGAACTGAGTTAGCTTTTGAAAGAAACGCTGCCCAACTGTCAGCGTTTTCATGGATGAAGATCTTCAACATTGTGCTAAATCACCGCATACAAGTAAATGGGAGAAAAACTGCAGGTTTCTAAGAGAATCTTTAATGTTAGGAAAAAGAGGGTCGAGCAACATGGTTAACATTTTGAAGTCAGTTTGCTCTTCAAGGGACTACTGCATAACTCTGAGTGTTTTCCTGGATGAGCAACATCACCTTTCTGCTGAATCACCCCATTCAAGTGAAAGGGAGAAGCACTGCAGCTCTTGCAAGAGAAGCATTAATGTTACAAGCAACAGGGCCTTGCACCTTGTTAAGCATGGTGAACTGAGTTAGCTTTTGAAAGGAATGCTGCCCAACTGTCAGCATTTTCATGGGTGAGGATCTTCATCTTTGTGCAAAATCACCACATACAGGTAAATGGGAGAAAGACTCCAGGTTTGTAAGAGAATCGTTAATGTTAGACAAAAGAGGGTCTAGCAACCTGGTAAGTATTGTGAATTCATTTTGCTCTTTAAAGGAATTCTGCCTACTTCTCACTGTTTTCCTGGATGAGAAACATCACCTTTGTGCTGAGTCACCGCATTCAAGTGAAAGGGAGAAGCACTGTAGCTCTTGTAAGAGAAGGATTAATGTTACAAGCAAGAGGGTCTTGCACTTTGTTAAGCATGGTGAACTGTGTTAGTTTTTGAAAGGAACGCTGCCTAACCTTCAGCCTTTTCATGGGTGAGAAACATAACTTTTGTGGAAAATCACCGCATACAAGTGAATGGGAGAAAAACTGCAGTTTTTTAAGAGAATCGTTTTATGTTAGAAACAAGAGGGTCTAGCAACATGGTTAGTATGGTGAATTCAGTTTGCTCTTTAAAGGAGTACTGCCTACCTCTCAGTGTTTCCTGGATCAGCAACATCACCTTTCTGCTGAATCTCCCCATTCAAGTGAAAGGGAAACGCTGCAGCTCTTATAAGAGAAGCATTCATACTAAAAGCAAGAGGGTCTTGCACCTCGTTAAGCATGGTGAACTGTGTTAGTTTTTGAAAGGAACGCATACTAACCTTCAGCCATTTCATGGGTGAGAAACATAACCTTTGTGCAAAATCACCGCATACAAGTGAAAGGGAGAAAAACTGCAGTTTTTTAAGAAAATCCTTGTATGTTAGAAACAAGAGGGTCTAGCAACATGGTTAGGATGGTGAATTCAGTTTGCTCTTTAAAGGAGTACTGCCTTGCTCTCAGGGTTTCCTGGATCAGCAACATAACCTTTCTGCTGAATCTCCCCATTCAAGTGAAAGGGAGAAGCACTGCAACTCTTGCAAGAGAAGCATTAATGTTACAAGGAACAGGGCCTTGCACCTTGTTAAGCAGTTTGAACTGAGTTAGCTTTTGAAAGGAATGCTGCCCAACTGTCAGCATTTTCATGGGTGAGGATCTTCAACTTTGTGCAAAATCACCACATACAAGTAAAGGGGAGAAAAACTGCAAGTTTGTAATAGAATCTTTAATGTTAGACAAAAGAGGATCAAGCAACCTGGTTAGTATTGTGAATTCATTTTGCTCTTTAAAGGAATTCTGCCTACTTCTCACCGTTTCCCTGGATGAGCAACATAACCTTTGTGCTGAATCACCGCATTCAAGTGAAAGGGAAAAGCACTGTAGCTCTTGTAAGAGAAGGATTAATTTGACAAGCAAGACGGTCTTGCACCTTGTTAAGCATGGTGAACTGTGTTAGTTTTTGAAAGGAATGCTGCCTAACCTTCAGCCTTTTCATGTTTGAGGAACATAAACTTTGTGCAACATCACCGCCTAAAAGTGAATGGGAGAAAAACTGCAGTTTTCTAGGAGAATCCTTTTATGTTAGAAACAAGAGGGTCTAGCAACATGGTTAGTATGGTGAATTCAGTTTGCTGTTTAAAGGAGTACTTCCTAGCTCTCAGTGTTTCCTGGATCAGCAACATCACCTTTCTGCTGAATCTCCCTTTTCAGGTGAATGGGAGAAGCACCGTAGCTCTTGTAAGAGAAGCATTAATGCACCTTGTTAAGCATGGTGAACTGAGTTAGCTTTTGAAAGAAACGCTGCCCAACTGTCAGCGTTTTCATGGATGAAGATCTTCAACATTGTGCTAAATCACCGCATACAAGTAAATGGGAGAAAAACTGCAGGTTTCTAAGAGAATCTTTAATGTTAGGAAAAAGAGGGTCGAGCAACATGGTTAACATTTTGAAGTCAGTTTGCTCTTCAAGGGACTACTGCATAACTCTGAGTGTTTTCCTGGATGAGCAACATCACCTTTCTGCTGAATCACCCCATTCAAGTGAAAGGGAGAAGCACTGCAGCTCTTGCAAGAGAAGCATTAATGTTACAAGCAACAGGGCCTTGCACCTTGTTTAGCATGGTGAACTGAGTTAGCTTTTGAAAGGAATGCTGCCCAACTGTCAGCATTTTCATGGGTGAGGATCTTCATCTTTGTGCAAAATCACCACATACAGGTAAATGGGAGAAAGACTCCAGGTTTGTAAGAGAATCGTTAATGTTAGACAAAAGAGGGTCTAGCAACCTGGTAAGTATTGTGAATTCATTTTGCTCTTTAAAGGAATTCTGCCTACTTCTCACTGTTTTCCTGGATGAGAAACATCACCTTTGTGCTGAGTCACCGCATTCAAGTGAAAGGGAGAAGCACTGTAGCTCTTGTAAGAGAAGGATTAATGTTACAAGCAAGAGGGTCTTGCACTTTGTTAAGCATGGTGAACTGTGTTAGTTTTTGAAAGGAACGCTGCCTAACCTTCAGCCTTTTCATGGGTGAGAAACATAACTTTTGTGGAAAATCACCGCATACAAGTGAATGGGAGAAAAACTGCAGTTTTTTAAGAGAATCGTTTTATGTTAGAAACAAGAGGGTCTAGCAACATGGTTAGTATGGTGAATTCAGTTTGCTCTTTAAAGGAGTACTGCCTACCTCTCAGTGTTTCCTGGATCAGCAACATCACCTTTCTGCTGAATCTCCCCATTCAAGTGAAAGGGAAACGCTGCAGCTCTTATAAGAGAAGCATTCATACTAAAAGCAAGAGGGTCTTGCACCTCGTTAAGCATGGTGAACTGTGTTAGTTTTTGAAAGGAACGCATACTAACCTTCAGCCATTTCATGGGTGAGAAACATAACCTTTGTGCAAAATCACCGCATACAAGTGAAAGGGAGAAAAACTGCAGTTTTTTAAGAAAATCCTTGTATGTTAGAAACAAGAGGGTCTAGCAACATGGTTAGGATGGTGAATTCAGTTTGCTCTTTAAAGGAGTACTGCCTTGCTCTCAGGGTTTCCTGGATCAGCAACATAACCTTTCTGCTGAATCTCCCCATTCAAGTGAAAGGGAGAAGCACTGCAACTCTTGCAAGAGAAGCATTAATGTTACAAGGAACAGGGCCTTGCACCTTGTTAAGCAGTTTGAACTGAGTTAGCTTTTGAAAGGAATGCTGCCCAACTGTCAGCATTTTCATGGGTGAGGATCTTCAACTTTGTGCAAAATCACCACCTACAGGTAAATGGGAAAAAGATTCCAGGTTTGTAAGAGAATCTTTAATGTTAGACAAAAGAGGGTCTACCAACCTGGTTAGTATTGTGAATTCATTCTGCTCTTTAAAGGAATTCTGCCTACTTCTCACTGTTTTCCTGGATGAGAAACATCACCTTTGTGCTGAATCACCACATTCAAGTGAAAGGGAGAAGCACTGTAGCTCTTGTAAGAGAAGGATTAATGTTACAAGCAAGAGGGTCTTGCACTTTGTTAAGCATGGTGAACTGTGTTAGTTTTTGAAAGGAACGCATACTAACCTTCAGCCATTTCATGGGTGAGAAACATAACCTTTGTGCAAAATCACCGCATACAAGTGAATGGGAGAAAAACTGCAGTTTTTTAGGAGAATCCTTTTATGTTAGAAACAAGAGGGTCTAGCAACATGGTTAGTATGGTGAATTCAGTTTGCTCTTTAAAGGAGTACTGCCTAGCTCTCAGTGTTTCCTGGATCAACAGCATCACCTTTCTGCTGAATCTCCCCATTCAAGTGAATGGGAGAAGCACTGCAGCTCATGTAAGAGAAGCATTACTGTTTCAAGTAAGAGGGCCTTGCACCTTGTTAAGCATGGTGAACTGAGTTAGCTTTTGAAAGGAATGCTGCCCAACTGTCAGCATTTTCATGGGTGAGGATCTTCATCTTTGTGCAAAATCACCACATACAGGTAAATGGGAGACAGACTCCAGGTTTGTAAGAGAATCTTTAATGTTAGACAAAAGAGGGTCTAGCAACCTGGTTAGTATTGTGAATTCATTTTGCTCTTTAAAGGAATTCTGCCTACTTCTCACTGTTTTCCTGGATGAGAAACATCACCTTTGTGCTGAATCACCGAATTCAAGTGAAAGCGAGAAGCACTGAAGCTCTTGTAAGAGAAGGATTAATGTTACAAGCAAGAGGGTCTTGCACTTTGTTAAGCATGGTGAACTGTGTTAGTTTTTGAAAGGAACGCTGCCTAACCTTCAGCCTTTTCATATGTGAGGAACATAAACATTGTTCAACATCACCGCATACAAGTGAATCGGAGAAAAACTGCAGTTTTTTAAGAGAATCCTTGTATGTTAGAAACACGACGGTCTAGCAACATGGTTAGTATGGTGAATTCAGTTTGCTCTTTAAAGGAGTAGTGAATAGCTCTCAGGGTTTCCTGGATCTTCAACATAACCTTTCTGCTGAATCTCCCCATTCAAGTGAAAGGGAGAAGCACTGCAACTCTTGCAAGAGAAACATTAATGTTACAAGGAACAGGGCCTTGCACCTTGTTAAGCATTTTGAACTGAGTTAGCTTTTGAAAGGAATGCTGCCCAACTGTCAGCATTTTCATGGGTGAGGATCTTCAACTTTGTGCAAAATCACCACATACAAGTAAATGGGATAATAACTGCAAATTTGTAATAGAATCTTTAATGTTAGACAAAAGAGGGTCTAGCAACCTGGTTAGTATTGTGAATTCATTTTGCTCTTTAAAGGAATTCTGCCTACTTCTCACTGTTTTCCTGGATGAGAAACATCACCTTTGTGCTGAATCACCGCATTCAAGTGAAAGGGAGAAGCACTGTAGCTCTTGTAAGAGAAGGATTAATTTTACAAGCAAGAGGGTCGTGCACTTTGTTAAGCATGGTGAACTGTGTTAGTTTTTGAAAGGAACGCTGCCTAACCTTCAGCATTTTCATGGGTGAGAAACATAACTTTTGTGGAAAATCACCGCATACAAGTGAATGGGAGAAAAACTGCAGTTTTTTAAGAGAATCGTTTTATGTTAGAAACAAGAGGGTCTAGCAACATGGTTAGTATGGTGAATTCAGTTTGCTCTTTAAAGGAGTACTGCCTACCTCTCAGTGTTTCCTGGATCAGCAACATCACCTTTCTGCTGAATCTCCCCATTCAAGTGAAAGGGAAACGCTGCAGCTCTTATAAGAGAAGCATTCATACTAAAAGCAAGAGGGTCTTGCACCTCGTTAAGCATGGTGAACTGTGTTAGTTTTTGAAAGGAACGCATACTAACCTTCAGCCATTTCATGGGTGAGAAACATAACCTTTGTGCAAAATCACCGCATACAAGTGAAAGGGAGAAAAACTACAGTTTTTAAAGAAAATCCTTGTATGTTAGAAACAAGAGGGTCTAGCAACATGGTTAGGATGGTGAATTCAGTTTGCTCTTTAAAGGAGTACTGCCTTGCTCTCAGGGTTTCCTGGATCAGCAACATAACCTTTCTGTTGAATCTCCCCATTCAAGTGAAAGGGAGAAGCACTGCAACTCTTGCAAGAGAAGCATTAATGTTACAAGGAACAGGGCCTTGCACCTTGTTAAGCATTTTGAACTGAGTTAGCTTTTGAAAGGAATGCTGCGCAACTGTCAGCATTTTCATGGGTGAGGATCTTCAACTTTGTGCAAAATCACCACATACAAGTAAAGGGGAGAAAAACTGCAAGTTTGTAATAGAATCTTTAATGTTAGACAAAAGAGGATCAAGCAACCTGGTTAGTATTGTGAATTCATTTTGCTCTTTAAAGGAATTCTGCCTACTTCTCACCGTTTCCCTGGATGAGCAACATAACCTTTGTGCTGAATCACCGCATTCAAGTGAAAGGGAAAAGCACTGTAGCTCTTGTAAGAGAAGGATTAATTTGACAAGCAAGACGGTCTTGCACCTTGTTAAGCATGGTGAACTGTGTTAGTTTTTGAAAGGAATGCTGCCTAACCTTCAGCCTTTTCATGGGTGAGGAACATAAACTTTGTGCAACATCACCGCCTAAAAGTGAATGGGAGAAAAACTGCAGTTTTCTAGGAGAATCCTTTTATGTTAGAAACAAGAGGGTCTAGCAACATGGTTAGTATGGTGAATTCAGTTTGCTGTTTAAAGGAGTACTTCCTAGCTCTCAGTGTTTCCTGGATCAGCAACATCACCTTTCTGCTGAATCTCCCTTTTCAGGTGAATGGGAGAAGCACCGTAGCTCTTGTAAGAGAAGCATTAATGCACCTTGTTAAGCATGGTGAACTGAGTTAGCTTTTGAAAGAAACGCTGCCCAACTGTCAGCGTTTTCATGGATGAAGATCTTCAACATTGTGCTAAATCACCGCATACAAGTAAATGGGAGAAAAACTGCAGGTTTCTAAGAGAATCTTTAATGTTAGGAAAAAGAGGGTCGAGCAACATGGTTAACATTTTGAAGTCAGTTTGCTCTTCAAGGGACTACTGCATAACTCTGAGTGTTTTCCTGGATGAGCAACATCACCTTTCTGCTGAATCACCCCATTCAAGTGAAAGGGAGAAGCACTGCAGCTCTTGCAAGAGAAGCATTAATGTTACAAGCAACAGGGCCTTGCACCTTGTTAAGCATGGTGAACTGAGTTAGCTTTTGAAAGGAATGCTGCCCAACTGTCAGCATTTTCATGGGTGAGGATCTTCATCTTTGTGCAAAATCACCACATACAGGTAAATGGGAGAAAGACTCCAGGTTTGTAAGAGAATCGTTAATGTTAGACAAAAGAGGGTCTAGCAACCTGGTAAGTATTGTGAATTCATTTTGCTCTTTAAAGGAATTCTGCCTACTTCTCACTGTTTTCCTGGATGAGAAACATCACCTTTGTGCTGAGTCACCGCATTCAAGTGAAAGGGAGAAGCACTGTAGCTCTTGTAAGAGAAGGATTAATGTTACAAGCAAGAGGGTCTTGCACTTTGTTAAGCATGGTGAACTGTGTTAGTTTTTGAAAGGAACGCTGCCTAACCTTCAGCCTTTTCATGGGTGAGAAACATAACTTTTGTGGAAAATCACCGCATACAAGTGAATGGGAGAAAAACTGCAGTTTTTTAAGAGAATCGTTTTATGTTAGAAACAAGAGGGTCTAGCAACATGGTTAGTATGGTGAATTCAGTTTGCTCTTTAAAGGAGTACTGCCTACCTCTCAGTGTTTCCTGGATCAGCAACATCACCTTTCTGCTGAATCTCCCCATTCAAGTGAAAGGGAAACGCTGCAGCTCTTATAAGAGAAGCATTCATACTAAAAGCAAGAGGGTCTTGCACCTCGTTAAGCATGGTGAACTGTGTTAGTTTTTGAAAGGAACGCATACTAACCTTCAGCCATTTCATGGGTGAGAAACATAACCTTTGTGCAAAATCACCGCATACAAGTGAAAGGGAGAAAAACTGCAGTTGTTTAAGAAAATCCTTGTATGTTAGAAACAAGAGGGTCTAGCAACATGGTTAGGATGGTGAATTCAGTTTGCTCTTTAAAGGAGTACAGCCTTGCTCTCAGGGTTTCCTGGATCAGCAACATAACCTTTCTGCTGAATCTCCCCATTCAAGTGAAAGGGAGAAGCACTGCAACTCTTGCAAGAGAAGCATTAATGTTACAAGGAACAGGGCCTTGCACCTTGTTAAGCAGTTTGAACTGAGTTAGCTTTTGAAAGGAATGTTGCCCAACTGTCAACATTTTCATGGGTGAGGATCTTCAACTTTGTGCAAAATCACCACATACAAGTAAAGGGGAGAAAAACTGCAAGTTTGTAATAGAATCTTTAATGTTAGACAAAAGAGGATCTAGCAACCTGGTTAGTATTCTGAATTCATTTTGCTCTTTAAAGGAATTCTGCCTACTTCTCACCGTTTCCCTGGATGAGCAACATAACCTTTGTGCTGAATCACCGCATTCAAGTGAAAGGGAGAAGCACTGCAGCTCTTGCAAGAGAAGCATTAATGTTACAAGCAACAGGGCCTTGCACCTTGTTAAGCATGGTGAACTGAGTTAGCTTTTGAAAGGAATGCTGCCCAACTGTCAGCATTTTCATGGGTGAGGATATTCATCTTTGTGCAAAATCACCACATACAGGTAAATGGGAGAAAGACTCCAGGTTTGTAAGAGAATCGTTAATGTTAGACAAAAGAGGGTCTAGCAACCTGGTAAGTATTGTGAATTCATTTTGCTCTTTAAAGGAATTCTGCCTACTTCTCACTGTTTTCCTGGATGAGAAACATCACCTTTGTGCTGAGTCACCGCATTCAAGTGAAAGGGAGAAGCACTGTAGCTCTTGTAAGAGAAGGATTAATGTTACAAGCAAGAGGGTCTTGCACTTTGTTAAGCTTGGTGAACTGTGTTAGTTTTTGAAAGGAACGCTGCCTAACCTTCAGCCTTTTCATGGGTGAGAAACATAACTTTTGTGGAAAATCACCACATTCAAGTGAATGGGAGAAAAACTGCAGTTTTTTAAGAGAATCGTTTTATGTTAGAAACAAGAGGGTCTAGCAACATGGTTAGTATGGTGAATTCACTTTGCTCTTTTTTTTTTTTTTTTTTTTTTTTTTCCATTTTTCTTTTATTATTCATATGTGCATACAAGGCTTGGTTCATTTCTCCCCCCTGCCCCCACCCCCTCCCTTACCACCCACTCCACCCCCTCCCGCTCCCCCTCCTCAATACCCAGCAGAAACTATTTTGCCCTTATCTCTAATTTTGTTGTAGAGAGAGTATAAGCAATAATAGGAAGGAACAAGGGGTTTTGCTGGTTGAGATAAGGATAGCTATACAGGGCATTGACTCACATTGATTTCCTGTGTGTGGGTGTTACCTTCTAGGTTAATTCTTTTTGATCTAACCTTTTCTCTAGTTCCTGGTCCCCTTTTCCTATTGGCCTCAGTTGCTTTAAGGTATCTGCTTTAGTTTCTCTGCGTTAAGGGCAACAAATGCTAGCTAGTTTTTTAGGTGTCTTACCTATCCTCACCCCTCCCTTGTGTGCTCTCGCTTTTATCATGTGCTCATAGTCCAATCCCCTTGTTGTGTTTGCCCTTGATCTAATGTCCACATATGAGGGAGAACATACGATTTTTGGTCTTTTGAGCCAGGCTAACCTCACTCAGAATGATGTTCTCCAATTCCATCCATTTACCAGCGAATGATAACATTTCGTTCTTCTTCATGGCTGCATAGAATTCCATTGTGTATAGGTACCACATTTTCTTAATCCATTCGTCAGTGCTGGGACATCTTGGCTGTTTCCATAACTTGGCTATTGTGAATAGTGCCGCAATAAACATGGATGTGCAGGTGCCTCTGGAGTAACAGTCTTTTGGGTATATCCCCAAGAGTGGTATTGCTGGATCAAATGGTAGATCGATGTCCATCTTTTTAAGTAGCCTCCAAACTTTTTTCCAGAGTGGTTGTACTAGTCTACATTCCCACCAACAGTGTAAAAGGGTTCCTTTTTCCCCACATCCTCGCCAACACCTGTTGTTGGTGGTGTTGCTGATGATGGCTATTCTCACAGGGGTGAGGTGGAATCTTAGTGTGGTTTTAATTTGCATTTCCTTTATTGCTAGAGATGGTGAGCATTTTTTCATGTGTTTTCTGGCCATTTGAATTTCTTCTTTTGAGAAAGTTCTGTTTAGTTCACATGCCCATTTCTTTATTGGTTCATTAGTTTTGGGAGAATTTAGTTTTTTAAGTTCCCTGTATATTCTGGTTATCAGTCCTTTGTCTGATGTATAATTGGCAAATATTTTCTCCCACTCTGTGGGTGTTCTCTTCAGTTTAGAGACCATTTCTTTTGATGAACAGAAGCTTTTTAGTTTTATGAGGTCCCATTTATCTATGCTATCTCTTAGTTGCTGTGCTGCTGGGGTTTCATTGAGAAAGTTTTTACCTATACCTACTAACTCCAGAGTATTTCCTACTTTTTCTTGTATCAACTTAAGAGTTTGGGGTCTGATATTAAGATCCTTGATCCATTTTGAGTTAATCTTGGTATAGGGTGATATACATGGATCTAGTTTCAGTTTTTTGCAGACTGCTAACCAGTTTTCCCAGCAGTTTTTGTTGAAGAGGCTGCTATTTCTCCATCGTATATTTTTAGCTCCTTTGTCAAAGATAAGTTGCTCATAGTTGTGTGGCTTCATATCTGGATCCTCTATTCTGTTCCACTGGTCTTCATGTCTGTTTTTGTGCCAGTACCATGCTGTTTTTATTGTTATTGCTTTGTAATATAGTTTGAAGTCAGGTATTGTGATACCTCCTGCATTGTTCTTTTGACTGAGTATTGCCTTGGCTATTCGTGGCCTCTTGTGTTTCCATATAAATTTCACAGTAGATTTTTCAATCTCTTTAATGAATGTCATTGGAATTTTGATGGGAATTGCATTAAACATGTAGATTACTTTGGGGAGTATCGACATTTTTACTATGTTGATTCTACCAATCCATGAGCATGGGAGATCTCTCCACTTTCTATAGTCTTCCTCAATCTCTTTCTTCAGAAGTGTATAGTTTTCCTTGTAGAGGTCTTTCACATCTTTTGTTAGGTTTACACCTAGGTATTTGATTTTTTTTGAGGCTATTGTAAATGGAATTGTTTTCATACATTCTTTTTCCGTTTGCTCATTGTTAGTGTATAGAAATGCTAATGATTTTTCTATGTTGATTTTATATCCTGCTACTTTGCTATAGCTATTGATGATGTCTAGAAGCTTCTGAGTAGAGTTTTTTGGGTCTTTAAGGTATAGGATCATGTCGTCTGCAAATAGGGATATTTTGACAGTTTCTTTACCTATTTGTATTCCTTTTATTCCTTCTTCTTGCCTAATTGCTCTGGCTAGGAATTCCAGTACTATGTTGAATAGGAGTGGAGATAGTGGGCATCCTTGTCTGGTTCCTGATTTTAGAGGGAACGGTTTTAATTTTTCTCCGTTAAGTATAATGCTGGCTGTAGGTTTGTCATATATAGCTTTTATAATGTTGAGGAACTTTCCTTCTATTCCTAGTTTTCTTAGAGCTTTTATCATGAAATGATGTTGGATCTTATCAAAGGCTTTTTCTGCGTCTATTGAGATGATCAAGTGGTTTTTGTCTTTGCTTCTGTTAATGTGGTTTATTACGTTTATTGATTTTCGTATGTTGAACCACCCCTGCATCCCTGGGATGAAGCCTACCTGGTCATGGTGGATAATCTTTTTGATGTGTTGCTGAATTCGGTTTGCCATTATTTTGTTGAGGATTTTTGCATCAATGTTCATTAAGGAGATTGGCCTATAGTTCTCCTTTTTGGAGGTGTCTTTGCCTGGTTTTGGGATAAGTGTAATAGTGGCTTCATAAAATGTGTTTGGCAGTTTTCCTTCCCTTTCTATTTCATGGAACAGTTTAAGGAGGGTTGGTATCAGTTCTTCTTTAAAGGTCTGATAGAATTCAGCAGAGAATCCATCAGGTCCTGGACTTTTCTTTTTGGGGAGACTCTTGATTGCTGCTTCAATTTCATTTTGTGTTATAGGTCTATTCAGGTGATTAATTTCCTCTTGGTTCAGTTTTGGATGATCATATGTATCTAGAAATCTGTCCATTTCTTTTAGATTTTCAAATTTATTTGAATATAGGTTCTCAAAGTAGTCTCTGATGATTTCCTGGATTTCCATGGTGTTTGTTGTTATCTCCCCTTTTGCATTCCTGATTCTACTAATTTGGGTTTTTTCTCTCCTCATTTTAGTCAGGTTTGCCAGGGGTCTATCGATCTTGTTTATTTTTTCAAAGAACCAACTTTTTGTTTCATTAATTCTTTGTATGGTTTTTTTGGTTTCTATTTCGTTGATTTCAGCTCTTATTTTTATTATTTCTCTCCTTCTATTTGTTTTGGGATTTGCTTGTTCTTGTTTTTCTAGGAGTTTGAGATGTATCATTAGGTCATTGATTTGGGATCTTTCAATCTTTTTAATATATGCACTCATGGCTATAAACTTTCCTCTCAAGACTGCCTTAGCTGTGTCCCATAGGTTCCGGTAGGTTGTGTTTTCATTTTCATTGACTTCTAGGAACTTTTTAATTTCCTCTTTTATTGCATCAATGATCCATTCTTCATTAAGTAATGAGTTATTTAGTTTCCAGCTGTTTGCATGTTTTTTGTCTTTACTTTTGTTGTTGAGTTCTACTTTTACTGCATTGTGGTCAGATAGTATGCACGGTATTATTTCTATTTTCTTATATTTGCTGAGGCTTGCTTTGTGCCCTAGGATATGATCTATTTTGGAGAAGGTTCCATGGGCTGCTGAGAAGAATGTATATTGTGTAGAGGTTGGATGAAATGTTCTATAGACATCTACTAGGTCCACTTGATCTATTGCATATTTTAGATCTTGGATTTCTTTATTGAGTTTTTGTTTGGATGACCTATCTATTGATGATAATGGAGTGTTAAAGTCTCCCACAACCACTGTGTTGGCGTTTATATATGCTTTTAGGTCTTTTAGGGTATGTTTGATGAAATTGGGTGCGTTGACATTGGGTGCGTACAGATTGATGATTATTATTTCCTTTTGGTCTATTTCCCCTTTTATTAGTATGGAATGTCCTTCTTTGTCTCGTTTGATCAATGTAGGTTTGAAGTCTACTTTGTCAGAGATAAGTATTGCTACTCCTGCTTGTTTTTGGGGGCCATTAGCTTGGTAAATCTTCTTCCAGCCTTTCATCCTAAGCATATGCTTATTTCTGTCGGTGAGATGAGTCTCCTGTAAGCAACAAATTGTTGGATCTTCTTTTTTAATCCATTTTGTCAAACGGTGTCTTTTGATGGGTGAATTAAGTCCATTGACATTAAGTGTTAGTACTGATAGGTATGTGGTGATTCCTGCCATTTAGTTATCTTAGTTGTTTGAAGGTTTGATTGTGTGTACCTAACTTGATGTTACTCTCTACTGTCTTGCTTTTTCTTATCCTGTGGTTTGGTGCTGCCTGCCTTTTCATGGTTAAGTTGGGTGTCACTTTCTGTGTGCAGGATCCCTTGCAGAATCTTTTGTAATGGTGGCTTTGTGGTCACATATTGTTTTAGTTTCTGCTTATCATGGAAGACTTTTATTGCTCCATCTATTTTGAATGATAGCTTTGCTGGGTAGAGTATCCTGGGGTTGAAGTTATTTTCATTCAGTGCCCGGAAGATCTCACCCCACGCTCTTCTTGCTTTTAATGTTTCTGTTGAGAAGTCTGCTGTGATTTTGATGGGTTTACCTTTGTATGTTACTTGTTTTTTCTCTCTTGCAGCCTTCAATATTCTTTCCTTAGTTTCTGAACTTGTTGTTTTAATGATGATATGTCGTGGAGTAGTTCTATTTTGATCTGGTCTGTTTGGTGTCCTGGAGGCCTCTTGCATTTGTATGGGAATATCTTTCTCTAGATTTGGGAAATTTTCCATTATTATTTTGTTGAATATATTACGCATTCCCTTCGCTTGCACCTCTTCTCCTTCTTCGATGCCCATGATTCTCAAGTTTGGTCTTTTGATGGAGTCGGTGAGTTCTTGCATTTTCTTTTCACAGGTCTTGAGTTGTTTAATTAATAGTTCTTCGGTTTTTCCTTTAATTACCATTTCATCTTCAAGTTCTGAGATTCTGTCTTCTGTTTGTTCTATTCTGCTGGATTGGCTTTCCGTTTTGTTTTGCAGTTCTGTTTCGTTCTTTTTTCTGAGGTTTTCCATATCCTGGCTGTTTTCTTCTTTATTGTTGTCTATTTTTGTCCTGAGTTCATTTATCCATTTATTCATTGTGTTCTCTCTTTCACTTTGGTGTTTATACAGTGCTTCTATGGTTTCCTTTATTTCTTCTTTTGCTTTTTCAAATTCTCTATTTTTATTGTCTTGGAATTTCTTGAGTGTCTCCTGTACATTTTGGTTGACCCTATCCAGTATCATCTCTATAAAATTCTCATTGAGTACTTGTAGTATGTCTTCTTTTAAATTATTCTTGTAGGCTTCATTGGGTCCTTTGGCATAGTTTATCTTCATTTTGTTGGAGTCTGGCTCTGAGTTTCTGTTCTCTTCATTCCCCTCTGGTTCCTGTACTAATTTTTTGCTGTGGGGAAACTGGTTTCCTTGTTTTTTCTGTCTTCCTGTCATTGTCCTTGGTGTTGTTACTGTCCCTGTACTGTGTGTAATTAAGTATTTTCTAGCTTGTAATAATAACAATGGTAATATTGAGAACGGAAGAGTGAGCTGAGATGGAAAGCAAGAAGTTAAAGAAAAGGGGAAAACAAATATACAGACAAGAGGGAGAAAGCAGAACAAGGTATCAGACAAGAGAGTTTCAAAGGTATAAACAGGGAGTGTTAGTGTACTAATCGACAGTAAGCTGAACAGACAATAGAGAGACAGAGAGAGGATTGAAAATCAAAGATAAAAAAAATAAAAAATAAGTATATGAAAGTAATATCTGTTTATAAAAATGAATTAAAATAAAATGGAAAATAGGAAATTAAAAAAAAAAAAAAAAAAAAAAACCAAAAAACTTCCAAGTTTATATGCAATGCAATTTCAGTCTTAATAATTTGGATGTCCGTCTTAATCTCCAGTCCTGGAGTTGGTGCCTCAGATGTTGTTCTGTAGTTGTCTCATCAAAGGGGATGCATAAAGTAGAACAAAACTACACTCACACACACACAGAAGAAAAAATAAAAAAAAAAGCCCCACCAAGTGTCCCCAGTTCAAATGCAATAGTTTCAGTAAGTTTTTCGGCTTGCAGGTGTAATTCGGTTGTTCTCTCATCAAAGGTAGGGAGAAAAAGAAAAAAACGCGTCTGGAGGCAGTTCTGAGAGTGGTATCTGCAACTGTGGTTTGCCTGCCTGCTGCTCTCCGCCTGTAGCTGGAGGCGTTATTTATGCAGATCTCTGGGGTGAGCTAGCGCTCACCTGGTCCCAGAGGCTTTGTTTGCTCAGAGTTCTCCTGTGCGGGGGAGGGGGGCCTCTGCTACAGGCTTTTCCCTTTCCAAGCACTGGGAAAGGCGACCCTGCCCCGCGTTGTCAGGCCTGCGTGTTTATTTACAGTTCACGTGGGAAGTGGGTCTTCCCTCCTCTCACAAGCGTCCCTGCTCCTGGTTGCTGGGCGCGGGCCCCGCTCCCGCCAGAGGCTCTCCGGCCCGCCCGGCTCGTTTATTTACAGTCCCGGGAAGGATTCCCTTCCCCCAATCTTCAGCGCTCAGGGCGCCCCACCCTCTTTCCAGCGTGTCTTAACTGTTCTTATTGCTTAGTACTCAGTTTCTCTTTTTTTCCCGGGTGGAGGTCAGTCTGTCCAGGGGGCTATGCTGCTCTGGCCCAGGCTTGTCTGTGGGGGAACCGCGGTACCGCGAAGCTCACCTGGTCCGCGTCTTCCCAAGCCGTATGGGCGCCGGCCACTGGCGGCCCGGGGGCCTCCTCGGTTCTCCGTTTAACGTGAAGTGGAGATTCTCTGCGCCGGCTGGAGATGTGGAGGAGTCAAAGTTATGCCTTTTCTCGGTGATTATGCCTGCAAAGTGTGTCTCCAGCGTCTCTCCAAGATTTCACTATAGGAGGCTCGCTTTCTGCTTCCTACCTCTAGCGGCCATCTTGGAATCTCTCCACTTTGCTCTTTAAAGGAGTACTGCCTACCTCTCAGTGTTTCCTGGATCAGCAACATCACCTTTCTGCTGAATCTCCCCTTTCAAGTGAAAGGGAAACGCTGCAGCTCTTATAAGAGAAGCATTCATACTAAAAGCAAGAGGGTCTTGCACCTCGTTAAGCATGGTGAACTGTGTTAGTTTTTGAAAGGAACGCATACTAACCTTCAGCCATTTCATGGGTGAGAAACATAACCTTTGTGCAAAATCACCGTATACAAGTGAAAGGGAGAAAAACTGCAGTTTTTTAAGAAAATCCTTGTATGTTAGAAACAAGAGGGTCTAGCAACATGGTTAGGATGGTGAATTCAGTTTGCTCTTTAAAGGAGTACTGCCTTGCTCTCAGGGTTTCCTGGATCAGCAACATAACCTTTCTGCTGAATCTCCCCATTCAAGTGAAAGGGAGAAGCACTGCAACTCTTGCAAGAGAAGCATTAATGTTACAAGGAACAGGGCCTTGCACCTGGTTAAGCATTTTGAACTGAGTTAGGTTTTGAAAGGAATGCTGCCCAACTGTCAGCATTTTCATGGGTGAGGATCTTCAACTTTGTGCAAAATCACCACATACAAGTAAAGGGGAGAAAAACTGCAAGTTTGTAATAGAATCTTTAATGTTAGACAAAAGAGGATCAAGCAACCTGGTTAGTATTGTGAATTCATTTTGCTCTTTAAAGGAATTCTGCCTACTTCTCACCGTTTCCCTGGATGAGCAACATAACCTTTGTGCTGAATCACCGTATTCAAGTGAAAGGGAAAAGCACTGTAGCTCTTGTAAGAGAAGGATTAATTTGACAAGCAAGACGGTCTTGCACCTTGTTAAGCATGGTGAACTGTGTTAGTTTTTGAAAGGAATGCTGCCTAACCTTCAGCCTTTTCATGGGTGAGGAACATAAACTTTGTGCAACATCACCGCCTAAAAGTGAATGGGAGAAAAACTGCAGTTTTTTAGGAGAATCCTTTTATGTTAGAAACAAGAGGGTCTAGCAACATGGTTAGTATGGTGAATTCAGTTTGCTGTTTAAAGGAGTACTTCCTAGCTCTCAGTGTTTCCTGGATCAGCAACATCACCTTTCTGCTGAATCTCCCTTTTCAGGTGAATGGGAGAAGCACCGTAGCTCTTGTAAGAGAAGCATTAATGCACCTTGTTAAGCATGGTGAACTGAGTTAGCTTTTGAAAGAAACGCTGCCCAACTGTCAGCGTTTTCATGGATGAAGATCTTCAACATTGTGCTAAATCACCGCATACAAGTAAATGGGAGAAAAACTGCAGGTTTCTAAGAGAATCTTTAATGTTAGGAAAAAGAGGGTCGAGCAACATGGTTAACATTTTGAAGTCAGTTTGCTCTTCAAGGGACTACTGCATAACTCTGAGTGTTTTCCTGGATGAGCAACATCACCTTTCTGCTGAATCACCCCATTCAAGTGAAAGGGAGAAGCACTGCAGCTCTTGCAAGAGAAGCATTAATGTTACAAGCAACAGGGCCTTGCACCTTGTTAAGCATGGTGAACTGAGTTAGCTTTTGAAAGGAATGCAGCCCAACTGTCAGCATTTTCATGGGTGAGGATCTTCAACTTTGTGCAAAATCACCACCTACAGGTAAATGGGAGAAAGATTCCAGGTTTGTAAGAGAATCTTTAATGTTAGACAAAAGAGGGTCTAGCAACCTGGTTAGTATTGTGAATTCATTTTGCTCTTTAAAGGAATTCTGCCTACTTCTCACTGTTTTCCTGGATGAGAAACATCACCTTTGTGCTGAATCACCACATTCAAGTGAAAGGGAGAAGCACTGTAGCTCTTGTAAGAGAAGGATTAATGTTACAAGCAAGAGGGTCTTGCACTTTGTTAAGCATGGTGAACTGTGTTAGTTTTTGAAAGGAACGCTGCCTAACCTTCAGCCTTTTCATGGGTGAGAAACATAACTTTTGTGGAAAATCACCGCATACAAGTGAATGGGAGAAAAACTGCAGTTTTTTAAGAGAATCGTTTTATGTTAGAAACAAGAGGATCTAGCAACATGGTTAGTATGGTGAATTCAGTTTGCTCTTTAAAGGAGTACTGCCTACCTCTCAGTGTTTCCTGGATCAGCAACATCACCTTTCTGCTGAATCTCCCCATTCAAGTGAAAGGGAAACGCTGCAGCTCTTATAAGAGAAGCATTCATACTAAAAGCAAGAGGGTCTTGCACCTCGTTAAGCATGGTGAACTGTGTTAGTTTTTGAAAGGAACGCATACTAACCTTCAGCCATTTCATGGGTGAGAAACATAACCTTTGTGCAAAATCACCGCATACAAGTGAAAGGGAGAAAAACTGCAGTTGTTTAAGAAAATCCTTGTATGTTAGAAACAAGAGGGTCTAGCAACATGGTTAGGATGGTGAATTCAGTTTGCTCTTTAAAGGAGTACAGCCTTGCTCTCAGGGTTTCCTGGATCAGCAACATAAACTTTCTGCTGAATCTCCCCATTCAAGTGAAAGGGAGAAGCACTGCAACTCTTGCAAGAGAAGCATTAATGTTACAAGGAACAGGGCCTTGCACCTTGTTAAGCAGTTTGAACTGAGTTAGCTTTTGAAAGGAATGTTGCCCAACTGTCAACATTTTCATGGGTGAGGATCTTCAACTTTGTGCAAAATCACCACATACAAGTAAAGGGGAGAAAAACTGCAAGTTTGTAATAGAATCTTTAATGTTAGACAAAAGAGGATCTAGCAACCTGGTTAGTATTCTGAATTCATTTTGCTCTTTAAAGGAATTCTGCCTACTTCTCACCGTTTCCCTGGATGAGCAACATAACCTTTGTGCTGAATCACCGCATTCAAGTGAAAGGGAAAAGCACTGTAGCTCTTGTAAGAGAAGGATTAATTTGACAAGCAAGACGGTCTTGCACCTTGTTAAGCATGGTGAACTGTGTTAGTTTTTGAAAGGAATGCTGCCTAACCTTCAGCCTTTTCATGGGTGAGGAACATAAACTTTGTACAACATCAACGCCTAAAAGTGAATGGGAGAAAAACTGCAGTTTTTTAGGAGAATCCTTTTATGTTAGAAACAAGAGGGTCTAGCAACATGGTTAGTATGGTGAATTCAGTTTGCTGTTTAAAGGAGTACTTCCTAGCTCTCAGTGTTTCCTGGATCAGCAACATCACCTTTCTGCTGAATCTCCCTTTTCAGGTGAATGGGAGAAGCACCGTAGCTCTTGTAAGAGAAGCATTAATGCACCTTGTTAAGCATGGTGAACTGAGTTAGCTTTTGAAAGAAACGCTGCCCAACTGTCAGCGTTTTCATGGATGAAGATCTTCAACATTGTGCTAAATCACCGCATACAAGTAAATGGGAGAAAAACTGCAGGTTTCTAAGAGAATCTTTAATGTTAGGAAAAAGAGGGTCGAGCAACATGGTTAACATTTTGAAGTCAGTTTGCTCTTCAAGGGACTACTGCATAACTCTGAGTGTTTTCCTGGATGAGCAACATCACCTTTCTGCTGAATCACCCCATTCAAGTGAAAGGGAGAAGCACTGCAGCTCTTGCAAGAGAAGCATTAATGTTACAAGCAACAGGGCCTTGCACCTTGTTAAGCATGGTGAACTGAGTTAGCTTTTGAAAGGAATGCTGCCCGTCAGCATTTTCATGGGTGAGGATCTTCATCTTTGTGCAAAATCACCACATACAGGTAAATGGGAGAAAGACTCCAGGTTTGTAAGAGAATCGTTAATGTTAGACAAAAGAGGGTCTAGCAACCTGGTAAGTATTGTGAATTCATTTTGCTCTTTAAAGGAATTCTGCCTACTTCTCACTGTTTTCCTGGATGAGAAACATCACCTTTGTGCTGAGTCACCGCATTCAAGTGAAAGGGAGAAGCACTGTAGCTCTTGTAAGAGAAGGATTAATGTTACAAGCAAGAGGGTCTTGCACTTTGTTAAGCTTGGTGAAATTTGTTAGTTTTTGAAAGGAACGCTGCCTAACCTTCAGCCTTTTCATGGGTGAGAAACATAACTTTTGTGGAAAATCACCGCATTCAAGTGAATGGGAGAAAAACTGCAGTTTTTTAAGAGAATCGTTTTATGTTAGAAACAAGAGGGTCTAGCAACATGGTTAGTATGGTGAATTCACTTTGCTCTTTAAAGGAGTACTGCCTACCTCTCAGTGTTTCCTGGATCAGCAACATCACCTTTCTGCTGAATCTCCCCATTCAAGTGAAAGGGAAACGCTGCAGCTCTTATAAGAGAAGCATTCATACTAAAAGCAAGAGGGTCTTGTACCTCGTTAAGCATGGTGAACTGTGTTAGTTTTTGAAAGGAACGCATACTAACCTTCAGCCATTTCATGGGTGAGAAACATAACCTTTGTGCAAAATCACCGTATACAAGTGAAAGGGAGAAAAACTGCAGTTTTTTAAGAAAATCCTTGTATGTTAGAAACAAGAGGGTCTAGCAACATGGTTAGGATGGTGAATTCAGTTTGCTCTTTAAAGGAGTACTGCCTTGCTCTCAGGGTTTCCTGGATCAGCAACATAACCTTTCTGCTGAATCTCCCCATTCAAGTGAAAGGGAGAAGCACTGCAACTCTTGCAAGAGAAGCATTAATGTTACAAGGAACAGGGCCTTGCACCTTGTTAAGCATTTTGAACTGAGTTAGCTTTTGAAAGGAATGCTGCGCAACTGTCAGCATTTTCATGGGTGAGGATCTTCAACTTTGTGCAAAATCACCACATACAAGTAAAGGGGAGAAAAACTGCAAGTTTGTAATAGAATCTTTAATGTTAGACAAAAGAGGATCAAGCAACCTGGTTAGTATTGTGAATTCATTTTGCTCTTTAAAGGAATTCTGCCTACTTCTCACCGTTTCCCTGGATGAGCAACATAACCTTTGTGCTGAATCACCGCATTCAAGTGAAAGGGAAAAGCACTGTAGCTCTTGTAAGAGAAGGATTAATTTGACAAGCAAGACGGTCTTGCACCTTGTTAAGCATGGTGAACTGTGTTAGTTTTTGAAAGGAATGCTGCCTAACCTTCAGCCTTTTCATGGGTGAGGAACATAAACTTTGTGCAACATCACCGCCTAAAAGTGAATGGGAGAAAAACTGCAGTTTTCTAGGAGAATCCTTTTATGTTAGAAACAAGAGGGTCTAGCAACATGGTTAGTATGGTGAATTCAGTTTGCTGTTTAAAGGAGTACTTCCTAGCTCTCAGTGTTTCCTGGATCAGCAACATCACCTTTCTGCTGAATCTCCCTTTTCAGGTGAATGGGAGAAGCACCGTAGCTCTTGTAAGAGAAGCATTAATGCACCTTGTTAAGCATGGTGAACTGAGTTAGCTTTTGAAAGAAACGCTGCCCAACTGTCAGCGTTTTCATGGATGAAGATCTTCAACATTGTGCTAAATCACCGCATACAAGTAAATGGGAGAAAAACTGCAGGTTTCTAAGAGAATCTTTAATGTTAGGAAAAAGAGGGTCGAGCAACATGGTTAACATTTTGAAGTCAGTTTGCTCTTCAAGGGACTACTGCATAACTCTGAGTGTTTTCCTGGATGAGCAACATCACCTTTCTGCTGAATCACCCCATTCAAGTGAAAGGGAGAAGCACTGCAGCTCTTGCAAGAGAAGCATTAATGTTACAAGCAACAGGGCCTTGCACCTTGTTAAGCATGGTGAACTGAGTTAGCTTTTGAAAGGAATGCTGCCCAACTGTCAGCATTTTCATGGGTGAGGATCTTCATCTTTGTGCAAAATCACCACATACAGGTAAATGGGAGAAAGACTCCAGGTTTGTAAGAGAATCGTTAATGTTAGACAAAAGAGGGTCTAGCAACCTGGTAAGTATTGTGAATTCATTTTGCTCTTTAAAGGAATTCTGCCTACTTCTCACTGTTTTCCTGGATGAGAAACATCACCTTTGTGCTGAGTCACCGCATTCAAGTGAAAGGGAGAAGCACTGTAGCTCTTGTAAGAGAAGGATTAATGTTACAAGCAAGAGGGTCTTGCACTTTGTTAAGCATGGTGAACTGTGTTAGTTTTTGAAAGGAACGCTGCCTAACCTTCAGCCTTTTCATGGGTGAGAAACATAACTTTTGTGGAAAATCACCGCATACAAGTGAATGGGAGAAAAACTGCAGTTTTTTAAGAGAATCGTTTTATGTTAGAAACAAGAGGGTCTAGCAACATGGTTAGTATGGTGAATTCAGTTTGCTCTTTAAAGGAGTACTGCCTACCTCTCAGTGTTTCCTGGATCAGCAACATCACCTTTCTGCTGAATCTCCCCATTCAAGTGAAAGGGAAACGCTGCAGCTCTTATAAGAGAAGCATTCATACTAAAAGCAAGAGGGTCTTGCACCTCGTTAAGCATGGTGAACTGTGTTAGTTTTTGAAAGGAACGCATACTAACCTTCAGCCATTTCATGGGTGAGAAACATAACCTTTGTGCAAAATCACCGCATACAAGTGAAAGGGAGAAAAACTGCAGTTTTTTAAGAAAATCCTTGTATGTTAGAAACAAGAGGGTCTAGCAACATGGTTAGGATGGTGAATTCAGTTTGCTCTTTAAAGGAGTACTGCCTTGCTCTCAGGGTTTCCTGGATCAGCAACATAACCTTTCTGCTGAATCTCCCCATTCAAGTGAAAGGGAGAAGCACTGCAACTCTTGCAAGAGAAGCATTAATGTTACAAGGAACAGGGCCTTGCACCTTGTTAAGCAGTTTGAACTGAGTTAGCTTTTGAAAGGAATGCTGCCCAACTGTCAGCATTTTCATGGGTGAGGATCTTCAACTTTGTGCAAAATCACCACCTACAGGTAAAAGGGAAAAAGATTCCAGGTTTGTAAGAGAATCTTTAATGTTAGACAAAAGAGGGTCTACCAACCTGGTTAGTATTGTGAATTCATTCTGCTCTTTAAAGGAATTCTGCCTACTTCTCACTGTTTTCCTGGATGAGAAACATCACCTTTGTGCTGAATCACCACATTCAAGTGAAAGGGAGAAGCACTGTAGCTCTTGTAAGAGAAGGATTAATGTTACAAGCAAGAGGGTCTTGCACTTTGTTAAGCATGGTGAACTGTGTTAGTTTTTGAAAGGAACGCATACTAACCTTCAGCCATTTCATGGGTGAGAAACATAACCTTTGTGCAAAATCACCGCATACAAGTGAATGGGAGAAAAACTGCAGTTTTTTAGGAGAATCCTTTTATGTTAGAAACAAGAGGGTCTAGCAACATGGTTAGTATGGTGAATTCAGTTTGCTCTTTAAAGGAGTACTGCCTAGCTCTCAGTGTTTCCTGGATCAACAGCATCACCTTTCTGCTGAATCTCCCCATTCAAGTGAATGGGAGAAGCACTGCAGCTCATGTAAGAGAAGCATTACTGTTTCAAGTAAGAGGGCCTTGCACCTTGTTAAGCATGGTGAACTGAGTTAGCTTTTGAAAGGAATGCTGCCCAACTGTCAGCATTTTCATGGGTGAGGATCTTCATCTTTGTGCAAAATCACCACATACAGGTAAATGGGAGACAGACTCCAGGTTTGTAAGAGAATCTTTAATGTTAGACAAAAGAGGGTCTAGCAACCTGGTTAGTATTGTGAATTCATTTTGCTCTTTAAAGGAATTCTGCCTACTTCTCACTGTTTTCCTGGATGAGAAACATCACCTTTGTGCTGAATCACCGAATTCAAGTGAAAGCGAGAAGCACTGAAGCTCTTGTAAGAGAAGGATTAATGTTACAAGCAAGAGGGTCTTGCACTTTGTTAAGCATGGTGAACTGTGTTAGTTTTTGAAAGGAACGCTGCCTAACCTTCAGCCTTTTCATATGTGAGGAACATAAACATTGTTCAACATCACCGCATACAAGTGAATCGGAGAAAAACTGCAGTTTTTTAAGAGAATCCTTGTATGTTAGAAACAGGAGGGTCTAGCAACATGGTTAGTATGGTGAATTCAGTTTGCTCTTTAAAGGAGTAGTGAATAGCTCTCAGGGTTTCCTGGATCAGCAACATAACCTTTCTGCTGAATCTCCCCATTCAAGTGAAAGGGAGAAGCACTGCAACTCTTGCAAGAGAAACATTAATGTTACAAGGAACAGGGCCTTGCACCTTGTTAAGCATTTTGAACTGAGTTAGCTTTTGAAAGGAATGCTGCCCAACTGTCAGCATTTTCATGGGTGAGGATCTTCAACTTTGTGCAAAATCACCACATACAAGTAAATGGGATAATAACTGCAAATTTGTAATAGAATCTTTAATGTTAGACAAAAGAGGGTCTAGCAACCTGGTTAGTATTGTGAATTCATTTTGCTCTTTAAAGGAATTCTGCCTACTTCTCACTGTTTTCCTGGATGAGAAACATCACCTTTGTGCTGAATCACCGCATTCAAGTGAAAGGGAGAAGCACTGTAGCTCTTGTAAGAGAAGGATTAATTTTACAAGCAAGAGGGTCGTGCACTTTGTTAAGCATGGTGAACTGTGTTAGTTTTTGAAAGGAACGCTGCCTAACCTTCAGCATTTTCATGGGTGAGAAACATAACTTTTGTGGAAAATCACCGCATACAAGTGAATGGGAGAAAAACTGCAGTTTTATAAGAGAATCGTTTTATGTTAGAAACAAGAGGGTCTAGCAACATGGTTAGTATGGTGAATTCAGTTTGCTCTTTAAAGGAGTACTGCCTACCTCTCAGTGTTTCCTGGATCAGCAACATCACCTTTCTGCTGAATCTCCCCATTCAAGTGAAAGGGAAACGCTGCAGCTCTTATAAGAGAAGCATTCATACTAAAAGCAAGAGGGTCTTGCACCTCGTTAAGCATGGTGAACTGTGTTAGTTTTTGAAAGGAACGCATACTAACCTTCAGCCATTTCATGGGTGAGAAACATAACCTTTGTGCAAAATCACCGCATACAAGTGAAAGGGAGAAAAACTACAGTTTTTAAAGAAAATCCTTGTATGTTAGAAACAAGAGGGTCTAGCAACATGGTTAGGATGGTGAATTCAGTTTGCTCTTTAAAGGAGTACTGCCTTGCTCTCAGGGTTTCCTGGATCAGCAACATAACCTTTCTGTTGAATCTCCCCATTCAAGTGAAAGGGAGAAGCACTGCAACTCTTGCAAGAGAAGCATTAATGTTACAAGGAACAGGGCCTTGCACCTTGTTAAGCATTTTGAACTGAGTTAGCTTTTGAAAGGAATGCTGCCCAACTGTCAGCATTTTCATGGGTGAGGATCTTCAACTTTGTGCAAAATCACCACATACAAGTAAAGGGGAGAAAAACTTCAAGTTTGTAATAGAATTTTTAATGTTAGACAAAAGAGGATCTAGCAACCTGGTTAATATTGTGAATTCATTTTGCTCTTTAAAGGAATTCTGCCTACTTCTCACCGTTTCCCTGGATGAGCAACATAACCTTTGTGCTGAATCACCGCATTCAAGTGAAAGGGAAAAGCACTGTAGCTCTTGTAAGAGAAGGATTAATTTGACAAGCAAGACGGTCTTGCACCTTGTTAAGCATGGTGAACTGTGTTAGTTTTTGAAAGGAATGCTGCCTAACCTTCAGCCTTTTCATGGGTGAGGAACATAAACTTTGTGCAACATCACCGCCTAAAAGTGAATGGGAGAAAAACTGCAGTTTTTTAGGAGAATCCTTTTATGTTAGAAACAAGAGGGTCTAGCAACATGGTTAGTATGGTGAATTCAGTTTGCTCTTTAAAGGAGTACTGCCTACCTCTCAGTGTTTCCTGGATCAGCAACATAACCTTTTGCTGAATCTCCCCATTCAAGTGAAAGGGAGAAGCACTGCAACTCTTGCAAGAGAAGCATTAATGTTACAAGGAACAGGGCCTTTCACCTTGTTAAGCATTTTGAACTGAGTTAGCTTTTGAAAGGAATGCTGCCCAACTGTCAGCATTTTCATGGGTGAGGATCTTCAACTTTGTGCAAAATCACCACATACAAGTAAACGGGAGAAAAACTGCAAGTTTGTAATAGAATCTTTAATGTTACACAAAAGAGGATCTAGAAACCTGGTTAGTATTGTGAATTCATTTTGCTCTTTAAAGGAATTCTGCCTACTTCTCACCGTTTCCCTGGATGAGCAACATAACCTTTGTGCTGAATCACCGCATTCAAGTGAAAGGGAAAAGCACTGTAGCTCTTGTAAGAGAAGGATTAATTTGACAAGCAAGACGGTCTTGCACCTTGTTAAGCATGGTGAACTGTGTTAGTTTTTGAAAGGAATGCTGCCTAACCTTCATCCTTTTCATGGGTGAGGAACATAAACTTTGTGCAACATCACCGCCTAAAAGTGAATGGGAGAAAAACTGCAGTTTTTTAGGAAAATCCTTTTATGTTAGAAACAAGAGGGTCTAGCAACATGGTTAGTATGGTGAATTCAGTTTCCTCTTTAAAGGAATACTGCCTAGCCCTCAGTGTTTCGTGGATCAGCAACATCACCTTTCTGCTGAATCTCCCTTTTCAGGTGAATGGGAGAAGCACCGTAGCTCTTGTAAGAGAAGCATTAATGCACCTTGTTAAGCATGGTGAACTGAGTTAGCTTTTGAAAGAAACGCTGCCCAACTGTCAGCGTTTTCATGGATGAAGATCTTCAACATTGTGCTAAATCACCGCATACAAGTAAATGGGAGAAAAACTGCAGGTTTCTAAGAGAATCTTTAATGTTAGGAAAAAGAGGGTCGAGCAACAGGGTTAACATTTTGAAGTCAGTTTCCTCTTCAAGGGACTACTGCATAACTCTGAGTGTTTTCCTGGATGAGCAACATCACCTTTCTGCTGAATCACCCATTCAAGTGAAAGGGAGAAGCACTGCAGCTCTTGCAAGAGAAGCATTAATGTTACAAGCAACAGGGCCTTGCACCTTGTTAAGCATGGTGAACTGAGTTAGCTTTTGAAAGGAATGCAGCCCAACTGTCAGCATTTTCATGGGTGAGGATCTTCAACTTTGTGCAAAATCACCACCTACAGGTAAATGGGAGAAAGATTCCAGGTTTGTAAGAGAATCTTTAATGTTAGACAAAAGAGGGTCTAGCAACCTGGTTAGTATTGAGAATTCATTTTGCTCTTTAAAGGAATTCTGCCTACTTCTCACTGTTTTCCTGGATGAGAAACATCACCTTTGTGCTGAATCACCGCATTCAAGTGAAAGGGAGAAGCACTGTAGCTCTTGTAAGAGAAGGATTAATGTTACAAGCAAGAGGGTCTTGCACTTTGTTAAGCATGGTGAACTGTGTTAGTTTTTGAAAGGAACGCTGCCTAACCTTCAGCCTTTTCATGGTTGAGAAACATAACCTTTGTGGAAAATCACCGCATACAAGTGAATGGGAGAAAAACTGCAGTTTTTTAAGAGAATCTTTTTATGTTAAAAACAAGAGGGTCTAGCAACATGGTTAGTATGGTGAATTCAGTTTGCTCTTTAAAGGAGTACTGCCTACCTCTCAGTGTTTCCTGGATCAGCAACATAACTTTTGCTGAATCTCCCCATTCAAGTGAAAGGGAGAAGCACTGCAACTCTTGCAAGAGAAGCATTAATGTTACAAGGAACAGGGCCTTGCACCTTGTTAAGCATTTTGAACTGAGTTAGCTTTTGAAAGGAATGCTGCCCAACTGTCAGCATTTTCATGGGTGAGGATCTTCAACTTTGTGCAAAATCACCACATACAAGTAAAGGGGAGAAAAACTGCAAGTTTGTAATAGAATCTTTAATGTTAGACAAAAGAGGATCTAGCAACCTGGTTAGTATTGTGAATTCATTTTGCTCTTTAAAGGAATTCTGCCTACTTCTCACCGTTTCCCTGGATGAGCAACATAACCTTTGTGCTGAATCACCGTATTCAAGTGAAAGGGAAAAGCACTGTAGCTCTTGTAAGAGAAGGATTAATTTGACAAGCAAGACGGTCTTGCACCTTGTTAAGCATGGTGAACTGTGTTAGTTTTTGAAAGGAATGCTGCCTAACCTTCAGCCTTTTCTTGGGTGAGGAACATAAACTTTGTGCAACATCACCGCCTAAAAGTGAATGGGAGAAAAACTGCAGTTTTTTAGGAGAATCCTTTTATGTTAGAAACAAGAGGGTCTAGCAACATGGTTAGTATGGTGAATTCAGTTTGCTCTTTAAAGGAGTACTGCCTACCTCTCAGTGTTTCCTGGATCAGCAACATCAACTTTCTGCTGAATCTCCCCATTCAAGTGAAAGGGAAACGCTGCAGCTCTTATAAGAGAAGCATTCATACTAAAAGCAAGAGGGTCTTGCACCTCGTTAAGCATGGGGAACTGTGTTAGTTTTTGAAAGGAACGCATACTAACCTTCAGCCATTTCATGGGTGAGAAACATAACCTTTGTGCAAAATCACCGCATACAAGTGAAAGGGAGAAAAACTGCAGTTTTTTAAGAAAATCCTTGTATGTTAGAAACAAGAGGGTCTAGCAACATGGTTAGGATGGTGAATTCAGTTTGCTCTTTAAAGGAGTACTGCCTAGCTCTCAGGGTTTCCTGGATCAGCAACATAACCTTTCTGCTGAATCTCCCCATTCAAGTGAAAGGGAGAAGCACTGCAACTCTTGCAAGAGAAGCATTAATGTTACAAGGAACAGGGCCTTGCACCTTGTTAAGCAGTTTGAACTGAGTTAGCTTTTGAAAGGAATGCTGCCCAACTGTCAGCATTTTCATGGGTGAGGATCTTCAACATTGTGCAAAATCACCACATACAAGTAAACGGGAGAAAAACTGCAAGTTTGTAATAGAATCTTTAATGTTAGACAAAAGAGGATCAAGCAACCTGGTTAGTATTGTGAATTCATTTTGCTCTTTAAAGGAATTCTGCCTACTTCTCACCGTTTCCCTGGATGAGCAACATAACCTTTGTGCTGAATCACCGCTTTCAAGTGAAAGGGAAAAGCACTGTAGCTCTTGTAAGAGAAGGATTAATTTGACAAGCAAGACGGTCTTGCACCTTGTTAACCATGGTGAACTGTGTTAGTTTTTGAAAGGAATGCAGCCTAACCTTCAGCCTTTTCATGGGTGAGGAACATAAACTTTGTGCAACCTCACCGCATACAAGTGAATGGGAGAAAAACTGCAGTTTTTTAGGAGAATCCTTGTATGTTAGAAACAAGAGGGTCTAGCAACCTAGTTAGGATGGTGAATTCAGTTTGCTGTTTAGAGTACTTCCTAGCTCTCAGTGTTTCCTGGATCAGCAACATCACCTTTCTGCTGAATCTCCCTTTTCAGGTGAATGGGAGAAGCACCGTAGCTCTTGTAAGAGAAGCATTAATGCACCTTGTTAAGCATGGTGAACTGAGTTAGCTTTTGAAAGAAACGCTGCCCAACTGTCAGCGTTTTCATGGATGAAGATCTTCAACATTGTGCTAAATCACCGCATACAAGTAAATGGGAGAAAAACTGCAGGTTTCTAAGAGAATCTTTAATGTTAGGAAAAAGAGGGTCGAGCAACAGGGTTAACATTTTGAAGTCAGTTTCCTCTTCAAGGGACTACTGCATAACTCTGAGTGTTTTCCTGGATGAGCAACATCACCTTTCTGCTGAATCACCCCATTCAAGTGAAAGGGAGAAGCACTGCAGCTCTTGCAAGAGAAGCATTAATTTTACAAGCAACAGGGCCTTGCACCTTGTTAAGCATGGTGAACTGAGTTAGCTTTTGAAAGGAATGCAGCCCAACTGTCAGCATTTTCATGGGTGAGGATCTTCAACTTTGTGCAAAATCACCACCTACAGGTAAATGGGAGAAAGATTCCAGGTTTGTAAAAGAATCTTTAATGTTAGACAAAAGAGGGTCTAGCAACCTGGTTAGTATTGTGAATTCATTTTGCTCTTTAAAGGAATTCTGCCTACTTCTCACTGTTTTCCTGGATGAGAAACATCACCTTTGTGCTGAATCACCGCATTCAAGTGAAAGGGAGAAGCACTGTAGCTCTTGTAAGAGAAGGATTAATGTTACAAGCAAGAGGGTCTTGCACTTTGTTAAGCATGGTGAACTGTGTTAGTTTTTGAAAGGAACGCTGCCTAACCTTCAGCCTTTTCATGGTTGAGAAACATAACCTTTGTGGAAAATCACCGCATACAAGTGAAAGGGAGAAAAACTGCAGTTTTTTAAGAGAATCTTTTTATGTTAAAAACAAGAGGGTCTAGCAACATGGTTAGTATGGTGATTTCAGTTTGCTCTTTAAAGGAGTACTGCCTACCTCTCAGTGTTTCCTGGATCAGCAACATAACTTTTGCTGAATCTCCCCATTCAAGTGAAAGGGAGAAGCACTGCAACTCTTGCAAGAGAAGCATTAATGTTACAAGGAACAGGGCCTTGCACCTTGTTAAGCATTTTGAACTGAGTTAGCTTTTGAAAGGAATGCTGCCCAACTGTCAGCATTTTCATGGGTGAGGATCTTCAACTTTGTGCAAAATCACCACATACAAGTAAAGGGGAGAAAAACTGCAAGTTTGTAATAGAATCTTTAATGTTAGACAAAAGAGGATCTAGCAACCTGGTTAGTATTGTGAATTCATTTTGCTCTTTAAAGGAATTCTGCCTACTTCTCACCGTTTCCCTGGATGAGCAACATAACCTTTGTGCTGAATCACCGCATTCAAGTGAAAGGGAAAAGCACTGTAGCTCTTGTAAGAGAAGGATTAATTTGACAAGCAAGACGGTCTTGCACCTTGTTAAGCATGGTGAACTGTGTTAGTTTTTGAAAGGAATGCTGCCTAACCTTCAGCCTTTTCTTGGGTGAGGAACATAAACTTTGTGCAACATCACCGCCTAAAAGTGAATGGGAGAAAAACTGCAGTTTTTTAGGAGAATCCTTTTATGTTAGAAACAAGAGGGTCTAGCAACATGGTTAGTATGGTGAATTCAGTTTGCTCTATAAAGGAGTACTGCCTACCTCTCAGTGTTTCCTGGATCAGCAACATCAACTTTCTGCTGAATCTCCCCATTCAAGTGAAAGGGAAACGCTGCAGCTCTTATAAGAGAAGCATTCATACTAAAAGCAAGAGGGTCTTGCACCTCGTTAAGCATGGTGAACTGTGTTAGTTTTTGAAAGGAACGCATACTAACCTTCAGCCATTTCATGGGTGAGAAACATAACCTTTGTGCAAAATCACCGCATACAAGTGAAAGGGAGAAAAACTGCAGTTTTTTAAGAAAATCCTTGTATGTTAGAAACAAGAGGGTCTAGCAACATGGTTAGGATGGTGAATTCAGTTTGCTCTTTAAAGGAGTACTGCCTAGCTCTCAGTGTTTCCTGGATCAGCAACATCACCTTTGTGCTGAATCTCCCTTTCCAGGTGAATGGGAGAAGCACCGTAGCTCTTGTAAGAGAAGCATTAATGCACCTTGTTAAGCATGGTGAACTGAGTTAGCTTTTGAAAGAAACGCTGCCCAACTGTCAGCGTTTTCATGGATGAAGAACTTCAACATTGTGCTAAATCACCGCATACAAGTAAATGGGAGAAAAACTGCAGGTTTCTAAGAGAATCTTTAATGTTAGGAAAAAGAGGGTCGAGCAACATGGTTAACATTTTGAAGTCAGTTTGCTCTTCAAGGGACTACTGCATAACTCTGAGTGTTTTCCTGGATGAGCAACATCACCTTTCTGCTGAATCACCCATTAAAGTGAAAGGGAGAAGCACTGCAGCTCTTGCAAGAGAAGCATTAATGTTACAAGCAACAGGGCCTTGCACCTTGTTAAGCATGGTGAACTGAGTTAGCTTTTGAAAGGAATGCAGCCCAAATGTCAGCATTTTCATGGGTGAGGATCTTCAACTTTGTGCAAAATCACCACCTACAGGTAAATGGGAGAAAGATTCCAGGTTTGTAAGAGAATCTTTAATGTTAGACAAAAGAGGGTCTAGCAACCTGGTTAGTATTGTGAATTCATTTTGCTCTTTAAAGGAATTCTGCCTACTTCTCAGTGTTTTAATGGATGAGAAACATCACCTTTGTGCTGAATCACCGCATTCAAGTGAAAGGGAGAAGCACTGTAGCTCTTGTAAGAGAAGGATTAATGTTACAAGCAAGAGGGTCTTGCACTTTGTTAAGCATCGTGAACTGTGTTAGTTTTTGAAAGGAACGCTGCCTAACCTTCAGCCTTTTCATGGTTGAGAAACATAACTTTTGTGGAAAATCACCGCATACAAGTGAATGGGAGAAAAACTGCAGTTTTTTAAGAGAATCGTTTTATCTTAGAAACAAGAGGGTCTAGCAACATGGTTAGTATGGTGAATTCAGTTTGCTCTTTAAAGGAGTACTGCCTACCTCTCAGTGTTTCCTGGATCAGCAACATCACCTTTCTGCTGAATCTCCCCATTCAAGTGAAAGGGAAACGCTGCAGCTCTTATAAGAGAAGCATTCATACTAAAAGCAAGAGGGTCTTGCACCTAGATAAGCATGATGAACTGTGTTAGTTTTTGAAAGGAACGCATACTAACCTTCAGCCATTTCATGGGTGAGAAACATAACCTTTGTGCAAAATCACCGCATACAAGTGAAAGGGAGAAAAACTGCAGTTTTTTAAGAAAATCCTTGTATGTTAGAAACAAGAGGGTCTAGCAACATGGTTAGTATGGTGAATTCAGTTTGCTCTTTAAAGGAGTACTGCCTAGCTCTCAGGGTTTCCTGGATCAGCAACATAACCTTTCTGCTGAATCTCCCCATTCAAGTGAAAGGGAGAAGCACTGCAACTCTTGCAAGAGAAGCATTAATGTTACAAGTAACAGGGCCTTGCACCTTGTTAAGCAGTTTGAACTGAGTTAGCTTTTGAAAGGAATGCTGCCCAACTGTCAGCATTTTCATGGGTGAGGATCTTCAACTTTGTGCAAAATCACCACATACAAGTAAACGGGAGAAAAACTGCAAGTTTGTAATAGAATCTTTAATGTTAGACAAAAGAGAATCTAGCAACCTGGTTAGTATTGGGAATTCATTTTGCTCTTTAAAGGAATTCTGCCTACTTCTCACCGTTTCCCTGGATGAGCAACATAACCTTTGTGCTGAATCACCGCTTTCAAGTGAAAGGGAAAAGCACTGTAGCTCTTGTAAGAGAAGGATTAATTTGACAAGCAAGACGGTCTTGCACCTTGTTAAGCATGGTGAACTCTGTTAGATTTTGAAAGGAATGCTGCCTAACCTTCAGCCTTTTCATGGGTGAGGAACATAAACTTTGTGCAACATCACCGCATACAAGTGAATGGGAGAAAAACTGCAGTTTTTTAAGAGAATCGTTTTATGTTAGAAACAAGAGGGTCTAGCAACATGGTTAGGATGGTGAATTCAGTTTGCTCTTTAAAGGGGTACTGCCTAGCTCTCAGTGTTTCCTGGATCAGCAACATCACCTTTGTGCTGAATCTCCCTTTCCAGGTGAATGGGAGAAGCACCGTAGCTCTTGTAAGAGAAGCATTAATGCACCTTGTTAAGCATGGTGAACTGAGTTAGCTTTTGAAAGAAACGCTGCCCAACTGTCAGCGTTTTCATGGATGAAGAACTTCAACATTGTGCTAAATCACCGCATACAAGTAAATGGGAGAAAAACTGCAGGTTTCTAAGAGAATCTTTAATGTTAGGAAAAAGAGGGTCGAGCAACATGGTTAACATTTTGAAGTCAGTTTGCTCTTCAAGGGACTACTGCATAACTCTGAGTGTTTTCCTGGATGAGCAACATCACCTTTCTGCTGAATCACCCATTAAAGTGAAAGGGAGAAGCACTGCAGCTCTTGCAAGAGAAGCATTAATGTTACAAGCAACAGGGCCTTGCACCTTGTTAAGCATGGTGAACTGAGTTAGCTTTTGAAAGGAATGCAGCCCAAATGTCAGCATTTTCATGGGTGAGGATCTTCAACTTTGTGCAAAATCACCACCTACAGGTAAATGGGAGAAAGATTCCAGGTTTGTAAGAGAATCTTTAATGTTAGACAAAAGAGGGTCTAGCAACCTGGTTAGTATTGTGAATTCATTTTGCTCTTTAAAGGAATTCTGCCTACTTCTCAGTGTTTTAATGGATGAGAAACATCACCTTTGTGCTGAATCACCGCATTCAAGTGAAAGGGAGAAGCACTGTAGCTCTTGTAAGAGAAGGATTAATGTTACAAGCAAGAGGGTCTTGCACTTTGTTAAGCATCGTGAACTGTGTTAGTTTTTGAAAGGAACGCTGCCTAACCTTCAGCCTTTTCATGGTTGAGAAACATAACTTTTGTGGAAAATCACCGCATACAAGTGAATGGGAGAAAAACTGCAGTTTTTTAAGAGAATCGTTTTATCTTAGAAACAAGAGGGTCTAGCAACATGGTTAGTATGGTGAATTCAGTTTGCTCTTTAAAGGAGTACTGCCTACCTCTCAGTGTTTCCTGGATCAGCAACATCACCTTTCTGCTGAATCTCCCCATTCAAGTGAAAGGGAAACGCTGCAGCTCTTATAAGAGAAGCATTCATACTAAAAGCAAGAGGGTCTTGCACCTAGATAAGCATGATGAACTGTGTTAGTTTTTGAAAGGAACGCATACTAACCTTCAGCCATTTCATGGGTGAGAAACATAACCTTTGTGCAAAATCACCGCATACAAGTGAAAGGGAGAAAAACTGCAGTTTTTTAAGAAAATCCTTGTATGTTAGAAACAAGAGGGTCTAGCAACATGGTTAGTATGGTGAATTCAGTTTGCTCTTTAAAGGAGTACTGCCTAGCTCTCAGGGTTTCCTGGATCAGCAACATAACCTTTCTGCTGAATCTCCCCATTCAAGTGAAAGGGAGAAGCACTGCAACTCTTGCAAGAGAAGCATTAATGTTACAAGTAACAGGGCCTTGCACCTTGTTAAGCAGTTTGAACTGAGTTAGCTTTTGAAAGGAATGCTGCCCAACTGTCAGCATTTTCATGGGTGAGGATCTTCAACTTTGTGCAAAATCACCACATACAAGTAAACGGGAGAAAAACTGCAAGTTTGTAATAGAATCTTTAATGTTAGACAAAAGAGAATCTAGCAACCTGGTTAGTATTGGGAATTCATTTTGCTCTTTAAAGGAATTCTGCCTACTTCTCACCGTTTCCCTGGATGAGCAACATAACCTTTGTGCTGAATCACCGCTTTCAAGTGAAAGGGAAAAGCACTGTAGCTCTTGTAAGAGAAGGATTAATTTGACAAGCAAGACGGTCTTGCACCTTGTTAAGCATGGTGAACTCTGTTAGATTTTGAAAGGAATGCTGCCTAACCTTCAGCCTTTTCATGGGTGAGGAACATAAACTTTGTGCAACATCACCGCATACAAGTGAATGGGAGAAAAACTGCAGTTTTTTAAGAGAATCGTTTTATGTTAGAAACAAGAGGGTCTAGCAACATGGTTAGGATGGTGAATTCAGTTTGCTCTTTAAAGGGGTACTGCCTAGCTCTCAGTGTTTCCTGGATCAGCAACATCACCTTTCTGCTGAATCTCCCCTTTAAGTGAATGGGAGAAGCCCTGCAGCTCATGTAAGAGAAGCATTACTGTTTCAAGTAAGAGGGCCTTGCACCTTGTTAAGCATGGTGAACTGAGTTAGCTTTTGAAAGGAATGCTCTCCAACTGTCAGCATTTTCATGGGTGAGGATCTTCAACTTTGTGCAAAATCACCACATACAAGTAAAGGGGAGAAAAACTGCAAGTTTGTAATAGAATCTTTAATGTTACACAAAAGAGGATCTAGCAACCTGGTTAGTATTGTGAATTCATTTTGCTCTTTAAAGGAATTCTGCCTACTTCTCACCGTTTCCCTGGATGAGCAACATAACCTTTGTGCTGAATCACCGCATTCAAGTGAAAGGGAAAAGCACTGTAGCTCTTGTAAGAGAAGGATTAATTTGACAAGCAAGACGGTCTTGCACCTTGTTAAGCATGGTGAACTGTGTTAGTTTTTGAAAGGAATGCTGCCTAACCTTCATCCTTTTCATGGGTGAGGAACATAAACTTTGTGCAACATCACCGCCTAAAAGTGAATGGGAGAAAAACTGCAGTTTTTTAGGAGAATCCTTTTATGTTAGAAACAAGAGGGTCTAGCAACATGGTTAGTATGGTGAATTCAGTTTGCTGTTTAGAGTACTTCCTAGCTCTCAGTGTTTCCTGGATCAGCAACATCACCTTTCTGCTGAATCTCCCTTTTCAGGTGAATGGGAGAAGCACCGTAGCTCTTGTAAGAGAAGCATTAATGCACCTTGTTAAGCATGGTGAACTGAGTTAGCTTTTGAAAGAAACGCTGCCCAACTGTCAGCGTTTTCATGGATGAAGATCTTCAACATTGTGCTAAATCACCGGATACAAGTAAATGGGAGAAAAACTGCAGGTTTCTAAGAGAATCTTTAATGTTAGGAAAAAGAGGTTCGAGCAACATGGTTAACATTTTGAAGTCAGTTTGCTCTTCAAGGGACTACTGCATAACTCTGAGAGTTTTCCTGGATGAGCAACATCACCTTTCTGCTGAATCACCCCATTCAAGTGAAAGGGAGAAGCACTGCAGCTCTTGCAAGAGAAGCATTAATGTTACAAGCAACAGGGCCTTGCACCTTGTTAAGCATGGTGAACTGAGTTAGCTTTTGAAAGGAATGCAGCCCAACTGTCAGCATTTTCATGGGTGAGGATCTTCAACTTTGTGCAAAATCACCACCTACAGGTAAATGGGAGAAAGATTCCAGGTTTGTAAGAGAATCTTTAATGTTAGACAAAAGAGGGTCTAGCAACCTGGTTAGTATTGTGAATTCATTTTGCTCTTTAAAGGAACTCTGCCTACTTCTCACTGTTTTCCTGGATGAGAAACATCACCTTTGTGCTGAATCACCGCATTCAAGTGAAAGGGAAACGCTGCAGCTCTTATAAGAGAAGCATTCATACTAAAAGCAAGAGGGTCTTGCACCTCGTTAAGCATGGTGAACTGTGTTAGTTTTTGAAAGGAACGCATACTAACCTTCAGCCATTTCATGGGTGAGAAACATAACCTTTGTGCAAAATCACTGCATACAAGTGAAAGGGAGAAAAACTGCAGTTTTTTAAGAAAATCCTTGTATGTTAGAAACAAGAGGGTCTAGCAACATGGTTAGGATGGTGAATTCAGTTTGCTCTTTAAAGGAGTACTGCCTTGCTCTCAGGGTTTCCTGGATCAGCAACATAACCTTTCTGCTGAATCTCCCCATTCAAGTGAAAGGGAGAAGCACTGCAACTCTTGCAAGAGAAGCATTAATGTTACAAGGAACAGGGCCTTGCACCTTGTTAAGCAGTTTGAACTGAGTTAGCTTTTGAAAGGAATGCTGCCCAACTGTCAGCATTTTCATGGGTGAGGATCTTCAACTTTGTGCAAAATCAACACATACAAGTAAACGGGAGAAAAACTGCAAGTTTGTAATAGAATCTTTAATGTTAGACAAAAGAGGATCAAGCAACCTGGTTAGTATTGTGAATTCATTTTGCTCTTTAAAGGAATTCTGCCTACTTCTCACCGTTTCCCTGGATGAGCAACATAACCTTTGTGCTGAATCACCGCTTTCAAGTGAAAGGGAAAAGCACTGTAGCTCTTGTAAGAGAAGGATTAATTTGACAAGCAAGACGGTCTTGCACCTTGTTAACCATGGTGAACTGTGTTAGTTTTTGAAAGGAATGCTGCCTAACCTTCAGCCTTTTCATGGGTGAGGAACATAAACTTTGTGCAACCTCACCGCATACAAGTGAATGGGAGAAAAACTGCAGTTTTTTAGGAGAATCCTTGTATGTTAGAAACAAGAGGGTCTAGCAACATAGTTAGGATGGTGAATTCAGTTTGCTGTTTAGAGTACTTCCTAGCTCAGTGTTTCCTGGATCAGCAACATCACCTTTCTGCTGAATCTCCCTTTTCAGGTGAATGGGAGAAGCACCGTAGCTCTTGTAAGAGAAGCATTAATGCACCTTGTTAAGCATGGTGAACTGAGTTAGCTTTTGAAAGAAACGCTGCCCAACTGTCAGCGTTTTCATGGATGAAGATCTTCAACATTGTGCTAAATCACCGCATACAAGTAAATGGGAGAAAAACTGCAGGTTTCTAAGAGAATGTTTAATGTTAGGAAAAAGAGGGTCGAGCAACATGGTTAACATTTTGAAGTCAGTTTGCTCTTCAAGGGACTACTGCATAACTCTGAGTGTTTTCCTGGATGAGCAACATCACCTTTCTGCTGAATCACCCCATTCAAGTGAAAGGGAGAAGCACTGCAGCTCTTGCAAGAGAAGCATTAATGTTACAAGCAACAGGGCCTTGCACCTTGTTAAGCATGGTGAACTGAGTTAGCTTTTGAAAGGAATGCAGCCCAACTGTCAGCATTTTCATGGGTGAGGATCTTCAACTTTGTGCAAAATCACCACCTACAGGTAAATGGGAGAAAGATTCCAGGTTTGTAAGAGAATCTTTAATGTTAGACAAAAGAGGGTCTAGCAACCTGGTTAGTATTGTGAATTCATTTTGCTCTTTAAAGGAATTCTGCCTACTTCTCACTGTTTTAATGGATGAGAAACATCACCTTTGTGCTGAATCACCGCATTCAAGTGAAAGGGAAAAGCACTGTAGCTCTTGTAAGAGAAGGATTAATTTGACAAGCAAGACGGTCTTGCACCTTGTTAAGCATGGTGAACTGTGTTAGATTTTGAAAGGAATGCTACCTAACCTTCAGCCTTTTCATGGGTGAGGAACATAAACTTTGTGCAACATCACCGCATACAAGTGAATGGGAGAAAAACTGCAGTTTTTTAAGAGAATCGTTTTATGTTAGAAACAAGAGGGTCTAGCAACATGGTTAGTATGGTGAATTCAGTTTGCTCTTTAAAGGAGTACTGCCTAGCTCTCAGGGTTTCCTGGATCAGCAACATAACCTTTCTGCTGAATCTCCCCATTCAAGTGAAAGGGAGAAGCACTGCAGCTCTTGCAAGAGAAGCATTAATGTTACAAGCAACAGGGCCTTGCACCTTGTTAAGCATGGTGAACTGAGTTAGCTTTTGAAAGGAATGCAGCCCAACTGTCAGCATTTTCATGGGTGAGGATCTTCAACTTTGTGCAAAATCACCACCTACAGGTAAATGGGAGAAAGATTCCAGGTTTGTAAGAGTATCTTTAATGTTAGACAAAAGAGGGTCTAGCAACCTGGTTAGTATTGTGAATTCATTTTGCTCTTTAAAGGAATTCTGCCTACTTCTCACTGTTTTCCTGGATGAGAAACATCACCTTTGTGCTGAATCACCGCATTCAAGTGAAAGGGAGAAGCACTGTAGCTCTTGTAAGAGAAGGGTTAATGTTACAAGCAAGAGGGTCTTGCACTTTGTTAAGCATGGTGAACTGTGTTAGTTTTTGAAAGGAACGCTGCCTAACCTTCAGCCTTTTCATGGTTGAGAAACATAACCTTTGTGGAAAATCACCGCATACAAGTGAATGGGAGAAAAACTGCAGTTTTTTAAGAGAATCTTTTTATGTTAAAAACAAGAGGGTCTAGCAACATGGTTAGTATGGTGAATTCAGTTTGCTCTTTAAAGGAGTACTGCCTACCTCTCAGTGTTTCCTGGATCAGCAACATAACTTTTGCTGAATCTCCGCATTCAAGTGAAAGGGAGAAGCACTGCAACTCTTGCAAGAGAAGCATTAATGTTACAAGGAACAGGGCCTTGCACCTTGTTAAGCATTTTGAACTGAGTTAGCTTTTGAAAGGAATGCTGCCCAACTGTCAGCATTTTCATGGGTGAGGATCTTCAACTTTGTGCAAAATCACCACATACAAGTAAAGGGGAGAAAAACTGCAAGTTTGTAATAGAATCTTTAATGTTAGACAAAAGAGGATCTAGCAACCTGGTTAGTATTGTGAATTCATTTTGCTCTTTAAAGGAATTCTGCCTACTTCTCACCGTTTCCCTGGATGAGCAACATAACCTTTGTGCTGAATCACCGCATTCAAGTGAAAGGGAAAAGCACTGTAGCTCTTGTAAGAGAAGGATTAATTTGACAAGCCAGACGGTCTTGCACCTTGTTAAGCATGGTGAACTGTGTTAGTTTTTGAAAGGAATGCTGCCTAACCTTCAGCCTTTTCTTGGGTGAGGAACATAAACTTTGTGCAACATCACCGCCTAAAAGTGAATGGGAGAAAAACTGCAGTTTTTTAGGAGAATCCTTTATGTTAGAAACAAGAGGGTCTAGCAACATGGTTAGTATGGTGAATTCAGTTTGCTCTTTAAAGGAGTACTGCCTACCTCTCAGTGTTTCCTGGATCAGCAACATCAACTTTCTGCTGAATCTCCCCATTCAAGTGAAAGGGAAACGCTGCAGCTCTTATAAGAGAAGCATTCATACTAAAAGCAAGAGGGTCTTGCACCTCGTTAAGCATGGTGAACTGTGTTAGTTTTTGAAAGGAACGCATACTAACCTTCAGCCATTTCATGGGTGAGAAACATAACCTTTGTGCAAAATCACCGCATACAAGTGAAAGGGAGAAAAACTGCAGTTGTTTAAGAAAATCCTTGTATGTTAGATACAAGAGGGTCTAGCAACATGCTTAGGATGGTGAATTCAGTTTGCTCTTTAAAGGAGTACTGCCTAGCTCTCAGGGTTTCCTGGATCAGCAACATAACCTTTCTGCTGAATCTCCCCATTCAAGTGAAAGGGAGAAGCACTGCAACTCTTGCAAGAGAAGCATTAATGTTACAAGGAACAGGGCCTTGCACCTTGTTAAGCAGTTTGAACTGAGTTAGCTTTTGAAAGGAATGCTGCCCAACTGTCAGCATTTTCATGGGTGAGGATCTTCAACTTTGTGCAAAATCACCACATACAAGTAAACGGGAGAAAAACTGCAAGTTTGTAATAGAATCTTTAATGTTAGACAAAAGAGGATCAAGCAACCTGGTTAGTATTGGGAATTCATTTTGCTCTTTAGGAATTCTGCCTACTTCTCACCGTATCCCTGGATGAGCAACATAACCTTTGTGCTGAATCACCGCTTTCAAGTGAAAGGGAAAAGCACTGTAGCTCTTGTAAGAGAAGGATTAATTTGACAAGCAAGACGGTCTTGCACCTTGTTAACCATGGTGAACTGTGTTAGTTTTTGAAAGGAATGCTGCCTAACCTTCAGCCTTTTCATGGGTGAGGAACATAAACTTTGTGCAACCTCACCGCATACAAGTGAATGGGAGAAAAACTGCAGTTTTTTAGGAGAATCCTTGTATGTTAGAAACAAGAGGGTCTAGCAACATAGTTAGGATGGTGAATTCAGTTTGCTGTTTAGAGTACTTCCTAGCTCTCAGTGTTTCCTGGATCAGCAACATCACCTTTCTGCTGAATCTCCCTTTTCAGGTGAATGGGAGAAGCACCGTAGCTCTTGTAAGAGAAGCATTAATGCACCTTGTTAAGCATGGTGAACTGAGTTAGCTTTTGAAAGAAACGCTGCCCAACTGTCAGCGTTTTCATGGATGAAGATCTTCAACATTGTGCTAAATCACCGCATACAAGTAAATGGGAGAAAAACTGCAGGTTTCTAAGAGAATCTTTAATGTTAGGAAAAAGAGGGTCGAGCAACATGGTTAACATTTTGAAGTCAGTTTGCTCTTCAAGGGACTACTGCATAACTCTGAGTGTTTTCCTGGATGAGCAACATCACCTTTCTGCTGAATCACCCCATTCAAGTGAAAGGGAGAAGCACTGCAGCTCTTGCAAGAGAAGCATTAATGTTACAAGCAACAGGGCCTTGCACCTTGTTAAGCATGGTGAACTGAGTTAGCTTTTGAAAGGAATAAAGCCCAACTGTCAGCATTTTCATGGGTGAGGATCTTCAACTTTGTGCAAAATCACCACCTACAGGTAAATGGGAGAAAGATTCCAGGCTTGTAAGAGAATCTTTACTGTTAGACAAAAGAGGGTCTAGCAACCTGGTTAGTATTGTGAATTCATTTTGCTCTTTAAAGGAATTCTGCCTACTTCTCACTGTTTTAATGGATGAGAAACATCACCTTTGTGCTGAATCACCGCATTCAAGTGAAAGGGAAAAGCACTGTAGCTCTTGTAAGAGAAGGATTAATTTGACAAGCAAGACGGTCTTGCACCTTGTTAAGCATGGTGAACTGTGTTAGATTTTGAAAGGAATGCTGCCTAACCTTCAGCCTTTTCATGGGTGAGGAACATAAACTTTGTGCAACATCACCGCATACAAGTGAAAGGGAGAAAAACTGCAGTTTTTTAAGAGAATCGTTTTATGTTAGAAACAAGAGGGTCTAGCAACATGGTTAGTTTGGTGAATTCAGTTTGCTCTTTAAAGGAGTACTGCCTAGCTCTCAGGGTTTCCTGGATCAGCAACATAACCTTTCTGCTGAATCTCCCCATTCAAGTGAAAGGGAGAAGCACTGCAGCTCTTGCAAGAGAAGCATTAATGTTACAAGCAACAGGGCCTTGCACCTTGTTAAGCATGGTGAACTGAGTTAGCTTTTGAAAGGAATGCAGCCCAACTGTCAGCATTTTCATGGGTGAGGATCTTCAACTTTGTGCAAAATCACCACCTACAGGTAAATGGGAGAAAGATTCCAGGTTTGTAAGAGAATCTTTAATGTTAGACAAAAGAGGGTCTAGCAACCTGGTTAGTATTGTGAATTCATTTTGCTCTTTAAAGGAATTCTGCCTACTTCTCACTGTTTTCCTGGATGAGAAACATCACCTTTGTGCTGAATCACCGCATTCAAGTGAAAGGGAGAAGCACTTTAGCTCTTGTAAGAGAAGGATTAATGTTACAAGCAAGAGGGTCTTGCACTTTGTTAAGCATGGTGAACTGTGTTAGTTTTTGAAAGGAACGCTGCCTAACCTTCAGCCTTTTCATGTTTGAGAAACATAACCTTTGTGGAAAATCACCGCATACAAGTGAATGGGAGAAAAACTGCAGTTTTTTAAGAGAATCTTTTTATGTTAAAAACAAGAGGGTCTAGCAACATGGTTAGTATGGTGAATTCAGTTTGCTCTTTAAAGGAGTACTGCCTACATCTCAGTGTTTCCTGGATCAGCAAAATAACTTTTGCTGAATCTCCCCATTCAAGTGAAAGGGAGAAGCACTGCAACTCTTGCAAGAGAAGCATTAATGTTACAAGGAACAGGGCCTTGCACCTTGTTAAGCAGTTTGAACTGAGTTAGCTTTTGAAAGGAATGCTGCCCAACTGTCAGCATTTTCATGGGTGAGGATCTTCAACTTTGTGCAAAATCACCACATACAAGTAAAGGGGAGAAAAACTGCAAGTTTGTAATAGAATCTTTAATGTTAGACAAAAGAGGATCTAGCAACCTGGTTAGTATTGGGAATTCATTTTGCTCTTTAAAGGAATTCTGCCTACTTCTCACCGTTTCCCTGGATGAGCAACATAACCTTTGTGCTGAATCACCGCATTCAAGTGAAAGGGAAAAGCACTGTAGCTCTTGTAAGAGAAGGATTAATTTGACAAGTAAGACGGTCTTGCACCTTGTTAAGCATGGTGAACTGTGTTAGTTTTTGAAAGGAAAGCTGCCTAACCTTCAGCCTTTTCTTGGGTGAGGAACATAAACTTTGTGCAACATCACCGCCTAAAAGTGAATGGGAGAAAAACTGCAGTTTTTTAGGAGAATCCTTTTATGTTAGAAACAAGAGGGTCTAGCAACATGGTTAGTATGGTGAATTCAGTTTGCTCTTTAAAGTAGTACTGCCTACCTCTCAGTGTTTCCTGGATCAGCAACATCAACTTTCTGCTGAATCTCCCCATTCAAGTGAAAGGGAAACGCTGCAGCTCTTATAAGAGAAGCATTCATACTAAAAGCAAGAGGGTCTTGCACCTCGTTAAGCATGGTGAACTCTGTTAGTTTTTGAAAGGAACGCATACTAACCTTCAGCCATTTCATGGGTGAGAAACATAACCTTTGTGCAAAATCACCGCCTACAAGTGAAAGGGAGAAAAACTGCAGTTTTTTAAGAAAATCCTTGTATGTTAGAAACAAGAGGGTCCAGCAACATGGTTAGGATGGTGAATTCAGTTTGCTCTTTAAAGGAGTACTGCCTAGCTCTCAGGGTTTCCTGGATCAGCAACATAACCTTTCTGCTGAATCTCCCCATTCAAGTGAAAGGGAGAAGCACTGCAACTCTTGCAAGAGAAGCATTAATGTTACAAGGAACAGGGCCTTGCACCTTGTTAAGCAGTTTGAACTGAGTTAGCTTTTGAAAGGAATGCTGCCCAACTGTCAGCATTTTCATGGGTGAGGATCTTCAACTTTGTGCAAAATCACCACATACAAGTAAACGGGAGAAAAACTGCAAGTTTGTAATAGAATCTTTAATGTTAGACAAAAGAGGATCAAGCAACCTGGTTAGTATTGGGAATTCATTTTGCTCTTTAGGAATTCTGCCTACTTCTCACCGTTTCCCTGGATGAGCAACATAACCTTTGTGCTGAATCACCGCTTTCAAGTGAAAGGGAAAAGCACTGTAGCTCTTGTAAGAGAAGGATTAATTTGACAAGCAAGACGGTCTTGCACCTTGTTAACCATGGTGAACTGTGTTAGTTTTTGAAAGGAATGCTGCCTAACCTTCAGCCTTTTCATGGGTGAGGAACATAAACTTTGTGCAACCTCACCGCATACAAGTGAATGGGAGAAAAACTGCAGTTTTTTAGGAGAATCGTTGTATGTTAGAAACAAGAGGGTCTAGCAACATAGTTAGGATGGTGAATTCAGTTTGCTGTTTAGAGTACTTCCTAGCTCTCAGTGTTTCCTGGATCAGCAACATCACCTTTCTGCTGAATCTCCCTTTTCAGGTGAATGGGAGAAGCACCGTAGCTCTTGTAAGAGAAGCATTAATGCACCTTGTTAAGCATGGTGAACTGAGTTAGCTTTTGAAAGAAACGCTGCCCAACTGTCAGCGTTTTCATGGATGAAGATCTTCAACATTGTGCTAAATCACCGCATACAAGTAAATGGGAGAAAAACTGCAGGTTTCTAAGAGAATCTTTAATGTTAGGAAAAAGAGGGTCGAGCAACATGGTTAACATTTTGAAGTCAGTTTGCTCTTCAAGGGACTACTGCATAACTCTGAGTGTTTTCCTGGATGAGCAACATCACCTTTCTGCTGAATCACCCCATTCAAGTGAAAGGGAGAAGCACTGCAGCTCTTGCAAGAGAAGCATTAATGTTACAAGCAACAGGGCCTTGCACCTTGTTAAGCATGGTGAACTGAGTTAGCTTTTGAAAGGAATGCTGCCCAACTGTCAGCATTTTCATGGGTGAGGATCTTCAACTTTGTGCAAAATCACCACCTACAGGTAAATGGGAGAAAGATTCCAGGTTTGTAAGAGAATCTTTAATGTTAGACAAAAGAGGGTCTAGCAACCTGGTTAGTATTGTGAATTCATTTTGCTCTTTAAAGGAATTCTGCCTACTTCTCACTGTTTTCCTGGATGAGAAACATCACCTTTGTGCTGAATCACCGCATTCAAGTGAAAGGGAGAAGCACTGTAGCTCTTGTAAGAGAAGGATTAATGTTACAAGCAAGAGGGTCTTGCACTTTGTTAAGCATCGTGAACTGTGTTAGTTTTTGAAAGGAACGCTGCCTAACCTTCAGCCTTTTCATGGTTGAGAAACATAACTTTTGTGGAAAATCACCGCATACAAGTGAATGGGAGAAAAACTGCAGTTTTTTAAGAGAATCGTTTTATGTTAGAAACAAGAGGGTCTAGCAACATGGTTAGTATGGTGAATTCAGTTTGCTCTTTAAAGGAGTACTGCCTACCTCTCAGTGTTTCCTGGATCAGCAACATCACCTTTCTGCTGAATCTCCCCATTCAAGTGAAAGGGAAATGCTGCAGCTCTTATAAGAGAAGCATTCATACTAAAAGCAAGAGGGTCTTGCACCTCGTTAAGCATGGTGAACTGTGTTAGTTTTTAAAGGAACGCATACTAACCTTCAGCCATTTCATGGGTGAGAAACATAACCTTTGTGCAAAATCACCGCATACAAGTGAAAGGGAGAAAAACTGCAGTTTTTTAAGAAAATCCTTGTATGTTAGAAAGAGGAGGGTCTAGCAACATGGTTAGTATGGTGAATTCAGTTTGCTCTTTAAAGGAGTAGTGCCTAGCTCTCAGGGTTTCCTGGATCAGCAACATCACCTTTCTGCTGAATCTCCCCATTCAAGTGAAAGGGAGAAGCACTGCAACTCTTGCAAGAGAAACATTAATGTTACAAGGAACAGGGCCTTGCACCTTCTTAAGCATTTTGAACTGAGTTAGCTTTTGAAAGGAATGCTGCCCAACTGTCAGAATTTTCATGGGTGAGGATCTTCAACTTTGTGCAAAATCACCACATACAAGTAAATGGGAGAATAACTGCAAATTTGTAATAGAGTCTTTAATGTTAGACAAAAGAGGGTCTAGCAACCTGGTTCGTATTGTGAATTCATTTTGCTCTTTAAAGGAATTCTGCCTACGTCTCACTGTTTTCCTGGATGAGAAACATCACCTTTGTGCTGAATCACCGCATTCAAGTGAAAGGGAGAAGCAGTGTAGCTCTTGTAAGAGAAGGATTAATTTTACAAGCAAGAGGGTCGTGCACTTTGTTAAGCATGGTGAACTGTGTTAGTTTTTGAAAGGAACGCTGCCTAACCTTCAGCCTTTTCATGGTTGAGAAACATAACTTTTGTGGAAAATCACCGCATACAAGTGAATGGGAGAAAAACTGCAGTTTTTTCAGAGAATCGTCTTATGTTAGAAACAAGAGGGTCTAGCAACATGCTCTTTAAAGAGCAATTCAGTTTGCTCTTTAAAGGAGTACTGCCTAGCTCTCAGTGTTTCCTGGATCAGCAACATCACCTTTCTGCTGAATCTCCCCTTTCAAGTGAAAGGGAGAAGCACTGCAGCTCTTGTAAGAGAAGCATTACTGTTTCAAGTAAGAGGGCCTTGCACCTTGTTAAGCATGGTGAACTGAGTTAGCTTTTGAAAGGAATGCTGCCCAACTGTCAGCATTTTCATGGGTGAGGATCTTCATCTTTGTGCAAAATCACCACATAGAGGTAAATGGGAGAAAGACTCCAGGTTTGTAAGAGAATCGTTAATGTTAGACAAAAGAGGGTCTAGCAACCTGGTTAGTATTGTGAATTCATTTTGCTCTTTAAAGGAATTCTGCCTACGTCTCACTGTTTTCCTGGATGAGAAACATCACCTTTGTGCTGAATCACAGCATTCAAGTGAAAGGGAAAAGCACTGTAGCTCTTGTAAGAGAAGGATTAATTTGACAAGCAAGACGGTCTTGCACCTTGTTAAGCATGGTGAACTGTGTTAGATTTTGAAAGGAATGCTGCCTAACCTTCAGCCTTTTCATGGGTGAGGAACATAAACTTTGTGCAACATCACCGCATACAAGTGAAAGGGAGAAAAACTGCAGTTTTTTAAGAGAATCGTTTTATGTTAGAAACAAGAGGGTCTAGCAACATGGTTAGTTTGGTGAATTCAGTTTGCTCTTTAAAGGAGTACTGCCTAGCTCTCAGGGTTTCCTGGATCAGCAACATAACCTTTCTGCTGAATCTCCCCATTCAAGTGAAAGGGAGAAGCACTGCAGCTCTTGCAAGAGAAGCATTAATGTTACAAGCAACAGGGCCTTGCACCTTGTTAAGCATGGTGAACTGAGTTAGCTTTTGAAAGGAATGCAGCCCAACTGTCAGCATTTTCATGGGTGAGGATCTTCAACTTTGTGCAAAATCACCACCTACAGGTAAATGGGAGAAAGATTCCAGGTTTGTAAGAGAATCTTTAATGTTAGACAAAAGAGGGTCTAGCAACCTGGTTAGTATTGTGAATTCATTTTGCTCTTTAAAGGAATTCTGCCTACTTCTCACTGTTTTCCTGGATGAGAAACATCACCTTTGTGCTGAATCACCGCATTCAAGTGAAAGGGAGAAGCACTTTAGCTCTTGTAAGAGAAGGATTAATGTTACAAGCAAGAGGGTCTTGCACTTTGTTAAGCATGGTGAACTGTGTTAGTTTTTGAAAGGAACGCTGCCTAACCTTCAGCCTTTTCATGGTTGAGAAACATAACCTTTGTGGAAAATCAACGCATACAAGTGAATGGGAGAAAAACTGCAGTTTTTTAAGAGAATCTTTTTATGTTAAAAACAAGAGGGTCTAGCAACATGGTTAGTATGGTGAATTCAGTTTGCTCTTTAAAGGAGTACTGCCTACATCTCAGTGTTTCCTGGATCAGCAAAATAACTTTTGCTGAATCTCCCCATTCAAGTGAAAGGGAGAAGCACTGCAACTCTTGCAAGAGAAGCATTAATGTTACAAGGAACAGGGCCTTGCACCTTGTTAAGCAGTTTGAACTGAGTTAGCTTTTGAAAGGAATGCTGCCCAACTGTCAGCATTTTCATGGGTGAGGATCTTCAACTTTGTGCAAAATCACCACATACAAGTAAAGGGGAGAAAAACTGCAAGTTTGTAATAGAATCTTTAATGTTAGACAAAAGAGGATCTAGCAACCTGGTTAGTATTGGGAATTCATTTTGCTCTTTAAAGGAATTCTGCCTACTTCTCACCGTTTCCCTGGATGAGCAACATAACCTTTGTGCTGAATCACCGCATTCAAGTGAAAGGGAAAAGCACTGTAGCTCTTGTAAGAGAAGGATTAATTTGACAAGTAAGACGGTCTTGCACCTTGTTAAGCATGGTGAACTGTGTTAGTTTTTGAAAGGAAAGCTGCCTAACCTTCAGCCTTTTCTTGGGTGAGGAACATAAACTTTGTGCAACATCACCACCTAAAAGTGAATGGGAGAAAAACTGCAGTTTTTTAGGAGAATCCTTTTATGTTAGAAACAAGAGGGTCTAGCAACATTTTTAGTATGGTGAATTCAGTTTGCTCTTTAAAGTAGTACTGCCTACCTCTCAGTGTTTCCTGGATCAGCAACATCAACTTTCTGCTGAATCTCCCCATTCAAGTGAAAGGGAAACGCTGCAGCTCTTATAAGAGAAGCATTCATACTAAAAGCAAGAGGGTCTTGCACCTCGTTAAGCATGGTGAACTCTGTTAGTTTTTGAAAGGAACGCATACTAACCTTCAGCCATTTCATGGGTGAGAAACATAACCTTTGTGCAAAATCACCGCCTACAAGTGAAAGGGAGAAAAACTGCAGTTTTTTAAGAAAATCCTTGTATGTTAGAAACAAGAGGGTCCAGCAACATGGTTAGGATGGTGAATTCAGTTTGCTCTTTAAAGGAGTACTGCCTAGCTCTCAGGGTTTCCTGGATCAGCAACATAACCTTTCTGCTGAATCTCCCCATTCAAGTGAAAGGGAGAAGCACTGCAACTCTTGCAAGAGAAGCATTAATGTTACAAGGAACAGGGCCTTGCACCTTGTTAAGCAGTTTGAACTGAGTTAGCTTTTGAAAGGAATGCTGCCCAACTGTCAGCATTTTCATGGGTGAGGATCTTCAACTTTGTGCAAAATCACCACATACAAGTAAACGGGAGAAAAACTGCAAGTTTGTAATAGAATCTTTAATGTTAGACAAAAGAGGATCAAGCAACCTGGTTAGTATTGGGAATTCATTTTGCTCTTTAGGAATTCTGCCTACTTCTCACCGTTTCCCTGGATGAGCAACATAACCTTTGTGCTGAATCACCGCTTTCAAGTGAAAGGGAAAAGCACTGTAGCTCTTGTAAGAGAAGGATTAATTTGACAAGCAAGACGGTCTTGCACCTTGTTAACCATGGTGAACTGTGTTAGTTTTTGAAAGGAATGCTGCCTAACCTTCAGCCTTTTCATGGGTGAGGAACATAAACTTTGTGCAACCTCACCGCATACAAGTGAATGGGAGAAAAACTGCAGTTTTTTAGGAGAATCGTTGTATGTTAGAAACAAGAGGGTCTAGCAACATAGTTAGGATGGTGAATTCAGTTTGCTGTTTAAAGGAGTAGTGCCTAGCTCTCAGGGTTTCCTGGATCAGCAACATCACCTTTCTGCTGAATCTCCCCATTCAAGTGAAAGGGAGAAGCACTGCAACTCTTGCAAGAGAAACATTAATGTTACAAGGAACAGGGCCTTGCACCTTCTTAAGCATTTTGAACTGAGTTAGCTTTTGAAAGGAATGCTGCCCAACTGTCAGAATTTTCATGGGTGAGGATCTTCAACTTTGTGCAAAATCACCACATACAAGTAAATGGGAGAATAACTGCAAATTTGTAATAGAGTCTTTAATGTTAGACAAAAGAGGGTCTAGCAACCTGGTTCGTATTGTGAATTCATTTTGCTCTTTAAAGGAATTCTGCCTACGTCTCACTGTTTTCCTGGATGAGAAACATCACCTTTGTGCTGAATCACCGCATTCAAGTGAAAGGGAGAAGCAGTGTAGCTCTTGTAAGAGAAGGATTAATTTTACAAGCAAGAGGGTCGTGCACTTTGTTAAGCATGGTGAACTGTGTTAGTTTTTGAAAGGAACGCTGCCTAACCTTCAGCCTTTTCATGGTTGAGAAACATAACTTTTGTGGAAAATCACCGCATACAAGTGAATGGGAGAAAAACTGCAGTTTTTTCAGAGAATCGTCTTATGTTAGAAACAAGAGGGTCTAGCAACATGCTCTTTAAAGAGCAATTCAGTTTGCTCTTTAAAGGAGTACTGCCTAGCTCTCAGTGTTTCCTGGATCAGCAACATCACCTTTCTGCTGAATCTCCCCTTTCAAGTGAAAGGGAGAAGCACTGCAGCTCTTGTAAGAGAAGCATTACTGTTTCAAGTAAGAGGGCCTTGCACCTTGTTAAGCATGGTGAACTGAGTTAGCTTTTGAAAGGAATGCTGCCCAACTGTCAGCATTTTCATGGGTGAGGATCTTCATCTTTGTGCAAAATCACCACATAGAGGTAAATGGGAGAAAGACTCCAGGTTTGTAAGAGAATCGTTAATGTTAGACAAAAGAGGGTCTAGCAACCTGGTTAGTATTGTGAATTCATTTTGCTCTTTAAAGGAATTCTGCCTACTTCTCACTGTTTTCCTGGATGAGAAACATCACCTTTGTGCTGAATCACCACATTCAAGTGAAAGGGAGAAGCACTGTAGCTCTTGTAAGAGAAGGATTAATTTTACAAGCAAGAGGGTCTTGCACTTTGTTAAGCTTGGTGAACTGTGTTAGTTTTTGAAAGGAACGCTGCCTAACCTTCAGCCTTTTCATGGTTGAGAAGCATAACTTTTGTGGAAAATCACCGCATGCAAGTGAAAGGGAGAAAAACTGCAGTTTTTTAAGAGAATCGTTTTATGTTAGAAACAAGAGGGTCTAGCAACATGGTTAGTATGGTGAATTCAGTTTGCTCTTTAAAGGAGTACTGCCTACCTCTCAGTGTTTCCTGGATCAGCAACATCACCTTTCTGCTGAATCTCCCCATTCAAGTGAAAGGGAAACGCTGCAGCTCTTATAAGAGAAGCATTCATACTAAAAGCAAGAGGGTCTTGCACCTCGTTAAGCATGGTGAACTGAGTTAGCTTTTGAAAGAAACGCTGCCCAACTGTCAGCGTTTTCATGGATGAAGATCTTCAACATTGTGCTAAATCACCGCATACAAGTAAATGGGAGAAAAACTGCAGGTTTCTAAGAGAATCTTTAATGTTAGGAAAAAGAGGGTCGAGCAACATGGTTAACATTTTGAAGTCAGTTTGCTCTTCAAGGGACTACTGCATAACTCTGAGTGTTTTCCTGGATGAGCAACATCACCTTTCTGCTGAATCACCCCATTCAAGTGAAAGGGAGAAGCACTGCAGCTCTTGCAAGAGAAGCATTAATGTTACAAGCAACAGGGCCTTGCACCTTGTTAAGCATGGTGAACTGAGTTAGCTTTTGAAAGGAATGCAGCCCAACTGTCAGAATTTTCATGGGTGAGGATCTTCAACTTTGTGCAAAATCACCACCTACAGGTAAATGGGAGAAAGATTCCAGGTTTGTAAGAGAATCTTTAATGTTAGACAAAAGAGGGTCTAGCAACCTGGTTAGTATTGTGAATTCATTTTGCTCTTTAAAGGAATTCTGCCTACTTCTCACTGTTTTAATGGATGAGAAACATCACCTTTGTGCTGAATCACCGCATTCAAGTGAAAGGGAAAAGCACTGTAGCTCTTGTAAGAGAAGGATTAATTTGACAAGCAAGACGGTCTTGCACCTTGTTAAGCATGGTGAACTGTGTTAGATTTTGAAAGGAATGCTGCCTAACCTTCAGCCTTTTCATGGGTGAGGAACATAAACTTTGTGCAACATCACCGCATACAAGTGAATGGGAGAAAAACTGCAGTTTTTTAAGAGAATCGTTTTATGTTAGAAACAAGAGGGTCTAGCAACATGGTTAGTATGGTGAATTCAGTTTGCTCTTTAAAGGAGTACTGCCTAGCTCTCAGGGTTTCCTGGATCAGCAACATAACCTTTCTGCTGAATCTCCCCATTCAAGTGAAAGGGAGAAGCACTGCAGCTCTTGCAAGAGAAGCATTAATGTTACAAGCAACAGGGCCTTGCACCTTGTTAAGCATGGTGAACTGAGTTAGCTTTTGAAAGGAATGCAGCCCAACTGTCAGCATTTTCATGGGTGAGGATCTTCAACTTTGTGCAAAATCACCACCTACAGGTAAATGGGAGAAAGATTCCAGGTTTGTAAGAGAATCTTTAATGTTAGACAAAAGAGGGTCTAGCAACCTGGTTAGTATTGTGAATTCATTTTGCTCTTTAAAGGAATTCTGCCTACTTCTCACTGTTTTCCTGGATGAGAAACATCACCTTTGTGCTGAATCACCGCATTCAAGTGAAAGGGAGAAGCACTGTAGCTCTTGTAAGAGAAGGATTAATGTTACAAGCAAGAGGGTCTTGCACTTTGTTAAGCATGGTGAACTGTGTTAGTTTTTGAAAGGAACGCTGCCTAACCTTCAGCCTTTTCATGGTTGAGAAACATAACTTTTGTGGAAAATCACCGCATACAAGTGAATGGGAGAAAAACTGCAGTTTTTTAAGAGAATCTTTTTATGTTAAAAACAAGAGGATCTAGCAACATGGTTAGTATGGTGAATTCAGTTTGCTCTTTAAAGGAGTACTGCCTACCTCTCAGTGTTTCCTGGATCAGCAACATAACTTTTGCTGAATCTCCCCATTCAAGTGAAAGGGAGAAGCACTGCAACTCTTGCAAGAGAAGCATTAATGTTACAAGGAACAGGGCCTTGCACCTTGTTAAGCATTTTGAACTGAGTTAGCTTTTGAAAGGAATGCTGCCCAACTGTCAGCATTTTCATGGGTGAGGATCTTCAACTTTGTGCAAAATCACCACATACAAGTAAAGGGGAGAAAAACTGCAAGTTTGTAATAGAATCTTTAATGTTAGACAAAAGAGGATCTAGCAACCTGGTTAGTATTGTGAATTCATTTTGCTCTTTAAAGGAATTCTGCCTACTTCTCACCGTTTCCCTGGATGAGCAACATAACCTTTGTGCTGAATCACCGCATTCAAGTGAAAGGGAAAAGCACTGTAGCTCTTGTAAGAGAAGGATTAATTTGACAAGCAAGACGGTCTTGCACCTTGTTAAGCATGGTGAACTGTGTTAGTTTTTGAAAGGAATGCTGCCTAACCTTCACCCTTTTCTTGGGTGAGGAACATAAACTTTGTGCAACATCACCGCCTAAAAGTGAATGGGAGAAAAACTGCAGTTTTTTAGGAGAATCCTTTTATGTTATAAACAAGAGGGACTAGCAACATGGTTAGTATGGTGAATTCAGTTTGCTCTTTAAAGGAGTACTGCCTACCTCTCAGTGTTTCCTGGATCAGCAACATCAACTTTCTGCTGAATCTCCCCATTCAAGTGAAAGGGAAACGCTGCAGCTCTTATAAGAGAAGCATTCATACTAAAAGCAAGAGGGTCTTGCACCTCGTTAAGCATGGTGAACTGTGTTAGTTTTTGAAAGGAACGCATACTAACCTTCAGCCATTTCATGGGTGAGAAACATAACCTTTGTGCAAAATCACCGCATACAAGTGAAAGGGAGAAAAACTGCAGTTTTTTAAGAAAATCCTTGCATGTTAGAAACAAGAGGGTCTAGCAACATGGTTAGGATGGTGAATTCAGTTTGCTCTTTAAAGGAGTACTGCCTAGCTCTCAGGGTTTCCTGGATCAGCAACATAACCTTTCTGCTGAATCTCCCCATTCAAGTGAAAGGGAGAAGCACTGCAACTCTTGCAAGAGAAGCATTAATGTTACAAGGAACAGGGCCTTGCACCTTGTTAAGCAGTTTGAACTGAGTTAGCTTTTGAAAGGAATGCTGCCCAACTGTCAGCATTTTCATGGGTGAGGATCTTCAACTTTGTGCAAAATCACCACATACAAGTAAACGGGAGAAAAACTGCAAGTTTGTAATAGAATCTTTAATGTTAGACAAAAGAGGATCAAGCAACCTGGTTAGTATTGTGAATTCGTTTTGCTCTTTAAAGGAATTCTGCCTACTTCTCACCGTTTCCCTGGATGTGCAACATAACCTTTGTGCTGAATCACCGCTTTCAAGTGAAAGGGAAAAGCACTGTAGCTCTTGTAAGAGAAGGATTAATTTGACAAGCAAGACGGTCTTGCACCTTGTTAACCATGGTGAACTGTGTTAGTTTTTGAAAGGAATGCTGCCTAACCTTCAGCCTTTTCATGGGTGAGGAACATAAACTTTGTGCAAGCTCACTGCATACAAGTGAATGGGAGAAAAACTGCAGTTTTTTAGGAGAATCCTTGTATGTTAGAAACAAGAGGGTCTAGCAACATAGTTAGGATGGTGAATTCAGTTTGCTGTTTAGAGTACTTCCTAGCTCTCAGTGTTTCCTGGATCAGCAACATCACCTTTCTGCTGAATCTCCCTTTTCAGGTGAATGGGAGAAGCACCGTAGCTCTTGTAAGAGAAGCATTAATGCACCTTGTTAAGCATGGTGAACTGAGTTAGCTTTTGAAAGAAACGCTGCCCAACTGTCAGCGTTTTCATGGATGAAGATCTTCAACATTGTGCTAAATCACCGCATACAAGTAAATGGGAGAAAAACTGCAGGTTTCTAAGAGAATCTTTAATGTTAGGAAAAAGAGGGTCGAGCAACATGGTTAACATTTTGAAGTCAGTTTGCTCTTCAAGGGACTACTGCATAACTCTGAGTGTTTTCCTGGATGAGCAACATCACCTTTCTGCTGAATCACCCCATTCAAGTGAAAGGGAGAAGCACTGCAGCTCTTGCAAGAGAAGCATTAATGTTACAAGCAACAGGGCCTTGCACCTTGTTAAGCATGGTGAACTGAGTTAGCTTTTGAAAGGAATGCAGCCCAACTGTCAGCATTTTCATGGGTGAGGATCTTCAACTTTGTGCAAAATCACCACCTACAGGTAAATGGGAGAAAGATTCCAGGTTTGTAAGAGAATCTTTAATGTTAGACAAAAGAGGGTCTAGCAACCTGGTTAGTATTGTGAATTCATTTTGCTCTTTAAAGGAATTCTGTCTACTTCTCACCGTTTCCCTGGATGAGCAACATAACCTTTGTGCTGAATCACCGCATTCAAGTGAAAGGGAGAAGCACTGTAGCTCTTGTAAGAGAAGGATTAATGTTACAAGCAAGAGGGTCTTGCACTTTGTTAAGCATCGTGAACTGTGTTAGTTTTTGAAAGGAACGCTGCCTAACCTTCACGCTTTTCATGGTTGAGAAACATAACTTTTGTGGAAAATCACCGCATACAAGTGAATGGGAGAAAAACTGCAGTTTTTTAAGAGAATCGTTTTATGTTAGAAACAAGAGGGTCTAGCAACATGGTTAGTATGGTGAATTCAGTTTGCTCTTTAAAGGAGTACTACCTACCTCTCAGGGTTTCCTGGATCAGCAACATCACCTTTCTGCTGAATCTCCCCATTCAAGTGAAAGGGAAACGCTGCAGCTCTTATAAGAGAAGCATTCATACTAAAAGCAAGAGGGTCTTGCACCTCGTTAAGCATGGTGAACTGTGTTAGTTTTTGAAAGGAACGCATACTAACCTTCAGCCATTTCATGGGTGAGAAACATAACCTTTGTGCAAAATCACCGCATACAAGTGAAAGGGAGAAAAACTGCAGTTTTTTAAGAAAATCCTTGTATGTTAGAAACAAGAGGGTCTAGCAACATGGTTAGTATGGTGAATTCAGTTTCTTCTTTAAAGGAGTACTGCCTAGCTCTCAGGGTTTCCTGGATCAGCAACATAACCTTTCTGCTGAATCTCCCCATTCAAGTGAAAGGGAGAAGCACTGCAACTCTTGCAAGAGAAGCATTAATGTTACAAGGAACAGGGCCTTGCACCTTGTTAAGCAGTTTGAACTGAGTTAGCTTTTGAAAGGAATGCTGCCCAACTGTCAGCATTTTCATGGGTGAGGATCTTCAACTTTGTGCAAAATCACCACATACAAGTAAACGGGAGAAAAACTGCAAGTTTGTAATAGAATCTTTAATGTTAGACAAAAGAGAATCTAGCAACCTGGTTAGTATTGGGAATTCATTTTGCTCTTTAAAGGAATTCTGCCTACTTCTCACCGTTTCCCTGGAAGAGCAACATAACCTTTGTGCTGAATCACCGATTTCAAGTGAAAGGGAAAAGCACTGTAGCTCTTGTAAGAGAAGGATTAATTTGACAAGCAAGACGGTCTTGCACCTTGTTAAGCATGGTGAACTGTGTTAGATTTTGAAAGGAATGCTGCCTAACCTTCAGCCTTTTCATGGGTGAGGAACATAAACTTTGTGCAACATCACCGCATACAAGTGAATGGGAGAAAAACTGCAGTTTTTTAAGAGAATCGTTTTATGTTAGAAACAAGAGGGTCTAGCAACATGGTTAGGATGGTGAATTCAGTTTGCTGTTTAGAGTACTTCCTAGCTCTCAGTGTTTCCTGGATCAGCAACATCACCTTTCTGCTGAATCTCCCTTTTCAGGTGAATGGGAGAAGCACCGTAGCTCTTGTAAGAGAAGCATTAATGCACCTTGTTAAGCATGGTGAACTGAGTTAGCTTTTGAAAGAAACGCTGCCCAACTGTCAGCGTTTTCATGGATGAAGATCTTCAACATTGTGCTAAATCACCGGATACAAGTAAATGGGAGAAAAACTGCAGGTTTCTAAGAGAATCTTTAATGTTAGGAAAAAGAGGTTCGAGCAACATGGTTAACATTTTGAAGTCAGTTTGCTCTTCAAGGGACTACTGCATAACTCTGAGTGTTTTCCTGGATGAGCAACATCACCTTTCTGCTGAATCACCCCATTCAAGTGAAAGGGAGAAGCACTGCAGCTCTTGCAAGAGAAGCATTAATGTTACAAGCAACAGGGCCTTGCACCTTGTTAAGCATGGTGAACTGAGTTAGCTTTTGAAAGGAATGCAGCCCAACTGTCAGCATTTTCATGGGTGAGGATCTTCAACTTTGTGCAAAATCACCACCTACAGGTAAATGGGAGAAAGATTCCAGGTTTGTAAGAGAATCTTTAATGTTAGACAAAAGAGGGTCTAGCAACCTGGTTAGTATTGTGAATTCATTTTGCTCTTTAAAGGAATTCTGCCTACTTCTCACTGTTTTCCTGGATGAGAAACATCACCTTTGTGCTGAATCACCGCATTCAAGTGAAAGGGAGAAGCACTGTAGCTCTTGTAAGAGAAGGATTAATGTTACAAGCAAGAGGGTCTTGCACTTTGTTAAGCATGGTGAACTGTGTTAGTTTTTGAAAGGAACGCTGCCTAACCTTCAGCCTTTTCATGGTTGAGAAACATAACTTTTGTGGAAAATCACCGCATACAAGAGAATGGGAGAAAAACTGCAGTTTTTTAAGAGAATCGTTTTATGTTAGAAACAAGAGGGTCTAGCAGCATGGTTAGTATGGTGAATTCAGTTTGCTCTTTAAAGGAGTACTGCCTACCTCTCAGTGTTTCCTGGATCAGCAACATCACCTTTCTGCTGAATCTCCCCATTCAAGTGAAAGGGAAACGCTGCAGCTCTTATAAGAGAAGCATTCATACTAAAAGCAAGAGGGTCTTGCACCTCGTTAAGCATGGTGAACTGTGTTAGTTTTTGAAAGGAACGCATACTAACCTTCAGCCATTTCATGGGTGAGAAACATAACCTTTGTGCAAAATCACTGCATACAAGTGAAAGGGAGAAAAACTGCAGTTTTTTAAGAAAATCCTTGTATGTTAGAAACAAGAGGGTCTGGCAACATGGTTAGGATGGTGAATTCAGTTTGCTCTTTAAAGGAGTACTGCCTAGCTCTCAGGGTTTCCTGGATCAGCAACATAACCTTTCTGCTGAATCTCCCCATTCAAGTGAAAGGGAGAAGCACTGCAACTCTTGCAAGAGAAGCATTAATGTTACAAGGAACAGGGCCTTGCACCTTGTTAAGCAGTTTGAACTGAGTTAGCTTTTGAAAGGAATGCTGCCCAACTGTCAGCATTTTCATGGGTGAGGATCTTCAACTTTGTGCAAAATCACCACATACAAGTAAACGGGAGAAAAACTGCAAGTTTGTAATAGAATCTTTAATGTTAGACAAAAGAGAATCTAGCAACCTGGTTAGTATTGGGAATTCATTTTGCTCTTTAAAGGAATTCTGCCTACTTCTCACCGTTTCCCTGGATGAGCAACATAACCTTTGTGCTGAATCACCGCTTTCAAGTGAAAGGGAAAAGCACTGTAGCTCTTGTAAGAGAAGGATTAATTTGACAACAAGACGGTCTTGCACCTTGTTAACCATGGTGAACTGTGTTAGTTTTTGAAAGGAATGCTGCCTAACCTTCAGCCTTTTCATGGGTGAGGAACATAAACTTTGTGCCACCTCACCGCATACAAGTGAATGGGAGAAAAACTGCAGTTTTTTAGGAGAATCCTTGTATGTTAGAAACAAGAGGGTCTAGCAACATAGTTAGGATGGTGAATTCAGTTTCCTGTTTAGAGTACTTCCTAGCTCAGTGTTTCCTGGATCAGCAACATCACCTTTCTGCTGAATCTCCCTTTTCAGGTGAATGGGAGAAGCACCGTAGCTCTTGTAAGAGAAGCATTAATGCACCTTGTTAAGCATGGTGAACTGAGTTAGCTTTTGAAAGAAACGCTGCCCAACTGTCAGCGTTTTCATGGATGAAGATCTTCAACATTGTGCTAAATCACCGCATACAAGTAAATGGGAGAAAAACTGCAGGTTTCTAAGAGAATCTTTAATGTTAGGAAAAAGAGGGTCGAGCAACATGGTTAACATTTTGAAGTCAGTTTGCTCTTCAAGGGACTACTGCATAACTCTGAGTGTTTTCCTGGATGAGCAACATCACCTTTCTGCTGAATCACCGCATTCAAGTGAAAGGGAGAAGCACTGCAGCTCTTGCAAGAGAAGCATTAATGTTACAAGCAACAGGGCCTTGCACCTTGTTAAGCATGGTGAACTGAGTTAGCTTTTGAAAGGAATGCAGCCCAACTGTCAGCATTTTCATGGGTGAGGATCTTCAACTTTGTGCAAAATCACCACCTACAGGTAAATGGGAGAAAGATTCCAGGTTTGTAAGAGAATCTTTAATGTTAGACAAAAGAGGGTCTAGCAACCTGGTTAGTATTGTGAATTCATTTTGCTCTTTAAAGGAATTCTGCCTACTTCTCACTGTTTTAATGGATGAGAAACATCACCTTTGTGCTGAATCACCGCATTCAAGTGAAAGGGAAAAGCACTGTAGCTCTTGTAAGAGAAGGATTAATTTGACAAGCAAGACGGTCTTGCACCTTGTTAAGCATGGTGAACTGTGTTAGATTTTGAAAGGAATGCTGCCTAACCTTCAGCCTTTTCATGGGTGAGGAACATAAACTTTGTGCAACATCACCGCATACAAGTGAATGGGAGAAAAACTGCAGTTTTTTAAGAGAATCGTTTTATGTTAGAAACAAGAGGGTCTAGCAACATGGTTAGTATGGTGAATTCAGTTTGCTCTTTAAAGGAGTACTGCCTAGCTCTCAGGGTTTCCTGGATCAGCAACATAACCTTTCTGCTGAATCTCCCCATTCAAGTGAAAGGGAGAAGCACTGCAGCTCTTGCAAGAGAAGCATTAATGTTACAAGCAACAGGGCCTTGCACCTTGTTAAGCATGGTGAACTGAGTTAGCTTTTGAAAGGAATGCAGCCCAACTGTCAGCATTTTCATGGGTGAGGATCTTCAACTTTGTGCAAAATCACCACCTACAGGTAAATGGGAGAAAGATTCCAGGTTTGTAAGAGAATCTTTAATGTTAGACAAAAGAGGGTCTAGCAACCTGGTTAGTATTGTGAATTCATTTTGCTCTTTAAAGGAATTCTGTCTACTTCTCACTGTTTTCCTGGATGAGAAACATCACCTTTGTGCTGAATCACCGCATTCAAGTGAAAGGGAGAAGCACTGTAGCTCTTGTAAGAGAAGGATTAATGTTACAAGCAAGAGGGTCTTGCACTTTGTTAAGCATGGTGAACTGTGTTAGTTTTTGAAAGGAACGCTGCCTAACCTTCAGCCTTTTCATGGTTGAGAAACATAACTTTTGTGGAAAATCACCGCATACAAGTGAATGGGAGAAAAACTGCAGTTTTTTAAGAGAATCTTTTTATGTTAAAAACAAGAGGATCTAGCAACATGGTTAGTATGGTGAATTCAGTTTGCTCTTTAAAGGAGTACTGCCTAGCTCTCAGGGTTTCCTGGATCAGCAACATAACCTTTCTGCTGAATCTCCCCATTCAAGTGAAAGGGAAAAGCACTGCAACTCTTGCAAGAGAAGCATTAATGTTACAAGTAACAGGGCCTTGCACCTTGTTAAGCAGTTTGAACTGAGTTAGCTTTTGAAAGGAATGCTGCCCAACTGTCAGCATTTTCATGGGTGAGGATCTTCAACTTTGTGCAAAATCACCACATACAAGTAAACGGGAGAAAAACTGCAAGTTTGTAATAGAATCTTTAATGTTAGACAAAAGAGAATCTAGCAACCTGGTTAGTATTGTGAATTCATTTTGCTCTTTAAAGGAATTCTGCCTACTTCTCACCGTTTCCCTGGATGAGCAACATAACCTTTGTGCTGAATCACCGCTTTCAAGTGAAAGGGAAAAGCACTGTAGTTCTTGTAAGAGAAGGATTAATTTGACAAGCAAGACGGTCTTGCACCTTGTTAAGCATGGTGAACTGTGTTAGATTTTGAAAGGAATGCTGCCTAACCTTTAGCCTTTTCATGGGTGAGGAACATAAACTTTGTGCAACATCACCGCATACAAGTGAATGGGAGAAAAACTGCAGTTTTTTAAGAGAATCGTTTTATGTTAGAAACAAGAGGGTCTAGCAACATGGTTAGGATGGTGAATTCAGTTTGCTCTTTAAAGGGGTACTGCCTAGCTCTCAGTGTTTCCTGGATCAGCAACATCACCTTTCTGCTGAATCTCCCCTTTCAAGTGAATGGGAGAAGCACTGCAGCTCATGTAAGAGAAGCATTACTGTTTCAAGTAAGAGGGCCTTGCACCTTGTTAAGCATGGTGAACTGAGTTAGCTTTTGAAAGGAATGCTGCCCAACTGTCAGCATTTTCATGGGTGAGGATCTTCAACTTTGGGCAAAATCACCACATACAAGTAAACGGGAGAAAAACTGCAAGTTTGTAATAGAATCTTTAATGTTACACAAAAGAGGATCTAGCAACCTGGTTAGTATTGTGAATTCATTTTGCTCTTTAAAGGAATTCTGCCTACTTCTCACCGTTTCCCTGGATGAGCAACATAACCTTTGTGCTGAATCACCGCTTTCAAGTGAAAGGGAAAAGCACTGTAGCTCTTGTAAGAGAAGGATTAATTTGACAAGCAAGACGGTCTTGCACCTTGTTAAGCATGGTGAACTGTGTTAGTTTTTGAAAGGAATGCTGCCTAACCTTCATCCTTTTCATGGGTGAGGAACATAAACTTTGTGCAACATCACCGCCTAAAAGTGAATGGGAGAAAAACTGCAGTTTTTTAGGAGAATCCTTTTATGTTAGAAACAAGAGGGTCTAGCAACATGATTAGTATGGTGAATTCAGTTTGCTGTTTAGAGTACTTCCTAGCTCTCAGTGTTTCCTGGATCAGCAACATCACCTTTCTGCTGAATCTCCCTTTTCAGGTGAATGGGAGAAGCACCGTAGCTCTTGTAAGAGAAGCATTAATGCACCTTGTTAAGCATGGTGAACTGAGTTAGCTTTTGAAAGAAACGCTGCCCAACTGTCAGCGTTTTCATGGATGAAGATCTTCAACATTGTGCTAAATCACCGAATACAAGTAAAAGGGAGAAAAACTGCAGGTTTCTAAGAGAATCTTTAATGTTAGGAAAAAGAGGGTCGAGCAACATGGTTAACATTTTGAAGTCAGTTTGCTCTTCAAGGGACTACTGCATAACTCTGAGTGTTTTCCTGGATGAGCAACATCACCTTTCTGCTGAATCACCCCATTCAAGTGAAAGGGAGAAGCACTGCAGCTCTTGCAAGAGAAGCATTAATGTTACAAGCAACAGGGCCTTGCACCTTGTTAAGCATGGTGAACTGAGTTAGCTTTTGAAAGGAATGCAGCCCAACTGTCAGCATTTTCATGGGTGAGGATCTTCAACTTTGTGCAAAATCACCACCTACAGGTAAATGGGAGAAAGATTCCAGGTTTGTAAGAGAATCTTTAATGTTAGACAAAAGAGGGTCTAGCAACCTGGTTAGTATTGTGAATTCATTTTGCTCTTTAAAGGAATTCTGTCTACTTGTCACTGTTTTCCTGGATGAGAAACATCACCTTTGTGCTGAATCACCGCATTCAAGTGAAAGGGAGAAGCACTGTAGCTCTTGTAAGAGAAGGATTAATGTTACAAGCAAGAGGGTCTTGCACTTTGTTAAGCATGGTGAACTGTGTTAGTTTTTGAAAGGAACGCTGCCTAACCTTCAGCCTTTTCATGGTTGAGAAACATAACTTTTGTGGAAAATCACCGCATACAAGTGAATGGGAGAAAAACTGCAGTTTTTTAAGAGAATCGTTTTATGTTAGAAACAAGAGGGTCTAGCAGCATGGTTAGTATGGTGAATTCAGTTTGCTCTTTAAAGGAGTACTGCCTACCTCTCAGTGTTTCCTGGATCAGCAACATCACCTTTCTGCTGAATCTCCCCATTCAAGTGAAAGGGAAACACTGCAGCTCTTATAAGAGAAGCATTAATACTAAAAGCAAGAGGGTCTTGCACCTCGTTAAGCATGGTGAACTGTGTTAGTTTTTGAAAGGAACGCAGCCTAACCTTCAGCCTTTTCATATGTGAGGAACATAAACATTGTTCAACATCACCGCATACAAGTGAATGGGAGAAAAACTGCAGTTTTTTAAGAGAATCCTTGTATGTTAGAAAGAGGAGGGTCTAGCAACATGGTTAGTATGGTGAATTCAGTTTGCTCTTTAAAGGAGTAGTGCCTAGCTCTCAGGGTTTCCTTGGTCAACAACATAACCTTTCTGCTGAATCTCCCCATTCAAGTGAAAGGGAGAAGCACTGCAACTCTTGCAAGAGAAACATTAATGTTACAAGGAACAGGGCCTTGCACCTTCTTAAGCATTTTGAACTGAGTTAGCTTTTGAAAGGAATGCTGCCCAACTGTCAGCATTTTCATGGGTGAGGATCTTCAACTTTGTGCAAAATCACCACATACAAGTAAATGGGAGAATAACTGCAAATTTGTAATAGAGTCTTTAATTGTAGACAAAAGAGGGTCTAGCAACCTGGTTCGTATTGTGAATTCATTTTGCTCTTTAAAGGAATTCTGCCTACTTCTCACTGTTTTCCTGGAAGAGAAACATCACCTTTGTGCTGAATCACCGCATTCAAGTGAAAGGGAAAAGCACTGTAGCTCTTGTAAGAGAAGGATTAATTTGACAAGCAAGACGGTCTTGCACCTTGTTAAGCATGGTGAACTGTGTTAGTTTTTGAAAGGAATGCTGCCTAACCTTCATCCTTTTCATGGGTGAGGAACATAAACTTTGTGCAACATCACCGCCTAAAAGTGAATGGGAGAAAAACTGCAGTTTTTTAGGAGAATCCTTTTATGTTAGAAACAAGAGGGTCTAGCAACATGGTTAGTATGGTGAATTCAGTTTGCTGTTTAGAGTACTTCCTAGCTCTCAGTGTTTCCTGGATCAGCAACATCACCTTTCTGCTGAATCTCCCTTTTCAGGTGAATGGGAGAAGCACCGTAGCTCTTGTAAGAGAAGCATTAATGCACCTTGTTAAGCATGGTGAACTGAGTTAGCTTTTGAAAGAAACGCTGCCCAACTGTCAGCGTTTTCATGGATGAAGATCTTCAACATTGTGCTAAATCACCGGATACAAGTAAATGGGAGAAAAACTGCAGGTTTCTAAGAGAATCTTTAATGTTAGGAAAAAGAGGGTCGAGCAACAGGGTTAACATTTTGAAGTCAGTTTCCTCTTCAAGGGACTACTGCATAACTCTGAGTGTTTTCCTGGATGAGCAACATCACCTTTCTGCTGAATCACCCCATTCAAGTGAAAGGGAGAAGCACTGCAGCTCTTGCAAGAGAAGCATTAATGTTACAAGCAACAGGGCCTTGCACCTTGTTAAGCATGGTGAACTGAGTTAGCTTTTGAAAGGAATGCAGCCCAACTGTCAGCATTTTCATGGGTGAGGATCTTCAACTTTGTGCAAAATCACCACCTACAGGTAAATGGGAGAAAGATTCCAGGTTTGTAAGAGAATCTTTAATGTTAGACAAAAGAGGGTCTAGCAACCTGGTTAGTATTGTGAATTCATTTTGCTCTTTAAAGGAATTCTGTCTACTTGTCACTGTTTTCCTGGATGAGAAACATCACCTTTGTGCTGAATCACCGCATTCAAGTGAAAGGGAGAAGCACTGTAGCTCTTGTAAGAGAAGGATTAATGTTACAAGCAAGAGGGTCTTGCACTTTGTTAAGCATGGTGAACTGTGTTAGTTTTTGAAAGGAACGCTGCCTAACCTTCAGCCTTTTCATGGTTGAGAAACATAACTTTTGTGGAAAATCACCGCATACAAGTGAATGGGAGAAAAACTGCAGTTTTTTAAGAGAATCGTTTTATGTTAGAAACAAGAGGGTCTAGCAGCATGGTTAGTATGGTGAATTCAGTTTGCTCTTTAAAGGAGTACTGCCTACCTCTCAGTGTTTCCTGGATCAGCAACATCACCTTTCTGCTGAATCTCCCCATTCAAGTGAAAGGGAAACACTGCAGCTCTTATAAGAGAAGCATTAATACTAAAAGCAAGAGGGTCTTGCACCTCGTTAAGCATGGTGAACTGTGTTAGTTTTTGAAAGGAACGCAGCCTAACCTTCAGCCTTTTCATATGTGAGGAACATAAACATTGTTCAACATCACCGCATACAAGTGAATGGGAGAAAAACTGCAGTTTTTTAAGAGAATCCTTGTATGTTAGAAAGAGGAGGGTCTAGCAACATGGTTAGTATGGTGAATTCAGTTTGCTCTTTAAAGGAGTAGTGCCTAGCTCTCAGGGTTTCCTGGGTCAACAACATAACCTTTCTGCTGAATCTCCCCATTCAAGTGAAAGGGAGAAGCACTGCAACTCTTGCAAGAGAAACATTAATGTTACAAGGAACAGGGCCTTGCACCTTCTTAAGCATTTTGAACTGAGTTAGCTTTTGAAAGGAATGCTGCCCAACTGTCAGCATTTTCATGGGTGAGGATCTTCAACTTTGTGCAAAATCACCACATACAAGTAAATGGGAGAATAACTGCAAATTTGTAATAGAGTCTTTAATTGTAGACAAAAGAGGGTCTAGCAACCTGGTTCGTATTGTGAATTCATTTTGCTCTTTAAAGGAATTCTGCCTACTTCTCACTGTTTTCCTGGAAGAGAAACATCACCTTTGTGCTGAATCACCGCATTCAAGTGAAAGGGAAAAGCACTGTAGCTCTTGTAAGAGAAGGATTAATTTGACAAGCAAGACGGTCTTGCACCTTGTTAAGCATGGTGAACTGTGTTAGTTTTTGAAAGGAATGCTGCCTAACCTTCATCCTTTTCATGGGTGAGGAACATAAACTTTGTGCAACATCACCGCCTAAAAGTGAATGGGAGAAAAACTGCAGTTTTTTAGGAGAATCCTTTTATGTTAGAAACAAGAGGGTCTAGCAACATGGTTAGTATGGTGAATTCAGTTTGCTGTTTAGAGTACTTCCTAGCTCTCAGTGTTTCCTGGATCAGCAACATCACCTTTCTGCTGAATCTCCCTTTTCAGGTGAATGGGAGAAGCACCGTAGCTCTTGTAAGAGAAGCATTAATGCACCTTGTTAAGCATGGTGAACTGAGTTAGCTTTTGAAAGAAACGCTGCCCAACTGTCAGCGTTTTCATGGATGAAGATCTTCAACATTGTGCTAAATCACCGGATACAAGTAAATGGGAGAAAAACTGCAGGTTTCTAAGAGAATCTTTAATGTTAGGAAAAAGAGGGTCGAGCAACATGGTTAACATTTTGAAGTCAGTTTGCTCTTCAAGGGACTACTGCATAACTCTGAGTGTTTTCCTGGATGAGCAACATCACCTTTCTGCTGAATCACCCCATTCAAGTGAAAGGGAGAAGCACTGCAGCTCTTGCAAGAGAAGCATTAATGTTACAAGCAACAGGGCCTTGCACCTTGTTAAGCATGGTGAACTGAGTTAGCTTTTGAAAGGAATGCAGCCCAACTGTCAGCATTTTCATGGGTGAGGATCTTCAACTTTGTGCAAAATCACCACCTACAGGTAAATGGGAGAAAGATTCCAGGTTTGTAAGAGAATCTTTAATGTTAGACAAAAGAGGGTCTAGCAACCTGGTTAGTATTGTGAATTCATTTTGCTCTTTAAAGGAATTCTGCCTACTTCTCACTGTTTTCCTGGATGAGAAACATCACCTTTGTGCTGAATCACCGCATTCAAGTGAAAGGGAGAAGCACTGTAGCTCTTGTAAGAGAAGGATTAATGTTACAAGCAAGAGGGTCTTGCACTTTGTTAAGCATGGTGAACTGTGTTAGTTTTTGAAAGGAACGCTGCCTAACCTTCAGCCTTTTCATGGTTGAGAAACATAACTTTTGTGGAAAATCACCGCATACAAGAGAATGGGAGAAAAACTGCAGTTTTTTAAGAGAATCGTTTTATGTTAGAAACAAGAGGGTCTAGCAGCATGGTTAGTATGGTGAATTCAGTTTGCTCTTTAAAGGAGTACTGCCTACCTCTCAGTGTTTCCTGGATCAGCAACATCACCCTTCTGCTGAATCTCCCCATTCAAGTGAAAGGGAAACGCTGAAGCTCTTATAAGAGAAGCATTCATACTAAAAGCAAGAGGGTCTTGCACCTCGTTAAGCATGGTGAACTGTGTTAGTTTTTGAAAGGAACGCATACTAACCTTCAGCCATTTCATGGGTGAGAAACATAACCTTTGTGCAAAATCACTGCATACAAGTGAAAGGGAGAAAAACTGCAGTTTTTTAAGAAAATCCTTGTATGTTAGAAACAAGAGGGTCTGGCAACATGGTTAGGATGGTGAATTCAGTTTGCTCTTTAAAGGAGTACTGCCTAGCTCTCAGGGTTTCCTGGATCAGCAACATAACCTTTCTGCTGAATCTCCCCATTCAAGTGAAAGGGAGAAGCACTGCAACTCTTGCAAGAGAAGCATTAATGTTACAAGGAACAGGGCCTTGCACCTTGTTAAGCAGTTTGAACTGAGTTAGCTTTTGAAAGGAATGCTGCCCAACTGTCAGCATTTTCATGGGTGAGGATCTTCAACTTTGTGCAAAATCAACACATACAAGTAAACGGGAGAAAAACTGCAAGTTTGTAATAGAATCTTTAATGTTAGACAAAAGAGGATCAAGCAACCTGGTTAGTATTGTGAATTCATTTTGCTCTTTAAAGGAATTCTGCCTACTTCTCACCGTTTCTCTGGATGAGCAACATAACCTTTGTGCTGAATCACCGCTTTCAAGTGAAAGGGAAAAGCACTGTAGCTCTTGTAAGAGAAGGATTAATTTGACAACAAGACGGTCTTGCACCTTGTTAACCATGGTGAACTGTGTTAGTTTTTGAAAGGAATGCTGCCTAACCTTCAGCCTTTTCATGGGTGAGGAACATAAACTTTGTGCCACCTCACCGCATACAAGTGAATGGGAGAAAAACTGCAGTTTTTTAGGAGAATCCTTGTATGTTAGAAACAAGAGGGTCTAGCAACATAGTTAGGATGGTGAATTCAGTTTCCTGTTTAGAGTACTTCCTAGCTCAGTGTTTCCTGGATCAGCAACATCACCTTTCTGCTGAATCTCCCTTTTCAGGTGAATGGGAGAAGCACCGTAGCTCTTGTAAGAGAAGCATTAATGCACCTTGTTAAGCATGGTGAACTGAGTTAGCTTTTGAAAGAAACGCTGCCCAACTGTCAGCGTTTTCATGGATGAAGATCTTCAACATTGTGCTAAATCACCGCATACAAGTAAATGGGAGAAAAACTGCAGGTTTCTAAGAGAATCTTTAATGTTAGGAAAAAGAGGGTCGAGCAACATGGTTAACATTTTGAAGTCAGTTTGCTCTTCAAGGGACTACTGCATAACTCTGAGTGTTTTCCTGGATGAGCAACATCACCTTTCTGCTGAATCACCCCATTCAAGTGAAAGGGAGAAGCACTGCAGCTCTTGCAAGAGAAGCATTAATGTTACAAGCAACAGGGCCTTGCACCTTGTTAAGCATGGTGAACTGAGTTAGGTTTTGAAAGGAATGCAGCCCAACTGTCAGCATTTTCATGGGTGAGGATCTTCAACTTTGTGCAAAATCACCACCTACAGGTAAATGGGAGAAAGATTCCAGGTTTGTAAGAGAATCTTTAATGTTAGACAAAAGAGGGTCTAGCAACCTGGTTAGTATTGTGAATTCATTTTGCTCTTTAAAGGAATTCTGCCTACTTCTCACTGTTTTAATGGATGAGAAACATCACCTTTGTGCTGAATCACCGCATTCAAGTGAAAGGGAAAAGCACTGTAGCTCTTGTAAGAGAAGGATTAATTTGACAAGCAAGACGGTCTTGCACCTTGTTAAGCATGGTGAACTGTGTTAGATTTTGAAAGGAATGCTGCCTAACCTTCAGCCTTTTCATGGGTGAGGAACATAAACTTTGTGCAACATCACCGCATACAAGTGAATGGGAGAAAAACTGCAGTTTTTTAAGAGAATCGTTTTATGTTAGAAACAAGAGGGTCTAGCAACATGGTTAGTATGGTGAATTCAGTTTGCTCTTTAAAGGAGTACTGCCTAGCTCTCAGGGTTTCCTGGATCAGCAACATAACCTTTCTGCTGAATCTCCCCATTCAAGTGAAAGGGAGAAGCACTGCAGCTCTTGCAAGAGAAGCATTAATGTTACAAGCAACAGGGCCTTGCACCTTGTTAAGCATGGTGAACTGAGTTAGCTTTTGAAAGGAATGCAGCCCAACTGTCAGCATTTTCATGGGTGAGGATCTTCAACTTTGTGCAAAATCATCACCTACAGGTAAATGGGAGAAAGATTCCAGGTTTGTAAGAGAATCTTTAATGTTAGACAAAAGAGGGTCTAGCAACCTGGTTAGTATTGTGAATTCATTTTGCTCTTTAAAGGAATTCTGTCTACTTCTCACTGTTTTCCTGGATGAGAAACATCACCTTTGTGCTGAATCACCGCATTCAAGTGAAAGGGAGAAGCACTGTAGCTCTTGTAAGAGAAGGATTAATGTTACAAGCAAGAGGGTCTTGCACTTTGTTAAGCATGGTGAACTGTGTTAGTTTTTGAAAGGAACGCTGCCTAACCTTCAGCCTTTTCATGGTTGAGAAACATAACTTTTGTGGAAAATCACCGCATACAAGTGAATGGGAGAAAAACTGCAGTTTTTTAAGAGAATCTTTTTATGTTAAAAACAAGAGGATCTAGCAACATGGTTAGTATGGTGAATTCAGTTTGCTCTTTAAAGGAGTACTGCCTAGCTCTCAGGGTTTCCTGGATCAGCAACATAACCTTTCTGCTGAATCTCCCCATTCAAGTGAAAGGGAGAAGCACTGCAACTCTTGCAAGAGAAGCATTAATGTTACAAGTAACAGGGCCTTGCACCTTGTTAAGCAGTTTGAACTGAGTTAGCTTTTGAAAGGAATGCTGCCCAACTGTCAGCATTTTCATGGGTGAGGATCTTCAACTTTGTGCAAAATCACCACATACAAGTAAACGGGAGAAAAACTGCAAGTTTGTAATAGAATCTTTAATGTTAGACAAAAGAGGATCAAGCAACCTGGTTAGTATTGTGAATTCATTTTGCTCTTTAAAGGAATTCTGCCTACTTCTCACCGTTTCTCTGGATGAGCAACATAACCTTTGTGCTGAATCACCGCTTTCAAGTGAAAGGGAAAAGCACTGTAGCTCTTGTAAGAGAAGGATTAATTTGACAACAAGACGGTCTTGCACCTTGTTAACCATGGTGAACTGTGTTAGTTTTTGAAAGGAATGCTGCCTAACCTTCAGCCTTTTCATGGGTGAGGAACATAAACTTTGTGCCACCTCACCGCATACAAGTGAATGGGAGAAAAACTGCAGTTTTTTAGGAGAATCCTTGTATGTTAGAAACAAGAGGGTCTAGCAACATAGTTAGGATGGTGAATTCAGTTTCCTGTTTAGAGTACTTCCTAGCTCAGTGTTTCCTGGATCAGCAACATCACCTTTCTGCTGAATCTCCCTTTTCAGGTGAATGGGAGAAGCACCGTAGCTCTTGTAAGAGAAGCATTAATGCACCTTGTTAAGCATGGTGAACTGAGTTAGCTTTTGAAAGAAACGCTGCCCAACTGTCAGCGTTTTCATGGATGAAGATCTTCAACATTGTGCTAAATCACCGCATACAAGTAAATGGGAGAAAAACTGCAGGTTTCTAAGAGAATCTTTAATGTTAGGAAAAAGAGGGTCGAGCAACATGGTTAACATTTTGAAGTCAGTTTGCTCTTCAAGGGACTACTGCATAACTCTGAGTGTTTTCCTGGATGAGCAACATCACCTTTCTGCTGAATCACCCCATTCAAGTGAAAGGGAGAAGCACTGCAGCTCTTGCAAGAGAAGCATTAATGTTACAAGCAACAGGGCCTTGCACCTTGTTAAGCATGGTGAACTGAGTTAGGTTTTGAAAGGAATGCAGCCCAACTGTCAGCATTTTCATGGGTGAGGATCTTCAACTTTGTGCAAAATCACCACCTACAGGTAAATGGGAGAAAGATTCCAGGTTTGTAAGAGAATCTTTAATGTTAGACAAAAGAGGGTCTAGCAACCTGGTTAGTATTGTGAATTCATTTTGCTCTTTAAAGGAATTCTGCCTACTTCTCACTGTTTTAATGGATGAGAAACATCACCTTTGTGCTGAATCACCGCATTCAAGTGAAAGGGAAAAGCACTGTAGCTCTTGTAAGAGAAGGATTAATTTGACAAGCAAGACGGTCTTGCACCTTGTTAAGCATGGTGAACTGTGTTAGATTTTGAAAGGAATGCTGCCTAACCTTCAGCCTTTTCATGGGTGAGGAACATAAACTTTGTGCAACATCACCGCATACAAGTGAATGGGAGAAAAACTGCAGTTTTTTAAGAGAATCGTTTTATGTTAGAAACAAGAGGGTCTAGCAACATGGTTAGTATGGTGAATTCAGTTTGCTCTTTAAAGGAGTACTGCCTAGCTCTCAGGGTTTCCTGGATCAGCAACATAACCTTTCTGCTGAATCTCCCCATTCAAGTGAAAGGGAGAAGCACTGCAGCTCTTGCAAGAGAAGCATTAATGTTACAAGCAACAGGGCCTTGCACCTTGTTAAGCATGGTGAACTGAGTTAGCTTTTGAAAGGAATGCAGCCCAACTGTCAGCATTTTCATGGGTGAGGATCTTCAACTTTGTGCAAAATCACCACCTACAGGTAAATGGGAGAAAGATTCCAGGTATGTAAGAGAATCTTTAATGTTAGACAAAAGAGGGTCTAGCAACCTGGTTAGTATTGTGAATTCATTTTGCTCTTTAAAGGAATTCTGTCTACTTCTCACTGTTTTCCTGGATGAGAAACATCACCTTTGTGCTGAATCACCGCATTCAAGTGAAAGGGAGAAGCACTGTAGCTCTTGTAAGAGAAGGATTAATGTTACAAGCAAGAGGGTCTTGCACTTTGTTAAGCATGGTGAACTGTGTTAGTTTTTGAAAGGAACGCTGCCTAACCTTCAGCCTTTTCATGGTTGAGAAACATAACTTTTGTGGAAAATCACCGCATACAAGTGAATGGGAGAAAAACTGCAGTTTTTTAAGAGAATCTTTTTATGTTAAAAACAAGAGGATCTAGCAACATGGTTAGTATGGTGAATTCAGTTTGCTCTTTAAAGGAGTACTGCCTAGCTCTCAGGGTTTCCTGGATCAGCAACATAACCTTTCTGCTGAATCTCCCCATTCAAGTGAAAGGGAGAAGCACTGCAACTCTTGCAAGAGAAGCATTAATGTTACAAGTAACAGGGCCTTGCACCTTGTTAAGCAGTTTGAACTGAGTTAGCTTTTGAAAGGAATGCTGCCCAACTGTCAGCATTTTCATGGGTGAGGATCTTCAACTTTGTGCAAAATCACCACATACAAGTAAACGGGAGAAAAACTGCAAGTTTGTAATAGAATCTTTAATGTTAGACAAAAGAGAATCTAGCAACCTGGTTAGTATTGTGAATTCATTTTGCTCTTTAAAGGAATTCTGCCTACTTCTCACCGTTTCCCTGGATGAGCAACATAACCTTTGTGCTGAATCACCGCTTTCAAGTGAAAGGGAAAAGCACTGTAGCTCTTGTAAGAGAAGGATTAATTTGACAAGCAAGACGGTCTTGCACCTTGTTAAGCATGGTGAACTGTGTTAGATTTTGAAAGGAATGCTGCCTAACCTTTAGCCTTTTCATGGGTGAGGAACATAAACTTTGTGCAACATCACCGCATACAAGTGAATGGGAGAAAAACTGCAGTTTTTTAAGAGAATCGTTTTATGTTAGAAACAAGAGGGTCTAGCAACATGGTTAGGATGGTGAATTCAGTTTGCTCTTTAAAGGGGTACTGCCTAGCTCTCAGTGTTTCCTGGATCAGCAACATCACCTTTCTGCTGAATCTCCCCTTTCAAGTGAATGGGAGAAGCACTGCAGCTCATGTAAGAGAAGCATTACTGTTTCAAGTAAGAGGGCCTTGCACCTTGTTAAGCATGGTGAACTGAGTTAGCTTTTGAAAGGAATGCTGCCCAACTGTCAGCATTTTCATGGGTGAGGATCTTCAACTTTGGGCAAAATCACCACATACAAGTAAACGGGAGAAAAACTGCAAGTTTGTAATAGAATCTTTAATGTTACACAAAAGAGGATCTAGCAACCTGGTTAGTATTGTGAATTCATTTTGCTCTTTAAAGGAATTCTGCCTACTTCTCACCGTTTCCCTGGATGAGCAACATAACCTTTGTGCTGAATCACCGCTTTCAAGTGAAAGGGAAAAGCACTGTAGCTCTTGTAAGAGAAGGATTAATTTGACAAGCAAGACGGTCTTGCACCTTGTTAAGCATGGTGAACTGTGTTAGTTTTTGAAAGGAATGCTGCCTAACCTTCATCCTTTTCATGGGTGAGGAACATAAACTTTGTGCAACATCACCGCCTAAAAGTGAATGGGAGAAAAACTGCAGTTTTTTAGGAGAATCCTTTTATGTTAGAAACAAGAGGGTCTAGCAACATGATTAGTATGGTGAATTCAGTTTGCTGTTTAGAGTACTTCCTAGCTCTCAGTGTTTCCTGGATCAGCAACATCACCTTTCTGCTGAATCTCCCTTTTCAGGTGAATGGGAGAAGCACCGTAGCTCTTGTAAGAGAAGCATTAATGCACCTTGTTAAGCATGGTGAACTGAGTTAGCTTTTGAAAGAAACGCTGCCCAACTGTCAGCGTTTTCATGGATGAAGATCTTCAACATTGTGCTAAATCACCGAATACAAGTAAAAGGGAGAAAAACTGCAGGTTTCTAAGAGAATCTTTAATGTTAGGAAAAAGAGGGTCGAGCAACATGGTTAACATTTTGAAGTCAGTTTGCTCTTCAAGGGACTACTGCATAACTCTGAGTGTTTTCCTGGATGAGCAACATCACCTTTCTGCTGAATCACCCCATTCAAGTGAAAGGGAGAAGCACTGCAGCTCTTGCAAGAGAAGCATTAATGTTACAAGCAACAGGGCCTTGCACCTTGTTAAGCATGGTGAACTGAGTTAGCTTTTGAAAGGAATGCAGCCCAACTGTCAGCATTTTCATGGGTGAGGATCTTCAACTTTGTGCAAAATCACCACCTACAGGTAAATGGGAGAAAGATTCCAGGTTTGTAAGAGAATCTTTAATGTTAGACAAAAGAGGGTCTAGCAACCTGGTTAGTATTGTGAATTCATTTTGCTCTTTAAAGGAATTCTGTCTACTTGTCACTGTTTTCCTGGATGAGAAACATCACCTTTGTGCTGAATCACCGCATTCAAGTGAAAGGGAGAAGCACTGTAGCTCTTGTAAGAGAAGGATTAATGTTACAAGCAAGAGGGTCTTGCACTTTGTTAAGCATGGTGAACTGTGTTAGTTTTTGAAAGGAACGCTGCCTAACCTTCAGCCTTTTCATGGTTGAGAAACATAACTTTTGTGGAAAATCACCGCATACAAGTGAATGGGAGAAAAACTGCAGTTTTTTAAGAGAATCGTTTTATGTTAGAAACAAGAGGGTCTAGCAGCATGGTTAGTATGGTGAATTCAGTTTGCTCTTTAAAGGAGTACTGCCTACCTCTCAGTGTTTCCTGGATCAGCAACATCACCTTTCTGCTGAATCTCCCCATTCAAGTGAAAGGGAAACACTGCAGCTCTTATAAGAGAAGCATTAATACTAAAAGCAAGAGGGTCTTGCACCTCGTTAAGCATGGTGAACTGTGTTAGTTTTTGAAAGGAACGCAGCCTAACCTTCAGCCTTTTCATATGTGAGGAACATAAACATTGTTCAACATCACCGCATACAAGTGAATGGGAGAAAAACTGCAGTTTTTTAAGAGAATCCTTGTATGTTAGAAAGAGGAGGGTCTAGCAACATGGTTAGTATGGTGAATTCAGTTTGCTCTTTAAAGGAGTAGTGCCTAGCTCTCAGGGTTTCCTGGGTCAACAACATAACCTTTCTGCTGAATCTCCCCATTCAAGTGAAAGGGAGAAGCACTGCAACTCTTGCAAGAGAAACATTAATGTTACAAGGAACAGGGCCTTGCACCTTCTTAAGCATTTTGAACTGAGTTAGCTTTTGAAAGGAATGCTGCCCAACTGTCAGCATTTTCATGGGTGAGGATCTTCAACTTTGTGCAAAATCACCACATACAAGTAAATGGGAGAATAACTGCAAATTTGTAATAGAGTCTTTAATTGTAGACAAAAGAGGGTCTAGCAACCTGGTTCGTATTGTGAATTCATTTTGCTCTTTAAAGGAATTCTGCCTACTTCTCACTGTTTTCCTGGAAGAGAAACATCACCTTTGTGCTGAATCACCGCATTCAAGTGAAAGGGAAAAGCACTGTAGCTCTTGTAAGAGAAGGATTAATTTGACAAGCAAGACGGTCTTGCACCTTGTTAAGCATGGTGAACTGTGTTAGTTTTTGAAAGGAATGCTGCCTAACCTTCATCCTTTTCATGGGTGAGGAACATAAACTTTGTGCAACATCACCGCCTAAAAGTGAATGGGAGAAAAACTGCAGTTTTTTAGGAGAATCCTTTTATGTTAGAAACAAGAGGGTCTAGCAACATGGTTAGTATGGTGAATTCAGTTTGCTGTTTAGAGTACTTCCTAGCTCTCAGTGTTTCCTGGATCAGCAACATCACCTTTCTGCTGAATCTCCCTTTTCAGGTGAATGGGAGAAGCACCGTAGCTCTTGTAAGAGAAGCATTAATGCACCTTGTTAAGCATGGTGAACTGAGTTAGCTTTTGAAAGAAACGCTGCCCAACTGTCAGCGTTTTCATGGATGAAGATCTTCAACATTGTGCTAAATCACCGGATACAAGTAAATGGGAGAAAAACTGCAGGTTTCTAAGAGAATCTTTAATGTTAGGAAAAAGAGGTTCGAGCAACATGGTTAACATTTTGAAGTCAGTTTGCTCTTCAAGGGACTACTGCATAACTCTGAGTGTTTTCCTGGATGAGCAACATCACCTTTCTGCTGAATCACCCCATTCAAGTGAAAGGGAGAAGCACTGCAGCTCTTGCAAGAGAAGCATTAATGTTACAAGCAACAGGGCCTTGCACCTTGTTAAGCATGGTGAACTGAGTTAGCTTTTGAAAGGAATGCAGCCCAACTGTCAGCATTTTCATGGGTGAGGATCTTCAACTTTGTGCAAAATCACCACCTACAGGTAAATGGGAGAAAGATTCCAGGTTTGTAAGAGAATCTTTAATGTTAGACAAAAGAGGGTCTAGCAACCTGGTTAGTATTGTGAATTCATTTTGCTCTTTAAAGGAATTCTGTCTACTTGTCACTGTTTTCCTGGATGAGAAACATCACCTTTGTGCTGAATCACCGCATTCAAGTGAAAGGGAGAAGCACTGTAGCTCTTGTAAGAGAAGGATTAATGTTACAAGCAAGAGGGTCTTGCACTTTGTTAAGCATGGTGAACTGTGTTAGTTTTTGAAAGGAACGCTGCCTAACCTTCAGCCTTTTCATGGTTGAGAAACATAACTTTTGTGGAAAATCACCGCATACAAGTGAATGGGAGAAAAACTGCAGTTTTTTAAGAGAATCGTTTTATGTTAGAAACAAGAGGGTCTAGCAGCATGGTTAGTATGGTGAATTCAGTTTGCTCTTTAAAGGAGTACTGCCTACCTCTCAGTGTTTCCTGGATCAGCAACATCACCTTTCTGCTGAATCTCCCCATTCAAGTGAAAGGGAAACACTGCAGCTCTTATAAGAGAAGCATTAATACAAAAAGCAAGAGGGTCTTGCACCTCGTTAAGCATGGTGAACTGTGTTAGTTTTTGAAAGGAACGCAGCCTAACCTTCAGCCTTTTCATATGTGAGGAACATAAACATTGTTCAACATCACCGCATACAAGTGAATGGGAGAAAAAGTGCAGTTTTTTAAGAGAATCCTTGTATGTTAGAAAGAGGAGGGTCTAGCAACATGGTTAGTATGGTGAATTCAGTTTGCTCTTTAAAGGAGTAGTGCCTAGCTCTCAGGGTTTCCTGGATCAACAACATAACCTTTCTGCTGAATCTCCCCATTCAAGTGAAAGGGAGAAGCACTGCAACTCTTGCAAGAGAAACATTAATGTTACAAGGAACAGGGCCTTGCACCTTCTTAAGCATTTTGAACTGAGTTAGCTTTTGAAAGGAATGCTGCCCAACTGTCAGCATTTTCATGGGTGAGGATCTTCAACTTTGTGCAAAATCACCACATACAAGTAAATGGGAGAATAACTGCAAATTTGTAATAGAGTCTTTAATTGTAGACAAAAGAGGGTCTAGCAACCTGGTTCGTATTGTGAATTCATTTTGCTCTTTAAAGGAATTCTGCCTACTTCTCACTGTTTTCCTGGAAGAGAAACATCACCTTTGTGCTGAATCACCGCATTCAAGTGAAAGGGAGAAGCACTGTAGCTCTTGTAAGAGAAGGATTAATTTTACAAGCAAGAGGGTCGTGCACTTTGTTAAGCATGGTGAACTGTGTTAGTTTTTGAAAGGAACGCTGCCTAACCTTCAGCCTTTTCATGGTTGAGAAACATAACCTTTGTGCAAAATCACCGCATACAAGTGAAAGGGAGAAAAACTGCAGTTTTTTAAGAAAATCCTTGTATGTTAGAAACAAGAGGGTCTAGCAACATGGTTAGTATGGTGAATTCAGTTTCCTCTTTAAAGGAATACTGCCTAGCCCTCAGTGTTTCCTGGATCAGCAACATCACCTTTCTGCTGAATCTCCCTTTTCAGGTGAATGGGAGAAGCACCGTAGCTCTTGTAAGAGAAGCATTAATGCACCTTGTTAAGCATGGTGAACTGAGTTAGCTTTTGAAAGAAACGCTGCCCAACTGTCAGCGTTTTCATGGATGAAGATCTTCAACATTGTGCTAAATCACCGCATACAAGTAAATGGGAGAAAAACTGCAGGTTTCTAAGAGAATCTTTAATGTTAGGAAAAAGAGGGTCGAGCAACAGGGTTAACATTTTGAAGTCAGTTTCCTCTTCAAGGGACTACTGCATAACTCTGAGTGTTTTCCTGGATGAGCAACATCACCTTTCTGCTGAATCACCCCATTCAAGTGAAAGGGAGAAGCACTGCAGCTCTTGCAAGAGAAGCATTAATGTTACAAGCAACAGGGCCTTGCACCTTGTTAAGCATGGTGAACTGAGTTAGCTTTTGAAAGGAATGCAGCCCAACTGTCAGCATTTTCATGGGTGAGGATCTTCAACTTTGTGCAAAATCACCACCTACAGGTAAATGGGAGAAAGATTCCAGGTTTGTAAGAGTATCTTTAATGTTAGACAAAAGAGGGTCTAGCAACCTGGTTAGTATTGTGAATTCATTTTGCTCTTTAAAGGAATTCTGCCTACTTCTCACTGTTTTCCTGGATGAGACACATCACCTTTGTGCTGAATCACCGCATTCAAGTGAAAGGGAGAAGCACTGTAGCTCTTGTAAGAGAAGGATTAATGTTACAAGCAAGAGGGTCTTGCACTTTGTTAAGCATGGTGAACTGTGTTAGTTTTTGAAAGGAACGCTGCCTAACCTTCAGCCTTTTCATGGTTGAGAAACATAACCTTTGTGGAAAATCACCGCATACAAGTGAATGGGAGAAAAACTGCAGTTTTTTAAGAGAATCTTTTTATGTTAAAAACAAGAGGGTCTAGCAACATGGTTAGTATGGTGAATTCAGTTTGCTCTTTAAAGGAGTACTGCCTACCTCTCAGTGTTTCCTGGATCAGCAACATAACTTTTGCTGAATCTCCCCATTCAAGTGAAAGGGAGAAGCACTGCAACTCTTGCAAGAGAAGCATTAATGTTACAAGGAACAGGGCCTTGCACCTTGTTAAGCATTTTGAACTGAGTTAGCTTTTGAAAGGAATGCTGCCCAACTGTCAGCATTTTCATGGGTGAGGATCTTCAACTTTGTGCAAAATCACCACATACAAGTAAAGGGGAGAAAAACTGCAAGTTTGTAATAGAATCTTTAATGTTAGACAAAAGAGGATCTAGCAACCTGGTTAGTATTGTGAATTCATTTTGCTCTTTAAAGGAATTCTGCCTACTTCTCACCGTTTCCCTGGATGAGCAACATAACCTTTGTGCTGAATCACCGCATTCAAGTGAAAGGGAAAAGCACTGTAGCTCTTGTAAGAGAAGGATTAATTTGACAAGCAAGACGGTCTTGCACCTTGTTAAGCATGGTGAACTGTGTTAGATTTTGAAAGGAATGCAGCCCAACTGTCAGCATTTTCATGGGTGAGGATCTTCAACTTTGTGCAAAATCACCACCTACAGGTAAATGGGAGAAAGATTCCAGGCTTGTAAGAGAATCTTTACTGTTAGACAAAAGAGGGTCTAGCAACCTGGTTAGTATTGTGAATTGATTTTGCTCTTTAAAGGAATTCTGCCTACTTCTCACTGTTTTAATGGATGAGAAACATCAGCTTTGTGCTGAATCACCGCATTCAAGTGAAAGGGAAAAGCACTGTAGCTCTTGTAAGAGAAGGATTAATTTGACAAGCAAGACGGTCTTGCACCTTGTTAAGCATGGTGAACTGTGTTAGATTTTGAAAGGAATGCTGCCTAACCTTCAGCCTTTTCATGGGTGAGGAACATAAACTTTGTGCAACATCACCGCATACAAGTGAAAGGGAGAAAAACTGCAGTTTTTTAAGAGAATCGTTTTATGTTAGAAACAAGAGGGTCTAGCAACATGGTTAGTATGGTGAATTCAGTTTGCTCTTTAAAGGAGTACTGCCTAGCTCTCAGGGTTTCCTGGATCAGCAACATAACCTTTCTGCTGAATCTCCCCATTCAAGTGAAAGGGAGAAGCACTGCAGCTCTTGCAAGAGAAGCATTAATGTTACAAGCAACAGGGCCTTGCACCTTGTTAAGCATGGTGAACTGAGTTAGCTTTTGAAAGGAATGCAGCCCAACTGTCAGCATTTTCATGGGTGAGGATCTTCAACTTTGTGCAAAATCACCACCTACAGGTAAATGGGAGAAAGATTCCAGGTTTGTAAGAGAATCTTTAATGTTAGACAAAAGAGGGTCTAGCAACCTGGTTAGTATTGTGAATTCATTTTGCTCTTTAAAGGAATTCTGCCTACTTCTCACTGTTTTCCTGGATCAGAAACATCACCTTTGTGCTGAATCACCGCATTCAAGTGAAAGGGAGAAGCACTGTAGCTCTTGTAAGAGAAGGATTAATGTTACAAGCAAGAGGGTCTTGCACTTTGTTAAGCATGGTGAACTGTGTTAGTTTTTGAAAGGAACGCTGCCTAACCTTCAGCCTTTTCATGGTTGAGAAACATAACCTTTGTGGAAAATCACCGCATACAAGTGAATGGGAGAAAAACTGCAGTTTTTTCAGAGAATCGTCTTATGTTAGAAACAAGAGGGTCTAGCAACATGGTTAGTATGGTGAATTCAGTTTGCTCTTTAAAGGAGTACTGCCTAGCTCTCAGTGTTTCCTGGATCAGCAACATCACCTTTCTGCTGAATCTCCCCTTTCAAGTGAATGGGAGAAGCACTACAGCTCTTGTAAGAGAAGCATTACTGTTTCAAGTAAGAGGGCCTTGCACCTTGTTAAGCATGGTGAACTGAGTTAGCTTTTGAAAGGAATGCTGCCCAACTGTCAGCATTTTCATGGGTGAGGATCTTCATCTTTGTGCAAAATCACCACATAGAGGTAAATGGGAGAAAGACTCCAGGTTTGTAAGAGAATCGTTAATGTTAGACAAAAGAGGGTCTAGCAACCTGGTTAGTATTGTGAATTCATTTTGCTCTTTAAAGGAATTCTGCCTACTTCTCACTGTTTTCCTGGATGAGAAACATCACCTTTGTGCTGAATCACCACATTCAAGTGAAAGGGAGAAGCACTGTAGCTCTTGTAAGAGAAGGATTAATTTTACAAGCAAGAGGGTCTTGCACTTTGTTAAGCTTGGTGAACTGTGTTAGTTTTTGAAAGGAACGCTGCCTAACCTTCAGCCTTTTCATGGTTGAGAAACATAACCTTTGTGGAAAATCACCGCATACAAGTGAATGGGAGAAAAACTGCAGTTTTTTAAGAGAATCTTTTTATGTTAAAAACAAGAGGGTCTAGCAACATGGTTAGTATGGTGAATTCAGTTTGCTCTTTAAAGGAGTACTGCCTACCTCTCAGTGTTTCCTGGATCAGCAACATAACTTTTGCTGAATCTCCCCATTCAAGTGAAAGGGAGAAGCACTGCAACTCTTGCAAGAGAAGCATTAATGTTACAAGGAACAGGGCCTTGCACCTTGTTAAGCATTTTGAACTGAGTTAGCTTTTGAAAGGAATGCTGCCCAACTGTCAGCATTTTCATGGGTGAGGATCTTCAACTTTGTGCAAAATCACCACATACAAGTAAAGGGGAGAAAAACTGCAAGTTTGTAATAGAATCTTTAATGTTAGACAAAAGAGGATCTAGCAACCTGGTTAGTATTGTGAATTCATTTTGCTCTTTAAAGGAATTCTGCCTACTTCTCACCGTTTCCCTGGATGAGCAACATAACCTTTGTGCTGAATCACCGCATTCAAGTGAAAGGGAAAAGCACTGTAGCTCTTGTAAGAGAAGGATTAATTTGACAAGCAAGACGGTCTTGCACCTTGTTAAGCATGGTGAACTGTGTTAGATTTTGAAAGGAATGCAGCCCAACTGTCAGCATTTTCATGGGTGAGGATCTTCAACTTTGTGCAAAATCACCACCTACAGGTAAATGGGAGAAAGATTCCAGGCTTGTAAGAGAATCTTTACTGTTAGACAAAAGAGGGTCTAGCAACCTGGTTAGTATTGTGAATTGATTTTGCTCTTTAAAGGAATTCTGCCTACTTCTCACTGTTTTAATGGATGAGAAACATCACCTTTGTGCTGAATCACCGCATTCAAGTGAAAGGGAAAAGCACTGTAGCTCTTGTAAGAGAAGGATTAATTTGACAAGCAAGACGGTCTTGCACCTTGTTAAGCATGGTGAACTGTGTTAGATTTTGAAAGGAATGCTGCCTAACCTTCAGCCTTTTCATGGGTGAGGAACATAAACTTTGTGCAACATCACCGCATACAAGTGAAAGGGAGAAAAACTGCAGTTTTTTAAGAGAATCGTTTTATGTTAGAAACAAGAGGGTCTAGCAACATGGTTAGTATGGTGAATTCAGTTTGCTCTTTAAAGGAGTACTGCCTAGCTCTCAGGGTTTCCTGGATCAGCAACATAACCTTTCTGCTGAATCTCCCCATTCAAGTGAAAGGGAGAAGCACTGCAGCTCTTGCAAGAGAAGCATTAATGTTACAAGCAACAGGGCCTTGCACCTTGTTAAGCATGGTGAACTGAGTTAGCTTTTGAAAGGAATGCAGCCCAACTGTCAGCATTTTCATGGGTGAGGATCTTCAACTTTGTGCAAAATCACCACCTACAGGTAAATGGGAGAAAGATTCCAGGTTTGTAAGAGAATCTTTAATGTTAGACAAAAGAGGGTCTAGCAACCTGGTTAGTATTGTGAATTCATTTTGCTCTTTAAAGGAATTCTGCCTACTTCTCACTGTTTTCCTGGATCAGAAACATCACCTTTGTGCTGAATCACCGCATTCAAGTGAAAGGGAGAAGCACTGTAGCTCTTGTAAGAGAAGGATTAATGTTACAAGCAAGAGGGTCTTGCACTTTGTTAAGCATGGTGAACTGTGTTAGTTTTTGAAAGGAACGCTGCCTAACCTTCAGCCTTTTCATGGTTGAGAAACATAACCTTTGTGGAAAATCACCGCATACAAGTGAATGGGAGAAAAACTGCAGTTTTTTCAGAGAATCGTCTTATGTTAGAAACAAGAGGGTCTAGCAACATGGTTAGTATGGTGAATTCAGTTTGCTCTTTAAAGGAGTACTGCCTAGCTCTCAGTGTTTCCTGGATCAGCAACATCACCTTTCTGCTGAATCTCCCCTTTCAAGTGAATGGGAGAAGCACTACAGCTCTTGTAAGAGAAGCATTACTGTTTCAAGTAAGAGGGCCTTGCACCTTGTTAAGCATGGTGAACTGAGTTAGCTTTTGAAAGGAATGCTGCCCAACTGTCAGCATTTTCATGGGTGAGGATCTTCATCTTTGTGCAAAATCACCACATAGAGGTAAATGGGAGAAAGACTCCAGGTTTGTAAGAGAATCGTTAATGTTAGACAAAAGAGGGTCTAGCAACCTGGTTAGTATTGTGAATTCATTTTGCTCTTTAAAGGAATTCTGCCTACTTCTCACTGTTTTCCTGGATGAGAAACATCACCTTTGTGCTGAATCACCACATTCAAGTGAAAGGGAGAAGCACTGTAGCTCTTGTAAGAGAAGGATTAATTTTACAAGCAAGAGGGTCTTGCACTTTGTTAAGCTTGGTGAACTGTGTTAGTTTTTGAAAGGAACGCTGCCTAACCTTCAGCCTTTTCATGGTTGAGAAACATAACTTTTGTGGAAAATCACCGCATGCAAGTGAATGGGAGAAAAACTGCAGTTTTTTAAGAGAATCGTTTTATGTTAGAAACAAGAGGGTCTAGCAACATGGTTAGTATGGTGAATTCAGTTTGCTCTTTAAAGGAGTACTGCCTACCTCTCAGTGTTTCCTGGATCAGCAACATCACCTTTCTGCTGAATCTCCCCATTCAAGTGAAAGGGAAACGCTGCAGCTCTTATAAGAGAAGCATTCATACTAAAAGCAAGAGGGTCTTGCACCTCGTTAAGCATGGTGAACTGTGTTAGTTTTTGAAAGGAACGCATACTAACCTTCAGCCATTTCATGGGTGAGAAACATAACCTTTGTGCAAAATCACCGCATACAAGTGAAAGGGTGAAAAACTGCAGTTTTTTAAGAAAATCCTTGTATGTTAGAAACAAGAGGGTCTAGCAACATGGTTAGGATGGTGAATTCAGTTTGCTCTTTAAAGGAGTACTGCCTAGCTCTCAGGGTTTCCTGGATCAGCAACATAACCTTTCTGCTGAATCTCCCCATTCAAGTGAAAGGGAGAAGCACTGCAACTCTTGCAAGAGAAGCATTAATGTTACAAGGAACAGGGCCTTGCACCTTGTTAAGCATTTTGAACTGAGTTAGCTTTTGAAAGGAATGCTGCCCAACTGTCAGCATTTTCATGGGTGAGGATCTTCAACTTTGTGCAAAATCACCACATACATGTAAACGGGAGAAAAACTGCAAGTTTGTAATAGAATCTTTAATGTTAGACAAAAGAGGATCAAGCAACCTGGTTAGTATTGGGAATTCATTTTGCTCTTTAAAGGAATTCTGCCTACTTCTCACCGTTTCCCTGGATGAGCAACATAACCTTTGTGCTGAATCACCGCATTCAAGTGAAAGGGAAAAGCACTGTAGCTCTTGTAAGAGAAGGATTAATTTGACAAGCAAGACGGTCTTGCACCTTGTTAAGCATGGTGAACTGTGTTAGTTTTTGAAAGGAATGCTGCCTAACCTTCAGCCTTTCTTGGGTGAGGAACATAAACTTTGTGCAACATCACCGCATACAAGTGAATGGGAGAAAAACTGCAGTTTTTTCGGAGAATCCTTTTATGTTAGAAACAAGAGGGTCTAGCAACATGGTTAGTATGGTGAATTCAGTTTGCTCTTTAAAGGAGTACTGCCTACCTCTCAGTGTTTCCTGGATCAGCAACATCACCTTTCTGCTGAATCTCCCCATTCAAGTGAAAGGGAAACGCTGCAGCTCTTATAAGAGAAGCATTAATACTAAAAGCAAGAGGGTCTTGCACCTCGTTAAGCATGGTGAACTGTGTTAGTTTTTGAAAGGAACGCAGCCTAACCTTCAGCCTTTTCATATGTGAGGAACATAAACATTGTTCAACATCACCGCATACAAGTGAATGGGAGAAAAACTGCAGTTTTTTAAGAGAATCCTTGTATGTTAGAAAGAGGAGGGTCTAGCAACATGGTTAGTATGGTGAATTCAGTTTGCTCTTTAAAGGAGTAGTGCCTAGCTCTCAGGGTTTCCTGGATCAACAACATAACCTTTCTGCTGAATCTCCCCATTCAAGTGAAAGGGAGAAGCACTGCAACTCTTGCAAGAGAAACATTAATGTTACAAGGAACAGGGCCTTGCACCTTCTTAAGCATTTTGAACTGAGTTAGCTTTTGAAAGGAATGCTGCCCAACTGTCAGCATTTTCATGGGTGAGGATCTTCAACTTTGTGCAAAATCACCACATACAAGTAAATGGGAGAATAACTGCAAATTTGTAATAGAATCTTTAATGTTAGACAAAAGAGGGTCTAGCAACCTGGTTCGTATTGTGAATTCATTTTGCTCTTTAAAGGAATTCTGCCTACTTCTCACTGTTTTCCTGGATGAGCAACATAACCTTTGTGCTGAATCACCGCATTCAAGTGAAAGGGAGAAGCACTGTAGCTCTTGTAAGAGAAGGATTAATTTTACAAGCAAGAGGGTCGTGCACTTTGTTAAGCATGGTGAACTGTGTTAGTTTTTGAAAGGAACGCTGCCTAACCTTCAGCCTTTTCATGGTTGAGAAACATAACTTTTGTGGAAAATCACCGCATACAAGTGAATGGGAGAAAAACTGCAGTTTTTTCAGAGAATCGTCTTATGTTAGAAACAAGAGGGTCTAGCAACATGGTTAGTATGGTGAATTCAGTTTGCTCTTTAAAGGAGTACTGCCTAGCTCTCAGTGTTTCCTGGATCAGCAACATCACCTTTCTGCTGAATCTCCCCTTTCAAGTGAATGGGAGAAGCACTACAGCTCTTGTAAGAGAAGCATTACTGTTTCAAGTAAGAGGGCCTTGCACCTTGTTAAGCATGGTGAACTGAGTTAGCTTTTGAAAGGAATGCTGCCCAACTGTCAGCATTTTCATGGGTGAGGATCTTCATCTTTGTGCAAAATCACCACATAGAGGTAAATGGGAGAAAGACTCCAGGTTTGTAAGAGAATCGTTAATGTTAGACAAAAGAGGGTCTAGCAACCTGGTTAGTATTGTGAATTCATTTTGCTCTTTAAAGGAATTCTGCCTACTTCTCACTGTTTTCCTGGATGAGAAACATCACCTTTGTGCTGAATCACCACATTCAAGTGAAAGGGAGAAGCACTGTAGCTCTTGTAAGAGAAGGATTAATTTTACAAGCAAGAGGGTCTTGCACTTTGTTAAGCTTGGTGAACTGTGTTAGTTTTTGAAAGGAACGCTGCCTAACCTTCAGCCTTTTCATGGTTGAGAAACATAACTTTTGTGGAAAATCACCGCATGCAAGTGAATGGGAGAAAAACTGCAGTTTTTTAAGAGAATCGTTTTATGTTAGAAACAAGAGGGTCTAGCAACATGGTTAGTATGGTGAATTCAGTTTGCTCTTTAAAGGAGTACTGCCTACCTCTCAGTGTTTCCTGGATCAGCAACATCACCTTTCTGCTGAATCTCCCCATTCAAGTGAAAGGGAAACGCTGCAGCTCTTATAAGAGAAGCATTCATACTAAAAGCAAGAGGGTCTTGCACCTCGTTAAGCATGGTGAACTGTGTTAGTTTTTGAAAGGAACGCATACTAACCTTCAGCCATTTCATGGGTGAGAAACATAACCTTTGTGCAAAATCACCGCATACAAGTGAAAGGGAGAAAAACTGCAGTTTTTTAAGAAAATCCTTGTATGTTAGAAACAAGAGGGTCTAGCAACATGGTTAGGATGGTGAATTCAGTTTGCTCTTTAAAGGAGTACTGCCTAGCTCTCAGGGTTTCCTGGATCAGCAACATAACCTTTCTGCTGAATCTCCCCATTCAAGTGAAAGGGAGAAGCACTGCAACTCTTGCAAGAGAAGCATTAATGTTACAAGGAACAGGGCCTTGCACCTTGTTAAGCATTTTGAACTGAGTTAGCTTTTGAAAGGAATGCTGCCCAACTGTCAGCATTTTCATGGGTGAGGATCTTCAACTTTGTGCAAAATCACCACATACATGTAAACGGGAGAAAAACTGCAAGTTTGTAATAGAATCTTTAATGTTAGACAAAAGAGGATCAAGCAACCTGGTTAGTATTGGGAATTCATTTTGCTCTTTAAAGGAATTCTGCCTACTTCTCACCGTTTCCCTGGATGAGCAACATAACCTTTGTGCTGAATCACCGCATTCAAGTGAAAGGGAAAAGCACTGTAGCTCTTGTAAGAGAAGGATAAATTTGACAAGCAAGACGGTCTTGCACCTTGTTAAGCATGGTGAACTGTGTTAGTTTTTGAAAGGAATGCTGCCTAACCTTCAGCCTTTCTTGGGTGAGGAACATAAACTTTGTGCAACATCACCGCATACAAGTGAATGGGAGAAAAACTGCAGTTTTTTCGGAGAATCCTTTTATGTTAGAAACAAGAGGGTCTAGCAACATGGTTAGTATGGTGAATTCAGTTTGCTCTTTAAAGGAGTACTGCCTACCTCTCAGTGTTTCCTGGATCAGCAACATCACCTTTCTGCTGAATCTCCCCATTCAAGTGAAAGGGAAACGCTGCAGCTCTTATAAGAGAAGCATTAATACTAAAAGCAAGAGGGTCTTGCACCTCGTTAAGCATGGTGAACTGTGTTAGTTTTTGAAAGGAACGCAGCCTAACCTTCAGCCTTTTCATATGTGAGGAACATAAACATTGTTCAACATCACCGCATACAAGTGAATGGGAGAAAAACTGCAGTTTTTTAAGAGAATCCTTGTATGTTAGAAAGAGGAGGGTCTAGCAACATGGTTAGTATGGTGAATTCAGTTTGCTCTTTAAAGGAGTAGTGCCTAGCTCTCAGGGTTTCCTGGATCAACAACATAACCTTTCTGCTGAATCTCCCCATTCAAGTGAAAGGGAGAAGCACTGCAACTCTTGCAAGAGAAACATTAATGTTACAAGGAACAGGGCCTTGCACCTTCTTAAGCATTTTGAACTGAGTTAGCTTTTGAAAGGAATGCTGCCCAACTGTCAGCATTTTCATGGGTGAGGATCTTCAACTTTGTGCAAAATCACCACATACAAGTAAATGGGAAAATAACTGCAAATTTGTAATAGAATCTTTAATGTTAGACAAAAGAGGGTCTAGCAACCTGGTTCGTATTGTGAATTCATTTTGCTCTTTAAAGGAATTCTGCCTACTTCTCACTGTTTTCCTGGATGAGCAACATAACCTTTGTGCTGAATCACCGCATTCAAGTGAAAGGGAGAAGCACTGTAGCTCTTGTAAGAGAAGGATTAATTTTACAAGCAAGAGGGTCGTGCACTTTGTTAAGCATGGTGAACTGTGTTAGTTTTTGAAAGGAACGCTGCCTAACCTTCAGCCTTTTCATGGTTGAGAAACATAACTTTTGTGGAAAATCACCGCATACAAGTGAATGGGAGAAAAACTGCAGTTTTTTCAGAGAATCGTCTTATGTTAGAAACAAGAGGGTCTAGCAACATGGTTAGTATGGTGAATTCAGTTTGCTCTTTAAAGGAGTACTGCCTAGCTCTCAGTGTTTCCTGGATCAGCAACATCACCTTTCTGCTGAATCTCCCCTTTCAAGTGAATGGGAGAAGCACTACAGCTCTTGTAAGAGAAGCATTACTGTTTCAAGTAAGAGGGCCTTGCACCTTGTTAAGCATGGTGAACTGAGTTAGCTTTTGAAAGGAATGCTGCCCAACTGTCAGCATTTTCATGGGTGAGGATCTTCATCTTTGTGCAAAATCACCACATAGAGGTAAATGGGAGAAAGACTCCAGGTTTGTAAGAGAATCGTTAATGTTAGACAAAAGAGGGTCTAGCAACCTGGTTAGTATTGTGAATTCATTTTGCTCTTTAAAGGAATTCTGCCTACTTCTCACTGTTTTCCTGGATGAGAAACATCACCTTTGTGCTGAATCACCACATTCAAGTGAAAGGGAGAAGCACTGTAGCTCTTGTAAGAGAAGGATTAATTTTACAAGCAAGAGGGTCTTGCACTTTGTTAAGCTTGGTGAACTGTGTTAGTTTTTGAAAGGAACGCTGCCTAACCTTCAGCCTTTTCATGGTTGAGAAACATAACTTTTGTGGAAAATCACCGCAAGCAAGTGAATGGGAGAAAAACTGCAGTTTTTTAAGAGAATCGTTTTATGTTAGAAACAAGAGGGTCTAGCAACATGGTTAGTATGGTGAATTCAGTTTGCTCTTTAAAGGAGTACTGCCTACCTCTCAGTGTTTCCTGGATCAGCAACATCACCTTTCTGCTGAATCTCCCCATTCAAGTGAAAGGGAAACGCTGCAGCTCTTATAAGAGAAGCATTCATACTAAAAGCAAGAGGGTCTTGCACCTCGTTAAGCATGGTGAACTGTGTTAGTTTTTGAAAGGAACGCATACTAACCTTCAGCCATTTCATGGGTGAGAAACATAACCTTTGTGCAAAATCACCGCATACAAGTGAAAGGGAGAAAAACTGCAGTTTTTTAAGAAAATCCTTGTATGTTAGAAACAAGAGGGTCTAGCAACATGGTTAGGATGGTGAATTCAGTTTGCTCTTTAAAGGAGTACTGCCTAGCTCTCAGGGTTTCCTGGATCAGCAACATAACCTTTCTGCTGAATCTCCCCATTCAAGTGAAAGGGAGAAGCACTGCAACTCTTGCAAGAGAAGCATTAATGTTACAAGGAACAGGGCCTTGCACCTTGTTAAGCATTTTGAACTGAGTTAGCTTTTGAAAGGAATGCTGCCCAACTGTCAGCATTTTCATGGGTGAGGATCTTCAACTTTGTGCAAAATCACCACATACATGTAAACGGGAGAAAAACTGCAAGTTTGTAATAGAATCTTTAATGTTAGACAAAAGAGGATCAAGCAACCTGGTTAGTATTGGGAATTCATTTTGCTCTTTAAAGGAATTCTGCCTACTTCTCACCGTTTCCCTGGATGAGCAACATAACCTTTGTGCTGAATCACCGCATTCAAGTGAAAGGGAAAAGCACTGTAGCTCTTGTAAGAGAAGGATTAATTTGACAAGCAAGACGGTCTTGCACCTTGTTAAGCATGGTGAACTGTGTTAGTTTTTGAAAGGAATGCTGCCTAACCTTCAGCCTTTCTTGGGTGAGGAACATAAACTTTGTGCAACATCACCGCATACAAGTGAATGGGAGAAAAACTGCAGTTTTTTCGGAGAATGCTTTTATGTTAGAAACAAGAGGGTCTAGCAACATGGTTAGTATGGTGAATTCAGTTTGCTCTTTAAAGGAGTACTGCCTACCTCTCAGTGTTTCCTGGATCAGCAACATCACCTTTCTGCTGAATCTCCCCATTCAAGTGAAAGGGAAACGCTGCAGCTCTTATAAGAGAAGCATTAATACTAAAAGCAAGAGGGTCTTGCACCTCGTTAAGCATGGTGAACTGTGTTAGTTTTTGAAAGGAACGCAGCCTAACCTTCAGCCTTTTCATATGTGAGGAACATAAACATTGTTCAACATCACCGCATACAAGTGAATGGGAGAAAAACTGCAGTTTTTTAAGAGAATCCTTGTATGTTAGAAAGAGGAGGGTCTAGCAACATGGTTAGTATGGTGAATTCAGTTTGCTCTTTAAAGGAGTAGTGCCTAGCTCTCAGGGTTTCCTGGATCAACAACATAACCTTTCTGCTGAATCTCCCCATTCAAGTGAAAGGGAGAAGCACTGCAACTCTTGCAAGAGAAACATTAATGTTTCAAGGAACAGGGCCTTGCACCTTCTTAAGCATTTTGAACTGAGTTAGCTTTTGAAAGGAATGCTGCCCAACTGTCAGCATTTTCATGGGTGAGGATCTTCAACTTTGTGCAAAATCACCACATACAAGTAAATGGGAGAATAACTGCAAATTTGTAATAGAATCTTTAATGTTAGACAAAAGAGGGTCTAGCAACCTGGTTCGTATTGTGAATTCATTTTGCTCTTTAAAGGAATTCTGCCTACTTCTCACTGTTTTCCTGGATGAGCAACATAACCTTTGTGCTGAATCACCGCATTCAAGTGAAAGGGAGAAGCACTGTAGCTCTTGTAAGAGAAGGATTAATTTTACAAGCAAGAGGGTCGTGCACTTTGTTAAGCATGGTGAACTGTGTTAGTTTTTGAAAGGAACGCTGCCTAACCTTCAGCCTTTTCATGGTTGAGAAACATAACTTTTGTGGAAAATCACCGCATACAAGTGAATGGGAGAAAAACTGCAGTTTTTTCAGAGAATCGTCTTATGTTAGAAACAAGAGGGTCTAGCAACATGGTTAGTATGGTGAATTCAGTTTGCTCTTTAAAGGAGTACTGCCTAGCTCTCAGTGTTTCCTGGATCAGCAACATCACCTTTCTGCTGAATCTCCCCTTTCAAGTGAATGGGAGAAGCACTACAGCTCTTGTAAGAGAAGCATTACTGTTTCAAGTAAGAGGGCCTTGCACCTTGTTAAGCATGGTGAACTGAGTTAGCTTTTGAAAGGAATGCTGCCCAACTGTCAGCATTTTCATGGGTGAGGATCTTCATCTTTGTGCAAAATCACCACATAGAGGTAAATGGGAGAAAGACTCCAGGTTTGTAAGAGAATCGTTAATGTTAGACAAAAGAGGGTCTAGCAACCTGGTTAGTATTGTGAATTCATTTTGCTCTTTAAAGGAATTCTGCCTACTTCTCACTGTTTTCCTGGATGAGAAACATCACCTTTGTGCTGAATCACCACATTCAAGTGAAAGGGAGAAGCACTGTAGCTCTTGTAAGAGAAGGATTAATTTTACAAGCAAGAGGGTCTTGCACTTTGTTAAGCTTGGTGAACTGTGTTAGTTTTTGAAAGGAACGCTGCCTAACCTTCAGCCTTTTCATGGTTGAGAAACATAACTTTTGTGGAAAATCACCGCATGCAAGTGAATGGGAGAAAAACTGCAGTTTTTTAAGAGAATCGTTTTATGTTAGAAACAAGAGGGTCTAGCAACATGGTTAGTATGGTGAATTCAGTTTGCTCTTTAAAGGAGTACTGCCTACCTCTCAGTGTTTCCTGGATCAGCAACATCACCTTTCTGCTGAATCTCCCCATTCAAGTGAAAGGGAAACGCTGCAGCTCTTATAAGAGAAGCATTCATACTAAAAGCAAGAGGGTCTTGCACCTCGTTAAGCATGGTGAACTGTGTTAGTTTTTGAAAGGAACGCATACTAACCTTCAGCCATTTCATGGGTGAGAAACATAACCTTTGTGCAAAATCACCGCATACAAGTGAAAGGGAGAAAAACTGCAGTTTTTTAAGAAAATCCTTGTATGTTAGAAACAAGAGGGTCTAGCAACATGGTTAGGATGGTGAATTCAGTTTGCTCTTTAAAGGAGTACTGCCTAGCTCTCAGGGTTTCCTGGATCAGCAACATAACCTTTCTGCTGAATCTCCCCATTCAAGTGAAAGGGAGAAGCACTGCAACTCTTGCAAGAGAAGCATTAATGTTACAAGGAACAGGGCCTTGCACCTTGTTAAGCATTTTGAACTGAGTTAGCTTTTGAAAGGAATGCTGCCCAACTGTCAGCATTTTCATGGGTGAGGATCTTCAACTTTGTGCAAAATCACCACATACATGTAAACGGGAGAAAAACTTCAAGTTTGTAATAGAATCTTTAATGTTAGACAAAAGAGGATCAAGCAACCTGGTTAGTATTGGGAATTCATTTTGCTCTTTAAAGGAATTCTGCCTACTTCTCACCGTTTCCCTGGATGAGCAACATAACCTTTGTGCTGAATCACCGCATTCAAGTGAAAGGGAAAAGCACTGTAGCTCTTGTAAGAGAAGGATTAATTTGACAAGCAAGACGGTCTTGCACCTTGTTAAGCATGGTGAACTGTGTTAGTTTTTGAAAGGAATGCTGCCTAACCTTCAGCCTTTCTTGGGTGAGGAACATAAACTTTGTGCAACATCACCGCATACAAGTGAATGGGAGAAAAACTGCAGTTTTTTCGGAGAATCCTTTTATGTTAGAAACAAGAGGGTCTAGCAACATGGTTAGTATGGTGAATTCAGTTTGCTCTTTAAAGGAGTACTGCCTACCTCTCAGTGTTTCCTGGATCAGCAACATCACCTTTCTGCTGAATCTCCCCATTCAAGTGAAAGGGAAACGCTGCAGCTCTTATAAGAGAAGCATTAATACTAAAAGCAAGAGGGTCTTGCACCTCGTTAAGCATGGTGAACTGTGTTAGTTTTTGAAAGGAACGCAGCCTAACCTTCAGCCTTTTCATATGTGAGGAACATAAACATTGTTCAACATCACCGCATACAAGTGAATGGGAGAAAAACTGCAGTTTTTTAAGAGAATCCTTGTATGTTAGAAAGAGGAGGGTCTAGCAACATGGTTAGTATGGTGAATTCAGTTTGCTCTTTAAAGGAGTAGTGCCTAGCTCTCAGGGTTTCCTGGATCAACAACATAACCTTTCTGCTGAATCTCCCCATTCAAGTGAAAGGGAGAAGCACTGCAACTCTTGCAAGAGAAACATTAATGTTACAAGGAACAGGGCCTTGCACCTTCTTAAGCATTTTGAACTGAGTTAGCTTTTGAAAGGAATGCTGCCCAACTGTCAGCATTTTCATGGGTGAGGATCTTCAACTTTGTGCAAAATCACCACATACAAGTAAATGGGAGAATAACTGCAAATTTGTAATAGAATCTTTAATGTTAGACAAAAGAGGGTCTAGCAACCTGGTAAGTATTGTGAATTCATTTTGCTCTTTAAAGGAATTCTGCCTACTTCTCACTGTTTTCCTGGATGAGCAACATAACCTTTGTGCTGAATCACCGCATTCAAGTGAAAGGGAGAAGCACTGTAGCTCTTGTAAGAGAAGGATTAATTTTACAAGCAAGAGGGTCGTGCACTTTGTTAAGCATGGTGAACTGTGTTAGTTTTTGAAAGGAACGCTGCCTAACCTTCAGCCTTTTCATGGTTGAGAAACATAACTTTTGTGGAAAATCACCGCATACAAGTGAATGGGAGAAAAACTGCAGTTTTTTCAGAGAATCGTCTTATGTTAGAAACAAGAGGGTCTAGCAACATGGTTAGTATGGTGAATTCAGTTTGCTCTTTAAAGGAGTACTGCCTAGCTCTCAGTGTTTCCTGGATCAGCAACATCACCTTTCTGCTGAATCTCCCCTTTCAAGTGAATGGGAGAAGCACTACAGCTCTTGTAAGAGAAGCATTACTGTTTCAAGTAAGAGGGCCTTGCACCTTGTTAAGCATGGTGAACTGAGTTAGCTTTTGAAAGGAATGCTGCCCAACTGTCAGCATTTTCATGGGTGAGGATCTTCATCTTTGTGCAAAATCACCACATAGAGGTAAATGGGAGAAAGACTCCAGGTTTGTAAGAGAATCGTTAATGTTAGACAAAAGAGGGTCTAGCAACCTGGTTAGTATTGTGAATTCATTTTGCTCTTTAAAGGAATTCTGCCTACTTCTCACTGTTTTCCTGGATGAGAAACATCACCTTTGTGCTGAATCACCACATTCAAGTGAAAGGGAGAAGCACTGTAGCTCTTGTAAGAGAAGGATTAATTTTACAAGCAAGAGGGTCTTGCACTTTGTTAAGCTTGGTGAACTGTGTTAGTTTTTGAAAGGAACGCTGCCTAACCTTCAGCCTTTTCATTGTTGAGAAACATAACTTTTGTGGAAAATCACCGCATGCAAGTGAATGGGAGAAAAACTGCAGTTTTTTAAGAGAATCGTTTTATGTTAGAAACAAGAGGGTCTAGCAACATGGTTAGTATGGTGAATTCAGTTTGCTCTTTAAAGGAGTACTGCCTACCTCTCAGTGTTTCCTGGATCAGCAACATCACCTTTCTGCTGAATCTCCCCATTCAAGTGAAAGGGAAACGCTGCAGCTCTTATAAGAGAAGCATTCATACTAAAAGCAAGAGGGTCTTGCACCTCGTTAAGCATGGTGAACTGTGTTAGTTTTTGAAAGGAACGCATACTAACCTTCAGCCATTTCATGGGTGAGAAACATAACCTTTGTGCAAAATCACCGCATACAAGTGAAAGGGAGAAAAACTGCAGTTTTTAAAGAAAATCCTTGTATGTTAGAAACAAGAGGGTCTAGCAACATGGTTAGGATGGTGAATTCAGTTTGCTCTTTAAAGGAGTACTGCCTAGCTCTCAGGGTTTCCTGGATCAGCAACATAACCTTTCTGCTGAATCTCCCCATTCAAGTGAAAGGGAGAAGCACTGCAACTCTTGCAAGAGAAGCATTAATGTTACAAGGAACAGGGCCTTGCACCTTGTTAAGCATTTTGAACTGAGTTAGCTTTTGAAAGGAATGCTGCCCAACTGTCAGCATTTTCATGGGTGAGGATCTTCAACTTTGTGCAAAATCACCACATACATGTAAACGGGAGAAAAACTGCAAGTTTGTAATAGAATCTTTAATGTTAGACAAAAGAGGATCAAGCAACCTGGTTAGTATTGGGAATTCATTTTGCTCTTTAAAGGAATTCTGCCTACTTCTCACCGTTTCCCTGGATGAGCAACATAACCTTTGTGCTGAATCACCGCATTCAAGTGAAAGGGAAAAGCACTGTAGCTCTTGTAAGAGAAGGATTAATTTGACAAGCAAGACGGTCTTGCACCTTGTTAAGCATGGTGAACTGTGTTAGTTTTTGAAAGGAATGCTGCCTAACCTTCAGCCTTTCTTGGGTGAGGAACATAAACTTTGTGCAACATCACCGCATACAAGTGAATGGGAGAAAAACTGCAGTTTTTTCGGAGAATCCTTTTATGTTAGAAACAAGAGGGTCTAGCAACATGGTTAGTATGGTGAATTCAGTTTGCTCTTTAAAGGAGTACTGCCTACCTCTCAGTGTTTCCTGGATCAGCAACATCACCTTTCTGCTGAATCTCCCCATTCAAGTGAAAGGGAAACGCTGCAGCTCTTATAAGAGAAGCATTAATACTAAAAGCAAGAGGGTCTTGCACCTCGTTAAGCATGGTGAACTGTGTTAGTTTTTGAAAGGAACGCAGCCTAACCTTCAGCCTTTTCATATGTGAGGAACATAAACATTGTTCAACATCACCGCATACAAGTGAATGGGAGAAAAACTGCAGTTTTTTAAGAGAATCCTTGTATGTTAGAAAGAGGAGGGTCTAGCAACATGGTTAGTATGGTGAATTCAGTTTGCTCTTTAAAGGAGTAGTGCCTAGCTCTCAGGGTTTCCTGGATCAACAACATAACCTTTCTGCTGAATCTCCCCATTCAAGTGAAAGGGAGAAGCACTGCAACTCTTGCAAGAGAAACATTAATGTTACAAGGAACAGGGCCTTGCACCTTCTTAAGCATTTTGAACTGAGTTAGCTTTTGAAAGGAATGCTGCCCAACTGTCAGCATTTTCATGGGTGAGGATCTTCAACTTTGTGCAAAATCACCACATACAAGTAAATGGGAGAATAACTGCAAATTTGTAATAGAATCTTTAATGTTAGACAAAAGAGGGTCTAGCAACCTGGTTCGTATTGTGAATTCATTTTGCTCTTTAAAGGAATTCTGCCTACTTCTCACTGTTTTCCTGGATGAGCAACATAACCTTTGTGCTGAATCACCGCATTCAAGTGAAAGGGAGAAGCACTGTAGCTCTTGTAAGAGAAGGATTAATTTTACAAGCAAGAGGGTCGTGCACTTTGTTAAGCATGGTGAACTGTGTTAGTTTTTGAAAGGAACGCTGCCTAACCTTCAGCCTTTTCATGGTTGAGAAACATAACTTTTGTGGAAAATCACCGCATACAAGTGAATGGGAGAAAAACTGCAGTTTTTTCAGAGAATAGTCTTATGTTAGAAACAAGAGGGTCTAGCAACATGGTTAGTATGGTGAATTCAGTTTGCTCTTTAAAGGAGTACTGCCTAGCTCTCAGTGTTTCCTGGATCAGCAACATCACCTTTCTGCTGAATCTCCCCTTTCAAGTGAATGGGAGAAGCACTACAGCTCTTGTAAGAGAAGCATTACTGTTTCAAGTAAGAGGGCCTTGCACCTTGTTAAGCATGGTGAACTGAGTTAGCTTTTGAAAGGAATGCTGCCCAACTGTCAGCATTTTCATGGGTGAGGATCTTCATCTTTGTGCAAAATCATCACATACAAGTAAAGGGGAGAAAAACTGCAAGTTTGTAATAGAATCTTTAATGTTACACAAAAGAGGATCTAGCAACCTGGTTAGTATTGTGAATTCATTTTGCTCTTTAAAGGAATTCTGCCTACTTCTCACCGTTTCCCTGGATGAGCAACATAACCTTTGTGCTGAATCACCGCATTCAAGTGAAAGGGAAAAGCACTGTAGCTCTTGTAAGAGAAGGATTAATTTGACAAGCAAGACGGTCTTGCACCTTGTTAAGCATGGTGAACTGTGTTAGTTTTTGAAAGGAATGCTGCCTAACCTTCATCCTTTTCATGGGTGAGGAACATAAACTTTGTGCAACATCACCACCTAAAAGTGAATGGGAGAAAAACTGCAGTTTTTTAGGAGAATCCTTTTATGTTAGAAACAAGAGGGTCTAGCAACATGGTTAGTATGGTGAATTCAGTTTGCTGTTTAGAGTACTTCCTAGCTCTCAGTGTTTCCTGGATCAGCAACATCACCTTTCTGGTGAATCTCCCTTTTCAGGTGAATGGGAGAAGCACCGTAGCTCTTGTAAGAGAAGCATTAATGCACCTTGTTAAGCATGTTGAACTGAGTTAGCTTTTGAAAGAAACGCTGCCCAACTGTCAGCGTTTTCATGGATGAAGATCTTCAACATTGTGCTAAATCACCGGATACAAGTAAATGGGAGAAAAACTGCAGGTTTCTAAGAGAATCTTTAATGTTAGGAAAAAGAGGTTCGAGCAACATGGTTAACATTTTGAAGTCAGTTTGCTCTTCAAGGGACTACTGCATAACTCTGAGTGTTTTCCTGGATGAGCAACATCACCTTTCTGCTGAATCACCCCATTCAAGTGAAAGGGAGAAGCACTGCAGCTCTTGCAAGAGAAGCATTAATGTTACAAGCAACAGGGCCTTGCACCTTGTTAAGCATGGTGAACTGAGTTAGCTTTTGAAAGGAATGCAGCCCAACTGTCAGCATTTTCATGGGTGAGGATCTTCAACTTTGTGCAAAATCACCACCTACAGGTAAATGGGAGAAAGATTCCAGGTTTGTAAGAGAATCTTTAATGTTAGACAAAAGAGGGTCTAGCAACCTGGTTAGTATTGTGAATTCATTTTGCTCTTTAAAGGAATTCTGCCTACTTCTCACTGTTTTCCTGGATGAGAAACATCACCTTTGTGCTGAATCACCGCATTCAAGTGAAAGGGAAACGCTGCAGCTCTTATAAGAGAAGCATTCATACTAAAAGCAAGAGGGTCTTGCACCTCGTTAAGCATGGTGAACTGTGTTAGTTTTTGAAAGGAACGCATACTAACCTTCAGCCATTTCATGGGTGAGAAACATAACCTTTGTGCAAAATCACTGCATACAAGTGAAAGGGAGAAAAACTGCAGTTTTTTAAGAAAATCCTTGTATGTTAGAAACAAGAGGGTCTAGCAACATGGTTAGGATGGTGAATTCAGTTTGCTCTTTAAAGGAGTACTGCCTTGCTCTCAGGGTTTCCTGGATCAGCAACATAACCTTTCTGCTGAATCTCCCCATTCAAGTGAAAGGGAGAAGCACTGCAACTCTTGCAAGAGAAGCATTAATTTTACAAGGAACAGGGCCTTGCACCTTGTTAAGCAGTTTGAACTGAGTTAGCTTTTGAAAGGAATGCTGCCCAACTGTCAGCATTTTCATGGGTGAGGATCTTCAACTTTGTGCAAAATCAACACATACAAGTAAACGGGAGAAAAACTGCAAGTTTGTAATAGAATCTTTAATGTTAGACAAAAGAGGATCAAGCAACCTGGTTAGTATTGTGAATTCATTTTGCTCTTTAAAGGAATTCTGCCTACTTCTCACCGTTTCCCTGGATGAGCAACATAACCTTTGTGCTGAATCACCGCTTTCAAGTGGAAGGGAAAAGCACTGTAGCTCTTGTAAGAGAAGGATCAATTTGACAAGCAAGACGGTCTTGCACCTTGTTAACCATGGTGAACTGTGTTAGTTTTTGAAAGGAATGCTGCCTAACCTTCAGCCTTTTCATGGGTGAGGAACATAAACTTTGTGCAACCTCACCGCATACAAGTGAATGGGAGAAAAACTGCAGTTTTTTAGGAGAATCCTTGTATGTTAGAAACAAGAGGGTCTAGCAACATAGTTAGGATGGTGAATTCAGTTTGCTGTTTAGAGTACTTCCTAGCTCAGTGTTTCCTGGATCAGCAACATCACCTTTCTGCTGAATCTCCCTTTTCAGGTGAATGGGAGAAGCACCGTAGCTCTTGTAAGAGAAGCATTAATGCACCTTGTTAAGCATGGTGAACTGAGTTAGCTTTTGAAAGAAACGCTGCCCAACTGTCAGCGTTTTCATGGATGAAGATCTTCAACATTGTGCTAAATCACCGCATACAAGTAAATGGGAGAAAAACTGCAGGTTTCTAAGAGAATCTTTAATGTTAGGAAAAAGAGGGTCGAGCAACATGGTTAACATTTTGAAGTCAGTTTGCTCTTCAAGGGACTACTGCATAACTCTGAGTGTTTTCCTGGATGAGCAACATCACCTTTCTGCTGAATCACCCCATTCAAGTGAAAGGGAGAAGCACTGCAGCTCTTGCAAGAGAAGCATTAATGTTACAAGCAACAGGGCCTTGCACCTTGTTAAGCATGGTGAACTGAGTTAGCTTTTGAAAGGAATGCAGCCCAACTGTCAGCATTTTCATGGGTGAGGATCTTCAACTTTGTGCAAAATCACCACCTACAGGTAAATGGGAGAAAGATTCCAGGTTTGTAAGAGAATCTTTAATGTTAGACAAAAGAGGGTCTAGCAACCTGGTTAGTATTGTGAATTCATTTTGCTCTTTAAAGGAATTCTGCCTACTTCTCACTGTTTTAATGGATGAGAAACATCACCTTTGTGCTGAATCACCGCATTCAAGTGAAAGGGAAAAGCACTGTAGCTCTTGTAAGAGAAGGATTAATTTGACAAGCAAGACGGTCTTGCACCTTGTTAAGCATGGTGAACTGTGTTAGATTTTGAAAGGAATGCTGCCTAACCTTCAGCCTTTTCATGGGTGAGGAACATAAACTTTGTGCAACATCACCGCATACAAGTGAATGGGAGAAAAACTGCAGTTTTTTAAGAGAATCGTTTTATGTTAGAAACAAGAGGGTCTAGCAACATGGTTAGTATGGTGAATTCAGTTTGCTCTTTAAAGGAGTACTGCCTAGCTCTCAGGGTTTCCTGGATCAGCAACATAACCTTTCTGCTGAATCTCCCCATTCAAGTGAAAGGGAGAAGCACTGCAGCTCTTGCAAGAGAAGCATTAATGTTACAAGCAACAGGGCCTTGCACCTTGTTAAGCATGGTGAACTGAGTTAGCTTTTGAAAGGAATGCAGCCCAACTGTCAGCATTTTCATGGGTGAGGATCTTCAACTTTGTGCAAAATCACCACCTACAGGTAAATGGGAGAAAGATTCCAGGTTTGTAAGAGTATCTTTAATGTTAGACAAAAGAGGGTCTAGCAACCTGGTTAGTATTGTGAATTCATTTTGCTCTTTAAAGGAATTCTGCCTACTTCTCACTGTTTTCCTGGATGAGAAACATCACCTTTGTGCTGAATCACCGCATTCAAGTGAAAGGGAGAAGCACTGTAGCTCTTGTAAGAGAAGGATTAATGTTACAAGCAAGAGGGTCTTGCACTTTGTTAAGCATGGTGAACTCTGTTAGTTTTTGAAAGGAACGCTGCCTAACCTTCAGCCTTTTCATGGTTGAGAAACATAACCTTTGTGGAAAATCACCGCATACAAGTGAAAGGGAGAAAAACTGCAGTTTTTTAAGAGAATCTTTTTATGTTAAAAACAAGAGGGTCTAGCAACATGGTTAGTATGGTGAATTCAGTTTGCTCTTTAAAGGAGTACTGCCTACCTCTCAGTGTTTCCTGGATCAGCAACATAACTTTTGCTGAATCTCCCCATTCAAGTGAAAGGGAGAAGCACTGCAACTCTTGCAAGAGAAGCATTAATGTTACAAGGAACAGGGCCTTGCACCTTGTTAAGCATTTTGAACTGAGTTAGCTTTTGAAAGGAATGCTGCCCAACTGTCAGCATTTTCATGGGTGAGGATCTTCAACTTTGTGCAAAATCACCACATACAAGTAAAGGGGAGAAAAACTGCAAGTTTGTAATAGAATCTTTAATGTTAGACAAAAGAGGATCTAGCAACCTGGTTAGTATTGTGAATTCATTTTGCTCTTTAAAGGAATTCTGCCTACTTCTCACCGTTTCCCTGGATGAGCAACATAACCTTTGTGCTGAATCACCGCATTCAAGTGAAAGGGAAAAGCACTGTAGCTCTTGTAAGAGAAGGATTAATTTGACAAGCAAGACGGTCTTGCACCTTGTTAAGCATGGTGAACTGTGTTAGTTTTTGAAAGGAATGCTGCCTAACCTTCAGCCTTTTCTTGGGTGAGGAACATAAACTTTGTGCAACATCACCGCCTAAAAGTGAATGGGAGAAAAACTGCAGTTTTTTAGGAGAATCCTTTTATGTTAGAAACAAGAGGGTCTAGCAACATGGTTAGTATGGTGAATTCAGTTTGCTCTTTAAAGGAGTACTGCCTACCTCTCAGTGTTTCCTGGATCAGCAACATCAACTTTCTGCTGAATCTCCCCATTCAAGTGAAAGGGAAACGCTGCAGCTCTTATAAGAGAAGCATTCATACTAAAAGCAAGAGGGTCTTGCACCTCGTTAAGCATGGTGAACTGTGTTAGTTTTTGAAAGGAACGCATACTAACCTTCAGCCATTTCATGGGTGAGAAACATAACCTTTGTGCAAAATCACCGCATACAAGTGAAAGGGAGAAAAACTGCAGTTTTTTAAGAAAATCCTTGTATGTTAGAAACAAGAGGGTCTAGCAACATGGTTAGGATGGTGAATTCAGTTTGCTCTTTAAAGGAGTACTGCCTAGCTCTCAGTGTTTCCTGGATCAGCAACATCACCTTTGTGCTGAATCTCCCTTTCCAGGTGAATGGGAGAAGCACCGTAGCTCTTGTAAGAGAAGCATTAATGCACCTTGTTAAGCATGGTGAACTGAGTTATCTTTTGAAAGAAACGCTGCCCAACTGTCAGCGTTTTCATGGATGAAGATCTTCAACATTGTGCTAAATGACCGCATACAAGTAAATGGGAGAAAAACTGCAGGTTTCTAAGAGAATCTTTAATGTTAGGAAAAAGAGGGTCGAGCAACATGGTTAACATTTTGAAGTCAGTTTGCTCTTCAAGGGACTACTGCATAACTCTGAGTGTTTTCCTGGATGAGCAACATCACCTTTCTGCTGAATCACCCATTCAAGTGAAAGGGAGAAGCACTGCAGCTCTTGCAAGAGAAGCATTAATGTTACAAGCAACAGGGCCTTGCACCTTGTTAAGCATGGTGAACTGAGTTAGCTTTTGAAAGGAATGCAGCCCAACTGTCAGCATTTTCATGGGTGAGGATCTTCAACTTTGTGCAAAATCACCACCTACAGGTAAATGGGAGAAAGATTCCAGGTTTGTAAGAGAATCTTTAATGTTAGACAAAAGAGGGTCTAGCAACCTGGTTAGTATTGTGAATTCATTTTGCTCTTTAAAGGAATTCTGCCTACTTCTCACTGTTTTAATGGATGAGAAACATCACCTTTGTGCTGAATCACCGCATTCAAGTGAAAGGGAGAAGCACTGTAGCTCTTGTAAGAGAAGGATTAATGTTACAAGCAACAGGGTCTTGCACTTTGTTAAGCATCGTGAACTGTGTCAGTTTTTGAAAGGAACGCTGCCTAACCTTCAGCCTTTTCATGGTTGGGAAACATAACTTTTGTGGAAAATCACCGCATACAAGTGAATGGGAGAAAAACTGCAGTTTTTTAAGAGAATCGTTTTATGTTAGAAACAAGAGGGTCTAGCAACATGGTTAGTATGGTGAATTCAGTTTGCTCTTTAAAGGAGTACTGCCTACCTCTCAGTGTTTCCTGGATCAGCAACATCACCTTTCTGCTGAATCTCCCCATTCAAGTGAAAGGGAAACGCTGCAGCTCTTATAAGAGAAGCATTCATACTAAAAGCAAGAGGGTCTTGCACCTAGTTAAGCATGGTGAACTGTGTTAGTTTTTGAAAGGAACGCATACTAACCTTCAGCCATTTCATGGGTGAGAAACATAACCTTTGTGCAAAATCACCGCATACAAGTGAAAGGGAGAAAAACTGCAGTTTTTTAAGAAAATCCTTGTATGTTAGAAACAAGAGGGTCTAGCAACATGGTTAGGATGGTGAATTCAGTTTGCTCTTTAAAGGAGTACTGCCTAGCTCTCAGGGTTTCCTGGATCAGCAACATAACCTTTCTGCTGAATCTCCCCATTCAAGTGAAAGGGAGAAGCACTGCAACTCTTGCAAGAGAAGCATTAATGTTACAAGGAACAGGGCCTTGCACCTTGTTAAGCAGTTTGAACTGAGTTAGCTTTTGAAAGGAATGCTGCCCAACTGTCAGCATTTTCATGGGTGAGGATCTTCAACTTTGTGCAAAATCACCACCTACAGGTAAATGGGAGAAAGATTCCAGGTTTGTAAGAGAATCTTTAATGTTAGACAAAAGAGGGTCTAGCAACCTGGTTAGTATTGTGAATTCATTTTGCTCTTTAAAGGAATTCTGCCTACTTCTCACTGTTTTCCTGGATGAGAAACATCACCTTTGTGCTGAATCACCGCATTCAAGTGAAAGGGAGAAGCACTGTAGCTCTTGTAAGAGAAGGATTAATGTTACAAGCAAGAGGGTCTTGCACTTTGTTAAGCATGGTGAACTGTGTTAGTTTTTGAAAGGAACGCTGCCTAACCTTCAGCCTTTTCATGGTTGAGAAACATAACTTTTGTGGAAAATCACCGCATACAAGTGAATGGGAGAAAAACTGCAGTTTTTTAAGAGAATCTTTTTATGTTAAAAACAAGAGGATCTAGCAACATGGTTAGTATGGTGAATTCAGTTTGCTCTTTAAAGGAGTACTGCCTACCTCTCAGTGTTTCCTGGATCAGCAACATAACTTTTGCTGAATCTCCCCATTCAAGTGAAAGGGAGAAGCACTGCAACTCTTGCAAGAGAAGCATTAATGTTACAAGGAACAGGGCCTTGCACCTTGTTAAGCATTTTGAACTGAGTTAGCTTTTGAAAGGAATGCTGCCCAACTGTCAGCATTTTCATGGGTGAGGATCTTCAACTTTGTGCAAAATCACCACATACAAGTAAAGGGGAGAAAAACTGCAAGTTTGTAATAGAATCTTTAATGTTAGACAAAAGAGGATCTAGCAACCTGGTTAGTATTGTGAATTCATTTTGCTCTTTAAAGGAATTCTGCCTACTTCTCACCGTTTCCCTGGATGAGCAACATAACCTTTGTGCTGAATCACCGCATTCAAGTGAAAGGGAAAAGCACTGTAGCTCTTGTAAGAGAAGGATTAATTTGACAAGCAAGACGGTCTTGCACCTTGTTAAGCATGGTGAACTGTGTTAGTTTTTGAAAGGAATGCTGCCTAACCTTCAGCCTTTTCTTGGGTGAGGAACATAAACTTTGTGCAACATCACCGCCTAACAGTGAATGGGAGAAAAACTGCAGTTTTTTAGGAGAATCCTTTTATGTTAGAAACAAGAGGGTCTAGCAACATGGTTAGTATGGTGAATTCAGTTTGCTCTTTAAAGGAGTACTGCCTACCTCTCAGTGTTTCCTGGATCAGCAACATCAACTTTCTGCTGAATCTCCCCATTCAAGTGAAAGGGAAACGCTGCAGCTCTTATAAGAGAAGCATTCATACTAAAAGCAAGAGGGTCTTGCACCTCGTTAAGCATGGTGAACTGTGTTAGTTTTTGAAAGGAACGCATACTAACCTTCAGCCATTTCATGGGTGAGAAACATAACCTTTGTGCAAAATCACCGCATACAAGTGAAAGGGAGAAAAACTGCAGTTTTTTAAGAAAATCCTTGTATGTTAGAAACAAGAGGGTCTAGCAACATGGTTAGTATGGTGAATTCAGTTTGCTCTTTAAAGGAGTACTGCCTAGCTCTCAGGGTTTCCTGGATCAGCAACATAACCTTTCTGCTGAATCTCCCCATTCAAGTGAAAGGGAGAAGCACTGCAACTCTTGCAAGAGAAGCATTAATGTTACAAGGAACAGGGCCTTGCACCTTGTTAAGCAGTTTGAACTGAGTTAGCTTTTGAAAGGAATGCTGCCCAACTGTCAGCATTTTCATGGGTGAGGATCTTCAACTTTGTGCAAAATCACCACATACAAGTAAACGGGAGAAAAACTGCAAGTTTGTAATAGAATCTTTAATGTTAGACAAAAGAGGATCAAGCAACCTGGTTAGTATTGTGAATTCATTTTGCTCTTTAAAGGAATTCTGCCTACTTCTCACCGTTTCCCTGGATGAGCAACATAACCTTTGTGCTGAATCACCGCTTTCATGTGAAAGGGAAAAGCACTGTAGCTCTTGTAAGAGAAGGATTAATTTGACAAGCAAGACGGTCTTGCACCTTGTTAACCATGGTGAACTGTGTTAGTTTTTGAAAGGAATGCTGCCTAACCTTCAGCCTTTTCATGGGTGAGGAACATAAACTTTGTGCAAGCTCACTGCATACAAGTGAATGGGAGAAAAACTGCAGTTTTTTAGGAGAATCCTTGTATGTTAGAAACAAGAGGGTCTAGCAACATAGTTAGGATGGTGAATTCAGTTTGCTGTTTAGAGTACTTCCTAGCTCTCAGTGTTTCCTGGATCAGCAACATCACCTTTCTGCTGAATCTCCCTTTTCAGGTGAATGGGAGAAGCACCGTAGCTCTTGTAAGAGAAGCATTAATGCACCTTGTTAAGCATGGTGAACTGAGTTAGCTTTTGAAAGAAACGCTGCCCAACTGTCAGCGTTTTCATGGATGAAGATCTTCAACATTGTGCTAAATCACCGCATACAAGTAAATGGGAGAAAAACTGCAGGTTTCTAAGAGAATCTTTAATGTTAGGAAAAAGAGGGTCGAGCAACATGGTTAACATTTTGAAGTCAGTTTGCTCTTCAAAGGACTACTGCATAACTCTGAGTGTTTTCCTGGATGAGCAACATCACCTTTCTGCTGAATCACCCCATTCAAGTGAAAGGGAGAAGCACTGCAGCTCTTGCAAGAGAAGCATTAATGTTACAAGCAACAGGGCCTTGCACCTTGTTAAGCATGGTGAACTGAGTTAGCTTTTGAAAGGAATGCAGCCCAACTGTCAGCATTTTCATGGGTGAGGATCTTCAACTTTGTGCAAAATCACCACCTACAGGTAAATGGGAGAAAGATTCCAGGTTTGTAAGAGAATCTTTAATGTTAGACAAAAGAGGGTCTAGCAACCTGGTTAGTATTGTGAATTCATTTTGCTCTTTAAAGGAATTCTGTCTACTTCTCACCGTTTCCCTGGATGAGCAACATAACCTTTGTGCTGAATCACCGCATTCAAGTGAAAGGGAGAAGCACTGTAGCTCTTGTAAGAGAAGGATTAATGTTACAAGCAAGAGGGTCTTGCACTTTGTTAAGCATCGTGAACTGTGTTAGTTTTTGAAAGGAACGCTGCCTAACCTTCAGCCTTTTCATGGTTGAGAAACATAACTTTTGTGGAAAATCACCGCATACAAGTGAATGGGAGAAAAACTGCAGTTTTTTAAGAGAATCGTTTTATGTTAGAAACAAGAGGGTCTAGCAACATGGTTAGTATGGTGAATTCAGTTTGCTCTTTAAAGGAGTACTGCCTACCTCTCAGGGTTTCCTGGATCAGCAACATCACCTTTCTGCTGAATCTCCCCATTCAAGTGAAAGGGAAACGCTGCAGCTCTTATAAGAGAAGCATTCATACTAAAAGCAAGAGGGTCTTGCACCTCGTTAAGCATGGTGAACTGTGTTAGTTTTTGAAAGGAACGCATACTAACCTTCAGCCATTTCATGGGTGAGAAACATAACCTTTGTGCAAAATCACCGCATACAAGTGAAAGGGAGAAAAACTGCAGTTTTTTAAGAAAATCCTTGTATGTTAGAAACAAGAGGGTCTAGCAACATGGTTAGTATGGTGAATTCAGTTTGTTCTTTAAAGGAGTACTGCCTAGCTCTCAGGGTTTCCTGGATCAGCAACATAACCTTTCTGCTGAATCTCCCCATTCAAGTGAAAGGGAGAAGCACTGCAACTCTTGCAAGAGAAGCATTAATGTTACAAGGAACAGGGCCTTGCACCTTGTTAAGCAGTTTGAACTGAGTTAGCTTTTGAAAGGAATGCTGCCCAACTGTCAGCATTTTCATGGGTGAGGATCTTCAACTTTGTGCAAAATCACCACATACAAGTAAAGGGGAGAAAAACTGCAAGTTTGTAATAGAATCTTTAATGTTACACAAAAGAGGATCTAGCAACCTGGTTAGTATTGTGAATTCATTTTGCTCTTTAAAGGAATTCTGCCTACTTCTCACCGTTTCCCTGGATGAGCAACATAACCTTTGTGCTGAATCACCGCATTCAAGTGAAAGGGAAAAGCACTGTAGCTCTTGTAAGAGAAGGATTAATTTGACAAGCAAGACGGTCTTGCACCTTGTTAAGCATGGTGAACTGTGTTAGTTTTTGAAAGGAATGCTGCCTAACCTTCATCCTTTTCATGGGTGAGGAACATAAACTTTGTGCAACATCACCGCCTAAAAGTTAATGGGAGAAAAACTGCAGTTTTTTAGGAGAATCCTTTTATGTTAGAAACAAGAGGGTCTAGCAACATGGTTAGTATGGTGAATTCAGTTTGCTGTTTAGAGTACTTCCTAGCTCTCAGTGTTTCCTGGATCAGCAACATCACCTTTCTGCTGAATCTCCCTTTTCAGGTGAATGGGAGAAGCACCGTAGCTCTTGTAAGAGAAGCATTAATGCACCTTGTTAAGCATGGTGAACTGAGTTAGCTTTTGAAAGAAACGCTGCCCAACTGTCAGCGTTTTCATGGATGAAGATCTTCAACATTGTGCTAAATCACCGGATACAAGTAAATGGGAGAAAAACTGCAGGTTTCTAAGAGAATCTTTAATGTTAGGAAAAAGAGGTTCGAGCAACATGGTTAACATTTTGAAGTCAGTTTGCTCTTCAAGGGACTACTGCATAACTCTGAGTGTTTTCCTGGATGAGCAACATCACCTTTCTGCTGAATCACCCCATTCAAGTGAAAGGGAGAAGCACTGCAGCTCTTGCAAGAGAAGCATTAATGTTACAAGCAACAGGGCCTTGCACCTTGTTAAGCATGGTGAACTGAGTTAGCTTTTGAAAGGAATGCAGCCCAACTGTCAGCATTTTCATGGGTGAGGATCTTCAACTTTGTGCAAAATCACCACCTACAGGTAAATGGGAGAAAGATTCCAGGTTTGTAAGAGAATCTTTAATGTTAGACAAAAGAGGGTCTAGCAACCTGGTTAGTATTGTGAATTCATTTTGCTCTTTAAAGGAATTCTGCCTACTTCTCACTGTTTTCCTGGATGAGAAACATCACCTTTGTGCTGAATCACCGCATTCAAGTGAAAGGGAGAAGCACTGTAGCTCTTGTAAGAGAAGGATTAATGTTACAAGCAAGAGGGTCTTGCACTTTGTTAAGCATGGTGAACTGTGTTAGTTTTTGAAAGGAACGCTGCCTAACCTTCAGCCTTTTCATGGTTGAGAAACATAACTTTTGTGGAAAATCACCGCATACAAGAGAATGGGAGAAAAACTGCAGTTTTTTAAGAGAATCGTTTTATGTTAGAAACAAGAGGGTCTAGCAGCATGGTTAGTATGGTGAATTCAGTTTGCTCTTTAAAGGAGTACTGCCTACCTCTCAGTGTTTCCTGGATCAGGAACATCACCTTTCTGCTGAATCTCCCCATTCAAGTGAAAGGGAAACGCTGCAGCTCTTATAAGAGAAGCATTCATACTAAAAGCAAGAGGGTCTTGCACCTCGTTAAGCATGGTGAACTGTGTTAGTTTTTGAAAGGAACGCATACTAACCTTCAGCCATTTCATGGGTGAGAAACATAACCTTTGTGCAAAATCACTGCATACAAGTGAAAGGGAGAAAAACTGCAGTTTTTTAAGAAAATCCTTGTATGTTAGAAACAAGAGGGTCTAGCAACATGGTTAGGATGGTGAATTCAGTTTGCTCTTGAAAGGAGTACTGCCTAGCTCTCAGGGTTTCCTGGATCAGCAACATAACCTTTCTGCTGAATCTCCCCATTCAAGTGAAAGGGAGAAGCACTGCAACTCTTGCAAGAGAAGCATTAATGTTACAAGGAACAGGGCCTTGCACCTTGTTAAGCAGTTTGAACTGAGTTAGCTTTTGAAAGGAATGCTGCCCAACTGTCAGCATTTTCATGGGTGAGGATCTTCAACTTTGTGCAAAATCACCACATACAAGTAAACGGGAGAAAAACTGCAAGTTTGTAATAGAATCTTTAATGTTAGACAAAAGAGGATCAAGCAACCTGGTTAGTATTGTGAATTCATTTTGCTCTTTAAAGGAATTCTGCCTACTTCTCACCGTTTCCCTGGATGAGCAACATAACCTTTGTGCTGAATCACCGCTTTCAAGTGAAAGGGAAAAGCACTGTAGCTCTTGTAAGAGAAGGATTAATTTGACAAGCAAGACGGTCTTGCACCTTGTTAACCATGGTGAACTGTGTTAGTTTTTGAAAGGAATGCTGCCTAACCTTCAGCCTTTTCATGGGTGAGGAACATAAACTTTGTGCAACATCACCGCCTAAAAGTGAATGGGAGAAAAACTGCAGTTTTTTAGGAGAATCCTTGTATGTTAGAAACAAGAGGGTCTAGCAACATAGTTAGGATGGTGAATTCAGTTTGCTGTTTAGAGTACTTCCTAGCTCAGTGTTTCCTGGATCAGCAACATCACCTTTCTGCTGAATCTCCCTTTTCAGGTGAATGGGAGAAGCACCGTAGCTCTTGTAAGAGAAGCATTAATGCACCTTGTTAAGCATGGTGAACTGAGTTAGCTTTTGAAAGAAACGCTGCCCAACTGTCAGCGTTTTCATGGATGAAGATCTTCAACATTGTGCTAAATCACCGCATACAAGTAAATGGGAGAAAAACTGCAGGTTTCTAAGAGAATCTTTAATGTTAGGAAAAAGAGGGTCGAGCAACATGGTTAACATTTTGAAGTCAGTTTGCTCTTCAAGGGACTACTGCATAACTCTGAGTGTTTTCCTGGATGAGCAACATCACCTTTCTGCTGAATCACCCCATTCAAGTGAAAGGGAGAAGCACTGCAGCTCTTGCAAGAGAAGCATTAATGTTACAAGCAACAGGGCCTTGCACCTTGTTAAGCATGGTGAACTGAGTTAGCTTTTGAAAGGAATGCAGCCCAACTGTCAGCATTTTCATGGGTGAGGATCTTCAACTTTGTGCAAAATCACCACCTACAGGTAAATGGGAGAAAGATTCCAGGTTTGTAAGAGAATCTTTAATGTTAGACAAAAGAGGGTCTAGCAACCTGGTTAGTATTGTGAATTCATTTTGCTCTTTAAAGGAATTCTGCCTACTTCTCACTGTTTTAATGGATGAGAAACATCACCTTTGTGCTGAATCACCGCATTCAAGTGAAAGGGAAAAGCACTGTAGCTCTTGTAAGAGAAGGATTAATTTGACAAGCAAGACGGTCTTGCACCTTGTTAAGCATGGTGAACTGTGTTAGATTTTGAAAGGAATGCTGCCTAACCTTCAGCCTTTTCATGGGTGAGGAACATAAACTTTGTGCAACATCACCGCATACAAGTGAATGGGAGAAAAACTGCAGTTTTTTAAGAGAATCGTTTTATGTTAGAAACAAGAGGGTCTAGCAACATGGTTAGTATGGTGAATTCAGTTTGCTCTTTAAAGGAGTACTGCCTAGCTCTCAGGGTTTCCTGGATCAGCAACATAACCTTTCTGCTGAATCTCCCCATTCAAGTGAAAGGGAGAAGCACTGCAGCTCTTGCAAGAGAAGCATTAATGTTACAAGCAACAGGGCCTTGCACCTTGTTAAGCATGGTGAACTGAGTTAGCTTTTGAAAGGAATGCAGCCCAACTGTCAGCATTTTCATGGGTGAGGATCTTCAACTTTGTGCAAAATCACCACCTACAGGTAAATGGGAGAAAGATTCCAGGTTTGTAAGAGAATCTTTAATGTTAGACAAAAGAGGGTCTAGCAACCTGGTTAGTATTGTGAATTCATTTTGCTCTTTAAAGGAATTCTGCCTACTTCTCACTGTTTTCCTGGATGAGAAACATCACCTTTGTGCTGAATCACCGCATTCAAGTGAAAGGGAGAAGCACTGTAGCTCTTGTAAGAGAAGGATTAATGTTACAAGCAAGAGGGTCTTGCACTTTGTTAAGCATGGTGAACTGTGTTAGTTTTTGAAAGGAACGCTGCCTAACCTTCAGCCTTTTCATGGTTGAGAAACATAACTTTTGTGGAAAATCACCGCATACAAGTGAATGGGAGAAAAACTGCAGTTTTTTAAGAGAATCTTTTTATGTTAAAAACAAGAGGATCTAGCAACATGGTTAGTATGGTGAATTCAGTTTGCTCTTTAAAGGAGTACTGCCTAGCTCTCAGGGTTTCCTGGATCAGCAACATAACCTTTCTGCTGAATCTCCCCATTCAAGTGAAAGGGAGAAGCACTGCAACTCTTGCAAGAGAAGCATTAATGTTACAAGTAACAGGGCCTTGCACCTTGTTAAGCAGTTTGAACTGAGTTAGCTTTTGAAAGGAATGCTGCCCAACTGTCAGCATTTTCATGGGTGAGGATCTTCAACTTTGTGCAAAATCACCACATACAAGTAAACGGGAGAAAAACTGCAAGTTTGTAATAGAATCTTTAATGTTAGACAAAAGAGGATCAAGCAACCTGGTTAGTATTGTGAATTCATTTTGCTCTTTAAAGGAATTCTGCCTACTTCTCACCGTTTCCCTGGATGAGCAACATAACCTTTGTGCTGAATCACCGCTTTCATGTGAAAGGGAAAAGCACTGTAGCTCTTGTAAGAGAAGGATTAATTTGACAAGCAAGACGGTCTTGCACCTTGTTAACCATGGTGAACTGTGTTAGTTTTTGAAAGGAATGCTGCCTAACCTTCAGCCTTTTCATGGGTGAGGAACATAAACTTTGTGCAAGCTCACTGCATACAAGTGAATGGGAGAAAAACTGCAGTTTTTTAGGAGAATCCTTGTATGTTAGAAACAAGAGGGTCTAGCAACATAGTTAGGATGGTGAATTCAGTTTGCTGTTTAGAGTACTTCCTAGCTCTCAGTGTTTCCTGGATCAGCAACATCACCTTTCTGCTGAATCTCCCTTTTCAGGTGAATGGGAGAAGCACCGTAGCTCTTGTAAGAGAAGCATTAATGCACCTTGTTAAGCATGGTGAACTGAGTTAGCTTTTGAAAGAAACGCTGCCCAACTGTCAGCGTTTTCATGGATGAAGATCTTCAACATTGTGCTAAATCACCGCATACAAGTAAATGGGAGAAAAACTGCAGGTTTCTAAGAGAATCTTTAATGTTAGGAAAAAGAGGGTCGAGCAACATGGTTAACATTTTGAAGTCAGTTTGCTCTTCAAAGGACTACTGCATAACTCTGAGTGTTTTCCTGGATGAGCAACATCACCTTTCTGCTGAATCACCCCATTCAAGTGAAAGGGAGAAGCACTGCAGCTCTTGCAAGAGAAGCATTAATGTTACAAGCAACAGGGCCTTGCACCTTGTTAAGCATGGTGAACTGAGTTAGCTTTTGAAAGGAATGCAGCCCAACTGTCAGCATTTTCATGGGTGAGGATCTTCAACTTTGTGCAAAATCACCACCTACAGGTAAATGGGAGAAAGATTCCAGGTTTGTAAGAGAATCTTTAATGTTAGACAAAAGAGGGTCTAGCAACCTGGTTAGTATTGTGAATTCATTTTGCTCTTTAAAGGAATTCTGTCTACTTCTCACCGTTTCCCTGGATGAGCAACATAACCTTTGTGCTGAATCACCGCATTCAAGTGAAAGGGAGAAGCACTGTAGCTCTTGTAAGAGAAGGATTAATGTTACAAGCAAGAGGGTCTTGCACTTTGTTAAGCATCGTGAACTGTGTTAGTTTTTGAAAGGAACGCTGCCTAACCTTCAGCCTTTTCATGGTTGAGAAACATAACTTTTGTGGAAAATCACCGCATACAAGTGAATGGGAGAAAAACTGCAGTTTTTTAAGAGAATCGTTTTATGTTAGAAACAAGAGGGTCTAGCAACATGGTTAGTATGGTGAATTCAGTTTGCTCTTTAAAGGAGTACTGCCTACCTCTCAGGGTTTCCTGGATCAGCAACATCACCTTTCTGCTGAATCTCCCCATTCAAGTGAAAGGGAAACGCTGCAGCTCTTATAAGAGAAGCATTCATACTAAAAGCAAGAGGGTCTTGCACCTCGTTAAGCATGGTGAACTGTGTTAGTTTTTGAAAGGAACGCATACTAACCTTCAGCCATTTCATGGGTGAGAAACATAACCTTTGTGCAAAATCACCGCATACAAGTGAAAGGGAGAAAAACTGCAGTTTTTTAAGAAAATCCTTGTATGTTAGAAACAAGAGGGTCTAGCAACATGGTTAGTATGGTGAATTCAGTTTGTTCTTTAAAGGAGTACTGCCTAGCTCTCAGGGTTTCCTGGATCAGCAACATAACCTTTCTGCTGATTCTCCCCATTCAAGTGAAAGGGAGAAGCACTGCAACTCTTGCAAGAGAAGCATTAATGTTACAAGGAACAGGGCCTTGCACCTTGTTAAGCAGTTTGAACTGAGTTAGCTTTTGAAAGGAATGCTGCCCAACTGTCAGCATTTTCATGGGTGAGGATCTTCAACTTTGTGCAAAATCACCACATACAAGTAAACGGGAGAAAAACTGCAAGTTTGTAATAGAATCTTTAATGTTAGACAAAAGAGAATCTAGCAACCTGGTTAGTATTGGGAATTCATTTTGCTCTTTAAAGGAATTCTGCCTACTTCTCACCGTTTCCCTGGATGAGCAACATAACCTTTGTGCTGAATCACCGATTTCAAGTGAAAGGGAAAAGCACTGTAGCTCTTGTAAGAGAAGGATTAATTTGACAAGCAAGACGGTCTTGCACCTTGTTAAGCATGGTGAACTGTGTTAGATTTTGAAAGGAATGCTGCCTAACCTTCAGCCTTTTCATGGGTGAGGAACATAAACTTTGTGCAACATCACCGCATACAAGTGAATGGGAGAAAAACTGCAGTTTTTTAAGAGAATCGTTTTATGTTAGAAACAAGAGGGTCTAGCAACATGGTTAGGATGGTGAATTCAGTTTGCTCTTTAAAGGGGTACTGCCTAGCTCTCAGTGTTTCCTGGATCAGCAACATCAACTTTCTGCTGAATCTCCCCTTTCAAGTGAATGGGAGAAGCACTGCAGCTCATGTAAGAGAAGCATTACTGTTTCAAGTAAGAGGGCCTTGCACCTTGTTAAGCATGGTGAACTGAGTTAGCTTTTGAAAGGAATGCTGCCCAACTGTCAGCATTTTCATGGGTGAGGATCTTCAACTTTGTGCAAAATCACCACATACAAGTAAAGGGGAGAAAAACTGCAAGTTTGTAATAGAATCTTTAATGTTACACAAAAGAGGATCTAGCAACCTGGTTAGTATTGTGAATTCATTTTGCTCTTTAAAGGAATTCTGCCTACTTCTCACCGTTTCCCTGGATGAGCAACATAACCTTTGTGCTGAATCACCGCATTCAAGTGAAAGGGAAAAGCACTGTAGCTCTTGTAAGAGAAGGATTAATTTGACAAGCAAGACGGTCTTGCACCTTGTTAAGCATGGTGAACTGTGTTAGTTTTTGAAAGGAATGCTGCCTAACCTTCATCCTTTTCATGGGTGAGGAACATAAACTTTGTGCAACATCACCGCCTAAAAGTTAATGGGAGAAAAACTGCAGTTTTTTAGGAGAATCCTTTTATGTTAGAAACAAGAGGGTCTAGCAACATGGTTAGTATGGTGAATTCAGTTTGCTGTTTAGAGTACTTCCTAGCTCTCAGTGTTTCCTGGATCAGCAACATCACCTTTCTGCTGAATCTCCCTTTTCAGGTGAATGGGAGAAGCACCGTAGCTCTTGTAAGAGAAGCATTAATGCACCTTGTTAAGCATGGTGAACTGAGTTAGCTTTTGAAAGAAACGCTGCCCAACTGTCAGCGTTTTCATGGATGAAGATCTTCAACATTGTGCTAAATCACCGGATACAAGTAAATGGGAGAAAAACTGCAGGTTTCTAAGAGAATCTTTAATGTTAGGAAAAAGAGGTTCGAGCAACATGGTTAACATTTTGAAGTCAGTTTGCTCTTCAAGGGACTACTGCATAACTCTGAGTGTTTTCCTGGATGAGCAACATCACCTTTCTGCTGAATCACCCCATTCAAGTGAAAGGGAGAAGCACTGCAGCTCTTGCAAGAGAAGCATTAATGTTACAAGCAACAGGGCCTTGCACCTTGTTAAGCATGGTGAACTGAGTTAGCTTTTGAAAGGAATGCAGCCCAACTGTCAGCATTTTCATGGGTGAGGATCTTCAACTTTGTGCAAAATCACCACCTACAGGTAAATGGGAGAAAGATTCCAGGTTTGTAAGAGAATCTTTAATGTTAGACAAAAGAGGGTCTAGCAACCTGGTTAGTATTGTGAATTCATTTTGCTCTTTAAAGGAATTCTGCCTACTTCTCACTGTTTTCCTGGATGAGAAACATCACCTTTGTGCTGAATCACCGCATTCAAGTGAAAGGGAGAAGCACTGTAGCTCTTGTAAGAGAAGGATTAATGTTACAAGCAAGAGGGTCTTGCACTTTGTTAAGCATGGTGAACTGTGTTAGTTTTTGAAAGGAACGCTGCCTAACCTTCAGCCTTTTCATGGTTGAGAAACATAACTTTTGTGGAAAATCACCGCATACAAGAGAATGGGAGAAAAACTGCAGTTTTTTAAGAGAATCGTTTTATGTTAGAAACAAGAGGGTCTAGCAGCATGGTTAGTATGGTGAATTCAGTTTGCTCTTTAAAGGAGTACTGCCTACCTCTCAGTGTTTCCTGGATCAGGAACATCACCTTTCTGCTGAATCTCCCCATTCAAGTGAAAGGGAAACGCTGCAGCTCTTATAAGAGAAGCATTCATACTAAAAGCAAGAGGGTCTTGCACCTCGTTAAGCATGGTGAACTGTGTTAGTTTTTGAAAGGAACGCATACTAACCTTCAGCCATTTCATGGGTGAGAAACATAACCTTTGTGCAAAATCACTGCATACAAGTGAAAGGGAGAAAAACTGCAGTTTTTTAAGAAAATCCTTGTATGTTAGAAACAAGAGGGTCTAGCAACATGGTTAGGATGGTGAATTCAGTTTGCTCTTGAAAGGAGTACTGCCTAGCTCTCAGGGTTTCCTGGATCAGCAACATAACCTTTCTGCTGAATCTCCCCATTCAAGTGAAAGGGAGAAGCACTGCAACTCTTGCAAGAGAAGCATTAATGTTACAAGGAACAGGGCCTTGCACCTTGTTAAGCAGTTTGAACTGAGTTAGCTTTTGAAAGGAATGCTGCCCAACTGTCAGCATTTTCATGGGTGAGGATCTTCAACTTTGTGCAAAATCACCACATACAAGTAAACGGGAGAAAAACTGCAAGTTTGTAATAGAATCTTTAATGTTAGACAAAAGAGGATCAAGCAACCTGGTTAGTATTGTGAATTCATTTTGCTCTTTAAAGGAATTCTGCCTACTTCTCACCGTTTCCCTGGATGAGCAACATAACCTTTGTGCTGAATCACCGCTTTCAAGTGAAAGGGAAAAGCACTGTAGCTCTTGTAAGAGAAGGATTAATTTGACAAGCAAGACGGTCTTGCACCTTGTTAACCATGGTGAACTGTGTTAGTTTTTGAAAGGAATGCTGCCTAACCTTCAGCCTTTTCATGGGTGAGGAACATAAACTTTGTGCAACATCACCGCCTAAAAGTGAATGGGAGAAAAACTGCAGTTTTTTAGGAGAATCCTTGTATGTTAGAAACAAGAGGGTCTAGCAACATAGTTAGGATGGTGAATTCAGTTTGCTGTTTAGAGTACTTCCTAGCTCAGTGTTTCCTGGATCAGCAACATCACCTTTCTGCTGAATCTCCCTTTTCAGGTGAATGGGAGAAGCACCGTAGCTCTTGTAAGAGAAGCATTAATGCACCTTGTTAAGCATGGTGAACTGAGTTAGCTTTTGAAAGAAACGCTGCCCAACTGTCAGCGTTTTCATGGATGAAGATCTTCAACATTGTGCTAAATCACCGCATACAAGTAAATGGGAGAAAAACTGCAGGTTTCTAAGAGAATCTTTAATGTTAGGAAAAAGAGGGTCGAGCAACATGGTTAACATTTTGAAGTCAGTTTGCTCTTCAAGGGACTACTGCATAACTCTGAGTGTTTTCCTGGATGAGCAACATCACCTTTCTGCTGAATCACCCCATTCAAGTGAAAGGGAGAAGCACTGCAGCTCTTGCAAGAGAAGCATTAATGTTACAAGCAACAGGGCCTTGCACCTTGTTAAGCATGGTGAACTGAGTTAGCTTTTGAAAGGAATGCAGCCCAACTGTCAGCATTTTCATGGGTGAGGATCTTCAACTTTGTGCAAAATCACCACCTACAGGTAAATGGGAGAAAGATTCCAGGTTTGTAAGAGAATCTTTAATGTTAGACAAAAGAGGGTCTAGCAACCTGGTTAGTATTGTGAATTCATTTTGCTCTTTAAAGGAATTCTGCCTACTTCTCACTGTTTTAATGGATGAGAAACATCACCTTTGTGCTGAATCACCGCATTCAAGTGAAAGGGAAAAGCACTGTAGCTCTTGTAAGAGAAGGATTAATTTGACAAGCAAGACGGTCTTGCACCTTGTTAAGCATGGTGAACTGTGTTAGATTTTGAAAGGAATGCTGCCTAACCTTCAGCCTTTTCATGGGTGAGGAACATAAACTTTGTGCAACATCACCGCATACAAGTGAATGGGAGAAAAACTGCAGTTTTTTAAGAGAATCGTTTTATGTTAGAAACAAGAGGGTCTAGCAACATGGTTAGTATGGTGAATTCAGTTTGCTCTTTAAAGGAGTACTGCCTAGCTCTCAGGGTTTCCTGGATCAGCAACATAACCTTTCTGCTGAATCTCCCCATTCAAGTGAAAGGGAGAAGCACTGCAGCTCTTGCAAGAGAAGCATTAATGTTACAAGCAACAGGGCCTTGCACCTTGTTAAGCATGGTGAACTGAGTTAGCTTTTGAAAGGAATGCAGCCCAACTGTCAGCATTTTCATGGGTGAGGATCTTCAACTTTGTGCAAAATCACCACCTACAGGTAAATGGGAGAAAGATTCCAGGTTTGTAAGAGAATCTTTAATGTTAGACAAAAGAGGGTCTAGCAACCTGGTTAGTATTGTGAATTCATTTTGCTCTTTAAAGGAATTCTGCCTACTTCTCACTGTTTTCCTGGATGAGAAACATCACCTTTGTGCTGAATCACCGCATTCAAGTGAAAGGGAGAAGCACTGTAGCTCTTGTAAGAGAAGGATTAATGTTACAAGCAAGAGGGTCTTGCACTTTGTTAAGCATGGTGAACTGTGTTAGTTTTTGAAAGGAACGCTGCCTAACCTTCAGCCTTTTCATGGTTGAGAAACATAACTTTTGTGGAAAATCACCGCATACAAGTGAATGGGAGAAAAACTGCAGTTTTTTAAGAGAATCTTTTTATGTTAAAAACAAGAGGATCTAGCAACATGGTTAGTATGGTGAATTCAGTTTGCTCTTTAAAGGAGTACTGCCTAGCTCTCAGGGTTTCCTGGATCAGCAACATAACCTTTCTGCTGAATCTCCCCATTCAAGTGAAAGGGAGAAGCACTGCAACTCTTGCAAGAGAAGCATTAATGTTACAAGTAACAGGGCCTTGCACCTTGTTAAGCAGTTTGAACTGAGTTAGCTTTTGAAAGGAATGCTGCCCAACTGTCAGCATTTTCATGGGTGAGGATCTTCAACTTTGTGCAAAATCACCACATACAAGTAAATGGGAGAATAACTGCAAATTTGTAATAGAGTCTTTAATTGTAGACAAAAGAGGGTCTAGCAACCTGGTTCGTATTGTGAATTCATTTTGCTCTTTAAAGGAATTCTGCCTACTTCTCACTGTTTTCCTGGAAGAGAAACATCACCTTTGTGCTGAATCACCGCATTCAAGTGAAAGGGAGAAGCACTGTAGCTCTTGTAAGAGAAGGATTAATTTTACAAGCAAGAGGGTCGTGCACTTTGTTAAGCATGGTGAACTGTGTTAGTTTTTGAAAGGAACGCTGCCTAACCTTCAGCCTTTTCATGGTTGAGAAACATAACCTTTGTGCAAAATCACCGCATACAAGTGAAAGGGAGAAAAACTGCAGTTTTTTAAGAAAATCCTTGTATGTTAGAAACAAGAGGGTCTAGCAACATGGTTAGTATGGTGAATTCAGTTTCCTCTTTAAAGGAATACTGCCTAGCCCTCAGTGTTTCCTGGATCAGCAACATCACCTTTCTGCTGAATCTCCCTTTTCAGGTGAATGGGAGAAGCACCGTAGCTCTTGTAAGAGAAGCATTAATGCACCTTGTTAAGCATGGTGAACTGAGTTAGCTTTTGAAAGAAACGCTGCCCAACTGTCAGCGTTTTCATGGATGAAGATCTTCAACATTGTGCTAAATCACCGCATACAAGTAAATGGGAGAAAAACTGCAGGTTTCTAAGAGAATCTTTAATGTTAGGAAAAAGAGGGTCGAGCAACAGGGTTAACATTTTGAAGTCAGTTTCCTCTTCAAGGGACTACTGCATAACTCTGAGTGTTTTCCTGGATGAGCAACATCACCTTTCTGCTGAATCACCCCATTCAAGTGAAAGGGAGAAGCACTGCAGCTCTTGCAAGAGAAGCATTAATGTTACAAGCAACAGGGCCTTGCACCTTGTTAAGCATGGTGAACTGAGTTAGCTTTTGAAAGGAATGCAGCCCAACTGTCAGCATTTTCATGGGTGAGGATCTTCAACTTTGTGCAAAATCACCACCTACAGGTAAATGGGAGAAAGATTCCAGGTTTGTAAGAGAATCTTTAATGTTAGACAAAAGAGGGTCTAGCAACCTGGTTAGTATTGTGAATTCATTTTGCTCTTTAAAGGAATTCTGCCTACTTCTCACTGTTTTCCTGGATGAGAAACATCACCTTTGTGCTGAATCACCGCATTCAAGTGAAAGGGAGAAGCACTGTAGCTCTTGTAAGAGAAGGATTAATGTTACAAGCAAGAGGGTCTTGCACTTTGTTAAGCATGGTGAACTGTGTTAGTTTTTGAAAGGAACGCTGCCTAACCTTCAGCCTTTTCATGGTTGAGAAACATAACTTTTGTGGAAAATCACCGCATACAAGTGAATGGGAGAAAAACTGCAGTTTTTTAAGAGAATCTTTTTATGTTAAAAACAAGAGGATCTAGCAACATGGTTAGTATGGTGAATTCAGTTTGCTCTTTAAAGGAGTACTGCCTAGCTCTCAGGGTTTCCTGGATCAGCAACATAACCTTTCTGCTGAATCTCCCCATTCAAGTGAAAGGGAGAAGCACTGCAACTCTTGCAAGAGAAGCATTAATGTTACAAGTAACAGGGCCTTGCACCTTGTTAAGCAGTTTGAACTGAGTTAGCTTTTGAAAGGAATGCTGCCCAACTGTCAGCATTTTCATGGGTGAGGATCTTCAACTTTGTGCAAAATCACCACATACAAGTAAATGGGAGAATAACTGCAAATTTGTAATAGAGTCTTTAATTGTAGACAAAAGAGGGTCTAGCAACCTGGTTCGTATTGTGAATTCATTTTGCTCTTTAAAGGAATTCTGCCTACTTCTCACTGTTTTCCTGGAAGAGAAACATCACCTTTGTGCTGAATCACCGCATTCAAGTGAAAGGGAGAAGCACTGTAGCTCTTGTAAGAGAAGGATTAATTTTACAAGCAAGAGGGTCGTGCACTTTGTTAAGCATGGTGAACTGTGTTAGTTTTTGAAAGGAACGCTGCCTAACCTTCAGCCTTTTCATGGTTGAGAAACATAACCTTTGTGCAAAATCACCGCATACAAGTGAAAGGGAGAAAAACTGCAGTTTTTTAAGAAAATCCTTGTATGTTAGAAACAAGAGGGTCTAGCAACATGGTTAGTATGGTGAATTCAGTTTCCTCTTTAAAGGAATACTGCCTAGCCCTCAGTGTTTCCTGGATCAGCAACATCACCTTTCTGCTGAATCTCCCTTTTCAGGTGAATGGGAGAAGCACCGTAGCTCTTGTAAGAGAAGCATTAATGCACCTTGTTAAGCATGGTGAACTGAGTTAGCTTTTGAAAGAAACGCTGCCCAACTGTCAGCGTTTTCATGGATGAAGATCTTCAACATTGTGCTAAATCACCGCATACAAGTAAATGGGAGAAAAACTGCAGGTTTCTAAGAGAATCTTTAATGTTAGGAAAAAGAGGGTCGAGCAACAGGGTTAACATTTTGAAGTCAGTTTCCTCTTCAAGGGACTACTGCATAACTCTGAGTGTTTTCCTGGATGAGCAACATCACCTTTCTGCTGAATCACCGCATTCAAGTGAAAGGGAGAAGCACTGCAGCTCTTGCAAGAGAAGCATTAATGTTACAAGCAACAGGGCCTTGCACCTTGTTAAGCATGGTGAACTGAGTTAGCTTTTGAAAGGAATGCAGCCCAACTGTCAGCATTTTCATGGGTGAGGATCTTCAACTTTGTGCAAAATCACCACCTACAGGTAAATGGGAGAAAGATTCCAGGTTTGTAAGAGAATCTTTAATGTTAGACAAAAGAGGGTCTAGCAACCTGGTTAGTATTGTGAATTCATTTTGCTCTTTAAAGGAATTCTGCCTACTTCTCACTGTTTTCCTGGATGAGAAACATCACCTTTGTGCTGAATCACCGCATTCAAGTGAAAGGGAGAAGCACTGTAGCTCTTGTAAGAGAAGGATTAATGTTACAAGCAAGAGGGTCTTGCACTTTGTTAAGCATGGTGAACTGTGTTAGTTTTTGAAAGGAACGCTGCCTAACCTTCAGCCTTTTCATGGTTGAGAAACATAACTTTTGTGGAAAATCACCGCATACAAGTGAATGGGAGAAAAACTGCAGTTTTTTAAGAGAATCTTTTTATGTTAAAAACAAGAGGATCTAGCAACATGGTTAGTATGGTGAATTCAGTTTGCTCTTTAAAGGAGTACTGCCTAGCTCTCAGGGTTTCCTGGATCAGCAACATAACCTTTCTGCTGAATCTCCCCATTCAAGTGAAAGGGAGAAGCACTGCAACTCTTGCAAGAGAAGCATTAATGTTACAAGTAACAGGGCCTTGCACCTTGTTAAGCAGTTTGAACTGAGTTAGCTTTTGAAAGGAATGCTGCCCAACTGTCAGCATTTTCATGGGTGAGGATCTTCAACTTTGTGCAAAATCACCACATACAAGTAAATGGGAGAATAACTGCAAATTTGTAATAGAGTCTTTAATTGTAGACAAAAGAGGGTCTAGCAACCTGGTTCGTATTGTGAATTCATTTTGCTCTTTAAAGGAATTCTGCCTACTTCTCACTGTTTTCCTGGAAGAGAAACATCACCTTTGTGCTGAATCACCGCATTCAAGTGAAAGGGAGAAGCTCTGTAGCTCTTGTAAGAGAAGGATTAATTTTACAAGCAAGAGGGTCGTGCACTTTGTTAAGCATGGTGAACTGTGTTAGTTTTTGAAAGGAACGCTGCCTAACCTTCAGCCTTTTCATGGTTGAGAAACATAACCTTTGTGCAAAATCACCGCATACAAGTGAAAGGGAGAAAAAGTGCAGTTTTTTAAGAAAATCCTTGTATGTTAGAAACAAGAGGGTCTAGCAACATGGTTAGTATGGTGAATTCAGTTTCCTCTTTAAAGGAATACTGCCTAGCCCTCAGTGTTTCCTGGATCAGCAACATCACCTTTCTGCTGAATCTCCCTTTTCAGGTGAATGGGAGAAGCACCGTAGCTCTTGTAAGAGAAGCATTAATGCACCTTGTTAAGCATGGTGAACTGAGTTAGCTTTTGAAAGAAACGCTGCCCAACTGTCAGCGTTTTCATGGATGAAGATCTTCAACATTGTGCTAAATCACCGCATACAAGTAAATGGGAGAAAAACTGCAGGTTTCTAAGAGAATCTTTAATGTTAGGAAAAAGAGGGTCGAGCAACAGGGTTAACATTTTGAAGTCAGTTTCCTCTTCAAGGGACTACTGCATAACTCTGAGTGTTTTCCTGGATGAGCAACATCACCTTTCTGCTGAATCACCCCATTCAAGTGAAAGGGAGAAGCACTGCAGCTCTTGCAAGAGAAGCATTAATGTTACAAGCAACAGGGCCTTGCACCTTGTTAAGCATGGTGAACTGAGTTAGCTTTTGAAAGGAATGCAGCCCAACTGTCAGCATTTTCATGGGTGAGGATCTTCAACTTTGTGCAAAATCACCACCTACAGGTAAATGGGAGAAAGATTCCAGGTTTGTAAGAGAATCTTTAATGTTAGACAAAAGAGGGTCTAGCAACCTGGTTAGTATTGTGAATTCATTTTGCTCTTTAAAGGAATTCTGCCTACTTCTCACTGTTTTCCTGGATGAGAAACATCACCTTTGTGCTGAATCACCGCATTCAAGTGAAAGGGAGAAGCACTGTAGCTCTTGTAAGAGAAGGATTAATGTTACAAGCAAGAGGGTCTTGCACTTTGTTAAGCATGGTGAACTGTGTTAGTTTTTGAAAGGAACGCTGCCTAACCTTCAGCCTTTTCATGGTTGAGAAACATAACTTTTGTGGAAAATCACCGCATACAAGTGAATGGGAGAAAAACTGCAGTTTTTTAAGAGAATCTTTTTATGTTAAAAACAAGAGGATCTAGCAACATGGTTAGTATGGTGAATTCAGTTTGCTCTTTAAAGGAGTACTGCCTAGCTCTCAGGGTTTCCTGGATCAGCAACATAACCTTTCTGCTGAATCTCCCCATTCAAGTGAAAGGGAGAAGCACTGCAACTCTTGCAAGAGAAGCATTAATGTTACAAGTAACAGGGCCTTGCACCTTGTTAAGCAGTTTGAACTGAGTTAGCTTTTGAAAGGAATGCTGCCCAACTGTCAGCATTTTCATGGGTGAGGATCTTCAACTTTGTGCAAAATCACCACATACAAGTAAATGGGAGAATAACTGCAAATTTGTAATAGACTCTTTAATTGTAGACAAAAGAGGGTCTAGCAACCTGGTTCGTATTGTGAATTCATTTTGCTCTTTAAAGGAATTCTGCCTACTTCTCACTGTTTTCCTGGAAGAGAAACATCACCTTTGTGCTGAATCACCGCATTCAAGTGAAAGGGAGAAGCACTGTAGCTCTTGTAAGAGAAGGATTAATTTTACAAGCAAGAGGGTCGTGCACTTTGTTAAGCATGGTGAACTGTGTTAGTTTTTGAAAGGAACGCTGCCTAACCTTCAGCCTTTTCATGGTTGAGAAACATAACCTTTGTGCAAAATCACCGCATACAAGTGAAAGGGAGAAAAACTGCAGTTTTTTAAGAAAATCCTTGTATGTTAGAAACAAGAGGGTCTAGCAACATGGTTAGTATGGTGAATTCAGTTTCCTCTTTAAAGGAATACTGCCTAGCCCTCAGTGTTTCCTGGATCAGCAACATCACCTTTCTGCTGAATCTCCCTTTTCAGGTGAATGGGAGAAGCACCGTAGCTCTTGTAAGAGAAGCATTAATGCACCTTGTTAAGCATGGTGAACTGAGTTAGCTTTTGAAAGAAACGCTGCCCAACTGTCAGCGTTTTCATGGATGAAGATCTTCAACATTGTGCTAAATCACCGCATACAAGTAAATGGGAGAAAAACTGCAGGTTTCTAAGAGAATCTTTAATGTTAGGAAAAAGAGGGTCGAGCAACATGGTTAACATTTTGAAGTCAGTTTGCTCTTCAAGGGACTACTGCATAACTCTGAGTGTTTTCCTGGATGAGCAACATCACCTTTCTGCTGAATCACCCCATTCAAGTGAAAGGGAGAAGCACTGCAGCTCTTGCAAGAGAAGCATTAATGTTACAAGCAACAGGGCCTTGCACCTTGTTAAGCATGGTGAACTGAGTTAGCTTTTGAAAGGAATGCAGCCCAACTGTCAGCATTTTCATGGGTGAGGATCTTCAACTTTGTGCAAAATCACCACCTACAGGTAAATGGGAGAAAGATTCCAGGTTTGTAAGAGAATCTTTAATGTTAGACAAAAGAGGGTCTAGCAACCTGGTTAGTATTGTGAATTCATTTTGCTCTTTAAAGGAATTCTGCCTACTTCTCACTGTTTTAATGGATGAGAAACATCACCTTTGTGCTGAATCACCGCATTCAAGTGAAAGGGAAAAGCACTGTAGCTCTTGTAAGAGAAGGATTAATTTGACAAGCAAGACGGTCTTGCACCTTGTTAAGCATGGTGAACTGTGTTAGATTTTGAAAGGAATGCTGCCTAACCTTCAGCCTTTTCATGGGTGAGGAACATAAACTTTGTGCAACATCACCGCATACAAGTGAATGGGAGAAAAACTGCAGTTTTTTAAGAGAATCGTTTTATGTTAGAAACAAGAGGGTCTAGCAACATGGTTAGTATGGTGAATTCAGTTTGCTCTTTAAAGGAGTACTGCCTAGCTCTCAGGGTTTCCTGGATCAGCAACATAACCTTTCTGCTGAATCTCCCCATTCAAGTGAAAGGGAGAAGCACTGCAGCTCTTGCAAGAGAAGCATTAATGTTACAAGCAACAGGGCCTTGCACCTTGTTAAGCATGGTGAACTGAGTTAGCTTTTGAAAGGAATGCAGCCCAACTGTCAGCATTTTCATGGGTGAGGATCTTCAACTTTGTGCAAAATCACCACCTACAGGTAAATGGGAGAAAGATTCCAGGTTTGTAAGAGTATCTTTAATGTTAGACAAAAGAGGGTCTAGCAACCTGGTTAGTATTGTGAATTCATTTTGCTCTTTAAAGGAATTCTGCCTACTTCTCACTGTTTTCCTGGATGAGAAACATCACCTTTGTGCTGAATCACCGCATTCAAGTGAAAGGGAGAAGCACTGTAGCTCTTGTAAGAGAAGGATTAATGTTACAAGCAAGAGGGTCTTGCACTTTGTTAAGCATGGTGAACTCTGTTAGTTTTTGAAAGGAACGCTGCCTAACCTTCAGCCTTTTCATGGTTGAGAAACATAACCTTTGTGGAAAATCACCGCATACAAGTGAAAGGGAGAAAAACTGCAGTTTTTTAAGAGAATCTTTTTATGTTAAAAACAAGAGGGTCTAGCAACATGGTTAGTATGGTGAATTCAGTTTGCTCTTTAAAGGAGTACTGCCTACCTCTCAGTGTTTCCTGGATCAGCAACATAACTTTTGCTGAATCTCCCCATTCAAGTGAAAGGGAGAAGCACTGCAACTCTTGCAAGAGAAGCATTAATGTTACAAGGAACAGGGCCTTGCACCTTGTTAAGCATTTTGAACTGAGTTAGCTTTTGAAAGGAATGCTGCCCAACTGTCAGCATTTTCATGGGTGAGGATCTTCAACTTTGTGCAAAATCACCACATACAAGTAAAGGGGAGAAAAACTGCAAGTTTGTAATAGAATCTTTAATGTTAGACAAAAGAGGATCTAGCAACCTGGTTAGTATTGTGAATTCATTTTGCTCTTTAAAGGAATTCTGCCTACTTCTCACCGTTTCCCTGGATGAGCAACATAACCTTTGTACTGAATCACCGCATTCAAGTGAAAGGGAAAAGCACTGTAGCTCTTGTAAGAGAAGGATTAATTTGACAAGCAAGACGGTCTTGCACCTTGTTAAGCATGGTGAACTGTGTTAGTTTTTGAAAAGAATGCTGCCTAACCTTCAGCCTTTTCTTGGGTGAGGAACATAAACTTTGTGCAACATCACCGCCTAAAAGTGAATGGGAGAAAAACTGCAGTTTTTTAGGAGAATCCTTTTATGTTAGAAACAAGAGGGTCTACCAACATGGTTAGTATGGTGAATTCAGTTTGCTCTTTAAAGGAGTACTGCCTACCTCTCAGTGTTTCCTGGATCAGCAACATCAACTTTCTGCTGAATCTCCCCATTCAAGTGAAAGGGAAACGCTGCAGCTCTTATAAGAGAAGCATTCATACTAAAAGCAAGAGGGTCTTGCACCTCGTTAAGCATGGTGAACTGTGTTAGTTTTTGAAAGGAACGCATACTAACCTTCAGCCATTTCATGGGTGAGAAACATAACCTTTGTGCAAAATCACCGCATACAAGTGAAAGGGAGAAAAACTGCAGTTTTTTAAGAAAATCCTTGTATGTTAGAAACAAGAGGGTCTAGCAACATGGTTAGGATGGTGAATTCAGTTTGCTCTTTAAAGGAGTACTGCCTAGCTCTCAGTGTTTCCTGGATCAGCAACATCACCTTTGTGCTGAATCTCCCTTTCCAGGTGAATGGGAGAAGCACCGTAGCTCTTGTAAGAGAAGCATTAATGCACCTTGTTAAGCATGGTGAACTGAGTTATCTTTTGAAAGAAACGCTGCCCAACTGTCAGCGTTTTCATGGATGAAGATCTTCAACATTGTGCTAAATGACCGCATACAAGTAAATGGGAGAAAAACTGCAGGTTTCTAAGAGAATCTTTAATGTTAGGAAAAAGAGGGTCGAGCAACATGGTTAACATTTTGAAGTCAGTTTGCTCTTCAAGGGACTACTGCATAACTCTGAGTGTTTTCCTGGATGAGCAACATCACCTTTCTGCTGAATCACCCATTCAAGTGAAAGGGAGAAGCACTGCAGCTCTTGCAAGAGAAGCATTAATGTTACAAGCAACAGGGCCTTGCACCTTGTTAAGCATGGTGAACTGAGTTAGCTTTTGAAAGGAATGCAGCCCAACTGTCAGCATTTTCATGGGTGAGGATCTTCAACTTTGTGCAAAATCACCACCTACAGGTAAATGGGAGAAAGATTCCAGGTTTGTAAGAGAATCTTTAATGTTAGACAAAAGAGGGTCTAGCAACCTGGTTAGTATTGTGAATTCATTTTGCTCTTTAAAGGAATTCTGCCTACTTCTCACTGTTTTAATGGATGAGAAACATCACCTTTGTGCTGAATCACCGCATTCAAGTGAAAGGGAGAAGCACTGTAGCTCTTGTAAGAGAAGGATTAATGTTACAAGCAACAGGGTCTTGCACTTTGTTAAGCATCGTGAACTGTGTCAGTTTTTGAAAGGAACGCTGCCTAACCTTCAGCCTTTTCATGGTTGGGAAACATAACTTTTGTGGAAAATCACCGCATACAAGTGAATGGGAGAAAAACTGCAGTTTTTTAAGAGAATCGTTTTATGTTAGAAACAAGAGGGTCTAGCAACATGGTTAGTATGGTGAATTCAGTTTGCTCTTTAAAGGAGTACTGCCTACCTCTCAGTGTTTCCTGGATCAGCAACATCACCTTTCTGCTGAATCTCCCCATTCAAGTGAAAGGGAAACGCTGCAGCTCTTATAAGAGAAGCATTCATACTAAAAGCAAGAGGGTCTTGCACCTAGTTAAGCATGGTGAACTGTGTTAGTTTTTGAAAGGAACGCATACTAACCTTCAGCCATTTCATGGGTGAGAAACATAACCTTTGTGCAAAATCACCGCATACAAGTGAAAGGGAGAAAAACTGCAGTTTTTTAAGAAAATCCTTGTATGTTAGAAACAAGAGGGTCTAGCAACATGGTTAGGATGGTGAATTCAGTTTGCTCTTTAAAGGAGTACTGCCTAGCTCTCAGGGTTTCCTGGATCAGCAACATAACCTTTCTGCTGAATCTCCCCATTCAAGTGAAAGGGAGAAGCACTGCAACTCTTGCAAGAGAAGCATTAATGTTACAAGGAACAGGGCCTTGCACCTTGTTAAGCAGTTTGAACTGAGTTAGCTTTTGAAAGGAATGCTGCCCAACTGTCAGCATTTTCATGGGTGAGGATCTTCAACTTTGTGCAAAATCACCACCTACAGGTAAATGGGAGAAAGATTCCAGGTTTGTAAGAGAATCTTTAATGTTAGACAAAAGAGGGTCTAGCAACCTGGTTAGTATTGTGAATTCATTTTGCTCTTTAAAGGAATTCTGCCTACTTCTCACTGTTTTCCTGGATGAGAAACATCACCTTTGTGCTGAATCACCGCATTCAAGTGAAAGGGAGAAGCACTGTAGCTCTTGTAAGAGAAGGATTAATGTTACAAGCAAGAGGGTCTTGCACTTTGTTAAGCATGGTGAACTGTGTTAGTTTTTGAAAGGAACGCTGCCTAACCTTCAGCCTTTTCATGGTTGAGAAACATAACTTTTGTGGAAAATCACCGCATACAAGTGAATGGGAGAAAAACTGCAGTTTTTTAAGAGAATCTTTTTATGTTAAAAACAAGAGGATCTAGCAACATGGTTAGTATGGTGAATTCAGTTTGCTCTTTAAAGGAGTACTGCCTACCTCTCAGTGTTTCCTGGATCAGCAACATAACTTTTGCTGAATCTCCCCATTCAAGTGAAAGGGAGAAGCACTGCAACTCTTGCAAGAGAAGCATTAATGTTACAAGGAACAGGGCCTTGCACCTTGTTAAGCATTTTGAACTGAGTTAGCTTTTGAAAGGAATGCTGCCCAACTGTCAGCATTTTCATGGGTGAGGATCTTCAACTTTGTGCAAAATCACCACATACAAGTAAAGGGGAGAAAAACTGCAAGTTTGTAATAGAATCTTTAATGTTAGACAAAAGAGGATCTAGCAACCTGGTTAGTATTGTGAATTCATTTTGCTCTTTAAAGGAATTCTGCCTACTTCTCACCTTTTCCCTGGATGAGCAACATAACCTTTGTGCTGAATCACCACATTCAAGTGAAAGGGAAAAGCACTGTAGCTCTTGTAAGAGAAGGATTAATTTGACAAGCAAGACGGTCTTGCACCTTGTTAAGCATGGTGAACTGTGTTAGTTTTTGAAAGGAATGCTGCCTAACCTTCAGCCTTTTCTTGGGTGAGGAACATAAACTTTGTGCAACATCACCGCCTAACAGTGAATGGGAGAAAAACTGCAGTTTTTTAGGAGAATCCTTTTATGTTAGAAACAAGAGGGTCTAGCAACATGGTTAGTATGGTGAATTCAGTTTGCTCTTTAAAGGAGTACTGCCTACCTCTCAGTGTTTCCTGGATCAGCAACATCAACTTTCTGCTGAATCTCCCCATTCAAGTGAAAGGGAAACGCTGCAGCTCTTATAAGAGAAGCATTCATACTAAAAGCAAGAGGGTCTTGCACCTCGTTAAGCATGGTCAACTGTGTTAGTTTTTGAAAGGAACGCATACTAACCTTCAGCCATTTCATGGGTGAGAAACATAACCTTTGTGCAAAATCACCGCATACAAGTGAAAGGGAGAAAAACTGCAGTTTTTTAAGAAAATCCTTGTATGTTAGAAACAAGAGGGTCTAGCAACATGGTTAGTATGGTGAATTCAGTTTGCTCTTTAAAGGAGTACTGCCTAGCTCTCAGGGTTTCCTGGATCAGCAACATAACCTTTCTGCTGAATCTCCCTTTTCAGGTGAATGGGAGAAGCACCGTAGCTCTTGTAAGAGAAGCATTAATGCACCTTGTTAAGCATGGTGAACTGAGTTAGCTTTTGAAAGAAACGCTGCCCAACTGTCAGCGTTTTCATGGATGAAGATCTTCAACATTGTGCTAAATCACCGCATACAAGTAAATGGGAGAAAAACTGCAGGTTTCTAAGAGAATCTTTAATGTTAGGAAAAAGAGGGTCGAGCAACATGGTTAACATTTTGAAGTCAGTTTGCTCTTCAAGGGACTACTGCATAACTCTGAGTGTTTTCCTGGATGAGCAACATCACCTTTCTGCTGAATCACCCCATTCAAGTGAAAGGGAGAAGCACTGCAGCTCTTGCAAGAGAAGCATTAATGTTACAAGCAACAGGGCCTTGCACCTTGTTAAGCATGGTGAACTGAGTTAGCTTTTGAAAGGAATGCAGCCCAACTGTCAGCATTTTCATGGGTGAGGATCTTCAACTTTGTGCAAAATCACCACCTACAGGTAAATGGGAGAAAGATTCCAGGTTTGTAAGAGAATCTTTAATGTTAGACAAAAGAGGGTCTAGCAACCTGGTTAGTATTGTGAATTCATTTTGCTCTTTAAAGGAATTCTGCCTACTTCTCACTGTTTTAATGGATGAGAAACATCACCTTTGTGCTGAATCACCGCATTCAAGTGAAAGGGAAAAGCACTGTAGCTCTTGTAAGAGAAGGATTAATTTGACAAGCAAGACGGTCTTGCACCTTGTTAAGCATGGTGAACTGTGTTAGATTTTGAAAGGAATGCTGCCTAACCTTCAGCCTTTTCATGGGTGAGGAACATAAACTTTGTGCAACATCACCGCATACAAGTGAATGGGAGAAAAACTGCAGTTTTTTAAGAGAATCGTTTTATGTTAGAAACAAGAGGGTCTAGCAACATGGTTAGTATGGTGAATTCAGTTTGCTCTTTAAAGGAGTACTGCCTAGCTCTCAGGGTTTCCTGGATCAGCAACATAACCTTTCTGCTGAATCTCCCCATTCAAGTGAAAGGGAGAAGCACTGCAGCTCTTGCAAGAGAAGCATTAATGTTACAAGCAACAGGGCCTTGCACCTTGTTAAGCATGGTGAACTGAGTTAGCTTTTGAAAGGAATGCAGCCCAACTGTCAGCATTTTCATGGGTGAGGATCTTCAACTTTGTGCAAAATCACCACCTACAGGTAAATGGGAGAAAGATTCCAGGTTTGTAAGAGTATCTTTAATGTTAGACAAAAGAGGGTCTAGCAACCTGGTTAGTATTGTGAATTCATTTTGCTCTTTAAAGGAATTCTGCCTACTTCTCACTGTTTTCCTGGATGAGAAACATCACCTTTGTGCTGAATCACCGCATTCAAGTGAAAGGGAGAAGCACTGTAGCTCTTGTAAGAGAAGGATTAATGTTACAAGCAAGAGGGTCTTGCACTTTGTTAAGCATGGTGAACTCTGTTAGTTTTTGAAAGGAACGCTGCCTAACCTTCAGCCTTTTCATGGTTGAGAAACATAACCTTTGTGGAAAATCACCGCATACAAGTGAAAGGGAGAAAAACTGCAGTTTTTTAAGAGAATCTTTTTATGTTAAAAACAAGAGGGTCTAGCAACATGGTTAGTATGGTGAATTCAGTTTGCTCTTTAAAGGAGTACTGCCTACCTCTCAGTGTTTCCTGGATCAGCAACATAACTTTTGCTGAATCTCCCCATTCAAGTGAAAGGGAGAAGCACTGCAACTCTTGCAAGAGAAGCATTAATGTTACAAGGAACAGGGCCTTGCACCTTGTTAAGCATTTTGAACTGAGTTAGCTTTTGAAAGGAATGCTGCCCAACTGTCAGCATTTTCATGGGTGAGGATCTTCAACTTTGTGCAAAATCACCACATACAAGTAAAGGGGAGAAAAACTGCAAGTTTGTAATAGAATCTTTAATGTTAGACAAAAGAGGATCTAGCAACCTGGTTAGTATTGTGAATTCATTTTGCTCTTTAAAGGAATTCTGCCTACTTCTCACCGTTTCCCTGGATGAGCAACATAACCTTTGTACTGAATCACCGCATTCAAGTGAAAGGGAAAAGCACTGTAGCTCTTGTAAGAGAAGGATTAATTTGACAAGCAAGACGGTCTTGCACCTTGTTAAGCATGGTGAACTGTGTTAGTTTTTGAAAAGAATGCTGCCTAACCTTCAGCCTTTTCTTGGGTGAGGAACATAAACTTTGTGCAACATCACCGCCTAAAAGTGAATGGGAGAAAAACTGCAGTTTTTTAGGAGAATCCTTTTATGTTAGAAACAAGAGGGTCTACCAACATGGTTAGTATGGTGAATTCAGTTTGCTCTTTAAAGGAGTACTGCCTACCTCTCAGTGTTTCCTGGATCAGCAACATCAACTTTCTGCTGAATCTCCCCATTCAAGTGAAAGGGAAACGCTGCAGCTCTTATAAGAGAAGCATTCATACTAAAAGCAAGAGGGTCTTGCACCTCGTTAAGCATGGTGAACTGTGTTAGTTTTTGAAAGGAACGCATACTAACCTTCAGCCATTTCATGGGTGAGAAACATAACCTTTGTGCAAAATCACCGCATACAAGTGAAAGGGAGAAAAACTGCAGTTTTTTAAGAAAATCCTTGTATGTTAGAAACAAGAGGGTCTAGCAACATGGTTAGGATGGTGAATTCAGTTTGCTCTTTAAAGGAGTACTGCCTAGCTCTCAGTGTTTCCTGGATCAGCAACATCACCTTTGTGCTGAATCTCCCTTTCCAGGTGAATGGGAGAAGCACCGTAGCTCTTGTAAGAGAAGCATTAATGCACCTTGTTAAGCATGGTGAACTGAGTTATCTTTTGAAAGAAACGCTGCCCAACTGTCAGCGTTTTCATGGATGAAGATCTTCAACATTGTGCTAAATGACCGCATACAAGTAAATGGGAGAAAAACTGCAGGTTTCTAAGAGAATCTTTAATGTTAGGAAAAAGAGGGTCGAGCAACATGGTTAACATTTTGAAGTCAGTTTGCTCTTCAAGGGACTACTGCATAACTCTGAGTGTTTTCCTGGATGAGCAACATCACCTTTCTGCTGAATCACCCATTCAAGTGAAAGGGAGAAGCACTGCAGCTCTTGCAAGAGAAGCATTAATGTTACAAGCAACAGGGCCTTGCACCTTGTTAAGCATGGTGAACTGAGTTAGCTTTTGAAAGGAATGCAGCCCAACTGTCAGCATTTTCATGGGTGAGGATCTTCAACTTTGTGCAAAATCACCACCTACAGGTAAATGGGAGAAAGATTCCAGGTTTGTAAGAGAATCTTTAATGTTAGACAAAAGAGGGTCTAGCAACCTGGTTAGTATTGTGAATTCATTTTGCTCTTTAAAGGAATTCTGCCTACTTCTCACTGTTTTAATGGATGAGAAACATCACCTTTGTGCTGAATCACCGCATTCAAGTGAAAGGGAGAAGCACTGTAGCTCTTGTAAGAGAAGGATTAATGTTACAAGCAACAGGGTCTTGCACTTTGTTAAGCATCGTGAACTGTGTCAGTTTTTGAAAGGAACGCTGCCTAACCTTCAGCCTTTTCATGGTTGGGAAACATAACTTTTGTGGAAAATCACCGCATACAAGTGAATGGGAGAAAAACTGCAGTTTTTTAAGAGAATCGTTTTATGTTAGAAACAAGAGGGTCTAGCAACATGGTTAGTATGGTGAATTCAGTTTGCTCTTTAAAGGAGTACTGCCTACCTCTCAGTGTTTCCTGGATCAGCAACATCACCTTTCTGCTGAATCTCCCCATTCAAGTGAAAGGGAAACGCTGCAGCTCTTATAAGAGAAGCATTCATACTAAAAGCAAGAGGGTCTTGCACCTAGTTAAGCATGGTGAACTGTGTTAGTTTTTGAAAGGAACGCATACTAACCTTCAGCCATTTCATGGGTGAGAAACATAACCTTTGTGCAAAATCACCGCATACAAGTGAAAGGGAGAAAAACTGCAGTTTTTTAAGAAAATCCTTGTATGTTAGAAACAAGAGGGTCTAGCAACATGGTTAGGATGGTGAATTCAGTTTGCTCTTTAAAGGAGTACTGCCTAGCTCTCAGGGTTTCCTGGATCAGCAACATAACCTTTCTGCTGAATCTCCCCATTCAAGTGAAAGGGAGAAGCACTGCAACTCTTGCAAGAGAAGCATTAATGTTACAAGGAACAGGGCCTTGCACCTTGTTAAGCAGTTTGAACTGAGTTAGCTTTTGAAAGGAATGCTGCCCAACTGTCAGCATTTTCATGGGTGAGGATCTTCAACTTTGTGCAAAATCACCACCTACAGGTAAATGGGAGAAAGATTCCAGGTTTGTAAGAGAATCTTTAATGTTAGACAAAAGAGGGTCTAGCAACCTGGTTAGTATTGTGAATTCATTTTGCTCTTTAAAGGAATTCTGCCTACTTCTCACTGTTTTCCTGGATGAGAAACATCACCTTTGTGCTGAATCACCGCATTCAAGTGAAAGGGAGAAGCACTGTAGCTCTTGTAAGAGAAGGATTAATGTTACAAGCAAGAGGGTCTTGCACTTTGTTAAGCATGGTGAACTGTGTTAGTTTTTGAAAGGAACGCTGCCTAACCTTCAGCCTTTTCATGGTTGAGAAACATAACTTTTGTGGAAAATCACCGCATACAAGTGAATGGGAGAAAAACTGCAGTTTTTTAAGAGAATCTTTTTATGTTAAAAACAAGAGGATCTAGCAACATGGTTAGTATGGTGAATTCAGTTTGCTCTTTAAAGGAGTACTGCCTACCTCTCAGTGTTTCCTGGATCAGCAACATAACTTTTGCTGAATCTCCCCATTCAAGTGAAAGGGAGAAGCACTGCAACTCTTGCAAGAGAAGCATTAATGTTACAAGGAACAGGGCCTTGCACCTTGTTAAGCATTTTGAACTGAGTTAGCTTTTGAAAGGAATGCTGCCCAACTGTCAGCATTTTCATGGGTGAGGATCTTCAACTTTGTGCAAAATCACCACATACAAGTAAAGGGGAGAAAAACTGCAAGTTTGTAATAGAATCTTTAATGTTAGACAAAAGAGGATCTAGCAACCTGGTTAGTATTGTGAATTCATTTTGCTCTTTAAAGGAATTCTGCCTACTTCTCACCTTTTCCCTGGATGAGCAACATAACCTTTGTGCTGAATCACCACATTCAAGTGAAAGGGAAAAGCACTGTAGCTCTTGTAAGAGAAGGATTAATTTGACAAGCAAGACGGTCTTGCACCTTGTTAAGCATGGTGAACTGTGTTAGTTTTTGAAAGGAATGCTGCCTAACCTTCAGCCTTTTCTTGGGTGAGGAACATAAACTTTGTGCAACATCACCGCCTAACAGTGAATGGGAGAAAAACTGCAGTTTTTTAGGAGAATCCTTTTATGTTAGAAACAAGAGGGTCTAGCAACATGGTTAGTATGGTGAATTCAGTTTGCTCTTTAAAGGAGTACTGCCTACCTCTCAGTGTTTCCTGGATCAGCAACATCAACTTTCTGCTGAATCTCCCCATTCAAGTGAAAGGGAAACGCTGCAGCTCTTATAAGAGAAGCATTCATACTAAAAGCAAGAGGGTCTTGCACCTCGTTAAGCATGGTCAACTGTGTTAGTTTTTGAAAGGAACGCATACTAACCTTCAGCCATTTCATGGGTGAGAAACATAACCTTTGTGCAAAATCACCGCATACAAGTGAAAGGGAGAAAAACTGCAGTTTTTTAAGAAAATCCTTGTATGTTAGAAACAAGAGGGTCTAGCAACATGGTTAGTATGGTGAATTCAGTTTGCTCTTTAAAGGAGTACTGCCTAGCTCTCAGGGTTTCCTGGATCAGCAACATAACCTTTCTGCTGAATCTCCCTTTTCAGGTGAATGGGAGAAGCACCGTAGCTCTTGTAAGAGAAGCATTAATGCACCTTGTTAAGCATGGTGAACTGAGTTAGCTTTTGAAAGAAACGCTGCCCAACTGTCAGCGTTTTCATGGATGAAGATCTTCAACATTGTGCTAAATCACCGCATACAAGTAAATGGGAGAAAAACTGCAGGTTTCTAAGAGAATCTTTAATGTTAGGAAAAAGAGGGTCGAGCAACATGGTTAACATTTTGAAGTCAGTTTGCTCTTCAAAGGACTACTGCATAACTCTGAGTGTTTTCCTGGATGAGCAACATCACCTTTCTGCTGAATCACCCCATTCAAGTGAAAGGGAGAAGCACTGCAGCTCTTGCAAGAGAAGCATTAATGTTACAAGCAACAGGGCCTTGCACCTTGTTAAGCATGGTGAACTGAGTTAGCTTTTGAAAGGAATGCAGCCCAACTGTCAGCATTTTCATGGGTGAGGATCTTCAACTTTGTGCAAAATCACCACCTACAGGTAAATGGGAGAAAGATTCCAGGTTTGTAAGAGAATCTTTAATGTTAGACAAAAGAGGGTCTAGCAACCTGGTTAGTATTGTGAATTCATTTTGCTCTTTAAAGGAATTCTGTCTACTTCTCACCGTTTCCCTGGATGAGCAACATAACCTTTGTGCTGAATCACCGCATTCAAGTGAAAGGGAGAAGCACTGTAGCTCTTGTAAGAGAAGGATTAATGTTACAAGCAAGAGGGTCTTGCACTTTGTTAAGCATCGTGAACTGTGTTAGTTTTTGAAAGGAACGCTGCCTAACCTTCAGCCTTTTCATGGTTGAGAAACATAACTTTTGTGGAAAATCACCGCATACAAGTGAATGGGAGAAAAACTGCAGTTTTTTAAGAGAATCGTTTTATGTTAGAAACAAGAGGGTCTAGCAACATGGTTAGTATGGTGAATTCAGTTTGCTCTTTAAAGGAGTACTGCCTACCTCTCAGGGTTTCCTGGATCAGCAACATCACCTTTCTGCTGAATCTCCCCATTCAAGTGAAAGGGAAACGCTGCAGCTCTTATAAGAGAAGCATTCATACTAAAAGGAAGAGGGTCTTGCACCTCGTTAAGCATGGTGAACTGTGTTAGTTTTTGAAAGGAACGCATACTAACCTTCAGCCATTTCATGGGTGAGAAACATAACCTTTGTGCAAAATCACCGCATACAAGTGAAAGGGAGAAAAACTGCAGTTTTTTAAGAAAATCCTTGTATGTTAGAAACAAGAGGGTCTAGCAACATGGTTAGTATGGTGAATTCAGTTTGTTCTTTAAAGGAGTACTGCCTAGCTCTCAGGGTTTCCTGGATCAGCAACATAACCTTTCTGCTGAATCTCCCCATTCAAGTGAAAGGGAGAAGCACTGCAACTCTTGCAAGAGAAGCATTAATGTTACAAGGAACAGGGCCTTGCACCTTGTTAAGCAGTTTGAACTGAGTTAGCTTTTGAAAGGAATGCTGCCCAACTGTCAGCATTTTCATGGGTGAGGATCTTCAACTTTGTGCAAAATCACCACATACAAGTAAACGGGAGAAAAACTGCAAGTTTGTAATAGAATCTTTAATGTTAGAAAAAAGAGAATCTAGCAACCTGGTTAGTATTGGGAATTCATTTTGCTCTTTAAAGGAATTCTGCCTACTTCTCACCGTTTCCCTGGATGAGCAACATAACCTTTGTGCTGAATCACCGATTTCAAGTGAAAGGGAAAAGCACTGTAGCTCTTGTAAGAGAAGGATTAATTTGACAAGCAAGACGGTCTTGCACCTTGTTAAGCATGGTGAACTGTGTTAGATTTTGAAAGGAATGCTGCCTAACCTTCAGCCTTTTCATGGGTGAGGAACATAAACTTTGTGCAACATCACCGCATACAAGTGAATGGGAGAAAAACTGCAGTTTTTTAAGAGAATCGTTTTATGTTAGAAACAAGAGGGTCTAGCAACATGGTTAGGATGGTGAATTCAGTTTGCTCTTTAAAGGGGTACTGCCTAGCTCTCAGTGTTTCCTGGATCAGCAACATCAACTTTCTGCTGAATCTCCCCTTTCAAGTGAATGGGAGAAGCACTGCAGCTCATGTAAGAGAAGCATTACTGTTTCAAGTAAGAGGGCCTTGCACCTTGTTAAGCATGGTGAACTGAGTTAGCTTTTGAAAGGAATGCTGCCCAACTGTCAGCATTTTCATGGGTGAGGATCTTCAACTTTGTGCAAAATCACCACATACAAGTAAAGGGGAGAAAAACTGCAAGTTTGTAATAGAATCTTTAATGTTACACAAAAGAGGATCTAGCAACCTGGTTAGTATTGTGAATTCATTTTGCTCTTTAAAGGAATTCTGCCTACTTCTCACCGTTTCCCTGGATGAGCAACATAACCTTTGTGCTGAATCACCGCATTCAAGTGAAAGGGAAAAGCACTGTAGCTCTTGTAAGAGAAGGATTAATTTGACAAGCAAGACGGTCTTGCACCTTGTTAAGCATGGTGAACTGTGTTAGTTTTTGAAAGGAATGCTGCCTAACCTTCATCCTTTTCATGGGTGAGGAACATAAACTTTGTGCAACATCACCGCCTAAAAGTTAATGGGAGAAAAACTGCAGTTTTTTAGGAGAATCCTTTTATGTTAGAAACAAGAGGGTCTAGCAACATGGTTAGTATGGTGAATTCAGTTTGCTGTTTAGAGTACTTCCTAGCTCTCAGTGTTTCCTGGATCAGCAACATCACCTTTCTGCTGAATCTCCCTTTTCAGGTGAATGGGAGAAGCACCGTAGCTCTTGTAAGAGAAGCATTAATGCACCTTGTTAAGCATGGTGAACTGAGTTAGCTTTTGAAAGAAACGCTGCCCAACTGTCAGCGTTTTCATGGATGAAGATCTTCAACATTGTGCTAAATCACCGGATACAAGTAAATGGGAGAAAAACTGCAGGTTTCTAAGAGAATCTTTAATGTTAGGAAAAAGAGGTTCGAGCAACATGGTTAACATTTTGAAGTCAGTTTGCTCTTCAAGGGACTACTGCATAACTCTGAGTGTTTTCCTGGATGAGCAACATCACCTTTCTGCTGAATCACCCCATTCAAGTGAAAGGGAGAAGCACTGCAGCTCTTGCAAGAGAAGCATTAATGTTACAAGCAACAGGGCCTTGCACCTTGTTAAGCATGGTGAACTGAGTTAGCTTTTGAAAGGAATGCAGCCCAACTGTCAGCATTTTCATGGGTGAGGATCTTCAACTTTGTGCAAAATCACCACCTACAGGTAAATGGGAGAAAGATTCCAGGTTTGTAAGAGAATCTTTAATGTTAGACAAAAGAGGGTCTAGCAACCTGGTTAGTATTGTGAATTCATTTTGCTCTTTAAAGGAATTCTGCCTACTTCTCACTGTTTTCCTGGATGAGAAACATCACCTTTGTGCTGAATCACCGCATTCAAGTGAAAGGGAGAAGCACTGTAGCTCTTGTAAGAGAAGGATTAATGTTACAAGCAAGAGGGTCTTGCACTTTGTTAAGCATGGTGAACTGTGTTAGTTTTTGAAAGGAACGCTGCCTAACCTTCAGCCTTTTCATGGTTGAGAAACATAACTTTTGTGGAAAATCACCGCATACAAGAGAATGGGAGAAAAACTGCAGTTTTTTAAGAGAATCGTTTTATGTTAGAAACAAGAGGGTCTAGCAGCATGGTTAGTATGGTGAATTCAGTTTGCTCTTTAAAGGAGTACTGCCTACCTCTCAGTGTTTCCTGGATCAGGAACATCACCTTTCTGCTGAATCTCCCCATTCAAGTGAAAGGGAAACGCTGCAGCTCTTATAAGAGAAGCATTCATACTAAAAGCAAGAGGGTCTTGCACCTCGTTAAGCATGGTGAACTGTGTTAGTTTTTGAAAGGAACGCATACTAACCTTCAGCCATTTCATGGGTGAGAAACATAACCTTTGTGCAAAATCACTGCATACAAGTGAAAGGGAGAAAAACTGCAGTTTTTTAAGAAAATCCTTGTATGTTAGAAACAAGAGGGTCTAGCAACATGGTTAGGATGGTGAATTCAGTTTGCTCTTGAAAGGAGTACTGCCTAGCTCTCAGGGTTTCCTGGATCAGCAACATAACCTTTCTGCTGAATCTCCCCATTCAAGTGAAAGGGAGAAGCACTGCAACTCTTGCAAGAGAAGCATTAATGTTACAAGGAACAGGGCCTTGCACCTTGTTAAGCAGTTTGAACTGAGTTAGCTTTTGAAAGGAATGCTGCCCAACTGTCAGCATTTTCATGGGTGAGGATCTTCAACTTTGTGCAAAATCACCACATACAAGTAAACGGGAGAAAAACTGCAAGTTTGTAATAGAATCTTTAATGTTAGACAAAAGAGGATCAAGCAACCTGGTTAGTATTGTGAATTCATTTTGCTCTTTAAAGGAATTCTGCCTACTTCTCACCGTTTCCCTGGATGAGCAACATAACCTTTGTGCTGAATCACCGCTTTCAAGTGAAAGGGAAAAGCACTGTAGCTCTTGTAAGAGAAGGATTAATTTGACAAGCAAGACGGTCTTGCACCTTGTTAACCATGGTGAACTGTGTTAGTTTTTGAAAGGAATGCTGCCTAACCTTCAGCCTTTTCATGGGTGAGGAACATAAACTTTGTGCAACATCACCGCCTAAAAGTGAATGGGAGAAAAACTGCAGTTTTTTAGGAGAATCCTTGTATGTTAGAAACAAGAGGGTCTAGCAACATAGTTAGGATGGTGAATTCAGTTTGCTGTTTAGAGTACTTCCTAGCTCAGTGTTTCCTGGATCAGCAACATCACCTTTCTGCTGAATCTCCCTTTTCAGGTGAATGGGAGAAGCACCGTAGCTCTTGTAAGAGAAGCATTAATGCACCTTGTTAAGCATGGTGAACTGAGTTAGCTTTTGAAAGAAACGCTGCCCAACTGTCAGCGTTTTCATGGATGAAGATCTTCAACATTGTGCTAAATCACCGCATACAAGTAAATGGGAGAAAAACTGCAGGTTTCTAAGAGAATCTTTAATGTTAGGAAAAAGAGGGTCGAGCAACATGGTTAACATTTTGAAGTCAGTTTGCTCTTCAAGGGACTACTGCATAACTCTGAGTGTTTTCCTGGATGAGCAACATCACCTTTCTGCTGAATCACCCCATTCAAGTGAAAGGGAGAAGCACTGCAGCTCTTGCAAGAGAGGCATTAATGTTACAAGCAACAGGGCCTTGCACCTTGTTAAGCATGGTGAACTGAGTTAGCTTTTGAAAGGAATGCAGCCCAACTGTCAGCATTTTCATGGGTGAGGATCTTCAACTTTGTGCAAAATCACCACCTACAGGTAAATGGGAGAAAGATTCCAGGTTTGTAAGAGAATCTTTAATGTTAGACAAAAGAGGGTCTAGCAACCTGGTTAGTATTGTGAATTCATTTTGCTCTTTAAAGGAATTCTGCCTACTTCTCACTGTTTTAATGGATGAGAAACATCACCTTTGTGCTGAATCACCGCATTCAAGTGAAAGGGAAAAGCACTGTAGCTCTTGTAAGAGAAGGATTAATTTGACAAGCAAGACGGTCTTGCACCTTGTTAAGCATGGTGAACTGTGTTAGATTTTGAAAGGAATGCTGCCTAACCTTCAGCCTTTTCATGGGTGAGGAACATAAACTTTGTGCAACATCACCGCATACAAGTGAATGGGAGAAAAACTGCAGTTTTTTAAGAGAATCGTTTTATGTTAGAAACAAGAGGGTCTAGCAACATGGTTAGTATGGTGAATTCAGTTTGCTCTTTAAAGGAGTACTGCCTAGCTCTCAGGGTTTCCTGGATCAGCAACATAACCTTTCTGCTGAATCTCCCCATTCAAGTGAAAGGGAGAAGCACTGCAGCTCTTGCAAGAGAAGCATTAATGTTACAAGCAACAGGGCCTTGCACCTTGTTAAGCATGGTGAACTGAGTTAGCTTTTGAAAGGAATGCTGCCCAACTGTCAGCATTTTCATGGGTGAGGATCTTCAACTTTGTGCAAAATCACCACATACAAGTAAATGGGAGAATAACTGCAAATTTGTAATAGAGTCTTTAATTGTAGACAAAAGAGGGTCTAGCAACCTGGTTCGTATTGTGAATTCATTTTGCTCTTTAAAGGAATTCTGCCTACTTCTCACTGTTTTCCTGGAAGAGAAACATCACCTTTGTGCTGAATCACCGCATTCAAGTGAAAGGGAGAAGCACTGTAGCTCTTGTAAGAGAAGGATTAATTTTACAAGCAAGAGGGTCGTGCACTTTGTTAAGCATGGTGAACTGTGTTAGTTTTTGAAAGGAACGCTGCCTAACCTTCAGCCTTTTCATGGTTGAGAAACATAACCTTTGTGCAAAATCACCGCATACAAGTGAAAGGGAGAAAAACTGCAGTTTTTTAAGAAAATCCTTGTATGTTAGAAACAAGAGGGTCTAGCAACATGGTTAGTATGGTGAATTCAGTTTCCTCTTTAAAGGAATACTGCCTAGCCCTCAGTGTTTCCTGGATCAGCAACATCACCTTTCTGCTGAATCTCCCTTTTCAGGTGAATGGGAGAAGCACCGTAGCTCTTGTAAGAGAAGCATTAATGCACCTTGTTAAGCATGGTGAACTGAGTTAGCTTTTGAAAGAAACGCTGCCCAACTGTCAGCGTTTTCATGGATGAAGATCTTCAACATTGTGCTAAATCACCGCATACAAGTAAATGGGAGAAAAACTGCAGGTTTCTAAGAGAATCTTTAATGTTAGGAAAAAGAGGGTCGAGCAACAGGGTTAACATTTTGAAGTCAGTTTCCTCTTCAAGGGACTACTGCATAACTCTGAGTGTTTTCCTGGATGAGCAACATCACCTTTCTGCTGAATCACCCCATTCAAGTGAAAGGGAGAAGCACTGCAGCTCTTGCAAGAGAAGCATTAATGTTACAAGCAACAGGGCCTTGCACCTTGTTAAGCATGGTGAACTGAGTTAGCTTTTGAAAGGAATGCAGCCCAACTGTCAGCATTTTCATGGGTGAGGATCTTCAACTTTGTGCAAAATCACCACCTACAGGTAAATGGGAGAAAGATTCCAGGTTTGTAAGAGAATCTTTAATGTTAGACAAAAGAGGGTCTAGCAACCTGGTTAGTATTGTGAATTCATTTTGCTCTTTAAAGGAATTCTGCCTACTTCTCACTGTTTTCCTGGATGAGAAACATCACCTTTGTGCTGAATCACCGCATTCAAGTGAAAGGGAGAAGCACTGTAGCTCTTGTAAGAGAAGGATTAATGTTACAAGCAAGAGGGTCTTGCACTTTGTTAAGCATGGTGAACTGTGTTAGTTTTTGAAAGGAACGCTGCCTAACCTTCAGCCTTTTCATGGTTGAGAAACATAACTTTTGTGGAAAATCACCGCATACAAGTGAATGGGAGAAAAACTGCAGTTTTTTAAGAGAATCTTTTTATGTTAAAAACAAGAGGATCTAGCAACATGGTTAGTATGGTGAATTCAGTTTGCTCTTTAAAGGAGTACTGCCTAGCTCTCAGGGTTTCCTGGATCAGCAACATAACCTTTCTGCTGAATCTCCCCATTCAAGTGAAAGGGAGAAGCACTGCAACTCTTGCAAGAGAAGCATTAATGTTACAAGTAACAGGGCCTTGCACCTTGTTAAGCAGTTTGAACTGAGTTAGCTTTTGAAAGGAATGCTGCCCAACTGTCAGCATTTTCATGGGTGAGGATCTTCAACTTTGTGCAAAATCACCACATACAAGTAAATGGGAGAATAACTGCAAATTTGTAATAGAGTCTTTAATTGTAGACAAAAGAGGGTCTAGCAACCTGGTTCGTATTGTGAATTCATTTTGCTCTTTAAAGGAATTCTGCCTACTTCTCACTGTTTTCCTGGAAGAGAAACATCACCTTTGTGCTGAATCACCGCATTCAAGTGAAAGGGAGAAGCACTGTAGCTCTTGTAAGAGAAGGATTAATTTTACAAGCAAGAGGGTCGTGCACTTTGTTAAGCATGGTGAACTGTGTTAGTTTTTGAAAGGAACGCTGCCTAACCTTCAGCCTTTTCATGGTTGAGAAACATAACCTTTGTGCAAAATCACCGCATACAAGTGAAAGGGAGAAAAACTGCAGTTTTTTAAGAAAATCCTTGTATGTTAGAAACAAGAGGGTCTAGCAACATGGTTAGTATGGTGAATTCAGTTTCCTCTTTAAAGGAATACTGCCTAGCCCTCAGTGTTTCCTGGATCAGCAACATCACCTTTCTGCTGAATCTCCGTTTTCAGGTGAATGGGAGAAGCACCGTAGCTCTTGTAAGAGAAGCATTAATGCACCTTGTTAAGCATGGTGAACTGAGTTAGCTTTTGAAAGAAACGCTGCCCAACTGTCAGCGTTTTCATGGATGAAGATCTTCAACATTGTGCTAAATCACCGCATACAAGTAAATGGGAGAAAAACTGCAGGTTTCTAAGAGAATCTTTAATGTTAGGAAAAAGAGGGTCGAGCAACAGGGTTAACATTTTGAAGTCAGTTTCCTCTTCAAGGGACTACTGCATAACTCTGAGTGTTTTCCTGGATGAGCAACATCACCTTTCTGCTGAATCACCGCATTCAAGTGAAAGGGAGAAGCACTGCAGCTCTTGCAAGAGAAGCATTAATGTTACAAGCAACAGGGCCTTGCACCTTGTTAAGCATGGTGAACTGAGTTAGCTTTTGAAAGGAATGCAGCCCAACTGTCAGCATTTTCATGGGTGAGGATCTTCAACTTTGTGCAAAATCACCACCTACAGGTAAATGGGAGAAAGATTCCAGGTTTGTAAGAGAATCTTTAATGTTAGACAAAAGAGGGTCTAGCAACCTGGTTAGTATTGTGAATTCATTTTGCTCTTTAAAGGAATTCTGCCTACTTCTCACTGTTTTCCTGGATGAGAAACATCACCTTTGTGCTGAATCACCGCATTCAAGTGAAAGGGAGAAGCACTGTAGCTCTTGTAAGAGAAGGATTAATGTTACAAGCAAGAGGGTCTTGCACTTTGTTAAGCATGGTGAACTGTGTTAGTTTTTGAAAGGAACGCTGCCTAACCTTCAGCCTTTTCATGGTTGAGAAACATAACTTTTGTGGAAAATCACCGCATACAAGTGAAAGGGAGAAAAACTGCAGTTTTTTAAGAGAATCTTTTTATGTTAAAAACAAGAGGATCTAGCAACATGGTTAGTATGGTGAATTCAGTTTGCTCTTTAAAGGAGTACTGCCTAGCTCTCAGGGTTTCCTGGATCAGCAACATAACCTTTCTGCTGAATCTCCCCATTCAAGTGAAAGGGAGAAGCACTGCAACTCTTGCAAGAGAAGCATTAATGTTACAAGTAACAGGGCCTTGCACCTTGTTAAGCAGTTTGAACTGAGTTAGCTTTTGAAAGGAATGCTGCCCAACTGTCAGCATTTTCATGGGTGAGGATCTTCAACTTTGTGCAAAATCACCACATACAAGTAAATGGGAGAATAACTGCAAATTTGTAATAGAGTCTTTAATTGTAGACAAAAGAGGGTCTAGCAACCTGGTTCGTATTGTGAATTCATTTTGCTCTTTAAAGGAATTCTGCCTACTTCTCACTGTTTTCCTGGAAGAGAAACATCACCTTTGTGCTGAATCACCGCATTCAAGTGAAAGGGAGAAGCACTGTAGCTCTTGTAAGAGAAGGATTAATTTTACAAGCAAGAGGGTCGTGCACTTTGTTAAGCATGGTGAACTGTGTTAGTTTTTGAAAGGAACGCTGCCTAACCTTCAGCCTTTTCATGGTTGAGAAACATAACCTTTGTGCAAAATCACCGCATACAAGTGAAAGGGAGAAAAACTGCAGTTTTTTAAGAAAATCCTTATATGTTAGAAACAAGAGGGTCTAGCAACATGGTTAGTATGGTGAATTCAGTTTCCTCTTTAAAGGAATACTGCCTAGCCCTCAGTGTTTCCTGGATCAGCAACATCACCTTTCTGCTGAATCTCCCTTTTCAGGTGAATGGGAGAAGCACCGTAGCTCTTGTAAGAGAAGCATTAATGCACCTTGTTAAGCATGGTGAACTGAGTTAGCTTTTGAAAGAAACGCTGCCCAACTGTCAGCGTTTTCATGGATGAAGATCTTCAACATTGTGCTAAATCACCGCATACAAGTAAATGGGAGAAAAACTGCAGGTTTCTAAGAGAATCTTTAATGTTAGGAAAAAGAGGGTCGAGCAACATGGTTAACATTTTGAAGTCAGTTTCCTCTTCAAGGGACTACTGCATAACTCTGAGTGTTTTCCTGGATGAGCAACATCACCTTTCTGCTGAATCACCCCATTCAAGTGAAAGGGAGAAGCACTGCAGCTCTTGCAAGAGAAGCATTAATGTTACAAGCAACAGGGCCTTGCACCTTGTTAAGCATGGTGAACTGAGTTAGCTTTTGAAAGGAATGCAGCCCAACTGTCAGCATTTTCATGGGTGAGGATCTTCAACTTTGTGCAAAATCACCACCTACAGGTAAATGGGAGAAAGATTCCAGGTTTGTAAGAGAATCTTTAATGTTAGACAAAAGAGGGTCTAGCAACCTGGTTAGTATTGTGAATTCATTTTGCTCTTTAAAGGAATTCTGCCTACTTCTCACTGTTTTCCTGGATGAGAAACATCACCTTTGTGCTGAATCACCGCATTCAAGTGAAAGGGAGAAGCACTGTAGCTCTTGTAAGAGAAGGATTAATGTTACAAGCAAGAGGGTCTTGCACTTTGTTAAGCATGGTGAACTGTGTTAGTTTTTGAAAGGAACGCTGCCTAACCTTCAGCCTTTTCATGGTTGAGAAACATAACTTTTGTGGAAAATCACCGCATACAAGTGAATGGGAGAAAAACTGCAGTTTTTTAAGAGAATCTTTTTATGTTAAAAACAAGAGGATCTAGCAACATGGTTAGTATGGTGAATTCAGTTTGCTCTTTAAAGGAGTACTGCCTAGCTCTCAGGGTTTCCTGGATCAGCAACATAACCTTTCTGCTGAATCTCCCCATTCAAGTGAAAGGGAGAAGCACTGCAACTCTTGCAAGAGAAGCATTAATGTTACAAGTAACAGGGCCTTGCACCTTGTTAAGCAGTTTGAACTGAGTTAGCTTTTGAAAGGAATGCTGCCCAACTGTCAGCATTTTCATGGGTGAGGATCTTCAACTTTGTGCAAAATCACCACATACAAGTAAATGGGAGAATAACTGCAAATTTGTAATAGAGTCTTTAATTGTAGACAAAAGAGGGTCTAGCAACCTGGTTCGTATTGTGAATTCATTTTGCTCTTTAAAGGAATTCTGCCTACTTCTCACTGTTTTCCTGGAAGAGAAACATCACCTTTGTGCTGAATCACCGCATTCAAGTGAAAGGGAGAAGCACTGTAGCTCTTGTAAGAGAAGGATTAATTTTACAAGCAAGAGGGTCGTGCACTTTGTTAAGCATGGTGAACTGTGTTAGTTTTTGAAAGGAACGCTGCCTAACCTTCAGCCTTTTCATGGTTGAGAAACATAACCTTTGTGCAAAATCACCGCATACAAGTGAAAGGGAGAAAAACTGCAGTTTTTTAAGAAAATCCTTGTATGTTAGAAACAAGAGGGTCTAGCAACATGGTTAGTATGGTGAATTCAGTTTCCTCTTTAAAGGAATACTGCCTAGCCCTCAGTGTTTCCTGGATCAGCAACATCACCTTTCTGCTGAATCTCCGTTTTCAGGTGAATGGGAGAAGCACCGTAGCTCTTGTAAGAGAAGCATTAATGCACCTTGTTAAGCATGGTGAACTGAGTTAGCTTTTGAAAGAAACGCTGCCCAACTGTCAGCGTTTTCATGGATGAAGATCTTCAACATTGTGCTAAATCACCGCATACAAGTAAATGGGAGAAAAACTGCAGGTTTCTAAGAGAATCTTTAATGTTAGGAAAAAGAGGGTCGAGCAACAGGGTTAACATTTTGAAGTCAGTTTCCTCTTCAAGGGACTACTGCATAACTCTGAGTGTTTTCCTGGATGAGCAACATCACCTTTCTGCTGAATCACCGCATTCAAGTGAAAGGGAGAAGCACTGCAGCTCTTGCAAGAGAAGCATTAATGTTACAAGCAACAGGGCCTTGCACCTTGTTAAGCATGGTGAACTGAGTTAGCTTTTGAAAGGAATGCAGCCCAACTGTCAGCATTTTCATGAGTGAGGATCTTCAACTTTGTGCAAAATCACCACCTACAGGTAAATGGGAGAAAGATTCCAGGTTTGTAAGAGAATCTTTAATGTTAGACAAAAGAGGGTCTAGCAACCTGGTTAGTATTGTGAATTCATTTTGCTCTTTAAAGGAATTCTGCCTACTTCTCACTGTTTTCCTGGATGAGAAACATCACCTTTGTGCTGAATCACCGCATTCAAGTGAAAGGGAGAAGCACTGTAGCTCTTGTAAGAGAAGGATTAATGTTACAAGCAAGAGGGTCTTGCACTTTGTTAAGCATGGTGAACTGTGTTAGTTTTTGAAAGGAACGCTGCCTAACCTTCAGCCTTTTCATGGTTGAGAAACATAACTTTTGTGGAAAATCACCGCATACAAGTGAAAGGGAGAAAAACTGCAGTTTTTTAAGAGAATCTTTTTATGTTAAAAACAAGAGGATCTAGCAACATGGTTAGTATGGTGAATTCAGTTTGCTCTTTAAAGGAGTACTGCCTAGCTCTCAGGGTTTCCTGGATCAGCAACATAACCTTTCTGCTGAATCTCCCCATTCAAGTGAAAGGGAGAAGCACTGCAACTCTTGCAAGAGAAGCATTAATGTTACAAGTAACAGGGCCTTGCACCTTGTTAAGCAGTTTGAACTGAGTTAGCTTTTGAAAGGAATGCTGCCCAACTGTCAGCATTTTCATGGGTGAGGATCTTCAACTTTGTGCAAAATCACCACATACAAGTAAATGGGAGAATAACTGCAAATTTGTAATAGAGTCTTTAATTGTAGACAAAAGAGGGTCTAGCAACCTGGTTCGTATTGTGAATTCATTTTGCTCTTTAAAGGAATTCTGCCTACTTCTCACTGTTTTCCTGGAAGAGAAACATCACCTTTGTGCTGAATCACCGCATTCAAGTGAAAGGGAGAAGCACTGTAGCTCTTGTAAGAGAAGGATTAATTTTACAAGCAAGAGGGTCGTGCACTTTGTTAAGCATGGTGAACTGTGTTAGTTTTTGAAAGGAACGCTGCCTAACCTTCAGCCTTTTCATGGTTGAGAAACATAACCTTTGTGCAAAATCACCGCATACAAGTGAAAGGGAGAAAAACTGCAGTTTTTTAAGAAAATCCTTGTATGTTAGAAACAAGAGGGTCTAGCAACATGGTTAGTATGGTGAATTCAGTTTCCTCTTTAAAGGAATACTGCCTAGCCCTCAGTGTTTCCTGGATCAGCAACATCACCTTTCTGCTGAATCTCCCTTTTCAGGTGAATGGGAGAAGCACCGTAGCTCTTGTAAGAGAAGCATTAATGCACCTTGTTAAGCATGGTGAACTGAGTTAGCTTTTGAAAGAAACGCTGCCCAACTGTCAGCGTTTTCATGGATGAAGATCTTCAACATTGTGCTAAATCACCGCATACAAGTAAATGGGAGAAAAACTGCAGGTTTCTAAGAGAATCTTTAATGTTAGGAAAAAGAGGGTCGAGCAACATGGTTAACATTTTGAAGTCAGTTTCCTCTTCAAGGGACTACTGCATAACTCTGAGTGTTTTCCTGGATGAGCAACATCACCTTTCTGCTGAATCACCCCATTCAAGTGAAAGGGAGAAGCACTGCAGCTCTTGCAAGAGAAGCATTAATGTTACAAGCAACAGGGCCTTGCACCTTGTTAAGCATGGTGAACTGAGTTAGCTTTTGAAAGGAATGCAGCCCAACTGTCAGCATTTTCATGGGTGAGGATCTTCAACTTTGTGCAAAATCACCACCTACAGGTAAATGGGAGAAAGATTCCAGGTTTGTAAGAGAATCTTTAATGTTAGACAAAAGAGGGTCTAGCAACCTGGTTAGTATTGTGAATTCATTTTGCTCTTTAAAGGAATTCTGCCTACTTCTCACTGTTTTCCTGGATGAGAAACATCACCTTTGTGCTGAATCACCGCATTCAAGTGAAAGGGAGAAGCACTGTAGCTCTTGTAAGAGAAGGATTAATGTTACAAGCAAGAGGGTCTTGCACTTTGTTAAGCATGGTGAACTGTGTTAGTTTTTGAAAGGAACGCTGCCTAACCTTCAGCCTTTTCATGGTTGAGAAACATAACTTTTGTGGAAAATCACCGCATACAAGTGAATGGGAGAAAAACTGCAGTTTTTTAAGAGAATCTTTTTATGTTAAAAACAAGAGGATCTAGCAACATGGTTAGTATGGTGAATTCAGTTTGCTCTTTAAAGGAGTACTGCCTAGCTCTCAGGGTTTCCTGGATCAGCAACATAACCTTTCTGCTGAATCTCCCCATTCAAGTGAAAGGGAGAAGCACTGCAACTCTTGCAAGAGAAGCATTAATGTTACAAGTAACAGGGCCTTGCACCTTGTTAAGCAGTTTGAACTGAGTTAGCTTTTGAAAGGAATGCTGCCCAACTGTCAGCATTTTCATGGGTGAGGATCTTCAACTTTGTGCAAAATCACCACATACAAGTAAATGGGAGAATAACTGCAAATTTGTAATAGAGTCTTTAATTGTAGACAAAAGAGGGTCTAGCAACCTGGTTCGTATTGTGAATTCATTTTGCTCTTTAAAGGAATTCTGCCTACTTCTCACTGTTTTCCTGGAAGAGAAACATCACCTTTGTGCTGAATCACCGCATTCAAGTGAAAGGGAGAAGCACTGTAGCTCTTGTAAGAGAAGGATTAATTTTACAAGCAAGAGGGTCGTGCACTTTGTTAAGCATGGTGAACTGTGTTAGTTTTTGAAAGGAACGCTGCCTAACCTTCAGCCTTTTCATGGTTGAGAAACATAACCTTTGTGCAAAATCACCGCATACAAGTGAAAGGGAGAAAAACTGCAGTTTTTTAAGAAAATCCTTGTATGTTAGAAACAAGAGGGTCTAGCAACATGGTTAGTATGGTGAATTCAGTTTCCTCTTTAAAGGAATACTGCCTAGCCCTCAGTGTTTCCTGGATCAGCAACATCACCTTTCTGCTGAATCTCCCTTTTCAGGTGAATGGGAGAAGCACCGTAGCTCTTGTAAGAGAAGCATTAATGCACCTTGTTAAGCATGGTGAACTGAGTTAGCTTTTGAAAGAAACGCTGCCCAACTGTCAGCGTTTTCATGGATGAAGATCTTCAACATTGTGCTAAATCACCGCATACAAGTAAATGGGAGAAAAACTGCAGGTTTCTAAGAGAATCTTTAATGTTAGGAAAAAGAGGGTCGAGCAACAGGGTTAACATTTTGAAGTCAGTTTCCTCTTCAAGGGACTACTGCATAACTCTGAGTGTTTTCCTGGATGAGCAACATCACCTTTCTGCTGAATCACCGCATTCAAGTGAAAGGGAGAAGCACTGCAGCTCTTGCAAGAGAAGCATTAATGTTACAAGCAACAGGGCCTTGCACCTTGTTAAGCATGGTGAACTGAGTTAGCTTTTGAAAGGAATGCAGCCCAACTGTCAGCATTTTCATGGGTGAGGATCTTCAACTTTGTGCAAAATCACCACCTACAGGTAAATGGGAGAAAGATTCCAGGTTTGTAAGAGAATCTTTAATGTTAGACAAAAGAGGGTCTAGCAACCTGGTTAGTATTGTGAATTCATTTTGCTCTTTAAAGGAATTCTGCCTACTTCTCACTGTTTTCCTGGATGAGAAACATCACCTTTGTGCTGAATCACCGCATTCAAGTGAAAGGGAGAAGCACTGTAGCTCTTGTAAGAGAAGGATTAATGTTACAAGCAAGAGGGTCTTGCACTTTGTTAAGCATGGTGAACTGTGTTAGTTTTTGAAAGGAACGCTGCCTAACCTTCAGCCTTTTCATGGTTGAGAAACATAACTTTTGTGGAAAATCACCGCATACAAGTGAATGGGAGAAAAACTGCAGTTTTTTAAGAGAATCTTTTTATGTTAAAAACAAGAGGATCTAGCAACATGGTTAGTATGGTGAATTCAGTTTGCTCTTTAAAGGAGTACTGCCTAGCTCTCAGGGTTTCCTGGATCAGCAACATAACCTTTCTGCTGAATCTCCCCATTCAAGTGAAAGGGAGAAGCACTGCAACTCTTGCAAGAGAAGCATTAATGTTACAAGTAACAGGGCCTTGCACCTTGTTAAGCAGTTTGAACTGAGTTAGCTTTTGAAAGGAATGCTGCCCAACTGTCAGCATTTTCATGGGTGAGGATCTTCAACTTTGTGCAAAATCACCACATACAAGTAAATGGGAGAATAACTGCAAATTTGTAATAGAGTCTTTAATTGTAGACAAAAGAGGGTCTAGCAACCTGGTTCGTATTGTGAATTCATTTTGCTCTTTAAAGGAATTCTGCCTACTTCTCACTGTTTTCCTGGAAGAGAAACATCACCTTTGTGCTGAATCACCGCATTCAAGTGAAAGGGAGAAGCTCTGTAGCTCTTGTAAGAGAAGGATTAATTTTACAAGCAAGAGGGTCGTGCACTTTGTTAAGCATGGTGAACTGTGTTAGTTTTTGAAAGGAACGCTGCCTAACCTTCAGCCTTTTCATGGTTGAGAAACATAACCTTTGTGCAAAATCACCGCATACAAGTGAAAGGGAGAAAAAGTGCAGTTTTTTAAGAAAATCCTTGTATGTTAGAAACAAGAGGGTCTAGCAACATGGTTAGTATGGTGAATTCAGTTTCCTCTTTAAAGGAATACTGCCTAGCCCTCAGTGTTTCCTGGATCAGCAACATCACCTTTCTGCTGAATCTCCCTTTTCAGGTGAATGGGAGAAGCACCGTAGCTCTTGTAAGAGAAGCATTAATGCACCTTGTTAAGCATGGTGAACTGAGTTAGCTTTTGAAAGAAACGCTGCCCAACTGTCAGCGTTTTCATGGATGAAGATCTTCAACATTGTGCTAAATCACCGCATACAAGTAAATGGGAGAAAAACTGCAGGTTTCTAAGAGAATCTTTAATGTTAGGAAAAAGAGGGTCGAGCAACAGGGTTAACATTTTGAAGTCAGTTTCCTCTTCAAGGGACTACTGCATAACTCTGAGTGTTTTCCTGGATGAGCAACATCACCTTTCTGCTGAATCACCCCATTCAAGTGAAAGGGAGAAGCACTGCAGCTCTTGCAAGAGAAGCATTAATGTTACAAGCAACAGGGCCTTGCACCTTGTTAAGCATGGTGAACTGAGTTAGCTTTTGAAAGGAATGCAGCCCAACTGTCAGCATTTTCATGGGTGAGGATCTTCAACTTTGTGCAAAATCACCACCTACAGGTAAATGGGAGAAAGATTCCAGGTTTGTAAGAGAATCTTTAATGTTAGACAAAAGAGGGTCTAGCAACCTGGTTAGTATTGTGAATTCATTTTGCTCTTTAAAGGAATTCTGCCTACTTCTCACTGTTTTCCTGGATGAGAAACATCACCTTTGTGCTGAATCACCGCATTCAAGTGAAAGGGAGAAGCACTGTAGCTCTTGTAAGAGAAGGATTAATGTTACAAGCAAGAGGGTCTTGCACTTTGTTAAGCATGGTGAACTGTGTTAGTTTTTGAAAGGAACGCTGCCTAACCTTCAGCCTTTTCATGGTTGAGAAACATAACTTTTGTGGAAAATCACCGCATACAAGTGAATGGGAGAAAAACTGCAGTTTTTTAAGAGAATCTTTTTATGTTAAAAACAAGAGGATCTAGCAACATGGTTAGTATGGTGAATTCAGTTTGCTCTTTAAAGGAGTACTGCCTAGCTCTCAGGGTTTCCTGGATCAGCAACATAACCTTTCTGCTGAATCTCCCCATTCAAGTGAAAGGGAGAAGCACTGCAACTCTTGCAAGAGAAGCATTAATGTTACAAGTAACAGGGCCTTGCACCTTGTTAAGCAGTTTGAACTGAGTTAGCTTTTGAAAGGAATGCTGCCCAACTGTCAGCATTTTCATGGGTGAGGATCTTCAACTTTGTGCAAAATCACCACATACAAGTAAATGGGAGAATAACTGCAAATTTGTAATAGAGTCTTTAATTGTAGACAAAAGAGGGTCTAGCAACCTGGTTCGTATTGTGAATTCATTTTGCTCTTTAAAGGAATTCTGCCTACTTCTCACTGTTTTCCTGGAAGAGAAACATCACCTTTGTGCTGAATCACCGCATTCAAGTGAAAGGGAGAAGCACTGTAGCTCTTGTAAGAGAAGGATTAATTTTACAAGCAAGAGGGTCGTGCACTTTGTTAAGCATGGTGAACTGTGTTAGTTTTTGAAAGGAACGCTGCCTAACCTTCAGCCTTTTCATGGTTGAGAAACATAACCTTTGTGCAAAATCACCGCATACAAGTGAAAGGGAGAAAAACTGCAGTTTTTTAAGAAAATCCTTGTATGTTAGAAACAAGAGGGTCTAGCAACATGGTTAGTATGGTGAATTCAGTTTCCTCTTTAAAGGAATACTGCCTAGCCCTCAGTGTTTCCTGGATCAGCAACATCACCTTTCTGCTGAATCTCCCTTTTCAGGTGAATGGGAGAAGCACCGTAGCTCTTGTAAGAGAAGCATTAATGCACCTTGTTAAGCATGGTGAACTGAGTTAGCTTTTGAAAGAAACGCTGCCCAACTGTCAGCGTTTTCATGGATGAAGATCTTCAACATTGTGCTAAATCACCGCATACAAGTAAATGGGAGAAAAACTGCAGGTTTCTAAGAGAATCTTTAATGTTAGGAAAAAGAGGGTCGAGCAACAGGGTTAACATTTTGAAGTCAGTTTCCTCTTCAAGGGACTACTGCATAACTCTGAGTGTTTTCCTGGATGAGCAACATCACCTTTCTGCTGAATCACCGCATTCAAGTGAAAGGGAGAAGCACTGCAGCTCTTGCAAGAGAAGCATTAATGTTACAAGCAACAGGGCCTTGCACCTTGTTAAGCATGGTGAACTGAGTTAGCTTTTGAAAGGAATGCAGCCCAACTGTCAGCATTTTCATGGGTGAGGATCTTCAACTTTGTGCAAAATCACCACCTACAGGTAAATGGGAGAAAGATTCCAGGTTTGTAAGAGAATCTTTAATGTTAGACAAAAGAGGGTCTAGCAACCTGGTTAGTATTGTGAATTCATTTTGCTCTTTAAAGGAATTCTGCCTACTTCTCACTGTTTTCCTGGATGAGAAACATCACCTTTGTGCTGAATCACCGCATTCAAGTGAAAGGGAGAAGCACTGTAGCTCTTGTAAGAGAAGGATTAATGTTACAAGCAAGAGGGTCTTGCACTTTGTTAAGCATGGTGAACTGTGTTAGTTTTTGAAAGGAACGCTGCCTAACCTTCAGCCTTTTCATGGTTGAGAAACATAACTTTTGTGGAAAATCACCGCATACAAGTGAATGGGAGAAAAACTGCAGTTTTTTAAGAGAATCTTTTTATGTTAAAAACAAGAGGATCTAGCAACATGGTTAGTATGGTGAATTCAGTTTGCTCTTTAAAGGAGTACTGCCTAGCTCTCAGGGTTTCCTGGATCAGCAACATAACCTTTCTGCTGAATCTCCCCATTCAAGTGAAAGGGAGAAGCACTGCAACTCTTGCAAGAGAAGCATTAATGTTACAAGTAACAGGGCCTTGCACCTTGTTAAGCAGTTTGAACTGAGTTAGCTTTTGAAAGGAATGCTGCCCAACTGTCAGCATTTTCATGGGTGAGGATCTTCAACTTTGTGCAAAATCACCACATACAAGTAAATGGGAGAATAACTGCAAATTTGTAATAGAGTCTTTAATTGTAGACAAAAGAGGGTCTAGCAACCTGGTTCGTATTGTGAATTCATTTTGCTCTTTAAAGGAATTCTGCCTACTTCTCACTGTTTTCCTGGAAGAGAAACATCACCTTTGTGCTGAATCACCGCATTCAAGTGAAAGGGAGAAGCTCTGTAGCTCTTGTAAGAGAAGGATTAATTTTACAAGCAAGAGGGTCGTGCACTTTGTTAAGCATGGTGAACTGTGTTAGTTTTTGAAAGGAACGCTGCCTAACCTTCAGCCTTTTCATGGTTGAGAAACATAACCTTTGTGCAAAATCACCGCATACAAGTGAAAGGGAGAAAAAGTGCAGTTTTTTAAGAAAATCCTTGTATGTTAGAAACAAGAGGGTCTAGCAACATGGTTAGTATGGTGAATTCAGTTTCCTCTTTAAAGGAATACTGCCTAGCCCTCAGTGTTTCCTGGATCAGCAACATCACCTTTCTGCTGAATCTCCCTTTTCAGGTGAATGGGAGAAGCACCGTAGCTCTTGTAAGAGAAGCATTAATGCACCTTGTTAAGCATGGTGAACTGAGTTAGCTTTTGAAAGAAACGCTGCCCAACTGTCAGCGTTTTCATGGATGAAGATCTTCAACATTGTGCTAAATCACCGCATACAAGTAAATGGGAGAAAAACTGCAGGTTTCTAAGAGAATCTTTAATGTTAGGAAAAAGAGGGTCGAGCAACAGGGTTAACATTTTGAAGTCAGTTTCCTCTTCAAGGGACTACTGCATAACTCTGAGTGTTTTCCTGGATGAGCAACATCACCTTTCTGCTGAATCACCCCATTCAAGTGAAAGGGAGAAGCACTGCAGCTCTTGCAAGAGAAGCATTAATGTTACAAGCAACAGGGCCTTGCACCTTGTTAAGCATGGTGAACTGAGTTAGCTTTTGAAAGGAATGCAGCCCAACTGTCAGCATTTTCATGGGTGAGGATCTTCAACTTTGTGCAAAATCACCACCTACAGATAAATGGGAGAAAGATTCCAGGTTTGTAAGAGAATCTTTAATGTTAGACAAAAGAGGGTCTAGCAACCTGGTTAGTATTGTGAATTCATTTTGCTCTTTAAAGGAATTCTGCCTACTTCTCACTGTTTTCCTGGATGAGAAACATCACCTTTGTGCTGAATCACCGCATTCAAGTGAAAGGGAGAAGCACTGTAGCTCTTGTAAGAGAAGGATTAATGTTACAAGCAAGAGGGTCTTGCACTTTGTTAAGCATGGTGAACTGTGTTAGTTTTTGAAAGGAACGCTGCCTAACCTTCAGCCTTTTCATGGTTGAGAAACATAACTTTTGTGGAAAATCACCGCATACAAGTGAATGGGAGAAAAACTGCAGTTTTTTAAGAGAATCTTTTTATGTTAAAAACAAGAGGATCTAGCAACATGGTTAGTATGGTGAATTCAGTTTGCTCTTTAAAGGAGTACTGCCTAGCTCTCAGGGTTTCCTGGATCAGCAACATAACCTTTCTGCTGAATCTCCCCATTCAAGTGAAAGGGAGAAGCACTGCAACTCTTGCAAGAGAAGCATTAATGTTACAAGTAACAGGGCCTTGCACCTTGTTAAGCAGTTTGAACTGAGTTAGCTTTTGAAAGGAATGCTGCCCAACTGTCAGCATTTTCATGGGTGAGGATCTTCAACTTTGTGCAAAATCACCACATACAAGTAAACGGGAGAAAAACTGCAAGTTTGTAATAGAATCTTTAATGTTAGACAAAAGAGAATCTAGCAACCTGGTTAGTATTGGGAATTCATTTTGCTCTTTAAAGGAATTCTGCCTACTTCTCACCGTTTCCCTGGATGAGCAACATAACCTTTGTGCTGAATCACCGCTTTCAAGTGAAAGGGAAAAGCACTGTAGCTCTTGTAAGAGAAGGATTAATTTGACAAGCAAGACGGTCTTGCACCTTGTTAAGCATGGTGAACTGTGTTAGATTTTGAAAGGAATGCTGCCTAACCTTCAGCCTTTTCATGGGTGAGGAACATAAACTTTGTGCAACATCACCGCATACAAGTGAATGGGAGAAAAACTGCAGTTTTTTAAGAGAATCGTTTTATGTTAGAAACAAGAGGGTCTAGCAACATGGTTAGGATGGTGAATTCAGTTTGCTCTTTAAAGGGGTACTGCCTAGCTCTCAGTGTTTCCTGGATCAGCAACATCACCTTTCTGCTGAATCTCCCCTTTCAAGTGAATGGGAGAAGCACTGCAGCTCATGTAAGAGAAGCATTACTGTTTCAAGTAAGAGGGCCTTGCACCTTGTTAAGCATGGTGAACTGAGTTAGCTTTTGAAAGGAATGCTGCCCAACTGTCAGCATTTTCATGGGTGAGGATCTTCAACTTTGTGCAAAATCACCACATACAAGTAAACGGGAGAAAAACTGCAAGTTTGTAATAGAATCTTTAATGTTACACAAAAGAGGATCTAGCAACCTGGTTAGTATTGTGAATTCATTTTGCTCTTTAAAGGAATTCTGCCTACTTCTCACCGTTTCCCTGGATGAGCAACATAACCTTTGTGCTGAATCACCGCTTTCAAGTGAAAGGGAAAAGCACTGTAGCTCTTGTAAGAGAAGGATTAATTTGACAAGCAAGACGGTCTTGCACCTTGTTAAGCATGGTGAACTGTGTTAGTTTTTGAAAGGAATGCTGCCTAACCTTCAGCCTTTTCATGGGTGAGGAACATAAACTTTGTGCAACATCACCGCCTAAAAGTGAATGGGAGAAAAACTGCAGTTTTTTAGGAGAATCCTTTTATGTTAGAAACAAGAGGGTCTAGCAACATGGTTAGTATGGTGAATTCAGTTTGCTGTTTAGAGTACTTCCTAGCTCTCAGTGTTTCCTGGATCAGCAACATCACCTTTCTGCTGAATCTCCCTTTTCAGGTGAATGGGAGAAGCACCGTAGCTCTTGTAAGAGAAGCATTAATGCACCTTGTTAAGCATGGTGAACTGAGTTAGCTTTTGAAAGAAACGCTGCCCAACTGTCAGCGTTTTCATGGATGAAGATCTTCAACATTGTGCTAAATCACCGCATACAAGTAAAAGGGAGAAAAACTGCAGGTTTCTAAGAGAATCTTTAATGTTAGGAAAAAGAGGGTCGAGCAACATGGTTAACATTTTGAAGTCAGTTTGCTCTTCAAGGGACTACTGCATAACTCTGAGTGTTTTCCTGGATGAGCAACATCACCTTTCTGCTGAATCACCCCATTCAAGTGAAAGGGAGAAGCACTGCAGCTCTTGCAAGAGAAGCATTAATGTTACAAGCAACAGGGCCTTGCACCTTGTTAAGCATGGTGAACTGAGTTAGCTTTTGAAAGGAATGCAGCCCAACTGTCAGCATTTTCATGGGTGAGGATCTTCAACTTTGTGCAAAATCACCACCTACAGGTAAATGGGAGAAAGATTCCAGGTTTGTAAGAGAATCTTTAATGTTAGACAAAAGAGGGTCTAGCAACCTGGTTAGTATTGTGAATTCATTTTGCTCTTTAAAGGAATTCTGCCTACTTCTCACTGTTTTCCTGGATGAGAAACATCACCTTTGTGCTGAATCACCGCATTCAAGTGAAAGGGAGAAGCACTGTAGCTCTTGTAAGAGAAGGATTAATGTTACAAGCAAGAGGGTCTTGCACTTTGTTAAGCATGGTGAACTGTGTTAGTTTTTGAAAGGAACGCTGCCTAACCTTCAGCCTTTTCATGGTTGAGAAACATAACTTTTGTGGAAAATCACCGCATACAAGTGAATGGGAGAAAAACTGCAGTTTTTTAAGAGAATCTTTTTATGTTAAAAACAAGAGGATCTAGCAACATGGTTAGTATGGTGAATTCAGTTTGCTCTTTAAAGGAGTACTGCCTAGCTCTCAGGGTTTCCTGGATCAGCAACATAACCTTTCTGCTGAATCTCCCCATTCAAGTGAAAGGGAGAAGCACTGCAACTCTTGCAAGAGAAGCATTAATGTTACAAGTAACAGGGCCTTGCACCTTGTTAAGCAGTTTGAACTGAGTTAGCTTTTGAAAGGAATGCTGCCCAACTGTCAGCATTTTCATGGGTGAGGATCTTCAACTTTGTGCAAAATCACCACATACAAGTAAACGGGAGAAAAACTGCAAGTTTGTAATAGAATCTTTAATGTTAGACAAAAGAGAATCTAGCAACCTGGTTAGTATTGGGAATTCATTTTGCTCTTTAAAGGAATTCTGCCTACTTCTCACCGTTTCCCTGGATGAGCAACATAACCTTTGTGCTGAATCACCGCTTTCAAGTGAAAGGGAAAAGCACTGTAGCTCTTGTAAGAGAAGGATTAATTTGACAAGCAAGACGGTCTTGCACCTTGTTAAGCATGGTGAACTGTGTTAGATTTTGAAAGGAATGCTGCCTAACCTTCAGCCTTTTCATGGGTGAGGAACATAAACTTTGTGCAACATCACCGCATACAAGTGAATGGGAGAAAAACTGCAGTTTTTTAAGAGAATCGTTTTATGTTAGAAACAAGAGGGTCTAGCAACATGGTTAGGATGGTGAATTCAGTTTGCTCTTTAAAGGGGTACTGCCTAGCTCTCAGTGTTTCCTGGATCAGCAACATCACCTTTCTGCTGAATCTCCCCTTTCAAGTGAATGGGAGAAGCACTGCAGATCATGTAAGAGAAGCATTACTGTTTCAAGTAAGAGGGCCTTGCACCTTGTTAAGCATGGTGAACTGAGTTAGCTTTTGAAAGGAATGCTGCCCAACTGTCAGCATTTTCATGGGTGAGGATCTTCAACTTTGTGCAAAATCACCACATACAAGTAAACGGGAGAAAAACTGCAAGTTTGTAATAGAATCTTTAATGTTACACAAAAGAGGATCTAGCAACCTGGTTAGTATTGTGAATTCATTTTGCTCTTTAAAGGAATTCTGCCTACTTCTCACCGTTTCCCTGGATGAGCAACATAACCTTTGTGCTGAATCACCGCTTTCAAGTGAAAGGGAAAAGCACTGTAGCTCTTGTAAGAGAAGGATTAATTTGACAAGCAAGACGGTCTTGCACCTTGTTAAGCATGGTGAACTGTGTTAGTTTTTGAAAGGAATGCTGCCTAACCTTCAGCCTTTTCATGGGTGAGGAACATAAACTTTGTGCAACATCACCGCCTAAAAGTGAATGGGAGAAAAACTGCAGTTTTTTAGGAGAATCCTTTTATGTTAGAAACAAGAGGGTCTAGCAACATGGTTAGTATGGTGAATTCAGTTTGCTGTTTAGAGTACTTCCTAGCTCTCAGTGTTTCCTGGATCAGCAACATCACCTTTCTGCTGAATCTCCCTTTTCAGGTGAATGGGAGAAGCACCGTAGCTCTTGTAAGAGAAGCATTAATGCACCTTGTTAAGCATGGTGAACTGAGTTAGCTTTTGAAAGAAACGCTGCCCAACTGTCAGCGTTTTCATGGATGAAGATCTTCAACATTGTGCTAAATCACCGCATACAAGTAAAAGGGAGAAAAACTGCAGGTTTCTAAGAGAATCTTTAATGTTAGGAAAAAGAGGGTCGAGCAACATGGTTAACATTTTGAAGTCAGTTTGCTCTTCAAGGGACTACTGCATAACTCTGAGTGTTTTCCTGGATGAGCAACATCACCTTTCTGCTGAATCACCCCATTCAAGTGAAAGGGAGAAGCACTGCAGCTCTTGCAAGAGAAGCATTAATGTTACAAGCAACAGGGCCTTGCACCTTGTTAAGCATGGTGAACTGAGTTAGCTTTTGAAAGGAATGCAGCCCAACTGTCAGCATTTTCATGGGTGAGGATCTTCAACTTTGTGCAAAATCACCACCTACAGGTAAATGGGAGAAAGATTCCAGGTTTGTAAGAGAATCTTTAATGTTAGACAAAAGAGGGTCTAGCAACCTGGTTAGTATTGTGAATTCATTTTGCTCTTTAAAGGAATTCTGTCTACTTCTCACTGTTTTCCTGGATGAGAAACATCACCTTTGTGCTGAATCACCGCATTCAAGTGAAAGGGAGAAGCACTGTAGCTCTTGTAAGAGAAGGATTAATGTTACAAGCAAGAGGGTCTTGCACTTTGTTAAGCATGGTGAACTGTGTTAGTTTTTGAAAGGAACGCTGCCTAACCTTCAGCCTTTTCATGGTTGAGAAACATAACTTTTGTGGAAAATCACCGCATACAAGTGAATGGGAGAAAAACTGCAGTTTTTTAAGAGAATCGTTTTATGTTAGAAACAAGAGGGTCTAGCAGCATGGTTAGTATGGTGAATTCAGTTTGCTCTTTAAAGGAGTACTGCCTACCTCTCAGTGTTTCCTGGATCAGCAACATCACCTTTCTGCTGAATCTCCCCATTCAAGTGAAAGGGAAACACTGCAGCTCTTATAAGAGAAGCATTAATACTAAAAGCAAGAGGGTCTTGCACCTCGTTAAGCATGGTGAACTGTGTTAGTTTTTGAAAGGAACGCAGCCTAACCTTCAGCCTTTTCATATGTGAGGAACATAAACATTGTTCAACATCACCGCATACAAGTGAATGGGAGAAAAACTGCAGTTTTTTAAGAGAATCCTTGTATGTTAGAAAGAGGAGGGTCTAGCAACATGGTTAGTATGGTGAATTCAGTTTGCTCTTTAAAGGAGTAGTGCCTAGCTCTCAGGGTTTCCTGGATCAACAACATAACCTTTCTGCTGAATCTCCCCATTCAAGTGAAAGGGAGAAGCACTGCAACTCTTGCAAGAGAAACATTAATGTTACAAGGAACAGGGCCTTGCACCTTCTTAAGCATTTTGAACTGAGTTAGCTTTTGAAAGGAATGCTGCCCAACTGTCAGCATTTTCATGGGTGAGGATCTTCAACTTTGTGCAAAATCACCACATACAAGTAAATGGGAGAATAACTGCAAATTTGTAATAGAGTCTTTAATTGTAGACAAAAGAGGGTCTAGCAACCTGGTTCGTATTGTGAATTCATTTTGCTCTTTAAAGGAATTCTGCCTACTTCTCACTGTTTTCCTGGAAGAGAAACATCACCTTTGTGCTGAATCACCGCATTCAAGTGAAAGGGAGAAGCACTGTAGCTCTTGTAAGAGAAGGATTAATTTTACAAGCAAGAGGGTCGTGCACTTTGTTAAGCATGGTGAACTGTGTTAGTTTTTGAAAGGAACGCTGCCTAACCTTCAGCCTTTTCATGGTTGAGAAACATAACCTTTGTGCAAAATCACCGCATACAAGTGAAAGGGAGAAAAAGTGCAGTTTTTTAAGAAAATCCTTGTATGTTAGAAACAAGAGGGTCTAGCAACATGGTTAGTATGGTGAATTCAGTTTCCTCTTTAAAGGAATACTGCCTAGCCCTCAGTGTTTCCTGGATCAGCAACATCACCTTTCTGCTGAATCTCCCTTTTCAGGTGAATGGGAGAAGCACCGTAGCTCTTGTAAGAGAAGCATTAATGCACCTTGTTAAGCATGGTGAACTGAGTTAGCTTTTGAAAGAAACGCTGCCCAACTGTCAGCGTTTTCATGGATGAAGATCTTCAACATTGTGCTAAATCACCGCATACAAGTAAATGGGAGAAAAACTGCAGGTTTCTAAGAGAATCTTTAATGTTAGGAAAAAGAGGGTCGAGCAACAGGGTTAACATTTTGAAGTCAGTTTCCTCTTCAAGGGACTACTGCATAACTCTGAGTGTTTTCCTGGATGAGCAACATCACCTTTCTGCTGAATCACCCCATTCAAGTGAAAGGGAGAAGCACTGCAGCTCTTGCAAGAGAAGCATTAATGTTACAAGCAACAGGGCCTTGCACCTTGTTAAGCATGGTGAACTGAGTTAGCTTTTGAAAGGAATGCAGCCCAACTGTCAGCATTTTCATGGGTGAGGATCTTCAACTTTGTGCAAAATCACCACCTACAGATAAATGGGAGAAAGATTCCAGGTTTGTAAGAGAATCTTTAATGTTAGACAAAAGAGGGTCTAGCAACCTGGTTAGTATTGTGAATTCATTTTGCTCTTTAAAGGAATTCTGCCTACTTCTCACTGTTTTCCTGGATGAGAAACATCACCTTTGTGCTGAATCACCGCATTCAAGTGAAAGGGAGAAGCACTGTAGCTCTTGTAAGAGAAGGATTAATGTTACAAGCAAGAGGGTCTTGCACTTTGTTAAGCATGGTGAACTGTGTTAGTTTTTGAAAGGAACGCTGCCTAACCTTCAGCCTTTTCATGGTTGAGAAACATAACTTTTGTGGAAAATCACCGCATACAAGTGAATGGGAGAAAAACTGCAGTTTTTTAAGAGAATCTTTTTATGTTAAAAACAAGAGGATCTAGCAACATGGTTAGTATGGTGAATTCAGTTTGCTCTTTAAAGGAGTACTGCCTAGCTCTCAGGGTTTCCTGGATCAGCAACATAACCTTTCTGCTGAATCTCCCCATTCAAGTGAAAGGGAGAAGCACTGCAACTCTTGCAAGAGAAGCATTAATGTTACAAGTAACAGGGCCTTGCACCTTGTTAAGCAGTTTGAACTGAGTTAGCTTTTGAAAGGAATGCTGCCCAACTGTCAGCATTTTCATGGGTGAGGATCTTCAACTTTGTGCAAAATCACCACATACAAGTAAACGGGAGAAAAACTGCAAGTTTGTAATAGAATCTTTAATGTTAGACAAAAGAGAATCTAGCAACCTGGTTAGTATTGGGAATTCATTTTGCTCTTTAAAGGAATTCTGCCTACTTCTCACCGTTTCCCTGGATGAGCAACATAACCTTTGTGCTGAATCACCGCTTTCAAGTGAAAGGGAAAAGCACTGTAGCTCTTGTAAGAGAAGGATTAATTTGACAAGCAAGACGGTCTTGCACCTTGTTAAGCATGGTGAACTGTGTTAGATTTTGAAAGGAATGCTGCCTAACCTTCAGCCTTTTCATGGGTGAGGAACATAAACTTTGTGCAACATCACCGCATACAAGTGAATGGGAGAAAAACTGCAGTTTTTTAAGAGAATCGTTTTATGTTAGAAACAAGAGGGTCTAGCAACATGGTTAGGATGGTGAATTCAGTTTGCTCTTTAAAGGGGTACTGCCTAGCTCTCAGTGTTTCCTGGATCAGCAACATCACCTTTCTGCTGAATCTCCCCTTTCAAGTGAATGGGAGAAGCACTGCAGATCATGTAAGAGAAGCATTACTGTTTCAAGTAAGAGGGCCTTGCACCTTGTTAAGCATGGTGAACTGAGTTAGCTTTTGAAAGGAATGCTGCCCAACTGTCAGCATTTTCATGGGTGAGGATCTTCAACTTTGTGCAAAATCACCACATACAAGTAAACGGGAGAAAAACTGCAAGTTTGTAATAGAATCTTTAATGTTACACAAAAGAGGATCTAGCAACCTGGTTAGTATTGTGAATTCATTTTGCTCTTTAAAGGAATTCTGCCTACTTCTCACCGTTTCCCTGGATGAGCAACATAACCTTTGTGCTGAATCACCGCTTTCAAGTGAAAGGGAAAAGCACTGTAGCTCTTGTAAGAGAAGGATTAATTTGACAAGCAAGACGGTCTTGCACCTTGTTAAGCATGGTGAACTGTGTTAGTTTTTGAAAGGAATGCTGCCTAACCTTCAGCCTTTTCATGGGTGAGGAACATAAACTTTGTGCAACATCACCGCCTAAAAGTGAATGGGAGAAAAACTGCAGTTTTTTAGGAGAATCCTTTTATGTTAGAAACAAGAGGGTCTAGCAACATGGTTAGTATGGTGAATTCAGTTTGCTGTTTAGAGTACTTCCTAGCTCTCAGTGTTTCCTGGATCAGCAACATCACCTTTCTGCTGAATCTCCCTTTTCAGGTGAATGGGAGAAGCACCGTAGCTCTTGTAAGAGAAGCATTAATGCACCTTGTTAAGCATGGTGAACTGAGTTAGCTTTTGAAAGAAACGCTGCCCAACTGTCAGCGTTTTCATGGATGAAGATCTTCAACATTGTGCTAAATCACCGCATACAAGTAAAAGGGAGAAAAACTGCAGGTTTCTAAGAGAATCTTTAATGTTAGGAAAAAGAGGGTCGAGCAACATGGTTAACATTTTGAAGTCAGTTTGCTCTTCAAGGGACTACTGCATAACTCTGAGTGTTTTCCTGGATGAGCAACATCACCTTTCTGCTGAATCACCCCATTCAAGTGAAAGGGAGAAGCACTGCAGCTCTTGCAAGAGAAGCATTAATGTTACAAGCAACAGGGCCTTGCACCTTGTTAAGCATGGTGAACTGAGTTAGCTTTTGAAAGGAATGCAGCCCAACTGTCAGCATTTTCATGGGTGAGGATCTTCAACTTTGTGCAAAATCACCACCTACAGGTAAATGGGAGAAAGATTCCAGGTTTGTAAGAGAATCTTTAATGTTAGACAAAAGAGGGTCTAGCAACCTGGTTAGTATTGTGAATTCATTTTGCTCTTTAAAGGAATTCTGTCTACTTCTCACTGTTTTCCTGGATGAGAAACATCACCTTTGTGCTGAATCACCGCATTCAAGTGAAAGGGAGAAGCACTGTAGCTCTTGTAAGAGAAGGATTAATGTTACAAGCAAGAGGGTCTTGCACTTTGTTAAGCATGGTGAACTGTGTTAGTTTTTGAAAGGAACGCTGCCTAACCTTCAGCCTTTTCATGGTTGAGAAACATAACTTTTGTGGAAAATCACCGCATACAAGTGAATGGGAGAAAAACTGCAGTTTTTTAAGAGAATCGTTTTATGTTAGAAACAAGAGGGTCTAGCAGCATGGTTAGTATGGTGAATTCAGTTTGCTCTTTAAAGGAGTACTGCCTACCTCTCAGTGTTTCCTGGATCAGCAACATCACCTTTCTGCTGAATCTCCCCATTCAAGTGAAAGGGAAACACTGCAGCTCTTATAAGAGAAGCATTAATACTAAAAGCAAGAGGGTCTTGCACCTCGTTAAGCATGGTGAACTGTGTTAGTTTTTGAAAGGAACGCAGCCTAACCTTCAGCCTTTTCATATGTGAGGAACATAAACATTGTTCAACATCACCGCATACAAGTGAATGGGAGAAAAACTGCAGTTTTTTAAGAGAATCCTTGTATGTTAGAAAGAGGAGGGTCTAGCAACATGGTTAGTATGGTGAATTCAGTTTGCTCTTTAAAGGAGTAGTGCCTAGCTCTCAGGGTTTCCTGGATCAACAACATAACCTTTCTGCTGAATCTCCCCATTCAAGTGAAAGGGAGAAGCACTGCAACTCTTGCAAGAGAAACATTAATGTTACAAGGAACAGGGCCTTGCACCTTCTTAAGCATTTTGAACTGAGTTAGCTTTTGAAAGGAATGCTGCCCAACTGTCAGCATTTTCATGGGTGAGGATCTTCAACTTTGTGCAAAATCACCACATACAAGTAAATGGGAGAATAACTGCAAATTTGTAATAGAGTCTTTAATTGTAGACAAAAGAGGGTCTAGCAACCTGGTTCGTATTGTGAATTCATTTTGCTCTTTAAAGGAATTCTGCCTACTTCTCACTGTTTTCCTGGAAGAGAAACATCACCTTTGTGCTGAATCACCGCATTCAAGTGAAAGGGAGAAGCACTGTAGCTCTTGTAAGAGAAGGATTAATTTTACAAGCAAGAGGGTCGTGCACTTTGTTAAGCATGGTGTACTGTGTTAGTTTTTGAAAGGAACGCTGCCTAACCTTCAGCCTTTTCATGGTTGAGAAACATAACCTTTGTGCAAAATCACCGCATACAAGTGAAAGGGAGAAAAACTGCAGTTTTTTAAGAAAATCCTTGTATGTTAGAAACAAGAGGGTCTAGCAACATGGTTAGTATGGTGAATTCAGTTTCCTCTTTAAAGGAATACTGCCTAGCCCTCAGTGTTTCCTGGATCAGCAACATCACCTTTCTGCTGAATCTCCCTTTTCAGGTGAATGGGAGAAGCACCGTAGCTCTTGTAAGAGAAGCATTAATGCACCTTGTTAAGCATGGTGAACTGAGTTAGCTTTTGAAAGAAACGCTGCCCAACTGTCAGCGTTTTCATGGATGAAGATCTTCAACATTGTGCTAAATCACCGCATACAAGTAAATGGGAGAAAAACTGCAGGTTTCTAAGAGAATCTTTAATGTTAGGAAAAAGAGGGTCGAGCAACAGGGTTAACATTTTGAAGTCAGTTTCCTCTTCAAGGGACTACTGCATAACTCTGAGTGTTTTCCTGGATGAGCAACATCACCTTTCTGCTGAATCACCCCATTCAAGTGAAAGGGAGAAGCACTGCAGCTCTTGCAAGAGAAGCATTAATGTTACAAGCAACAGGGCCTTGCACCTTGTTAAGCATGGTGAACTGAGTTAGCTTTTGAAAGGAATGCAGCCCAACTGTCAGCATTTTCATGGGTGAGGATCTTCAACTTTGTGCAAAATCACCACCTACAGGTAAATGGGAGAAAGATTCCAGGTTTGTAAGAGAATCTTTAATGTTAGACAAAAGAGGGTCTAGCAACCTGGTTAGTATTGTGAATTCATTTTGCTCTTTAAAGGAATTCTGCCTACTTCTCACTGTTTTCCTGGATGAGAAACATCACCTTTGTGCTGAATCACCGCATTCAAGTGAAAGGGAGAAGCACTGTAGCTCTTGTAAGAGAAGGATTAATGTTACAAGCAAGAGGGTCTTGCACTTTGTTAAGCATGGTGAACTGTGTTAGTTTTTGAAAGGAACGCTGCCTAACCTTCAGCCTTTTCATGGTTGAGAAACATAACTTTTGTGGAAAATCACCGCATACAAGTGAATGGGAGAAAAACTGCAGTTTTTTAAGAGAATCTTTTTATGTTAAAAACAAGAGGATCTAGCAACATGGTTAGTATGGTGAATTCAGTTTGCTCTTTAAAGGAGTACTGCCTAGCTCTCAGGGTTTCCTGGATCAGCAACATAACCTTTCTGCTGAATCTCCCCATTCAAGTGAAAGGGAGAAGCACTGCAACTCTTGCAAGAGAAGCATTAATGTTACAAGTAACAGGGCCTTGCACCTTGTTAAGCAGTTTGAACTGAGTTAGCTTTTGAAAGGAATGCTGCCCAACTGTCAGCATTTTCATGGGTGAGGATCTTCAACTTTGTGCAAAATCACCACATACAAGTAAACGGGAGAAAAACTGCAAGTTTGTAATAGAATCTTTAATGTTAGACAAAAGAGAATCTAGCAACCTGGTTAGTATTGGGAATTCATTTTGCTCTTTAAAGGAATTCTGCCTACTTCTCACCGTTTCCCTGGATGAGCAACATAACCTTTGTGCTGAATCACCGCTTTCAAGTGAAAGGGAAAAGCACTGTAGCTCTTGTAAGAGAAGGATTAATTTGACAAGCAAGACGGTCTTGCACCTTGTTAAGCATGGTGAACTGTGTTAGATTTTGAAAGGAATGCTGCCTAACCTTCAGCCTTTTCATGGGTGAGGAACATAAACTTTGTGCAACATCACCGCATACAAGTGAATGGGAGAAAAACTGCAGTTTTTTAAGAGAATCGTTTTATGTTAGAAACAAGAGGGTCTAGCAACATGGTTAGGATGGTGAATTCAGTTTGCTCTTTAAAGGGGTACTGCCTAGCTCTCAGTGTTTCCTGGATCAGCAACATCACCTTTCTGCTGAATCTCCCCTTTCAAGTGAATGGGAGAAGCACTGCAGCTCATGTAAGAGAAGCATTACTGTTTCAAGTAAGAGGGCCTTGCACCTTGTTAAGCATGGTGAACTGAGTTAGCTTTTGAAAGGAATGCTGCCCAACTGTCAGCATTTTCATGGGTGAGGATCTTCAACTTTGTGCAAAATCACCACATACAAGTAAACGGGAGAAAAACTGCAAGTTTGTAATAGAATCTTTAATGTTACACAAAAGAGGATCTAGCAACCTGGTTAGTATTGTGAATTCATTTTGCTCTTTAAAGGAATTCTGCCTACTTCTCACCGTTTCCCTGGATGAGCAACATAACCTTTGTGCTGAATCACCGCTTTCAAGTGAAAGGGAAAAGCACTGTAGCTCTTGTAAGAGAAGGATTAATTTGACAAGCAAGACGGTCTTGCACCTTGTTAAGCATGGTGAACTGTGTTAGTTTTTGAAAGGAATGCTGCCTAACCTTCATCCTTTTCATGGGTGAGAAACATAAACTTTGTGCAACATCACCGCCTAAAAGTGAATGGGAGAAAAACTGCAGTTTTTTAGGAGAATCCTTTTATGTTAGAAACAAGAGGGTCTAGCAACATGGTTAGTATGGTGAATTCAGTTTGCTGTTTAGAGTACTTCCTAGCTCTCAGTGTTTCCTGGATCAGCAACATCACCTTTCTGCTGAATCTCCCTTTTCAGGTGAATGGGAGAAGCACCGTAGCTCTTGTAAGAGAAGCATTAATGCACCTTGTTAAGCATGGTGAACTGAGTTAGCTTTTGAAAGAAACGCTGCCCAACTGTCAGCGTTTTCATGGATGAAGATCTTCAACATTGTGCTAAATCACCGCATACAAGTAAAAGGGAGAAAAACTGCAGGTTTCTAAGAGAATCTTTAATGTTAGGAAAAAGAGGGTCGAGCAACATGGTTAACATTTTGAAGTCAGTTTGCTCTTCAAGGGACTACTGCATAACTCTGAGTGTTTTCCTGGATGAGCAACATCACCTTTCTGCTGAATCACCCCATTCAAGTGAAAGGGAGAAGCACTGCAGCTCTTGCAAGAGAAGCATTAATGTTACAAGCAACAGGGCCTTGCACCTTGTTAAGCATGGTGAACTGAGTTAGCTTTTGAAAGGAATGCAGCCCAACTGTCAGCATTTTCATGGGTGAGGATCTTCAACTTTGTGCAAAATCACCACCTACAGGTAAATGGGAGAAAGATTCCAGGTTTGTAAGAGAATCTTTAATGTTAGACAAAAGAGGGTCTAGCAACCTGGTTAGTATTGTGAATTCATTTTGCTCTTTAAAGGAATTCTGTCTACTTCTCACTGTTTTCCTGGATGAGAAACATCACCTTTGTGCTGAATCACCGCATTCAAGTGAAAGGGAGAAGCACTGTAGCTCTTGTAAGAGAAGGATTAATGTTACAAGCAAGAGGGTCTTGCACTTTGTTAAGCATGGTGAACTGCGTTAGTTTTTGAAAGGAACGCTGCCTAACCTTCAGCCTTTTCATGGTTGAGAAACATAACTTTTGTGGAAAATCACCGCATACAAGTGAATGGGAGAAAAACTGCAGTTTTTTAAGAGAATCGTTTTATGTTAGAAACAAGAGGGTCTAGCAGCATGGTTAGTATGGTGAATTCAGTTTGCTCTTTAAAGGAGTACTGCCTACCTCTCAGTGTTTCCTGGATCAGCAACATCACCTTTCTGCTGAATCTCCCCATTCAAGTGAAAGGGAAACACTGCAGCTCTTATAAGAGAAGCATTAATACTAAAAGCAAGAGGGTCTTGCACCTCGTTAAGCATGGTGAACTGTGTTAGTTTTTGAAAGGAACGCAGCCTAACCTTCAGCCTTTTCATATGTGAGGAACATAAACATTGTTCAACATCACCGCATACAAGTGAATGGGAGAAAAACTGCAGTTTTTTAAGAGAATCCTTGTATGTTAGAAAGAGGAGGGTCTAGCAACATGGTTAGTATGGTGAATTCAGTTTGCTCTTTAAAGGAGTAGTGCCTAGCTCTCAGGGTTTCCTGGATCAACAACATAACCTTTCTGCTGAATCTCCCCATTCAAGTGAAAGGGAGAAGCACTGCAACTCTTGCAAGAGAAACATTAATGTTACAAGGAACAGGGCCTTGCACCTTCTTAAGCATTTTGAACTGAGTTAGCTTTTGAAAGGAATGCTGCCCAACTGTCAGCATTTTCATGGGTGAGGATCTTCAACTTTGTGCAAAATCACCACATACAAGTAAATGGGAGAATAACTGCAAATTTGTAATAGAGTCTTTAATTGTAGACAAAAGAGGGTCTAGCAACCTGGTTCGTATTGTGAATTCATTTTGCTCTTTAAAGGAATTCTGCCTACTTCTCACTGTTTTCCTGGAAGAGAAACATCACCTTTGTGCTGAATCACCGCATTCAAGTGAAAGGGAGAAGCACTGTAGCTCTTGTAAGAGAAGGATTAATTTTACAAGCAAGAGGGTCCTGCACTTTGTTAAGCATGGTGAACTGTGTTAGTTTTTGAAAGGAACGCTGCCTAACCTTCAGCCTTTTCATGGTTGAGAAACATAACCTTTGTGCAAAATCACCGCATACAAGTGAAAGGGAGAAAAACTGCAGTTTTTTAAGAAAATCCTTGTATGTTAGAAACAAGAGGGTCTAGCAACATGGTTAGTATGGTGAATTCAGTTTCCTCTTTAAAGGAATACTGCCTAGCCCTCAGTGTTTCCTGGATCAGCAACATCACCTTTCTGCTGAATCTCCCTTTTCAGGTGAATGGGAGAAGCACCGTAGCTCTTGTAAGAGAAGCATTAATGCACCTTGTTAAGCATGGTGAACTGAGTTAGCTTTTGAAAGAAACGCTGCCCAACTGTCAGCATTTTCATGGATGAAGATCTTCAACATTGTGCTAAATCACCGCATACAAGTAAATGGGAGAAAAACTGCAGGTTTCTAAGAGAATCTTTAATGTTAGGAAAAAGAGGGTCGAGCAACAGGGTTAACATTTTGAAGTCAGTTTCCTCTTCAAGGGACTACTGCATAACTCTGAGTGTTTTCCTGGATGAGCAACATCACCTTTCTGCTGAATCACCCCATTCAAGTGAAAGGGAGAAGCACTGCAGCTCTTGCAAGAGAAGCATTAATGTTACAAGCAACAGGGCCTTGCACCTTGTTAAGCATGGTGAACTGAGTTAGCTTTTGAAAGGAATGCAGCCCAACTGTCAGCATTTTCATGGGTGAGGATCTTCAACTTTGTGCAAAATCACCACCTACAGGTAAATGGGAGAAAGATTCCAGGTTTGTAAGAGAATCTTTAATGTTAGACAAAAGAGGGTCTAGCAACCTGGTTAGTATTGTGAATTCATTTTGCTCTTTAAAGGAATTCTGCCTACTTCTCACTGTTTTCCTGGATGAGAAACATCACCTTTGTGCTGAATCACCGCATTCAAGTGAAAGGGAGAAGCACTGTAGCTCTTGTAAGAGAAGGATTAATGTTACAAGCAAGAGGGTCTTGCACTTTGTTAAGCATGGTGAACTGTGTTAGTTTTTGAAAGGAACGCTGCCTAACCTTCAGCCTTTTCATGGTTGAGAAACATAACCTTTGTGGAAAATCACCGCATACAAGTGAATGGGAGAAAAACTGCAGTTTTTTAAGAGAATCTTTTTATGTTAAAAACAAGAGGGTCTAGCAACATGGTTAGTATGGTGAATTCAGTTTGCTCTTTAAAGGAGTACTGCCTACCTCTCAGTGTTTCCTGGATCAGCAACATAACTTTTGCTGAATCTCCCCATTCAAGTGAAAGGGAGAAGCACTGCAACTCTTGCAAGAGAAGCATTAATGTTACAAGGAACAGGGCCTTGCACCTTGTTAAGCAGTTTGAACTGAGTTAGCTTTTGAAAGGAATGCTGCCCAACTGTCAGCATTTTCATGGGTGAGGATCTTCAACTTTGTGCAAAATCACCACATACAAGTAAACGGGAGAAAAACTGCAAGTTTGTAATAGAATCTTTAATGTTAGACAAAAGAGGATCAAGCAACCTGGTTAGTATTGTGAATTCATTTTGCTCTTTAAAGGAATTCTGCCTACTTCTCACCGTTTCCCTGGATGAGCAACATAACCTTTGTGCTGAATCACCGCTTTCAAGTGAAAGGGAAAAGCACTGTAGCTCTTGTAAGAGAAGGATTAATTTGACAAGCAAGACGGTCTTGCACCTTGTTAAGCATGGTGAACTGTGTTAGATTTTGAAAGGAATGCTGCCTAACCTTCAGCCTTTTCATGGGTGAGGAACATAAACTTTGTGCAACATCACCGCATACAAGTGAATGGGAGAAAAAGTGCAGTTTTTTAAGAGAATCGTTTTATGTTAGAAACAAGAGGGTCTAGCAACATGGTTAGTATGGTGAATTCAGTTTGCTCTTTAAAGGAGTACTGCCTAGCTCTCAGGGTTTCCTGGATCAGCAAAATAACCTTTCTGCTGAATCTCCCCATTCAAGTGAAAGGGAGAAGCACTGCAGCTCTTGCAAGAGAAGCATTAATGTTACAAGCAACAGGGCCTTGCACCTTGTTAAGCATGGTGAACTGAGTTAGCTTTTGAAAGGAATGCAGCCCAACTGTCAGCATTTTCATGGGTGAGGATCTTCAACTTTGTGCAAAATCACCACCTACAGGTAAATGGGAGAAAGATTCCAGGTTTGTAAGAGAATCTTTAATGTTAGACAAAAGAGGGTCTAGCAACCTGGTTAGTATTGTGAATTCATTTTGCTCTTTAAAGGAATTCTGCCTACTTCTCACTGTTTTCCTGGAAGAGAAACATCCCCTTTGTGCTGAATCACCGCATTCAAGTGAAAGGGAGAAGCACTGTAGCTCTTGTAAGAGAAGGATTAATTTTACAAGCAAGAGGGTCGTGCACTTTGTTAAGCATGGTGAACTGTGTTAGTTTTTGAAAGGAACGCTGCCTAACCTTCAGCCTTTTCATGGTTGAGAAACATAACCTTTGTGCAAAATCACCGCATACAAGTGAAAGGGAGAAAAACTGCAGTTTTTTAAGAAAATCCTTGTATGTTAGAAACAAGAGGGTCTAGCAACATGGTTAGTATGGTGAATTCAGTTTCCTCTTTAAAGGAATACTGCCTAGCCCTCAGTGTTTCCTGGATCAGCAACATCACCTTTCTGCTGAATCTCCCTTTTCAGGTGAATGGGAGAAGCACCGTAGCTCTTGTAAGAGAAGCATTAATGCACCTTGTTAAGCATGGTGAACTGAGTTAGCTTTTGAAAGAAACGCTGCCCAACTGTCAGCGTTTTCATGGATGAAGATCTTCAACATTGTGCTAAATCACCGCATACAAGTAAATGGGAGAAAAACTGCAGGTTTCTAAGAGAATCTTTAATGTTAGGAAAAAGAGGGTCGAGCAACAGGGTTAACATTTTGAAGTCAGTTTCCTCTTCAAGGGACTACTGCATAACTCTGAGTGTTTTCCTGGATGAGCAACATCACCTTTCTGCTGAATCACCCCATTCAAGTGAAAGGGAGAAGCACTGCAGCTCTTGCAAGAGAAGCATTAATGTTACAAGCAACAGGGCCTTGCACCTTGTTAAGCATGGTGAACTGAGTTAGCTTTTGAAAGGAATGCAGCCCAACTGTCAGCATTTTCATGGGTGAGGATCTTCAACTTTGTGCAAAATCACCACCTACAGGTAAATGGGAGAAAGATTCCAGGTTTGTAAGAGAATCTTTAATGTTAGACAAAAGAGGGTCTAGCAACCTGGTTAGTATTGTGAATTCATTTTGCTCTTTAAAGGAATTCTGCCTACTTCTCACTGTTTTCCTGGATGAGAAACATCACCTTTGTGCTGAATCACCGCATTCAAGTGAAAGGGAGAAGCACTGTAGCTCTTGTAAGAGAAGGATTAATGTTACAAGCAAGAGGGTCTTGCACTTTGTTAAGCATGGTGAACTGTGTTAGTTTTTGAAAGGAACGCTGCCTAACCTTCAGCCTTTTCATGGTTGAGAAACATAACTTTTGTGGAAAATCACCGCATACAAGTGAATGGGAGAAAAACTGCAGTTTTTTAAGAGAATCTTTTTATGTTAAAAACAAGAGGATCTAGCAACATGGTTAGTATGGTGAATTCAGTTTGCTCTTTAAAGGAGTACTGCCTAGCTCTCAGGGTTTCCTGGATCAGCAACATAACCTTTCTGCTGAATCTCCCTATTCAAGTGAAAGGGAGAAGCACTGCAACTCTTGCAAGAGAAGCATTAATGTTACAAGTAACAGGGCCTTGCACCTTGTTAAGCAGTTTGAACTGAGTTAGCTTTTGAAAGGAATGCTGCCCAACTGTCAGCATTTTCATGGGTGAGGATCTTCAACTTTGTGCAAAATCACCACATACAAGTAAATGGGAGAATAACTGCAAATTTGTAATAGAGTCTTTAATTGTAGACAAAAGAGGGTCTAGCAACCTGGTTCGTATTGTGAATTCATTTTGCTCTTTAAAGGAATTCTGCCTACTTCTCACTGTTTTCCTGGAAGAGAAACATCACCTTTGTGCTGAATCACCGCATTCAAGTGAAAGGGAGAAGCACTGTAGCTCTTGTAAGAGAAGGATTAATTTTACAAGCAAGAGGGTCGTGCACTTTGTTAAGCATGGTGAACTGTGTTAGTTTTTGAAAGGAACGCTGCCTAACCTTCAGCCTTTTCATGGTTGAGAAACATAACCTTTGTGCAAAATCACCGCATACAAGTGAAAGGGAGAAAAACTGCAGTTTTTTAAGAAAATCCTTGTATGTTAGAAACAAGAGGGTCTAGCAACATGGTTAGTATGGTGAATTCAGTTTCCTCTTTAAAGGAATACTGCCTAGCCCTCAGTGTTTCCTGGATCAGCAACATCACCTTTCTGCTGAATCTCCCTTTTCAGGTGAATGGGAGAAGCACCGTAGCTCTTGTAAGAGAAGCATTAATGCACCTTGTTAAGCATGGTGAACTGAGTTAGCTTTTGAAAGAAACGCTGCCCAACTGTCAGCGTTTTCATGGATGAAGATCTTCAACATTGTGCTAAATCACCGCATACAAGTAAATGGGAGAAAAACTGCAGGTTTCTAAGAGAATCTTTAATGTTAGGAAAAAGAGGGTCGAGCAACAGGGTTAACATTTTGAAGTCAGTTTCCTCTTCAAGGGACTACTGCATAACTCTGAGTGTTTTCCTGGATGAGCAACATCACCTTTCTGCTGAATCACCGCATTCAAGTGAAAGGGAGAAGCACTGCAGCTCTTGCAAGAGAAGCATTAATGTTACAAGCAACAGGGCCTTACACCTTGTTAAGCATGGTGAACTGAGTTAGCTTTTGAAAGGAATGCAGCCCAACTGTCAGCATTTTCATGGGTGAGGATCTTCAACTTTGTGCAAAATCACCACCTACAGGTAAATGGGAGAAAGATTCCAGGTTTGTAAGAGAATCTTTAATGTTAGACAAAAGAGGGTCTAGCAACCTGGTTAGTATTGTGAATTCATTTTGCTCTTTAAAGGAATTCTGCCTACTTCTCACTGTTTTCCTGGATGAGAAACATCACCTTTGTGCTGAATCACCGCATTCAAGTGAAAGGGAGAAGCACTGTAGCTCTTGTAAGAGAAGGATTAATGTTACAAGCAAGAGGGTCTTGCACTTTGTTAAGCATGGTGAACTGTGTTAGTTTTTGAAAGGAACGCTGCCTAACCTTCAGCCTTTTCATGGTTGAGAAACATAACTTTTGTGGAAAATCACCGCATACAAGTGAATGGGAGAAAAACTGCAGTTTTTTAAGAGAATCTTTTTATGTTAAAAACAAGAGGATCTAGCAACATGGTTAGTATGGTGAATTCAGTTTGCTCTTTAAAGGAGTACTGCCTAGCTCTCAGGGTTTCCTGGATCAGCAACATAACCTTTCTGCTGAATCTCCCCATTCAAGTGAAAGGGAGAAGCACTGCAACTCTTGCAAGAGAAGCATTAATGTTACAAGTAACAGGGCCTTGCACCTTGTTAAGCAGTTTGAACTGAGTTAGCTTTTGAAAGGAATGCTGCCCAACTGTCAGCATTTTCATGGGTGAGGATCTTCAACTTTGTGCAAAATCACCACATACAAGTAAATGGGAGAATAACTGCAAATTTGTAATAGAGTCTTTAATTGTAGACAAAAGAGGGTCTAGCAACCTGGTTCGTATTGTGAATTCATTTTGCTCTTTAAAGGAATTCTGCCTACTTCTCACTGTTTTCCTGGAAGAGAAACATCACCTTTGTGCTGAATCACCGCATTCAAGTGAAAGGGAGAAGCACTGTAGCTCTTGTAAGAGAAGGATTAATTTTACAAGCAAGAGGGTCGTGCACTTTGTTAAGCATGGTGAACTGTGTTAGTTTTTGAAAGGAACGCTGCCTAACCTTCAGCCTTTTCATGGTTGAGAAACATAACCTTTGTGCAAAATCACCGCATACAAGTGAAAGGGAGAAAAACTGCAGTTTTTTAAGAAAATCCTTGTATGTTAGAAACAAGAGGGTCTAGCAACATGGTTAGTATGGTGAATTCAGTTTCCTCTTTAAAGGAATACTGCCTAGCCCTCAGTGTTTCCTGGATCAGCAACATCACCTTTCTGCTGAATCTCCCTTTTCAGGTGAATGGGAGAAGCACCGTAGCTCTTGTAAGAGAAGCATTAATGCACCTTGTTAAGCATGGTGAACTGAGTTAGCTTTTGAAAGAAACGCTGCCCAACTGTCAGCGTTTTCATGGATGAAGATCTTCAACATTGTGCTAAATCACCGCATACAAGTAAATGGGAGAAAAACTGCAGGTTTCTAAGAGAATCTTTAATGTTAGGAAAAAGAGGGTCGAGCAACAGGGTTAACATTTTGAAGTCAGTTTCCTCTTCAAGGGACTACTGCATAACTCTGAGTGTTTTCCTGGATGAGCAACATCACCTTTCTGCTGAATCACCGCATTCAAGTGAAAGGGAGAAGCACTGCAGCTCTTGCAAGAGAAGCATTAATGTTACAAGCAACAGGGCCTTGCACCTTGTTAAGCATGGTGAACTGAGTTAGCTTTTGAAAGGAATGCAGCCCAACTGTCAGCATTTTCATGGGTGAGGATCTTCAACTTTGTGCAAAATCACCACCTACAGGTAAATGGGAGAAAGATTCCAGGTTTGTAAGAGAATCTTTAATGTTAGACAAAAGAGGGTCTAGCAACCTGGTTAGTATTGTGAATTCATTTTGCTCTTTAAAGGAATTCTGCCTACTTCTCACTGTTTTCCTGGATGAGAAACATCACCTTTGTGCTGAATCACCGCATTCAAGTGAAAGGGAGAAGCACTGTAGCTCTTGTAAGAGAAGGATTAATGTTACAAGCAAGAGGGTCTTGCACTTTGTTAAGCATGGTGAACTGTGTTAGTTTTTGAAAGGAACGCTGCCTAACCTTCAGCCTTTTCATGGTTGAGAAACATAACTTTTGTGGAAAATCACCGCATACAAGTGAATGGGAGAAAAACTGCAGTTTTTTAAGAGAATCTTTTTATGTTAAAAACAAGAGGATCTAGCAACATGGTTAGTATGGTGAATTCAGTTTGCTCTTTAAAGGAGTACTGCCTAGCTCTCAGGGTTTCCTGGATCAGCAACATAACCTTTCTGCTGAATCTCCCCATTCAAGTGAAAGGGAGAAGCACTGCAACTCTTGCAAGAGAAGCATTAATGTTACAAGTAACAGGGCCTTGCACCTTGTTAAGCAGTTTGAACTGAGTTAGCTTTTGAAAGGAATGCTGCCCAACTGTCAGCATTTTCATGGGTGAGGATCTTCAACTTTGTGCAAAATCACCACATACAAGTAAATGGGAGAATAACTGCAAATTTGTAATAGAGTCTTTAATTGTAGACAAAAGAGGGTCTAGCAACCTGGTTCGTATTGTGAATTCATTTTGCTCTTTAAAGGAATTCTGCCTACTTCTCACTGTTTTCCTGGAAGAGAAACATCACCTTTGTGCTGAATCACCGCATTCAAGTGAAAGGGAGAAGCTCTGTAGCTCTTGTAAGAGAAGGATTAATTTTACAAGCAAGAGGGTCGTGCACTTTGTTAAGCATGGTGAACTGTGTTAGTTTTTGAAAGGAACGCTGCCTAACCTTCAGCCTTTTCATGGTTGAGAAACATAACCTTTGTGCAAAATCACCGCATACAAGTGAAAGGGAGAAAAAGTGCAGTTTTTTAAGAAAATCCTTGTATGTTAGAAACAAGAGGGTCTAGCAACATGGTTAGTATGGTGAATTCAGTTTCCTCTTTAAAGGAATACTGCCTAGCCCTCAGTGTTTCCTGGATCAGCAACATCACCTTTCTGCTGAATCTCCCTTTTCAGGTGAATGGGAGAAGCACCGTAGCTCTTGTAAGAGAAGCATTAATGCACCTTGTTAAGCATGGTGAACTGAGTTAGCTTTTGAAAGAAACGCTGCCCAACTGTCAGCGTTTTCATGGATGAAGATCTTCAACATTGTGCTAAATCACCGCATACAAGTAAATGGGAGAAAAACTGCAGGTTTCTAAGAGAATCTTTAATGTTAGGAAAAAGAGGGTCGAGCAACAGGGTTAACATTTTGAAGTCAGTTTCCTCTTCAAGGGACTACTGCATAACTCTGAGTGTTTTCCTGGATGAGCAACATCACCTTTCTGCTGAATCACCCCATTCAAGTGAAAGGGAGAAGCACTGCAGCTCTTGCAAGAGAAGCATTAATGTTACAAGCAACAGGGCCTTGCACCTTGTTAAGCATGGTGAACTGAGTTAGCTTTTGAAAGGAATGCAGCCCAACTGTCAGCATTTTCATGGGTGAGGATCTTCAACTTTGTGCAAAATCACCACCTACAGATAAATGGGAGAAAGATTCCAGGTTTGTAAGAGAATCTTTAATGTTAGACAAAAGAGGGTCTAGCAACCTGGTTAGTATTGTGAATTCATTTTGCTCTTTAAAGGAATTCTGCCTACTTCTCACTGTTTTCCTGGATGAGAAACATCACCTTTGTGCTGAATCACCGCATTCAAGTGAAAGGGAGAAGCACTGTAGCTCTTGTAAGAGAAGGATTAATGTTACAAGCAAGAGGGTCTTGCACTTTGTTAAGCATGGTGAACTGTGTTAGTTTTTGAAAGGAACGCTGCCTAACCTTCAGCCTTTTCATGGTTGAGAAACATAACTTTTGTGGAAAATCACCGCATACAAGTGAATGGGAGAAAAACTGCAGTTTTTTAAGAGAATCTTTTTATGTTAAAAACAAGAGGATCTAGCAACATGGTTAGTATGGTGAATTCAGTTTGCTCTTTAAAGGAGTACTGCCTAGCTCTCAGGGTTTCCTGGATCAGCAACATAACCTTTCTGCTGAATCTCCCCATTCAAGTGAAAGGGAGAAGCACTGCAACTCTTGCAAGAGAAGCATTAATGTTACAAGTAACAGGGCCTTGCACCTTGTTAAGCAGTTTGAACTGAGTTAGCTTTTGAAAGGAATGCTGCCCAACTGTCAGCATTTTCATGGGTGAGGATCTTCAACTTTGTGCAAAATCACCACATACAAGTAAATGGGAGAATAACTGCAAATTTGTAATAGAGTCTTTAATTGTAGACAAAAGAGGGTCTAGCAACCTGGTTCGTATTGTGAATTCATTTTGCTCTTTAAAGGAATTCTGCCTACTTCTCACTGTTTTCCTGGAAGAGAAACATCACCTTTGTGCTGAATCACCGCATTCAAGTGAAAGGGAGAAGCACTGTAGCTCTTGTAAGAGAAGGATTAATTTTACAAGCAAGAGGGTCGTGCACTTTGTTAAGCATGGTGAACTGTGTTAGTTTTTGAAAGGAACGCTGCCTAACCTTCAGCCTTTTCATGGTTGAGAAACATAACCTTTGTGCAAAATCACCGCATACAAGTGAAAGGGAGAAAAACTGCAGTTTTTTAAGAAAATCCTTGTATGTTAGAAACAAGAGGGTCTAGCAACATGGTTAGTATGGTGAATTCAGTTTCCTCTTTAAAGGAATACTGCCTAGCCCTCAGTGTTTCCTGGATCAGCAACATCACCTTTCTGCTGAATCTCCCTTTTCAGGTGAATGGGAGAAGCACCGTAGCTCTTGTAAGAGAAGCATTAATGCACCTTGTTAAGCATGGTGAACTGAGTTAGCTTTTGAAAGAAACGCTGCCCAACTGTCAGCGTTTTCATGGATGAAGATCTTCAACATTGTGCTAAATCACCGCATACAAGTAAATGGGAGAAAAACTGCAGGTTTCTAAGAGAATCTTTAATGTTAGGAAAAAGAGGGTCGAGCAACAGGGTTAACATTTTGAAGTCAGTTTCCTCTTCAAGGGACTACTGCATAACTCTGAGTGTTTTCCTGGATGAGCAACATCACCTTTCTGCTGAATCACCCCATTCAAGTGAAAGGGAGAAGCACTGCAGCTCTTGCAAGAGAAGCATTAATGTTACAAGCAACAGGGCCTTGCACCTTGTTAAGCATGGTGAACTGAGTTAGCTTTTGAAAGGAATGCAGCCCAACTGTCAGCATTTTCATGGGTGAGGATCTTCAACTTTGTGCAAAATCACCACCTACAGGTAAATGGGAGAAAGATTCCAGGTTTGTAAGAGAATCTTTAATGTTAGACAAAAGAGGGTCTAGCAACCTGGTTAGTATTGTGAATTCATTTTGCTCTTTAAAGGAATTCTGCCTACTTCTCACTGTTTTCCTGGATGAGAAACATCACCTTTGTGCTGAATCACCGCATTCAAGTGAAAGGGAGAAGCACTGTAGCTCTTGTAAGAGAAGGATTAATGTTACAAGCAAGAGGGTCTTGCACTTTGTTAAGCATGGTGAACTGTGTTAGTTTTTGAAAGGAACGCTGCCTAACCTTCAGCCTTTTCATGGTTGAGAAACATAACCTTTGTGGAAAATCACCGCATACAAGTGAATGGGAGAAAAACTGCAGTTTTTTAAGAGAATCTTTTTATGTTAAAAACAAGAGGGTCTAGCAACATGGTTAGTATGGTGAATTCAGTTTGCTCTTTAAAGGAGTACTGCCTACCTCTCAGTGTTTCCTGGATCAGCAACATAACTTTTGCTGAATCTCCCCATTCAAGTGAAAGGGAGAAGCACTGCAACTCTTGCAAGAGAAGCATTAATGTTACAAGGAACAGGGCCTTGCACCTTGTTAAGCATTTTGAACTGAGTTAGCTTTTGAAAGGAATGCTGCCCAACTGTCAGCATTTTCATGGGTGAGGATCTTCAACTTTGTGCAAAATCACCACATACAAGTAAAGGGGAGAAAAACTGCAAGTTTGTAATAGAATCTTTAATGTTAGACAAAAGAGGATCTAGCAACCTGGTTAGTATTGTGAATTCATTTTGCTCTTTAAAGGAATTCTGCCTACTTCTCACCGTTTCCCTGGATGAGCAACATAACCTTTGTGCTGAATCACCGCATTCAAGTGAAAGGGAAAAGCACTGTAGCTCTTGTAAGAGAAGGATTAATTTGACAAGCAAGACGGTCTTGCACCTTGTTAAGCATGGTGAACTGTGTTAGTTTTTGAAAGGAATGCTGCCTAACCTTCAGCCTTTTCTTGGGTGAGGAACATAAACTTTGTGCAACATCACCGCCTAAAAGTGAATGGGAGAAAAACTGCAGTTTTTTAGGAGAATCCTTTTATGTTAGAAACAAGAGGGTCTAGCAACATGGTTAGTATGGTGAATTCAGTTTGCTCTTTAAAGGAGTACTGCCTACCTCTCAGTGTTTCCTGGATCAGCAACATCACCTTTCTGCTGAATCTCCCCATTCAAGTGAAAGGGAAACGCTGCAGCTCTTATAAGAGAAGCATTCATACTAAAAGCAAGAGGGTCTTGCACCTCGTTAAGCATGGTGAACTGTGTTAGTTTTTGAAAGGAACGCATACTAACCTTCAGCCATTTCATGGGTGAGAAACATAACCTTTGTGCAAAATCACCGCATACAAGTGAAAGGGAGAAAAACTGCAGTTTTTTAAGAAAATCCTTGTATGTTAGAAACAAGAGGGTCTAGCAACATGGTTAGGATGGTGAATTCAGTTTGCTCTTTAAAGGAGTACTGCCTAGCTCTCAGGGTTTCCTGGATCAGCAACATAACCTTTCTGCTGAATCTCCCCATTCAAGTGAAAGGGAGAAGCACTGCAACTCTTGCAAGAGAAGCATTAATGTTACAAGGAACAGGGCCTTGCACCTTGTTAAGCAGTTTGAACTGAGTTAGCTTTTGAAAGGAATGCTGCCCAACTGTCAGCATTTTCATGGGTGAGGATCTTCAACTTTGTGCAAAATCACCACATACAAGTAAACGGGAGAAAAACTGCAAGTTTGTAATAGAATCTTTAATGTTAGACAAAAGAGGATCAAGCAACCTGGTTAGTATTGTGAATTCATTTTGCTCTTTAAAGGAATTCTGCCTACTTCTCACCGTTACCCTGGATGAGCAACATAACCTTTGTGCTGAATCACCGCTTTCAAGTGAAAGGGAAAAGCACTGTAGCTCTTGTAAGAGAAGGATTAATTTGACAAGCAAGACGGTCTTGCACCTTGTTAAGCATGGTGAACTGTGTTAGATTTTGAAAGGAATGCTGCCTAACCTTCAGCCTTTTCATGGGTGAGGAACATAAACTTTGTGCAACATCACCGCATACAAGTGAATGGGAGAAAAACTGCAGTTTTTTAAGAGAATCGTTTTATGTTAGAAACAAGAGGGTCTAGCAACATGGTTAGTATGGTGAATTCAGTTTGCTCTTTAAAGGAGTACTGCCTAGCTCTCAGGGTTTCCTGGATCAGCAACATAACCTTTCTGCTGAATCTCCCCATTCAAGTGAAAGGGAGAAGCACTGCAGCTCTTGCAAGAGAAGCATTAATGTTACAAGCAACAGGGCCTTGCACCTTGTTAAGCATGGTGAACTGAGTTAGCTTTTGAAAGGAATGCAGCCCAACTGTCAGCATTTTCATGGGTGAGGATCTTCAACTTTGTGCAAAATCACCACCTACAGGTAAATGGGAGAAAGATTCCAGGTTTGTAAGAGAATCTTTAATGTTAGACAAAAGAGGGTCTAGCAACCTGGTTAGTATTGTGAATTCATTTTGCTCTTTAAAGGAATTCTGCCTACTTCTCACTGTTTTCCTGGATGAGAAACATCACCTTTGTGCTGAATCACCGCATTCAAGTGAAAGGGAGAAGCACTGTAGCTCTTGTAAGAGAAGGATTAATGTTACAAGCAAGAGGGTCTTGCACTTTGTTAAGCATGGTGAACTGTGTTAGTTTTTGAAAGGAACGCTGCCTAACCTTCAGCCTTTTCATGGTTGAGAAACATAACTTTTGTGGAAAATCACCGCATACAAGTGAATGGGAGAAAAACTGCAGTTTTTTAAGAGAATCTTTTTATGTTAAAAACAAGAGGATCTAGCAACATGGTTAGTATGGTGAATTCAGTTTGCTCTTTAAAGGAGTACTGCCTAGCTCTCAGGGTTTCCTGGATCAGCAACATAACCTTTCTGCTGAATCTCCCCATTCAAGTGAAAGGGAGAAGCACTGCAACTCTTGCAAGAGAAGCATTAATGTTACAAGTAACAGGGCCTTGCACCTTGTTAAGCAGTTTGAACTGAGTTAGCTTTTGAAAGGAATGCTGCCCAACTGTCAGCATTTTCATGGGTGAGGATCTTCAACTTTGTGCAAAATCACCACATACAAGTAAATGGGAGAATAACTGCAAATTTGTAATAGAGTCTTTAATTGTAGACAAAAGAGGGTCTAGCAACCTGGTTCGTATTGTGAATTCATTTTGCTCTTTAAAGGAATTCTGCCTACTTCTCACTGTTTTCCTGGAAGAGAAACATCACCTTTGTGCTGAATCACCGCATTCAAGTGAAAGGGAGAAGCACTGTAGCTCTTGTAAGAGAAGGATTAATTTTACAAGCAAGAGGGTCGTGCACTTTGTTAAGCATGGTGAACTGTGTTAGTTTTTGAAAGGAACGCTGCCTAACCTTCAGCCTTTTCATGGTTGAGAAACATAACCTTTGTGCAAAATCACTGCATACAAGTGAAAGGGAGAAAAACTGCAGTTTTTTAAGAAAATCCTTGTATGTTAGAAACAAGAGGGTCTAGCAACATGGTTAGTATGGTGAATTCAGTTTCCTCTTTAAAGGAATACTGCCTAGCCCTCAGTGTTTCCTGGATCAGCAACATCACCTTTCTGCTGAATCTCCCTTTTCAGGTGAATGGGAGAAGCACCGTAGCTCTTGTAAGAGAAGCATTAATGCACCTTGTTAAGCATGGTGAACTGAGTTAGCTTTTGAAAGAAACGCTGCCCAACTGTCAGCGTTTTCATGGATGAAGATCTTCAACATTGTGCTAAATCACCGCATACAAGTAAATGGGAGAAAAACTGCAGGTTTCTAAGAGAATCTTTAATGTTAGGAAAAAGAGGGTCGAGCAACAGGGTTAACATTTTGAAGTCAGTTTCCTCTTCAAGGGACTACTGCATAACTCTGAGTGTTTTCCTGGATGAGCAACATCACCTTTCTGCTGAATCACCCCATTCAAGTGAAAGGGAGAAGCACTGCAGCTCTTGCAAGAGAAGCATTAATGTTACAAGCAACAGGGCCTTGCACCTTGTTAAGCATGGTGAACTGAGTTAGCTTTTGAAAGGAATGCAGCCCAACTGTCAGCATTTTCATGGGTGAGGATCTTCAACTTTGTGCAAAATCACCACCTACAGGTAAATGGGAGAAAGATTCCAGGTTTGTAAGAGAATCTTTAATGTTAGACAAAAGAGGGTCTAGCAACCTGGTTAGTATTGTGAATTCATTTTGCTCTTTAAAGGAATTCTGCCTACTTCTCACTGTTTTCCTGGATGAGAAACATCACCTTTGTGCTGAATCACCGCATTCAAGTGAAAGGGAGAAGCACTGTAGCTCTTGTAAGAGAAGGATTAATGTTACAAGCAAGAGGGTCTTGCACTTTGTTAAGCATGGTGAACTGTGTTAGTTTTTGAAAGGAACGCTGCCTAACCTTCAGCCTTTTCATGGTTGAGAAACATAACTTTTGTGGAAAATCACCGCATACAAGTGAATGGGAGAAAAACTGCAGTTTTTTAAGAGAATCTTTTTATGTTAAAAACAAGAGGATCTAGCAACATGGTTAGTATGGTGAATTCAGTTTGCTCTTTAAAGGAGTACTGCCTAGCTCTCAGGGTTTCCTGGATCAGCAACATAACCTTTCTGCTGAATCTCCCCATTCAAGTGAAAGGGAGAAGCACTGCAACTCTTGCAAGAGAAGCATTAATGTTACAAGTAACAGGGCCTTGCACCTTGTTAAGCAGTTTGAACTGAGTTAGCTTTTGAAAGGAATGCTGCCCAACTGTCAGCATTTTCATGGGTGAGGATCTTCAACTTTGTGCAAAATCACCACATACAAGTAAATGGGAGAATAACTGCAAATTTGTAATAGAGTCTTTAATTGTAGACAAAAGAGGGTCTAGCAACCTGGTTCGTATTGTGAATTCATTTTGCTCTTTAAAGGAATTCTGCCTACTTCTCACTGTTTTCCTGGAAGAGAAACATCACCTTTGTGCTGAATCACCGCATTCAAGTGAAAGGGAGAAGCACTGTAGCTCTTGTAAGAGAAGGATTAATTTTACAAGCAAGAGGGTCGTGCACTTTGTTAAGCATGGTGAACTGTGTTAGTTTTTGAAAGGAACGCTGCCTAACCTTCAGCCTTTTCATGGTTGAGAAACATAACCTTTGTGCAAAATCACCGCATACAAGTGAAAGGGAGAAAAACTGCAGTTTTTTAAGAAAATCCTTGTATGTTAGAAACAAGAGGGTCTAGCAACATGGTTAGTATGGTGAATTCAGTTTCCTCTTTAAAGGAATACTGCCTAGCCCTCAGTGTTTCCTGGATCAGCAACATCACCTTTCTGCTGAATCTCCCTTTTCAGGTGAATGGGAGAAGCACCGTAGCTCTTGTAAGAGAAGCATTAATGCACCTTGTTAAGCATGGTGAACTGAGTTAGCTTTTGAAAGAAACGCTGCCCAACTGTCAGCGTTTTCATGGATGAAGATCTTCAACATTGTGCTAAATCACCGCATACAAGTAAATGGGAGAAAAACTGCAGGTTTCTAAGAGAATCTTTAATGTTAGGAAAAAGAGGGTCGAGCAACAGGGTTAACATTTTGAAGTCAGTTTCCTCTTCAAGGGACTACTGCATAACTCTGAGTGTTTTCCTGGATGAGCAACATCACCTTTCTGCTGAATCACCGCATTCAAGTGAAAGGGAGAAGCACTGCAGCTCTTGCAAGAGAAGCATTAATGTTACAAGCAACAGGGCCTTACACCTTGTTAAGCATGGTGAACTGAGTTAGCTTTTGAAAGGAATGCAGCCCAACTGTCAGCATTTTCATGGGTGAGGATCTTCAACTTTGTGCAAAATCACCACCTACAGGTAAATGGGAGAAAGATTCCAGGTTTGTAAGAGAATCTTTAATGTTAGACAAAAGAGGGTCTAGCAACCTGGTTAGTATTGTGAATTCATTTTGCTCTTTAAAGGAATTCTGCCTACTTCTCACTGTTTTCCTGGATGAGAAACATCACCTTTGTGCTGAATCACCGCATTCAAGTGAAAGGGAGAAGCACTGTAGCTCTTGTAAGAGAAGGATTAATGTTACAAGCAAGAGGGTCTTGCACTTTGTTAAGCATGGTGAACTGTGTTAGTTTTTGAAAGGAACGCTGCCTAACCTTCAGCCTTTTCATGGTTGAGAAACATAACTTTTGTGGAAAATCACCGCATACAAGTGAATGGGAGAAAAACTGCAGTTTTTTAAGAGAATCTTTTTATGTTAAAAACAAGAGGATCTAGCAACATGGTTAGTATGGTGAATTCAGTTTGCTCTTTAAAGGAGTACTGCCTAGCTCTCAGGGTTTCCTGGATCAGCAACATAACCTTTCTGCTGAATCTCCCCATTCAAGTGAAAGGGAGAAGCACTGCAACTCTTGCAAGAGAAGCATTAATGTTACAAGTAACAGGGCCTTGCACCTTGTTAAGCAGTTTGAACTGAGTTAGCTTTTGAAAGGAATGCTGCCCAACTGTCAGCATTTTCATGGGTGAGGATCTTCAACTTTGTGCAAAATCACCACATACAAGTAAATGGGAGAATAACTGCAAATTTGTAATAGAGTCTTTAATTGTAGACAAAAGAGGGTCTAGCAACCTGGTTCGTATTGTGAATTCATTTTGCTCTTTAAAGGAATTCTGCCTACTTCTCACTGTTTTCCTGGAAGAGAAACATCACCTTTGTGCTGAATCACCGCATTCAAGTGAAAGGGAGAAGCACTGTAGCTCTTGTAAGAGAAGGATTAATTTTACAAGCAAGAGGGTCGTGCACTTTGTTAAGCATGGTGAACTGTGTTAGTTTTTGAAAGGAACGCTGCCTAACCTTCAGCCTTTTCATGGTTGAGAAACATAACCTTTGTGCAAAATCACCGCATACAAGTGAAAGGGAGAAAAACTGCAGTTTTTTAAGAAAATCCTTGTATGTTAGAAACAAGAGGGTCTAGCAACATGGTTAGTATGGTGAATTCAGTTTCCTCTTTAAAGGAATACTGCCTAGCCCTCAGTGTTTCCTGGATCAGCAACATCACCTTTCTGCTGAATCTCCCTTTTCAGGTGAATGGGAGAAGCACCGTAGCTCTTGTAAGAGAAGCATTAATGCACCTTGTTAAGCATGGTGAACTGAGTTAGCTTTTGAAAGAAACGCTGCCCAACTGTCAGCGTTTTCATGGATGAAGATCTTCAACATTGTGCTAAATCACCGCATACAAGTAAATGGGAGAAAAACTGCAGGTTTCTAAGAGAATCTTTAATGTTAGGAAAAAGAGGGTCGAGCAACAGGGTTAACATTTTGAAGTCAGTTTCCTCTTCAAGGGACTACTGCATAACTCTGAGTGTTTTCCTGGATGAGCAACATCACCTTTCTGCTGAATCACCGCATTCAAGTGAAAGGGAGAAGCACTGCAGCTCTTGCAAGAGAAGCATTAATGTTACAAGCAACAGGGCCTTGCACCTTGTTAAGCATGGTGAACTGAGTTAGCTTTTGAAAGGAATGCAGCCCAACTGTCAGCATTTTCATGGGTGAGGATCTTCAACTTTGTGCAAAATCACCACCTACAGGTAAATGGGAGAAAGATTCCAGGTTTGTAAGAGAATCTTTAATGTTAGACAAAAGAGGGTCTAGCAACCTGGTTAGTATTGTGAATTCATTTTGCTCTTTAAAGGAATTCTGCCTACTTCTCACTGTTTTCCTGGATGAGAAACATCACCTTTGTGCTGAATCACCGCATTCAAGTGAAAGGGAGAAGCACTGTAGCTCTTGTAAGAGAAGGATTAATGTTACAAGCAAGAGGGTCTTGCACTTTGTTAAGCATGGTGAACTGTGTTAGTTTTTGAAAGGAACGCTGCCTAACCTTCAGCCTTTTCATGGTTGAGAAACATAACCTTTGTGGAAAATCACCGCATACAAGTGAATGGGAGAAAAACTGCAGTTTTTTAAGAGAATCTTTTTATGTTAAAAACAAGAGGGTCTAGCAACATGGTTAGTATGGTGAATTCAGTTTGCTCTTTAAAGGAGTACTGCCTACCTCTCAGTGTTTCCTGGATCAGCAACATAACTTTTGCTGAATCTCCCCATTCAAGTGAAAGGGAGAAGCACTGCAACTCTTGCAAGAGAAGCATTAATGTTACAAGGAACAGGGCCTTGCACCTTGTTAAGCAGTTTGAACTGAGTTAGCTTTTGAAAGGAATGCTGCCCAACTGTCAGCATTTTCATGGGTGAGGATCTTCAACTTTGTGCAAAATCACCACATACAAGTAAACGGGAGAAAAACTGCAAGTTTGTAATAGAATCTTTAATGTTAGACAAAAGAGGATCAAGCAACCTGGTTAGTATTGTGAATTCATTTTGCTCTTTAAAGGAATTCTGCCTACTTCTCACCGTTTCCCTGGATGAGCAACATAACCTTTGTGCTGAATCACCGCTTTCAAGTGAAAGGGAAAAGCACTGTAGCTCTTGTAAGAGAAGGATTAATTTGACAAGCAAGACGGTCTTGCACCTTGTTAAGCATGGTGAACTGTGTTAGATTTTGAAAGGAATGCTGCCTAACCTTCAGCCTTTTCATGGGTGAGGAACATAAACTTTGTGCAACATCACCGCATACAAGTGAATGGGAGAAAAAGTGCAGTTTTTTAAGAGAATCGTTTTATGTTAGAAACAAGAGGGTCTAGCAACATGGTTAGTATGGTGAATTCAGTTTGCTCTTTAAAGGAGTACTGCCTAGCTCTCAGGGTTTCCTGGATCAGCAAAATAACCTTTCTGCTGAATCTCCCCATTCAAGTGAAAGGGAGAAGCACTGCAGCTCTTGCAAGAGAAGCATTAATGTTACAAGCAACAGGGCCTTGCACCTTGTTAAGCATGGTGAACTGAGTTAGCTTTTGAAAGGAATGCAGCCCAACTGTCAGCATTTTCATGGGTGAGGATCTTCAACTTTGTGCAAAATCACCACCTACAGGTAAATGGGAGAAAGATTCCAGGTTTGTAAGAGAATCTTTAATGTTAGACAAAAGAGGGTCTAGCAACCTGGTTAGTATTGTGAATTCATTTTGCTCTTTAAAGGAATTCTGCCTACTTCTCACTGTTTTCCTGGAAGAGAAACATCCCCTTTGTGCTGAATCACCGCATTCAAGTGAAAGGGAGAAGCACTGTAGCTCTTGTAAGAGAAGGATTAATTTTACAAGCAAGAGGGTCGTGCACTTTGTTAAGCATGGTGAACTGTGTTAGTTTTTGAAAGGAACGCTGCCTAACCTTCAGCCTTTTCATGGTTGAGAAACATAACCTTTGTGCAAAATCACCGCATACAAGTGAAAGGGAGAAAAACTGCAGTTTTTTAAGAAAATCCTTGTATGTTAGAAACAAGAGGGTCTAGCAACATGGTTAGTATGGTGAATTCAGTTTCCTCTTTAAAGGAATACTGCCTAGCCCTCAGTGTTTCCTGGATCAGCAACATCACCTTTCTGCTGAATCTCCCTTTTCAGGTGAATGGGAGAAGCACCGTAGCTCTTGTAAGAGAAGCATTAATGCACCTTGTTAAGCATGGTGAACTGAGTTAGCTTTTGAAAGAAACGCTGCCCAACTGTCAGCGTTTTCATGGATGAAGATCTTCAACATTGTGCTAAATCACCGCATACAAGTAAATGGGAGAAAAACTGCAGGTTTCTAAGAGAATCTTTAATGTTAGGAAAAAGAGGGTCGAGCAACAGGGTTAACATTTTGAAGTCAGTTTCCTCTTCAAGGGACTACTGCATAACTCTGAGTGTTTTCCTGGATGAGCAACATCACCTTTCTGCTGAATCACCCCATTCAAGTGAAAGGGAGAAGCACTGCAGCTCTTGCAAGAGAAGCATTAATGTTACAAGCAACAGGGCCTTGCACCTTGTTAAGCATGGTGAACTGAGTTAGCTTTTGAAAGGAATGCAGCCCAACTGTCAGCATTTTCATGGGTGAGGATCTTCAACTTTGTGCAAAATCACCACCTACAGGTAAATGGGAGAAAGATTCCAGGTTTGTAAGAGAATCTTTAATGTTAGACAAAAGAGGGTCTAGCAACCTGGTTAGTATTGTGAATTCATTTTGCTCTTTAAAGGAATTCTGCCTACTTCTCACTGTTTTCCTGGATGAGAAACATCACCTTTGTGCTGAATCACCGCATTCAAGTGAAAGGGAGAAGCACTGTAGCTCTTGTAAGAGAAGGATTAATGTTACAAGCAAGAGGGTCTTGCACTTTGTTAAGCATGGTGAACTGTGTTAGTTTTTGAAAGGAACGCTGCCTAACCTTCAGCCTTTTCATGGTTGAGAAACATAACTTTTGTGGAAAATCACCGCATACAAGTGAATGGGAGAAAAACTGCAGTTTTTTAAGAGAATCTTTTTATGTTAAAAACAAGAGGATCTAGCAACATGGTTAGTATGGTGAATTCAGTTTGCTCTTTAAAGGAGTACTGCCTAGCTCTCAGGGTTTCCTGGATCAGCAACATAACCTTTCTGCTGAATCTCCCTATTCAAGTGAAAGGGAGAAGCACTGCAACTCTTGCAAGAGAAGCATTAATGTTACAAGTAACAGGGCCTTGCACCTTGTTAAGCAGTTTGAACTGAGTTAGCTTTTGAAAGGAATGCTGCCCAACTGTCAGCATTTTCATGGGTGAGGATCTTCAACTTTGTGCAAAATCACCACATACAAGTAAATGGGAGAATAACTGCAAATTTGTAATAGAGTCTTTAATTGTAGACAAAAGAGGGTCTAGCAACCTGGTTCGTATTGTGAATTCATTTTGCTCTTTAAAGGAATTCTGCCTACTTCTCACTGTTTTCCTGGAAGAGAAACATCACCTTTGTGCTGAATCACCGCATTCAAGTGAAAGGGAGAAGCACTGTAGCTCTTGTAAGAGAAGGATTAATTTTACAAGCAAGAGGGTCGTGCACTTTGTTAAGCATGGTGAACTGTGTTAGTTTTTGAAAGGAACGCTGCCTAACCTTCAGCCTTTTCATGGTTGAGAAACATAACCTTTGTGCAAAATCACCGCATACAAGTGAAAGGGAGAAAAACTGCAGTTTTTTAAGAAAATCCTTGTATGTTAGAAACAAGAGGGTCTAGCAACATGGTTAGTATGGTGAATTCAGTTTCCTCTTTAAAGGAATACTGCCTAGCCCTCAGTGTTTCCTGGATCAGCAACATCACCTTTCTGCTGAATCTCCCTTTTCAGGTGAATGGGAGAAGCACCGTAGCTCTTGTAAGAGAAGCATTAATGCACCTTGTTAAGCATGGTGAACTGAGTTAGCTTTTGAAAGAAACGCTGCCCAACTGTCAGCGTTTTCATGGATGAAGATCTTCAACATTGTGCTAAATCACCGCATACAAGTAAATGGGAGAAAAACTGCAGGTTTCTAAGAGAATCTTTAATGTTAGGAAAAAGAGGGTCGAGCAACAGGGTTAACATTTTGAAGTCAGTTTCCTCTTCAAGGGACTACTGCATAACTCTGAGTGTTTTCCTGGATGAGCAACATCACCTTTCTGCTGAATCACCGCATTCAAGTGAAAGGGAGAAGCACTGCAGCTCTTGCAAGAGAAGCATTAATGTTACAAGCAACAGGGCCTTACACCTTGTTAAGCATGGTGAACTGAGTTAGCTTTTGAAAGGAATGCAGCCCAACTGTCAGCATTTTCATGGGTGAGGATCTTCAACTTTGTGCAAAATCACCACCTACAGGTAAATGGGAGAAAGATTCCAGGTTTGTAAGAGAATCTTTAATGTTAGACAAAAGAGGGTCTAGCAACCTGGTTAGTATTGTGAATTCATTTTGCTCTTTAAAGGAATTCTGCCTACTTCTCACTGTTTTCCTGGATGAGAAACATCACCTTTGTGCTGAATCACCGCATTCAAGTGAAAGGGAGAAGCACTGTAGCTCTTGTAAGAGAAGGATTAATGTTACAAGCAAGAGGGTCTTGCACTTTGTTAAGCATGGTGAACTGTGTTAGTTTTTGAAAGGAACGCTGCCTAACCTTCAGCCTTTTCATGGTTGAGAAACATAACTTTTGTGGAAAATCACCGCATACAAGTGAATGGGAGAAAAACTGCAGTTTTTTAAGAGAATCTTTTTATGTTAAAAACAAGAGGATCTAGCAACATGGTTAGTATGGTGAATTCAGTTTGCTCTTTAAAGGAGTACTGCCTAGCTCTCAGGGTTTCCTGGATCAGCAACATAACCTTTCTGCTGAATCTCCCCATTCAAGTGAAAGGGAGAAGCACTGCAACTCTTGCAAGAGAAGCATTAATGTTACAAGTAACAGGGCCTTGCACCTTGTTAAGCAGTTTGAACTGAGTTAGCTTTTGAAAGGAATGCTGCCCAACTGTCAGCATTTTCATGGGTGAGGATCTTCAACTTTGTGCAAAATCACCACATACAAGTAAATGGGAGAATAACTGCAAATTTGTAATAGAGTCTTTAATTGTAGACAAAAGAGGGTCTAGCAACCTGGTTCGTATTGTGAATTCATTTTGCTCTTTAAAGGAATTCTGCCTACTTCTCACTGTTTTCCTGGAAGAGAAACATCACCTTTGTGCTGAATCACCGCATTCAAGTGAAAGGGAGAAGCACTGTAGCTCTTGTAAGAGAAGGATTAATTTTACAAGCAAGAGGGTCGTGCACTTTGTTAAGCATGGTGAACTGTGTTAGTTTTTGAAAGGAACGCTGCCTAACCTTCAGCCTTTTCATGGTTGAGAAACATAACCTTTGTGCAAAATCACCGCATACAAGTGAAAGGGAGAAAAACTGCAGTTTTTTAAGAAAATCCTTGTATGTTAGAAACAAGAGGGTCTAGCAACATGGTTAGTATGGTGAATTCAGTTTCCTCTTTAAAGGAATACTGCCTAGCCCTCAGTGTTTCCTGGATCAGCAACATCACCTTTCTGCTGAATCTCCCTTTTCAGGTGAATGGGAGAAGCACCGTAGCTCTTGTAAGAGAAGCATTAATGCACCTTGTTAAGCATGGTGAACTGAGTTAGCTTTTGAAAGAAACGCTGCCCAACTGTCAGCGTTTTCATGGATGAAGATCTTCAACATTGTGCTAAATCACCGCATACAAGTAAATGGGAGAAAAACTGCAGGTTTCTAAGAGAATCTTTAATGTTAGGAAAAAGAGGGTCGAGCAACAGGGTTAACATTTTGAAGTCAGTTTCCTCTTCAAGGGACTACTGCATAACTCTGAGTGTTTTCCTGGATGAGCAACATCACCTTTCTGCTGAATCACCGCATTCAAGTGAAAGGGAGAAGCACTGCAGCTCTTGCAAGAGAAGCATTAATGTTACAAGCAACAGGGCCTTGCACCTTGTTAAGCATGGTGAACTGAGTTAGCTTTTGAAAGGAATGCAGCCCAACTGTCAGCATTTTCATGGGTGAGGATCTTCAACTTTGTGCAAAATCACCACCTACAGGTAAATGGGAGAAAGATTCCAGGTTTGTAAGAGAATCTTTAATGTTAGACAAAAGAGGGTCTAGCAACCTGGTTAGTATTGTGAATTCATTTTGCTCTTTAAAGGAATTCTGCCTACTTCTCACTGTTTTCCTGGATGAGAAACATCACCTTTGTGCTGAATCACCGCATTCAAGTGAAAGGGAGAAGCACTGTAGCTCTTGTAAGAGAAGGATTAATGTTACAAGCAAGAGGGTCTTGCACTTTGTTAAGCATGGTGAACTGTGTTAGTTTTTGAAAGGAACGCTGCCTAACCTTCAGCCTTTTCATGGTTGAGAAACATAACTTTTGTGGAAAATCACCGCATACAAGTGAATGGGAGAAAAACTGCAGTTTTTTAAGAGAATCTTTTTATGTTAAAAACAAGAGGATCTAGCAACATGGTTAGTATGGTGAATTCAGTTTGCTCTTTAAAGGAGTACTGCCTAGCTCTCAGGGTTTCCTGGATCAGCAACATAACCTTTCTGCTGAATCTCCCCATTCAAGTGAAAGGGAGAAGCACTGCAACTCTTGCAAGAGAAGCATTAATGTTACAAGTAACAGGGCCTTGCACCTTGTTAAGCAGTTTGAACTGAGTTAGCTTTTGAAAGGAATGCTGCCCAACTGTCAGCATTTTCATGGGTGAGGATCTTCAACTTTGTGCAAAATCACCACATACAAGTAAATGGGAGAATAACTGCAAATTTGTAATAGAGTCTTTAATTGTAGACAAAAGAGGGTCTAGCAACCTGGTTCGTATTGTGAATTCATTTTGCTCTTTAAAGGAATTCTGCCTACTTCTCACTGTTTTCCTGGAAGAGAAACATCACCTTTGTGCTGAATCACCGCATTCAAGTGAAAGGGAGAAGCTCTGTAGCTCTTGTAAGAGAAGGATTAATTTTACAAGCAAGAGGGTCGTGCACTTTGTTAAGCATGGTGAACTGTGTTAGTTTTTGAAAGGAACGCTGCCTAACCTTCAGCCTTTTCATGGTTGAGAAACATAACCTTTGTGCAAAATCACCGCATACAAGTGAAAGGGAGAAAAAGTGCAGTTTTTTAAGAAAATCCTTGTATGTTAGAAACAAGAGGGTCTAGCAACATGGTTAGTATGGTGAATTCAGTTTCCTCTTTAAAGGAATACTGCCTAGCCCTCAGTGTTTCCTGGATCAGCAACATCACCTTTCTGCTGAATCTCCCTTTTCAGGTGAATGGGAGAAGCACCGTAGCTCTTGTAAGAGAAGCATTAATGCACCTTGTTAAGCATGGTGAACTGAGTTAGCTTTTGAAAGAAACGCTGCCCAACTGTCAGCGTTTTCATGGATGAAGATCTTCAACATTGTGCTAAATCACCGCATACAAGTAAATGGGAGAAAAACTGCAGGTTTCTAAGAGAATCTTTAATGTTAGGAAAAAGAGGGTCGAGCAACAGGGTTAACATTTTGAAGTCAGTTTCCTCTTCAAGGGACTACTGCATAACTCTGAGTGTTTTCCTGGATGAGCAACATCACCTTTCTGCTGAATCACCCCATTCAAGTGAAAGGGAGAAGCACTGCAGCTCTTGCAAGAGAAGCATTAATGTTACAAGCAACAGGGCCTTGCACCTTGTTAAGCATGGTGAACTGAGTTAGCTTTTGAAAGGAATGCAGCCCAACTGTCAGCATTTTCATGGGTGAGGATCTTCAACTTTGTGCAAAATCACCACCTACAGATAAATGGGAGAAAGATTCCAGGTTTGTAAGAGAATCTTTAATGTTAGACAAAAGAGGGTCTAGCAACCTGGTTAGTATTGTGAATTCATTTTGCTCTTTAAAGGAATTCTGCCTACTTCTCACTGTTTTCCTGGATGAGAAACATCACCTTTGTGCTGAATCACCGCATTCAAGTGAAAGGGAGAAGCACTGTAGCTCTTGTAAGAGAAGGATTAATGTTACAAGCAAGAGGGTCTTGCACTTTGTTAAGCATGGTGAACTGTGTTAGTTTTTGAAAGGAACGCTGCCTAACCTTCAGCCTTTTCATGGTTGAGAAACATAACTTTTGTGGAAAATCACCGCATACAAGTGAATGGGAGAAAAACTGCAGTTTTTTAAGAGAATCTTTTTATGTTAAAAACAAGAGGATCTAGCAACATGGTTAGTATGGTGAATTCAGTTTGCTCTTTAAAGGAGTACTGCCTAGCTCTCAGGGTTTCCTGGATCAGCAACATAACCTTTCTGCTGAATCTCCCCATTCAAGTGAAAGGGAGAAGCACTGCAACTCTTGCAAGAGAAGCATTAATGTTACAAGTAACAGGGCCTTGCACCTTGTTAAGCAGTTTGAACTGAGTTAGCTTTTGAAAGGAATGCTGCCCAACTGTCAGCATTTTCATGGGTGAGGATCTTCAACTTTGTGCAAAATCACCACATACAAGTAAATGGGAGAATAACTGCAAATTTGTAATAGAGTCTTTAATTGTAGACAAAAGAGGGTCTAGCAACCTGGTTCGTATTGTGAATTCATTTTGCTCTTTAAAGGAATTCTGCCTACTTCTCACTGTTTTCCTGGAAGAGAAACATCACCTTTGTGCTGAATCACCGCATTCAAGTGAAAGGGAGAAGCACTGTAGCTCTTGTAAGAGAAGGATTAATTTTACAAGCAAGAGGGTCGTGCACTTTGTTAAGCATGGTGAACTGTGTTAGTTTTTGAAAGGAACGCTGCCTAACCTTCAGCCTTTTCATGGTTGAGAAACATAACCTTTGTGCAAAATCACCGCATACAAGTGAAAGGGAGAAAAACTGCAGTTTTTTAAGAAAATCCTTGTATGTTAGAAACAAGAGGGTCTAGCAACATGGTTAGTATGGTGAATTCAGTTTCCTCTTTAAAGGAATACTGCCTAGCCCTCAGTGTTTCCTGGATCAGCAACATCACCTTTCTGCTGAATCTCCCTTTTCAGGTGAATGGGAGAAGCACCGTAGCTCTTGTAAGAGAAGCATTAATGCACCTTGTTAAGCATGGTGAACTGAGTTAGCTTTTGAAAGAAACGCTGCCCAACTGTCAGCGTTTTCATGGATGAAGATCTTCAACATTGTGCTAAATCACCGCATACAAGTAAATGGGAGAAAAACTGCAGGTTTCTAAGAGAATCTTTAATGTTAGGAAAAAGAGGGTCGAGCAACAGGGTTAACATTTTGAAGTCAGTTTCCTCTTCAAGGGACTACTGCATAACTCTGAGTGTTTTCCTGGATGAGCAACATCACCTTTCTGCTGAATCACCCCATTCAAGTGAAAGGGAGAAGCACTGCAGCTCTTGCAAGAGAAGCATTAATGTTACAAGCAACAGGGCCTTGCACCTTGTTAAGCATGGTGAACTGAGTTAGCTTTTGAAAGGAATGCAGCCCAACTGTCAGCATTTTCATGGGTGAGGATCTTCAACTTTGTGCAAAATCACCACCTACAGGTAAATGGGAGAAAGATTCCAGGTTTGTAAGAGAATCTTTAATGTTAGACAAAAGAGGGTCTAGCAACCTGGTTAGTATTGTGAATTCATTTTGCTCTTTAAAGGAATTCTGCCTACTTCTCACTGTTTTCCTGGATGAGAAACATCACCTTTGTGCTGAATCACCGCATTCAAGTGAAAGGGAGAAGCACTGTAGCTCTTGTAAGAGAAGGATTAATGTTACAAGCAAGAGGGTCTTGCACTTTGTTAAGCATGGTGAACTGTGTTAGTTTTTGAAAGGAACGCTGCCTAACCTTCAGCCTTTTCATGGTTGAGAAACATAACCTTTGTGGAAAATCACCGCATACAAGTGAATGGGAGAAAAACTGCAGTTTTTTAAGAGAATCTTTTTATGTTAAAAACAAGAGGGTCTAGCAACATGGTTAGTATGGTGAATTCAGTTTGCTCTTTAAAGGAGTACTGCCTACCTCTCAGTGTTTCCTGGATCAGCAACATAACTTTTGCTGAATCTCCCCATTCAAGTGAAAGGGAGAAGCACTGCAACTCTTGCAAGAGAAGCATTAATGTTACAAGGAACAGGGCCTTGCACCTTGTTAAGCATTTTGAACTGAGTTAGCTTTTGAAAGGAATGCTGCCCAACTGTCAGCATTTTCATGGGTGAGGATCTTCAACTTTGTGCAAAATCACCACATACAAGTAAAGGGGAGAAAAACTGCAAGTTTGTAATAGAATCTTTAATGTTAGACAAAAGAGGATCTAGCAACCTGGTTAGTATTGTGAATTCATTTTGCTCTTTAAAGGAATTCTGCCTACTTCTCACCGTTTCCCTGGATGAGCAACATAACCTTTGTGCTGAATCACCGCATTCAAGTGAAAGGGAAAAGCACTGTAGCTCTTGTAAGAGAAGGATTAATTTGACAAGCAAGACGGTCTTGCACCTTGTTAAGCATGGTGAACTGTGTTAGTTTTTGAAAGGAATGCTGCCTAACCTTCAGCCTTTTCTTGGGTGAGGAACATAAACTTTGTGCAACATCACCGCCTAAAAGTGAATGGGAGAAAAACTGCAGTTTTTTAGGAGAATCCTTTTATGTTAGAAACAAGAGGGTCTAGCAACATGGTTAGTATGGTGAATTCAGTTTGCTCTTTAAAGGAGTACTGCCTACCTCTCAGTGTTTCCTGGATCAGCAACATCACCTTTCTGCTGAATCTCCCCATTCAAGTGAAAGGGAAACGCTGCAGCTCTTATAAGAGAAGCATTCATACTAAAAGCAAGAGGGTCTTGCACCTCGTTAAGCATGGTGAACTGTGTTAGTTTTTGAAAGGAACGCATACTAACCTTCAGCCATTTCATGGGTGAGAAACATAACCTTTGTGCAAAATCACCGCATACAAGTGAAAGGGAGAAAAACTGCAGTTTTTTAAGAAAATCCTTGTATGTTAGAAACAAGAGGGTCTAGCAACATGGTTAGGATGGTGAATTCAGTTTGCTCTTTAAAGGAGTACTGCCTAGCTCTCAGGGTTTCCTGGATCAGCAACATAACCTTTCTGCTGAATCTCCCCATTCAAGTGAAAGGGAGAAGCACTGCAACTCTTGCAAGAGAAGCATTAATGTTACAAGGAACAGGGCCTTGCACCTTGTTAAGCAGTTTGAACTGAGTTAGCTTTTGAAAGGAATGCTGCCCAACTGTCAGCATTTTCATGGGTGAGGATCTTCAACTTTGTGCAAAATCACCACATACAAGTAAACGGGAGAAAAACTGCAAGTTTGTAATAGAATCTTTAATGTTAGACAAAAGAGGATCAAGCAACCTGGTTAGTATTGTGAATTCATTTTGCTCTTTAAAGGAATTCTGCCTACTTCTCACCGTTACCCTGGATGAGCAACATAACCTTTGTGCTGAATCACCGCTTTCAAGTGAAAGGGAAAAGCACTGTAGCTCTTGTAAGAGAAGGATTAATTTGACAAGCAAGACGGTCTTGCACCTTGTTAAGCATGGTGAACTGTGTTAGATTTTGAAAGGAATGCTGCCTAACCTTCAGCCTTTTCATGGGTGAGGAACATAAACTTTGTGCAACATCACCGCATACAAGTGAATGGGAGAAAAACTGCAGTTTTTTAAGAGAATCGTTTTATGTTAGAAACAAGAGGGTCTAGCAACATGGTTAGTATGGTGAATTCAGTTTGCTCTTTAAAGGAGTACTGCCTAGCTCTCAGGGTTTCCTGGATCAGCAACATAACCTTTCTGCTGAATCTCCCCATTCAAGTGAAAGGGAGAAGCACTGCAGCTCTTGCAAGAGAAGCATTAATGTTACAAGCAACAGGGCCTTGCACCTTGTTAAGCATGGTGAACTGAGTTAGCTTTTGAAAGGAATGCAGCCCAACTGTCAGCATTTTCATGGGTGAGGATCTTCAACTTTGTGCAAAATCACCACCTACAGGTAAATGGGAGAAAGATTCCAGGTTTGTAAGAGAATCTTTAATGTTAGACAAAAGAGGGTCTAGCAACCTGGTTAGTATTGTGAATTCATTTTGCTCTTTAAAGGAATTCTGCCTACTTCTCACTGTTTTCCTGGATGAGAAACATCACCTTTGTGCTGAATCACCGCATTCAAGTGAAAGGGAGAAGCACTGTAGCTCTTGTAAGAGAAGGATTAATGTTACAAGCAAGAGGGTCTTGCACTTTGTTAAGCATGGTGAACTGTGTTAGTTTTTGAAAGGAACGCTGCCTAACCTTCAGCCTTTTCATGGTTGAGAAACATAACTTTTGTGGAAAATCACCGCATACAAGTGAATGGGAGAAAAACTGCAGTTTTTTAAGAGAATCTTTTTATGTTAAAAACAAGAGGATCTAGCAACATGGTTAGTATGGTGAATTCAGTTTGCTCTTTAAAGGAGTACTGCCTAGCTCTCAGGGTTTCCTGGATCAGCAACATAACCTTTCTGCTGAATCTCCCCATTCAAGTGAAAGGGAGAAGCACTGCAACTCTTGCAAGAGAAGCATTAATGTTACAAGTAACAGGGCCTTGCACCTTGTTAAGCAGTTTGAACTGAGTTAGCTTTTGAAAGGAATGCTGCCCAACTGTCAGCATTTTCATGGGTGAGGATCTTCAACTTTGTGCAAAATCACCACATACAAGTAAATGGGAGAATAACTGCAAATTTGTAATAGAGTCTTTAATTGTAGACAAAAGAGGGTCTAGCAACCTGGTTCGTATTGTGAATTCATTTTGCTCTTTAAAGGAATTCTGCCTACTTCTCACTGTTTTCCTGGAAGAGAAACATCACCTTTGTGCTGAATCACCGCATTCAAGTGAAAGGGAGAAGCACTGTAGCTCTTGTAAGAGAAGGATTAATTTTACAAGCAAGAGGGTCGTGCACTTTGTTAAGCATGGTGAACTGTGTTAGTTTTTGAAAGGAACGCTGCCTAACCTTCAGCCTTTTCATGGTTGAGAAACATAACCTTTGTGCAAAATCACTGCATACAAGTGAAAGGGAGAAAAACTGCAGTTTTTTAAGAAAATCCTTGTATGTTAGAAACAAGAGGGTCTAGCAACATGGTTAGTATGGTGAATTCAGTTTCCTCTTTAAAGGAATACTGCCTAGCCCTCAGTGTTTCCTGGATCAGCAACATCACCTTTCTGCTGAATCTCCCTTTTCAGGTGAATGGGAGAAGCACCGTAGCTCTTGTAAGAGAAGCATTAATGCACCTTGTTAAGCATGGTGAACTGAGTTAGCTTTTGAAAGAAACGCTGCCCAACTGTCAGCGTTTTCATGGATGAAGATCTTCAACATTGTGCTAAATCACCGCATACAAGTAAATGGGAGAAAAACTGCAGGTTTCTAAGAGAATCTTTAATGTTAGGAAAAAGAGGGTCGAGCAACAGGGTTAACATTTTGAAGTCAGTTTCCTCTTCAAGGGACTACTGCATAACTCTGAGTGTTTTCCTGGATGAGCAACATCACCTTTCTGCTGAATCACCCCATTCAAGTGAAAGGGAGAAGCACTGCAGCTCTTGCAAGAGAAGCATTAATGTTACAAGCAACAGGGCCTTGCACCTTGTTAAGCATGGTGAACTGAGTTAGCTTTTGAAAGGAATGCAGCCCAACTGTCAGCATTTTCATGGGTGAGGATCTTCAACTTTGTGCAAAATCACCACCTACAGGTAAATGGGAGAAAGATTCCAGGTTTGTAAGAGAATCTTTAATGTTAGACAAAAGAGGGTCTAGCAACCTGGTTAGTATTGTGAATTCATTTTGCTCTTTAAAGGAATTCTGCCTACTTCTCACTGTTTTCCTGGATGAGAAACATCACCTTTGTGCTGAATCACCGCATTCAAGTGAAAGGGAGAAGCACTGTAGCTCTTGTAAGAGAAGGATTAATGTTACAAGCAAGAGGGTCTTGCACTTTGTTAAGCATGGTGAACTGTGTTAGTTTTTGAAAGGAACGCTGCCTAACCTTCAGCCTTTTCATGGTTGAGAAACATAACTTTTGTGGAAAATCACCGCATACAAGTGAATGGGAGAAAAACTGCAGTTTTTTAAGAGAATCTTTTTATGTTAAAAACAAGAGGATCTAGCAACATGGTTAGTATGGTGAATTCAGTTTGCTCTTTAAAGGAGTACTGCCTAGCTCTCAGGGTTTCCTGGATCAGCAACATAACCTTTCTGCTGAATCTCCCCATTCAAGTGAAAGGGAGAAGCACTGCAACTCTTGCAAGAGAAGCATTAATGTTACAAGTAACAGGGCCTTGCACCTTGTTAAGCAGTTTGAACTGAGTTAGCTTTTGAAAGGAATGCTGCCCAACTGTCAGCATTTTCATGGGTGAGGATCTTCAACTTTGTGCAAAATCACCACATACAAGTAAATGGGAGAATAACTGCAAATTTGTAATAGAGTCTTTAATTGTAGACAAAAGAGGGTCTAGCAACCTGGTTCGTATTGTGAATTCATTTTGCTCTTTAAAGGAATTCTGCCTACTTCTCACTGTTTTCCTGGAAGAGAAACATCACCTTTGTGCTGAATCACCGCATTCAAGTGAAAGGGAGAAGCACTGTAGCTCTTGTAAGAGAAGGATTAATTTTACAAGCAAGAGGGTCGTGCACTTTGTTAAGCATGGTGAACTGTGTTAGTTTTTGAAAGGAACGCTGCCTAACCTTCAGCCTTTTCATGGTTGAGAAACATAACCTTTGTGCAAAATCACCGCATACAAGTGAAAGGGAGAAAAACTGCAGTTTTTTAAGAAAATCCTTGTATGTTAGAAACAAGAGGGTCTAGCAACATGGTTAGTATGGTGAATTCAGTTTCCTCTTTAAAGGAATACTGCCTAGCCCTCAGTGTTTCCTGGATCAGCAACATCACCTTTCTGCTGAATCTCCCTTTTCAGGTGAATGGGAGAAGCACCGTAGCTCTTGTAAGAGAAGCATTAATGCACCTTGTTAAGCATGGTGAACTGAGTTAGCTTTTGAAAGAAACGCTGCCCAACTGTCAGCGTTTTCATGGATGAAGATCTTCAACATTGTGCTAAATCACCGCATACAAGTAAATGGGAGAAAAACTGCAGGTTTCTAAGAGAATCTTTAATGTTAGGAAAAAGAGGGTCGAGCAACAGGGTTAACATTTTGAAGTCAGTTTCCTCTTCAAGGGACTACTGCATAACTCTGAGTGTTTTCCTGGATGAGCAACATCACCTTTCTGCTGAATCACCGCATTCAAGTGAAAGGGAGAAGCACTGCAGCTCTTGCAAGAGAAGCATTAATGTTACAAGCAACAGGGCCTTACACCTTGTTAAGCATGGTGAACTGAGTTAGCTTTTGAAAGGAATGCAGCCCAACTGTCAGCATTTTCATGGGTGAGGATCTTCAACTTTGTGCAAAATCACCACCTACAGGTAAATGGGAGAAAGATTCCAGGTTTGTAAGAGAATCTTTAATGTTAGACAAAAGAGGGTCTAGCAACCTGGTTAGTATTGTGAATTCATTTTGCTCTTTAAAGGAATTCTGCCTACTTCTCACTGTTTTCCTGGATGAGAAACATCACCTTTGTGCTGAATCACCGCATTCAAGTGAAAGGGAGAAGCACTGTAGCTCTTGTAAGAGAAGGATTAATGTTACAAGCAAGAGGGTCTTGCACTTTGTTAAGCATGGTGAACTGTGTTAGTTTTTGAAAGGAACGCTGCCTAACCTTCAGCCTTTTCATGGTTGAGAAACATAACTTTTGTGGAAAATCACCGCATACAAGTGAATGGGAGAAAAACTGCAGTTTTTTAAGAGAATCTTTTTATGTTAAAAACAAGAGGATCTAGCAACATGGTTAGTATGGTGAATTCAGTTTGCTCTTTAAAGGAGTACTGCCTAGCTCTCAGGGTTTCCTGGATCAGCAACATAACCTTTCTGCTGAATCTCCCCATTCAAGTGAAAGGGAGAAGCACTGCAACTCTTGCAAGAGAAGCATTAATGTTACAAGTAACAGGGCCTTGCACCTTGTTAAGCAGTTTGAACTGAGTTAGCTTTTGAAAGGAATGCTGCCCAACTGTCAGCATTTTCATGGGTGAGGATCTTCAACTTTGTGCAAAATCACCACATACAAGTAAATGGGAGAATAACTGCAAATTTGTAATAGAGTCTTTAATTGTAGACAAAAGAGGGTCTAGCAACCTGGTTCGTATTGTGAATTCATTTTGCTCTTTAAAGGAATTCTGCCTACTTCTCACTGTTTTCCTGGAAGAGAAACATCACCTTTGTGCTGAATCACCGCATTCAAGTGAAAGGGAGAAGCACTGTAGCTCTTGTAAGAGAAGGATTAATTTTACAAGCAAGAGGGTCGTGCACTTTGTTAAGCATGGTGAACTGTGTTAGTTTTTGAAAGGAACGCTGCCTAACCTTCAGCCTTTTCATGGTTGAGAAACATAACCTTTGTGCAAAATCACCGCATACAAGTGAAAGGGAGAAAAACTGCAGTTTTTTAAGAAAATCCTTGTATGTTAGAAACAAGAGGGTCTAGCAACATGGTTAGTATGGTGAATTCAGTTTCCTCTTTAAAGGAATACTGCCTAGCCCTCAGTGTTTCCTGGATCAGCAACATCACCTTTCTGCTGAATCTCCCTTTTCAGGTGAATGGGAGAAGCACCGTAGCTCTTGTAAGAGAAGCATTAATGCACCTTGTTAAGCATGGTGAACTGAGTTAGCTTTTGAAAGAAACGCTGCCCAACTGTCAGCGTTTTCATGGATGAAGATCTTCAACATTGTGCTAAATCACCGCATACAAGTAAATGGGAGAAAAACTGCAGGTTTCTAAGAGAATCTTTAATGTTAGGAAAAAGAGGGTCGAGCAACAGGGTTAACATTTTGAAGTCAGTTTCCTCTTCAAGGGACTACTGCATAACTCTGAGTGTTTTCCTGGATGAGCAACATCACCTTTCTGCTGAATCACCGCATTCAAGTGAAAGGGAGAAGCACTGCAGCTCTTGCAAGAGAAGCATTAATGTTACAAGCAACAGGGCCTTGCACCTTGTTAAGCATGGTGAACTGAGTTAGCTTTTGAAAGGAATGCAGCCCAACTGTCAGCATTTTCATGGGTGAGGATCTTCAACTTTGTGCAAAATCACCACCTACAGGTAAATGGGAGAAAGATTCCAGGTTTGTAAGAGAATCTTTAATGTTAGACAAAAGAGGGTCTAGCAACCTGGTTAGTATTGTGAATTCATTTTGCTCTTTAAAGGAATTCTGCCTACTTCTCACTGTTTTCCTGGATGAGAAACATCACCTTTGTGCTGAATCACCGCATTCAAGTGAAAGGGAGAAGCACTGTAGCTCTTGTAAGAGAAGGATTAATGTTACAAGCAAGAGGGTCTTGCACTTTGTTAAGCATGGTGAACTGTGTTAGTTTTTGAAAGGAACGCTGCCTAACCTTCAGCCTTTTCATGGTTGAGAAACATAACTTTTGTGGAAAATCACCGCATACAAGTGAATGGGAGAAAAACTGCAGTTTTTTAAGAGAATCTTTTTATGTTAAAAACAAGAGGATCTAGCAACATGGTTAGTATGGTGAATTCAGTTTGCTCTTTAAAGGAGTACTGCCTAGCTCTCAGGGTTTCCTGGATCAGCAACATAACCTTTCTGCTGAATCTCCCCATTCAAGTGAAAGGGAGAAGCACTGCAACTCTTGCAAGAGAAGCATTAATGTTACAAGTAACAGGGCCTTGCACCTTGTTAAGCAGTTTGAACTGAGTTAGCTTTTGAAAGGAATGCTGCCCAACTGTCAGCATTTTCATGGGTGAGGATCTTCAACTTTGTGCAAAATCACCACATACAAGTAAATGGGAGAATAACTGCAAATTTGTAATAGAGTCTTTAATTGTAGACAAAAGAGGGTCTAGCAACCTGGTTCGTATTGTGAATTCATTTTGCTCTTTAAAGGAATTCTGCCTACTTCTCACTGTTTTCCTGGAAGAGAAACATCACCTTTGTGCTGAATCACCGCATTCAAGTGAAAGGGAGAAGCTCTGTAGCTCTTGTAAGAGAAGGATTAATTTTACAAGCAAGAGGGTCGTGCACTTTGTTAAGCATGGTGAACTGTGTTAGTTTTTGAAAGGAACGCTGCCTAACCTTCAGCCTTTTCATGGTTGAGAAACATAACCTTTGTGCAAAATCACCGCATACAAGTGAAAGGGAGAAAAAGTGCAGTTTTTTAAGAAAAACCTTGTATGTTAGAAACAAGAGGGTCTAGCAACATGGTTAGTATGGTGAATTCAGTTTCCTCTTTAAAGGAATACTGCCTAGCCCTCAGTGTTTCCTGGATCAGCAACATCACCTTTCTGCTGAATCTCCCTTTTCAGGTGAATGGGAGAAGCACCGTAGCTCTTGTAAGAGAAGCATTAATGCACCTTGTTAAGCATGGTGAACTGAGTTAGCTTTTGAAAGAAACGCTGCCCAACTGTCAGCGTTTTCATGGATGAAGATCTTCAACATTGTGCTAAATCACCGCATACAAGTAAATGGGAGAAAAACTGCAGGTTTCTAAGAGAATCTTTAATGTTAGGAAAAAGAGGGTCGAGCAACATGGTTAACATTTTGAAGTCAGTTTCCTCTTCAAGGGACTACTGCATAACTCTGAGTGTTTTCCTGGATGAGCAACATCACCTTTCTGCTGAATCACCCCATTCAAGTGAAAGGGAGAAGCACTGCAGCTCTTGCAAGAGAAGCATTAATGTTACAAGCAACAGGGCCTTGCACCTTGTTAAGCATGGTGAACTGAGTTAGCTTTTGAAAGGAATGCAGCCCAACTGTCAGCATTTTCATGGGTGAGGATCTTCAACTTTGTGCAAAATCACCACCTACAGATAAATGGGAGAAAGATTCCAGGTTTGTAAGAGAATCTTTAATGTTAGACAAAAGAGGGTCTAGCAACCTGGTTAGTATTGTGAATTCATTTTGCTCTTTAAAGGAATTCTGCCTACTTCTCACTGTTTTCCTGGATGAGAAACATCACCTTTGTGCTGAATCACCGCATTCAAGTGAAAGGGAGAAGCACTGTAGCTCTTGTAAGAGAAGGATTAATGTTACAAGCAAGAGGGTCTTGCACTTTGTTAAGCATGGTGAACTGTGTTAGTTTTTGAAAGGAACGCTGCCTAACCTTCAGCCTTTTCATGGTTGAGAAACATAACTTTTGTGGAAAATCACCGCATACAAGTGAATGGGAGAAAAACTGCAGTTTTTTAAGAGAATCTTTTTATGTTAAAAACAAGAGGATCTAGCAACATGGTTAGTATGGTGAATTCAGTTTGCTCTTTAAAGGAGTACTGCCTAGCTCTCAGGGTTTCCTGGATCAGCAACATAACCTTTCTGCTGAATCTCCCCATTCAAGTGAAAGGGAGAAGCACTGCAACTCTTGCAAGAGAAGCATTAATGTTACAAGTAACAGGGCCTTGCACCTTGTTAAGCAGTTTGAACTGAGTTAGCTTTTGAAAGGAATGCTGCCCAACTGTCAGCATTTTCATGGGTGAGGATCTTCAACTTTGTGCAAAATCACCACATACAAGTAAATGGGAGAATAACTGCAAATTTGTAATAGAGTCTTTAATTGTAGACAAAAGAGGGTCTAGCAACCTGGTTCGTATTGTGAATTCATTTTGCTCTTTAAAGGAATTCTGCCTACTTCTCACTGTTTTCCTGGAAGAGAAACATCACCTTTGTGCTGAATCACCGCATTCAAGTGAAAGGGAGAAGCACTGTAGCTCTTGTAAGAGAAGGATTAATTTTACAAGCAAGAGGGTCGTGCACTTTGTTAAGCATGGTGAACTGTGTTAGTTTTTGAAAGGAACGCTGCCTAACCTTCAGCCTTTTCATGGTTGAGAAACATAACCTTTGTGCAAAATCACCGCATACAAGTGAAAGGGAGAAAAACTGCAGTTTTTTAAGAAAATCCTTGTATGTTAGAAACAAGAGGGTCTAGCAACATGGTTAGTATGGTGAATTCAGTTTCCTCTTTAAAGGAATACTGCCTAGCCCTCAGTGTTTCCTGGATCAGCAACATCACCTTTCTGCTGAATCTCCCTTTTCAGGTGAATGGGAGAAGCACCGTAGCTCTTGTAAGAGAAGCATTAATGCACCTTGTTAAGCATGGTGAACTGAGTTAGCTTTTGAAAGAAACGCTGCCCAACTGTCAGCGTTTTCATGGATGAAGATCTTCAACATTGTGCTAAATCACCGCATACAAGTAAATGGGAGAAAAACTGCAGGTTTCTAAGAGAATCTTTAATGTTAGGAAAAAGAGGGTCGAGCAACAGGGTTAACATTTTGAAGTCAGTTTCCTCTTCAAGGGACTACTGCATAACTCTGAGTGTTTTCCTGGATGAGCAACATCACCTTTCTGCTGAATCACCGCATTCAAGTGAAAGGGAGAAGCACTGCAGCTCTTGCAAGAGAAGCATTAATGTTACAAGCAACAGGGCCTTACACCTTGTTAAGCATGGTGAACTGAGTTAGCTTTTGAAAGGAATGCAGCCCAACTGTCAGCATTTTCATGGGTGAGGATCTTCAACTTTGTGCAAAATCACCACCTACAGGTAAATGGGAGAAAGATTCCAGGTTTGTAAGAGAATCTTTAATGTTAGACAAAAGAGGGTCTAGCAACCTGGTTAGTATTGTGAATTCATTTTGCTCTTTAAAGGAATTCTGCCTACTTCTCACTGTTTTCCTGGATGAGAAACATCACCTTTGTGCTGAATCACCGCATTCAAGTGAAAGGGAGAAGCACTGTAGCTCTTGTAAGAGAAGGATTAATGTTACAAGCAAGAGGGTCTTGCACTTTGTTAAGCATGGTGAACTGTGTTAGTTTTTGAAAGGAACGCTGCCTAACCTTCAGCCTTTTCATGGTTGAGAAACATAACTTTTGTGGAAAATCACCGCATACAAGTGAATGGGAGAAAAACTGCAGTTTTTTAAGAGAATCTTTTTATGTTAAAAACAAGAGGATCTAGCAACATGGTTAGTATGGTGAATTCAGTTTGCTCTTTAAAGGAGTACTGCCTAGCTCTCAGGGTTTCCTGGATCAGCAACATAACCTTTCTGCTGAATCTCCCCATTCAAGTGAAAGGGAGAAGCACTGCAACTCTTGCAAGAGAAGCATTAATGTTACAAGTAACAGGGCCTTGCACCTTGTTAAGCAGTTTGAACTGAGTTAGCTTTTGAAAGGAATGCTGCCCAACTGTCAGCATTTTCATGGGTGAGGATCTTCAACTTTGTGCAAAATCACCACATACAAGTAAATGGGAGAATAACTGCAAATTTGTAATAGAGTCTTTAATTGTAGACAAAAGAGGGTCTAGCAACCTGGTTCGTATTGTGAATTCATTTTGCTCTTTAAAGGAATTCTGCCTACTTCTCACTGTTTTCCTGGAAGAGAAACATCACCTTTGTGCTGAATCACCGCATTCAAGTGAAAGGGAGAAGCACTGTAGCTCTTGTAAGAGAAGGATTAATTTTACAAGCAAGAGGGTCGTGCACTTTGTTAAGCATGGTGAACTGTGTTAGTTTTTGAAAGGAACGCTGCCTAACCTTCAGCCTTTTCATGGTTGAGAAACATAACCTTTGTGCAAAATCACCGCATACAAGTGAAAGGGAGAAAAACTGCAGTTTTTTAAGAAAATCCTTGTATGTTAGAAACAAGAGGGTCTAGCAACATGGTTAGTATGGTGAATTCAGTTTCCTCTTTAAAGGAATACTGCCTAGCCCTCAGTGTTTCCTGGATCAGCAACATCACCTTTCTGCTGAATCTCCCTTTTCAGGTGAATGGGAGAAGCACCGTAGCTCTTGTAAGAGAAGCATTAATGCACCTTGTTAAGCATGGTGAACTGAGTTAGCTTTTGAAAGAAACGCTGCCCAACTGTCAGCGTTTTCATGGATGAAGATCTTCAACATTGTGCTAAATCACCGCATACAAGTAAATGGGAGAAAAACTGCAGGTTTCTAAGAGAATCTTTAATGTTAGGAAAAAGAGGGTCGAGCAACAGGGTTAACATTTTGAAGTCAGTTTCCTCTTCAAGGGACTACTGCATAACTCTGAGTGTTTTCCTGGATGAGCAACATCACCTTTCTGCTGAATCACCCCATTCAAGTGAAAGGGAGAAGCACTGCAGCTCTTGCAAGAGAAGCATTAATGTTACAAGCAACAGGGCCTTGCACCTTGTTAAGCATGGTGAACTGAGTTAGCTTTTGAAAGGAATGCAGCCCAACTGTCAGCATTTTCATGGGTGAGGATCTTCAACTTTGTGCAAAATCACCACCTACAGGTAAATGGGAGAAAGATTCCAGGTTTGTAAGAGAATCTTTAATGTTAGACAAAAGAGGGTCTAGCAACCTGGTTAGTATTGTGAATTCATTTTGCTCTTTAAAGGAATTCTGCCTACTTCTCACTGTTTTCCTGGATGAGAAACATCACCTTTGTGCTGAATCACCGCATTCAAGTGAAAGGGAGAAGCACTGTAGCTCTTGTAAGAGAAGGATTAATGTTACAAGCAAGAGGGTCTTGCACTTTGTTAAGCATGGTGAACTGTGTTAGTTTTTGAAAGGAACGCTGCCTAACCTTCAGCCTTTTCATGGTTGAGAAACATAACTTTTGTGGAAAATCACCGCATACAAGTGAATGGGAGAAAAACTGCAGTTTTTTAAGAGAATCTTTTTATGTTAAAAACAAGAGGATCTAGCAACATGGTTAGTATGGTGAATTCAGTTTGCTCTTTAAAGGAGTACTGCCTAGCTCTCAGGGTTTCCTGGATCAGCAACATAACCTTTCTGCTGAATCTCCCCATTCAAGTGAAAGGGAGAAGCACTGCAACTCTTGCAAGAGAAGCATTAATGTTACAAGTAACAGGGCCTTGCACCTTGTTAAGCAGTTTGAACTGAGTTAGCTTTTGAAAGGAATGCTGCCCAACTGTCAGCATTTTCATGGGTGAGGATCTTCAACTTTGTGCAAAATCACCACATACAAGTAAATGGGAGAATAACTGCAAATTTGTAATAGAGTCTTTAATTGTAGACAAAAGAGGGTCTAGCAACCTGGTTCGTATTGTGAATTCATTTTGCTCTTTAAAGGAATTCTGCCTACTTCTCACTGTTTTCCTGGAAGAGAAACATCACCTTTGTGCTGAATCACCGCATTCAAGTGAAAGGGAGAAGCTCTGTAGCTCTTGTAAGAGAAGGATTAATTTTACAAGCAAGAGGGTCGTGCACTTTGTTAAGCATGGTGAACTGTGTTAGTTTTTGAAAGGAACGCTGCCTAACCTTCAGCCTTTTCATGGTTGAGAAACATAACCTTTGTGCAAAATCACCGCATACAAGTGAAAGGGAGAAAAAGTGCAGTTTTTTAAGAAAATCCTTGTATGTTAGAAACAAGAGGGTCTAGCAACATGGTTAGTATGGTGAATTCAGTTTCCTCTTTAAAGGAATACTGCCTAGCCCTCAGTGTTTCCTGGATCAGCAACATCACCTTTCTGCTGAATCTCCCTTTTCAGGTGAATGGGAGAAGCACCGTAGCTCTTGTAAGAGAAGCATTAATGCACCTTGTTAAGCATGGTGAACTGAGTTAGCTTTTGAAAGAAACGCTGCCCAACTGTCAGCGTTTTCATGGATGAAGATCTTCAACATTGTGCTAAATCACCGCATACAAGTAAATGGGAGAAAAACTGCAGGTTTCTAAGAGAATCTTTAATGTTAGGAAAAAGAGGGTCGAGCAACAGGGTTAACATTTTGAAGTCAGTTTCCTCTTCAAGGGACTACTGCATAACTCTGAGTGTTTTCCTGGATGAGCAACATCACCTTTCTGCTGAATCACCCCATTCAAGTGAAAGGGAGAAGCACTGCAGCTCTTGCAAGAGAAGCATTAATGTTACAAGCAACAGGGCCTTGCACCTTGTTAAGCATGGTGAACTGAGTTAGCTTTTGAAAGGAATGCAGCCCAACTGTCAGCATTTTCATGGGTGAGGATCTTCAACTTTGTGCAAAATCACTACCTACAGATAAATGGGAGAAAGATTCCAGGTTTGTAAGAGAATCTTTAATGTTAGACAAAAGAGGGTCTAGCAACCTGGTTAGTATTGTGAATTCATTTTGCTCTTTAAAGGAATTCTGCCTACTTCTCACTGTTTTCCTGGATGAGAAACATCACCTTTGTGCTGAATCACCGCATTCAAGTGAAAGGGAGAAGCACTGTAGCTCTTGTAAGAGAAGGATTAATGTTACAAGCAAGAGGGTCTTGCACTTTGTTAAGCATGGTGAACTGTGTTAGTTTTTGAAAGGAACGCTGCCTAACCTTCAGCCTTTTCATGGTTGAGAAACATAACTTTTGTGGAAAATCACCGCATACAAGTGAATGGGAGAAAAACTGCAGTTTTTTAAGAGAATCTTTTTATGTTAAAAACAAGAGGATCTAGCAACATGGTTAGTATGGTGAATTCAGTTTGCTCTTTAAAGGAGTACTGCCTAGCTCTCAGGGTTTCCTGGATCAGCAACATAACCTTTCTGCTGAATCTCCCCATTCAAGTGAAAGGGAGAAGCACTGCAACTCTTGCAAGAGAAGCATTAATGTTACAAGTAACAGGGCCTTGCACCTTGTTAAGCAGTTTGAACTGAGTTAGCTTTTGAAAGGAATGCTGCCCAACTGTCAGCATTTTCATGGGTGAGGATCTTCAACTTTGTGCAAAATCACCACATACAAGTAAACGGGAGAAAAACTGCAAGTTTGTAATAGAATCTTTAATGTTAGACAAAAGAGAATCTAGCAACCTGGTTAGTATTGGGAATTCATTTTGCTCTTTAAAGGAATTCTGCCTACTTCTCACCGTTTCCCTGGATGAGCAACATAACCTTTGTGCTGAATCACCGCTTTCAAGTGAAAGGGAAAAGCACTGTAGCTCTTGTAAGAGAAGGATTAATTTGACAAGCAAGACGGTCTTGCACCTTGTTAAGCATGGTGAACTGTGTTAGATTTTGAAAGGAATGCTGCCTAACCTTCAGCCTTTTCATGGGTGAGGAACATAAACTTTGTGCAACATCACCGCATACAAGTGAATGGGAGAAAAACTGCAGTTTTTTAAGAGAATCGTTTTATGTTAGAAACAAGAGGGTCTAGCAACATGGTTAGGATGGTGAATTCAGTTTGCTCTTTAAAGGGGTACTGCCTAGCTCTCAGTGTTTCCTGGATCAGCAACATCACCTTTCTGCTGAATCTCCCCTTTCAAGTGAATGGGAGAAGCACTGCAGCTCATGTAAGAGAAGCATTACTGTTTCAAGTAAGAGGGCCTTGCACCTTGTTAAGCATGGTGAACTGAGTTAGCTTTTGAAAGGAATGCTGCCCAACTGTCAGCATTTTCATGGGTGAGGATCTTCAACTTTGTGCAAAATCACCACATACAAGTAAACGGGAGAAAAACTGCAAGTTTGTAATAGAATCTTTAATGTTACACAAAAGAGGATCTAGCAACCTGGTTAGTATTGTGAATTCATTTTGCTCTTTAAAGGAATTCTGCCTACTTCTCACCGTTTCCCTGGATGAGCAACATAACCTTTGTGCTGAATCACCGCTTTCAAGTGAAAGGGAAAAGCACTGTAGCTCTTGTAAGAGAAGGATTAATTTGACAAGCAAGACGGTCTTGCACCTTGTTAAGCATGGTGAACTGTGTTAGTTTTTGAAAGGAATGCTGCCTAACCTTCATCCTTTCCATGGGTGAGGAACATAAACTTTGTGCAACATCACCGCCTAAAAGTGAATGAGAGAAAAACTGCAGTTTTTTAGGAGAATCCTTTTATGTTAGAAACAAGAGGGTCTAGCAACATGGTTAGTATGGTGAATTCAGTTTGCTGTTTAGAGTACTTCCTAGCTCTCAGTGTTTCCTGGATCAGCAACATCACCTTTCTGCTGAATCTCCCTTTTCAGGTGAATGGGAGAAGCACCGTAGCTCTTGTAAGAGAAGCATTAATGCACCTTGTTAAGCATGGTGAACTGAGTTAGCTTTTGAAAGAAACGCTGCCCAACTGTCAGCGTTTTCATGGATGAAGATCTTCAACATTGTGCTAAATCACCGCATACAAGTAAAAGGGAGAAAAACTGCAGGTTTCTAAGAGAATCTTTAATGTTAGGAAAAAGAGGGTCGAGCAACATGGTTAACATTTTGAAGTCAGTTTGCTCTTCAAGGGACTACTGCATAACTCTGAGTGTTTTCCTGGATGAGCAACATCACCTTTCTGCTGAATCACCCCATTCAAGTGAAAGGGAGAAGCACTGCAGCTCTTGCAAGAGAAGCATTAATGTTACAAGCAACAGGGCCTTGCACCTTGTTAAGCATGGTGAACTGAGTTAGCTTTTGAAAGGAATGCAGCCCAACTGTCAGCATTTTCATGGGTGAGGATCTTCAACTTTGTGCAAAATCACCACCTACAGGTAAATGGGAGAAAGATTCCAGGTTTGTAAGAGAATCTTTAATGTTAGACAAAAGAGGGTCTAGCAACCTGGTTAGTATTGTGAATTCATTTTGCTCTTTAAAGGAATTCTGTCTACTTCTCACTGTTTTCCTGGATGAGAAACATCACCTTTGTGCTGAATCACCGCATTCAAGTGAAAGGGAGAAGCACTGTAGCTCTTGTAAGAGAAGGATTAATGTTACAAGCAAGAGGGTCTTGCACTTTGTTAAGCATGGTGAACTGTGTTAGTTTTTGAAAGGAACGCTGCCTAACCTTCAGCCTTTTCATGGTTGAGAAACATAACTTTTGTGGAAAATCACCGCATACAAGTGAATGGGAGAAAAACTGCAGTTTTTTAAGAGAATCGTTTTATGTTAGAAACAAGAGGGTCTAGCAGCATGGTTAGTATGGTGAATTCAGTTTGCTCTTTAAAGGAGTACTGCCTACCTCTCAGTGTTTCCTGGATCAGCAACATCACCTTTCTGCTGAATCTCCCCATTCAAGTGAAAGGGAAACACTGCAGCTCTTATAAGAGAAGCATTAATACTAAAAGCAAGAGGGTCTTGCACCTCGTTAAGCATGGTGAACTGTGTTAGTTTTTGAAAGGAACGCAGCCTAACCTTCAGCCTTTTCATATGTGAGGAACATAAACATTGTTCAACATCACCGCATACAAGTGAATGGGACAAAAACTGCAGTTTTTTAAGAGAATCCTTGTATGTTAGAAAGAGGAGGGTCTAGCAACATGGTTAGTATGGTGAATTCAGTTTGCTCTTTAAAGGAGTAGTGCCTAGCTCTCAGGGTTTCCTGGATCAACAACATAACCTTTCTGCTGAATCTCCCCATTCAAGTGAAAGGGAGAAGCACTGCAACTCTTGCAAGAGAAACATTAATGTTACAAGGAACAGGGCCTTGCACCTTCTTAAGCATTTTGAACTGAGTTAGCTTTTGAAAGGAATGCTGCCCAACTGTCAGCATTTTCATGGGTGAGGATCTTCAACTTTGTGCAAAATCACCACATACAAGTAAATGGGAGAATAACTGCAAATTTGTAATAGAGTCTTTAATTGTAGACAAAAGAGGGTCTAGCAACCTGGTTCGTATTGTGAATTCATTTTGCTCTTTAAAGGAATTCTGCCTACTTCTCACTGTTTTCCTGGAAGAGAAACATCACCTTTGTGCTGAATCACCGCATTCAAGTGAAAGGGAGAAGCACTGTAGCTCTTGTAAGAGAAGGATTAATTTTACAAGCAAGAGGGTCGTGCACTTTGTTAAGCATGGTGAACTGTGTTAGTTTTTGAAAGGAACGCTGCCTAACCTTCAGCCTTTTCATGGTTGAGAAACATAACCTTTGTGCAAAATCACCGCATACAAGTGAAAGGGAGAAAAACTGCAGTTTTTTAAGAAAATCCTTGTATGTTAGAAACAAGAGGGTCTAGCAACATGGTTAGTATGGTGAATTCAGTTTCCTCTTTAAAGGAATACTGCCTAGCCCTCAGTGTTTCCTGGATCAGCAACATCACCTTTCTGCTGAATCTCCCTTTTCAGGTGAATGGGAGAAGCACCGTAGCTCTTGTAAGAGAAGCATTAATGCACCTTGTTAAGCATGGTGAACTGAGTTAGCTTTTGAAAGAAACGCTGCCCAACTGTCAGCGTTTTCATGGATGAAGATCTTCAACATTGTGCTAAATCACCGCATACAAGTAAATGGGAGAAAAACTGCAGGTTTCTAAGAGAATCTTTAATGTTAGGAAAAAGAGGGTCGAGCAACAGGGTTAACATTTTGAAGTCAGTTTCCTCTTCAAGGGACTACTGCATAACTCTGAGTGTTTTCCTGGATGAGCAACATCACCTTTCTGCTGAATCACCCCATTCAAGTGAAAGGGAGAAGCACTGCAGCTCTTGCAAGAGAAGCATTAATGTTACAAGCAACAGGGCCTTGCACCTTGTTAAGCATGGTGAACTGAGTTAGCTTTTGAAAGGAATGCAGCCCAACTGTCAGCATTTTCATGGGTGAGGATCTTCAACTTTGTGCAAAATCACCACCTACAGGTAAATGGGAGAAAGATTCCAGGTTTGTAAGAGAATCTTTAATGTTAGACAAAAGAGGGTCTAGCAACCTGGTTAGTATTGTGAATTCATTTTGCTCTTTAAAGGAATTCTGCCTACTTCTCACTGTTTTCCTGGATGAGAAACATCACCTTTGTGCTGAATCACCGCATTCAAGTGAAAGGGAGAAGCACTGTAGCTCTTGTAAGAGAAGGATTAATGTTACAAGCAAGAGGGTCTTGCACTTTGTTAAGCATGGTGAACTGTGTTAGTTTTTGAAAGGAACGCTGCCTAACCTTCAGCCTTTTCATGGTTGAGAAACATAACTTTTGTGGAAAATCACCGCATACAAGTGAATGGGAGAAAAACTGCAGTTTTTTAAGAGAATCTTTTTATGTTAAAAACAAGAGGATCTAGCAACATGGTTAGTATGGTGAATTCAGTTTGCTCTTTAAAGGAGTACTGCCTAGCTCTCAGGGTTTCCTGGATCAGCAACATAACCTTTCTGCTGAATCTCCCCATTCAAGTGAAAGGGAGAAGCACTGCAACTCTTGCAAGAGAAGCATTAATGTTACAAGTAACAGGGCCTTGCACCTTGTTAAGCAGTTTGAACTTAGTTAGCTTTTGAAAGGAATGCTGCCCAACTGTCAGCATTTTCATGGGTGAGGATCTTCAACTTTGTGCAAAATCACCACATACAAGTAAACGGGAGAAAAACTGCAAGTTTGTAATAGAATCTTTAATGTTAGACAAAAGAGAATCTAGCAACCTGGTTAGTATTGGGAATTCATTTTGCTCTTTAAAGGAATTCTGCCTACTTCTCACCGTTTCCCTGGATGAGCAACATAACCTTTGTGCTGAATCACCGCTTTCAAGTGAAAGGGAAAAGCACTGTAGCTCTTGTAAGAGAAGGATTAATTTGACAAGCAAGACGGTCTTGCACCTTGTTAAGCATGGTGAACTGTGTTAGATTTTGAAAGGAATGCTGCCTAACCTTCAGCCTTTTCATGGGTGAGGAACATAAACTTTGTGCAACATCACCGCATACAAGTGAATGGGAGAAAAACTGCAGTTTTTTAAGAGAATCGTTTTATGTTAGAAACAAGAGGGTCTAGCAACATGGTTAGGATGGTGAATTCAGTTTGCTCTTTAAAGGGGTACTGCCTAGCTCTCAGTGTTTCCTGGATCAGCAACATCACCTTTCTGCTGAATCTCCCCTTTCAAGTGAATGGGAGAAGCACTGCAGCTCATGTAAGAGAAGCATTACTGTTTCAAGTAAGAGGGCCTTGCACCTTGTTAAGCATGGTGAACTGAGTTAGCTTTTGAAAGGAATGCTGCCCAACTGTCAGCATTTTCATGGGTGAGGATCTTCAACTTTGTGCAAAATCACCACATACAAGTAAACGGGAGAAAAACTGCAAGTTTGTAATAGAATCTTTAATGTTACACAAAAGAGGATCTAGCAACCTGGTTAGTATTGTGAATTCATTTTGCTCTTTAAAGGAATTCTGCCTACTTCTCACCGTTTCCCTGGATGAGCAACATAACCTTTGTGCTGAATCACCGCTTTCAAGTGAAAGGGAAAAGCACTGTAGCTCTTGTAAGAGAAGGATTAATTTGACAAGCAAGACGGTCTTGCACCTTGTTAAGCATGGTGAACTGTGTTAGTTTTTGAAAGGAATGCTGCCTAACCTTCATCCTTTTCATGGGTGAGAAACATAAACTTTGTGCAACATCACCGCCTAAAAGTGAATGGGAGAAAAACTGCAGTTTTTTAGGAGAATCCTTTTATGTTAGAAACAAGAGGGTCTAGCAACATGGTTAGTATGGTGAATTCAGTTTGCTGTTTAGAGTACTTCCTAGCTCTCAGTGTTTCCTGGATCAGCAACATCACCTTTCTGCTGAATCTCCCTTTTCAGGTGAATGGGAGAAGCACCGTAGCTCTTGTAAGAGAAGCATTAATGCACCTTGTTAAGCATGGTGAACTGAGTTAGCTTTTGAAAGAAACGCTGCCCAACTGTCAGCGTTTTCATGGATGAAGATCTTCAACATTGTGCTAAATCACCGCATACAAGTAAAAGGGAGAAAAACTGCAGGTTTCTAAGAGAATCTTTAATGTTAGGAAAAAGAGGGTCGAGCAACATGGTTAACATTTTGAAGTCAGTTTGCTCTTCAAGGGACTACTGCATAACTCTGAGTGTTTTCCTGGATGAGCAACATCACCTTTCTGCTGAATCACCCCATTCAAGTGAAAGGGAGAAGCACTGCAGCTCTTGCAAGAGAAGCATTAATGTTACAAGCAACAGGGCCTTGCACCTTGTTAAGCATGGTGAACTGAGTTAGCTTTTGAAAGGAATGCAGCCCAACTGTCAGCATTTTCATGGGTGAGGATCTTCAACTTTGTGCAAAATCACCACCTACAGGTAAATGGGAGAAAGATTCCAGGTTTGTAAGAGAATCTTTAATGTTAGACAAAAGAGGGTCTAGCAACCTGGTTAGTATTGTGAATTCATTTTGCTCTTTAAAGGAATTCTGTCTACTTCTCACTGTTTTCCTGGATGAGAAACATCACCTTTGTGCTGAATCACCGCATTCAAGTGAAAGGGAGAAGCACTGTAGCTCTTGTAAGAGAAGGATTAATGTTACAAGCAAGAGGGTCTTGCACTTTGTTAAGCATGGTGAACTGTGTTAGTTTTTGAAAGGAACGCTGCCTAACCTTCAGCCTTTTCATGGTTGAGAAACATAACTTTTGTGGAAAATCACCGCATACAAATGAATGGGAGAAAAACTGCAGTTTTTTAAGAGAATCGTTTTATGTTAGAAACAAGAGGGTCTAGCAGCATGGTTAGTATGGTGAATTCAGTTTGCTCTTTAAAGGAGTACTGCCTACCTCTCAGTGTTTCCTGGATCAGCAACATCACCTTTCTGCTGAATCTCCCCATTCAAGTGAAAGGGAAACACTGCAGCTCTTATAAGAGAAGCATTAATACTAAAAGCAAGAGGGTCTTGCACCTCGTTAAGCATGGTGAACTGTGTTAGTTTTTGAAAGGAACGCAGCCTAACCTTCAGCCTTTTCATATGTGAGGAACATAAACATTGTTCAACATCACCGCATACAAGTGAATGGGAGAAAAACTGCAGTTTTTTAAGAGAATCCTTGTATGTTAGAAAGAGGAGGGTCTAGCAACATGGTTAGTATGGTGAATTCAGTTTGCTCTTTAAAGGAGTAGTGCCTAGCTCTCAGGGTTTCCTGGATCAACAACATAACCTTTCTGCTGAATCTCCCCATTCAAGTGAAAGGGAGAAGCACTGCAACTCTTGCAAGAGAAACATTAATGTTACAAGGAACAGGGCCTTGCACCTTCTTAAGCATTTTGAACTGAGTTAGCTTTTGAAAGGAATGCTGCCCAACTGTCAGCATTTTCATGGGTGAGGATCTTCAACTTTGTGCAAAATCACCACATACAAGTAAATGGGAGAATAACTGCAAATTTGTAATAGAGTCTTTAATTGTAGACAAAAGAGGGTCTAGCAACCTGGTTCGTATTGTGAATTCATTTTGCTCTTTAAAGGAATTCTGCCTACTTCTCACTGTTTTCCTGGAAGAGAAACATCACCTTTGTGCTGAATCACCGCATTCAAGTGAAAGGGAGAAGCACTGTAGCTCTTGTAAGAGAAGGATTAATTTTACAAGCAAGAGGGTCGTGCACTTTGTTAAGCATGGTGAACTGTGTTAGTTTTTGAAAGGAACGCTGCCTAACCTTCAGCCTTTTCATGGTTGAGAAACATAACCTTTGTGCAAAATCACCGCATACAAGTGAAAGGGAGAAAAACTGCAGTTTTTTAAGAAAATCCTTGTATGTTAGAAACAAGAGGGTCTAGCAACATGGTTAGTATGGTGAATTCAGTTTCCTCTTTAAAGGAATACTGCCTAGCCCTCAGTGTTTCCTGGATCAGCAACATCACCTTTCTGCTGAATCTCCCTTTTCAGGTGAATGGGAGAAGCACCGTAGCTCTTGTAAGAGAAGCATTAATGCACCTTGTTAAGCATGGTGAACTGAGTTAGCTTTTGAAAGAAACGCTGCCCAACTGTCAGCGTTTTCATGGATGAAGATCTTCAACATTGTGCTAAATCACCGCATACAAGTAAATGGGAGAAAAACTGCAGGTTTCTAAGAGAATCTTTAATGTTAGGAAAAAGAGGGTCGAGCAACAGGGTTAACATTTTGAAGTCAGTTTCCTCTTCAAGGGACTACTGCATAACTCTGAGTGTTTTCCTGGATGAGCAACATCACCTTTCTGCTGAATCACCCCATTCAAGTGAAAGGGAGAAGCACTGCAGCTCTTGCAAGAGAAGCATTAATGTTACAAGCAACAGGGCCTTGCACCTTGTTAAGCATGGTGAACTGAGTTAGCTTTTGAAAGGAATGCTGCCCAACTGTCAGCATTTTCATGGGTGAGGATCTTCAACTTTGTGCAAAATCACCACCTACAGGTAAATGGGAGAAAGATTCCAGGTTTGTAAGAGAATCTTTAATGTTAGACAAAAGAGGGTCTAGCAACCTGGTTAGTATTGTGAATTCATTTTGCTCTTTAAAGGAATTCTGCCTACTTCTCACTGTTTTCCTGGATGAGAAACATCACCTTTGTGCTGAATCACCGCATTCAAGTGAAAGGGAGAAGCACTGTAGCTCTTGTAAGAGAAGGATTAATGTTACAAGCAAGAGGGTCTTGCACTTTGTTAAGCATGGTGAACTGTGTTAGTTTTTGAAAGGAACGCTGCCTAACCTTCAGCCTTTTCATGGTTGAGAAACATAACCTTTGTGGAAAATCACCGCATACAAGTGAATGGGAGAAAAACTGCAGTTTTTTAAGAGAATCTTTTTATGTTAAAAACAAGAGGGTCTAGCAACATGGTTAGTATGGTGAATTCAGTTTGCTCTTTAAAGGAGTACTGCCTACCTCTCAGTGTTTCCTGGATCAGCAACATAACTTTTGCTGAATCTCCCCATTCAAGTGAAAGGGAGAAGCACTGCAACTCTTGCAAGAGAAGCATTAATGTTACAAGGAACAGGGCCTTGCACCTTGTTAAGCATTTTGAACTGAGTTAGCTTTTGAAAGGAATGCTGCCCAACTGTCAGCATTTTCATGGGTGAGGATCTTCAACTTTGTGCAAAATCACCACATACAAGTAAAGGGGAGAAAAACTGCAAGTTTGTAATAGAATCTTTAATGTTAGACAAAAGAGGATCTAGCAACCTGGTTAGTATTGTGAATTCATTTTGCTCTTTAAAGGAATTCTGCCTACTTCTCACCGTTTCCCTGGATGAGCAACATAACCTTTGTGCTGAATCACCGCATTCAAGTGAAAGGGAAAAGCACTGTAGCTCTTGTAAGAGAAGGATTAATTTGACAAGCAAGACGGTCTTGCACCTTGTTAAGCATGGTGAACTGTGTTAGTTTTTGAAAGGAATGCTGCCTAACCTTCAGCCTTTTCTTGGGTGAGGAACATAAACTTTGTGCAACATCACCGCCTAAAAGTGAATGGGAGAAAAACTGCAGTTTTTTAGGAGAATCCTTTTATGTTAGAAACAAGAGGGTCTAGCAACATGGTTAGTATGGTGAATTCAGTTTGCTCTTTAAAGGAGTACTGCCTACCTCTCAGTGTTTCCTGGATCAGCAACATCACCTTTCTGCTGAATCTCCCCATTCAAGTGAAAGGGAAACGCTGCAGCTCTTATAAGAGAAGCATTCATACTAAAAGCAAGAGGGTCTTGCACCTCGTTAAGCATGGTGAACTGTGTTAGTTTTTGAAAGGAACGCATACTAACCTTCAGCCATTTCATGGGTGAGAAACATAACCTTTGTGCAAAATCACCGCATACAAGTGAAAGGGAGAAAAACTGCAGTTTTTTAAGAAAATCCTTGTATGTTAGAAACAAGAGGGTCTAGCAACATGGTTAGGATGGTGAATTCAGTTTGCTCTTTAAAGGAGTACTGCCTAGCTCTCAGGGTTTCCTGGATCAGCAACATAACCTTTCTGCTGAATCTCCCCATTCAAGTGAAAGGGAGAAGCACTGCAACTCTTGCAAGAGAAGCATTAATGTTACAAGGAACAGGGCCTTGCACCTTGTTAAGCAGTTTGAACTGAGTTAGCTTTTGAAAGGAATGCTGCCCAACTGTCAGCATTTTCATGGGTGAGGATCTTCAACTTTGTGCAAAATCACCACATACAAGTAAACGGGAGAAAAACTGCAAGTTTGTAATAGAATCTTTAATGTTAGACAAAAGAGGATCAAGCAACCTGGTTAGTATTGTGAATTCATTTTGCTCTTTAAAGGAATTCTGCCTACTTCTCACCGTTTCCCTGGATGAGCAACATAACCTTTGTGCTGAATCACCGCTTTCAAGTGAAAGGGAAAAGCACTGTAGCTCTTGTAAGAGAAGGATTAATTTGACAAGCAAGACGGTCTTGCACCTTGTTAACCATGGTGAACTGTGTTAGTTTTTGAAAGGAATGCTGCCTAACCTTCAGCCTTTTCATGGGTGAGGAACATAAACTTTGTGCAACCTCACCGCATACAAGTGAGTGGGAGAAAAACTGCAGTTTTTTAGGAGAATCCTTGTATGTTAGAAACAAGAGGGTCTAGCAACATAGTTAGGATGGTGAATTCAGTTTGCTGTTTAGAGTACTTCCTAGCTCTCAGTGTTTCCTGGATCAGCAACATCACCTTTCTGCTGAATCTCCCTTTTCAGGTGAATGGGAGAAGCACCGTAGTTCTTGTAAGAGAAGCATTAATGCACCTTGTTAAGCATGCTGAACTGAGTTAGCTTTTGAAAGAAACGCTGCCCAACTGTCAGCGTTTTCATGGATGAAGATCTTCAACATTGTGCTAAATCACCGCATACAAGTAAATGGGAGAAAAACTGCAGGTTTCTAAGAGAATCTTTAATGTTAGGAAAAAGAGGGTCGAGCAACATGGTTAACATTTTGAAGTCAGTTTGCTCTTCAAGGGACTACTGCATAACTCTGAGTGTTTTCCTGGATGAGCAACATCACCTTTCTGCTGAATCACCCCATTCAAGTGAAAGGGAGAAGCACTGCAGCTCTTGCAAGAGAAGCATTAATGTTACAAGCAACAGGGCCTTGCACCTTGTTAAGCATGGTGAACTGAGTTAGCTTTTGAAAGGAATGCAGCCCAACTGTCAGCATTTTCATGGGTGAGGATCTTCAACTTTGTGCAAAATCACCACCTACAGGTAAATGGGAGAAAGATTCCAGGTTTGTAAGAGAATCTTTAATGTTAGACAAAAGAGGGTCTAGCAACCTGGTTAGTATTGTGAATTCATTTTGCTCTTTAAAGGAATTCTGCCTACTTCTCACTGTTTTAATGGATGAGAAACATCACCTTTGTGCTGAATCACCGCATTCAAGTGAAAGGGAAAAGCACTGTAGCTCTTGTAAGAGAAGGATTAATTTGACAAGCAAGACGGTCTTGCACCTTGTTAAGCATGGTGAACTGTGTTAGATTTTGAAAGGAATGCTGCCTAACCTTCAGCCTTTTCATGGGTGAGGAACATAAACTTTGTGCAACATCACCGCATACAAGTGAATGGGAGAAAAACTGCAGTTTTTTAAGAGAATCGTTTTATGTTAGAAACAAGAGGGTCTAGCAACATGGTTAGTATGGTGAATTCAGTTTGCTCTTTAAAGGAGTACTGCCTAGCTCTCAGGGTTTCCTGGATCAGCAACATAACCTTTCTGCTGAATCTCCCCATTCAAGTGAAAGGGAGAAGCACTGCAGCTCTTGCAAGAGAAGCATTAATGTTACAAGCAACAGGGCCTTGCACCTTGTTAAGCATGGTGAACTGAGTTAGCTTTTGAAAGGAATGCAGCCCAACTGTCAGCATTTTCATGGGTGAGGATCTTCAACTTTGTGCAAAATCACCACCTACAGGTAAATGGGAGAAAGATTCCAGGTTTGTAAGAGAATCTTTAATGTTAGACAAAAGAGGGTCTAGCAACCTGGTTAGTATTGTGAATTCATTTTGCTCTTTAAAGGAATTCTGCCTACTTCTCACTGTTTTCCTGGATGAGAAACATCACCTTTGTGCTGAATCACCGCATTCAAGTGAAAGGGAGAAGCACTGTAGCTCTTGTAAGAGAAGGATTAATGTTACAAGCAAGAGGGTCTTGCACTTTGTTAAGCATGGTGAACTGTGTTAGTTTTTGAAAGGAACGCTGCCTAACCTTCAGCCTTTTCATGGTTGAGAAACATAACTTTTGTGGAAAATCACCGCATACAAGTGAATGGGAGAAAAACTGCAGTTTTTTAAGAGAATCTTTTTATGTTAAAAACAAGAGGATCTAGCAACATGGTTAGTATGGTGAATTCAGTTTGCTCTTTAAAGGAGTACTGCCTAGCTCTCAGGGTTTCCTGGATCAGCAACATAACCTTTCTGCTGAATCTCCCCATTCAAGTGAAAGGGAGAAGCACTGCAACTCTTGCAAGAGAAGCATTAATGTTACAAGTAACAGGGCCTTGCACCTTGTTAAGCAGTTTGAACTGAGTTAGCTTTTGAAAGGAATGCTGCCCAACTGTCAGCATTTTCATGGGTGAGGATCTTCAACTTTGTGCAAAATCACCACATACAAGTAAACGGGAGAAAAACTGCAAGTTTGTAATAGAATCTTTAATGTTAGACAAAAGAGAATCTAGCAACCTGGTTAGTATTGGGAATTCATTTTGCTCTTTAAAGGAATTCTGCCTACTTCTCACCGTTTCCCTGGATGAGCAACATAACCTTTGTGCTGAATCACCGCTTTCAAGTGAAAGGGAAAAGCACTGTAGCTCTTGTAAGAGAAGGATTAATTTGACAAGCAAGACGGTCTTGCACCTTGTTAAGCATGGTGAACTGTGTTAGATTTTGAAAGGAATGCTGCCTAACCTTCAGCCTTTTCATGGGTGAGGAACATAAACTTTGTGCAACATCACCGCATACAAGTGAATGGGAGAAAAACTGCAGTTTTTTAAGAGAATCGTTTTATGTTAGAAACAAGAGGGTCTAGCAACATGGTTAGGATGGTGAATTCAGTTTGCTCTTTAAAGGGGTACTGCCTAGCTCTCAGTGTTTCCTGGATCAGCAACATCACCTTTCTGCTGAATCTCCCCTTTCAAGTGAATGGGAGAAGCACTGCAGCTCATGTAAGAGAAGCATTACTGTTTCAAGTAAGAGGGCCTTGCACCTTGTTAAGCATGGTGAACTGAGTTAGCTTTTGAAAGGAATGCTGCCCAACTGTCAGCATTTTCATGGGTGAGGATCTTCAACTTTGTGCAAAATCACCACATACAAGTAAACGGGAGAAAAACTGCAAGTTTGTAATAGAATCTTTAATGTTACACAAAAGAGGATCTAGCAACCTGGTTAGTATTGTGAATTCATTTTGCTCTTTAAAGGAATTCTGCCTACTTCTCACCGTTTCCCTGGATGAGCAACATAACCTTTGTGCTGAATCACCGCTTTCAAGTGAAAGGGAAAAGCACTGTAGCTCTTGTAAGAGAAGGAGTAATTTGACAAGCAAGACGGTCTTTCACCTTGTTAAGCATGGTGAACTGTGTTAGTTTTTGAAAGGAATGCTGCCTAACCTTCATCCTTTTCATGGGTGAGGAACATAAACTTTGTGCAACATCACCGCCTAAAAGTGAATGGGAGAAAAACTGCAGTTTTTTAGGAGAATCCTTTTATGTTAGAAACAAGAGGGTCTAGCAACATGGTTAGTATGGTGAATTCAGTTTGCTGTTTAGAGTACTTCCTAGCTCTCAGTGTTTCCTGGATCAGCAACATCACCTTTCTGCTGAATCTCCCTTTTCAGGTGAATGGGAGAAGCACCGTAGCTCTTGTAAGAGAAGCATTAATGCACCTTGTTAAGCATGGTGAACTGAGTTAGCTTTTGAAAGAAACGCTGCCCAACTGTCAGCGTTTTCATGGATGAAGATCTTCAACATTGTGCTAAATCACCGCATACAAGTAAAAGGGAGAAAAACTGCAGGTTTCTAAGAGAATCTTTAATGTTAGGAAAAAGAGGGTCGAGCAACATGGTTAACATTTTGAAGTCAGTTTGCTCTTCAAGGGAGTACTGCATAACTCTGAGTGTTTTCCTGGATGAGCAACATCACCTTTCTGCTGAATCACCCCATTCAAGTGAAAGGGAGAAGCACTGCAGCTCTTGCAAGAGAAGCATTAATGTTACAAGCAACAGGGCTTTGCACCTTGTTAAGCATGGTGAACTGAGTTAGCTTTTGAAAGGAATGCAGCCCAACTGTCAGCATTTTCATGGGTGAGGATCTTCAACTTTGTGCAAAATCACCACCTACAGGTAAATGGGAGAAAGATTCCAGGTTTGTAAGAGAATCTTTAATGTTAGACAAAAGAGGGTCTAGCAACCTGGTTAGTATTGTGAATTCATTTTGCTCTTTAAAGGAATTCTGTCTACTTCTCACTGTTTTCCTGGATGAGAAACATCACCTTTGTGCTGAATCACCGCATTCAAGTGAAAGGGAGAAGCACTGTAGCTCTTGTAAGAGAAGGATTAATGTTACAACCAAGAGGGTCTTGCACTTTGTTAAGCATGGTGAACTGTGTTAGTTTTTGAAAGGAACGCTGCCTAACCTTCAGCCTTTTCATGGTTGAGAAACATAACTTTTGTGGAAAATCACCGCATACAAGTGAATGGGAGAAAAACTGCAGTTTTTTAAGAGAATCGTTTTATGTTAGAAACAAGAGGGTCTGGCAGCATGGTTAGTATGGTGAATTCAGTTTGCTCTTTAAAGGAGTACTGCCTACCTCTCAGTGTTTCCTGGATCAGCAACATCACCTTTCTGCTGAATCTCCCCATTCAAGTGAAAGGGAAACACTGCAGCTCTTATAAGAGAAGCATTAATACTAAAAGCAAGAGGGTCTTGCACCTCGTTAAGCATGGTGAACTGTGTTAGTTTTTGAAAGGAACGCAGCCTAACCTTCAGCCTTTTCATATGTGAGGAACATAAACATTGTTCAACATCACCGCATACAAGTGAATGGGAGAAAAACTGCAGTTTTTTAAGAGAATCCTTGTATGTTAGAAAGAGGAGGTTCTAGCAACATGGTTAGTATGGTGAATTCAGTTTGCTCTTTAAAGGAGTAGTGCCTAGCTCTCAGGGTTTCCTGGATCAACAACATAACCTTTCTGCTGAATCTCCCCATTCAAGTGAAAGGGAGAAGCACTGCAACTCTTGCAAGAGAAACATTAATGTTACAAGGAACAGGGCCTTGCACCTTCTTAAGCATTTTGAACTGAGTTAGCTTTTGAAAGGAATGCTGCCCAACTGTCAGCATTTTCATGGGTGAGGATCTTCAACTTTGTGCAAAATCACCACATACAAGTAAATGGGAGAATAACTGCAAATTTGTAATAGAGTCTTTAATTGTAGACAAAAGAGGGTCTAGCAACCTGGTTCGTATTGTGAATTCATTTTGCTCTTTAAAGGAATTCTGCCTACTTCTCACTGTTTTCCTGGAAGAGAAACATCACCTTTGTGCTGAATCACCGCATTCAAGTGAAAGGGAGAAGCACTGTAGCTCTTGTAAGAGAAGGATTAATTTTACAAGCAAGAGGGTCGTGCACTTTGTTAAGCATGGTGAACTGTGTTAGTTTTTGAAAGGAACGCTGCCTAACCTTCAGCCTTTTCATAGTTGAGAAACATAACCTTTGTGCAAAATCACCGCATACAAGTGAAAGGGAGAAAAAGTGCAGTTTTTTAAGAAAATCCTTGTATGTTAGAAACAAGAGGGTCTAGCAACATGGTTAGTATGGTGAATTCAGTTTCCTCTTTAAAGGAATACTGCCTAGCCCTCAGTGTTTCCTGGATCAGCAACATCACCTTTCTGCTGAATCTCCGTTTTCAGGTGAATGGGAGAAGCACCGTAGCTCTTGTAAGAGAAGCATTAATGCACCTTGTTAAGCATGGTGAACTGAGTTAGCTTTTGAAAGAAACGCTGCCCAACTGTCAGCGTTTTCATGGATGAAGATCTTCAACATTGTGCTAAATCACCGCATACAAGTAAATGGGAGAAAAACTGCAGGTTTCTAAGAGAATCTTTAATGTTAGGAAAAAGAGGGTCGAGCAACAGGGTTAACATTTTGAAGTCAGTTTCCTCTTCAAGGGACTACTGCATAACTCTGAGTGTTTTCCTGGATGAGCAACATCACCTTTCTGCTGAATCACCCCATTCAAGTGAAAGGGAGAAGCACTGCAGCTCTTGCAAGAGAAGCATTAATGTTACAAGCAACAGGGCCTTGCACCTTGTTAAGCATGGTGAACTGAGTTAGCTTTTGAAAGGAATGCAGCCCAACTGTCAGCATTTTCATGGGTGAGGATCTTCAACTTTGTGCAAAATCACCACCTACAGGTAAATGGGAGAAAGATTCCAGGTTTGTAAGAGAATCTTTAATGTTAGACAAAAGAGGGTCTAGCAACCTGGTTAGTATTGTGAATTCATTTTGCTCTTTAAAGGAATTCTGCCTACTTCTCACTGTTTTCCTGGATGAGAAACATCACCTTTGTGCTGAATCACCGCATTCAAGTGAAAGGGAGAAGCACTGTAGCTCTTGTAAGAGAAGGATTAATGTTACAAGCAAGAGGGTCTTGCACTTTGTTAAGCATGGTGAACTGTGTTAGTTTTTGAAAGGAACGCTGCCTAACCTTCAGCCTTTTCATGGTTGAGAAACATAACCTTTGTGGAAAATCACCGCATACAAGTGAATGGGAGAAAAACTGCAGTTTTTTAAGAGAATCTTTTTATGTTAAAAACAAGAGGGTCTAGCAACATGGTTAGTATGGTGAATTCAGTTTGCTCTTTAAAGGAGTACTGCCTACCTCTCAGTGTTTCCTGGATCAGCAACATAACTTTTGCTGAATCTCCCCATTCAAGTGAAAGGGAGAAGCACTGCAACTCTTGCAAGAGAAGCATTAATGTTACAAGGAACAGGGCCTTGCACCTTGTTAAGCATTTTGAACTGAGTTAGCTTTTGAAAGGAATGCTGCCCAACTGTCAGCATTTTCATGGGTGAGGATCTTCAACTTTGTGCAAAATCACCACATACAAGTAAAGGGGAGAAAAACTGCAAGTTTGTAATAGAATCTTTAATGTTAGACAAAAGAGGATCTAGCAACCTGGTTAGTATTGTGAATTCATTTTGCTCTTTAAAGGAATTCTGCCTACTTCTCACCGTTTCCCTGGATGAGCAACATAACCTTTGTGCTGAATCACCGCATTCAAGTGAAAGGGAAAAGCACTGTAGCTCTTGTAAGAGAAGGATTAATTTGACAAGCAAGACGGTCTTGCACCTTGTTAAGCATGGTGAACTGTGTTAGTTTTTGAAAGGAATGCTGCCTAACCTTCAGCCTTTTCTTGGGTGAGGAACATAAACTTTGTGCAACATCACCGCCTAAAAGTGAATGGGAGAAAAACTGCAGTTTTTTAGGAGAATCCTTTTATGTTAGAAACAAGAGGGTCTAGCAACATGGTTAGTATGGTGAATTCAGTTTGCTCTTTAAAGGAGTACTGCCTACCTCTCAGTGTTTCCTGGATGAGCAACATCACCTTTCTGCTGAATCTCCCCATTCAAGTGAAAGGGAAACGCTGCAGCTCTTATAAGAGAAGCATTCATACTAAAAGCAAGAGGGTCTTGCACCTCGTTAAGCATGGTGAACTGTGTTAGTTTTTGAAAGGAACGCATACTAACCTTCAGCCATTTCATGGGTGAGAAACATAACCTTTGTGCAAAATCACCGCATAAAAGTGAAAGGGAGAAAAACTGCAGTTTTTTAAGAAAATCCTTGTATGTTAGAAACAAGAGGGTCTAGCAACATGGTTAGGATGGTGAATTCAGTTTGCTCTTTAAAGGAGTACTGCCTAGCTCTCAGGGTTTCCTGGATCAGCAACATAACCTTTCTGCTGAATCTCCCCATTCAAGTGAAAGGGAGAAGCACTGCAACTCTTGCAAGAGAAGCATTAATGTTACAAGGAACAGGGCCTTGCACCTTGTTAAGCAGTTTGAACTGAGTTAGCTTTTGAAAGGAATGCTGCCCAACTGTCAGCATTTTCATGGGTGAGGATCTTCAACTTTGTGCAAAATCAACACATACAAGTAAACGGGAGAAAAACTGCAAGTTTGTAATAGAATCTTTAATGTTAGACAAAAGAGGATCAAGCAACCTGGTTAGTATTGTGAATTCATTTTGCTCTTTAAAGGAATTCTGCCTACTTCTCACCGTTTCCCTGGATGAGCAACATAACCTTTGTGCTGAATCACCGCTTTCAAGTGAAAGGGAAAAGCACTGTAGCTCTTGTAAGAGAAGGATTAATTTGACAAGCAAGACGGTCTTGCACCTTGTTAACCATGGTGAACTGTGTTAGTTTTTGAAAGGAATGCTGCCTAACCTTCAGCCTTTTCATGGGTGAGGAACATAAACTTTGTGCAACCTCACCGCATACAAGTGAATGGGAGAAAAACTGCAGTTTTTTAGGAGAATCCTTGTATGTTAGAAACAAGAGGGTCTAGCAACATAGTTAGGATGGTGAATTCAGTTTGCTGTTTAGAGTACTTCCTAGCTCTCAGTGTTTCCTGGATCAGCAACATCACCTTTCTGCTGAATCTCCCTTTTCAGGTGAATGGGAGAAGCACCGTAGCTCTTGTAAGAGAAGCATTAATGCACCTTGTAAAGCATGGTGAACTGAGTTAGCTTTTGAAAGAAACGCTGCCCAACTGTCAGCGTTTTCATGGATGAAGATCTTCAACATTGTGCTAAATCACCGCATACAAGTAAATGGGAGAAAAACTGCAGGTTTCTAAGAGAATCTTTAATGTTAGGAAAAAGAGGGTCGAGCAACATGGTTAACATTTTGAAGTCAGTTTGCTCTTCAAGGGACTACTGCATAACTCTGAGTGTTTTCCTGGATGAGCAACATCACCTTTCTGCTGAATTACCCCATTCAAGTGAAAGGGAGAAGCACTGCAGCTCTTGCAAGAGAAGCATTAATGTTACAAGCAACAGGGCCTTGCACCTTGTTAAGCATGGTGAACTGAGTTAGCTTTTGAAAGGAATGCAGCCCAACTGTCAGCATTTTCATGGGTGAGGATCTTCAACTTTGTGCAAAATCACCACCTACAGGTAAATGGGAGAAAGATTCCAGGTTTGTAAGAGAATCTTTAATGTTAGACAAAAGAGGGTCTAGCAACCTGGTTAGTATTGTGAATTCATTTTGCTCTTTAAAGGAATTCTGCCTACTTCTCACTGTTTTAATGGATGAGAAACATCACCTTTGTGCTGAATAACCGCATTCAAGTGAAAGGGAAAAGCACTGTAGCTCTTGTAAGAGAAGGATTAATTTGACAAGCAAGACGGTCTTGCACCTTGTTAAGCATGGTGAACTGTGTTAGATTTTGAAAGGAATGCTGCCTAACCTTCAGCCTTTTCATGGGTGAGGAACATAAACTTTGTGCAACATCACCGCATACAAGTGAATGGGAGAAAAACTGCAGTTTTTTAAGAGAATCGTTTTATGTTAGAAACAAGAGGGTCTAGCAACATGGTTAGTATGGTGAATTCAGTTTGCTCTTTAAAGGAGTACTGCCTAGCTCTCAGGGTTTCCTGGATCAGCAACATAACCTTTCTGCTGAATCTCCCCATTCAAGTGAAAGGGAGAAGCACTGCAGCTCTTGCAAGAGAAGCATTAATGTTACAAGCAACAGGGCCTTGCACCTTGTTAAGCATGGTGAACTGAGTTAGCTTTTGAAAGGAATGCAGCCCAACTGTCAGCATTTTCATGGGTGAGGATCTTCAACTTTGTGCAAAATCACCACCTACAGGTAAATGGGAGAAAGATTCCAGGTTTGTAAGAGAATCTTTAATGTTAGACAAAAGAGGGTCTAGCAACCTGGTTAGTATTGTGAATTCATTTTGCTCTTTAAAGGAATTCTGCCTACTTCTCACTGTTTTCCTGGATGAGAAACATCACCTTTGTGCTGAATCACCGCATTCAAGTGAAAGGGAGAAGCACTGTAGCTCTTGTAAGAGAAGGATTAATGTTACAAGCAAGAGGGTCTTGCACTTTGTTAAGCATGGTGAACTGTGTTAGTTTTTGAAAGGAACGCTGCCTAACCTTCAGCCTTTTCATGGTTGAGAAACATAACTTTTGTGGAAAATCACCGCATACAAGTGAATGGGAGAAAAACTGCAGTGTTTTAAGAGAATCTTTTTATGTTAAAAACAAGAGGATCTAGCAACATGGTTAGTATGGTGAATTCAGTTTGCTCTTTAAAGGAGTACTGCCTACCTCTCAGTGTTTCCTGGATCAGCAACATAACCTTTCTGCTGAATCTCCCCATTCAAGTGAAAGGGAGAAGCACTGCAACTCTTGCAAGAGAAACATTAATGTTACAAGGAACAGGGCCTTGCACCTTCTTAAGCATTTTGAACTGAGTTAGCTTTTGAAAGGAATGCTGCCCAACTGTCAGCATTTTCATGGGTGAGGATCTTCAACTTTGTGCAAAATCACCACATACAAGTAAATGGGAGAATAACTGCAAATTTGTAATAGAATCTTTAATGTTAGACAAAAGAGGGTCTAGCAACCTGGTTCGTATTGTGAATTCATTTTGCTCTTTAAAGGAATTCTGCCTACTTCTCACTGTTTTCCTGGATGAGCAACATAACCTTTGTGCTGAATCACCGCATTCAAGTGAAAGGGAGAAGCACTGTAGCTCTTGTAAGAGAAGGATTAATTTTACAAGCAAGAGGGTCGTGCACTTTGTTAAGCATGGTGAACTGTGTTAGTTTTTGAAAGGAACGCTGCCTAACCTTCAGCCTTTTCATGGTTGAGAAACATAACTTTTGTGGAAAATCACCGCATACAAGTGAATGGGAGAAAAACTGCAGTTTTTTCAGAGAATCGTCTTATGTTAGAAACAAGAGGGTCTAGCAACATGGTTAGTATGGTGAATTCAGTTTGCTCTTTAAAGGAGTACTGCCTAGCTCTCAGTGTTTCCTGGATCAGCAACATCACCTTTCTGCTGAATCTCCCCTTTCAAGTGAATGGGAGAAGCACTACAGCTCTTGTAAGAGAAGCATTACTGTTTCAAGTAAGAGGGCCTTGCACCTTGTTAAGCATGGTGAACTGAGTTAGCTTATGAAAGGAATGCTGCCCAACTGTCAGCATTTTCATGGGTGAGGATCTTCATCTTTGTGCAAAATCACCACATAGAGGTAAATGGGAGAAAGACTCCAGGTTTGTAAGAGAATCGTTAATGTTAGACAAAAGAGGGTCTAGCAACCTGGTTAGTATTGTGAATTCATTTTGCTCTTTAAAGGAATTCTGCCTACTTCTCACTGTTTTCCTGGATGAGAAACATCACCTTTGTGCTGAATCACCACATTCAAGTGAAAGGGAGAAGCACTGTAGCTCTTGTAAGAGAAGGATTAATTTTACAAGCAAGAGGGTCTTGCACTTTGTTAAGCTTGGTGAACTGTGTTAGTTTTTGAAAGGAACGCTGCCTAACCTTCAGCCTTTTCATGGTTGAGAAACATAACTTTTGTGGAAAATCACCGCATGCAAGTGAATGGGAGAAAAACTGCAGTTTTTTAAGAGAATCGTTTTATGTTAGAAACAAGAGGGTCTAGCAACATGGTTAGTATGGTGAATTCAGTTTGCTCTTTAAAGGAGTACTGCCTACCTCTCAGTGTTTCCTGGATCAGCAACATCACCTTTCTGCTGAATCTCCCCATTCAAGTGAAAGGGAAACGCTGCAGCTCTTATAAGAGAAGCATTCATACTAAAAGCAAGAGGGTCTTGCACCTCGTTAAGCATGGTGAACTGTGTTAGTTTTTGAAAGGAACGCATACTAACCTTCAGCCATTTCATGGGTGAGAAACATAACCTTTGTGCAAAATCACCGCATACAAGTGAAAGGGAGAAAAACTGCAGTTTTTTAAGAAAATCCTTGTATGTTAGAAACAAGAGGGTCTAGCAACATGGTTAGGATGGTGAATTCAGTTTGCTCTTTAAAGGAGTACTGCCTAGCTCTCAGGGTTTCCTGGATCAGCAACATAACCTTTCTGCTGAATCTCCCCATTCAAGTGAAAGGGAGAAGCACTGCAACTCTTGCAAGAGAAGCATTAATGTTACAAGGAACAGGGCCTTGCACCTTGTTAAGCATTTTGAACTGAGTTAGCTTTTGAAAGGAATGCTGCCCAACTGTCAGCATTTTCATGGGTGAGGATCTTCAACTTTGTGCAAAATCACCACATACATGTAAACGGGAGAAAAACTGCAAGTTTGTAATAGAATCTTTAATGTTAGACAAAAGAGGATCAAGCAACCTGGTTAGTATTGGGAATTCATTTTGCTCTTTAAAGGAATTCTGCCTACTTCTCACCGTTTCCCTGGATGAGCAACATAACCTTTGTGCTGAATCACCGCATTCAAGTGAAAGGGAAAAGCACTGTAGCTCTTGTAAGAGAAGGATTAATTTGACAAGCAAGACGGTCTTGCACCTTGTTAAGCATGGTGAACTGTGTTAGTTTTTGAAAGGAATGCTGCCTAACCTTCAGCCTTTCTTGGGTGAGGAACATAAACTTTGTGCAACATCACCGCATACAAGTGAATGGGAGAAAAACTGCAGTTTTTTCGGAGAATCCTTTTATGTTAGAAACAAGAGGGTCTAGCAACATGGTTAGTATGGTGAATTCAGTTTGCTCTTTAAAGGAGTACTGCCTACCTCTCAGTGTTTCCTGGATCAGCAACATCACCTTTCTGCTGAATCTCCCCATTCAAGTGAAAGGGAAACGCTGCAGCTCTTATAAGAGAAGCATTAATACTAAAAGCAAGAGGGTCTTGCACCTCGTTAAGCATGGTGAACTGTGTTAGTTTTTGAAAGGAACGCAGCCTAACCTTCAGCCTTTTCATATGTGAGGAACATAAACATTGTTCAACATCACCGCATACAAGTGAATGGGAGAAAAACTGCAGTTTTTTAAGAGAATCCTTGTATGTTAGAAAGAGGAGGGTCTAGCAACATGGTTAGTATGGTGAATTCAGTTTGCTCTTTAAAGGAGTAGTGCCTAGCTCTCAGGGTTTCCTGGATCAACAACATAACCTTTCTGCTGAATCTCCCCATTCAAGTGAAAGGGAGAAGCACTGCAACTCTTGCAAGAGAAACATTAATGTTACAAGGAACAGGGCCTTGCACCTTCTTAAGCATTTTGAACTGAGTTAGCTTTTGAAAGGAATGCTGCCCAACTGTCAGCATTTTCATGGGTGAGGATCTTCAACTTTGTGCAAAATCACCACATACAAGTAAATGGGAGAATAACTGCAAATTTGTAATAGAATCTTTAATGTTAGACAAAAGAGGGTCTAGCAACCTGGTTCGTATTGTGAACTCATTTTGCTCTTTAAAGGAATTCTGCCTACTTCTCACTGTTTTCCTGGATGAGCAACATAACCTTTGTGCTGAATCACCGCATTCAAGTGAAAGGGAGAAGCACTGTAGCTCTTGTAAGAGAAGGATTAATTTTACAAGCAAGAGGGTCGTGCACTTTGTTAAGCATGGTGAACTGTGTTAGTTTTTGAAAGGAACGCTGCCTAACCTTCAGCCTTTTCATGGTTGAGAAACATAACTTTTGTGGAAAATCACCGCATACAAGTGAATGGGAGAAAAACTGCAGTTTTTTCAGAGAATCGTCTTATGTTAGAAACAAGAGGGTCTAGCAACATGGTTAGTATGGTGAATTCAGTTTGCTCTTTAAAGGAGTACTGCCTAGCTCTCAGTGTTTCCTGGATCAGCAACATCACCTTTCTGCTGAATCTCCCCTTTCAAGTGAATGGGAGAAGCACTACAGCTCTTGTAAGAGAAGCATTACTGTTTCAAGTAAGAGGGCCTTGCACCTTGTTAAGCATGGTGAACTGAGTTAGCTTTTGAAAGGAATGCTGCCCAACTGTCAGCATTTTCATGGGTGAGGATCTTCATCTTTGTGCAAAATCACCACATAGAGGTAAATGGGAGAAAGACTCCAGGTTTGTAAGAGAATCGTTAATGTTAGACAAAAGAGGGTCTAGCAACCTGGTTAGTATTGTGAATTCATTTTGCTCTTTAAAGGAATTCTGCCTACTTCTCACTGTTTTCCTGGATGAGAAACATCACCTTTGTGCTGAATCACCACATTCAAGTGAAAGGGAGAAGCACTGTAGCTCTTGTAAGAGAAGGATTAATTTTACAAGCAAGAGGGTCTTGCACTTTGTTAAGCTTGGTGAACTGTGTTAGTTTTTGAAAGGAACGCTGCCTAACCTTCAGCCTTTTCATGGTTGAGAAACATAACTTTTGTGGAAAATCACCGCATGCAAGTGAATGGGAGAAAAACTGCAGTTTTTTAAGAGAATCGTTTTATGTTAGAAACAAGAGGGTCTAGCAACATGGTTAGTATGGTGAATTCAGTTTGCTCTTTAAAGGAGTACTGCCTACCTCTCAGTGTTTCCTGGATCAGCAACATCACCTTTCTGCTGAATCTCCCCATTCAAGTGAAAGGGAAACGCTGCAGCTCTTATAAGAGAAGCATTCATACTAAAAGCAAGAGGGTCTTGCACCTCGTTAAGCATGGTGAACTGTGTTAGTTTTTGAAAGGAACGCATACTAACCTTCAGCCATTTCATGGGTGAGAAACATAACCTTTGTGCAAAATCACCGCATACAAGTGAAAGGGAGAAAAACTGCAGTTTTTTAAGAAAATCCTTGTATGTTAGAAACAAGAGGGTCTAGCAACATGGTTAGGATGGTGAATTCAGTTTGCTCTTTAAAGGAGTACTGCCTAGCTCTCAGGGTTTCCTGGATCAGCAACATAACCTTTCTGCTGAATCTCCCCATTCAAGTGAAAGGGAGAAGCACTGCAACTCTTGCAAGAGAAGCATTAATGTTACAAGGAACAGGGCCTTGCACCTTGTTAAGCATTTTGAACTGAGTTAGCTTTTGAAAGGAATGCTGCCCAACTGTCAGCATTTTCATGGGTGAGGATCTTCAACTTTGTGCAAAATCACCACATACATGTAAACGGGAGAAAAACTGCAAGTTTGTAATAGAATCTTTAATGTTAGACAAAAGAGGATCAAGCAACCTGGTTAGTATTGGGAATTCATTTTGCTCTTTAAAGGAATTCTGCCTACTTCTCACCGTTTCCCTGGATGAGCAACATAACCTTTGTGCTGAATCACCGCATTCAAGTGAAAGGGAAAAGCACTGTAGCTCTTGTAAGAGAAGGATTAATTTGACAAGCAAGACGGTCTTGCACCTTGTTAAGCATGGTGAACTGTGTTAGTTTTTGAAAGGAATGCTGCCTAACCTTCAGCCTTTCTTGGGTGAGGAACATAAACTTTGTGCAACATCACCGCATACAAGTGAATGGGAGAAAAACTGCAGTTTTTTCGGAGAATCCTTTTATGTTAGAAACAAGAGGGTCTAGCAACATGGTTAGTATGGTGAATTCAGTTTGCTCTTTAAAGGAGTACTGCCTACCTCTCAGTGTTTCCTGGATCAGCAACATCACCTTTCTGCTGAATCTCCCCATTCAAGTGAAAGGGAAACGCTGCAGCTCTTATAAGAGAAGCATTAATACTAAAAGCAAGAGGGTCTTGCACCTCGTTAAGCATGGTGAACTGTGTTAGTTTTTGAAAGGAACGCAGCCTAACCTTCAGCCTTTTCATATGTGAGGAACATAAACATTGTTCAACATCACCGCATACAAGTGAATGGGAGAAAAACTGCAGTTTTTTAAGAGAATCCTTGTATGTTAGAAAGAGGAGGGTCTAGCAACATGGTTAGTATGGTGAATTCAGTTTGCTCTTTAAAGGAGTAGTGCCTAGCTCTCAGGGTTTCCTGGATCAACAACATAACCTTTCTGCTGAATCTCCCCATTCAAGTGAAAGGGAGAAGCACTGCAACTCTTGCAAGAGAAACATTAATGTTACAAGGAACAGGGCCTTGCACCTTCTTAAGCATTTTGAACTGAGTTAGCTTTTGAAAGGAATGCTGCCCAACTGTCAGCATTTTCATGGGTGAGGATCTTCAACTTTGTGCAAAATCACCACATACAAGTAAATGGGAGAATAACTGCAAATTTGTAATAGAATCTTTAATGTTAGACAAAAGAGGGTCTAGCAACCTGGTTCGTATTGTGAATTCATTTTGCTCTTTAAAGGAATTCTGCCTACTTCTCACTGTTTTCCTGGATGAGCAACATAACCTTTGTGCTGAATCACCGCATTCAAGTGAAAGGGAGAAGCACTGTAGCTCTTGTAAGAGAAGGATTAATTTTACAAGCAAGAGGGTCGTGCACTTTGTTAAGCATGGTGAACTGTGTTAGTTTTTGAAAGGAACGCTGCCTAACCTTCAGCCTTTTCATGGTTGAGAAACATAACTTTTGTGGAAAATCACCGCATACAAGTGAATGGGAGAAAAACTGCAGTTTTTTCAGAGAATCGTCTTATGTTAGAAACAAGAGGGTCTAGCAACATGGTTAGTATGGTGAATTCAGTTTGCTCTTTAAAGGAGTACTGCCTAGCTCTCAGTGTTTCCTGGATCAGCAACATCACCTTTCTGCTGAATCTCCCCTTTCAAGTGAATGGGAGAAGCACTACAGCTCTTGTAAGAGAAGCATTACTGTTTCAAGTAAGAGGGCCTTGCACCTTGTTAAGCATGGTGAACTGAGTTAGCTTTTGAAAGGAATGCTGCCCAACTGTCAGCATTTTCATGGGTGAGGATCTTCATCTTTGTGCAAAATCACCACATACAAGTAAAGGGGAGAAAAACTGCAAGTTTGTAATAGAATCTTTAATGTTACACAAAAGAGGATCTAGCAACCTGGTTAGTATTGTGAATTCATTTTGCTCTTTAAAGGAATTCTGCCTACTTCTCACCGTTTCCCTGGATGAGCAACATAACCTTTGTGCTGAATCACCGCATTCAAGTGAAAGGGAAAAGCACTGTAGCTCTTGTAAGAGAAGGATTAATTTGACAAGCAAGACGGTCTTGCACCTTGTTAAGCATGGTGAACTGTGTTAGTTTTTGAAAGGAATGCTGCCTAACCTTCATCCTTTTCATGGGTGAGGAACATAAACTTTGAGCAACATCACCACCTAAAAGTGAATGGGAGAAAAACTGCAGTTTTTTAGGAGAATCCTTTTATGTTAGAAACAAGAGGGTCTAGCAACATGGTTAGTATGGTGAATTCAGTTTGCTGTTTAGAGTACTTCCTAGCTCTCAGTGTTTCCTGGATCAGCAACATCACCTTTCTGCTGAATCTCCCTTTTCAGGTGAATGGGAGAAGCACCGTAGCTCTTGTAAGAGAAGCATTAATGCACCTTGTTAAGCATGTTGAACTGAGTTAGCTTTTGAAAGAAACGCTGCCCAACTGTCAGCGTTTTCATGGATGAAGATCTTCAACATTGTGCTAAATCACCGGATACAAGTAAATGGGAGAAAAACTGCAGGTTTCTAAGAGAATCTTTAATGTTAGGAAAAAGAGGTTCGAGCAACATGGTTAACATTTTGAAGTCAGTTTGCTCTTCAAGGGACTACTGCATAACTCTGAGTGTTTTCCTGGATGAGCAACATCACCTTTCTGCTGAATCACCCCATTCAAGTGAAAGGGAGAAGCACTGCAGCTCTTGCAAGAGAAGCATTAATGTTACAAGCAACAGGGCCTTGCACCTTGTTAAGCATGGTGAACTGAGTTAGCTTTTGAAAGGAATGCAGCCCAACTGTCAGCATTTTCATGGGTGAGGATCTTCAACTTTGTGCAAAATCACCACCTACAGGTAAATGGGAGAAAGATTCCAGGTTTGTAAGAGAATCTTTAATGTTAGACAAAAGAGGGTCTAGCAACCTGGTTAGTATTGTGAATTCATTTTGCTCTTTAAAGGAATTCTGCCTACTTCTCACTGTTTTCCTGGATGAGAAACATCACCTTTGTGCTGAATCACCGCATTCAAGTGAAAGGGAAACGCTGCAGCTCTTATAAGAGAAGCATTCATACTAAAAGCAAGAGGGTCTTGCACCTCGTTAAGCATGGTGAACTGTGTTAGTTTTTGAAAGGAACGCATACTAACCTTCAGCCATTTCATGGGTGAGAAACATAACCTTTGTGCAAAATCACTGCATACAAGTGAAAGGGAGAAAAACTGCAGTTTTTTAAGAAAATCCTTGTATGTTAGAAACAAGAGGGTCTAGCAACATGGTTAGGATGGTGAATTCAGTTTGCTCTTTAAAGGAGTACTGCCTTGCTCTCAGGGTTTCCTGGATCAGCAACATAACCTTTCTGCTGAATCTCCCCATTCAAGTGAAAGGGAGAAGCACTGCAACTCTTGCAAGAGAAGCATTAATTTTACAAGGAACAGGGCCTTGCACCTTGTTAAGCAGTTTGAACTGAGTTAGCTTTTGAAAGGAATGCTGCCCAACTGTCAGCATTTTCATGGGTGAGGATCTTCAACTTTGTGCAAAATCACCACATACAAGTAAACGGGAGAAAAACTGCAAGTTTGTAATAGAATCTTTAATGTTACACAAAAGAGGATCTAGCAACCTGGTTAGTATTGTGAATTCATTTTGCTCTTTAAAGGAATTCTGCCTACTTCTCACCGTTTCCCTGGATGAGCAACATAACCTTTGTGCTGAATCACCGCTTTCAAGTGAAAGGGAAAAGCACTGTAGCTCTTGTAAGAGAAGGATTAATTTGACAAGCAAGACGGTCTTGCACCTTGTTAAGCATGGTGAACTGTGTTAGTTTTTGAAAGGAATGCTGCCTAACCTTCATCCTTTTCATGGGTGAGAAACATAAACTTTGTGCAACATCACCGCCTAAAAGTGAATGGGAGAAAAACTGCAGTTTTTTAGGAGAATCCTTTTATGTTAGAAACAAGAGGGTCTAGCAACATGGTTAGTATGGTGAATTCAGTTTGCTGTTTAGAGTACTTCCTAGCTCTCAGTGTTTCCTGGATCAGCAACATCACCTTTCTGCTGAATCTCCCTTTTCAGGTGAATGGGAGAAGCACCGTAGCTCTTGTAAGAGAAGCATTAATGCACCTTGTTAAGCATGGTGAACTGAGTTAGCTTTTGAAAGAAACGCTGCCCAACTGTCAGCGTTTTCATGGATGAAGATCTTCAACATTGTGCTAAATCACCGCATACAAGTAAAAGGGAGAAAAACTGCAGGTTTCTAAGAGAATCTTTAATGTTAGGAAAAAGAGGGTCGAGCAACATGGTTAACATTTTGAAGTCAGTTTGCTCTTCAAGGGACTACTGCATAACTCTGAGTGTTTTCCTGGATGAGCAACATCACCTTTCTGCTGAATCACCCCATTCAAGTGAAAGGGAGAAGCACTGCAGCTCTTGTAAGAGAAGGATTAATGTTACAAGCAAGAGGGTCTTGCACTTTGTTAAGCATGGTGAACTGTGTTAGTTTTTGAAAGGAACGCTGCCTAACCTTCAGCCTTTTCATGGTTGAGAAACATAACTTTTGTGGAAAATCACCGCATACAAGTGAATGGGAGAAAAACTGCAGTTTTTTAAGAGAATCGTTTTATGTTAGAAACAAGAGGGTCTAGCAGCATGGTTAGTATGGTGAATTCAGTTTGCTCTTTAAAGGAGTACTGCCTACCTCTCAGTGTTTCCTGGATCAGCAACATCACCTTTCTGCTGAATCTCCCCATTCAAGTGAAAGGGAAACACTGCAGCTCTTATAAGAGAAGCATTAATACTAAAAGCAAGAGGGTCTTGCACCTCGTTAAGCATGGTGAACTGTGTTAGTTTTTGAAAGGAACGCAGCCTAACCTTCAGCCTTTTCATATGTGAGGAACATAAACATTGTTCAACATCACCGCATACAAGTGAATGGGAGAAAAACTGCAGTTTTTTAAGAGAATCCTTGTATGTTAGAAAGAGGAGGGTCTAGCAACATGGTTAGTATGGTGAATTCAGTTTGCTCTTTAAAGGAGTAGTGCCTAGCTCTCAGGGTTTCCTGGATCAACAACATAACCTTTCTGCTGAATCTCCCCATTCAAGTGAAAGGGAGAAGCACTGCAACTCTTGCAAGAGAAACATTAATGTTACAAGGAACAGGGCCTTGCACCTTCTTAAGCATTTTGAACTGAGTTAGCTTTTGAAAGAAATGCTGCCCAACTGTCAGCATTTTCATGGGTGAGGATCTTCAACTTTGTGCAAAATCACCACATACAAGTAAATGGGAGAATAACTGCAAATTTGTAATAGAGTCTTTAATTGTAGACAAAAGAGGGTCTAGCAACCTGGTTCGTATTGTGAATTCATTTTGCTCTTTAAAGGAATTCTGCCTACTTCTCACTGTTTTCCTGGAAGAGAAACATCACCTTTGTGCTGAATCACCGCATTCAAGTGAAAGGGAGAAGCACTGTAGCTCTTGTAAGAGAAGGATTAATTTTACAAGCAAGAGGGTCGTGCACTTTGTTAAGCATGGTGAACTGTGTTAGTTTTTGAAAGGAACGCTGCCTAACCTTCAGCCTTTTCATGGTTGAGAAACATAACCTTTGTGCAAAATCACCGCATACAAGTGAAAGGGAGAAAAACTGCAGTTTTTTAAGAAAATCCTTGTATGTTAGAAACAAGAGGGTCTAGCAACATGGTTAGTATGGTGAATTCAGTTTCCTCTTTAAAGGAATACTGCCTAGCCCTCAGTGTTTCCTGGATCAGCAACATCACCTTTCTGCTGAATCTCCCTTTTCAGGTGAATGGGAGAAGCACCGTAGCTCTTGTAAGAGAAGCATTAATAAACCTTGTTAAGCATGGTGAACTGAGTTAGCTTTTGAAAGAAACGCTGCCCAACTGTCAGCGTTTTCATGGATGAAGATCTTCAACATTGTGCTAAATCACCGCATACAAGTAAATGGGAGAAAAACTGCAGGTTTCTAAGAGAATCTTTAATGTTAGGAAAAAGAGGGTCGAGCAACAGGGTTAACATTTTGAAGTCAGTTTCCTCTTCAAGGGACTACTGCATAACTCTGAGTGTTTTCCTGGATGAGCAACATCACCTTTCTGCTGAATCACCCCATTCAAGTGAAAGGGAGAAGCACTGCAGCTCTTGCAAGAGAAGCATTAATGTTACAAGCAACAGGGCCTTGCACCTTGTTAAGCATGGTGAACTGAGTTAGCTTTTGAAAGGAATGCAGCCCAACTGTCAGCATTTTCATGGGTGAGGATCTTCAACTTTGTGCAAAATCACCACCTACAGGTAAATGGGAGAAAGATTCCAGGTTTGTAAGAGAATCTTTAATGTTAGACAAAAGAGGGTCTAGCAACCTGGTTAGTATTGTGAATTCATTTTGCTCTTTAAAGGAATTCTGCCTACTTCTCACTGTTTTCCTGGATGAGAAACATCACCTTTGTGCTGAATCACCGCATTCAAGTGAAAGGGAGAAGCACTGTAGCTCTTGTAAGAGAAGGATTAATGTTACAAGCAAGAGGGTCTTGCACTTTGTTAAGCATGGTGAACTGTGTTAGTTTTTGAAAGGAACGCTGCCTAACCTTCAGCCTTTTCATGGTTGAGAAACATAACCTTTGTGGAAAATCACCGCATACAAGTGAATGGGAGAAAAACTGCAGTTTTTTAAGAGAATCTTTTTATGTTAAAAACAAGAGGGTCTAGCAACATGGTTAGTATGGTGAATTCAGTTTGCTCTTTAAAGGAGTACTGCCTACCTCTCAGTGTTTCCTGGATCAGCAACATAACTTTTGCTGAATCTCCCCATTCAAGTGAAAGGGAGAAGCACTGCAACTCTTGCAAGAGAAGCATTAATGTTACAAGGAACAGGGCCTTGCACCTTGTTAAGCATTTTGAACTGAGTTAGCTTTTGAAAGGAATGCTGCCCAACTGTCAGCATTTTCATGGGTGAGGATCTTCAACTTTGTGCAAAATCACCACATACAAGTAAAGGGGAGAAAAACTGCAAGTTTGTAATAGAATCTTTAATGTTAGACAAAAGAGGATCTAGCAACCTGGTTAGTATTGTGAATTCATTTTGCTCTTTAAAGGAATTCTGCCTACTTCTCACCGTTTCCCTGGATGAGCAACATAACCTTTGTGCTGAATCACCGCATTCAAGTGAAAGGGAAAAGCACTGTAGCTCTTGTAAGAGAAGGATTAATTTGACAAGCAAGACGGTCTTGCACCTTGTTAAGCATGGTGAACTGTGTTAGTTTTTGAAAGGAATGCTGCCTAACCTTCAGCCTTTTCTTGGGTGAGGAACATAAACTTTGTGCAACATCACCGCCTAAAAGTGAATGGGAGAAAAACTGCAGTTTTTTAGGAGAATCCTTTTATGTTAGAAACAAGAGGGTCTAGCAACATGGTTAGTATGGTGAATTCAGTTTGCTCTTTAAAGGAGTACTGCCTACCTCTCAGTGTTTCCTGGATGAGCAACATCACCTTTCTGCTGAATCTCCCCATTCAAGTGAAAGGGAAACGCTGCAGCTCTTATAAGAGAAGCATTCATACTAAAAGCAAGAGGGTCTTGCACCTCGTTAAGCATGGTGAACTGTGTTAGTTTTTGAAAGGAACGCATACTAACCTTCAGCCATTTCATGGGTGAGAAACATAACCTTTGTGCAAAATCACCGCATACAAGTGAAAGGGAGAAAAACTGCAGTTTTTTAAGAAAATCCTTGTATGTTAGAAACAAGAGGGTCTAGCAACATGGTTAGGATGGTGAATTCAGTTTGCTCTTTAAAGGAGTACTGCCTAGCTCTCAGGGTTTCCTGGATCAGCAACATAACCTTTCTGCTGAATCTCCCCATTCAAGTGAAAGGGAGAAGCACTGCAACTCTTGCAAGAGAAGCATTAATGTTACAAGGAACAGGGCCTTGCACCTTGTTAAGCAGTTTGAACTGAGTTAGCTTTTGAAAGGAATGCTGCCCAACTGTCAGCATTTTCATGGGTGAGGATCTTCAACTTTGTGCAAAATCACCACATACAAGTAAACGGGAGAAAAACTGCAAGTTTGTAATAGAATCTTTAATGTTAGACAAAAGAGGATCAAGCAACCTGGTTAGTATTGTGAATTCATTTTGCTCTTTAAAGGAATTCTGCCTACTTCTCACCGTTTCCCTGGATGAGCAACATAACCTTTGTGCTGAATCACCGCTTTCAAGTGAAAGGGAAAAGCACTGTAGCTCTTGTAAGAGAAGGATTAATTTGACAAGCAAGACGGTCTTGCACCTTGTTAACCATGGTGAACTGTGTTAGTTTTTGAAAGGAATGCTGCCTAACCTTCAGCCTTTTCATGGGTGAGGAACATAAACTTTGTGCAACCTCACCGCATACAAGTGAGTGGGAGAAAAACTGCAGTTTTTTAGGAGAATCCTTGTATGTTAGAAACAAGAGGGTCTAGCAACATAGTTAGGATGGTGAATTCAGTTTGCTGTTTAGAGTACTTCCTAGCTCTCAGTGTTTCCTGGATCAGCAACATCACCTTTCTGCTGAATCTCCCTTTTCAGGTGAATGGGAGAAGCACCGTAGCTCTTGTAAGAGAAGCATTAATGCAACTTGTTAAGCATGGTGAACTGAGTTAGCTTTTGAAAGAAAAGCTGCCCAACTGTCAGCGTTTTCATGGATGAAGATCTTCAACATTGTGCTAAATCACCGCATACAAGTAAATGGGAGAAAAACTGCAGGTTTCTAAGAGAATCTTTAATGTTAGGAAAAAGAGGGTCGAGCAACATGGTTAACATTTTGAAGTCAGTTTGCTCTTCAAGGGACTACTGCATAACTCTGAGTGTTTTCCTGGATGAGCAACATCACCTTTCTGCTGAATCACCCCATTCAAGTGAAAGGGAGAAGCACTGCAGCTCTTGCAAGAGAAGCATTAATGTTACAAGCAACAGGGCCTTGCACCTTGTTAAGCATGGTGAACTGAGTTAGCTTTTGAAAGGAATGCAGCCCAACTGTCAGCATTTTCATGGGTGAGGATCTTCAACTTTGTGCAAAATCACCACCTACAGGTAAATGGGAGAAAGATTCCAGGTTTGTAAGAGAATCTTTAATGTTAGACAAAAGAGGGTCTAGCAACCTGGTTAGTATTGTGAATTCATTTTGCTCTTTAAAGGAATTCTGCCTACTTCTCACTGTTTTAATGGATGAGAAACATCACCTTTGTGCTGAATCACCGCATTCAAGTGAAAGGGAAAAGCACTGTAGCTCTTGTAAGAGAAGGATTAATTTGACAAGCAAGACGGTCTTGCACCTTGTTAAGCATGGTGAACTGTGTTAGATTTTGAAAGGAATGCTGCCTAACCTTCAGCCTTTTCATGGGTGAGGAACATAAACTTTGTGCAACATCACCGCATACAAGTGAATGGGAGAAAAACTGCAGTTTTTTAAGAGAATCGTTTTATGTTAGAAACAAGAGGGTCTAGCAACATGGTTAGTATGGTGAATTCAGTTTGCTCTTTAAAGGAGTACTGCCTAGCTCTCAGGGTTTCCTGGATCAGCAACATAACCTTTCTGCTGAATCTCCCCATTCAAGTGAAAGGGAGAAGCACTGCAGCTCTTGCAAGAGAAGCATTAATGTTACAAGCAACAGGGCCTTGCACCTTGTTAAGCATGGTGAACTGAGTTAGCTTTTGAAAGGAATGCAGCCCAACTGTCAGCATTTTCATGGGTGAGGATCTTCAACTTTGTGCAAAATCACCACCTACAGGTAAATGGGAGAAAGATTCCAGGTTTGTAAGAGAATCTTTAATGTTAGACAAAAGAGGGTCTAGCAACCTGGTTAGTATTGTGAATTCATTTTGCTCTTTAAAGGAATTCTGCCTACTTCTCACTGTTTTCCTGGATGAGAAACATCACCTTTGTGCTGAATCACCGCATTCAAGTGAAAGGGAGAAGCACTGTAGCTCTTGTAAGAGAAGGATTAATGTTACAAGCAAGAGGGTCTTGCACTTTGTTAAGCATGGTGAACTGTGTTAGTTTTTGAAAGGAACGCTGCCTAACCTTCAGCCTTTTCATGGTTGAGAAACATAACTTTTGTGGAAAATCACCGCATACAAGTGAATGGGAGAAAAACTGCAGTTTTTTAAGAGAATCTTTTTATGTTAAAAACAAGAGGATCTAGCAACATGGTTAGTATGGTGAATTCAGTTTGCTCTTTAAAGGAGTACTGCCTAGCTCTCAGGGTTTCCTGGATCAGCAACATAACCTTTCTGCTGAATCTCCCCATTCAAGTGAAAGGGAGAAGCACTGCAACTCTTGCAAGAGAAGCATTAATGTTACAAGTAACAGGGCCTTGCACCTTGTTAAGCAGTTTGAACTGAGTTAGCTTTTGAAAGGAATGCTGCCCAACTGTCAGCATTTTCATGGGTGAGGATCTTCAACTTTGTGCAAAATCACCACATACAAGTAAACGGGAGAAAAACTGCAAGTTTGTAATAGAATCTTTAATGTTAGACAAAAGAGAATCTAGCAACCTGGTTAGTATTGGGAATTCATTTTGCTCTTTAAAGGAATTCTGCCTACTTCTCACCGTTTCCCTGGATGAGCAACATAACCTTTGTGCTGAATCACCGCTTTCAAGTGAAAGGGAAAAGCACTGTAGCTCTTGTAAGAGAAGGATTAATTTGACAAGCAAGACGGTCTTGCACCTTGTTAAGCATGGTGAACTGTGTTAGATTTTGAAAGGAATGCTGCCTAACCTTCAGCCTTTTCATGGGTGAGGAACATAAACTTTGTGCAACATCACCGCATACAAGTGAATGGGAGAAAAACTGCAGTTTTTTAAGAGAATCGTTTTATGTTAGAAACAAGAGGGTCTAGCAACATGGTTAGGATGGTGAATTCAGTTTGCTCTTTAAAGGGGTACTGCCTAGCTCTCAGTGTTTCCTGGATCAGCAACATCACCTTTCTGCTGAATCTCCCCTTTCAAGTGAATGGGAGAAGCACTGCAGCTCATGTAAGAGAAGCATTACTGTTTCAAGTAAGAGGGCCTTGCACCTTGTTAAGCATGGTGAACTGAGTTAGCTTTTGAAAGGAATGCTGCCCAACTGTCAGCATTTTCATGGGTGAGGATCTTCAACTTTGTGCAAAATCACCACATACAAGTAAACGGGAGAAAAACTGCAAGTTTGTAATAGAATCTTTAATGTTACACAAAAGAGGATCTAGCAACCTGGTTAGTATTGTGAATTCATTTAGCTCTTTAAAGGAATTCTGCCTACTTCTCACCGTTTCCCTGGATGAGCAACATAACCTTTGTGCTGAATCACCGCTTTCAAGTGAAAGGGAAAAGCACTGTAGCTCTTGTAAGAGAAGGATTAATTTGACAAGCAAGACGGTCTTGCACCTTGTTAAGCATGGTGAACTGTGTTAGTTTTTGAAAGGAATGCTGCCTAACCTTCATCCTTTTCATGGGTGAGGAACATAAACTTTGTGCAACATCACCGCCTAAAAGTGAATGGGAGAAAAACTGCAGTTTTTTAGGAGAATCCTTTTATGTTAGAAACAAGAGGGTCTAGCAACATGGTTAGTATGGTGAATTCAGTTTGCTGTTTAGAGTACTTCCTAGCTCTCAGTGTTTCCTGGATCAGCAACATCACCTTTCTGCTGAATCTCCCTTTTCAGGTGAATGGGAGAAGCACCGTAGCTCTTGTAAGAGAAGCATTAATGCACCTTGTTAAGCATGGTGAACTGAGTTAGCTTTTGAAAGAAACGCTGCCCAACTGTCAGCGTTTTCATGGATGAAGATCTTCAACATTGTGCTAAATCACCGCATACAAGTAAAAGGGAGAAAAACTGCAGGTTTCTAAGAGAATCTTTAATGTTAGGAAAAAGAGGGTCGAGCAACATGGTTAACATTTTGAAGTCAGTTTGCTCTTCAAGGGACTACTGCATAACTCTGAGTGTTTTCCTGGATGAGCAACATCACCTTTCTGCTGAATCACCCCATTCAAGTGAAAGGGAGAAGCACTGCAGCTCTTGCAAGAGAAGCATTAATGTTACAAGCAACAGGGCTTTGCACCTTGTTAAGCATGGTGAACTGAGTTAGCTTTTGAAAGGAATGCAGCCCAACTGTCAGCATTTTCATGGGTGAGGATCTTCAACTTTGTGCAAAATCACCACCTACAGGTAAATGGGAGAAAGATTCCAGGTTTGTAAGAGAATCTTTAATGTTAGACAAAAGAGGGTCTAGCAACCTGGTTAGTATTGTGAATTCATTTTGCTCTTTAAAGGAATTCTGTCTACTTCTCACTGTTTTCCTGGATGAGAAACATCACCTTTGTGCTGAATCACCGCATTCAAGTGAAAGGGAGAAGCACTGTAGCTCTTGTAAGAGAAGGATTAATGTTACAAGCAAGAGGGTCTTGCACTTTGTTAAGCATGGTGAACTGTGTTAGTTTTTGAAAGGAACGCTGCCTAACCTTCAGCCTTTTCATGGTTGAGAAACATAACTTTTGTGGAAAATCACCGCATACAAGTGAATGGGAGAAAAACTGCAGTTTTTTAAGAGAATCGTTTTATGTTAGAAACAAGAGGGTCTGGCAGCATGGTTAGTATGGTGAATTCAGTTTGCTCTTTAAAGGAGTACTGCCTACCTCTCAGTGTTGCCTCGATCAGCAACATCACCTTTCTGCTGAATCTCCCCATTCAAGTGAAAGGGAAACACTGCAGCTCTTATAAGAGAAGCATTAATACTAAAAGCAAGAGGGTCTTGCACCTCGTTAAGCATGGTGAACTGTGTTAGTTTTTGAAAGGAACGCAGCCTAACCTTCAGCCTTTTCATATGTGAGGAACATAAACATTGTTCAACATCACCGCATACAAGTGAATGGGAGAAAAACTGCAGTTTTTTAAGAGAATCCTTGTATGTTAGAAAGAGGAGGTTCTAGCAACATGGTTAGTATGGTGAATTCAGTTTGCTCTTTAAAGGAGTAGTGCCTAGCTCTCAGGGTTTCCTGGATCAACAACATAACCTTTCTGCTGAATCTCCCCATTCAAGTGAAAGGGAGAAGCACTGCAACTCTTGCAAGAGAAACATTAATGTTACAAGGAACAGGGCCTTGCACCTTCTTAAGCATTTTGAACTGAGTTAGCTTTTGAAAGGAATGCTGCCCAACTGTCAGCATTTTCATGGGTGAGGATCTTCAACTTTGTGCAAAATCACCACATACAAGTAAATGGGAGAATAACTGCAAATTTGTAATAGAGTCTTTAATTGTAGACAAAAGAGGGTCTAGCAACCTGGTTCGTATTGTGAATTCATTTTGCTCTTTAAAGGAATTCTGCCTACTTCTCACTGTTTTCCTGGAAGAGAAACATCACCTTTGTGCTGAATCACCGCATTCAAGTGAAAGGGAGAAGCACTGTAGCTCTTGTAAGAGAAGGATTAATTTTACAAGCAAGAGGGTCGTGCACTTTGTTAAGCATGGTGAACTGTGTTAGTTTTTGAAAGGAACGCTGCCTAACCTTCAGCCTTTTCATAGTTGAGAAACATAACCTTTGTGCAAAATCACCGCATACAAGTGAAAGGGAGAAAAAGTGCAGTTTTTTAAGAAAATCCTTGTATGTTAGAAACAAGAGGGTCTAGCAACATGGTTAGTATGGTGAATTCAGTTTCCTCTTTAAAGGAATACTGCCTAGCCCTCAGTGTTTCCTGGATCAGCAACATCACCTTTCTGCTGAATCTCCGTTTTCAGGTGAATGGGAGAAGCACCGTAGCTCTTGTAAGAGAAGCATTAATGCACCTTGTTAAGCATGGTGAACTGAGTTAGCTTTTGAAAGAAACGCTGCCCAACTGTCAGCGTTTTCATGGATGAAGATCTTCAACATTGTGCTAAATCACCGCATACAAGTAAATGGGAGAAAAACTGCAGGTTTCTAAGAGAATCTTTAATGTTAGGAAAAAGAGGGTCGAGCAACAGGGTTAACATTTTGAAGTCAGTTTCCTCTTCAAGGGACTACTGCATAACTCTGAGTGTTTTCCTGGATGAGCAACATCACCTTTCTGCTGAATCACCCCATTCAAGTGAAAGGGAGAAGCACTGCAGCTCTTGCAAGAGAAGCATTAATGTTACAAGCAACAGGGCCTTGCACCTTGTTAAGCATGGTGAACTGAGTTAGCTTTTGAAAGGAATGCAGCCCAACTGTCAGCATTTTCATGGGTGAGGATCTTCAACTTTGTGCAAAATCACCACCTACAGGTAAATGGGAGAAAGATTCCAGGTTTGTAAGAGAATCTTTAATGTTAGACAAAAGAGGGTCTAGCAACCTGGTTAGTATTGTGAATTCATTTTGCTCTTTAAAGGAATTCTGCCTACTTCTCACTGTTTTCCTGGATGAGAAACATCACCTTTGTGCTGAATCACCGCATTCAAGTGAAAGGGAGAAGCACTGTAGCTCTTGTAAGAGAAGGATTAATGTTACAAGCAAGAGGGTCTTGCACTTTGTTAAGCATGGTGAACTGTGTTAGTTTTTGAAAGGAACGCTGCCTAACCTTCAGCCTTTTCATGGTTGAGAAACATAACCTTTGTGGAAAATCACCGCATACAAGTGAATGGGAGAAAAACTGCAGTTTTTTAAGAGAATCTTTTTATGTTAAAAACAAGAGGGTCTAGCAACATGGTTAGTATGGTGAATTCAGTTTGCTCTTTAAAGGAGTACTGCCTACCTCTCAGTGTTTCCTGGATCAGCAACATAACTTTTGCTGAATCTCCCCATTCAAGTGAAAGGGAGAAGCACTGCAACTCTTGCAAGAGAAGCATTAATGTTACAAGGAACAGGGCCTTGCACCTTGTTAAGCATTTTGAACTGAGTTAGCTTTTGAAAGGAATGCTGCCCAACTGTCAGCATTTTCATGGGTGAGGATCTTCAACTTTGTGCAAAATCACCACATACAAGTAAAGGGGAGAAAAACTGCAAGTTTGTAATAGAATCTTTAATGTTAGACAAAAGAGGATCTAGCAACCTGGTTAGTATTGTGAATTCATTTTGCTCTTTAAAGGAATTCTGCCTACTTCTCACCGTTTCCCTGGATGAGCAACATAACCTTTGTGCTGAATCACCGCATTCAAGTGAAAGGGAAAAGCACTGTAGCTCTTGTAAGAGAAGGATTAATTTGACAAGCAAGACGGTCTTGCACCTTGTTAAGCATGGTGAACTGTGTTAGTTTTTGAAAGGAATGCTGCCTAACCTTCAGCCTTTTCTTGGGTGAGGAACATAAACTTTGTGCAACATCACCGCCTAAAAGTGAATGGGAGAAAAACTGCAGTTTTTTAGGAGAATCCTTTTATGTTAGAAACAAGAGGGTCTAGCAACATGGTTAGTATGGTGAATTCAGTTTGCTCTTTAAAGGAGTACTGCCTACCTCTCAGTGTTTCCTGGATGAGCAACATCACCTTTCTGCTGAATCTCCCCATTCAAGTGAAAGGGAAACGCTGCAGCTCTTATAAGAGAAGCATTCATACTAAAAGCAAGAGGGTCTTGCACCTCGTTAAGCATGGTGAACTGTGTTAGTTTTTGAAAGGAACGCATACTAACCTTCAGCCATTTCATGGGTGAGAAACATAACCTTTGTGCAAAATCACCGCATACAAGTGAAAGGGAGAAAAACTGCAGTTTTTTAAGAAAATCCTTGTATGTTAGAAACAAGAGGGTCTAGCAACATGGTTAGGATGGTGAATTCAGTTTGCTCTTTAAAGGAGTACTGCCTAGCTCTCAGGGTTTCCTGGATCAGCAACATAACCTTTCTGCTGAATCTCCCCATTCAAGTGAAAGGGAGAAGCACTGCAACTCTTGCAAGAGAAGCATTAATGTTACAAGGAACAGGGCCTTGCACCTTGTTAAGCAGTTTGAACTGAGTTAGCTTTTGAAAGGAATGCTGCCCAACTGTCAGCATTTTCATGGGTGAGGATCTTCAACTTTGTGCAAAATCACCACATACAAGTAAACGGGAGAAAAACTGCAAGTTTGTAATAGAATCTTTAATGTTAGACAAAAGAGGATCAAGCAACCTGGTTAGTATTGTGAATTCATTTTGCTCTTTAAAGGAATTCTGCCTACTTCTCACCGTTTCCCTGGATGAGCAACATAACCTTTGTGCTGAATCACCGCTTTCAAGTGAAAGGGAAAAGCACTGTAGCTCTTGTAAGAGAAGGATTAATTTGACAAGCAAGACGGTCTTGCACCTTGTTAACCATGGTGAACTGTGTTAGTTTTTGAAAGGAATGCTGCCTAACCTTCAGCCTTTTCATGGGTGAGGAACATAAACTTTGTGCAACCTCACCGCATACAAGTGAATGGGAGAAAAACTGCAGTTTTTTAGGAGAATCCTTGTATGTTAGAAACAAGAGGGTCTAGCAACATAGTTAGGATGGTGAATTCAGTTTGCTGTTTAGAGTACTTCCTAGCTCTCAGTGTTTCCTGGATCAGCAACATCACCTTTCTGCTGAATCTCCCTTTTCAGGTGAATGGGAGAAGCACCGTAGCTCTTGTAAGAGAAGCATTAATGCACCTTGTTAAGCATGGTGAACTGAGTTAGCTTTTGAAAGAAACGCTGCCCAACTGTCAGCGTTTTCATGGATGAAGATCTTCAACATTGTGCTAAATCACCGCATACAAGTAAATGGGAGAAAAACTGCAGGTTTCTAAGAGAATCTTTAATGTTAGGAAAAAGAGGGTCGAGCAACATGGTTAACATTTTGAAGTCAGTTTGCTCTTCAAGGGACTACTGCATAACTCTGAGTGTTTTCCTGGATGAGCAACATCACCTTTCTGCTGAATCACCCCATTCAAGTGAAAGGGAGAAGCACTGCAGCTCTTGCAAGAGAAGCATTAATGTTACAAGCAACAGGGCCTTGCACCTTGTTAAGCATGGTGAACTGAGTTAGCTTTTGAAAGGAATGCAGCCCAACTGTCAGCATTTTCATGGGTGAGGATCTTCAACTTTGTGCAAAATCACCACCTACAGGTAAATGGGAGAAAGATTCCAGGTTTGTAAGAGAATCTTTAATGTTAGACAAAAGAGGGTCTAGCAACCTGGTTAGTATTGTGAATTCATTTTGCTCTTTAAAGGAATTCTGCCTACTTCTCACTGTTTTAATGGATGAGAAACATCACCTTTGTGCTGAATCACCGCATTCAAGTGAAAGGGAAAAGCACTGTAGCTCTTGTAAGAGAAGGATTAATTTGACAAGCAAGACGGTCTTGCACCTTGTTAAGCATGGTGAACTGTGTTAGATTTTGAAAGGAATGCTGCCTAACCTTCAGCCTTTTCATGGGTGAGGAACATAAACTTTGTGCAACATCACGGCATACAAGTGAAAGGGAGAAAAAGTGCAGTTTTTTAAGAAAATCCTTGTATGTTAGAAACAAGAGGGTCTAGCAACATGGTTAGTATGGTGAATTCAGTTTCCTCTTTAAAGGAATACTGCCTAGCCCTCAGTGTTTCCTGGATCAGCAACATCACCTTTCTGCTGAATCTCCGTTTTCAGGTGAATGGGAGAAGCACCGTAGCTCTTGTAAGAGAAGCATTAATGCACCTTGTTAAGCATGGTGAACTGAGTTAGCTTTTGAAAGAAACGCTGCCCAACTGTCAGCGTTTTCATGGATGAAGATCTTCAACATTGTGCTAAATCACCGCATACAAGTAAATGGGAGAAAAACTGCAGGTTTCTAAGAGAATCTTTAATGTTAGGAAAAAGAGGGTCGAGCAACAGGGTTAACATTTTGAAGTCAGTTTCCTCTTCAAGGGACTACTGCATAACTCTGAGTGTTTTCCTGGATGAGCAACATCACCTTTCTGCTGAATCACCCCATTCAAGTGAAAGGGAGAAGCACTGCAGCTCTTGCAAGAGAAGCATTAATGTTACAAGCAACAGGGCCTTGCACCTTGTTAAGCATGGTGAACTGAGTTAGCTTTTGAAAGGAATGCAGCCCAACTGTCAGCATTTTCATGGGTGAGGATCTTCAACTTTGTGCAAAATCACCACCTACAGGTAAATGGGAGAAAGATTCCAGGTTTGTAAGAGAATCTTTAATGTTAGACAAAAGAGGGTCTAGCAACCTGGTTAGTATTGTGAATTCATTTTGCTCTTTAAAGGAATTCTGCCTACTTCTCACTGTTTTCCTGGATGAGAAACATCACCTTTGTGCTGAATCACCGCATTCAAGTGAAAGGGAGAAGCACTGTAGCTCTTGTAAGAGAAGGATTAATGTTACAAGCAAGAGGGTCTTGCACTTTGTTAAGCATGGTGAACTGTGTTAGTTTTTGAAAGGAAAGCTGCCTAACCTTCAGCCTTTTCATGGTTGAGAAACATAACCTTTGTGGAAAATCACCGCATACAAGTGAATGGGAGAAAAACTGCAGTTTTTTAAGAGAATCTTTTTATGTTAAAAACAAGAGGGTCTAGCAACATGGTTAGTATGGTGAATTCAGTTTGCTCTTTAAAGGAGTACTGCCTACCTCTCAGTGTTTCCTGGATCAGCAACATAACTTTTGCTGAATCTCCCCATTCAAGTGAAAGGGAGAAGCACTGCAACTCTTGCAAGAGAAGCATTAATGTTACAAGGAACAGGGCCTTGCACCTTGTTAAGCATTTTGAACTGAGTTAGCTTTTGAAAGGAATGCTGCCCAACTGTCAGCATTTTCATGGGTGAGGATCTTCAACTTTGTGCAAAATCACCACATACAAGTAAAGGGGAGAAAAACTGCAAGTTTGTAATAGAATCTTTAATGTTAGACAAAAGAGGATCTAGCAACCTGGTTAGTATTGTGAATTCATTTTGCTCTTTAAAGGAATTCTGCCTACTTCTCACCGTTTCCCTGGATGAGCAACATAACCTTTGTGCTGAATCACCGCATTCAAGTGAAAGGGAAAAGCACTGTAGCTCTTGTAAGAGAAGGATTAATTTGACAAGCAAGACGGTCTTGCACCTTGTTAAGCATGGTGAACTGTGTTAGTTTTTGAAAGGAATGCTGCCTAACCTTCAGCCTTTTCTTGGGTGAGGAACATAAACTTTGTGCAACATCACCGCCTAAAAGTGAATGGGAGAAAAACTGCAGTTTTTTAGGAGAATCCTTTTATGTTAGAAACAAGAGGGTCTAGCAACATGGTTAGTATGGTGAATTCAGTTTGCTCTTTAAAGGAGTACTGCCTACCTCTCAGTGTTTCCTGGATGAGCAACATCACCTTTCTGCTGAATCTCCCCATTCAAGTGAAAGGGAAACGCTGCAGCTCTTATAAGAGAAGCATTCATACTAAAAGCAAGAGGGTCTTGCACCTCGTTAAGCATGGTGAAGTGTGTTAGTTTTTGAAAGGAACGCATACTAACCTTCAGCCATTTCATGGGTGAGAAACATAACCTTTGTGCAAAATCACCGCATACAAGTGAAAGGGAGAAAAACTGCAGTTTTTTAAGAAAATCCTTGTATGTTAGAAACAAGAGGGTCTAGCAACATGGTTAGGATGGTGAATTCAGTTTGCTCTTTAAAGGAGTACTGCCTAGCTCTCAGGGTTTCCTGGATCAGCAACATAACCTTTCTGCTGAATCTCCCCATTCAAGTGAAAGGGAGAAGCACTGCAACTCTTGCAAGAGAAGCATTAATGTTACAAGGAACAGGGCCTTGCACCTTGTTAAGCAGTTTGAACTGAGTTAGCTTTTGAAAGGAATGCTGCCCAACTGTCAGCATTTTCATGGGTGAGGATCTTCAACTTTGTGCAAAATCACCACATACAAGTAAACGGGAGAAAAACTGCAAGTTTGTAATAGAATCTTTAATGTTAGACAAAAGAGGATCAAGCAACCTGGTTAGTATTGTGAATTCATTTTGCTCTTTAAAGGAATTCTGCCTACTTCTCACCGTTTCCCTGGATGAGCAACATAACCTTTGTGCTGAATCACCGCTTTCAAGTGAAAGGGAAAAGCACTGTAGCTCTTGTAAGAGAAGGATTAATTTGACAAGCAAGACGGTCTTGCACCTTGTTAACCATGGTGAACTGTGTTAGTTTTTGAAAGGAATGCTGCCTAACCTTCAGCCTTTTCATGGGTGAGGAACATAAACTTTGTGCAACCTCACCGCATACAAGTGAATGGGAGAAAAACTGCAGTTTTTTAGGAGAATCCTTGTATGTTAGAAACAAGAGGGTCTAGCAACATAGTTAGGATGGTGAATTCAGTTTGCTGTTTAGAGTACTTCCTAGCTCTCAGTGTTTCCTGGATCAGCAACATCACCTTTCTGCTGAATCTCCCTTTTCAGGTGAATGGGAGAAGCACCGTAGCTCTTGTAAGAGAAGCATTAATGCACCTTGTTAAGCATGGTGAACTGAGTTAGCTTTTGAAAGAAACGCTGCCCAACTGTCAGCGTTTTCATGGATGAAGATCTTCAACATTGTGCTAAATCACCGCATACAAGTAAATGGGAGAAAAACTGCAGGTTTCTAAGAGAATCTTTAATGTTAGGAAAAAGAGGGTCGAGCAACATGGTTAACATTTTGAAGTCAGTTTGCTCTTCAAGGGACTACTGCATAACTCTGAGTGTTTTCCTGGATGAGCAACATCACCTTTCTGCTGAATCACCCCATTCAAGTGAAAGGGAGAAGCACTGCAGCTCTTGCAAGAGAAGCATTAATGTTACAAGCAACAGGGCCTTGCACCTTGTTAAGCATGGTGAACTGAGTTAGCTTTTGAAAGGAATGCAGCCCAACTGTCAGCATTTTCATGGGTGAGGATCTTCAACTTTGTGCAAAATCACCACCTACAGGTAAATGGGAGAAAGATTCCAGGTTTGTAAGAGAATCTTTAATGTTAGACAAAAGAGGGTCTAGCAACCTGGTTAGTATTGTGAATTCATTTTGCTCTTTAAAGGAATTCTGCCTACTTCTCACTGTTTTAATGGATGAGAAACATCACCTTTGTGCTGAATCACCGCATTCAAGTGAAAGGGAAAAGCACTGTAGCTCTTGTAAGAGAAGGATTAATTTGACAAGCAAGACGGTCTTGCACCTTGTTAAGCATGGTGAACTGTGTTAGATTTTGAAAGGAATGCTGCCTAACCTTCAGCCTTTTCATGGGTGAGGAACATAAACTTTGTGCAACATCACGGCATACAAGTGAATGGGAGAAAAACTGCAGTTTTTTAAGAGAATCGTTTTATGTTAGAAACAAGAGGGTCTAGCAACATGGTTAGTATGGTGAATTCAGTTTGCTCTTTAAAGGAGTACTGCCTAGCTCTCAGGGTTTCCTGGATCAGCAACATAACCTTTCTGCTGAATCTCCCCATTCAAGTGAAAGGGAGAAGCACTGCAGCTCTTGCAAGAGAAGCATTAATGTTACAAGCAACAGGGCCTTGCACCTTGTTAAGCATGGTGAACTGAGTTAGCTTTTGAAAGGAATGCAGCCCAACTGTCAGCATTTTCATGGGTGAGGATCTTCAACTTTGTGCAAAATCACCACCTACAGGTAAATGGGAGAAAGATTCCAGGTTTGTAAGAGAATCTTTAATGTTAGACAAAAGAGGGTCTAGCAACCTGGTTAGTATTGTGAATTCATTTTGCTCTTTAAAGGAATTCTGCCTACTTCTCACTGTTTTCCTGGATGAGAAACATCACCTTTGTGCTGAATCACCGCATTCAAGTGAAAGGGAGAAGCACTGTAGCTCTTGTAAGAGAAGGATTAATGTTACAAGCAAGAGGGTCTTGCACTTTGTTAAGCATGGTGAACTGTGTTAGTTTTTGAAAGGAACGCTGCCTAACCTTCAGCCTTTTCATGGTTGAGAAACATAACTTTTGTGGAAAATCACCGCATACAAGTGAATGGGAGAAAAACTGCAGTTTTTTAAGAGAATCTTTTTATGTTAAAAACAAGAGGATCTAGCAACATGGTTAGTATGGTGAATTCAGTTTGCTCTTTAAAGGAGTACTGCCTAGCTCTCAGGGTTTCCTGGATCAGCAACATAACCTTTCTGCTGAATCTCCCCATTCAAGTGAAAGGGAGAAGCACTGCAACTCTTGCAAGAGAAGCATTAATGTTACAAGTAACAGGGCCTTGCACCTTGTTAAGCATTTTGAACTGAGTTAGCTTTTGAAAGGAATGCTGCCCAACTGTCAGCATTTTCATGGGTGAGGATCTTCAACTTTGTGCAAAATCACCACATACAAGTAAACGGGAGAAAAACTGCAAGTTTGTAATAGAATCTTTAATGTTAGACAAAAGAGAATCTAGCAACCTGGTTAGTATTGGGAATTCATTTTGCTCTTTAAAGGAATTCTGCCTACTTCTCACCGTTTCCCTGGATGAGCAACATAACCTTTGTGCTGAATCACCGCTTTCAAGTGAAAGGGAAAAGCACTGTAGCTCTTGTAAGAGAAGGATTAATTTGACAAGCAAGACGGTCTTGCACCTTGTTAAGCATGGTGAACTGTGTTAGATTTTGAAAGGAATGCTGCCTAACCTTCAGCCTTTTCATGGGTGAGGAACATAAACTTTGTGCAACATCACCGCATACAAGTGAATGGGAGAAAAACTGCAGTTTTTTAAGAGAATCGTTTTATGTAAGAAACAAGAGGGTCTGGCAGCATGGTTAGTATGGTGAATTCAGTTTGCTCTTTAAAGGAGTACTGCCTACCTCTCAGTGTTTCCTGGATCAGCAACATCACCTTTCTGCTGAATCTCCCCATTCAAGTGAAAGGGAAACACTGCAGCTCTTATAAGAGAAGCATTAATACTAAAAGCAAGAGGGTCTTGCACCTCGTTAAGCATGGTGAACTGTGTTAGTTTTTGAAAGGAACGCAGCCTAACCTTCAGCCTTTTCATATGTGAGGAACATAAACATTGTTCAACATCACCGCATACAAGTGAATGGGAGAAAAACTGCAGTTTTTTAAGAGAATCCTTGTATGTTAGAAAGAGGAGGGTCTAGCAACATGGTTAGTATGGTGAATTCAGTTTGCTCTTTAAAGGAGTAGTGCCTAGCTCTCAGGGTTTCCTGGATCAACAACATAACCTTTCTGCTGAATCTCCCCATTCAAGTGAAAGGGAGAAGCACTGCAACTCTTGCAAGAGAAACATTAATGTTACAAGGAACAGGGCCTTGCACCTTCTTAAGCATTTTGAACTGAGTTAGCTTTTGAAAGGAATGCTGCCCAACTGTCAGCATTTTCATGGGTGAGGATCTTCAACTTTGTGCAAAATCACCACATACAAGTAAATGGGAGAATAACTGCAAATTTGTAATAGAGTCTTTAATTGTAGACAAAAGAGGGTCTAGCAACCTGGTTCGTATTGTGAATTCATTTTGCTCTTTAAAGGAATTCTGCCTACTTCTCACTGTTTTCCTGGAAGAGAAACATCACCTTTGTGCTGAATCACCGCATTCAAGTGAAAGGGAGAAGCACTGTAGCTCTTGTAAGAGAAGGATTAATTTTACAAGCAAGAGGGTCGTGCACTTTGTTAAGCATGGTGAACTGTGTTAGTTTTTGAAAGGAACGCTGCCTAACCTTCAGCCTTTTCATAGTTGAGAAACATAACCTTTGTGCAAAATCACCGCATACAAGTGAAAGGGAGAAAAAGTGCAGTTTTTTAAGAAAATCCTTGTATGTTAGAAACAAGAGGGTCTAGCAACATGGTTAGTATGGTGAATTCAGTTTCCTCTTTAAAGGAATACTGCCTAGCCCTCAGTGTTTCCTGGATCAGCAACATCACCTTTCTGCTGAATCTCCGTTTTCAGGTGAATGGGAGAAGCACCGTAGCTCTTGTAAGAGAAGCATTAATGCACCTTGTTAAGCATGGTGAACTGAGTTAGCTTTTGAAAGAAACGCTGCCCAACTGTCAGCGTTTTCATGGATGAAGATCTTCAACATTGTGCTAAATCACCGCATACAAGTAAATGGGAGAAAAACTGCAGGTTTCTAAGAGAATCTTTAATGTTAGGAAAAAGAGGGTCGAGCAACAGGGTTAACATTTTGAAGTCAGTTTCCTCTTCAAGGGACTACTGCATAACTCTGAGTGTTTTCCTGGATGAGCAACATCACCTTTCTGCTGAATCACCCCATTCAAGTGAAAGGGAGAAGCACTGCAGCTCTTGCAAGAGAAGCATTAATGTTACAAGCAACAGGGCCTTGCACCTTGTTAAGCATGGTGAACTGAGTTAGCTTTTGAAAGGAATGCAGCCCAACTGTCAGCATTTTCATGGGTGAGGATCTTCAACTTTGTGCAAAATCACCACCTACAGGTAAATGGGAGAAAGATTCCAGGTTTGTAAGAGAATCTTTAATGTTAGACAAAAGAGGGTCTAGCAACCTGGTTAGTATTGTGAATTCATTTTGCTCTTTAAAGGAATTCTGCCTACTTCTCACTGTTTTCCTGGATGAGAAACATCACCTTTGTGCTGAATCACCGCATTCAAGTGAAAGGGAGAAGCACTGTAGCTCTTGTAAGAGAAGGATTAATGTTACAAGCAAGAGGGTCTTGCACTTTGTTAAGCATGGTGAACTGTGTTAGTTTTTGAAAGGAACGCTGCCTAACCTTCAGCCTTTTCATGGTTGAGAAACATAACCTTTGTGGAAAATCACCGCATACAAGTGAATGGGAGAAAAACTGCAGTTTTTTAAGAGAATCTTTTTATGTTAAAAACAAGAGGGTCTAGCAACATGGTTAGTATGGTGAATTCAGTTTGCTCTTTAAAGGAGTACTGCCTACCTCTCAGTGTTTCCTGGATCAGCAACATAACTTTTGCTGAATCTCCCCATTCAAGTGAAAGGGAGAAGCACTGCAACTCTTGCAAGAGAAGCATTAATGTTACAAGGAACAGGGCCTTGCACCTTGTTAAGCATTTTGAACTGAGTTAGCTTTTGAAAGGAATGCTGCCCAACTGTCAGCATTTTCATGGGTGAGGATCTTCAACTTTGTGCAAAATCACCACATACAAGTAAAGGGGAGAAAAACTGCAAGTTTGTAATAGAATCTTTAATGTTAGACAAAAGAGGATCTAGCAACCTGGTTAGTATTGTGAATTCATTTTGCTCTTTAAAGGAATTCTGCCTACTTCTCACCGTTTCCCTGGATGAGCAACATAACCTTTGTGCTGAATCACCGCATTCAAGTGAAAGGGAAAAGCACTGTAGCTCTTGTAAGAGAAGGATTAATTTGACAAGCAAGACGGTCTTGCACCTTGTTAAGCATGGTGAACTGTGTTAGTTTTTGAAAGGAATGCTGCCTAACCTTCAGCCTTTTCTTGGGTGAGGAACATAAACTTTGTGCAACATCACCGCCTAAAAGTGAATGGGAGAAAAACTGCAGTTTTTTAGGAGAATCCTTTTATGTTAGAAACAAGAGGGTCTAGCAACATGGTTAGTATGGTGAATTCAGTTTGCTCTTTAAAGGAGTACTGCCTACCTCTCAGTGTTTCCTGGATGAGCAACATCACCTTTCTGCTGAATCTCCCCATTCAAGTGAAAGGGAAACGCTGCAGCTCTTATAAGAGAAGCATTCATACTAAAAGCAAGAGGGTCTTGCACCTCGTTAAGCATGGTGAACTGTGTTAGTTTTTGAAAGGAACGCATACTAACCTTCAGCCATTTCATGGGTGAGAAACATAACCTTTGTGCAAAATCACCGCATACAAGTGAAAGGGAGAAAAACTGCAGTTTTTTAAGAAAATCCTTGTATGTTAGAAACAAGAGGGTCTAGCAACATGGTTAGGATGGTGAATTCAGTTTGCTCTTTAAAGGAGTACTGCCTAGCTCTCAGGGTTTCCTGGATCAGCAACATAACCTTTCTGCTGAATCTCCCCATTCAAGTGAAAGGGAGAAGCACTGCAACTCTTGCAAGAGAAGCATTAATGTTACAAGGAACAGGGCCTTGCACCTTGTTAAGCAGTTTGAACTGAGTTAGCTTTTGAAAGGAATGCTGCCCAACTGTCAGCATTTTCATGGGTGAGGATCTTCAACTTTGTGCAAAATCAACACATACAAGTAAACGGGAGAAAAACTGCAAGTTTGTAATAGAATCTTTAATGTTAGACAAAAGAGGATCAAGCAACCTGGTTAGTATTGTGAATTCATTTTGCTCTTTAAAGGAATTCTGCCTACTTCTCACCGTTTCCCTGGATGAGCAACATAACCTTTGTGCTGAATCACCGCTTTCAAGTGAAAGGGAAAAGCACTGTAGCTCTTGTAAGAGAAGGATTAATTTGACAAGCAAGACGGTCTTGCACCTTGTTAACCATGGTGAACTGTGTTAGTTTTTGAAAGGAATGCTGCCTAACCTTCAGCCTTTTCATGGGTGAGGAACATAAACTTTGTGCAACCTCACCGCATACAAGTGAATGGGAGAAAAACTGCAGTTTTTTAGGAGAATCCTTGTATGTTAGAAACAAGAGGGTCTAGCAACATAGTTAGGATGGTGAATTCAGTTTGCTGTTTAGAGTACTTCCTAGCTCTCATTGTTTCCTGGATCAGCAACATCACCTTTCTGCTGAATCTCCCTTTTCAGGTGAATGGGAGAAGCACCGTAGCTCTTGTAAGAGAAGCATTAATGCACCTTGTTAAGCATGGTGAACTGAGTTAGCTTTTGAAAGAAACGCTGCCCAACTGTCAGCGTTTTCATGGATGAAGATCTTCAACATTGTGCTAAATCACCGCATACAAGTAAATGGGAGAAAAACTGCAGGTTTCTAAGAGAATCTTTAATGTTAGGAAAAAGAGGGTCGAGCAACATGGTTAACATTTTGAAGTCAGTTTGCTCTTCAAGGGACTACTGCATAACTCTGAGTGTTTTCCTGGATGAGCAACATCACCTTTCTGCTGAATCACCCCATTCAAGTGAAAGGGAGAAGCACTGCAGCTCTTGCAAGAGAAGCATTAATGTTACAAGCAACAGGGCCTTGCACCTTGTTAAGCATGGTGAACTGAGTTAGCTTTTGAAAGGAATGCAGCCCAACTGTCAGCATTTTCATGGGTGAGGATCTTCAACTTTGTGCAAAATCACCACCTACAGGTAAATGGGAGAAAGATTCCAGGTTTGTAAGAGAATCTTTAATGTTAGACAAAAGAGGGTCTAGCAACCTGGTTAGTATTGTGAATTCATTTTGCTCTTTAAAGGAATTCTGCCTACTTCTCACTGTTTTAATGGATGAGAAACATCACCTTTGTGCTGAATCACCGCATTCAAGTGAAAGGGAAAAGCACTGTAGCTCTTGTAAGAGAAGGATTAATTTGACAAGCAAGACGGTCTTGCACCTTGTTAAGCATGGTGAACTGTGTTAGATTTTGAAAGGAATGCTGCCTAACCTTCAGCCTTTTCATGGGTGAGGAACATAAACTTTGTGCAACATCACCGCATACAAGTGAATGGGAGAAAAACTGCAGTTTTTTAAGAGAATCGTTTTATGTTAGAAACAAGAGGGTCTAGCAACATGGTTAGTATGGTGAATTCAGTTTGCTCTTTAAAGGAGTACTGCCTAGCTCTCAGGGTTTCCTGGATCAGCAACATAACCTTTCTGCTGAATCTCCCCATTCAAGTGAAAGGGAGAAGCACTGCAGCTCTTGCAAGAGAAGCATTAATGTTACAAGCAACAGGGCCTTGCACCTTGTTAAGCATGGTGAACTGAGTTAGCTTTTGAAAGGAATGCAGCCCAACTGTCAGCATTTTCATGGGTGAGGATCTTCAACTTTGTGCAAAATCACCACCTACAGGTAAATGGGAGAAAGATTCCAGGTTTGTAAGAGAATCTTTAATGTTAGACAAAAGAGGGTCTAGCAACCTGGTTAGTATTGTGAATTCATTTTGCTCTTTAAAGGAATTCTGCCTACTTCTCACTGTTTTCCTGGATGAGAAACATCACCTTTGTGCTGAATCACCGCATTCAAGTGAAAGGGAGAAGCACTGTAGCTCTTGTAAGAGAAGGATTAATGTTACAAGCAAGAGGGTCTTGCACTTTGTTAAGCATGGTGAACTGTGTTAGTTTTTGAAAGGAACGCTGCCTAACCTTCAGCCTTTTCATGGTTGAGAAACATAACTTTTGTGGAAAATCACCGCATACAAGTGAATGGGAGAAAAACTGCAGTGTTTTAAGAGAATCTTTTTATGTTAAAAACAAGAGGATCTAGCAACATGGTTAGTATGGTGAATTCAGTTTGCTCTTTAAAGGAGTACTGCCTACCTCTCAGTGTTTCCTGGATCAGCAACATAACTTTTGCTGAATCTCCCCATTCAAGTGAAAGGGAGAAGCACTGCAACTCTTGCAAGAGAAGCATTAATGTTACAAGGAACAGGGCCTTGCACCTTGCTAAGCATTTTGAACTGAGTTAGCTTTTGAAAGGAATGCTGCCCAACTGTCAGCATTTTCATGGGTGAGGATCTTCAACTTTGTGCAAAATCACCACATACAAGTAAAGGGGAGAAAAACTGCAAGTTTGTAATAGAATCTTTAATGTTAGACAAAAGAGGATCTAGCAACCTGGTTAGTATTGTGAATTCATTTTGCTCTTTAAAGGAATTCTGCCTACTTCTCACCGTTTCCCTGGATGAGCAACATAACCTTTGTGCTGAATCACCGCATTCAAGTGAAAGGGAAAAGCACTGTAGCTCTTGTAAGAGAAGGATTAATTTGACAAGCAAGACGGTCTTGCACCTTGTTAAGCATGGTGAACTGTGTTAGTTTTTGAAAGGAATGCTGCCTAACCTTCAGCCTTTTCTTGGGTGAGGAACATAAACTTTGTGCAACATCACCGCCTAAAAGTGAATGGGAGAAAAACTGCAGTTTTTTAGGAGAATCCTTTTATGTTAGAAACAAGAGGGTCTAGCAACATGGTTAGTATGGTGAATTCAGTTTGCTCTTTGAAGGAGTACTGCCTACCTCTCAGTGTTTCCTGGATCAGCAACATCAACTTTCTGCTGAATCTCCCCATTCAAGTGAAAGGGAAACGCTGCAGCTCTTATAAGAGAAGCATTCATACTAAAAGCAAGAGGGTCTTGCACCTCGTTAAGCATGGTGAACTGTGTTAGTTTTTGAAAGGAACGCATACTAACCTTCAGCCATTTCATGGGTGAGAAACATAACCTTTGTGCAAAATCACCGCATACAAGTGAAAGGGAGAAAAACTGCAGTTTTTTAAGAAAATCCTTGTATGTTAGAAACAAGAGGGTCTAGCAACATGGTTAGGATGGTGAATTCAGTTTGCTCTTTAAAGGAGTACTGCCTAGCTCTCAGGGTTTCCTGGATCAGCAACATAACCTTTCTGCTGAATCTCCCCATTCAAGTGAAAGGGAGAAGCACTGCAACTCTTGCAAGAGAAGCATTAATGTTACAAGGAACAGGGCCTTGCACCTTGTTAAGCAGTTTGAACTGAGTTAGCTTTTGAAAGGAATGCTGCCCAACTGTCAGCATTTTCATGGGTGAGGATCTTCAACTTTGTGCAAAATCACCACATACAAGTAAACGGGAGAAAAACTGCAAGTTTGTAATAGAATCTTTAATGTTAGACAAAAGAGGATCAAGCAACCTGGTTAGTATTGGGAATTCATTTTGCTCTTTAAAGGAATTCTGCCTACTTCTCACCGTTTCCCTGGATGAGCAACATAACCTTTGTGCTGAATCACCGCTTTCAAGTGAAAGGGAAAAGCACTGTAGCTCTTGTAAGAGAAGGATTAATTTGACAAGCAAGACGGTCTTGCACCTTGTTAACCATGGTGAACTGTGTTAGTTTTTGAAAGGAATGCTGCCTAACCTTCAGCCTTTTCATGGGTGAGGAACATAAACTTTGTGCAAGCTCACTGCATACAAGTGAATGGGAGAAAAACTGCAGTTTTTTAGGAGAATCCTTGTATGTTAGAAACAAGAGGGTCTAGCAACATAGTTAGGATGGTGAATTCAGTTTGCTGTTTAGAGTACTTCCTAGCTCTCAGTGTTTCCTGGATCAGCAACATCACCTTTCTGCTGAATCTCCCTTTTCAGGTGAATGGGAGAAGCACCGTAGCTCTTGTAAGAGAAGCATTAATGCACCTTGTTAAGCATGGTGAACTGAGTTAGCTTTTGAAAGAAACGCTGCCCAACTGTCAGCGTTTTCATGGATGAAGATCTTCAACATTGTGCTAAATCACCGCATACAAGTAAATGGGAGAAAAACTGCAGGTTTCTAAGAGAATCTTTAATGTTAGGAAAAAGAGGGTCGAGCAACATGGTTAACATTTTGAAGTCAGTTTGCTCTTCAAGGGACTACTGCATAACTCTGAGTGTTTTCCTGGATGAGCAACATCACCTTTCTGCTGAATCACCCCATTCAAGTGAAAGGGAGAAGCACTGCAGCTCTTGCAAGAGAAGCATTAATGTTACAAGCAACAGGGCCTTGCACCTTGTTAAGCATGGTGAACTGAGTTAGCTTTTGAAAGGAATGCAGCCCAACTGTCAGCATTTTCATGGGTGAGGATCTTCAACTTTGTGCAAAATCACCACCTACAGGTAAATGGGAGAAAGATTCCAGGTTTGTAAGAGAATCTTTAATGTTAGACAAAAGAGGGTCTAGCAACCTGGTTAGTATTGTGAATTCATTTTGCTCTTTAAAGGAATTCTGTCTACTTCTCACCGTTTCCCTGGATGAGCAACATAACCTTTGTGCTGAATCACCGCATTCAAGTGAAAGGGAGAAGCACTGTAGCTCTTGTAAGAGAAGGATTAATGTTACAAGCAAGAGGGTCTTGCACTTTGTTAAGCATCGTGAACTGTGTTAGTTTTTGAAAGGAACGCTGCCTAACCTTCAGCCTTTTCATGGTTGAGAAACATAACTTTTGTGGAAAATCACCGCATACAAGTGAATGGGAGAAAAACTGCAGTTTTTTAAGAGAATCGTTTTATGTTAGAAACAAGAGGGTCTAGCAACATGGTTAGTATGGTGAATTCAGTTTGCTCTTTAAAGGAGTACTGCCTAGCTCTCAGGGTTTCCTGGATCAGCAACATCACCTTTCTGCTGAATCTCCCCATTCAAGTGAAAGGGAAACGCTGCAGCTCTTATAAGAGAAGCATTCATACTAAAAGCAAGAGGGTCTTGCACCTCGTTAAGCATGGTGAACTGTGTTAGTTTTTGAAAGGAACGCATACTAACCTTCAGCCATTTCATGGGTGAGAAACATAACCTTTGTGCAAAATCACCGCATACAAGTGAAAGGGAGAAAAACTGCAGTTTTTAAAGAAAATCCTTGTATGTTAGAAACAAGAGGGTCTAGCAACATGGTTAGTATGGTGAATTCAGTTTGTTCTTTAAAGGAGTACTGCCTAGCTCTCAGGGTTTCCTGGATCAGCAACATAACCTTTCTGCTGAATCTCCCCATTCAAGTGAAAGGGAGAAGCACTGCAACTCTTGCAAGAGAAGCATTAATGTTACAAGGAACAGGGCCTTGCACCTTGTTAAGCAGTTTGAACTGAGTTAGCTTTTGAAAGGAATGCTGCCCAACTGTCAGCATTTTCATGGGTGAGGATCTTCAACTTTGTGCAAAATCACCACATACAAGTAAACGGGAGAAAAACTGCAAGTTTGTAATAGAATCTTTAATGTTAGACAAAAGAGAATCTAGCAACCTGGTTAGTATTGGGAATTCATTTTGCTCTTTAAAGGAATTCTGCCTACTTCTCACCGTTTCCCTGGATGAGCAACATAACCTTTGTGCTGAATCACCGCATTCAAGTGAAAGGGAAAAGCACTGTAGCTCTTGTAAGAGAAGGATTAATTTGACAAGCAAGACGGTCTTGCACCTTGTTAAGCATGGTGAACTGTGTTAGATTTTGAAAGGAATGCTGCCTAACCTTCAGCCTTTTCATGGGTGAGGAACATAAACTTTGTGCAACATCACCGCATACAAGTGAATGGGAGAAAAACTGCAGTTTTTTAAGAGAATCGTTTTATGTTAGAAACAAGAGGGTCTAGCAACCTGGTTAGGATGGTGAATTCAGTTTGCTCTTTAAAGGGGTACTGCCTAGCTCTCAGTGTTTCCTGGATCAGCAACATCAACTTTCTGCTGAATCTCCCCTTTCAAGTGAATGGGAGAAGCACTGCAGCTCATGTAAGAGAAGCATTACTGTTTCAAGTAAGAGGGCCTTGCACCTTGTTAAGCATGGTGAACTGAGTTAGCTTTTGAAAGGAATGCTGCCCAACTGTCAGCATTTTCATGGGTGAGGATCTTCAACTTTGTGCAAAATCACCACATACAAGTAAAGGGGAGAAAAACTGCAAGTTTGTAATAGAATCTTTAATGTTACACAAAAGAGGATCTAGCAACCTGGTTAGTATTGTGAATTCATTTTGCTCTTTAAAGGAATTCTGCCTACTTCTCACCGTTTCCCTGGATGAGCAACATAACCTTTGTGCTGAATCACCGCATTCAAGTGAAAGGGAAAAGCACTGTAGCTCTTGTAAGAGAAGGATTAATTTGACAAGCAAGACGGTCTTGCACCTTGTTAAGCATGGTGAACTGTGTTAGTTTTTGAAAGGAATGCTGCCTAACCTTCATCCTTTTCATGGGTGAGGAACATAAACTTTGTGCAACATCACCGCCTAAAAGTGAATGGGAGAAAAACTGCAGTTTTTTAGGAGAATCCTTTTATGTTAGAAACAAGAGGGTCTAGCAACATGGTTAGTATGGTGAATTCAGTTTGCTGTTTAGAGTACTTCCTAGCTCTCAGTGTTTCCTGGATCAGCAACATCACCTTTCTGCTGAATCTCCCTTTTCAGGTGAATGGGAGAAGCACCGTAGCTCTTGTAAGAGAAGCATTAATGCACCTTGTTAAGCATGGTGAACTGAGTTAGCTTTTGAAAGAAACGCTGCCCAACTGTCAGCGTTTTCATGGATGAAGATCTTCAACATTGTGCTAAATCACCGCATACAAGTAAATGGGAGAAAAACTGCAGGTTTCTAAGAGAATCTTTAATGTTAGGAAAAAGAGGGTCGAGCAACATGGTTAACATTTTGAAGTCAGTTTGCTCTTCAAGGGACTACTGCATAACTCTGAGTGTTTTCCTGGATGAGCAACATCACCTTTCTGCTGAATCACCCCATTCAAGTGAAAGGGAGAAGCACTGCAGCTCTTGCAAGAGAAGCATTAATGTTACAAGCAACAGGGCCTTGCACCTTGTTAAGCATGGTGAACTGAGTTAGCTTTTGAAAGGAATGCAGCCCAACTGTCAGCATTTTCATGGGTGAGGATCTTCAACTTTGTGCAAAATCACCACCTACAGGTAAATGGGAGAAAGATTCCAGGTTTGTAAGAGAATCTTTAATGTTAGACAAAAGAGGGTCTAGCAACCTGGTTAGTATTGTGAATTCATTTTGCTCTTTAAAGGAATTCTGCCTACTTCTCACTGTTTTAATGGATGAGAAACATCACCTTTGTGCTGAATCACCGCATTCAAGTGAAAGGGAAAAGCACTGTAGCTCTTGTAAGAGAAGGATTAATTTGACAAGCAAGACGGTCTTGCACCTTGTTAAGCATGGTGAACTGTGTTAGATTTTGAAAGGAATGCTGCCTAACCTTCAGCCTTTTCATGGGTGAGGAACATAAACTTTGTGCAACATCACCGCATACAAGTGAATGGGAGAAAAACTGCAGTTTTTTAAGAGAATCGTTTTATGTTAGAAACAAGAGGGTCTAGCAACATGGTTAGTATGGTGAATTCAGTTTGCTCTTTAAAGGAGTACTGCCTAGCTCTCAGGGTTTCCTGGATCAGCAACATAACCTTTCTGCTGAATCTCCCCATTCAAGTGAAAGGGAGAAGCACTGCAGCTCTTGCAAGAGAAGCATTAATGTTACAAGCAACAGGGCCTTGCACCTTGTTAAGCATGGTGAACTGAGTTAGCTTTTGAAAGGAATGCAGCCCAACTGTCAGCATTTTCATGGGTGAGGATCTTCAACTTTGTGCAAAATCACCACCTACAGGTAAATGGGAGAAAGATTCCAGGTTTGTAAGAGAATCTTTAATGTTAGACAAAAGAGGGTCTAGCAACCTGGTTAGTATTGTGAATTCATTTTGCTCTTTAAAGGAATTCTGCCTACTTCTCACTGTTTTCCTGGATGAGAAACATCACCTTTGTGCTGAATCACCGCATTCAAGTGAAAGGGAGAAGCACTGTAGCTCTTGTAAGAGAAGGATTAATGTTACAAGCAAGAGGGTCTTGCACTTTGTTAAGCATGGTGAACTGTGTTAGTTTTTGAAAGGAACGCTGCCTAACCTTCAGCCTTTTCATGGTTGAGAAACATAACTTTTGTGGAAAATCACCGCATACAAGTGAATGGGAGAAAAACTGCAGTGTTTTAAGAGAATCTTTTTATGTTAAAAACAAGAGGATCTAGCAACATGGTTAGTATGGTGAATTCAGTTTGCTCTTTAAAGGAGTACTGCCTAGCTCTCAGGGTTTCCTGGATCAGCAACATAACCTTTCTGCTGAATCTCCCCATTCAAGTGAAAGGGAGAAGCACTGCAACTCTTGCAAGAGAAGCATTAATGTTACAAGGAACAGGGCCTTGCACCTTGTTAAGCATTTTGAACTGAGTTAGCTTTTGAAAGGAATGCTGCCCAACTGTCAGCATTTTCATGGGTGAGGATCTTCAACTTTGTGCAAAATCACCACATACAAGTAAATGGGAGAATAACTGCAAATTTGTAATAGAGTCTTTAATTGTAGACAAAAGAGGGTCTAGCAACCTGGTTCGTATTGTGAATTCATTTTGCTCTTTAAAGGAATTCTGCCTACTTCTCACTGTTTTCCTGGAAGAGAAACATCACCTTTGTGCTGAATCACCGCATTCAAGTGAAAGGGAGAAGCACTGTAGCTCTTGTAAGAGAAGGATTAATTTTACAAGCAAGAGGGTCGTGCACTTTGTTAAGCATGGTGAACTGTGTTAGTTTTTGAAAGGAACGCTGCCTAACCTTCAGCCTTTTCATAGTTGAGAAACATAACCTTTGTGCAAAATCACCGCATACAAGTGAAAGGGAGAAAAAGTGCAGTTTTTTAAGAAAATCCTTGTATGTTAGAAACAAGAGGGTCTAGCAACATGGTTAGTATGGTGAATTCAGTTTCCTCTTTAAAGGAATACTGCCTAGCCCTCAGTGTTTCCTGGATCAGCAACATCACCTTTCTGCTGAATCTCCGTTTTCAGGTGAATGGGAGAAGCACCGTAGCTCTTGTAAGAGAAGCATTAATGCACCTTGTTAAGCATGGTGAACTGAGTTAGCTTTTGAAAGAAACGCTGCCCAACTGTCAGCGTTTTCATGGATGAAGATCTTCAACATTGTGCTAAATCACCGCATACAAGTAAATGGGAGAAAAACTGCAGGTTTCTAAGAGAATCTTTAATGTTAGGAAAAAGAGGGTCGAGCAACAGGGTTAACATTTTGAAGTCAGTTTCCTCTTCAAGGGACTACTGCATAACTCTGAGTGTTTTCCTGGATGAGCAACATCACCTTTCTGCTGAATCACCCCATTCAAGTGAAAGGGAGAAGCACTGCAGCTCTTGCAAGAGAAGCATTAATGTTACAAGCAACAGGGCCTTGCACCTTGTTAAGCATGGTGAACTGAGTTAGCTTTTGAAAGGAATGCAGCCCAACTGTCAGCATTTTCATGGGTGAGGATCTTCAACTTTGTGCAAAATCACCACCTACAGGTAAATGGGAGAAAGATTCCAGGTTTGTAAGAGAATCTTTAATGTTAGACAAAAGAGGGTCTAGCAACCTGGTTAGTATTGTGAATTCATTTTGCTCTTTAAAGGAATTCTGCCTACTTCTCACTGTTTTCCTGGATGAGAAACATCACCTTTGTGCTGAATCACCACATTCAAGTGAAAGGGAGAAGCACTGTAGCTCTTGTAAGAGAAGGATTAATGTTACAAGCAAGAGGGTCTTGCACTTTGTTAAGCATGGTGAACTGTGTTAGTTTTTGAAAGGAACGCTGCCTAACCTTCAGCCTTTTCATGGTTGAGAAACATAACCTTTGTGGAAAATCACCGCATACAAGTGAATGGGAGAAAAACTGCAGTTTTTTAAGAGAATCTTTTTATGTTAAAAACAAGAGGGTCTAGCAACATGGTTAGTATGGTGAATTCAGTTTGCTCTTTAAAGGAGTACTGCCTACCTCTCAGTGTTTCCTGGATCAGCAACATAACTTTTGCTGAATCTCCCCATTCAAGTGAAAGGGAGAAGCACTGCAACTCTTGCAAGAGAAGCATTAATGTTACAAGGAACAGGGCCTTGCACCTTGTTAAGCATTTTGAACTGAGTTAGCTTTTGAAAGGAATGCTGCCCAACTGTCAGCATTTTCATGGGTGAGGATCTTCAACTTTGTGCAAAATCACCACATACAAGTAAAGGGGAGAAAAACTGCAAGTTTGTAATAGAATCTTTAATGTTAGACAAAAGAGGATCTAGCAACCTGGTTAGTATTGTGAATTCATTTTGCTCTTTAAAGGAATTCTGCCTACTTCTCACCGTTTCCCTGGATGAGCAACATAACCTTTGTGCTGAATCACCGCATTCAAGTGAAAGGGAAAAGCACTGTAGCTCTTGTAAGAGAAGGATTAATTTGACAAGCAAGACGGTCTTGCACCTTGTTAAGCATGGTGAACTGTGTTAGTTTTTGAAAGGAATGCTGCCTAACCTTCAGCCTTTTCTTGGGTGAGGAACATAAACTTTGTGCAACATCACCGCCTAAAAGTGAATGGGAGAAAAACTGCAGTTTTTTAGGAGAATCCTTTTATGTTAGAAACAAGAGGGTCTAGCAACATGGTTAGTATGGTGAATTCAGTTTGCTCTTTAAAGGAGTACTGCCTACCTCTCAGTGTTTCCTGGATGAGCAACATCACCTTTCTGCTGAATCTCCCCATTCAAGTGAAAGGGAAACGCTGCAGCTCTTATAAGAGAAGCATTCATACTAAAAGCAAGAGGGTCTTGCACCTCGTTAAGCATGGTGAACTGTGTTAGTTTTTGAAAGGAACGCATACTAACCTTCAGCCATTTCATGGGTGAGAAACATAACCTTTGTGCAAAATCACCGCATACAAGTGAAAGGGAGAAAAACTGCAGTTTTTTAAGAAAATCCTTGTATGTTAGAAACAAGAGGGTCTAGCAACATGGTTAGGATGGTGAATTCAGTTTGCTCTTTAAAGGAGTACTGCCTAGCTCTCAGGGTTTCCTGGATCAGCAACATAACCTTTCTGCTGAATCTCCCCATTCAAGTGAAAGGGAGAAGCACTGCAACTCTTGCAAGAGAAGCATTAATGTTACAAGGAACAGGGCCTTGCACCTTGTTAAGCAGTTTGAACTGAGTTAGCTTTTGAAAGGAATGCTGCCCAACTGTCAGCATTTTCATGGGTGAGGATCTTCAACTTTGTGCAAAATCAACACATACAAGTAAACGGGAGAAAAACTGCAAGTTTGTAATAGAATCTTTAATGTTAGACAAAAGAGGATCAAGCAACCTGGTTAGTATTGTGAATTCATTTTGCTCTTTAAAGGAATTCTGCCTACTTCTCACCGTTTCCCTGGATGAGCAACATAACCTTTGTGCTGAATCACCGCTTTCAAGTGAAAGGGAAAAGCACTGTAGCTCTTGTAAGAGAAGGATTAATTTGACAAGCAAGACGGTCTTGCACCTTGTTAACCATGGTGAACTGTGTTAGTTTTTGAAAGGAATGCTGCCTAACCTTCAGCCTTTTCATGGGTGAGGAACATAAACTTTGTGCAACCTCACCGCATACAAGTGAATGGGAGAAAAACTGCAGTTTTTTAGGAGAATCCTTGTATGTTAGAAACAAGAGGGTCTAGCAACATAGTTAGGATGGTGAATTCAGTTTGCTGTTTAGAGTACTTCCTAGCTCTCAGTGTTTCCTGGATCAGCAACATCACCTTTCTGCTGAATCTCCCTTTTCAGGTGAATGGGAGAAGCACCGTAGCTCTTGTAAGAGAAGCATTAATGCACCTTGTTAAGCATGGTGAACTGAGTTAGCTTTTGAAAGAAACGCTGCCCAACTGTCAGCGTTTTCATGGATGAAGATCTTCAACATTGTGCTAAATCACCGCATACAAGTAAATGGGAGAAAAACTGCAGGTTTCTAAGAGAATCTTTAATGTTAGGAAAAAGAGGGTCGAGCAACATGGTTAACATTTTGAAGTCAGTTTGCTCTTCAAGGGACTACTGCATAACTCTGAGTGTTTTCCTGGATGAGCAACATCACCTTTCTGCTGAATCACCCCATTCAAGTGAAAGGGAGAAGCACTGCAGCTCTTGCAAGAGAAGCATTAATGTTACAAGCAACAGGGCCTTGCACCTTGTTAAGCATGGTGAACTGAGTTAGCTTTTGAAAGGAATGCAGCCCAACTGTCAGCATTTTCATGGGTGAGGATCTTCAACTTTGTGCAAAATCACCACCTACAGGTAAATGGGAGAAAGATTCCAGGTTTGTAAGAGAATCTTTAATGTTAGACAAAAGAGGGTCTAGCAACCTGGTTAGTATTGTGAATTCATTTTGCTCTTTAAAGGAATTCTGCCTACTTCTCACTGTTTTAATGGATGAGAAACATCACCTTTGTGCTGAATCACCGCATTCAAGTGAAAGGGAAAAGCACTGTAGCTCTTGTAAGAGAAGGATTAATTTGACAAGCAAGACGGTCTTGCACCTTGTTAAGCATGGTGAACTGTGTTAGATTTTGAAAGGAATGCTGCCTAACCTTCAGCCTTTTCATGGGTGAGGAACATAAACTTTGTGCAACATCACCGCATACAAGTGAATGGGAGAAAAACTGCAGTTTTTTAAGAGAATCGTTTTATGTTAGAAACAAGAGGGTCTAGCAACATGGTTAGTATGGTGAATTCAGTTTGCTCTTTAAAGGAGTACTGCCTAGCTCTCAGGGTTTCCTGGATCAGCAACATAACCTTTCTGCTGAATCTCCCCATTCAAGTGAAAGGGAGAAGCACTGCAGCTCTTGCAAGAGAAGCATTAATGTTACAAGCAACAGGGCCTTGCACCTTGTTAAGCATGGTGAACTGAGTTAGCTTTTGAAAGGAATGCAGCCCAACTGTCAGCATTTTCATGGGTGAGGATCTTCAACTTTGTGCAAAATCACCACCTACAGGTAAATGGGAGAAAGATTCCAGGTTTGTAAGAGAATCTTTAATGTTAGACAAAAGAGGGTCTAGCAACGTGGTTAGTATTGTGAATTCATTTTGCTCTTTAAAGGAATTCTGCCTACTTCTCACTGTTTTCCTGGATGAGAAACATCACCTTTGTGCTGAATCACCGCATTCAAGTGAAAGGGAGAAGCACTGTAGCTCTTGTAAGAGAAGGATTAATGTTACAAGCAAGAGGGTCTTGCACTTTGTTAAGCATGGTGAACTGTGTTAGTTTTTGAAAGGAACGCTGCCTAACCTTCAGCCTTTTCATGGTTGAGAAACATAACTTTTGTGGAAAATCACCGCATACAAGTGAATGGGAGAAAAACTGCAGTGTTTTAAGAGAATCTTTTTATGTTAAAAACAAGAGGATCTAGCAACATGGTTAGTATGGTGAATTCAGTTTGCTCTTTAAAGGAGTACTGCCTACCTCTCAGTGTTTCCTGGATCAGCAACATAACTTTTGCTGAATCTCCCCATTCAAGTGAAAGGGAGAAGCACTGCAACTCTTGCAAGAGAAGCATTAATGTTACAAGGAACAGGGCCTTGCACCTTGCTAAGCATTTTGAACTGAGTTAGCTTTTGAAAGGAATGCTGCCCAACTGTCAGCATTTTCATGGGTGAGGATCTTCAACTTTGTGCAAAATCACCACATACAAGTAAAGGGGAGAAAAACTGCAAGTTTGTAATAGAATCTTTAATGTTAGACAAAAGAGGATCTAGCAACCTGGTTAGTATTGTGAATTCATTTTGCTCTTTAAAGGAATTCTGCCTACTTCTCACCGTTTCCCTGGATGAGCAACATAACCTTTGTGCTGAATCACCGCATTCAAGTGAAAGGGAAAAGCACTGTAGCTCTTGTAAGAGAAGGATTAATTTGACAAGCAAGACGGTCTTGCACCTTGTTAAGCATGGTGAACTGTGTTAGTTTTTGAAAGGAATGCTGCCTAACCTTCAGCCTTTTCTTGGGTGAGGAACATAAACTTTGTGCAACATCACCGCCTAAAAGTGAATGGGAGAAAAACTGCAGTTTTTTAGGAGAATCCTTTTATGTTAGAAACAAGAGGGTCTAGCAACATGGTTAGTATGGTGAATTCAGTTTGCTCTTTGAAGGAGTACTGCCTACCTCTCAGTGTTTCCTGGATCAGCAACATCAACTTTCTGCTGAATCTCCCCATTCAAGTGAAAGGGAAACGCTGCAGCTCTTATAAGAGAAGCATTCATACTAAAAGCAAGAGGGTCTTGCACCTCGTTAAGCATGGTGAACTGTGTTAGTTTTTGAAAGGAACGCATACTAACCTTCAGCCATTTCATGGGTGAGAAACATAACCTTTGTGCAAAATCACCGCATACAAGTGAAAGGGAGAAAAACTGCAGTTTTTTAAGAAAATCCTTGTATGTTAGAAACAAGAGGGTCTAGCAACATGGTTAGGATGGTGAATTCAGTTTGCTCTTTAAAGGAGTACTGCCTAGCTCTCAGGGTTTCCTGGATCAGCAACATAACCTTTCTGCTGAATCTCCCCATTCAAGTGAAAGGGAGAAGCACTGCAACTCTTGCAAGAGAAGCATTAATGTTACAAGGAACAGGGCCTTGCACCTTGTTAAGCAGTTTGAACTGAGTTAGCTTTTGAAAGGAATGCTGCCCAACTGTCAGCATTTTCATGGGTGAGGATCTTCAACTTTGTGCAAAATCACCACATACAAGTAAACGGGAGAAAAACTGCAAGTTTGTAATAGAATCTTTAATGTTAGACAAAAGAGGATCAAGCAACCTGGTTAGTATTGGGAATTCATTTTGCTCTTTAAAGGAATTCTGCCTACTTCTCACCGTTTCCCTGGATGAGCAACATAACCTTTGTGCTGAATCACCGCTTTCAAGTGAAAGGGAAAAGCACTGTAGCTCTTGTAAGAGAAGGATTAATTTGACAAGCAAGACGGTCTTGCACCTTGTTAACCATGGTGAACTGTGTTAGTTTTTGAAAGGAATGCTGCCTAACCTTCAGCCTTTTCATGGGTGAGGAACATAAACTTTGTGCAAGCTCACTGCATACAAGTGAATGGGAGAAAAACTGCAGTTTTTTAGGAGAATCCTTGTATGTTAGAAACAAGAGGGTCTAGCAACATAGTTAGGATGGTGAATTCAGTTTGCTGTTTAGAGTACTTCCTAGCTCTCAGTGTTTCCTGGATCAGCAACATCACCTTTCTGCTGAATCTCCCTTTTCAGGTGAATGGGAGAAGCACCGTAGCTCTTGTAAGAGAAGCATTAATGCACCTTGTTAAGCATGGTGAACTGAGTTAGCTTTTGAAAGAAACGCTGCCCAACTGTCAGCGTTTTCATGGATGAAGATCTTCAACATTGTGCTAAATCACCGCATACAAGTAAATGGGAGAAAAACTGCAGGTTTCTAAGAGAATCTTTAATGTTAGGAAAAAGAGGGTCGAGCAACATGGTTAACATTTTGAAGTCAGTTTGCTCTTCAAGGGACTACTGCATAACTCTGAGTGTTTTCCTGGATGAGCAACATCACCTTTCTGCTGAATCACCCCATTCAAGTGAAAGGGAGAAGCACTGCAGCTCTTGCAAGAGAAGCATTAATGTTACAAGCAACAGGGCCTTGCACCTTGTTAAGCATGGTGAACTGAGTTAGCTTTTGAAAGGAATGCAGCCCAACTGTCAGCATTTTCATGGGTGAGGATCTTCAACTTTGTGCAAAATCACCACCTACAGGTAAATGGGAGAAAGATTCCAGGTTTGTAAGAGAATCTTTAATGTTAGACAAAAGAGGGTCTAGCAACCTGGTTAGTATTGTGAATTCATTTTGCTCTTTAAAGGAATTCTGTCTACTTCTCACCGTTTCCCTGGATGAGCAACATAACCTTTGTGCTGAATCACCGCATTCAAGTGAAAGGGAGAAGCACTGTAGCTCTTGTAAGAGAAGGATTAATGTTACAAGCAAGAGGGTCTTGCACTTTGTTAAGCATCGTGAACTGTGTTAGTTTTTGAAAGGAACGCTGCCTAACCTTCAGCCTTTTCATGGTTGAGAAACATAACTTTTGTGGAAAATCACCGCATACAAGTGAATGGGAGAAAAACTGCAGTTTTTTAAGAGAATCGTTTTATGTTAGAAACAAGAGGGTCTAGCAACATGGTTAGTATGGTGAATTCAGTTTGCTCTTTAAAGGAGTACTGCCTAGCTCTCAGGGTTTCCTGGATCAGCAACATCACCTTTCTGCTGAATCTCCCCATTCAAGTGAAAGGGAAACGCTGCAGCTCTTATAAGAGAAGCATTCATACTAAAAGCAAGAGGGTCTTGCACCTCGTTAAGCATGGTGAACTGTGTTAGTTTTTGAAAGGAACGCATACTAACCTTCAGCCATTTCATGGGTGAGAAACATAACCTTTGTGCAAAATCACCGCATACAAGTGAAAGGGAGAAAAACTGCAGTTTTTAAAGAAAATCCTTGTATGTTAGAAACAAGAGGGTCTAGCAACATGGTTAGTATGGTGAATTCAGTTTGTTCTTTAAAGGAGTACTGCCTAGCTCTCAGGGTTTCCTGGATCAGCAACATAACCTTTCTGCTGAATCTCCCCATTCAAGTGAAAGGGAGAAGCACTGCAACTCTTGCAAGAGAAGCATTAATGTTACAAGGAACAGGGCCTTGCACCTTGTTAAGCAGTTTGAACTGAGTTAGCTTTTGAAAGGAATGCTGCCCAACTGTCAGCATTTTCATGGGTGAGGATCTTCAACTTTGTGCAAAATCACCACATACAAGTAAACGGGAGAAAAACTGCAAGTTTGTAATAGAATCTTTAATGTTAGACAAAAGAGAATCTAGCAACCTGGTTAGTATTGGGAATTCATTTTGCTCTTTAAAGGAATTCTGCCTACTTCTCACCGTTTCCCTGGATGAGCAACATAACCTTTGTGCTGAATCACCGCATTCAAGTGAAAGGGAAAAGCACTGTAGCTCTTGTAAGAGAAGGATTAATTTGACAAGCAAGACGGTCTTGCACCTTGTTAAGCATGGTGAACTGTGTTAGATTTTGAAAGGAATGCTGCCTAACCTTCAGCCTTTTCATGGGTGAGGAACATAAACTTTGTGCAACATCACCGCATACAAGTGAATGGGAGAAAAACTGCAGTTTTTTAAGAGAATCGTTTTATGTTAGAAACAAGAGGGTCTAGCAACATGGTTAGGATGGTGAATTCAGTTTGCTCTTTAAAGGGGTACTGCCTAGCTCTCAGTGTTTCCTGGATCAGCAACATCAACTTTCTGCTGAATCTCCCCTTTCAAGTGAATGGGAGAAGCACTGCAGCTCATGTAAGAGAAGCATTACTGTTTCAAGTAAGAGGGCCTTGCACCTTGTTAAGCATGGTGAACTGAGTTAGCTTTTGAAAGGAATGCTGCCCAACTGTCAGCATTTTCATGGGTGAGGATCTTCAACTTTGTGCAAAATCACCACATACAAGTAAAGGGGAGAAAAACTGCAAGTTTGTAATAGAATCTTTAATGTTACACAAAAGAGGATCTAGCAACCTGGTTAGTATTGTGAATTCATTTTGCTCTTTAAAGGAATTCTGCCTACTTCTCACCGTTTCCCTGGATGAGCAACATAACCTTTGTGCTGAATCACCGCATTCAAGTGAAAGGGAAAAGCACTGTAGCTCTTGTAAGAGAAGGATTAATTTGACAAGCAAGACGGTCTTGCACCTTGTTAAGCATGGTGAACTGTGTTAGTTTTTGAAAGGAATGCTGCCTAACCTTCATCCTTTTCATGGGTGAGGAACATAAACTTTGTGCAACATCACCGCCTAAAAGTGAATGGGAGAAAAACTGCAGTTTTTTAGGAGAATCCTTTTATGTTAGAAACAAGAGGGTCTAGCAACATGGTTAGTATGGTGAATTCAGTTTGCTGTTTAGAGTACTTCCTAGCTCTCAGTGTTTCCTGGATCAGCAACATCACCTTTCTGCTGAATCTCCCTTTTCAGGTGAATGGGAGAAGCACCGTAGCTCTTGTAAGAGAAGCATTAATGCACCTTGTTAAGCATGGTGAACTGAGTTAGCTTTTGAAAGAAACGCTGCCCAACTGTCAGCGTTTTCATGGATGAAGATCTTCAACATTGTGCTAAATCACCGCATACAAGTAAATGGGAGAAAAACTGCAGGTTTCTAAGAGAATCTTTAATGTTAGGAAAAAGAGGGTCGAGCAACATGGTTAACATTTTGAAGTCAGTTTGCTCTTCAAGGGACTACTGCATAACTCTGAGTGTTTTCCTGGATGAGCAACATCACCTTTCTGCTGAATCACCCCATTCAAGTGAAAGGGAGAAGCACTGCAGCTCTTGCAAGAGAAGCATTAATGTTACAAGCAACAGGGCCTTGCACCTTGTTAAGCATGGTGAACTGAGTTAGCTTTTGAAAGGAATGCAGCCCAACTGTCAGCATTTTCATGGGTGAGGATCTTCAACTTTGTGCAAAATCACCACCTACAGGTAAATGGGAGAAAGATTCCAGGTTTGTAAGAGAATCTTTAATGTTAGACAAAAGAGGGTCTAGCAACCTGGTTAGTATTGTGAATTCATTTTGCTCTTTAAAGGAATTCTGCCTACTTCTCACTGTTTTAATGGATGAGAAACATCACCTTTGTGCTGAATCACCGCATTCAAGTGAAAGGGAAAAGCACTGTAGCTCTTGTAAGAGAAGGATTAATTTGACAAGCAAGACGGTCTTGCACCTTGTTAAGCATGGTGAACTGTGTTAGATTTTGAAAGGAATGCTGCCTAACCTTCAGCCTTTTCATGGGTGAGGAACATAAACTTTGTGCAACATCACCGCATACAAGTGAATGGGAGAAAAACTGCAGTTTTTTAAGAGAATCGTTTTATGTTAGAAACAAGAGGGTCTAGCAACATGGTTAGTATGGTGAATTCAGTTTGCTCTTTAAAGGAGTACTGCCTAGCTCTCAGGGTTTCCTGGATCAGCAACATAACCTTTCTGCTGAATCTCCCCATTCAAGTGAAAGGGAGAAGCACTGCAGCTCTTGCAAGAGAAGCATTAATGTTACAAGCAACAGGGCCTTGCACCTTGTTAAGCATGGTGAACTGAGTTAGCTTTTGAAAGGAATGCAGCCCAACTGTCAGCATTTTCATGGGTGAGGATCTTCAACTTTGTGCAAAATCACCACCTACAGGTAAATGGGAGAAAGATTCCAGGTTTGTAAGAGAATCTTTAATGTTAGACAAAAGAGGGTCTAGCAACCTGGTTAGTATTGTGAATTCATTTTGCTCTTTAAAGGAATTCTGCCTACTTCTCACTGTTTTCCTGGATGAGAAACATCACCTTTGTGCTGAATCACCGCATTCAAGTGAAAGGGAGAAGCACTGTAGCTCTTGTAAGAGAAGGATTAATGTTACAAGCAAGAGGGTCTTGCACTTTGTTAAGCATGGTGAACTGTGTTAGTTTTTGAAAGGAACGCTGCCTAACCTTCAGCCTTTTCATGGTTGAGAAACATAACTTTTGTGGAAAATCACCGCATACAAGTGAATGGGAGAAAAACTGCAGTTTTTTAAGAGAATCTTTTTATGTTAAAAACAAGAGGATCTAGCAACATGGTTAGTATGGTGAATTCAGTTTGCTCTTTAAAGGAGTACTGCCTAGCTCTCAGGGTTTCCTGGATCAGCAACATAACCTTTCTGCTGAATCTCCCCATTCAAGTGAAAGGGAGAAGCACTGCAACTCTTGCAAGAGAAGCATTAATGTTACAAGTAACAGGGCCTTGCACCTTGTTAAGCAGTTTGAACTGAGTTAGCTTTTGAAAGGAATGCTGCCCAACTGTCAGCATTTTCATGGGTGAGGATCTTCAACTTTGTGCAAAATCACCACATACAAGTAAACGGGAGAAAAACTGCAAGTTTGTAATAGAATCTTTAATGTTAGACAAAAGAGAATCTAGCAACCTGGTTAGTATTGGGAATTCATGTTGCTCTTTAAAGGAATTCTGCCTACTTCTCACCGTTTCCCTGGATGAGCAACATAACCTTTGTGCTGAATCACCGCTTTCAAGTGAAAGGGAAAAGCACTGTAGCTCTTGTAAGAGAAGGATTAATTTGACAAGCAAGACGGTCTTGCACCTTGTTAAGCATGGTGAACTGTGTTAGATTTTGAAAGGAATGCTGCCTAACCTTCAGCCTTTTCATGGGTGAGGAACATAAACTTTGTGCAACATCACCGCATACAAGTGAATGGGAGAAAAACTGCAGTTTTTTAAGAGAATCGTTTTATGTTAGAAACAAGAGGGTCTAGCAACATGGTTAGGATGGTGAATTCAGTTTGCTCTTTAAAGGGGTACTGCCTAGCTCTCAGTGTTTCCTGGATCAGCAACATCACCTTTCTGCTGAATCTCCCCTTTCAAGTGAATGGGAGAAGCACTGCAGCTCATGTAAGAGAAGCATTACTGTTTCAAGTAAGAGGGCCTTGCACCTTGTTAAGCATGGTGAACTGAGTTAGCTTTTGAAAGGAATGCTGCCCAACTGTCAGCATTTTCATGGGTGAGGATCTTCAACTTTGTGCAAAATCACCACATACAAGTAAACGGGAGAAAAACTGCAAGTTTGTAATAGAATCTTTAATGTTACACAAAAGAGGATCTAGCAACCTGGTTAGTATTGTGAATTCATTTTGCTCTTTAAAGGAATTCTGCCTACTTCTCACCGTTTCCCTGGATGAGCAACATAACCTTTGTGCTGAATCACCGCTTTCAAGTGAAAGGGAAAAGCACTGTAGCTCTTGTAAGAGAAGGATTAATTTGACAAGCAAGACGGTCTTGCACCTTGTTAAGCATGGTGAACTGTGTTAGTTTTTGAAAGGAATGCTGCCTAACCTTCATCCTTTTCATGGGTGAGGAACATAAACTTTGTGCAACATCACCGCCTAAAAGTGAATGGGAGAAAAACTGCAGTTTTTTAGGAGAATCCTTTTATGTTAGAAACAAGAGGGTCTAGCAACATGGTTAGTATGGTGAATTCAGTTTGCTGTTTAGAGTACTTCCTAGCTCTCAGTGTTTCCTGGATCAGCAACATCACCTTTCTGCTGAATCTCCCTTTTCAGGTGAATGGGAGAAGCACCGTAGCTCTTGTAAGAGAAGCATTAATGCACCTTGTTAAGCATGGTGAACTGAGTTAGCTTTTGAAAGAAACGCTGCCCAACTGTCAGCGTTTTCATGGATGAAGATCTTCAACATTGTGCTAAATCACCGCATACAAGTAAAAGGGAGAAAAACTGCAGGTTTCTAAGAGAATCTTTAATGTTAGGAAAAAGAGGGTCGAGCAACATGGTTAACATTTTGAAGTCAGTTTGCTCTTCAAGGGACTACTGCATAACTCTGAGTGTTTTCCTGGATGAGCAACATCACCTTTCTGCTGAATCACCCCATTCAAGTGAAAGGGAGAAGCACTGCAGCTCTTGCAAGAGAAGCATTAATGTTACAAGCAACAGGGCTTTGCACCTTGTTAAGCATGGTGAACTGAGTTAGCTTTTGAAAGGAATGCAGCCCAACTGTCAGCATTTTCATGGGTGAGGATCTTCAACTTTGTGCAAAATCACCACCTACAGGTAAATGGGAGAAAGATTCCAGGTTTGTAAGAGAATCTTTAATGTTAGACAAAAGAGGGTCTAGCAACCTGGTTAGTATTGTGAATTCATTTTGCTCTTTAAAGGAATTCTGTCTACTTCTCACTGTTTTCCTGGATGAGAAACATCACCTTTGTGCTGAATCACCGCATTCAAGTGAAAGGGAGAAGCACTGTAGATCTTGTAAGAGAAGGATTAATGTTACAAGCAAGAGGGTCTTGCACTTTGTTAAGCATGGTGAACTGTGTTAGTTTTTGAAAGGAACGCTGCCTAACCTTCAGCCTTTTCATGGTTGAGAAACATAACTTTTGTGGAAAATCACCGCATACAAGTGAATGGGAGAAAAACTGCAGTTTTTTAAGAGAATCGTTTTATGTTAGAAACAAGAGGGTCTGGCAGCATGGTTAGTATGGTGAATTCAGTTTGCTCTTTAAAGGAGTACTGCCTACCTCTCAGTGTTGCCTGGATCAGCAACATCACCTTTCTGCTGAATCTCCCCATTCAAGTGAAAGGGAAACACTGCAGCTCTTATAAGAGAAGCATTAATACTAAAAGCAAGAGGGTCTTGCACCTCGTTAAGCATGGTGAACTGTGTTAGTTTTTGAAAGGAACGCAGCCTAACCTTCAGCCTTTTCATATGTGAGGAACATAAACATTGTTCAACATCACCGCATACAAGTGAATGGGAGAAAAACTGCAGTTTTTTAAGAGAATCCTTGTATGTTAGAAAGAGGAGGTTCTAGCAACATGGTTAGTATGGTGAATTCAGTTTGCTCTTTAAAGGAGTAGTGCCTAGCTCTCAGGGTTTCCTGGATCAACAACATAACCTTTCTGCTGAATCTCCCCATTCAAGTGAAAGGGAGAAGCACTGCAACTCTTGCAAGAGAAACATTAATGTTACAAGGAACAGGGCCTTGCACCTTCTTAAGCATTTTGAACTGAGTTAGCTTTTGAAAGGAATGCTGCCCAACTGTCAGCATTTTCATGGGTGAGGATCTTCAACTTTGTGCAAAATCACCACATACAAGTAAATGGGAGAATAACTGCAAATTTGTAATAGAGTCTTTAATTGTAGACAAAAGAGGGTCTAGCAACCTGGTTCGTATTGTGAATTCATTTTGCTCTTTAAAGGAATTCTGCCTACTTCTCACTGTTTTCCTGGAAGAGAAACATCACCTTTGTGCTGAATCACCGCATTCAAGTGAAAGGGAGAAGCACTGTAGCTCTTGTAAGAGAAGGATTAATTTTACAAGCAAGAGGGTCGTGCACTTTGTTAAGCATGGTGAACTGTGTTAGTTTTTGAAAGGAACGCTGCCTAACCTTCAGCCTTTTCATAGTTGAGAAACATAACCTTTGTGCAAAATCACCGCATACAAGTGAAAGGGAGAAAAAGTGCAGTTTTTTAAGAAAATCCTTGTATGTTAGAAACAAGAGGGTCTAGCAACATGGTTAGTATGGTGAATTCAGTTTCCTCTTTAAAGGAATACTGCCTAGCCCTCAGTGTTTCCTGGATCAGCAACATCACCTTTCTGCTGAATCTCCGTTTTCAGGTGAATGGGAGAAGCACCGTAGCTCTTGTAAGAGAAGCATTAATGCACCTTGTTAAGCATGGTGAACTGAGTTAGCTTTTGAAAGAAACGCTGCCCAACTGTCAGCGTTTTCATGGATGAAGATCTTCAACATTGTGCTAAATCACCGCATACAAGTAAATGGGAGAAAAACTGCAGGTTTCTAAGAGAATCTTTAATGTTAGGAAAAAGAGGGTCGAGCAACAGGGTTAACATTTTGAAGTCAGTTTCCTCTTCAAGGGACTACTGCATAACTCTGAGTGTTTTCCTGGATGAGCAACATCACCTTTCTGCTGAATCACCCCATTCAAGTGAAAGGGAGAAGCACTGCAGCTCTTGCAAGAGAAGCATTAATGTTACAAGCAACAGGGCCTTGCACCTTGTTAAGCATGGTGAACTGAGTTAGCTTTTGAAAGGAATGCAGCCCAACTGTCAGCATTTTCATGGGTGAGGGTCTTCAACTTTGTGCAAAATCACCACCTACAGGTAAATGGGAGAAAGATTCCAGGTTTGTAAGAGAATCTTTAATGTTAGACAAAAGAGGGTCTAGCAACCTGGTTAGTATTGTGAATTCATTTTGCTCTTTAAAGGAATTCTGCCTACTTCTCACTGTTTTCCTGGATGAGAAACATCACCTTTGTGCTGAATCACCGCATTCAAGTGAAAGGGAGAAGCACTGTAGCTCTTGTAAGAGAAGGATTAATGTTACAAGCAAGAGGGTCTTGCACTTTGTTAAGCATGGTGAACTGTGTTAGTTTTTGAAAGGAACGCTGCCTAACCTTCAGCCTTTTCATGGTTGAGAAACATAACCTTTGTGGAAAATCACCGCATAAAAGTGAATGGGAGAAAAACTGCAGTTTTTTAAGAGAATCTTTTTATGTTAAAAACAAGAGGGTCTAGCAACATGGTTAGTATGGTGAATTCAGTTTGCTCTTTAAAGGAGTACTGCCTACCTCTCAGTGTTTCCTGGATCAGCAACATAACTTTTGCTGAATCTCCCCATTCAAGTGAAAGGGAGAAGCACTGCAACTCTTGCAAGAGAAGCATTAATGTTACAAGGAACAGGGCCTTGCACCTTGTTAAGCATTTTGAACTGAGTTAGCTTTTGAAAGGAATGCTGCCCAACTGTCAGCATTTTCATGGGTGAGGATCTTCAACTTTGTGCAAAATCACCACATACAAGTAAAGGGGAGAAAAACTGCAAGTTTGTAATAGAATCTTTAATGTTAGACAAAAGAGGATCTAGCAACCTGGTTAGTATTGTGAATTCATTTTGCTCTTTAAAGGAATTCTGCCTACTTCTCACCGTTTCCCTGGATGAGCAACATAACCTTTGTGCTGAATCACCGCATTCAAGTGAAAGGGAAAAGCACTGTAGCTCTTGTAAGAGAAGGATTAATTTGACAAGCAAGACGGTCTTGCACCTTGTTAAGCATGGTGAACTGTGTTAGTTTTTGAAAGGAATGCTGCCTAACCTTCAGCCTTTTCTTGGGTGAGGAACATAAACTTTGTGCAACATCACCGCCTAAAAGTGAATGGGAGAAAAACTGCAGTTTTTTAGGAGAATCCTTTTATGTTAGAAACAAGAGGGTCTAGCAACATGGTTAGTATGGTGAATTCAGTTTGCTCTTTAAAGGAGTACTGCCTACCTCTCAGTGTTTCCTGGATGAGCAACATCACCTTTCTGCTGAATCTCCCCATTCAAGTGAAAGGGAAACGCTGCAGCTCTTATAAGAGAAGCATTCATACTAAAAGCAAGAGGGTCTTGCACCTCGTTAAGCATGGTGAAGTGTGTTAGTTTTTGAAAGGAACGCATACTAACCTTCAGCCATTTCATGGGTGAGAAACATAACCTTTGTGCAAAATCACCGCATACAAGTGAAAGGGAGAAAAACTGCAGTTTTTTAAGAAAATCCTTGTATGTTAGAAACAAGAGGGTCTAGCAACATGGTTAGGATGGTGAATTCAGTTTGCTCTTTAAAGGAGTACTGCCTAGCTCTCAGGGTTTCCTGGATCAGCAACATAACCTTTCTGCTGAATCTCCCCATTCAAGTGAAAGGGAGAAGCACTGCAACTCTTGCAAGAGAAGCATTAATGTTACAAGGAACAGGGCCTTGCACCTTGTTAAGCAGTTTGAACTGAGTTAGCTTTTGAAAGGAATGCTGCCCAACTGTCAGCATTTTCATGGGTGAGGATCTTCAACTTTGTGCAAAATCAACACATACAAGTAAACGGGAGAAAAACTGCAAGTTTGTAATAGAATCTTTAATGTTAGACAAAAGAGGATCAAGCAACCTGGTTAGTATTGTGAATTCATTTTGCTCTTTAAAGGAATTCTGCCTACTTCTCACCGTTTCCCTGGATGAGCAACATAACCTTTGTGCTGAATCACCGCTTTCAAGTGAAAGGGAAAAGCACTGTAGCTCTTGTAAGAGAAGGATTAATTTGACAAGCAAGACGGTCTTGCACCTTGTTAACCATGGTGAACTGTGTTAGTTTTTGAAAGGAATGCTGCCTAACCTTCAGCCTTTTCATGGGTGAGGAACATAAACTTTGTGCAACCTCACCGCATACAAGTGAATGGGAGAAAAACTGCAGTTTTTTAGGAGAATCCTTGTATGTTAGAAACAAGAGGGTCTAGCAACATAGTTAGGATGGTGAATTCAGTTTGCTGTTTAGAGTACTTCCTAGCTCTCAGTGTTTCCTGGATCAGCAACATCACCTTTCTGCTGAATCTCCCTTTTCAGGTGAATGGGAGAAGCACCGTAGCTCTTGTAAGAGAAGCATTAATGCACCTTGTTAAGCATGGTGAACTGAGTTAGCTTTTGAAAGAAACGCTGCCCAACTGTCAGCGTTTTCATGGATGAAGATCTTCAACATTGTGCTAAATCACCGCATACAAGTAAATGGGAGAAAAACTGCAGGTTTCTAAGAGAATCTTTAATGTTAGGAAAAAGAGGGTCGAGCAACATGGTTAACATTTTGAAGTCAGTTTGCTCTTCAAGGGACTACTGCATAACTCTGAGTGTTTTCCTGGATGAGCAACATCACCTTTCTGCTGAATCACCCCATTCAAGTGAAAGGGAGAAGCACTGCAGCTCTTGCAAGAGAAGCATTAATGTTACAAGCAACAGGGCCTTGCACCTTGTTAAGCATGGTGAACTGAGTTAGCTTTTGAAAGGAATGCAGCCCAACTGTCAGCATTTTCATGGGTGAGGATCTTCAACTTTGTGCAAAATCACCACCTACAGGTAAATGGGAGAAAGATTCCAGGTTTGTAAGAGAATCTTTAATGTTAGACAAAAGAGGGTCTAGCAACCTGGTTAGTATTGTGAATTCATTTTGCTCTTTAAAGGAATTCTGCCTACTTCTCACTGTTTTAATGGATGAGAAACATCACCTTTGTGCTGAATCACCGCATTCAAGTGAAAGGGAAAAGCACTGTAGCTCTTGTAAGAGAAGGATTAATTTGACAAGCAAGACGGTCTTGCACCTTGTTAAGCATGGTGAACTGTGTTAGATTTTGAAAGGAATGCTGCCTAACCTTCAGCCTTTTCATGGGTGAGGAACATAAACTTTGAGCAACATCACCGCATACAAGTGAATGGGAGAAAAACTGCAGTTTTTTAAGAGAATCGTTTTATGTTAGAAACAAGAGGGTCTAGCAACATGGTTAGTATGGTGAATTCAGTTTGCTCTTTAAAGGAGTACTGCCTAGCTCTCAGGGTTTCCTGGATCAGCAACATAACCTTTCTGCTGAATCTCCCCATTCAAGTGAAAGGGAGAAGCACTGCAGCTCTTGCAAGAGAAGCATTAATGTTACAAGCAACAGGGCCTTGCACCTTGTTAAGCATGGTGAACTGAGTTAGCTTTTGAAAGGAATGCAGCCCAACTGTCAGCATTTTCATGGGTGAGGATCTTCAACTTTGTGCAAAATCACCACCTACAGGTAAATGGGAGAAAGATTCCAGGTTTGTAAGAGAATCTTTAATGTTAGACAAAAGAGGGTCTAGCAACCTGGTTAGTATTGTGAATTCATTTTGCTCTTTAAAGGAATTCTGCCTACTTCTCACTGTTTTCCTGGATGAGAAACATCACCCTTGTGCTGAATCACCGCATTCAAGTGAAAGGGAGAAGCACTGTAGCTCTTGTAAGAGAAGGATTAATGTTACAAGCAAGAGGGTCTTGCACTTTGTTAAGCATGGTGAACTGTGTTAGTTTTTGAAAGGAACGCTGCCTAACCTTCAGCCTTTTCATGGTTGAGAAACATAACTTTTGTGGAAAATCACCGCATACAAGTGAATGGGAGAAAAACTGCAGTTTTTTAAGAGAATCTTTTTATGTTAAAAACAAGAGGATCTAGCAACATGGTTAGTATGGTGAATTCAGTTTGCTCTTTAAAGGAGTACTGCCTAGCTCTCAGGGTTTCCTGGATCAGCAACATAACCTTTCTGCTGAATCTCCCCATTCAAGTGAAAGGGAGAAGCACTGCAACTCTTGCAAGAGAAGCATTAATGTTACAAGTAACAGGGCCTTGCACCTTGTTAAGCATTTTGAACTGAGTTAGCTTTTGAAAGGAATGCTGCCCAACTGTCAGCATTTTCATGGGTGAGGATCTTCAACTTTGTGCAAAATCACCACATACAAGTAAACGGGAGAAAAACTGCAAGTTTGTAATAGAATCTTTAATGTTAGACAAAAGAGAATCTAGCAACCTGGTTAGTATTGGGAATTCATTTTGCTCTTTAAAGGAATTCTGCCTACTTCTCACCGTTTCCCTGGATGAGCAACATAACCTTTGTGCTGAATCACCGCTTTCAAGTGAAAGGGAAAAGCACTGTAGCTCTTGTAAGAGAAGGATTAATTTGACAAGCAAGACGGTCTTGCACCTTGTTAAGCATGGTGAACTGTGTTAGATTTTGAAAGGAATGCTGCCTAACCTTCAGCCTTTTCATGGGTGAGGAACATAAACTTTGTGCAACATCACCGCATACAAGTGAATGGGAGAAAAACTGCAGTTTTTTAAGAGAATCGTTTTATGTAAGAAACAAGAGGGTCTGGCAGCATGGTTAGTATGGTGAATTCAGTTTGCTCTTTAAAGGAGTACTGCCTACCTCTCAGTGTTTCCTGGATCAGCAACATCACCTTTCTGCTGAATCTCCCCATTCAAGTGAAAGGGAAACACTGCAGCTCTTATAAGAGAAGCATTAATACTAAAAGCAAGAGGGTCTTGCACCTCGTTAAGCATGGTGAACTGTGTTAGTTTTTGAAAGGAACGCAGCCTAACCTTCAGCCTTTTCATATGTGAGGAACATAAACATTGTTCAACATCACCGCATACAAGTGAATGGGAGAAAAACTGCAGTTTTTTAAGAGAATCCTTGTATGTTAGAAAGAGGAGGGTCTAGCAACATGGTTAGTAAGGTGAATTCAGTTTGCTCTTTAAAGGAGTAGTGCCTAGCTCTCAGGGTTTCCTGGATCAACAACATAACCTTTCTGCTGAATCTCCCCATTCAAGTGAAAGGGAGAAGCACTGCAACTCTTGCAAGAGAAACATTAATGTTACAAGGAACAGGGCCTTGCACCTTCTTAAGCATTTTGAACTGAGTTAGCTTTTGAAAGGAATGCTGCCCAACTGTCAGCATTTTCATGGGTGAGGATCTTCAACTTTGTGCAAAATCACCACATACAAGTAAATGGGAGAATAACTGCAAATTTGTAATAGAGTCTTTAATTGTAGACAAAAGAGGGTCTAGCAACCTGGTTCGTATTGTGAATTCATTTTGCTCTTTAAAGGAATTCTGCCTACTTCTCACTGTTTTCCTGGAAGAGAAACATCACCTTTGTGCTGAATCACCGCATTCAAGTGAAAGGGAGAAGCACTGTAGCTCTTGTAAGAGAAGGATTAATTTTACAAGCAAGAGGGTCGTGCACTTTGTTAAGCATGGTGAACTGTGTTAGTTTTTGAAAGGAACGCTGCCTAACCTTCAGCCTTTTCATAGTTGAGAAACATAACCTTTGTGCAAAATCACCGCATACAAGTGAAAGGGAGAAAAAGTGCAGTTTTTTAAGAAAATCCTTGTATGTTAGAAACAAGAGGGTCTAGCAACATGGTTAGTATGGTGAATTCAGTTTCCTCTTTAAAGGAATACTGCCTAGCCCTCAGTGTTTCCTGGATCAGCAACATCACCTTTCTGCTGAATCTCCGTTTTCAGGTGAATGGGAGAAGCACCGTAGCTCTTGTAAGAGAAGCATTAATGCACCTTGTTAAGCATGGTGAACTGAGTTAGCTTTTGAAAGAAACGCTGCCCAACTGTCAGCGTTTTCATGGATGAAGATCTTCAACATTGTGCTAAATCACCGCATACAAGTAAATGGGAGAAAAACTGCAGGTTTCTAAGAGAATCTTTAATGTTAGGAAAAAGAGGGTCGAGCAACAGGGTTAACATTTTGAAGTCAGTTTCCTCTTCAAGGGACTACTGCATAACTCTGAGTGTTTTCCTGGATGAGCAACATCACCTTTCTGCTGAATCACCCCATTCAAGTGAAAGGGAGAAGCACTGCAGCTCTTGCAAGAGAAGCATTAATGTTACAAGCAACAGGGCCTTGCACCTTGTTAAGCATGGTGAACTGAGTTAGCTTTTGAAAGGAATGCAGCCCAACTGTCAGCATTTTCATGGGTGAGGATCTTCAACTTTGTGCAAAATCACCACCTACAGGTAAATGGGAGAAAGATTCCAGGTTTGTAAGAGAATCTTTAATGTTAGACAAAAGAGGGTCTAGCAACCTGGTTAGTATTGTGAATTCATTTTGCTCTTTAAAGGAATTCTGCCTACTTCTCACTGTTTTCCTGGATGAGAAACATCACCTTTGTGCTGAATCACCGCATTCAAGTGAAAGGGAGAAGCACTGTAGCTCTTGTAAGAGAAGGATTAATGTTACAAGCAAGAGGGTCTTGCACTTTGTTAAGCATGGTGAACTGTGTTAGTTTTTGAAAGGAACGCTGCCTAACCTTCAGCCTTTTCATGGTTGAGAAACATAACCTTTGTGGAAAATCACCGCATACAAGTGAATGGGAGAAAAACTGCAGTTTTTTAAGAGAATCTTTTTATGTTAAAAACAAGAGGGTCTAGCAACATGGTTAGTATGGTGAATTCAGTTTGCTCTTTAAAGGAGTACTGCCTACCTCTCAGTGTTTCCTGGATCAGCAACATAACTTTTGCTGAATCTCCCCATTCAAGTGAAAGGGAGAAGCACTGCAACTCTTGCAAGAGAAGCATTAATGTTACAAGGAACAGGGCCTTGCACCTTGTTAAGCATTTTGAACTGAGTTAGCTTTTGAAAGGAATGCTGCCCAACTGTCAGCATTTTCATGGGTGAGGATCTTCAACTTTGTGCAAAATCACCACATACAAGTAAAGGGGAGAAATACTGCAAGTTTGTAATAGAATCTTTAATGTTAGACAAAAGAGGATCTAGCAACCTGGTTAGTATTGTGAATTCATTTTGCTCTTTAAAGGAATTCTGCCTACTTCTCACCGTTTCCCTGGATGAGCAACATAACCTTTGTGCTGAATCACCGCATTCAAGTGAAAGGGAAAAGCACTGTAGCTCTTGTAAGAGAAGGATTAATTTGACAAGCAAGACGGTCTTGCACCTTGTTAAGCATGGTGAACTGTGTTAGTTTTTGAAAGGAATGCTGCCTAACCTTCAGCCTTTTCTTGGGTGAGGAACATAAACTTTGTGCAACATCACCGCCTAAAAGTGAATGGGAGAAAAACTGCAGTTTTTTAGGAGAATCCTTTTATGTTAGAAACAAGAGGGTCTAGCAACATGGTTAGTATGGTGAATTCAGTTTGCTCTTTAAAGGAGTACTGCCTACCTCTCAGTGTTTCCTGGATGAGCAACATCACCTTTCTGCTGAATCTCCCCATTCAAGTGAAAGGGAAACGCTGCAGCTCTTATAAGAGAAGCATTCATACTAAAAGCAAGAGGGTCTTGCACCTCGTTAAGCATGGTGAACTGTGTTAGTTTTTGAAAGGAACGCATACTAACCTTCAGCCATTTCATGGGTGAGAAACATAACCTTTGTGCAAAATCACCGCATACAAGTGAAAGGGAGAAAAACTGCAGTTTTTTAAGAAAATCCTTGTATGTTAGAAACAAGAGGGTCTAGCAACATGGTTAGGATGGTGAATTCAGTTTGCTCTTTAAAGGAGTACTGCCTAGCTCTCAGGGTTTCCTGGATCAGCAACATAACCTTTCTGCTGAATCTCCCCATTCAAGTGAAAGGGAGAAGCACTGCAACTCTTGCAAGAGAAGCATTAATGTTACAAGGAACAGGGCCTTGCACCTTGTTAAGCAGTTTGAACTGAGTTAGCTTTTGAAAGGAATGCTGCCCAACTGTCAGCATTTTCATGGGTGAGGATCTTCAACTTTGTGCAAAATCAACACATACAAGTAAACGGGAGAAAAACTGCAAGTTTGTAATAGAATCTTTAATGTTAGACAAAAGAGGATCAAGCAACCTGGTTAGTATTGTGAATTCATTTTGCTCTTTAAAGGAATTCTGCCTACTTCTCACCGTTTCCCTGGATGAGCAACATAACCTTTGTGCTGAATCACCGCTTTCAAGTGAAAGGGAAAAGCACTGTAGCTCTTGTAAGAGAAGGATTAATTTGACAAGCAAGACGGTCTTGCACCTTGTTAACCATGGTGAACTGTGTTAGTTTTTGAAAGGAATGCTGCCTAACCTTCAGCCTTTTCATGGGTGAGGAACATAAACTTTGTGCAACCTCACCGCATACAAGTGAATGGGAGAAAAACTGCAGTTTTTTAGGAGAATCCTTGTATGTTAGAAACAAGAGGGTCTAGCAACATAGTTAGGATGGTGAATTCAGTTTGCTGTTTAGAGTACTTCCTAGCTCTCAGTGTTTCCTGGATCAGCAACATCACCTTTCTGCTGAATCTCCCTTTTCAGGTGAATGGGAGAAGCACCGTAGCTCTTGTAAGAGAAGCATTAATGCACCTTGTTAAGCATGGTGAACTGAGTTAGCTTTTGAAAGAAACGCTGCCCAACTGTCAGCGTTTTCATGGATGAAGATCTTCAACATTGTGCTAAATCACCGCATACAAGTAAATGGGAGAAAAACTGCAGGTTTCTAAGAGAATCTTTAATGTTAGGAAAAAGAGGGTCGAGCAACATGGTTAACATTTTGAAGTCAGTTTGCTCTTCAAGGGACTACTGCATAACTCTGAGTGTTTTCCTGGATGAGCAACATCACCTTTCTGCTGAATCACCCCATTCAAGTGAAAGGGAGAAGCACTGCAGCTCTTGCAAGAGAAGCATTAATGTTACAAGCAACAGGGCCTTGCACCTTGTTAAGCATGGTGAACTGAGTTAGCTTTTGAAAGGAATGCAGCCCAACTGTCAGCATTTTCATGGGTGAGGATCTTCAACTTTGTGCAAAATCACCACCTACAGGTAAATGGGAGAAAGATTCCAGGTTTGTAAGAGAATCTTTAATGTTAGACAAAAGAGGGTCTAGCAACCTGGTTAGTATTGTGAATTCATTTTGCTCTTTAAAGGAATTCTGCCTACTTCTCACTGTTTTAATGGATGAGAAACATCACCTTTGTGCTGAATCACCGCATTCAAGTGAAAGGGAAAAGCACTGTAGCTCTTGTAAGAGAAGGATTAATTTGACAAGCAAGACGGTCTTGCACCTTGTTAAGCATGGTGAACTGTGTTAGATTTTGAAAGGAATGCTGCCTAACCTTCAGCCTTTTCATGGGTGAGGAACATAAACTTTGTGCAACATCACCGCATACAAGTGAATGGGAGAAAAACTGCAGTTTTTTAAGAGAATCGTTTTATGTTAGAAACAAGAGGGTCTAGCAACATGGTTAGTATGGTGAATTCAGTTTGCTCTTTAAAGGAGTACTGCCTAGCTCTCAGGGTTTCCTGGATCAGCAACATAACCTTTCTGCTGAATCTCCCCATTCAAGTGAAAGGGAGAAGCACTGCAGCTCTTGCAAGAGAAGCATTAATGTTACAAGCAACAGGGCCTTGCACCTTGTTAAGCATGGTGAACTGAGTTAGCTTTTGAAAGGAATGCAGCCCAACTGTCAGCATTTTCATGGGTGAGGATCTTCAACTTTGTGCAAAATCACCACCTACAGGTAAATGGGAGAAAGATTCCAGGTTTGTAAGAGAATCTTTAATGTTAGACAAAAGAGGGTCTAGCAACCTGGTTAGTATTGTGAATTCATTTTGCTCTTTAAAGGAATTCTGCCTACTTCTCACTGTTTTCCTGGATGAGAAACATCACCTTTGTGCTGAATCACCGCATTCAAGTGAAAGGGAGAAGCACTGTAGCTCTTGTAAGAGAAGGATTAATGTTACAAGCAAGAGGGTCTTGCACTTTGTTAAGCATGGTGAACTGTGTTAGTTTTTGAAAGGAACGCTGCCTAACCTTCAGCCTTTTCATGGTTGAGAAACATAACTTTTGTGGAAAATCACCGCATACAAGTGAATGGGAGAAAAACTGCAGTGTTTTAAGAGAATCTTTTTATGTTAAAAACAAGAGGATCTAGCAACATGGTTAGTATGGTGAATTCAGTTTGCTCTTTAAAGGAGTACTGCCTACCTCTCAGTGTTTCCTGGATCAGCAACATAACTTTTGCTGAATCTCCCCATTCAAGTGAAAGGGAGAAGCACTGCAACTCTTGCAAGAGAAGCATTAATGTTACAAGGAACAGGGCCTTGCACCTTGCTAAGCATTTTGAACTGAGTTAGCTTTTGAAAGGAATGCTGCCCAACTGTCAGCATTTTCATGGGTGAGGATCTTCAACTTTGTGCAAAATCACCACATACAAGTAAAGGGGAGAAAAACTGCAAGTTTGTAATAGAATCTTTAATGTTAGACAAAAGAGGATCTAGCAACCTGGTTAGTATTGTGAATTCATTTTGCTCTTTAAAGGAATTCTGCCTACTTCTCACCGTTTCCCTGGATGAGCAACATAACCTTTGTGCTGAATCACCGCATTCAAGTGAAAGGGAAAAGCACTGTAGCTCTTGTAAGAGAAGGATTAATTTGACAAGCAAGACGGTCTTGCACCTTGTTAAGCATGGTGAACTGTGTTAGTTTTTGAAAGGAATGCTGCCTAACCTTCAGCCTTTTCTTGGGTGAGGAACATAAACTTTGTGCAACATCACCGCCTAAAAGTGAATGGGAGAAAAACTGCAGTTTTTTAGGAGAATCCTTTTATGTTAGAAACAAGAGGGTCTAGCAACATGGTTAGTATGGTGAATTCAGTTTGCTCTTTGAAGGAGTACTGCCTACCTCTCAGTGTTTCCTGGATCAGCAACATCAACTTTCTGCTGAATCTCCCCATTCAAGTGAAAGGGAAACGCTGCAGCTCTTATAAGAGAAGCATTCATACTAAAAGCAAGAGGGTCTTGCACCTCGTTAAGCATGGTGAACTGTGTTAGTTTTTGAAAGGAACGCATACTAACCTTCAGCCATTTCATGGGTGAGAAACATAACCTTTGTGCAAAATCACCGCATACAAGTGAAAGGGAGAAAAACTGCAGTTTTTTAAGAAAATCCTTGTATGTTAGAAACAAGAGGGTCTAGCAACATGGTTAGGATGGTGAATTCAGTTTGCTCTTTAAAGGAGTACTGCCTAGCTCTCAGGGTTTCCTGGATCAGCAACATAACCTTTCTGCTGAATCTCCCCATTCAAGTGAAAGGGAGAAGCACTGCAACTCTTGCAAGAGAAGCATTAATGTTACAAGGAACAGGGCCTTGCACCTTGTTAAGCAGTTTGAACTGAGTTAGCTTTTGAAAGGAATGCTGCCCAACTGTCAGCATTTTCATGGGTGAGGATCTTCAACTTTGTGCAAAATCACCACATACAAGTAAACGGGAGAAAAACTGCAAGTTTGTAATAGAATCTTTAATGTTAGACAAAAGAGGATCAAGCAACCTGGTTAGTATTGGGAATTCATTTTGCTCTTTAAAGGAATTCTGCCTACTTCTCACCGTTTCCCTGGATGAGCAACATAACCTTTGTGCTGAATCACCGCTTTCAAGTGAAAGGGAAAAGCACTGTAGCTCTTGTAAGAGAAGGATTAATTTGACAAGCAAGACGGTCTTGCACCTTGTTAACCATGGTGAACTGTGTTAGTTTTTGAAAGGAATGCTGCCTAACCTTCAGCCTTTTCATGGGTGAGGAACATAAACTTTGTGCAAGCTCACTGCATACAAGTGAATGGGAGAAAAACTGCAGTTTTTTAGGAGAATCCTTGTATGTTAGAAACAAGAGGGTCTAGCAACATAGTTAGGATGGTGAATTCAGTTTGCTGTTTAGAGTACTTCCTAGCTCTCAGTGTTTCCTGGATCAGCAACATCACCTTTCTGCTGAATCTCCCTTTTCAGGTGAATGGGAGAAGCACCGTAGCTCTTGTAAGAGAAGCATTAATGCACCTTGTTAAGCATGGTGAACTGAGTTAGCTTTTGAAAGAAACGCTGCCCAACTGTCAGCGTTTTCATGGATGAAGATCTTCAACATTGTGCTAAATCACCGCATACAAGTAAATGGGAGAAAAACTGCAGGTTTCTAAGAGAATCTTTAATGTTAGGAAAAAGAGGGTCGAGCAACATGGTTAACATTTTGAAGTCAGTTTGCTCTTCAAGGGACTACTGCATAACTCTGAGTGTTTTCCTGGATGAGCAACATCACCTTTCTGCTGAATCACCCCATTCAAGTGAAAGGGAGAAGCACTGCAGCTCTTGCAAGAGAAGCATTAATGTTACAAGCAACAGGGCCTTGCACCTTGTTAAGCATGGTGAACTGAGTTAGCTTTTGAAAGGAATGCAGCCCAACTGTCAGCATTTTCATGGGTGAGGATCTTCAACTTTGTGCAAAATCACCACCTACAGGTAAATGGGAGAAAGATTCCAGGTTTGTAAGAGAATCTTTAATGTTAGACAAAAGAGGGTCTAGCAACCTGGTTAGTATTGTGAATTGATTTTGCTCTTTAAAGGAATTCTGTCTACTTCTCACCGTTTCCCTGGATGAGCAACATAACCTTTGTGCTGAATCACCGCATTCAAGTGAAAGGGAGAAGCACTGTAGCTCTTGTAAGAGAAGGATTAATGTTACAAGCAAGAGGGTCTTGCACTTTGTTAAGCATCGTGAACTGTGTTAGTTTTTGAAAGGAACGCTGCCTAACCTTCAGCCTTTTCATTGTTGAGAAACATAACTTTTGTGGAAAATCACCGCATACAAGTGAATGGGAGAAAAACTGCAGTTTTTTAAGAGAATCGTTTTATGTTAGAAACAAGAGGGTCTAGCAACATGGTTAGTATGGTGAATTCAGTTTGCTCTTTAAAGGAGTACTGCCTACCTCTCAGGGTTTCCTGGATCAGCAACATCACCTTTCTGCTGAATCTCCCCATTCAAGTGAAAGGGAAACGCTGCAGCTCTTATAAGAGAAGCATTCATACTAAAAGCAAGAGGGTCTTGCACCTCGTTAAGCATGGTGAACTGTGTTAGTTTTTGAAAGGAACGCATACTAACCTTCAGCCATTTCATGGGTGAGAAACATAACCTTTGTGCAAAATCACCGCATACAAGTGAAAGGGAGAAAAACTGCAGTTTTTAAAGAAAATCCTTGTATGTTAGAAACAAGAGGGTCTAGCAACATGGTTAGTATGGTGAATTCAGTTTGTTCTTTAAAGGAGTACTGCCTAGCTCTCAGGGTTTCCTGGATCAGCAACATAACCTTTCTGCTGAATCTCCCCATTCAAGTGAAAGGGAGAAGCACTGCAACTCTTGCAAGAGAAGCATTAATGTTACAAGGAACAGGGCCTTGCACCTTGTTAAGCAGTTTGAACTGAGTTAGCTTTTGAAAGGAATGCTGCCCAACTGTCAGCATTTTCATGGGTGAGGATCTTCAACTTTGTGCAAAATCACCACATACAAGTAAACGGGAGAAAAACTGCAAGTTTGTAATAGAATCTTTAATGTTAGACAAAAGAGAATCTAGCAACCTGGTTAGTATTGGGAATTCATTTTGCTCTTTAAAGGAATTCTGCCTACTTCTCACCGTTTCCCTGGATGAGCAACATAACCTTTGTGCTGAATCACCGATTTCAAGTGAAAGGGAAAAGCACTGTAGCTCTTGTAAGAGAAGGATTAATTTGACAAGCAAGACGGTCTTGCACCTTGTTAAGCATGGTGAACTGTGTTAGATTTTGAAAGGAATGCTGCCTAACCTTCAGCCTTTTCATGGGTGAGGAACATAAACTTTGTGCAACATCACCGCATACAAGTGAATGGGAGAAAAACTGCAGTTTTTTAAGAGAATCGTTTTATGTTAGAAACAAGAGGGTCTAGCAACATGGTTAGGATGGTGAATTCAGTTTGCTCTTTAAAGGGGTACTGCCTAGCTCTCAGTGTTTCCTGGATCAGCAACATCAACTTTCTGCTGAATCTCCCCTTTCAAGTGAATGGGAGAAGCACTGCAGCTCATGTAAGAGAAGCATTACTGTTTCAAGTAAGAGGGCCTTGCACCTTGTTAAGCATGGTGAACTGAGTTAGCTTTTGAAAGGAATGCTGCCCAACTGTCAGCATTTTCATGGGTGAGGATCTTCAACTTTGTGCAAAATCACCACATACAAGTAAAGGGGAGAAAAACTGCAAGTTTGTAATAGAATCTTTAATGTTACACAAAAGAGGATCTAGCAACCTGGTTAGTATTGTGAATTCATTTTGCTCTTTAAAGGAATTCTGCCTACTTCTCACCGTTTCCCTGGATGAGCAACATAACCTTTGTGCTGAATCACCGCATTCAAGTGAAAGAGAAAAGCACTGTAGCTCTTGTAAGAGAAGGATTAATTTGACAAGCAAGACGGTCTTGCACCTTGTTAAGCATGGTGAACTGTGTTAGTTTTTGAAAGGAATGCTGCCTAACCTTCATCCTTTTCATGGGTGAGGAACATAAACTTTGTGCAACATCACCGCCTAAAAGTGAATGGGAGAAAAACTGCAGTTTTTTAGGAGAATCCTTTTATGTTAGAAACAAGAGGGTCTAGCAACATGGTTAGTATGGTGAATTCAGTTTGCTGTTTAGAGTACTTCCTAGCTCTCAGTGTTTCCTGGATCAGCAACATCACCTTTCTGCTGAATCTCCCTTTTCAGGTGAATGGGAGAAGCACCGTAGCTCTTGTAAGAGAAGCATTAATGCACCTTGTTAAGCATGGTGAACTGAGTTAGCTTTTGAAAGAAACGCTGCCCAACTGTCAGCGTTTTCATGGATGAAGATCTTCAACATTGTGCTAAATCACCGCATACAAGTAAATGGGAGAAAAACTGCAGGTTTCTAAGAGAATCTTTAATGTTAGGAAAAAGAGGGTCGAGCAACATGGTTAACATTTTGAAGTCAGTTTGCTCTTCAAGGGACTACTGCATAACTCTGAGTGTTTTCCTGGATGAGCAACATCACCTTTCTGCTGAATCACCCCATTCAAGTGAAAGGGAGAAGCACTGCAGCTCTTGCAAGAGAAGCATTAATGTTACAAGCAACAGGGCCTTGCACCTTGTTAAGCATGGTGAACTGAGTTAGCTTTTGAAAGGAATGCAGCCCAACTGTCAGCATTTTCATGGGTGAGGATCTTCAACTTTGTGCAAAATCACCACCTACAGGTAAATGGGAGAAAGATTCCAGGTTTGTAAGAGAATCTTTAATGTTAGACAAAAGAGGGTCTAGCAACCTGGTTAGTATTGTGAATTCATTTTGCTCTTTAAAGGAATTCTGCCTACTTCTCACTGTTTTAATGGATGAGAAACATCACCTTTGTGCTGAATCACCGCATTCAAGTGAAAGGGAAAAGCACTGTAGCTCTTGTAAGAGAAGGATTAATTTGACAAGCAAGACGGTCTTGCACCTTGTTAAGCATGGTGAACTGTGTTAGATTTTGAAAGGAATGCTGCCTAACCTTCAGCCTTTTCATGGGTGAGGAACATAAACTTTGTGCAACATCACCGCATACAAGTGAATGGGAGAAAAACTGCAGTTTTTTAAGAGAATCGTTTTATGTTAGAAACAAGAGGGTCTAGCAACATGGTTAGTATGGTGAATTCAGTTTGCTCTTTAAAGGAGTACTGCCTAGCTCTCAGGGTTTCCTGGATCAGCAACATAACCTTTCTGCTGAATCTCCCCATTCAAGTGAAAGGGAGAAGCACTGCAGCTCTTGCAAGAGAAGCATTAATGTTACAAGCAACAGGGCCTTGCACCTTGTTAAGCATGGTGAACTGAGTTAGCTTTTGAAAGGAATGCAGCCCAACTGTCAGCATTTTCATGGGTGAGGATCTTCAACTTTGTGCAAAATCACCACCTACAGGTAAATGGGAGAAAGATTCCAGGTTTGTAAGAGAATCTTTAATGTTAGACAAAAGAGGGTCTAGCAACCTGGTTAGTATTGTGAATTCATTTTGCTCTTTAAAGGAATTCTGCCTACTTCTCACTGTTTTCCTGGATGAGAAACATCACCTTTGTGCTGAATCACCGCATTCAAGTGAAAGGGAGAAGCACTGTAGCTCTTGTAAGAGAAGGATTAATGTTACAAGCAAGAGGGTCTTGCACTTTGTTAAGCATGGTGAACTGTGTTAGTTTTTGAAAGGAACGCTGCCTAACCTTCAGCCTTTTCATGGTTGAGAAACATAACTTTTGTGGAAAATCACCGCATACAAGTGAATGGGAGAAAAACTGCAGTTTTTTAAGAGAATCTTTTTATGTTAAAAACAAGAGGATCTAGCAACATGGTTAGTATGGTGAATTCAGTTTGCTCTTTAAAGGAGTACTGCCTAGCTCTCAGGGTTTCCTGGATCAGCAACATAACCTTTCTGCTGAATCTCCCCTTTCAAGTGAATGGGAGAAGCACTGCAGCTCATGTAAGAGAAGCATTACTGTTTCAAGTAAGAGGGCCTTGCACCTTGTTAAGCATGGTGAACTGAGTTAGCTTTTGAAAGGAATGCTGCCCAACTGTCAGCATTTTCATGGGTGAGGATCTTCAACTTTGTGCAAAATCACCACATACAAGTAAACGGGAGAAAAACTGCAAGTTTGTAATAGAATCTTTAATGTTACACAAAAGAGGATCTAGCAACCTGGTTAGTATTGTGAATTCATTTTGCTCTTTAAAGGAATTCTGCCTACTTCTCACCGTTTCCCTGGATGAGCAACATAACCTTTGTGCTGAATCACCGCTTTCAAGTGAAAGGGAAAAGCACTGTAGCTCTTGTAAGAGAAGGATTAATTTGACAAGCAAGACGGTCTTGCACCTTGTTAAGCATGGTGAACTGTGTTAGTTTTTGAAAGGAATGCTGCCTAACCTTCATCCTTTTCATGGGTGAGGAACATAAACTTTGTGCAACATCACCGCCTAAAAGTGAATGGGAGAAAAACTGCAGTTTTTTAGGAGAATCCTTTTATGTTAGAAACAAGAGGGTCTAGCAACATGGTTAGTATGGTGAATTCAGTTTGCTGTTTAGAGTACTTCCTAGCTCTCAGTGTTTCCTGGATCAGCAACATCACCTTTCTGCTGAATCTCCCTTTTCAGGTGAATGGGAGAAGCACCGTAGCTCTTGTAAGAGAAGCATTAATGCACCTTGTTAAGCATGGTGAACTGAGTTAGCTTTTGAAAGAAACGCTGCCCAACTGTCAGCGTTTTCATGGATGAAGATCTTCAACATTGTGCTAAATCACCGCATACAAGTAAAAGGGAGAAAAACTGCAGGTTTCTAAGAGAATCTTTAATGTTAGGAAAAAGAGGGTCGAGCAACATGGTTAACATTTTGAAGTCAGTTTGCTCTTCAAGGGACTACTGCATAACTCTGAGTGTTTTCCTGGATGAGCAACATCACCTTTCTGCTGAATCACCCCATTCAAGTGAAAGGGAGAAGCACTGCAGCTCTTGCAAGAGAAGCATTAATGTTACAAGCAACAGGGCCTTGCACCTTGTTAAGCATGGTGAACTGAGTTAGCTTTTGAAAGGAATGCAGCCCAACTGTCAGCATTTTCATGGGTGAGGATCTTCAACTTTGTGCAAAATCACCACCTACAGGTAAATGGGAGAAAGATTCCAGGTTTGTAAGAGAATCTTTAATGTTAGACAAAAGAGGGTCTAGCAACCTGGTTAGTATTGTGAATTCATTTTGCTCTTTAAAGGAATTCTGTCTACTTCTCACTGTTTTCCTGGATGAGAAACATCACCTTTGTGCTGAATCACCGCATTCAAGTGAAAGGGAGAAGCACTGTAGCTCTTGTAAGAGAAGGATTAATGTTACAAGCAAGAGGGTCTTGCACTTTGTTAAGCATGGTGAACTGTGTTAGTTTTTGAAAGGAACGCTGCCTAACCTTCAGCCTTTTCATGGTTGAGAAACATAACTTTTGTGGAAAATCACCGCATACAAGTGAATGGGAGAAAAACTGCAGTTTTTTAAGAGAATCGTTTTATGTTAGAAACAAGAGGGTCTGGCAGCATGGTTAGTATGGTGAATTCAGTTTGCTCTTTAAAGGAGTACTGCCTACCTCTCAGTGTTTCCTGGATCAGCAACATCACCTTTCTGCTGAATCTCCCCATTCAAGTGAAAGGGAAACACTGCAGCTCTTATAAGAGAAGCATTAATACTAAAAGCAAGAGGGTCTTGCACCTCGTTAAGCATGGTGAACTGTGTTAGTTTTTGAAAGGAACGCAGCCTAACCTTCAGCCTTTTCATATGTGAGGAACATAAACATTGTTCAACATCACCGCATACAAGTGAATGGGAGAAAAACTGCAGTTTTTTAAGAGAATCCTTGTATGTTAGAAAGAGGAGGGTCTAGCAACATGGTTAGTATGGTGAATTCAGTTTGCTCTTTAAAGGAGTAGTGCCTAGCTCTCAGGGTTTCCTGGATCAACAACATAACCTTTCTGATGAATCTCCCCATTCAAGTGAAAGGGAGAAGCACTGCAACTCTTGCAAGAGAAACATTAATGTTACAAGGAACAGGGCCTTGCACCTTCTTAAGCATTTTGAACTGAGTTAGCTTTTGAAAGGAATGCTGTCCAACTGTCAGCATTTTCATGGGTGAGGATCTTCAACTTTGTGCAAAATCACCACATACAAGTAAATGGGAGAATAACTGCAAATTTGTAATAGAGTCTTTAATTGTAGACAAAAGAGGGTCTAGCAACCTGGTTCGTATTGTGAATTCATTTTGCTCTTTAAAGGAATTCTGCCTACTTCTCACTGTTTTCCTGGAAGAGAAACATCACCTTTGTGCTGAATCACCGCATTCAAGTGAAAGGGAGAAGCACTGTAGCTCTTGTAAGAGAAGGATTAATTTTACAAGCAAGAGGGTCGTGCACTTTGTTAAGCATGGTGAACTGTGTTAGTTTTTGAAAGGAACGCTGCCTAACCTTCAGCCTTTTCATGGTTGAGAAACATAACCTTTGTGCAAAATCACCGCATACAAGTGAAAGGGAGAAAAAGTGCAGTTTTTTAAGAAAATCCTTGTATGTTAGAAACAAGAGGGTCTAGCAACATGGTTAGTATGGTGAATTCAGTTTCCTCTTTAAAGGAATACTGCCTAGCCCTCAGTGTTTCCTGGATCAGCAACATCACCTTTCTGCTGAATCTCCGTTTTCAGGTGAATGGGAGAAGCACTGTAGCTCTTGTAAGAGAAGCATTAATGCACCTTGTTAAGCATGGTGAACTGAGTTAGCTTTTGAAAGAAACGCTGCCCAACTGTCAGCGTTTTCATGGATGAAGATCTTCAACATTGTGCTAAATCACCGCATACAAGTAAATGGGAGAAAAACTGCAGGTTTCTAAGAGAATCTTTAATGTTAGGAAAAAGAGGGTCGAGCAACAGGGTTAACATTTTGAAGTCAGTTTCCTCTTCAAGGGACTACTGCATAACTCTGAGTGTTTTCCTGGATGAGCAACATCACCTTTCTGCTGAATCACCCCATTCAAGTGAAAGGGAGAAGCACTGCAGCTCTTGCAAGAGAAGCATTAATGTTACAAGGAACAGGGCCTTGCACCTTGTTAAGCATGGTGAACTGAGTTAGCTTTTGAAAGGAATGCAGCCCAACTGTCAGCATTTTCATGGGTGAGGATCTTCAACTTTGTGCAAAATCACCACCTACAGGTAAATGGGAGAAAGATTCCAGGTTTGTAAGAGAATCTTTAATGTTAGACAAAAGAGGGTCTAGCAACCTGGTTAGTATTGTGAATTCATTTTGCTCTTTAAAGGAATTCTGCCTACTTCTCACTGTTTTCCTGGATGAGAAACATCACCTTTGTGCTGAATCACCGCATTCAAGTGAAAGGGAGAAGCACTGTAGCTCTTGTAAGAGAAGGATTAATGTTACAAGCAAGAGGGTCTTGCACTTTGTTAAGCATGGTGAACTGTGTTAGTTTTTGAAAGGAACGCTGCCTAACCTTCAGCCTTTTCATGGTTGAGAAACATAACCTTTGTGGAAAATCACCGCATACAAGTGAATGGGAGAAAAACTGCAGTTTTTTAAGAGAATCTTTTTATGTTAAAAACAAGAGGATCTAGCAACATGGTTAGTATGGTGAATTCAGTTTGCTCTTTAAAGGAGTACTGCCTACCTCTCAGTGTTTCCTGGATCAGCAACATAACTTTTGCTGAATCTCCCCATTCAAGTGAAAGGGAGAAGCACTGCAACTCTTGCAAGAGAAGCATTAATGTTACAAGTAACAGGGCCTTGCACCTTGTTAAGCAGTTTGAACTGAGTTAGCTTTTGAAAGGAATGCTGCCCAACTGTCAGCATTTTCATGGGTGAGGATCTTCAACTTTGTGCAAAATCACCACATACAAGTAAAGGGGAGAAAAACTGCAAGTTTGTAATAGAATCTTTAATGTTAGACAAAAGAGGATCTAGCAACCTGGTTAGTATTGTGAATTCATTTTGCTCTTTAAAGGAATTCTGCCTACTTCTCACCGTTTCCCTGGATGAGCAACATAACCTTTGTGCTGAATCACCGCATTCAAGTGAAAGGGAAAAGCACTGTAGCTCTTGTAAGAGAAGGATTAATTTGACAAGCAAGACGGTCTTGCACCTTGTTAAGCATGGTGAACTGTGTTAGTTTTTGAAAGGAATGCTGCCTAACCTTCAGCCTTTTCTTGGGTGAGGAACATAAACTTTGTGCAACATCACCGCCTAAAAGTGAATGGGAGAAAAACTGCAGTTTTTTAGGAGAATCCTTTTATGTTAGAAACAAGAGGGTCTAGCAACATGGTTAGTATGGTGAATTCAGTTTGCTCTTTGAAGGAGTACTGCCTACCTCTCAGTGTTTCCTGGATCAGCAACATCAACTTTCTGCTGAATCTCCCCATTCAAGTGAAAGGGAAACGCTGCAGCTCTTATAAGAGAAGCATTCATACTAAAAGCAAGAGGGTCTTGCACCTCGTTAAGCATGGTGAACTGTGTTAGTTTTTGAAAGGAACGCATACTAACCTTCAGCCATTTCATGGGTGAGAAACATAACCTTTGTGCAAAATCACCGCATACAAGTGAAAGGGAGAAAAACTGCAGTTTTTTAAGAAAATCCTTGTATGTTAGAAACAAGAGGGTCTAGCAACATGGTTAGGATGGTGAATTCAGTTTGCTCTTTAAAGGAGTACTGCCTAGCTCTCAGGGTTTCCTGGATCAGCAACATAACCTTTCTGCTGAATCTCCCCATTCAAGTGAAAGGGAGAAGCACTGCAACTCTTGCAAGAGAAGCATTAATGTTACAAGGAACAGGGCCTTGCACCTTGTTAAGCAGTTTGAACTGAGTTAGCTTTTGAAAGGAATGCTGCCCAACTGTCAGCATTTTCATGGGTGAGGATCTTCAACTTTGTGCAAAATCACCACATACAAGTAAACGGGAGAAAAACTGCAAGTTTGTAATAGAATCTTTAATGTTAGACAAAAGAGGATCAAGCAACCTGGTTAGTATTGGGAATTCATTTTGCTCTTTAAAGGAATTCTGCCTACTTCTCACCGTTTCCCTGGATGAGCAACATAACCTTTGTGCTGAATCACCGCTTTCAAGTGAAAGGGAAAAGCACTGTAGCTCTTGTAAGAGAAGGATTAATTTGACAAGCAAGACGGTCTTGCACCTTGTTAACCATGGTGAACTGTGTTAGTTTTTGAAAGGAATGCTGCCTAACCTTCAGCCTTTTCATGGGTGAGGAACATAAACTTTGTGCAAGCTCACTGCATACAAGTGAATGGGAGAAAAACTGCAGTTTTTTAGGAGAATCCTTGTATGTTAGAAACAAGAGGGTCTAGCAACATAGTTAGGATGGTGAATTCAGTTTGCTGTTTAGAGTACTTCCTAGCTCTCAGTGTTTCCTGGATCAGCAACATCACCTTTCTGCTGAATCTCCCTTTTCAGGTGAATGGGAGAAGCACCGTAGCTCTTGTAAGAGAAGCATTAATGCACCTTGTTAAGCATGGTGAACTGAGTTAGCTTTTGAAAGAAACGCTGCCCAACTGTCAGCGTTTTCATGGATGAAGATCTTCAACATTGTGCTAAATCACCGCATACAAGTAAATGGGAGAAAAACTGCAGGTTTCTAAGAGAATCTTTAATGTTAGGAAAAAGAGGGTCGAGCAACATGGTTAACATTTTGAAGTCAGTTTGCTCTTCAAGGGACTACTGCATAACTCTGAGTGTTTTCCTGGATGAGCAACATCACCTTTCTGCTGAATCACCCCATTCAAGTGAAAGGGAGAAGCACTGCAGCTCTTGCAAGAGAAGCATTAATGTTACAAGCAACAGGGCCTTGCACCTTGTTAAGCATGGTGAACTGAGTTAGCTTTTGAAAGGAATGCAGCCCAACTGTCAGCATTTTCATGGGTGAGGATCTTCAACTTTGTGCAAAATCACCACCTACAGGTAAATAGGAGAAAGATTCCAGGTTTGTAAGAGAATCTTTAATGTTAGACAAAAGAGGGTCTAGCAACCTGGTTAGTATTGTGAATTCATTTTGCTCTTTAAAGGAATTCTGTCTACTTCTCACCGTTTCCCTGGATGAGCAACATAACCTTTGTGCTGAATCACCGCATTCAAGTGAAAGGGAGAAGCACTGTAGCTCTTGTAAGAGAAGGATTAATGTTACAAGCAAGAGGGTCTTGCACTTTGTTAAGCATCGTGAACTGTGTTAGTTTTTGAAAGGAACGCTGCCTAACCTTCAGCCTTTTCATGGTTGAGAAACATAACTTTTGTGGAAAATCACCGCATACAAGTGAATGGGAGAAAAACTGCAGTTTTTTAAGAGAATCGTTTTATGTTAGAAACAAGAGGGTCTAGCAACATGGTTAGTATGGTGAATTCAGTTTGCTCTTTAAAGGAGTACTGCCTACCTCTCAGGGTTTCCTGGATCAGCAACATCACCTTTCTGCTGAATCTCCCCATTCAAGTGAAAGGGAAACGCTGCAGCTCTTATAAGAGAAGCATTCATACTAAAAGCAAGAGGGTCTTGCACCTCGTTAAGCATGGTGAACTGTGTTAGTTTTTGAAAGGAACGCATACTAACCTTCAGCCATTTCATGGGTGAGAAACATAACCTTTGTGCAAAATCACCGCATACAAGTGAAAGGGAGAAAAACTGCAGTTTTTTAAGAAAATCCTTGTATGTTAGAAACAAGAGGGTCTAGCAACATGGTTAGGATGGTGAATTCAGTTTGCTCTTTAAAGGAGTACTGCCTAGCTCTCAGGGTTTCCTGGATCAGCAACATAACCTTTCTGCTGAATCTCCCCATTCAAGTGAAAGGGAGAAGCACTGCAACTCTTGCAAGAGAAGCATTAATGTTACAAGGAACAGGGCCTTGCACCTTGTTAAGCAGTTTGAACTGAGTTAGCTTTTGAAAGGAATGCTGCCCAACTGTCAGCATTTTCATGGGTGAGGATCTTCAACTTTGTGCAAAATCACCACATACAAGTAAACGGGAGAAAAACTGCAAGTTTGTAATAGAATCTTTAATGTTAGACAAAAGAGGATCAAGCAACCTGGTTAGTATTGTGAATTCATTTTGCTCTTTAAAGGAATTCTGCCTACTTCTCACTGTTTTCCTGGATGAGCAACATAACCTTTGTGCTGAATCACCGCTTTCAAGTGAAAGGGAAAAGCACTGTAGCTCTTGTAAGAGAAGGATTAATTTGACAAGCAAGACGGTCTTGCACCTTGTTAACCATGGTGAACTGTGTTAGTTTTTGAAAGGAATGCTGCCTAACCTTCAGCCTTTTCATGGGTGAGGAACATAAACTTTGTGCAAGCTCACTGCATACAAGTGAATGGGAGAAAAACTGCAGTTTTTTAGGAGAATCCTTGTATGTTAGAAACAAGAGGGTCTAGCAACATAGTTAGGATGGTGAATTCAGTTTGCTGTTTAGAGTACTTCCTAGCTCTCAGTGTTTCCTGGATCAGCAACATCACCTTTCTGCTGAATCTCCCTTTTCAGGTGAATGGGAGAAGCACCGTAGCTCTTGTAAGAGAAGCATTAATGCACCTTGTTAAGCATGGTGAACTGAGTTAGCTTTTGAAAGAAACGCTGCCCAACTGTCAGCGTTTTCATGGATGAAGATCTTCAACATTGTGCTAAATCACCGCATACAAGTAAATGGGAGAAAAACTGCAGGTTTCTAAGAGAATCTTTAATGTTAGGAAAAAGAGGGTCGAGCAACATGGTTAACATTTTGAAGTCAGTTTGCTCTTCAAGGGACTACTGCATAACTCTGAGTGTTTTCCTGGATGAGCAACATCACCTTTCTGCTGAATCACCCCATTCAAGTGAAAGGGAGAAGCACTGCAGCTCTTGCAAGAGAAGCATTAATGTTACAAGCAACAGGGCCTTGCACCTTGTTAAGCATGGTGAACTGAGTTAGCTTTTGAAAGGAATGCAGCCCAACTGTCAGCATTTTCATGGGTGAGGATCTTCAACTTTGTGCAAAATCACCACCTACAGGTAAATGGGAGAAAGATTCCAGGTTTGTAAGAGAATCTTTAATGTTAGACAAAAGAGGGTCTAGCAACCTGGTTAGTATTGTGAATTCATTTTGCTCTTTAAAGGAATTCTGTCTACTTCTCACCGTTTCCCTGGATGAGCAACATAACCTTTGTGCTGAATCACCGCATTCAAGTGAAAGGGAGAAGCACTGTAGCTCTTGTAAGAGAAGGATTAATGTTACAAGCAAGAGGGTCTTGCACTTTGTTAAGCATCGTGAACTGTGTTAGTTTTTGAAAGGAACGCTGCCTAACCTTCAGCCTTTTCATGGTTGAGAAACATAACTTTTGTGGAAAATCACCGCATACAAGTGAATGGGAGAAAAACTGCAGTTTTTTAAGAGAATCGTTTTATGTTAGAAACAAGAGGGTCTAGCAACATGGTTAGTATGGTGAATTCAGTTTGCTCTTTAAAGGAGTACTGCCTACCTCTCAGGGTTTCCTGGATCAGCAACATCACCTTTCTGCTGAATCTCCCCATTCAAGTGAAAGGGAAACGCTGCAGCTCTTATAAGAGAAGCATTCATACTAAAAGCAAGAGGGTCTTGCACCTCGTTAAGCATGGTGAACTGTGTTAGTTTTTGAAAGGAACGCATACTAACCTTCAGCCATTTCATGGGTGAGAAACATAACCTTTGTGCAAAATCACCGCATACAAGTGAAAGGGAGAAAAACTGCAGTTTTTTAAGAAAATCCTTGTATGTTAGAAACAAGAGGGTCTAGCAACATGGTTAGTATGGTGAATTCAGTTTGTTCTTTAAAGGAGTACTGCCTAGCTCTCAGGGTTTCCTGGATCAGCAACATAACCTTTCTGCTGAATCTCCCCATTCAAGTGAAAGGGAGAAGCACTGCAACTCTTGCAAGAGAAGCATTAATGTTACAAGGAACAGGGCCTTGCACCTTGTTAAGCAGTTTGAACTGAGTTAGCTTTTGAAAGGAATGCTGCCCAACTGTCAGCATTTTCATGGGTGAGGATCTTCAACTTTGTGCAAAATCACCACATACAAGTAAACGGGAGAAAAACTGCAAGTTTGTAATAGAATCTTTAATGTTAGACAAAAGAGAATCTAGCAACCTGGTTAGTATTGGGAATTCATTTTGCTCTTTAAAGGAATTCTGCCTACTTCTCACCGTTTCCCTGGATGAGCAACATAACCTTTGTGCTGAATCACCGATTTCAAGTGAAAGGGAAAAGCACTGTAGCTCTTGTAAGAGAAGGATTAATTTGACAAGCAAGACGGTCTTGCACCTTGTTAAGCATGGTGAACTGTGTTAGATTTTGAAAGGAATGCTGCCTAACCTTCAGCCTTTTCATGGGTGAGGAACATAAACTTTGTGCAACATCACCGCATACAAGTGAATGGGAGAAAAACTGCAGTTTTTTAAGAGAATCGTTTTATGTTAGAAACAAGAGGGTCTAGCAACATGGTTAGGATGGTGAATTCAGTTTGCTCTTTAAAGGGGTACTGCCTAGCTCTCAGTGTTTCCTGGATCAGCAACATCAACTTTCTGCTGAATCTCCCCTTTCAAGTGAATGGGAGAAGCACTGCAGCTCATGTAAGAGAAGCATTACTGTTTCAAGTAAGAGGGCCTTGCACCTTGTTAAGCATGGTGAACTGAGTTAGCTTTTGAAAGGAATGCTGCCCAACTGTCAGCATTTTCATGGGTGAGGATCTTCAACTTTGTGCAAAATCACCACATACAAGTAAAGGGGAGAAAAACTGCAAGTTTGTAATAGAATCTTTAATGTTACACAAAAGAGGATCTAGCAACCTGGTTAGTATTGTGAATTCATTTTGCTCTTTAAAGGAATTCTGCCTACTTCTCACCGTTTCCCTGGATGAGCAACATAACCTTTGTGCTGAATCACCGCATTCAAGTGAAAGGGAAAAGCACTGTAGCTCTTGTAAGAGAAGGATTAATTTGACAAGCAAGACGGTCTTGCACCTTGTTAAGCATGGTGAACTGTGTTAGTTTTTGAAAGGAATGCTGCCTAACCTTCATCCTTTTCATGGGTGAGGAACATAAACTTTGTGCAACATCACCGCCTAAAAGTGAATGGGAGAAAAACTGCAGTTTTTTAGGAGAATCCTTTTATGTTAGAAACAAGAGGGTTTAGCAACATGGTTAGTATGGTGAATTCAGTTTGCTGTTTAGAGTACTTCCTAGCTCTCAGTGTTTCCTGGATCAGCAACATCACCTTTCTGCTGAATCTCCCTTTTCAGGTGAATGGGAGAAGCACCGTAGCTCTTGTAAGAGAAGCATTAATGCACCTTGTTAAGCATGGTGAACTGAGTTAGCTTTTGAAAGAAACGCTGCCCAACTGTCAGCGTTTTCATGGATGAAGATCTTCAACATTGTGCTAAATCACCGGATACAAGTAAATGGGAGAAAAACTGCAGGTTTCTAAGAGAATCTTTAATGTTAGGAAAAAGAGGTTCGAGCAACATGGTTAACATTTTGAAGTCAGTTTGCTCTTCAAGGGACTACTGCATAACTCTGAGTGTTTTCCTGGATGAGCAACATCACCTTTCTGCTGAATCACCCCATTCAAGTGAAAGGGAGAAGCACTGCAGCTCTTGCAAGAGAAGCATTAATGTTACAAGCAACAGGGCCTTGCACCTTGTTAAGCATGGTGAACTGAGTTAGCTTTTGAAAGGAATGCAGCCCAACTGTCAGCATTTTCATGGGTGAGGATCTTGAACTTTGTGCAAAATCACCACCTACAGGTAAATGGGAGAAAGATTCCAGGTTTGTAAGAGAATCTTTAATGTTAGACAAAAGAGGGTCTAGCAACCTGGTTAGTATTGTGAATTCATTTTGCTCTTTAAAGGAATTCTGCCTACTTCTCACTGTTTTCCTGGATGAGAAACATCACCTTTGTGCTGAATCACCGCATTCAAGTGAAAGGGAGAAGCACTGTAGCTCTTGTAAGAGAAGGATTAATGTTACAAGCAAGAGGGTCTTGCACTTTGTTAAGCATGGTGAACTGTGTTAGTTTTTGAAAGGAACGCTGCCTAACCTTCAGCCTTTTCATGGTTGAGAAACATAACTTTTGTGGAAAATCACCGCATACAAGAGAATGGGAGAAAAACTGCAGGTTTTTAAGAGAATCGTTTTACGTTAGAAACAAGAGGGTCTAGCAGCATGGTTAGTATGGTGAATTCAGTTTGCTCTTTAAAGGAGTACTGCCTACCTCTCAGTGTTTCCTGGATCAGCAACATCACCTTTCTGCTGAATCTCCCCATTCAAGTGAAAGGGAAACGCTGCAGCTCTTATAAGAGAAGCATTCATACTAAAAGCAAGAGGGTCTTGCACCTCGTTAAGCATGGTGAACTGTGTTAGTTTTTGAAAGGAACGCATACTAACCTTCAGCCATTTCATGGGTGAGAAACATAACCTTTGTGCAAAATCACTGCATACAAGTGAAAGGGAGAAAAACTGCAGTTTTTTAAGAAAATCCTTGTATGTTAGAAACAAGAGGGTCTAGCAACATGGTTAGGATGGTGAATTCAGTTTGCTCTTTAAAGGAGTACTGCCTAGCTCTCAGGGTTTCCTGGATCAGCAACATAACCTTTCTGCTGAATCTCCCCATTCAAGTGAAAGGGAGAAGCACTGCAACTCTTGCAAGAGAAGCATTAATGTTACAAGGAACAGGGCCTTGCACCTTGTTAAGCAGTTTGAACTGAGTTAGCTTTTGAAAGGAATGCTGCCCAACTGTCAGCATTTTCATGGGTGAGGATCTTCAACTTTGTGCAAAATCAACACATACAAGTAAACGGGAGAAAAACTGCAAGTTTGTAATAGAATCTTTAATGTTAGACAAAAGAGGATCAAGCAACCTGGTTAGTATTGTGAATTCATTTTGCTCTTTAAAGGAATTCTGCCTACTTCTCACCGTTTCCCTGGATGAGCAACATAACCTTTGTGCTGAATCACCGCTTTCAAGTGAAAGGGAAAAGCACTGTAGCTCTTGTAAGAGAAGGATTAATTTGACAAGCAAGACGGTCTTGCACCTTGTTAACCATGGTGAACTGTGTTAGTTTTTGAAAGGAATGCTGCCTAACCTTCAGCCTTTTCATGGGTGAGGAACATAAACTTTGTGCAACCTCACCGCATACAAGTGAATGGGAGAAAAACTGCAGTTTTTTAGGAGAATCCTTGTATGTTAGAAACAAGAGGGTCTAGCAACATAGTTAGGATGGTGAATTCAGTTTGCTGTTTAGAGTACTTCCTAGCTCAGTGTTTCCTGGATCAGCAACATCACCTTTCTGCTGAATCTCCCTTTTCAGGTGAATGGGAGAAGCACCGTAGCTCTTGTAAGAGAAGCATTAATGCACCTTGTTAAGCATGGTGAACTGAGTTAGCTTTTGAAAGAAACGCTGCCCAACTGTCAGCGTTTTCATGGATGAAGATCTTCAACATTGTGCTAAATCACCGCATACAAGTAAATGGGAGAAAAACTGCAGGTTTCTAAGAGAATCTTTAATGTTAGGAAAAAGAGGGTCGAGCAACATGGTTAACATTTTGAAGTCAGTTTGCTCTTCAAGGGACTACTGCATAACTCTGAGTGTTTTCCTGGATGAGCAACATCACCTTTCTGCTGAATCACCCCATTCAAGTGAAAGGGAGAAGCACTGCAGCTCTTGCAAGAGAAGCATTAATGTTACAAGCAACAGGGCCTTGCACCTTGTTAAGCATGGTGAACTGAGTTAGCTTTTGAAAGGAATGCAGCCCAACTGTCAGCATTTTCATGGGTGAGGATCTTCAACTTTGTGCAAAATCACCACCTACAGGTAAATGGGAGAAAGATTCCAGGTTTGTAAGAGAATCTTTAATGTTAGACAAAAGAGGGTCTAGCAACCTGGTTAGTATTGTGAATTCATTTTGCTCTTTAAAGGAATTCTGCCTACTTCTCACTGTTTTAATGGATGAGAAACATCACCTTTGTGCTGAATCACCGCATTCAAGTGAAAGGGAAAAGCACTGTAGCTCTTGTAAGAGAAGGATTAATTTGACAAGCAAGACGGTCTTGCACCTTGTTAAGCATGGTGAACTGTGTTAGATTTTGAAAGGAATGCTGCCTAACCTTCAGCCTTTTCATGGGTGAGGAACATAAACTTTGTGCAACATCACCGCATACAAGTGAATGGGAGAAAAACTGCAGTTTTTTAAGAGAATCGTTTTATGTTAGAAACAAGAGGGTCTAGCAACATGGTTAGTATGGTGAATTCAGTTTGCTCTTTAAAGGAGTACTGCCTAGCTCTCAGGGTTTCCTGGATCAGCAACATAACCTTTCTGCTGAATCTCCCCATTCAAGTGAAACGGAGAAGCACTGCAGCTCTTGCAAGAGAAGCATTAATGTTACAAGCAACAGGGCCTTGCACCTTGTTAAGCATGGTGAACTGAGTTAGCTTTTGAAAGGAATGCAGCCCAACTGTCAGCATTTTCATGGGTGAGGATCTTCAACTTTGTGCAAAATCACCACCTACAGGTAAATGGGAGAAAGATTCCAGGTTTGTAAGAGAATCTTTAATGTTAGACAAAAGAGGGTCTAGCAACCTGGTTAGTATTGTGAATTCATTTTGCTCTTTAAAGGAATTCTGCCTACTTCTCACTGTTTTCCTGGATGAGAAACATCACCTTTGTGCTGAATCACCGCATTCAAGTGAAAGGGAGAAGCACTGTAGCTCTTGTAAGAGAAGGATTAATGTTACAAGCAAGAGGGTCTTGCACTTTGTTAAGCATGGTGAACTGTGTTAGTTTTTGAAAGGAACGCTGCCTAACCTTCAGCCTTTTCATGGTTGAGAAACATAACTTTTGTGGAAAATCACCGCATACAAGTGAATGGGAGAAAAACTGCAGTTTTTTAAGAGAATCTTTTTATGTTAAAAACAAGAGGATCTAGCAACATGGTTAGTATGGTGAATTCAGTTTGCTCTTTAAAGGAGTACTGCCTAGCTCTCAGGGTTTCCTGGATCAGCAACATAACCTTTCTGCTGAATCTCCCCATTCAAGTGAAAGGGAGAAGCACTGCAACTCTTGCAAGAGAAGCATTAATGTTACAAGTAACAGGGCCTTGCACCTTGTTAAGCAGTTTGAACTGAGTTAGCTTTTGAAAGGAATGCTGCCCAACTGTCAGCATTTTCATGGGTGAGGATCTTCAACTTTGTGCAAAATCACCACATACAAGTAAACGGGAGAAAAACTGCAAGTTTGTAATAGAATCTTTAATGTTAGACAAAAGAGAATCTAGCAACCTGGTTAGTATTGGGAATTCATGTTGCTCTTTAAAGGAATTCTGCCTACTTCTCACCGTTTCCCTGGATGAGCAACATAACCTTTGTGCTGAATCACCGCTTTCAAGTGAAAGGGAAAAGCACTGTAGCTCTTGTAAGAGAAGGATTAATTTGACAAGCAAGACGGTCTTGCACCTTGTTAAGCATGGTGAACTGTGTTAGATTTTGAAAGGAATGCTGCCTAACCTTCAGCCTTTTCATGGGTGAGGAACATAAACTTTGTGCAACATCACCGCATACAAGTGAATGGGAGAAAAACTGCAGTTTTTTAAGAGAATCGTTTTATGTTAGAAACAAGAGGGTCTAGCAACATGGTTAGGATGGTGAATTCAGTTTGCTCTTTAAAGGGGTACTGCCTAGCTCTCAGTGTTTCCTGGATCAGCAACATCACCTTTCTGCTGAATCTCCCCATTCAAGTGAATGGGAGAAGCACTGCAGCTCATGTAAGAGAAGCATTACTGTTTCAAGTAAGAGGGCCTTGCACCTTGTTAAGCATGGTGAACTGAGTTAGCTTTTGAAAGGAATGCTGCCCAACTGTCAGCATTTTCATGGGTGAGGATCTTCAACTTTGTGCAAAATCACCACATACAAGTAAACGGGAGAAAAACTGCAAGTTTGTAATAGAATCTTTAATGTTAGACAAAAGAGGATCAAGCAACCTGGTTAGTATTGTGAATTCATTTTGCTCTTTAAAGGAATTCTGCCTACTTCTCACCGTTTCCCTGGATGAGCAACATAACCTTTGTGCTGAATCACCGCTTTCAAGTGAAAGGGAAAAGCACTGTAGCTCTTGTAAGAGAAGGATTAATTTGACAAGCAAGACGGTCTTGCACCTTGTTAACCATGGTGAACTGTGTTAGTTTTTGAAAGGAATGCTGCCTAACCTTCAGCCTTTTCATGGGTGAGGAACATAAACTTTGTGCAAGCTCACTGCATACAAGTGAATGGGAGAAAAACTGCAGTTTTTTAGGAGAATCCTTGTATGTTAGAAACAAGAGGGTCTAGCAACATAGTTAGGATGGTGAATTCAGTTTGCTGTTTAGAGTACTTCCTAGCTCTCAGTGTTTCCTGGATCAGCAACATCACCTTTCTGCTGAATCTCCCTTTTCAGGTGAATGGGAGAAGCACCGTAGCTCTTGTAAGAGAAGCATTAATGCACCTTGTTAAGCATGGTGAACTGAGTTAGCTTTTGAAAGAAACGCTGCCCAACTGTCAGCGTTTTCATGGATGAAGATCTTCAACATTGTGCTAAATCACCGCATACAAGTAAATGGGAGAAAAACTGCAGGTTTCTAAGAGAATCTTTAATGTTAGGAAAAAGAGGGTCGAGCAACATGGTTAACATTTTGAAGTCAGTTTGCTCTTCAAGGGACTACTGCATAACTCTGAGTGTTTTCCTGGATGAGCAACATCACCTTTCTGCTGAATCACCCCATTCAAGTGAAAGGGAGAAGCACTGCAGCTCTTGCAAGAGAAGCATTAATGTTACAAGCAACAGGGCCTTGCACCTTGTTAAGCATGGTGAACTGAGTTAGCTTTTGAAAGGAATGCAGCCCAACTGTCAGCATTTTCATGGGTGAGGATCTTCAACTTTGTGCAAAATCACCACCTACAGGTAAATGGGAGAAAGATTCCAGGTTTGTAAGAGAATCTTTAATGTTAGACAAAAGAGGGTCTAGCAACCTGGTTAGTATTGTGAATTCATTTTGCTCTTTAAAGGAATTCTGTCTACTTCTCACCGTTTCCCTGGATGAGCAACATAACCTTTGTGCTGAATCACCGCATTCAAGTGAAAGGGAGAAGCACTGTAGCTCTTGTAAGAGAAGGATTAATGTTACAAGCAAGAGGGTCTTGCACTTTGTTAAGCATCGTGAACTGTGTTAGTTTTTGAAAGGAACGCTGCCTAACCTTCAGCCTTTTCATGGTTGAGAAACATAACTTTTGTGGAAAATCACCGCATACAAGTGAATGGGAGAAAAACTGCAGTTTTTTAAGAGAATCCTTTTATGTTAGAAACAAGAGGGTCTAGCAACATGGTTAGTATGGTGAATTCAGTTTGCTCTTTAAAGGAGTACTGCCTACCTCTCAGGGTTTCCTGGATCAGCAACATCACCTTTCTGCTGAATCTCCCCATTCAAGTGAAAGGGAAACGCTGCAGCTCTTATAAGAGAAGCATTCATACTAAAAGCAAGAGGGTCTTGCACCTCGTTAAGCATGGTGAACTGTGTTAGTTTTTGAAAGGAACGCATACTAACCTTCAGCCATTTCATGGGTGAGAAACATAACCTTTGTGCAAAATCACCGCATACAAGTGAAAGGGAGAAAAACTGCAGTTTTTTAAGAAAATCCTTGTATGTTAAAACAAGAGGGTCTAGCAACATGGTTAGTATGGTGAATTCAGTTTGTTCTTTAAAGGAGTACTGCCTAGCTCTCAGGGTTTCCTGGATCAGCAACATAACCTTTCTGCTGAATCTCCCCATTCAAGTGAAAGGGAGAAGCACTGCAACTCTTGCAAGAGAAGCATTAATGTTACAAGGAACAGGGCCTTGCACCTTGTTAAGCAGTTTGAACTGAGTTAGCTTTTGAAAGGAATGCTGCCCAACTGTCAGCATTTTCATGGGTGAGGATCTTCAACTTTGTGCAAAATCACCACATACAAGTAAACGGGAGAAAAACTGCAAGTTTGTAATAGAATCTTTAATGTTAGACAAAAGAGAATCTAGCAACCTGGTTAGTATTGGGAATTCATTTTGCTCTTTAAAGGAATTCTGCCTACTTCTCACCGTTTCCCTGGATGAGCAACATAACCTTTGTGCTGAATCACCGATTTCAAGTGAAAGGGAAAAGCACTGTAGCTCTTGTAAGAGAAGGATTAATTTGACAAGCAAGACGGTCTTGCACCTTGTTAAGCATGGTGAACTGTGTTAGATTTTGAAAGGAATGCTGCCTAACCTTCAGCCTTTTCATGGGTGAGGAACATAAACTTTGTGCAACATCACCGCATACAAGTGAATGGGAGAAAAACTGCAGTTTTTTAAGAGAATCGTTTTATGTTAGAAACAAGAGGGTCTAGCAACATGGTTAGGATGGTGAATTCCGTTTGCTCTTTAAAGGGGTACTGCCTAGCTCTCAGTGTTTCCTGGATCAGCAACATCAACTTTCTGCTGAATCTCCCCTTTCAAGTGAATGGGAGAAGCACTGCAGCTCATGTAAGAGAAGCATTACTGTTTCAAGTAAGAGGGCCTTGCACCTTGTTAAGCATGGTGAACTGAGTTAGCTTTTGAAAGGAATGCTGCCCAACTGTCAGCATTTTCATGGGTGAGGATCTTCAACTTTGTGCAAAATCACCACATACAAGTAAAGGGGAGAAAAACTGCAAGTTTGTAATAGAATCTTTAATGTTACACAAAAGAGGATCTAGCAACCTGGTTAGTATTGTGAATTCATTTTGCTCTTTAAAGGAATTCTGCCTACTTCTCACCGTTTCCCTGGATGAGCAACATAACCTTTGTGCTGAATCACCGCATTCAAGTGAAAGGGAAAAGCACTGTAGCTCTTGTAAGAGAAGGATTAATTTGACAAGCAAGACGGTCTTGCACCTTGTTAAGCATGGTGAACTGTGTTAGTTTTTGAAAGGAATGCTGCCTAACCTTCATCCTTTTCATGGGTGAGGAACATAAACTTTGTGCAACATCACCGCCTAAAAGTGAATGGGAGAAAAACTGCAGTTTTTTAGGAGAATCCTTTTATGTTAGAAACAAGAGGGTTTAGCAACATGGTTAGTATGGTGAATTCAGTTTGCTGTTTAGAGTACTTCCTAGCTCTCAGTGTTTCCTGGATCAGCAACATCACCTTTCTGCTGAATCTCCCTTTTCAGGTGAATGGGAGAAGCACCGTAGCTCTTGTAAGAGAAGCATTAATGCACCTTGTTAAGCATGGTGAACTGAGTTAGCTTTTGAAAGAAACGCTGCCCAACTGTCAGCGTTTTCATGGATGAAGATCTTCAACATTGTGCTAAATCACCGGATACAAGTAAATGGGAGAAAAACTGCAGGTTTCTAAGAGAATCTTTAATGTTAGGAAAAAGAGGTTCGAGCAACATGGTTAACATTTTGAAGTCAGTTTGCTCTTCAAGGGACTACTGCATAACTCTGAGTGTTTTCCTGGATGAGCAACATCACCTTTCTGCTGAATCACCCCATTCAAGTGAAAGGGAGAAGCACTGCAGCTCTTGCAAGAGAAGCATTAATGTTACAAGCAACAGGGCCTTGCACCTTGTTAAGCATGGTGAACTGAGTTAGCTTTTGAAAGGAATGCAGCCCAACTGTCAGCATTTTCATGGGTGAGGATCTTGAACTTTGTGCAAAATCACCACCTACAGGTAAATGGGAGAAAGATTCCAGGTTTGTAAGAGAATCTTTAATGTTAGACAAAAGAGGGTCTAGCAACCTGGTTAGTATTGTGAATTCATTTTGCTCTTTAAAGGAATTCTGCCTACTTCTCACTGTTTTCCTGGATGAGAAACATCACCTTTGTGCTGAATCACCGCATTCAAGTGAAAGGGAGAAGCACTGTAGCTCTTGTAAGAGAAGGATTAATGTTACAAGCAAGAGGGTCTTGCACTTTGTTAAGCATGGTGAACTGTGTTAGTTTTTGAAAGGAACGCTGCCTAACCTTCAGCCTTTTCATGGTTGAGAAACATAACTTTTGTGGAAAATCACCGCATACAAGAGAATGGGAGAAAAACTGCAGTTTTTTAAGAGAATCGTTTTACGTTAGAAACAAGAGGGTCTAGCAGCATGGTTAGTATGGTGAATTCAGTTTGCTCTTTAAAGGAGTACTGCCTACCTCTCAGTGTTTCCTGGATCAGCAACATCACCTTTCTGCTGAATCTCCCCATTCAAGTGAAAGGGAAACGCTGCAGCTCTTATAAGAGAAGCATTCATACTAAAAGCAAGAGGGTCTTGCACCTCGTTAAGCATGGTGAACTGTGTTAGTTTTTGAAAGGAACGCATACTAACCTTCAGCCATTTCATGGGTGAGAAACATAACCTTTGTGCAAAATCACTGCATACAAGTGAAAGGGAGAAAAACTGCAGTTTTTTAAGAAAATCCTTGTATGTTAGAAACAAGAGGGTCTAGCAACATGGTTAGGATGGTGAATTCAGTTTGCTCTTTAAAGGAGTACTGCCTAGCTCTCAGGGTTTCCTGGATCAGCAACATAACCTTTCTGCTGAATCTCCCCATTCAAGTGAAAGGGAGAAGCACTGCAACTCTTGCAAGAGAAGCATTAATGTTACAAGGAACAGGGCCTTGCACCTTGTTAAGCAGTTTGAACTGAGTTAGCTTTTGAAAGGAATGCTGCCCAACTGTCAGCATTTTCATGGGTGAGGATCTTCAACTTTGTGCAAAATCAACACATACAAGTAAACGGGAGAAAAACTGCAAGTTTGTAATAGAATCTTTAATGTTAGACAAAAGAGGATCAAGCAACCTGGTTAGTATTGTGAATTCATTTTGCTCTTTAAAGGAATTCTGCCTACTTCTCACCGTTTCCCTGGATGAGCAACATAACCTTTGTGCTGAATCACCGCTTTCAAGTGAAAGGGAAAAGCACTGTAGCTCTTGTAAGAGAAGGATTAATTTGACAAGCAAGACGGTATTGCACCTTGTTAAGCATGGTGAACTGTGTTAGTTTTTGAAAGGAATGCTGCCTAACCTTCAGCCTTTTCATGGGTGAGGAACATAAACTTTGTGCAACCTCACCGCATACAAGTGAATGGGAGAAAAACTGCAGTTTTTTAGGAGAATCCTTGTATGTTAGAAACAAGAGGGTCTAGCAACATAGTTAGGATGGTGAATTCAGTTTGCTGTTTAGAGTACTTCCTAGCTCAGTGTTTCCTGGATCAGCAACATCACCTTTCTGCTGAATCTCCCTTTTCAGGTGAATGGGAGAAGCACCGTAGCTCTTGTAAGAGAAGCATTAATGCACCTTGTTAAGCATGGTGAACTGAGTTAGCTTTTGAAAGAAACGCTGCCCAACTGTCAGCGTTTTCATGGATGAAGATCTTCAACATTGTGCTAAATCACCGCATACAAGTAAATGGGAGAAAAACTGCAGGTTTCTAAGAGAATCTTTAATGTTAGGAAAAAGAGGGTCGAGCAACATGGTTAACATTTTGAAGTCAGTTTGCTCTTCAAGGGACTACTGCATAACTCTGAGTGTTTTCCTGGATGAGCAACATCACCTTTCTGCTGAATCACCCCATTCAAGTGAAAGGGAGAAGCACTGCAGCTCTTGCAAGAGAAGCATTAATGTTACAAGCAACAGGGCCTTGCACCTTGTTAAGCATGGTGAACTGAGTTAGCTTTTGAAAGGAATGCAGCCCAACTGTCAGCATTTTCATGGGTGAGGATCTTCAACTTTGTGCAAAATCACCACCTACAGGTAAATGGGAGAAAGATTCCAGGTTTGTAAGAGAATCTTTAATGTTAGACAAAAGAGGGTCTAGCAACCTGGTTAGTATTGTGAATTCATTTTGCTCTTTAAAGGAATTCTGCCTACTTCTCACTGTTTTAATGGATGAGAAACATCACCTTTGTGCTGAATCACCGCATTCAAGTGAAAGGGAAAAGCACTGTAGCTCTTGTAAGAGAAGGATTAATTTGACAAGCAAGACGGTCTTGCACCTTGTTAAGCATGGTGAACTGTGTTAGATTTTGAAAGGAATGCTGCCTAACCTTCAGCCTTTTCATGGGTGAGGAACATAAACTTTGTGCAACATCACCGCATACAAGTGAATGGGAGAAAAACTGCAGTTTTTTAAGAGAATCGTTTTATGTTAGAAACAAGAGGGTCTAGCAACATGGTTAGTATGGTGAATTCAGTTTGCTCTTTAAAGGAGTACTGCCTAGCTCTCAGGGTTTCCTGGATCAGCAACATAACCTTTCTGCTGAATCTCCCCATTCAAGTGAAACGGAGAAGCACTGCAGCTCTTGCAAGAGAAGCATTAATGTTACAAGCAACAGGGCCTTGCACCTTGTTAAGCATGGTGAACTGAGTTAGCTTTTGAAAGGAATGCAGCCCAACTGTCAGCATTTTCATGGGTGAGGATCTTCAACTTTGTGCAAAATCACCACCTACAGGTAAATGGGAGAAAGATTCCAGGTTTGTAAGAGAATCTTTAATGTTAGACAAAAGAGGGTCTAGCAACCTGGTTAGTATTGTGAATTCATTTTGCTCTTTAAAGGAATTCTGCCTACTTCTCACTGTTTTCCTGGATGAGAAACATCACCTTTGTGCTGAATCACCGCATTCAAGTGAAAGGGAGAAGCACTGTAGCTCTTGTAAGAGAAGGATTAATGTTACAAGCAAGAGGGTCTTGCACTTTGTTAAGCATGGTGAACTGTGTTAGTTTTTGAAAGGAACGCTGCCTAACCTTCAGCCTTTTCATGGTTGAGAAACATAACTTTTGTGGAAAATCACCGCATACAAGTGAATGGGAGAAAAACTGCAGTTTTTTAAGAGAATCTTTTTATGTTAAAAACAAGAGGATCTAGCAACATGGTTAGTATGGTGAATTCAGTTTGCTCTTTAAAGGAGTACTGCCTAGCTCTCAGGGTTTCCTGGATCAGCAACATAACCTTTCTGCTGAATCTCCCCATTCAAGTGAAAGGGAGAAGCACTGCAACTCTTGCAAGAGAAGCATTAATGTTACAAGTAACAGGGCCTTGCACCTTGTTAAGCAGTTTGAACTGAGTTAGCTTTTGAAAGGAATGCTGCCCAACTGTCAGCATTTTCATGGGTGAGGATCTTCAACTTTGTGCAAAATCACCACATACAAGTAAACGGGAGAAAAACTGCAAGTTTGTAATAGAATCTTTAATGTTAGACAAAAGAGAATCTAGCAACCTGGTTAGTATTGGGAATTCATGTTGCTCTTTAAAGGAATTCTGCCTACTTCTCACCGTTTCCCTGGATGAGCAACATAACCTTTGTGCTGAATCACCGCTTTCAAGTGAAAGGGAAAAGCACTGTAGCTCTTGTAAGAGAAGGATTAATTTGACAAGCAAGACGGTCTTGCACCTTGTTAAGCATGGTGAACTGTGTTAGATTTTGAAAGGAATGCTGCCTAACCTTCAGCCTTTTCATGGGTGAGGAACATAAACTTTGTGCAACATCACCGCATACAAGTGAATGGGAGAAAAACTGCAGTTTTTTAAGAGAATCGTTTTATGTTAGAAACAAGAGGGTCTAGCAACATGGTTAGGATGGTGAATTCAGTTTGCTCTTTAAAGGGGTACTGCCTAGCTCTCAGTGTTTCCTGGATCAGCAACATCACCTTTCTGCTGAATCTCCCCTTTCAAGTGAATGGGAGAAGCACTGCAGCTCATGTAAGAGAAGCATTACTGTTTCAAGTAAGAGGGCCTTGCACCTTGTTAAGCATGGTGAACTGAGTTAGCTTTTGAAAGGAATGCTGCCCAACTGTCAGCATTTTCATGGGTGAGGATCTTCAACTTTGTGCAAAATCACCACATACAAGTAAACGGGAGAAAAACTGCAAGTTTGTAATAGAATCTTTAATGTTACACAAAAGAGGATCTAGCAACCTGGTTAGTATTGTGAATTCATTTTGCTCTTTAAAGGAATTCTGCCTACTTCTCACTGTTTTAATGGATGAGAAACATCACCTTTGTGCTGAATCACCGCATTCAAGTGAAAGGGAAAAGCACTGTAGCTCTTGTAAGAGAAGGATTAATTTGACAAGCAAGACGGTCTTGCACCTTGTTAAGCATGGTGAACTGTGTTAGATTTTGAAAGGAATGCTGCCTAACCTTCAGCCTTTTCATGGGTGAGGAACATAAACTTTGTGCAACATCACCGCATACAAGTGAATGGGAGAAAAACTGCAGTTTTTTAAGAGAATCGTTTTATGTTAGAAACAAGAGGGTCTAGCAACATGGTTAGTATGGTGAATTCAGTTTGCTCTTTAAAGGAGTACTGCCTAGCTCTCAGGGTTTCCTGGATCAGCAACATAACCTTTCTGCTGAATCTCCCCATTCAAGTGAAACGGAGAAGCACTGCAGCTCTTGCAAGAGAAGCATTAATGTTACAAGCAACAGGGCCTTGCACCTTGTTAAGCATGGTGAACTGAGTTAGCTTTTGAAAGGAATGCAGCCCAACTGTCAGCATTTTCATGGGTGAGGATCTTCAACTTTGTGCAAAATCACCACCTACAGGTAAATGGGAGAAAGATTCCAGGTTTGTAAGAGAATCTTTAATGTTAGACAAAAGAGGGTCTAGCAACCTGGTTAGTATTGTGAATTCATTTTGCTCTTTAAAGGAATTCTGCCTACTTCTCACTGTTTTCCTGGATGAGAAACATCACCTTTGTGCTGAATCACCGAATTCAAGTGAAAGGGAGAAGCACTGTAGCTCTTGTAAGAGAAGGATTAATGTTACAAGCAAGAGGGTCTTGCACTTTGTTAAGCATGGTGAACTGTGTTAGTTTTTGAAAGGAACGCTGCCTAACCTTCAGCCTTTTCATGGTTGAGAAACATAACTTTTGTGGAAAATCACCGCATACAAGTGAATGGGAGAAAAACTGCAGTTTTTTAAGAGAATCTTTTTATGTTAAAAACAAGAGGATCTAGCAACATGGTTAGTATGGTGAATTCAGTTTGCTCTTTAAAGGAGTACTGCCTAGCTCTCAGGGTTTCCTGGATCAGCAACATAACCTTTCTGCTGAATCTCCCCATTCAAGTGAAAGGGAGAAGCACTGCAACTCTTGCAAGAGAAGCATTAATGTTACAAGTAACAGGGCCTTGCACCTTGTTAAGCAGTTTGAACTGAGTTAGCTTTTGAAAGGAATGCTGCCCAACTGTCAGCATTTTCATGGGTGAGGATCTTCAACTTTGTGCAAAATCACCACATACAAGTAAACGGGAGAAAAACTGCAAGTTTGTAATAGAATCTTTAATGTTAGACAAAAGAGAATCTAGCAACCTGGTTAGTATTGGGAATTCATGTTGCTCTTTAAAGGAATTCTGCCTACTTCTCACCGTTTCCCTGGATGAGCAACATAACCTTTGTGCTGAATCACCGCTTTCAAGTGAAAGGGAAAAGCACTGTAGCTCTTGTAAGAGAAGGATTAATTTGACAAGCAAGACGGTCTTGCACCTTGTTAAGCATGGTGAACTGTGTTAGATTTTGAAAGGAATGCTGCCTAACCTTCAGCCTTTTCATGGGTGAGGAACATAAACTTTGTGCAACATCACCGCATACAAGTGAATGGGAGAAAAACTGCAGTTTTTTAAGAGAATCGTTTTATGTTAGAAACAAGAGGGTCTAGCAACATGGTTAGGATGGTGAATTCAGTTTGCTCTTTAAAGGGGTACTGCCTAGCTCTCAGTGTTTCCTGGATCAGCAACATCACCTTTCTGCTGAATCTCCCCTTTCAAGTGAATGGGAGAAGCACTGCAGCTCATGTAAGAGAAGCATTACTGTTTCAAGTAAGAGGGCCTTGCACCTTGTTAAGCATGGTGAACTGAGTTAGCTTTTGAAAGGAATGCTGCCCAACTGTCAGCATTTTCATGGGTGAGGATCTTCAACTTTGTGCAAAATCACCACATACAAGTAAACGGGAGAAAAACTGCAAGTTTGTAATAGAATCTTTAATGTTACACAAAAGAGGATCTAGCAACCTGGTTAGTATTGTGAATTCATTTTGCTCTTTAAAGGAATTCTGCCTACTTCTCACCGTTTCCCTGGATGAGCAACATAACCTTTGTGCTGAATCACCGCTTTCAAGTGAAAGGGAAAAGCACTGTAGCTCTTGTAAGAGAAGGATTAATTTGACAAGCAAGACGGTCTTGCACCTTGTTAAGCATGGTGAACTGTGTTAGTTTTTGAAAGGAATTCTGCCTAACCTTCATCCTTTTCATGGGTGAGGAACATAAACTTTGTGCAACATCACCGCCTAAAAGTGAATGGGAGAAAAACTGCAGTTTTTTAGGAGAATCCTTTTATGTTAGAAACAAGAGGGTCTAGCAACATGGTTAGTATGGTGAATTCAGTTTGCTGTTTAGAGTACTTCCTAGCTCTCAGTGTTTCCTGGATCAGCAACATCACCTTTCTGCTGAATCTCCCTTTTCAGGTGAATGGGAGAAGCACCGTAGCTCTTGTAAGAGAAGCATTAATGCACCTTGTTAAGCATGGTGAACTGAGTTAGCTTTTGAAAGAAACGCTGCCCAACTGTCAGCGTTTTCATGGATGAAGATCTTCAACATTGTGCTAAATCACCGCATACAAGTAAAAGGGAGAAAAACTGCAGGTTTCTAAGAGAATCTTTAATGTTAGGAAAAAGAGGGTCGAGCAACATGGTTAACATTTTGAAGTCAGTTTGCTCTTCAAGGGACTACTGCATAACTCTGAGTGTTTTCCTGGATGAGCAACATCACCTTTCTGCTGAATCACCCCATTCAAGGGAAAGGGAGAAGCACTGCAGCTCTTGCAAGAGAAGCATTAATGTTACAAGCAACAGGGCCTTGCACCTTGTTAAGCATGGTGAACTGAGTTAGCTTTTGAAAGGAATGCAGCCCAACTGTCAGCATTTTCATGGGTGAGGATCTTCAACTTTGTGCAAAATCACCACCTACAGGTAAATGGGAGAAAGATTCCAGGTTTGTAAGAGAATCTTTAATGTTAGACAAAAGAGGGTCTAGCAACCTGGTTAGTATTGTGAATTCATTTTGCTCTTTAAAGGAATTCTGTCTAATTTTCACTGTTTTCCTGGATGAGAAACATCACCTTTGTGCTGAATCACCGCATTCAAGTGAAAGGGAGAAGCACTGTAGCTCTTGTAAGAGAAGGATTAATGTTACAAGCAAGAGGGTCTTGCACTTTGTTAAGCATGGTGAACTGTGTTAGTTTTTGAAAGGAACGCTGCCTAACCTTCAGCCTTTTCATGGTTGAGAAACATAACTTTTGTGGAAAATCACCGCATACAAGTGAATGGGAGAAAAACTGCAGTTTTTTAAGAGAATCGTTTTATGTTAGAAACAAGAGGGTCTAGCAGCATGGTTAGTATGGTGAATTCAGTTTGCTCTTTAAAGGAGTACTGCCTACCTCTCAGTGTTTCCTGGATCAGCAACATCACCTTTCTGCTGAATCTCCCCATTCAAGTGAAAGGGAAACACTGCAGCTCTTATAAGAGAAGCATTAATACTAAAAGCAAGAGGGTCTTGCACCTCGTTAAGCATGGTGAACTGTGTTAGTTTTTGAAAGGAACGCAGCCTAACCTTCAGCCTTTTCATATGTGAGGAACATAAACATTGTTCAACATCACCGCATACAAGTGAATGGGAGAAAAACTGCAGTTTTTTAAGAGAATCCTTGTATGTTAGAAAGAGGAGGGTCTAGCAACATGGTTAGTATGGTGAATTCAGTTTGCTCTTTAAAGGAGTAGTGCCTAGCTCTCAGGGTTTCCTGGATCAACAACATAACCTTTCTGCTGAATCTCCCCATTCAAGTGAAAGGGAGAAGCACTGCAACTCTTGCAAGAGAAACATTAATGTTACAAGGAACAGGGCCTTGCACCTTCTTAAGCATTTTGAACTGAGTTAGCTTTTGAAAGGAATGCTGCCCAACTGTCAGCATTTTCATGGGTGAGGATCTTCAACTTTGTGCAAAATCACCACATACAAGTAAATGGGAGAATAACTGCAAATTTGTAATAGAGTCTTTAATTGTAGACAAAAGAGGGTCTAGCAACCTGGTTCGTATTGTGAATTCATTTTGCTCTTTAAAGGAATTCTGCCTACTTCTCACTGTTTTCCTGGAAGAGAAACATCACCTTTGTGCTGAATCACCGCATTCAAGTGAAAGGGAGAAGCACTGTAGCTCTTGTAAGAGAAGGATTAATTTTACAAGCAAGAGGGTCGTGCACTTTGTTAAGCATGGTGAACTGTGTTAGTTTTTGAAAGGAACGCTGCCTAACCTTCAGCCTTTTCATGGTTGAGAAACATAACCTTTGTGCAAAATCACCGCATACAAGTGAAAGGGAGAAAAACTGCAGTTTTTTAAGAAAATCCTTGTATGTTAGAAACAAGAGGGTCTAGCAACATGGTTAGTATGGTGAATTAGTTTCCTCTTTAAAGGAATACTGCCTAGCCCTCAGTGTTTCCTGGATCAGCAACTTCACCTTTCTGCTGAATCTCCCTTTTCAGGTGAACGGGAGAAGCACCGTAGCTCTTGTAAGAGAAGCATTAATGCACCTTGTTAAGCATGGTGAACTGAGTTAGCTTTTGAAAGAAACGCTGCCCAACTGTCAGCGTTTTCATGGATGAAGATCTTCAACATTGTGCTAAATCACCGCATACAAGTAAATGGGAGAAAAACTGCAGGTTTCTAAGAGAATCTTTAATGTTAGGAAAAAGAGGGTCGAGCAACAGGGTTAACATTTTGAAGTCAGTTTCCTCTTCAAGGGACTACTGCATAACTCTGAGTGTTTTCCTGGATGAGCAACATCACCTTTCTGCTGAATCACCCCATTCAAGTGAAAGGGAGAAGCACTGCAGCTCTTGCAAGAGAAGCATTAATGTTACAAGCAACAGGGCCTTGCACCTTGTTAAGCATGGTGAACTGAGTTAGCTTTTGAAAGGAATGCAGCCCAACTGTCAGCATTTTCATGGGTGAGGATCTTCAACTTTGTGCAAAATCACCACCTACAGGTAAATGGGAGAAAGATTCCAGGTTTGTAAGAGAATCTTTAATGTTAGACAAAAGAGGGTCTAGCAACCTGGTTAGTATTGTGAATTCATTTTGCTCTTTAAAGGAATTCTGCCTACTTCTCACTGTTTTCCTGGATGAGAAACATCACCTTTGTGCTGAATCACCGCATTCAAGTGAAAGGGAAAAGCACTGTAGCTCTTGTAAGAGAAGGATTAATTTGACAAGCAAGACGGTCTTGCACCTTGTTAAGCATGGTGAACTGTGTTAGTTTTTGAAAGGAATGCTGCCTAACCTTCAGCCTTTTCTTGGGTGAGGAACATAAACTTTGTGCAACATCACCGCCTAAAAGTGAATGGGAGAAAAACTGCAGTTTTTTAGGAGAATCCTTTTATGTTAGAAACAAGAGGGTCTAGCAACATGGTTAGTATGGTGAATTCAGTTTGCTCTTTAAAGGAGTACTGCCTACCTCTCAGTGTTTCCTGGATGAGCAACATCACCTTTCTGCTGAATCTCCCCATTCAAGTGAAAGGGAAACGCTGCAGCTCTTATAAGAGAAGCATTCATACTAAAAGCAAGAGGGTCTTGCACCTCGTTAAGCATGGTGAACTGTGTTAGTTTTTGAAAGGAACGCATACTAACCTTCAGCCATTTCATGGGTGAGAAACATAACCTTTGTGCAAAATCACCGCATACAAGTGAAAGGGAGAAAAACTGCAGTTTTTTAAGAAAATCCTTGTATGTTAGAAACAAGAGGGTCTAGCAACATGGTTAGGATGGTGAATTCAGTTTGCTCTTTAATGGAGTACTCCCTAGCTCTCAGGGTTTCCTGGATCAGCAACATAACCTTTCTGCTGAATCTCCCCATTCAAGTGAAAGGGAGAAGCACTGCAACTCTTGCAAGAGAAGCATTAATGTTACAAGGAACAGGGCCTTGCACCTTGTTAAGCAGTTTGAACTGAGTTAGCTTTTGAAAGGAATGCTGCCCAACTGTCAGCATTTTCATGGGTGAGGATCTTCAACTTTGTGCAAAATCACCACATACAAGTAAACGGGAGAAAAACTGCAAGTTTGTAATAGAATCTTTAATGTTAGACAAAAGAGAATCTAGCAACCTGGTTAGTATTGGGAATTCATTTTGCTCTTTAAAGGAATTCTGCCTACTTCTCACCGTTTCCCTGGATGAGCAACATAACCTTTGTGCTGAATCACCGATTTCAAGTGAAAGGGAAAAGCACTGTAGCTCTTGTAAGAGAAGGATTAATTTGACAAGCAAGACGGTCTTGCACCTTGTTAAGCATGGTGAACTGTGTTAGATTTTGAAAGGAATGCTGCCTAACCTTCAGCCTTTTCATGGGTGAGGAACATAAACTTTGTGCAACATCACCGCATACAAGTGAATGGGAGAAAAACTGCAGTTTTTTAAGAGAATCGTTTTATGTTAGAAACAAGAGGGTCTAGCAACATGGTTAGGATGGTGAATTCAGTTTGCTCTTTAAAGGGGTACTGCCTAGCTCTCAGTGTTTCCTGGATCAGCAACATCAACTTTCTGCTGAATCTCCCCTTTCAAGTGAATGGGAGAAGCACTGCAGCTCATGTAAGAGAAGCATTACTGTTTCAAGTAAGAGGGCCTTGCACCTTGTTAAGCATGGTGAACTGAGTTAGCTTTTGAAAGGAATGCTGCCCAACTGTCAGCATTTTCATGGGTGAGGATCTTCAACTTTGTGCAAAATCACCACATACAAGTAAAGGGGAGAAAAACTGCAAGTTTGTAATAGAATCTTTAATGTTACACAAAAGAGGATCTAGCAACCTGGTTAGTATTGTGAATTCATTTTGCTCTTTAAAGGAATTCTGCCTACTTCTCACCGTTTCCCTGGATGAGCAACATAACCTTTGTGCTGAATCACCGCATTCAAGTGAAAGGGAAAAGCACTGTAGCTCTTGTAAGAGAAGGATTAATTTGACAAGCAAGACGGTCTTGCACCTTGTTAAGCATGGTGAACTGTGTTAGTTTTTGAAAGGAATGCTGCCTAACCTTCAGCCTTTTCATGGGTGAGGAACATAAACTTTGTGCAACATCACCGCCTAAAAGTGAATGGAAGAAAAACTGCAGTTTTTTAGGAGAATCCTTTTATGTTAGAAACAAGAGGGTCTAGCAACATGGTTAGTATGGTGAATTCAGTTTGCTGTTTAGAGTACTTCCTAGCTCTCAGTGTTTCCTGGATCAGCAACATCACCTTTCTGCTGAATCTCCCTTTTCAGGTGAATGGGAGAAGCACCGTAGCTCTTGTAAGAGAAGCATTAATGCACCTTGTTAAGCATGGTGAACTGAGTTAGCTTTTGAAAGAAACGCTGCCCAACTGTCAGCGTTTTCATGGATGAAGATCTTCAACATTGTGCTAAATCACCGGATACAAGTAAATGGGAGAAAAACTGCAGGTTTCTAAGAGAATCTTTAATGTTAGGAAAAAGAGGTTCGAACAACATGGTTAACATTTTGAAGTCAGTTTGCTCTTCAACGGACTACTGCATAACTCTGAGTGTTTTCCTGGATGAGCAACATCACCTTTCTGCTGAATCACCCCATTCAAGTGAAAGGGAGAAGCACTGCAGCTCTTGCAAGAGAAGCATTAATGTTACAAGCAACAGGGCCTTGCACCTTGTTAAGCATGGTGAACTGAGTTAGCTTTTGAAAGGAATGCAGCCCAACTGTCAGCATTTTCATGGGTGAGGATCTTCAACTTTGTGCAAAATCACCACCTACAGGTAAATGGGAGAAAGATTCCAGGTTTGTAAGAGAATCTTTAATGTTAGACAAAAGAGGGTCTAGCAACCTGGTTAGTATTGTGAATTCATTTTGCTCTTTAAAGGAATTCTGCCTACTTCTCACTGTTTTCCTGGATGAGAAACATCACCTTTGTGCTGAATCACCGAATTCAAGTGAAAGGGAGAAGCACTGTAGCTCTTGTAAGAGAAGGATTAATGTTACAAGCAAGAGGGTCTTGCACTTTGTTAAGCATGGTGAACTGTGTTAGTTTTTGAAAGGAACGCTGCCTAACCTTCAGCCTTTTTATGGTTGAGAAACATAACTTTTGTGGAAAATCACCGCATACAAGAGAATGGGAGAAAAACTGCAGTTTTTTAAGAGAATCGTTTTATGTTAGAAACAAGAGGGTCTAGCAGCATGGTTAGTATGGTGAATTCAGTTTGCTCTTTAAAGGAGTACTGCCTACCTCTCAGTGTTTCCTGGATCAGCAACATCACCTTTCTGCTGAATCTCCCCATTCAAGTGAAAGGGAAACGCTGCAGCTCTTATAAGAGAAGCATTCATACTAAAAGCAAGAGGGTCTTGCACCTCGTTAAGCATGGTGAACTGTGTTAGTTTTTGAAAGGAACGCATACTAACCTTCAGCCATTTCATGGGTGAGAAACATAACCTTTGTGCAAAATCACTGCATACAAGTGAAAGGGAGAAAAACTGCAGTTTTTTAAGAAAATCCTTGTATGTTAGAAACAAGAGGGTCTAGCAACATGGTTAGGATGGTGAATTCAGTTTGCTCTTTAAAGGAGTACTGCCTAGCTCTCAGGGTTTCCTGGATCAGCAACATAACCTTTCTGCTGAATCTCCCCATTCAAGTGAAAGGGAGAAGCACTGCAACTCTTGCAAGAGAAGCATTAATGTTACAAGGAACAGGGCCTTGCACCTTGTTAAGCAGTTTGAACTGAGTTAGCTTTTGAAAGGAATGCTGCCCAACTGTCAGCATTTTCATGGGTGAGGATCTTCAACTTTGTGCAAAATCAACACATACAAGTAAACGGGAGAAAAACTGCAAGTTTGTAATAGAATCTTTAATGTTAGACAAAAGAGGATCAAGCAACCTGGTTAGTATTGTGAATTCATTTTGCTCTTTAAAGGAATTCTGCCTACTTCTCACCGTTTCCCTGGATGAGCAACATAACCTTTGTGCTGAATCACCGCTTTCAAGTGAAAGGGAAAAGCACTGTAGCTCTTGTAAGAGAAGGATTAATTTGACAAGCAAGACGGTCTTGCACCTTGTTTACCATGGTGAACTGTGTTAGTTTTTGAAAGGAATGCTGCCTAACCTTCAGCCTTTTCATGGGTGAGGAACATAAACTTTGTGCAACCTCACCGCATACAAGTGAATGGGAGAAAAACTGCAGTTTTTTAGGAGAATCCTTGTATGTTAGAAACAAGAGGGTCTAGCAACATAGTTAGGATGGTGAATTCAGTTTGCTGTTTAGAGTACTTCCTAGCTCAGTGTTTCCTGGATCAGCAACATCACCTTTCTGCTGAATCTCCCTTTTCAGGTGAATGGGAGAAGCACCGTAGCTCTTGTAAGAGAAGCATTAATGCACCTTGTTAAGCATGGTGAACTGAGTTAGCTTTTGAAAGAAACGCTGCCCAACTGTCAGCGTTTTCATGGATGAAGATCTTCAACATTGTGCTAAATCACCGCATACAAGTAAATGGGAGAAAAACTGCAGGTTTCTAAGAGAATCTTTAATGTTAGGAAAAAGAGGGTCGAGCAACATGGTTAACATTTTGAAGTCAGTTTGCTCTTCAAGGGACTACTGCATAACTCTGAGTGTTTTCCTGGATGAGCAACATCACCTTTCTGTTGAATCACCCCATTCAAGTGAAAGGGAGAAGCACTGCAGCTCTTGCAAGAGAAGCATTAATGTTACAAGCAACAGGGCCTTGCACCTTGTTAAGCATGGTGAACTGAGTTAGCTTTTGAAAGGAATGCAGCCCAACTGTCAGCATTTTCATGGGTGAGGATCTTCAACTTTGTGCAAAATCACCACCTACAGGTAAATGGGAGAAAGATTCCAGGTTTGTAAGAGAATCTTTAATGTTAGACAAAAGAGGGTCTAGCAACCTGGTTAGTATTGTGAATTCATTTTGCTCTTTAAAGGAATTCTGCCTACTTCTCACTGTTTTAATGGATGAGAAACATCACCTTTGTGCTGAATCACCGCATTCAAGTGAAAGGGAAAAGCACTGTAGCTCTTGTAAGAGAAGGATTAATTTGACAAGCAAGACGGTCTTGCACCTTGTTAAGCATGGTGAACTGTGTTAGATTTTGAAAGGAATGCTGCCTAACCTTCAGCCTTTTCATGGGTGAGGAACATAAACTTTGTGCAACATCACCGCATACAAGTGAATGGGAGAAAAACTGCAGTTTTTTAAGAGAATCGTTTTATGTTAGAAACAAGAGGGTCTAGCAACATGGTTAGTATGGTGAATTCAGTTTGCTCTTTAAAGGAGTACTGCCTAGCTCTCAGGGTTTCCTGGATCAGCAACATAACCTTTCTGCTGAATCTCCCCATTCAAGTGAAAGGGAGAAGCACTGCAGCTCTTGCAAGAGAAGCATTAATGTTACAAGCAACAGGGCCTTGCACCTTGTTAAGCATGGTGAACTGAGTTAGCTTTTGAAAGGAATGCAGCCCAACTGTCAGCATTTTCATGGGTGAGGATCTTCAACTTTGTGCAAAATCACCACCTATAGGTAAATGGGAGAAAGATTCCAGGTTTGTAAGAGAATCTTTAATGTTAGACAAAAGAGGGTCTAGCAACCTGGTTAGTATTGTGAATTCATTTTGCTCTTTAAAGGAATTCTGCCTACTTCTCACTGTTTTCCTGGATGAGAAACATCACCTTTGTGCTGAATCACCGCATTCAAGTGAAAGGGAGAAGCACTGTAGCTCTTGTAAGAGAAGGATTAATGTTACAAGCAAGAGGGTCTTGCACTTTGTTAAGCATGGTGAACTGTGTTAGTTTTTGAAAGGAACGCTGCCTAACCTTCAGCCTTTTCATGGTTGAGAAACATAACTTTTGTGGAAAATCACCGCATACAAGTGAATGGGAGAAAAACTGCAGTTTTTTAAGAGAATCTTTTTATGTTAAAAACAAGAGGATCTAGCAACATGGTTAGTATGGTGAATTCAGTTTGCTCTTTAAAGGAGTACTGCCTAGCTCTCAGGGTTTCCTGGATCAGCAACATAACCTTTCTGCTGAATCTCCCCATTCAAGTGAAAGGGAGAAGCACTGCAACTCTTGCAAGAGAAGCATTAATGTTACAAGTAACAGGGCCTTGCACCTTGTTAAGCAGTTTGAACTGAGTTAGCTTTTGAAAGGAATGCTGCCCAACTGTCAGCATTTTCATGGGTGAGGATCTTCAACTTTGTGCAAAATCACCACATACAAGTAAACGGGAGAAAAACTGCAAGTTTGTAATAGAATCTTTAATGTTAGACAAAAGAGAATCTAGCAACCTGGTTAGTATTGGGAATTCATTTTGCTCTTTAAAGGAATTCTGCCTACTTCTCACCGTTTCCCTGGATGAGCAACATAACCTTTGTGCTGAATCACCGCTCTCAAGTGAAAGGGAAAAGCACTGTAGCTCTTGTAAGAGAAGGATTAATTTGACAAGCAAGACGGTCTTGCACCTTGTTAAGCATGGTGAACTGTGTTAGATTTTGAAAGGAATGCTGCCTAACCTTCAGCCTTTTCATGGGTGAGGAACATAAACTTTGTGCAACATCACCGCATACAAGTGAAAGGGAGAAAAACTGCAGTTTTTTAAGAGAATCGTTTTATGTTAGAAACAAGAGGGTCTAGCAACATGGTTAGGATGGTGAATTCAGTTTGCTCTTTAAAGGGGTACTGCCTAGCTCTCAGTGTTTCCTGGATCAGCAACATCACCTTTCTGCTGAATCTCCCCTTTCAAGTGAATGGGAGAAGCACTGCAGATCATGTAAGAGAAGCATTACTGTTTCAAGTAAGAGGGCCTTGCACCTTGTTAAGCATGGTGAACTGAGTTAGCTTTTGAAAGGAATGCTGCCCAACTGTCAGCATTTTCATGGGTGAGGATCTTCAACTTTGTGCAAAATCACCACATACAAGTAAACGGGAGAAAAACTGCAAGTTTGTAATAGAATCTTTAATGTTACACAAAAGAGGATCTAGCAACCTGGTTAGTATTGTGAATTCACTTTGCTCTTTAAAGGAATTCTGCCTACTTCTCACCGTTTCCCTGGATGAGCAACATAACCTTTGTGCTGAATCACCGCTTTCAAGTGAAAGGGAAAAGCACTGTAGCTCTTGTAAGAGAAGGATTAATTTTACAAGCAAGACGGTCTTGCACCTTGTTAAGCATGGTGAACTGTGTTAGTTTTTGAAAGGAATGCTGCCTAACCTTCATCCTTTTCATGGGTGAGGAACATAAACTTTGTGCAACATCACCGCCTAAAAGTGAATGGGAGAAAAACTGCAGTTTTTTAGGAGAATCCTTTTATGTTAGAAACAAGAGGGTCTAGCAACATGGTTAGTATGGTGAATTCAGTTTGCTGTTTAGAGTACTTCCTAGCTCTCAGTGTTTCCTGGATCAGCAACATCACCTTTCTGCTGAATCTCCCTTTTCAGGTGAATGGGAGAAGCACCGTAGCTCTTGTAAGAGAAGCATTAATGCACCTTGTTAAGCATGGTGAACTGAGTTAGCTTTTGAAAGAAACGCTGCCCAACTGTCAGCGTTTTCATGGATGAAGATCTTCAACATTGTGCTAAATCACCGCATACAAGTAAAAGGGAGAAAAACTGCAGGTTTCTAAGAGAATCTTTAATGTTAGGAAAAAGAGGGTCGAGCAACATGGTTAACATTTTGAAGTCAGTTTGCTCTTCAAGGGACTACTGCATAACTCTGAGTGTTTTCCTGGATGAGCAACATCACCTTTCTGCTGAATCACCCCATTCAAGTGAAAGGGAGAAGCACTGCAGCTCTTGCAAGAGAAGCATTAATGTTACAAGCAACAGGGCCTTGCACCTTGTTAAGCATGGTGAACTGAGTTAGCTTTTGAAAGGAATGCAGCCCAACTGTCAGCATTTTCATGGGTGAGGATCTTCAACTTTGTGCAAAATCACCACCTACAGGTAAATGGGAGAAAGATTCCAGGTTTGTAAGAGAATCTTTAATGTTAGACAAAAGAGGGTCTAGCAACCTGGTTAGTATTGTGAATTCATTTTGCTCTTTAAAGGAATTCTGTCTACTTCTCACTGTTTTCCTGGATGAGAAACATCACCTTTGTGCTGAATCACCGCATTCAAGTGAAAGGGAGAAGCACTGTAGCTCTTGTAAGAGAAGGATTAATGTTACAAGCAAGAGGGTCTTGCACTTTGTTAAGCATGGTGAACTGTGTTAGTTTTTGAAAGGAACGCTGCCTAACCTTCAGCCTTTTCATGGTTGAGAAACATAACTTTTGGGGAAAATCACCGCATACAAGTGAATGGGAGAAAAACTGCAGTTTTTTAAGAGAATCGTTTTATGTTAGAAACAAGAGGGTCTAGCAGCATGGTTAGTATGGTGAATTCAGTTTGCTCTTTAAAGGAGTACTGCCTACCTCTCAGTGTTTCCTGGATCAGCAACATCACCTTTCTGCTGAATCTCCCCATTCAAGTGAAAGGGAAACACTGCAGCTCTTATAAGAGAAGCATTAATACTAAAAGCAAGAGGGTCTTGCACCTCGTTAAGCATGGTGAACTGTGTTAGTTTTTGAAAGGAACGCAGCCTAACCTTCAGCCTTTTCATATGTGAGGAACATAAACATTGTTCAACATCACCGCATACAAGTGAATGGGAGAAAAACTGCAGTTTTTTAAGAGAATCCTTGTATGTTAGAAAGAGGAGGGTCTAGCAACATGGTTAGTATGGTGAATTCAGTTTGCTCTTTAAAGGAGTAGTGCCTAGCTCTCAGGGTTTCCTGGATCAACAACATAACCTTTCTGCTGAATCTCCCCATTCAAGTGAAAGGGAGAAGCACTGCAACTCTTGCAAGAGAAACATTAATGTTACAAGGAACAGGGCCTTGCACCTTCTTAAGCATTTTGAACTGAGTTAGCTTTTGAAAGGAATGCTGCCCAACTGTCAGCATTTTCATGGGTGAGGATCTTCAACTTTGTGCAAAATCACCACATACAAGTAAATGGGAGAATAACTGCAAATTTGTAATAGAGTCTTTAATTGTAGACAAAAGAGGGTCTAGCAACCTGGTTCGTATTGTGAATTCATTTTGCTCTTTAAAGGAATTCTGCCTACTTCTCACTGTTTTCCTGGAAGAGAAACATCACCTTTGTGCTGAATCACCGCATTCAAGTGAAAGGGAGAAGCACTGTAGCTCTTGTAAGAGAAGGATTAATTTTACAAGCAAGAGGGTCGTGCACTTTGTTAAGCATGGTGAACTGTGTTAGTTTTTGAAAGGAACGCTGCCTAACCTTCAGCCTTTTCATGGTTGAGAAACATAACCTTTGTGCAAAATCACCGCATACAAGTGAAAGGGAGAAAAAGTGCAGTTTTTTAAGAAAATCCTTGTATGTTAGAAACAAGAGGGTCTAGCAACATGGTTAGTATGGTGAATTCAGTTTCCTCTTTAAAGGAATACTGCCTAGCCCTCAGTGTTTCCTGGATCAGCAACATCACCTTTCTGCTGAATCTCCCTTTTCAGGTGAATGGGAGAAGCACCGTAGCTCTTGTAAGAGAAGCATTAATGCACCTTGTTAAGCATGGTGAACTGAGTTAGCTTTTGAAAGAAACGCTGCCCAACTGTCAGCGTTTTCATGGATGAAGATCTTCAACATTGTGCTAAATCACCGCATACAAGTAAATGGGAGAAAAACTGCAGGTTTCTAAGAGAATCTTTAATGTTAGGAAAAAGAGGGTCGAGCAACAGGGTTAACATTTTGAAGTCAGTTTCCTCTTCAAGGGACTACTGCATAACTCTGAGTGTTTTCCTGGATGAGCAACATCACCTTTCTGCTGAATCACCCCATTCAAGTGAAAGGGAGAAGCACTGCAGCTCTTGCAAGAGAAGCATTAATGTTACAAGCAACAGGGCCTTGCACCTTGTTAAGCATGGTGAACTGAGTTAGCTTTTGAAAGGAATGCAGCCCAACTGTCAGCATTTTCATGGGTGAGGATCTTCAACTTTGTGCAAAATCACCACCTACAGGTAAATGGGAGAAAGATTCCAGGTTTGTAAGAGAATCTTTAATGTTAGACAAAAGAGGGTCTAGCAACCTGGTTAGTATTGTGAATTCATTTTGCTCTTTAAAGGAATTCTGCCTACTTCTCACTGTTTTCCTGGATGAGAAACATCACCTTTGTGCTGAATCACCGCATTCAAGTGAAAGGGAGAAGCACTGTAGCTCTTGTAAGAGAAGGATTAATGTTACAAGCAAGAGGGTCTTGCACTTTGTTAAGCATGGTGAACTGTGTTAGTTTTTGAAAGGAACGCTGCCTAACCTTCAGCCTTTTCATGGTTGAGAAACATAACCTTTGTGGAAAATCACCGCATACAAGTGAATGGGAGAAAAACTGCAGTTTTTTAAGAGAATCTTTTTATGTTAAAAACAAGAGGGTCTAGCAACATGGTTAGTATGGTGAATTCAGTTTGCTCTTTAAAGGAGTACTGCCTACCTCTCAGTGTTTCCTGGATCAGCAACATAACTTTTGCTGAATCTCCCCATTCAAGTGAAAGGGAGAAGCACTGCAACTCTTGCAAGAGAAGCATTAATGTTACAAGGAACAGGGCCTTGCACCTTGTTAAGCATTTTGAACTGAGTTAGCTTTTGAAAGGAATGCTGCCCAACTGTCAGCATTTTCATGGGTGAGGATCTTCAACTTTGTGCAAAATCACCACATACAAGTAAAGGGGAGAAAAACTGCAAGTTTGTAATAGAATCTTTAATGTTAGACAAAAGAGGATCTAGCAACCTGGTTAGTATTGTGAATTCATTTTGCTCTTTAAAGGAATTCTGCCTACTTCTCACCGTTTCCCTGGATGAGCAACATAACCTTTGTGCTGAATCACCGCATTCAAGTGAAAGGGAAAAGCACTGTAGCTCTTGTAAGAGAAGGATTAATTTGACAAGCAAGACGGTCTTGCACCTTGTTAAGCATGGTGAACTGTGTTAGTTTTTGAAAGGAATGCTGCCTAACCTTCAGCCTTTTCTTGGGTGAGGAACATAAACTTTGTGCAACATCACCGCCTAAAAGTGAATGGGAGAAAAACTGCAGTTTTTTAGGAGAATCCTTTTATGTTAGAAACAAGAGGGTCTAGCAACATGGTTAGTATGGTGAATTCAGTTTGCTCTTTAAAGGAGTACTGCCTACCTCTCAGTGTTTCCTGGATGAGCAACATCACCTTTCTGCTGAATCTCCCCATTCAGGTGAAAGGGAAACGCTGCAGCTCTTATAAGAGAAGCATTCATACTAAAAGCAAGAGGGTCTTGCACCTCGTTAAGCATGGTGAACTGTGTTAGTTTTTGAAAGGAACGCATACTAACCTTCAGCCATTTCATGGGTGAGAAACATAACCTTTGTGCAAAATCACCGCATACAAGTGAAAGGGAGAAAAACTGCAGTTTTTTAAGAAAATCCTTGTATGTTAGAAACAAGAGGGTCTAGCAACATGGTTAGGATGGTGAATTCAGTTTGCTCTTTAAAGGAGTACTGCCTAGCTCTCAGGATTTCCTGGATCAGCAACATAACCTTTCTGCTGAATCTCCCCATTCAAGTGAAAGGGAGAAGCACTGCAACTCTTGCAAGAGAAGCATTAATGTTACAAGGAACAGGGCCTTGCACCTTGTTAAGCAGTTTGAACTGAGTTAGCTTTTGAAAGGAATGCTGCCCAACTGTCAGCATTTTCATGGGTGAGGATCTTCAACTTTGTGCAAAATCACCACATACAAGTAAACGGGAGAAAAACTGCAAGTTTGTAATAGAATCTTTAATGTTAGACAAAAGAGGATCAAGCAACCTGGTTAGTATTGTGAATTCATTTTGCTCTTTAAAGGAATTCTGCCTACTTCTCACCGTTTCCCTGGATGAGCAACATAACCTTTGTGCTGAATCACCGCTTTCAAGTGAAAGGGAAAAGCACTGTAGCTCTTGTAAGAGAAGGATTAATTTGACAAGCAAGATGGTCTTGCACCTTGTTAACCATGGTGAACTGTGTTAGTTTTTGAAAGGAATGCTGCCTAACCTTCAGCCTTTTCATGGGTGAGGAACATAAACTTTGTGCAACCTCACCGCATACAAGTGAATGGGAGAAAAACTGCAGTTTTTTAGGAGAATCCTTGTATGTTAGAAACAAGAGGGTCTAGCAACATAGTTAGGAAGGTGAATTCAGTTTGCTGTTTAGAGTACTTCCTAGCTCTCAGTGTTTCCTGGATCAGCAACATCACCTTTCTGCTGAATCTCCCTTTTCAGGTGAATGGGAGAAGCACCGTAGCTCTTGTAAGAGAAGCATTAATGCACCTTGTTAAGCATGGTGAACTGAGTTAGCTTTTGAAAGAAACGCTGCCCAACTGTCAGCGTTTTCATGGATGAAGATCTTCAACATTGTGCTAAATCACCGCATACAAGTAAATGGGAGAAAAACTGCAGGTTTCTAAGAGAATCTTTAATGTTAGGAAAAAGAGGGTCGAGCAACATGGTTAACATTTTGAAGTCAGTTTGCTCTTCAAGGGACTACTGCATAACTCTGAGTGTTTTCCTGGATGAGCAACATCACCTTTCTGCTGAATCACCCATTCAAGTGAAAGGGAGAAGCACTGCAGCTCTTGCAAGAGAAGCATTAATGTTACAAGCAACAGGGCCTTGCACCTTGTTAAGCATGGTGAACTGAGTTAGCTTTTGAAAGGAATGCAGCCCAACTGTCAGCATTTTCATGGGTGAGGATCTTCAACTTTGTGCAAAATCACCACCTACAGGTAAATGGGAGAAAGATTCCAGGTTTGTAAGAGAATCTTTAATGTTAGACAAAAGAGGGTCTAGCAACCTGGTTAGTATTGTGAATTCATTTTGCTCTTTAAAGGAATTCTGCCTACTTCTCACTGTTTTAATGGATGAGAAACATCACCTTTGTGCTGAATCACCGCATTCAAGTGAAAGGGAAAAGCACTGTAGCTCTTGTAAGAGAAGGATTAATTTGACAAGAAAGACGGTCTTGCACCTTGTTAAGCATGGTGAACTGTGTTAGATTTTGAAAGGAATGCTGCCTAACCTTCAGCCTTTTCATGGGTGAGGAACATAAACTTTGTGCAACATCACCGCATACAAGTGAATGGGAGAAAAACTGCAGTTTTTTAAGAGAATCGTTTTATGTTAGAAACAAGAGGGTCTAGCAACATGGTTAGTATGGTGAATTCAGTTTGCTCTTTAAAGGAGTACTGCCTAGCTCTCAGGGTTTCCTGGATCAGCAACATAACCTTTCTGCTGAATCTCCCCATTCAAGTGAAAGGGAGAAGCACTGCAGCTCTTGCAAGAGAAGCATTAATGTTACAAGCAACAGGGCCTTGCACCTTGTTAAGCATGGTGAACTAAGTTAGCTTTTGAAAGGAATGCAGCCCAACTGTCAGCATTTTCATGGGTGAGGATCTTCAACTTTGTGCAAAATCACCACCTACAGGTAAATGGGAGAAAGATTCCAGGTTTGTAAGAGAATCTTTAATGTTAGACAAAAGAGGGTCTAGCAACCTGGTTAGTATTGTGAATTCATTTTGCTCTTTAAAGGAATTCTGCCTACTTCTCACTGTTTTCCTGGATGAGAAACATCACCTTTGTGCTGAATCACCGCATTCAAGTGAAAGGGAGAAGCACTGTAGCTCTTGTAAGAGAAGGATTAATGTTACAAGCAAGAGGGTCTTGCACTTTGTTAAGCATGGTGAACTGTGTTAGTTTTTGAAAGGAACGCTGCCTAACCTTCAGCCTTTTCATGGTTGAGAAACATAACTTTTGTGGAAAATCACCGCATACAAGTGAATGGGAGAAAAACTGCAGTTTTTTAAGAGAATCTTTTTATGTTAAAAACAAGAGGATCTAGCAACATGGTTAGTATGGTGAATTCAGTTTGCTCTTTAAAGGAGTACTGCCTACCTCTCAGTGTTTCCTGGATCAGCAACATAACTTTTGCTGAATCTCCCCATTCAAGTGAAAGGGAGAAGCACTGCAACTCTTGCAAGAGAAGCATTAATGTTACAAGGAACAGGGCCTTGCACCTTGTTAAGCATTTTGAACTGAGTTAGCTTTTGAAAGGAATGCTGCCCAACTGTCAGCATTTTCATGGGTGAGGATCTTCAACTTTGTGCAAAATCACCACATACAAGTAAAGGGGAGAAAAACTGCAAGTTTGTAATAGAATCTTTAATGTTAGACAAAAGAGGATCTAGCAACCTGGTTAGTATTGTGAATTCATTTTGCTCTTTAAAGGAATTCTGCCTACTTCTCACCGTTTCCCTGGATGAGCAACATAACCTTTGTGCTGAATCACCGCATTCAAGTGAAAGGGAAAAGCACTGTAGCTCTTGTAAGAGAAGGATTAATTTGACAAGCAAGACGGTCTTGCACCTTGTTAAGCATGGTGAACTGTGTTAGTTTTTGAAAGGAATGCTGCCTAACCTTCAGCCTTTTCTTGGGTGAGGAACATAAACTTTGTGCAACATCACCGCCTAAAAGTGAATGGGAGAAAAACTGCAGTTTTTTAGGAGAATCCTTTTATGTTAGAAACAAGAGGGTCTTGCACTTTGTTAAGCATGGTGAACTGTGTTAGTTTTTGAAAGGAACGCTGCCTAACCTTCAGCCTTTTCATGGTTGAGAAACATAACTTTTGTGGAAAATCACCGCATACAAGTGAATGGGAGAAAAACTGCAGTTTTTTAAGAGAATCGTTTTATGTTAGAAACAAGAGGGTCTAGCAGCATGGTTAGTATGGTGAATTCAGTTTGCTCTTTAAAGGAGTACTGCCTACCTCTCAGTGTTTCCTGGATCAGCAACATCACCTTTCTGCTGAATCTCCATATTCAAGTGAAAGGGAAACACTGCAGCTCTTATAAGAGAAGCATTAATACTAAAAGCAAGAGGGTCTTGCACCTCGTTAAGCATGGTGAACTGTGTTAGTTTTTGAAAGGAACGCAGCCTAACCTTCAGCCTTTTCATATGTGAGGAACATAAACATTGTTCAACATCACCGCATACAAGTGAATGGGAGAAAAACTGCAGTTTTTTAAGAGAATCCTTGTATGTTAGAAAGAGGAGGGTCTAGCAACATGGTTAGTATGGTGAATTCAGTTTGCTCTTTAAAGGAGTAGTGCCTAGCTCTCAGGGTTTCCTGGATCAACAACATAACCTTTCTGCTGAATCTCCCCATTCAAGTGAAAGGGAGAAGCACTGCAACTCTTGCAAGAGAAACATTAATGTTACAAGGAACAGGGCCTTGCACCTTCTTAAGCATTTTGAACTGAGTTAGCTTTTGAAAGGAATGCTGCCCAACTGTCAGCATTTTCATGGGTGAGGATCTTCAACTTTGTGCAAAATCACCACATACAAGTAAATGGGAGAATAACTGCAAATTTGTAATAGAGTCTTTAATTGTAGACAAAAGAGGGTCTAGCAACCTGGTTCGTATTGTGAATTCATTTTGCTCTTTAAAGGAATTCTGCCTACTTCTCACTGTTTTCCTGGAAGAGAAACATCACCTTTGTGCTGAATCACCGCATTCAAGTGAAAGGGAGAAGCACTGTAGCTCTTGTAAGAGAAGGATTAATTTTACAAGCAAGAGGGTCGTGCACTTTGTTAAGCATGGTGAACTGTGTTAGTTTTTGAAAGGAACGCTGCCTAACCTTCAGCCTTTTCATGGTTGAGAAACATAACCTTTGTGCAAAATCACCGCATACAAGTGAAAGGGAGAAAAAGTGCAGTTTTTTAAGAAAATCCTTGTATGTTAGAAACAAGAGGGTCTAGCAACATGGTTAGTATGGTGAATTCAGTTTCCTCTTTAAAGGAATACTGCCTAGCCCTCAGTGTTTCCTGGATCAGCAACATCACCTTTCTGCTGAATCTCCCTTTTCAGGTGAATGGGAGAAGCACCGTAGCTCTTGTAAGAGAAGCATTAATGCACCTTGTTAAGCATGGTGAACTGAGTTAGCTTTTGAAAGAAACGCTGCCCAACTGTCAGCGTTTTCATGGATGAAGATCTTCAACATTGTGCTAAATCACCGCATACAAGTAAATGGGAGAAAAACTGCAGGTTTCTAAGAGAATCTTTAATGTTAGGAAAAAGAGGGTCGAGCAACAGGGTTAACATTTTGAAGTCAGTTTCCTCTTCAAGGGACTACTGCATAACTCTGAGTGTTTTCCTGGATGAGCAACATCACCTTTCTGCTGAATCACCCCATTCAAGTGAAAGGGAGAAGCACTGCAGCTCTTGCAAGAGAAGCATTAATGTTACAAGCAACAGGGCCTTGCACCTTGTTAAGCATGGTGAACTGAGTTAGCTTTTGAAAGGAATGCAGCCCAACTGTCAGCATTTTCATGGGTGAGGATCTTCAACTTTGTGCAAAATCACCACCTACAGGTAAATGGGAGAAAGATTCCAGGTTTGTAAGAGAATCTTTAATGTTAGACAAAAGAGGGTCTAGCAACCTGGTTAGTATTGTGAATTCATTTTGCTCTTTAAAGGAATTCTGCCTACTTCTCACTGTTTTCCTGGATGAGAAACATCACCTTTGTGCTGAATCACCGCATTCAAGTGAAAGGGAGAAGCACTGTAGCTCTTGTAAGAGAAGGATTAATGTTACAAGCAAGAGGGTCTTGCACTTTGTTAAGCATGGTGAACTGTGTTAGTTTTTGAAAGGAACGCTGCCTAACCTTCAGCCTTTTCATGGTTGAGAAACATAACCTTTGTGGAAAATCACCGCATACAAGTGAATGGGAGAAAAACTGCAGTTTTTTAAGAGAATCTTTTTATGTTAAAAACAAGAGGGTCTAGCAACATGGTTAGTATGGTGAATTCAGTTTGCTCTTTAAAGGAGTACTGCCTACCTCTCAGTGTTTCCTGGATCAGCAACATAACTTTTGCTGAATCTCCCCATTCAAGTGAAAGGGAGAAGCACTGCAACTCTTGCAAGAGAAGCATTAATGTTACAAGGAACAGGGCCTTGCACCTTGTTAAGCATTTTGAACTGAGTTAGCTTTTGAAAGGAATGCTGCCCAACTGTCAGCATTTTCATGGGTGAGGATCTTCAACTTTGTGCAAAATCACCACATACAAGTAAAGGGGAGAAAAACTGCAAGTTTGTAATAGAATCTTTAATGTTAGACAAAAGAGGATCTAGCAACCTGGTTAGTATTGTGAATTCATTTTGCTCTTTAAAGGAATTCTGCCTACTTCTCACCGTTTCCCTGGATGAGCAACATAACCTTTGTGCTGAATCACCGCATTCAAGTGAAAGGGAAAAGCACTGTAGCTCTTGTAAGAGAAGGATTAATTTGACAAGCAAGACGGTCTTGCACCTTGTTAAGCATGGTGAACTGTGTTAGTTTTTGAAAGGAATGCTGCCTAACCTTCAGCCTTTTCTTGGGTGAGGAACATAAACTTTGTGCAACATCACCGCCTAAAAGTGAATGGGAGAAAAACTGCAGTTTTTTAGGAGAATCCTTTTATGTTAGAAACAAGAGGGTCTAGCAACATGGTTAGTATGGTGAATTCAGTTTGCTCTTTAAAGGAGTACTGCCTACCTCTCAGTGTTTCCTGGATGAGCAACATCACCTTTCTGCTGAATCTCCCCATTCAGGTGAAAGGGAAACGCTGCAGCTCTTATAAGAGAAGCATTCATACTAAAAGCAAGAGGGTCTTGCACCTCGTTAAGCATGGTGAACTGTGTTAGTTTTTGAAAGGAACGCATACTAACCTTCAGCCATTTCATGGGTGAGAAACATAACCTTTGTGCAAAATCACCGCATACAAGTGAAAGGGAGAAAAACTGCAGTTTTTTAAGAAAATCCTTGTATGTTAGAAACAAGAGGGTCTAGCAACATGGTTAGGATGGTGAATTCAGTTTGCTCTTTAAAGGAGTACTGCCTAGCTCTCAGGATTTCCTGGATCAGCAACATAACCTTTCTGCTGAATCTCCCCATTCAAGTGAAAGGGAGAAGCACTGCAACTCTTGCAAGAGAAGCATTAATGTTACAAGGAACAGGGCCTTGCACCTTGTTAAGCAGTTTGAACTGAGTTAGCTTTTGAAAGGAATGCTGCCCAACTGTCAGCATTTTCATGGGTGAGGATCTTCAACTTTGTGCAAAATCACCACATACAAGTAAACGGGAGAAAAACTGCAAGTTTGTAATAGAATCTTTAATGTTAGACAAAAGAGGATCAAGCAACCTGGTTAGTATTGTGAATTCATTTTGCTCTTTAAAGGAATTCTGCCTACTTCTCACCGTTTCCCTGGATGAGCAACATAACCTTTGTGCTGAATCACCGCTTTCAAGTGAAAGGGAAAAGCACTGTAGCTCTTGTAAGAGAAGGATTAATTTGACAAGCAAGATGGTCTTGCACCTTGTTAACCATGGTGAACTGTGTTAGTTTTTGAAAGGAATGCTGCCTAACCTTCAGCCTTTTCATGGGTGAGGAACATAAACTTTGTGCAACCTCACCGCATACAAGTGAATGGGAGAAAAACTGCAGTTTTTTAGGAGAATCCTTGTATGTTAGAAACAAGAGGGTCTAGCAACATAGTTAGGAAGGTGAATTCAGTTTGCTGTTTAGAGTACTTCCTAGCTCTCAGTGTTTCCTGGATCAGCAACATCACCTTTCTGCTGAATCTCCCTTTTCAGGTGAATGGGAGAAGCACCGTAGCTCTTGTAAGAGAAGCATTAATGCACCTTGTTAAGCATGGTGAACTGAGTTAGCTTTTGAAAGAAACGCTGCCCAACTGTCAGCGTTTTCATGGATGAAGATCTTCAACATTGTGCTAAATCACCGCATACAAGTAAATGGGAGAAAAACTGCAGGTTTCTAAGAGAATCTTTAATGTTAGGAAAAAGAGGGTCGAGCAACATGGTTAACATTTTGAAGTCAGTTTGCTCTTCAAGGGACTACTGCATAACTCTGAGTGTTTTCCTGGATGAGCAACATCACCTTTCTGCTGAATCACCCATTCAAGTGAAAGGGAGAAGCACTGCAGCTCTTGCAAGAGAAGCATTAATGTTACAAGCAACAGGGCCTTGCACCTTGTTAAGCATGGTGAACTGAGTTAGCTTTTGAAAGGAATGCAGCCCAACTGTCAGCATTTTCATGGGTGAGGATCTTCAACTTTGTGCAAAATCACCACCTACAGGTAAATGGGAGAAAGATTCCAGGTTTGTAAGAGAATCTTTAATGTTAGACAAAAGAGGGTCTAGCAACCTGGTTAGTATTGTGAATTCATTTTGCTCTTTAAAGGAATTCTGCCTACTTCTCACTGTTTTAATGGATGAGAAACATCACCTTTGTGCTGAATCACCGCATTCAAGTGAAAGGGAAAAGCACTGTAGCTCTTGTAAGAGAAGGATTAATTTGACAAGCAAGACGGTCTTGCACCTTGTTAAGCATGGTGAACTGTGTTAGATTTTGAAAGGAATGCTGCCTAACCTTCAGCCTTTTCATGGGTGAGGAACATAAACTTTGTGCAACATCACCGCATACAAGTGAATGGGAGAAAAACTGCAGTTTTTTAAGAGAATCGTTTTATGTTAGAAACAAGAGGGTCTAGCAACATGGTTAGTATGGTGAATTCAGTTTGCTCTTTAAAGGAGTACTGCCTAGCTCTCAGGGTTTCCTGGATCAGCAACATAACCTTTCTGCTGAATCTCCCCATTCAAGTGAAAGGGAGAAGCACTGCAGCTCTTGCAAGAGAAGCATTAATGTTACAAGCAACAGGGCCTTGCACCTTGTTAAGCATGGTGAACTAAGTTAGCTTTTGAAAGGAATGCAGCCCAACTGTCAGCATTTTCATGGGTGAGGATCTTCAACTTTGTGCAAAATCACCACCTACAGGTAAATGGGAGAAAGATTCCAGGTTTGTAAGAGAATCTTTAATGTTAGACAAAAGAGGGTCTAGCAACCTGGTTAGTATTGTGAATTCATTTTGCTCTTTAAAGGAATTCTGCCTACTTCTCACTGTTTTCCTGGATGAGAAACATCACCTTTGTGCTGAATCACCGCATTCAAGTGAAAGGGAGAAGCACTGTAGCTCTTGTAAGAGAAGGATTAATGTTACAAGCAAGAGGGTCTTGCACTTTGTTAAGCATGGTGAACTGTGTTAGTTTTTGAAAGGAACGCTGCCTAACCTTCAGCCTTTTCATGGTTGAGAAACATAACTTTTGTGGAAAATCACCGCATACAAGTGAATGGGAGAAAAACTGCAGTTTTTTAAGAGAATCTTTTTATGTTAAAAACAAGAGGATCTAGCAACATGGTTAGTATGGTGAATTCAGTTTGCTCTTTAAAGGAGTACTGCCTACCTCTCAGTGTTTCCTGGATCAGCAACATAACTTTTGCTGAATCTCCCCATTCAAGTGAAAGGGAGAAGCACTGCAACTCTTGCAAGAGAAGCATTAATGTTACAAGGAACAGGGCCTTGCACCTTGTTAAGCATTTTGAACTGAGTTAGCTTTTGAAAGGAATGCTGCCCAACTGTCAGCATTTTCATGGGTGAGGATCTTCAACTTTGTGCAAAATCACCACATACAAGTAAAGGGGAGAAAAACTGCAAGTTTGTAATAGAATCTTTAATGTTAGACAAAAGAGGATCTAGCAACCTGGTTAGTATTGTGAATTCATTTTGCTCTTTAAAGGAATTCTGCCTACTTCTCACCGTTTCCCTGGATGAGCAACATAACCTTTGTGCTGAATCACCGCATTCAAGTGAAAGGGAAAAGCACTGTAGCTCTTGTAAGAGAAGGATTAATTTGACAAGCAAGACGGTCTTGCACCTTGTTAAGCATGGTGAACTGTGTTAGTTTTTGAAAGGAATGCTGCCTAACCTTCAGCCTTTTCTTGGGTGAGGAACATAAACTTTGTGCAACATCACCGCCTAAAAGTGAATGGGAGAAAAACTGCAGTTTTTTAGGAGAATCCTTTTATGTTAGAAACAAGAGGGTCTTGCACTTTGTTAAGCATGGTGAACTGTGTTAGTTTTTGAAAGGAACGCTGCCTAACCTTCAGCCTTTTCATGGTTGAGAAACATAACTTTTGTGGAAAATCACCGCATACAAGTGAATGGGAGAAAAACTGCAGTTTTTTAAGAGAATCGTTTTATGTTAGAAACAAGAGGGTCTAGCAGCATGGTTAGTATGGTGAATTCAGTTTGCTCTTTAAAGGAGTACTGCCTACCTCTCAGTGTTTCCTGGATCAGCAACATCACCTTTCTGCTGAATCTCCCCATTCAAGTGAAAGGGAAACACTGCAGCTCTTATAAGAGAAGCATTAATACTAAAAGCAAGAGGGTCTTGCACCTCGTTAAGCATGGTGAACTGTGTTAGTTTTTGAAAGGAACGCAGCCTAACCTTCAGCCTTTTCATATGTGAGGAACATAAACATTGTTCAACATCACCGCATACAAGTGAATGGGAGAAAAACTGCAGTTTTTTAAGAGAATCCTTGTATGTTAGAAAGAGGAGGGTCTAGCAACATGGTTAGTATGGTGAATTCAGTTTGCTCTTTAAAGGAGTAGTGCCTAGCTCTCAGGGTTTCCTGGATCAACAACATAACCTTTCTGCTGAATCTCCCCATTCAAGTGAAAGGGAGAAGCACTGCAACTCTTGCAAGAGAAACATTAATGTTACAAGGAACAGGGCCTTGCACCTTCTTAAGCATTTTGAACTGAGTTAGCTTTTGAAAGGAATGCTGCCCAACTGTCAGCATTTTCATGGGTGAGGATCTTCAACTTTGTGCAAAATCACCACATACAAGTAAATGGGGCAATAACTGCAAATTTGTAATAGAGTCTTTAATTGTAGACAAAAGAGGGTCTAGCAACCTGGTTCGTATTGTGAATTCATTTTGCTCTTTAAAGGAATTCTGCCTACTTCTCACTGTTTTCCTGGAAGAGAAACATCACCTTTGTGCTGAATCACCGCATTCAAGTGAAAGGGAGAAGCACTGTAGCTCTTGTAAGAGAAGGATTAATTTTACAAGCAAGAGGGTCGTGCACTTTGTTAAGCATGGTGAACTGTGTTAGTTTTTGAAAGGAACGCTGCCTAACCTTCAGCCTTTTCATGGTTGAGAAACATAACCTTTGTGCAAAATCACCGCATACAAGTGAAAGGGAGAAAAAGTGCAGTTTTTTAAGAAAATCCTTGTATGTTAGAAACAAGAGGGTCTAGCAACATGGTTAGTATGGTGAATTCAGTTTCCTCTTTAAAGGAATACTGCCTAGCCCTCAGTGTTTCCTGGATCAGCAACATCACCTTTCTGCTGAATCTCCCTTTTCAGGTGAATGGGAGAAGCACCGTAGCTCTTGTAAGAGAAGCATTAATGCACCTTGTTAAGCATGGTGAACTGAGTTAGCTTTTGAAAGAAACGCTGCCCAACTGTCAGCGTTTTCATGGATGAAGATCTTCAACATTGTGCTAAATCACCGCATACAAGTAAATGGGAGAAAAACTGCAGGTTTCTAAGAGAATCTTTAATGTTAGGAAAAAGAGGGTCGAGCAACAGGGTTAACATTTTGAAGTCAGTTTCCTCTTCAAGGGACTACTGCATAACTCTGAGTGTTTTCCTGGATGAGCAACATCACCTTTCTGCTGAATCACCCCATTCAAGTGAAAGGGAGAAGCACTGCAGCTCTTGCAAGAGAAGCATTAATGTTACAAGCAACAGGGCCTTGCACCTTGTTAAGCATGGTGAACTGAGTTAGCTTTTGAAAGGAATGCAGCCCAACTGTCAGCATTTTCATGGGTGAGGATCTTCAACTTTGTGCAAAATCACCACCTACAGGTAAATGGGAGAAAGATTCCAGGTTTGTAAGAGAATCTTTAATGTTAGACAAAAGAGGGTCTAGCAACCTGGTTAGTATTGTGAATTCATTTTGCTCTTTAAAGGAATTCTGCCTACTTCTCACTGTTTTCCTGGATGAGAAACATCACCTTTGTGCTGAATCACCGCATTCAAGTGAAAGGGAGAAGCACTGTAGCTCTTGTAAGAGAAGGATTAATGTTACAAGCAAGAGGGTCTTGCACTTTGTTAAGCATGGTGAACTGTGTTAGTTTTTGAAAGGAACGCTGCCTAACCTTCAGCCTTTTCATGGTTGAGAAACATAACCTTTGTGGAAAATCACCGCATACAAGTGAATGGGAGAAAAACTGCAGTTTTTTAAGAGAATCTTTTTATGTTAAAAACAAGAGGGTCTAGCAACATGGTTAGTATGGTGAATTCAGTTTGCTCTTTAAAGGAGTACTGCCTACCTCTCAGTGTTTCCTGGATCAGCAACATAACTTTTGCTGAATCTCCCCATTCAAGTGAAAGGGAGAAGCACTGCAACTCTTGCAAGAGAAGCATTAATGTTACAAGGAACAGGGCCTTGCACCTTGTTAAGCATTTTGAACTGAGTTAGCTTTTGAAAGGAATGCTGCCCAACTGTCAGCATTTTCATGGGTGAGGATCTTCAACTTTGTGCAAAATCACCACATACAAGTAAAGGGGAGAAAAACTGCAAGTTTGTAATAGAATCTTTAATGTTAGACAAAAGAGGATCTAGCAACCTGGTTAGTATTGTGAATTCATTTTGCTCTTTAAAGGAATTCTGCCTACTTCTCACCGTTTCCCTGGATGAGCAACATAACCTTTGTGCTGAATCACCGCATTCAAGTGAAAGGGAAAAGCACTGTAGCTCTTGTAAGAGAAGGATTAATTTGACAAGCAAGACGGTCTTGCACCTTGTTAAGCATGGTGAACTGTGTTAGTTTTTGAAAGGAATGCTGCCTAACCTTCAGCCTTTTCTTGGGTGAGGAACATAAACTTTGTGCAACATCACCGCCTAAAAGTGAATGGGAGAAAAACTGCAGTTTTTTAGGAGAATCCTTTTATGTTAGAAACAAGAGGGTCTAGCAACATGGTTAGTATGGTGAATTCAGTTTGCTCTTTAAAGGAGTACTGCCTACCTCTCAGTGTTTCCTGGATGAGCAACATCACCTTTCTGCTGAATCTCCCCATTCAGGTGAAAGGGAAACGCTGCAGCTCTTATAAGAGAAGCATTCATACTAAAAGCAAGAGGGTCTTGCACCTCGTTAATCATGGTGAACTGTGTTAGTTTTTGAAAGGAACGCATACTAACCTTCAGCCATTTCATGGGTGAGAAACATAACCTTTGTGCAAAATCACCGCATACAAGTGAAAGGGAGAAAAACTGCAGTTTTTTAAGAAAATCCTTGTATGTTAGAAACAAGAGGGTCTAGCAACATGGTTAGGATGGTGAATTCAGTTTGCTCTTTAAAGGAGTACTGCCTAGCTCTCAGGGTTTCCTGGATCAGCAACATAACCTTTCTGCTGAATCTCCCCATTCAAGTGAAAGGGAGAAGCACTGCAACTCTTGCAAGAGAAGCATTAATGTTACAAGGAACAGGGCCTTGCACCTTGTTAAGCAGTTTGAACTGAGTTAGCTTTTGAAAGGAATGCTGCCCAACTGTCAGCATTTTCATGGGTGAGGATCTTCAACTTTGTGCAAAATCACCACATACAAGTAAACGGGAGAAAAACTGCAAGTTTGTAATAGAATCTTTAATGTTAGACAAAAGAGGATCAAGCAACCTGGTTAGTATTGTGAATTCATTTTGCTCTTTAAAGGAATTCTGCCTACTTCTCACCGTTTCCCTGGATGAGCAACATAACCTTTGTGCTGAATCACCGCTTTCAAGTGAAAGGGAAAAGCACTGTAGCTCTTGTAAGAGAAGGATTAATTTGACAAGCAAGACGGTCTTGCACCTTGTTAACCATGGTGAACTGTGTTAGTTTTTGAAAGGAATGCTGCCTAACCTTCAGCCTTTTCATGGGTGAGGAACATAAACTTTGTGCAACCTCACCGCATACAAGTGAATGGGAGAAAAACTGCAGTTTTTTAGGAGAATCCTTGTATGTTAGAAACAAGAGGGTCTAGCAACATAGTTAGGAAGGTGAATTCAGTTTGCTGTTTAGAGTACTTCCTAGCTCTCAGTGTTTCCTGGATCAGCAACATCACCTTTCTGCTGAATCTCCCTTTTCAGGTGAATGGGAGAAGCACCGTAGCTCTTGTAAGAGAAGCATTAATGCACCTTGTTAAGCATGGTGAACTGAGTTAGCTTTTGAAAGAAACGCTGCCCAACTGTCAGCGTTTTCATGGATGAAGATCTTCAACATTGTGCTAAATCACCGCATACAAGTAAATGGGAGAAAAACTGCAGGTTTCTAAGAGAATCTTTAATGTTAGGAAAAAGAGGGTCGAGCAACATGGTTAACATTTTGAAGTCAGTTTGCTCTTCAAGGGACTACTGCATAACTCTGAGTGTTTTCCTGGATGAGCAACATCACCTTTCTGCTGAATCACCCCATTCAAGTGAAAGGGAGAAGCACTGCAGCTCTTGCAAGAGAAGCATTAATGTTACAAGCAACAGGGCCTTGCACCTTGTTAAGCATGGTGAACTGAGTTAGCTTTTGAAAGGAATGCAGCCCAACTGTCAGCATTTTCATGGGTGAGGATCTTCAACTTTGTGCAAAATCACCACCTACAGGTAAATGGGAGAAAGATTCCAGGTTTGTAAGAGAATCTTTAATGTTAGACAAAAGAGGGTCTAGCAACCTGGTTAGTATTGTGAATTCATTTTGCTCTTTAAAGGAATTCTGCCTACTTCTCACTGTTTTCCTGGATGAGAAACATCACCTTTGTGCTGAATCACCGCATTCAAGTGAAAGGGAGAAGCACTGTAGCTCTTGTAAGAGAAGGATTAATGTTACAAGCAAGAGGGTCTTGCACTTTGTTAAGCATGGTGAACTGTGTTAGTTTTTGAAAGGAACGCTGCCTAACCTTCAGCCTTTTCATGGTTGAGAAACATAACTTTTGTGGAAAATCACCGCATACAAGTGAATGGGAGAAAAACTGCAGTTTTTTAAGAGAATCTTTTTATGTTAAAAACAAGAGGATCTAGCAACATGGTTAGTATGGTGAATTCAGTTTGCTCTTTAAAGGAGTACTGCCTACCTCTCAGTGTTTCCTGGATCAGCAACATAACTTTTGCTGAATCTCCCCATTCAAGTGAAAGGGAGAAGCACTGCAACTCTTGCAAGAGAAGCATTAATGTTACAAGGAACAGGGCCTTGCACCTTGTTAAGCATTTTGAACTGAGTTAGCTTTTGAAAGGAATGCTGCCCAACTGTCAGCATTTTCATGGGTGAGGATCTTCAACTTTGTGCAAAATCACCACATACAAGTAAAGGGGAGAAAAACTGCAAGTTTGTAATAGAATCTTTAATGTTAGACAAAAGAGGATCTAGCAACCTGGTTAGTATTGTGAATTCATTTTGCTCTTTAAAGGAATTCTGCCTACTTCTCACCGTTTCCCTGGATGAGCAACATAACCTTTGTGCTGAATCACCGCATTCAAGTGAAAGGGAAAAGCACTGTAGCTCTTGTAAGAGAAGGATTAATTTGACAAGCAAGACGGTCTTGCACCTTGTTAAGCATGGTGAACTGTGTTAGTTTTTGAAAGGAATGCTGCCTAACCTTCAGCCTTTTCTTGGGTGAGGAACATAAACTTTGTGCAACATCACCGCCTAAAAGTGAATGGGAGAAAAACTGCAGTTTTTTAGGAGAATCCTTTTATGTTAGAAACAAGAGGGTCTAGCAACATGGTTAGTATGGTGAATTCAGTTTGCTCTTTAAAGGAGTATTGCCTACCTCTCAGTGTTTCCTGGATCAGCAACATCAACTTTCTGCTGAATCTCCCCAGTCAAGTGAAAGGGAAACGCTGCAGCTCTTATAAGAGAAGCATTCATACTAAAAGCAAGAGGGTCTTGCACCTCGTTAAGCATGGTGAACTGTGTTAGTTTTTGAAAGGAACGCATACTAACCTTCAGCCATTTCATGGGTGAGAAACATAACCTTTGTGCAAAATCACCGCATACAAGTGAAAGGGAGAAAAACTGCAGTTTTTTAAGAAAATCCTTGTATGTTAGAAACAAGAGGGTCTAGCAACATGGTTAGGATGGTGAATTCAGTTTGCTCTTTAAAGGAGTACTGCCTAGCTCTCAGGGTTTCCTGGATCAGCAACATAACCTTTCTGCTGAATCTCCCCATTCAAGTGAAAGGGAGAAGCACTGCAACTCTTGCAAGAGAAGCATTAATGTTACAAGGAACAGGGCCTTGCAACTTGTTAAGCAGTTTGAACTGAGTTAGCTTTTGAAAGGAATGCTGCCCAACTGTCAGCATTTTCATGGGTGAGGATCTTCAACTTTGTGCAAAATCACCACATACAAGTAAACGGGAGAAAAACTGCAAGTTTGTAATAGAATCTTTAATGTTAGACAAAAGAGGATCAAGCAACCTGGTTAGTATTGTGAATTCATTTTGCTCTTTAAAGGAATTCTGCCTACTTCTCACCGTTTCCCTGGATGAGCAACATAACCTTTGTGCTGAATCACCGCTTTCAAGTGAAAGGGAAAAGCACTGTAGCTCTTGTAAGAGAAGGATTAATTTGACAAGCAAGACGGTCTTGCACCTTGTTAAGCATGGTGAACTGTGTTAGTTTTTGAAAGGAATGCTGCCTAACCTTCAGCCTTTTCATGGGTGAGGAACATAAACTTTGTGCAAGCTCACTGCATACAAGTGAATGGGAGAAAAACTGCAGTTTTTTAGGAGAATCCTTGTATGTTAGAAACAAGAGGGTCTAGCAACATAGTTAGGATGGTGAATTCAGTTTGCTGTTTAGAGTACTTCCTAGCTCTCAGTGTTTCCTGGATCAGCAACATCACCTTTCTGCTGAATCTCCCTTTTCAGGTGAATGGGAGAAGCACCGTAGCTCTTGTAAGAGAAGCATTAATGCACCTTGTTAAGCATGGTGAACTGAGTTAGCTTTTGAAAGAAACGCTGCCCAACTGTCAGCGTTTTCATGGATGAAGATCTTCAACATTGTGCTAAATCACCGCATACAAGTAAATGGGAGAAAAACTGCAGGTTTCTAAGAGAATCTTTAATGTTAGGAAAAAGAGGGTCGAGCAACATGGTTAACATTTTGAAGTCAGTTTGCTCTTCAAGGGACTACTGCATAACTCTGAGTGTTTTCCTGGATGAGCAACATCACCTTTCTGCTGAATCACCCCATTCAAGTGAAAGGGAGAAGCACTGCAGCTCTTGCAAGAGAAGCATTAATGTTACAAGCAACAGGGCCTTGCACCTTGTTAAGCATGGTGAACTGAGTTAGCTTTTGAAAGGAATGCAGCCCAACTGTCAGCATTTTCATGGGTGAGGATCTTCAACTTTGTGCAAAATCACCACCTACAGGTAAATGGGAGAAAGATTCCAGGTTTGTAAGAGAATCTTTAATGTTAGACAAAAGAGGGTCTAGCAACCTGGTTAGTATTGTGAATTCATTTTGCTCTTTAAAGGAATTCTGTCTACTTCTCACCGTTTCCCTGGATGAGCAACATAACCTTTGTGCTGAATCACCGCATTCAAGTGAAAGGGAGAAGCACTGTAGCTCTTGTAAGAGAAGGATTAATGTTACAAGCAAGAGGGTCTTGCACTTTGTTAAGCATCGTGAACTGTGTTAGTTTTTGAAAGGAACGCTGCCTAACCTTCAGCCTTTTCATGGTTGAGAAACATAACTTTTGTGGAAAATCACCGCATACAAGTGAATGGGAGAAAAACTGCAGTTTTTTAAGAGAATCGTTTTATGTTAGAAACAAGAGGGTCTAGCAACATGGTTAGTATGGTGAATTCAGTTTGCTCTTTAAAGGAGTACTGCCTACCTCTCAGGGTTTCCTGGATCAGCAACATCACCTTTCTGCTGAATCTCCCCATTCAAGTGAAAGGGAAACGCTGCAGCTCTTATAAGAGAAGCATTCATACTAAAAGCAAGAGGGTCTTGCACCTCGTTAAGCATGGTGAACTGTGTTAGTTTTTGAAAGGAACGCATACTAACCTTCAGCCATTTCATGGGTGAGAAACATAACCTTTGTGCAAAATCACCGCATACAAGTGAAAGGGAGAAAAACTGCAGTTTTTTAAGAAAATCCTTGTATGTTAGAAACAAGAGGGTCTAGCAACATGGTTAGTATGGTGAATTCAGTTTGTTCTTTAGAGGAGTACTGCCTAGCTCTCAGGGTTTCCTGGATCAGCAACATAACCTTTCTGCTGAATCTCCCCATTCAAGTGAAAGGGAGAAGCACTGCAACTCTTGCAAGAGAAGCATTAATGTTACAAGGAACAGGGCCTTGCACCTTGTTAAGCAGTTTGAACTGAGTTAGCTTTTGAAAGGAATGCTGCCCAACTGTCAGCATTTTCATGGGTGAGGATCTTCAACTTTGTGCAAAATCACCACATACAAGTAAACCGGAGAAAAACTGCAAGTTTGTAATAGAATCTTTAATGTTAGACAAAAGAGAATCTAGCAACCTGGTTAGTATTGGGAATTCATTTTGCTCTTTAAAGGAATTCTGCCTACTTCTCACCGTTTCCCTGGATGAGCAACATAACCTTTGTGCTGAATCACCGATTTCAAGTGAAAGGGAAAAGCACTGTAGCTCTTGTAAGAGAAGGATTAATTTGACAAGCAAGACGGTCTTGCACCTTGTTAAGCACGGTGAACTGTGTTAGATTTTGAAAGGAATGCTGCCTAACCTTCAGCCTTTTCATGGGTGAGGAACATAAACTTTGTGCAACATCACCGCATACAAGTGAATGGGAGAAAAACTGCAGTTTTTTAAGAGAATCGTTTTATGTTAGAAACAAGAGGGTCTAGCCACATGGTTAGGATGGTGAATTCAGTTTGCTCTTTAAAGGGGTACTGCCTAGCTCTCAGTGTTTCCTGGATCAGCAACATCAACTTTCTGCTGAATCTCCCCTTTCAAGTGAATGGGAGAAGCACTGCAGCTCATGTAAGAGAAGCATTACTGTTTCAAGTAAGAGGGCCTTGCACCTTGTTAAGCATGGTGAACTGAGTTAGCTTTTGAAAGGAATGCTGCCCAACTGTCAGCATTTTCATGGGTGAGGATCTTCAACTTTGTGCAAAATCACCACATACAAGTAAAGGGGAGAAAAACTGCAAGTTTGTAATAGAATCTTTAATGTTACACAAAAGAGGATCTAGCAACCTGGTTAGTATTGTGAATTCATTTTGCTCTTTAAAGGAATTCTGCCTACTTCTCACCGTTTCCCTGGATGAGCAACATAACCTTTGTGCTGAATCACCGCATTCAAGTGAAAGGGAAAAGCACTGTAGCTCTTGTAAGAGAAGGATTAATTTGACAAGCAAGACGGTCTTGCACCTTGTTAAGCATGGTGAACTGTGTTAGTTTTTGAAAGGAATGCTGCCTAACCTTCATCCTTTTCATGGGTGAGGAACATAAACTTTGTGCAACATCACCGCCTAAAAGTGAATGGGAGAAAAACTGCAGTTTTTTAGGAGAATCCTTGTATGTTAGAAACAAGAGGGTCTAGCAACATGGTTAGTATGGTGAATTCAGTTTGCTGTTTAGAGTACTTCCTAGCTCTCAGTGTTTCCTGGATCAGCAACATCACCTTTCTGCTGAATCTCCCTTTTCAGGTGAATGGGAGAAGCACCGTAGCTCTTGTAAGAGAAGCATTAATGCACCTTGTTAAGCATGGTGAACTGAGTTAGCTTTTGAAAGAAACGCTGCCCAACTGTCAGCGTTTTCATGGATGAAGATCTTCAACATTGTGCTAAATCACCGGATACAAGTAAATGGGAGAAAAACTGCAGGTTTCTAAGAGAATCTTTAATGTTAGGAAAAAGAGGTTCGAGCAACATGGTTAACATTTTGAAGTCAGTTTGCTCTTCAAGGGACTACTGCATAACTCTGAGTGTTTTCCTGGATGAGCAACATCACCTTTCTGCTGAATCACCCCATTCAAGTGAAAGGGAGAAGCACTGCAGCTCTTGCAAGAGAAGCATTAATGTTACAAGCAACAGGGCCTTGCACCTTGTTAAGCATGGTGAACTGAGTTAGCTTTTGAAAGGAATGCAGCCCAACTGTCAGCATTTTCATGGGTGAGGATCTTCAACTTTGTGCAAAATCACCACCTACAGGTAAATGGGAGAAAGATTCCAGGTTTGTAAGAGAATCTTTAATGTTAGACAAAAGAGGGTCTAGCAACCTGGTTAGTATTGTGAATTCATTTTGCTCTTTAAAGGAATTCTGCCTACTTCTCACTGTTTTCCTGGATGAGAAACATCACCTTTGTGCTGAATCACCGCATTCAAGTGAAAGGGAGAAGCACTGTAGCTCTTGTAAGAGAAGGATTAATGTTACAAGCAAGAGGGTCTTGCACTTTGTTAAGCATGGTGAACTGTGTTAGTTTTTGAAAGGAACGCTGCCTAACCTTCAGCCTTTTCATGGTTGAGAAACATAACTTTTGTGGAAAATCACCGCATACAAGTGAATGGGAGAAAAACTGCAGTTTTTTAAGAGAATCGTTTTATGTTAGAAACAAGAGGGTCTAGCAGCATGGTTAGTATGGTGAATTCAGTTTGCTCTTTAAAGGAGTACTGCCTACCTCTCAGTGTTTCCTGGATCAGCAACATCACCTTTCTGCTGAATCTCCCCATTCAAGTGAAAGGGAAACGCTGCAGCTCTTATAAGAGAAGCATTCATACTAAAAGCAAGAGGGTCTTGCACCTCGTTAAGCATGGTGAACTGTGTTAGTTTTTGAAAGGAACGCATACTAACCTTCAGCCATTTCATGGGTGAGAAACATAACCTTTGTGCAAAATCACTGCATACAAGTGAAAGGGAGAAAAACTGCAGTTTTTTAAGAAAATCCTTGTATGTTAGAAACAAGAGGGTCTAGCAACATGGTTAGGATGGTGAATTCAGTTTGCTCTTGAAAGGAGTACTGCCTAGCTCTCAGGGTTTCCTGGATCAGCAACATAACCTTTCTGCTGAATCTCCCCATTCAAGTGAAAGGGAGAAGCCCTGCAACTCTTGCAAGAGAAGCATTAATGTTACAAGGAACAGGGCCTTGCACCTTGTTAAGCAGTTTGAACTGAGTTAGCTTTTGAAAGGAATGCTGCCCAACTGTCAGCATTTTCATGGGTGAGGATCTTCAACTTTGTGCAAAATCACCACATACAAGTAAACGGGAGAAAAACTGCAAGTTTGTAATAGAATCTTTAATGTTAGACAAAAGAGGATCAAGCAACCTGGTTAGTATTGTGAATTCATTTTGCTCTTTAAAGGAATTCTGCCTACATCTCACCGTTTCCCTGGATGAGCAACATAACCTTTGTGCTGAATCACCGCTTTCAAGTGAAAGGGAAAAGCACTGTAGCTCTTGTAAGAGAAGGATTAATTTGACAAGCAAGACGGTCTTGCACCTTGTTAACCATGGTGAACTGTGTTAGTTTTTGAAAGGAATGCTGCCTAACCTTCAGCCTTTTCATGGGTGAGGAACATAAACTTTGTGCAACCTCACCGCATACAAGTGAATGGGAGAAAAACTGCAGTTTTTTAGGAGAATCCTTGTATGTTAGAAACAAGAGGGTCTAGCAACATAGTTAGGATGGTGAATTCAGTTTGCTGTTTAGAGTACTTCCTAGCTCAGTGTTTCCTGGATCAGCAACATCACCTTTCTGCTGAATCTCCCTTTTCAGGTGAATGGGAGAAGCACCGTAGCTCTTGTAAGAGAAGCATTAATGCACCTTGTTAAGCATGGTGAACTGAGTTAGCTTTTGAAAGAAACGCTGCCCAACTGTCAGCGTTTTCATGGATGAAGATCTTCAACATTGTGCTAAATCACCGCATACAAGTAAATGGGAGAAAAACTGCAGGTTTCTAAGAGAATCTTTAATGTTAGGAAAAAGAGGGTCGAGCAACATGGTTAACATTTTGAAGTCAGTTTGCTCTTCAAGGGACTACTGCATAACTCTGAGTGTTTTCCTGGATGAGCAACATCACCTTTCTGCTGAATCACCCCATTCAAGTGAAAGGGAGAAGCACTGCAGCTCTTGCAAGAGAAGCATTAATGTTACAAGCAACAGGGCCTTGCACCTTGTTAAGCATGGTGAACTGAGTTAGCTTTTGAAAGGAATGCAGCCCAACTGTCAGCATTTTCATGGGTGAGGATCTTCAACTTTGTGCAAAATCACCACCTACAGGTAAATGGGAGAAAGATTCCAGGTTTGTAAGAGAATCTTTAATGTTAGACAAAAGAGGGTCTAGCAACCTGGTTAGTATTGTGAATTCATTTTGCTCTTTAAAGGAATTCTGCCTACTTCTCACTGTTTTAATGGATGAGAAACATCACCTTTGTGCTGAATCACCGCATTCAAGTGAAAGGGAAAAGCACTGTAGCTCTTGTAAGAGAAGGATTAATTTGACAAGCAAGACGGTCTTGCACCTTGTTAAGCATGGTGAACTGTGTTAGATTTTGAAAGGAATGCTGCCTAACCTTCAGCCTTTTCATGGGTGAGGAACATAAACTTTGTGCAACATCACCGCATACAAGTGAATGGGAGAAAAACTGCAGTTTTTTAAGAGAATCGTTTTATGTTAGAAACAAGAGGGTCTAGCAACATGGTTAGTATGGTGAATTCAGTTTGCTCTTTAAAGGAGTACTGCCTAGCTCTCAGGGTTTCCTGGATCAGCAACATAACCTTTCTGCTGAATCTCCCCATTCAAGTGAAAGGGAGAAGCACTGCAGCTCTTGCAAGAGAAGCATTAATGTTACAAGCAACAGGGCCTTGCACCTTGTTAAGCATGGTGAACTGAGTTAGCTTTTGAAAGGAATGCAGCCCAACTGTCAGCATTTTCATGGGTGAGGATCTTCAACTTTGTGCAAAATCACCACCTACAGGTAAATGGGAGAAAGATTCCAGGTTTGTAAGAGTATCTTTAATGTTAGACCAAAGAGGGTCTAGCAACCTGGTTAGTATTGTGAATTCATTTTGCTCTTTAAAGGAATTCTGCCTACTTCTCACTGTTTTCCTGGATGAGAAACATCACCTTTGTGCTGAATCACCGCATTCAAGTGAAAGGGAGAAGCACTGTAGCTCTTGTAAGAGAAGGATTAATGTTACAAGCAAGAGGGTCTTGCACTTTGTTAAGCATGGTGAACTGTGTTAGTTTTTGAAAGGAACGCTGCCTAACCTTCAGCCTTTTCATGGTTGAGAAACATAACCTTTGTGGAAAATCACCGCATACAAGTGAATGGGAGAAAAACTGCAGTTTTTTAAGAGAATCTTTTTATGTTAAAAACAAGAGGGTCTAGCAACATGGTTAGTATGGTGAATTCAGTTTGCTCTTTAAAGGAGTACTGCCTACCTCTCAGTGTTTCCTGGATCAGCAACATAACTTTTGCTGAATCTCCCCATTCAAGTGAAAGGGAGAAGCACTGCAACTCTTGCAAGAGAAGCATTAATGTTACAAGGAACAGGGCCTTGCACCTTGTTAAGCATTTTGAACTGAGTTAGCTTTTGAAAGGAATGCTGCCCAACTGTCAGCATTTTCATGGGTGAGGATCTTCAACTTTGTGCAAAATCACCACATACAAGTAAAGGGGAGAAAAACTGCAAGTTTGTAATAGAATCTTTAATGTTAGACAAAAGAGGATCTAGCAACCTGGTTAGTATTGTGAATTCATTTTGCTCTTTAAAGGAATTCTGCCTACTTCTCACCGTTTCCCTGGATGAGCAACATAACCTTTGTGCTGAATCACCGCATTCAAGTGAAAGGGAAAAGCAGTGTAGCTCTTGTAAGAGAAGGATTAATTTGACAAGCAAGACGGTATTGCACCTTGTTAAGCATGGTGAACTGTGTTAGTTTTTGAAAGGAATGCTGCCTAACCTTCAGCCTTTTCTTGGGTGAGGAACATAAACTTTGTGCAACATCACCGCCTAAAAGTGAATGGGAGAAAAACTGCAGTTTTTTAGGAGAATCCTTTTATGTTAGAAACAAGTGGGTCTAGCAACATGGTTAGTATGGTGAATTCAGTTTGCTCTTTAAAGGAGTACTGCCTACCTCTCAGTGTTTCCTGGATCAGCAACATCAACTTTCTGCTGAATCTCCCCATTCAAGTGAAAGGGAAACGCTGCAGCTCTTATAAGAGAAGCATTCATACTAAAAGCAAGAGGGTCTTGCACCTCGTTAAGCATGGTGAACTGTATTAGTTTTTGAAAGGAACGCATACTAACCTTCAGCCATTTCATGGGTGAGAAACATAACCTTTGTGCAAAATCACCGCATACAAGTGAAAGGGAGAAAAACTGCAGTTTTTTAAGAAAATCCTTGTATGTTAGAAACAAGAGGGTCTAGCAACATGGTTAGGATGGTGAATTCAGTTTGCTCTTTAAAGGAGTACTGCCTAGCTCTCAGTGTTTCCTGGATCAGCAACATCACCTTTGTGCTGAATCTCCCTTTCCATGTGAATGGGAGAAGCACCGTAGCTCTTGTAAGAGAAGCATTAATGCACCTTGTTAAGCATGGTGAACTGAGTTAGCTTTTGAAAGAAACGCTGCCCAACTGTCAGCGTTTTCATGGATGAAGATCTTCAACATTGTGCTAAATCACCGCATACAAGTAAATGGGAGAAAAACTGCAGGTTTCTAAGAGAATCTTTAATGTTAGGAAAAAGAGGGTCGAGCAACATGGTTAACATTTTGAAGTCAGTTTGCTCTTCAAGGGACTACTGCATAACTCTGAGTGTTTTCCTGGATGAGCAACATCACCTTTCTGCTGAATCACCCATTCAAGTGAAAGGGAGAAGCACTGCAGCTCTTGCAAGAGAAGCATTAATGTTACAAGCAACAGGGCCTTGCACCTTGTTAAGCATGGTGAACTGAGTTAGCTTTTGAAAGGAATGCAGCCCAACTGTCAGCATTTTCATGGGTGAGGATCTTCAACTTTGTGCAAAATCACCACCTACAGGTAAATGGGAGAAAGATTCCAGGTTTGTAAGAGAATCTTTAATGTTAGACAAAAGAGGGTCTAGCAACCTGGTTAGTATTGTGAATTCATTTTGCTCTTTAAAGGAATTCTGCCTACTTCTCACTGTTTTAATGGATGAGAAACATCACCTTTGTGCTGAATCACCGCATTCAAGTGAAAGGGAGAAGCACTGTAGCTCTTGTAAGAGAAGGATTAATGTTACAAGCAAGAGGGTCTTGCACTTTGTTAAGCATCGTGAACTGTGTTAGTTTTTGAAAGGAACGCTGCCTAACCTTCAGCCTTTTCATGGTTGAGAAACATAACTTTTTTGGAAAATCACCGCATACAAGTGAATGGGAGAAAAACTGCAGTTTTTTAAGAGAATCGTTTTATGTTAGAAACAAGAGGGTCTAGCAACATGGTTAGTATGGTGAATTCAGTTTGCTCTTTAAAGGAGTACTGCCTACCTCTCAGTGTTTCCTGGATCAGCAACATCACCTTTCTGCTGAATCTCCCCATTCAAGTGAAAGGGAAACGCTGCAGCTCTTATAAGAGAAGCATTCATACTAAAAGCAAGAGGGTCTTGCACCTAGTTAAGCATGTTGAACTGTGTTAGTTTTTGAAAGGAACGCATACTAACCTTCAGCCATTTCATGGGTGAGAAACATAACCTTTGTGCAAAATCACCGCATACAAGTGAAAGGGAGAAAAACTGCAGTTTTTTAAGAAAATCCTTGTATGTTAGAAACAAGAGGGTCTAGCAACATGGTTAGTATGGTGAATTCAGTTTGCTCTTTAAAGGAGTACTGCCTAGCTCTCAGGGTTTCCTGGATCAGCAACATAACCTTTCTGCTGAATCTCCCCATTCAAGTGAAAGGGAGAAGCACTGCAACTCTTGCAAGAGAAGCATTAATGTTACAAGTAACAGGGCCTTGCACCTTGTTAAGCAGTTTGAACTGAGTTAGCTTTTGAAAGGAATGCTGCCCAACTGTCAGCATTTTCATGGGTGAGGATCTTCAACTTTGTGCAAAATCACCACATACAAGTAAACGGGAGAAAAACTGCAAGTTTGTAATAGAATCTTTAATGTTAGACAAAAGAGAATCTAGCAACCTGGTTAGTATTGGGAATTCATTTTGCTCTTTAAAGGAATTCTGCCTACTTCTCACCGTTTCCCTGGATGAGCAACATAACCTTTGTGCTGAATCACCGCTTTCAAGTGAAAGGGAAAAGCACTGTAGCTCTTGTAAGAGAAGGATTAATTTGACAAGCAAGACGGTCTTGCACCTTGTTAAGCATGGTGAACTGTGTTAGATTTTGAAAGGAATGCTGCCTAACCTTCAGCCTTTTCATGGGTGAGGAACATAAACTTTGTGCAACATCACCGCATACAAGTGAATGGGAGAAAAACTGCAGTTTTTTAAGAGAATCGTTTTATGTTAGAAACAAGAGGGTCTAGCAACATGGTTAGGATGGTGAATTCAGTTTGCTCTTTAAAGGGGTACTGCCTAGCTCTCAGTGTTTCCTGGATCAGCAACATCACCTTTCTGCTGAATCTCCCCTTTCAAGTGAATGGGAGAAGCACTGCAGATCATGTAAGAGAAGCATTACTGTTTCAAGTAAGAGGGCCTTGCACCTTGTTAAGCATGGTGAACTGAGTTAGCTTTTGAAAGGAATGCTGCCCAACTGTCAGCATTTTCATGGGTGAGGATCTTCAACTTTGTGCAAAATCACCACATACAAGTAAACGGGAGAAAAACTGCAAGTTTGTAATAGAATCTTTAATGTTACACAAAAGAGGATCTAGCAACCTGGTTAGTATTGTGAATTCATTTTGCTCTTTAAAGGAATTCTGCCTACTTCTCACCGTTTCCCTGGATGAGCAACATAACCTTTGTGCTGAATCACCGCTTTCAAGTGAAAGGGAAAAGCCCTGTAGCTCTTGTAAGAGAAGGATTAATTTGACAAGCAAGACGGTCTTGCACCTTGTTAAGCATGGTGAACTGTGTTAGTTTTTGAAAGGAATGCTGCCTAACCTTCATCCTTTTCATGGGTGAGGAACATAAACTTTGTGCAACATCACCGCCTAAAAGTGAATGGGAGAAAAACTGCAGTTTTTTAGGAGAATCCTTTTATGTTAGAAACAAGAGGGTCTAGCAACATGGTTAGTATGGTGAATTCAGTTTGCTGTTTAGAGTACTTCCTAGCTCTCAGTGTTTCCTGGATCAGCAACATCACCTTTCTGCTGAATCTCCCTTTTCAGGTGAATGGGAGAAGCACCGTAGCTCTTGTAAGAGAAGCATTAATGCACCTTGTTAAGCATGGTGAACTGAGTTAGCTTTTGAAAGAAACGCTGCCCAACTGTCAGCGTTTTCATGGATGAAGATCTTCAACATTGTGCTAAATCACCGCATACAAGTAAAAGGGAGAAAAACTGCAGGTTTCTAAGAGAATCTTTAATGTTAGGAAAAAGAGGGTCGAGCAACATGGTTAACATTTTGAAGTCAGTTTGCTCTTCAAGGGACTACTGCATAACTCTGAGTGTTTTCCTGGATGAGCAACATCACCTTTCTGCTGAATCACCCCATTCAAGTGAAAGGGAGAAGCACTGCAGCTCTTGCAAGAGAAGCATTAATGTTACAAGCAACAGGGCCTTGCACCTTGTTAAGCATGGTGAACTGAGTTAGCTTTTGAAAGGAATGCAGCCCAACTGTCAGCATTTTCATGGGTGAGGATCTTCAACTTTGTGCAAAATCACCACCTACAGGTAAATGGGAGAAAGATTCCAGGTTTGTAAGAGAATCTTTAATGTTAGACAAAAGAGGGTCTAGCAACCTGGTTAGTATTGTGAATTCATTTTGCTCTTTAAAGGAATTCTGTCTACTTCTCACTGTTTTCCTGGATGAGAAACATCACCTTTGTGCTGAATCACCGCATTCAAGTGAAAGGGAGAAGCACTGTAGCTCTTGTAAGAGAAGGATTAATGTTACAAGCAAGAGGGTCTTGCACTTTGTTAAGCATGGTGAACTGTGTTAGTTTTTGAAAGGAACGCTGCCTAACCTTCAGCCTTTTCATGGTTGAGAAACATAACTTTTGTGGAAAATCACCGCATACAAGTGAATGGGAGAAAAACTGCAGTTTTTTAAGAGAATCGTTTTATGTTAGAAACAAGAGGGTCTAGCAGCATGGTTAGTATGGTGAATTCAGTTTGCTCTTTAAAGGAGTACTGCCTACCTCTCAGTGTTTCCTGGATCAGCAACATCACCTTTCTGCTGAATCTCCCCATTCAAGTGAAAGGGAAACACTGCAGCTCTTATAAGAGAAGCATTAATACTAAAAGCAAGAGGGTCTTGCACCTCGTTAAGCATGGTGAACTGTGTTAGTTTTTGAAAGGAACGCAGCCTAACCTTCAGCCTTTTCATATGTGAGGAACATAAACATTGTTCAACATCACCGCATACAAGTGAATGGGAGAAAAACTGCAGTTTTTTAAGAGAATCCTTGTATGTTAGAAAGAGGAGGGTCTAGCAACATGGTTAGTATGGTGAATTCAGTTTGCTCTTTAAAGGAGTAGTGCCTAGCTCTCAGGGTTTCCTGGATCAACAACATAACCTTTCTGCTGAATCTCCCCATTCAAGTGAAAGGGAGAAGCACTGCAACTCTTGCAAGAGAAACATTAATGTTACAAGGAACAGGGCCTTGCACCTTCTTAAGCATTTTGAACTGAGTTAGCTTTTGAAAGGAATGCTGCCCAACTGTCAGCATTTTCATGGGTGAGGATCTTCAACTTTGTGCAAAATCACCACATACAAGTAAATGGGAGAATAACTGCAAATTTGTAATAGAGTCTTTAATTGTAGACAAAAGAGGGTCTAGCAACCTGGTTCGTATTGTGAATTCATTTTGCTCTTTAAAGGAATTCTGCCTACTTCTCACTGTTTTCCTGGAAGAGAAACATCACCTTTGTGCTGAATCACCGCATTCAAGTGAAAGGGAGAAGCACTGTAGCTCTTGTAAGAGAAGGATTAATTTTACAAGCAAGAGGGTCGTGCACTTTGTTAAGCATGGTGAACTGTGTTAGTTTTTGAAAGGAACGCTGCCTAACCTTCAGCCTTTTCATGGTTGAGAAACATAACCTTTGTGCAAAATCACCGCATACAAGTGAAAGGGAGAAAAAGTGCAGTTTTTTAAGAAAATCCTTGTATGTTAGAAACAAGAGGATCTAGCAACATGGTTAGTATGGTGAATTCAGTTTCCTCTTTAAAGGAATACTGCCTAGCCCTCAGTGTTTCCTGGATCAGCAACATCACCTTTCTGCTGAATCTCCCTTTTCAGGTGAATGGGAGAAGCACCGTAGCTCTTGTAAGAGAAGCATTAATGCACCTTGTTAAGCATGGTGAACTGAGTTAGCTTTTGAAAGAAACGCTGCCCAACTGTCAGCGTTTTCATGGATGAAGATCTTCAACATTGTGCTAAATCACCGCATACAAGTAAAGGGGAGAAAAACTGCAGGTTTCAAAGAGAATCTTTAATGTTAGGAAAAAGAGGGTCGAGCAACAGGGTTAACATTTTGAAGTCAGTTTCCTCTTCAAGGGACTACTGCATAACTCTGAGTGTTTTCCTGGATGAGCAACATCACCTTTCTGCTGAATCACCCCATTCAAGTGAAAGGGAGAAGCACTGCAGCTCTTGCAAGAGAAGCATTAATGTTACAAGCAACAGGGCCTTGCACCTTGTTAAGCATGGTGAACTGAGTTAGCTTTTGAAAGGAATGCAGCCCAACTGTCAGCATTTTCATGGGTGAGGATCTTCAACTTTGTGCAAAATCACCACCTACAGGTAAATGGGAGAAAGATTCCAGGTTTGTAAGAGAATCTTTAATGTTAGACAAAAGAGGGTCTAGCAACCTGGTTAGTATTGTGAATTCATTTTGCTCTTTAAAGGAATTCTGCCTACTTCTCACTGTTTTCCTGGATGAGAAACATCACCTTTGTGCTGAATCACCGCATTCAAGTGAAAGGGAGAAGCACTGTAGCTCTTGTAAGAGAAGGATTAATGTTACAAGCAAGAGGGTCTTGCACTTTGTTAAGCATGGTGAACTGTGTTAGTTTTTGAAAGGAACGCTGCCTAACCTTCAGCCTTTTCATGGTTGAGAAACATAACCTTTGTGGAAAATCACCGCATACAAGTGAATGGGAGAAAAACTGCAGTTTTTTAAGAGAATCTTTTTATGTTAAAAACAAGAGGGTCTAGCAACATGGTTAGTATGGTGAATTCAGTTTGCTCTTTAAAGGAGTACTGCCTACCTCTCAGTGTTTCCTGGATCAGCAACATAACTTTTGCTGAATCTCCCCATTCAAGTGAAAGGGAGAAGCACTGCAACTCTTGCAAGAGAAGCATTAATGTTACAAGGAACAGGGCCTTGCACCTTGTTAAGCATTTTGAACTGAGTTAGCTTTTGAAAGGAATGCTGCCCAACTGTCAGCATTTTCATGGGTGAGGATCTTCAACTTTGTGCAAAATCACCACATACAAGTAAAGGGGAGAAAAACTGCAAGTTTGTAATAGAATCTTTAATGTTAGACAAAAGAGGATCTAGCAACCTGGTTAGTATTGTGAATTCATTTTGCTCTTTAAAGGAATTCTGCCTACTTCTCACCGTTTCCCTGGATGAGCAACATAACCTTTGTGCTGAATCACCGCATTCAAGTGAAAGGGAAAAGCACTGTAGCTCTTGTAAGAGAAGGATTAATTTGACAAGCAAGACGGTCTTGCACCTTGTTAAGCATGGTGAACTGTGTTAGTTTTTGAAAGGAATGCTGCCTAACCTTCAGCCTTTTCTTGGGTGAGGAACATAAACTTTGTGCAACATCACCGCCTAAAAGTGAATGGGAGAAAAACTGCAGTTTTTTAGGAGAATCCTTTTATGTTAGAAACAAGAGGGTCTAGCAACATGGTTAGTATGGTGAATTCAGTTTGCTCTTTAAAGGAGTACTGCCTACCTCTCAGTGTTTCCTGGATGAGCAACATCACCTTTCTGCTGAATCTCCCCATTCAGGTGAAAGGGAAACGCTGCAGCTCTTATAAGAGAAGCATTCATACTAAAAGCAAGAGGGTCTTGCACCTCGTTAAGCATGGTGAACTGTGTTAGTTTTTGAAAGGAACGCATACTAACCTTCAGCCATTTCATGGGTGAGAAACATAACCTTTGTGCAAAATCACCGCATACAAGTGAAAGGGAGAAAAACTGCAGTTTTTTAAGAAAATCCTTGTATGTTAGAAACAAGAGGGTCTAGCAACATGGTTAGGATGGTGAATTCAGTTTGCTTTTTAAAGGAGTACTGCCTAGCTCTCAGGGTTTCCTGGATCAGCAACATAACCTTTCTGCTGAATCTCCCCATTCAAGTGAAAGGGAGAAGCACTGCAACTCTTGCAAGAGAAGCATTAATGTTACAAGGAACAGGGCCTTGCACCTTGTTAAGCAGTTTGAACTGAGTTAGCTTTTGAAAGGAATGCTGCCCAACTGTCAGCATTTTCATGGGTGAGGATCTTCAACTTTGTGCAAAATCACCACATACAAGTAAACGGGAGAAAAACTGCAAGTTTGTAATAGAATCTTTAATGTTAGACAAAAGAGGATCAAGCAACCTGGTTAGTATTGTGAATTCATTTTGCTCTTTAAAGGAATTCTGCCTACTTCTCACCGTTTCCCTGGATGAGCAACATAACCTTTGTGCTGAATCACCGCTTTCAAGTGAAAGGGAAAAGCACTGTAGCTCTTGTAAGAGAAGGATTAATTTGACAAGCAAGACGGTCTTGCACCTTGTTAACCATGGTGAACTGTGTTAGTTTTTGAAAGGAATGCTGCCTAACCTTCAGCCTTTTCATGGGTGAGGAACATAAACTTTGTGCAACCTCACCGCGTACAAGTGAATGGGAGAAAAACTGCAGTTTTTTAGGAGAATCCTTGTATGTTAGAAACAAGAGGGTCTAGCAACATAGTTAGGAAGGTGAATTCAGTTTGCTGTTTAGAGTACTTCCTAGCTCTCAGTGTTTCCTGGATCAGCAACATCACCTTTCTGCTGAATCTCCCTTTTCAGGTGAATGGGAGAAGCACCGTAGCTCTTGTAAGAGAAGCATTAATGCACCTTGTTAAGCATGGTGAACTGAGTTAGCTTTTGAAAGAAACGCTGCCCAACTGTCAGCGTTTTCATGGATGAAGATCTTCAACATTGTGCTAAATCACCGCATACAAGTAAATGGGAGAAAAACTGCAGGTTTCTAAGAGAATCTTTAATGTTAGGAAAAAGAGGGTCGAGCAACATGGTTAACATTTTGAAGTCAGTTTGCTCTTCAAGGGACTACTGCATAACTCTGAGTGTTTTCCTGGATGAGCAACATCACCTTTCTGCTGAATCACCCCATTCAAGTGAAAGGGAGAAGCACTGCAGCTCTTGCAAGAGAAGCATTAATGTTACAAGCAACAGGGCCTTGCACCTTGTTAAGCATGGTGAACTGAGTTAGCTTTTGAAAGGAATGCAGCCCAACTGTCAGCATTTTCATGGGTGAGGATCTTCAACTTTGTGCAAAATCACCACCTACAGGTAAATGGGAGAAAGATTCCAGGTTTGTAAGAGAATCTTTAATGTTAGACAAAAGAGGGTCTAGCAACCTGGTTAGTATTGTGAATTCATTTTGCTCTTTAAAGGAATTCTGCCTACTTCTCACTGTTTTAATGGATGAGAAACATCACCTTTGTGCTGAATCACCGCATTCAAGTGAAAGGGAAAAGCACTGTAGCTCTTGTAAGAGAAGGATTAATTTGACAAGCAAGACGGTCTTGCACCTTGTTAAGCATGGTGAACTGTGTTAGATTTTGAAAGGAATGCTGCCTAACCTTCAGCCTTTTCATGGGTGAGGAACATAAACTTTGTGCAACATCACCGCATACAAGTGAATGGGAGAAAAACTGCAGTTTTTTAAGAGAATCGTTTTATGTTAGAAACAAGAGGGTCTAGCAACATGGTTAGTATGGTGAATTCAGTTTGCTCTTTAAAGGAGTACTGCCTAGCTCTCAGGGTTTCCTGGATCAGCAACATAACCTTTCTGCTGAATCTCCCCATTCAAGTGAAAGGGAGAAGCACTGCAGCTCTTGCAAGAGAAGCATTAATGTTACAAGCAACAGGGCCTTGCACCTTGTTAAGCATGGTGAACTGAGTTAGCTTTTGAAAGAAACGCTGCCCAACTGTCAGCGTTTTCATGGATGAAGATCTTCAACATTGTGCTAAATCACCGCATACAAGTAAATGGGAGAAAAACTGCAGGTTTCTAAGAGAATCTTTAATGTTAGGAAAAAGAGGGTCGAGCAACAGGGTTAACATTTTGAAGTCAGTTTCCTCTTCAAGGGACTACTGCATAACTCTGAGTGTTTTCCTGGATGAGCAACATCACCTTTCTGCTGAATCACCCCATTCAAGTGAAAGGGAGAAGCACTGCAGCTCTTGCAAGAAAAGCATTAATGTTACAAGCAACAGGGCCTTGCACCTTGTTAAGCATGGTGAACTGAGTTAGCTTTTGAAAGGAATGCAGCCCAACTGTCAGCATTTTCATGGGTGAGGATCTTCAACTTTGTGCAAAATCACCACCTACAGGTAAATGGGAGAAAGATTCCAGGTTTGTAAGAGAATCTTTAATGTTAGACAAAAGAGGGTCTAGCAACCTGGTTAGTATTGTGAATTCATTTTGCTCTTTAAAGGAATTCTGCCTACTTCTCACTGTTTTCCTGGATGAGAAACATCACCTTTGTGCTGAATCACCGCATTCAAGTGAAAGGGAGAAGCACTGTAGCTCTTGTAAGAGAAGGATTAATGTTACAAGCAAGAGGGTCTTGCACTTTGTTAAGCATGGTGAACTGTGTTAGTTTTTGAAAGGAACGCTGCCTAACCTTCAGCCTTTTCATGGTTGAGAAACATAACCTTTGTGGAAAATCACCGCATACAAGTGAATGGGAGAAAAACTGCAGTTTTTTAAGAGAATCTTTTTATGTTAAAAACAAGAGGGTCTAGCAACATGGTTAGTATGGTGAATTCAGTTTGCTCTTTAAAGGAGTACTGCCTACCTCTCAGTGTTTCCTGGATCAGCAACATAACTTTTGCTGAATCTCCCCATTCAAGTGAAAGGGAGAAGCACTGCAACTCTTGCAAGAGAAGCATTAATGTTACAAGGAACAGGGCCTTGCACCTTGTTAAGCATTTTGAACTGAGTTAGCTTTTGAAAGGAATGCTGCCCAACTGTCAGCATTTTCATGGGTGAGGATCTTCAACTTTGTGCAAAATCACCACATACAAGTAAAGGGGAGAAAAACTGCAAGTTTGTAATAGAATCTTTAATGTTAGACAAAAGAGGATCTAGCAACCTGGTTAGTATTGTGAATTCATTTTGCTCTTTAAAGGAATTCTGCCTACTTCTCACCGTTTCCCTGGATGAGCAACATAACCTTTGTGCTGAATCACCGCATTCAAGTGAAAGGGAAAAGCACTGTAGCTCTTGTAAGAGAAGGATTAATTTGACAAGCAAGACGGTCTTGCACCTTGTTAAGCATGGTGAACTGTGTTAGTTTTTGAAAGGAATGCTGCCTAACCTTCAGCCTTTTCTTGGGTGAGGAACATAAACTTTGTGCAACATCACCGCCTAAAAGTGAATGGGAGAAAAACTGCAGTTTTTTAGGAGAATCCTTTTATGTTAGAAACAAGAGGGTCTAGCAACATGGTTAGTATGGTGAATTCAGTTTGCTCTTTAAAGGAGTACTGCCTACCTCTCAGTGTTTCCTGGATGAGCAACATCACCTTTCTGCTGAATCTCCCCATTCAGGTGAAAGGGAAACGCTGCAGCTCTTATAAGAGAAGCATTCATACTAAAAGCAAGAGGGTCTTGCACCTCGTTAAGCATGGTGAACTGTGTTAGTTTTTGAAAGGAACGCATACTAACCTTCAGCCATTTCATGGGTGAGAAACATAACCTTTGTGCAAAATCACCGCATACAAGTGAAAGGGAGAAAAACTGCAGTTTTTTAAGAAAATCCTTGTATATTAGAAACAAGAGGGTCTAGCAACATGGTTAGGATGGTGAATTCAGTTTGCTCTTTAAAGGAGTACTGCCTAGCTCTCAGGGTTTCCTGGATCAGCAACATAACCTTTCTGCTGAATCTCCCCATTCAAGTGAAAGGGAGAAGCACTGCAACTCTTGCAAGAGAAGCATTAATGTTACAAGGAACAGGGCCTTGCACCTTGTTAAGCAGTTTGAACTGAGTTAGCTTTTGAAAGGAATGCTGCCCAACTGTCAGCATTTTCATGGGTGAGGATCTTCAACTTTGTGCAAAATCAACACATACAAGTAAACGGGAGAAAAACTGCAAGTTTGTAATAGAATCTTTAATGTTAGACAAAAGAGGATCAAGCAACCTGGTTAGTATTGTGAATTCATTTTGCTCTTTAAAGGAATTCTGCCTACTTCTCACCGTTTCCCTGGATGAGCAACATAACCTTTGTGCTGAATCACCGCTTTCAAGTGAAAGGGAAAAGCACTGTAGCTCTTGTAAGAGAAGGATTAATTTGACAAGCAAGACGGTCTTGCACCTTGTTAACCATGGTGAACTGTGTTAGTTTTTGAAAGGAATGCTGCCTAACCTTCAGCCTTTTCATGGGTGAGGAACATAAACTTTGTGCAACCTCACCGCATACAAGTGAATGGGAGAAAAACTGCAGTTTTTTAGGAGAATCCTTGTATGTTAGAAACAAGAGGGTCTAGCAACATAGTTAGGAAGGTGAATTCAGTTTGCTGTTTAGAGTACTTCCTAGCTCTCAGTGTTTCCTGGATCAGCAACATCACCTTTCTGCTGAATCTCCCTTTTCAGGTGAATTGGAGAAGCACCGTAGCTCTTGTAAGAGAAGCATTAATGCACCTTGTTAAGCATGGTGAACTGAGTTAGCTTTTGAAAGAAACGCTGCCCAACTGTCAGCGTTTTCATGGATGAAGATCTTCAACATTGTGCTAAATCACCGCATACAAGTAAATGGGAGAAAAACTGCAGGTTTCTAAGAGAATCTTTAATGTTAGGAAAAAGAGGGTCGAGCAACATGGTTAACATTTTGAAGTCAGTTTGCTCTTCAAGGGACTACTGCATAACTCTGAGTGTTTTCCTGGATGAGCAACATCACCTTTCTGCTGAATCACCCCATTCAAGTGAAAGGGAGAAGCACTGCAGCTCTTGCAAGAGAAGCATTAATGTTACAAGCAACAGGGCCTTGCACCTTGTTAAGCATGGTGAACTGAGTTAGCTTTTGAAAGGAATGCAGCCCAACTGTCAGCATTTTCATGGGTGAGGATCTTCAACTTTGTGCAAAATCACCACCTACAGGTAAATGGGAGAAAGATTCCAGGTTTGTAAGAGAATCTTTAATGTTAGACAAAAGAGGGTCTAGCAACCTGGTTAGTATTGTGAATTCATTTTGCTCTTTAAAGGAATTCTGCCTACTTCTCACTGTTTTAATGGATGAGAAACATCACCTTTGTGCTGAATCACCGCATTCAAGTGAAAGGGAAAAGCACTGTAGCTCTTGTAAGAGAAGGATTAATTTGACAAGCAAGACGGTCTTGCACCTTGTTAAGCATGGTGAACTGTGTTAGATTTTGAAAGGAATGCTGCCTAACCTTCAGCCTTTTCATGGGTGAGGAACATAAACTTTCTGCAACATCACCGCATACAAGTGAATGGGAGAAAAACTGCAGTTTTTTAAGAGAATCGTTTTATGTTAGAAACAAGAGGGTCTAGCAACATGGTTAGTATGGTGAATTCAGTTTGCTCTTTAAAGGAGTACTGCCTAGCTCTCAGGGTTTCCTGGATCAGCAACATAACCTTTCTGCTGAATCTCCCCATTCAAGTGAAAGGGAGAAGCACTGCAGCTCTTGCAAGAGAAGCATTAATGTTACAAGCAACAGGGCCTTGCACCTTGTTAAGCATGGTGAACTAAGTTAGCTTTTGAAAGGAATGCAGCCCAACTGTCAGCATTTTCATGGGTGAGGATCTTCAACTTTGTGCAAAATCACCACCTACATGTAAATGGGAGAAAGATTCCAGGTTTGTAAGAGAATCTTTAATGTTAGACAAAAGAGGGTCTAGCAACCTGGTTAATATTGTGAATTCATTTTGCTCTTTAAAGGAATTCTGCCTACTTCTCACTGTTTTCCTGGATGAGAAACATCACCTTTGTGCTGAATCACCGCATTCAAGTGAAAGGGAGAAGCACTGTAGCTCTTGTAAGAGAAGGATTAATGTTACAAGCAAGAGGGTCTTGCACTTTGTTAAGCATGGTGAACTGTGTTAGTTTTTGAAAGGAACGCTGCCTAACCTTCAGCCTTTTCATGGTTGAGAAACATAACTTTTGTGGAAAATCACCGCATACAAGTGAATGGGAGAAAAACTGCAGTTTTTTAAGAGAATCTTTTTATGTTAAAAACAAGAGGATCTAGCAACATGGTTAGTATGGTGAATTCAGTTTGCTCTTTAAAGGAGTACTGCCTACCTCTCAGTGTTTCCTGGATCAGCAACATAACTTTTGCTGAATCTCCCCATTCAAGTGAAAGGGAGAAGCACTGCAACTCTTGCAAGAGAAGCATTAATGTTACAAGGAACAGGGCCTTGCACCTTGTTAAGCATTTTGAACTGAGTTAGCTTTTGAAAGGAATGCTGCCCAACTGTCAGCATTTTCATGGGTGAGGATCTTCAACTTTGTGCAAAATCACCACATACAAGTAAAGGGGAGAAAAACTGCAAGTTTGTAATAGAATCTTTAATGTTAGACAAAAGAGGATCTAGCAACCTGGTTAGTATTGTGAATTCATTTTGCTCTTTAAAGGAATTCTGCCTACTTCTCACCGTTTCCCTGGATGAGCAACATAACCTTTGTGCTGAATCACCGCATTCAAGTGAAAGGGAAAAGCACTGTAGCTCTTGTAAGAGAAGGATTAATTTGACAAGCAAGACGGTCTTGCACCTTGTTAAGCATGGTGAACTGTGTTAGTTTTTGAAAGGAATGCTGCCTAACCTTCAGCCTTTTCTTGGGTGAGGAACATAAACTTTGTGCAACATCACCGCCTAAAAGTGAATGGGAGAAAAACTGCAGTTTTTTAGGAGAATCCTTTTATGTTAGAAACAAGAGGGTCTAGCAACATGGTTAGTATGGTGAATTCAGTTTGCTGTTTAGAGTACTTCCTAGCTCTCAGTGTTTCCTGGATCAGCAACATCACCTTTCTGCTGAATCTCCCTTTTCAGGTGAATGGGAGAAGCACCGTAGCTCTTGTAAGAGAAGCATTAATGCACCTTGTTAAGCATGGTGAACTGAGTTAGCTTTTGAAAGAAACGCTGCCCAACTGTCAGCGTTTTCATGGATGAAGATCTTCAACATTGTGCTAAATCACCGGATAAAAGTAAATGGGAGAAAAACTGCAGGTTTCGAAGAGAATCTTTAATGTTAGGAAAAAGAGGTTCGAGCAACATGGTTAACATTTTGAAGTCAGTTTGCTCTTCAAGGGACTACTGCATAACTCTGAGTGTTTTCCTGGATGAGCAACATCACCTTTCTGCTGAATCACCCCATTCAAGTGAAAGGGAGAAGCACTGCAGCTCTTGCAAGAGAAGCATTAATGTTACAAGCAACAGGGCCTTGCACCTTGTTAAGCATGGTGAACTGAGTTAGCTTTTGAAAGGAATGCAGCCCAACTGTCAGCATTTTCATGGGTGAGGATCTTCAACTTTGTGCAAAATCACCACCTACAGGTAAATGGGAGAAAGATTCCAGGTTTGTAAGAGAATCTTTAATGTTAGACAAAAGAGGGTCTAGCAACCTGGTTAGTATTGTGAATTCATTTTGCTCTTTAAAGGAATTCTGCCTACTTCTCACTGTTTTCCTGGATGAGAAACATCACCTTTGTGCTGAATCACCGCATTCAAGTGAAAGGGAGAAGCACTGTAGCTCTTGTAAGAGAAGGATTAATGTTACAAGCAAGAGGGTCTTGCACTTTGTTAAGCATGGTGAACTGTGTTAGTTTTTGAAAGGAACGCTGCCTAACCTTCAGCCTTTTCATGGTTGAGAAACATAACTTTTGTGGAAAATCACCGCATACAAGAGAATGGGAGAAAAACTGCAGTTTTTTAAGAGAATCGTTTTATGTTAGAAACAAGAGGGTCTAGCAGCATGGTTAGTATGGTGAATTCAGTTTGCTCTTTAAAGGAGTACTGCCTACCTCTCAGTGTTTCCTGGATCAGCAACATCACCTTTCTGCTGAATCTCCCCATTCAAGTGAAAGGGAAACGCTGCAGCTCTTATAAGAGAAGCATTCATACTAAAAGCAAGAGGGTCTTGCACCTCGTTAAGCATGGTGAACTGTGTTAGTTTTTGAAAGGAACGCATACTAACCTTCAGCCATTTCATGGGTGAGAAACATAACCTTTGTGCAAAATCACTGCATACAAGTGAAAGGGAGAAAAACTGCAGTTTTTTAAGAAAATCCTTGTATGTTAGAAACAAGAGGGTCTAGCAACATGGTTAGGATGGTGAATTCAGTTTGCTCTTTAAAGGAGTACTGCCTAGCTCTCAGGGTTTCCTGGATCAGCAACATAACCTTTCTGCTGAATCTCCCCATTCAAGTGAAAGGGAGAAGCACTGCAACTCTTGCAAGAGAAGCATTAATGTTACAAGGAACAGGGCCTTGCACCTTGTTAAGCAGTTTGAACTGAGTTAGCTTTTGAAAGGAATGCTGCCCAACTGTCAGCATTTTCATGGGTGAGGATCTTCAACTTTGTGCAAAATCACCACATACAAGTAAACGGGAGAAAAACTGCAAGTTTGTAATAGAATCTTTAATGTTAGACAAAAGAGGATCAAGCAACCTGGTTAGTATTGTGAATTCATTTTGCTCTTTAAAGGAATTCTGCCTACATCTCACCGTTTCCCTGGATGAGCAACATAACCTTTGTGCTGAATCACCGCTTTCAAGTGAAAGGGAAAAGCACTGTAGCTCTTGTAAGAGAAGGATTAATTTGACAAGCAAGACGGTCTTGCACCTTGTTAACCATGGTGAACTGTGTTAGTTTTTGAAAGGAATGCTGCCTAACCTTCAGCCTTTTCATGGGTGAGGAACATAAACTTTGTGCAACCTCACCGCATACAAGTGAATGGGAGAAAAACTGCAGTTTTTTAGGAGAATCCTTGTATGTTAGAAACAAGAGGGTCTAGCAACATAGTTAGGATGGTGAATTCAGTTTGCTGTTTAGAGTACTTCCTAGCTCAGTGTTTCCTGGATCAGCAACATCACCTTTCTGCTGAATCTCCCTTTTCAGGTGAATGGGAGAAGCACCGTAGCTCTTGTAAGAGAAGCATTAATGCACCTTGTTAAGCATGGTGAACTGAGTTAGCTTTTGAAAGAAACGCTGCCCAACTGTCAGCGTTTTCATGGATGAAGATCTTCAACATTGTGCTAAATCACCGCATACAAGTAAATGGGAGAAAAACTGCAGGTTTCTAAGAGAATCTTTAATGTTAGGAAAAAGAGGGTCGAGCAACATGGTTAACATTTTGAAGTCAGTTTGCTCTTCAAGGGACTACTGCATAACTCTGAGTGTTTTCCTGGATGAGCAACATCACCTTTCTGCTGAATCACCCCATTCAAGTGAAAGGGAGAAGCACTGCAGCTCTTGCAAGAGAAGCATTAATGTTACCAGCAACAGGGCCTTGCACCTTGTTAAGCATGGTGAACTGAGTTAGCTTTTGAAAGGAATGCAGCCCAACTGTCAGCATTTTCATGGGTGAGGATCTTCAACTTTGTGCAAAATCACCACCTACAGGTAAATGGGAGAAAGATTCCAGGTTTGTAAGAGAATCTTTAATGTTAGACAAAAGAGGGTCTAGCAACCTGGTTAGTATTGTGAATTCATTTTGCTCTTTAAAGGAATTCTGCCTACTTCTCACTGTTTTAATGGATGAGAAACATCACCTTTGTGCTGAATCACCGCATTCAAGTGAAAGGGAAAAGCACTGTAGCTCTTGTAAGAGAAGGATTAATTTGACAAGCAAGACGGTCTTGCACCTTGTTAAGCATGGTGAACTGTGTTAGATTTTGAAAGGAATGCTGCCTAACCTTCAGCCTTTTCATGGGTGAGGAACATAAACTTTGTGCAACATCACCGCATACAAGTGAATGGGAGAAAAACTGCAGTTTTTTAAGAGAATCGTTTTATGTTAGAAACAAGAGGGTCTAGCAACATGGTTAGTATGGTGAATTCAGTTTGCTCTTTAAAGGAGTACTGCCTAGCTCTCAGGGTTTCCTGGATCAGCAACATAACCTTTCTGCTGAATCTCCCCATTCAAGTGAAAGGGAGAAGCACTGCAGCTCTTGCAAGAGAAGCATTAATGTTACAAGCAACAGGGCCTTGCACCTTGTTAAGCATGGTGAACTGAGTTAGCTTTTGAAAGGAATGCAGCCCAACTGTCAGCATTTTCATGGGTGAGGATCTTCAACTTTGTGCAAAATCACCACCTACAGGTAAATGGGAGAAAGATTCCAGGTTTGTAAGAGTATCTTTAATGTTAGACCAAAGAGGGTCTAGCAACCTGGTTAGTATTGTGAATTCATTTTGCTCTTTAAAGGAATTCTGCCTACTTCTCACTGTTTTCCTGGATGAGAAACATCACCTTTGTGCTGAATCACCGCATTCAAGTGAAAGGGAGAAGCACTGTAGCTCTTGTAAGAGAAGGATTAATGTTACAAGCAAGAGGGTCTTGCACTTTGTTAAGCATGGTGAACTGTGTTAGTTTTTGAAAGGAACGCTGCCTAACCTTCAGCCTTTTCATGGTTGAGAAACATAACCTTTGTGGAAAATCACCGCATACAAGTGAATGGGAGAAAAACTGCAGTTTTTTAAGAGAATCTTTTTATGTTAAAAACAAGAGGGTCTAGCAACATGGTTAGTATGGTGAATTCAGTTTGCTCTTTAAAGGAGTACTGCCTACCTCTCAGTGTTTCCTGGATCAGCAACATAACTTTTGCTGAATCTCCCCATTCAAGTGAAAGGGAGAAGCACTGCAACTCTTGCAAGAGAAGCATTAATGTTACAAGGAACAGGGCCTTGCACCTTGTTAAGCATTTTGAACTGAGTTAGCTTTTGAAAGGAATGCTGCCCAACTGTCAGCATTTTCATGGGTGAGGATCTTCAACTTTGTGCAAAATCACCACATACAAATAAAGGGGAGAAAAACTGCAAGTTTGTAATAGAATCTTTAATGTTAGACAAAAGAGGATCTAGCAACCTGGTTAGTATTGTGAATTCATTTTGCTCTTTAAAGGAATTCTGCCTACTTCTCACCGTTTCCCTGGATGAGCAACATAACCTTTGTGCTGAATCACCGCATTCAAGTGAAAGGGAAAAGCAGTGTAGCTCTTGTAAGAGAAGGATTAATTTGACAAGCAAGACGGTATTGCACCTTGTTAAGCATGGTGAACTGTGTTAGTTTTTGAAAGGAATGCTGCCTAACCTTCAGCCTTTTCTTGGGTGAGGAACATAAACTTTGTGCAACATCACCGCCTAAAAGTGAATGGGAGAAAAACTGCAGTTTTTTAGGAGAATCCTTTTATGTTAGAAACAAGAGGGTCTAGCAACATGGTTAGTATGGTGAATTCAGTTTGCTCTTTAAAGGAGTACTGCCTACCTCTCAGTGTTTCCTGGATCAGCAACATCAACTTTCTGCTGAATCTCCCCATTCAAGTGAAAGGGAAACGCTGCAGCTCTTATAAGAGAAGCATTCATACTAAAAGCAAGAGGGTCTTGCACCTCGTTAAGCATGGTGAACTGTATTAGTTTTTGAAAGGAACGCATACTAACCTTCAGCCATTTCATGGGTGAGAAACATAACCTTTGTGCAAAATCACCGCATACAAGTGAAAGGGAGAAAAACTGCAGTTTTTTAAGAAAATCCTTGTATGTTAGAAACAAGAGGGTCTAGCAACATGGTTAGGATGGTGAATTCAGTTTGCTCTTTAAAGGAGTACTGCCTAGCTCTCAGTGTTTCCTGGATCAGCAACATCACCTTTGTGCTGAATCTCCCTTTCCATGTGAATGGGAGAAGCACCGTAGCTCTTGTAAGAGAAGCATTAATGCACCTTGTTAAGCATGGTGAACTGAGTTAGCTTTTGAAAGAAACGCTGCCCAACTGTCAGCGTTTTCATGGATGAAGATCTTCAACATTGTGCTAAATCACCGCATACAAGTAAATGGGAGAAAAACTGCAGGTTTCTAAGAGAATCTTTAATGTTAGGAAAAAGAGGGTCGAGCAACATGGTTAACATTTTGAAGTCAGTTTGCTCTTCAAGGGACTACTGCATAACTCTGAGTGTTTTCCTGGATGAGCAACATCACCTTTCTGCTGAATCACCCATTCAAGTGAAAGGGAGAAGCACTGCAGCTCTTGCAAGAGAAGCATTAATGTTACAAGCAACAGGGCCTTGCACCTTGTTAAGCATGGTGAACTGAGTTAGCTTTTGAAAGGAATGCAGCCCAACTGTCAGCATTTTCATGGGTGAGGATCTTCAACTTTGTGCAAAATCACCACCTACAGGTAAATGGGAGAAAGATTCCAGGTTTGTAAGAGAATCTTTAATGTTAGACAAAAGAGGGTCTAGCAACCTGGTTAGTATTGTGAATTCATTTTGCTCTTTAAAGGAATTCTGCCTACTTCTCACTGTTTTCCTGGATGAGAAACATCACCTTTGTGCTGAATCACCGCATTCAAGTGAAAGGGAGAAGCACTGTAGCTCTTGTAAGAGAAGGATTAATGTTACAAGCAAGAGGGTCTTGCACTTTGTTAAGCATGGTGAACTGTGTTAGTTTTTGAAAGGAACGCTGCCTAACCTTCAGCCTTTTCATGGTTGAGAAACATAACTTTTGTGGAAAATCACCGCATACAAGTGAATGGGAGAAAAACTGCAGTTTTTTAAGAGAATCTTTTTATGTTAAAAACAAGAGGATCTAGCAACATGGTTAGTATGGTGAGTTCAGTTTGCTCTTTAAAGGAGTACTGCCTACCTCTCAGTGTTTCCTGGATCAGCAACATAACTTTTGCTGAATCTCCCCATTCAAGTGAAAGGGAGAAGCACTGCAACTCTTGCAAGAGAAGCATTAATGTTACAAGGAACAGGGCCTTGCACCTTGTTAAGCATTTTGAACTGAGTTAGCTTTTGAAAGGAATGCTGCCCAACTGTCAGCATTTTCATTTGTGAGGATCTTCAACTTTGTGCAAAATCACCACATACAAGTAAAGGGGAGAAAAACTGCAAGTTTGTAATAGAATCTTTAATGTTAGACAAAAGAGGATCTAGCAACCTGGTTAGTATTGTGAATTCATTTTGCTCTTTAAAGGAATTCTGCCTACTTCTCACCGTTTCCCTGGATGAGCAACATAACCTTTGTGCTGAATCACCGCATTGAAGTGAAAGGGAAAAGCACTGTAGCTCTTGTAAGAGAAGGATTAATTTGACAAGCAAGACGGTCTTGCACCTTGTTAAGCATGGTGAACTGTGTTAGTTTTTGAAAGGAATGCTGCCTAACCTTCAGCCTTTTCTTGGGTGAGGAACATAAACTTTGTGCAACATCACCGCCTAAAAGTGAATGGGAGAAAAACTGCAGTTTTTTAGGAGAATCCTTTTATGTTAGAAACAAGAGGGTCTAGCAACATGGTTAGTATGGTGAATTCAGTTTGCTGTTTAGAGTACTTCCTAGCTCTCAGTGTTTCCTGGATCAGCAACATCACCTTTCTGCTGAATCTCCCTTTTCAGGTGAATGGGAGAAGCACCGTAGCTCTTGTAAGAGAAGCATTAATGCACCTTGTTAAGCATGGTGAACTGAGTTAGCTTTTGAAAGAAACGCTGCCCAACTGTCAGCGTTTTCATGGATGAAGATCTTCAACATTGTGCTAAATCACCGGATACAAGTAAATGGGAGAAAAACTGCAGGTTTCGAAGAGAATCTTTAATGTTAGGAAAAAGAGGTTCGAGCAACATGGTTAACATTTTGAAGTCAGTTTGCTCTTCAAGGGACTACTGCATAACTCTGAGTGTTTTCCTGGATGAGCAACATCACCTTTCTGCTGAATCACCCCATTCAAGTGAAAGGGAGAAGCACTGCAGCTCTTGCAAGAGAAGCATTAATGTTACAAGCAACAGGGCCTTGCACCTTGTTAAGCATGGTGAACTGAGTTAGCTTTTGAAAGGAATGCAGCCCAACTGTCAGCATTTTCATGGGTGAGGATCTTCAACTTTGTGCAAAATCACCACCTACAGGTAAATGGGAGAAAGATTCCAGGTTTGTAAGAGAATCTTTAATGTTAGACAAAAGAGGGTCTAGCAACCTGGTTAGTATTGTGAATTCATTTTGCTCTTTAAAGGAATTCTGCCTACTTCTCACTGTTTTCCTGGATGAGAAACATCACCTTTGTGCTGAATCACCGCATTCAAGTGAAAGGGAGAAGCACTGTAGCTCTTGTAAGAGAAGGATTAATGTTACAAGCAAGAGGGTCTTGCACTTTGTTAAGCATGGTGAACTGTGTTAGTTTTTGAAAGGAACGCTGCCTAACCTTCAGCCTTTTCATGGTTGAGAAACATAACTTTTGTGGAAAATCACCGCATACAAGAGAATGGGAGAAAAACTGCAGTTTTTTAAGAGAATCGTTTTATGTTAGAAACAAGAGGGTCTAGCAGCATGGTTAGTATGGTGAATTCAGTTTGCTCTTTAAAGGAGTACTGCCTACCTCTCAGTGTTTCCTGGATCAGCAACATCACCTTTCTGCTGAATCTCCCCATTCAAGTGAAAGGGAAACGCTGCAGCTCTTATAAGAGAAGCATTCATACTAAAAGCAAGAGGGTCTTGCACCTCGTTAAGCATGGTGAACTGTGTTAGTTTTTGAAAGGAACGCATACTAACCTTCAGCCATTTCATGGGTGAGAAACATAACCTTTGTGCAAAATCACTGCATACAAGTGAAAGGGAGAAAAACTGCAGTTTTTTAAGAAAATCCTTGTATGTTAGAAACAAGAGGGTCTAGCAACATGGTTAGGATGGTGAATTCAGTTTGCTCTTTAAAGGAGTACTGCCTAGCTCTCAGGGTTTCCTGGATCAGCAACATAACCTTTCTGCTGAATCTCCCCATTCAAGTGAAAGGGAGAAGCACTGCAACTCTTGCAAGAGAAGCATTAATGTTACAAGGAACAGGGCCTTGCACCTTGTTAAGCAGTTTGAACTGAGTTAGCTTTTGAAAGGAATGCTGCCCAACTGTCAGCATTTTCATGGGTGAGGATCTTCAACTTTGTGCAAAATCACCACATACAAGTAAACGGGAGAAAAACTGCAAGTTTGTAATAGAATCTTTAATGTTAGACAAAAGAGGATCAAGCAACCTGGTTAGTATTGTGAATTCATTTTGCTCTTTAAAGGAATTCTGCCTACATCTCACCGTTTCCCTGGATGAGCAACATAACCTTTGTGCTGAATCACCGCTTTCAAGTGAAAGGGAAAAGCACTGTAGCTCTTGTAAGAGAAGGATTAATTTGACAAGCAAGACGGTCTTGCACCTTGTTAACCATGGTGAACTGTGTTAGTTTTTGAAAGGAATGCTGCCTAACCTTCAGCCTTTTCATGGGTGAGGAACATAAACTTTGTGCAACCTCACCGCATACAAGTGAATGGGAGAAAAACTGCAGTTTTTTAGGAGAATCCTTGTATGTTAGAAACAAGAGGGTCTAGCAACATAGTTAGGATGGTGAATTCAGTTTGCTGTTTAGAGTACTTCCTAGCTCAGTGTTTCCTGGATCAGCAACATCACCTTTCTGCTGAATCTCCCTTTTAAGGTGAATGGGAGAAGCACCGTAGCTCTTGTAAGAGAAGCATTAATGCACCTTGTTAAGCATGGTGAACTGAGTTAGCTTTTGAAAGAAACGCTGCCCAACTGTCAGCATTTTCATGGATGAAGATCTTCAACATTGTGCTAAATCACCGCATACAAGTAAATGGGAGAAAAACTGCAGGTTTCTAAGAGAATCTTTAATGTTAGGAAAAAGAGGGTCGAGCAACATGGTTAACATTTTGAAGTCAGTTTGCTCTTCAAGGGACTACTGCATAACTCTGAGTGTTTTCCTGGATGAGCAACATCACCTTTCTGCTGAATCACCCCATTCAAGTGAAAGGGAGAAGCACTGCAGCTCTTGCAAGAGAAGCATTAATGTTACCAGCAACAGGGCCTTGCACCTTGTTAAGCATGGTGAACTGAGTTAGCTTTTGAAAGGAATGCAGCCCAACTGTCAGCATTTTCATGGGTGAGGATCTTCAACTTTGTGCAAAATCACCACCTACAGGTAAATGGGAGAAAGATTCCAGGTTTGTAAGAGAATCTTTAATGTTAGACAAAAGAGGGTCTAGCAACCTGGTTAGTATTGTGAATTCATTTTGCTCTTTAAAGGAATTCTGCCTACTTCTCACTGTTTTAATGGATGAGAAACATCACCTTTGTGCTGAATCACCGCATTCAAGTGAAAGGGAAAAGCACTGTAGCTCTTGTAAGAGAAGGATTAATTTGACAAGCAAGACGGTCTTGCACCTTGTTAAGCATGGTGAACTGTGTTAGATTTTGAAAGGAATGCTGCCTAACCTTCAGCCTTTTCATGGGTGAGGAACATAAACTTTGTGCAACATCACCGCATACAAGTGAATGGGAGAAAAACTGCAGTTTTTTAAGAGAATCGTTTTATGTTAGAAACAAGAGGGTCTAGCAACATGGTTAGTATGGTGAATTCAGTTTGCTCTTTAAAGGAGTACTGCCTAGCTCTCAGGGTTTCCTGGATCAGCAACATAACCTTTCTGCTGAATCTCCCCATTCAAGTGAAAGGGAGAAGCACTGCAGCTCTTGCAAGAGAAGCATTAATGTTACAAGCAACAGGGCCTTGCACCTTGTTAAGCATGGTGAACTGAGTTAGCTTTTGAAAGGAATGCAGCCCAACTGTCAGCATTTTCATGGGTGAGGATCTTCAACTTTGTGCAAAATCACCACCTACAGGTAAATGGGAGAAAGATTCCAGGTTTGTAAGAGTATCTTTAATGTTAGACCAAAGAGGGTCTAGCAACCTGGTTAGTATTGTGAATTCATTTTGCTCTTTAAAGGAATTCTGCCTACTTCTCACTGTTTTCCTGGATGAGAAACATCACCTTTGTGCTGAATCACCGCATTCAAGTGAAAGGGAGAAGCACTGTAGCTCTTGTAAGAGAAGGATTAATGTTACAAGCAAGAGGGTCTTGCACTTTGTTAAGCATGGTGAACTGTGTTAGTTTTTGAAAGGAACGCTGCCTAACCTTCAGCCTTTTCATGGTTGAGAAACATAACCTTTGTGGAAAATCACCGCATACAAGTGAATGGGAGAAAAACTGCAGTTTTTTAAGAGAATCTTTTTATGTTAAAAACAAGAGGGTCTAGCAACATGGTTAGTATGGTGAATTCAGTTTGCTCTTTAAAGGAGTACTGCCTACCTCTCAGTGTTTCCTGGATCAGCAACATAACTTTTGCTGAATCTCCCCATTCAAGTGAAAGGGAGAAGCACTGCAACTCTTGCAAGAGAAGCATTAATGTTACAAGGAACAGGGCCTTGCACCTTGTTAAGCATTTTGAACTGAGTTAGCTTTTGAAAGGAATGCTGCCCAACTGTCAGCATTTTCATGGGTGAGGATCTTCAACTTTGTGCAAAATCACCACATACAAGTAAAGGGGAGAAAAACTGCAAGTTTGTAATAGAATCTTTAATGTTAGACAAAAGAGGATCTAGCAACCTGGTTAGTATTGTGAATTCATTTTGCTCTTTAAAGGAATTCTGCCTACTTCTCACCGTTTCCCTGGATGAGCAACATAACCTTTGTGCTGAATCACCGCATTCAAGTGAAAGGGAAAAGCAGTGTAGCTCTTGTAAGAGAAGGATTAATTTGACAAGCAAGACGGTATTGCACCTTGTTAAGCATGGTGAACTGTGTTAGTTTTTGAAAGGAATGCTGCCTAACCTTCAGCCTTTTCTTGGGTGAGGAACATAAACTTTGTGCAACATCACCGCCTAAAAGTGAATGGGAGAAAAACTGCAGTTTTTTAGGAGAATCCTTTTATGTTAGAAACAAGAGGGTCTAGCAACATGGTTAGTATGGTGAATTCAGTTTGCTCTTTAAAGGAGTACTGCCTACCTCTCAGTGTTTCCTGGATCAGCAACATCAACTTTCTGCTGAATCTCCCCATTCAAGTGAAAGGGAAACGCTGCAGCTCTTATAAGAGAAGCATTCATACTAAAAGCAAGAGGGTCTTGCACCTCGTTAAGCATGGTGAACTGTATTAGTTTTTGAAAGGAACGCATACTAACCTTCAGCCATTTCATGGGTGAGAAACATAACCTTTGTGCAAAATCACCGCATACAAGTGAAAGGGAGAAAAACTGCAGTTTTTTCAGAAAATCCTTGTATGTTAGAAACAAGAGGGTCTAGCAACATGGTTAGGATGGTGAATTCAGTTTGTTGTTTAGAGTACTTCCTAGCTCTCAGTGTTTCCTGGATCAGCAACATCACCTTTCTGCTGAATCTCCCTTTTCAGGTGAATGGGAGAAGCACCGTAGCTCTTGTAAGAGAAGCATTAATGCACCTTGTTAAGCATGGTGAACTGAGTTAGCTTTTGAAAGAAACGCTGCCCAACTGTCAGCGTTTTCATGGATGAAGATCTTCAACATTGTGCTAAATCACCGCATACAAGTAAATGGGAGAAAAACTGCAGGTTTCTAAGAGAATCATTAATGTTAGGAAAAAGAGGGTCGAGCAACATGGTTAACATTTTGAAGTCAGTTTGCTCTTCAAGGGACTACTGCATAACTCTGAGTGTTTTCCTGGATGAGCAACATCACCTTTCTGCTGAATCACCCCATTCAAGTGAAAGGGAGAAGCACTGCAGCTCTTGCAAGAGAAGCATTAATGTTACAAGCAACAGGGCCTTGCACCTTGTTAAGCATGGTGAACTGAGTTAGCTTTTGAAAGGAATGCAGCCCAACTGTCAGCATTTTCATGGGTGAGGATCTTCAACTTTGTGCAAAATCACCACCTACAGGTAAATGGGAGAAAGATTCCAGGTTTGTAAGAGAATCATTAATGTTAGACAAAAGAGGGTCTAGCAACCTGGTTAGTATTGTGAATTCATTTTGCTCTTTAAAGGAATTCTGTCTACTTCTCACCGTTTCCCAGGATGAGCAACATAACCTTTGTGCTGAATCACCGCATTCAAGTGAAAGGGAGAAGCACTGTAGCTCTTGTAAGAGAAGGATTAATGTTACAAGCAAGAGGGTCTTGCACTTTGTTAAGCATCGTGAACTGTGTTAGTTTTTGAAAGGAACGCTGCCTAACCTTCAGCCTTTTCATGGTTGAGAAACATAACTTTTGTGGAAAATCACCGCATACAAGTGAATGGGAGAAAAACTGCAGTTTTTTAAGAGAATCGTTTTATGTTAGAAACAAGAGGGTCTAGCAACATGGTTAGTATGGTGAATTCCGTTTGCTCTTTAAAGGAGTACTGCCTACCTCTCAGGGTTTCCTGGATCAGCAACATCACCTTTCTGCTGAATCTCCCCATTCAAGTGAAAGGGAAACGCTGCAGCTCTTATAAGAGAAGCATTCATACTAAAAGCAAGAGGGTCTTGCACCTCGTTAAGCATGGTGAACTGTGTTAGTTTTTGAAAGGAACGCATACTAACCTTCAGCCATTTCATGGGTGAGAAACATAACCTTTGTGCAAAATCACCGCATACAAGTGAAAGGGAGAAAAACTGCAGTTTTTTAAGAAAATCCTTGTATGTTAGAAACAAGAGGGTCTAGCAACATGGTTAGTATGGTGAATTCAGTTTGTTCTTTAGAGGAGTACTGCCTAGCTCTCAGGGTTTCCTGGATCAGCAACATAACCTTTCTGCTGAATCTCCCCATTCAAGTGAAAGGGAGAAGCACTGCAACTCTTGCAAGAGAAGCATTAATGTTACAAGGAACAGGGCCTTGCACCTTGTTAAGCAGTTTGAACTGAGTTAGCTTTTGAAAGGAATGCTGCCCAACTGTCAGCATTTTCATGGGTGAGGATCTTCAACTTTGTGCAAAATCACCACCTACAGGTAAATGGGAGAAAGATTCCAGGTTTGTAAGAGAATCATTAATGTTAGACAAAAGAGGGTCTAGCAACCTGGTTAGTATTGTGAATTCATTTTGCTCTTTAAAGGAATTCTGCCTACTTCTCACCGTTTCCCTGGATGAGAAACATCACCTTTGTGCTGAATCACCGCATTCAAGTGAAAGGGAGAAGCACTGTAGCTCTTGTAAGAGAAGGATTAATGTTACAAGCAAGAGGGTCTTGCACTTTGTTAAGCATGGTAAACTGTGTTAGTTTTTGAAAGGAACGCTGCCTAACCTTCAGCCTTTTCATGGTTGAGAAACATAACTTTTGTGGAAAATCACCGCATACAAGAGAATGGGAGAAAAACTGCAGTTTTTTAAGAGAATCGTTTTATGTTAGAAACAAGAGGGTCTAGCAGCATGGTTAGTATGGTGAATTCAGTTTGCTCTTTAAAGGAGTACTGCGTACCTCTCAGTGTTTCCTGGATCAGCAACATCACCTTTCTGCTGAATCTCCCCATTCAAGTGAAAGGGAAACGCTGCAGCTCTTATAAGAGAAGCATTCATACTAAAAGCAAGAGGGTCTTGCACCTCGTTAAGCATGGTGAACTGTGTTAGTTTTTGAAAGGAACGCTGCCTAACCTTCAGCCTTTTCATGGTTGAGAAACATAACTTTTGTGGAAAATCACCGCATACAAGTGAATGGGAGAAAAACTGCAGTTTTTTAAGAGAATCTTTTTATGTTAAAAACAAGAGGATCTAGCAACATGGTTAGTATGGTGAATTCAGTTTGCTCTTTAAAGGAGTACTGCCTACCTCTCAGTGTTTCCTGGATCAGCAACATAACTTTTGCTGAATCTCCCCATTCAAGTGAAAGGGAGAAGCACTGCAACTCTTGCAAGAGAAGCATTAATGTTACAAGGAACAGGGCCTTGCACCTTGTTAAGCATTTTGAACTGAGTTAGCTTTTGAAAGGAATGCTGCCCAACTGTCAGCATTTTCATGGGTGAGGATCTTCAACTTTGTGCAAAATCACCACATACAAGTAAAGGGGAGAAAAACTGCAAGTTTGTAATAGAATCTTTAATGTTAGACAAAAGAGGATCTAGCAACCTGGTTAGTATTGTGAATTCATTTTGCTCTTTAAAGGAATTCTGCCTACTTCTCACCGTTTCCCTGGATGAGCAACATAACCTTTGTGCTGAATCACCGCATTCAAGTGAAAGGGAAAAGCACTGTAGCTCTTGTAAGAGAAGGATTAATTTGACAAGCAAGACGGTCTTGCACCTTGTTAAGCATGGTGAACTGTGTTAGTTTTTGAAAGGAATGCTGCCTAACCTTCAGCCTTTTCTTGGGTGAGGAACATAAACTTTGTGCAACATCACCGCCTAAAAGTGAATGGGAGAAAAACTGCAGTTTTTTAGGAGAATCCTTTTATGTTAGAAACAAGAGGGTCTAGCAACATGGTTAGTATGGTGAATTCCGTTTGCTCTTTAAAGGAGTACTGCCTACCTCTCAGTGTTTCCTGGATCAGCAACATCAACTTTCTGCTGAATCTCCCCATTCAAGTGAAAGGGAAACGCTGCAGCTCTTATAAGAGAAGCATTCATACTAAAAGCAAGAGGGTCTTGCACCTCGTTAAGCATGGTGAACTGTGTTAGTTTTTGAAAGGAACGCATACTAACCTTCAGCCATTTCATGGGTGAGAAACATAACCTTTGTGCAAAATCACCGCATACAAGTGAAAGGGAGAAAAACTGCAGTTTTTTAAGAAAATCCTTGTATGTTAGAAACAAGAGGGTCTAGCAACATGGTTAGGATGGTGAATTCAGTTTGCTCTTTAAAGGAGTACTGCCTAGCTCTCAGGGTTTCCTGGATCAGCAACATAACCTTTCTGCTGAATCTCCCCATTCAAGTGAAAGGGAGAAGCACTGCAACTCTTGCAAGAGAAGCATTAATGTTACAAGGAACAGGGCCTTGCAACTTGTTAAGCAGTTTGAACTGAGTTAGCTTTTGAAAGGAATGCTGCCCAACTGTCAGCATTTTCATGGGTGAGGATCTTCAACTTTGTGCAAAATCACCACATACAAGTAAACGGGAGAAAAACTGCAAGTTTGTAATAGAATCTTTAATGTTAGACAAAAGAGGATCAAGCAACCTGGTTAGTATTGTGAATTCATTTTGCTCTTTAAAGGAATTCTGCCTACTTCTCACCGTTTCCCTGGATGAGCAACATAACCTTTGTGCTGAATCACCGCTTTCAAGTGAAAGGGAAAAGCACTGTAGCTCTTGTAAGAGAAGGATTAATTTGACAAGCAAGACGGTCTTGCACCTTGTTAAGCATGGTGAACTGTGTTAGATTTTGAAAGGAATGCTGCCTAACCTTCAGCCTTTTCATGGGTGAGGAACATAAACTTTGTGCAACATCACGGCATACAAGTGAATGGGAGAAAAACTGCAGTTTTTTAAGAGAATCGTTTTATGTTAGAAACAAGAGGGTCTAGCCACATGGTTAGGATGGTGAATTCAGTTTGCTCTTTAAAGGGGTACTGCCTAGCTCTCAGTGTTTCCTGGATCAGCAACATCAACTTTCTGCTGAATCTCCCCTTTCAAGTGAATGGGAGAAGCACTGCAGCTCATGTAAGAGAAGCATTACTGTTTCAAGTAAGAGGGCCTTGCACCTTGTTAAGCATGGTGAACTGAGTTAGCTTTTGAAAGGAATGCTGCCCAACTGTCAGCATTTTCATGGGTGAGGATCTTCAACTTTGTGCAAAATCACCACATACAAGTAAAGGGGAGAAAAACTGCAAGTTTGTAATAGAATCTTTAATGTTACACAAAAGAGGATCTAGCAACCTGGTTAGTATTGTGAATTCATTTTGCTCTTTAAAGGAATTCTGCCTACTTCTCACCATTTCCCTGGATGAGCAACATAACCTTTGTGCTGAATCACCGCATTCAAGTGAAAGGGAAAAGCACTGTAGCTCTTGTAAGAGAAGGATTAATTTGACAAGCAAGACGGTCTTGCACCTTGTTAAGCATGGTGAACTGTGTTAGTTTTTGAAAGGAATGCTGCCTAACCTTCATCCTTTTCATGGGTGAGGAACATAAACTTTGTGCAACATCACCGCCTAAAAGTGAATGGGAGAAAAACTGCAGTTTTTTAGGAGAATCCTTTTATGTTAGAAACAAGAGGGTCTAGCAACATGGTTAGTATGGTGAATTCAGTTTGCTGTTTAGAGTACTTCCTAGCTCTCAGTGTTTCCTGGATCAGCAACATCACCTTTCTGCTGAATCTCCCTTTTCAGGTGAATGGGAGAAGCACCGTAGCTCTTGTAAGAGAAGCATTAATGCACCTTGTTAAGCATGGTGAACTGAGTTAGCTTTTGAAAGAAACGCTGCCCAACTGTCAGCGTTTTCATGGATGAAGATCTTCAACATTGTGCTAAATCACCGGATACAAGTAAATGGGAGAAAAACTGCAGGTTTCTAAGAGAATCTTTAATGTTAGGAAAAAGAGGTTCGAGCAACATGGTTAACATTTTGAAGTCAGTTTGCTCTTCAAGGGACTACTGCATAACTCTGAGTGTTTTCCTGGATGAGCAACATCACCTTTCTGCTGAATCACCCCATTCAAGTGAAAGGGAGAAGCACTGCAGCTCTTGCAAGAGAAGCATTAATGTTACAAGCAACAGGGCCTTGCACCTTGTTAAGCATGGTGAACTGAGTTAGCTTTTGAAAGGAATGCAGCCCAACTGTCAGCATTTTCATGGGTGAGGATCTTCAACTTTGTGCAAAATCACCACCTACAGGTAAATGGGAGAAAGATTCCAGGTTTGTAAGAGAATCTTTAATGTTAGACAAAAGAGGGTCTAGCAACCTGGTTAGTATTGTGAATTCATTTTGCTCTTTAAAGGAATTCTGCCTACTTCTCACTGTTTTCCTGGATGAGAAACATCACCTTTGTGCTGAATCACCGCATTCAAGTGAAAGGGAGAAGCACTGTAGCTCTTGTAAGAGAAGGATTAATGTTACAAGCAAGAGGGTCTTGCACTTTGTTAAGCATGGTAAACTGTGTTAGTTTTTGAAAGGAACGCTGCCTAACCTTCAGCCTTTTCATGGTTGAGAAACATAACTTTTGTGGAAAATCACCGCATACAAGAGAATGGGAGAAAAACTGCAGTTTTTTAAGAGAATCGTTTTATGTTAGAAACAAGAGGGTCTAGCAGCATGGTTAGTATGGTGAATTCAGTTTGCTCTTTAAAGGAGTACTGCGTACCTCTCAGTGTTTCCTGGATCAGCAACATCACCTTTCTGCTGAATCTCCCCATTCAAGTGAAAGGGAAACGCTGCAGCTCTTATAAGAGAAGCATTCATACTAAAAGCAAGAGGGTCTTGCACCTCGTTAAGCATGGTGAACTGTGTTAGTTTTTGAAAGGAACGCTGCCTAACCTTCAGCCTTTTCATGGTTGAGAAACATAACTTTTGTGGAAAATCACCGCATACAAGTGAATGGGAGAAAAACTGCAGTTTTTTAAGAGAATCTTTTTATGTTAAAAACAAGAGGATCTAGCAACATGGTTAGTATGGTGAATTCAGTTTGCTCTTTAAAGGAGTACTGCCTACCTCTCAGTGTTTCCTGGATCAGCAACATAACTTTTGCTGAATCTCCCCATTCAAGTGAAAGGGAGAAGCACTGCAACTCTTGCAAGAGAAGCATTAATGTTACAAGGAACAGGGCCTTGCACCTTGTTAAGCATTTTGAACTGAGTTAGCTTTTGAAAGGAATGCTGCCCAACTGTCAGCATTTTCATGGGTGAGGATCTTCAACTTTGTGCAAAATCACCACATACAAGTAAAGGGGAGAAAAACTGCAAGTTTGTAATAGAATCTTTAATGTTAGACAAAAGAGGATCTAGCAACCTGGTTAGTATTGGGAATTCATTTTGCTCTTTAAAGGAATTCTGCCTACTTCTCACCGTTTCCCTGGATGAGCAACATAACCTTTGTGCTGAATCACCGCATTCAAGTGAAAGGGAAAAGCACTGTAGCTCTTGTAAGAGAAGGATTAATTTGACAAGCAAGACGGTCTTGCACCTTGTTAAGCATGGTGAACTGTGTTAGTTTTTGAAAGGAATGCTGCCTAACCTTCAGCCTTTTCTTGGGTGAGGAACATAAACTTTGTGCAACATCACCGCCTAAAAGTGAATGGGAGAAAAACTGCAGTTTTTTAGGAGAATCCTTTTATGTTAGAAACAAGAGGGTCTAGCAACATGGTTAGTATGGTGAATTCCGTTTGCTCTTTAAAGGAGTACTGCCTACCTCTCAGTGTTTCCTGGATCAGCAACATCAACTTTCTGCTGAATCTCCCCATTCAAGTGAAAGGGAAACGCTGCAGCTCTTATAAGAGAAGCATTCATACTAAAAGCAAGAGGGTCTTGCACCTCGTTAAGCATGGTGAACTGTGTTAGTTTTTGAAAGGAACGCATACTAACCTTCAGCCATTTCATGGGTGAGAAACATAACCTTTGTGCAAAATCACCGCATACAAGTGAAAGGGAGAAAAACTGCAGTTTTTTAAGAAAATCCTTGTATGTTAGAAACAAGAGGGTCTAGCAACATGGTTAGGATGGTGAATTCAGTTTGCTCTTTAAAGGAGTACTGCCTAGCTCTCAGGGTTTCCTGGATCAGCAACATAACCTTTCTGCTGAATCTCCCCATTCAAGTGAAAGGGAGAAGCACTGCAACTCTTGCAAGAGAAGCATTAATGTTACAAGGAACAGGGCCTTGCAACTTGTTAAGCAGTTTGAACTGAGTTAGCTTTTGAAAGGAATGCTGCCCAACTGTCAGCATTTTCATGGGTGAGGATCTTCAACTTTGTGCAAAATCACCACATACAAGTAAACGGGAGAAAAACTGCAAGTTTGTAATAGAATCTTTAATGTTAGACAAAAGAGGATCAAGCAACCTGGTTAGTATTGTGAATTCATTTTGCTCTTTAAAGGAATTCTGCCTACTTCTCACCGTTTCCCTGGATGAGCAACATAACCTTTGTGCTGAATCACCGCTTTCAAGTGAAAGGGAAAAGCACTGTAGCTCTTGTAAGAGAAGGATTAATTTGACAAGCAAGACGGTCTTGCACCTTGTTAACCATGGTGAACTGTGTTAGTTTTTGAAAGGAATGCTGCCTAACCTTCAGCCTTTTCATGGGTGAGGAACATAAACTTTGTGCAAGCTCACTGCATACAAGTGAATGGGAGAAAAACTGCAGTTTTTTAGGAGAATCCTTGTATGTTAGAAACAAGAGGGTCTAGCAACATAGTTAGGATGGTGAATTCAGTTTGCTGTTTAGAGTACTTCCTAGCTCTCAGTGTTTCCTGGATCAGCAACATCACCTTTCTGCTGAATCTCCCTTTTCAGGTGAATGGGAGAAGCACCGTAGCTCTTGTAAGAGAAGCATTAATGCACCTTGTTAAGCATGGTGAACTGAGTTAGCTTTTGAAAGAAACGCTGCCCAACTGTCAGCGTTTTCATGGATGAAGATCTTCAACATTGTGCTAAATCACCGCATACAAGTAAATGGGAGAAAAACTGCAGGTTTCTAAGAGAATCTTTAATGTTAGGAAAAAGAGGGTCGAGCAACATGGTTAACATTTTGAAGTCAGTTTGCTCTTCAAGGGACTACTGCATAACTCTGAGTGTTTTCCTGGATGAGCAACATCACCTTTCTGCTGAATCACCCCATTCAAGTGAAAGGGAGAAGCACTGCAGCTCTTGCAAGAGAAGCATTAATGTTACAAGCAACAGGGCCTTGCACCTTGTTAAGCATGGTGAACTGAGTTAGCTTTTGAAAGGAATGCAGCCCAACTGTCAGCATTTTCATGGGTGAGGATCTTCAACTTTGTGCAAAATCACCACCTACAGGTAAATGGGAGAAAGATTCCAGGTTTGTAAGAGAATCATTAATGTTAGACAAAAGAGGGTCTAGCAACCTGGTTAGTATTGTGAATTCATTTTGCTCTTTAAAGGAATTCTGTCTACTTCTCACCGTTTCCCTGGATGAGCAACATAACCTTTGTGCTGAATCACCGCATTCAAGTGAAAGGGAGAAGCACTGTAGCTCTTGTAAGAGAAGGATTAATGTTACAAGCAAGAGGGTCTTGCACTTTGTTAAGCATCGTGAACTGTGTTAGTTTTTGAAAGGAACGCTGCCTAACCTTCAGCCTTTTCATGGTTGAGAAACATAACTTTTGTGGAAAATCACCGCATACAAGTGAATGGGAGAAAAACTGCAGTTTTTTAAGAGAATCGTTTTATGTTAGAAACAAGAGGGTCTAGCAACATGGTTAGTATGGTGAATTCCGTTTGCTCTTTAAAGGAGTACTGCCTACCTCTCAGGGTTTCCTGGATCAGCAACATCACCTTTCTGCTGAATCTCCCCATTCAAGTGAAAGGGAAACGCTGCAGCTCTTATAAGAGAAGCATTCATACTAAAAGCAAGAGGGTCTTGCACCTCGTTAAGCATGGTGAACTGTGTTAGTTTTTGAAAGGAACGCATACTAACCTTCAGCCATTTCATGGGTGAGAAACATAACCTTTGTGCAAAATCACCGCATACAAGTGAAAGGGAGAAAAACTGCAGTTTTTTAAGAAAATCCTTGTATGTTAGAAACAAGAGGGTCTAGCAACATGGTTAGTATGGTGAATTCAGTTTGTTCTTTAGAGGAGTACTGCCTAGCTCTCAGGGTTTCCTGGATCAGCAACATAACCTTTCTGCTGAATCTCCCCATTCAAGTGAAAGGGAGAAGCACTGCAACTCTTGCAAGAGAAGCATTAATGTTACAAGGAACAGGGCCTTGCACCTTGTTAAGCAGTTTGAACTGAGTTAGCTTTTGAAAGGAATGCTGCCCAACTGTCAGCATTTTCATGGGTGAGGATCTTCAACTTTGTGCAAAATCACCACATACAAGTAAACCGGAGAAAAACTGCAAGTTTGTAATAGAATCTTTAATGTTAGACAAAAGAGAATCTAGCAACCTGGTTAGTATTGGGAATTCATTTTGCTCTTTAAAGGAATTCTGCCTACTTCTCACCGTTTCCCTGGATGAGCAACATAACCTTTGTGCTGAATCACCGATTTCAAGTGAAAGGGAAAAGCACTGTAGCTCTTGTAAGAGAAGGATTAATTTGACAAGCAAGACGGTCTTGCACCTTGTTAAGCATGGTGAACTGTGTTAGATTTTGAAAGGAATGCTGCCTAACCTTCAGCCTTTTCATGGGTGAGGAACATAAACTTTGTGCAACATCACCGCATACAAGTGAATGGGAGAAAAACTGCAGTTTTTTAAGAGAATCGTTTTATGTTAGAAACAAGAGGGTCTAGCCACATGGTTAGGATGGTGAATTCAGTTTGCTCTTTAAAGGGGTACTGCCTAGCTCTCAGTGTTTCCTGGATCAGCAACATCAACTTTCTGCTGAATCTCCCCTTTCAAGTGAATGGGAGAAGCACTGCAGCTCATGTAAGAGAAGCATTACTGTTTCAAGTAAGAGGGCCTTGCACCTTGTTAAGCATGGTGAACTGAGTTAGCTTTTGAAAGGAATGCTGCCCAACTGTCAGCATTTTCATGGGTGAGGATCTTCAACTTTGTGCAAAATCACCACATACAAGTAAAGGGGAGAAAAACTGCAAGTTTGTAATAGAATCTTTAATGTTACACAAAAGAGGATCTAGCAACCTGGTTAGTATTGTGAATTCATTTTGCTCTTTAAAGGAATTCTGCCTACTTCTCACCATTTCCCTGGATGAGCAACATAACCTTTGTGCTGAATCACCGCATTCAAGTGAAAGGGAAAAGCACCGTAGCTCTTGTAAGAGAAGGATTAATTTGACAAGCAAGACGGTCTTGCACCTTGTTAAGCATGGTGAACTGTGTTAGTTTTTGAAAGGAATGCTGCCTAACCTTCATCCTTTTCATGGGTGAGGAACATAAACTTTGTGCAACATCACCGCCTAAAAGTGAATGGGAGAAAAACTGCAGTTTTTTAGGAGAATCCTTTTATGTTAGAAACAAGAGGGTCTAGCAACATGGTTAGTATGGTGAATTCAGTTTGCTGTTTAGAGTACTTCCTAGCTCTCAGTGTTTCCTGGATCAGCAACATCACCTTTCTGCTGAATCTCCCTTTTCAGGTGAATGGGAGAAGCACCGTAGCTCTTGTAAGAGAAGCATTAATGCACCTTGTTAAGCATGGTGAACTGAGTTAGCTTTTGAAAGAAACGCTGCCCAACTGTCAGCGTTTTCATGGATGAAGATCTTCAACATTGTGCTAAATCACCGGATACAAGTAAATGGGAGAAAAACTGCAGGTTTCTAAGAGAATCTTTAATGTTAGGAAAAAGAGGTTCGAGCAACATGGTTAACATTTTGAAGTCAGTTTGCTCTTCAAGGGACTACTGCATAACTCTGAGTGTTTTCCTGGATGAGCAACATCACCTTTCTGCTGAATCACCCCATTCAAGTGAAAGGGAGTAGCACTGCAGCTCTTGCAAGAGAAGCATTAATGTTACAAGCAACAGGGCCTTGCACCTTGTTAAGCATGGTGAACTGAGTTAGCTTTTGAAAGGAATGCAGCCCAACTGTCAGCATTTTCATGGGTGAGGATCTTCAACTTTGTGCAAAATCACCACCTACAGGTAAATGGGAGAAAGATTCCAGGTTTGTAAGAGAATCTTTAATGTTAGACAAAAGAGGGTCTAGCAACCTGGTTAGTATTGTGAATTCATTTTGCTCTTTAAAGGAATTCTGCCTACTTCTCACTGTTTTCCTGGATGAGAAACATCACCTTTGTGCTGAATCACCGCATTCAAGTGAAAGGGAGAAGCACTGTAGCTCTTGTAAGAGAAGGATTAATGTTACAAGCAAGAGGGTCTTGCACTTTGTTAAGCATGGTGAACTGTGTTAGTTTTTGAAAGGAACGCTGCCTAACCTTCAGCCTTTTCATGGTTGAGAAACATAACTTTTGTGGAAAATCACCGCATACAAGAGAATGGGAGAAAAACTGCAGTTTTTTAAGAGAATCGTTTTATGTTAGAAACAAGAGGGTCTAGCAGCATGGTTAGTATGGTGAATTCAGTTTGCTCTTTAAAGGAGTACTGCGTACCTCTCAGTGTTTCCTGGATCAGCAACATCACCTTTCTGCTGAATCTCCCCATTCAAGTGAAAGGGAAACGCTGCAGCTCTTATAAGAGAAGCATTCATACTAAAAGCAAGAGGGTCTTGCACCTCGTTAAGCATGGTGAACTGTGTTAGTTTTTGAAAGGAACGCATACTAACCTTCAGCCATTTCATGGGTGAGAAACATAACCTTTGTGCAAAATCACTGCATACAAGTGAAAGGGAGAAAAACTGCAGTTTTTTAAGAAAATCCTTGTATGTTAGAAACAAGAGGGTCTAGCAACATGGTTAGGATGGTGAATTCAGTTTGCTCTTTAAAGGAGTACTGCCTAGCTCTCAGGGTTTCCTGGATCAGCAACATAACCTTTCTGCTGAATCTCCCCATTCAAGTGAAAGGGAGAAGCACTGCAACTCTTGCAAGAGAAGCATTAATGTTACAAGGAACAGGGCCTTGCACCTTGTTAAGCAGTTTGAACTGAGTTAGCTTTTGAAAGGAATGCTGCCCAACTGTCAGCATTTTCATGGGTGAGGATCTTCAACTTTGTGCAAAATCACCACATACAAGTAAACGGGAGAAAAACTGCAAGTTTGTAATAGAATCTTTAATGTTAGACAAAAGAGGATCAAGCAACCTGGTTAGTATTGTGAATTCATTTTGCTCTTTAAAGGAATTCTGCCTACATCTCACCGTTTCCCTGGATGAGCAACATAACCTTTGTGCTGAATCACCGCTTTCAAGTGAAAGGGAAAAGCACTGTAGCTCTTGTAAGAGAAGGATTAATTTGACAAGCAAGACGGTCTTGCACCTTGTTAACCATGGTGAACTGTGTTAGTTTTTGAAAGGAATGCTGCCTAACCTTCAGCCTTTTCATGGGTGAGGAACATAAACTTTGTGCAACCTCACCGCATACAAGTGAATGGGAGAAAAACTGCAGTTTTTTAGGAGAATCCTTGTATGTTAGAAACAAGAGGGTCTAGCAACATAGTTAGGATGGTGAATTCAGTTTGCTGTTTAGAGTACTTCCTAGCTCAGTGTTTCCTGGATCAGCAACATCACCTTTCTGCTGAATCTCCCTTTTCTGGTGAATGGGAGAAGCACCGTAGCTCTTGTAAGAGAAGCATTAATGCACCTTGTTAAGCATGGTGAACTGAGTTAGCTTTTGAAAGAAACGCTGCCCAACTGTCAGCGTTTTCATGGATGAAGATCTTCAACATTGTGCTAAATCACCGCATACAAGTAAATGGGAGAAAAACTGCAGGTTTCTAAGAGAATCTTTAATGTTAGGAAAAAGAGGGTCGAGCAACATGGTTAACATTTTGAAGTCAGTTTGCTCTTCAAGGGACTACTGCATAACTCTGAGTGTTTTCCTGGATGAGCAACATCACCTTTCTGCTGAATCACCCCATTCAAGTGAAAGGGAGAAGCACTGCAGCTCTTGCAAGAGAAGCATTAATGTTACAAGCAACAGGGCCTTGCACCTTGTTAAGCATGGTGAACTGAGTTAGCTTTTGAAAGGAATGCAGCCCAACTGTCAGCATTTTCATGGGTGAGGATCTTCAACTTTGTGCAAAATCACCACCTACAGGTAAATGGGAGAAAGATTCCAGGTTTGTAAGAGAATCTTTAATGTTAGACAAAAGAGGGTCTAGCAACCTGGTTAGTATTGTGAATTCATTTTGCTCTTTAAAGGAATTCTGCCTACTTCTCACTGTTTTAATGGATGAGAAACATCACCTTTGTGCTGAATCACCGCATTCAAGTGAAAGGGAAAAGCACTGTAGCTCTTGTAAGAGAAGGATTAATTTGACAAGCAAGACGGTCTTGCACCTTGTTAAGCATGGTGAACTGTGTTAGATTTTGAAAGGAATGCTGCCTAACCTTCAGCCTTTTCATGGGTGAGGAACATAAACTTTGTGCAACATCACCGCATACAAGTGAATGGGAGAAAAACTGCAGTTTTTTAAGAGAATCGTTTTATGTTAGAAACAAGAGGGTCTAGCAACATGGTTAGTATGGTGAATTCAGTTTGCTCTTTAAAGGAGTACTGCCTAGCTCTCAGGGTTTCCTGGATCAGCAACATAACCTTTCTGCTGAATCTCCCCATTCAAGTGAAAGGGAGAAGCACTGCAGCTCTTGCAAGAGAAGCATTAATGTTACAAGCAACAGGGCCTTGCACCTTGTTAAGCATGGTGAACTGAGTTAGCTTTTGAAAGGAATGCAGCCCAACTGTCAGCATTTTCATGGGTGAGGATCTTCAACTTTGTGCAAAATCACCACCTACAGGTAAATGGGAGAAAGATTCCAGGTTTGTAAGAGTATCTTTAATGTTAGACCAAAGAGGGTCTAGCAACCTGGTTAGTATTGTGAATTCATTTTGCTCTTTAAAGGAATTCTGCCTACTTCTCACTGTTTTCCTGGATGAGAAACATCACCTTTGTGCTGAATCACCGCATTCAAGTGAAAGGGAGAAGCACTGTAGCTCTTGTAAGAGAAGGATTAATGTTACAAGCAAGAGGGTCTTGCACTTTGTTAAGCATGGTGAACTGTGTTAGTTTTTGAAAGGAACGCTGCCTAACCTTCAGCCTTTTCATGGTTGAGAAACATAACCTTTGTGGAAAATCACCGCATACAAGTGAATGGGAGAAAAACTGCAGTTTTTTAAGAGAATCTTTTTATGTTAAAAACAAGAGGGTCTAGCAACATGGTTAGTATGGTGAATTCAGTTTGCTCTTTAAAGGAGTACTGCCTACCTCTCAGTGTTTCCTGGATCAGCAACATAACTTTTGCTGAATCTCCCCATTCAAGTGAAAGGGAGAAGCACTGCAACTCTTGCAAGAGAAGCATTAATGTTACAAGGAACAGGGCCTTGCACCTTGTTAAGCATTTTGAACTGAGTTAGCTTTTGAAAGGAATGCTGCCCAACTGTCAGCATTTTCATGGGTGAGGATCTTCAACTTTGTGCAAAATCACCACATACAAGTAAAGGGGAGAAAAACTGCAAGTTTGTAATAGAATCTTTAATGTTAGACAAAAGAGGATCTAGCAACCTGGTTAGTATTGTGAATTCATTTTGCTCTTTAAAGGAATTCTGCCTACTTCTCACCGTTTCCCTGGATGAGCAACATAACCTTTGTGCTGAATCACCGCATTCAAGTGAAAGGGAAAAGCAGTGTAGCTCTTGTAAGAGAAGGATTAATTTGACAAGCAAGACGGTATTGCACCTTGTTAAGCATGGTGAACTGTGTTAGTTTTTGAAAGGAATGCTGCCTAACCTTCAGCCTTTTCTTGGGTGAGGAACATAAACTTTGTGCAACATCACCGCCTAAAAGTGAATGGGAGAAAAACTGCAGTTTTTTAGGAGAATCCTTTTATGTTAGAAACAAGAGGGTCTAGCAACATGGTTAGTATGGTGAATTCAGTTTGCTCTTTAAAGGAGTACTGCCTACCTCTCAGTGTTTCCTGGATCAGCAACATCAACTTTCTGCTGAATCTCCCCATTCAAGTGAAAGGGAAACGCTGCAGCTCTTATAAGAGAAGCATTCATACTAAAAGCAAGAGGGTCTTGCACCTCGTTAAGCATGGTGAACTGTATTAGTTTTTGAAAGGAACGCATACTAACCTTCAGCCATTTCATGGGTGAGAAACATAACCTTTGTGCAAAATCACCGCATACAAGTGAAAGGGAGAAAAACTGCAGTTTTTTAAGAAAATCCTTGTATGTTAGAAACAAGAGGGTCTAGCAACATGGTTAGGATGGTGAATTCAGTTTGCTCTTTAAAGGAGTACTGCCTAGCTCTCAGTGTTTCCTGGATCAGCAACATCACCTTTGTGCTGAATCTCCCTTTCCATGTGAATGGGAGAAGCACCGTAGCTCTTGTAAGAGAAGCATTAATGCACCTTGTTAAGCATGGTGAACTGAGTTAGCTTTTGAAAGAAACGCTGCCCAACTGTCAGCGTTTTCATGGATGAAGATCTTCAACATTGTGCTAAATCACCGCATACAAGTAAAAGGGAGAAAAACTGCAGGTTTCTAAGAGAATCTTTAATGTTAGGAAAAAGAGGGTCGAGCAACATGGTTAACATTTTGAAGTCAGTTTGCTCTTCAAGGGACTACTGCATAACTCTGAGTGTTTTCCTGGATGAGCAACATCACCTTTCTGCTGAATCACCCCATTCAAGTGAAAGGGAGAAGCACTGCAGCTCTTGCAAGAGAAGCATTAATGTTACAAGCAACAGGGCCTTGCACCTTGTTAAGCATGGTGAACTGAGTTAGCTTTTGAAAGGAATGCAGCCCAACTGTCAGCATTTTCATGGGTGAGGATCTTCAACTTTGTGCAAAATCACCACCTACAGGTAAATGGGAGAAAGATTCCAGGTTTGCAAGAGAATCTTTAATGTTAGACAAAAGAGGGTCTAGCAACCTGGTTAGTATTGTGAATTCATTTTGCTCTTTAAAGGAATTCTGTCTACTTCTCACTGTTTTCCTGGATGAGAAACATCACCTTTGTGCTGAATCACCGCATTCAAGTGAAAGGGAGAAGCACTGTAGCTCTTGTAAGAGAAGGATTAATGTTACAAGCAAGAGGGTCTTGCACTTTGTTAAGCATGGTGAACTGTGTTAGTTTTTGAAAGGAACGCTGCCTAACCTTCAGCCTTTTCATGGTTGAGAAACATAACCTTTGTGGAAAATCACCGCATACAAGTGAATGGGAGAAAAACTGCAGTTTTTTAAGAGAATCGTTTTATGTTAGAAACAAGAGGGTCTAGCAGCATGGTTAGTATGGTGAATTCAGTTTGCTCTTTAAAGGAGTACTGCCTACCTCTCAGTGTTTCCTGGATCAGCAACATCACCTTTCTGCTGAATCTCCCCATTCAAGTGAAAGGGAAACACTGCAGCTCTTATAAGAGAAGCATTAATACTAAAAGCAAGAGGGTCTTGCACCTCGTTAAGCATGGTGAACTGTGTTAGTTTTTGAAAGGAACGCAGCCTAACCTTCAGCCTTTTCATATGTGAGGAACATAAACATTGTTCAACATCACCGCATACAAGTGAATGGGAGAAAAACTGCAGTTTTTTAAGAGAATCCTTGTATGTTAGAAAGAGGAGGGTCTAGCAACATGGTTAGTATGGTGAATTCAGTTTGCTCTTTAAAGGAGTAGTGCCTAGCTCTCAGGGTTTCCTGGATCAACAACATAACCTTTCTGCTGAATCTCCCCATTCAAGTGAAAGGGAGAAGCACTGCAACTCTTGCAAGAGAAACATTAATGTTACAAGGAACAGGGCCTTGCACCTTCTTAAGCATTTTGAACTGAGTTAGCTTTTGAAAGGAATGCTGCCCAACTGTCAGCATTTTCATGGGTGAGGATCTTAACTTTGTGCAAAATCACCACATACAAGTAAAAGGGAGAATAACTGCAAATTTGTAATAGAGTCTTTAATTGTAGACAAAAGAGGGTCTAGCAACCTGGTTCGTATTGTGAATTCATTTTGCTCTTTAAAGGAATTCTGCCTACTTCTCACTGTTTTCCTGGAAGAGAAACATCACCTTTGTGCTGAATCACCGCATTCAAGTGAAAGGGAGAAGCACTGTAGCTCTTGTAAGAGAAGGATTAATTTTACAAGCAAGAGGGTCGTGCACTTTGTTAAGCATGGTGAACTGTGTTAGTTTTTGAAAGGAACGCTGCCTAACCTTCAGCCTTTTCATGGTTGAGAAACATAACTTTTGTGGAAAATCACCGCATACAAGTGAATGGGAGAAAAACTGCAGTTTTTTCAGAGAATCGTCTTATGTTAGAAACAAGAGGGTCTAGCAACATGGTTAGTATGGTGAATTCAGTTTGCTCTTTAAAGGAGTACTGCCTAGCTCTCAGGGTTTCCTGGATCAGCAACATAACCTTTCTGCTGAATCTCCCCATTCAAGTGAAAGGGAGAAGCACTGCAGCTCTTGCAAGAGAAGCATTAATGTTACAAGCAACAGGGCTTTGCACCTTGTTAAGCATGGTGAACTGAGTTAGCTTTTGAAAGGAATGCAGCCCAACTGTCAGCATTTTCATGGGTGAGGATCTTCAACTTTGTGCAAAATCACCACCTACAGGTAAATGGGAGAAAGATTCCAGGTTTGTAAGAGTATCTTTAATGTTAGACAAAAGAGGGTCTAGCAACCTGGTTAGTATTGTGAATTCATTCTGCTCTTTAAAGGAATTCTGCCTACTTCTCACTGTTTTCCTGGATGAGAAACATCACCTTTGTGCTGAATCACCGCATTCAAGTGAAAGGGAGAAGCACTGTAGCTCTTGTAAGAGAAGGATTAATGTTACAAGCAAGAGGATCTTGCACTTTGTTAAGCATGGTGAACTGTGTTAGTTTTTGAAAGGAACGCTGCCTAACCTTCAGCCTTTTCATGGTTGAGAAACATAACCTTTGTGGAAAATCACCGCATACAAGTGAATGGGAGAAAAACTGCAGTTTTTTAAGAGAATCTTTTTATGTTAAAAACAAGAGCGTCTAGCAACATGGTTAGTATGGTGAATTCAGTTTGCTCTTTAAAGGAGTACTGCCTACCTCTCAGTGTTTCCTGGATCAGCAACATAACTTTTGCTGAATCTCCCCATTCAAGTGAAAGGGAGAAGCACTGCAACTCTTGCAAGAGAAGCATTAATGTTACAAGGAATAGGGCCTTGCACCTTGTTAAGCATTTTGAACTGAGTTAGCTTTTGAAAGGAATGCTGCCCAACTGTCAGCATTTTCATGGGTGAGGATCTTCAACTTTGTGCAAAATCACCACATACAAGTAAAGGGGAGAAAAACTGCAAGTTTGTAATAGAATCTTTAATGTTAGACAAAAGAGGATCTAGCAACCTGGTTAGTATTGTGAATTCATTTTGCTCTTTAAAGGAATTCTGCCTACTTCTCACCGTTTCCCTGGATGAGCAACATAACCTTTGTGCTGAATCACCGCATTCAAGTGAAAGGGAAAAGCACTGTAGCTCTTGTAAGAGAAGGATTAATTTGACAAGCAAGACGGTCTTGCACCTTGTTATGCATGGTGAACTGTGTTAGTTTTTGAAAGGAATGCTGCCTAACCTTCAGCCTTTTCTTGGGTGAGGAACATAAACTTTGTGCAACATCACCGCCTAAAAGTGAAAGGGAGAAAAACTGCAGTTTTTTAGGAGAATCCTTTTATGTTAGAAACAAGAGGGTCTAGCAACATGGTTAGTATGGTGAATTCAGTTTGCTCTTTAAAGGAGTACTGCCTACCTCTCAGTGTTTCCTGGATCAGCAACATCAACTTTCTGCTGAATCTCCCCATTCAAGTGAAAGGGAAACGCTGCAGCTCTTATAAGAGAAGCATTCATACTAAAAGCAAGAGGGTCTTGCACCTCGTTAAGCATGGTGAACTGTGTTAGTTTTTGAAAGGAACGCATACTAACCTTCAGCCATTTCATGGGTGAGAAACATAACCTTTGTGCAAAATCACCGCATACAAGTGAAAGGGAGAAAAACTGCAGTTTTTTAAGAAAATCCTTGTATGTTAGAAACAAGAGGGTCTAGCAACATGGTTAGGATGGTGAATTCAGTTTGCTCTTTAAAGGAGTACTGCCTAGCTCTCAGGGTTTCCTGGATCAGCAACATAACCTTTCTGCTGAATCTCCCCATTCAAGTGAAAGGGAGAAGCACTGCAACTCTTGCAAGAGAAGCATTAATGTTACAAGTAACAGGGCCTTGCACCTTGTTAAGCAGTTTGAACTGAGTTAGCTTTTGAAAGGAATGCTGCCCAACTGTCAGCATTTTCATGGGTGAGGATCTTCAACTTTGTGCAAAATCACCACATACAAGTAAACGGGAGAAAAACTGCAAGTTTGTAATAGAATCTTTAATGTTAGACAAAAGAGAATCTAGCAACCTGGTTAGTATTGTGAATTCATTTTGCTCTTTAAAGGAATTCTGCCTACTTCTCACCGTTTCCCTGGATGAGCAACATAACCTTTGTGCTGAATCACCGCTTTCAAGTGAAAGGGAAAAGCACTGTAGCTCTTGTAAGAGAAGGATTAATTTGACAAGCAAGACGGTCTTGCACCTTGTTAACCATGGTGAACTGTGTTAGTTTTTGAAAGGAATGCTGCCTAACCTTCAGCCTTTTCATGGGTGAGGAACATAAACTTTGTGCAAGCTCACTGCATACAAGTGAATGGGAGAAAAACTGCAGTTTTTTAGGAGAATCCTTGTATGTTAGAAACAAGAGGGTCTAGCAACATAGTTAGGATGGTGAATTCAGTTTGCTGTTTAGAGTACTTCCTAGCTCTCAGTGTTTCCTGGATCAGCAACATCACCTTTCTGCTGAATCTCCCTTTTCAGGTGAATGGGAAAAGCACCGTAGCTCTTGTAAGAGAAGCATTAATGCACCTTGTTAAGCATGGTGAACTGAGTTAGCTTTTGAAAGAAACGCTGCCCAACTGTCAGCGTTTTCATGGATGAAGATCTTCAACATTGTGCTAAATCACCGCATACAAGTAAATGGGAGAAAAACTGCAGGTTTCTAAGAGAATCTTTAATGTTAGGAAAAAGAGGGTCGAGCAACATGGTTAACATTTTGAAGTCAGTTTGCTCTTCAAGGGACTACTGCATAACTCTGAGTGTTTTCCTGGATGAGCAACATCACCTTTCTGCTGAATCACCCCATTCAAGTGAAAGGGAGAAGCACTGCAGCTCTTGCAAGAGAAGCATTAATGTTACAAGCAACAGGGCCTTGCACCTTGTTAAGCATGGTGAACTGAGTTAGCTTTTGAAAGGAATGCAGCCCAACTGTCAGCATTTTCATGGGTGAGGATCTTCAACTTTGTGCAAAATCACCACCTACAGGTAAATGGGAGAAAGATTCCAGGTTTGTAAGAGAATCATTAATGTTAGACAAAAGAGGGTCTAGCAACCTGGTTAGTATTGTGAATTCATTTTGCTCTTTAAAGGAATTCTGTCTACTTCTCACCGTTTCCCTGGATGAGCAACATAACCTTTGTGCTGAATCACCGCATTCAAGTGAAAGGGAGAAGCACTGTAGCTCTTGTAAGAGAAGGATTAATGTTACAAGCAAGAGGGTCTTGCACTTTGTTAAGCATCGTGAACTGTGTTAGTTTTTGAAAGGAACGCTGCCTAACCTTCAGCCTTTTCATGGTTGAGAAACATAACTTTTGTGGAAAATCACCGCATACAAGTGAATGGGAGAAAAACTGCAGTTTTTTAAGAGAATCGTTTTATGTTAGAAACAAGAGGGTCTAGCAACATGGTTAGTATGGTGAATTCCGTTTGCTCTTTAAAGGAGTACTGCCTACCTCTCAGGGTTTCCTGGATCAGCAACATCACCTTTCTGCTGAATCTCCCCATTCAAGTGAAAGGGAAACGCTGCAGCTCTTATAAGAGAAGCATTCATACTAAAAGCAAGAGGGTCTTGCACCTCGTTAAGCATGGTGAACTGTGTTAGTTTTTGAAAGGAACGCATACTAACCTTCAGCCATTTCATGGGTGAGAAACATAACCTTTGTGCAAAATCACCGCATACAAGTGAAAGGGAGAAAAACTGCAGTTTTTTAAGAAAATCCTTGTATGTTAGAAACAAGAGGGTCTAGCAACATGGTTAGTATGGTGAATTCAGTTTGTTCTTTAGAGGAGTACTGCCTAGCTCTCAGGGTTTCCTGGATCAGCAACATAACCTTTCTGCTGAATCTCCCCATTCAAGTGAAAGGGAGAAGCACTGCAACTCTTGCAAGAGAAGCATTAATGTTACAAGGAACAGGGCCTTGCACCTTGTTAAGCAGTTTGAACTGAGTTAGCTTTTGAAAGGAATGCTGCCCAACTGTCAGCATTTTCATGGGTGAGGATCTTCAACTTTGTGCAAAATCACCACATACAAGTAAACCGGAGAAAAACTGCAAGTTTGTAATAGAATCTTTAATGTTAGACAAAAGAGAATCTAGCAACCTGGTTAGTATTGGGAATTCATTTTGCTCTTTAAAGGAATTCTGCCTACTTCTCACCGTTTCCCTGGATGAGCAACATAACCTTTGTGCTGAATCACCGATTTCAAGTGAAAGGGAAAAGCACTGTAGCTCTTGTAAGAGAAGGATTAATTTGACAAGCAAGACGGTCTTGCACCTTGTTAAGCATGGTGAACTGTGTTAGATTTTGAAAGGAATGCTGCCTAACCTTCAGCCTTTTCATGGGTGAGGAACATAAACTTTGTGCAACATCACCGCATACAAGTGAATGGGAGAAAAACTGCAGTTTTTTAAGAGAATCGTTTTATGTTAGAAACAAGAGGGTCTAGCCACATGGTTAGGATGGTGAATTCAGTTTGCTCTTTAAAGGGGTACTGCCTAGCTCTCAGTGTTTCCTGGATCAGCAACATCAACTTTCTGCTGAATCTCCCCTTTCAAGTGAATGGGAGAAGCACTGCAGCTCATGTAAGAGAAGCATTACTGTTTCAAGTAAGAGGGCCTTGCACCTTGTTAAGCATGGTGAACTGAGTTAGCTTTTGAAAGGAATGCTGCCCAACTGTCAGCATTTTCATGGGTGAGGATCTTCAACTTTGTGCAAAATCACCACCTACAGGTAAATGGGAGAAAGATTCCAGGTTTGTAAGAGAATCTTTAATGTTAGACAAAAGAGGGTCTAGCAACCTGGTTAGTATTGTGAATTCATTTTGCTCTTTAAAGGAATTCTGCCTACTTCTCACTGTTTTCCTGGATGAGAAACATCACCTTTGTGCTGAATCACCGCATTCAAGTGAAAGGGAGAAGCACTGTAGCTCTTGTAAGAGAAGGATTAATGTTACAAGCAAGAGGGTCTTGCACTTTGTTAAGCATGGTGAACTGTGTTAGTTTTTGAAAGGAACGCTGCCTAACCTTCAGCCTTTTCATGGTTGAGAAACATAACTTTTGTGGAAAATCACCGCATACAAGAGAATGGGAGAAAAACTGCAGTTTTTTAAGAGAATCGTTTTATGTTAGAAACAAGAGGGTCTAGCAGCATGGTTAGTATGGTGAATTCAGTTTGCTCTTTAAAGGAGTACTGCGTACCTCTCAGTGTTTCCTGGATCAGCAACATCACCTTTCTGCTGAATCTCCCCATTCAAGTGAAAGGGAAACGCTGCAGCTCTTATAAGAGAAGCATTCATACTAAAAGCAAGAGGGTCTTGCACCTCGTTAAGCATGGTGAACTGTGTTAGTTTTTGAAAGGAACGCATACTAACCTTCAGCCATTTCATGGGTGAGAAACATAACCTTTGTGCAAAATCACTGCATACAAGTGAAAGGGAGAAAAACTGCAGTTTTTTAAGAAAATCCTTGTATGTTAGAAACAAGAGGGTCTAGCAACATGGTTAGGATGGTGAATTCAGTTTGCTCTTTAAAGGAGTACTGCCTAGCTCTCAGGGTTTCCTGGATCAGCAACATAACCTTTCTGCTGAATCTCCCCATTCAAGTGAAAGGGAGAAGCACTGCAACTCTTGCAAGAGAAGCATTAATGTTACAAGGAACAGGGCCTTGCACCTTGTTAAGCAGTTTGAACTGAGTTAGCTTTTGAAAGGAATGCTGCCCAACTGTCAGCATTTTCATGGGTGAGGATCTTCAACTTTGTGCAAAATCACCACATACAAGTAAACGGGAGAAAAACTGCAAGTTTGTAATAGAATCTTTAATGTTAGACAAAAGAGGATCAAGCAACCTGGTTAGTATTGTGAATTCATTTTGCTCTTTAAAGGAATTCTGCCTACATCTCACCGTTTCCCTGGATGAGCAACATAACCTTTGTGCTGAATCACCGCTTTCAAGTGAAAGGGAAAAGCACTGTAGCTCTTGTAAGAGAAGGATTAATTTGACAAGCAAGACGGTCTTGCACCTTGTTAACCATGGTGAACTGTGTTAGTTTTTGAAAGGAATGCTGCCTAACCTTCAGCCTTTTCATGGGTGAGGAACATAAACTTTGTGCAACCTCACCGCATACAAGTGAATGGGAGAAAAACTGCAGTTTTTTAGGAGAATCCTTGTATGTTAGAAACAAGAGGGTCTAGCAACATAGTTAGGATGGTGAATTCAGTTTGCTGTTTAGAGTACTTCCTAGCTCAGTGTTTCCTGGATCAGCAACATCACCTTTCTGCTGAATCTCCCTTTTCAGGTGAATGGGAGAAGCACCGTAGCTCTTGTAAGAGAAGCATTAATGCACCTTGTTAAGCATGGTGAACTGAGTTAGCTTTTGAAAGAAACGCTGCCCAACTGTCAGCGTTTTCATGGATGAAGATCTTCAACATTGTGCTAAATCACCGCATACAAGTAAATGGGAGAAAAACTGCAGGTTTCTAAGAGAATCTTTAATGTTAGGAAAAAGAGGGTCGAGCAACATGGTTAACATTTTGAAGTCAGTTTGCTCTTCAAGGGACTACTGCATAACTCTGAGTGTTTTCCTGGATGAGCAACATCACCTTTCTGCTGAATCACCCCATTCAAGTGAAAGGGAGAAGCACTGCAGCTCTTGCAAGAGAAGCATTAATGTTACAAGCAACAGGGCCTTGCACCTTGTTAAGCATGGTGAACTGAGTTAGCTTTTGAAAGGAATGCAGCCCAACTGTCAGCATTTTCATGGGTGAGGATCTTCAACTTTGTGCAAAATCACCACCTACAGGTAAATGGGAGAAAGATTCCAGGTTTGTAAGAGAATCTTTAATGTTAGACAAAAGAGGGTCTAGCAACCTGGTTAGTATTGTGAATTCATTTTGCTCTTTAAAGGAATTCTGCCTACTTCTCACTGTTTTAATGGATGAGAAACATCACCTTTGTGCTGAATCACCGCATTCAAGTGAAAGGGAAAAGCACTGTAGCTCTTGTAAGAGAAGGATTAATTTGACAAGCAAGACGGTCTTGCACCTTGTTAAGCATGGTGAACTGTGTTAGATTTTGAAAGGAATGCTGCCTAACCTTCAGCCTTTTCATGGGTGAGGAACATAAACTTTGTGCAACATCACCGCATACAAGTGAATGGGAGAAAAACTGCAGTTTTTTAAGAGAATCGTTTTATGTTAGAAACAAGAGGGTCTAGCAACATGGTTAGTATGGTGAATTCAGTTTGCTCTTTAAAGGAGTACTGCCTAGCTCTCAGGGTTTCCTGGATCAGCAACATAACCTTTCTGCTGAATCTCCCCATTCAAGTGAAAGGGAGAAGCACTGCAGCTCTTGCAAGAGAAGCATTAATGTTACAAGCAACAGGGCCTTGCACCTTGTTAAGCATGGTGAACTGAGTTAGCTTTTGAAAGGAATGCAGCCCAACTGTCAGCATTTTCATGGGTGAGGATCTTCAACTTTGTGCAAAATCACCACCTACAGGTAAATGGGAGAAAGATTCCAGGTTTGTAAGAGTATCTTTAATGTTAGACCAAAGAGGGTCTAGCAACCTGGTTAGTATTGTGAATTCATTTTGCTCTTTAAAGGAATTCTGCCTACTTCTCACTGTTTTCCTGGATGAGAAACATCACCTTTGTGCTGAATCACCGCATTCAAGTGAAAGGGAGAAGCACTGTAGCTCTTGTAAGAGAAGGATTAATGTTACAAGCAAGAGGGTCTTGCACTTTGTTAAGCATGGTGAACTGTGTTAGTTTTTGAAAGGAACGCTGCCTAACCTTCAGCCTTTTCATGGTTGAGAAACATAACCTTTGTGGAAAATCACCGCATACAAGTGAATGGGAGAAAAACTGCAGTTTTTTAAGAGAATCTTTTTATGTTAAAAACAAGAGGGTCTAGCAACATGGTTAGTATGGTGAATTCAGTTTGCTCTTTAAAGGAGTACTGCCTACCTCTCAGTGTTTCCTGGATCAGCAACATAACTTTTGCTGAATCTCCCCATTCAAGTGAAAGGGAGAAGCACTGCAACTCTTGCAAGAGAAGCATTAATGTTACAAGGAACAGGGCCTTGCACCTTGTTAAGCATTTTGAACTGAGTTAGCTTTTGAAAGGAATGCTGCCCAACTGTCAGCATTTTCATGGGTGAGGATCTTCAACTTTGTGCAAAATCACCACATACAAGTAAAGGGGAGAAAAACTGCAAGTTTGTAATAGAATCTTTAATGTTAGACAAAAGAGGATCTAGCAACCTGGTTAGTATTGTGAATTCATTTTGCTCTTTAAAGGAATTCTGCCTACTTCTCACCGTTTCCCTGGATGAGCAACATAACCTTTGTGCTGAATCACCGCATTCAAGTGAAAGGGAAAAGCAGTGTAGCTCTTGTAAGAGAAGGATTAATTTGACAAGCAAGACGGTATTGCACCTTGTTAAGCATGGTGAACTGTGTTAGTTTTTGAAAGGAATGCTGCCTAACCTTCAGCCTTTTCTTGGGTGAGGAACATAAACTTTGTGCAACATCACCGCCTAAAAGTGAATGGGAGAAAAACTGCAGTTTTTTAGGAGAATCCTTTTATGTTAGAAACAAGAGGGTCTAGCAACATGGTTAGTATGGTGAATTCAGTTTGCTCTTTAAAGGAGTACTGCCTACCTCTCAGTGTTTCCTGGATCAGCAACATCAACTTTCTGCTGAATCTCCCCATTCAAGTGAAAGGGAAACGCTGCAGCTCTTATAAGAGAAGCATTCATACTAAAAGCAAGAGGGTCTTGCACCTCGTTAAGCATGGTGAACTGTATTAGTTTTTGAAAGGAACGCATACTAACCTTCAGCCATTTCATGGGTGAGAAACATAACCTTTGTGCAAAATCACCGCATACAAGTGAAAGGGAGAAAAACTGCAGTTTTTTAAGAAAATCCTTGTATGTTAGAAACAAGAGGGTCTAGCAACATGGTTAGGATGGTGAATTCAGTTTGCTCTTTAAAGGAGTACTGCCTAGCTCTCAGTGTTTCCTGGATCAGCAACATCACCTTTGTGCTGAATCTCCCTTTCCATGTGAATGGGAGAAGCACCGTAGCTCTTGTAAGAGAAGCATTAATGCACCTTGTTAAGCATGGTGAACTGAGTTAGCTTTTGAAAGAAACGCTGCCCAACTGTCAGCGTTTTCATGGATGAAGATCTTCAACATTGTGCTAAATCACCGCATACAAGTAAATGGGAGAAAAACTGCAGGTTTCTAAGAGAATCTTTAATGTTAGGAAAAAGAGGGTCGAGCAACATGGTTAACATTTTGAAGTCAGTTTGCTCTTCAAGGGACTACTGCATAACTCTGAGTGTTTTCCTGGATGAGCAACATCACCTTTCTGCTGAATCACCCATTCAAGTGAAAGGGAGAAGCACTGCAGCTCTTGCAAGAGAAGCATTAATGTTACAAGCAACAGGGCCTTGCACCTTGTTAAGCATGGTGAACTGAGTTAGCTTTTGAAAGGAATGCAGCCCAACTGTCAGCATTTTCATGGGTGAGGATCTTCAACTTTGTGCAAAATCACCACCTACAGGTAAATGGGAGAAAGATTCCAGGTTTGTAAGAGAATCTTTAATGTTAGACAAAAGAGGGTCTAGCAACCTGGTTAGTATTGTGAATTCATTTTGCTCTTTAAAGGAATTCTGCCTACTTCTCACTGTTTTAATGGATGAGAAACATCACCTTTGTGCTGAATCACCGCATTCAAGTGAAAGGGAGAAGCACTGTAGCTCTTGTAAGAGAAGGATTCATGTTACAAGCAAGAGGGTCTTGCACTTTGTTAAGCATCGTGAACTGTGTTAGTTTTTGAAAGGAACGCTGCCTAACCTTCAGCCTTTTCATGGTTGAGAAACATAACTTTTGTGGAAAATCACCGCATACAAGTGAATGGGAGAAAAACTGCAGTTTTTTAAGAGAATCGTTTTATGTTAGAAACAAGAGGGTCTAGCAACATGGTTAGTATGGTGAATTCAGTTTGCTCTTTAAAGGAGTACTGCCTACCTCTCAGTGTTTCCTGGATCAGCAACATCACCTTTCTGCTGAATCTCCCCATTCAAGTGAAAGGGAAACGCTGCAGCTCTTATAAGAGAAGCATTCATACTAAAAGCAAGAGGGTCTTGCACCTAGTTAAGCATGTTGAACTGTGTTAGTTTTTGAAAGGAACGCATACTAACCTTCAGCCATTTCATGGGTGAGAAACATAACCTTTGTGCAAAATCACCGCATACAAGTGAAAGGGAGAAAAACTGCAGTTTTTTAAGAAAATCCTTGTATGTTAGAAACAAGAGGGTCTAGCAACATGGTTAGTATGGTGAATTCAGTTTGCTCTTTAAAGGAGTACTGCCTAGCTCTCAGGGTTTCCTGGATCAGCAACATAACCTTTCTGCTGAATCTCCCCATTCAAGTGAAAGGGAGAAGCACTGCAACTCTTGCAAGAGAAGCATTAATGTTACAAGTAACAGGGCCTTGCACCTTGTTAAGCAGTTTGAACTGAGTTAGCTTTTGAAAGGAATGCTGCCCAACTGTCAGCATTTTCATGGGTGAGGATCTTCAACTTTGTGCAAAATCACCACATACAAGTAAACGGGAGAAAAACTGCAAGTTTGTAATAGAATCTTTAATGTTAGACAAAAGAGAATCTAGCAACCTGGTTAGTATTGGGAATTCATTTTGCTCTTTAAAGGAATTCTGCCTACTTCTCACCGTTTCCCTGGATGAGCAACATAACCTTTGTGCTGAATCACCGCTTTCAAGTGAAAGGGAAAAGCACTGTAGCTCTTGTAAGAGAAGGATTAATTTGACAAGCAAGACGGTCTTGCACCTTGTTAAGCATGGTGAACTGTGTTAGATTTTGAAAGGAATGCTGCCTAACCTTCAGCCTTTTCATGGGTGAGGAACATAAACTTTGTGCAACATCACCGCATACAAGTGAATGGGAGAAAAACTGCAGTTTTTTAAGAGAATCGTTTTATGTTAGAAACAAGAGGGTCTAGCAACATGGTTAGGATGGTGAATTCAGTTTGCTCTTTAAAGGGGTACTGCCTAGCTCTCAGTGTTTCCTGGATCAGCAACATCACCTTTCTGCTGAATCTCCCCTTTCAAGTGAATGGGAGAAGCACTGCAGCTCATGTAAGAGAAGCATTACTGTTTCAAGTAAGAGGGCCTTGCACCTTGTTAAGCATGGTGAACTGAGTTAGCTTTTGAAAGGAATGCTGCCCAACTGTCAGCATTTTCATGGGTGAGGATCTTCAACTTTGTGCAAAATCACCACATACAAGTAAACGGGAGAAAAACTGCAAGTTTGTAATAGAATCTTTAATGTTACACAAAAGAGGATCTAGCAACCTGGTTAGTATTGTGAATTCATTTTGCTCTTTAAAGGAATTCTGCCTACTTCTCACCGTTTCCCTGGATGAGCAACATAACCTTTGTGCTGAATCACCGCTTTCAAGTGAAAGGGAAAAGCACTGTAGCTCTTGTAAGAGAAGGATTAATTTGACAAGCAAGACGGTCTTGCACCTTGTTAAGCATGGTGAACTGTGTTAGTTTTTGAAAGGAATGCTGCCTAACCTTCATCCTTTTCATGGGTGAGGAACATAAACTTTGTGCAACATCACCGCCTAAAAGTGAATGGGAGAAAAACTGCAGTTTTTTAGGAGAATCCTTTTATGTTAGAAACAAGAGGGTCTAGCAACATGGTTAGTATGGTGAATTCAGTTTGCTGTTTAGAGTACTTCCTAGCTCTCAGTGTTTCCTGGATCAGCAACATCACCTTTCTGCTGAATCTCCCTTTTCAGGTGAATGGGAGAAGCACCGTAGCTCTTGTAAGAGAAGCATTAATGCACCTTGTTAAGCATGGTGAACTGAGTTAGCTTTTGAAAGAAACGCTGCCCAACTGTCAGCGTTTTCATGGATGAAGATCTTCAACATTGTGCTAAATCACCGCATACAAGTAAAAGGGAGAAAAACTGCAGGTTTCTAAGAGAATCTTTAATGTTAGGAAAAAGAGGGTCGAGCAACATGGTTAACATTTTGAAGTCAGTTTGCTCTTCAAGGGACTACTGCATAACTCTGAGTGTTTTCCTGGATGAGCAACATCACCTTTCTGCTGAATCACCCCATTCAAGTGAAAGGGAGAAGCACTGCAGCTCTTGCAAGAGAAGCATTAATGTTACAAGCAACAGGGCCTTGCACCTTGTTAAGCATGGTGAACTGAGTTAGCTTTTGAAAGGAATGCAGCCCAACTGTCAGCATTTTCATGGGTGAGGATCTTCAACTTTGTGCAAAATCACCACCTACAGGTAAATGGGAGAAAGATTCCAGGTTTGCAAGAGAATCTTTAATGTTAGACAAAAGACGGTCTAGCAACCTGGTTAGTATTGTGAATTCATTTTGCTCTTTAAAGGAATTCTGTCTACTTCTCACTGTTTTCCTGGATGAGAAACATCACCTTTGTGCTGAATCACCGCATTCAAGTGAAAGGGAGAAGCACTGTAGCTCTTGTAAGAGAAGGATTAATGTTACAAGCAAGAGGGTCTTGCACTTTGTTAAGCATGGTGAACTGTGTTAGTTTTTGAAAGGAACGCTGCCTAACCTTCAGCCTTTTCATGGTTGAGAAACATAACTTTTGTGGAAAATCACCGCATACAAGTGAATGGGAGAAAAACTGCAGTTTTTTAAGAGAATCGTTTTATGTTAGAAACAAGAGGGTCTAGCAGCATGGTTAGTATGGTGAATTCAGTTTGCTCTTTAAAGGAGTACTGCCTACCTCTCAGTGTTTCCTGGATCAGCAACATCACCTTTCTGCTGAATCTCCCCATTCAAGTGAAAGGGAAACACTGCAGCTCTTATAAGAGAAGCATTAATACTAAAAGCAAGAGGGTCTTGCACCTCGTTAAGCATGGTGAACTGTGTTAGTTTTTGAAAGGAACGCAGCCTAACCTTCAGCCTTTTCATATGTGAGGAACATAAACATTGTTCAACATCACCGCATACAAGTGAATGGGAGAAAAACTGCAGTTTTTTAAGAGAATCCTTGTATGTTAGAAAGAGGAGGGTCTAGCAACATGGTTAGTATGGTGAATTCAGTTTGCTCTTTAAAGGAGTAGTGCCTAGCTCTCAGGGTTTCCTGGATCAACAACATAACCTTTCTGCTGAATCTCCCCATTCAAGTGAAAGGGAGAAGCACTGCAACTCTTGCAAGAGAAACATTAATGTTACAAGGAACAGGGCCTTGCACCTTCTTAAGCATTTTGAACTGAGTTAGCTTTTGAAAGGAATGCTGCCCAACTGTCAGCATTTTCATGGGTGAGGATCTTAACTTTGTGCAAAATCACCACATACAAGTAAAAGGGAGAATAACTGCAAATTTGTAATAGAGTCTTTAATTGTAGACAAAAGAGGGTCTAGCAACCTGGTTCGTATTGTGAATTCATTTTGCTCTTTAAAGGAATTCTGCCTACTTCTCACTGTTTCCTGGAAGAGAAACATCACCTTTGTGCTGAATCACCGCATTCAAGTGAAAGGGAGAAGCACTGTAGCTCTTGTAAGAGAAGGATTAATTTTACAAGCAAGAGGGTCGTGCACTTTGTTAAGCATGGTGAACTGTGTTAGTTTTTGAAAGGAACGCTGCCTAACCTTCAGCCTTTTCATGGTTGAGAAACATAACTTTTGTGGAAAATCACCGCATACAAGTGAATGGGAGAAAAACTGCAGTTTTTTCAGAGAATCGTCTTATGTTAGAAACAAGAGGGTCTAGCAACATGGTTAGTATGGTGAATTCAGTTTGCTCTTTAAAGGAGTACTGCCTAGCTCTCAGGGTTTCCTGGATCAGCAACATAACCTTTCTGCTGAATCTCCCCATTCAAGTGAAAGGGAGAAGCACTGCAGCTCTTGCAAGAGAAGCATTAATGTTACAAGCAACAGGGCCTTGCACCTTGTTAAGCATGGTGAACTGAGTTAGCTTTTGAAAGGAATGCAGCCCAACTGTCAGCATTTTCATGGGTGAGGATCTTCAACTTTGTGCAAAATCACCACCTACAGGTAAATGGGAGAAAGATTCCAGGTTTGTAAGAGTATCTTTAATGTTAGACAAAAGAGGGTCTAGCAACCTGGTTAGTATTGTGAATTCATGTTGCTCTTTAAAGGAATTCTGCCTACTTCTCACTGTTTTCCTGGATGAGAAACATCACCTTTGTGCTGAATCACCGCATTCAAGTGAAAGGGAGAAGCACTGTAGCTCTTGTAAGAGAAGGATTAATGTTACAAGCAAGAGGATCTTGCACTTTGTTAAGCATGGTGAACTGTGTTAGTTTTTGAAAGGAACGCTGCCTAACCTTCAGCCTTTTCATGGTTGAGAAACATAACCTTTGTGGAAAATCACCGCATACAAGTGAATGGGAGAAAAACTGCAGTTTTTTAAGAGAATCTTTTTATGTTAAAAACAAGAGCGTCTAGCAACATGGTTAGTATGGTGAATTCAGTTTGCTCTTTAAAGGAGTACTGCCTACCTCTCAGTGTTTCCTGGATCAGCAACATAACTTTTGCTGAATCTCCCCATTCAAGTGAAAGGGAGAAGCACTGCAACTCTTGCAAGAGAAGCATTAATGTTACAAGGAACAGGGCCTTGCACCTTGTTAAGCATTTTGAACTGAGTTAGCTTTTGAAAGGAATGCTGCCCAACTGTCAGCATTTTCATGGGTGAGGATCTTCAACTTTGTGCAAAATCACCACATACAAGTAAAGGGGAGAAAAACTGCAAGTTTGTAATAGAATCTTTAATGTTAGACAAAAGAGGATCTAGCAACCTGGTTAGTATTGTGAATTCATTTTGCTCTTTAAAGGAATTCTGCCTACTTCTCACCGTTTCCCTGGATGAGCAACATAACCTTTGTGCTGAATCACCGCATTCAAGTGAAAGGGAAAAGCACTGTAGCTCTTGTAAGAGAAGGATTAATTTGACAAGCAAGACGGTCTTGCACCTTGTTATGCATGGTGAACTGTGTTAGTTTTTGAAAGGAATGCTGCCTAACCTTCAGCCTTTTCTTGGGTGAGGAACATAAACTTTGTGCAACATCACCGCCTAAAAGTGAAAGGGAGAAAAACTGCAGTTTTTTAGGAGAATCCTTTTATGTTAGAAACAAGAGGGTCTAGCAACATGGTTAGTATGGTGAATTCAGTTTGCTCTTTAAAGGAGTACTGCCTACCTCTCAGTGTTTCCTGGATCAGCAACATCAACTTTCTGCTGAATCTCCCCATTCAAGTGAAAGGGAAACGCTGCAGCTCTTATAAGAGAAGCATTCATACTAAAAGCAAGAGGGTCTTGCACCTCGTTAAGCATGGTGAACTGTGTTAGTTTTTGAAAGGAACGCATACTAACCTTCAGCCATTTCATGGGTGAGAAACATAACCTTTGTGCAAAATCACCGCATACAAGTGAAAGGGAGAAAAACTGCAGTTTTTTAAGAAAATCCTTGTATGTTAGAAACAAGAGGGTCTAGCAACATGGTTAGGATGGTGAATTCAGTTTGCTCTTTAAAGGAGTACTGCCTAGCTCTCAGGGTTTCCTGGATCAGCAACATAACCTTTCTGCTGAATCTCCCCATTCAAGTGAAAGGGAGAAGCACTGCAACTCTTGCAAGAGAAGCATTAATGTTACAAGTAACAGGGCCTTGCACCTTGTTAAGCAGTTTGAACTGAGTTAGCTTTTGAAAGGAATGCTGCCCAACTGTCAGCATTTTCATGGGTGAGGATCTTCAACTTTGTGCAAAATCACCACATACAAGTAAACGGGAGAAAAACTGCAAGTTTGTAATAGAATCTTTAATGTTAGACAAAAGAGAATCTAGCAACCTGGTTAGTATTGGGAATTCATTTTGCTCTTTAAAGGAATTCTGCCTACTTCTCACCGTTTCCCTGGATGAGCAACATAACCTTTGTGCTGAATCACCGCTTTCAAGTGAAAGGGAAAAGCACTGTAGCTCTTGTAAGAGAAGGATTAATTTGACAAGCAAGACGGTCTTGCACCTTGTTAAGCATGGTGAACTGTGTTAGATTTTGAAAGGAATGCTGCCTAACCTTCAGCCTTTTCATGGGTGAGGAACATAAACTTTGTGCAACATCACCGCATACAAGTGAATGGGAGAAAAACTGCAGTTTTTTAAGAGAATCGTTTTATGTTAGAAACAAGAGGGTCTAGCAACATGGTTAGGATGGTGAATTCAGTTTGCTCTTTAAAGGGGTACTGCCTAGCTCTCAGTGTTTCCTGGATCAGCAACATCACCTTTCTGCTGAATCTCCCCTTTCAAGTGAATGGGAGAAGCACTGCAGCTCATGTAAGAGAAGCATTACTGTTTCAAGTAAGAGGGCCTTGCACCTTGTTAAGCATGGTGAACTGAGTTAGCTTTTGAAAGGAATGCTGCCCAACTGTCAGCATTTTCATGGGTGAGGATCTTCAACTTTGTGCAAAATCACCACATACAAGTAAAGGGGAGAAAAACTGCAAGTTTGTAATAGAATCTTTAATGTTACACAAAAGAGGATCTAGCAACCTGGTTAGTATTGTGAATTCATTTTGCTCTTTAAAGGAATTCTGCCTACTTCTCACCGTTTCCCTGGATGAGCAACATAACCTTTGTGCTGAATCACCGCATTCAAGTGAAAGGGAAAAGCACTGTAGCTCTTGTAAGAGAAGGATTAATTTGACAAGCAAGACGGTCTTGCACCTTGTTAAGCATGGTGAACTGTGTTAGTTTTTGAAAGGAATGCTGCCTAACCTTCAGCCTTTCATGGGTGAGGAACATAAACTTTGTGCAACATCACCGCATACAAGTGAATGGGAGAAAAACTGCAGTTTTTTCGGAGAATCCTTTTATGTTAGAAACAAGAGGGTCTAGCAACATGGTTAGTATGGTGAATTCAGTTTGCTCTTTAAAGGAGTACTGCCTACCTCTCAGTGTTTCCTGGATCAGCAACATCACCTTTCTGCTGAATCTCCCCATTCAAGTGAAAGGGAAACGCTGCAGCTCTTATAAGAGAAGCATTAATACTAAAAGCAAGAGGGTCTTGCACCTCGTTAAGCATGGTGAACTGTGTTAGTTTTTGAAAGGAACGCAACCTAACCTTCAGCCTTTTCATATGTGAGGAACATAAACATTGTTCAACATCACCGCATACAAGTGAATGGGAGAAAAACTGCAGTTTTTTAAGAGAATCCTTGTATGTTAGAAAGAGGAGGGTCTAGCAACATGGTTAGTATGGTGAATTCAGTTTGCTGTTTAGAGTACTTCCTAGCTCTCAGTGTTTCCTGGATCAGCAACATCACCTTTCTGCTGAATCTCCCTTTTCAGGTGAATGGGAGAAGCACCGTAGCTCTTGTAAGAGAAGCATTAATGCACCTTGTTAAGCATGGTGAACTGAGTTAGCTTTTGATGAAACGCTGCCCAACTGTCAGCGTTTTCATGGATGAAGATCTTCAACATTGTTCTAAATCACCGGATACAAGTAAATGGGAGAAAAACTGCAGGATTCTAAGAGAATCTTTAATGTTAGGAAAAAGAGGGTCGAGCAACATGGTTAACATTTTGAAGTCAGTTTGCTCTTCAAGGGACTACTGCATAACTCTGAGTATTTTCCTGGATGAGCAACATCACCTTTCTGCTGAATCACCCCATTCAAGTGAAAGGGAGAAGCACTGCAGCTCTTGCAAGAGAAGCATTAATGTTACAAGCAACAGGGCCTTGCACCTTGTTAAGCATGGTGAACTGAGTTAGCTTTTGAAAGGAATGCAGCCCAACTGTCAGCATTTTCATGGGTGAGGATCTTCAACTTTGTGCAAAATCACCACCTACAGGTAAATGGGAGAAAGATTCCAGGTTTGTAAGAGAATCTTTAATGTTAGACAAAAGAGGGTCTAGCAACCTGGTTAGTATTGTGAATTCATTTTGCTCTTTAAAGGAATTCTGCCTACTTCTCACTGTTTTCCTGGATGAGAAACATCACCTTTGTGCTGAATCACCGCATTCAAGTGAAAGGGAGAAGCACTGTAGCTCTTGTAAGAGAAGGATTAATGTTACAAGCAAGAGGGTCTTCCACTTTGTTAAGCATGGTGAACTGTGTTAGTTTTTGAAAGGAACGCTGCCTAACCTTCAGCCTTTTCATGGTTGAGAAACATAACTTTTGTGGAAAATCACCGCATACAAGTGAATGGGAGAAAAACTGCAGTTTTTTAAGAGAATCGTTTTATGTTAGAAACAAGAGGGTCTAGCAACATGGTTAGTATGGTGAATTCAGTTTGCTCTTTAAAGGAGTACTGCCTACCTCTCAGTGTTTCCTGGATCAGCAACATCACCTTTCTGCTGAATCTCCCCTTTCAAGTGAAAGGGAAACGCTGCAGCTCTTATAAGAGAAGCATTCATACTAAAAGCAAGAGGGTCTTGCACCTCGTTAAGCATGGTGAACTGTGTTAGTTTTTGAAAGGAACGCGTACTAACCTTCAGCCATTTCATGGGTGAGAAACATAACCTTTGTGCAAAATCACCGCATACAAGTGAAAGGGAGAAAAACTGCAGTTTTTTAAGAAAATCCTTGTATGTTAGAAACAAGAGGGTCTAGCAACATGGTTAGTATGGTGAATTCAGTTTGCTCTTTAAAGGAGTACTGCCTAGCTCTCAGGGTTTCCTGGATCAGCAACATAACCTTTCTGCTGAATCTCCCCATTCAAGTGAAAGGGAGAAGCACTGCAACTCTTGCAAGAGAAGCATTAATGTTACAAGGAACAGGGCCTTGCACCTTGTTAAGCATTTTGAACTGAGTTAGCTTTTGAAAGGAATGCTGCCCAACTGTCAGCATTTTCATGGGTGAGGATCTTCAACTTTGTGCAAAATCACCACATACAAGTAAACGGGAGAAAAACTGCAAGTTTGTAATAGAATCTTTAATGTTACACAAAAGAGGATCTAGCAACCTGGTTAGTATTGTGAATTCATTTTGCTCTTTAAAGGAATTCTGCCTACTTCTCACCGTTTCCCTGGATGAGCAACATAACCTTTGTGCTGAATCACCGCTTTCAAGTGAAAGGGAAAAGCACTGTAGCTCTTGTAAGAGAAGGATTAATTTGACAAGCAAGACGGTCTTGCACCTTGTTAAGCATGGTGAACTGTGTTAGTTTTTGAAAGGAATGCTGCCTAACCTTCATCCTTTTCATGGGTGAGGAACATAAACTTTGTGCAACATCACCGCCTAAAAGTGAATGGGAGAAAAACTGCAGTTTTTTAGGAGAATCCTTTTATGTTAGAAACAAGAGGGTCTAGCAACATGGTTAGTATGGTGAATTCAGTTTGCTGTTTAGAGTACTTCCTAGCTCTCAGTGTTTCCTGGATCAGCAACATCACCTTTCTGCTGAATCTCCCTTTTCAGGTGAATGGGAGAAGCACCGTAGCTCTTGTAAGAGAAGCATTAATGCACCTTGTTAAGCATGGTGAACTGAGTTAGCTTTTGAAAGAAACGCTGCCCAACTGTCAGCATTTTCATGGATGAAGATCTTCAACATTGTGCTAAATCACCGCATACAAGTAAAAGGGAGAAAAACTGCAGGTTTCTAAGAGAATCTTTAATGTTAGGAAAAAGAGGGTCGAGCAACATGGTTAACATTTTGAAGTCAGTTTGCTCTTCAAGGGACTACTGCATAACTCTGAGTGTTTTCCTGGATGAGCAACATCACCTTTCTGCTGAATCACCCCATTCAAGTGAAAGGGAGAAGCACTGCAGCTCTTGCAAGAGAAGCATTAATGTTACAAGCAACAGGGCCTTGCACCTTGTTAAGCATGGTGAACTGAGTTAGCTTTTGAAAGGAATGCAGCCCAACTGTCAGCATTTTCATGGGTGAGGATCTTCAACTTTGTGCAAAATCACCACCTACAGGTAAATGGGAGAAAGATTCCAGGTTTGTAAGAGAATCTTTAATGTTAGACAAAAGAGGGTCTAGCAACCTGGTTAGTATTGGGAATTCATTTTGCTCTTTAAAGGAATTCTGCCTACTTCTCACCGTTTCCCTGGATGAGCAACATAACCTTTGTGCTGAATCACCGCTTTCAAGTGAAAGGGAAAAGCACTGTAGCTCTTGTAAGAGAAGGATTAATTTGACAAGCAAGACGGTCTTGCACCTTGTTAAGCATGGTGAACTGTGTTAGATTTTGAAAGGAATGCTGCCTAACCTTCAGCCTTTTCATGGGTGAGGAACATAAACTTTGTGCAACATCACCGCATACAAGTGAATGGGAGAAAAACTGCAGTTTTTTAAGAGAATCGTTTTATGTTAGAAACAAGAGGGTCTAGCAACATGGTTAGGATGGTGAATTCAGTTTGCTCTTTAAAGGGGTACTGCCTAGCTCTCAGTGTTTCCTGGATCAGCAACATCACCTTTCTGCTGAATCTCCCCTTTCAAGTGAATGGGAGAAGCACTGCAGCTCATGTAAGAGAAGCATTACTGTTTCAAGTAAGAGGGCCTTGCACCTTGTTAAGCATGGTGAACTGAGTTAGCTTTTGAAAGGAATGCTGCCCAACTGTCAGCATTTTCATGGGTGAGGATCTTCAACTTTGTGCAAAATCACCACATACAAGTAAAGGGGAGAAAAACTGCAAGTTTGTAATAGAATCTTTAATGTTACACAAAAGAGGATCTAGCAACCTGGTTAGTATTGTGAATTCATTTTGCTCTTTAAAGGAATTCTGCCTACTTCTCACCGTTTCCCTGGATGAGCAACATAACCTTTGTGCTGAATCACCGCATTCAAGTGAAAGGGAAAAGCACTGTAGCTCTTGTAAGAGAAGGATTAATTTGACAAGCAAGACGGTCTTGCACCTTGTTAAGCATGGTGAACTGTGTTAGTTTTTGAAAGGAATGCTGCCTAACCTTCAGCCTTTCATGGGTGAGGAACATAAACTTTGTGCAACATCACCGCATACAAGTGAATGGGAGAAAAACTGCAGTTTTTTCGGAGAATCCTTTTATGTTAGAAACAAGAGGGTCTAGCAACATGGTTAGTATGGTGAATTCAGTTTGCTCTTTAAAGGAGTACTGCCTACCTCTCAGTGTTTCCTGGATCAGCAACATCACCTTTCTGCTGAATCTCCCCATTCAAGTGAAAGGGAAACGCTGCAGCTCTTATAAGAGAAGCATTAATACTAAAAGCAAGAGGGTCTTGCACCTCGTTAAGCATGGTGAACTGTGTTAGTTTTTGAAAGGAACGCAGCCTAACCTTCAGCCTTTTCATATGTGAGGAACATAAACATTGTTCAACATCACCGCATACAAGTGAATGGGAGAAAAACTGCAGTTTTTTAAGAGAATCCTTGTATGTTAGAAAGAGGAGGGTCTAGCAACATGGTTAGTATGGTGAATTCAGTTTGCTGTTTAGAGTACTTCCTAGCTCTCAGTGTTTCCTGGATCAGCAACATCACCTTTCTGCTGAATCTCCCTTTTCAGGTGAATGGGAGAAGCACCGTAGCTCTTGTAAGAGAAGCATTAATGCACCTTGTTAAGCATGGTGAACTGAGTTAGCTTTTGATGAAACGCTGCCCAACTGTCAGCGTTTTCATGGATGAAGATCTTCAACATTGTGCTAAATCACCGGATACAAGTAAATGGGAGAAAAACTGCAGGATTCTAAGAGAATCTTTAATGTTAGGAAAAAGAGGGTCGAGCAACATGGTTAACATTTTGAAGTCAGTTTGCTCTTCAAGGGACTACTGCATAACTCTGAGTGTTTTCCTGGATGAGCAACATCACCTTTCTGCTGAATCACCCCATTCAAGTGAAAGGGAGAAGCACTGCAGCTCTTGCAAGAGAAGCATTAATGTTACAAGCAACAGGGCCTTGCACCTTGTTAAGCATGGTGAACTGAGTTAGCTTTTGAAAGGAATGCAGCCCAACTGTCAGCATTTTCATGGGTGAGGATCTTCAACTTTGTGCAAAATCACCACCTACAGGTAAATGGGAGAAAGATTCCAGGTTTGTAAGAGAATCTTTAATGTTAGACAAAAGAGGGTCTAGCAACCTGGTTAGTATTGTGAATTCATTTTGCTCTTTAAAGGAATTCTGCCTACTTCTCACTGTTTTCCTGGATGAGAAACATCACCTTTGTGCTGAATCACCGCATTCAAGTGAAAGGGAGAAGCACTGTAGCTCTTGTAAGAGAAGGATTAATGTTACAAGCAAGAGGGTCTTCCACTTTGTTAAGCATGGTGAACTGTGTTAGTTTTTGAAAGGAACGCTGCCTAACCTTCAGCCTTTTCATGGTTGAGAAACATAACTTTTGTGGAAAATCACCGCATACAAGTGAATGGGAGAAAAACTGCAGTTTTTTAAGAGAATCGTTTTATGTTAGAAACAAGAGGGTCTAGCAACATGGTTAGTATGGTGAATTCAGTTTGCTCTTTAAAGGAGTACTGCCTACCTCTCAGTGTTTCCTGGATCAGCAACATCACCTTTCTGCTGAATCTCCCCTTTCAAGTGAAAGGGAAACGCTGCAGCTCTTATAAGAGAAGCATTCATACTAAAAGCAAGAGGGTCTTGCACCTCGTTAAGCATGGTGAACTGTGTTAGTTTTTGAAAGGAACGCGTACTAACCTTCAGCCATTTCATGGGTGAGAAACATAACCTTTGTGCAAAATCACCGCATACAAGTGAAAGGGAGAAAAACTGCAGTTTTTTAAGAAAATCCTTGTATGTTAGAAACAAGAGGGTCTAGCAACATGGTTCGGATGGTGAATTCAGTTTGCTCTTTAAAGGAGTACTGCCTAGCTCTCAGGGTTTCCTGGATCAGCAACATAACCTTTCTGCTGAATCTCCCCATTCAAGTGAAAGGGAGAAGCACTGCAACTCTTGCAAGAGAAGCATTAATGTTACAAGGAACAGGGCCTTGCACCTTGTTAAGCATTTTGAACTGAGTTAGCTTTTGAAAGGAATGCTGCCCAACTGTCAGCATTTTCATGGGTGAGGATCTTCAACTTTGTGCAAAATCACCACATACAAGTAAACGGGAGAAAAACTGCAAGTTTGTAATAGAATCTTTAATGTTACACAAAAGAGGATCTAGCAACCTGGTTAGTATTGTGAATTCATTTTGCTCTTTAAAGGAATTCTGCCTACTTCTCACCGTTTCCCTGGATGAGCAACATAACCTTTGTGCTGAATCACCGCTTTCAAGTGAAAGGGAAAAGCACTGTAGCTCTTGTAAGAGAAGGATTAATTTGACAAGCAAGACGGTCTTGCACCTTGTTAAGCATGGTGAACTGTGTTAGTTTTTGAAAGGAATGCTGCCTAACCTTCATCCTTTTCATGGGTGAGGAACATAAACTTTGTGCAACATCACCGCCTAAAAGTGAATGGGAGAAAAACTGCAGTTTTTTAGGAGAATCCTTTTATGTTAGAAACAAGAGGGTCTAGCAACATGGTTAGTATGGTGAATTCAGTTTGCTGTTTAGAGTACTTCCTAGCTCTCAGTGTTTCCTGGATCAGCAACATCACCTTTCTGCTGAATCTCCCTTTTCAGGTGAATGGGAGAAGCACCGTAGCTCTTGTAAGAGAAGCATTAATGCACCTTGTTAAGCATGGTGAACTGAGTTAGCTTTTGAAAGAAACGCTGCCCAACTGTCAGCATTTTCATGGATGAAGATCTTCAACATTGTGCTAAATCACCGCATACAAGTAAAAGGGAGAAAAACTGCAGGTTTCTAAGAGAATCTTTAATGTTAGGAAAAAGAGGGTCGAGCAACATGGTTAACATTTTGAAGTCAGTTTGCTCTTCAAGGGACTACTGCATAACTCTGAGTGTTTTCCTGGATGAGCAACATCACCTTTCTGCTGAATCACCCCATTCAAGTGAAAGGGAGAAGCACTGCAGCTCTTGCAAGAGAAGCATTAATGTTACAAGCAACAGGGCCTTGCACCTTGTTAAGCATGGTGAACTGAGTTAGCTTTTGAAAGGAATGCAGCCCAACTGTCAGCATTTTCATGGGTGAGGATCTTCAACTTTGTGCAAAATCACCACCTACAGGTAAATGGGAGAAAGATTCCAGGTTTGTAAGAGAATCTTTAATGTTAGACAAAAGAGGGTCTAGCAACCTGGTTAGTATTGTGAATTCATTTTGCTCTTTAAAGGAATTCTGTCTACTTCTCACTGTTTTCCTGGATGAGAAACATCACCTTTGTGCTGAATCACCGCATTCAAGTGAAAGGGAGAAGCACTGTAGCTCTTGTAAGAGAAGGATTAATGTTACAAGCAAGAGGGTCTTGCACTTTGTTAAGCATGGTGAACTGTGTTAGTTTTTGAAAGGAACGCTGCCTAACCTTCAGCCTTTTCATGGTTGAGAAACATAACTTTTGTGGAAAATCACCGCATACAAGTGAATGGGAGAAAAACTGCAGTTTTTTAAGAGAATCGTTTTATGTTAGAAACAAGAGGGTCTAGCAGCATGGTTAGTATGGTGAATTCAGTTTGCTCTTTAAAGGAGTACTGCCTACCTCTCAGTGTTTCCTGGATCAGCAACATCACCTTTCTGCTGAATCTCCCCATTCAAGTGAAAGGGAAACACTGCAGCTCTTATAAGAGAAGCATTAATACTAAAACCAAGAGGGTCTTGCACCTCGTTAAGCATGGTGAACTGTGTTAGTTTTTGAAAGGAACGCAGCCTAACCTTCAGCCTTTTCATATGTGAGGAACATAAACATTGTTCAACATCACCGCATACAAGTGAATGGGAGAAAAACTGCAGTTTTTTAAGAGAATCCTTGTATGTTAGAAAGAGGAGGGTCTAGCAACATGGTTAGTATGGTGAATTCAGTTTGCTCTTTAAAGGAGTAGTGCCTAGCTCTCAGGGTTTCCTGGATCAACAACATAACCTTTCTGCTGAATCTCCCCTTTCAAGTGAAAGGGAGAAGCACTGCAACTCTTGCAAGAGAAACATTAATGTTACAAGGAACAGGGCCTTGCACCTTCTTAAGCATTTTGAACTGAGTTAGCTTTTGAAAGGAATGCTGCCCAACTGTCAGCATTTTCATGGGTGAGGATCTTCAACTTTGTGCAAAATCACCACATACAAGTAAATGGGAGAATAACTGCAAATTTGTAATAGAGTCTTTAATTGTAGACAAAAGAGGGTCTAGCAACCTGGTTCGTATTGTGAATTCATTTTGCTCTTTAAAGGAATTCTGCCTACTTCTCACTGTTTTCCTGGATGAGAAACATCACCTTTGTGCTGAATCACCGCATTCAAGTGAAAGGGAGAAGCACTGTAGCTCTTGTAAGAGAAGGATTAATTTTACAAGCAAGAGGGTCGTGCACTTTGTTAAGCATGGTGAACTGTGTTAGTTTTTGAAAGGAACGCTGCCTAACCTTCAGCCTTTTCATGGTTGAGAAACATAACTTTTGTGGAAAATCACCGCATACAAGTGAATGGGAGAAAAACTGCAGTTTTTTCAGAGAATCGTCTTATGTTAGAAACAAGAGGGTCTAGCAACATGGTTAGTATGGTGAATTCAGTTTGCTCTTTAAAGGAGTACTGCCTACCTCTCAGTGTTTCCTGGATCAGCAACATCACCTTTCTGCTGAATCTCCCCATTCAAGTGAAAGGGAAACGCTGCAGCTCTTATAAGAGAAGCATTCATACTAAAAGCAAGAGGGTCTTGCACCTCGTTAAGCATGGTGAACTGTGTTAGTTTTTGAAAGGAACGCATACTAACCTTCAGCCATTTCATGGGTGAGAAACATAACCTTTGTGCAAAATCACCGCATACAAGTGAAAGGGAGAAAAACTGCAGTTTTTTAAGAAAATCCTTGTATGTTAGAAACAAGAGGGTCTAGCAACATGGTTAGGATGGTGAATTCAGTTTGCTCTTTAAAGGAGTACTGCCTTGCTCTCAGGGTTTCCTGGATCAGCAACATAACCTTTCTGCTGAATCTCCCCATTCAAGTGAAAGGGAGAAGCACTGCAACTCTTGCAAGAGAAGCATTAATGTTACAAGGAACAGGGCCTTGCACCTTGTTAAGCAGTTTGAACTGAGTTAGCTTTTGAAAGGAATGCTGCCCAACTGTCAGCATTTTCATGGGTGAGGATCTTCAACTTTGTGCAAAATCACCACATACAAGTAAACGGGAGAAAAACTGCAAGTTTGTAATAGAATCTTTAATGTTAGACAAAAGAGGATCAAGCAACCTGGTTAGTATTGTGAATTCATTTTGCTCGTTAAAGGAATTCTGCCTACTTCTCACCGTTTCCCTGGATGAGCAACATAACCTTTGTGCTGAATCACCGCTTTCAAGTGAAAGGGAAAAGCACTGTAGCTCTTGTAAGAGAAGGATTAATTTGACAAGCAAGACGGTCTTGCACCTTGTTAACCATGGTGAACTGTGTTAGTTTTTGAAAGGAATGCTGCCTAACCTTCAGCCTTTTCATGGGTGAGGAACATAAACTTTGTGCAACCTCACCGCATACAAGTGAATGGGAGAAAAACTGCAGTTTTTTAAGAGAATCGTTTTATGTTAGAAACAAGAGGGTCTAGCAACATGGTTAGGATGGTGAATTCAGTTTGCTCTTTAAAGGGGTACTGCCTAGCTCTCAGTGTTTCCTGGATCAGCAACATCACCTTTCTGCTGAATCTCCCCTTTCAAGTGAATGGGAGAAGCACTGCAGCTCATGTAAGAGAAGCATTACTGTTTCAAGTAAGAGGGCCTTGCACCTTGTTAAGCATGGTGAACTGAGTTAGCTTTTGAAAGGAATGCTGCCCAACTGTCAGCATTTTCATGGGTGAGGATCTTCAACTTTGTGCAAAATCACCACATACAAGTAAAGGGGAGAAAAACTGCAAGTTTGTAATAGAATCTTTAATGTTACACAAAAGAGGATCTAGCAACCTGGTTAGTATTGTGAATTCATTTTGCTCTTTAAAGGAATTCTGCCTACTTCTCACCGTTTCCCTGGATGAGCAACATAACCTTTGTGCTGAATCACCGCATTCAAGTGAAAGGGAAAAGCACTGTAGCTCTTGTAAGAGAAGGATTAATTTGACAAGCAAGACGGTCTTGCACCTTGTTAAGCTTGGTGAACTGTGTTAGTTTTTGAAAGGAATGCTGCCTAACCTTCATCCTTTTCATGGGTGAGGAACATAAACTTTGTGCAACATCACCGCCTAAAAGTGAATGGGAGAAAAACTGCAGTTTTTTAGGAGAATCCTTTTATGTTAGAAACAAGAGGGTCTAGCAACATGGTTAGTATGGTGAATTCAGTTTGCTGTTTAGAGTACTTCCTAGCTCTCAGTGTTTCCTGGATCAGCAACATCACCTTTCTGCTGAATCTCCCTTTTCAGGTGAATGGGAGAAGCACCGTAGCTCTTGTAAGAGAAGCATTAATGCACCTTGTTAAGCATGGTGAACTGAGTTAGCTTTTGAAAGAAACGCTGCCCAACTGTCAGCGTTTTCATGGATGAAGATCTTCAACATTGTGCTAAATCACCGCATACAAGTAAATGGGAGAAAAACTGCAGGTTTCTAAGAGAATCTTTAATGTTAGGAAAAAGAGGGTCGAGCAACATGGTTAACATTTTGAAGTCAGTTTGCTCTTCAAGGGACTACTGCATAACTCTGAGTGTTTTCCTGGATGAGCAACATCACCTTTCTGCTGAATCACCCCATTCAAGTGAAAGGGAGAAGCACTGCAGCTCTTGCAAGAGAAGCATTAATGTTACAAGCAACAGGGCCTTGCACCTTGTTAAGCATGGTGAACTGAGTTAGCTTTTGAAAGGAATGCAGCCCAACTGTCAGCATTTTCATGGGTGAGGATCTTCAACTTTGTGCAAAATCACCACCTACAGGTAAATGGGAGAAAGATTCCAGGTTTGTAAGAGAATCTTTAATGTTAGACAAAAGAGGGTCTAGCAACCTGGTTAGTATTGTGAATTCATTTTGCTCTTTAAAGGAATTCTGTCTACTTCTCACTGTTTTCCTGGATGAGAAACATCACCTTTGTGCTGAATCACCGCATTCAAGTGAAAGGGAGAAGCACTGTAGCTCTTGTAAGAGAAGGATTAATGTTACAAGCAAGAGGGTCTTGCACTTTGTTAAGCATGGTGAACTGTGTTAGTTTTTGAAAGGAACGCTGCCTAACCTTCAGCCTTTTCATGGTTGAGAAACATAACTTTTGTGGAAAATCACCGCATACAAGTGAATGGGAGAAAAACTGCAGTTTTTTTAGAGAATCGTTTCATGTTAGAAACAAGAGGGTCTAGCAGCATGGTTAGTATGGTGAATTCAGTTTGCTCTTTAAAGGAGTACTGCCTACCTCTCAGTGTTTCCTGGATCAGCAACATCACCTTTCTGCTGAATCTCCCCATTCAAGTGAAAGGGAAACACTGCAGCTCTTATAAGAGAAGCATTAATACTAAAAGCAAGAGGGTCTTGCACCTCGTTAAGCATGGTGAACTGTGTTAGTTTTTGAAAGGAACGCAGCCTAACCTTCAGCCTTTTCATATGTGAGGAACATAAACATTGTTCAACATCACCGCATACAAGTGAATGGGAGAAAAACTGCAGTTTTTTAAGAGAATCCTTGTATGTTAGAAAGAGGAGGGTCTAGCAACATGGTTAGTATGGTGAATTCAGTTTGCTCTTTAAAGGAGTAGTGCCTAGCTCTCAGGGTTTCCTGGATCAACAACATAACCTTTCTGCTGAATCTCCCCATTCAAGTGAAAGGGAGAAGCACTGCAACTCTTGCAAGAGAAACATTAATGTTACAAGGAACAGGGCCTTGCACCTTCTTAAGCATTTTGAACTGAGTTAGCTTTTGAAAGGAATGCTGCCCAACTGTCAGCATTTTCATGGGTGAGGATCTTCAACTTTGTGCAAATTCACCACATACAAGTAAATGGGAGAATAACTGCAAATTTGTAATAGAGTCTTTAATTGTAGACAAAAGAGGGTCTAGCAACCTGGTTCGTATTGTGAATTCATTTTGCTCTTTAAAGGAATTCTGCCTACTTCTCACTGTTTTCCTGGATGAGAAACATCACCTTTGTGCTGAATCACCGCATTCAAGTGAAAGGGAGAAGCACTGTAGCTCTTGTAAGAGAAGGATTAATTTTACAAGCAAGAGGGTCGTGCACTTTGTTAAGCATGGTGAACTGTGTTAGTTTTTGAAAGGAAAGCTGCCTAACCTTCAGCCTTTTCTTGGGTGAGGAACATAAACTTTGTGCAACATCACCGCCTAAAAGTGAATGGGAGAAAAACTGCAGTTTTTTAGGAGAATCCTTGTTAAGCATCGTGAACTGTGTTAGTTTTTGAAAGGAACGCTGCCTAACCTTCAGCCTTTTCATGGTTGAGAAACATAACTTTTGTGGAAAATCACCGCATACAAGTGAATGGGAGAAAAACTGCAGTTTTTTAAGAGAATCGTTTTATGTTAGAAACAAGAGGGTCTAGCAACATGGTTAGTATGGTGAATTCAGTTTGCTCTTTAAAGGAGTACTGCCTACCTCTCAGTGTTTCCCTGATCAGCAACATCACCTTTCTGCTGAATCTCCCCATTCAAGTGAAAGGGAAACGCTGCAGCTCTTATAAGAGAAGCATTCATACTAAAAGCAAGAGGGTCTTGCACCTAGTTAAGCATGTTGAACTGTGTTAGTTTTTGAAAGGAACGCATACTAACCTTCAGCCATTTCATGGGTGAGAAACATAACCTTTGTGCAAAATCACCGCATACAAGTGAAAGGGAGAAAAACTGCAGTTTTTTAAGAAAATCCTTGTATGTTAGAAACAAGAGGGTCTAGCAACATGGTTAGTATGGTGAATTCAGTTTGCTCTTTAAAGGAGTACTGCCTAGCTCTCAGGGTTTCCTGGATCAGCAACATAACCTTTCTGCTGAATCTCCCCATTCAAGTGAAAGGGAGAAGCACTGCAACTCTTGCAAGAGAAGCATTAATGTTACAAGTAACAGGGCCTTGCACCTTGTTAAGCAGTTTGAACTGAGTTAGCTTTTGAAAGGAATGCTGCCCAACTGTCAGCATTTTCATGGGTGAGGATCTTCAACTTTGTGCAAAATCACCACATACAAGTAAACGGGAGAAAAACTGCAAGTTTGTAATAGAATCTTTAATGTTAGACAAAAGAGAATCTAGCAACCTGGTTAGTATTGGGAATTCATTTTGCTCTTTAAAGGAATTCTGCCTACTTCTCACCGTTTCCCTGGATGAGCAACATAACCTTTGTGCTGAATCACCGCTTTCAAGTGAAAGGGAAAAGCACTGTAGCTCTTGTAAGAGAAGGATTAATTTGACAAGCAAGACGGTCTTGCACCTTGTTAAGCATGGTGAACTGTGTTAGATTTTGAAAGGAATGCTGCCTAACCTTCAGCCTTTTCATGGGTGAGGAACATAAACTTTGTGCAACATCACTGCATACAAGTGAATGGGAGAAAAACTGCAGTTTTTTAAGAGAATCGTTTTATGTTAGAAACAAGAGGGTCTAGCAACATGGTTAGGATGGTGAATTCAGTTTGCTCTTTAAAGGGGTACTGCCTAGCTCTCAGTGTTTCCTGGATCAGCAACATCACCTTTCTGCTGAATCTCACCTTTCAAGTGAATGGGAGAAGCACTGCAGCTCATGTAAGAGAAGCATTACTGTTTCAAGTAAGAGGGCCTTGCACCTTGTTAAGCATGGTGAACTGAGTTAGCTTTTGAAAGGAATGCTGCCCAACTGTCAGCATTTTCATGGGTGAGGATCTTCAACTTTGTGCAAAATCACCACATACAAGTAAACGGGAGAAAAACTGCAAGTTTGTAATAGAATCTTTAATGTTACACAAAAGAGGATCTAGCAACCTGGTTAGTATTGTGAATTCATTTTGCTCTTTAAAGGAATTCTGCCTACTTCTCACCGTTTCCCTGGATGAGCAACATAACCTTTGTGCTGAATCACCGCTTTCAAGTGAAAGGGAAAAGCACTGTAGCTCTTGTAAGAGAAGGATTAATTTGACAAGCAAGACGGTCTTGCACCTTGTTAAGCATGGTGAACTGTGTTAGTTTTTGAAAGGAATGCTGCCTAACCTTCATCCTTTTCATGGGTGAGGAACATAAACTTTGTGCAACATCACCGCCTAAAAGTGAATGGGAGAAAAACTGCAGTTTTTTAGGAGAATCCTTTTATGTTAGAAACAAGAGGGTCTAGCAACATGGTTAGTATGGTGAATTCAGTTTGCTGTTTAGAGTACTTCCTAGCTCTCAGTGTTTCCTGGATCAGCAACATCACCTTTCTGCTGAATCTCCCTTTTCAGGTGAATGGGAGAAGCACCGTAGCTCTTGTAAGAGAAGCATTAATGCACCTTGTTAAGCATGGTGAACTGAGTTAGCTTTTGAAAGAAACGCTGCCCAACTGTCAGCGTTTTCATGGATGAAGATCTTCAACATTGTGCTAAATCACCGCATACAAGTAAAAGGGAGAAAAACTGCAGGTTTCTAAGAGAATCTTTAATGTTAGGAAAAAGAGGGTCGAGCAACATGGTTAACATTTTGAAGTCAGTTTGCTCTTCAAGGGACTACTGCATAACTCTGAGTGTTTTCCTGGATGAGCAACATCACCTTTCTGCTGAATCACCCCATTCAAGTGAAAGGGAGAAGCACTGCAGCTCTTGCAAGAGAAGCATTAATGTTACAAGCAACAGGGCCTTGCACCTTGTTAAGCATGGTGAACTGAGTTAGCTTTTGAAAGGAATGCAGCCCAACTGTCAGCATTTTCATGGGTGAGGATCTTCAACTTTGTGCAAAATCACCACCTACAGGTAAATGGGAGAAAGATTCCAGGTTTGCAAGAGAATCTTTAATGTTAGACAAAAGACGGTCTAGCAACCTGGTTAGTATTGTGAATTCATTTTGCTCTTTAAAGGAATTCTGTCTACTTCTCACTGTTTTCCTGGATGAGAAACATCACCTTTGTGCTGAATCACCGCATTCAAGTGAAAGGGAGAAGCACTGTAGCTCTTGTAAGAGAAGGATTAATGTTACAAGCAAGAGGGTCTTGCACTTTGTTAAGCATGGTGAACTGTGTTAGTTTTTGAAAGGAACGCTGCCTAACCTTCAGCCTTTTCATGGTTGAGAAACATAACTTTTGTGGAAAATCACCGCATACAAGTGAATGGGAGAAAAACTGCAGTTTTTTAAGAGAATCGTTTTATGTTAGAAACAAGAGGGTCTAGCAGCATGGTTAGTATGGTGAATTCAGTTTGCTCTTTAAAGGAGTACTGCCTACCTCTCAGTGTTTCCTGGATCAGCAACATCACCTTTCTGCTGAATCTCCCCATTCAAGTGAAAGGGAAACACTGCAGCTCTTATAAGAGAAGCATTAATACTAAAAGCAAGAGGGTCTTGCACCTCGTTAAGCATGGTGAACTGTGTTAGTTTTTGAAAGGAACGCAGCCTAACCTTCAGCCTTTTCATATGTGAGGAACATAAACATTGTTCAACATCACCGCATACAAGTGAATGGGAGAAAAACTGCAGTTTTTTAAGAGAATCCTTGTATGTTAGAAAGAGGAGGGTCTAGCAACATGGTTAGTATGGTGAATTCAGTTTGCTCTTTAAAGGAGTAGTGCCTAGCTCTCAGGGTTTCCTGGATCAACAACATAACCTTTCTGCTGAATCTCCCCATTCAAGTGAAAGGGAGAAGCACTGCAACTCTTGCAAGAGAAACATTAATGTTACAAGGAACAGGGCCTTGCACCTTCTTAAGCATTTTGAACTGAGTTAGCTTTTGAAAGGAATGCTGCCCAACTGTCAGCATTTTCATGGGTGAGGATCTTAACTTTGTGCAAAATCACCACATACAAGTAAAAGGGAGAATAACTGCAAATTTGTAATAGAGTCTTTAATTGTAGACAAAAGAGGGTCTAGCAACCTGGTTCGTATTGTGAATTCATTTTGCTCTTTAAAGGAATTCTGCCTACTTCTCACTGTTTTCCTGGAAGAGAAACATCACCTTTGTGCTGAATCACCGCATTCAAGTGAAAGGGAGAAGCACTGTAGCTCTTGTAAGAGAAGGATTAATTTTACAAGCAAGAGGGTCGTGCACTTTGTTAAGCATGGTGAACTGTGTTAGTTTTTGAAAGGAACGCTGCCTAACCTTCAGCCTTTTCATGGTTGAGAAACATAACTTTTGTGGAAAATCACCGCATACAAGTGAATGGGAGAAAAACTGCAGTTTTTTCAGAGAATCGTCTTATGTTAGAAACAAGAGGGTCTAGCAACATGGTTAGTATGGTGAATTCAGTTTGCTCTTTAAAGGAGTACTGCCTAGCTCTCAGGGTTTCCTGGATCAGCAACATAACCTTTCTGCTGAATCTCCCCATTCAAGTGAAAGGGAGAAGCACTGCAGCTCTTGCAAGAGAAGCATTAATGTTACAAGCAACAGGGCCTTGCACCTTGTTAAGCATGGTGAACTGAGTTAGCTTTTGAAAGGAATGCAGCCCAACTGTCAGCATTTTCATGGGTGAGGATCTTCAACTTTGTGCAAAATCACCACCTACAGGTAAATGGGAGAAAGATTCCAGGTTTGTAAGAGTATCTTTAATGTTAGACAAAAGAGGGTCTAGCAACCTGGTTAGTATTGTGAATTCATTTTGCTCTTTAAAGGAATTCTGCCTACTTCTCACTGTTTTCCTGGATGAGAAACATCACCTTTGTGCTGAATCACCGCATTCAAGTGAAAGGGAGAAGCACTGTAGCTCTTGTAAGAGAAGGATTAATGTTACAAGCAAGAGGATCTTGCACTTTGTTAAGCATGGTGAACTGTGTTAGTTTTTGAAAGGAACGCTGCCTAACCTTCAGCCTTTTCATGGTTGAGAAACATAACCTTTGTGGAAAATCACCGCATACAAGTGAATGGGAGAAAAACTGCAGTTTTTTAAGAGAATCTTTTTATGTTAAAAACAAGAGCGTCTAGCAACATGGTTAGTATGGTGAATTCAGTTTGCTCTTTAAAGGAGTACTGCCTACCTCTCAGTGTTTCCTGGATCAGCAACATAACTTTTGCTGAATCTCCCCATTCAAGTGAAAGGGAGAAGCACTGCAACTCTTGCAAGAGAAGCATTAATGTTACAAGGAACAGGGCCTTGCACCTTGTTAAGCATTTTGAACTGAGTTAGCTTTTGAAAGGAATGCTGCCCAACTGTCAGCATTTTCATGGGTGAGGATCTTCAACTTTGTGCAAAATCACCACATACAAGTAAAGGGGAGAAAAACTGCAAGTTTGTAATAGAATCTTTAATGTTAGACAAAAGAGGATCTAGCAACCTGGTTAGTATTGTGAATTCATTTTGCTCTTTAAAGGAATTCTGCCTACTTCTCACCGTTTCCCTGGATGAGCAACATAACCTTTGTGCTGAATCACCGCATTCAAGTGAAAGGGAAAAGCACTGTAGCTCTTGTAAGAGAAGGATTAATTTGACAAGCAAGACGGTCTTGCACCTTGTTATGCATGGTGAACTGTGTTAGTTTTTGAAAGGAATGCTGCCTAACCTTCAGCCTTTTCTTGGGTGAGGAACATAAACTTTGTGCAACATCACCGCCTAAAAGTGAAAGGGAGAAAAACTGCAGTTTTTTAGGAGAATCCTTTTATGTTAGAAACAAGAGGGTCTAGCAACATGGTTAGTATGGTGAATTCAGTTTGCTCTTTAAAGGAGTACTGCCTACCTCTCAGTGTTTCCTGGATCAGCAACATCAACTTTCTGCTGAATCTCCCCATTCAAGTGAAAGGGAAACGCTGCAGCTCTTATAAGAGAAGCATTCATACTAAAAGCAAGAGGGTCTTGCACCTCGTTAAGCATGGTGAACTGTGTTAGTTTTTGAAAGGAACGCATACTAACCTTCAGCCATTTCATGGGTGAGAAACATAACCTTTGTGCAAAATCACCGCATACAAGTGAAAGGGAGAAAAACTGCAGTTTTTTAAGAAAATCCTTGTATGTTAGAAACAAGAGGGTCTAGCAACATGGTTAGGATGGTGAATTCAGTTTGCTCTTTAAAGGAGTACTGCCTAGCTCTCAGGGTTTCCTGGATCAGCAACATAACCTTTCTGCTGAATCTCCCCATTCAAGTGAAAGGGAGAAGCACTGCAACTCTTGCAAGAGAAGCATTAATGTTACAAGTAACAGGGCCTTGCACCTTGTTAAGCAGTTTGAACTGAGTTAGCTTTTGAAAGGAATGCTGCCCAACTGTCAGCATTTTCATGGGTGAGGATCTTCAACTTTGTGCAAAATCACCACATACAAGTAAACGGGAGAAAAACTGCAAGTTTGTAATAGAATCTTTAATGTTAGACAAAAGAGAATCTAGCAACCTGGTTAGTATTGGGAATTCATTTTGCTCTTTAAAGGAATTCTGCCTACTTCTCACCGTTTCCCTGGATGAGCAACATAACCTTTGTGCTGAATCACCGCTTTCAAGTGAAAGGGAAAAGCACTGTAGCTCTTGTAAGAGAAGGATTAATTTGACAAGCAAGACGGTCTTGCACCTTGTTAAGCATGGTGAACTGTGTTAGATTTTGAAAGGAATGCTGCCTAACCTTCAGCCTTTTCATGGGTGAGGAACATAAACTTTGTGCAACATCACCGCATACAAGTGAATGGGAGAAAAACTGCAGTTTTTTAAGAGAATCGTTTTATGTTAGAAACAAGAGGGTCTAGCAACATGGTTAGGATGGTGAATTCAGTTTGCTCTTTAAAGGGGTACTGCCTAGCTCTCAGTGTTTCCTGGATCAGCAACATCACCTTTCTGCTGAATCTCCCCTTTCAAGTGAATGGGAGAAGCACTGCAGCTCATGTAAGAGAAGCATTACTGTTTCAAGTAAGAGGGCCTTGCACCTTGTTAAGCATGGTGAACTGAGTTAGCTTTTGAAAGGAATGCTGCCCAACTGTCAGCATTTTCATGGGTGAGGATCTTCAACTTTGTGCAAAATCACCACATACAAGTAAAGGGGAGAAAAACTGCAAGTTTGTAATAGAATCTTTAATGTTACACAAAAGAGGATCTAGCAACCTGGTTAGTATTGTGAATTCATTTTGCTCTTTAAAGGAATTCTGCCTACTTCTCACCGTTTCCCTGGATGAGCAACATAACCTTTGTGCTGAATCACCGCATTCAAGTGAAAGGGAAAAGCACTGTAGCTCTTGTAAGAGAAGGATTAATTTGACAAGCAAGACGGTCTTGCACCTTGTTAAGCATGGTGAACTGTGTTAGTTTTTGAAAGGAATGCTGCCTAACCTTCTGCCTTTCATGGGTGAGGAACATAAACTTTGTGCAACATCACCGCATACAAGTGAATGGGAGAAAAACTGCAGTTTTTTCGGAGAATCCTTTTATGTTAGAAACAAGAGGGTCTAGCAACATGGTTAGTATGGTGAATTCAGTTTGCTCTTTAAAGGAGTACTGCCTACCTCTCAGTGTTTCCTGGATCAGCAACATCACCTTTCTGCTGAATCTCCCCATTCAAGTGAAAGGGAAACGCTGCAGCTCTTATAAGAGAAGCATTAATACTAAAAGCAAGAGGGTCTTGCACCTCGTTAAGCATGGTGAACTGTGTTAGTTTTTGAAAGGAACGCAACCTAACCTTCAGCCTTTTCATATGTGAGGAACATAAACATTGTTCAACATCACCGCATACAAGTGAATGGGAGAAAAACTGCAGTTTTTTAAGAGAATCCTTGTATGTTAGAAAGAGGAGGGTCTAGCAACATGGTTAGTATGGTGAATTCAGTTTGCTGTTTAGAGTACTTCCTAGCTCTCAGTGTTTCCTGGATCAGCAACATCACCTTTCTGCTGAATCTCCCTTTTCAGGTGAATGGGAGAAGCACCGTAGCTCTTGTAAGAGAAGCATTAATGCACCTTGTTAAGCATGGTGAACTGAGTTAGCTTTTGATGAAACGCTGCCCAACTGTCAGCGTTTTCATGGATGAAGATCTTCAACATTGTGCTAAATCACCGGATACAAGTAAATGGGAGAAAAACTGCAGGATTCTAAGAGAATCTTTAATGTTAGGAAAAAGAGGGTCGAGCAACATGGTTAACATTTTGAAGTCAGTTTGCTCTTCAAGGGACTACTGCATAACTCTGAGTATTTTCCTGGATGAGCAACATCACCTTTCTGCTGAATCACCCCATTCAAGTGAAAGGGAGAAGCACTGCAGCTCTTGCAAGAGAAGCATTAATGTTACAAGCAACAGGGCCTTGCACCTTGTTAAGCATGGTGAACTGAGTTAGCTTTTGAAAGGAATGCAGCCCAACTGTCAGCATTTTCATGGGTGAGGATCTTCAACTTTGTGCAAAATCACCACCTACAGGTAAATGGGAGAAAGATTCCAGGTTTGTAAGAGAATCTTTAATGTTAGACAAAAGAGGGTCTAGCAACCTGGTTAGTATTGTGAATTCATTTTGCTCTTTAAAGGAATTCTGCCTACTTCTCACTGTTTTCCTGGATGAGAAACATCACCTTTGTGCTGAATCACCGCATTCAAGTGAAAGGGAGAAGCACTGTAGCTCTTGTAAGAGAAGGATTAATGTTACAAGCAAGAGGGTCTTCCACTTTGTTAAGCATGGTGAACTGTGTTAGTTTTTGAAAGGAACGCTGCCTAACCTTCAGCCTTTTCATGGTTGAGAAACATAACTTTTGTGGAAAATCACCGCATACAAGTGAATGGGAGAAAAACTGCAGTTTTTTAAGAGAATCGTTTTATGTTAGAAACAAGAGGGTCTAGCAACATGGTTAGTATGGTGAATTCAGTTTGCTCTTTAAAGGAGTACTGCCTACCTCTCAGTGTTTCCTGGATCAGCAACATCACCTTTCTGCTGAATCTCCCCTTTCAAGTGAAAGGGAAACGCTGCAGCTCTTATAAGAGAAGCATTCATACTAAAAGCAAGAGGGTCTTGCACCTCGTTAAGCATGGTGAACTGTGTTAGTTTTTGAAAGGAACGCGTACTAACCTTCAGCCATTTCATGGGTGAGAAACATAACCTTTGTGCAAAATCACCGCATACAAGTGAAAGGGAGAAAAACTGCAGTTTTTTAAGAAAATCCTTGTATGTTAGAAACAAGAGGGTCTAGCAACATGGTTAGTATGGTGAATTCAGTTTGCTCTTTAAAGGAGTACTGCCTAGCTCTCAGGGTTTCCTGGATCAGCAACATAACCTTTCTGCTGAATCTCCCCATTCAAGTGAAAGGGAGAAGCACTGCAACTCTTGCAAGAGAAGCATTAATGTTACAAGGAACAGGGCCTTGCACCTTGTTAAGCATTTTGAACTGAGTTAGCTTTTGAAAGGAATGCTGCCCAACTGTCAGCATTTTCATGGGTGAGGATCTTCAACTTTGTGCAAAATCACCACATACAAGTAAACGGGAGAAAAACTGCAAGTTTGTAATAGAATCTTTAATGTTACACAAAAGAGGATCTAGCAACCTGGTTAGTATTGTGAATTCATTTTGCTCTTTAAAGGAATTCTGCCTACTTCTCACCGTTTCCCTGGATGAGCAACATAACCTTTGTGCTGAATCACCGCTTTCAAGTGAAAGGGAAAAGCACTGTAGCTCTTGTAAGAGAAGGATTAATTTGACAAGCAAGACGGTCTTGCACCTTGTTAAGCATGGTGAACTGTGTTAGTTTTTGAAAGGAATGCTGCCTAACCTTCATCCTTTTCATGGGTGAGGAACATAAACTTTGTGCAACATCACCGCCTAAAAGTGAATGGGAGAAAAACTGCAGTTTTTTAGGAGAATCCTTTTATGTTAGAAACAAGAGGGTCTAGCAACATGGTTAGTATGGTGAATTCAGTTTGCTGTTTAGAGTACTTCCTAGCTCTCAGTGTTTCCTGGATCAGCAACATCACCTTTCTGCTGAATCTCCCTTTTCAGGTGAATGGGAGAAGCACCGTAGCTCTTGTAAGAGAAGCATTAATGCACCTTGTTAAGCATGGTGAACTGAGTTAGCTTTTGAAAGAAACGCTGCCCAACTGTCAGCATTTTCATGGATGAAGATCTTCAACATTGTGCTAAATCACCGCATACAAGTAAAAGGGAGAAAAACTGCAGGTTTCTAAGAGAATCTTTAATGTTAGGAAAAAGAGGGTCGAGCAACATGGTTAACATTTTGAAGTCAGTTTGCTCTTCAAGGTACTACTGCATAACTCTGAGTGTTTTCCTGGATGAGCAACATCACCTTTCTGCTGAATCACCCCATTCAAGTGAAAGGGAGAAGCACTGCAGCTCTTGCAAGAGAAGCATTAATGTTACAAGCAACAGGGCCTTGCACCTTGTTAAGCATGGTGAACTGAGTTAGCTTTTGAAAGGAATGCAGCCCAACTGTCAGCATTTTCATGGGTGAGGATCTTCAACTTTGTGCAAAATCACCACCTACAGGTAAATGGGAGAAAGATTCCAGGTTTGTAAGAGAATCTTTAATGTTAGACAAAAGAGGGTCTAGCAACCTGGTTAGTATTGGGAATTCATTTTGCTCTTTAAAGGAATTCTGCCTACTTCTCACCGTTTCCCTGGATGAGCAACATAACCTTTGTGCTGAATCACCGCTTTCAAGTGAAAGGGAAAAGCACTGTAGCTCTTGTAAGAGAAGGATTAATTTGACAAGCAAGACGGTCTTGCACCTTGTTAAGCATGGTGAACTGTGTTAGATTTTGAAAGGAATGCTGCCTAACCTTCAGCCTTTTCATGGGTGAGGAACATAAACTTTGTGCAACATCACCGCATACAAGTGAATGGGAGAAAAACTGCAGTTTTTTAAGAGAATCGTTTTATGTTAGAAACAAGAGGGTCTAGCAACATGGTTAGGATGGTGAATTCAGTTTGCTCTTTAAAGGGGTACTGCCTAGCTCTCAGTGTTTCCTGGATCAGCAACATCACCTTTCTGCTGAATCTCCCCTTTCAAGTGAATGGGAGAAGCACTGCAGCTCATGTAAGAGAAGCATTACTGTTTCAAGTAAGAGGGCCTTGCACCTTGTTAAGCATGGTGAACTGAGTTAGCTTTTGAAAGGAATGCTGCCCAACTGTCAGCATTTTCATGGGTGAGGATCTTCAACTTTGTGCAAAATCACCACATACAAGTAAAGGGGAGAAAAACTGCAAGTTTGTAATAGAATCTTTAATGTTACACAAAAGAGGATCTAGCAACCTGGTTAGTATTGTGAATTCATTTTGCTCTTTAAAGGAATTCTGCCTACTTCTCACCGTTTCCCTGGATGAGCAACATAACCTTTGTGCTGAATCACCGCATTCAAGTGAAAGGGAAAAGCACTGTAGCTCTTGTAAGAGAAGGATTAATTTGACAAGCAAGACGGTCTTGCACCTTGTTAAGCATGGTGAACTGTGTTAGTTTTTGAAAGGAATGCTGCCTAACCTTCAGCCTTTCATGGGTGAGGAACATAAACTTTGTGCAACATCACCGCATACAAGTGAATGGGAGAAAAACTGCAGTTTTTTCGGAGAATCCTTTTATGTTAGAAACAAGAGGGTCTAGCAACATGGTTAGTATGGTGAATTCAGTTTGCTCTTTAAAGGAGTACTGCCTACCTCTCAGTGTTTCCTGGATCAGCAACATCACCTTTCTGCTGAATCTCCCCATTCAAGTGAAAGGGAAACGCTGCAGCTCTTATAAGAGAAGCATTAATACTAAAAGCAAGAGGGTCTTGCACCTCGTTAAGCATGGTGAACTGTGTTAGTTTTTGAAAGGAACGCAGCCTAACCTTCAGCCTTTTCATATGTGAGGAACATAAACATTGTTCAACATCACCGCATACAAGTGAATGGGAGAAAAACTGCAGTTTTTTAAGAGAATCCTTGTATGTTAGAAAGAGGAGGGTCTAGCAACATGGTTAGTATGGTGAATTCAGTTTGCTGTTTAGAGTATTTCCTAGCTCTCAGTGTTTCCTGGATCAGCAACATCACCTTTCTGCTGAATCTCCCTTTTCAGGTGAATGGGAGAAGCACCGTAGCTCTTGTAAGAGAAGCATTAATGCACCTTGTTAAGCATGGTGAACTGAGTTAGCTTTTGATGAAACGCTGCCCAACTGTCAGCGTTTTCATGGATGAAGATCTTCAACATTGTGCTAAATCACCGGATACAAGTAAATGGGAGAAAAACTGCAGGATTCTAAGAGAATCTTTAATGTTAGGAAAAAGAGGGTCGAGCAACATGGTTAACATTTTGAAGTCAGTTTGCTCTTCAAGGGACTACTGCATAACTCTGAGTGTTTTCCTGGATGAGCAACATCACCTTTCTGCTGAATCACCCCATTCAAGTGAAAGGGAGAAGCACTGCAGCTCTTGCAAGAGAAGCATTAATGTTACAAGCAACAGGGCCTTGCACCTTGTTAAGCATGGTGAACTGAGTTAGCTTTTGAAAGGAATGCAGCCCAACTGTCAGCATTTTCATGGGTGAGGATCTTCAACTTTGTGCAAAATCACCACCTACAGGTAAATGGGAGAAAGATTCCAGGTTTGTAAGAGAATCTTTAATGTTAGACAAAAGAGGGTCTAGCAACCTGGTTAGTATTGTGAATTCATTTTGCTCTTTAAAGGAATTCTGCCTACTTCTCACTGTTTTCCTGGATGAGAAACATCACCTTTGTGCTGAATCACCGCATTCAAGTGAAAGGGAGAAGCACTGTAGCTCTTGTAAGAGAAGGATTAATGTTACAAGCAAGAGGGTCTTCCACTTTGTTAAGCATGGTGAACTGTGTTAGTTTTTGAAAGGAACGCTGCCTAACCTTCAGCCTTTTCATGGTTGAGAAACATAACTTTTGTGGAAAATCACCGCATACAAGTGAATGGGAGAAAAACTGCAGTTTTTTAAGAGAATCGTTTTATGTTAGAAACAAGAGGGTCTAGCAACATGGTTAGTATGGTGAATTCAGTTTGCTCTTTAAAGGAGTACTGCCTACCTCTCAGTGTTTCCTGGATCAGCAACATCACCTTTCTGCTGAATCTCCCCTTTCAAGTGAAAGGGAAACACTGCAGCTCTTATAAGAGAAGCATTCATACTAAAAGCAAGAGGGTCTTGCACCTCGTTAAGCATGGTGAACTGTGTTAGTTTTTGAAAGGAACGCGTACTAACCTTCAGCCATTTCATGGGTGAGAAACATAACCTTTGTGCAAAATCACCGCATACAAGTGAAAGGGAGAAAAACTGCAGTTTTTTAAGAAAATCCTTGTATGTTAGAAACAAGAGGGTCTAGCAACATGGTTCGGATGGTGAATTCAGTTTGCTCTTTAAAGGAGTACTGCCTAGCTCTCAGGGTTTCCTGGATCAGCAACATAACCTTTCTGCTGAATCTCCCCATTCAAGTGAAAGGGAGAAGCACTGCAACTCTTGCAAGAGAAGCATTAATGTTACAAGGAACAGGGCCTTGCACCTTGTTAAGCATTTTGAACTGAGTTAGCTTTTGAAAGGAATGCTGCCCAACTGTCAGCATTTTCATGGGTGAGGATCTTCAACTTTGTGCAAAATCACCACATACAAGTAAACGGGAGAAAAACTGCAAGTTTGTAATAGAATCTTTAATGTTACACAAAAGAGGATCTAGCAACCTGGTTAGTATTGTGAATTCATTTTGCTCTTTAAAGGAATTCTGCCTACTTCTCACCGTTTCCCTGGATGAGCAACATAACCTTTGTGCTGAATCACCGCTTTCAAGTGAAAGGGAAAAGCACTGTAGCTCTTGTAAGAGAAGGATTAATTTGACAAGCAAGACGGTCTTGCACCTTGTTAAGCATGGTGAACTGTGTTAGTTTTTGAAAGGAATGCTGCCTAACCTTCATCCTTTTCATGGGTGAGGAACATAAACTTTGTGCAACATCACCGCCTAAAAGTGAATGGGAGAAAAACTGCAGTTTTTTAGGAGAATCCTTTTATGTTAGAAACAAGAGGGTCTAGCAACATGGTTAGTATGGTGAATTCAGTTTGCTGTTTAGAGTACTTCCTAGCTCTCAGTGTTTCCTGGATCAGCAACATCACCTTTCTGCTGAATCTCCCTTTTCAGGTGAATGGGAGAAGCACCGTAGCTCTTGTAAGAGAAGCATTAATGCACCTTGTTAAGCATGGTGAACTGAGTTAGCTTTTGAAAGAAACGCTGCCCAACTGTCAGCATTTTCATGGATGAAGATCTTCAACATTGTGCTAAATCACCGCATACAAGTAAAAGGGAGAAAAACTGCAGGTTTCTAAGAGAATCTTTAATGTTAGGAAAAAGAGGGTCGAGCAACATGGTTAACATTTTGAAGTCAGTTTGCTCTTCAAGGGACTACTGCATAACTCTGAGTGTTTTCCTGGATGAGCAACATCAACTTTCTGCTGAATCACCCCATTCAAGTGAAAGGGAGAAGCACTGCAGCTCTTGCAAGAGAAGCATTAATGTTACAAGCAACAGGGCCTTGCACCTTGTTAAGCATGGTGAACTGAGTTAGCTTTTGAAAGGAATGCAGCCCAACTGTCAGCATTTTCATGGGTGAGGATCTTCAACTTTGTGCAAAATCACCACCTACAGGTAAATGGGAGAAAGATTCCAGGTTTGTAAGAGAATCTTTAATGTTAGACAAAAGAGGGTCTAGCAACCTGGTTAGTATTGTGAATTCATTTTGCTCTTTAAAGGAATTCTGTCTACTTCTCACTGTTTTCCTGGATGAGAAACATCACCTTTGTGCTGAATCACCGCATTCAAGTGAAAGGGAGAAGCACTGTAGCTCTTGTAAGAGAAGGATTAATGTTACAAGCAAGAGGGTCTTGCACTTTGTTAAGCATGGTGAACTGTGTTAGTTTTTGAAAGGAACGCTGCCTAACCTTCAGCCTTTTCATGGTTGAGAAACATAACTTTTGTGGAAAATCACCGCATACAAGTGAATGGGAGAAAAACTGCAGTTTTTTAAGAGAATCGTTTTATGTTAGAAACAAGAGGGTCTAGCAGCATGGTTAGTATGGTGAATTCAGTTTGCTCTTTAAAGGAGTACTGCCTACCTCTCAGTGTTTCCTGGATCAGCAACATCACCTTTCTGCTGAATCTCCCCATTCAAGTGAAAGGGAAACACTGCAGCTCTTATAAGAGAAGCATTAATACTAAAACCAAGAGGGTCTTGCACCTCGTTAAGCATGGTGAACTGTGTTAGTTTTTGAAAGGAACGCAGCCTAACCTTCAGCCTTTTCATATGTGAGGAACATAAACATTGTTCAACATCACCGCATACAAGTGAATGGGAGAAAAAATGCAGTTTTTTAAGAGAATCCTTGTATGTTAGAAAGAGGAGGGTCTAGCAACATGGTTAGTATGGTGAATTCAGTTTGCTCTTTAAAGGAGTAGTGCCTAGCTCTCAGGGTTTCCTGGATCAACAACATAACCTTTCTGCTGAATCTCCCCATTCAAGTGAAAGGGAGAAGCACTGCAACTCTTGCAAGAGAAACATTAATGTTACAAGGAACAGGGCCTTGCACCTTCTTAAGCATTTTGAACTGAGTTAGCTTTTGAAAGGAATGCTGCCCAACTGTCAGCATTTTCATGGGTGAGGATCTTCAACTTTGTGCAAAATCACCACATACAAGTAAATGGGAGAATAACTGCAAATTTGTAATAGAGTCTTTAATTGTAGACAAAAGAGGGTCTAGCAACCTGGTTCGTATTGTGAATTCATTTTGCTCTTTAAAGGAATTCTGCCTACTTCTCACTGTTTTCCTGGATGAGAAACATCACCTTTGTGCTGAATCACCGCATTCAAGTGAAAGGGAGAAGCACTGTAGCTCTTGTAAGAGAAGGATTAATTTTACAAGCAAGAGGGTCGTGCACTTTGTTAAGCATGGTGAACTGTGTTAGTTTTTGAAAGGAACGCTGCCTAACCTTCAGCCTTTTCATGGTTGAGAAACATAACTTTTGTGGAAAATCACCGCATACAAGTGAATGGGAGAAAAACTGCAGTTTTTTCAGAGAATCGTCTTATGTTAGAAACAAGAGGGTCTAGCAACATGGTTAGTATGGTGAATTCAGTTTGCTCTTTAAAGAAGTACTGCCTACCTCTCAGTGTTTCCTGGATCAGCAACATCACCTTTCTGCTGAATCTCCCCATTCAAGTGAAAGGGAAACGCTGCAGCTCTTATAAGAGAAGCATTCATACTAAAAGCAAGAGGGTCTTGCACCTCGTTAAGCATGGTGAACTGTGTTAGTTTTTGAAAGGAACGCATACTAACCTTCAGCCATTTCATGGGTGAGAAACATAACCTTTGTGCAAAATCACCGCATACAAGTGAAAGGGAGAAAAACTGCAGTTTTTTAAGAAAATCCTTGTATGTTAGAAACAAGAGGGTCTAGCAACATGGTTAGGATGGTGAATTCAGTTTGCTCTTTAAAGGAGTACTGCCTTGCTCTCAGGGTTTCCTGGATCAGCAACATAACCTTTCTGCTGAATCTCCCCATTCAAGTGAAAGGGAGAAGCACTGCAACTCTTGCAAGAGAAGCATTAATGTTACAAGGAACAGGGCCTTGCACCTTGTTAAGCAGTTTGAACTGAGTTAGCTTTTGAAAGGAATGCTGCCCAACTGTCAGCATTTTCATGGGTGAGGATCTTCAACTTTGTGCAAAATCACCACATACAAGTAAACGGGAGAAAAACTGCAAGTTTGTAATAGAATCTTTAATGTTAGACAAAAGAGGATCAAGCAACCTGGTTAGTATTGTGAATTCATTTTGCTCGTTAAAGGAATTCTGCCTACTTCTCACCGTTTCCCTGGATGAGCAACATAACCTTTGTGCTGAATCACCGCTTTCAAGTGAAAGGGAAAAGCACTGTAGCTCTTGTAAGAGAAGGATTAATTTGACAAGCAAGACGGTCTTGCACCTTGTTAACCATGGTGAACTGTGTTAGTTTTTGAAAGGAATGCTGCCTAACCTTCAGCCTTTTCATGGGTGAGGAACATAAACTTTGTGCAACCTCACCGCATACAAGTGAAAGGGAGAAAAACTGCAGTTTTTTAAGAGAATCGTTTTATGTTAGAAACAAGAGGGTCTAGCAACATGGTTAGGATGGTGAATTCAGTTTGCTCTTTAAAGGGGTACTGCCTAGCTCTCAGTGTTTCCTGGATCAGCAACATCACCTTTCTGCTGAATCTCCCCTTTCAAGTGAATGGGAGAAGCACTGCAGCTCATGTAAGAGAAGCATTACTGTTTCAAGTAAGAGGGCCTTGCACCTTGTTAAGCATGGTGAACTGAGTTAGCTTTTGAAAGGAATGCTGCCCAACTGTCAGCATTTTCATGGGTGAGGATCTTCAACTTTGTGCAAAATCACCACATACAAGTAAAGGGGAGAAAAACTGCAAGTTTGTAATAGAATCTTTAATGTTACACAAAAGAGGATCTAGCAACCTGGTTAGTATTGTGAATTCATTTTGCTCTTTAAAGGAATTCTGCCTACTTCTCACCGTTTCCCTGGATGAGCAACATAACCTTTGTGCTGAATCACCGCATTCAAGTGAAAGGGAAAAGCACTGTAGCTCTTGTAAGAGAAGGATTAATTTGACAAGCAAGACGGTCTTGCACCTTGTTAAGCTTGGTGAACTGTGTTAGTTTTTGAAAGGAATGCTGCCTAACCTTCATCCTTTTCATGGGTGAGGAACATAAACTTTGTGCAACATCACCGCCTAAAAGTGAATGGGAGAAAAACTGCAGTTTTTTAGGAGAATCCTTTTATGTTAGAAACAAGAGGGTCTAGCAACATGGTTAGTATGGTGAATTCAGTTTGCTGTTTAGAGTACTTCCTAGCTCTCAGTGTTTCCTGGATCAGCAACATCACCTTTCTGCTGAATCTCCCTTTTCAGGTGAATGGGAGAAGCACCGTAGCTCTTGTAAGAGAAGCATTAATGCACCTTGTTAAGCATGGTGAACTGAGTTAGCTTTTGAAAGAAACGCTGCCCAACTGTCAGCGTTTTCATGGATGAAGATCTTCAACATTGTGCTAAATCACCGCATACAAGTAAATGGGAGAAAAACTGCAGGTTTCTAAGAGAATCTTTAATGTTAGGAAAAAGAGGGTCGAGCAACATGGTTAACATTTTGAAGTCAGTTTGCTCTTCAAGGGACTACTGCATAACTCTGAGTGTTTTCCTGGATGAGCAACATCACCTTTCTGCTGAATCACCCCATTCAAGTGAAAGGGAGAAGCACTGCAGCTCTTGCAAGAGAAGCATTAATGTTACAAGCAACAGGGCCTTGCACCTTGTTAAGCATGGTGAACTGAGTTAGCTTTTGAAAGGAATGCAGCCCAACTGTCAGCATTTTCATGGGTGAGGATCTTCAACTTTGTGCAAAATCACCACCTACAGGTAAATGGGAGAAAGATTCCAGGTTTGTAAGAGAATCTTTAATGTTAGACAAAAGAGGGTCTAGCAACCTGGTTAGTATTGTGAATTCATTTTGCTCTTTAAAGGAATTCTGTCTACTTCTCACTGTTTTCCTGGATGAGAAACATCACCTTTGTGCTGAATCACCGCATTCAAGTGAAAGGGAGAAGCACTGTAGCTCTTGTAAGAGAAGGATTAATGTTACAAGCAAGAGGGTCTTGCACTTTGTTAAGCATGGTGAACTGTGTTAGTTTTTGAAAGGAACGCTGCCTAACCTTCAGCCTTTTCATGGTTGAGAAACATAACTTTTGTGGAAAATCACCGCATACAAGTGAATGGGAGAAAAACTGCAGTTTTTTTAGAGAATCGTTTCATGTTAGAAACAAGAGGGTCTAGCAGCATGGTTAGTATGGTGAATTCAGTTTGCTCTTTAAAGGAGTACTGCCTACCTCTCAGTGTTTCCTGGATCAGCAACATCACCTTTCTGCTGAATCTCCCCATTCAAGTGAAAGGGAAACACTGCAGCTCTTATAAGAGAAGCATTAATACTAAAAGCAAGAGGGTCTTGCACCTCGTTAAGCATGGTGAACTGTGTTAGTTTTTGAAAGGAACGCAGCCTAACCTTCAGCCTTTTCATATGTGAGGAACATAAACATTGTTAAACATCACCGCATACAAGTGAATGGGAGAAAAACTGCAGTTTTTTAAGAGAATCCTTGTATGTTAGAAAGAGGAGGGTCTAGCAACATGGTTAGTATGGTGAATTCAGTTTGCTCTTTAAAGGAGTAGTGCCTAGCTCTCAGGGTTTCCTGGATCAACAACATAACCTTTCTGCTGAATCTCCCCATTCAAGTGAAAGGGAGAAGCACTGCAACTCTTGCAAGAGAAACATTAATGTTACAAGGAACAGGGCCTTGCACCTTCTTAAGCATTTTGAACTGAGTTAGCTTTTGAAAGGAATGCTGCCCAACTGTCAGCATTTTCATGGGTGAGGATCTTCAACTTTGTGCAAATTCACCACATACAAGTAAATGGGAGAATAACTGCAAATTTGTAATAGAGTCTTTAATTGTAGACAAAAGAGGGTCTAGCAACCTGGTTCGTATTGTGAATTCATTTTGCTCTTTAAAGGAATTCTGCCTACTTCTCACTGTTTTCCTGGATGAGAAACATCACCTTTGTGCTGAATCACCGCATTCAAGTGAAAGGGAGAAGCACTGTAGCTCTTGTAAGAGAAGGATTAATTTTACAAGCAAGAGGGTCGTGCACTTTGTTAAGCATGGTGAACTGTGTTAGTTTTTGAAAGGAACGCTGCCTAACCTTCAGCCTTTTCATGGTTGAGAAACATAACTTTTGTGGAAAATCACCGCCTACAAGTGAATGGGAGAAAAACTGCAGTTTTTTCAGAGAATCGTCTTATGTTAGAAACAAGAGGGTCTAGCAACATGGTTAGTATGGTGAATTCAGTTTGCTCTTTAAAGGAGTACTGCCTACCTCTCAGTGTTTCCTGGATCAGCAACATCACCTTTCTGCTGAATCTCCCCATTCAAGTGAAAGGGAAACGCTGCAGCTCTTATAAGAGAAGCATTCATACTAAAAGCAAGAGGGTCTTGCACCTCGTTAAGCATGGTGAACTGTGTTAGTTTTTGAAAGGAACGCATACTAACCTTCAGCCATTTCATGGGTGAGAAACATAACCTTTGTGCAAAATCACCGCATACAAGTGAAAGGGAGAAAAACTGCAGTTTTTTAAGAAAATCCTTGTATGTTAGAAACAAGAGGGTCTAGCAACATGGTTAGGATGGTGAATTCAGTTTGCTCTTTAAAGGAGTACTGCCTTGCTCTCAGGGTTTCCTGGATCAGCAACATAACCTTTCTGCTGAATCTCCCCATTCAAGTGAAAGGGAGAAGCACTGCAACTCTTGCAAGAGAAGCATTAATGTTACAAGGAACAGGGCCTTGCACCTTGTTAAGCAGTTTGAACTGAGTTAGCTTTTGAAAGGAATGCTGCCCAACTGTCAGCATTTTCATGGGTGAGGATCTTCAACTTTGTGCAAAATCACCACATACAAGTAAAGGGGAGAAAAACTGCAAGTTTGTAATAGAATCTTTAATGTTAGACAAAAGAGGATCTAGCAACCTGGTTAGTATTGGGAATTCATTTTGCTGCTTAAAGGAATTCTGCCTACTTCTCACCGTTTCCCTGGATGAGCAACATAACCTTTGTGCTTGCATCACCGCTTTCAAGTGAAAGGGAAAAGCACTGTAGCTCTTGTAAGAGAAGGATTAATTTGACAAGCAAGACGGTCTTGCACCTTGTTAAGCATGGTGAACTGTGTTAGTTTTTGAAAGGAAAGCTGCCTAACCTTCAGCCTTTTCTTGGGTGAGCAACATAAACTTTGTGCAACATCACCGCCTAAAAGTGAATGGGAGAAAAACTGCAGTTTTTTAGGAGAATCCTTTTATGTTAGAAACAAGAGGGTCTAGCAACATGGTTAGTATGGTGAATTCAGTTTGCTCTTTAAAGGAGTACTGCCTACCTCTCAGTGTTTCCTGGATCAGCAACATCACCTTTCTGCTGAATCTCCCCATTCAAGTGAAAGGGAAACACTGCAGCTCTTATAAGAGAAGCATTAATACTAAAAGCAAGAGGGTCTTGCACCTCGTTAAGCATGGTGAACTGTGTTAGTTTTTGAAAGGAACGCAGCCTAACCTTCAGCCTTTTCATATGTGAGGAACATAAACATTGTTCAACATCACCGCATACAAGTGAATGGGAGAAAAACTGCAGTTTTTTAAGAGAATCCTTGTATGTTAGAAAGAGGAGGGTCTAGCAACATGGTTAGTATGGTGAATTCAGTTTGCTCTTTAAAGGAGTAGTGCCTAGCTCTCAGGGTTTCCTGGATCAACAACATAACCTTTCTGCTGAATCTCCCCATTCAAGTGAAAGGGAGAAGCACTGCAACTCTTGCAAGAGAAACATTAATGTTACAAGGAACAGGGCCTTGCACCTTCTTAAGCATTTTGAACTGAGTTAGCTTTTGAAAGGAATGCTGCCCAACTGTCAGCATTTTCATGGGTGAGGATCTTCAACTTTGTGCAAAATCACCACATACAAGTAAATGGGAGAATAACTGCAAATTTGTAATAGAGTCTTTAATTGTAGACAAAAGAGGGTCTAGCAACCTGGTTCGTATTGTGAATTCATTTTGCTCTTTAAAGGAATTCTGCCTACTTCTCACTGTTTTCCTGGATGAGAAACATCACCTTTGTGCTGAATCACCGCATTCAAGTGAAAGGGAGAAGCACTGTAGCTCTTGTAAGAGAAGGATTAATTTTACAAGCAAGAGGGTCGTGCACTTTGTTAAGCATGGTGAACTGTGTTAGTTTTTGAAAGGAACGCTGCCTAACCTTCAGCCTTTTCATGGTTGAGAAACATAACTTTTGTGGAAAATCACCGCATACAAGTGAATGGGAGAAAAACTGCAGTTTTTTCAGAGAATCGTCTTATGTTAGAAACAAGAGGGTCTAGCAACATGGTTAGTATGGTGAATTCAGTTTGCTCTTTAAAGGAGTACTGCCTACCTCTCAGTGTTTCCTGGATCAGCAACATCACCTTTCTGCTGAATCTCCCCATTCAAGTGAAAGGGAAACGCTGCAGCTCTTATAAGAGAAGCATTCATACTAAAAGCAAGAGGGTCTTGCACCTCGTTAAGCATGGTGAACTGTGTTAGTTTTTGAAAGGAACGCATACTAACCTTCAGCCATTTCATGGGTGAGAAACATAACCTTTGTGCAAAATCACCGCATACAAGTGAAAGGGAGAAAAACTGCAGTTTTTTAAGAAAATCCTTGTATGTTAGAAACAAGAGGGTCTAGCAACATGGTTAGGATGGTGAATTCAGTTTCCTCTTTAAAGGAGTACTGCCTTGCTCTCAGGGTTTCCTGGATCAGCAACATAACCTTTCTGCTGAATCTCCCCATTCAAGTGAAAGGGAGAAGCACTGCAACTCTTGCAAGAGAAGCATTAATGTTACAAGGAACAGGGCCTTGCACCTTGTTAAGCAGTTTGAACTGAGTTAGCTTTTGAAAGGAATGCTGCCCAACTGTCAGCATTTTCATGGGTGAGGATCTTCAACTTTGTGCAAAATCACCACATACAAGTAAACGGGAGAAAAACTGCAAGTTTGTAATAGAATATTTAATGTTAGACAAAAGAGGATCAAGCAACCTGGTTAGTATTGTGAATTCATTTTGCTCTTTAAAGGAATTCTGCCTACTTCTCACCGTTTCCCTGGATGAGCAACCTAACCTTTGTGCTGAATCACCGCTTTCAAGTGAAAGGGAAAAGCACTGTAGCTCTTGTAAGAGAAGGATTAATTTGACAAGCAAGACGGTCTTGCACCTTGTTAACCATGGTGAACTGTGTTAGTTTTTGAAAGGAATGCTGCCTAACCTTCAGCCTTTTCATGGGTGAGGAACATAAACTTTGTGCAACCTCACCGCATACAAGTGAATGGGAGAAAAACTGCAGTTTTTTAGGAGAATCCTTGTATGTTAGAAACAAGAGGGTCTAGCAACATAGTTAGGATGGTGAATTCAGTTTGCTGTTTAGAGTACTTCCTAGCTCTCAGTGTTTCCTGGATCAGCAACATCACCTTTCTGCTGAATCTCCCTTTTCAGGTGAATGGGAGAAGCACCGTAGCTCTTGTAAGAGAAGCATTAATGCACCTTGTTAAGCATGGTGAACTGAGTTAGCTTTTGAAAGAAACGCTGCCCAACTGTCAGCCTTTTCATGGATGAAGATCTTCAACATTGTGCTAAATCACCGCATACAAGTAAATGGGAGAAAAACTGCAGGTTTCTAAGAGAATCTTTAATGTTAGGAAAAAGAGGGTCGAGCAACATGGTTAACATTTTGAAGTCAGTTTGCTCTTCAAGGGACTACTGCATAGCTCTGAGTGTTTTCCTGGATGAGCAACATCACCTTTCTGCTGAATCACCCCATTCAAGTGAAAGGGAGAAGCACTGCAGCTCTTGCAAGAGAAGCATTAATGTTACAAGCAACAGGGCCTTGCACCTTGTTAAGCATGGTGAACTGAGTTAGCTTTTGAAAGGAATGCAGCCCAACTGTCAGCATTTTCATGGGTGAGGATCTTCAACTTTGTGCAAAATCACCACCTACAGGTAAATGGGAGAAAGATTCCAGGTTTGTAAGAGAATCTTTACTGTTAGAAAAAAGAGGGTCTAGCAACCTGGTTAGTATTGTGAATTCATTTTGCTCTTTAAAGGAATTCTGCCTACTTCTCACTGTTTTAATGGATGAGAAACATCACCTTTGTGCTGAATCACCGCATTCAAGTGAAAGGGAAAAGCACTGTAGCTCTTGTAAGAGAAGGATTAATTTGACAAGCAAGACGGTCTTGCACCTTGTTAAGCATGGTGAACTGTGTTAGATTTTGAAAGGAATGCCGCCTAACCTTCAGCCTTTTCATGGGTGAGGAACATAAACTTTGTGCAACATCACCGCATACAAGTGAAAGGGAGAAAAACTGCAGTTTTTTAAGAGAATCGTTTTATGTTAGAAACAAGAGGGTCTAGCAACATGGTTAGTATGGTGAATTCAGTTTGCTCTTTAAAGGAGTACTGCCTAGCTCTCATGGTTTCCTGGATCAGCAACATAACCTTTCTGCTGAATCTCCCCATTCAAGTGAAAGGGAGAAGCACTGCAGCTCTTGCAAGAGAAGCATTAATGTTACAAGCAACAGGGCCTTGCACCTTGTTAAGCATGGTGAACTGAGTTAGCTTTTGAAAGGAATGCAGCCCAACTGTCAGCATTTTCATGGGTGAGTATCTTCAACTTTGTGCAAAATCACCACCTACAGGTAAATGGGAGAAAGATTCCAGGTTTGTAAGAGAATCTTTAATGTTAGACAAAAGAGGGTCTAGCAACCTGGTTAGTATTGTGAATTCATTTTGCTCTTTAAAGGAATTCTGCCTACTTCTCACTGTTTTCCTGGATGAGAAACATCACCTTTGTGCTGAATCACCGCATTCAAGTGAAAGGGAGAAGCACTGTAGCTCTTGTAAGAGAAGGATTAATGTTACAAGCAAGAGGGTCTTGCACTTTGTTAAGCATGGTGAACTGTGTTAGTTTTTGAAAGGAACGCTGCCTAACCTTCAGCCTTTTCATGGTTGAGAAACATAACCTTTGTGGAAAATCACCGCATAGAAGTGAATGGGAGAAAAACTGCAGTTTTTTAAGAGAATCTTTTTATGTTAAAAACAAGAGGGTCTAGCAACATGGTTAGGATGGTGAATTCAGTTTGCTCTTTAAAGGAGTACTGCCTACCTCTCAGTGTTTCCTGGATCAGCAACATAACTTTTGCTGAATCTCCCCATTCAAGTGAAAGGGAGAAGCACTGCAACTCTTGCAAGAGAAGCATTAATGTTACAAGGAACAGGGCCTTGCACCTTGTTAAGCAGTTTGAACTGAGTTAGCTTTTGAAAGGAATGCTGCCCAACTGTCAGCATTTTCATGGGTGAGGATCTTCAACTTTGTGCAAAATCACCACATACAAGTAAAGGGGAGAAAAACTGCAAGTTTGTAATAGAATCTTTAATGTTAGACAAAAGAGGATCTAGCAACCTGGTTAGTATTGGGAATTCATTTTGCTCTTTAAAGGAATTCTGCCTACTTCTCACCGTTTCCCTGGATGAGCAACATAACCTTTGTGCTGAATCACCGCATTCAAGTGAAAGGGAAAAGCACTGTAGCTCTTGTAAGAGAAGGATTAATTTGACAAGCAAGACGGTCTTGCACCTTGTTAAGCATGGTGAACTGTGTTAGTTTTTGAAAGGAAAGCTGCCTAACCTTCAGCCTTTTCTTGGGTGAGGAACATAAACTTTGTGCAACATCACCGCCTAAAAGTGAATGGGAGAAAAACTGCAGTTTTTTAGGAGAATCCTTTTATGTTAGAAACAAGAGGGTCTAGCAACATGGTTAGTATGGTGAATTCAGTTTGCTCTTTAAAGGAGTACTGCCTACCTCTCAGTGTTTCCTGGATCAGCAACATCACCTTTCTGCTGAATCTCCCCATTCAAGTGAAAGGGAAACGCTGCAGCTCTTATAAGAGAAGCATTCATACTAAAAGCAAGAGGGTCTTGCACCTCGTTAAGCATGGTGAACTGTGTTAGTTTTTGAAAGGAACGCATACTAACCTTCAGCCATTTCATGGGTGAGAAACATAACCTTTGTGCAAAATCACCGCATACAAGTGAAAGGTTAAAAACTGCAGTTTTTTAAGAAAATCCTTGTATGTTAGAAACAAGAGGGTCTAGCAACATGGTTAGGATGGTGAATTCAGTTTGCTCTTTAAAGGAGTACTGCCTAGCTCTCAGGGTTTCCTGGATCAGCAACATAACCTTTCTGCTGAATCTCCCCATTCAAGTGAAAGGGAGAAGCACTGCAACTCTTGCAAGAGAAGCATTAATGTTACAAGGAACAGGGCCTTGCACCTTGTTAAGCAGTTTGAACTTAGTTAGCTTTTGAAAGGAATGCTGCCCAACTGTCAGCATTTTCATGGGTGAGAATCTTCAACTTTGTGCAAAATCACCACATACAAGTAAACGGGAGAAAAACTGCAAGTTTGTAATAGAATCTTTAATGTTAGACAAAAGAGGATCAAGCAACCTGGTTAGTATTGTGAATTCATTTTGCTCTTTAAAGGAATTCTGCCTACTTCTCACCGTTTCCCTGGATGAGCAACATAACCTTTGTGCTGAATCACCGCTTTCAAGTGAAAGGGAAAAGCACTGTAGCTCTTGTAAGAGAAGGATTAATTTGACAAGCAAGACGGTCTTGCACCTTGTTAACCATGGTGAACTGTGTTAGTTTTTGAAAGGAATGCTGCCTAACCTTCAGCCTTTTCATGGGTGAGGAACATAAACTTTGTGCAACCTCACCGCATACAAGTGAATGGGAGAAAAACTGCAGTTTTTTAGGAGAATCCTTGTATGTTAGAAACAAGAGGGTCTAGCAACATAGTTAGGATGGTGAATTCAGTTTGCTGTTTAGAGTACTTCCTAGCTCTCAGTGTTTCCTGGATCAGCAACATCACCTTTCTGCTGAATCTCCCTTTTCAGGTGAATGGGAGAAGCACCGTAGCTCTTGTAAGAGAAGCATTAATGCACCTTGTTAAGCATGGTGAACTGAGTTAGCTTTTGAAAGAAACGCTGCCCAACTGTCAGCGTTTTCATCGATGAAGATCTTCAACATTGTGCTAAATCACCGCATACAAGTAAATGGGAGAAAAACTGCAGGTTTCTAAGAGAATCTTTAATGTTAGGAAAAAGAGGGTCGAGCAACATGGTTAACATTTTGAAGTCAGTTTGCTCTTCAAGGGACTACTGCATAACTCTGAGTGTTTTCCTGGATGAGCAACATCACCTTTCTGCTGAATCACCCCATTCAAGTGAAAGGGAGAAGCACTGCAGCTCTTGCAAGAGAAGCATTAATGTTACAAGCAACAGGGCCTTGCACCTTGTTAAGCATGGTGAACTGAGTTAGCTTTTGAAAGGAATGCTGCCCAACTGTCAGCATTTTCATGGGTGAGGATCTTCAACTTTGTGCAAAATCACCACCTACAGGTAAATGGGAGAAAGATTCCAGGTTTGTAAGAGAATCTTTAATGTTAGACAAAAGAGGGTCTAGCAACCTGGTTAGTATTGTGAATTCATTTTGCTCTTTAAAGGAATTCTGCCTACTTCTCACTGTTTTCCTGGATGAGAAACATCACCTTTGTGCTGAATCACCGCATTCAAGTGAAAGGGAGAAGCACTGTAGCTCTTGTAAGAGAAGGATTAATGTTACAAGCAAGAGGGTCTTGCACTTTGTTAAGCATCGTGAACTCTGTTAGTTTTTGAAAGGAACGCTGCCTAACCTTCAGCCTTTTCATGGTTGAGAAACATAACTTTTGTGGATAATCACCGCATACAAGTGAATGGGAGAAAAACTGCAGTTTTTTAAGAGAATCGTTTTATGTTAGAAACAAGAGGGTCTAGCAACATGGTTAGTATGGTGAATTCAGTTTGCTCTTTAAAGGAGTACTGCCTACCTCTCAGTGTTTCCTGGATCAGCAACATCACCTTTCTGCTGAATCTCCCCATTCAAGTGAAAGGGAAATGCTGCAGCTCTTATAAGAGAAGCATTCATACTAAAAGCAAGAGGGTCTTGCACCTCGTTAAGCATGGTGAACTGTGTTAGTTTTTGAAAGGAACGCATACTAACCTTCAGCCATTTCATGGGTGAGAAACATAACCTTTGTGCAAAATCACCGCATACAAGTGAAAGGGAGAAAAACTGCAGTTTTTTAAGAAAATCCTTGTATGTTAGAAACAAGAGGGTCTAGCAACATGGTTAGTATGGTGAATTCAGTTTGCTCTTTAAAGGAGTACTGCCTAGCTCTCAGTGTTTCCTGGATCAGCAACATCACCTTTCTGCTGAATCTCCCCATTCAAGTGAAAGGGAGAAGCACTGCAACTCTTGCAAGAGAAACATTAATGTTACAAGGAACAGGGCCTTGCACCTTTTTAAGCATTTTGAACTGAGTTAGCTTTTGAAAGGAATGCTGCCCAACTGTCAGCATTTTCATGGGTGAGGATCTTCATCTTTGTGCAAAATCACCACATAGAGGTAAATGGGAGAAAGACTCCAGGTTTGTAAGAGAATCGTTAATGTTAGACAAAAGAGGGTCTAGCAACCTGGTTAGTATTGTGAATTCATTTTGCTCTTTAAAGGAATTCTGCCTACTTCTCACTGTTTTCCTGGATGAGAAACATCACCTTTGTGCTGAATCACCACATTCAAGTGAAAGGGAGAAGCACTGTAGCTCTTGTAAGAGAAGGATTAATTTTACAAGCAAGAGGGTCTTGCACTTTGTTAAGCTTGGTGAACTGTGTTAGTTTTTGAAAGGAACGCTGCCTCACCTTCAGCCTTTTCATGGTTGAGAAACATAACTTTTGTGGAAAATCACCGCATGCAAGTGAATGGGAGAAAAACTGCAGTTTTTTAAGAGAATCGTTTTATGTTAGAAACAAGAGGGTCTAGCAACATGGTTAGTATGGTGAATTCAGTTTGCTCTTTAAAGGAGTACTGCCTACCTCTCAGTGTTTCCTGGATCAGCAACATCACCTTTCTGCTGAATCTCCCCATTCAAGTGAAAGGGAAACGCTGCAGCTCTTATAAGAGAAGCATTCATACTAAAAGCAAGAGGGTCTTGCACCTCGTTAAGCATGGTGAACTGTGTTAGTTTTTGAAAGGAACGCATACTAACCTTCAGCCATTTCATGGGTGAGAAACATAACCTTTGTGCAAAATCACCGCATACAAGTGAAAGGGAGAAAAACTGCAGTTTTTTAAGAAAATCCTTGTATGTTAGAAACAAGAGGGTCTAGCAACATGGTTAGGATGGTGAATTCAGTTTGCTCTTTAAAGGAGTACTGCCTAGCTCTCAGGGTTTCCTGGATCAGCAACATAACCTTTCTGCTGAATCTCCCCATTCAAGTGAAAGGGAGAAGCACTGCAACTCTTGCAAGAGAAGCATTAATGTTACAAGGAACAGGGCCTTGCACCTTGTTAAGCAGTTTGAACTGAGTTAGCTTTTGAAAGGACTGCTGCCCAACTGTCAGCATTTTCATGGGTGAGGATCTTCAACTTTGTGCAAAATCACCACATACAAGTAAACGGGAGAAAAACTGCAAGTTTGTAATAGAATCTTTAATGTTAGACAAAAGAGGATCTAGCAACCTGGTTAGTATTGGGAATTCATTTTGCTCTTTAAAGGAATTCTGCCTACTTCTCACCGTTTCCCTGGATGAGCAACATAACCTTTGTGCTGAATCACCGCATTCAAGTGAAAGGGAAAAGCACTGTAGCTCTTGTAAGAGAAGGATTAATTTGACAAGCAAGACGGTCTTGCACCTTGTTAAGCATGGTGAACTGTGTTAGTTTTTGAAAGGAATGCTGCCTAACCTTCAGCCTTTCATGGGTGAGGAACATAAACTTTGTGCAACATCACCGCATACAAGTGAATGGGAGAAAAACTGCAGTTTTTTCGGAGAATCCTTTTATGTTAGAAAAAAGAGGGTCTAGCAACATGGTTAGTATGGTGAATTCAGTTTGCTCTTTAAAGGAGTACTGCCTACCTCTCAGTGTTTCCTGGATCAGCAACATCACCTTTCTGCTGAATCTCCCCATTCAAGTGAAAGGGAAACGCTGCAGCTCTTATAAGAGAAGCATTAATACTAAAAGCAAGAGGGTCTTGCACCTCGTTAAGCATGGTGAACTGTGTTAGTTTTTGAAAGGAACGCAGCCTAACCTTCAGCCTTTTCATATGTGAGGAACATAAACATTGTTCAACATCACCGCATACAAGTGAATGGGAGAAAAACTGCAGTTTTTTAAGAGAATCCTTGTATGTTAGAAAGAGGAGGGTCTAGCAACATGGTTAGTATGGTGAATTCAGTTTGCTCTTTAAAGGAGTAGTGCCTAGCTCTCAGGGTTTCCTGGATCAACAACATAACCTTTCTGCTGAATCTCCCCATTCAAGTGAAAGGGAGAAGCACTGCAACTCTTGCAAGAGAAACATTAATGTTACAAGGAACAGGGCCTTGCACCTTCTTAAGCATTTTGTACTGAGTTAGCTTTTGAAAGGAATGCTGCCCAACTGTCAGCATTTTCATGGGTGAGGATCTTCAACTTTGTGCAAAATCACCACATACAAGTAAATGGGAGAATAACTGCAAATTTGTAATAGAATCTTTAATGTTAGACAAAAGAGGGTCTAGCAACCTGGTTCGTATTGTGAATTCATTTTGCTCTTTAAAGGAATTCTGCCTACTTCTCACTGTTTTCCTGGATGAGCAACATAACCTTTGTGCTGAATCACCGCATTCAAGTGAAAGGGAGAAGCACTGTAGCTCTTGTAAGAGAAGGATTAATTTTACAAGCAAGAGGGTCGTGTACTTTGTTAAGCATGGTGAACTGTGTTAGTTTTTGAAAGGAACGCTGCCTAACCTTCAGCCTTTTCATGGTTGAGAAACATAACTTTTGTGGAAAATCACCGCATACAAGTGAATGGGAGAAAAACTGCAGTTTTTTAAGAGAATCGTTTTATGTTAGAAACAAGAGGGTCTAGCAACATGGTTAGTATGGTGAATTCAGTTTGCTCTTTAAAGGAGTACTGCCTACCTCTCAGTGTTTCCTGGATCAGCAACATCACCTTTCTGCTGAATCTCCCCATTCAAGTGAAAGGGAAACGCTGCAGCTCTTATAAGAGAAGCATTCATACTAAAAGCAAGAGGGTCTTGCACCTCGTTAAGCATGGTGAACTGTGTTAGTTTTTGAAAGGAACGCATACTAACCTTCAGCCATTTCATGGGTGAGAAACATAGCCTTTGTGCAAAATCACCGCATACAAGTGAAAGGTTAAAAACTGCAGTTTTTTAAGAAAATCCTTGTATGTTAGAAACAAGAGGGTCTAGCAACATGGTTAGGATGGTGAATTCAGTTTGCTCTTTAAAGGAGTACTGCCTAGCTCTCAGGGTTTCCTGGATCAGCAACATAACCTTTCTGCTGAATCTCCCCATTCAAGTGAAAGGGAGAAGCACTGCAACTCTTGCAAGAGAAGCATTAATGTTACAAGGAACAGGGCCTTGCACCTTGTTAAGCAGTTTGAACTGAGTTAGCTTTTGAAAGGAATGCTGCCCAACTGTCAGCATTTTCATGGGTGAGGATCTTCAACTTTGTGCAAAATCAACACATACAAGTAAACGGGAGAAAAACTGCAAGTTTGTAGTAGAATCTTTAATGTTAGACAAAAGAGGATCAAGCAACCTGGTTAGTATTGTGAATTCATTTTGCTCTTTAAAGGAATTCTGCCTACTTCTCACCGTTTCCCTGGATGAGCAACATAACCTTTGTGCTGAATCACCGCTTTCAAGTGAAAGGGAAAAGCACTGTAGCTCTTGTAAGAGAAGGATTAATTTGACAAGCAAGACGGTCTTGCACCTTGTTAACCATGGTGAACTGTGTTAGTTTTTGAAAGGAATGCTGCCTAACCTTCAGCCTTTTCATGGGTGAGGAACATAAACTTTGTGCAACCTCACCGCATACAAGTGAATGGGAGAAAAACTGCAGTTTTTTAGGAGAATCCTTGTATGTTAGAAACAAGAGGGTCTAGCAACATAGTTAGGATGGTGAATTCAGTTTGCTGTTTAGAGTACTTCCTAGCTCAGTGTTTCCTGGATCAGCAACATCACCTTTCTGCTGAATCTCCCTTTTCAGGTGAATGGGAGAAGCACCGTAGCTCTTGTAAGAGAAGCATTAATGCACCTTGTTAAGCATGGTGAACTGAGTTAGCTTTTGAAAGAAACGCTGCCCAACTGTCAGCGTTTTCATGGATGAAGATCTTCAACATTGTGCTAAATCACCGCATACAAGTAAATGGGAGAAAAACTGCAGGTTTCTAAGAGAATCTTTAATGTTAGGAAAAAGAGGGTCGAGCAACATGGTTAACATTTTGAAGTCAGTTTGCTCTTCAAGGGACTACTGCATAACTCTGAGTGTTTTCCTGGATGAGCAACATCACCTTTCTGCTGAATCACCCCATTCAAGTGAAAGGGAGAAGCACTGCAGCTCTTGCAAGAGAAGCATTAATGTTACAAGCAACAGGGCCTTGCACCTTGTTAAGCATGGTGAACTGAGTTAGCTTTTGAAAGGAATGCAGCCCAACTGTCAGCATTTTCATGGGTGAGGATCTTCAACTTTGTGCAAAATCACCACCTACAGGTAAATGGGAGAAAGATTCCAGGTTTGTAAGAGAATCTTTAATGTTAGACAAAAGAGGGTCTAGCAACCTGGTTAGTATTGTGAATTCATTTTGCTCTTTAAAGGAATTTTGCCTACTTCTCACTGTTTTAATGGATGAGAAACATCACCTTTGTGCTGAATCACCGCATTCAAGTGAAAGGGAAAAGCACTGTAGCTCTTGTAAGAGAAGGATTAATTTGACAAGCAAGACGGTCTTGCACCTTGTTAAGCATGGTGAACTGTGTTAGATTTTGAAAGGAATGCTGCCTAACCTTCAGCCTTTTCATGGGTGAGGAACATAAACTTTGTGCAACATCACCGCATACAAGTGAAAGGGAGAAAAACTGCAGTTTTTTAAGAGAATCGTTTTATGTTAGAAACAAGAGGGTCTAGCAACATGGTTAGTATGGTGAATTCAGTTTGCTCTTTAAAGGAGTACTGCCTAGCTCTCAGGGTTTCCTGGATCAGCAACATAACCTTTCTGCTGAATCTCCCCATTCAAGTGAAAGGGAGAAGCACTGCAGCTCTTGCAAGAGAAGCATTAATGTTACAAGCAACAGGGCCTTGCACCTTGTTAAGCATGGTGAACTGAGTTAGCTTTTGAAAGGAATGCAGCCCAACTGTCAGCATTTTCATGGGTGAGGATCTTCAACTTTGTGCAAAATCACCACCTACAGGTAAATGGGAGAAAGATCCCAGGTTTGTAAGAGTATCTTTAATGTTAGACAAAAGAGGGTCTAGCAACCTGGTTAGTATTGTGAATTCATTTTGCTCTTTAAAGGAATTCTGCCTACTTCTCACTGTTTTCCTGGATGAGAAACATCACCTTTGTGCTGAATCACCGCATTCAAGTGAAAGGGAGAAGCACTGTAGCTCTTGTAAGAGAAGGATTAATGTTACAAGCAAGAGGGTCTTGCACTTTGTTAAGCAAGGTGAACTGTGTTAGTTTTTGAAAGGAATGCTGCCTAACCTTCAGCCTTTCATGGGTGAGGAACATAAACTTTGTGCAACATCACCGCATACAAGTGAATGGGAGAAAAACTGCAGTTTTTTCGGAGAATCCTTTTATGTTAGAAACAAGTGGGTCAAGCAACATGGTTAGTATGGTGAATTCAGTTTGCTCTTTAAAGGAGTACTGCTTACCTCTCAGTGTTTCCTGGATCAGCAACATCACCTTTCTGCTGAATCTCCCCATTCAAGTGAAAGGGAAACGCTGCAGCTCTTATAAGAGAAGCGTTAATACTAAAAGCAAGAGGGTCTTGCACCTCGTTAAGCATGGTGAACTGTGTTAGTTTTTGAAAGGAACGCAGCCTAACCTTCAGCCTTTTCATATGTGAGGAACATAAACATTGTTCAACATCACCGCATACAAGTGAATGGGAGAAAAACTGCAGTTTTTTAAGAGAATCCTTGTATGTTAGAAAGAGGAGGGTCTAGCAACATGGTTAGTATGGTGAATTCAGTTTGCTGTTTAGAGTACTTCCTAGCTCTCAGTGTTTCCTGGATCAGCAACATCACCTTTCTGCTGAATCTCCCTTTTCAGGTGAATGGGAGAAGCACCGTAGCTCTTGTAAGAGAAGCATTAATGCACCTTGTTAAGCATGGTGAACTGAGTTAGCTTTTGATGAAACGCTGCCCAACTGTCAGCGTTTTCATGGATGAAGATCTTCAACATTGTGCTAAATCACCGCATATAAGTAAATGGGAGAAAAACTGCAGGTTTCTAAGAGAATCTTTAATGTTAGGAAAAAGAGGGTCGAGCAACATGGTTAACATTTTGAAGTCAGTTTGCTCTTCAAGGGACTACTGCATAACTCTGTGTGTTTTCCTGGATGAGCAACATCACCTTTCTGCTGAATCACCCCATTCAAGTGAAAGGGAGAAGCACTGCAGCTCTTGCAAGAGAAGCATTAATGTTACAAGCAACAGGGCCTTGCACCTTGTTAAGCATGGTGAACTGAGTTAGCTTTTGAAAGGAATGCAGCCCAACTGTCAGCATTTTCATGGGTGAGGATCTTCAACTTTGTGCAAAATCACCACCTAGAGGTAAATGGGAGAAAGATTCCAGGTTTGTAAGAGAATCTTTAATGTTAGACAAAAGAGGGTCTAGCAACCTGGTTAGTATTGTGAATTCATTTTGCTCTTTAAAGGAATTCTGCCTACTTCTCACTGTTTTCCTGGATGAGAAACATCACCTTTGTGCTGAATCACCGCATTCAAGTGAAAGGGAGAAGCACTGTAGCTCTTGTAAGAGAAGGATTAATGTTACAAGCAAGAGGGTCTTCCACTTTGTTAAGCATGGTGAACTGTGTTAGTTTTTGAAAGGAACGCTGCCTAACCTTCAGCCTTTTCATGGTTGAGAAACATAACTTTTGTGGAAAATCACCGCATACAAGTGAATGGGAGAAAAACTGCAGTTTTTTAAGAGAATCGTTTTATGTTAGAAACAAGAGGGTCTAGCAACATGGTTAGTATGGTGAATTCAGTTTGCTCTTTAAAGGAGTACTGCCTACCTCTCAGTGTTTCCTGGATCAGCAACATCACCTTTCTGCTGAATCTCCCCTTTCAAGTGAAAGGGAAACGCTGCAGCTCTTATAAGAGAAGCATTCATACTAAAAGCAAGAGGGTCTTGCACCTCGTTAAGCATGGTGAACTGTGTTAGTTTTTGAAAGGAACGCATACTAACCTTCAGCCATTTCATGGGTGAGAAACATAACCTTTGTGCAAAATCACCGCATACAAGTGAAAGGGAGAAAAACTGCAGTTTTTTAAGAAAATCCTTGTATGTTAGAAACAAGAGGGTCTAGCAACACGGTTAGGATGGTGAATTCAGTTTGCTCTTTAAAGGAGTACTGCCTTGCTCTCAGGGTTTCCTGGATCAGCAACATAACCTTTCTGCTGAATCTCCCCATTCAAGTGAAAGGGAGAAGCACTGCAACTCTTGCAAGAGAAGCATTAATGTTACAAGGAACAGGGCCTTGCACCTTGTTAAGCAGTTTGAACTGAGTTAGCTTTTGAAAGGAATGCTGCCCAACTGTCAGCATTTTCATGGGTGAGGATCTTCAACTTTGTGCAAAATCACCACATACAAGTAAACGGGAGAAAAACTGCAAGTTTGTAATAGAATCTTTAATGTTACACAAAAGAGGATCTAGCAACCTGGTTAGTATTGTGAATTCATTTTGCTCTTTAAAGGAATTCTGCCTACTTCTCACCGTTTCCCTGGATGAGCAACATAACCTTTGTGCTGAATCACCGCTTTCAAGTGAAAGGGAAAAGCACTGTAGCTCTTGTAAGAGAAGGATTAATTTGACAAGCAAGACGGTCTTGCACCTTTTTAAGCATGGTGAACTGTGTTAGTTTTTGAAAGGAATGCTGCCTAACCTTCATCCTTTTCATTGGTGAGGAACATAAACTTTGTGCAACATCACCGCCTAAAAGTGAATGGGAGAAAAACTGCAATTTTTTAGGAGAATCCTTTTATGTTAGAAACAAGAGGGTCTAGCAACATGGTTAGTATGGTGAATTCAGTTTGCTGTTTAGAGTACTTCCTAGCTCTCAGTGTTTCCTGGATCAGCAACATCACCTTTCTGCTGAATCTCCCTTTTCAGGTGAATTGGAGAAGCACCGTAGCTCTTGTAAGAGAAGCATTAATGCACCTTGTTAAGCATGGTGAACTGAGTTAGCTTTTGAAAGAAACGCTGCCCAACTGTCAGCGTTTTCATGGATGAAGATCTTCAACATTGTGGTAAATCACCGCATACAAGTAAAAGGGAGAAAAACTGCAGGTTTCTAAGAGAATCTTTAATGTTAGGAAAAAGAGGGTCGAGCAACATGGTTAACATTTTGAAGTCAGTTTGCTCTTCAAGGGACTACTGCATAACTCTGAGTGTTTTCCTGGATGAGCAACATCACCTTTCTGCTGAATCACCCCATTCAAGTGAAAGGGAGAAGCACTGCAGCTCTTGCAAGAGAAGCATTAATGTTACAAGCAACAGGGCCTTGCACCTTGTTAAGCATGGTGAACTGAGTTAGCTTTTGAAAGGAATGCAGCCCAACTGTCAGCATTTTCATGGGTGAGGATCTTCAACTTTGTGCAAAATCACCACCTACAGGTAAATGGGAGAAAGATTCCAGGTTTGTAAGAGAATCTTTAATGTTAGACAAAAGAGGGTCTAGCAACCTGGTTAGTATTGTGAATTCATTTTGCTCTTTAAAGGAATTCTGTCTACTTCTCACTGTTTTCCTGGATGAGAAACATCACCTTTGTGCTGAATCACCGCATTCAAGTGAAAGGGAGAAGCACTGTAGCTCTTGTAAGAGAAGGATTAATGTTACAAGCAAGAGGGTCTTGCACTTTGTTAAGCATGGTGAACTGTGTTAGTTTTTGAAAGGAACGCTGCCTAACCTTCAGCCTTTTCATGGTTGAGCAACATAACTTTTGTGGAAAATCACCGCATACAAGTGAATGGGAGAAAAACTGCAGTTTTTTAAGAGAATCGTTTTATGTTAGAAACAAGAGGGTCTAGCAGCATGGTTAGTATGGTGAATTCAGTTTGCTCTTTAAAGGAGTACTGCCTACCTCTCAGTGTTTCCTGGATCAGCAACATCACCTTTCTGCTGAATCTCCCCATTCAAGTGAAAGGGAAACACTGCAGCTCTTATAAGAGAAGCATTAATACTAAAAGCAAGAGGGTCTTGCACCTCGTTAAGCATGGTGAACTGTGTTAGTTTTTGAAAGGAACGCAGCCTAACCTTCAGCCTTTTCATATGTGAGGAACATAAACATTGTTCAACATCACCGCATACAAGTGAATGGGAGAAAAAGTGCAGTTTTTTAAGAGAATCCTTGTATGTTAGAAAGAGGAGGGTCTAGCAACATGGTTAGTATGGTGAATTCAGTTTGCTCTTTAAAGGAGTAGTGCCTAGCTCTCAGGGTTTCCTGGATCAACAACATAACCTTTCTGCTGAATCTCCCCATTCAAGTGAAAGGGAGAAGCACTGCAACTCTTGCAAGAGAAACATTAATGTTACAAGGAACAGGGCCTTGCACCTTCTTAAGCATTTTGAACTGAGTTAGCTTTTGAAAGGAATGCTGCCCAACTGTCAGCATTTTCATGGGTGAGGATCTTCAACTTTGTGCAAAATCACCACATACAAGTAAATGGGAGAATAACTGCAAATTTGTAATAGAGTCTTTAATTGTAGACAAAAGAGGGTCTAGCAACCTGGTTCGTATTGTGAATTCATTTTGCTCTTTAAAGGAATTCTGCCTACTTCTCACTGTTTTCCTGGATGAGAAACATCACCTTTGTGCTGAATCACCGCATTCAAGTGAAAGGGAGAAGCACTGTAGCTCTTGTAAGAGAAGGATTAATTTTACAAGCAAGAGGGTCGTGCACTTTGTTAAGCATGGTGAACTGTGTTAGTTTTTGAAAGGAACGCTGCCTAACCTTCAGCCTTTTCATGGTTGAGAAACATAACTTTTGTGGAAAATCACCGCATACAAGTGAATGGGAGAAAAACTGCAGTTTTTTCAGAGAATCGTCTTATGTTAGAAACAAGAGGGTCTAGCAACATGGTTAGTATGGTGAATTCCGTTTGCTCTTTAAAGGAGTACTGCCTACCTCTCAGTGTTTCCTGGATCAGCAACATCACCTTTCTGCTGAATCTCCCCATTCAAGTGAAAGGGAAACGCTGCAGCTCTTATAAGAGAAGCATTCATACTAAAAGCAAGAGGGTCTTGCACCTCGTTAAGCATGGTGAACTGTGTTAGTTTTTGAAAGGAACGCATACTAACCTTCAGCCATTTCATGGGTGAGAAACATAACCTTTATGCAAAATCACCGCATACAAGTGAAAGGGAGAAAAACTGCAGTTTTTTAAGAAAATCCTTGTATGTTAGAAACAAGAGGGTCTAGCAACACGGTTAGGATGGTGAATTCAGTTTGCTCTTTAAAGGAGTACTGCCTTGCTCTCAGGGTTTCCTGGATCAGCAACATAACCTTTCTGCTGAATCTCCCCATTCAAGTGAAAGGGAGAAGCACTGCAACTCTTGCAAGAGAAGCATTAATGTTACAAGGAACAGGGCCTTGCACCTTGTTAAGCAGTTTGAACTGAGTTAGCTTTTGAAAGGAATGCTGCCCAACTGTCAGCATTTTCATGGGTGAGGATCTTCAACTTTGTGCAAAATCACCACATACAAGTAAACGGGAGAAAAACTGCAAGTTTGTAATAGAATCTTTAATGTTAGACAAAAGAGAATCTAGCAACCTGGTTAGTATTGGGAATTCATTTTGCTCTTTAAAGGAATTCTGCCTACTTCTCACCGTTTCCCTGGATGAGCAACATAACCTTTGTGCTGAATCACCGCTTTCAAGTGAAAGGGAAAAGCACTGTAGCTCTTGTAAGAGAAGGATTAATTTGACAAGCAAGACGGTCTTGCACCTTGTTAAGCATGGTGAACTGTGTTAGTTTTTGAAAGGAATGCTGCCTAACCTTCAGCCTTTTCATGGGTGAGGAACATAAACTTTGTGCAACATCACCGCATACAAGTGAATGGGAGAAAAACTGCAGTTTTTTAGGAGAATCCTTTTATGTTAGAAACAAGAGGGTCTAGCAACATGGTTAGTATGGTGAATTCAGTTTGCTCTTTAAAGGAGTACTGCCTAGCTCTCAGTGTTTCCTGGATCAGCAACATCACCTTTCTGCTGAATCTCCCTTTCAAGTGAATGGGAGAAGCACTGCAGCTCTTGTAAGAGAAGCATTACTGTTTCAAGTAAGAGGGCCTTGCACCTTGTTAAGCATGGTGAACTGAGTTAGCTTTTGAAAGGAATGCTGCCCAACTGTCAGCATTTTCATGGGTGAGGATCTTCATCTTTGTGCAAAATCACCACATAGAGGTAAATGGGAGAAAGACTCCAGGTTTGTAAGAGAATCGTTAATGTTAGACAAAAGAGGGTCTAGCAACCTGGTTAGTATTGTGAATTCATTTTGCTCTTTAAAGGAATTCTGCCTACTTCTCACTGTTTTCCTGGATGAGAAACATCACCTTTGTGCTGAATCACCACATTCAAGTGAAAGGGAGAAGCACTGTAGCTCTTGTAAGAGAAGGATTAATTTTACAAGCAAGAGGGTCTTGCACTTTGTTAAGCTTGGTGAACTGTGTTAGTTTTTGAAAGGAACGCTGCCTAACCTTCAGCCTTTTCATGGGTGAGAAACATAACTTTTGTGGAAAATCACCGCATGCAAGTGAATGGGAGAAAAACTGTAGTTTTTTAAGAGAATCGTTTTATGTTAGAAACAAGAGGGTCTAGCAACATGGTTAGTATGGTGAATTCAGTTTGCTCTTTAAAGGAGTACTGCCTACCTCTCAGTGTTTCCTGGATCAGCAACATCACCTTTCTGCTGAATCTCCCCATTCAAGTGAAAGGGAAACGCTGCAGCTCTTATAAGAGAAGCATTCATACTAAAAGCAAGAGGGTCTTGCACCTCGTTAAGCATGGTGAACTGTGTTAGTTTTTGAAAGGAACGCATACTAACCTTCAGCCATTTCATGGGTGAGAAACATAACCTTTGTGCAAAATCACCGCATACAAGTGAAAGGGAGAAAAACTGCAGTTTTTTAAGAAAATCCTTGTATGTTAGAAACAAGAGGGTCTAGCAACATGGTTAGGATGGTGAATTCAGTTTGCTCTTTAAAGGAGTACTGCCTAGCTCTCAGGGTTTCCTGGATCAGCAACATAACCTTTCTGCTGAATCTCCCCATTCAAGTGAAAGGGAGAAGCACTGCAACTCTTCCAAGAGAAGCATTAATGTTACAAGGAACAGGGCCTTGCACCTTGTTAAGCATTTTGAACTGAGTTAGCTTTTGAAAGGAATGCTGCCCAACTGTCAGCATTTTCATGGGTGAGGATCTTCAACTTTGTGCAAAATCACCACATACAAGTAAACGGGAGAAAAACTGGAAGTGTGTAATAGAATCTTTAATGTTAGACAAAAGAGGATCTAGCAACCTGGTTAGTATTGGGAATTCATTTTGCTCTTTAAAGGAATTCTGCCTACTTCTCACCGTTTCCCTGAATGAGCAACATAACCTTTGTGCTGAATCACCGCTTTTAAGTGAAAGGGAAAAGCACTGTAGCTCTTGTAAGAGAAGGATTAATTTGACAAGCAAGACGGTCTTGCACCTTGTTAACCATGGTGAACTGTGTTAGTTTTTGAAAGGAATGCTGCCTAACCTTCAGCCTTTTCATGGGTGAGGAACATAAACTTTGTGCAACCTCACCGCATACAAGTGAATGGGAGAAAAACTGCAGTTTTTTAGGAGAATCCTTGTATGTTAGAAACAAGAGGGTCTAGCAACATAGTTAGGATGGTGAATTCAGTTTGCTGTTTAGAGTACTTCCTAGCTCAGTGTTTCCTGGATCAGCAACATCAACTTTCTGCTGAATCTCCCTTTTCAGGTGAATGGGAGAAGCACCGTAGCTCTTGTAAGAGAAGCATTAATGCACCTTGTTAAGCATGGTGAACTGAGTTAGCTTTTGAAAGAAACGCTGCCCAACTGTCAGCGTTTTCATGGATGAAGATCTTCAACATTGTGCTAAATCACCGCATACAAGTAAATGGGAGAAAAACTGCAGGTTTCTAAGAGAATCTTTAATGTTAGGAAAAAGAGGGTCGAGCAACATGGTTAACATTTTGAAGTCAGTTTGCTCTTCAAGGGACTACTGCATAACTCTGAGTGTTTTCCTGGATGAGCAACATTACCTTTCTGCTGAATCACCCCATTCAAGTGAAAGGGAGAAGCACTGCAGCTCTTGCAAGAGAAGCATTAATGTTACAAGCAACAGGGCCTTGCACCTTGTTAAGCATGGTGAACTGAGTTAGCTTTTGAAAGGAATGCAGCCCAACTGTCAGCATTTTCATGGGTGAGGATCTTCAACTTTGTGCAAAATCACCACCTACAGGTAAATGGGAGAAAGATTCCAGGTTTGTAAGAGAATCTTTAATGTTAGACAAAAGAGGGTCTAGCAACCTGGTTAGTATTGTGAATTCATTTTGCTCTTTAAAGGAATTCTGCCTACTTCTCACCGTTTCCCTGGATGAGCAACATAACCTTTGTGCTGAATCACCGCATTCAAGTGAAAGGGAAAAGCACTGTAGCTCTTGTAAGAGAAGGATTAATTTGACAAGCAAGACGGTCTTGCACCTTGTTAAGCATGGTGAACTGTGTTAGTTTTTGAAAGGAATGCTGCCTAACCTTCAGCCTTTTCTTGGGTGAGGAACATAAACTTTGTGCAACATCACCGCCTAAAAGTGAATGGGAGAAAAACTGCAGTTTTTTAGGAGAATCCTTTTATGTTAGAAACAAGAGGGTCTAGCAACATGGTTAGTATGGTGAATTCAGTTTGCTCTTTAAAGGAGTACTGCCTACCTCTCAGTGTTTCCTGGATCAGCAACATCACCTTTCTGCTGAATCTCCCCATTCAAGTGAAAGGGAAACACTGCAGCTCTTATAAGAGAAGCATTAATACTAAAATCAAGAGGGTCTTGCACCTCGTTAAGCATGGTGAACTGTGTTAGTTTTTGAAAGGAACGCAGCCTAACCTTCAGCCTTTTCATATGTGAGGAACATAAACATTGTTCAACATCACCGCATACAAGTGAATGGGAGAAAAAGTGCAGTTTTTTAAGAGAATCCTTGTATGTTAGAAAGAGGAGGGTCTAGCAACATGGTTAGTATGGTGAATTCAGTTTGCTCTTTAAAGGAGTAGTGCCTAGCTCTCAGGGTTTCCTGGATCAACAACATAACCTTTCTGCTGAATCTCCCCATTCAAGTGAAAGGGAGAAGCACTGCAACTCTTGCAAGAGAAACATTAATGTTACAAGGAACAGGGCCTTGCACCTTCTTAAGCATTTTGAACTGAGTTAGCTTTTGAAAGGAATGCTGCCCAACTGTCAGCATTTTCATGGGTGAGGATCTTCAACTTTGTGCAAAATCACCACATACAAGTAAATGGGAGAATAACTGCAAATTTGTAATAGAGTCTTTAATTGTAGACAAAAGAGGGTCTAGCAACCTGGTTCGTATTGTGAATTCATTTTGCTCTTTAAAGGAATTCTGCCTACTTCTCACTGTTTTCCTGGATGAGAAACATCACCTTTGTGCTGAATCACCGCATTCAAGTGAAAGGGAGAAGCACTGTAGCTCTTGTAAGAGAAGGATTAATTTTACAAGCAAGAGGGTCGTGCACTTTGTTAAGCATGGTGAACTGTGTTAGTTTTTGAAAGGAACGCTGCCTAACCTTCAAACTTTTCATGGTTGAGAAACATAACTTTTGTGGAAAATCACCGCATACAAGTGAATGGGAGAAAAACTGCAGTTTTTTCAGAGAATCGTCTTATGTTAGAAACAAGAGGGTCTAGCAACATGGTTAGTATGGTGAATTCAGTTTGCTCTTTAAAGGAGTACTGCCTACCTCTCAGTGTTTCCTGGATCAGCAACATCACCTTTCTGCTGAATCTCCCCATTCAAGTGAAAGGGAAACGCTGCAGCTCTTATAAGAGAAGCATTCATACTAAAAGCAAGAGGGTCTTGCACCTCGTTAAGCATGGTGAACTGTGTTAGTTTTTGAAAGGAACGCATACTAACCTTCAGCCATTTCATGGGTGAGAAACATAACCTTTATGCAAAATCACCGCTTACAAGTGAAAGGGAGAAAAACTGCAGTTTTTTAAGAAAATCCTTGTATGTTAGAAACAAGAGGGTCTAGCAACATGGTTAGGATGGTGAATTCAGTTTGCTCTTTAAAGGAGTACTGCCTTGCTCTCAGGGTTTCCTGGATCAGCAACATAACCTTTCTGCTGAATCTCCCCATTCAAGTGAAAGGGAGAAGCACTGCAACTCTTGCAAGAGAAGCATTAATGTTACAAGGAACAGGGCCTTGCACCTTGTTAAGCAGTTTGAACTGAGTTAGCTTTTGAAAGGAATGCTGCCCAACTGTCAGCATTTTCATGGGTGAGGATCTTCAACTTTGTGCAAAATCACCACATACAAGTAAACGGGAGAAAAACTGCAAGTTTGTAATAGAATCTTTAATGTTAGACAAAAGAGAATCTAGCAACCTGGTTAGTATTGGGAATTCATTTTGCTCTTTAAAGGAATTCTGCCTACTTCTCACCGTTTCCCTGGATGAGCAACATAACCTTTGTGCTGAATCACCGCTTTCAAGTGAAAGGGAAAAGCACTGTAGCTCTTGTAAGAGAAGGATTAATTTGACAAGCAAGACGGTCTTGCACCTTGTTAAGCATGGTGAACTGTGTTAGTTTTTGAAAGGAATGCTGCCTAACCTTCAGCCTTTTCATGGGTGAGGAACATAAACTTTGTGCAACATCACCGCATACAAGTGAATGGGAGAAAAACTGCAGTTTTTTAGGAGAATCCTTTTATGTTAGAAACAAGAGGGTCTAGCAACATGGTTAGTATGGTGAATTCAGTTTGCTCTTTAAAGGAGTACTGCCTAGCTCTCAGTGTTTCCTGGATCAGCAACATCACCTTTCTGCTGAATCTCCCTTTCAAGTGAATGGGAGAAGCACTGCAGCTCTTGTAAGAGAAGCATTACTGTTTCAAGTAAGAGGGCCTTGCACCTTGTTAAGCATGGTGAACTGAGTTAGCTTTTGAAAGGAATGCTGCCCAACTGTCAGCATTTTCATGGGTGAGGATCTTCATCTTTGTGCAAAATCACCACATAGAGGTAAATGGGAGAAAGACTCCAGGTTTGTAAGAGAATCGTTAATGTTAGACAAAAGAGGGTCTAGCAACCTGGTTAGTATTGTGAATTCATTTTGCTCTTTAAAGGAATTCTGCCTACTTCTCACTGTTTTCCTGGATGAGAAACATCACCTTTGTGCTGAATCACCACATTCAAGTGAAAGGGAGAAGCACTGTAGCTCTTGTAAGAGAAGGATTAATTTTACAAGCAAGAGGGTCTTGCACTTTGTTAAGCTTGGTGAACTGTGTTAGTTTTTGAAAGCAACGCTGCCTAACCTTCAGCCTTTTCATGGGTGAGAAACATAAGTTTTGTGGAAAATCACCGCATGCAAGTGAATGGGAGAAAAACTGCAGTTTTTTAAGAGAATCGTTTTATGTTAGAAACAAGAGGGTCTAGCAACATGGTTAGTATGGTGAATTCAGTTTGCTCTTTAAAGGAGTACTGCCTACCTCTCAGTGTTTCCTGGATCAGCAACATCACCTTTCTGCTGAATCTCCCCATTCAAGTGAAAGGGAAACGCTGCAGCTCTTATAAGAGAAGCATTCATACTAAAAGCAAGAGGGTCTTGCACCTCGTTAAGCATGGTGAACTGTGTTAGTTTTTGAAAGGAACGCATACTAACCTTCAGCCATTTCATGGGTGAGAAACATAACCTTTGTGCAAAATCACCGCATACAAGTGAAAGGGAGAAAAACTGTAGTTTTTTAAGAAAATCCTTGTATGTTAGAAACAAGAGGGTCTAGCAACATGGTTAGGATGGTGAATTCAGTTTGCTCTTTAAAGGAGTACTGCCTAGCTCTCAGGGTTTCCTGGATCAGCAACATAACCTTTCTGCTGAATCTCCCCATTCAAGTGAAAGGGAGAAGCACTGCAACTCTTGCAAGAGAAGCATTAATGTTACAAGGAACAGGGCCTTGCACCTTGTTAAGCAGTTTGAACTGAGTTAGCTTTTGAAAGGAATGCTGCCCAACTGTCAGCATTTTCATGGGTGAGGATCTTCAACTTTGTGCAAAATCACCACATACAAGTAAACGGGAGAAAAACTGCAAGTTTGTAATAGAATCTTTAATGTTAGACAAAAGAGGATCAAGCAACCTGGTTAGTATTGGGAATTCATTTTGCTCTTTAAAGGAATTCTGCCTACTTCTCACTGTTTTCCTGGATGAGAAACATCACCTTTGTGCTGAATCACCGCATTCAAGTGAAAGGGAGAAGCACTGTAGCTCTTGTAAGAGAAGGATTAATTTTACAAGCAAGAGGGTCGTGCACTTTGTTAAGCATGGTGAACTGTGTTAGTTTTTGAAAGGAACGCTGCCTAACCTTCAGCCTTTTCATGGTTGAGAAACATAACTTTTGTGGAAAATCACCGCATACAAGTGAATGGGAGAAAAACTGCAGTTTTTTAAGAGAATCGTTTTATGTTAGAAACAAGAGGGTCTAGCAACATGGTTAGTATGGTGAATTCAGTTTGCTCTTTAAAGGAGTACTGCCTTGCTCTCAGGGTTTCCTGGATCAGCAACATAACCTTTCTGCTGAATCTCCCCATTCAAGTGAAAGGGAAACGCTGCAGCTCTTATAAGAGAAGCATTCATACTAAAAGCAAGAGGGTCTTGCACCTAGTTAAGCATGGTGAACTGTGTTAGTTTTTGAAAGGAACGCATACTAACCTTCAGCCATTTCATGGGTGAGAAACATAACCTTTGTGCAAAATCACCGCATACAAGTGAAAGGGAGAAAAACTGCAGTTTTTTAAGAAAATCCTTGTATGTTAGAAACAAGAGGGTCTAGCAACATGGTTAGTATGGTGAATTCAGTTTGCTCTTTAAAGGAGTACTGCCTTGCTCTCAGGGTTTCCTGGATCAGCAACATAACCTTTCTGCTGAATCTCCCCATTCAAGTGAAAGGGAGAAGCACTGCAACTCTTGCAAGAGAAGCATTAATGTTACAAGGAACAGGGCCTTGCACATTGTTAAGCAGTTTGAACTGAGTTAGCTTTTGAAAGGAATGCTGCCCAACTGTCAGCATTTTCATGGGTGAGGATCTTCAACTTTGTGCAAAATCACCACATACAAGTAAACGGGAGAAAAACTGCAAGTTTGTAATAGAATCTTTAATGTTAGACAAAAGACAATCTAGCAACCTGGTTAGTATTGGGAATTCATTTTGCTCTTTAAAGGAATTCTGCCTACTTCTCACCGTTTCCCTGGATGAGCAACATAACCTTTGTGCTGAATCACCGCTTTCAAGTGAAAGGGAAAAGCACTGTAGCTCTTGTAAGAGAAGGATTAATTTGACAAGCAAGACGGTCTTGCACCTTGTTAAGCATGGTGAACTGTGTTAGATTTTGAAAGGAATGCTGCCTAACCTTCAGCCTTTTCATGGGTGAGGAACATAAACTTTGTGCAACATCACCGCATACAAGTGAATGGGAGAAAAACTGCAGTTTTTTAAGAGAATCGTTTTATGTTAGAAACAAGAGGGTCTAGCAACATGGTTAGGATGGTGAATTCAGTTTGCTCTTTAAAGGGGTACTGCCTAGCTCTCAGTGTTTCCTGGATCAGCAACATCACCTTTCTGCTGAATCTCCCCTTTCAAGTGAATGGGAGAAGCACTGCAGCTCATGTAAGAGAAGCATTACTGTTTCAAGTAAGAGGGCCTTGCACCTTGTTAAGCATGGTGAACTGAGTTAGCTTTTGAAAGGAATGCTGCCCAACTGTCAGCATTTTCATGGGTGAGGATCTTCAACTTTGTGCAAAATCACCACATACAAGTAAAGGGGAGAAAAACTGCAAGTTTGTAATAGAATCTTTAATGTTACACAAAAGAGGATCTAGCAACCTGGTTAGTATTGTGAATTCATTTTGCTCTTTAAAGGAATTCTGCCTACTTCTCACCGTTTCCCTGGATGAGCAACATAACCTTTGTGCTGAATCACCGCATTCAAGTGAAAGGGAAAAGCACTGTAGCTCTTGTAAGAGAAGGATTAATTTGACAAGCAAGACGGTCTTGCACCTTGTTAAGCATGGTGAACTGTGTTAGTTTTTGAAAGGAATGCTGCCTAACCTTCATCCTTTTCATGGGTGAGGAACATAAACTTTGTGCAACATCACCGCCTAAAAGTGAATGGGAGAAAAACTGCAGTTTTTTAGGAGAATCCTTTTATGTTAGAAACAAGAGGGTCTAGCAACATGGTTAGTATGGTGAATTCAGTTTGCTGTTTAGAGTACTTCCTAGCTCTCAGTGTTTCCTGGATCAGCAACATCACCTTTCTGCTGAATCTCCCTTTTCAGGTGAATGGGAGAAGCACCGTAGCTCTTGTAAGAGAAGCGTTAATGCACCTTGTTAAGCATGGTGAACTGAGTTAGCTTTTGAAAGAAACGCTGCCCAACTGTCAGCGTTTTCATGGATGAAGATCTTCAACATTGTGCTAAATCACCGGATACAAGTAAATGGGAGAAAAACTGCAGGTTTCTAAGAGAATCTTTAATGTTAGGAAAAAGAGGTTCGAGCAACATGGTTAACATTTTGAAGTCAGTTTGCTCTTCAAGGGACTACTGCATAACTCTGAGTGTTTTCCTGGATGAGCAACATCACCTTTCTGCTGAATCACCCCATTCAAGTGAAAGGGAGAAGCACTGCAGCTCTTGCAAGAGAAGCATTAATGTTACAAGCAACAGGGCCTTGCACCTTGTTAAGCATGGTGAACTGAGTTAGCTTTTGAAAGGAATGCAGCCCAACTGTCAGCATTTTCATGGGTGAGGATCTTCAACTTTGTGCAAAATCACCACCTACAGGTAAATGGGAGAATGATTCCAGGTTTGTAAGAGAATCTTTAATGTTAGACAAAAGAGGGTCTAGCAACCTGGTTAGTATTGTGAATTCATTTTGCTCTTTAAAGGAATTCTGCCTACTTCTCACTGTTTTCCTGGATGAGAAACATCACCTTTGTGCTGAATCACCGCATTCAAGTGAAAGGGAGAAGCACTGTAGCTCTTGTAAGAGAAGGATTAATGTTACAAGCAAGAGGGTCTTGCACTTTGTTAAGCATGGTGAACTGTGTTAGTTTTTGAAAGGAACGCTGCCTAACCTTCAGCCTTTTCATGGTTGAGAAACATAACTTTTGTGGAAAATCACCGCATACAAGTGAATGGGAGAAAAACTGCAGTTTTTTAAGAGAATCGTTTTATGTTAGAAACAAGAGGGTCTAGCAGCATGGTTAGTATGGTGAATTCAGTTTGCTCTTTAAAGGAGTACTGCCTACCTCTCAGTGTTTCCTGGATCAGCAACATCACCTTTCTGCTGAATCTCCCCATTCAAGTGAAAGGGAAACGCTGCAGCTCTTATAAGAGAAGCATTAATACTAAAAGCAAGAGGGTCTTGCACCTCGTTAAGCATGGTGAACTGTGTTAGTTTTTGAAAGGAACGCAGCCTAACCTTCAGCCTTTTCATATGTGAGGAACATAAACATTGTTCAACATCACCGCATACAAGTGAATGGGAGAAAAACTGCAGTTTTTTAAGAGAATCCTTGTATGTTAGAAAGAGGAGGGTCTAGCAACATGGTTAGTATGGTGAATTCAGTTTGCTCTTTAAAGGAGTAGTGCCTAGCTCTCAGGGTTTCCTGGATCAACAACATAACCTTTCTGCTGAATCTCCCCATTCAAGTGAAAGGCAGAAGCACTGCAACTCTTGCAAGAGAAACATTAATGTTACAAGGAACAGGGCCTTGCACCTTGTTAAGCATTTTGAACTGAGTTAGCTTTTGAAAGGAATGCTGCCCAACTGTCAGCATTTTCATGGGTGAGGATCTTCAACTTTGTGCAAAATCACCACATACAAGTAAAGGGGAGAAAAACTGCAAGTTTGTAATAGAATCTTTAATGTTACACAAAAGAGGATCTAGCAACCTGGTTAGTATTGGGAATTCATTTTGCTCTTTAAAGGAATTCTGCCTACTTCTCACCGTTTCCCTGGATGAGCAACATAACCTTTGTGCTGAATCACCGCATTCAAGTGAAAGGGAAAAGCACTGTAGCTCTTGAAAGAGAAGGATTAATTTGACAAGCAAGACGGTCTTGCACCTTGTTAAGCATGGTGAACTGTGTTAGTTTTTGAAAGGAATGCTGCCTAACCTTCAGCCTTTCATGGGTGAGAAACATAAACTTTGTGCAATATCACCGCCTAAAAGTGAATGGGAGAAAAACTGCAGTTTTTTAGGAGAATCCTTTTATGTTAGAAACAAGAGGGTCTAGCAACATGGTTAGTATGGTGAGTTCAGTTTGCTGTTTAGAGTACTTCCTAGCTCTCAGTGTTTCCTGGATCAGCAACATCACCTTTCTGCTGAATCTCCCTTTTCAGGTGAATGGGAGAAGCACCGTAGCTCTTGTAAGAGAAGCATTAATGCACCTTGTTAAGCATGGTGAACTGAGTTAGCTTTTGAAAGAAACGCTGCCCAACTGTCAGCGTTTTCATGGATGAAGATCTTCAACATTGTGCTAAATCACCGCATACAAGTAAATGGGAGAAAAACTGCAGGTTTCTAAGAGAATCTTTAATGTTAGGAAAAAGAGGGTCGAGCAACATGGTTAACATTTTGAAGTCAGTTTGCTCTTCAAGGGACTACTGCATAACTCTGAGTGTTTTCCTGGATGAGCAACATCACCTTTCTGCTGAATCACCCCATTCAAGTGAAAGGGAGAAGCACTGCAGCTCTTGCAAGAGAAGCATTAATGTTACAAGTAACAGGGCCTTGCACCTTGTTAAGCATGGTGAACTGAGTTAGCTTTTGAAAGGAATGCTGCCCAACTGTCAGCATTTTCATGGGTGAGGATCTTCAACTTTGTGCAAAATCACAACCTACAGGTAAATGGGAGAAAGATTCCAGGTTTGTAAGAGAATCTTTAATGTTAGACAAATGAGGGTCTAGCAACCTGGTTAGTATTGTGAATTCATTTTGCTCTTTAAAGGAATTCTGTCTACTTCTCACTGTTTTCCTGGATGAGAAACATCACCTTTGTGCTGAATCACCGCATTCAAGTGAAAGGGAGAAGCACTGTAGCTCTTGTAAGAGAAGGATTAATGTTACAAGCAAGAGGGTCTTGCACTTTGTTAAGCATGGTGAACTGTGTTAGTTTTTGAAAGGAACGCTGCCTAACCTTCAGCCTTTTCATGGTTGAGAAACATAACTTTTGTGGAAAATCACCGCATACAAGTGAATGGGAGAAAAACTGCAGTTTTTTAAGAGAATCGTTTTATGTTAGAAACAAGAAGGTCTAGCAACATGGTTAGTATGGTGAATTCAGTTTGCTCTTTAAAGGAGTACTGCCTACCTCTCAGTGTTTCCTGGATCAGCAACATCACCTTTCTGCTGAATCTCCCCATTCAAGTGAAAGGGAAACGCTGCAGCTCTTATAAGAGAAGCATTCATACTAAAAGCAAGAGGGTCTTGCACCTCGTTAAGCATGGTGAACTGTGTTAGTTTTTGAAAGGAACGCATACTAACCTTCAGCCATTTCATGGGTGAGAAACATAACCTTTGTGCAAAATCACCGCATACAAGTGAAAGGGAGAAAAACTGCAGTTTTTTAAGAAAATCCTTGTATGTTAGAAACAAGAGGGTCTAGCAACATGGTTAGGATGGTGAATTCAGTTTGCTCTTTAAAGGAGTACTGCCTAGCTCTCAGGGTTTCCTGGATCAGCAACATAACCTTTCTGCTGAATCTCCCCATTCAAGTGAAAGGGAGAAGCACTGCAACTCTTGCAAGAGAAGCATTAATGTTACAAGGAACAGGGCCTTGCACCTTGTTAAGCAGTTTGAACTGAGTTAGTTTTGAAAGGAATGCTGCCCAACTGTCAGCATTTTCATGGGTGAGGATCTTCAACTTTGTGCAAAATCACCACATACAAGTAAACGGGAGAAAAACTGCAAGTTTGTAATAGAATCTTTAATGTTAGACAAAAAAGGATCTAGCAACCTGGTTAGTATGGTGAATTCAGTTTGCTCTTTAAAGGAGTACTGCCTAGCTCTCAGTGTTTCCTGGATCAGCAACATCACCTTTCTTCTGAATCTCCCTTTTCAAGTGAATGGGAGAAGCACTGCAGCTCTTGTAAGAGAAGCATTACTGTTTCAAGTAAGAGGGCCTTGCACCTTGTTAAGCATGGTGAACTGAGTTAGCTTTTGAAAGGAATGCTGCCCAACTGTCAGTATTTTCATGGGTGAGGATCTTCATCTTTGTGCAAAATCACCACATAGAGGTAAATGGGAGAAAGACTCCAGGTTTGTAAGAGAATCGTTAATGTTAGACAAAAGACGGTCTAGCAACCTGGTTAGTATTGTGAATTCATTTTGCTCTTTAAAGGAATTCTGTCTACTTCTCACTGTTTTCCTGGATGAGAAACATCACCTTTGTGCTGAATCACCGCATTCAAGTGAAAGGGAGAAGCACTGTAGCTCTTGTAAGAGAAGGATTAATGTTACAAGCAAGAGGGTCTTGCACTTTGTTAAGCATGGTGAACTGTGTTAGTTTTTGAAAGGAACGCTGCCTAACCTTCAGCCTTTTCATGGTTGAGAAACATAACTTTTGTGGAAAATCACCGCATACAAGTGAATGGGAGAAAAACTGCAGTTTTTTAAGAGAATCGTTTTATGTTAGAAACAAGAGGGTCTAGCAACATGGTTAGTATGTTGAATTCAGTTTGGTCTTTAAAGGGGTACTGCATACCTCTCAGTGTTTCCTGGATCAGCAACATCACCTTTCTGCTGAATCTCCCCATTCAAGTGAAAGGGAAACGCTGCAGCTCTTATAAGAGAAGCATTCATACTAAAAGCAAGAGGGTCTTGCACCTCGTTAAGCATGGTGAACTGTGTTAGTTTTTGAAAGGAACGCATACTAACCTTCAGCCATTTCATGGGTGAGAAACATAACCTTTGTGCAAAATCACCGCATACAAGTGAAAGGGAGAAAAACTGCAGTTTTTTAAGAAAATCCTTGTATGTTAGAAACAAGAGGGTCTAGCAACATGGTTAGGATGGTGAATTCAGTTTGCTCTTTAAAGGAGTACTGCCTTGCTCTCAGGGTTTCCTGGATCAGCAACATAACCTTTCTGCTGAATCTCCCCATTCAAGTGAAAGGGAGAAGCACTGCAACTCTTGCAAGAGAAGCATTAATGTTACAAGGAACAGGGCCTTGCACCTTGTTAAGCATTTTGAACTGAGTTAGCTTTTGAAAGGAATGCTGCCCAACTGTCAGCATTTTCATGGGTGAGGATCTTCAACTTTGTGCAAAATCACCACATACAAGTAAAGGGGAGAAAAACTGCAAGTTTGTAATAGAATCTTTAATGTTACACAAAAGAGGATCTAGCAACCTGGTTAGTATTGGGAATTCATTTTGCTCTTTAAAGGAATTCTGCCTACTTCTCACCGTTTCCCTGGATGAGCAACATAACCTTTGTGCTGAATCACCGCATTCAAGTGAAAGGGAAAAGCACTGAAGCTCTTGTAAGAGAAGGATTAATTTGACAAGCAAGACGGTCTTGCACCTTGTTAAGCATGGTGAACTGTGTTAGTTTTTGAAAGGAACGCTGCCTAACCTTCAGCCTTTCATGGGTGAGAAACATAAACTTTGTGCAACATCACCGCCTAAAAGTGAATGGGAGAAAAACTGCAGTTTTTTAGGAGAATCCTTTTATGTTAGAAACAAGAGGGTCTAGCAACATGGTTAGTATGGTGAGTTCAGTTTGCTGTTTAGAGTACTTCCTAGCTCTCAGTGTTTCCTGGATCAGCAACATCACCTTTCTGCTGAATCTCCCTTTTCAGGTGAATGGGAGAAGCACCGTAGCTCTTGTAAGAGAAGCATTAATGCACCTTGTTAAGCATGGTGAACTGAGTTAGCTTTTGAAAGAAACGCTGCCCAACTGTCAGCGTTTTCATGGATGAAGATCTTCAACATTGTGCTAAATCACCGCATACAAGTAAAAGGGAAAAAAACTGCAGGTTTCTAAGAGAATCTTTAATGTTAGGAAAAAGAGGGTCGAGCAACATGGTTAACATTTTGAAGTCAGTTTGCTCTTCAAGGGACTACTGCATAACTCTGAGTGTTTTCCTGGATGAGCAACATCACCTTTCTGCTGAATCACCCCATTCAAGTGAAAGGGAGAAGCACTGCAGCTCTTGCAAGAGAAGCATTAATGTTACAAGCAACAGGGCCTTGCACCTTGTTAAGCATGGTGAACTGAGTTAGCTTTTGAAAGGAATGCAGCCCAACTGTCAGCATTTTCATGGGTGAGGATCTTCAACTTTGTGCAAAATCACCACCTACAGGTAAATGGGAGAAAGATTCCAGGTTTGTAAGAGAATCTTTAATGTTAGACAAAAGAGGGTCTAGCAACCTGGTTAGTATTGTGAATTCATTTTGCTCTTTAAAGGAATTCTGTCTACTTTTCACTGTTTTCCTGGATGAGAAACATCACCTTTGTGCTGAATCACCGCATTCAAGTGAAAGGGAGAAGCACTGTAGCTCTTGTAAGAGAAGGATTAATGTTACAAGCAAGAGGGTCTTGCACTTTGTTAAGCATGGTGAACTGTGTTAGTTTTTGAAAGGAACGCTGCCTAACCTTCAGCCTTTTCATGGTTGAGAAACATAACTTTTGTGGAAAATCACCGCATACAAGTGAATGGGAGAAAAACTGCAGTTTTTTAAGAGAATCGTTTTATGTTAGAAACAAGAAGGTCTAGCAACATGGTTAGTATGGTGAATTCAGTTTGCTCTTTAAAGGAGTACTGCCTACCTCTCAGTGTTTCCTGGATCAGCAACATCACCTTTCTGCTGAATCTCCCCATTCAAGTGAAAGGGAAACGCTGCAGCTCTTATAAGAGAAGCATTCATACTAAAAGCAAGAGGGTCTTGCACCTCGTTAAGCATGGTGAACTGTGTTAGTTTTTGAAAGGAACGCATACTAACCTTCAGCCATTTCATGGGTGAGAAACATAACCTTTGTGCAAAATCACCGCATACAAGTGAAAGGGAGAAAAACTGCAGTTTTTTAAGAAAATCCTTGTATGTTAGAAACAAGAGGGTCTAGCAACATGGTTAGGATGGTGAATTCAGTTTGCTCTTTAAAGGAGTACTGCCTAGCTCTCAGGGTTTCCTGGATCAGCAGCATAACCTTTCTGCTGAATCTCCCCATTCAAGTGAAAGGGATAAGCACTGCAACTCTTGCAAGAGAAGCATTAATGTTACAAGGAACAGGGCCTTGCACCTTGTTAAGCATTTTGAACTGAGTTAGTTTTGAAAGGAATGCTGCCCAACTGTCAGCATTTTCATGGGTGAGGATCTTCAACTTTGTGCAAAATCACCACATACAAGTAAACGGGAGAAAAACTGCAAGTTTGTAATAGAATCTTTAATGTTAGACAAAAAAGGATCTAGCAACCTGGTTAGTATTGTGAATTCATTTTGCTCTTTAAAGGAATTCTGTCTACTTCTCACCGTTTCCCTGGATGAGCAACATAACCTTTGTGCTGAATCACCGCTTTCAAGTGAAAGGGAAAAGCACTGTAGCTCTTGTAAGAGAAGGATTAATTTGACAAGCAAGACGGTCTTGCACCTTGTTAAGCATGGTGAACTGTGTTAGTTTTTGAAAGAAATGCTGCCTAACCTTCAGCCTTTTCATGGGTGAGGAACATAAACTTTGTGCAACATCACCGCATACAAGTGAATGGGAGAAAAACTGCAGTTTTTTAGGAGAATCCTTTTATGTTAGAAACAAGAGGGTCTAGCAACATGGTTAGTATGGTGAATTCAGTTTGCTCTTTAAAGGAGTACTGCCTAGCTCTCAGTGTTTCCTGGATCAGCAACATCACCTTTCTTCTGAATCTCCCTTTTCAAGTGAATGGGAGAAGCACTGCAGCTCTTGTAAGAGAAGCATTACTGTTTCAAGTAAGAGGGCCTTGCACCTTGTTAAGCATGGTGAACTGAGTTAGCTTTTGAAAGGAATGCTGCCCAACTGTCAGCATTTTCATGGGTGAGGATCTTCATCTTTGTGCAAAATCACCACCTACAGGTAAATGGGAGAAAGACTCCAGGTTGTAAGAGAATCGTTAATGTTAGACAAAAGACGGTCTAGCAACCTGGTTAGTATTGTGAATTCATTTTGCTCTTTAAAGGAATTCTGTCTACTTCTCACTGTTTTCCTGGATGAGAAACATCACCTTTGTGCTGAATCACCGCATTCAAGTGAAAGGGAGAAGCACTGTAGCTCTTGTAAGAGAAGGATTAATGTTACAAGCAAGAGGGTCTTGCACTTTGTTAAGCATGGTGAACTGTGTTAGTTTTTGAAAGGAACGCTGCCTAACCTTCAGCCTTTTCATGGTTGAGAAACATAACTTTTGTGGAAAATCACCGCATACAAGTGAATGGGAGAAAAACTGCAGTTTTTTAAGAGAATCGTTTTATGTTAGAAACAAGAGGGTCTAGCAACATGGTTAGTATGTTGAATTCAGTTTGGTCTTTAAAGGAGTACTGCATACCTCTCAGTGTTTCCTGGATCAGCAACATCACCTTTCTGCTGAATCTCCCCATTCAAGTGAAAGGGAAACGCTGCAGCTCTTATAAGAGAAGCATTCATACTAAAAGCAAGAGGGTCTTGCACCTCGTTAAGCATGGTGAACTGTGTTAGTTTTTGAAAGGAACGCATACTAACCTTCAGCCATTTCATGGGTGAGAAACATAACCTTTGTGCAAAATCACCGCATACAAGTGAAAGGGAGAAAAACTGCAGTTTTTTAAGAAAATCCTTGTATGTTAGAAACAAGAGGGTCTAGCAACATGGTTAGGATGGTGAATTCAGTTTGCTCTTTAAAGGAGTACTGCCTTGCTCTCAGGGTTTCCTGGATCAGCAACATAACCTTTCTGCTGAATCTCCCCATTCAAGTGAAAGGGAGAAGCACTGCAACTCTTGCAAGAGAAGCATTAATGTTACAAGGAACAGGGCCTTGCACCTTGTTAAGCATTTTGAACTGAGTTAGCTTTTGAAAGGAATGCTGCCCAACTGTCAGCATTTTCATGGGTGAGGATCTTCAACTTTGTGCAAAATCACCACATACAAGTAAAGGGGAGAAAAACTGCAAGTTTGTAATAGAATCTTTAATGTTACACAAAAGAGGATCTAGCAACCTGGTTAGTATTGGGAATTCATTTTGCTCTTTAAAGGAATTCTGCCTACTTCTCACCATTTCCCTGGATGAGCAACATAACCTTTGTGCTGAATCACCGCATTCAAGTGAAAGGGAAAAGCACTGTAGCTCTTGAAAGAGAAGGATTAATTTGACAAGCAAGACGGGCTTACACCTTGTTAAGCATGGTGAACTGTGTTAGTTTTTGAAAGGAATGCTGCCTAACCTTCAGCCTTTCATGGGTGAGAAACATAAACTTTGTGCAACATCACCGCCTAAAAGTGAATGGGAGAAAAACTGCAGTTTTTTAGGAGAATCCTTTTATGTTAGAAACAAGAGGGTCTAGCAACATGGTTAGTATGGTGAGTTCAGTTTGCTGTTTAGAGTACTTCCTAGCTCTCAGTGTTTCCTGGATCAGCAACATCACCTTTCTGCTGAATCTCCCTTTTCAGGTGAATGGGAGAAGCACCGTAGCTCTTGTAAGAGAAGCATTAATGCACCTTGTTAAGCATGGTGAACTGAGTTAGCTTTTGAAAGAAACGCTGCCCAACTGTCAGCGTTTTCATGGATGAAGATCTTCAACATTGTGCTAAATCACCGCATACAAGTAAATGGGAGAAAAACTGCAGGTTTCTAAGAGAATCTTTAATGTTAGGAAAAAGAGGGTCGAGCAACATGGTTAACATTTTGAAGTCAGTTTGCTCTTCAAGGGACTACTGCATAACTCTGAGTGTTTTCCTGGATGAGCAACATCACCTTTCTGCTGAATCACCCCATTCAAGTGAAAGGGAGAAGCACTGCAGCTCTTGCAAGAGAAGCATTAATGTTACAAGTAACAGGGCCTTGCACCTTGTTAAGCATGGTGAACTGAGTTAGCTTTTGAAAGGAATGCTGCCCAACTGTCAGCATTTTCATGGGTGAGGATCTTCAACTTTGTGCAAAATCACAACCTACAGGTAAATGGGAGAAAGATTCCAGGTTTGTAAGAGAATCTTTAATGTTAGACAAAAGAGGGTCTAGCAACCTGGTTAGTATTGTGAATTCATTTTGCTCTTTAAAGGAATTCTGTCTACTTCTCACTGTTTTCCTGGATGAGAAACATCACCTTTGTGCTGAATCACCGCATTCAAGTGAAAGGGAGAAGCACTGTAGCTCTTGTAAGAGAAGGATTAATGTTACAAGCAAGAGGGTCTTGCACTTTGTTAAGCATGGTGAACTGTGTTAGTTTTTGAAAGGAACGCTGCCTAACCTTCAGCCTTTTCATGGTTGAGAAACATAACTTTTGTGGAAAATCACCGCATACAAGTGAATGGGAGAAAAACTGCAGTTTTTTATGAGAATCGTTTTATGTTAGAAACAAGAAGGTCTAGCAACATGGTTAGTATGGTGAATTCAGTTTGCTCTTTAAAGGAGTACTGCCTACCTCTCAGTGTTTCCTGGATCAGCAACATCACCTTTCTGCTGAATCTCCCCATTCAAGTGAAAGGGAAACGCTGCAGCTCTTATAAGAGAAGCATTCATACTAAAAGCAAGAGGGTCTTGCACCTCGTTAAGCATGGTGAACTGTGTTAGTTTTTGAAAGGAACGCATACTAACCTTCAGCCATTTCATGGGTGAGAAACATAACCTTTGTGCAAAATCACCGCATACAAGTGAAAGGGAGAAAAACTGCAGTTTTTTAAGAAAATCCTTGTATGTTAGAAACAAGAGGGTCTAGCAACATGGTTAGGATGGTGAATTCAGTTTGCTCTTTAAAGGAGTACTGCCTAGCTCTCAGGGTTTCCTGGATCAGCAACATAACCTTTCTGCTGAATCTCCCCATTCAAGTGAAAGGGAGAAGCACTGCAACTCTTGCAAGAGAAGCATTAATGTTACAAGGAACAGGGCCTTGCACCTTGTTAAGCAGTTTGAACTGAGTTAGTTTTGAAAGGAATGCTGCCCAACTGTCAGCATTTTCATGGGTGAGGATCTTCAACTTTGTGCAAAATCACCACATACAAGTAAACGGGAGAAAAACTGCAAGTTTGTAATAGAATCTTTAATGTTAGACAAAAAAGGATCTAGCAACCTGGTTAGTATTGTGAATTCATTTTGCTCTTTAAAGGAATTCTGTCTACTTCTCACCGTTTCCCTGGATGAGCAACATAACCTTTGTGCTGAATCACCGCTTTCAAGTGAAAGGGAAAAGCACTGTAGCTCTTGTAAGAGAAGGATTAATTTGACAAGCAAGACGGTCTTGCACCTTGTTAAGCATGGTGAACTGTGTTAGTTTTTGAAAGAAATGCTGCCTAACCTTCAGCCTTTTCATGGGTGAGGAACATAAACTTTGTGCAACATCACCGCATACAAGTGAATGGGAGAAAAACTGCAGTTTTTTAGGAGAATCCTTTTATGTTAGAAACAAGAGGGTCTAGCAACATGGTTAGTATGGTGAATTCAGTTTGCTCTTTAAAGGAGTACTGCCTAGCTCTCAGTGTTTCCTGGATCAGCAACATCACCTTTCTTCTGAATCTCCCTTTTCAAGTGAATGGGAGAAGCACTGCAGCTCTTGTAAGAGAAGCATTACTGTTTCAAGTAAGAGGGCCTTGCACCTTGTTAAGCATGGTGAACTGAGTTAGCTTTTGAAAGGAATGCTGCCCAACTGTCAGCATTTTCATGGGTGAGGATCTTCATCTTTGTGCAAAATCACCACATAGAGGTAAATGGGAGAAAGACTCCAGGTTTGTAAGAGAATCGTTAATGTTAGACAAAAGACGGTCTAGCAACCTGGTTAGTATTGTGAATTCATTTTGCTCTTTAAAGGAATTCTGTCTACTTCTTACTGTTTTCCTGGATGAGAAACATCACCTTTGTGCTGAATCACCGCATTCAAGTGAAAGGGAGAAGCACTGTAGCTCTTGTAAGAGAAGGATTAATGTTACAAGCAAGAGGGTCTTGCACTTTGTTAAGCATGGTGAACTGTGTTAGTTTTTGAAAGGAACGCTGCCTAACCTTCAGCCTTTTCATGGTTGAGAAACATAACTTTTGTGGAAAATCACCGCATACAAGTGAATGGGAGAAAAACTGCAGTTTTTTAAGAGAATCGTTTTATGTTAGAAACAAGAGGGTCTAGCAACATGGTTAGTATGGTGAATTCAGTTTGCTCTTTAAAGGAGTACTGCCTACCTCTCAGTGTTTCCTGGATCAGCAACATCACCTTTCTGCTGAATCTCCCCATTCAAGTGAAAGGGAAACGCTGCAGCTCTTATAAGAGAAGCATTCATACTAAAAGCAAGAGGGTCTTGCACCTCGTTAAGCATGGTGAACTGTGTTAGTTTTTGAAAGGAACGCATACTAACCTTCAGCCATTTCATGGGTGAGAAACATAACCTTTGTGCAAAATCACCGCATACAAGTGAAAGGGAGAAAAACTGCAGTTTTTTAAGAAAATCCTTGTATGTTAGAAACAAGAGGGTCTAGCAACATGGTTAGGATGGTGAATTCAGTTTGCTCTTTAAAGGAGTACTGCCTTGCTCTCAGGGTTTCCTGGATCAGCAACATAACCTTTCTGCTGAATCTCCCCATTCAAGTGAAAGGGAGAAGCACTGCAACTCTTGCAAGAGAAGCATTAATGTTACAAGGAACAGGGCCTTGCACCTTGTTAAGCATTTTGAACTGAGTTAGCTTTTGAAAGGAATGCTGCCCAACTGTCAGCATTTTCATGGGTGAGGATCTTCAACTTTGTGCAAAATCACCACATACAAGTAAAGGGGAGAAAAACTGCAAGTTTGTAATAGAATCTTTAATGTTACACAAAAGAGGATCTAGCAACCTGGTTAGTATTGGGAATTCATTTTGCTCTTTAAAGGAATTCTGCCTACTTCTCACCGTTTCCCTGGATGAGCAACATAACCTTTGTGCTGAATCACCGCATTCAAGTGAAAGGGAAAAGCACTGTAGCTCTTGTAAGAGAAGGATTAATTTGACAAGCAAGACGGTCTTGCACCTTGTTAAGCATGGTGAACTGTGTTAGTTTTTGAAAGGAATGCTGCCTAACCTTCAGCCTTTCATGGGTGAGAAACATAAACTTTGTGCAACATCACCGCCTAAAAGTGAATGGGAGAAAAACTGCAGTTTTTTAGGAGAATCCTTTTATGTTAGAAACAAGAGGGTCTAGCAACATGGTTAGTATGGTGAGTTCAGTTTGCTGTTTAGAGTACTTCCTAGCTCTCAGTGTTTCCTGGATCAGCAACATCACCTTTCTGCTGAATCTCCCTTTTCAGGTGAATGGGAGAAGCACCGTAGCTCTTGTAAGAGAAGCATTAATGCACCTTGTTAAGCATGGTGAACTGAGTTAGCTTTTGAAAGAAACGCTGCCCAACTGTCAGCGTTTTCATGGATGAAGATCTTCAACATTGTGCTAAATCACCGCATACAAGTAAATGGGAGAAAAACTGCAGGTTTCTAAGAGAATCTTTAATGTTAGGAAAAAGAGGGTCGAGCAACATGGTTAACATTTTGAAGTCAGTTTGCTCTTCAAGGGACTACTGCATAACTCTGAGTGTTTTCCTGGATGAGCAACATCACCTTTCTGCTGAATCACCCCATTCAAGTGAAAGGGAGAAGCACTGCAGCTCTTGCAAGAGAAGCATTAATGTTACAAGTAACAGGGCCTTGCACCTTGTTAAGCATGGTGAACTGAGTTAGCTTTTGAAAGGAATGCTGCCCAACTGTCAGCATTTTCATGGGTGAGGATCTTCAACTTTGTGCAAAATCACAACCTACAGGTAAATGGGAGAAAGATTCCAGGTTTGTAAGAGAATCTTTAATGTTAGACAAAAGAGGGTCTAGCAACCTGGTTAGTATTGTGAATTCATTTTGCTCTTTAAAGGAATTCTGTCTACTTCTCACTGTTTTCCTGGATGAGAAACATCACCTTTGTGCTGAATCACCGCATTCAAGTGAAAGGGAGAAGCACTGTAGCTCTTGTAAGAGAAGGATTAATGTTACAAGCAAGAGGGTCTTGCACTTTGTTAAGCATGGTGAACTGTGTTAGTTTTTGAAAGGAACGCTGCCTAACCTTCAGCCTTTTCATGGTTGAGAAACATAACTTTTGTGGAAAATCACCGCATACAAGTGAATGGGAGAAAAACTGCAGTTTTTTAAGAGAATCGTTTTATGTTAGAAACAAGAAGGTCTAGCAACATGGTTAGTATGGTGAATTCAGTTTGCTCTTTAAAGGAGTACTGCCTACCTCTCAGTGTTTCCTGGATCAGCAACATCACCTTTCTGCTGAATCTCCCCATTCAAGTGAAAGGGAAACGCTGCAGCTCTTATAAGAGAAGCATTCATACTAAAAGCAAGAGGGTCTTGCACCTCGTTAAGCATGGTGAACTGTGTTAGTTTTTGAAAGGAACGCATACTAACCTTCAGCCATTTCATGGGTGAGAAACATAACCTTTGTGCAAAATCACCGCATACAAGTGAAAGGGAGAAAAACTGCAGTTTTTTAAGAAAATCCTTGTATGTTAGAAACAAGAGGGTCTAGCAACATGGTTAGGATGGTGAATTCAGTTTGCTCTTTAAAGGAGTACTGCCTAGCTCTCAGGGTTTCCTGGATCAGCAACATAACCTTTCTGCTGAATCTCCCCATTCAAGTGAAAGGGAGAAGCACTGCAACTCTTGCAAGAGAAGCATTAATGTTACAAGGAACAGGGCCTTGCACCTTGTTAAGCAGTTTGAACTGAGTTAGTTTTGAAAGGAATGCTGCCCAACTGTCAGCATTTTCATGGGTGAGGATCTTCAACTTTGTGCAAAATCACCACATACAAGTAAACGGGAGAAAAACTGCAAGTTTGTAATAGAATCTTTAATGTTAGACAAAAAAGGATCTAGCAACCTGGTTAGTATGGTGAATTCAGTTTGCTCTTTAAAGGAGTACTGCCTAGCTCTCAGTGTTTCCTGGATCAGCAACATTACCTTTCTTCTGAATCTCCCTTTTCAAGTGAATGGGAGAAGCACTGCAGCTCTTGTAAGAGAAGCATTACTGTTTCAAGTAAGAGGGCCTTGCACCTTGTTAAGCATGGTGAACTGAGTTAGCTTTTGAAAGGAATGCTGCCCAACTGTCAGCATTTTCATGGGTGAGGATCTTCATCTTTGTGCAAAATCACCACATAGAGGTAAATGGGAGAAAGACTCCAGGTTTGTAAGAGAATCGTTAATGTTAGACAAAAGACGGTCTAGCAACCTGGTTAGTATTGTGAATTCATTTTGCTCTTTAAAGGAATTCTGTCTACTTCTCACTGTTTTCCTGGATGAGAAACATCACCTTTGTGCTGAATCACCGCATTCAAGTGAAAGGGAGAAGCACTGTAGCTCTTGTAAGAGAAGGATTAATGTTACAAGCAAGAGGGTCTTGCACTTTGTTAAGCATGGTGAACTGTGTTAGTTTTTGAAAGGAACGCTGCCTAACCTTCAGCCTTTTCATGGTTGAGAAACATAACTTTTGTGGAAAATCACCGCATACAAGTGAATGGGAGAAAAACTGCAGTTTTTTAAGAGAATCGTTTTATGTTAGAAACAAGAGGGTCTAGCAACATGGTTAGTATGTTGAATTCAGTTTGGTCTTTAAAGGAGTACTGCATACCTCTCAGTGTTTCCTGGATCAGCAACATCACCTTTCTGCTGAATCTCCCCATTCAAGTGAAAGGGAAACGCTGCAGCTCTTATAAGAGAAGCATTCATACTAAAAGCAAGAGGGTCTTGCACCTCGTTAAGCATGGTGAACTGTGTTAGTTTTTGAAAGGAACGCATACTAACCTTCAGCCATTTCATGGGTGAGAAACATAACCTTTGTGCAAAATCACCGCATACAAGTGAAAGGGAGAAAAACTGCAGTTTTTTAAGAAAATCCTTGTATGTTAGAAACAAGAGGGTCTAGCAACATGGTTAGGACGGTGAATTCAGTTTGCTCTTTAAAGGAGTACTGCCTTGCTCTCAGGGTTTCCTGGATCAGCAACATAACCTTTCTGCTGAATCTCCCCATTCAAGTGAAAGGGAGAAGCACTGCAACTCTTGCAAGAGAAGCATTAATGTTACAAGGAACAGGGCCTTGCACCTTGTTAAGCATTTTGAACTGAGTTAGCTTTTGAAAGGAATGCTGCCCAACTGTCAGCATTTTCATGGGTGAGGATCTTCAACTTTGTGCAAAATCACCACATACAAGTAAAGGGGAGAAAAACTGCAAGTTTGTAATATAATCTTTAATGTTACACAAAAGAGGATCTAGCAACCTGGTTAGTATTGGGAATTCATTTTGCTCTTTAAAGGAATTCTGCCTACTTCTCACCGTTTCCCTGGATGAGCAACATAACCTTTGTGCTGAATCACCGCATTCAAGTGAAAGGGAAAAGCACTGAAGCTCTTGTAAGAGAAGGATTAATTTGACAAGCAAGACGGTCTTGCACCTTGTTAAGCATGGTGAACTGTGTTAGTTTTTGAAAGGAATGCTGCCTAACCTTCAGCCTTTCATGGGTGAGAAACATAAACTTTGTGCAACATCACCGCCTAAAAGTGAATGGGAGAAAAACTGCAGTTTTTTAGGAGAATCCTTTTATGTTAGAAACAAGAGGGTCTAGCAACATGGTTAGTATGGTGAGTTCAGTTTGCTGTTTAGAGTACTTCCTAGCTCTCAGTGTTTCCTGGATCAGCAACATCACCTTTCTGCTGAATCTCCCTTTTCAGGTGAATGGGAGAAGCACCGTAGCTCTTGTAAGAGAAGCATTAATGCACCTTGTTAAGCATGGTGAACTGAGTTAGCTTTTGAAAGAAACGCTGCCCAACTGTCAGCGTTTTCATGGATGAAGATCTTCAACATTGTGCTAAATCACCGCATACAAGTAAAAGGGAGAAAAACTGCAGGTTTCTAAGAGAATCTTTAATGTTAGGAAAAAGAGGGTCGAGCAACATGGTTAACATTTTGAAGTCAGTTTGCTCTTCAAGGGACTACTGCATAACTCTGAGTGTTTTCCTGGATGAGCAACATCACCTTTCTGCTGAATCACCCCATTCAAGTGAAAGGGAGAAGCACTGCAGCTCTTGCAAGAGAAGCATTAATGTTACAAGCAACAGGGCCTTGCACCTTGTTAAGCATGGTGAACTGAGTTAGCTTTTGAAAGGAATGCAGCCCAACTGTCAGCATTTTCATGGGTGAGGATCTTCAACTTTGTGCAAAATCACCACCTACAGGTAAATGGGAGAAAGATTCCAGGTTTGTAAGAGAATCTTTAATGTTAGACAAAAGAGGGTCTAGCAACCTGGTTAGTATTGTGAATTCATTTTGCTCTTTAAAGGAATTCTGTCTACTTTTCACTGTTTTCCTGGATGAGAAACATCACCTTTTTGCTGAATCACCGCATTCAAGTGAAAGGGAGAAGCACTGTAGCTCTTGTAAGAGAAGGATTAATGTTACAAGCAAGAGGGTCTTGCACTTTGTTAAGCATGGTGAACTGTGTTAGTTTTTGAAAGGAACGCTGCCTAACCTTCAGCCTTTTCATGGTTGAGAAACATAACTTTTGTGGAAAATCACCGCATACAAGTGAATGGGAGAAAAACTGCAGTTTTTTAAGAGAATCGTTTTATGTTAGAAACAAGAAGGTCTAGCAACATGGTTAGTATGGCGAATTCAGTTTGCTCTTTAAAGGAGTACTGCCTACCTCTCAGTGTTTCCTGGATCAGCAACATCACCTTTCTGCTGAATCTCCCCATTCAAGTGAAAGGGAAACGCTGCAGCTCTTATAAGAGAAGCATTCATACTAAAAGCAAGAGGGTCTTGCACCTCGTTAAGCATGGTGAACTGTGTTAGTTTTTGAAAGGAACGCATACTAACCTTCAGCCATTTCATGGGTGAGAAACATAACCTTTGTGCAAAATCACCGCATACAAGTGAAAGGGAGAAAAACTGCAGTTTTTTAAGAAAATCCTTGTATGTTAGAAACAAGAGGGTCTAGCAACATGGTTAGGATGGTGAATTCAGTTTGCTCTTTAAAGGAGTACTGCCTAGCTCTCAGCGTTTCCTGGATCAGCAGCATAACCTTTCTGCTGAATCTCCCCATTCAAGTGAAAGGGAGAAGCACTGCAACTCTTGCAAGAGAAGCATTAATGTTACAAGGAACAGGGCCTTGCACCTTGTTAAGCAGTTTGAACTGAGTTAGTTTTGAAAGGAATGCTGCCCAACTGTCAGCATTTTCATGGGTGAGGATCTTCAACTTTGTGCAAAATCACCACATACAAGTAAACGGGAGAAAAACTGCAAGTTTGTAATAGAATCTTTAATGTTAGACAAAAAAGGATCTAGCAACCTGGTTAGTATTGTGAATTCATTTTGCTCTTTAAAGGAATTCTGTCTACTTCTCACCGTTTCCCTGGATGAGCAACATAACCTTTGTGCTGAATCACCGCTTTCAAGTGAAAGGGAAAAGCACTGTAGCTCTTGTAAGAGAAGGATTAATTTGACAAGCAAGACGGTCTTGCACCTTGTTAAGCATGGTGAACTGTGTTAGTTTTTGAAAGAAATGCTGCCTAACCTTCAGCCTTTTCATGGGTGAGGAACATAAACTTTGTGCAACATCACCGCATACAAGTGAATGGGAGAAAAACTGCAGTTTTTTAGGAGAATCCTTTTATGTTAGAAACAAGAGGGTCTAGCAACATGGTTAGGATGGTGAATTCAGTTTGCTCTTTAAAGGAGTACTGCCTAGCTCTCAGTGTTTCCTGGATCAGCAACATCACCTTTCTTCTGAATCTCCCTTTTCAAGTGAATGGGAGAAGCACTGCAGCTCTTGTAAGAGAAGCATTACTGTTTCAAGTAAGAGGGCCTTGCACCTTGTTAAGCATGGTGAACTGAGTTAGCTTTTGAAAGGAATGCTGCCCAACTGTCAGCATTTTCATGGGTGAGGATCTTCATCTTTGTGCAAAATCACCACATAGAGGTAAATGGGAGAAAGACTCCAGGTTTGTAAGAGAATCGTTAATGTTAGACAAAAGACGGTCTAGCAACCTGGTTAGTATTGTGAATTCATTTTGCTCTTTAAAGGAATTCTGTCTACTTCTCACTGTTTTCCTGGATGAGAAACATCACCTTTGTGCTGAATCACCGCATTCAAGTGAAAGGGAGAAGCACTGTAGCTCTTGTAAGAGAAGGATTAATGTTACAAGCAAGAGGGTCTTGCACTTTGTTAAGCATGGTGAACTGTGTTAGTTTTTGAAAGGAACGCTGCCTAACCTTCAGCCTTTTCATGGTTGAGAAACATAACTTTTGTGGAAAATCACCGCATACAAGTGAATGGGAGAAAAACTGCAGTTTTTTAAGAGAATCGTTTTATGTTAGAAACAAGAGGGTCTAGCAACATGGTTAGTATGTTGAATTCAGTTTGGTCTTTAAAGGAGTACTGCATACCTCTCAGTGTTTCCTGGATCAGCAACATCACCTTTCTGCTGAATCTCCCCATTCAAGTGAAAGGGAAACGCTGCAGCTCTTATAAGAGAAGCATTCATACTAAAAGCAAGAGGGTCTTGCACCTCGTTAAGCATGGTGAACTGTGTTAGTTTTTGAAAGGAACGCATACTAACCTTCAGCCATTTCATGGGTGAGAAACATAACCTTTGTGCAAAATCACCGCATACAAGTGAAAGGGAGAAAAACTGCAGTTTTTTAAGAAAATCCTTGTATGTTAGAAACAAGAGGGTCTAGCAACATGGTTAGGATGGTGAATTCAGTTTGCTCTTTAAAGGAGTACTGCCTTGCTCTCAGGGTTTCCTGGATCAGCAACATAACCTTTCTGCTGAATCTCCCCATTCAAGTGAAAGGGAGAAGCACTGCAACTCTTGCAAGAGAAGCATTAATGTTACAAGGAACAGGGCCTTGCACCTTGTTAAGCATTTTGAACTGAGTTAGCTTTTGAAAGGAATGCTGCCCAACTGTCAGCATTTTCATGGGTGAGGATCTTCAACTTTGTGCAAAATCACCACATACAAGTAAAGGGGAGAAAAACTGCAAGTTTGTAATAGAATCTTTAATGTTACACAAAAGAGGATCTAGCAACCTGGTTAGTATTGGGAATTCATTTTGCTCTTTAAAGGAATTCTGCCTACTTCTCACCGTTTCCCTGGATGAGCAACATAACCTTTGTGCTGAATCACCGCATTCAAGTGAAAGGGAAAAGCACTGTAGCTCTTGTAAGAGAAGGATTAATTTGACAAGCAAGACGGTCTTGCACCTTGTTAAGCATGGTGAACTGTGTTAGTTTTTGAAAGGAATGCTGCCTAACCTTCAGCCTTTCATGGGTGAGAAACATAAACTTTGTGCAACATCACCGCCTAAAAGTGAATGGGAGAAAAACTGCAGTTTTTTAGGAGAATCCTTTTATGTTAGAAACAAGAGGGTCTAGCAACATGGTTAGTATGGTGAGTTCAGTTTGCTGTTTAGAGTACTTCCTAGCTCTCAGTGTTTCCTGGATCAGCAACATCACCTTTCTGCTGAATCTCCCTTTTCAGGTGAATGGGAGAAGCACCGTAGCTCTTGTAAGAGAAGCATTAATGCACCTTGTTAAGCATGGTGAACTGAGTTAGCTTTTGAAAGAAACGCTGCCCAACTGTCAGCGTTTTCATGGATGAAGATCTTCAACATTGTGCTAAATCACCGCATACAAGTAAATGGGAGAAAAACTGCAGGTTTCTAAGAGAATCTTTAATGTTAGGAAAAAGAGGGTCGAGCAACATGGTTAACATTTTGAAGTCAGTTTGCTCTTCAAGGGACTACTGCATAACTCTGAGTGTTTTCCTGGATGAGCAACATCACCTTTCTGCTGAATCACCCCATTCAAGTGAAAGGGAGAAGCACTGCAGCTCTTGCAAGAGAAGCATTAATGTTACAAGCAACAGGGCCTTGCACCTTGTTAAGCATGGTGAACTGAGTTAGCTTTTGAAAGGAATGCTGCCCAACTGTCAGCATTTTCATGGGTGAGGATCTTCATCTTTGTGCAAAATCACCACATAGAGGTAAATGGGAGAAAGACTCCAGGTTTGTAAGAGAATCGTTAATGTTAGACAAAAGACGGTCTAGCAACCTGGTTAGTATTGTGAATTCATTTTGCTCTTTAAAGGAATTCTGCCTACTTCTCACTGTTTTCCTGGATGAGAAACATCACCTTTGTGCTGAATCACCGCATTCAAGTGAAAGGGAGAAGCACTGTAGCTCTTGTAAGAGAAGGATTAATTTTACAAGCAAGAGGGTCTTGCACTTTGTTAAGCTTGGTGAACTGTGTTAGTTTTTGAAAGGAACGCTGCCTAACCTTCAGCCTTTTCATGGTTGAGAAACATAACTTTTGTGGAAAATCACCGCATAGAAGTGAATGGGAGAAAAACTGCAGTTTTTTAAGAGAATCGTTTTATGTTAGAAACAAGAGGGTCTAGCAACATGGTTAGTATGGTGAATTCAGTTTGCTCTTTAAAGGAGTACTGCCTACCTCTCAGTGTTTCCTGGATCAGCAACATCACCTTTCTGCTGAATCTCCCCATTCAAGTGAAAGGGAAACGCTGCAGCTCTTATAAGAGAAGCATTCATACTAAAAGCAAGAGGGTCTTGCACCTCGTTAAGCATGGTGAACTGTGTTAGTTTTTGAAAGGAACGCATACTAACCTTCAGCCATTTCATGGGTGAGAAACATAACCTTTGTGCAAAATCACCGCATATAAGTGAAAGGGAGAAAAACTGCAGTTTTTTAAGAAAATCCTTGTATGTTAGAAACAAGAGGGTCTAGCAACATGGTTAGGATGGTGAATTCAGTTTGCTCTTTAAAGGAGTACTGCCTTGCTCTCAGGGTTTCCTGGATCAGCAACATAACCTTTCTGTTGAATCTCCCCATTCAAGTGAAAGGGAGAAGCACTGCAACTCTTGCAAGAGAAGCATTAATGTTACAAGGAACAGGGCCTTGCACCTTGTTAAGCATTTTGAACTGAGTTAGCTTTTGAAAGGAATGCTGCCCAACTGTCAGCATTTTCATGGGTGAGGATCTTCAACTTTGTGCAAAATCACCACATACAAGTAAAGGGGAGAAAAACTTCAAGTTTGTAATAGAATTTGTAATGTTAGACAAAAGAGGATCTAGCAACCTGGTTAATATTGTGAATTCATTTTGCTCTTTAAAGGAATTCTGCCTACTTCTCACCGTTTCCCTGGATGAGCAACATAACCTTTGTGCTGAATCACCGCATTCAAGTGAAAGGGAAAAGCACTGTAGCTCTTGTAAGAGAAGGATTAATTTGACAAGCAAGACGGTCTTGCACCTTGCTAAGCATGGTGAACTGTGTTAGTTTTTGAAAGGAATGCTGCCTAACCTTCAGCCTTTTCATGGGTGAGGAACATAAACTTTGTGCAACATCACCGCCTAAAAGTGAATGGGAGAAAAACTGCAGTTTTTTAGGAGAATCCTTTTGTGTTAGAAACAAGAGGGTCTAGCAACATGGTTAGTATGGTGAATTCAGTTTGCTCTTTAAAGGAGTACTGCCTACCTCTCAGTGTTTCCTGGATCAGCAACATAACCTTTTGCTGAATCTCCCCATTCAAGTGAAAGGGAGAAGCACTGCAACTCTTGCAAGAGAAGCATTAATGTTACAAGGAACAGGGCCTTTCACCTTGTTAAGCATTTTGAACTGAGTTAGCTTTTGAAAGGAATGCTGCCCAACTGTCAGCATTTTCATGGGTGAGGATCTTCAACTTTGTGCAAAATCACCACATACAAGTAAACGGGAGAAAAACTGCAAGTTTGTAATAGAATCTTTAATGTTACACAAAAGAGGATCTAGCAACCTGGTTAGTATTGTGAATTCATTTTGCTCTTTAAAGGAATTCTGCCTACTTTTCACCGTTTCCCTGGATGAGCAACATAACCTTTGTGCTGAATCACCGCATTCAAGTGAAAGGGAAAAGCACTGTAGCTCTTGTAAGAGAAGGATTAATTTGACAAGCAAGACGGTCTTGCACCTTGTTAAGCATGGTGAACTGTGTTAGTTTTTGAAAGGAATGCTGCCTAACCTTCATCCTTTTCATGGGTGAGGAACATAAACTTTGTGCAACATCACCGCCTAAAAGTGAATGGGAGAAAAACTGCAGTTTTTTAGGAGAATCCTTTTATGTTAGAAACAAGAGGGTCTAGCAACATGGTTAGTATGGTGAATTCAGTTTCCTCTTTAAAGGAATACTGCCTAGCCCTCAGTGTTTCCTGGATCAGCAACATCACCTTTCTGCTGAATCTCCCTTTTCAGGTGAATGGGAGAAGCACCGTAGCTCTTGTAAGAGAAGCATTAATGCACCTTGTTAAGCATGGTGAACTGAGTTAGCTTTTGAAAGAAACGCTGCCCAACTGTCAGCGTTTTCATGGATGAAGATCTTCAACATTGTGCTAAATCACCGCATACAAGTAAATGGGAGAAAAACTGCAGGTTTCTAAGAGAATCTTTAATGTTAGGAAAAAGAGGGTCGAGCAACAGGGTTAACATTTTGAAGTCAGTTTCCTCTTCAAGGGACTACTGCATAACTCTGAGTGTTTTCCTGGATGAGCAACATCACCTTTCTGCTGAATCACCCCATTCAAGTGAAAGGGAGAAGCACTGCAGCTCTTGCAAGAGAAGCATTAATGTTACAAGCAACAGGGCCTTGCACCTTGTTAAGCATGGTGAACTGAGTTAGCTTTTGAAAGGAATGCAGCCCAACTGTCAGCATTTTCATGGGTGAGGATCTTCAACTTTGTGCAAAATCACCACATACAGGTAAATGGGAGAAAGATTCCAGGTTTGTAAGAGAATCTTTAATGTTAGACAAAAGAGGGTCTAGCAACCTGGTTAGTATTGTGAATTCATTTTGCTCTTTAAAGGAATTCTGCCTACTTCTCACTGTTTTCCTGGATGAGAAACATCACCTTTGTGCTGAATCACCGCATTCAAGTGAAAGGGAGAAGCACTGTAGCTCTTGTAAGAGAAGGATTAATGTTACAAGCAAGAGGGTCTTGCACTTTGTTAAGCATGGTGAACTGTGTTGGTTTTTGAAAGGAACGCTGCCTAACCTTCAGCCTTTTCATGGTTGAGAAACATAACCTTTGTGGAAAATCACCGCATACAAGGGAATGGGAGAAAAACTGCAGTTTTTTAAGAGAATCTTTTTATGTTAAAAACAAGAGGGTCTAGCAACATGGTTAGTATGGTGAATTCAGTTTGCTCTTTAAAGGAGTACTGCCTACCTCTCAGTGTTTCCTGGATCAGCAACATAACTTTTGCTGAATCTCCCCATTCAAGTGAAAGGGAGAAGCACTGCAGCTCATGTAAGAGAAGCATTACTGTTTCAAGTAAGAGGGCCTTGCACCTTGTTAAGCATGGTGAACTGAGTTAGCTTTTGAAAGGAATGCTGCCCAACTGTCAGCATTTTCATGGGTGAGGATCTTCATCTTTGTGCAAAATCACCACATAGAGGTAAATGGGAGAAAGACTCCAGGTTTGTAAGAGAATCGTTAATGTTAGACAAAAGAGGGTCTAGCAACCTGGTTAGTATTGTGAATTCATTTTGCTCTTTAAAGGAATTCTGCCTACTTCTCACTGTTTTCCTGGATGAGAAACATCACCTTTGTGCTGAATCACCGCATTCAAGTGAAAGGGAGAAGCACTGTAGCTCTTGTAAGAGAAGGATTAATTTTACAAGCAAGAGGGTCGTGCACTTTGTTAAGCATGGTGAACTGTGTTATTTTTTGAAAGGAACGCTGCCTAACCTTCAGCCTTTTCATGGTTGAGAAACATAACTTTTGTGGAAAATCACCGCATACAAGTGAATGGGAGAAAAACTGCAGTTTTTTAAGAGAATCGTTTTATGTTAGAAACAAGAGGGTCTAGCAACATGGTTAGTATGGTGAATTCAGTTTGCTCTTTAAAGGAGTACTGCCTACCTCTCAGTGTTTCCTGGATCAGCAACATCACCTTTCTGCTGAATCTCCCCATTCAAGTGAAAGGGAAACGCTGCAGCTCTTATAAGAGAAGCATTCATACTAAAAGCAAGAGGGTCTTGCACCTCGTTAAGCATGGTGAACTGTGTTAGTTTTTGAAAGGAACGCATACTAACCTTCAGCCATTTCATGGGTGAGAAACATAACCTTTGTGCAAAATCACCGCATATAAGTGAAAGGGAGAAAAACTGCAGTTTTTTAAGAAAATCCTTGTATGTTAGAAACAAGAGGGTCTAGCAACATGGTTAGGATGGTGAATTCAGTTTGCTCTTTAAAGGAGTACTGCCTTGCTCTCAGGGTTTCCTGGATCAGCAACATAACCTTTCTGTTGAATCTCCCCATTCAAGTGAAAGGGAGAAGCACTGCAACTCTTGCAAGAGAAGCATTAATGTTACAAGGAACAGGGCCTTGCACCTTGTTAAGCATTTTGAACTGAGTTAACTTTTGAAAGGAATGCTGCCCAACTGTCAGCATTTTCATGGGTGAGGATCTTCAACTTTGTGCAAAATCACCACATACAAGTAAAGGGGAGAAAAACTTCAAGTTTGTAATAGAATTTGTAATGTTAGACAAAAGAGGATCTAGCAACCTGGTTAATATTGTGAATTCATTTTGCTCTTTAAAGGAATTCTGCCTACTTCTCACCGTTTCCCTGGATGAGCAACATAACCTTTGTGCTGAATCACCGCATTCAAGTGAAAGGGAAAAGCACTGTAGCTCTTGTAAGAGAAGGATTAATTTGACAAGCAAGACGGTCTTGCACCTTGTTAAGCATGGTGAACTGTGTTAGTTTTTGAAAGGAATGCTGCCTAACCTTCAGCCTTTTCATGGGTGAGGAACATAAACTTTGTGCAACATCACCGCCTAAAAGTGAATGGGAGAAAAACTGCAGTTTTTTAGGAGAATCCTTTTATGTTAGAAACAAGAGGGTCTAGCAACATGGTTAGTATGGTGAATTCAGTTTGCTCTTTAAAGGAGTACTGCCTACCTCTCAGTGTTTCCTGGATCAGCAACATAACCTTTTGCTGAATCTCCCCATTCAAGTGAAAGGGAGAAGCACTGCAACTCTTGCAAGAGAAGCATTAATGTTACAAGGAACAGGGCCTTTCACCTTGTTAAGCATTTTGAACTGAGTTAGCTTTTGAAAGGAATGCTGCCCAACTGTCAGCATTTTCATGGGTGAGGATCTTCAACTTTGTGCAAAATCACCACATACAAGTAAACGGGAGAAAAACTGCAAGTTTGTAATAGAATCTTTAATGTTACACAAAAGAGGATCTAGCAACCTGGTTAGTATTGTGAATTCATTTTGCTCTTTAAAGGAATTCTGCCTACTTCTCACCGTTTCCCTGGATGAGCAACATAACCTTTGTGCTGAATCACCGCATTCAAGTGAAAGGGAAAAGCACTGTAGCTCTTGTAAGAGAAGGATTAATTTGACAAGCAAGACGGTCTTGCACCTTGTTAAGCATGGTGAACTGTGTTAGTTTTTGAAAGGAATGCTGCCTAACCTTCATCCTTTTCATGGGTGAGGAACATAAACTTTGTGCAACATCACCGCCTAAAAGTGAATGGGAGAAAAACTGCAGTTTTTTAGGAGAATCCTTTTATGTTAGAAACAAGAGGGTCTAGCAACATGGTTAGTATGGTGAATTCAGTTTCCTCTTTAAAGGAATACTGCCTAGCCCTCAGTGTTTCCTGGATCAGCAACATCACCTTTCTGCTGAATCTCCCTTTTCAGGTGAATGGGAGAAGCACCGTAGCTCTTGTAAGAGAAGCATTAATGCACCTTGTTAAGCATGGTGAACTGAGTTAGCTTTTGAAAGAAACGCTGCCCAACTGTCAGCGTTTTCATGGATGAAGATCTTCAACATTGTGCTAAATCACCGCATACAAGTAAATGGGAGAAAAACTGCAGGTTTCTAAGAGAATCTTTAATGTTAGGAAAAAGAGGGTCGAGCAACAGGGTTAACATTTTGAAGTCAGTTTCCTCTTCAAGGGACTACTGCATAACTCTGAGTGTTTTCCTGGATGAGCAACATCACCTTTCTGCTGAATCACCCCATTCAAGTGAAAGGGAGAAGCACTGCAGCTCTTGCAAGAGAAGCATTAATGTTACAAGCAACAGGGCCTTGCACCTTGTTAAGCATGGTGAACTGAGTTAGCTTTTGAAAGGAATGCAGCCCAACTGTCAGCATTTTCATGGGTGAGGATCTTCAACTTTGTGCAAAATCACCACATACAGGTAAATGGGAGAAAGATTCCAGGTTTGTAAGAGAATCTTTAATGTTAGACAAAAGAGGGTCTAGCAACCTGGTTAGTATTGTGAATTCATTTTGCTCTTTAAAGGAATTCTGCCTACTTCTCACTGTTTTCCTGGATGAGAAACATCACCTTTGTGCTGAATCACCGCATTCAAGTGAAAGGGAGAAGCACTGTAGCTCTTGTAAGAGAAGGATTAATGTTACAAGCAAGAGGGTCTTGCACTTTGTTAAGCATGGTGAACTGTGTTGGTTTTTGAAAGGAACGCTGCCTAACCTTCAGCCTTTTCATGGTTGAGAAACATAACCTTTGTGGAAAATCACCGCATACAAGGGAATGGGAGAAAAACTGCAGTTTTTTAAGAGAATCTTTTTATGTTAAAAACAAGAGGGTCTAGCAACATGGTTAGTATGGTGAATTCAGTTTGCTCTTTAAAGGAGTACTGAATACCTCTCAGTGTTTCCTGGATCAGCAACATAACTTTTGCTGAATCTCCCCATTCAAGTGAAAGGGAGAAGCACTGCAGCTCATGTAAGAGAAGCATTACTGTTTCAAGTAAGAGGGCCTTGCACCTTGTTAAGCATGGTGAACTGAGTTAGCTTTTGAAAGGAATGCTGCCCAACTGTCAGCATTTTCATGGGTGAGGATCTTCATCTTTGTGCAAAATCACCACATAGAGGTAAATGGGAGAAAGACTCCAGGTTTGTAAGAGAATCGTTAATGTTAGACAAAAGAGGGTCTAGCAACCTGGTTAGTATTGTGAATTCATTTTGCTCTTTAAAGGAATTCTGCCTACTTCTCACTGTTTTCCTGGATGAGAAACATCACCTTTGTGCTGAATCACCGCATTCAAGTGAAAGGGAGAAGCACTGTAGCTCTTGTAAGAGAAGGATTAATTTTACAAGCAAGAGGGTCGTGCACTTTGTTAAGCATGGTGAACTGTGTTATTTTTTGAAAGGAACGCTGCCTAACCTTCAGCCTTTTCATGGTTGAGAAACATAACTTTTGTGGAAAATCACCGCATACAAGTGAATGGGAGAAAAACTGCAGTTTTTTAAGAGAATCGTTTTATGTTAGAAACAAGAGGGTCTAGCAACATGGTTAGTATGGTGAATTCAGTTTGCTCTTTAAAGGAGTACTGCCTACCTCTCAGTGTTTCCTGGATCAGCAACATCACCTTTCTGCTGAATCTCCCCATTCAAGTGAAAGGGAAACGCTGCAGCTCTTATAAGAGAAGCATTCATACTAAAAGCAAGAGGGTCTTGCACCTCGTTAAGCATGGTGAACTGTGTTAGTTTTTGAAAGGAACGCATACTAACCTTCAGCCATTTCATGGGTGAGAAACATAACCTTTGTGCAAAATCACCGCATACAAGTGAAAGGGAGAAAAACTGCAGTTTTTTAAGAAAATCCTTGTATGTTAGAAACAAGAGGGTCTAGCAACATGGTTAGGATGGTGAATTCAGTTTGCTCTTTAAAGGAGTACTGCCTTGCTCTCAGGGTTTCCTGGATCAGCAACATAACCTTTCTGTTGAATCTCCCCATTCAAGTGAAAGGGAGAAGCACTGCAACTCTTGCAAGAGAAGCATTAATGTTACAAGGAACAGGGCCTTGCACCTTGTTAAGCATTTTGAACTGAGTTAGCTTTTGAAAGGAATGCTGCCCAACTGTCAGCATTTTCATGGGTGAGGATCTTCAACTTTGTGCAAAATCACCACATACAAGTAAAGGGGAGAAAAACTTCAAGTTTGTAATAGAATTTGTAATGTTAGACAAAAGAGGATCTAGCAACCTGGTTAATATTGTGAATTCATTTTGCTCTTTAAAGGAATTCTGCCTACTTCTCACCGTTTCCCTGGATGAGCAACATAACCTTTGTGCTGAATCACCGCATTCAAGTGAAAGGGAAAAGCACTGTAGCTCTTGTAAGAGAAGGATTAATTTGACAAGCAAGACGGTCTTGCACCTTGCTAAGCATGGTGAACTGTGTTAGTTTTTGAAAGGAATGCTGCCTAACCTTCAGCCTTTTCATGGGTGAGGAACATAAACTTTGTGCAACATCACCGCCTAAAAGTGAATGGGAGAAAAACTGCAGTTTTTTAGGAGAATCCTTTTATGTTAGAAACAAGAGGGTCTAGCAACATGGTTAGTATGGTGAATTCAGTTTGCTCTTTAAAGGAGTACTGCCTACCTCTCAGTGTTTCCTGGATCAGCAACATAACCTTTTGCTGAATCTCCCCATTCAAGTGAAAGGGAGAAGCACTGCAACTCTTGCAAGAGAAGCATTAATGTTACAAGGAACAGGGCCTTTCACCTTGTTAAGCATTTTGAACTGAGTTAGCTTTTGAAAGGAATGCTGCCCAACTGTCAGCATTTTCATGGGTGAGGATCTTCAACTTTGTGCAAAATCACCACATACAAGTAAACGGGAGAAAAACTGCAAGTTTGTAATAGAATCTTTAATGTTACACAAAAGAGGATCTAGCAACCTGGTTAGTATTGTGAATTCATTTTGCTCTTTAAAGGAATTCTGCCTACTTCTCACCGTTTCCCTGGATGAGCAACATAACCTTTGTGCTGAATCACCGCATTCAAGTGAAAGGGAAAAGCACTGTAGCTCTTGTAAGAGAAGGATTAATTTGACAAGCAAGACGGTCTTGCACCTTGTTAAGCATGGTGAACTGTGTTAGTTTTTGAAAGGAATGCTGCCTAACCTTCATCCTTTTCATGGGTGAGGAACATAAACTTTGTGCAACATCACCGCCTAAAAGTGAATGGGAGAAAAACTGCAGTTTTTTAGGAGAATCCTTTTATGTTAGAAACAAGAGGGTCTAGCAACATGGTTAGTATGGTGAATTCAGTTTCCTCTTTAAAGGAATACTGCCTAGCCCTCAGTGTTTCCTGGATCAGCAACATCACCTTTCTGCTGAATCTCCCTTTTCAGGTGAATGGGAGAAGCACCGTAGCTCTTGTAAGAGAAGCATTAATGCACCTTGTTAAGCATGGTGAACTGAGTTAGCTTTTGAAAGAAACGCTGCCCAACTGTCAGCGTTTTCATGGATGAAGATCTTCAACATTGTGCTAAATCACCGCATACAAGTAAATGGGAGAAAAACTGCAGGTTTCTAAGAGAATCTTTAATGTTAGGAAAAAGAGGGTCGAGCAACAGGGTTAACATTTTGAAGTCAGTTTCCTCTTCAAGGGACTACTGCATAACTCTGAGTGTTTTCCTGGATGAGCAACATCACCTTTCTGCTGAATCACCCCATTCAAGTGAAAGGGAGAAGCACTGCAGCTCTTGCAAGAGAAGCATTAATGTTACAAGCAACAGGGCCTTGCACCTTGTTAAGCATGGTGAACTGAGTTAGCTTTTGAAAGGAATGCAGCCCAACTGTCAGCATTTTCATGGGTGAGGATCTTCAACTTTGTGCAAAATCACCACCTACAGGTAAATGGGAGAAAGATTCCAGGTTTGTAAGAGAATCTTTAATGTTAGACAAAAGAGGGTCTAGCAACCTGGTTAGTATTGTGAATTCATTTTGCTCTTTAAAGGAATTCTGCCTACTTCTCACTGTTTTCCTGGATGAGAAACATCACCTTTGTGCTGAATCACCGCATTCAAGTGAAAGGGAGAAGCACTGTAGCTCTTGTAAGAGAAGGATTAATGTTACAAGCAAGAGGGTCTTGCACTTTGTTAAGCATGGTGAACTGTGTTGGTTTTTGAAAGGAACGCTGCCTAACCTTCAGCCTTTTCATGGTTGAGAAACATAACCTTTGTGGAAAATCACCGCATACAAGGGAATGGGAGAAAAACTGCAGTTTTTTAAGAGAATCTTTTTATGTTAAAAACAAGAGGGTCTAGCAACATGGTTAGTATGGTGAATTCAGTTTGCTCTTTAAAGGAGTACTGCCTACCTCTCAGTGTTTCCTGGATCAGCAACATAACTTTTGCTGAATCTCCCCATTCAAGTGAAAGGGAGAAGCACTGCAGCTCATGTAAGAGAAGCATTACTGTTTCAAGTAAGAGGGCCTTGCACCTTGTTAAGCATGGTGAACTGAGTTAGCTTTTGAAAGGAATGCTGCCCAACTGTCAGCATTTTCATGGGTGAGGATCTTCATCTTTGTGCAAAATCACCACATAGAGGTAAATGGGAGAAAGACTCCAGGTTTGTAAGAGAATCGTTAATGTTAGACAAAAGAGGGTCTAGCAACCTGGTTAGTATTGTGAATTCATTTTGCTCTTTAAAGGAATTCTGTCTACTTCTCACTGTTTTCCTGGATGAGAAACATCACCTTTCTGCTGAATCACCCCATTCAAGTGAAAGGGAGAAGCACTGCAGCTCTTGCAAGAGAAGCATTAATGTTACAAGCAACAGGGCCTTGCACCTTGTTAAGCATGGTGAACTGAGTTAGCTTTTGAAAGGAATGCAGCCCAACTGTCAGCATTTTCATGGGTGAGGATCTTCAACTTTGTGCAAAATCACCACCTACAGGTAAATGGGAGAAAGATTCCAGGTTTGTAAGAGAATCTTTAATGTTAGACAAAAGAGGGTCTAGCAACCTGGTTAGTATTGTGAATTCATTTTGCTCTTTAAAGGAATTCTGCCTACTTCTCACTGTTTTAATGGATGAGAAACATCACCTTTGTGCTGAATCACCGCATTCAAGTGAAAGGGAAAAGCACTGTAGCTCTTGTAAGAGAAGGATTAATTTGACAAGCAAGACGGTCTTGCACCTTGTTAAGCATGGTGAACTGTGTTAGATTTTGAAAGGAATGCTGCCTAACCTTCAGCCTTTTCATGGTTGAGAAACATAACTTTTGTGGAAAATCACCGCATACAAGTGAATGGGAGAAAAACTGCAGTTTTTTAAGAGAATCGTTTTATGTTAGAAACAAGAGGGTCTAGCAACATGGTTAGTATGGTGAATTCAGTTTGCTCTTTAAAGGAGTACTGCCTACCTCTCAGTGTTTCCTGGATCAGCAACATCACCTTTCTGCTGAATCTCCCCATTCAAGTGAAAGGGAAATGCTGCAGCTCTTATAAGAGAAGCATTCATACTAAAAGCAAGAGGGTCTTGCACCTCGTTAAGCATGGTGAACTGTGTTAGTTTTTGAAAGGAACGCATACTAACCTTCAGCCATTTCATGGGTGAGAAACATAACCTTTGTGCAAAATCACCGCATACAAGTGAAAGGGAGAAAAACTGCAGTTTTTTAAGAAAATCCTTGTATGTTAGAAACAAGAGGGTCTAGCAACATGGTTAGGATGGTGAATTCAGTTTGCTCTTTAAAGGAGTACTGCCTAGCTCTCAGGGTTTCCTGGATCAGCAACATCACCTTTCTGCTGAATCTCCCCATTCAAGTGAAAGGGAGAAGCACTGCAACTCTTGCAAGAGAAACATTAATGTTACAAGGAACAGGGCCTTGCACCTTCTTAAGCATTTTGAACTGAGTTAGCTTTTGAAAGGAATGCTGCCCAACTGTCAGCATTTTCATGGGTGAGGATCTTCAACTTTGTGCAAAATCACCACATACAAGTAAATGGGAGAATAACTGCAAATTTGTAATAGAGTCTTTAATGTTAGACAAAAGAGGGTCTAGCAACCTGGTTCGTATTGTGAATTCATTTTGCTCTTTAAAGGAATTCTGCCTATTTCTCACTGTTTTCCTGGATGAGAAACATCACCTTTGTGCTGAATCACCGCATTCAAGTGAAAGGGAGAAGCACTGTAGCTCTTGTAAGAGAAGGATTAATTTTACAAGCAAGAGGGTCGTGCACTTTGTTAAGCATGGTGAACTGTGTTAGTTTTTGAAAGGAACGCTGCCTAACCTTCAGCCTTTTCATGGTTGAGAAACATAACTTTTGTGGAAAATCACCGCATACAAGTGAATGGGAGAAAAACTGCAGTTTTTTCAGAGAATCGTCTTATGTTAGAAACAAGAGGGTCTAGCAACATGGTTAGTATGGTGAATTCAGTTTGCTCTTTAAAGGAGTACTGCCTACCTCTCAGTGTTTCCTGGATCAGCAACATCACCTTTCTGCTGAATCTCCCCATTCAAGTGAAAGGGAAATGCTGCAGCTCTTATAAGAGAAGCATTCATACTAAAAGCAAGAGGGTCTTGCACCTCGTTAAGCATGGTGAACTGTGTTAGTTTTTGAAAGGAACGCATACTAACCTTCAGCCATTTCATGGGTGAGAAACATAACCTTTGTGCAAAATCACCGCATACAAGTGAAAGGGAGAAAAACTGCAGTTTTTTAAGAAAATCCTTGTATGTTAGAAACAAGAGGGTCTAGCAACATGGTTAGGATGGTGAATTCAGTTTGCTCTTTAAAGGAGTACTGCCTTGCTCTCAGGGTTTCCTGGATCAGCAACATAACCTTTCTGCTGAATCTCCCCATTCAAGTGAAAGGGAGAAGCACTGCAACTCTTGCAAGAGAAGCATTAATGTTACAAGGAACAGGGCCTTGCACCTTGTTAAGCATTTTGAACTGAGTTAGCTTTTGAAAGGAATGCTGCCCAACTGTCAGCATTTTCATGGGTGAGGATCTTCAACTTTGTGCAAAATCACCACATACAAGTAAACGGGAGAAAAACTGCAAGTTTGTAATAGAATCTTTAATGTTAGACAAAAGAGGATCTAGCAACCTGGTTAGTATTGGGAATTCATTTTGCTCTTTAAAGGAATTCTGCCTACTTCTCACCGTTTCCCTGGATGAGCAACATAACCTTTGTGCTGAATCACCGCTTTCAAGTGAAAGGGAAAAGCACTGTAGCTCTTGTAAGAGAAGGATTAATTTGACAAGCAAGACGGTCTTGCACCTTGTTAAGCATGGTGAACTGTGTTAGTTTTTGAAAGGAATGCTGCCTAACCTTCAGCCTTTTCATGGGTGAGGAACATAAACTTTGTGCAACATCACCGCAAAGAAGTGAATGGGAGAAAAACTGCAGTTTTTTAGGAGAATCCTTTTATGTTAGAAACAAGAGGGTCTAGCAACATGGTTAGTATGGTGAATTCAGTTTGCTCTTTAAAGGAGTACTGCCTAGCTCTCAGTGTTTCCTGGATCAGCAACATCACCTTTCTGCTGAATCTCCCCTTTCAAGTGAATGGGAGAAGCACTGCAGCTCTTGTAAGAGAAGCATTACTGTTTCAAGTAAGAGGGCCTTGCACCTTGTTAAGCATGGTGAACTGAGTTAGCTTTTGAAAGGAATGCTGCCCAACTGTCAGCATTTTCATGGGTGAGGATCTTCATCTTTGTGCAAAATCACCACATAGAGGTAAATGGGAGAAAGACTCCAGGTTTGTAAGAGAATCGTTAATGTTAGACAAAAGAGGGTCTAGCAACCTGGTTAGTATTGTGAATTCATTTTGCTCTTTAAAGGAATTCTGCCTACTTCTCACTGTTTTCCTGGATGAGAAACATCACCTTTGTGCTGAATCACCACATTCAAGTGAAAGGGAGAAGCACTGTAGCTCTTGTAAGAGAAGGATTAATTTTACAAGCAAGAGGGTCTTGCACTTTGTTAAGCTTGGTGAACTGTGTTAGTTTTTGAAAGGAACGCTGCCTAACCTTCAGCCTTTTCATGGGTGAGAAACATAACTTTTGTGGAAAATCACCGCATGCAAGTGAATGGGAGAAAAACTGCAGTTTTTTAAGAGAATCGTTTTATGTTAGAAACAAGAGGGTCTAGCAACATGGTTAGTATAGTGAATTCAGTTTGCTCTTTAAAGGAGTACTGCCTACCTCTCAGTGTTTCCTGGATCAGCAACATCACCTTTCTGCTGAATCTCCCCATTCAAGTGAAAGGGAAACGCTGCAGCTCTTATAAGAGAAGCATTCATACTAAAAGCAAGAGGGTCTTGCACCTCGTTAAGCATGGTGAACTGTGTTAGTTTTTGAAAGGAACGCATACTAACCTTCAGCCATTTCATGGGTGAGAAACATAACCTTTGTGCAAAATCACCGCATACAAGTGAAAGGGAGAAAAACTGCAGTTTTTTAAGAAAATCCTTGTATGTTAGAAACAAGAGGGTCTAGCAACATGGTTAGGATGGTGAATTCAGTTTGCTCTTTAAAGGAGTACTGCCTAGCTCTCAGGGTTTCCTGGATCAGCAACATAACCTTTCTGCTGAATCTCCCCATTCAAGTGAAAGGGAGAAGCACTGCAACTCTTGCAAGAGAAGCATTAATGTTACAAGGAACAGGGCCTTGCACCTTGTTAAGCATTTTGAACTGAGTTAGCTTTTGAAAGGAATGCTGCCCAACTGTCAGCATTTTCATGGGTGAGGATCTTCAACTTTGTGCAAAATCACCACATACAAGTAAACGGGAGAAAAACTGCAAGTTTGTAATAGAATCTTTAATGTTAGACAAAAGAGGATCTAGCAACCTGGTTAGTATTGGGAATTCATTTTGCTCTTTAAAGGAATTCTGCCTACTTCTCACCGTTTCCCTGGATGAGCAACATAACCTTTGTGCTGAATCACCGCATTCAAGTGAAAGGGAAAAGCACTGTAGCTCTTGTAAGAGAAGGATTAATTTGACAAGCAAGACGGTCTTGCACCTTGTTAAGCATGGTGAACTGTGTTAGTTTTTGAAAGGAATGCTGCCTAACCTTCAGCCTTTCATGGGTGAGGAACATAAACTTTGTGCAACATCACCGCATACAAGTGAATGGGAGAAAAACTGCAGTTTTTTCGGAGAATCCTTTTATGTTAGAAACAAGAGGGTCTAGCAACATGGTTAGTATGGTGAATTCAGTTTGCTCTTTAAAGGAGTACTGCCTACCTCTCAGTGTTTCCTGGATCAGCAACATCACCTTTCTGCTGAATCTCCCCATTCAAGTGAAAGGGAAACGCTGCAGCTCTTATAAGAGAAGCATTAATACTAAAAGCAAGAGGGTCTTGCACCTCGTTAAGCATGGTGAACTGTGTTAGTTTTTGAAAGGAACGCAGCCTAACCTTCAGCCTTTTCATATGTGAGGAACATAAACATTGTTCAACATCACCGCATACAAGTGAATGGGAGAAAAACTGCAGTTTTTTAAGAGAATCCTTGTATGTTAGAAAGAGGAGGGTCTAGCAACATGGTTAGTATGGTGAATTCAGTTTGCTCTTTAAAGGAGTAGTGCCTAGCTCTCAGGGTTTCCTGGATCAACAACATAACCTTTCTGCTGAATCTCCCCATTCAAGTGAAAGGGAGAAGCACTGCAACTCTTGCAAGAGAAACATTAATGTTACAAGGAACAGGGCCTTGCACCTTCTTAAGCATTTTGAACTGAGTTAGCTTTTGAAAGGAATGCTGCCCAACTGTCAGCATTTTCATGGGTGAGGATCTTCAACTTTGTGCAAAATCACCACATACAAGTAAATGGGAGAATAACTGCAAATTTGTAATAGAATCTTTAATGTTAGACAAAAGAGGGTCTAGCAACCTGGTTCGTATTGTGAATTCATTTTGCTCTTTAAAGGAATTCTGCCTACTTCTCACTGTTTTCCTGGATGAGAAACATCACCTTTGTGCTGAATCACCGCATTCAAGTGAAAGGGAGAAGCACTGTAGCTCTTGTAAGAGAAGGATTAATTTTACAAGCAAGAGGGTCGTGCACTTTGTTAAGCATGGTGAACTGTGTTAGTTTTTGAAAGGAACGCTGCCTAACCTTCAGCCTTTTCATGGTTGAGAAACATAACTTTTGTGGAAAATCACCGCATACAAGTGAATGGGAGAAAAACTGCAGTTTTTTCTGAGAATCGTCTTATGTTAGAAACAAGAGGGTCTAGCAACATGGTTAGTATGGTGAATTCAGTTTGCTCTTTAAAGGAGTACTGCCTACCTCTCAGTGTTTCCTGGATCAGCAACATCACCTTTCTGCTGAATCTCCCCATTCAAGTGAAAGGGAAACGCTGCAGCTCTTATAAGAGAAGCATTCATACTAAAAGCAAGAGGGTCTTGCACCTCGTTAAGCATGGTGAACTGTGTTAGTTTTTGAAAGGAACGCATACTAACCTTCAGCCATTTCATGGGTGAGAAACATAACCTTTGTGCAAAATCACCGCATACAAGTGAAAGGGAGAAAAACTGCAGTTTTTTAAGAAAATCCTTGTATGTTAGAAACAAGAGGGTCTAGCAACATGGTTAGGATGGTGAATTCAGTTTGCTCTTTAAAGGAGTACTGCCTTGCTCTCAGGGTTTCCTGGATCAGCAACATAACCTTTCTGCTGAATCTCCCCATTCAAGTGAAAGGGAGAAGCACTGCAACTCTTGCAAGAGAAGCATTAATGTTACAAGGAACAGGGCCTTGCACCTTGTTAAGCAGTTTGAACTGAGTTAGCTTTTGAAAGGAATGCTGCCCAACTGTCAGCATTTTCATGGGTGAGGATCTTCAACTTTGTGCAAAATCACCACATACAAGTAAACGGGAGAAAAACTGCAAGTTTGTAATAGAATCTTTAATGTTAGACAAAAGAGAATCTAGCAACCTGGTTAGTATTGGGAATTCATTTTGCTCTTTAAAGGAATTCTGCCTACTTCTCACCGTTTCCCTGGATGAGCAACATAACCTTTGTGCTGAATCACCGCTTTCAAGTGAAAGGGAAAAGCACTGTAGCTCTTGTAAGAGAAGGATTAATTTGACAAGCAAGACGGTCTTGCACCTTGTTAAGCATGGTGAACTGTGTTAGTTTTTGAAAGGAATGCTGCCTAACCTTCAGCCTTTTCATGGGTGAGGAACATAAACTTTGTGCAACATCACCGCATACAAGTGAATGGGAGAAAAACTGCAGTTTTTTAGGAGAATCCTTTTATGTTAGAAACAAGAGGGTCTAGCAACATGGTTAGTATGGTGAATTCAGTTTGCTCTTTAAAGGAGTACTGCCTAGCTCTCAGTGTTTCCTGGATCAGCAACATCACCTTTCTGCTGAATCTCCCCTTTCAAGTGAATGGGAGAAGCACTGCAGCTCTTGTAAGAGAAGCATTACTGTTTCAAGTAAGAGGGCCTTGCACCTTGTTAAGCATGGTGAACTGAGTTAGCTTTTGAAAGGAATGCTGCCCAACTGTCAGCATTTTCATGGGTGAGGATCTTCATCTTTGTGCAAAATCACCACATAGAGGTAAATGGGAGAAAGACTCCAGGTTTGTAAGAGAATCGTTAATGTTAGACAAAAGAGGGTCTAGCAACCTGGTTAGTATTGTGAATTCATTTTGCTCTTTAAAGGAATTCTGCCTACTTCTCACTGTTTTCCTGGATGAGAAACATCACCTTTGTGCTGAATCACCACATTCAAGTGAAAGGGAGAAGCACTGTAGCTCTTGTAAGAGAAGGATTAATTTTACAAGCATGAGGGTCTTGCACTTTGTTAAGCTTGGTGAACTGTGTTAGTTTTTGAAAGGAACGCTGCCTAACCTTCAGCCTTTTCATGGGTGAGAAACATAACTTTTGTGGAAAATCACCGCATGCAAGTGAATGGGAGAAAAACTGCAGTTTTTTAAGAGAATCGTTTTATGTTAGAAACAAGAGGGTCTAGCAACATGGTTAGTATGGTGAATTCAGTTTGCTGTTTAAAGGAGTACTGCCTACCTCTCAGTGTTTCCTGGATCAGCAACATCACCTTTCTGCTGAATCTCCCCATTCAAGTGAAAGGGAAACGCTGCAGTTCTTATAAGAGAAGCATTCATACTAAAAGCAAGAGGGTCTTGCACCTCGTTAAGCATGGTGAACTGTGTTAGTTTTTGAAAGGAACGCATACTAACCTTCAGCCATTTCATGGGTGAGAAACATAACCTTTGTGCAAAATCACCGCATACAAGTGAAAGGGAGAAAAACTGCAGTTTTTTAAGAAAATCCTTGTATGTTAGAAACAAGAGGGTCTAGCAACATGGTTAGGATGGTGAATTCAGTTTGCTCTTTAAAGGAGTACTGCCTAGCTCTCAGGGATTCCTGGATCAGCAACATAACCTTTCTGCTGAATCTCCCCATTCAAGTGAAAGGGAGAAGCACTGCAACTCTTGCAAGAGAAGCATTAATGTTACAAGGAACAGGGCCTTGCACCTTGTTAAGCATTTTAAACTGAGTTAGCTTTTGAAAGGAATGCTGCCCAACTGTCAGCATTTTCATGGGTGAGGATCTTCAACTTTGTGCAAAATCACCACATACAAGTAAACGGGAGAAAAACTGCAAGTTTGTAATAGAATCTTTAATGTTAGACAAAAGAGGATCTAGCAACCTGGTTAGTATTGGGAATTCATTTTGCTCTTTAAAGGAATTCTGCCTACTTCTCACCGTTTCCCTGGATGAGCAACATAACCTTTGTGCTGAATCACCGCATTCAAGTGAAAGGGAAAAGCACTGTAGCTCTTGTAAGAGAAGGATTAATTTGACAAGCAAGACGGTCTTGCACCTTGTTAAGCATGGTGAACTGTGTTAGTTTTTGAAAGGAATGCTGCCTAACCTTCAGCCTTTCATGGGTGAGGAACATAAACTTTGTGCAACATCACCGCATACAAGTGAATGGGAGAAAAACTGCAGTTTTTTCGGAGAATCCTTTTATGTTAGAAACAAGAGGGTCTAGCAACATGGTTTGTATGGTGAATTCAGTTTGCTCTTTAAAGGAGTACTGCCTACCTCTCAGTGTTTCCTGGATCAGCAACATCACCTTTCTGCTGAATCTCCCCATTCAAGTGAAAGGGAAACGCTGCAGCTCTTATAAGAGAAGCATTAATACTAAAAGCAAGAGGGTCTTGCACCTCGTTAAGCATGGTGAACTGTGTTAGTTTTTGAAAGGAACGCAGCCTAACCTTCAGCCTTTTCATATGTGAGGAACATAAACATTGTTCAACATCACCGCATACAAGTGAATGGGAGAAAAACTGCAGTTTTTAAAGAGAATCCTTGTATGTTAGAAAGAGGAGGGTCTAGCAACTTGGTTAGTATGGTGAATTCAGTTTGCTCTTTAAAGGAGTAGTGCCTAGCTCTCAGGGTTTCCTGGATCAACAACATAACCTTTCTGCTGAATCTCCCCATTCAAGTGAAAGGGAGAAGCACTGCAACTCTTGCAAGAGAAACATTAATGTTACAAGGAACAGGGCCTTGCACCTTCTTAAGCATTTTGAACTGAGTTAGCTTTTGAAAGGAATGCTGCCCAACTGTCAGCATTTTCATGGGTGAGGATCTTCAACTTTGTGCAAAATCACCACATACAAGTAAATGGGAGAATAACTGCAAATTTGTAATAGAATCTTTAATGTTAGACAAAAGAGGGTCTAGCAACCTGGTTCGTATTGTGAATTCATTTTGCTCTTTAAAGGAATTCTGCCTACTTCTCACTGTTTTCCTGGATGAGAAACATCACCTTTGTGCTGAATCACCGCATTCAAGTGAAAGGGAGAAGCACTGTAGCTCTTGTAAGAGAAGGATTAATTTTACAAGCAAGAGGGTCGTGCACTTTGTTAAGCATGGTGAACTGTGTTAGTTTTTGAAAGGAACGCTGCCTAACCTTCAGCCTTTTCATGGTTGAGAAACATAACTTTTGTGGAAAATCACCGCATACAAGTGAATGGGAGAAAAACTGCAGTTTTTTCTGAGAATCGTCTTATGTTAGAAACAAGAGGGTCTAGCAACATGGTTAGTATGGTGAATTCAGTTTGCTCTTTAAAGGAGTACTGCCTACCTCTCAGTGTTTCCTGGATCAGCAACATCACCTTTCTGCTGAATCTCCCCATTCAAGTGAAAGGGAAACGCTGCAGCTCTTATAAGAGAAGCATTCATACTAAAAGCAAGAGGGTCTTGCACCTCGTTAAGCATGGTGAACTGTGTTAGTTTTTGAAAGGAACGCATACTAACCTTCAGCCATTTCATGGGTGAGAAACATAACCTTTGTGCAAAATCACCGCATACAAGTGAAAGGGAGAAAAACTGCAGTTTTTTAAGAAAATCCTTGTATGTTAGAAACAAGAGGGTCTAGCAACATGGTTAGGATGGTGAATTCAGTTTGCTCTTTAAAGGAGTACTGCCTTGCTCTCAGGGTTTCCTGGATCAGCAACATAACCTTTCTGCTGAATCTCCCCATTCAAGTGAAAGGGAGAAGCACTGCAACTCTTGCAAGAGAAGCATTAATGTTACAAGGAACAGGGCCTTGCACCTTGTTAAGCAGTTTGAACTGAGTTAGCTTTTGAAAGGAATGCTGCCCAACTGTCAGCATTTTCATGGGTGAGGATCTTCAACTTTGTGCAAAATCACCACATACAAGTAAACGGGAGAAAAACTGCAAGTTTGTAATAGAATCTTTAATGTTAGACAAAAGAGAATCTAGCAACCTGGTTAGTATTGGGAATTCATTTTGCTCTTTAAAGGAATTCTGCCTACTTCTCACCGTTTCCCTGGATGAGCAACATAACCTTTGTGCTGAATCACCGCTTTCAAGTGAAAGGGAAAAGCACTGTAGCTCTTGTAAGAGAAGGATTAATTTGACAAGCAAGACGGTCTTGCACCTTGTTAAGCATGGTGAACTGTGTTAGTTTTTGAAAGGAATGCTGCCTAACCTTCAGCCTTTTCATGGGTGAGGAACATAAACTTTGTGCAACATCACCGCATACAAGTGAATGGGAGAAAAACTGCAGTTTTTTAGGAGAATCCTTTTATGTTAGAAACAAGAGGGTCTAGCAACATGGTTAGTATGGTGAATTCAGTTTGCTCTTTAAAGGAGTACTGCCTAGCTCTCAGTGTTTCCTGGATCAGCAACATCACCTTTCTGCTGAATCTCCCCTTTCAAGTGAATGGGAGAAGCACTGCAGCTCTTGTAAGAGAAGCATTACTGTTTCAAGTAAGAGGGCCTTGCACCTTGTTAAGCATGGTGAACTGAGTTAGCTTTTGAAAGGAATGCTGCCCAACTGTCAGCATTTTCATGGGTGAGGATCTTCATCTTTGTGCAAAATCACCACATAGAGGTAAATGGGAGAAAGACTCCAGGTTTGTAAGAGAATCGTTAATGTTAGACAAAAGAGGGTCTAGCAACCTGGTTAGTATTGTGAATTCATTTTGCTCTTTAAAGGAATTCTGCCTACTTCTCACTGTTTTCCTGGATGAGAAACATCACCTTTGTGCTGAATCACCACATTCAAGTGAAAGGGAGAAGCACTGTAGCTCTTGTAAGAGAAGGATTAATTTTACAAGCATGAGGGTCTTGCACTTTGTTAAGCTTGGTGAACTGTGTTAGTTTTTGAAAGGAACGCTGCCTAACCTTCAGCCTTTTCATGGGTGAGAAACATAACTTTTGTGGAAAATCACCGCATGCAAGTGAATGGGAGAAAAACTGCAGTTTTTTAAGAGAATCGTTTTATGTTAGAAACAAGAGGGTCTAGCAACATGGTTAGTATGGTGAATTCAGTTTGCTGTTTAAAGGAGTACTGCCTACCTCTCAGTGTTTCCTGGATCAGCAACATCACCTTTCTGCTGAATCTCCCCATTCAAGTGAAAGGGAAACGCTGCAGTTCTTATAAGAGAAGCATTCATACTAAAAGCAAGAGGGTCTTGCACCTCGTTAAGCATGGTGAACTGTGTTAGTTTTTGAAAGGAACGCATACTAACCTTCAGCCATTTCATGGGTGAGAAACATAACCTTTGTGCAAAATCACCGCATACAAGTGAAAGGGAGAAAAACTGCAGTTTTTTAAGAAAATCCTTGTATGTTAGAAACAAGAGGGTCTAGCAACATGGTTAGGATGGTGAATTCAGTTTGCTCTTTAAAGGAGTACTGCCTAGCTCTCAGGGATTCCTGGATCAGCAACATAACCTTTCTGCTGAATCTCCCCATTCAAGTGAAAGGGAGAAGCACTGCAACTCTTGCAAGAGAAGCATTAATGTTACAAGGAACAGGGCCTTGCACCTTGTTAAGCATTTTAAACTGAGTTAGCTTTTGAAAGGAATGCTGCCCAACTGTCAGCATTTTCATGGGTGAGGATCTTCAACTTTGTGCAAAATCACCACATACAAGTAAACGGGAGAAAAACTGCAAGTTTGTAATAGAATCTTTAATGTTAGACAAAAGAGGATCTAGCAACCTGGTTAGTATTGGGAATTCATTTTGCTCTTTAAAGGAATTCTGCCTACTTCTCACCGTTTCCCTGGATGAGCAACATAACCTTTGTGCTGAATCACCGCATTCAAGTGAAAGGGAAAAGCACTGTAGCTCTTGTAAGAGAAGGATTAATTTGACAAGCAAGACGGTCTTGCACCTTGTTAAGCATGGTGAACTGTGTTAGTTTTTGAAAGGAATGCTGCCTAACCTTCAGCCTTTCATGGGTGAGGAACATAAACTTTGTGCAACATCACCGCATACAAGTGAATGGGAGAAAAACTGCAGTTTTTTCGGAGAATCCTTTTATGTTAGAAACAAGAGGGTCTAGCAACATGGTTTGTATGGTGAATTCAGTTTGCTCTTTAAAGGAGTACTGCCTACCTCTCAGTGTTTCCTGGATCAGCAACATCACCTTTCTGCTGAATCTCCCCATTCAAGTGAAAGGGAAACGCTGCAGCTCTTATAAGAGAAGCATTAATACTAAAAGCAAGAGGGTCTTGCACCTCGTTAAGCATGGTGAACTGTGTTAGTTTTTGAAAGGAACGCAGCCTAACCTTCAGCCTTTTCATATGTGAGGAACATAAACATTGTTCAACATCACCGCATACAAGTGAATGGGAGAAAAACTGCAGTTTTTAAAGAGAATCCTTGTATGTTAGAAAGAGGAGGGTCTAGCAACTTGGTTAGTATGGTGAATTCAGTTTGCTCTTTAAAGGAGTAGTGCCTAGCTCTCAGGGTTTCCTGGATCAACAACATAACCTTTCTGCTGAATCTCCCCATTCAAGTGAAAGGGAGAAGCACTGCAACTCTTGCAAGAGAAACATTAATGTTACAAGGAACAGGGCCTTGCACCTTCTTAAGCATTTTGAACTGAGTTAGCTTTTGAAAGGAATGCTGCCCAACTGTCAGCATTTTCATGGGTGAGGATCTTCAACTTTGTGCAAAATCACCACATACAAGTAAATGGGAGAATAACTGCAAATTTGTAATAGAATCTTTAATGTTAGACAAAAGAGGGTCTAGCAACCTGGTTCGTATTGTGAATTCATTTTGCTCTTTAAAGGAATTCTGCCTACTTCTCACTGTTTTCCTGGATGAGAAACATCACCTTTGTGCTGAATCACCGCATTCAAGTGAAAGGGAGAAGCACTGTAGCTCTTGTAAGAGAAGGATTAATTTTACAAGCAAGAGGGTCGTGCACTTTGTTAAGCATGGTGAACTGTGTTAGTTTTTGAAAGGAACGCTGCCTAACCTTCAGCCTTTTCATGGTTGAGAAACATAACTTTTGTGGAAAATCACCGCATACAAGTGAATGGGAGAAAAACTGCAGTTTTTTCTGAGAATCGTCTTATGTTAGAAACAAGAGGGTCTAGCAACATGGTTAGTATGGTGAATTCAGTTTGCTCTTTAAAGGAGTACTGCCTACCTCTCAGTGTTTCCTGGATCAGCAACATCACCTTTCTGCTGAATCTCCCCATTCAAGTGAAAGGGAAACGCTGCAGCTCTTATAAGAGAAGCATTCATACTAAAAGCAAGAGGGTCTTGCACCTCGTTAAGCATGGTGAACTGTGTTAGTTTTTGAAAGGAACGCATACTAACCTTCAGCCATTTCATGGGTGAGAAACATAACCTTTGTGCAAAATCACCGCATACAAGTGAAAGGGAGAAAAACTGCAGTTTTTTAAGAAAATCCTTGTATGTTAGAAACAAGAGGGTCTAGCAACATGGTTAGGATGGTGAATTCAGTTTGCTCTTTAAAGGAGTACTGCCTTGCTCTCAGGGTTTCCTGGATCAGCAACATAACCTTTCTGCTGAATCTCCCCATTCAAGTGAAAGGGAGAAGCACTGCAACTCTTGCAAGAGAAGCATTAATGTTACAAGGAACAGGGCCTTGCACCTTGTTAAGCAGTTTGAACTGAGTTAGCTTTTGAAAGGAATGCTGCCCAACTGTCAGCATTTTCATGGGTGAGGATCTTCAACTTTGTGCAAAATCACCACATACAAGTAAACGGGAGAAAAACTGCAAGTTTGTAATAGAATCTTTAATGTTAGACAAAAGAGAATCTAGCAACCTGGTTAGTATTGGGAATTCATTTTGCTCTTTAAAGGAATTCTGCCTACTTCTCACCGTTTCCCTGGATGAGCAACATAACCTTTGTGCTGAATCACCGCTTTCAAGTGAAAGGGAAAAGCACTGTAGCTCTTGTAAGAGAAGGATTAATTTGACAAGCAAGACGGTCTTGCACCTTGTTAAGCATGGTGAACTGTGTTAGTTTTTGAAAGGAATGCTGCCTAACCTTCAGCCTTTTCATGGGTGAGGAACATAAACTTTGTGCAACATCACCGCATACAAGTGAATGGGAGAAAAACTGCAGTTTTTTAGGAGAATCCTTTTATGTTAGAAACAAGAGGGTCTAGCAACATGGTTAGTATGGTGAATTCAGTTTGCTCTTTAAAGGAGTACTGCCTAGCTCTCAGTGTTTCCTGGATCAGCAACATCACCTTTCTGCTGAATCTCCCCTTTCAAGTGAATGGGAGAAGCACTGCAGCTCTTGTAAGAGAAGCATTACTGTTTCAAGTAAGAGGGCCTTGCACCTTGTTAAGCATGGTGAACTGAGTTAGCTTTTGAAAGGAATGCTGCCCAACTGTCAGCATTTTCATGGGTGAGGATCTTCATCTTTGTGCAAAATCACCACATAGAGGTAAATGGGAGAAAGACTCCAGGTTTGTAAGAGAATCGTTAATGTTAGACAAAAGAGGGTCTAGCAACCTGGTTAGTATTGTGAATTCATTTTGCTCTTTAAAGGAATTCTGCCTACTTCTCACTGTTTTCCTGGATGAGAAACATCACCTTTGTGCTGAATCACCACATTCAAGTGAAAGGGAGAAGCACTGTAGCTCTTGTAAGAGAAGGATTAATTTTACAAGCATGAGGGTCTTGCACTTTGTTAAGCTTGGTGAACTGTGTTAGTTTTTGAAAGGAACGCTGCCTAACCTTCAGCCTTTTCATGGGTGAGAAACATAACTTTTGTGGAAAATCACCGCATGCAAGTGAATGGGAGAAAAACTGCAGTTTTTTAAGAGAATCGTTTTATGTTAGAAACAAGAGGGTCTAGCAACATGGTTAGTATGGTGAATTCAGTTTGCTGTTTAAAGGAGTACTGCCTACCTCTCAGTGTTTCCTGGATCAGCAACATCACCTTTCTGCTGAATCTCCCCATTCAAGTGAAAGGGAAACGCTGCAGTTCTTATAAGAGAAGCATTCATACTAAAAGCAAGAGGGTCTTGCACCTCGTTAAGCATGGTGAACTGTGTTAGTTTTTGAAAGGAACGCATACTAACCTTCAGCCATTTCATGGGTGAGAAACATAACCTTTGTGCAAAATCACCGCATACAAGTGAAAGGGAGAAAAACTGCAGTTTTTTAAGAAAATCCTTGTATGTTAGAAACAAGAGGGTCTAGCAACATGGTTAGGATGGTGAATTCAGTTTGCTCTTTAAAGGAGTACTGCCTAGCTCTCAGGGATTCCTGGATCAGCAACATAACCTTTCTGCTGAATCTCCCCATTCAAGTGAAAGGGAGAAGCACTGCAACTCTTGCAAGAGAAGCATTAATGTTACAAGGAACAGGGCCTTGCACCTTGTTAAGCATTTTAAACTGAGTTAGCTTTTGAAAGGAATGCTGCCCAACTGTCAGCATTTTCATGGGTGAGGATCTTCAACTTTGTGCAAAATCACCACATACAAGTAAACGGGAGAAAAACTGCAAGTTTGTAATAGAATCTTTAATGTTAGACAAAAGAGGATCTAGCAACCTGGTTAGTATTGGGAATTCATTTTGCTCTTTAAAGGAATTCTGCCTACTTCTCACCGTTTCCCTGGATGAGCAACATAACCTTTGTGCTGAATCACCGCATTCAAGTGAAAGGGAAAAGCACTGTAGCTCTTGTAAGAGAAGGATTAATTTGACAAGCAAGACGGTCTTGCACCTTGTTAAGCATGGTGAACTGTGTTAGTTTTTGAAAGGAATGCTGCCTAACCTTCAGCCTTTCATGGGTGAGGAACATAAACTTTGTGCAACATCACCGCATACAAGTGAATGGGAGAAAAACTGCAGTTTTTTCGGAGAATCCTTTTATGTTAGAAACAAGAGGGTCTAGCAACATGGTTTGTATGGTGAATTCAGTTTGCTCTTTAAAGGAGTACTGCCTACCTCTCAGTGTTTCCTGGATCAGCAACATCACCTTTCTGCTGAATCTCCCCATTCAAGTGAAAGGGAAACGCTGCAGCTCTTATAAGAGAAGCATTAATACTAAAAGCAAGAGGGTCTTGCACCTCGTTAAGCATGGTGAACTGTGTTAGTTTTTGAAAGGAACGCAGCCTAACCTTCAGCCTTTTCATATGTGAGGAACATAAACATTGTTCAACATCACCGCATACAAGTGAATGGGAGAAAAACTGCAGTTTTTAAAGAGAATCCTTGTATGTTAGAAAGAGGAGGGTCTAGCAACTTGGTTAGTATGGTGAATTCAGTTTGCTCTTTAAAGGAGTAGTGCCTAGCTCTCAGGGTTTCCTGGATCAACAACATAACCTTTCTGCTGAATCTCCCCATTCAAGTGAAAGGGAGAAGCACTGCAACTCTTGCAAGAGAAACATTAATGTTACAAGGAACAGGGCCTTGCACCTTCTTAAGCATTTTGAACTGAGTTAGCTTTTGAAAGGAATGCTGCCCAACTGTCAGCATTTTCATGGGTGAGGATCTTCAACTTTGTGCAAAATCACCACATACAAGTAAATGGGAGAATAACTGCAAATTTGTAATAGAATCTTTAATGTTAGACAAAAGAGGGTCTAGCAACCTGGTTCGTATTGTGAATTCATTTTGCTCTTTAAAGGAATTCTGCCTACTTCTCACTGTTTTCCTGGATGAGAAACATCACCTTTGTGCTGAATCACCGCATTCAAGTGAAAGGGAGAAGCACTGTAGCTCTTGTAAGAGAAGGATTAATTTTACAAGCAAGAGGGTCGTGCACTTTGTTAAGCATGGTGAACTGTGTTAGTTTTTGAAAGGAACGCTGCCTAACCTTCAGCCTTTTCATGGTTGAGAAACATAACTTTTGTGGAAAATCACCGCATACAAGTGAATGGGAGAAAAACTGCAGTTTTTTCTGAGAATCGTCTTATGTTAGAAACAAGAGGGTCTAGCAACATGGTTAGTATGGTGAATTCAGTTTGCTCTTTAAAGGAGTACTGCCTACCTCTCAGTGTTTCCTGGATCAGCAACATCACCTTTCTGCTGAATCTCCCCATTCAAGTGAAAGGGAAACGCTGCAGCTCTTATAAGAGAAGCATTCATACTAAAAGCAAGAGGGTCTTGCACCTCGTTAAGCATGGTGAACTGTGTTAGTTTTTGAAAGGAACGCATACTAACCTTCAGCCATTTCATGGGTGAGAAACATAACCTTTGTGCAAAATCACCGCATACAAGTGAAAGGGAGAAAAACTGCAGTTTTTTAAGAAAATCCTTGTATGTTAGAAACAAGAGGGTCTAGCAACATGGTTAGGATGGTGAATTCAGTTTGCTCTTTAAAGGAGTACTGCCTTGCTCTCAGGGTTTCCTGGATCAGCAACATAACCTTTCTGCTGAATCTCCCCATTCAAGTGAAAGGGAGAAGCACTGCAACTCTTGCAAGAGAAGCATTAATGTTACAAGGAACAGGGCCTTGCACCTTGTTAAGCAGTTTGAACTGAGTTAGCTTTTGAAAGGAATGCTGCCCAACTGTCAGCATTTTCATGGGTGAGGATCTTCAACTTTGTGCAAAATCACCACATACAAGTAAACGGGAGAAAAACTGCAAGTTTGTAATAGAATCTTTAATGTTAGACAAAAGAGAATCTAGCAACCTGGTTAGTATTGGGAATTCATTTTGCTCTTTAAAGGAATTCTGCCTACTTCTCACCGTTTCCCTGGATGAGCAACATAACCTTTGTGCTGAATCACCGCTTTCAAGTGAAAGGGAAAAGCACTGTAGCTCTTGTAAGAGAAGGATTAATTTGACAAGCAAGACGGTCTTGCACCTTGTTAAGCATGGTGAACTGTGTTAGTTTTTGAAAGGAATGCTGCCTAACCTTCAGCCTTTTCATGGGTGAGGAACATAAACTTTGTGCAACATCACCGCATACAAGTGAATGGGAGAAAAACTGCAGTTTTTTAGGAGAATCCTTTTATGTTAGAAACAAGAGGGTCTAGCAACATGGTTAGTATGGTGAATTCAGTTTGCTCTTTAAAGGAGTACTGCCTAGCTCTCAGTGTTTCCTGGATCAGCAACATCACCTTTCTGCTGAATCTCCCCTTTCAAGTGAATGGGAGAAGCACTGCAGCTCTTGTAAGAGAAGCATTACTGTTTCAAGTAAGAGGGCCTTGCACCTTGTTAAGCATGGTGAACTGAGTTAGCTTTTGAAAGGAATGCTGCCCAACTGTCAGCATTTTCATGGGTGAGGATCTTCATCTTTGTGCAAAATCACCACATAGAGGTAAATGGGAGAAAGACTCCAGGTTTGTAAGAGAATCGTTAATGTTAGACAAAAGAGGGTCTAGCAACCTGGTTAGTATTGTGAATTCATTTTGCTCTTTAAAGGAATTCTGCCTACTTCTCACTGTTTTCCTGGATGAGAAACATCACCTTTGTGCTGAATCACCACATTCAAGTGAAAGGGAGAAGCACTGTAGCTCTTGTAAGAGAAGGATTAATTTTACAAGCATGAGGGTCTTGCACTTTGTTAAGCTTGGTGAACTGTGTTAGTTTTTGAAAGGAACGCTGCCTAACCTTCAGCCTTTTCATGGGTGAGAAACATAACTTTTGTGGAAAATCACCGCATGCAAGTGAATGGGAGAAAAACTGCAGTTTTTTAAGAGAATCGTTTTATGTTAGAAACAAGAGGGTCTAGCAACATGGTTAGTATGGTGAATTCAGTTTGCTGTTTAAAGGAGTACTGCCTACCTCTCAGTGTTTCCTGGATCAGCAACATCACCTTTCTGCTGAATCTCCCCATTCAAGTGAAAGGGAAACGCTGCAGTTCTTATAAGAGAAGCATTCATACTAAAAGCAAGAGGGTCTTGCACCTCGTTAAGCATGGTGAACTGTGTTAGTTTTTGAAAGGAACGCATACTAACCTTCAGCCATTTCATGGGTGAGAAACATAACCTTTGTGCAAAATCACCGCATACAAGTGAAAGGGAGAAAAACTGCAGTTTTTTAAGAAAATCCTTGTATGTTAGAAACAAGAGGGTCTAGCAACATGGTTAGGATGGTGAATTCAGTTTGCTCTTTAAAGGAGTACTGCCTAGCTCTCAGGGATTCCTGGATCAGCAACATAAACTTTCTGCTGAATCTCCCCATTCAAGTGAAAGGGAGAAGCACTGCAACTCTTGCAAGAGAAGCATTAATGTTACAAGGAACAGGGCCTTGCACCTTGTTAAGCATTTTAAACTGAGTTAGCTTTTGAAAGGAATGCTGCCCAACTGTCAGCATTTTCATGGGTGAGGATCTTCAACTTTGTGCAAAATCACCACATACAAGTAAACGGGAGAAAAACTGCAAGTTTGTAATAGAATCTTTAATGTTAGACAAAAGAGGATCTAGCAACCTGGTTAGTATTGGGAATTCATTTTGCTCTTTAAAGGAATTCTGCCTACTTCTCACCGTTTCCCTGGATGAGCAACATAACCTTTGTGCTGAATCACCGCATTCAAGTGAAAGGGAAAAGCACTGTAGCTCTTGTAAGAGAAGGATTAATTTGACAAGCAAGACGGTCTTGCACCTTGTTAAGCATGGTGAACTGTGTTAGTTTTTGAAAGGAATGCTGCCTAACCTTCAGCCTTTCATGGGTGAGGAACATAAACTTTGTGCAACATCACCGCATACAAGTGAATGGGAGAAAAACTGCAGTTTTTTCGGAGAATCCTTTTATGTTAGAAACAAGAGGGTCTAGCAACATGGTTTGTATGGTGAATTCAGTTTGCTCTTTAAAGGAGTACTGCCTACCTCTCAGTGTTTCCTGGATCAGCAACATCACCTTTCTGCTGAATCTCCCCATTCAAGTGAAAGGGAAACGCTGCAGCTCTTATAAGAGAAGCATTCATACTAAAAGCAAGAGGGTCTTGCACCTCGTTAAGCATGGTGAACTGTGTTAGTTTTTGAAAGGAACGCAGCCTAACCTTCAGCCTTTTCATATGTGAGGAACATAAACATTGTTCAACATCACCGCATACAAGTGAATGGGAGAAAAACTGCAGTTTTTAAAGAGAATCCTTGTATGTTAGAAAGAGGAGGGTCTAGCAACTTGGTTAGTATGGTGAATTCAGTTTGCTCTTTAAAGGAGTAGTGCCTAGCTCTCAGGGTTTCCTGGATCAACAACATAACCTTTCTGCTGAATCTCCCCATTCAAGTGAAAGGGAGAAGCACTGCAACTCTTGCAAGAGAAACATTAATGTTACAAGGAACAGGGCCTTGCACCTTCTTAAGCATTTTGAACTGAGTTAGCTTTTGAAAGGAATGCTGCCCAACTGTCAGCATTTTCATGGGTGAGGATCTTCAACTTTGTGCAAAATCACCACATACAAGTAAATGGGAGAATAACTGCAAATTTGTAATAGAATCTTTAATGTTAGACAAAAGAGGGTCTAGCAACCTGGTTCGTATTGTGAATTCATTTTGCTCTTTAAAGGAATTCTGCCTACTTCTCACTGTTTTCCTGGATGAGAAACATCACCTTTGTGCTGAATCACCGCATTCAAGTGAAAGGGAGAAGCACTGTAGCTCTTGTAAGAGAAGGATTAATTTTACAAGCAAGAGGGTCGTGCACTTTGTTAAGCATGGTGAACTGTGTTAGTTTTTGAAAGGAACGCTGCCTAACCTTCAGCCTTTTCATGGTTGAGAAACATAACTTTTGTGGAAAATCACCGCATACAAGTGAATGGGAGAAAAACTGCAGTTTTTTCTGAGAATCGTCTTATGTTAGAAACAAGAGGGTCTAGCAACATGGTTAGTATGGTGAATTCAGTTTGCTCTTTAAAGGAGTACTGCCTACCTCTCAGTGTTTCCTGGATCAGCAACATCACCTTTCTGCTGAATCTCCCCATTCAAGTGAAAGGGAAACGCTGCAGCTCTTATAAGAGAAGCATTCATACTAAAAGCAAGAGGGTCTTGCACCTCGTTAAGCATGGTGAACTGTGTTAGTTTTTGAAAGGAACGCATACTAACCTTCAGCCATTTCATGGGTGAGAAACATAACCTTTGTGCAAAATCACCGCATACAAGTGAAAGGGAGAAAAACTGCAGTTTTTTAAGAAAATCCTTGTATGTTAGAAACAAGAGGGTCTAGCAACATGGTTAGGATGGTGAATTCAGTTTGCTCTTTAAAGGAGTACTGCCTTGCTCTCAGGGTTTCCTGGATCAGCAACATAACCTTTCTGCTGAATCTCCCCATTCAAGTGAAAGGGAGAAGCACTGCAACTCTTGCAAGAGAAGCATTAATGTTACAAGGAACAGGGCCTTGCACCTTGTTAAGCAGTTTGAACTGAGTTAGCTTTTGAAAGGAATGCTGCCCAACTGTCAGCATTTTCATGGGTGAGGATCTTCAACTTTGTGCAAAATCACCACATACAAGTAAACGGGAGAAAAACTGCAAGTTTGTAATAGAATCTTTAATGTTAGACAAAAGAGAATCTAGCAACCTGGTTAGTATTGGGAATTCATTTTGCTCTTTAAAGGAATTCTGCCTACTTCTCACCGTTTCCCTGGATGAGCAACATAACCTTTGTGCTGAATCACCGCTTTCAAGTGAAAGGGAAAAGCACTGTAGCTCTTGTAAGAGAAGGATTAATTTGACAAGCAAGACGGTCTTGCACCTTGTTAAGCATGGTGAACTGTGTTAGTTTTTGAAAGGAATGCTGCCTAACCTTCAGCCTTTTCATGGGTGAGGAACATAAACTTTGTGCAACATCACCGCATACAAGTGAATGGGAGAAAAACTGCAGTTTTTTAGGAGAATCCTTTTATGTTAGAAACAAGAGGGTCTAGCAACATGGTTAGTATGGTGAATTCAGTTTGCTCTTTAAAGGAGTACTGCCTAGCTCTCAGTGTTTCCTGGATCAGCAACATCACCTTTCTGCTGAATCTCCCCTTTCAAGTGAATGGGAGAAGCACTGCAGCTCTTGTAAGAGAAGCATTACTGTTTCAAGTAAGAGGGCCTTGCACCTTGTTAAGCATGGTGAACTGAGTTAGCTTTTGAAAGGAATGCTGCCCAACTGTCAGCATTTTCATGGGTGAGGATCTTCATCTTTGTGCAAAATCACCACATAGAGGTAAATGGGAGAAAGACTCCAGGTTTGTAAGAGAATCGTTAATGTTAGACAAAAGAGGGTCTAGCAACCTGGTTAGTATTGTGAATTCATTTTGCTCTTTAAAGGAATTCTGCCTACTTCTCACTGTTTTCCTGGATGAGAAACATCACCTTTGTGCTGAATCACCACATTCAAGTGAAAGGGAGAAGCACTGTAGCTCTTGTAAGAGAAGGATTAATTTTACAAGCAAGAGGGTCTTGCACTTTGTTAAGCTTGGTGAACTGTGTTAGTTTTTGAAAGGAACGCTGCCTAACCTTCAGCCTTTTCATGGGTGAGAAACATAACTTTTGTGGAAAATCACCGCATGCAAGTGAATGGGAGAAAAACTGCAGTTTTTTAAGAGAATCGTTTTATGTTAGAAACAAGAGGGTCTAGCAACATGGTTAGTATGGTGAATTCAGTTTGCTGTTTAAAGGAGTACTGCCTACCTCTCAGTGTTTCCTGGATCAGCAACATCACCTTTCTGCTGAATCTCCCCATTCAAGTGAAAGGGAAACGCTGCAGTTCTTATAAGAGAAGCATTCATACTAAAAGCAAGAGGGTCTTGCACCTCGTTGAGCATGGTGAACTGTGTTAGTTTTTGAAAGGAACGCATACTAACCTTCAGCCATTTCATGGGTGAGAAACATAACCTTTGTGCAAAATCACCGCATACAAGTGAAAGGGAGAAAAACTGCAGTTTTTTAAGAAAATCCTTGTATGTTAGAAACAAGAGGGTCTAGCAACATGGTTAGGATGGTGAATTCAGTTTGCTCTTTAAAGGAGTACTGCCTAGCTCTCAGGGATTCCTGGATCAGCAACATAACTTTTCTGCTGAATCTCCCCATTCAAGTGAAAGGGAGAAGCACTGCAACTCTTGCAAGAGAAGCATTAATGTTACAAGGAACAGGGCCTTGCACCTTGTTAAGCATTTTAAACTGAGTTAGCTTTTGAAAGGAATGCTGCCCAACTGTCAGCATTTTCATGGGTGAGGATCTTCAACTTTGTGCAAAATCACCACATACAAGTAAACGGGAGAAAAACTGCAAGTTTGTAATAGAATCTTTAATGTTAGACAAAAGAGGATCTAGCAACCTGGTTAGTATTGGGAATTCATTTTGCTCTTTAAAGGAATTCTGCCTACTTCTCACCGTTTCCCTGGATGAGCAACATAACCTTTGTGCTGAATCACCGCATTCAAGTGAAAGGGAAAAGCACTGTAGCTCTTGTAAGAGAAGGATTAATTTGACAAGCAAGACGGTCTTGCACCTTGTTAAGCATGGTGAACTGTGTTAGTTTTTGAAAGGAATGCTGCCTAACCTTCAGCCTTTCATGGGTGAGGAACATAAACTTTGTGCAACATCACCGCATACAAGTGAATGGGAGAAAAACTGCAGTTTTTTCGGAGAATCCTTTTATGTTAGAAACAAGAGGGTCTAGCAACATGGTTTGTATGGTGAATTCAGTTTGCTCTTTAAAGGAGTACTGCCTACCTCTCAGTGTTTCCTGGATCAGCAACATCACCTTTCTGCTGAATCTCCCCATTCAAGTGAAAGGGAAACGCTGCAGCTCTTATAAGAGAAGCATTAATACTAAAAGCAAGAGGGTCTTGCACCTCGTTAAGCATGGTGAACTGTGTTAGTTTTTGAAAGGAACGCAGCCTAACCTTCAGCCTTTTCATATGTGAGGAACATAAACATTGTTCAACATCACCGCATACAAGTGAATGGGAGAAAAACTGCAGTTTTTTAAGAGAATCCTTGTATGTTAGAAAGAGGAGGGTCTAGCAACATGGTTAGTATGGTGAATTCAGTTTGCTCTTTAAAGGAGTAGTGCCTAGCTCTCAGGGTTTCCTGGATCAACAACATAACCTTTCTGCTGAATCTCCCCATTCAAGTGAAAGGGAGAAGCACTGCAACTCTTGCAAGAGAAACATTAATGTTACAAGGAACAGGGCCTTGCACCTTCTTAAGCATTTTGAACTGAGTTAGCTTTTGAAAGGAATGCTGCCCAACTGTCAGCATTTTCATGGGTGAGGATCTTCAACTTTGTGCAAAATCACCACATACAAGTAAATGGGAGATTAACTGCAAATTTGTAATAGAGTCTTTAATTGTAGACAAAAGAGGGTCTAGCAACCTGGTTCGTATTGTGAATTCATTTTGCTCTTTAAAGGAATTCTGCCTACTTCTCACTGTTTTCCTGGATGAGAAACATCACCTTTGTGCTGAATCACCGCATTCAAGTGAAAGGGAGAAGCACTGTAGCTCTTGTAAGAGAAGGATTAATTTTACAAGCAAGAGGGTCGTGCACTTTGTTAAGCATGGTGAACTGTGTTAGTTTTTGAAAGGAACGCTGCCTAACCTTCAGCCTTTTCATGGTTGAGAAACATAACTTTTGTGGAAAATCACCGCATACAAGTGAATGGGAGAAAAACTGCAGTTTTTTCAGAGAATCGTCTTATGTTAGAAACAAGAGGGTCTAGCAACATGGTTAGTATGGTGAATTCAGTTTGCTCTTTAAAGGAGTACTGCCTACCTCTCAGTGTTTCCTGGATCAGCAACATCACCTTTCTGCTGAATCTCCCCATTCAAGTGAAAGGGAAACGCTGCAGCTCTTATAAGAGAAGCATTCATACTAAAAGCAAGAGGGTCTTGCACCTCGTTAAGCATGGTGAACTGTGTTAGTTTTTGAAAGGAACGCATACTAACCTTCAGCCATTTCATGGGTGAGAAACATAACCTTTGTGCAAAATCACCGCATACAAGTGAAAGGGAGAAAAACTGCAGTTTTTTAAGAAAATCCTTGTATGTTAGAAACAAGAGGGTCTAGCAACATGGTTAGGATGGTGAATTCAGTTTGCTCTTTAAAGGAGTACTGCCTAGCTCTCAGGGTTTCCTGGATCAGCAACATAACCTTTCTGCTGAATCTCCCCATTCAAGTGAAAGGGAGAAGCACTGCAACTCTTGCAAGAGAAGCATTAATGTTACAAGGAACAGGGCCTTGCACCTTGTTAAGCATTTTGAACTGAGTTAGCTTTTGAAAGGAATGGTGCCCAACTGTCAGCATTTTCATGGGTGAGGATCTTCATCTTTGTGCAAAATCACCACATACAAGTAAACGGGAGAAAAACTGCAAGTTTGTAATAGAATCTTTAATGTTAGACAAAAGAGGATCAAGCAACCTGGTTAGTATTGTGAATTCATTTTGCTCTTTAAAGGAATTCTGAGTACTTCTCACCGTTTCCCTGGATGAGCAACATAACCTTTGTGCTGAATCACCGCTTTCAAGTGAAAGGGAAAAGCACTGTAGCTCTTGTAAGAGAAGGATTAATTTGACAAGCAAGACGGTCTTGCACCTTGTTAACCATGGTGAACTGTGTTAGTTTTTGAAAGGAATGCTGCCTAACCTTCAGCCTTTTCATGGGTGAGGAACATAAACTTTGTGCAACCTCACCGCATACAAGTGAATGGGAGAAAAACTGCAGTTTTTTAGGAGAATCCTTGTATGTTAGAAACAAGAGGGTCTAGCAACATAGTTAGGATGGTGAATTCAGTTTGCTGTTTAGAGTACTTCCTAGCTCAGTGTTTCCTGGATCAGCAACATCACCTTTCTGCTGAATCTCCCTTTTCAGGTGAATGGGAGAAGCACCGTAGCTCTTGTAAGAGAATCATTAATGCACCTTGTTAAGCATGGTGAACTGAGTTAGCTTTTGAAAGAAACGCTGCCCAACTGTCAGCGTTTTCATGGATGAAGATCTTCAACATTGTGCTAAATCACCACATACAAGTAAATGGGAGAAAAACTGCAGGTTTCTAAGAGAATCTTTAATGTTAGGAAAAAGAGGGTCGAGCAACATGGTTAACATTTTGAAGTCAGTTTGCTCTTCAAGGGACTACTGCATAACTCTGAGTGTTTTCCTGGATGAGCAACATCACCTTTCTGCTGAATCACCCCATTCAAGTGAAAGGGAGAAGCACTGCAACTCTTGCAAGAGAAGCATTAATGTTACAAGCAACAGGGCCTTGCACCTTGTTAAGCATGGTGAACTGAGTTAGGTTTTGAAAGGAATGCAGCCCAACTGTCAGCATTTTCATGGGTGAGGATCTTCAACTTTGTGCAAAATCACCACCTACAGGTAAATGGGAGAAAGATTCCAGGTTTGTAAGAGAATCTTTAATGTTAGACAAAAGAGGGTCTAGCAACCTGGTTAGTATTGTGAATTCATTTTGCTCTTTAAAGGAATTCTGCCTACTTCTCACCGTTTCCCTGGATGAGCAACATAACCTTTGTGCTGAATCACCGATTTCAAGTGAAAGGGAAAAGCACTGTAGCTCTTGTAAGAGAAGGATTAATTTGACAAGCAAGACGGTCTTGCACCTTGTTAAGCATGGTGAACTGTGTTAGATTTTGAAAGGAATGCTGCCTAACCTTCAGCCTTTTCATGGGTGAGGAACATAAACTTTGTGCAACATCACCGCATACAAGTGAATGGGAGAAAAACTGCAGTTTTTTAAGAGAATCGTTTTATGTTAGAAACAAGAGGGTCTAGCAACATGGTTAGGATGGTGAATTCAGTTTGCTCTTTAAAGGGGTACTGCCTAGCTCTCAGTGTTTCCTGGATCAGCAACATCAACTTTCTGCTGAATCTCCCCTTTCAAGTGAAAGGGATTAGCACTGCAGCTCATGTAAGAGAAGCATTACTGTTTCAAGTAAGAGGGCCTTGCACCTTGTTAAGCATGGTGAACTGAGTTAGCTTTTGAAAGGAATGCTGCCCAACTGTCAGCATTTTCATGGGTGAGGATCTTCATCTTTGTGCAAAATCACCACATAGAGGTAAATGGGAGAAAGACTCCAGGTTTGTAAGAGAATCGTTAATGTTAGACAAAAGAGGGTCTAGCAACCTGGTTAGTATTGTGAATTCATTTTGCTCTTTAAAGGAATTCTGCCTACTTCTCACTGTTTTCCTGGATGAGAAACATCACCTTTGTGCTGAATCACCGCATTCAAGTGAAAGGGAGAAGCACTGTAGCTCTTGTAAGAGAAGGATTAATTTTACAAGCAAGAGGGTCGTGCACTTTGTTAAGCATGGTGAACTGTGTTATTTTTTGAAAGGAACGCTGCCTAACCTTCAGCCTTTTCATGGTTGAGAAACATAACTTTTGTGGAAAATCACCGCATACAAGTGAATGGGAGAAAAACTGCAGTTTTTTAAGAGAATCGTTTTATGTTAGAAACAAGAGGGTCTAGCAACATGGTTAGTATGGTGAATTCAGTTTGCTCTTTAAAGGAGTACTGCCTACCTCTCAGTGTTTCCTGGATCAGCAACATCACCTTTCTGCTGAATCTCCCCATTCAAGTGAAAGGGAAACGCTGCAGCTCTTATAAGAGAAGCATTCATACTAAAAGCAAGAGGGTCTTGCACCTCGTTAAGCATGGTGAACTGTGTTAGTTTTTGAAAGGAACGCATACTAACCTTCAGCCATTTCATGGGTGAGAAACATAACCTTTGTGCAAAATCACCGCATACAAGTGAAAGGGAGAAAAACTGCAGTTTTTTAAGAAAATCCTTGTATGTTAGAAACAAGAGGGTCTAGCAACATGGTTAGGATGGTGAATTCAGTTTGCTCTTTAAAGGAGTACTGCCTTGCTCTCAGGGTTTCCTGGATCAGCAACATAACCTTTCTGTTGAATCTCCCCATTCAAGTGAAAGGGAGAAGCACTGCAACTCTTGCAAGAGAAGCATTAATGTTACAAGGAACAGGGCCTTGCACCTTGTTAAGCATTTTGAACTGAGTTAGCTTTTGAAAGGAATGCTGCCCAACTGTCAGCATTTTCATGGGTGAGGATCTTCAACTTTGTGCAAAATCACCACATACAAGTAAAGGGGAGAAAAACTTCAAGTTTGTAATAGAATTTGTAATGTTAGACAAAAGAGGATCTAGCAACCTGGTTAATATTGTGAATTCATTTTGCTCTTTAAAGGAATTCTGCCTACTTCTCACCGTTTCCCTGGATGAGCAACATAACCTTTGTGCTGAATCACCGCATTCAAGTGAAAGGGAAAAGCACTGTAGCTCTTGTAAGAGAAGGATTAATTTGACAAGCAAGACGGTCTTGCACCTTGCTAAGCATGGTGAACTGTGTTAGTTTTTGAAAGGAATGCTGCCTAACCTTCAGCCTTTTCATGGGTGAGGAACATAAACTTTGTGCAACATCACCGCCTAAAAGTGAATGGGAGAAAAACTGCAGTTTTTTAGGAGAATCCTTTTATGTTAGAAACAAGAGGGTCTAGCAACATGGTTAGTATGGTGAATTCAGTTTGCTCTTTAAAGGAGTACTGCCTACCTCTCAGTGTTTCCTGGATCAGCAACATAACCTTTTGCTGAATCTCCCCATTCAAGTGAAAGGGAGAAGCACTGCAACTCTTGCAAGAGAAGCATTAATGTTACAAGGAACAGGGCCTTTCACCTTGTTAAGCATTTTGAACTGAGTTAGCTTTTGAAAGGAATGCTGCCCAACTGTCAGCATTTTCATGGGTGAGGATCTTCAACTTTGTGCAAAATCACCACATACAAGTAAACGGGAGAAAAACTGCAAGTTTGTAATAGAATCTTTAATGTTACACAAAAGAGGATCTAGCAACCTGGTTAGTATTGTGAATTCATTTTGCTCTTTAAAGGAATTCTGCCTACTTCTCACCGTTTCCCTGGATGAGCAACATAACCTTTGTGCTGAATCACCGCATTCAAGTGAAAGGGAAAAGCACTGTAGCTCTTGTAAGAGAAGGATTAATTTGACAAGCAAGACGGTCTTGCACCTTGTTAAGCATGGTGAACTGTGTTAGTTTTTGAAAGGAATGCTGCCTAACCTTCATCCTTTTCATGGGTGAGGAACATAAACTTTGTGCAACATCACCGCCTAAAAGTGAATGGGAGAAAAACTGCAGTTTTTTAGGAGAATCCTTTTATGTTAGAAACAAGAGGGTCTAGCAACATGGTTAGTATGGTGAATTCAGTTTCCTCTTTAAAGGAATACTGCCTAGCCCTCAGTGTTTCCTGGATCAGCAACATCACCTTTCTGCTGAATCTCCCTTTTCAGGTGAATGGGAGAAGCACCGTAGCTCTTGTAAGAGAAGCATTAATGCACCTTGTTAAGCATGGTGAACTGAGTTAGCTTTTGAAAGAAACGCTGCCCAACTGTCAGCGTTTTCATGGATGAAGATCTTCAACATTGTGCTAAATCACCGCATACAAGTAAATGGGAGAAAAACTGCAGGTTTCTAAGAGAATCTTTAATGTTAGGAAAAAGAGGGTCGAGCAACAGGGTTAACATTTTGAAGTCAGTTTCCTCTTCAAGGGACTACTGCATAACTCTGAGTGTTTTCCTGGATGAGCAACATCACCTTTCTGCTGAATCACCCCATTCAAGTGAAAGGGAGAAGCACTGCAGCTCTTGCAAGAGAAGCATTAATGTTACAAGCAACAGGGCCTTGCACCTTGTTAAGCATGGTGAACTGAGTTAGCTTTTGAAAGGAATGCAGCCCAACTGTCAGCATTTTCATGGGTGAGGATCTTCAACTTTGTGCAAAATCACCACCTACAGGTAAATGGGAGAAAGATTCCAGGTTTGTAAGAGAATCTTTAATGTTAGACAAAAGAGGGTCTAGCAACCTGGTTAGTATTGTGAATTCATTTTGCTCTTTAAAGGAATTCTGCCTACTTCTCACTGTTTTCCTGGATGAGAAACATCACCTTTGTGCTGAATCACCGCATTCAAGTGAAAGGGAGAAGCACTGTAGCTCTTGTAAGAGAAGGATTAATGTTACAAGCAAGAGGGTCTTGCACTTTGTTAAGCATGGTGAACTGTGTTGGTTTTTGAAAGGAACGCTGCCTAACCTTCAGCCTTTTCATGGTTGAGAAACATAACCTTTGTGGAAAATCACCGCATACAAGGGAATGGGAGAAAAACTGCAGTTTTTTAAGAGAATCTTTTTATGTTAAAAACAAGAGGGTCTAGCAACATGGTTAGTATGGTGAATTCAGTTTGCTCTTTAAAGGAGTACTGCCTACCTCTCAGTGTTTCCTGGATCAGCAACATAACTTTTGCTGAATCTCCCCATTCAAGTGAAAGGGAGAAGCACTGCAGCTCATGTAAGAGAAGCATTAGTGTTTCAAGTAAGAGGGCCTTGCACCTTGTTAAGCATGGTGAACTGAGTTAGCTTTTGAAAGGAATGCTGCCCAACTGTCAGCATTTTCATGGGTGAGGATCTTCATCTTTGTGCAAAATCACCACATAGAGGTAAATGGGAGAAAGACTCCAGGTTTGTAAGAGAATCGTTAATGTTAGACAAAAGAGGGTCTAGCAACCTGGTTAGTATTGTGAATTCATTTTGCTCTTTAAAGGAATTCTGCCTACTTCTCACTGTTTTCCTGGATGAGAAACATCACCTTTGTGCTGAATCACCGCATTCAAGTGAAAGGGAGAAGCACTGTAGCTCTTGTAAGAGAAGGATTAATGTTACAAGCAAGAGGGTCGTGCACTTTGTTAAGCATGGTGAACTGTGTTATTTTTTGAAAGGAACGCTGCCTAACCTTCAGCCTTTTCATGGTTGAGAAACATAACTTTTGTGGAAAATCACCGCATACAAGTGAATGGGAGAAAAACTGCAGTTTTTTAAGAGAATCGTTTTATGTTAGAAACAAGAGGGTCTAGCAACATGGTTAGTATGGTGAATTCAGTTTGCTCTTTAAAGGAGTACTGCCTACCTCTCAGTGTTTCCTGGATCAGCAACATCACCTTTCTGCTGAATCTCCCCATTCAAGTGAAAGGGAAACGCTGCAGCTCTTATAAGAGAAGCATTCATACTAAAAGCAAGAGGGTCTTGCACCTCGTTAAGCATGGTGAACTGTGTTAGTTTTTGAAAGGAACGCATACTAACCTTCAGCCATTTCATGGGTGAGAAACATAACCTTTGTGCAAAATCACCGCATACAAGTGAAAGGGAGAAAAACTGCAGTTTTTTAAGAAAATCCTTGTATGTTAGAAACAAGAGGGTCTAGCAACATGGTTAGGATGGTGAATTCAGTTTGCTCTTTAAAGGAGTACTGCCTTGCTCTCAGGGTTTCCTGGATCAGCAACATAACCTTTCTGTTGAATCTCCCCATTCAAGTGAAAGGGAGAAGCACTGCAACTCTTGCAAGAGAAGCATTAATGTTACAAGGAACAGGGCCTTGCACCTTGTTAAGCATTTTGAACTGAGTTAGCTTTTGAAAGGAATGCTGCCCAACTGTCAGCATTTTCATGGGTGAGGATCTTCAACTTTGTGCAAAATCACCACATACAAGTAAAGGGGAGAAAAATTTCAAGTTTGTAATAGAATTTGTAATGTTAGACAAAAGAGGATCTAGCAACCTGGTTAATATTGTGAATTCATTTTGCTCTTTAAAGGAATTCTGCCTACTTCTCACCGTTTCCCTGGATGAGCAACATAACCTTTGTGCTGAATCACCGCATTCAAGTGAAAGGGAAAAGCACTGTAGCTCTTGTAAGAGAAGGATTAATTTGACAAGCAAGACGGTCTTGCACCTTGCTAAGCATGGTGAACTGTGTTAGTTTTTGAAAGGAATGCTGCCTAACCTTCAGCCTTTTCATGGGTGAGGAACATAAACTTTGTGCAACATCACCGCCTAAAAGTGAATGGGAGAAAAACTGCAGTTTTTTAGGAGAATCCTTTTATGTTAGAAACAAGAGGGTCTAGCAACATGGTTAGTATGGTGAATTCAGTTTGCTCTTTAAAGGAGTACTGCCTACCTCTCAGTGTTTCCTGGATCAGCAACATAACCTTTTGCTGAATCTCCCCATTCAAGTGAAAGGGAGAAGCACTGCAACTCTTGCAAGAGAAGCATTAATGTTACAAGGAACAGGGCCTTTCACCTTGTTAAGCATTTTGAACTGAGTTAGCTTTTGAAAGGAATGCTGCCCAACTGTCAGCATTTTCATGGGTGAGGATCTTCAACTTTGTGCAAAATCCCCACATACAAGTAAACGGGAGAAAAACTGCAAGTTTGTAATAGAATCTTTAATGTTACACAAAAGAGGATCTAGCAACCTGGTTAGTATTGTGAATTCATTTTGCTCTTTAAAGGAATTCTGCCTACTTCTCACCGTTTCCCTGGATGAGCAACATAACCTTTGTGCTGAATCACCGCATTCAAGTGAAAGGGAAAAGCACTGTAGCTCTTGTAAGAGAAGGATTAATTTGACAAGCAAGACGGTCTTGCACCTTGTTAAGCATGGTGAACTGTGTTAGTTTTTGAAAGGAATGCTGCCTAACCTTCATCCTTTTCATGGGTGAGGAACATAAACTTTGTGCAACATCACCGCCTAAAAGTGAATGGGAGAAAAACTGCAGTTTTTTAGGAGAATCCTTTTATGTTAGAAACAAGAGGGTCTAGCAACATGGTTAGTATGGTGAATTCAGTTTCCTCTTTAAAGGAATACTGCCTAGCCCTCAGTGTTTCCTGGATCAGCAACATCACCTTTCTGCTGAATCTCCCTTTTCAGGTGAATGGGAGAAGCACCGTAGCTCTTGTAAGAGAAGCATTAATGCACCTTGTTAAGCATGGTGAACTGAGTTAGCTTTTGAAAGAAACGCTGCCCAACTGTCAGCGTTTTCATGGATGAAGATCTTCAACATTGTGCTAAATCACCGCATACAAGTAAATGGGAGAAAAACTGCAGGTTTCTAAGAGAATCTTTAATGTTAGGAAAAAGAGGGTCGAGCAACAGGGTTAACATTTTGAAGTCAGTTTCCTCTTCAAGGGACTACTGCATAACTCCGAGTGTTTTCCTGGATGAGCAACATCACCTTTCTGCTGAATCACCCCATTCAAGTGAAAGGGAGAAGCACTGCAGCTCTTGCAAGAGAAGCATTAATGTTACAAGCAACAGGGCCTTGCACCTTGTTAAGCATGGTGAACTGAGTTAGCTTTTGAAAGGAATGCAGCCCAACTGTCAGCATTTTCATGGGTGAGGATCTTCAACTTTGTGCAAAATCACCACCTACAGGTAAATGGGAGAAAGATTCCAGGTTTGTAAGAGAATCTTTAATGTTAGACAAAAGAGGGTCTAGCAACCTGGTTAGTATTGTGAATTCATTTTGCTCTTTAAAGGAATTCTGCCTACTTCTCACTGTTTTCCTGGATGAGAAACATCACCTTTGTGCTGAATCACCGCATTCAAGTGAAAGGGAGAAGCACTGTAGCTCTTGTAAGAGAAGGATTAATGTTACAAGCAAGAGGGTCTTGCACTTTGTTAAGCATGGTGAACTGTGTTGGTTTTTGAAAGGAACGCTGCCTAACCTTCAGCCTTTTCATGGTTGAGAAACATAACCTTTGTGGAAAATCACCGCATACAAGGGAATGGGAGAAAAACTGCAGTTTTTTAAGAGAATCTTTTTATGTTAAAAACAAGAGGGTCTAGCAACATGGTTAGTATGGTGAATTCAGTTTGCTCTTTAAAGGAGTACTGCCTACCTCTCAGTGTTTCCTGGATCAGCAACATAACTTTTGCTGAATCTCCCCATTCAAGTGAAAGGGAGAAGCACTGCAGCTCATGTAAGAGAAGCATTACTGTTTCAAGTAAGAGGGCCTTGCACCTTGTTAAGCATGGTGAACTGAGTTAGCTTTTGAAAGGAATGCTGCCCAACTGTCAGCATTTTCATGGGTGAGGATCTTCATCTTTGTGCAAAATCACCACATAGAGGTAAATGGGAGAAAGACTCCAGGTTTGTAAGAGAATCGTTAATGTTAGACAAAAGAGGGTCTAGCAACCTGGTTAGTATTGTGAATTCATTTTGCTCTTTAAAGGAATTCTGCCTACTTCTCACTGTTTTCCTGGATGAGAAACATCACCTTTGTGCTGAATCACCGCATTCAAGTGAAAGGGAGAAGCACTGTAGCTCTTGTAAGAGAAGGATTAATGTTACAAGCAAGAGGGTCGTGCACTTTGTTAAGCATGGTGAACTGTGTTATTTTTTGAAAGGAACGCTGCCTAACCTTCAGCCTTTTCATGGTTGAGAAACATAACTTTTGTGGAAAATCACCGCATACAAGTGAATGGGAGAAAAACTGCAGTTTTTTAAGAGAATCGTTTTATGTTAGAAACAAGAGGGTCTAGCAACATGGTTAGTATGGTGAATTCAGTTTGCTCTTTAAAGGAGTACTGCCTACCTCTCAGTGTTTCCTGGATCAGCAACATCACCTTTCTGCTGAATCTCCCCATTCAAGTGAAAGGGAAACGCTGCAGCTCTTATAAGAGAAGCATTCATACTAAAAGCAAGAGGGTCTTGCACCTCGTTAAGCATGGTGAACTGTGTTAGTTTTTGAAAGGAACGCATACTAACCTTCAGCCATTTCATGGGTGAGAAACATAACCTTTGTGCAAAATCACCGCATACAAGTGAAAGGGAGAAAAACTGCAGTTTTTTAAGAAAATCCTTGTATGTTAGAAACAAGAGGGTCTAGCAACATGGTTAGGATGGTGAATTCAGTTTGCTCTTTAAAGGAGTACTGCCTTGCTCTCAGGGTTTCCTGGATCAGCAACATAACCTTTCTGTTGAATCTCCCCATTCAAGTGAAAGGGAGAAGCACTGCAACTCTTGCAAGAGAAGCATTAATGTTACAAGGAACAGGGCCTTGCACCTTGTTAAGCATTTTGAACTGAGTTAGCTTTTGAAAGGAATGCTGCCCAACTGTCAGCATTTTCATGGGTGAGGATCTTCAACTTTGTGCAAAATCACCACATACAAGTAAAGGGGAGAAAAACTTCAAGTTTGTAATAGAATTTGTAATGTTAGACAAAAGAGGATCTAGCAACCTGGTTAATATTGTGAATTCATTTTGCTCTTTAAAGGAATTCTGCCTACTTCTCACCGTTTCCCTGGATGAGCAACATAACCTTTGTGCTGAATCACCGCATTCAAGTGAAAGGGAAAAGCACTGTAGCTCTTGTAAGAGAAGGATTAATTTGACAAGCAAGACGGTCTTGCACCTTGCTAAGCATGGTGAACTGTGTTAGTTTTTGAAAGGAATGCTGCCTAACCTTCAGCCTTTTCATGGGTGAGGAACATAAACTTTGTGCAACATCACCGCCTAAAAGTGAATGGGAGAAAAACTGCAGTTTTTTAGGAGAATCCTTTTATGTTAGAAACAAGAGGGTCTAGCAACATGGTTAGTATGGTGAATTCAGTTTGCTCTTTAAAGGAGTACTGCCTACCTCTCAGTGTTTCCTGGATCAGCAACATAACCTTTTGCTGAATCTCCCCATTCAAGTGAAAGGGAGAAGCACTGCAACTCTTGCAAGAGAAGCATTAATGTTACAAGGAACAGGGCCTTTCACCTTGTTAAGCATTTTGAACTGAGTTAGCTTTTGAAAGGAATGCTGCCCAACTGTCAGCATTTTCATGGGTGAGGATCTTCAACTTTGTGCAAAATCCCCACATACAAGTAAACGGGAGAAAAACTGCAAGTTTGTAATAGAATCTTTAATGTTACACAAAAGAGGATCTAGCAACCTGGTTAGTATTGTGAATTCATTTTGCTCTTTAAAGGAATTCTGCCTACTTCTCACCGTTTCCCTGGATGAGCAACATAACCTTTGTGCTGAATCACCGCATTCAAGTGAAAGGGAAAAGCACTGTAGCTCTTGTAAGAGAAGGATTAATTTGACAAGCAAGACGGTCTTGCACCTTGTTAAGCATGGTGAACTGTGTTAGTTTTTGAAAGGAATGCTGCCTAACCTTCATCCTTTTCATGGGTGAGGAACATAAACTTTGTGCAACATCACCGCCTAAAAGTGAATGGGAGAAAAACTGCAGTTTTTTAGGAGAATCCTTTTATGTTAGAAACAAGAGGGTCTAGCAACATGGTTAGTATGGTGAATTCAGTTTCCTCTTTAAAGGAATACTGCCTAGCCCTCAGTGTTTCCTGGATCAGCAACATCACCTTTCTGCTGAATCTCCCTTTTCAGGTGAATGGGAGAAGCACCGTAGCTCTTGTAAGAGAAGCATTAATGCACCTTGTTAAGCATGGTGAACTGAGTTAGCTTTTGAAAGAAACGCTGCCCAACTGTCAGCGTTTTCATGGATGAAGATCTTCAACATTGTGCTAAATCACCGCATACAAGTAAATGGGAGAAAAACTGCAGGTTTCTAAGAGAATCTTTAATGTTAGGAAAAAGAGGGTCGAGCAACAGGGTTAACATTTTGAAGTCAGTTTCCTCTTCAAGGGACTACTGCATAACTCCGAGTGTTTTCCTGGATGAGCAACATCACCTTTCTGCTGAATCACCCCATTCAAGTGAAAGGGAGAAGCACTGCAGCTCTTGCAAGAGAAGCATTAATGTTACAAGCAACAGGGCCTTGCACCTTGTTAAGCATGGTGAACTGAGTTAGCTTTTGAAAGGAATGCAGCCCAACTGTCAGCATTTTCATGGGTGAGGATCTTCAACTTTGTGCAAAATCACCACCTACAGGTAAATGGGAGAAAGATTCCAGGTTTGTAAGAGAATCTTTAATGTTAGACAAAAGAGGGTCTAGCAACCTGGTTAGTATTGTGAATTCATTTTGCTCTTTAAAGGAATTCTGCCTACTTCTCACTGTTTTCCTGGATGAGAAACATCACCTTTGTGCTGAATCACCGCATTCAAGTGAAAGGGAGAAGCACTGTAGCTCTTGTAAGAGAAGGATTAATGTTACAAGCAAGAGGGTCTTGCACTTTGTTAAGCATGGTGAACTGTGTTGGTTTTTGAAAGGAACGCTGCCTAACCTTCAGCCTTTTCATGGTTGAGAAACATAACCTTTGTGGAAAATCACCGCATACAAGGGAATGGGAGAAAAACTGCAGTTTTTTAAGAGAATCTTTTTATGTTAAAAACAAGAGGGTCTAGCAACATGGTTAGTATGGTGAATTCAGTTTGCTCTTTAAAGGAGTACTGCCTACCTCTCAGTGTTTCCTGGATCAGCAACATAACTTTTGCTGAATCTCCCCATTCAAGTGAAAGGGAGAAGCACTGCAGCTCATGTAAGAGAAGCATTACTGTTTCAAGTAAGAGGGCCTTGCACCTTGTTAAGCATGGTGAACTGAGTTAGCTTTTGAAAGGAATGCTGCCCAACTGTCAGCATTTTCATGGGTGAGGATCTTCATCTTTGTGCAAAATCACCACATAGAGGTAAATGGGAGAAAGACTCCAGGTTTGTAAGAGAATCGTTAATGTTAGACAAAAGAGGGTCTAGCAACCTGGTTAGTATTGTGAATTCATTTTGCTCTTTAAAGGAATTCTGCCTACTTCTCACTGTTTTCCTGGATGAGAAACATCACCTTTGTGCTGAATCACCGCATTCAAGTGAAAGGGAGAAGCACTGTAGCTCTTGTAAGAGAAGGATTAATGTTACAAGCAAGAGGGTCGTGCACTTTGTTAAGCATGGTGAACTGTGTTATTTTTTGAAAGGAACGCTGCCTAACCTTCAGCCTTTTCATGGTTGAGAAACATAACTTTTGTGGAAAATCACCGCATACAAGTGAATGGGAGAAAAACTGCAGTTTTTTAAGAGAATCGTTTTATGTTAGAAACAAGAGGGTCTAGCAACATGGTTAGTATGGTGAATTCAGTTTGCTCTTTAAAGGAGTACTGCCTACCTCTCAGTGTTTCCTGGATCAGCAACATCACCTTTCTGCTGAATCTCCCCATTCAAGTGAAAGGGAAACGCTGCAGCTCTTATAAGAGAAGCATTCATACTAAAAGCAAGAGGGTCTTGCACCTCGTTAAGCATGGTGAACTGTGTTAGTTTTTGAAAGGAACGCATACTAACCTTCAGCCATTTCATGGGTGAGAAACATAACCTTTGTGCAAAATCACCGCATACAAGTGAAAGGGAGAAAAACTGCAGTTTTTTAAGAAAATCCTTGTATGTTAGAAACAAGAGGGTCTAGCAACATGGTTAGGATGGTGAATTCAGTTTGCTCTTTAAAGGAGTACTGCCTTGCTCTCAGGGTTTCCTGGATCAGCAACATAACCTTTCTGTTGAATCTCCCCATTCAAGTGAAAGGGAGAAGCACTGCAACTCTTGCAAGAGAAGCATTAATGTTACAAGGAACAGGGCCTTGCACCTTGTTAAGCATTTTGAACTGAGTTAGCTTTTGAAAGGAATGCTGCCCAACTGTCAGCATTTTCATGGGTGAGGATCTTCAACTTTGTGCAAAATCACCACATACAAGTAAAGGGGAGAAAAACTTCAAGTTTGTAATAGAATTTGTAATGTTAGACAAAAGAGGATCTAGCAACCTGGTTAATATTGTGAATTCATTTTGCTCTTTAAAGGAATTCTGCCTACTTCTCACCGTTTCCCTGGATGAGCAACATAACCTTTGTGCTGAATCACCGCATTCAAGTGAAAGGGAAAAGCACTGTAGCTCTTGTAAGAGAAGGATTAATTTGACAAGCAAGACGGTCTTGCACCTTGCTAAGCATGGTGAACTGTGTTAGTTTTTGAAAGGAATGCTGCCTAACCTTCAGCCTTTTCATGGGTGAGGAACATAAACTTTGTGCAACATCACCGCCTAAAAGTGAATGGGAGAAAAACTGCAGTTTTTTAGGAGAATCCTTTTATGTTAGAAACAAGAGGGTCTAGCAACATGGTTAGTATGGTGAATTCAGTTTGCTCTTTAAAGGAGTACTGCCTACCTCTCAGTGTTTCCTGGATCAGCAACATAACCTTTTGCTGAATCTCCCCATTCAAGTGAAAGGGAGAAGCACTGCAACTCTTGCAAGAGAAGCATTAATGTTACAAGGAACAGGGCCTTTCACCTTGTTAAGCATTTTGAACTGAGTTAGCTTTTGAAAGGAATGCTGCCCAACTGTCAGCATTTTCATGGGTGAGGATCTTCAACTTTGTGCAAAATCACCACATACAAGTAAACGGGAGAAAAACTGCAAGTTTGTAATAGAATCTTTAATGTTACACAAAAGAGGATCTAGCAACCTGGTTAGTATTGTGAATTCATTTTGCTCTTTAAAGGAATTCTGCCTACTTCTCACCGTTTCCCTGGATGAGCAACATAACCTTTGTGCTGAATCACCGCATTCAAGTGAAAGGGAAAAGCACTGTAGCTCTTGTAAGAGAAGGATTAATTTGACAAGCAAGACGGTCTTGCACCTTGTTAAGCATGGTGAACTGTGTTAGTTTTTGAAAGGAATGCTGCCTAACCTTCATCCTTTTCATGGGTGAGGAACATAAACTTTGTGCAACATCACCGCCTAAAAGTGAATGGGAGAAAAACTGCAGTTTTTTAGGAGAATCCTTTTATGTTAGAAACAAGAGGGTCTAGCAACATGGTTAGTATGGTGAATTCAGTTTCCTCTTTAAAGGAATACTGCCTAGCCCTCAGTGTTTCCTGGATCAGCAACATCACCTTTCTGCTGAATCTCCCTTTTCAGGTGAATGGGAGAAGCACCGTAGCTCTTGTAAGAGAAGCATTAATGCACCTTGTTAAGCATGGTGAACTGAGTTAGCTTTTGAAAGAAACGCTGCCCAACTGTCAGCGTTTTCATGGATGAAGATCTTCAACATTGTGCTAAATCACCGCATACAAGTAAATGGGAGAAAAACTGCAGGTTTCTAAGAGAATCTTTAATGTTAGGAAAAAGAGGGTCGAGCAACAGGGTTAACATTTTGAAGTCAGTTTCCTCTTCAAGGGACTACTGCATAACTCTGAGTGTTTTCCTGGATGAGCAACATCACCTTTCTGCTGAATCACCCCATTCAAGTGAAAGGGAGAAGCACTGCAGCTCTTACAAGAGAAGCATTAATGTTACAAGCAACAGGGCCTTGCACCTTGTTAAGCATGGTGAACTGAGTTAGCTTTTGAAAGGAATGCAGCCCAACTGTCAGCATTTTCATGGGTGAGGATCTTCAACTTTGTGCAAAATCACCACCTACAGGTAAATGGGAGAAAGATTCCAGGTTTGTAAGAGAATCTTTAATGTTAGACAAAAGAGGGTCTAGCAACCTGGTTAGTATTGTGAATTCATTTTGCTCTTTAAAGGAATTCTGCCTACTTCTCACTGTTTTCCTGGATGAGAAACATCACCTTTGTGCTGAATCACCGCATTCAAGTGAAAGGGAGAAGCACTGTAGCTCTTGTAAGAGAAGGATTAATGTTACAAGCAAGAGGGTCTTGCACTTTGTTAAGCATGGTGAACTGTGTTGGTTTTTGAAAGGAACGCTGCCTAACCTTCAGCCTTTTCATGGTTGAGAAACATAACCTTTGTGGAAAATCACCGCATACAAGGGAATGGGAGAAAAACTGCAGTTTTTTAAGAGAATCTTTTTATGTTAAAAACAAGAGGGTCTAGCAACATGGTTAGTATGGTGAATTCAGTTTGCTCTTTAAAGGAGTACTGCCTACCTCTCAGTGTTTCCTGGATCAGCAACATAACTTTTGCTGAATCTCCCCATTCAAGTGAAAGGGAGAAGCACTGCAGCTCATGTAAGAGAAGCATTACTGTTTCAAGTAAGAGGGCCTTGCACCTTGTTAAGCATGGTGAACTGAGTTAGCTTTTGAAAGGAATGCTGCCCAACTGTCAGCATTTTCATGGGTGAGGATCTTCATCTTTGTGCAAAATCACCACATAGAGGTAAATGGGAGAAAGACTCCAGGTTTGTAAGAGAATCGTTAATGTTAGACAAAAGAGGGTCTAGCAACCTGGTTAGTATTGTGAATTCATTTTGCTCTTTAAAGGAATTCTGCCTACTTCTCACTGTTTTCCTGGATGAGAAACATCACCTTTGTGCTGAATCACCGCATTCAAGTGAAAGGGAGAAGCACTGTAGCTCTTGTAAGAGAAGGATTAATTTTACAAGGAAGAGGGTCGTGCACTTTGTTAAGCATGGTGAACTGTGTTATTTTTTGAAAGGAACGCTGCCTAACCTTCAGCCTTTTCATGGTTGAGAAACATAACTTTTGTGGAAAATCACCGCATACAAGTGAATGGGAGAAAAACTGCAGTTTTTTAAGAGAATCGTTTTATGTTAGAAACAAGAGGGTCTAGCAACATGGTTAGTATGGTGAATTCAGTTTGCTCTTTAAAGGAGTACTGCCTACCTCTCAGTGTTTCCTGGATCAGCAACATCACCTTTCTGCTGAATCTCCCCATTCAAGTGAAAGGGAAACGCTGCAGCTCTTATAAGAGAAGCATTCATACTAAAAGCAAGAGGGTCTTGCACCTCGTTAAGCATGGTGAACTGTGTTAGTTTTTGAAAGGAATGCATACTAACCTTCAGCCATTTCATGGGTGAGAAACATAACCTTTGTGCAAAATCACCGCATACAAGTGAAAGGGAGAAAAACTGCAGTTTTTTAAGAAAATCCTTGTATGTTAGAAACAAGAGGGTCTAGCAACATGGTTAGGATGGTGAATTCAGTTTGCTCTTTAAAGGAGTACTGCCTTGCTCTCAGGGTTTCCTGGATCAGCAACATAACCTTTCTGTTGAATCTCCCCATTCAAGTGAAAGGGAGAAGCACTGCAACTCTTGCAAGAGAAGCATTAATGTTACAAGGAACAGGGCCTTGCACCTTGTTAAGCATTTTGAACTGAGTTAGCTTTTGAAAGGAATGCTGCCCAACTGTCAGCATTTTCATGGGTGAGGATCTTCAACTTTGTGCAAAATCACCACATACAAGTAAAGGGGAGAAAAACTGCAAGTTTGTAATAGAATCTTTAATGTTAGACAAAAGAGGATCTAGCAACCTGGTTAGTATTGTGAATTCATTTTGCTCTTTAAAGGAATTCTGCCTACTTCTCACCGTTTCCCTGGATGAGCAACATAACCTTTGTGCTGAATCACCGCATTGAAGTGAAAGGGAAAAGCACTGTAGCTCTTGTAAGAGAAGGATTAATTTGACAAGCAAGACGGTCTTGCACCTTGTTAAGCATGGTGAACTGTGTTAGTTTTTGAAAGGAATGCTGCCTAACCTTCAGCCTTTTCTTGGGTGAGGAACATAAACTTTGTGCAACATCACCGCCTAAAAGTGAATGGGAGAAAAACTGCAGTTTTTTAGGAGAATCCTTTTATGTTAGAAACAAGAGTGTCTAGCAACATGGTTAGTATGGTGAATTCAGTTTGCTCTTTAAAGGAGTACTGCCTACCTCTCAGTGTTTCCTGGATCAGCAACATCAACTTTCTGCTGAATCTCCCCATTCAAGTGAAAGGGAAACGCTGCAGCTCTTATAAGAGAAGCATTCATACTAAAAGCAAGAGGGTCTTGCACCTCGTTAAGCATGGTGAACTGTGTTAGTTTTTGAAAGGAACGCATACTAACCTTCAGCCATTTCATGGGTGAGAAACATAACCTTTGTGCAAAATCACCGCATACAAGTGAAAGGGAGAAAAACTGCAGTTTTTTAAGAAAATCCTTGTATGTTAGAAACAAGAGGGTCTAGCAACATGGTTAGGATGGTGAATTCAGTTTGCTCTTTAAAGGAGTACTGCCTAGCTCTCAGGGTGTCCTGGATCAGCAACATAACCTTTCTGCTGAATCTCCCCATTCAAGTGAAAGGGAGAAGCACTGCAACTCTTGCAAGAGAAGCATTAATGTTACAAGGAACAGGGCCTTGCACCTTGTTAAGCAGTTTGAACTGAGTTAGCTTTTGAAAGGAATGCTGCCCAACTGTCAGCATTTTCATGGGTGAGGATCTTCAACTTTGTGCAAAATCACCACATACAAGTAAACGGGAGAAAAACTGCAAGTTTGTAATAGAATCTTTAATGTTAGACAAAAGAGGATCAAGCAACCTGGTTAGTATTGTGAATTCATTTTGCTCTTTAAAGGAATTCTGCCTACTTCTCACCGTTTCCCTGGATGAGCAACATAACCTTTGTGCTGAATCACCGCTTTCAAGTGAAAGGGAAAAGCACTGTAGCTCTTGTAAGAGAAGGATTAATTTGACAAGCAAGACGGTCTTGCACCTTGTTAACCATGGTGAACTGTGTTAGTTTTTGAAAGGAATGCTGCCTAACCTTCAGCCTTTTCATGGGTGAGGAACATAAACTTTGTGCAACCTCACCGCATACAAGTGAATGGGAGAAAAACTGCAGTTTTTTAGGAGAATCCTTGTATGTTAGAAACAAGAGGGTCTAGCAACATGGTTAGGATGGTGAATTCAGTTTGCTGTTTAGAGTACTTCCTAGCTCTCAGTGTTTCCTGGATCAGCAACATCACCTTTCTGCTGAATCTCCCTTTTCAGGTGAATGGGAGAAGCACCGTAGCTTTTGTAAGAGAAGCATTAATGCACCTTGTTAAGCATGGTGAACTGAGTTAGCTTTTGAAAGAAACGCTGCCCAACTGTCAGCGTTTTCATGGATGAAGATCTTCAACATTGTGCTAAATCACCGCATACAAGTAAATGGGAGAAAAACTGCAGGTTTCTAAGAGAATCTTTAATGTTAGGAAAAACAGGGTCGAGCAACATGGTTAACATTTTGAAGTCAGTTTGCTCTTCAAGGGACTACTGCATAACTCTGAGTGTTTTCCTGGATGAGCAACATCACCTTTCTGCTGAATCACCCCATTCAAGTGAAAGGGAGAAGCACTGCAGCTCTTGCAAGAGAAGCATTAATGTTACAAGCAACAGGGCCTTGCACCTTGTTAAGCATGGTGAACTGAGTTAGCTTTTGAAAGGAATGCAGCCCAACTGTCAGCATTTTCATGGGTGAGGATCTTCAACTTTGTGCAAAATCACCACCTACAGGTAAATGGGAGAAAGATTCCAGGTTTGTAAGAGAATCTTTAATGTTAGACAAAAGAGGGTCTAGCAACCTGGTTAGTATTGTGAATTCATTTTGCTCTTTAAAGGAATTCTGCCTACTTCTCACGGTTTTCCTGGATGAGAAACATAACCTTTGTGCTGAATCACCGCATTCAAGTGAAAGGGAAAAGCACTGTAGCTCTTGTAAGAGAAGGATTAATTTGACAAGCAAGACGGTCTTGCACCTTGTTAAGCATGGTGAACTGTGTTAGATTTTGAAAGGAATGCTGCCTAACCTTCAGCCTTTTCATGGGTGAGGAACATAAACTTTGTGCAACATCACCGCATACAAGTGAAAGGGAGAAAAACTGCAGTTTTTTAAGAGAATCGTTTTATGTTAGAAACAAGAGGGTCTAGCAACATGGTTAGTATGGTGAATTCAGTTTGCTCTTTAAAGGAGTACTGCCTAGCTCTCAGGGTTTCCTGGATCAGCAACATAACCTTTCTGCTGAATCTCCCCATTCAAGTGAAAGGGAGAAGCACTGCAGCTCTTGCAAGAGAAGCATTAATGTTACAAGCAACAGGGCCTTGCACCTTGTTAAGCATGGTGAACTGAGTTAGCTTTTGAAAGGAATGCAGCCCAACTGTCAGCATTTTCATGGGTGAGGATCTTCAACTTTGTGCAAAATCACCACCTACAGGTAAATGGGAGAAAGATTCCAGGTTTGTAAGAGAATCTTTAATGTTAGACAAAAGAGGGTCTAGCAACCTGGTTAGTATTGTGAATTCATTTTGCTCTTTAAAGGAATTCTGCCTACTTCTCACTGTTTTCCTGGATGAGAAACATCACCTTTGTGCTGAATCACCGCATTCAAGTGAAAGGGAGAAGCACTGTAGCTCTTGTAAGAGAAGGATTAATGTTACAAGCAAGAGGGTCTTGCACTTTGTTAAGCATGGTGAACTGTGTTAGTTTTTGAAAGGAACGCTGCCTAACCTTCAGCCTTTTCATGGTTGAGAAACATAACTTTTGTGGAAAATCACCGCATACAAGTGAATGGGAGAAAAACTGCAGTTTTTTAAGAGAATCTTTTTATGTTAAAAACAAGAGGGTCTAGCAACATGGTTAGTATGGTGAATTCAGTTTGCTCTTTAAAGGAGTACTGCCTACCTCTCAGTGTTTCCTGGATCAGCAACATAACTTTTGCTGAATCTCCCCATTCAAGTGAAAGGGAGAAGCACTGCAACTCTTGCAAGAGAAGCATTAATGTTACAAGGAACAGGGCCTTGCACCTTGTTAAGCATTTTGAACTGAGTTAGCTTTTGAAAGGAATGCTGCCCAACTGTCAGCATTTTCATGGGTGAGGATCTTCAACTTTGTGCAAAATCACCACATACAAGTAAAGGGGAGAAAAACTGCAAGTTTGTAATAGAATCTTTAATGTTAGACAAAAGAGGATCTAGCAACCTGGTTAGTATTGTGAATTCATTTTGCTCTTTAAAGGAATTCTGCCTACTTCTCACCGTTTCCCTGGATGAGCAACATAACCTTTGTGCTGAATCACCGCATTGAAGTGAAAGGGAAAAGCACTGTAGCTCTTGTAAGAGAAGGATTAATTTGACAAGCAAGACGGTCTTGCACCTTGTTAAGCATGGTGAACTGTGTTAGTTTTTGAAAGGAATGCTGCCTAACCTTCAGCCTTTTCTTGGGTGAGGAACATAAACTTTGTGCAACATCACCGCCTAAAAGTGAATGGGAGAAAAACTGCAGTTTTTTAGGAGAATCCTTTTATGTTAGAAACAAGAGGGTCTAGCAACATGGTTAGTATGGTGAATTCAGTTTGCTCTTTAAAGGAGTACTGCCTACCTCTCAGTGTTTCCTGGATCAGCAACATCAACTTTCTGCTGAATCTCCCCATTCAAGTGAAAGGGAAACGCTGCAGCTCTTATAAGAGAAGCATTCATACTAAAAGCAAGAGGGTCTTGCACCTCGTTAAGCATGGTGAACTGTGTTAGTTTTTGAAAGGAACGCATACTAACCTTCAGCCATTTCATGGGTGAGAAACATAACCTTTGTGCAAAATCACCGCATACAAGTGAAAGGGAGAAAAACTGCAGTTTTTTAAGAAAATCCTTGTATGTTAGAAACAAGAGGGTCTAGCAACATGGTTAGGATGGTGAATTCAGTTTGCTCTTTAAAGGAGTACTGCCTAGCTCTCAGGGTTTCCTGGATCAGCAACATAACCTTTCTGCTGAATCTCCCCATTCAAGTGAAAGGGAGAAGCACTGCAACTCTTGCAAGAGAAGCATTAATGTTACAAGGAACAGGGCCTTGCACCTTGTTAAGCAGTTTGAACTGAGTTAGCTTTTGAAAGGAATGCTGCCCAACTGTCAGCATTTTCATGGGTGAGGATCTTCAACTTTGTGCAAAATCACCACATACAAGTAAACGGGAGAAAAACTGCAAGTTTGTAATAGAATCTTTAATGTTAGACAAAAGAGGATCAAGCAACCTGGTTAGTATTGTGAATTCATTTTGCTCTTTAAAGGAATTCTGCCTACTTCTCACCGTTTCCCTGGATGAGCAACATAACCTTTGTGCTGAATCACCGCTTTCAAGTGAAAGGGAAAAGCACTGTAGCTCTTGTAAGAGAAGGATTAATTTGACAAGCAAGACGGTCTTGCACCTTGTTAACCATGGTGAACTGTGTTAGTTTTTGAAAGGAATGCTGCCTAACCTTCAGCCTTTTCATGGGTGAGGAACATAAACTTTGTGCAACCTCACCGCATACAAGTGAATGGGAGAAAAACTGCAGTTTTTTAGGAGAATCCTTGTATGTTAGAAACAAGAGGGTCTAGCAACATAGTTAGGATGGTGAATTCAGTTTGCTGTTTAGAGTACTTCCTAGCTCTCAGTGTTTCCTGGATCAGCAACATCACCTTTCTGCTGAATCTCCCTTTTCAGGTGAATGGGAGAAGCACCGTAGCTCTTGTAAGAGAAGCATTAATGCACCTTGTTAAGCATGGTGAACTGAGTTAGCTTTTGAAAGAAACGCTGCCCAACTGTCAGCGTTTTCATGGATGAAGATCTTCAACATTGTGCTAAATCACCGCATACAAGTAAATGGGAGAAAAACTGCAGGTTTCTAAGAGAATCTTTAATGTTAGGAAAAACAGGGTCGAGCAACATGGTTAACGTTTTGAAGTCAGTTTGCTCTTCAAGGGACTACTGCATAACTCTGAGTGTTTTCCTGGATGAGCAACATCACCTTTCTGCTGAATCACCCCATTCAAGTGAAAGGGAGAAGCACTGCAGCTCTTGCAAGAGAAGCATTAATGTTACAAGCAACAGGGCCTTGCACCTTGTTAAGCATGGTGAACTGAGTTAGCTTTTGAAAGGAATGCAGCCCAACTGTCAGCATTTTCATTGGTGAGGATCTTCAACTTTGTGCAAAATCACCACCTACAGGTAAATGGGAGAAAGATTCCAGGTTTGTAAGAGAATCTTTAATGTTAGACAAAAGAGGGTCTAGCAACCTGGTTAGTATTGTGAATTCATTTTGCTCTTTAAAGGAATTCTGCCTACTTCTCACTGTTTTAATGGATGAGAAACATCACCTTTGTGCTGAATCACCGCATTCAAGTGAAAGGGAAAAGCACTGTAGCTCTTGTAAGAGAAGGATTAATTTGACAAGCAAGACGGTCTTGCACCTTGTTAAGCATGGTGAACTGTGTTAGATTTTGAAAGGAATGCTGCCTAACCTTCAGCCTTTTCATGGGTGAGGAACATAAACTTTGTGCAACATCACCGCATACAAGTGAAAGGGAGAAAAACTGCAGTTTTTTAAGAGAATCGTTTTATGTTAGAAACAAGAGGGTCTAGCAACATGGTTAGTATGGTGAATTCAGTTTGCTCTTTAAAGGAGTACTGCCTAGCTCTCAGGGTTTCCTGGATCAGCAACATAACCTTTCTGCTGAATCTCCCCATTCAAGTGAAAGGGAGAAGCACTGCAGCTCTTGCAAGAGAAGCATTAATGTTACAAGCAACAGGGCCTTGCACCTTGTTAAGCATGGTGAACTGAGTTAGCTTTTGAAAGGAATGCAGCCCAACTGTCAGCATTTTCATGGGTGAGGATCTTCAACTTTGTGCAAAATCACCACCTACAGGTAAATGGGAGAAAGATTCCAGGTTTGTAAGAGAATCTTTAATGTTAGACAAAAGAGGGTCTAGCAACCTGGTTAGTATTGTGAATTCATTTTGCTCTTTAAAGGAATTCTGCCTACTTCTCACGGTTTTCCTGGATGAGAAACATAACCTTTGTGCTGAATCACCGCATTCAAGTGAAAGGGAGAAGCACTGTAGCTCTTGTAAGAGAAGGATTAATGTTACAAGCAAGAGGGTCTTGCACTTTGTTAAGCATGGTGAACTGTGTTAGTTTTTGAAAGGAACGCTGCCTAACCTTCAGCCTTTTCATGGTTGAGAAACATAACCTTTGTGGAAAATCACCGCATACAAGTGAATGGGAGAAAAACTGCAGTTTTTTAAGAGAATCTTTTTATGTTAAAAACAAGAGGGTCTAGCAACATGGTTAGTATGGTGAATTCAGTTTGCTATTTAAAGGAGTACTGCCTACCTCTCAGTGTTTCCTGGATCAGCAACATAACTTTTGCTGAATCTCCCCATTCAAGTGAAAGGGAGAAGCACTGCAACTCTTGCAAGAGAAGCATTAATGTTACAAGGAACAGGGCCTTGCACCTTGTTAAGCAGTTTGAACTGAGTTAGCTTTTGAAAGGAATGCTGCCCAACTGTCAGCATTTTCATGGGTGAGGATCTTCAACTTTGTGCAAAATCACCACATACAAGTAAAGGGGAGAAAAACTGCAAGTTTGTAATAGAATCTTTAATGTTAGACAAAAGAGGATCTAGCAACCTGGTTAGTATTGGGAATTCATTTTGCTCTTTAAAGGAATTCTGCCTACTTCTCACCGTTTCCCTGGATGAGCAACATAACCTTTGTGCTGAATCACCGCATTCAAGTGAAAGGGAAAAGCACTGTAGCTCTTGTAAGAGAAGGATTAATTTGACAAGCAAGACGGTCTTGCACCTTGTTAAGCATGGTGAACTGTGTTAGTTTTTGAAAGGAAAGCTTCCTAACCTTCAGCCTTTTCTTGGGTGAGGAACATAAACTTTGTGCAACATCACCGCCTAAAAGTGAATGGGAGAAAAACTGCAGTTTTTTAGGAGAATCCTTTTATGTTAGAAACAAGAGGGTCTAGCAACATGGTTAGTATGGTGAATTCAGTTTGCTCTTTAAAGGAGTACTGCCTACCTCTCAGTGTTTCCTGGATCAGCAACATCAACTTTCTGCTGAATCTCCCCATTCAAGTGAAAGGGAAACGCTGCAGCTCTTATAAGAGAAGCATTCATACTAAAAGCAAGAGGGTCTTGCACCTCGTTAAGCATGGTGAACTGTGTTAGTTTTTGAAAGGAACGCATACTAACCTTCAGCCATTTCATGGGTGAGAAACATAACCTTTGTGCAAAATCACCGCATACAAGTGAAAGGGAGAAAAACTGCAGTTTTTTAAGAAAATCCTTGTATGTTAGAAACAAGAGGGTCTAGCAACATGGTTAGGATGGTGAATTCAGTTTGCTCTTTAAAGGAGTACTGCCTAGCTCTCAGGGTTTCCTGGATCAGCAACATAACCTTTCTGCTGAATCTCCCCATTCAAGTGAAAGGGAGAAGCACTGCAACTCTTGCAAGAGAAGCATTAATGTTACAAGGAAGAGGGCCTTGCACCTTGTTAAGCAGTTTGAACTGAGTTAGCTTTTGAAAGGAATGCTGCCCAACTGTCAGCATTTTCATGGGTGAGGATCTTCAACTTTGTGCAAAATCACCACATACAAGTAAACGGGAGAAAAACTGCAAGTTTGTAATAGAATCTTTAATGTTAGACAAAAGAGAATCTAGCAACCTGGTTAGTATTGGGAATTCATTTTGCTCTTTAAAGGAATTCTGCCTACTTCTCACCGTTTCCCTGGATGAGCAACATAACCTTTGTGCTGAATCACCGCTTTCAAGTGAAAGGGAAAAGCACTGTAGCTCTTGTAAGAGAAGGATTAATTTGACAAGCAAGACGGTCTTGCACCTTGTTAAGCATGGTGAACTGTGTTAGTTTTTGAAAGGAATGCTGCCTAACCTTCAGCCTTTTCATGGGTGAGGAACATAAACTTTGTGCAACATCACCGCATACAAGTGAATGGGAGAAAAACTGCAGTTTTTTAGGAGAATCCTTTTATGTTAGAAACAAGAGGGTCTAGCAACATGGTTAGTATGGTGAATTCAGTTTGCTCTTTAAAGGAGTACTGCCTAGCTCTCAGTGTTTCCTGGATCAGCAACATCACCTTTCTGCTGAATCTCCCCTTTCAAGTGAATGGGAGAAGCACTGCAGCTCTTGTAAGAGAAGCATTACTGTTTCAAGTAAGAGGGCCTTGCACCTTGTTAAGCATGGTGAACTGAGTTAGCTTTTGAAAGGAATGCTGCCCAACTGTCAGCATTTTCATGGGTGAGGATCTTCATCTTTGTGCAAAATCACCACCTAGAGGTAAATGGGAGAAAGACTCCAGGTTTGTAAGAGAATCGTTAATGTTAGACAAAAGAGGGTCTAGCAACCTGGTTAGTATTGTGAATTCATTTTGCTCTTTAAAGGAATTCTGCCTACTTCTCACTGTTTTCCTGGATGAGAAACATCACCTTTGTGCTGAATCACCACATTCAAGTGAAAGGGAGAAGCACTGTAGCTCTTGTAAGAGAAGGATTAATTTTACAAGCAAGAGGGTCTTGCACTTTGTTAAGCTTGGTGAACTGTGTTAGTTTTTGAAAGGAACGCTGCCTAACCTTCAGCCTTTTCATGGGTGAGAAACATAACTTTTGTGGAAAATCACCGCATGCAAGTGAATGGGAGAAAAACTGCAGTTTTTTAAGAGAATCGTTTTATGTTAGAAACAAGAGGGTCTAGCAACATGGTTAGTATGGTGAATTCAGTTTGCTGTTTAAAGGAGTACTGCCTACCTCTCAGTGTTTCCTGGATCAGCAACATCACCTTTCTGCTGAATCTCCCCATTCAAGTGAAAGGGAAACGCTGCAGTTCTTATAAGAGAAGCATTCATACTAAAAGCAAGAGGGTCTTGCACCTCGTTGAGCATGGTGAACTGTGTTAGTTTTTGAAAGGAACGCATACTAACCTTCAGCCATTTCATGGGTGAGAAACATAACCTTTGTGCAAAATCACCGCATACAAGTGAAAGGGAGAAAAACTGCAGTTTTTTAAGAAAATCCTTGTATGTTAGAAACAAGAGGGTCTAGCAACATGGTTAGGATGGTGAATTCAGTTTGCTCTTTAAAGGAGTACTGCCTAGCTCTCAGGGATTCCTGGATCAGCAACATAACCTTTCTGCTGAATCTCCCCATTCAAGTGAAAGGGAGAAGCACTGCAACTCTTGCAAGAGAAGCATTAATGTTACAAGGAACAGGGCCTTGCACCTTGTTAAGCATTTTAAACTGAGTTAGCTTTTGAAAGGAATGCTGCCCAACTGTCAGCATTTTCATGGGTGAGGATCTTCAACTTTGTGCAAAATCACCACATACAAGTAAACGGGAGAAAAACTGCAAGTTTGTAATAGAATCTTTAATGTTAGACAAAAGAGGATCTAGCAACCTGGTTAGTATTGGGAATTCATTTTGCTCTTTAAAGGAATTCTGCCTACTTCTCACCGTTTCCCTGGATGAGCAACATAACCTTTGTGCTGAATCACCGCATTCAAGTGAAAGGGAAAAGCACTGTAGCTCTTGTAAGAGAAGGATTAATTTGACAAGCAAGACGGTCTTGCACCTTGTTAAGCATGGTGAACTGTGTTAGTTTTTGAAAGGAATGCTGCCTAACCTTCAGCCTTTCATGGGCGAGGAACATAAACTTTGTGCAACATCACCGCATACAAGTGAATGGGAGAAAAACTGCAGTTTTTTCGGAGAATCCTTTTATGTTAGAAACAAGAGGGTCTAGCAACATGGTTTGTATGGTGAATTCAGTTTGCTCTTTAAAGGAGTACTGCCTACCTCTCAGTGTTTCCTGGATCAGCAACATCACCTTTCTGCTGAATCTCCCCATTCCAGTGAAAGGGAAACGCTGCAGCTCTTATAAGAGAAGCATTAATACTAAAAGCAAGAGGGTCTTGCACCTCGTTAAGCATGGTGAACTGTGTTAGTTTTTGAAAGGAACGCAGCCTAACCTTCAGCCTTTTCATATGTGAGGAACATAAACATTGTTCAACATCACCGCATACAAGTGAATGGGAGAAAAACTGCAGTTTTTTAAGAGAATCCTTGCATGTTAGAAAGAGGAGGGTCTAGCAACATGGTTAGTATGGTGAATTCAGTTTGCTCTTTAAAGGAGTAGTGCCTAGCTCTCAGGGTTTCCTGGATCAACAACATAACCTTTCTGCTGAATCTCCCCATTCAAGTGAAAGGGAGAAGCACTGCAACTCTTGCAAGAGAAACATTAATGTTACAAGGAACAGGGCCTTGCACCTTCTTAAGCATTTTGAACTGAGTTAGCTTTTGAAAGGAATGCTGCCCAACTGTCAGCATTTTCATGGGTGAGGATCTTCAACTTTGTGCAAAATCACCACATACAAGTAAATGGGAGATTAACTGCAAATTTGTAATAGAGTCTTTAATTGTAGACAAAAGAGGGTCTAGCAACCTGGTTCGTATTGTGAATTCATTTTGCTCTTTAAAGGAATTCTGCCTACTTCTCACTGTTTTCCTGGATGAGAAACATCACCTTTGTGCTGAATCACCGCATTCAAGTGAAAGGGAGAAGCACTGTAGCTCTTGTAAGAGAAGGATTAATTTTACAAGCAAGAGGGTCGTGCACTTTGTTAAGCATGGTGAACTGTGTTAGTTTTTGAAAGGAACGCTGCCTAACCTTCAGCCTTTTCATGGTTGAGAAACATAACTTTTGTGGAAAATCACCGCATACAAGTGAATGGGAGAAAAACTGCAGTTTTTTCAGAGAATCGTCTTATGTTAGAAACAAGAGGGTCTAGCAACATGGTTAGTATGGTGAATTCAGTTTGCTCTTTAAAGGAGTACTGCCTACCTCTCAGTGTTTCCTGGATCAGCAACATCACCTTTCTGCTGAATCTCCCCATTCAAGTGAAAGGGAAACGCTGCAGCTCTTATAAGAGAAGCATTCATACTAAAAGCAAGAGGGTCTTGCACCTCGTTAAGCATGGTGAACTGTGTTAGTTTTTGAAAGGAACGCATACTAACCTTCAGCCATTTCATGGGTGAGAAACATAACCTTTGTGCAAAATCACCGCATACAAGTGAAAGGGAGAAAAACTGCAGTTTTTTAAGAAAATCCTTGTATGTTAGAAACAAGAGGGTCTAGCAACATGGTTAGTATGGTGAATTCAGTTTGCTCTTTAAAGGAGTACTGCCTAGCTCTCAGGGTTTCCTGGATCAGCAACATAACCTTTCTGCTGAATCTCCCAATTCAAGTGAAAGGGAGAAGCACTGCAACTCTTGCAAGAGAAGCATTAATGTTACAAGTAACAGGGCCTTGCACCTTGTTAAGCAGTTTGAACTGAGTTAGCTTTTGAAAGGAATGCTGCCCAACTGTCAGCATTTTCATGGGTGAGGATCTTCAACTTTGTGCAAAATCACCACATACAAGTAAACGGGAGAAAAACTGCAAGTTTGTAATAGAATCTTTAATGTTAGACAAAAGAGGATCTAGCAACCTGGTTAGTATTGGGAATTCATTTTGCTCTTTAAAGGAATTCTGCCTACTTCTCACCGTTTCCCTGGATGAGCAACATAACCTTTGTGCTGAATCACCGCTTTCAAGTGAAAGGGAAAAGCACTGTAGCTCTTGTAAGAGAAGGATTAATTTGACAAGCAAGACGGTCTTGCACCTTGTTAAGCATGGTGAACTGTGTTAGATTTTGAAAGGAATGCTGCCTAACCTTCAGCCTTTTCATGGGTGAGGAACATAAACTTTGTGCAACATCACCGCATACAAGTGAATGGGAGAAAAACTGCAGTTTTTTAAGAGAATCGTTTTATGTTAGAAACAAGAGGGTCTAGCAACATGGTTAGGATGGTGAATTCAGTTTGCTCTTTAAAGGGGTACTGCCTAGCTCTCAGTGTTTCCTGGATCAGCAACATCACCTTTCTGCTGAATCTCCCCTTTCAAGTGAATGGGAGAAGCACTGCAGCTCATGTAAGAGAAGCATTACTGTTTCAAGTAAGAGGGCCTTGCACCTTGTTAAGCATGGTGAACTGAGTTAGCTTTTGAAAGGAATGCTGCCCAACTGTCAGCATTTTCATGGGTGAGGATCTTCATCTTTGTGCAAAATCACCACATAGAGGTAAATGGGAGAAAGACTCCAGGTTTGTAAGAGAATCGTTAATGTTAGACAAAAGACGGTCTAGCAACCTGGTTAGTATTGTGAATTCATTTTGCTCTTTAAAGGAATTCTGTCTACTTCTCACTGTTTTCCTGGATGAGAAACATCACCTTTGTGCTGAATCACCGCATTCAAGTGAAAGGGAGAAGCACTGTAGCTCTTGTAAGAGAAGGATTAATGTTACAAGCAAGAGGGTCTTGCACTTTGTTAAGCATGGTGAACTGTGTTAGTTTTTGAAAGGAACGCTGCCTAACCTTCAGCCTTTTCATGGTTGAGAAACATAACTTTTGTGGAAAATCACCGCATACAAGTGAATGGGAGAAAAACAGCAGTTTTTTAAGAGAATCGTTTTATGTTAGAAACAAGAGGGTCTAGCAACATGGTTAGTATGTTGAATTCAGTTTGGTCTTTAAAGGAGTACTGCATACCTCTCAGTGTTTCCTGGATCAGCAACATCACCTTTCTGCTGAATCTCCCCATTCAAGTGAAAGGGAAACGCTGCAGCTCTTATAAGAGAAGCATTCATACTAAAAGCAAGAGGGTCTTGCACCTCGTTAAGCATGGTGAACTGTGTTAGTTTTTGAAAGGAACGCATACTAACCTTCAGCCATTTCATGGGTGAGAAACATAACCTTTGTGCAAAATCACCGCATACAAGTGAAAGGGAGAAAAACTGCAGTTTTTTAAGAAAATCCTTGTATGTTAGAAACAAGAGGGTCTAGCAACATGGTTAGGATGGTGAATTCAGTTTGCTCTTTAAAGGAGTACTGCCTTGCTCTCAGGGTTTCCTGGATCAGCAACATAACCTTTCTGCTGAATCTCCCCATTCAAGTGAAAGGGAGAAGCACTGCAACTCTTGCAAGAGAAGCATTAATGTTACAAGGAACAGGGCCTTGCACCTTGTTAAGCATTTTGAACTGAGTTAGCTTTTGAAAGGAATGCTGCCCAACTGTCAGCATTTTCATGGGTGAGGATCTTCAACTTTGTGCAAAATCACCACATACAAGTAAAGGGGAGAAAAACTGCAAGTTTGTAATAGAATCTTTAATGTTACACAAAAGAGGATCTAGCAACCTGGTTAGTATTGGGAATTCATTTTGCTCTTTAAAGGAATTCTGCCTACTTCTCACCGTTTCCCTGGATGAGCAACATAACCTTTGTGCTGAATCACCGCATTCAAGTGAAAGGGAAAAGCACTGTAGCTCTTGTAAGAGAAGGATTAATTTTACAAGCAAGAGGGTCGTGCACTTTGTTAAGCATGGTGAACTGTGTTAGTTTTTGAAAGGAACGCTGCCTAACCTTCAGCCTTTTCATGGTTGAGAAACATAACTTTTGTGGAAAATCACCGCATACAAGTGAATGGGAGAAAAACTGCAGTTTTTTCAGAGAATCGTCTTATGTTAGAAACAAGAGGGTCTAGCAACATGGTTAGTATGGTGAGTTCAGTTTGCTGTTTAGAGTACTTCCTAGCTCTCAGTGTTTCCTGGATCAGCAACATCACCTTTCTGCTGAATCTCCCCATTCAAGTGAAAGGGAAACGCTGCAGCTCTTATAAGAGAAGCATTCATACTAAAAGCAAGAGGGTCTTGCACCTCGTTAAGCATGGTGAACTGTGTTAGTTTTTGAAAGGAACGCATACTAACCTTCAGCCATTTCATGGGTGAGAAACATAACCTTTGTGCAAAATCACCGCATACAAGTGAAAGGGAGAAAAACTGCAGTTTTTTAAGAAAATCCTTGTATGTTAGAAACAAGAGGGTCTAGCAACATGGTTAGGATGGTGAATTCAGTTTGCTCTTTAAAGGAGTACTGCCTTGCTCTCAGGGTTTCCTGGATCAGCAACATAACCTTTCTGCTGAATCTCCCCATTCAAGTGAAAGGGAGAAGCACTGTAGCTCTTGTAAGAGAAGGATTAATTTGACAAGCAAGACGGTCTTGCACCTTGTTAAGCATGGTGAACTGTGTTAGTTTTTGAAAGGAATGCTGCCTAACCTTCAGCCTTTCATGGGTGAGGAACATAAACTTTGTGCAACATCACCGCATACAAGTGAATGGGAGAAAAACTGCAGTTTTTTCGGAGAATCCTTTTATGTTAGAAACAAGAGGGTCTAGCAACATGGTTTGTATGGTGAATTCAGTTTGCTCTTTAAAGGAGTACTGCCTACCTCTCAGTGTTTCCTGGATCAGCAACATCACCTTTCTGCTGAATCTCCCCATTCAAGTGAAAGGGAAACGCTGCAGCTCTTATAAGAGAAGCATTAATACTAAAAGCAAGAGGGTCTTGCACCTCGTTAAGCATGGTGAACTGTGTTAGTTTTTGAAAGGAACGCAGCCTAACCTTCAGCCTTTTCATATGTGAGGAACATAAACATTGTTCAACATCACCGCATACAAGTGAATGGGAGAAAAACTGCAGTTTTTTAAGAGAATCCTTGCATGTTAGAAAGAGGAGGGTCTAGCAACATGGTTAGTATGGTGAATTCAGTTTGCTCTTTAAAGGAGTAGTGCCTAGCTCTCAGGGTTTCCTGGATCAACAACATAACCTTTCTGCTGAATCTCCCCATTCAAGTGAAAGGGAGAAGCACTGCAACTCTTGCAAGAGAAGCATTAATGTTACAAGGAACAGGGCCTTGCACCTTGTTAAGCAGTTTGAACTGAGTTAGCTTTTGAAAGGAATGCAGCCCAACTGTCAGCATTTTCATGGGTGAGGATCTTCAACTTTGTGCAAAATCACCACCTACAGGTAAATGGGAGAAAGATTCCAGGTTTGTAAGAGAATCTTTAATGTTAGACAAAAGAGGGTCTAGCAACCTGGTTAGTATTGTGAATTCATTTTGCTCTTTAAAGGAATTCTGCCTACTTCTCACTGTTTTCCTGGATGAGAAACATCACCTTTGTGCTGAATCACCGCATTCAAGTGAAAGGGAGAAGCACTGTAGCTCTTGTAAGAGAAGGATTAATGTTACAAGCAAGAGGGTCTTGCACTTTGTTAAGCATGGTGAACTGTGTTAGTTTTTGAAAGGAACGCTGCCTAACCTTCAGCCTTTTCATGGTTGAGAAACATAACCTTTGTGGAAAATCACCGCATACAAGTGAATGGGAGAAAAACTGGAGTTTTTTAAGAGAATCTTTTTATGTTAAAAACAAGAGGGTCTAGCAACATGGTTAGTATGGTGAATTCAGTTTGCTCTTTAAAGGAGTACTGCCTACCTCTCAGTGTTTCCTGGATCAGCAACATCACCTTTCTGCTGAATCTCCCCATTCAAGTGAAAGGGAAACGCTGCAGCTCTTATAAGAGAAGCATTCATACTAAAAGCAAGAGGGTCTTGCACCTAGTTAAGCATGGTGAACTGTGTTAGTTTTTGAAAGGAACGCATACTAACCTTCAGCCATTTCATGGGTGAGAAACATAACCTTTGTGCAAAATCACCGCATACAAGTGAAAGGGAGAAAAACTGCAGTTTTTTAAGAAAATCCTTGTATGTTAGAAACAAGAGGGTCTAGCAACATGGTTAGTATGGTGAATTCAGTTTGCTCTTTAAAGGAGTACTGCCTAGCTCTCAGGGTTTCCTGGATCAGCAACATAACCTTTCTGCTGAATCTCCCAATTCAAGTGAAAGGGAGAAGCACTGCAACTCTTGCAAGAGAAGCATTAATGTTACAAGTAACAGGGCCTTGCACCTTGTTAAGCAGTTTGAACTGAGTTAGCTTTTGAAAGGAATGCTGCCCAACTGTCAGCATTTTCATGGGTGAGGATCTTCAACTTTGTGCAAAATCACCACATACAAGTAAACGGGAGAAAAACTGCAAGTTTGTAATAGAATCTTTAATGTTAGACAAAAGAGGATCTAGCAACCTGGTTAGTATTGGGAATTCATTTTGCTCTTTAAAGGAATTCTGCCTACTTCTCACCGTTTCCCTGGATGAGCAACATAACCTTTGTGCTGAATCACCGCTTTCAAGTGAAAGGGAAAAGCACTGTAGCTCTTGTAAGAGAAGGATTAATTTGACAAGCAAGACGGTCTTGCACCTTGTTAAGCATGGTGAACTGTGTTAGATTTTGAAAGGAATGCTGCCTAACCTTCAGCCTTTTCATGGGTGAGGAACATAAACTTTGTGCAACATCACCGCATACAAGTGAATGGGAGAAAAACTGCAGTTTTTTAAGAGAATCGTTTTATGTTAGAAACAAGAGGGTCTAGCAACATGGTTAGGATGGTGAATTCAGTTTGCTCTTTAAAGGGGTACTGCCTAGCTCTCAGTGTTTCCTGGATCAGCAACATCACCTTTCTGCTGAATCTCCCCTTTCAAGTGAATGGGAGAAGCACTGCAGCTCATGTAAGAGAAGCATTACTGTTTCAAGTAAGAGGGCCTTGCACCTTGTTAAGCATGGTGAACTGAGTTAGCTTTTGAAAGGAATGCTGCCCAACTGTCAGCATTTTCATGGGTGAGGATCTTCATCTTTGTGCAAAATCACCACATAGAGGTAAATGGGAGAAAGACTCCAGGTTTGTAAGAGAATCGTTAATGTTAGACAAAAGACGGTCTAGCAACCTGGTTAGTATTGTGAATTCATTTTGCTCTTTAAAGGAATTCTGTCTACTTCTCACTGTTTTCCTGGATGAGAAACATCACCTTTGTGCTGAATCACCGCATTCAAGTGAAAGGGAGAAGCACTGTAGCTCTTGTAAGAGAAGGATTAATGTTACAAGCAAGAGGGTCTTGCACTTTGTTAAGCATGGTGAACTGTGTTAGTTTTTGAAAGGAACGCTGCCTAACCTTCAGCCTTTTCATGGTTGAGAAACATAACTTTTGTGGAAAATCACCGCATACAAGTGAATGGGAGAAAAACTGCAGTTTTTTAAGAGAATCGTTTTATGTTAGAAACAAGAGGGTCTAGCAACATGGTTAGTATGTTGAATTCAGTTTGGTCTTTAAAGGAGTACTGCATACCTCTCAGTGTTTCCTGGATCAGCAACATCACCTTTCTGCTGAATCTCCCCATTCAAGTGAAAGGGAAACGCTGCAGCTCTTATAAGAGAAGCATTCATACTAAAAGCAAGAGGGTCTTGCACCTCGTTAAGCATGGTGAACTGTGTTAGTTTTTGAAAGGAACGCATACTAACCTTCAGCCATTTCATGGGTGAGAAACATAACCTTTGTGCAAAATCACCGCATACAAGTGAAAGGGAGAAAAACTGCAGTTTTTTAAGAAAATCCTTGTATGTTAGAAACAAGAGGGTCTAGCAACATGGTTAGGATGGTGAATTCAGTTTGCTCTTTAAAGGAGTACTGCCTTGCTCTCAGGGTTTCCTGGATCAGCAACATAACCTTTCTGCTGAATCTCCCCATTCAAGTGAAAGGGAGAAGCACTGCAACTCTTGCAAGAGAAGCATTAATGTTACAAGGAACAGGGCCTTGCACCTTGTTAAGCATTTTGAACTGAGTTAGCTTTTGAAAGGAATGCTGCCCAACTGTCAGCATTTTCATGGGTGAGGATCTTCAACTTTGTGCAAAATCACCACATACAAGTAAAGGGGAGAAAAACTGCAAGTTTGTAATAGAATCTTTAATGTTACACAAAAGAGGATCTAGCAACCTTGTTAGTATTGGGAATTCATTTTGCTCTTTAAAGGAATTCTGCCTACTTCTCACCGTTTCCCTGGATGAGCAACATAACCTTTGTGCTGAATCACCGCATTCAAGTGAAAGGGAAAAGCACTGAAGCTCTTGTAAGAGAAGGATTAATTTGACAAGCAAGACGGTCTTGCACCTTGTTAAGCATGGTGAACTGTGTTAGTTTTTGAAAGGAATGCTGCCTAACCTTCAGCCTTTCATGGGTGAGAAACATAAACTTTGTGCAACATCACCGCCTAAAAGTGAATGGGAGAAAAACTGCAGTTTTTTAGGAGAATCCTTTTATGTTAGAAACAAGAGGGTCTAGCAAAATGGTTAGTATGGTGAGTTCAGTTTGCTGTTTAGAGTACTTCCTAGCTCTCAGTGTTTCCTGGATCAGCAACATCACCTTTCTGCTGAATCTCCCTTTTCAGGTGAATGGGAGAAGCACCGTAGCTCTTGTAAGAGAAGCATTAATGCACCTTGTTAAGCATGGTGAACTGAGTTAGCTTTTGAAAGAAACGCTGCCCAACTGTCAGCGTTTTCATGGATGAAGATCTTCAACATTGTGCTAAATCACCGCATACAAGTAAATGGGAGAAAAACTGCAGGTTTCTAAGAGAATCTTTAATGTTAGGAAAAAGAGGGTCGAGCAACGTGGTTAACATTTTGAAGTCAGTTTGCTCTTCAAGGGACTACTGCATAAATCTGAGTGTTTTCCTGGATGAGCAACATCACCTTTCTGCTGAATCACCCCATTCAAGTGAAAGGGAGAAGCACTGCAGCTCTTGCAAGAGAAGCATTAATGTTACAAGCAACAGGGCCTTGCACCTTGTTAAGCATGGTGAACTGAGTTAGCTTTTGAAAGGAATGCTGCCCAACTGTCAGCATTTTCATGGGTGAGGATCTTCCACTTTGTGCAAAATCACCACCTACAGGTAAATGGGAGAAAGATTCCAGGTTTGTAAGAGAATCTTTAATGTTAGACAAAAGAGGGTCTAGCAACCTGGTTAGTATTGTGAATTCATTTTGCTCTTTAAAGGAATTCTGTCTACTTCTCACTGTTTTCCTGGATGAGAAACATCACCTTTGTGCTGAATCACCGCAATCAAGTGAAAGGGAGAAGCACTGTAGCTCTTGTAAGAGAAGGATTAATGTTACAAGCAAGAGGGTCTTGCACTTTGTTAAGCATGGTGAACTGTGTTAGTTTTTGAAAGGAACGCTGCCTAACCTTCAGCCTTTTCATGGTTGAGAAACATAACTTTTGTGGAAAATCACCGCATACAAGTGAATGGGAGAAAAACTGCAGTTTCTTAAGAGAATCGTTTTATGTTAGAAACAAGAAGGTCTAGCAACATGGTTAGTATGGTGAATTCAGTTTGCTCTTTAAAGGAGTGCTGCCTACCTCTCAGTGTTTCCTGGATCAGCAACATCACCTTTCTGCTGAATCTCCCCATTCAAGTGAAAGGGAAACGCTGCAGCTCTTATAAGAGAAGCATTCATACTAAAAGCAAGAGGGTCTTGCACCTCGTTAAGCATGGTGAACTGTGTTAGTTTTTGAAAGGAACGCATACTAACCTTCAGCCATTTCATGGGTGAGAAACATAACCTTTGTGCAAAATCACCGCATACAAGTGAAAGGGAGAAAAACTGCAGTTTTTTAAGAAAATCCTTGTATGTTAGAAACAAGAGGGTCTAGCAACATGGTTAGGATGGTGAATTCAGTTTGCTCTTTAAAGGAGTACTGCCTAGCTCTCAGGGTTTCCTGGATCAGCAACATAGCCTTTCTGCTGAATCTCCCCATTCAAGTGAAAGGGAGAAGCACTGCAACTCTTGCAAGAGAAGCATTAATGTTACAAGGAACAGGGCCTTGCACCTTGTTAAGCAGTTTGAACTGAGTTAGTTTTGAAAGGAATGCTGCCCAACTGTCAGCATTTTCATGGGTGAGGATCTTCAACTTTGTGCAAAATAACCACATACAAGTAAACGGGAGAAAAACTGCAAGTTTGTAATAGAATCTTTAATGTTAGACAAAAAAGGATCTAGCAACCTGGTTAGTATTGTGAATTCATTTTGCTCTTTAAAGGAATTCTGTCTACTTCTCACCGTTTCCCTGGATGAGCAACATAACCTTTGTGCTGAATCACCGCTTTCAAGTGAAAGGGAAAAGCACTGTAGCTCTTGTAAGAGAAGGATTAATTTGACAAGCAAGACGGTCTTGCACCTTGTTAAGCATGGTGAACTGTGTTAGTTTTTGAAAGAAATGCTGCCTAACCTTCAGCCTTTTCATGGGTGAGGAACATAAACTTTGTGCAACATCACCGCATACAAGTGAATGGGAGAAAAACTGCAGTTTTTTAGGAGAATCCTTTTATGTTAGAAACAAGAGGGTCTAGCAACATGGTTAGGATGGTGAATTCAGTTTGCTCTTTAAAGGAGTACTGCCTAGCTCTCAGTGTTTCCTGGATCAGCAACATCACCTTTCTTCTGAATCTCCCTTTTCAAGTGAATGGGAGAAGCACTGCAGCTCTTGCAAGAGAAGCATTACTGTTTCAAGTAAGAGGGCCTTGCACCTTGTTAAGCATGGTGAACTGAGTTAGCTTTTGAAAGGAATGCTGCCCAACTGTCAGCATTTTCATGGGTGAGGATCTTCATCTTTGTGCAAAATCACCACATAGAGGTAAATGGGAGAAAGACTCCAGGTTTGTAAGAGAATCGTTAATGTTAGACAAAAGACGGTCTAGCAACCTGGTTAGTATTGTGAATTCATTTTGCTCTTTAAAGGAATTCTGTCTACTTCTCACTGTTTTCCTGGATGAGAAACATCACCTTTGTGCTGAATCACCGCATTCAAGTGAAAGGGAGAAGCACTGTAGCTCTTGTAAGAGAAGGATTAATGTTACAAGCAAGAGGGTCTTGCACTTTGTTAAGCATGGTGAACTGTGTTAGTTTTTGAAAGGAACGCTGCCTAACCTTCAGCCTTTTCATGGTTGAGAAACATAACTTTTGTGGAAAATCACCGCATACAAGTGAATGGGAGAAAAACTGCAGTTTTTTAAGAGAATCGTTTTATGTTAGAAACAAGAGGGTCTAGCAACATGGTTAGTATGTTGAATTCAGTTTGGTCTTTAAAGGAGTACTGCATACCTCTCAGTGTTTCCTGGATCAGCAACATCACCTTTCTGCTGAATCTCCCCATTCAAGTGAAAGGGAAACGCTGCAGCTCTTATAAGAGAAGCATTCATACTAAAAGCAAGAGGGTCTTGCACCTCGTTAAGCATGGTGAACTGTGTTAGTTTTTGAAAGGAACGCATACTAACCTTCAGCCATTTCATGGGTGAGAAACATAACCTTTGTGCAAAATCACCGCATACAAGTGAAAGGGAGAAAAACTGCAGTTTTTTAAGAAAATCCTTGTATGTTAGAAACAAGAGGGTCTAGCAACATGGTTAGGATGGTGAATTCAGTTTGCTCTTTAAAGGAGTACTGCCTTGCTCTCAGGGTTTCCTGGATCAGCAACATAACCTTTCTGCTGAATCTCCCCATTCAAGTGAAAGGGAGAAGCACTGCAACTCTTGCAAGAGAAGCATTAATGTTACAAGGAACAGGGCCTTGCACCTTGTTAAGCATTTTGAACTGAGTTAGCTTTTGAAAGGAATGCTGCCCAACTGTCAGCATTTTCATGGGTGAGGATCTTCAACTTTGTGCAAAATCACCACATACAAGTAAAGGGGAGAAAAACTGCAAGTTTGTAATAGAATCTTTAATGTTACACAAAAGAGGATCTAGCAACCTGGTTAGTATTGGGAATTCATTTTGCTCTTTAAAGGAATTCTGCCTACTTCTCACCGTTTCCCTGGATGAGCAACATAACCTTTGTGCTGAATCACCGCATTCAAGTGAAAGGGAAAAGCACTGTAGCTCTTGTAAGAGAAGGATTAATTTGACAAGCAAGACGGTCTTGCACCTTGTTAAGCATGGTGAACTGTGTTAGTTTTTGAAAGGAATGCTGCCTAACCTTCAGCCTTTCATGGGTGAGGAACATAAACTTTGTGCAACATCACCGCCTAAAAGTGAATGGGAGAAAAACTGCAGTTTTTTAGGAGAATCCTTTTATGTTAGAAACAAGAGGGTCTAGCAACATGGTTAGTATGGTGAGTTCAGTTTGCTGTTTAGAGTACTTCCTAGCTCTCAGTGTTTCCTGGATCAGCAACATCACCTTTCTGCTGAATCTCCCTTTTCAGGTGAATGGGAGAAGCACCGTAGCTCTTGTAAGAGAAGCATTAATGCACCTTTTTAAGCATGGTGAACTGAGTTAGCTTTTGAAAGAAACGCTGCCCAACTGTCAGCGTTTTCATGGATGAAGATCTTCAACATTGTGCAAAATCACCGCATACAAGTGAAAGGGAGAAAAACTGCAGTTTTTTAAGAAAATCCTTGTATGTTAGAAACAAGAGGGTCTAGCAACATGGTTAGGATGGTGAATTCAGTTTGCTCTTTAAAGGAGTACTGCCTTGCTCTCAGGGTTTCCTGGATCAGCAACATAACCTTTCTGCTGAATCTCCCCATTCAAGTGAAAGGGAGAAGCACTGCAGCTCTTGCAAGAGAAGCATTAATGTTACAAGCAACAGGGCCTTGCACCTTGTTAAGCATGGTGAACTGAGTTAGCTTTTGAAAGGAATGCAGCCCAACTGTCAGCATTTTCATGGGTGAGGATCTTCAACTTTGTGCAAAATCACCACCTACAGGTAAATGGGAGAAAGATTCCAGGTTTGTAAGAGAATCTTTAATGTTAGACAAAAGACGGTCTAGCAACCTGGTTAGTATTGTGAATTCATTTTGCTCTTTAAAGGAATTCTGCCTACTTCTCACTGTTTTCCTGGATGAGAAACATCACCTTTGTGCTGAATCACCGCATTCAAGTGAAAGGGAGAAGCACTGTAGCTCTTGTAAGAGAAGGATTTATGTTACAAGCAAGAGGGTCTTGCACTTTGTTAAGCATGGTGAACTGTGTTAGTTTTTGAAAGGAACGCTGCCTAACCTTCAGCCTTTTCATGGTTGAGAAACATAACCTTTGTGGAAAATCACCGCATACAAGTGAATGGGAGAAAAACTGCAGTTTTTTAAGAGAATCTTTTTATGTTAAAAACAAGAGGGTCTAGCAACATGGTTAGTATGGTGAATTCAGTTTGCTCTTTAAAGGAGTACTGCCTACCTCTCAGTGTTTCCTGGATCAGCAACATAACTTTTGCTGAATCTCCCCATTCAAGTGAAAGGGAGAAGCACTGCAACTCTTGCAAGAGAAGCATTAATGTTACAAGGAACAGGGCCTTGCACCTTGTTAAGCATTTTGAACTGAGTTAGCTTTTGAAAGGAATGCTGCCCAACTGTCAGCATTTTCATGGGTGAGGATCTTCAACTTTGTGCAAAATCACCACATACAAGTAAAGGGGAGAAAAACTGCAAGTTTGTAATAGAATCTTTAATGTTAGACAAAAGAGGATCTAGCAACCTGGTTAGTATTGGGAATTCATTTTGCTCTTTAAAGGAATTCTGCCTACTTCTCACCGTTTCCCTGGATGAGCAACATAACCTTTGTGCTGAATCACCGCATTCAAGTGAAAGGGAAAAGCACTGTAGCTCTTGTAAGAGAAGGATTAATTTGACAAGCAAGACGGTCTTGCACCTTGTTAAGCATGGTGAACTGTGTTAGTTTTTGAAAGGAATGCTGCCTAACCTTCAGCCTTTTCTTGGGTGAGGAACATAAACTTTGTGCAACATCACTGCCTAAAAGTGAATGGGAGAAAAACTGCAGTTTTTTAGGAGAATCCTTTTATGTTAGAAACAAGAGGGTCTAGCAACATGGTTAGTATGGTGAATTCAGTTTGCTCTTTAAAGGAGTACTGCCTACCTCTCAGTGTTTCCTGGATCAGCAACATCAACTTTCTGCTGAATCTCCCCATTCAAGTGAAAGGGAAACGCTGCAGCTCTTATAAGAGAAGCATTCATACTAAAAGCAAGAGGGTCTTGCACCTCGTTAAGCATGGTGAACTGTGTTAGTTTTTGAAAGGAACGCATACTAACCTTCAGCCATTTCATGGGTGAGAAACATAACCTTTGTGCAACATCACCGCATACAAGTGAAAGGGAGAAAAACTGCAGTTTTTTAAGAAAATCCTTGTATGTTAGAAACAAGAGGGTCTAGCAACATGGTTAGGATGGTGAATTCAGTTTGCTCTTTAAAGGAGTACTGCCTAGCTCTCAGGGTTTCCTGGATCAGCAACATAACCTTTCTGCTGAATCTCCCCATTCAAGTGAAAGGGAGAAGCACTGCAACTCTTGCAAGAGAAGCATTAATGTTACAAGGAACAGGGCCTTGCACCTTGTTAAGCAGTTTGAACTGAGTTAGCTTTTGAAAGGAATGCTGCCCAACTGTCAGCATTTTCATGGGTGAGGATCTTCAACTTTGTGCAAAATCACCACATACAAGTAAACGGGAGAAAAACTGCAAGTTTGTAATAGAATCTTTAATGTTAGACAAAAGAGGATCAAGCAACCTGGTTAGTATTGTGAATTCATTTTGCTCTTTAAAAGAATTCTGCCTACTTCTCACCGTTTCCCTGGATGAGCAACATAACCTTTGTGCTGAATCACCGCTTTCAAGTGAAAGGGAAAAGCACTGTAGCTCTTGTAAGAGAAGGATTAATTTGACAAGCAAGACGGTCTTGCACCTTGTTAACCATGGTGAACTGTGTTAGTTTTTGAAAGGAATGCTGCCTAACCTTCAGCCTTTTCATGGGTGAGGAACATAAACTTTGTGCAACCTCACCGCATACAAGTGAATGGGAGAAAAACTGCAGTTTTTTAGGAGAATCCTTGTATGTTAGAAACAAGAGGGTCTAGCAACATAGTTAGGATGGTGAATTCAGTTTGCTGTTTAGAGTACTTCCTAGCTCTCAGTGTTTCCTGGATCAGCAACATCACCTTTCTGGTGAATCTCCCTTTTCAGATGAATGGGAGAAGCACCGTAGCTCTTGTAAGAGAAGCATTAATGCACCTTGTTAAGCATGGTGAACTGAGTTAGCTTTTGAAAGAAACGCTGCCCAACTGTCAGCGTTTTCATGGATGAAGATCTTCAACATTGTGCTAAATCACCGCATACAAGTAAATGGGAGAAAAACTGCAGGTTTCTAAGAGAATCTTTAATGTTAGGAAAAAGAGGGTCGAGCAACATGGTTAACATTTTGAAGTCATTTTGCTCTTCAAGGGACTACTGCATAACTCTGAGTGTTTTCCTGGATGAGCAACATCACCTTTCTGCTGAATCACCCATTCAAGTGAAAGGGAGAAGCACTGCAGCTCTTGCAAGAGAAGCATTAATGTTACAAGCAACAGGGCCTTGCACCTTGTTAAGCATGGTGAACTGAGTTAGCTTTTGAAAGGAATGCAGCCCAACTGTCAGCATTTTCATGGGTGAGGATCTTCAACTTTGTGCAAAATCACCACCTACAGGTAAATGGGAGAAAGATTCCAGGTTTGTAAGAGAATCTTTAATGTTAGACAAAAGAGGGTCTAGCAACCTGGTTAGTATTGTAAATTCATTTTGCTCTTTAAAGGAATTCTGCCTACTTCTCACTGTTTTAATGGATGAGAAACATCACCTTTGTGCTGAATCACCGCATTCAAGTGAAAGGGAGAAGCACTGTAGCTCTTGTAAGAGAAGGGTTAATTTTACAAGCAAGAGGGTCTTGCACTTTGTTAAGCTTGGTGAAATGTGTTAGTTTTTGAAAGGAACGCTGCCTAACCTTCAGCCTTTTCATGGGTGAGAAACATAACTTTTGTGGAAAATCACCGCATGCAAGTGAATGGGAGAAAAACTGCAGTTTTTTAAGAGAATCGTTCTATGTTAGAAACAAGAGGGTCTAGCAACATGGTTAGTATGTTGAATTCAGTTTGGTCTTTAAAGGAGTACTGCATACCTCTCAGTGTTTCCTGGATCAGCAACATCACCTTTCTGCTGAATCTCCCCATTCAAGTGAAAGGGAAACGCTGCATCTCTTATAAGAGAAGCATTCATACTAAAAGCAAGAGGGTCTTGCACCTCGTTAAGCATGGTGAACTGTGTTAGTTTTTGAAAGGAACGCATACTAACCTTCAGCCATTTCATGGGTGATAAACATAACCTTTGTGCAAAATCACCGCATACAAGTGAAAGGGAGAAAAACTGCAGTTTTTTAAGAAAATCCTTGTATGTTAGAAACAAGAGGGTCTAGCAACATGGTTAGGATGGTGAATTCAGTTTGCTCTTTAAAGGAGTACTGCCTTGCTCTCAGGGTTTCCTGGATCAGCAACATAACCTTTCTGCTGAATCTCCCCATTCAAGTGAAAGGGAGAAGCACTGCAACTCTTGCAAGAGAAGCATTAATGTTACAAGGAACAGGGCCTTGCACCTTGTTAAGCATTTTGAACTGAGTTAGCTTTTGAAAGGAATGCTGCCCAACTGTCAGCATTTTCATGGGTGAGGATCTTCAACTTTGTGCAAAATCACCACATACAAGTAAACGGGAGAAAAACTGCAAGTTTGTAATAGAATCTTTAATGTTAGACAAAAAAGGATCTAGCAACCTGGTTAGTATTGTGAATTCATTTTGCTCTTTAAAGGAATTCTGTCTACTTCTCACCGTTTCCCTGGATGAGCAACATAACCTTTGTGCTGAATCACCGCTTTCAAGTGAAAGGGAAAAGCACTGTAGCTCTTGTAAGAGAAGGATTAATTTGACAAGCAAGACGGTCTTGCACCTTGTTAAGCATGGTGAACTGTGTTAGTTTTTGAAAGAAATGCTGCCTAACCTTCAGCCTTTTCATGGGTGAGGAACATAAACTTTGTGCAACATCACCGCATACAAGTGAATGGGAGAAAAACTGCAGTTTTTTAGGAGAATCCTTTTATGTTAGAAACAAGAGGGTCTAGCAACATGGTTAGGATGGTGAATTCAGTTTGCTCTTTAAAGGAGTACTGCCTAGCTCTCAGTGTTTCCTGGATCAGCAACATCACCTTTCTTCTGAATCTCCCTTTTCAAGTGAATGGGAGAAGCACTGCAGCTCTTGTAAGAGAAGCATTACTGTTTCAAGTAAGAGGGCCTTGCACCTTGTTAAGCATTGTGAACTGAGTTAGCTTTTGAAAGGAATGCTGCCCAACTGTCAGCATTTTCATGGGTGAGGATCTTCATCTTTGTGCAAAATCACCACATAGAGGTAAATGGGAGAAAGACTCCAGGTTTGTAAGAGAATCGTTAATGTTAGACAAAAGACGGTCTAGCAACCTGGTTAGTATTGTGAATTCATTTTGCTCTTTAAAGGAATTCTGCCTACTTCTCACTGTTTTCCTGGATGAGAAACATCACCTTTGTGCTGAATCACCGCATTCAAGTGAAAGGGAGAAGCACTGTAGCTCTTGTAAGAGAAGGATTAATTTTACAAGCAAGAGGGTCTTTCACTTTGTTAAGCTTGGTGAACTGTGTTAGTTTTTGAAAGGAACGCTGCCTAACCTTCAGCCTTTTCATGGGTGAGAAACATAACTTTTGTGGAAAATCACCGCATGCAAGTGAATGGGAGAAAAACTGCAGTTTTTTAAGAGAATCGTTCTATGTTAGAAACAAGAGGGTCTAGCAACATGGTTAGTATGTTGAATTCAGTTTGGTCTTTAAAGGAGTACTGCATACCTCTCAGTGTTTCCTGGATCAGCAACATCACCTTTCTGCTGAATCTCCCCATTCAAGTGAAAGGGAAACGCTGCATCTCTTATAAGAGAAGCATTCATACTAAAAGCAAGAGGGTCTTGCACCTCGTTAAGCATGGTGAACTGTGTTAGTTTTTGAAAGGAACGCATACTAACCTTCAGCCATTTCATGGGTGATAAACATAACCTTTGTGCAAAATCACCGCATACAAGTGAAAGGGAGAAAAACTGCAGTTTTTTAAGAAAATCCTTGTATGTTAGAAACAAGAGGGTCTAGCAACATGGTTAGGATGGTGAATTCAGTTTGCTCTTTAAAGGAGTACTGCCTTGCTCTCAGGGTTTCCTGGATCAGCAACATAACCTTTCTGCTGAATCTCCCCATTCAAGTGAAAGGGAGAAGCACTGCAACTCTTGCAAGAGAAGCATTAATGTTACAAGGAACAGGGCCTTGCACCTTGTTAAGCATTTTGAACTGAGTTAGCTTTTGAAAGGAATGCTGCCCAACTGTCAGCATTTTCATGGGTGAGGATCTTCAACTTTGTGCAAAATCACCACATACAAGTAAAGGGGAGAAAAACTGCAAGTTTGTAATAGAATCTTTAATGTTACACAAAAGAGGATCTAGCAACCTGGTTAGTATTGGGAATTCATTTTGCTCTTTAAAGGAATTCTGCCTACTTCTCACCGTTTCCCTGGATGAGCAACATAACCTTTGTGCTGAATCACCGCATTCAAGTGAAAGGGAAAAGCACTGTAGCTCTTGTAAGAGAAGGATTAATTTGACAAGCAAGACGGTCTTGCACCTTGTTAAGCATGGTGAACTGTGTTAGTTTTTGAAAGGAATGCTGCCTAACCTTCAGCCTTTCATGGGTGAGAAACATAACCTTTGTGGAAAATCACCGCATACAAGTGAATGGGAGAAAAACTGCAGTTTTTTAAGAGAATCCTTTTATGTTAGAAACAAGAGGGTCTAGCAACATGGTTAGTATGGTGAGTTCAGTTTGCTGTTTAGAGTACTTCCTAGCTCTCAGTGTTTCCTGGATCAGCAACATCACCTTTCTGCTGAATCTCCCTTTTCAGGTGAATGGGAGAAGCACCGTAGCTCTTGTAAGAGAAGCATTAATGCACCTTGTTAAGCATGGTGAACTGAGTTAGCTTTTGAAAGAAACGCTGCCCAACTGTCAGCGTTTTCATGGATGAAGATCTTCAACATTGTGCTAAACCACCGCATACAAGTAAATGGGAGAAAAACTGCAGGTTTCTAAGAGAATCTTTAATGTTAGGAAAAAGAGGGTCGAGCAACATGGTTAACATTTTGAAGTCAGTTTGCTCTTCAAGGGACTACTGCATAACTCTGAGTGTTTTCCTGGATGAGCAACATCACCTTTCTGCAGAATCACCCCATTCAAGTGAAAGGGAGAAGCACTGCAGCTCTTGCAAGAGAAGCATTAATGTTACAAGCAACAGGGCCTTGCACCTTGTTAAGCATGGTGAACTGAGTTAGCTTTTGAAAGGAATGCTGCCCAACTGTCAGGATTTTCATGGGTGAGGATCTTCAACTTTGTGCAAAATCACCACCTACAGGTGAATGGGAGAAAGATTCCAGGTTTGTAAGAGAATCTTTAATGTTAGACAAAAGAGGGTCTAGCAACCTGGTTAGTATTGTGAATTCATTTTGCTCTTTAAAGGAATTCTGTCTACTTCTCACTGTTTTCCTGGATGAGAAACATCACCTTTGTGCTGAATCACCGCATTCAAGTGAAAGGGAGAAGCACTGTAGCTCTTGTAAGAGAAGGATTAATGTTACAAGCAAGAGGGTCTTGCACTTTGTTAAGCATGGTGAACTGTGTTAGTTTTTGAAAGGAACGCTGCCTAACCTTCAGCCTTTTCATGGTTGAGAAACATAACTTTTGTGGAAAATCACCGCATACAAGTGAATGGGAGAAAAACTGCAGTTTTTTAAGAGAATCGTTTTATGTTAGAAACAAGAAGGTCTAGCAACATGGTTAGTATGGTGAATTCAGTTTGCTCTTTAAAGGAGTACTGCCTACCTCTCAGTGTTTCCTGGATCAGCAACATCACCTTTCTGCTGAATCTCCCCATTCAAGTGAAAGGGAAACGCTGCAGCTCTTATAAGAGAAGCATTCATACTAAAAGCAAGAGGGTCTTGCACCTCGTTAAGCATGGTGAACTGTGTTAGTTTTTGAAAGGAACGCATACTAACCTTCAGCCATTTCATGGGTGAGAAACATAACCTTTGTGCAAAATCACCGCATACAAGTGAAAGGGAGAAAAACTGCAGTTTTTTAAGAAAATCCTTGTATGTTAGAAACAAGAGGGTCTAGCAACATGGTTAGGATGGTGAATTCAGTTTGCTCTTTAAAGGAGTACTGCCTAGCTCTCAGGGTTTCCTGGATCAGCAACATAACCTTTCTGCTGAATCTCCCCATTCAAGTGAAAGGGAGAAGCACTGCAAATCTTGCAAGAGAAGCATTAATGTTACAAGGAACAGGGCCTTGCACCTTGTTAAGCAGTTTGAACTGAGTTAGCTTTTGAAAGGAATGCTGCCCAACTGTCAGCATTTTCATGGGTGAGGATCTTCAACTTTGTGCAAAATCACCACATACAAGTAAACGGGAGAAAAACTGCAAGTTTGTAATAGAATCTTTAATGTTAGACAAAAGAGGATCTAGCAACCTGGTTAGTATTGGGAATTCATTTTGCTCTTTAAAGGAATTCTGCCTACTTCTCACCGTTTCCCTGGATGAGCAACATAACCTTTGTGCTGAATCACCGCTTTCAAGTGAAAGGGAAAAGCACTGTAGCTCTTGTAAGAGAAGGATTAATTTGACAAGCAAGACGGTCTTGCACCTTGTTAAGCATGGTGAACTGTGTTAGTTTTTGAAAGGAATGCTGCCTAACCTTCAGCCTTTTCATGGGTGAGGAACATAAACTTTGTGCAACATCACCGCATACAAGTGAATGGGAGAAAAACTGCAGTTTTTTAGGAGAATCCTTGTATGTTAGAAACAAGAGGGTCTAGCAACATGGTTAGTATGGTGAATTCAGTTTGCTCTTTAAAGGAGTACTGCCTAGCTCTCAGGGTTTCCTGGATCAGCAACATAACCTTTCTGCTGAATCTCCCCATTCAAGTGAAAGGGAGAAGCACTGCAACTCTTGCAAGAGAAGCATTAATGTAACAAGGAACTGGGCCTTGCACCCTGTTAAGCAGTTTGAACTGAGTTAGTTTTGAAAGGAATGCTGCCCAACTGTCAGCATTTTCATGGGTGAGGATCTTCAACTTTGTGCAAAATCACCACATACAAGTAAACGGGAGAAAAACTGCAAGTTTGTAATAGAATCTTTAATGTTAGACAAAAAAGGATCTAGCAACCTGGTTAGTATTGTGAATTCATTTTGCTCTTTAAAGGAATTCTGTCTACTTCTCACCGTTTCCCTGGATGAGCAACATAACCTTTGTGCTGAATCACCGCTTTCAAGTGAAAGGGAAAAGCACTGTAGCTCTTGTAAGAGAAGGATTAATTTGACAAGCAAGACGGTCTTGCACCTTGTTAAGCATGGTGAACTGTGTTAGTTTTTGAAAGAAATGCTGCCTAACCTTCAGCCTTTTCATGGGTGAGGAACATAAACTTTGTGCAACATCACCGCATACAAGTGAATGGGAGAAAAACTGCAGTTTTTTAGGAGAATCCTTTTATGTTAGAAACAAGAGGGTCTAGCAACATGGTTAGGATGGTGAATTCAGTTTGCTCTTTAAAGGAGTACTGCCTAGCTCTCAGTGTTTCCTGGATCAGCAACATCACCTTTCTTCTGAATCTCCCTTTTCAAGTGAATGGGAGAAGCACTGCAGCTCTTGTAAGAGAAGCATTACTGTTTCAAGTAAGAGGGCCTTGCACCTTGTTAAGCATTGTGAACTGAGTTAGCTTTTGAAAGGAATGCTGCCCAACTGTCAGCATTTTCATGGGTGAGGATCTTCATCTTTGTGCAAAATCACCACATAGAGGTAAATGGGAGAAAGACTCCAGGTTTGTAAGAGAATCGTTAATGTTAGACAAAAGACGGTCTAGCAACCTGGTTAGTATTGTGAATTCATTTTGCTCTTTAAAGGAATTCTGCCTACTTCTCACTGTTTTCCTGGATGAGAAACATCACCTTTGTGCTGAATCACCGCATTCAAGTGAAAGGGAGAAGCACTGTAGCTCTTGTAAGAGAAGGATTAATTTTACAAGCAAGAGGGTCTTTCACTTTGTTAAGCTTGGTGAAATGTGTTAGTTTTTGAAAGGAACGCTGCCTAACCTTCAGCCTTTTCATGGGTGAGAAACATAACTTTTGTGGAAAATCACCGCATGCAAGTGAATGGGAGAAAAACTGCAGTTTTTTAAGAGAATCGTTCTATGTTAGAAACAAGAGGGTCTAGCAACATGGTTAGTATGTTGAATTCAGTTTGGTCTTTAAAGGAGTACTGCATACCTCTCAGTGTTTCCTGGATCAGCAACATCACCTTTCTGCTGAATCTCCCCATTCAAGTGAAAGGGAAACGCTGCATCTCTTATAAGAGAAGCATTCATACTAAAAGCAAGAGGGTCTTGCACCTCGTTAAGCATGGTGAACTGTGTTAGTTTTTGAAAGGAACGCATACTAACCTTCAGCCATTTCATGGGTGATAAACATAACCTTTGTGCAAAATCACCGCATACAAGTGAAAGGGAGAAAAACTGCAGTTTTTTAAGAAAATCCTTGTATGTTAGAAACAAGAGGGTCTAGCAACATGGTTAGGATGGTGAATTCAGTTTGCTCTTTAAAGGAGTACTGCCTTGCTCTCAGGGTTTCCTGGATCAGCAACATAACCTTTCTGCTGAATCTCCCCATTCAAGTGAAAGGGAGAAGCACTGCAACTCTTGCAAGAGAAGCATTAATGTTACAAGGAACAGGGCCTTGCACCTTGTTAAGCATTTTGAACTGAGTTAGCTTTTGAAAGGAATGCTGCCCAACTGTCAGCATTTTCATGGGTGAGGATCTTCAACTTTGTGCAAAATCACCACATACAAGTAAACGGGAGAAAAACTGCAAGTTTGTAATAGAATCTTTAATGTTAGACAAAAAAGGATCTAGCAACCTGGTTAGTATTGTGAATTCATTTTGCTCTTTAAAGGAATTCTGTCTACTTCTCACCGTTTCCCTGGATGAGCAACATAACCTTTGTGCTGAATCACCGCTTTCAAGTGAAAGGGAAAAGCACTGTAGCTCTTGTAAGAGAAGGATTAATTTGACAAGCAAGACGGTCTTGCACCTTGTTAAGCATGGTGAACTGTGTTAGTTTTTGAAAGAAATGCTGCCTAACCTTCAGCCTTTTCATGGGTGAGGAACATAAACTTTGTGCAACATCACCGCATACAAGTGAATGGGAGAAAAACTGCAGTTTTTTAGGAGAATCCTTTTATGTTAGAAACAAGAGGGTCTAGCAACATGGTTAGGATGGTGAATTCAGTTTGCTCTTTAAAGGAGTACTGCCTAGCTCTCAGTGTTTCCTGGATCAGCAACATCACCTTTCTTCTGAATCTCCCTTTTCAAGTGAATGGGAGAAGCACTGCAGCTCTTGTAAGAGAAGCATTACTGTTTCAAGTAAGAGGGCCTTGCACCTTGTTAAGCATTGTGAACTGAGTTAGCTTTTGAAAGGAATGCTGCCCAACTGTCAGCATTTTCATGGGTGAGGATCTTCATCTTTGTGCAAAATCACCACATAGAGGTAAATGGGAGAAAGACTCCAGGTTTGTAAGAGAATCGTTAATGTTAGACAAAAGACGGTCTAGCAACCTGGTTAGTATTGTGAATTCATTTTGCTCTTTAAAGGAATTCTGCCTACTTCTCACTGTTTTCCTGGATGAGAAACATCACCTTTGTGCTGAATCACCGCATTCAAGTGAAAGGGAGAAGCACTGTAGCTCTTGTAAGAGAAGGATTAATTTTACAAGCAAGAGGGTCTTTCACTTTGTTAAGCTTGGTGAACTGTGTTAGTTTTTGAAAGGAACGCTGCCTAACCTTCAGCCTTTTCATGGGTGAGAAACATAACTTTTGTGGAAAATCACCGCATGCAAGTGAATGGGAGAAAAACTGCAGTTTTTTAAGAGAATCGTTCTATGTTAGAAACAAGAGGGTCTAGCAACATGGTTAGTATGTTGAATTCAGTTTGGTCTTTAAAGGAGTACTGCATACCTCTCAGTGTTTCCTGGATCAGCAACATCACCTTTCTGCTGAATCTCCCCATTCAAGTGAAAGGGAAACGCTGCATCTCTTATAAGAGAAGCATTCATACTAAAAGCAAGAGGGTCTTGCACCTCGTTAAGCATGGTGAACTGTGTTAGTTTTTGAAAGGAACGCATACTAACCTTCAGCCATTTCATGGGTGATAAACATAACCTTTGTGCAAAATCACCGCATACAAGTGAAAGGGAGAAAAACTGCAGTTTTTTAAGAAAATCCTTGTATGTTAGAAACAAGAGGGTCTAGCAACATGGTTAGGATGGTGAATTCAGTTTGCTCTTTAAAGGAGTACTGCCTTGCTCTCAGGGTTTCCTGGATCAGCAACATAACCTTTCTGCTGAATCTCCCCATTCAAGTGAAAGGGAGAAGCACTGCAACTCTTGCAAGAGAAGCATTAATGTTACAAGGAACAGGGCCTTGCACCTTGTTAAGCATTTTGAACTGAGTTAGCTTTTGAAAGGAATGCTGCCCAACTGTCAGCATTTTCATGGGTGAGGATCTTCAACTTTGTGCAAAATCACCACATACAAGTAAAGGGGAGAAAAACTGCAAGTTTGTAATAGAATCTTTAATGTTACACAAAAGAGGATCTAGCAACCTGGTTAGTATTGGGAATTCATTTTGCTCTTTAAAGGAATTCTGCCTACTTCTCACCGTTTCCCTGGATGAGCAACATAACCTTTGTGCTGAATCACCGCATTCAAGTGAAAGGGAAAAGCACTGTAGCTCTTGTAAGAGAAGGATTAATTTGACAAGCAAGACGGTCTTGCACCTTGTTAAGCATGGTGAACTGTGTTAGTTTTTGAAAGGAATGCTGCCTAACCTTCAGCCTTTCATGGGTGAGAAACATAACCTTTGTGGAAAATCACCGCATACAAGTGAATGGGAGAAAAACTGCAGTTTTTTAAGAGAATCCTTTTATGTTAGAAACAAGAGGGTCTAGCAACATGGTTAGTATGGTGAATTCAGTTTGCTGTTTAGAGTACTTCCTAGCTCTCAGTGTTTCCTGGATCAGCAACATCACCTTTCTGCTGAATCTCCCTTTTCAGGTGAATGGGAGAAGCACCGTAGCTCTTGTAAGAGAAGCATTAATGCACCTTGTTAAGCATGGTGAACTGAGTTAGCTTTTGAAAGAAACGCTGCCCAACTGTCAGCGTTTTCATGGATGAAGATCTTCAACATTGTGCTAAATCACCGCATACAAGTAAAAGGGAGAAAAACTGCAGGTTTCTAAGAGAATCTTTAATGTTAGGAAAAAGAGGGTCGAGCAACATGGTTAACATTTTGAAGTCAGTTTGCTCTTCAAGGGACTACTGCATAACTCTGAGTGTTTTCCTGGATGAGCAACATCACCCCATTCAAGTGAAAGGGAGAAGCACTGCAGCTCTTGCAAGAGAAGCATTAATGTTACAAGCAACAGGGCCTTGCACCTTGTTAAGCATGGTGAACTGAGTTAGCTTTTGAAAGGAATGCAGCCCAACTGTCAGCATTTTCATGGGTGAGGATCTTCAACTTTGTGCAAAATCACCACCTACAGGTAAATGGGAGAAAGATTCCAGGTTTGTAAGAGAATCTTTAATGTTAGACAAAAGAGGGTCTAGCAACCTGGTTAGTATTGTGAATTCATTTTGCTCTTTAAAGGAATTCTGCCTACTTCTCACCGTTTCCCTGGATGAGCAACATAACCTTTGTGCTGAATCACCGCATTCAAGTGAAAGGGAAAAGCACTGTAGCTCTTGTAAGAGAAGGATTAATTTGAAAAGCAAGACGGTCTTGCACCTTGTTAAGCATGGTGAACTGTGTTAGTTTTTGAAAGGAATGCTGCCTAACCTTCAGCCTTTTCTTGGGTGAGGAACATAAACTTTGTGCAACATCACCGCCTAAAAGTGAATGGGAGAAAAACTGCAGTTTTTTAGGAGAATCCTTTTATGTTAGAAACAAGAGGGTCTAGCAACATGGTTAGTATGGTGAATTCAGTTTGCTCTTTAAAGGAGTACTGCCTACCTCTCAGTGTTTCCTGGATCAGCAACATCAACTTTCTGCTGAATCTCCCCATTCAAGTGAAAGGGAAACGCTGCAGCTCTTATAAGAGAAGCATTCATACTAAAAGCAAGAGGGTCTTGCACCTCGTTAAGCATGGTGAACTGTGTTAGTTTTTGAAAGGAACGCATACTAACCTTCAGCCATTTCATGGGTGAGAAACATAACCTTTGTGCAAAATCACCGCATACAAGTGAAAGGGAGAAAAACTGCAGTTTTTTAAGAAAATCCTTGTATGTTAGAAACAAGAGGGTCTAGCAACATGGTTAGGATGGTGAATTCAGTTTGCTCTTTAAAGGAGTACTGCCTAGCTCTCAGGGTTTCCTGGATCAGCAACATAACCTTTCTGCTGAATCTCCCCATTCAAGTGAAAGGGAGAAGCACTGCAACTCTTGCAAGAGAAGCATTAATGTTACAAGGAACAGGGCCTTGCACCTTGTTAAGCAGTTTGAACTGAGTTAGCTTTTGAAAGGAATGCTGCCCAACTGTCAGCATTTTCATGGGTGAGGATCTTCAACTTTGTGCAAAATCACCACATACAAGTAAAGGGGAGAAAAACTTCAAGTTTGTAATAGAATTTTTAATGTTAGACAAAAGAGGATCTAGCAACCTGGTTAATATTGTGAATTCATTTTGCTCTGTAAAGGAATTCTGCCTACTTCTGACCGTTTCCCTGGATGAGCAACATAACCTTTGTGCTGAATCACCGCATTCAAGTGAAAGGGAAAAGCACTGTAGCTCTTGTAAGAGAAGGATTAATTTGACAAGCAAGACGGTCTTGCACCTTGTTAAGCATGGTGAACTGTGTTAGTTTTTGAAAGGAATGCTGCCTAACCTTCAGCCTTTTCATGGGTGAGGAACATAAACTTTGTGCAACATCACCGCCTAAAAGTGAATGGGAGAAAAACTGCAGTTTTTTAGGAGAATCCTTTTATGTTAGAAACAAGAGGGTCTAGCAACATGGTTAGTATGGTGAATTCAGTTTGCTCTTTAAAGGAGTACTGCCTACCTCTCAGTGTTTCCTGGATCAGCAACATAACCTTTTGCTGAATCTCCCCATTCAAGTGAAAGGGAGAAGCACTGCAACTCTTGCAAGAGAAGCATTAATGTTACAAGGAACAGGGCCTTTCACCTTGTTAAGCATTTTGAACTGAGTTAGCTTTTGAAAGGAATGCTGCCCAACTGTCAGCATTTTCATGGGTGAGGATCTTCAACTTTGTGCAAAATCACCACATACAAGTAAACGGGAGAAAAACTGCAAGTTTGTAATAGAATCTTTAATGTTACACAAAAGAGGATCTAGCAACCTGGTTAGTATTGTGAATTCATTTTGCTCTTTAAAGGAATTCTGCCTACTTCTCACCGTTTCCCTGGATGAGCAACATAACCTTTGTGCTGAATCACCGCATTCAAGTGAAAGGGAAAAGCACTGTAGCTCTTGTAAGAGAAGGATTAATTTGACAAGCAAGACGGTCTTGCACCTTGTTAAGCATGGTGAACTGTGTTAGTTTTTGAAAGGAATGCTGCCTAACCTTCATCCTTTTCATGGGTGAGGAACATAAACTTTGTGCAACATCACCGCCTAAAAGTGAATGGGAGAAAAACTGCAGTTTTTTAGGAGAATCCTTTTATGTTAGAAACAAGAGGGTCTAGCAACATGGTTAGTATGGTGAATTCAGTTTCCTCTTTAAAGGAATACTGCCTAGCCCTCAGTGTTTCCTGGATCAGCAACATCACCTTTCTGCTGAATCTCCCTTTTCAGGTGAATGGGAGAAGCACCGTAGCTCTTGTAAGAGAAGCATTAATGCACCTTGTTAAGCATGGTGAACTGAGTTAGCTTTTGAAAGAAACGCTGCCCAACTGTCAGCGTTTTCATGGATGAAGATCTTCAACATTGTGCTAAATCACCGCATACAAGTAAATGGGAGAAAAACTGCAGGTTTCTAAGAGAATCTTTAATGTTAGGAAAAAGAGGGTCGAGCAACAGGGTTAACATTTTGAAGTCAGTTTCCTCTTCAAGGGACTACTGCATAACTCTGAGTGTTTTCCTGGATGAGCAACATCACCTTTCTGCTGAATCACCCCATTCAAGTGAAAGGGAGAAGCACTGCAGCTCTTGCAAGAGAAGCATTAATGTTACAAGCAACAGGGCCTTGCACCTTGTTAAGCATGGTGAACTGAGTTAGCTTTTGAAAGGAATGCAGCCCAACTGTCAGCATTTTCATGGGTGAGGATCTTCAACTTTGTGCAAAATCACCACCTACAGGTAAATGGGAGAAAGATTCCAGGTTTGTAAGAGAATCTTTAATGTTAGACAAAAGAGGGTCTAGCAACCTGGTTAGTATTGTGAATTCATTTTGCTCTTTAAAGGAATTCTGCCTACTTCTCACTGTTTTCCTGGATGAGAAACATCACCTTTGTGCTGAATTACCGCATTCAAGTGAAAGGGAGAAGCACTGTAGCTCTTGTAAGAGAAGGATTAATGTTACAAGCAAGAGGGTCTTGCACTTTGTTAAGCATGGTGAACTGTGTTAGTTTTTGAAAGGAACGCTGCCTAACCTTCAGCCTTTTCATGGTTGAGAAACATAACCTTTGTGGAAAATCACCGCATACAAGTGAATGGGAGAAAAACTGCAGTTTTTTAAGAGAATCTTTTTATGTTAAAAACAAGAGGGTCTAGCAACATGGTTAGTATGGTGAATTCAGTTTGCTCTTTAAAGGAGTACTGCCTACCTCTCAGTGTTTCCTGGATCAGCAACATAACTTTTGCTGAATCTCCCCATTCAAGTGAAAGGGAGAAGCACTGCAACTCTTGCAAGAGAAGCATTAATGTTACAAGGAACAGGGCCTTGCACCTTGTTAAGCATTTTGAACTGAGTTAGCTTTTGAAAGGAATGCTGCCCAACTGTCAGCATTTTCATGGGTGAGGATCTTCAACTTTGTGCAAAATCACCACATACAAGTAAAGGGGAGAAAAACTGCAAGTTTGTAATAGAATCTTTAATGTTAGACAAAAGAGGATCTAGCAACCTGGTTAGTATTGTGAATTCATTTTGCTCTTTAAAGGAATTCTGCCTACTTCTCACCGTTTCCCTGGATGAGCAACATAACCTTTGTGCTGAATCACCGCATTCAAGTGAAAGGGAAAAGCACTGTAGCTCTTGTAAGAGAAGGATTAATTTGACAAGCAAGACGGTCTTGCACCTTGTTAAGCATGGTGAACTGTGTTAGTTTTTGAAAGGAATGCTGCCTAACCTTCAGCCTTTTCTTGGGTGAGGAACATAAACTTTGTGCAACATCACCGCCTAAAAGTGAATGGGAGAAAAACTGCAGTTTTTTAGGAGAATCCTTTTATGTTAGAAACAAGAGGGTCTAGCAACATGGTTAGTATGGTGAATTCAGTTTGCTCTTTAAAGGAGTACTGCCTACCTCTCAGTGTTTCCTGGATCAGCAACATCAACTTTCTGCTGAATCTCCCCATTCAAGTGAAAGGGAAACGCTGCAGCTCTTATAAGAGAAGCATTCATACTAAAAGCAAGAGGGTCTTGCACCTCGTTAAGCATGGTGAACTGTGTTAGTTTTTGAAAGGAACGCATACTAACCTTCAGCCATTTCATGGGTGAGAAACATAACCTTTGTGCAAAATCACCGCATACAAGTGAAAGGGAGAAAAACTGCAGTTTTTTAAGAAAATCCTTGTATGTTAGAAACAAGAGGGTCTAGCAACATGGTTAGGATGGTGAATTCAGTTTGCTCTTTAAAGGAGTACTGCCTAGCTCTCAGGGTTTCCTGGATCACCAACATAACCTTTCTGCTGAATCTCCCCATTCAAGTGAAAGGGAGAAGCACTGCAACTCTTGCAAGAGAAGCATTAATGTTACAAGGAACAGGGCCTTGCACCTTGTTAAGCAGTTTGAACTGAGTTAGCTTTTGAAAGGAATGCTGCCCAACTGTCAGCATTTTCATGGGTGAGGATCTTCAACTTTGTGCAAAATCACCACATACAAGTAAACGGGAGAAAAACTGCAAGTTTGTAATAGAATCTTTAATGTTAGACAAAAGAGGATCAAGCAACCTGGTTAGTATTGTGAATTCATTTTGCTCTTTAAAGGAATTCTGCCTACTTCTCACCGTTTCCCTGGATGAGCAACATAACCTTTGTGCTGAATCACCGCTTTCAAGTGAAAGGGAAAAGCACTGTAGCTCTTGTAAGAGAAGGATTAATTTGACAAGCAAGACGGTCTTGCACCTTGTTAACCATGGTGAACTGTGTTAGTTTTTGAAAGGAATGCTGCCTAACCTTCAGCCTTTTCATGGGTGAGGAACATAAACTTTGTGCAACCTCACCGCATACAAGTGAATGGGAGAAAAACTGCAGTTTTTTAGGAGAATCCTTGTATGTTAGAAACAAGAGGGTCTAGCAACATAGTTAGGATGGTGAATTCAGTTTGCTGTTTAGAGTACTTCCTAGCTCTCAGTGTTTCCTGGATCAGCAACATCACCTTTCTGCTGAATCTCCCTTTTCAGGTGAATGGGAGAAGCACCGTAGCTCTTGTAAGAGAAGCATTAATGCACCTTGTTAAGCATGGTGAACTGAGTTAGCTTTTGAAAGAAACGCTGCCCAACTGTCAGCGTTTTCATGGATGAAGATCTTCAACATTGTGCTAAATCACCGCATACAAGTAAATGGGAGAAAAACTGCAGGTTTCTAAGAGAATCTTTAATGTTAGGAAAAAGAGGGTCGAGCAACATGGTTAACATTTTGAAGTCAGTTTGCTCTTCAAGGGACTACTGCATAACTCTGAGTGTTTTCCTGGATGAGCAACATCACCTTTCTGCTGAATCACCCCATTCAAGTGAAAGGGAGAAGCACTGCAGCTCTTGCAAGAGAAGCATTAATGTTACAAGCAACAGGGCCTTGCACCTTGTTAAGCATGGTGAACTGAGTTAGCTTTTGAAAGGAATGCAGCCCAACTGTCAGCATTTTCATGGGTGAGGATCTTCAACTTTGTGCAAAATCACCACCTACAGGTAAATGGGAGAAAGATTCCAGGTTTGTAAGAGAATCTTTAATGTTAGACAAAAGAGGGTCTAGCAACCTGGTTAGTATTGTGAATTCATTTTGCTCTTTAAAGGAATTCTGTCTACTTCTCACCGTTTCCCTGGATGAGCAACATAACCTTTGTGCTGAATCACCGCATTCAAGTGAAAGGGAGAAGCACTGTAGCTCTTGTAAGAGAAGGATTAATGTTACAAGCAAGAGGGTCTTGCACTTTGTTAAGCATCGTGAACTGTGTTAGTTTTTGAAAGGAACGCTGCCTAACCTTCAGCCTTTTCATGGTTGAGAAACATAACTTTTGTGGAAAATCACCGCATACAAGTGAATGGGAGAAAAACTGCAGTTTTTTAAGAGAATCGTTTTATGTTAGAAACAAGAGGGTCTAGCAACATGGTTAGTATGGTGAATTCAGTTTGCTCTTTAAAGGAGTACTGCCTACCTCTCAGTGTTTCCTGGATCAGCAACATCACCTTTCTGCTGAATCTCCCCATTCAAGTGAAAGGGAAACGCTGCAGCTCTTATAAGAGAAGCATTCATACTAAAAGCAAGAGGGTCTTGCACCTCGTTAAGCATGGTGAACTGTGTTAGTTTTTGAAAGGAACGCATACTAACCTTCAGCCATTTCATGGGTGAGAAACATAACCTTTGTGCAAAATCACCGCATACAAGTGAAAGGGAGAAAAACTGCAGTTTTTTAAGAAAATCCTTGTATGTTAGAAACAAGAGGGTCTAGCAACATGGTTAGTATGGTGAATTCAGTTTGTTCTTTAAAGGAGTACTGCCTAGCTCTCAGGGTTTCCTGGATCAGCAACATAACCTTTCTGCTGAATCTCCCCATTCAAGTGAAAGGGAGAAGCACTGCAACTCTTGCAAGAGAAGCATTAATGTTACAAGTAACAGGGCCTTGCACCTTGTTAAGCAGTTTGAACTGAGTTAGCTTTTGAAAGGAATGCTGCCCAACTGTCAGCATTTTCATGGGTGAGGATCTTCAACTTTGTGCAAAATCACCACATACAAGTAAACGGGAGAAAAACTGCAAGTTTGTAATAGAATCTTTAATGTTAGACAAAAGAGAATCTAGCAACCTGGTTAGTATTGGGAATTCATTTTGCTCTTTAAAGGAATTCTGCCTACTTCTCACCGTTTCCCTGGATGAGCAACATAACCTTTGTGCTGAATCACCGATTTCAAGTGAAAGGGAAAAGCACTGTAGCTCTTGTAAGAGAAGGATTAATTTGACAAGCAAGACGGTCTTGCACCTTGTTAAGCATGGTGAACTGTGTTAGATTTTGAAAGGAATGCTGCCTAACCTTCAGCCTTTTCATGGGTGAGGAACATAAACTTTGTGCAACATCACCGCATACAAGTGAATGGGAGAAAAACTGCAGTTTTTTAAGAGAATCGTTTTATGTTAGAAACAAGAGGGTCTAGCAACATGGTTAGGATGGTGAATTCAGTTTGCTCTTTAAAGGGGTACTGCCTAGCTCTCAGTGTTTCCTGGATCAGCAACATCAACTTTCTGCTGAATCTCCCCTTTCAAGTGAATGGGAGAAGCACTGCAGCTCATGTAAGAGAAGCATTACTGTTTCAAGTAAGAGGGCCTTGCACCTTGTTAAGCATGGTGAACTGAGTTAGCTTTTGAAAGGAATGCTGCCCAACTGTCAGCATTTTCATGGGTGAGGATCTTCATCTTTGTGCAAAATCACCACATAGAGGTAAATGGGAGAAAGACTCCAGGTTTGTAAGAGAATCGTTAATGTTAGACAAAAGAGGGTCTAGCAACCTGGTTAGTATTGTGAATTCATTTTGCTCTTTAAAGGAATTCTGCCTACTTCTCACTGTTTTCCTGGATGAGAAACATCACCTTTGTGCTGAATCACCGCATTCAAATGAAAGGGAGAAGCACTGTAGCTCTTGTAAGAGAAGGATTAATTTTACAAGCAAGAGGGTCGTGCACTTTGTTAAGCATGGTGAACTGTGTTATTTTTTGAAAGGAACGCTGCCTAACCTTCAGCCTTTTCATGGTTGAGAAACATAACTTTTGTGGAAAATCACCGCATACAAGTGAATGGGAGAAAAACTGCAGTTTTTTAAGAGAATCGTTTTATGTTAGAAACAAGAGGGTCTAGCAACATGGTTAGTATGGTGAATTCAGTTTGCTCTTTAAAGGAGTACTGCCTACCTCTCAGTGTTTCCTGGATCAGCAACATCACCTTTCTGCTGAATCTCCCCATTCAAGTGAAAGGGAAACGCTGCAGCTCTTATAAGAGAAGCATTCATACTAAAAGCAAGAGGGTCTTGCACCTCGTTAAGCATGGTGAACTGTGTTAGTTTTTGAAAGGAACGCATACTAACCTTCAGCCATTTCATGGGTGAGAAACATAACCTTTGTGCAAAATCACCGCATACAAGTGAAAGGGAGAAAAACTGCAGTTTTTTAAGAAAATCCTTGTATGTTAGAAACAAGAGGGTCTAGCAACATTGTTAGGATGGTGAATTCAGTTTGCTCTTTAAAGGAGTACTGCCTTGCTCTCAGGGTTTCCTGGATCAGCAACATAACCTTTCTGTTGAATCTCCCCATTCAAGTGAAAGGGAGAAGCACTGCAACTCTTGCAAGAGAAGCATTAATGTTACAAGGAACAGGGCCTTGCACCTTGTTAAGCATTTTGAACTGAGTTAGCTTTTGAAAGGAATGCTGCCCAACTGTCAGCATTTTCATGGGTGAGGATCTTCAACTTTGTGCAAAATCACCACATACAAGTAAAGGGGAGAAAAACTTCAAGTTTGTAATAGAATTTGTAATGTTAGACAAAAGAGGATCTAGCAACCTGGTTAATATTGTGAATTCATTTTGCTCTTTAAAGGAATTCTGCCTACTTCTCACCGTTTCCCTGGATGAGCAACATAACCTTTGTGCTGAATCACCGCATTCAAGTGAAAGGGAAAAGCACTGTAGCTCTTGTAAGAGAAGGATTAATTTGACAAGCAAGACGGTCTTGCACCTTGCTAAGCATGGTGAACTGTGTTAGTTTTTGAAAGGAATGCTGCCTAACCTTCAGCCTTTTCATGGGTGAGGAACATAAACTTTGTGCAACATCACCGCCTAAAAGTGAATGGGAGAAAAACTGCAGTTTTTTAGGAGAATCCTTTTATGTTAGAAACAAGAGGGTCTAGCAACATGGTTAGTATGGTGAATTCAGTTTGCTCTTTAAAGGAGTACTGCCTACCTCTCAGTGTTTCCTGGATCAGCAACATAACCTTTTGCTGAATCTCCCCATTCAAGTGACGGGGAGAAGCACTGCAACTCTTGCAAAAGAAGCATTAATGTTACAAGGAACAGGGCCTTTCACCTTGTTAAGCATTTTGAACTGAGTTAGCTTTTGAAAGGAATGCTGCCCAACTGTCAGCATTTTCATGGGTGAGGATCTTCAACTTTGTGCAAAATCACCACATACAAGTAAACGGGAGAAAAACTGCAAGTTTGTAATAGAATCTTTAATGTTACACAAAAGAGGATCTAGCAACCTGGTTAGTATTGTGAATTCATTTTGCTCTTTAAAGGAATTCTGCCTACTTCTCACCGTTTCCCTGGATGAGCAACATAACCTTTGTGCTGAATCACCGCATTCAAGTGAAAGGGAAAAGCACTGTAGCTCTTGTAAGAGAAGGATTAATTTGACAAGCAAGACGGTCTTGCACCTTGCTAAGCATGGTGAACTGTGTTAGTTTTTGAAAGGAATGCTGCCTAACCTTCAGCCTTTTCATGGGTGAGGAACATAAACTTTGTGCAACATCACCGCCTAAAAGTGAATGGGAGAAAAACTGCAGTTTTTTAGGAGAATCCTTTTATGTTAGAAACAAGAGGGTCTAGCAACATGGTTAGTATGGTGAATTCAGTTTCCTCTTTAAAGGAATACTGCCTAGCCCTCAGTGTTTCCTGGATCAGCAACATCACCTTTCTGCTGAATCTCCCTTTTCAGGTGAATGGGAGAAGCACCGTAGCTCTTGTAAGAGAAGCATTAATGCACCTTGTTAAGCATGGTGAACTGAGTTAGCTTTTGAAAGAAACGCTGCCCAACTGTCAGCGTTTTCATGGATGAAGATCTTCAACATTGTGCTAAATCACCGCATACAAGTAAATGGGAGAAAAACTGCAGGTTTCTAAGAGAATCTTTAATGTTAGGAAAAAGAGGGTCGAGCAACAGGGTTAACATTTTGAAGTCAGTTTCCTCTTCAAGGGACTACTGCATAACTCTGAGTGTTTTCCTGGATGAGCAACATCACCTTTCTGCTGAATCACCCCATTCAAGTGAAAGGGAGAAGCACTGCAGCTCTTGCAAGAGAAGCATTAATGTTACAAGCAACAGGGCCTTGCACCTTGTTAAGCATGGTGAACTGAGTTAGCTTTTGAAAGGAATGCAGCCCAACTGTCAGCATTTTCATGGGTGAGGATCTTCAACTTTGTGCAAAATCACCACCTACAGGTAAATGGGAGAAAGATTCCAGGTTTGTAAGAGAATCTTTAATGTTAGACAAAAGAGGGTCTAGCAACCTGGTTAGTATTGTGAATTCATTTTGCTCTTTAAAGGAATTCTGCCTACTTCTCACTGTTTTCCTGGATGAGAAACATCACCTTTGTGCTGAATCACCGCATTCAAGTGAAAGGGAGAAGCACTGTAGCTCTTGTAAGAGAAGGATTAATGTTACAAGCAAGAGAGTCTTGCACTTTGTTAAGCATGGTGAACTGTGTTGGTTTTTGAAAGGAACGCTGCCTAACCTTCAGCCTTTTCATGGTTGAGAAACATAACCTTTGTGGAAAATCACCACATACAAGTGAATGGGAGAAAAACTGCAGTTTTTTAAGAGAATCTTTTTATGTTAAAAACAAGAGGGTCTAGCAACATGGTTAGTATGGTGAATTCAGTTTGCTCTTTAAAGGAGTACTGCCTACCTCTCAGTGTTTCCTGGATCAGCAACATAACTTTTGCTGAATCTCCCCATTCAAGTGAAAGGGAGAAGCACTGCAGCTCATGTAAGAGAAGCATTACTGTTTCAAGTAAGAGGGCCTTGCACCTTGTTAAGCATGGTGAACTGAGTTAGGTTTTGAAAGGAATGCTGCCCAACTGTCAGCATTTTCATGGGTGAGGATCTTCATCTTTGTGCAAAATCACCACATAGAGGTAAATGGGAGAAAGACTCCAGGTTTGTAAGAGAATCGTTAATGTTAGACAAAAGAGGGTCTAGCAACCTGGTTAGTATTGTGAATTCATTTTGCTCTTTAAAGGAATTCTGCCTACTTCTCACTGTTTTCCTGGATGAGAAACATCACCTTTGTGCTGAATCACCGCATTCAAGTGAAAGGGAGAAGCACTGTAGCTCTTGTAAGAGAAGGATTAATTTTACAAGCAAGAGGGTCGTGCACTTTGTTAAGCATGGTGAACTGTGTTATTTTTTGAAAGGAACGCTGCCTAACCTTCAGCCTTTTCATGGTTGAGAAACATAACTTTTGTGGAAAATCACCGCATACAAGTGAATGGGAGAAAAACTGCAGTTTTTTAAGAGAATCGTTTTATGTTAGAAACAAGAGGGTCTAGCAACATGGTTAGTATGGTGAATTCAGTTTGCTCTTTAAAGGAGTACTGACTACCTCTCAGTGTTTCCTGGATCAGCAACATCACCTTTCTGCTGAATCTCCCCATTCAAGTGAAAGGGAAACGCTGCAGCTCTTATAAGAGAAGCATTCATACTAAAAGCAAGAGGGCCTTGCACCTCGTTAAGCATGGTGAACTGTGTTAGTTTTTGAAAGGAACGCATACTAACCTTCAGCCATTTCATGGGTGAGAAACATAACCTTTGTGCAAAATCACCGCATACAAGTGAAAGGGAGAAAAACTGCAGTTTTTTAAGAAAATCCTTGTATGTTAGAAACAAGAGGGTCTAGCAACATGGTTAGGATGGTGAATTCAGTTTGCTCTTTAAAGGAGTACTGCCTTGCTCTCAGGGTTTCCTGGATCAGCAACATAACCTTTCTGTTGAATCTCCCCATTCAAGTGAAAGGGAGAAGCACTGCAACTCTTGCAAGAGAAGCATTAATGTTACAAGGAACAGGGCCTTGCACCTTGTTATGCATTTTGAACTGAGTTAGCTTTTGAAAGGAATGCTGCCCAACTGTCAGCATTTTCATGGGTGAGGATCTTCAACTTTGTGCAAAATCACCACATACAAGTAAAGGGGAGAAAAACTTCAAGTTTGTAATAGAATTTGTAATGTTAGACAAAAGAGGATCTAGCAACCTGGTTAATATTGTGAATTCATTTTGCTCTTTAAAGGAATTCTGCCTACTTCTCACCGTTTCCCTGGATGAGCAACATAACCTTTGTGCTGAATCACCGCATTCAAGTGAAAGGGAAAAGCACTGTAGCTCTTGTAAGAGAAGGATTAATTTGACAAGCAAGACGGTCTTGCACCTTGCTAAGCATGGTGAACTGTGTTAGTTTTTGAAAGGAATGCTGCCTAACCTTCAGCCTTTTCATGGGTGAGGAACATAAACTTTGTGCAACATCACCGCCTAAAAGTGAATGGGAGAAAAACTGCAGTTTTGTAGGAGAATCCTTTTATGTTAGAAACAAGAGGGTCTAGCAACATGGTTAGTATGGTGAATTCATTTTGCTCTTTAAAGGAATTCTGCCTACTTCTCACCGTTTCCCTGGATGAGCAACATAACCTTTGTGCTGAATCACCGCATTCAAGTGAAAGGGAAAAGCACTGTAGCTCTTGTAAGAGAAGGATTAATTTGACAAGCAAGACGGTCTTGCACCTTGTTAAGCATGGTGAACTGTGTTAGTCTTTGAAAGGAATGCTGCCTAACCTTCATCCTTTTCATGGGTGAGGAACATAAACTTTGTGCAACATCACCGCCTAAAAGTGAATGGGAGAAAAACTGCAGTTTTTTAGGAGAATCCTTTTATGTTAGAAACAAGAGGGTCTAGCAACATGGTTAGTATGGTGAATTCAGTTTCCTCTTTAAAGGAATACTGCCTAGCCCTCAGTGTTTCCTGGATCAGCAACATCACCTTTCTGCTGAATCTCCCTTTTCAGGTGAATGGGAGAAGCACCGTAGCTCTTGTAAGAGAAGCATTAATGCACCTTGTTAAGCATGGTGAAGTGAGTTAGCTTTTGAAAGAAACGCTGCCCAACTGTCAGCGTTTTCATGGATGAAGATCTTCAACATTGTGCTAAATCACCGCATACAAGTAAATGGGAGAAAAACTGCAGGTTTCTAAGAGAATCTTTAATGTTAGGAAAAAGAGGGTCGAGCAACAGGGTTAACATTTTGAAGTCAGTTTCCTCTTCAAGGGACTACTGCATAACTCTGAGTGTTTTCCTGGATGAGCAACATCACCTTTCTGCTGAATCACCCCATTCAAGTGAAAGGGAGAAGCACTGCAGCTCTTGCAAGAGAAGCATAAATGTTACAAGCAACAGGGCCTTGCACCTTGTTAAGCATGGTGAACTGAGTTAGCTTTTGAAAGGAATGCAGCCCAACTGTCAGCATTTTCATGGGTGAGGATCTTCAACTTTGTGCAAAATCACCACCTACAGGTAAATGGGAGAAAGATTCCAGGTTTGTAAGAGAATCTTTAATGTTAGACAAAAGAGGGTCTAGCAACCTGGTTAGTATTGTGAATTCATTTTGCTCTTTAAAGGAATTCTGCCTACTTCTCACTGTTTTCCTGGATGAGAAACATCACCTTTGTGCTGAATCACCGCATTCAAGTGAAAGGGAGAAGCACTGTAGCTCTTGTAAGAGAAGGATTAATGTTACAAGCAAGAGGGTCTTGCACTTTGTTAAGCATGGTGAACTGTGTTAGTTTTTGAAAGGAACGCTGCCTAACCTTCAGCCTTTTCATGGTTGAGAAACATAACCTTTGTGGAAAATCACCGCATACAAGTGAATGGGAGAAAAACTGCAGTTTTTTAAGAGAATCTTTTTATGTTAAAAACAAGAGGGTCTAGCAACATGGTTAGTATGGTGAATTCAGTTTGCTCTTTAAAGGAGTACTGCCTACCTCTCAGTGTTTCCTGGATCAGCAACATAACTTTTGCTGAATCTCCCCATTCAAGTGAAAGGGAGAAGCACTGCAACTCTTGCAAGAGAAGCATTAATGTTACAAGGAACAGGGCCTTGCACCTTGTTAAGCATTTTGAACTGAGTTAGCTTTTGAAAGGAATGCTGCCCAACTGTCAGCATTTTCATGGGTGAGGATCTTCAACTTTGTGCAAAATCACCACATACAAGTAAAGGGGAGAAAAACTGCAAGTTTGTAATAGAATCTTTAATGTTAGACAAAAGAGGATCTAGCAACCTGGTTAGTATTGTGAATTCATTTTGCTCTTTAAAGGAATTCTGCCTACTTCTCACCGTTTCCCTGGATGAGCAACATAACCTTTGTGCTGAATCACCGCATTCAAGTGAAAGGGAAAAGCACTGTAGCTCTTGTAAGAGAAGGATTAATTTGACAAGCAAGACGGTCTTGCACCTTGTTAAGCATGGTGAACTGTGTTAGTTTTTGAAAGGAATGCTGCCTAACCTTCAGCCTTTTCTTGGGTGAGGAACATAAACTTTGTGCAACATCACCGCCTAAAAGTGAATGGGAGAAAAACTGCAGTTTTTTAGGAGAATCCTTTTATGTTAGAAACAAGAGGGTCTAGCAACATGGTTAGTATGGTGAATTCAGTTTGCTCTTTAAAGGAGTACTGCCTACCTCTCAGTGTTTCCTGGATCAGCAACATCAACTTTCTGCTGAATCTCCCCATTCAAGTGAAAGGGAAACGCTGCAGCTCTTATAAGAGAAGCATTCATACTAAAAGCAAGAGGGTCTTGCACCTCGTTAAGCATGGTGAACTGTGTTAGTTTTTGAAAGGAACGCATACTAACCTTCAGCCATTTCATGGGTGAGAAACATAACCTTTGTGCAAAATCACCGCATACAAGTGAAAGGGAGAAAAACTGCAGTTTTTTAAGAAAATCCTTGTATGTTAGAAACAAGAGGGTCTAGCAACATGGTTAGGATGGTGAATTCAGTTTGCTCTTTAAAGGAGTACTGCCTAGCTCTCAGGGTTTCCTGGATCAGCAACATAACCTTTCTGCTGAATCTCCCCATTCAAGTGAAAGGGAGAAGCACTGCAACTCTTGCAAGAGAAGCATTAATGTTACAAGGAACAGGGCCTTGCACCTTGTTAAGCAGTTTGAACTGAGTTAGCTTTTGAAAGGAATGCTGCCCAACTGTCAGCATTTTCATGGGTGAGGATCTTCAACTTTGTGCAAAATCACCACATACAAGTAAACGGGAGAAAAACTGCAAGTTTGTAATAGAATCTTTAATGTTAGACAAAAGAGGATCAAGCAACCTGGTTAGTATTGTGAATTCATTTTGCTCTTTAAAGGAATTCTGCCTACTTCTCACCGTTTCCCTGGATGAGCAACATAACCTTTGTGCTGAATCACCGCTTTCAAGTGAAAGGGAAAAGCACTGTAGCTCTTGTAAGAGAAGGATTAATTTGACAAGCAAGACGGTCTTGCACCTTGTTAACCATGGTGAACTGTGTTAGTTTTTGAAAGGAATGCTGCCTAACCTTCAGCCTTTTCATGGGTGAGGAACATAAACTTTGTGCAACCTCACCGCATACAAGTGAATGGGAGAAAAACTGCAGTTTTTTAGGAGAATCCTTGTATGTTAGAAACAAGAGGGTCTAGCAACATAGTTAGGATGGTGAATTCAGTTTGCTGTTTAGAGTACTTCCTAGCTCTCAGTGTTTCCTGGATCAGCAACATCACCTTTCTGCTGAATCTCCCTTTTCAGGTGAATGGGAGAAGCACCGTAGCTCCTGTAAGAGAAGTATTAATGCACCTTGTTAAGCATGGTGAACTGAGTTAGCTTTTGAAAGAAACGCTGCCCAACTGTCAGCGTTTTCATGGATGAAGATCTTCAACATTGTGCTAAATCACCGCATACAAGTAAATGGGAGAAAAACTGCAGGTTTCTAAGAGAATCTTTAATGTTAGGAAAAAGAGGGTCGAGCAACATGGTTAACATTTTGAAGTCAGTTTGCTCTTCAAGGGACTACTGCATAACTCTGAGTGTTTTCCTGGATGAGCAACATCACCTTTCTGCTGAATCACCCCATTCAAGTGAAAGGGAGAAGCACTGCAGCTCTTGCAAGAGAAGCATTAATGTTACAAGCAACAGGGCCTTGCACCTTGTTAAGCATGGTGAACTGAGTTAGCTTTTGAAAGGAATGCTGCCCAACTGTCAGCATTTTCATGGGTGAGGATCTTCAACTTTGTGCAAAATCACCACCTACAGGTAAATGGGAGAAAGATTCCAGGTTTGTAAGAGAATCTTTAATGTTAGACAAAAGAGGGTCTAGCAACCTGGTTAGTATTGTGAATTCATTTTGCTCTTTAAAGGAATTCTGCCTACTTCTCACTGTTTTCCTGGATGAGAAACATCACCTTTGTGCTGAATCACCGCATTCAAGTGAAAGGGAGAAGCACTGTAGCTCTTGTAAGAGAAGGATTAATGTTACAAGCAAGAGGGTCTTGCACTTTGTTAAGCATCGTGAACTGTGTTAGTTTTTGAAAGGAACGCTGCCTAACCTTCAGCCTTTTCATGGTTGAGAAACATAACTTTTGTGGAAAATCACCGCATACAAGTGAATGGGAGAAAAACTGCAGTTTTTTAAGAGAATCGTTTTATGTTAGAAACAAGAGGGTCTAGCAACATGGTTAGTATGGTGAATTCAGTTTGCTCTTTAAAGGAGTACTGCCTACCTCTCAGTGTTTCCTGGATCAGCAACATCACCTTTCTGCTGAATCTCCCCATTCAAGTGAAAGGGAAATGCTGCAGCTCTTATAAGAGAAGCATTCATACTAAAAGCAAGAGGGTCTTGCACCTCGTTAAGCATGGTGAACTGTGTTAGTTTTTGAAAGGAACGCATACTAACCTTCAGCCATTTCATGGGTGAGAAACATAACCTTTGTGCAAAATCACCGCATACAAGTGAAAGGGAGAAAAACTGCAGTTTTTTAAGAAAATCCTTGTATGTTAGAAACAAGAGGGTCTAGCAACATGGTTAGTATGGTGAATTCAGTTTGCTCTTTAAAGGAGTACTGCCTAGCTCTCAGGGTTTCCTGGATCAGCAACATCACCTTTCTGCTGAATCTCCCCATTCAAGTGAAAGGGAGAAGCACTGCAACTCTTGCAAGAGAAACATTAATGTTACAAGGAACAGGGCCTTGCACCTTCTTAAGCATTTTGAACTGAGTTAGCTTTTGAAAGGAATGCTGCCCAACTGTCAGCATTTTCATGGGTGAGGATCTTCAACTTTGTGCAAAATCACCACATACAAGTAAATGGGAGAATAACTGCAAATTTGTAATAGAGTCTTTAATGTTAGACAAAAGAGGGTCTAGCAACCTGGTTCGTATTGTGAATTCATTTTGCTCTTTAAAGGAATTCTGCCTACTTCTCACTGTTTTCCTGGATGAGAAACATCACCTTTGTGCTGAATCACCGCATTCAAGTGAAAGGGAGAAGCACTGTAGCTCTTGTAAGAGAAGGATTAATTTTACAAGCAAGAGGGTCGTGCACTTTGTTAAGCATGGTGAACTGTGTTAGTTTTTGAAAGGAACGCTGCCTAACCTTCAGCCTTTTCATGGTTGAGAAACATAACGTTTGTGGAAAATCACCGCATACAAGTGAATGGGAGAAAAACTGCAGTTTTTTCAGAGAATCGTCTTATGTTAGAAACAAGAGGGTCTAGCAACATGGTTAGTATGGTGAATTCAGTTTGCTCTTTAAAGGAGTACTGCCTACCTCTCAGTGTTTCCTGGATCAGCAACATCACCTTTCTGCTGAATCTCCCCATTCAAGTGAAAGGGAAACGCTGCAGCTCTTATAAGAGAAGCATTCATACTAAAAGCAAGAGGGTCTTGCACCTCGTTAAGCATGGTGAACTGTGTTAGTTTTTGAAAGGAACGCATACTAACCTTCAGCCATTTCATGGGTGAGAAACATAACCTTTGTGCAAAATCACCGCATACAAGTGAAAGGGAGAAAAACTGCAGTTTTTTAAGAAAATCCTTGTATGTTAGAAACAAGAGGGTCTAGCAACATGGTTAGGATGGTGAATTCAGTTTGCTCTTTAAAGGAGTACTGCCTTGCTCACAGGGTTTCCTGGATTAGCAACATAACCTTTCTGCTGAATCTCCCCATTCAAGTGAAAGGGAGAAGCACTGCAACTCTTGCAAGAGAAGCATTAATGTTACAAGGAACAGGGCCTTGCACCTTGTTAAGCAGTTTGAACTGAGTTAGCTTTTGAAAGGAATGCTGCCCAACTGTCAGCATTTTCATGGGTGAGGATCTTCAACTTTGTGCAAAATCACCACATACAAGTAAACGGGAGAAAAACTGCAAGTTTGTAATAGAATCTTTAATGTTAGACAAAAGAGAATCTAGCAACCTGGTTAGTATTGGGAATTCATTTTGCTCTTTAAAGGAATTCTGCCTACTTCTCACCGTTTCCCTGGATGAGCAACATAACCTTTGTGCTGAATCACCGCTTTCAAGTGAAAGGGAAAAGCACTGTAGCTCTTGTAAGAGAAGGATTAATTTGACAAGCAAGACGGTCTTGCACCTTGTTAAGCATGGTGAACTGTGTTAGTTTTTGAAAGGAATGCTGCCTAACCTTCAGCCTTTTCATGGGTGAGGAACATAAACTTTGTGCAACATCACCGCATACAAGTGAATGGGAGAAAAACTGCAGTTTTTTAGGAGAATCCTTTTATGTTAGAAACAAGAGGGTCTAGCAACATGGTTAGTATGGTGAATTCAGTTTGCTCTTTAAAGGAGTACTGCCTAGCTCTCAGTGTTTCCTGGATCAGCAACATCACCTTTCTGCTGAATCTCCCCTTTCAAGTGAATGGGAGAAGCACTGCAGCTCTTGTAAGAGAAGCATTACTGTTTCAAGTAAGAGGGCCTTGCACCTTGTTAAGCATGGTGAACTGAGTTAGCTTTTGAAAGGAATGCTGCCCAACTGTCAGCATTTTCATGGGTGAGGATCTTCATCTTTGTGCAAAATCACCACATAGAGGTAAATCGGAGAAAGACTCCAGGTTTGTAAGAGAATCGTTAATGTTAGACAAAAGAGGGTCTAGCAACCTGGTTAGTATTGTGAATTCATTTTGCTCTTTAAAGGAATTCTGTCTACTTCTCACTGTTTTCCTGGATGAGAAACATCACCTTTGTGCTGAATCACCACATTCAAGTGAAAGGGAGAAGCACTGTAGCTCTTGTAAGAGAAGGATTAATTTTACAAGCAAGAGGGTCTTGCACTTTGTTAAGCTTGGTGAACTGTGTTAGTTTTTGAAAGGAACGCTGCCTAACCTTCAGCCTTTTCATGGGTGAGAAACATAACTTTTGTGGAAAATCACCGCATGCAAGTGAATGGGAGAAAAACTGCAGTTTTTTAAGAGAATCGTTTTATGTTAGAAACAAGAGGGTCTAGCAACATGGTTAGTATGGTGAATTCAGTTTGCTCTTTAAAGGAGTACTGCCTACCTCTCAGTGTTTCCTGGATCAGCAACATCACCTTTCTGCTGAATCTCCCCATTCAAGTGAAAGGGAAACGCTGCAGCTCTTATAAGAGAAGCATTCATACTAAAAGCAAGAGGGTCTTGCACCTCGTTAAGCATGGTGAACTGTGTTAGTTTTTGAAAGGAACGCATACTAACCTTCAGCCATTTCATGGGTGAGAAACATAACCTTTGTGCAAAATCACCGCATACAAGTGAAAGGGAGAAAAACTGCAGTTTTTTAAGAAAATCCTTGTATGTTAGAAACAAGAGGGTCTAGCAACATGGTTAGGATGGTGAATTCAGTTTGCTCTTTAAAGGAGTACTGCCTAGCTCTCAGGGTTTCCTGGATCAGCAACATAACCTTTCTGCTGAATCTCCCCATTCAAGTGAAAGGGAGAAGCACTGCAACTCTTGCAAGAGAAGCATTAATGTTACAAGGAACAGGGCCTTGCACCTTGTTAAGCATTTTGAACTGAGTTAGCTTTTGAAAGGAATGCTGCCCAACTGTCAGCATTTTCATGGGTGAGGATCTTCAACTTTGTGCAAAATCACCACATACAAGTAAACGGGAGAAAAACTGCAAGTTTGTAATAGAATCTTTAATGTTAGACAAAAGAGGATCTAGCAACCTGGTTAGTATTGGGAATTCATTTTGCTCTTTAAAGGAATTCTGCCTACTTCTCACCGTTTCCCTGGATGAGCAACATAACCTTTGTGCTGAATCACCGCATTCAAGTGAAAGGGAAAAGCACTGTAGCTCTTGTAAGAGAAGGATTAATTTGACAAGCAAGACGGTCTTGCACCTTGTTAAGCATGGTGAACTGTGTTAGTTTTTGAAAGGAATGCTGCCTAACCTTCAGCCTTTCATGGGTGAGGAACATAAACTTTGTGCAACATCACCGCATACAAGTGAATGGGAGAAAAACTGCAGTTTTTTCGGAGAATCCTTTTATGTTAGAAACAAGAGGGTCTAGCAACATGGTTAGTATGGTGAATTCAGTTTGCTCTTTAAAGGAGTACTGCCTACCTCTCAGTGTTTCCTGGATCAGCAACATCACCTTTCTGCTGAATCTCCCCATTCAAGTGAAAGGGAAACGCTGCAGCTCTTATAAGAGAAGCATTAATACTAAAAGCAAGAGGGTCTTGCACCTCGTTAAGCATGGTGAACTGTGTTAGTTTTTGAAAGGAACGCAGCCTAACCTTCAGCCTTTTCATATGTGAGGAACATAAACATTTTTCAACATCACCGCATACAAGTGAATGGGAGAAAAACTGCAGTTTTTTAAGAGAATCCTTGTATGTTAGAAAGAGGAGGGTCTAGCAACATGGTTAGTATGGTGAATTCAGTTTGCTCTTTAAAGGAGTAGTGCCTAGCTCTCAGGGTTTCCTGGATCAACAACATAACCTTTCTGCTGAATCTCCCCATTCAAGTGAAAGGGAGAAGCACTGCAACTCTTGCAAGAGAAACATTAATGTTACAAGGAACAGGGCCTTGCACCTTCTTAAGCATTTTGAACTGAGTTAGCTTTTGAAAGGAATGCTGCCCAACTGTCAGCATTTTCATGGGTGAGGATCTTCAACTTTGTGCAAAATCACCACATACAAGTAAATGGGAGAATAACTGCAAATTTGTAATAGAATCTTTAATGTTAGACAAAAGAGGTTCTAGCAACCTGGTTCGTATTGTGAATTCATTTTGCTCTTTAAAGGAATTCTGCCTACTTCTCACTGTTTTCCTGGATGAGAAACATCACCTTTGTGCTGAATCACCGCATTCAAGTGAAAGGGAGAAGCACTGTAGCTCTTGTAAGAGAAGGATTAATTTTACAAGCAAGAGGGTCGTGCACTTTGTTAAGCATGGTGAACTGTGTTAGTTTTTGAAAGGAACGCTGCCTAACCTTCAGCCTTTTCATGGTTGAGAAACATAACTTTTGTGGAAAATCACCGCATACAAGTGAATGGGAGAAAAACTGCAGTTTTTTCAGAGAATCGTCTTATGTTAGAAACAAGAGGGTGTAGCAACATGGTTAGTATGGTGAATTCAGTTTGCTCTTTAAAGGAGTACTGCCTACCTCTCAGTGTTTCCTGGATCAGCAACATCACCTTTCTGCTGAATCTCCCCATTCAAGTGAAAGGGAAACGCTGCAGCTCTTATAAGAGAAGCATTCATACTAAAAGCAAGAGGGTCTTGCACCTCGTTAAGCATGGTGAACTGTGTTAGTTTTTGAAAGGAACGCATACTAACCTTCAGCCATTTCATGGGTGAGAAACATAACCTTTGTGCAAAATCACCGCATACAAGTGAAAGGGAGAAAAACTGCAGTTTTTTAAGAAAATCCTTGTATGTTAGAAACAAGAGGGTCTAGCAACATGGTTAGGATGGTGAATTCAGTTTGCTCTTTAAAGGAGTACTGCCTTGCTCTCAGGGTTTCCTGGATCAGCAACATAACCTTTCTGCTGAATCTCCCCATTCAAGTGAAAGGGAGAAGCACTGCAACTCTTGCAAGAGAAGCATTAATGTTACAAGGAACAGGGCCTTGCACCTTGTTAAGCAGTTTGAACTGAGTTAGCTTTTGAAAGGAATGCTGCCCAACTGTCAGCATTTTCATGGGTGAGGATCTTCAACTTTGTGCAAAATCACCACATACAAGTAAACGGGAGAAAAACTGCAAGTTTGTAATAGAATCTTTAATGTTAGACAAAAGAGAATCTAGCAACCTGGTTAGTATTGGGAATTCATTTTGCTCTTTAAAGGAATTCTGCCTACTTCTCACCGTTTCCCTGGATGAGCAACATAACCTTTGTGCTGAATCACCGCTTTCAAGTGAAAGGGAAAAGCACTGTAGCTCTTGTAAGAGAAGGATTAATTTGACAAGCAAGACGGTCTTGCACCTTGTTAAGCATGGTGAACTGTGTTAGTTTTTGAAAGGAATGCTGCCTAACCTTCAGCCTTTTCATGGGTGAGGAACATAAACTTTGTGCAACATCACCGCATACAAGTGAATGGGAGAAAAACTGCAGTTTTTTAGGAGAATCCTTTTATGTTAGAAACAAGAGGGTCAAGCAACATGGTTAGTATGGTGAATTCTGTTTGCTCTTTAAAGGAGTACTGCCTAGCTCTCAGTGTTTCCTGGATCAGCAACATCACCTTTCTGCTGAATCTCCCCTTTCAAGTGAATGGGAGAAGCACTGCAGCTCTTGTAAGAGAAGCATTACTGTTTCAAGTAAGAGGGCCTTGCACCTTGTTAAGCATGGTGAACTGAGTTAGCTTTTGAAAGGAATGCTGCCCAACGGTCAGCATTTTCATGGGTGAGGATCTTCATCTTTGTGCAAAATCACCACATAGAGGTAAATGGGAGAAAGACTCCAGGTTTGTAAGAGAATCGTTAATGTTAGACAAAAGAGGGTCTAGCAACCTGGTTAGTATTGTGAATTCATTTTGCTCTTTAAAGGAATTCTGCCTACTTCTCACTGTTTTCCTGGATGAGAAACATCACCTTTGTGCTGAATCACCGCATTCAAGTGAAAGGGAGAAGCACTGTAGCTCTTGTAAGAGAAGGATTAATTTTACAAGCAAGAGGGTCGTGCACTTTGTTAAGCATGGTGAACTGTGTTAGTTTTTGAAAGGAACGCTGCCTAACCTTCAGCCTTTTCATGGTTGAGAAACATAACTTTTGTGGAAAATCACCGCATACAAGTGAATGGGAGAAAAACTGCAGTTTTTTCAGAGAATCGTCTTATGTTAGAAACAAGAGGGTGTAGCAACATGGTTAGTATGGTGAATTCAGTTTGCTCTTTAAAGGAGTACTGCCTACCTCTCAGTGTTTCCTGGATCAGCAACATCACCTTTCTGCTGAATCTCCCCATTCAAGTGAAAGGGAAACGCTGCAGCTCTTATAAGAGAAGCATTCATACTAAAAGCAAGAGGGTCTTGCACCTCGTTAAGCATGGTGAACTGTGTTAGTTTTTGAAAGGAACGCATACTAACCTTCAGCCATTTCATGGGTGAGAAACATAACCTTTGTGCAAAATCACCGCATACAAGTGAAAGGGAGAAAAACTGCAGTTTTTTAAGAAAATCCTTGTATGTTAGAAACAAGAGGGTCTAGCAACATGGTTAGGATGGTGAATTCAGTTTGCTCTTTAAAGGAGTACTGCCTTGCTCTCAGGGTTTCCTGGATCAGCAACATAACCTTTCTGCTGAATCTCCCCATTCAAGTGAAAGGGAGAAGCACTGCAACTCTTGCAAGAGAAGCATTAATGTTACAAGGAACAGGGCCTTGCACCTTGTTAAGCAGTTTGAACTGAGTTAGCTTTTGAAAGGAATGCTGCCCAACTGTCAGCATTTTCATGGGTGAGGATCTTCAACTTTGTGCAAAATCACCACATACAAGTAAACGGGAGAAAAACTGCAAGTTTGTAATAGAATCTTTAATGTTAGACAAAAGAGAATCTAGCAACCTGGTTAGTATTGGGAATTCATTTTGCTCTTTAAAGGAATTCTGCCTACTTCTCACCGTTTCCCTGGATGAGCAACATAACCTTTGTGCTGAATCACCGCTTTCAAGTGAAAGGGAAAAGCACTGTAGCTCTTGTAAGAGAAGGATTAATTTGACAAGCAAGACGGTCTTGCACCTTGTTAAGCATGGTGAACTGTGTTAGTTTTTGAAAGGAATGCTGCCTAACCTTCAGCCTTTTCATGGGTGAGGAACATAAACTTTGTGCAACATCACCGCATACAAGTGAATGGGAGAAAAACTGCAGTTTTTTAGGAGAATCCTTTTATGTTAGAAACAAGAGGGTCAAGCAACATGGTTAGTATGGTGAATTCTGTTTGCTCTTTAAAGGAGTACTGCCTAGCTCTCAGTGTTTCCTGGATCAGCAACATCACCTTTCTGCTGAATCTCCCCTTTCAAGTGAATGGGAGAAGCACTGCAGCTCTTGTAAGAGAAGCATTACTGTTTCAAGTAAGAGGGCCTTGCACCTTGTTAAGCATGGTGAACTGAGTTAGCTTTTGAAAGGAATGCTGCCCAACGGTCAGCATTTTCATGGGTGAGGATCTTCATCTTTGTGCAAAATCACCACATAGAGGTAAATGGGAGAAAGACTCCAGGTTTGTAAGAGAATCGTTAATGTTAGACAAAAGAGGGTCTAGCAACCTGGTTAGTATTGTGAATTCATTTTGCTCTTTAAAGGAATTCTGCCTACTTCTCACTGTTTTCCTGGATGAGAAACATCACCTTTGTGCTGAATCACCACATTCAAGTGAAAGGGAGAAGCACTGTAGCTCTTGTAAGAGAAGGATTAATTTTACAAGCAAGAGGGTCTTGCACTTTGTTAATCTTGGTGAACTGTGTTAGTTTTTGAAAGGAACGCTGCCTAACCTTCAGCCTTTTCATGGGTGAGAAACATAACTTTTGTGGAAAATCACCGCATGCAAGTGAATGGGAGAAAAACTGCAGTTTTTTAAGAGAATCGTTTTATGTTAGAAACAAGAGGGTCTAGCAACATGGTTAGTATGGTGAATTCAGTTTGCTCTTTAAAGGAGTACTGCCTACCTCTCAGTGTTTCCTGGATCAGCAACATCACCTTTCTGCTGAATCTCCCCATTCAAGTGAAAGGGAAACGCTGCAGCTCTTATAAGAGAAGCATTCATACTAAAAGCAAGAGGGTCTTGCACCTCGTTAAGCATGGTGAACTGTGTTAGTTTTTGAAAGGAACGCATACTAACCTTCAGCCATTTCATGGGTGAGAAACATAACCTTTGTGCAAAATCACCGCATACAAGTGAAAGGGAGAAAAACTGCAGTTTTTTAAGAAAATCCTTGTATGTTAGAAACAAGAGGGTCTAGCAACATGGTTAGGATGGTGAATTCAGTTTGCTCTTTAAAGGAGTACTGCCTAGCTCTCAGGGTTTCCTGGATCAGCAACATAACCTTTCTGCTGAATCTCCCCATTCAAGTGAAAGGGAGAAGCACTGCAACTCTTGCAAGAGAAGCATTAATGTTACAAGGAACAGGGCCTTGCACCTTGTTAAGCATTTTGAACTGAGTTAGCTTTTGAAAGGAATGCTGCCCAACTGTCAGCATTTTCATGGGTGAGGATCTTCAACTTTGTGCAAAATCACCACATACAAGTAAACGGGAGAAAAACTGCAAGTTTGTAATAGAATCTTTAATGTTAGACAAAAGAGGATCAAGCAACCTGGTTAGTATTGGTTATTCATTTTGCTCTTTAAAGGAATTCTGCCTACTTCTCACCGTTTCCCTGGATGAGCAACATAACCTTTGTGCTGAATCACCGCATTCAAGTGAAAGGGAAAAGCACTGTAGCTCTTGTAAGAGAAGGATTAATTTGACAAGCAAGACGGTCTTGCACCTTGTTAAGCATGGTGAACTGTGTTAGTTTTTGAAAGGAATGCTGCCTAACCTTCAGCCTTTCATGGGTGAGGAACATAAACATTGTGCAACATCACCGCATACAAGTGAATGGGAGAAAAACTGCAGTTTTTTCGGAGAATCCTTTTATGTTAGAAACAAGAGGGTCTAGCAACATGGTTAGTATGGTGAATTCAGTTTGCTCTTTAAAGGAGTACTGCCTACCTCTCAGTGTTTCCTGGATCAGCAACATCACCTTTCTGCTGAATCTCCCCATTCAAGTGAAAGGGAAACGCTGCAGCTCTTATAAGAGAAGCATTAATACTAAAAGCAAGAGGGTCTTGCACCTCGTTAAGCATGGTGAACTGTGTTAGTTTTTGAAAGGAACGCAGCCTAACCTTCAGCCTTTTCATATGTGAGGAACATAAACATTGTTCAACATCACCGCATACAAGTGAATGGGAGAAAAACTGCAGTTTTTTAAGAGAATCCTTGTATGTTAGAAAGAGGAGGGTCTAGCAACATGGTTAGTATGGTGAATTCAGTTTGCTCTTTAAAGGAGTAGTGCCTAGCTCTCAGGGTTTCCTGGATCAACAACATAACCTTTCTGCTGAATCTCCCCATTCAAGTGAAAGGGAGAAGCACTGCAACTCTTGCAAGAGAAACATTAATGTTACAAGGAACAGGGTCTTGCACCTTCTTAAGCATTTTGAACTGAGTTAGATTTTGAAAGGAATGCTGCCCAACTGTCAGCATTTTCATGGGTGAGGATATTCAACTTTGTGCAAAATCACCACATACAAGTAAATGGGAGAATAACTGCAAATTTGTAATAGAATCTTTAATGTTAGACAAAAGAGGGTCTAGCAACCTGGTTCGTATTGTGAATTCATTTTGCTCTTTAAAGGAATTCTGCCTACTTCTCACTGTTTTCCTGGATGAGAAACATCACCTTTGTGCTGAATCACCGCATTCAAGTGAAAGGGAGAAGCACTGTAGCTCTTGTAAGAGAAGGATTAATTTTACAAGCAAGAGGGTCGTGCACTTTGTTAAGCATGGTGAACTGTGTTAGTTTTTGAAAGGAACGCTGCCTAACCTTCAGCCTTTTCATGGGTGAGTAACATAAACTTTGTGCAACCTCACCGCATACAAGTGAATGGGAGAAAAACTGCAGTTTTTTAGGAGAATCCTTGTATGTTAGAAACAAGAGGGTCTAGCAACATAGTTAGGATGGTGAATTCAGTTTGCTGTTTAGAGTACTTCCTAGCTCAGTGTTTCCTGGATCAGCAACATCACCTTTCTGCTGAATCTCCCTTTTCAGGTGAATGGGAGAAGCACCGTAGCTCTTGTAAGAGAATCATTAATGCACCTTGTTAAGCATGGTGAACTGAGTTAGCTTTTGAAAGAAACGCTGCCCAACTGTCAGCGTTTTCATGGATGAAGATCTTCAACATTGTGCTAAATCACCGCATACAAGTAAATGGGAGAAAAACTGCAGGTTTCTAAGAGAATCTTTAATGTTAGGAAAAAGAGGGTCGAGCAACATGGTTAACATTTTGAAGTCAGTTTGCTCTTCAAGGGACTACTGCATAACTCTGAGTGTTTTCCTGGATGAGCAACATCACCTTTCTGCTGAATCACCCCATTCAAGTGAAAGGGAGAAGCACTGCAGCTCTTGCAAGAGAAGCATTAATGTTACAAGCAACAGGGCCTTGCACCTTGTTAAGCATGGTGAACTGAGTTAGCTTTTGAAAGGAATGCAGCCCAACTGTCAGCATTTTCATGGGTGAGGATCTTCAACTTTGTGCAAAATCACCACCTACAGGTAAATGGGAGAAAGATTCCAGGTTTGTAAGAGAATCTTTAATGTTAGACAAAAGAGGGTCTAGCAACCTGGTTAGTATTGTGAATTCATTTTGCTCTTTAAAGGAATTCTGCCTACTTCTCACTATTTTAATGGATGAGAAACATCACCTTTGTGCTGAATCACCGCATTCAAGTGAAAGGGAAAAGCACTGTAGCTCTTGTAAGAGAAGGATTAATTTGACAAGCAAGACGGTCTTGCACCTTGTTAAGCATGGTGAACTGTGTTAGATTTTGAAAGGAATGCTGCCTAACCTTCAGCCTTTTCATGGGTGAGGAACATAAACTTTGTGCAACATCACCGCATACAAGTGAATGGGAGAAAAACTGCAGTTTTTTAAGAGAATCGTTTTATGTTAGAAACAAGAGGGTCTAGCAACATGGTTAGTATGGTGAATTCAGTTTGCTCTTTAAAGGAGTACTGCCTAGCTCTCAGGGTTTCCTGGATCAGCAACATAACCTTTCTGCTGAATCTCCCCATTCAAGTGAAAGGGAGAAGCACTGCAGCTCTTGCAAGAGAAGCATTAATGTTACAAGCAACAGGGCCTTGCACCTTGTTAAGCATGGTGAACTGAGTTAGCTTTTGAAAGGAATGCAGCCCAACTGTCAGCATTTTCATGGGTGAGGATCTTCAACTTTGTGCAAAATCACCACCTACAGGTAAATGGGAGAAAGATTCCAGGTTTGTAAGAGTATCTTTAATGTTAGACAAAAGAGGGTCTAGCAACCTGGTTAGTATTGTGAATTCATTTTGCTCTTTAAAGGAATTCTGCCTACTTCTCACTGTTTTCCTGGATGAGAAACATCACGTTTGTGCTGAATCACCGCATTCAAGTGAAAGGGAGAAGCACTGTAGCTCTTGTAAGAGAAGGATTAATATTACAAGCAAGAGGGTCTTGCACTTTGTTAAGCATGGTGAACTGTGTTAGTTTTTGAAAGGAACGCTGCCTAACCTTCAGCCTTTTCATGGTTGAGAAACATAACCTTTGTGGAAAATCACCGCATACAAGTGAATGGGAGAAAAACTGCAGTTTTTTAAGAGAATCTTTTTATGTTAAAAACAAGAGGGTCTAGCAACATGGTTAGTATGGTGAATTCAGTTTGCTCTTTAAAGGAGTACTGCCTACCTCTCAGTGTTTCCTGGATCAGCAACATAACTTTTGCTGAATCTCCCCATTCAAGTGAAAGGGAGAAGCACTGCAACTCTTGCAAGAGAAGCATTAATGTTACAAGGAACAGGGCCTTGCACCTTGTTAAGCATTTTGAACTGAGTTAGCTTTTGAAAGGAATGCTGCCCAACTGTCAGCATTTTCATGGGTGAGGATCTTCAACTTTGTGCAAAATCACCACATACAAGTAAAGGGGAGAAAAACTGCAAGTTTGTAATAGAATCTTTAATGTTAGACAAAAGAGGATCTAGCAACCTGGTTAGTATTGTGAATTCATTTTGCTCTTTAAAGGAATTCTGCCTACTTCTCACCGTTTCCCTGGATGAGCAACATAACCTTTGTGCTGAATCACCGCATTCAAGTGAAAGGGAAAAGCACTGTAGCTCTTGTAAGAGAAGGATTAATTTGACAAGCAAGACGGTCTTGCACCTTGTTAAGCATGGTGAACTGTGTTAGTTTTTGAAAGGAATGCTGCCTAACCTTCAGCCTTTTCTTGGGTGAGGAACATAAACTTTGTGCAACATCACCGCCTAAAAGTGAATGGGAGAAAAACTGCAGTTTTTTGGAGAATCCTTTTATGTTAGAAACAAGAGGGTCTAGCAACATGGTTAGTATGGTGAATTCAGTTTGCTCTTTAAAGGAGTACTGCCTACCTCTCAGTGTTTCCTGGATCAGCAACATCAACTTTCTGCTGAATCTCCCCATTCAAGTGAAAGGGAAACGCTGCAGCTCTTATAAGAGAAGCATTCATACTAAAAGCAAGAGGGTCTTGCACCTCGTTAAGCATGGTGAACTGTGTTAGTTTTTGAAAGGAACGCATACTAACCTTCAGCCATTTCATGGGTGAGAAACATAACCTTTGTGCAAAAACACCGCATACAAGTGAAAGGGAGAAAAACTGCAGTTTTTTAAGAAAATCCTTGTATGTTAGAAACAAGAGGGTCTAGCAACATGGTTAGGATGGTGAATTCAGTTTGCTCTTTAAAGGAGTACTGCCTAGCTCTCAGGGTTTCCTGGATCAGCAACATAACCTTTCTGCTGAATCTCCCCATTCAAGTGAAAGGGAGAAGCACTGCAACTCTTGCAAGAGAAGCATTAATGTTACAAGGAACAGGGCCTTGCACCTTGTTAAGCAGTTTGAACTGAGTTAGCTTTTGAAAGGAATGCTGCCCAACTGTCAGCATTTTCATGGGTGAGGATCTTCAACTTTGTGCAAAATCACCACATACAAGTAAACGGGAGAAAAACTGCAAGTTTGTAATAGAATCTTTAATGTTAGACAAAAGAGGATCAAGCAACCTGGTTAGTATTGTGAATTCATTTTGCTCTTTAAAGGAATTCTGCCTACTTCTCACCGTTTCCCTGGATGAGCAACATAACCTTTGTGCTGAATCACCGCTTTCAAGTGAAAGGGAAAAGCACTGTAGCTCTTGTAAGAGAAGGATTAATTTGACAATCAAGACGGTCTTGCACCTTGTTAACCATGGTGAACTGTGTTAGCTTTTGAAAGGAATGCTGCCTAACCTTCAGCCTTTTCATGGGTGAGGAACATAAACTTTGTGCAACCTCACCGCCTACAAGTGAATGGGAGAAAAACTGCAGTTTTTTAGGAGAATCCTTGTATGTTAGAAACAAGAGGGTCTAGCAACATAGTTAGGATGGTGAATTCAGTTTGCTGTTTAGAGTACTTCCTAGCTCTCAGTGTTTCCTGGATCAGCAAAATCACCTTTGTGCTGAATCTCCCTTTCCAGGTGAATGGGAGAAGCACCGTAGCTCTTGTAAGAGAAGCATTAATGCACCTTGTTAAGCATGGTGAACTGAGTTAGCTTTTGAAAGAAACGCTGCCCAACTGTCAGCGTTTTCATGGATGAAGATCTTCAACATTGTGCTAAATCACCGCATACAAGTAAATGGGAGAAAAACTGCAGGTTTCTAAGAGAATCTTTAATGTTAGGAAAAAGAGGGTCGAGCAACATGGTTAACATTTTGAAGTCAGTTTGCTCTTCAAGGGACTACTGCATAACTCTGAGTGTTTTCCTGGATGAGCAACATCACCTTTCTGCTGAATCACCCATTCAACTGAAAGGGAGAAGCACTGCAGCTCTTGCAAGAGAAGCATTAATGTTACAAGCAACAGGGCCTTGCACCTTGTTAAGCATGGTGAACTGAGTTAGCTTTTGAAAGGAATGCAGCCCAACTGTCAGCATTTTCATGGGTGAGGATCTTCAACTTTGTGCAAAATCACCACCTACAGGTAAATGGGAGAAAGATTCCAGGTTTGTAAGAGAATCTTTAATGTTAGACAAAAGAGGGTCTAGCAACCTGGTTAGTATTGTGAATTCATTTTGCTCTTTAAAGGAATTCTGCCTACTTCTCACTGTTTTAATGGATGAGAAACATCACCTTTGTGCTGAATCACCGCATTCAAGTGAAAGGGAGAAGCACTGTAGCTCTTGTAATAGAAGGATTAATGTTACAAGCAAGAGGGTCTTGCACTTTGTTAAGCATCGTGAACTGTGTTAGTTTTTGAAAGGAACGCTGCCTAACCTTCAGCCTTTTCATGGTTGAGAAACATAACTTTTGTGGAAAATCACCGCATACAAGTGAATGGGAGAAAAACTGCAGTTTTTTAAGAGAATCGTTTTATGTTAGAAACAAGAGGGTCTAGCAACATGGTTAGTATGGTGAATTCAGTTTGCTCTTTAAAGGAGTACTGCCTACCTCTCAGTGTTTCCTGGATCAGCAACATCACCTTTCTGCTGAATCTCCCCATTCAAGTGAAAGGGAAACGCTGCAGCTCTTATAAGAGAAGCATTCATACTAAAAGCAAGAGGGTCTTGCACCTCGTTAAGCATGGTGAACTGTGTTAGTTTTTGAAAGGAACGCATACTAACCTTCAGCCATTTCATGGGTGAGAAACATAACCTTTGTGCAAAATCACCGCATACAAGTGAAAGGGAGAAAAACTGCAGTTTTTTAAGAAAATCCTTGTATGTTAGAAACAAGAGGGTCTAGCAACATGGTTAGGATGGTGAATTCAGTTTGCTCTTTAAAGGAGTACTGCCTAGCTCTCAGGGTTTCCTGGATCAGCAACATAACCTTTCTGCTGAATCTCCCCATTCAAGTGAAAGGGAGAAGCACTGCAACTCTTGCAAGAGAAGCATTAATGTTACAAGGAACAGGGCCTTGCACCTTGTTAAGCAGTTTGAACTGAGTTAGCTTTTGAAAGGAATGCTGCCCAACTGTCAGCATTTTCATGGGTGAGGATCTTCAACTTTGTGCAAAATCACCACATACAAGTAAACGGGAGAAAAACTGCAAGTTTGTAATAGAATCTTTAATGTTAGACAAAAGAGAATCTAGCAACCTGGTTAGTATTGGGAATTCATTTTGCTCTTTAAAGGAATTCTGCCTACTTCTCACCGTTTCCCTGGATGAGCAACATAACCTTTGTGCTGAATCACCGCTTTCAAGTGAAAGGGAAAAGCACTGTAGCTCTTGTAAGAGAAGGATTAATTTGACAAGCAAGACGGTCTTGCACCTTGTTAAGCATGGTGAACTTTGTTAGATTTTGAAAGGAATGCTGCCTAACCTTCAGCCTTTTCATGGGTGAGGAACATAAACTTTGTGCAACATCACCGCATACAAGTGAATGGGAGAAAAACTGCAGTTTTTTAAGAGAATCGTTTTATGTTAGAAACAAGAGGGTCTAGCAACATGGTTAGGATGGTGAATTCAGTTTGCTCTTTAAAGGGGTACTGCCTAGCTCTCAGTGTTTCCTGGATCAGCAACATCACCTTTCTGCTGAATCTCCCCTTTCAAGTGAATGGGAGAAGCACTGCAGCTCATGTAAGAGAAGCATTACTGTTTCAAGTAAGAGGGCCTTGCACCTTGTTAAGCATGGTTAACTGAGTTAGCTTTTGAAAGGAATGCTGCCCAACTGTCAGCATTTTCATGGGTGAGGATCTTCAACTTTGTGCAAAATCACCACATACAAGTAAAGGGGAGAAAAACTGCAAGTTTGTAATAGAATCTTTAATGTTACACAAAAGAGGATCTAGCAACCTGGTTAGTATTGTGAATTCATTTTGCTCTTTAAAGGAATTCTGCCTACTTCTCACCGTTTGCCTGGATGAGCAACATAACCTTTGTGCTGAATCACCGCATTCAAGTGAAAGGGAAAAGCACTGTAGCTCTTGTAAGAGAAGGATTAATTTGACAAGCAAGACGGTCTTGCACCTTGTTAAGCATGGTGAACTGTGTTAGTTTTTGAAAGGAATGCTGCCTAACCTTCATCCTTTTCATGGGTGAGGAACATAAACTTTGTGCAACATCACCGCCTAAAAGTGAATGGGAGAAAAACTGCAGTTTTTTAGGAGAATCCTTTTATGTTAGAAACAAGAGGGTCTAGCAACATGGTTAGTATGGTGAATTCAGTTTGCTGTTTAGAGTACTTCCTAGCTCTCAGTGTTTCCTGGATCAGCAACATCACCTTTCTGCTGAATCTCCCTTTTCAGGTGAATGGGAGAAGCACCGTAGCTCTTGTAAGAGAAGCATTAATGCACCTTGTTAAGCATGGTGAACTGAGTTAGCTTATGAAAGAAACGCTGCCCAACTGTCAGCGTTTTCATGGATGAAGATCTTCAACATTGTGCTAAATCACCGGATACAAGTAAATGGGAGAAAAACTGCAGGTTTCTAAGAGAATCTTTAATGTTAGGAAAAAGAGGTTCGAGCAACATGGTTAACATTTTGAAGTCAGTTTGCTCTTCAAGGGACTACTGCATAACTCTGAGTGTTTTCCTGGATGAGCAACATCACCTTTCTGCTGAATCACCCCATTCAAGTGAAAGGGAGAAGCACTGCAGCTCTTGCAAGAGAAGCATTAATGTTACAAGCAACAGGGCCTTGCACCTTGTTAAGCATGGTGAACTGAGTTAGCTTTTGAAAGGAATGCAGCCCAACTGTCAGCATTTTCATGGGTGAGGATCTTCAACTTCGTGCAAAATCACCACCTACAGGTAAATGGGAGAAAGATTCCAGGTTTGTAAGAGAATCTTTAATGTTAGACAAAAGAGGGTCTAGCAACCTGGTTAGTATTGTGAATTCATTTTGCTCTTTAAAGGAATTCTGCCTACTTCTCACTGTTTTCCTGGATGAGAAACATCACCTTTGTGCTGAATCACCGCATTCAAGTGAAAGGGAAAAGCACTGTAGCTCTTGTAAGAGAAGGATTAATGTTACAAGCAAGAGGGTCTTGCACTTTGTTAAGCATGGTGAACTGTGTTAGTTTTTGAAAGGAACACTGCCTAACCTTCAGCCTTTTCATGGTTGAGAAACATAACTTTTGTGGAAAATCACCGCATACAAGTGAATGGGAGAAAAACTGCAGTTTTTTAAGAGAATCGTTTTATGTTAGAAACAAGAGGGTCTAGCAGCATGGTTAGTATGGTGAATTCAGTTTGCTCTTTAAAGGAGTACTGCCTACCTCTCAGTGTTTCCTGGATCAGCAACATCACCTTTCTGCTGAATCTCCCCATTCAAGTGAAAGGGAAACACTGCAGCTCTTATAAGAGAAGCATTAATACTAAAAGCAAGAGGGTCTTGCACCTCGTTAAGCATGGTGAACTGTGTTAGTTTTTGAAAGGAACGCAGCCTAACCTTCAGCCTTTTCATATGTGAGGAACATAAACATTGTTCAACATCACCGCATACAAGTGAATGGGAGAAAAACTGCAGTTTTTTAAGAGAATCCTTGTATGTTAGAAAGAGGAGGGTCTAGCAACATGGTTAGTATGGTGAATTCAGTTTGCTCTTTAAAGGAGTAGTGCCTAGCTCTCAGGGTTTCCTGGATCAACAACATAACCTTTCTGCTGAATCTCCCCATTCAAGTGAAAGGGAGCAGCACTGCAACTCTTGCAAGAGAAACATTAATGTTACAAGGAACAGGGCCTTGCACCTTCTTAAGCATTTTGAACTGAGTTAGCTTTTGAAAGGAATGCTGCCCAACTGTCAGCATTTTCATGGGTGAGGATCTTCAACTTTGTGCAAAATCACCACATACAAGTAAATGGGAGAATAACTGCAAATTTGTAATAGAGTCTTTAATTGTAGACAAAAGAGGGTCTAGCAACCTGGTTCGTATTGTGAATTCATTTTGCTCTTTAAAGGAATTCTGCCTACTTCTCACTGTTTTCCTGGATGAGAAACATCACCTTTGTGCTGAATCACCGCATTCAAGTGAAAGGGAGAAGCACTGTAGCTCTTGTAAGAGAAGGATTAATTTTACAAGCAAGAGGGTCGTGCACTTTGTTAAGCATGGTGAACTGTGTTAGTTTTTGAAAGGAACGCTGCCTAACCTTCAGCCTTTTCATGGTTGAGAAACATAACTTTTGTGGAAAATCACCGCATACAAGTGAATGGGAGAAAAACTGCAGTTTTTTCAGAGAATCGTCTTATGTTAGAAACAAGAGGGTCTAGCAACATGGTTAGTATGGTGAATTCAGTTTGCTCTTTAAAGGAGTACTGCCTACCTCTCAGTGTTTCCTGGATCAGCAACATCACCTTTCTGCTGAATCTCCCCATTCAAGTGAAAGGGAAACGCTGCAGCTCTTATAAGAGAAGCATTCATACTAAAAGCAAGAGGGTCTTGCACCTCGTTAAGCATGGTGAACTGTGTTAGTTTTTGAAAGGAACGCATACTAACCTTCAGACATTTCATGGGTGAGAAACATAACCTTTGTGCAAAATCACCGCATACAAGTGAAAGGGAGAAAAACTGCAGTTTTTTAAGAAAATCCTTGTATGTTAGAAACAAGAGGGTCTAGCAACATGGTTAGGATGGTGAATTCAGTTTGCTCTTTAAAGGAGTACTGCCTTGCTCTCAGGGTTTCCTGGATCAGCAACATAACCTTTCTGCTGAATCTCCCCATTCAAGTGAAAGGGAGAAGCACTGCAACTCTTGCAAGAGAAGCATTAATGTTACAAGGAACAGGGCCTTGCACCTTGTTAAGCAGTTTGAACTGAGTTAGCTTTTGAAAGGAATGCTGCCCAACTGTCAGCATTTTCATGGGTGAGGATCTTCAACTTTGTGCAAAATCACCACATACAAGTAAAGGGGAGAAAAACTGCAAGTTTGTAATAGAATCTTTAATGTTAGACAAAAGAGAATCTAGCAACCTGGTTAGTATTGAGAATTCATTTTGCTCTTTAAAGGAATTCTGCCTACTTCTCACTGTTTCCCTGGATGAGCAACATAACCTTTGTGCTGAATCACCGCTTTCAAGTGAAAGGGAAAAGCACTGTAGCTCTTGTAAGAGAAGGATTAATTTGACAAGCAAGACGGTCTTGCACCTTGTTAAGCATGGTGAACTGTGTTAGTTTTTGAAAGGAATGCTGCCTAACCTTCAGCCTTTTCATGGGTGAGGAACATAAACTTTGTGCAACATCACCGCATACAAGTGAATGGGAGAAAAACTGCAGTTTTTTAGGAGAATCTTTTTATGTTAGAAACAAGAGGGTCTAGAAACATGGTTAGTATGGTGAATTCAGTTTGCTCTTTAAAGGAGTACTGCCTAGCTCTCAGTGTTTCCTGGATCAGCAACATCACCTTTCTGCTGAATCTCCCTTTCAAGTGAATGGGAGAAGCACTGCAGCTCTTGTAAGAGAAGCATTACTGTTTCAAGTAAGAGGGCCTTGCACCTTGTTAAGCATGGTGAACTGAGTTAGCTTTTGAAAGGAATGCTGCCCAACTGTCAGCATTTTCATGGGTGAGGATCTTCAACTTTGTGCAAAATCACCACCTACAGGTAAATGGGAGAAAGACTCCAGGTTTGTAAGAGAATCGTTAATGTTAGACAAAAGAGGGTCTAGCAACCTGGTTAGTATTGTGAATTCATTTTGCTCTTTAAAGGAATTCTGCCTACTTCTCACTGTTTTCCTGGATGAGAAACATCACCTTTGTGCTGAATCACCACATTCAAGTGAAAGGGAGAAGCACTGTAGCTCTTGTAAGAGAAGGATTAATTTTACAAGCAAGAGGGTCTTGCACTTTGTTAAGCTTGGTGAACTGTGTTAGTTTTTGAAAGGAACGCATACTAACCTTCAGCCATTTCATGGGTGAGAAACATAACCTTTGTGCAAAATCACCGCATACAAGTGAAAGGGAGAAAAACTGCAGTTTTTTAAGAAAATCCTTGTATGTTAGAAACAAGAGGGTCTAGCAACATGGTTAGGATGGTGAATTCAGTTTGCTCTTTAAAGGAGTACTGCCTAGCTCTCAGGGTTTCCTGGATCAGCAACATAACCTTTCTGCTGAATCTCCCCATTCAAGTGAAAGGGAGAAGCACTGCAACTCTTGCAAGAGAAGCATTAATGTTACAAGGAACAGGGCCTTGCACCTTGTTAAGCAGTTTGAACTGAGTTAGCTTTTGAAAGGAATGCTGCCCAACTGTCAGCATTTTCATGGGTGAGGATCTTCAACTTTGTGCAAAACCACCACATACAAGTAAACGGGAGAAAAACTGCAAGTTTGTAATAGAATCTTTAATGTTAGACAAAAGAGGATCTAGCAACCTGGTTAGTATTGGGAATTCATTTTGCTCTTTAAAGGAATTCTGCCTACTTCTCACCGTTTCCCTGGATGAGCAACATAACCTTTGTGCTGAATCACCGCATTCAAGTGAAAGGGAAAAGCACTGTAGCTCTTGTAAGAGAAGGATTAATTTGACAAGCAAGACGGTCTTGCACCTTGTTAAGCATGGTGAACTGTGTTAGTTTTTGAAAGGAATGCTGCCTAACCTTCAGCCTTTCATGGGTGAGGAACATAAACTTTGTGCAACATCACTGCATACAAGTGAATGGGAGAAAAACTGCAGTTTTTTCGGAGAATCCTTTTATGTTAGAAACAAGAGGGTCTAGCAACATGGTTAGTATGGTGAATTCAGTTTGCTCTTTAAAGGAGTACTGCCTACCTCTCAGTGTTTCCTGGATCAGCAACATCACCTTTCTGCTGAATCTCCCCATTCAAGTGAAAGGGAAACGCTGCAGCTCTTATAAGAGAAGCATTCATACTAAAAGCAAGAGGGTCTTGCACCACGTTAAGCATGGTGAACTGTGTTAGTTTTTGAAAGGAACGCAGCCTAACCTTCAGCCTTTTCATATGTGAGGAACATAAACATTTTTCAACATCACCGCATACAAGTGAATGGGAGAAAAACTGCAGTTTTTTAAGAGAATCCTTGTATGTTAGAAAGAGGAGGGTCTAGCAACATGGTTAGTATGGTGAATTCAGTTTGCTGTTTAGAGTACTTCCTAGCTCTCAGTGTTTCCTGGATCAGCAACATCACCTTTCTGCTGAATCTCCCTTTTCAGGTGAATGGGAGAAGCACCGTAGCTCTTGTAAGAGAAGCATTAATGCACCTTGTTAAGCATGGTGAACTGAGTTAGCTTTTGAAAGAAACGCTGCCCAACTGTCAGCGTTTTCATGGATGAAGATCTTCAACATTGTGCTAAATCACCGCATATAAGTAAATGGGAGAAAAACTGCAGGTTTCTAAGAGAATCTTTAATGTTAGGAAAAAGAGGGTCGAGCAACAGGGTTAACATTTTGAAGTCAGTTTCCTCTTCAAGGGACTACTGCATAACTCTGAGTGTTTTCCTGGATGAGCAACATCACCTTTCTGCTGAATCACCCCATTCAAGTGAAAGGGAGAAGCACTGCAGCTCTTGCAAGAGAAGCATTAATGTTTCAAGCAACAGGGCCTTGCACCTTGTTAAGCATGGTGAACTGAGTTAGCTTTTGAAAGGAATGCAGCCCAACTGTCAACATTTTCATGGGTGAGGATCTTCAACTTTGTGCAAAATCACCACCTACAGGTAAATGGGAGAAAGATTCCAGGTTTGTAAGAGAATCTTTAATGTTAGACAAAAGAGGGTCTAGCAACCTGGTTAGTATTGTGAATTCATTTTGCTCTTTAAAGGAATTCTGTCTACTTTTCACTGTTTTCCTGGATGAGAAACATCACCTTTGTGCTGAATCACCGCATTCAAGTGAAAGGGAGAAGCACTGTAGCTCTTGTAAGAGAAGGATTAATGGTACAAGCAAGAGGGCCTTGCACCTTGTTAAGCATGGTGAACTGAGTTAGCTTTTGAAAGGAATGCTGCCCAACTGTCAGCATTTTCATGGGTGAGGATCTTCATCTTTGTGCAAAATCACCACATAGAGGTAAATGGGAGAAAGACTCCAGGTTTGTAAGAGAATCGTTAATGTTAGACAAAAGAGGGTCTAGCAACCTGGTTAGTATTGTGAATTCATTTTGCTCTTTAAAGGAATTCTGTCTACTTCTCACTGTTTTCCTGGATGAGAAACATCACCTTTGTGCTGAATCACCACATTCAAGTGAAAGGGAGAAGCACTGTAGCTCTTGTAAGAGAAGGATTAATTTTACAAGCAAGAGGGTCTTGCACTTTGTTAAGCTTGGTGAACTGTGTTAGTTTTTGAAAGGAACGCTGCCTAACCTTCAGCCTTTTCATGGGTGAGAAACATAACTTTTGTGGAAAATCACCGCATGCAAGTGAATGGGAGAAAAACTGCAGTTTTTTAAGAGAATCGTTTTATGTTAGAAACAAGAGGGTCTAGCAACATGGTTAGTATGGTGAATTCAGTTTGCTCTTTAAAGGAGTACTGCCTACCTCTCAGTGTTTCCTGCATCAGCAACATCACCTTTCTGCTGAATCTCCCCATTCAAGTGAAAGGGAAACGCTGCAGCTCTTATAAGAGAAGCATTCATACTAAAAGCAAGAGGGTCTTGCACCTCGTTAAGCATGGTGAACTGTGTTAGTTTTTGAAAGGAACGCATACTAACCTTCAGCCATTTCATGGGTGAGAAACATAACCTTTGTGCAAAATCACCGCATACAAGTGAAAGGGAGAAAAACTGCAGTTTTTTAAGAAAATCCTTGTATGTTAGAAACAAGAGGGTCTAGCAACATGGTTAGGATGGTGAATTCAGTTTGCTCTTTAAAGGAGTACTGCCTAGCTCTCAGGGTTTCCTGGATCAGCAACATAACCTTTCTGCTGAATCTCCCCATTCAAGTGAAAGGGAGAAGCACTGCACCTCTTGCAAGAGAAGCATTAATGTTACAAGGAACAGGGCCTTGCACCTTGTTAAGCATTTTGAACTGAGTTAGCTTTTGAAAGGAATGCTGCCCAACTGTCAGCATTTTCATGGGTGAGGATCTTCAACTTTGTGCAAAATCACCACATACAAGTAAACGGGAGAAAAACTGCAAGTTTGTAATAGAATCTTTAATGTTAGACAAAAGAGGATCTAGCAACCTGGTTGGTATTGGGAATTCATTTTGCTCTTTAAAGGAATTCTGCCTACTTCTCACCGTTTCCCTGGATGAGCAACATAATCTTTGTGCTGAATCACCGCATTCAAGTGAAAGGGAAAAGCACTGTAGCTCTTGTAAGAGAAGGATTAATTTGACAAGCAAGACGGTCTTGCACCTTGTTAAGCATGGTGAACTGTGTTAGTTTTTGAAAGGAATGCTGCCTAACCTTCAGCCTTTCATGGGTGAGGAACATAAACTTTGTGCAACATCACCGCATACAAGTGAATGGGAGAAAAACTGCAGTTTTTTCGGAGAATCCTTTTATGTTAGAAACAAGAGGGTCTAGCAACATGGTTAGTATGGTGAATTCAGTTTGCTCTTTAAAGGAGTACTGCCTACCTCTCAGTGTTTCCTGGATCAGCAACATCACCTTTCTGCTGAATCTCCCCATTCAAGTGAAAGGGAAACGCTGCAGCTCTTATAAGAGAAGCATTAATACTAAAAGCAAGAGGGTCTTGCACCTCGTTAAGCATGGTGAGCTGTGTTAGTTTTTGAAAGGAACGCAGCCTAACCTTCAGCCTTTTCATATGTGAGGAACATAAACATTGTTCAACATCACCGCATACAAGTGAATGGGAGAAAAACTGCAGTTTTTTAAGAGAATCCTTGTATGTTAGAAAGAGGAGGGTCTAGCAACATGGTTAGTATGGTGAATTCAGTTTGCTCTTTAAAGGAGTAGTGCCTAGCTCTCAGGGTTTCCTGGATCAACAACATAACCTTTCTGCTGAATCTCCCCATTCAAGTGAAAGGGAGAAGCACTGCAACTCTTGCAAGAGAAACATTAATGTTACAAGGAACAGGGCCTTGCACCTTCTTAAGCATTTTGAACTGAGTTAGCTTTTGAAAGGAATGCTGCCCAACTGTCAGCATTTTCATGGGTGAGGATCTTCATCTTTGTGCAAAATCACCACATAGAGGTAAATGGGAGAAAGACTCCAGGTTTGTAAGAGAATCGTTAATGTTAGACAAAAGAGGGTCTAGCAACCTGGTTAGTATTGTGAATTCATTTTGCTCTTTAAAGGAATTCTGTCTACTTCTCACTGTTTTCCTGGATGAGAAACATCACCTTTGTGCTGAATCACCACATTCAAGTGAAAGGGAGAAGCACTGTAGCTCTTGTAAGAGAAGGATTAATTTTACAAGCAAGAGGGTCTTGCACTTTGTTAAGCTTGGTGAACTGTGTTAGTTTTTGAAAGGAACGCTGCCTAACCTTCAGCCTTTTCATGGGTGAGAAACATAACTTTTGTGGAAAATCACCCCATGCAAGTGAATGGGAGAAAAACTGCAGTTTTTTAAGAGAATCGTTTTATGTTAGAAACAAGAGGGTCTAGCAACATGGTTAGTATGGTGAATTCAGTTTGCTCTTTAAAGGAGTACTGCCTACCTCTCAGTGTTTCCTGGATCAGCAACATCACCTTTCTGCTGAATCTCCCCATTCAAGTGAAAGGGAAACGCTGCAGCTCTTATAAGAGAAGCATTCATACTAAAAGCAAGAGGGTCTTGCACCTCGTTAAGCATGGTGAACTGTGTTAGTTTTTGAAAGGAACGCATACTAACCTTCAGCCATTTCATGGGTGAGAAACATAACCTTTGTGCAAAATCACCGCATACAAGTGAAAGGGAGAAAAACTGCAGTTTTTTAAGAAAATCCTTGTATGTTAGAAACAAGAGGGTCTAGCAACATGGTTAGGATGGTGAATTCAGTTTGCTCTTTAAAGGAGTACTGCCTAGCTCTCAGGGTTTCCTGGATCAGCAACATAACCTTTCTGCTGAATCTCCCCATTCAAGTGAAAGGGAGAAGCACTGCAACTCTTGCAAGAGAAGCATTAATGTTACAAGGAACAGGGCCTTGCACCTTGTTAAGCATTTTGAACTGAGTTAGCTTTTGAAAGGAATGCTGCCCAACTGTCAGCATTTTCATGGGTGAGGATCTTCAACTTTGTGCAAAATCACCACATACAAGTAAACGGGAGAAAAACTGCAAGTTTGTAATAGAATCTTTAATGTTAGACAAAAGAGGATCTAGCAACCTGGTTAGTATTGGGAATTCATTTTGCTCTTTAAAGGAATTCTGCCTACTTCTCACCGTTTCCCTGGATGAGCAACATAATCTTTGTGCTGAATCACCGCATTCAAGTGAAAGGGAAAAGCACTGTAGCTCTTGTAAGAGAAGGATTAATTTGACAAGCAAGACGGTCTTGCACCTTGTTAAGCATGGTGAACTGTGTTAGTTTTTGAAAGGAATGCTGCCTAACCTTCAGCCTTTCATGGGTGAGGAACATAAACTTTGTGCAACATCACCGCATACAAGTGAATGGGAGAAAAACTGCAGTTTTTTCGGAGAATCCTTTTATGTTAGAAACAAGAGGGTCTAGCAACATGGTTAGTATGGTGAATTCAGTTTGCTCTTTAAAGGAGTACTGCCTACCTCTCAGTGTTTCCTGGATCAGCAACATCACCTTTCTGCTGAATCTCCCCATTCAAGTGAAAGGGAAACGCTGCAGCTCTTATAAGAGAAGCATTAATACTAAAAGCAAGAGGGTCTTGCACCTCGTTAAGCATGGTGAACTGTGTTAGTTTTTGAAAGGAACGCAGCCTAACCTTCAGCCTTTTCATATGTGAGGAACATAAACATTGTTCAACATCACCGCATACAAGTGAATGGGAGAAAAACTGCAGTTTTTTAAGAGAATCCTTGTATGTTAGAAAGAGGAGGGTCTAGCAACATGGTTAGTATGGTGAATTCAGTTTGCTCTTTAAAGGAGTAGTGCCTAGCTCTCAGGGTTTCCTGGATCAACAACATAACCTTTCTGCTGAATCTCCCCATTCAAGTGAAAGGGAGAAGCACTGCAACTCTTGCAAGAGAAACATTAATGTTACAAGGAACAGGGCCTTGCACCTTCTTAAGCATTTTGAACTGAGTTAGCTTTTGAAAGGAATGCTGCCCAAATGTCAGCATTTTCATGGGTGAGGATCTTCAACTTTGTGCAAAATCACCACATACAAGTAAATGGGAGAATAACTGCAAATTTGTAATAGAATCTTTAATGTTAGACAAAAGAGGGTCTAGCAACCTGGTTCGTATTGTGAATTCATTTTGCTCTTTAAAGGAATTCTGCCTACTTCTCACTGTTTTCCTGGATGAGAAACATCACCTTTGTGCTGAATCACCGCATTCAAGTGAAAGGGAGAAGCACTGTAGCTCTTGTAAGAGAAGGATTAATTTTACAAGCAAGAGGGTCGTGCACTTTGTTAAGCATGGTGAACTGTGTTAGTTTTTGAAAGGAACGCTGCCTAACCTTCAGCCTTTTCATGGTTGAGAAACATAACTTTTGTGGAAAATCACCGCATACAAGTGAATGGGAGAAAAACTGCAGTTTTTTCAGAGAATCGTCTTATGTTAGAAACAAGAGGGTCTAGCAACATGGTTAGTATGGTGAATTCAGTTTGCTCTTTAAAGGAGTACTGCCTACCTCTCAGTGTTTCCTGGATCAGCAACATCACCTTTCTGCTGAATCTCCCCATTCAAGTGAAAGGGAAACGCTGCAGCTCTTATAATAGAAGCATTCATACTAAAAGCAAGAGGGTCTTGCACCTCGTTAAGCATGGTGAACTGTGTTAGTTTTTGAAAGGAACGCATACTAACCTTCAGCCATTTCATGGGTGAGAAACATAACCTTTGTGCAAAATCACCGCATACAAGTGAAAGGGAGAAAAACTGCAGTTTTTTAAGAAAATCCTTGTATGTTAGAAACAAGAGGGTCTAGCAACATGGTTAGGATGGTGAATTCAGTTTGCTCTTTAAAGGAGTACTGCCTTGCTCTCAGGGTTTCCTGGATCAGCAACATAACCTTTCTGCTGAATCTCCCCATTCAAGTGAAAGGGAGAAGCACTGGAACTCTTGCAAGAGAAGCATTAATGTTACAAGGAACAGGGCCTTGCACCTTGTTAAGCAGTTTGAACTGAGTTAGCTTTTGAAAGGAATGCTGCCCAACTGTCAGCATTTTCATGGGTGAGGATCTTCAACTTTGTGCAAAATCACCACATACAAGTAAACGGGAGAAAAACTGCAAGTTTGTAATAGAATCTTTAATGTTAGACAAAAGAGAATCTAGCAACCTGGTTAGTATTGGGAATTCATTTTGCTCTTTAAAGGAATTCTGCCTACTTCTCACCGTTTCCCTGGATGAGCAACATAACCTTTGTGCTGAATCACCGCTTTCAAGTGAAAGGGAAAAGCACTGCAGCTCTTGTAAGAGAAGCATTACTGTTTCAAGTAAGAGGGCCTTGCACCTTGTTAAGCATGGTGAACTGAGTTAGCTTTTGAAAGGAATGCTGCCCTACGGTCAGCATTTTCATGGGTGAGGATCTTCATCTTTGTGCAAAATCACCACATAGAGGTAAATGGGAGAAAGACTCCAGGTTTGTAAGAGAATCGTTAATGTTAGACAAAAGAAGGTATAGCAACCTGGTTAGTATTGTGAATTCATTTTGCTCTTTAAAGGAATTCTGCCTACTTCTCACTGTTTTCCTGGATGAGAAACATCACCTTTGTGCTGAATCACCACATTCAAGTGAAAGGGAGAAGCACTGTAGCTCTTGTAAGAGAAGGATTAATTTTACAAGCAAGAGGGTCTTGCACTTTGTTAAGCTTGGTGAACTGTGTTAGTTTTTGAAAGGAACGCTGCCTAACCTTCAGCCTTTTCATGGGTGAGAAACATAACTTTTGTGGAAAATCACCGCATGCAAGTGAATGGGAGAAAAACTGCAGTTTTTTAAGAGAATCGTTTTATGTTAGAAACAAGAGGGTCTAGCAACATGGTTAGTATGGTGAATTCAGTTTGCTCTTTAAAGGAGTACTGCCTACCTCTCAGTGTTTCCTGGATCAGCAACATCACCTTTCTGCTGAATCTCCCCATTCAAGTGAAAGGGAAACGCTGCAGCTCTTATAAGAGAAGCATTCATACTAAAAGCAAGAGGGTCTTGCACCTCGTTAAGCATGGTGAACTGTGTTAGTTTTTGAAAGGAACGCATACTAACCTTCAGCCATTTCATGGGTGAGAAACATAACCTTTGTGCAAAATCACCGCATACAAGTGAAAGGGAGAAAAACTGCAGTTTTTTAAGAAAATCCTTGTATGTTAGAAACAAGAGGGTCTAGCAACATGGTTAGGATGGTGAATTCAGTTTGCTCTTTAAAGGAGTACTGCCTAGCTCTCAGGGTTTCCTGGATCAGCAACATAACCTTTCTGCTGAATCTCCCCATTCAAGTGAAAGGGAGAAGCACTGCAACTCTTGCAAGAGAAGCATTAATGTTACAAGGAACAGGGCCTTGCACCTTGTTAAGCATTTTGAACTGAGTTAGCTTTTGAAAGGAATGCTGCCCAACTGTCAGCATTTTCATGGGTGAGGATCTTCAACTTTGTGCAAAATCACCACATACAAGTAAACGGGAGAAAAACTGCAAGTTTGTAATAGAATCTTTAATGTTAGACAAAAGAGGATCTAGCAACCTGGTTAGTATTGGGAATTCATTTTGCTCTTTAAAGGAATTCTGCCTACTTCTCACCGTTTCCCTGGATGAGCAACATAACCTTTGTGCTGAATCACCGCATTCAAGTGAAAGGGAAAAGCACTGTAGCTCTTGTAAGAGAAGGATTAATTTGACAAGCAAGACGGCTTTGCACCTTGTTAAGCATGGTGAACTGTGTTAGTTTTTGAAAGGAATGCTGCCTAACCTTCAGCCTTTCATGGGTGAGGAACATAAACATTGTGCAACATCACCGCATACAAGTGAATGGGAGAAAAACTGCAGTTTTTTCGGAGAATCCTTTTATGTTAGAAACAAGAGGGTCTAGCAACATGGTTAGTATGGTGAATTCAGTTTGCTCTTTAAAGGAGTACTGCCTACCTCTCAGTGTTTCCTGGATCAGCAACATCACCTTTCTGCTGAATCTCCCCATTCAAGTGAAAGGGAAACGCTGCAGCTCTTATAAGAGAAGCATTAATACTAAAAGCAAGAGGGTCTTGCACCTCGTTAAGCATGGTGAACTGTGTTAGTTTTTGAAAGGAACGCAGCCTAACCTTCAGCCTTTTCATATGTGAGGAACATAAACATTGTTCAACATCACCGCATACAAGTGAATGGGAGAAAAACTGCAGTTTTTTAAGAGAATCCTTGTATGTTAGAAAGAGGAGGGTCTAGCAACATGGTTAGTATGGTGAATTCAGTTTGCTCTTTAAAGGAGTAGTGCCTAGCTCTCAGGGTTTCCTGGATCAACAACATAACCTTTCTGCTGAATCTCCCCATTCAAGTGAAAGGGAGAAGCACTGAAACTCTTGCAAGAGAAACATTAATGTTACAAGGAACAGGGCCTTGCACCTTCTTAAGCATTTTGAACTGAGTTAGCTTTTGAAAGGAATGCTGCCCAACTGTCAGCATTTTCATGGGTGAGGATCTTCAACTTTGTGCAAAATCACCACATACAAGTAAATGGGAGAATAACTCCAAATTTGTAATAGAATCTTTAATGTTAGACAAAAGAGGGTCTAGCAACCTGGTTCGTATTGTGAATTCATTTTGCTCTTTAAAGGAATTCTGCCTACTTCTCACTGTTTTCCTGGATGAGAAACATCACCTTTGTGCTGAATCACCGCATTCAAGTGAAAGGGAGAAGCACTGTAGCTCTTGTAAGAGAAGGATTAATTTTACAAGCAAGAGGGTCGTGCACTTTGTTAAGCATGGTGAACTGTGTTAGTTTTTGAAAGGAACGCTGCCTAACCTTCAGCCTTTTCATGGTTGAGAAACATAACTTTTGTGGAAAATCACCGCATACAAGTGAATGGGAGAAAAACTGCAGTTTTTTAAGAGAATCGTTTTATGTTAGAAACAAGAGGGTCTAGCAACATGGTTAGTATGGTGAATTCAGTTTGCTCTTTAAAGGAGTACTGCCTACCTCTCAGTGTTTCCTGGATCAGCAACATCACCTTTCTGCTGAATCTCCCCATTCAAGTGAAAGGGAAACGCTGCAGCTCTTATAAGAGAAGCATTCATACTAAAAGCAAGAGGGTCTTGCACCTCGTTAAGCATGGTGAACTGTGTTAGTTTTTGAAAGGAACGCATACTAACCTTCAGCCATTTCATGGGTGAGAAACATAACCTTTGTGCAAAATCACCGCATACAAGTGAAAGGGAGAAAAACTGCAGTTTTTTAAGAAAATCCTTGTATGTTAGAAACAAGAGGGTCTAGCAACATGGTTAGGATGGTGAATTCAGTTTGCTCTTTAAAGGAGTACTGCCTAGCTCTCAGGGTTTCCTGGATCAGCAACATAACCTTTCTGCTGAATCTCCCCATTCAAGTGAAAGGGAGAAGCACTGCAACTCTTGCAAGAGAAGCATTAATGTTACAAGGAACAGGGCCTTGCACCTTGTTAAGCAGTTTGAACTGAGTTAGCTTTTGAAAGGAATGCTGCCCAACTGTCAGCATTTTCATGGGTGAGGATCTTCAACTTTGTGCAAAATCACCACATACAAGTAAACGGGAGAAAAACTGCAAGTTTGTAATAGAATCTTTAATGTTAGACAAAAGAGGATCAAGCAACCTGGTTAGTATTGTGAATTCATTTTGCTCTTTAAAGGAATTCTGCCTACTTCTCACCGTTTCCCTGGATGAGCAACATAACCTTTGTGCTGAATCACCGCTTTCAAGTGAAAGGGAAAAGCACTGTAGCTCTTGTAAGAGAAGGATTAATTTGACAAGCAAGACGGTCTTGCACCTTGTTAAGCATGGTGAACTGTGTTAGTTTTTGAAAGGAATGCTGCCTAACCTTCAGCCTTTTCATGGGTGAGGAACATAAACTTTGTGCAACCTCACCGCCTACAAGTGAATGGGAGAAAAACTGCAGTTTTTTAGGAGAATCCTTGTATGTTAGAAACAAGAGGGTCTAGCAACATGGTTAGTATGGTGAATTCAGTTTGCTGTTTAGAGTACTTCCTAGCTCTCAGTGTTTCCTGGATCAGCAACATCACCTTTCTGCTGAATCTCCCTTTTCAGGTGAATGGGAGAAGCACCGTAGCTCTTGTAAGAGAAGCATTAATGCACCTTGTTAAGCATGGTGAACTGAGTTAGCTTTTGAAAGAAACGCTGCCCAACTGTCAGCGTTTTCATGGATGAAGATCTTCAACATTGTGCTAAATCACCGGATACAAGTAAATGGGAGAAAAACTGCAGGTTTCTAAGAGAATCTTTAATGTTAGGAAAAAGAGGTTCGAGCAACATGGTTAACATTTTGAAGTCAGTTTGCTCTTCAAGGGACTACTGCATAACTCTGAGTGTTTTCCTGGATGAGCAACATCACCTTTCTGCTGAATCACCCCATTCAAGTGAAAGGGAGAAGCACTGCAGCTCTTGCAAGAGAAGCATTAATGTTACAAGCAACAGGGCCTTGCACCTTGTTAAGCATGGTGAACTGAGTTAGCTTTTGAAAGGAATGCAGCCCAACTGTCAGCATTTTCATGGGTGAGGATCTTCAACTTGGTGCAAAATCACCACCTACAGGTAAATGGGAGAAAGATTCCAGGTTTGTAAGAGAATCTTTAATGTTAGACAAAAGAGGGTCTAGCAACCTGGTTAGTATTGTGAATTCATTTTGCTCTTTAAAGGAATTCTGCCTACTTCTCACTGTTTTCCTGGATGAGAAACATGACCTTTGTGCTGAATCACCGCATTCAAGTGAAAGGGAGAAGCACTGTAGCTCTTGTAAGAGAAGGATTAATGTTACAAGCAAGAGGGTCTTGCACTTTGTTAAGCATGGTGAACTGTGTTAGTTTTTGAAAGGAACGCTGCCTAACCTTCAGCCTTTTCATGGTTGAGAAACATAACTTTTGTGGAAAATCACCGCATACAAGTGAATGGGAGAAAAACTGCAGTTTTTTAAGAGAATCGTTTTATGTTAGAAACAAGAGGGTCTAGCAGCATGGTTAGTATGGTGAATTCAGTTTGCTCTTTAAAGGAGTACTGCCTACCTCTCAGTGTTTCCTGGATGAGCAACATCACCTTTCTGCTGAATCTCCCCATTCAAGTGAAAGGGAAACGCTGCAGCTCTTATAAGAGAAGCATTAATACTAAAAGCAAGAGGGTCTTGCACCTCGTTAAGCATGGTGAACTGTGTTAGTTTTTGAAAGGAACGCAGCCTAACCTTCAGCCTTTTCATATGTGAGGAACATAAACATTGTTCAACATCACCGCATACAAGTGAATGGGAGAAAAACTGCAGTTTTTTAAGAGAATCCTTGTATGTTAGAAAGAGGAGGGTCTAGCAACATGGTTAGTATGGTGAATTCAGTTTGCTCTTTAAAGGAGTAGTGCCTAGCTCTCAGGGTTTCCTGGATCAACAACATAACCTTTCTGCTGAATCTCCCCATTCAAGTAAAGGGAGAAGCACTGCAACTCTTGCAAGAGAAACATTAATGTTACAAGGAACAGGGCCTTGCACCTTCTTAAGCATTTTGAACTGAGTTAGCTTTTGAAAGGAATGCTGCCCAACTGTCAGCATTTTCATGGGTGAGGATCTTCAACTTTGTGCAAAATCACCACATACAAGTAAACGGGAGAAAAACTGCAAGTTTGTAATAGAATCTTTAATGTTAGACAAAAGAGGATCTAGCAACCTGGTTAGTATTGGGAATTCATTTTGCTCTTTAAAGGAATTCTGCCTACTTCTCACCATTTCCCTGGATGAGCAACATAACCTTTGTGCTGAATCACCGCTTTCAAGTGAAAGGGAAAAGCACTGTAGCTCTTGTAAGAGAAGGATTAATTTGACAAGCAAGACGGTCTTGCACCTTGTTAAGCATGGTGAACTGTGTTAGTTTTTGAAAGGAATGCTGCCTAACCTTCAGCCTTTTCATGGGTGAGGAACATAAACTTTGTGCAACATCACCGCATACAAGTGAATGGGAGAAAAACTGCAGTTTTTTAGGAGAATCCTTGTATGTTAGAAACAAGAGGGTCTAGCAACATGGTTAGTATGGTGAATTCAGTTTGCTCTTTAAAGGAGTACTGCCTAGCTCTCAGGGTTTCCTGGATCAGCAACATAAACTTTCTGCTGAATCTCCCCATTCAAGTGAAAGGGAGAAGCACTGCAACTCTTGCAAGAGAAGCATTAATGTTACAAGGAACAGGGCCTTGCACCTTGTTACGCAGTTTTAACTGAGTTAGCTTTTGAAAGGAATGCTGCCCAACTGTCAGCATTTTTATGGGTGAGGATCTTCAACTTTGTGCAAAATCACCACATACAAGTAAACGGGAGAAAAACTGCAAGTTTGTAATAGAATCTTTAATGTTAGACAAAAAAGGATCTAGCAACCTTGTTAGTATTGTGAATTCATTTTGCTCTTTAAAGGAATTCTGTCTACTTCTCACCGTTTCCCTGGATGAGCAACATAACCTTTGTGCTGAATCACCGCTTTCAAGTAAAAGGGAAAAGCACTGTAGCTCTTGTAAGAGAAGGATTAATTTGACAAGCAAGACGGTCTTGCACCTTGTTAAGCATGGTGAACTGTGTTAGTTTTTGAAAGAAATGCTGCCTAACCTTCAGCCTTTTCATAGGTGAGGAACATAAACTTTGTGCAACATCACCGCATACAAGTGAATGGGAGAAAAACTGCAGTTTTTTAGGAGAATCCTTTTATGTTAGAAACAAGAGGGTCTAGCAACATGGTTAGTATGGTGAATTCAGTTTGCTCTTTAAAGGAGTACTGCCTAGCTCTCAGTGTTTCCTGGATCAGCAACATCACCTTTCTGCTGAATCTCCTTTTCAAGTGAATGGGAGAAGCACTGCAGCTCTTGTAAGAGAAGCATTACTGTTTCAAGTAAGAGGGCCTTGCACCTTGTTAAGCATGGTGAACTGAGTTAGCTTTTGAAAGGAATGCTGCCCAACTGTCAGCATTTTCATGGGTGAGGATCTTCAACTTTGTGCAAAATCACCACATACAAGTAAACGGGAGAAAAACTGCAAGTTTGTGATAGAATCTTTAATGTTACACAAAAGAGGATCTAGCAACCTGGTTAGTATTGTGAATTCATTTTGCTCTTTAAAGGAATTCTGCCTACTTCTCACCGTTTCCCTGGATGAGCATCATAACCTTTGTGCTGAATCACCGCTTTCAAGTGAAAGGGAAAAGCACTGTAGCTCTTTTAAGAGAAGGATTAATTTGACAAGCAAGACGGTCTTGCACCTTGTTAAGCATGGTGAACTGTGTTAGTTTTTGAAAGGAATGCTGCCTAACCTTCATCCTTTTCATGGGTGAGGAACATAAACTTTGTGCAACATCACCGCTTAAAAGTGAATGGGAGAAAAACTGCAGTTTTTTAGGAGAATCCTTTTATGTTAGAAACAAGAGGGTCTAGCAACATGGTTAGTATGGTGAATTCAGTTTGCTGTTTAGAGTACTTCCTAGCTCTCAGTGTTTCCTGGATCAGCAACATCACCTTTCTGCTGAATCTCCCTTTTCAGGTGAATGGGAGAAGCACCGTAGCTCTTGTAAGAGAAGCATTAATGCACCTTGTTAAGCATGGTGAACTGAGTTAGCTTTTGAAAGAAACGCTGCCCAACTGTCAGCGTTTTCATGGATGAAGATCTTCAACATTGTGCTAAATCACCGCATACAAGTAAATGGGAGAAAAACTGCAGGTTTCTAAGAGAATCTTTAATGTTAGGAAAAAGAGGGTCGAGCAACATGGTTAACATTTTGAAGTCAGTTTGCTCTTCAAGGGACTACTGCATAACTCTGAGTGTTTTCCTGGATGAGCAACATCACCTTTCTGCTGAATCACCCCATTCAAGTGAAAGGGAGAAGCACTGCAGCTCTTGCAAGAGAAGCATTAATGTTACAAGCAACAGGGCCTTGCACCTTGTTAAGCATGGTGAACTGAGTTAGCTTTTGAAAGGAATGCAGCCCAACTGTCAGCATTTTCATGGGTGAGGATCTTCAACTTTGTGCAAAATCACCACCTACAGGTAAATGGGAGAAAGATTCCAGGTTTGTAAGAGAATCTTTAATGTTAGACAAAAGAGGGTCTAGCAACCTGGTTAGTATTGTGAATTCATTTTGCTCTTTAAAGGAATTCTGTCTACTTTTCACTGTTTTCCTGGATGAGAAACATCACCTTTGTGCTGAATCACCGCATTCAAGTGAAAGGGAGAAGCACTGTAGCTCTTGTAAGAGAAGGATTAATGTTACAAGCAAGAGGGTCTTGCACTTTGTTAAGCATGGTGAACTGTGTTAGTTTTTGAAAGGAACGCTGCCTAACCTTCAGCCTTTTCATGGTTGAGAAACATAACTTTTGTGGAAAATCACCGCATACAAGTGAATGGGAGAAAAACTGCAGTTTTTTAAGAGAATCGTTTTATGTTAGAAACAAGAAGGTCTAGCAACATGGTTAGTATGGTGAATTCAGTTTGCTCTTTAAAGGAGTACTGCCTACCTCTCAGTGTTTCCTGGATCAGCAACATCACCTTTCTGCTGAATCTCCCCATTCAAGTGAAAGGGAAACGCTGCAGCTCTTATAAGAGAAGCATTCATACTAAAAGCAAGAGGGTCTTGCACCTCGTTAAGCATGGTGAACTGTGTTAGTTTTTGAAAGGAACGCATACTAACCTTCAGCCATTTCATGGGTGAGAAACATAACCTTTGTGCAAAATCACCGCATACAAGTGAAAGGGAGAAAAACTGCAGTTTTTTAAGAAAATCCTTGTATGTTAGAAACAAGAGGGTCTAGCAACATGGTTAGGATGGTGAATTCAGTTTGCTCTTTAAAGGAGTACTGCCTAGCTCTCAGGGTTTCCTGGATCAGCAACATAACCTTTCTGCTGAATCTCCCCATTCAAGTGAAAGGGAGAAGCACTGCAACTCTTGCAAGAGAAGCATTAATGTTACAAGGAACAGGGCCTTGCACCTTGTTAAGCAGTTTGAACTGAGTTAGTTTTGAAAGGAATGCTGCCCAACTGTCAGCATTTTCATGGGTGAGGATCTTCAACTTTGTGCAAAATCACCACATACAAGTAAACGGGAGAAAAACTGCAAGTTTGTAATAGAATCTTTAATGTTAGACAAAAAAGGATCTAGCAACCTGGTTAGTATTGTGAATTCATTTTGCTCTTTAAAGGAATTCTGTCTACTTCTCACCGTTTCCCTGGATGAGCAACATAACCTTTGTGCTGAATCACTGCTTTCAAGTGAAAGGGAAAAGCACTGTAGCTCTTGTAAGAGAAGGATTAATTTGACAAGCAAGACGGTCTTGCACCTTGTTAAGCATGGTGAACTGTGTTAGTTTTTGAAAGAAATGCTGCCTAACCTTCAGCCTTTTCATGGGTGAGGAACATAAACTTTGTGCAACATCACCGCATACAAGTGAATGGGAGAAAAACTGCAGTTTTTTAGGAGAATCCTTTTATGTTAGAAACAAGAGGGTCTAGCAACATGGTTAGTATGGTGAATTCAGTTTGCTCTTTAAAGGAGTACTGCCTAGCTCTCAGTGTTTCCTGGATCAGCAACATCACCTTTCTTCTGAATCTCCCTTTTCAAGTGAATGGGAGAAGCACTGCAGATCTTGTAAGAGAAGCATTACTGTTTCAAGTAAGAGGGCCTTGCACCTTGTTAAGCATGGTGAACTGAGTTAGCTTTTGAAAGGAATGCTGCCCAACTGTCAGCATTTTCATGGGTGAGGATCTTCAACTTTGTGCAAAATCACCACCTACAGGTAAATGGGAGAAAGATTCCAGGTTTGTAAGAGAATCTTTAATGTTAGACAAAAGAGGGTCTAGCAACCTGGTTAGTATTGTGAATTCATTTTGCTCTTTAAAGGAATTCTGTCTACTTTTCACTGTTTTCCTGGATGAGAAACATCACCTTTGTGCTGAATCACCGCATTCAAGTGAAAGGGAGAAGCACTGTAGCTCTTGTAAGAGAAGGATTAATGTTACAAGCAAGAGGGTCTTGCACTTTGTTAAGCATGGTGAACTGTGTTAGTTTTTGAAAGGAACGCTGCCTAACCTTCAGCCTTTTCATGGTTGAGAAACATAACTTTTGTGGAAAATCACCGCATACAAGTGAATGGGAGAAAAACTGCAGTTTTTTAAGAGAATCGTTTTATGTTAGAAACAAGAAGGTCTAGCAACATGGTTAGTATGGTGAATTCAGTTTGCTCTTTAAAGGAGTACTGCCTACCTCTCAGTGTTTCCTGGATCAGCAACATCACCTTTCTGCTGAATCTACCCATTCAAGTGAAAGGGAAACGCTGCAGCTCTTATAAGAGAAGCATTCATACTAAAAGCAAGAGGGTCTTGCACCTCGTTAAGCATGGTGAACTGTGTTAGTTTTTGAAAGGAACGCATACTAACCTTCAGCCATTTCATGGGTGAGAAACATAACCTTTGTGCAAAATCACCGCATACAAGTGAAAGGGAGAAAAACTGCAGTTTTTTAAGAAAATCCTTGTATGTTAGAAACAAGAGGGTCTAGCAACATGGTTAGGATGGTGAATTCAGTTTGCTCTTTAAAGGAGTACTGCCTAGCTCTCAGGGTTTCCTGGATCAGGAACATAACCTTTCTGCTGAATCTCCCCATTCAAGTGAAAGGGAGAAGCACTGCAACTCTTGCAAGAGAAGCATTAATGTTACAAGGAACAGGGCCTTGCACCTTGTTAAGCAGTTTGAACTGAGTTAGTTTTGAAAGGAATGCTGCCCAACTGTCAGCATTTTCATGGGTGAGGATCTTCAGCTTTGTGCAAAATCACCACATACAAGTAAACGGGAGAAAAACTGCAAGTTTGTAATAGAATCTTTAATGTTAGACAAAAAAGGATCTAGCAACCTGGTTAGTATTGTGAATTCATTTTGCTCTTTAAAGGAATTCTGTCTACTTCTCACCGTTTCCCTGGATGAGCAACATAACCTTTGTGCTGAATCACTGCTTTCAAGTGAAAGGGAAAAGCACTGTAGCTCTTGTAAGAGAAGGATTAATTTGACAAGCAAGACGGTCTTGCACCTTGTTAAGCATGGTGAACTGTGTTAGTTTTTGAAAGAAATGCTGCCTAACCTTCAGCCTTTTCATGGGTGAGGAACATAAACTTTGTGCAACATCACCGCATACAAGTGAATGGGAGAAAAACTGCAGTTTTTTAGGAGAATCCTTTTATGTTAGAAACAAGAGGGTCTAGCAACATGGTTAGTATGGTGAATTCAGTTTGCTCTTTAAAGGAGTACTGCCTAGCTCTCAGTGTTTCCTGGATCAGCAACATCACCTTTCTTCTGAATCTCCCTTTTCAAGTGAATGGGAGAAGCACTGCAGCTCTTGTAAGAGAAGCATTACTGTTTCAAGTAAGAGGGCCTTGCACCTTGTTAAGCATGGTGAACTGAGTTAGCTTTTGAAAGGAATGCTGCCCAACTGTCAGCATTTTCATGGGTGAGGATCTTCATCTTTGTGCAAAATTACCACATAGAGGTAAATGGGAGAAAGACTCCAAGTTTGTAAGAGAATCGTTAATGTTAGACAAAAGACGGTCTAGCAACCTGGTTAGTATTGTGAATTCATTTTGCTCTTTAAAGGAATTCTGTCTACTTCTCACTGTTTTCCTGGATGAGAAACATCACCTTTGTGCTGAATCACCGCATTCAAGTGAAAGGGAGAAGCACTGTAGCTCTTGTAAGAGAAGGATTAATGTTACAAGCAAGAGGGTCTTGCACTTTGTTAAGCATGGTGAACTGTGTTAGTTTTTGAAAGGAACGCTGCCTAACCTTCAGCCTTTTCATGGTTGAGCAACATAACTTTTGTGGAAAATCACCGCATACAAGTGAATGGGAGAAAAACTGCAGTTTTTTAAGAGAATCGTTTTATGTTAGAAACAAGAGGGTCTAGCAACATGGTTAGTATGTTGAATTCAGTTTGGTCTTTAAAGGAGTACTGCATACCTCTCAGTGTTTCCTGGATCAGCAACATCACCTTTCTGCTGAATCTCCCCATTCAAGTGAAAGGGAAACGCTGCAGCTCTTATAAGAGAAGCATTCATACTAAAAGCAAGAGGGTCTTGCACCTCGTTAAGCATGGTGAACTGTGTTAGTTTTTGAAAGGAACGCATACTAACCTTCAGCCATTTCATGGGTGAGAAACATAACCTTTGTGCAAAATCACCGCATACAAGTGAAAGGGAGAAAAACTGCAGTTTTTTAAGAAAATCCTTGTATGTTAGAAACAAGAGGGTCTAGCAACATGGTTAGGATGGTGAATTCAGTTTGCTCTTTAAAGGAGTACTGCCTTGCTCTCAGGGTTTCCTGGATCAGCAACATAACCTTTCTGCTGAATCTCCCCATTCAAGTGAAAGGGAGAAGCACTGCAACTCTTGCAAGAGCAGCATTAATGTTACAAGGAACAGGGCCTTGCACCTTGTTAAGCATTTTGAACTGAGTTAGCTTTTGAAAGGAATGCTGCCCAACTGTCAGCATTTTCATGGGTGAGGATCTTCAACTTTGTGCAAAATCACCACATACAAGTAAAGGGGAGAAAAACTGCAAGTTTGTAATAGAATCTTTAATGTTACACAAAAGAGGATCTAGCAACCTGGTTAGTATTGTGAATTCATTTTGCTCTTTAAAGGAATTCTGCCTACTTCTCACCGTTTCCCTGGATGAGCAACATAACCTTTGTGCTGAATCACCGCATTCAAGTGAAAGGGAAAAGCACTGTAGCTCTTGTAAGAGAAGGATTAATTTGACAAGCAAGACGGTCTTGCACCTTGTTAAGCATGGTGAACTGTGTTAGTTTTTGAAAGGAATGCTGCCTAACCTTCAGCCTTTCATGGGTGAGAAACATAAACTTTGTGCAACATCACCGCCTAAAAGTGAATGGGAGAAAAACTGCAGTTTTTTAGGAGAATCCTTTTATGTTAGAAACAAGAGGGTCTAGCAACATGGTTAGTATGGTGAGTTCAGTTTGCTGTTTAGAGTACTTCCTAGCTCTCAGTGTTTCCTGGATCAGCAACATCACCTTTCTGCTGAATCTCCCTTTTCAGGTGAATGGGAGAAGCACCGTAGCTCTTGTAAGAGAAGCATTAATGCACCTTGTTAAGCATGGTGAACTGAGTTAGCTTTTGAAAGAAACGCTGCCCAACTGTCAGCGTTTTCATGGATGAAGATCTTCAACATTGTGCTAAATCACCGCATACAAGTAAATGGGAGAAAAACTGCAGGTTTCTAAGAGAATCTTTAATGTTAGGAAAAAGAGGGTCGAGCAACATGGTTAACATTTTGAAGTCAGTTTGCTCTTCAAGGGACTACTGCATAACTCTGAGTGTTTTCCTGGATGAGCAACATCACCTTTCTGCTGAATCACCCCATTCAAGTGAAAGGGAGAAGCACTGCAGCTCTTGCAAGAGAAGCATTAATGTTACAAGCAACAGGGCCTTGCACCTTGTTAAGCATGGTGAACTGAGTTAGCTTTTGAAAGGAATGCTGCCCAACTGTCAGCATTTTCATGGGTGAGGATCTTCAACTTTGTGCAAAATCACCACCTACAGGTAAATGGGAGAAAGATTCCAGGTTTGTAAGAGAATCTTTAATGTTAGACAAAAGAGGGTCTAGCAACCTGGTTAGTATTGTGAATTCATTTTGCTCTTTAAAGGAATTCTGTCTACTTCTCACTGTTTTCCTGGATGAGAAACATCACCTTTGTGCTGAATCACCGCATTCAAGTGAAAGGGAGAAGCACTGTAGCTCTTGTAAGAGAAGGATTAATGTTACAAGCAAGAGGGTCTTGCACTTTGTTAAGCATGGTGAACTGTGTTAGTTTTTGAAAGGAACGCTGCCTAACCTTCAGCCTTTTCATGGTTGAGAAACATAACTTTTGTGGAAAATCACCGCATACAAGTGAATGGGAGAAAAACTGCAGTTTTTTAAGAGAATCGTTTTATGTTAGAAACAAGAAGGTCTAGCAACATGGTTAGTATGGTGAATTCAGTTTGCTCTTTAAAGGAGTACTGCCTACCTCTCAGTGTTTCCTGGATCAGCAACATCACCTTTCTGCTGAATCTCCGCATTCAAGTGAAAGGGAAACGCTGCAGCTCTTATAAGAGAAGCATTCATACTAAAAGCAAGAGGGTCTTGCACCTCGTTAAGCATGGTGAACTGTGTTAGTTTTTGAAAGGAACGCATACTAACCTTCAGCCATTTCATGGGTGAGAAACATAACCTTTGTGCAAAATCACCGCATACAAGTGAAAGGGAGAAAAACTGCAGTTTTTTAAGAAAATCCTTGTATGTTAGAAACAAGAGGGTCTAGCAACATGGTTAGGATGGTGAATTCAGTTTGCTCTTTAAAGGAGTACTGCCTAGCTCTCAGGGTTTCCTGGATCAGCAACATAACCTTTCTGCTGAATCTCCCCATTCAAGTGAAAGGGAGAAGCACTGCAACTCTTGCAAGAGAAGCATTAATGTTACAAGGAACAGGGCCTTGCACCTTGTTAAGCAGTTTGAACTGAGTTAGTTTTGAAAGGAATGCTGCCCAACTGTCAGCATTTTCATGGGTGAGGATCTTCAACTTTGTGCAAAATCACCACATACAAGTAAACGGGAGAAAAACTGCAAGTTTGTAATAGAATCTTTAATGTTAGACAAAAAAGGATCTAGCAACCTGGTTAGTATTGTGAATTCATTTTGCTCTTTAAAGGAATTCTGTCTACTTCTCACCGTTTCCCTGGATGAGCAACATAACCTTTGTGCTGAATCACCGCTTTCAAGTGAAAGGGTAAAGCACTGTAGCTCTTGTAAGAGAAGGATTAATTTGACAAGCAAGACGGTCTTGCACCTTGTTAAGCATGGTGAACTGTGTTAGTTTTTGAAAGAAATGCTGCCTAACCTTCAGCCTTTTCATGGGTGAGGAACATAAACTTTGTGCAACATCACCGCATACAAGTGAATGGGAGAAAAACTGCAGTTTTTTAGGAGAATCCTTTTATGTTAGAAACAAGAGGGTCTAGCAACATGGTTAGTATGGTGAATTCAGTTTGCTCTTTAAAGGAGTACTGCCTAGCTCTCAGTGTTTCCTGGATCAGCAACATCACCTTTCTTCTGAATCTCCCTTTTCAAGTGAATGGGAGAAGCACTGCAGCTCTTGTAAGAGAAGCATTACTGTTTCAAGTAAGAGGGCCTTGCACCTTGTTAAGCATGGTGAACTGAGTTAGCTTTTGAAAGGAATGCTGCCCAACTGTCAGCATTTTCATGGGTGAGGATCTTCATCTTTGTGCAAAATCACCACATAGAGGTAAATGGGAGAAAGACTCCAGGTTTGTAAGAGAATCGTTAATGTTAGACAAAAGACGGTCTAGCAACCTGGTTAGTATTGTGAATTCATTTTGCTCTTTAAAGGAATTCTGTCTACTTCTCACTGTTTTCCTGGATGAGAAACATTACCTTTGTGCTGAATCACCGCATTCAAGTGAAAGGGAGAAGCACTGTAGCTCTTGTAAGAGAAGGATTAATGTTACAAGCAAGAGGGTCTTGCACTTTGTTAAGCATGGTGAACTGTGTTAGTTTTTGAAAGGAACGCTGCCTAACCTTCAGCCTTTTCATGGTTGAGAAACATAACTTTTGTGGAAAATCACCGCATACAAGTGAATGGGAGAAAAACTGCAGTTTTTTAAGAGAATCGTTTTATGTTAGAAACAAGAGGGTCTAGCAACATGGTTAGTATGTTGAATTCAGTTTGGTCTTTAAAGGAGTACTGCATACCTCTCAGTGTTTCCTGGATCAGCAACATCACCTTTCTGCTGAATCTCCCCATTCAAGTGAAAGGGAAACGCTGCAGCTCTTATAAGAGAAGCATTCATACTAAAAGCAAGAGGGTCTTGCACCTCGTTAAGCATGGTGAACTGTGTTAGTTTTTGAAAGGAACGCATACTAACCTTCAGCCATTTCATGGGTGAGAAACATAACCTTTGTGCAAAATCACCGCATACAAGTGAAAGGGAGAAAAACTGCAGTTTTTTAAGAAAATCCTTGTATGTTAGAAACAAGAGGGTCTAGCAACATGGTTAGGATGGTGAATTCAGTTTGCTCTTTAAAGGAGTACTGCCTTGCTCTCAGGGTTTCCTGGATCAGCAACATAACCTTTCTGCTGAATCTCCCCATTCAAGTGAAAGGGAGAAGCACTGCAACTCTTGCAAGAGAAGCATTAATGTTACAAGGAACAGGGCCTTGCACATTGTTAAGCATTTTGAACTGAGTTAGCTTTTGAAAGGAATGCTGCCCAACTGTCAGCATTTTCATGGGTGAGGATCTTCAACTTTGTGCAAAATCACCACATACAAGTAAAGGGGAGAAAAACTGCAAGTTTGTAATAGAATCTTTAATGTTACACAAAAGAGGATCTAGCAACCTGGTTAGTATTGGGAATTCATTTTGCTCTTTAAAGGAATTCTGCCTACTTCTCACCGTTTCCCTGGATGAGCAACATAACCTTTGTGCTGAATCACCGCTTTCAAGTGAAAGGGAAAAGCACTGTAGCTCTTGTAAGAGAAGGATTAATTTGACAAGCAAGACGGTCTTGCACCTTGTTAAGCACGGTGAACTGTGTTAGTTTTTGAAAGGAATGCTGCCTAACCTTCAGCCTTTCATGGGTGAGAAACATAAACTTTGTGCAACATCACCGCCTAAAAGTGAATGGGAGAAAAACTGCAGTTTTTTAGGAGAATCCTTTTATGTTAGAAACAAGAGGGTCTAGCAACATGGTTAGTATGGTGAGTTCAGTTTGCTGTTTAGAGTACTTCCTAGCTCTCAGTGTTTCCTGGATCAGCAACATCACCTTTCTGCTGAATCTCCCTTTTCAGGTGAATGGGAGAAGCACCGTAGCTCTTGTAAGAGAAGCATTAATGCACCTTGTTAAGCATGGTGAACTGAGTTAGCTTTTGAAGGAAACGCTGCCCAACTGTCAGCGTTTTCATGGATGAAGATCTTCAACATTGTGCTAAATCACCGCATACAAGTAAAAGGGAGAAAAACTGCAGGTTTCTAAGAGAATCTTTAATGTTAGGAAAAAGAGGGTCGAGCAACATGGTTAACATTTTGAAGTCAGTTTGCTCTTCAAGGGACTACTGCATAACTCTGAGTGTTTTCCTGGATGAGCAACATCACCTTTCTGCTGAATCACCCCATTCAAGTGAAAGGGAGAAGCACTGCAGCTCTTGCAAGAGAAGCATTAATGTTACAAGCAACAGGGCTTTGCACCTTGTTAAGCATGGTGAACTGAGTTAGCTTTTGAAAGGAATGCAGCCCAACTGTCAGCATTTTCATGGGTGAGGATCTTCAACTTTGTGCAAAATCACCACCTACAGGTAAATGGGAGAAAGATTCCAGGTTTGTAAGAGAATCTTTAATGTTAGACAAAAGAGGGTCTAGCAACCTGGTTAGTATTGTGAATTCATTTTGCTCTTTAAAGGAATTCTGTCTACTTTTCACTGTTTTCCTGGATGAGAAACATCACCTTTGTGCTGAATCACCGCATTCAAGTGAAAGGGAGAAGCACTGTAGCTCTTGTAAGAGAAGGATTAATGTTACAAGCAAGAGGGTCTTGCACTTTGTTAAGCATGGTGAACTGTGTTAGTTTTTGAAAGGAACGCTGCCTAACCTTCAGCCTTTTCATGGTTGAGAAACATAACTTTTGTGGAAAATCACCGCATACAAGTGAATGGGAGAAAAACTGCAGTTTTTTAAGAGAATCGTTTTATGTTAGAAACAAGAAGGTCTAGCAACATGGTTAGTATGGTGAATTCAGTTTGCTCTTTAAAGGAGTACTGCCTACCTCTCAGTGTTTCCTGGATCAGCAACATCACCTTTCTGCTGAATCTCCCCATTCAAGTGAAAGGGAAACGCTGCAGCTCTTATAAGAGAAGCATTCATACTAAAAGCAAGAGGGTCTTGCACCTCGTTAAGCATGGTGAACTGTGTTAGTTTTTGAAAGGAACGCATACTAACCTTCAGCCATTTCATGGGTGAGAAACATAACCTTTGTGCAAAATCACCGCATACAAGTGAAAGGGAGAAAAACTGCAGTTTTTTAAGAAAATCCTTGTATGTTAGAAACAAGAGGGTCTAGCAACATGGTTAGGATGGTGAATTCAGTTTGCTCTTTAAAGGAGTACTGCCTAGCTCTCAGGGTTTCCTGGATCAGCAACATAACCTTTCTGCTGAATCTCCCCATTCAAGTGAAAGGGAGAAGCACTGCAACTCTTGCAAGAGAAGCATTAATGTTACAAGGAACAGGGCCTTGCACCTTGTTAAGCAGTTTGAACTGAGTTAGTTTTGAAAGGAATGCTGCCCAACTGTCAGCATTTTCATGGGTGAGGATCTTCAACTTTGTGCAAAATCACCACATACAAGTAAACGGGAGAAAAACTGCAAGTTTGTAATAGAATCTTTAATGTTAGACAAAAAAGGATCTAGCAACCTGGTTAGTATTGTGAATTCATTTTGCTCTTTAAAGGAATTCTGTCTACTTCTCACCGTTTCCCTGGATGAGCAACGTAACCTTTGTGCTGAATCACCGCTTTCAAGTGAAAGGGTAAAGCACTGTAGCTCTTGTAAGAGAAGGATTAATTTGACAAGCAAGACGGTCTTGCACCTTGTTAAGCATGGTGAACTGTGTTAGTTTTTGAAAGAAATGCTGCCTAACCTTCAGCCTTTTCATGGGTGAGGAACATAAACTTTGTGCAACATCACCGCATACAAGTGAATGGGAGAAAAACTGCAGTTTTTTAGGAGAATCCTTTTATGTTAGAAACAAGAGGGTCTAGCAACATGGTTAGTATGGTGAATTCAGTTTGCTCTTTAAAGGAGTACTGCCTAGCTCTCAGTGTTTCCTGGATCAGCAACATCACCTTTCTTCTGAATCTCCCTTTTCAAGTGAATGGGAGAAGCACTGCAGCTCTTGCAAGAGAAGCATTACTGTTTCAAGTAAGAGGGCCTTGCACCTTGTTAAGCATGGTGAACTGAGTTAGCTTTTGAAAGGAATGCTGCCCAACTGTCAGCATTTTCATGGGTGAGGATCTTCATCTTTGTGCAAAATCACCACATAGAGGTAAATGGGAGAAAGACTCCAGGTTTGTAAGAGAATCGTTAATGTTAGACAAAAGACGGTCTAGCAACCTGGTTAGTATTGTGAATTCATTTTGCTCTTTAAAGGAATTCTGTCTACTTCTCACTGTTTTCCTGGATGAGAAACATCACCTTTGTGCTGAATCACCGCATTCAAGTGAAAGGGAGAAGCACTGTAGCTCTTGTAAGAGAAGGATTAATGTTACAAGCAAGAGGGTCTTGCACTTTGTTAAGCATGGTGAACTGTGTTAGTTTTTGAAAGGAACGCTGCCTAACCTTCAGCCTTTTCATGGTTGAGAAACATAACTTTTGTGGAAAATCACCGCATACAAGTGAATGGGAGAAAAACTGCAGTTTTTTAAGAGAATCGTTTTATGTTAGAAACAAGAGGGTCTAGCAACATGGTTAGTATGTTGAATTCAGTTTGGTCTTCAAAGGAGTACTGCATACCTCTCAGTGTTTCCTGGATCAGCAACATCACCTTTCTGCTGAATCTCCCCATTCAAGTGAAAGGGAAACGCTGCAGCTCTTATAAGAGAAGCATTCATACTAAAAGCAAGAGGGTCTTGCACCTCGTTAAGCATGGTGAACTGTGTTAGTTTTTGAAAGGAACGCATACTAACCTTCAGCCATTTCATGGGTGAGAAACATAACCTTTGTGCAAAATCACCGCATACAAGTGAAAGGGAGAAAAACTGCAGTTTTTTAAGAAAATCCTTGTATGTTAGAAACAAGAGGGTCTAGCAACATGGTTAGGATGGTGAATTCAGTTTGCTCTTTAAAGGAGTACTGCCTTGCTCTCAGGGTTTCCTGGATCAGCAACATAACCTTTCTGCTGAATCTCCCCATTAAAGTGAAAGGGAGAAGCACTGCAACTCTTGCAAGAGAAGCATTAATGTTACAAGGAACAGGGCCTTGCACCTTGTTAAGCATTTTGAACTGAGTTAGCTTTTGAAAGGAATGCTGCCCAACTGTCAGCATTTTCATGGGTGAGGATCTTCAACTTTGTGCAAAATCACCACATACAAGTAAAGGGGAGAAAAACTGCAAGTTTGTAATAGAATCTTTAATGTTACACAAAAGAGGACCTAGCAACCTGGTTAGTATTGGGAATTCATTTTGCTCTTTAAAGGAATTCTGCCTACTTCTCACCGTTTCCCTGGATGAGCAACATAACCTTTGTGCTGAATCACCGCATTCAAGTGAAAGGGAAAAGCACTGTAGCTCTTGTAAGAGAAGGATTAATTTGACAAGCAAGACGGTCTTGCACCTTGTTAAGCATGGTGAGCTGTGTTAGTTTTTGAAAGGAATGCTGCCTAACCTTCAGCCTTTCATGGGTGAGAAACATAAACTTTGTGCAACATCACCGCCTAAAAGTGAATGGGAGAAAAACTGCAGTTTTTTAGGAGAATCCTTTTATGTTAGAAACAAGAGGGTCTAGCAACATGGTTAGTATGGTGAGTTCAGTTTGCTGTTTAGAGTACTTCCTAGCTCTCAGTGTTTCCTGGATCAGCAACATCACCTTTCTGCTGAATCTCCCTTTTCAGGTGAATGGGAGAAGCACCGTAGCTCTTGTAAGAGAAGCATTAATGCACCTTGTTAAGCATGGTGAACTGAGTTAGCTTTTGAAAGAAACGCTGCCCAACTGTCAGCGTTTTCATGGATGAAGATCTTCAACATTGTGCTAAATCACCGCATACAAGTAAATGGGAGAAAAACTGCAGGTTTCTAAGAGAATCTTTAATGTTAGGAAAAAGAGGGTCGAGCAACATGGTTAACATTTTGAAGTCAGTTTGCTCTTCAAGGGACTACTGCATAACTCTGAGTGTTTTCCTGGATGAGCAACATCACCTTTCTGCTGAATCACCCCATTCAAGTGAAAGGGAGAAGCACTGCAGCTCTTGCAAGAGAAGCATTAATGTTACAAGCAACAGGGCCTTGCACCTTGTTAAGCATGGTGAACTGAGTTAGCTTTTGAAAGGAATGCTGCCCAACTGTCAGCATTTTCATGGGTGAGGATCTTCAACTTTGTGCAAAATCACCACCTACAGGTAAATGGGAGAAAGATTCCAGGTTTGTAAGAGAATCTTTAATGTTAGACAAAAGAGGGTCTAGCAACCTGGTTAGTATTGTGAATTCATTTTGCTCTTTAAAGGAATTCTGTCTACTTCTCACTGTTTTCCTGGATGAGAAACATCACCTTTGTGCTGAATCACCGCATTCAAGTGAAAGGGAGAAGCACTGTAGCTCTTGTAAGAGAAGGATTAATGTTACAAGCAAGAGGGTCTTGCACTTTGTTAAGCATGGTGAACTGTGTTAGTTTTTGAAAGGAACGCTGCCTAACCTTCAGCCTTTTCATGGTTGAGAAACATAACTTTTGTGGAAAATCACCGCATACAAGTGAATGGGAGAAAAACTGCAGTTTTTTAAGAGAATCGTTTTATGTTAGAAACAAGAAGGTCTAGCAACATGGTTAGTATGGTGAATTCAGTTTGCTCTTTAAAGGAGTACTGCCTACCTCTCAGTGTTTCCTGGATCAGCAACATCACCTTTCTGCTGAATCTCCCCATTCAAGTGAAAGGGAAACGCTGCAGCTCTTATAAGAGAAGCATTCATACTAAAAGCAAGAGGGTCTTGCACCTCGTTAAGCGTGGTGAACTGTGTTAGTTTTTGAAAGGAACGCATACTAACCTTCAGCCATTTCATGGGTGAGAAACATAACCTTTGTGCAAAATCACCGCATACAAGTGAAAGGGAGAAAAACTGCAGTTTTTTAAGAAAATCCTTGTATGTTAGAAACAAGAGGGTCTAGCAACATGGTTAGGATGGTGAATTCAGTTTGCTCTTTAAAGGAGTACTGCCTAGCTCTCAGGGTTTCCTGGATCAGCAACATAACCTTTCTGCTGAATCTCCCCATTCAAGTGAAAGGGAGAAGCACTGTAACTCTTGCAAGAGAAGCATTAATGTTACAAGGAACAGGGCCTTGCACCTTGTTAAGCAGTTTGAACTGAGTTAGTTTTGAAAGGAATGCTGCCCAACTGTCAGCATTTTCATGGGTGAGGATCTTCAACTTTGTGCAAAATCACCACATACAAGTAAACGGGAGAAAAACTGCAAGTTTGTAATAGAATCTTTAATGTTAGACAAAAAAGGATCTAGCAACCTGGTTAGTATTGTGAATTCATTTTGCTCTTTAAAGGAATTCTGTCTACTTCTCACCGTTTCCCTGGATGAGCAACATAACCTTTGTGCTGAATCACCGCTTTCAAGTGAAAGGGAAAAGCACTGTAGCTCTTGTAAGAGAAGGATTAATTTGACAAGCAAGACGGTCTTGCACCTTGTTAAGCATGGTGAACTGTGTTAGTTTTTGAAAGAAATGCTGCCTAACCTTCAGCCTTTTCATGGGTGAGGAACATAAACTTTGTGCAACATCACCGCATACAAGTGAATGGGAGAAAAACTGCAGTTTTTTAGGAGAATCCTTTTATGTTAGAAACAAGAGGGTCTAGCAACATGGTTAGTATGGTGAATTCAGTTTGCTCTTTAAAGGAGTACTGCCTAGCTCTCAGTGTTTCCTGGATCAGCAACATCACCTTTCTTCTGAGTCTCCCTTTTCAAGTGAATGGGAGAAGCACTGCAGCTCTTGTAAGAGAAGCATTACTGTTTCAAGTAAGAGGGCCTTGCACCTTGTTAAGCATGGTGAACTGAGTTAGCTTTTGAAAGGAATGCTGCCCAACTGTCAGCATTTTCATGGGTGAGGATCTTCATCTTTGTGCAAAATCACCACATAGAGGTAAATGGGAGAAAGACTCCAGGTTTGTAAGAGAATCGTTAATGTTAGACAAAAGACGGTCTAGCAACCTGGTTAGTATTGTGAATTCATTTTGCTCTTTAAAGGAATTCTGTCTACTTCTCACTGTTTTCCTGGATGAGAAACATCACCTTTGTGCTGAATCACCGCATTCAAGTGAAAGGGAGAAGCACTGTAGCTCTTGTAAGAGAAGGATTAATGTTACAAGCAAGAGGGTCTTGCACTTTGTTAAGCATGGTGAACTGTGTTAGTTTTTGAAAGGAACGCTGCCTAACCTTCAGCCTTTTCATGGTTGAGAAACATAACTTTTGTGGAAAATCACCGCATACAAGTGAATGGGAGAAAAACTGCAGTTTTTTAAGAGAATCGTTTTATGTTAGAAACAAGAGGGTCTAGCAACATGGTTAGTATGTTGAATTCAGTTTGCTCTTTAAAGGAGTACTGCCTACCTCTCAGTGTTTCCTGGATCAGGAACATCAACTTTCTGCTGAATCTCCCCATTCAAGTGAAAGGGAAACGCTGCAGCTCTTATAAGAGAAGCATTCATACTAAAAGCAAGAGGGTCTTGCACCTCGTTAAGCATGGTGAACTCTGTTAGTTTTTGAAAGGAACGCATACTAACCTTCAGCCATTTCATGGGTGAGAAACATAACCTTTGTGCAAAATCACCGCATACAAGTGAAAGGGAGAAAAACTGCAGTTTTTTAAGAAAATCCTTGTATGTTAGAAACAAGAGGGTCTAGCAACATGGTTAGGATGGTGAATTCAGTTTGCTCTTTAAAGGAGTACTGCCTAGCTCTCAGGGTTTCCTGGATCAGCAACATAACCTTTCTGCTGAATCTCCCCATTCAAGTGAAAGGGAGAAGCACTGCAACTCTTGCAAGAGAAGCATTAATGTTACAAGGAACAGGGCCTTGCACCTTGTTAAGCAGTTTGAACTGAGTTAGTTTTGAAAGGAATGCTGCCCAACTGTCAGCATTTTCATGGGTGAGGATCTTCAACTTTGTGCAAAATCACCACATACAAGTAAACGGGAGAAAAACTGCAAGTTTGTAATAGAATCTTTAATGTTAGACAAAAAAGGATCTAGCAACCTGGTTAGTATTGTGAATTCATTTTGCTCTTTAAAGGAATTCTGTCTACTTCTCACCGTTTCCCTGGATGAGCAACGTAACCTTTGTGCTGAATCACCGCTTTCAAGTGAAAGGGTAAAGCACTGTAGCTCTTGTAAGAGAAGGATTAATTTGACAAGCAAGACGGTCTTGCACCTTGTTAAGCATGGTGAACTGTGTTAGTTTTTGAAAGAAATGCTGCCTAACCTTCAGCCTTTTCATGGGTGAGGAACATAAACTTTGTGCAACATCACCGCATACAAGTGAATGGGAGAAAAACTGCAGTTTTTTAGGAGAATCCTTTTATGTTAGAAACAAGAGGGTCTAGCAACATGGTTAGTATGGTGAATTCAGTTTGCTCTTTAAAGGAGTACTGCCTAGCTCTCAGTGTTTCCTGGATCAGCAACATCACCTTTCTTCTGAATCTCCCTTTTCAAGTGAATGGGAGAAGCACTGCAGCTCTTGCAAGAGAAGCATTACTGTTTCAAGTAAGAGGGCCTTGCACCTTGTTAAGCATGGTGAACTGAGTTAGCTTTTGAAAGGAATGCTGCCCAACTGTCAGCATTTTCATGGGTGAGGATCTTCATCTTTGTGCAAAATCACCACATAGAGGTAAATGGGAGAAAGACTCCAGGTTTGTAAGAGAATCGTTAATGTTAGACAAAAGACGGTCTAGCAACCTGGTTAGTATTGTGAATTCATTTTGCTCTTTAAAGGAATTCTGTCTACTTCTCACTGTTTTCCTGGATGAGAAACATCACCTTTGTGCTGAATCACCGCATTCAAGTGAAAGGGAGAAGCACTGTAGCTCTTGTAAGAGAAGGATTAATGTTACAAGCAAGAGGGTCTTGCACTTTGTTAAGCATGGTGAACTGTGTTAGTTTTTGAAAGGAACGCTGCCTAACCTTCAGCCTTTTCATGGTTGAGAAACATAACTTTTGTGGAAAATCACCGCATACAAGTGAATGGGAGAAAAACTGCAGTTTTTTAAGAGAATCGTTTTATGTTAGAAACAAGAGGGTCTAGCAACATGGTTAGTATGTTGAATTCAGTTTGGTCTTCAAAGGAGTACTGCATACCTCTCAGTGTTTCCTGGATCAGCAACATCACCTTTCTGCTGAATCTCCCCATTCAAGTGAAAGGGAAACGCTGCAGCTCTTATAAGAGAAGCATTCATACTAAAAGCAAGAGGGTCTTGCACCTCGTTAAGCATGGTGAACTGTGTTAGTTTTTGAAAGGAACGCATACTAACCTTCAGCCATTTCATGGGTGAGAAACATAACCTTTGTGCAAAATCACCGCATACAAGTGAAAGGGAGAAAAACTGCAGTTTTTTAAGAAAATCCTTGTATGTTAGAAACAAGAGGGTCTAGCAACATGGTTAGGATGGTGAATTCAGTTTGCTCTTTAAAGGAGTACTGCCTTGCTCTCAGGGTTTCCTGGATCAGCAACATAACCTTTCTGCTGAATCTCCCCATTCAAGTGAAAGGGAGAAGCACTGCAACTCTTGCAAGAGAAGCATTAATGTTACAAGGAACAGGGCCTTGCACCTTGTTAAGCATTTTGAACTGAGTTAGCTTTTGAAAGGAATGCTGCCCAACTGTCAGCATTTTCATGGGTGAGGATCTTCAACTTTGTGCAAAATCACCACATACAAGTAAAGGGGAGAAAAACTGCAAGTTTGTAATAGAATCTTTAATGTTACACAAAAGAGGACCTAGCAACCTGGTTAGTATTGGGAATTCATTTTGCTCTTTAAAGGAATTCTGCCTACTTCTCACCGTTTCCCTGGATGAGCAACATAACCTTTGTGCTGAATCACCGCATTCAAGTGAAAGGGAAAAGCACTGTAGCTCTTGTAAGAGAAGGATTAATTTGACAAGCAAGACGGTCTTGCACCTTGTTAAGCATGGTGAGCTGTGTTAGTTTTTGAAAGGAATGCTGCCTAACCTTCAGCCTTTCATGGGTGAGAAACATAAACTTTGTGCAACATCACCGCCTAAAAGTGAATGGGAGAAAAACTGCAGTTTTTTAGGAGAATCCTTTTATGTTAGAAACAAGAGGGTCTAGCAACATGGTTAGTATGGTGAGTTCAGTTTGCTGTTTAGAGTACTTCCTAGCTCTCAGTGTTTCCTGGATCAGCAACATCACCTTTCTGCTGAATCTCCCTTTTCAGGTGAATGGGAGAAGCACCGTAGCTCTTGTAAGAGAAGCATTAATGCACCTTGTTAAGCATGGTGAACTGAGTTAGCTTTTGAAAGAAACGCTGCCCAACTGTCAGCGTTTTCATGGATGAAGATCTTCAACATTGTGCTAAATCACCGCATACAAGTAAATGGGAGAAAAACTGCAGGTTTCTAAGAGAATCTTTAATGTTAGGAAAAAGAGGGTCGAGCAACATGGTTAACATTTTGAAGTCAGTTTGCTCTTCAAGGGACTACTGCATAACTCTGAGTGTTTTCCTGGATGAGCAACATCACCTTTCTGCTGAATCACCCCATTCAAGTGAAAGGGAGAAGCACTGCAGCTCTTGCAAGAGAAGCATTAATGTTACAAGCAACAGGGCCTTGCACCTTGTTAAGCATGGTGAACTGAGTTAGCTTTTGAAAGGAATGCTGCCCAACTGTCAGCATTTTCATGGGTGAGGATCTTCAACTTTGTGCAAAATCACCACCTACAGGTAAATGGGAGAAAGATTCCAGGTTTGTAAGAGAATCTTTAATGTTAGACAAAAGAGGGTCTAGCAACCTGGTTAGTATTGTGAATTCATTTTGCTCTTTAAAGGAATTCTGTCTACTTCTCACTGTTTTCCTGGATGAGAAACATCACCTTTGTGCTGAATCACCGCATTCAAGTGAAAGGGAGAAGCACTGTAGCTCTTGTAAGAGAAGGATTAATGTTACAAGCAAGAGGGTCTTGCACTTTGTTAAGCATGGTGAACTGTGTTAGTTTTTGAAAGGAACGCTGCCTAACCTTCAGCCTTTTCATGGTTGAGAAACAAAACTTTTGTGGAAAATCACCGCATACAAGTGAATGGGAGAAAAACTGCAGTTTTTTAAGAGAATCGTTTTATGTTAGAAACAAGAAGGTCTAGCAACATGGTTAGTATGGTGAATTCAGTTTGCTCTTTAAAGGAGTACTGCCTACCTCTCAGTGTTTCCTGGATCAGCAACATCACCTTTCTGCTGAATCTCCCCATTCAAGTGAAAGGGAAACGCTGCAGCTCTTATAAGAGAAGCATTCATACTAAAAGCAAGAGGGTCTTGCACCTCGTTAAGCGTGGTGAACTGTGTTAGTTTTTGAAAGGAACGCATACTAACCTTCAGCCATTTCATGGGTGAGAAACATAACCTTTGTGCAAAATCACCGCATACAAGTGAAAGGGAGAAAAACTGCAGTTTTTTAAGAAAATCCTTGTATGTTAGAAACAAGAGGGTCTAGCAACATGGTTAGGATGGTGAATTCAGTTTGCTCTTTAAAGGAGTACTGCCTAGCTCTCAGGGTTTCCTGGATCAGCAACATAACCTTTCTGCTGAATCTCCCCATTCAAGTGAAAGGGAGAAGCACTGTAACTCTTGCAAGAAAAGCATTAATGTTACAAGGAACAGGGCCTTGCACCTTGTTAAGCAGTTTGAACTGAGTTAGTTTTGAAAGGAATGCTGCCCAACTGTCAGCATTTTCATGGGTGAGGATCTTCAACTTTGTGCAAAATCACCACATACAAGTAAACGGGAGAAAAACTGCAAGTTTGTAATAGAATCTTTAATGTTAGACAAAAAAGGATCTAGCAACCTGGTTAGTATTGTGAATTCATTTTGCTCTTTAAAGGAATTCTGTCTACTTCTCACCGTTTCCCTGGATGAGCAACATAACCTTTGTGCTGAATCACCGCTTTCAAGTGAAAGGGAAAAGCACTGTAGCTCTTGTAAGAGAAGGATTAATTTGACAAGCAAGACGGTCTTGCACCTTGTTAAGCATGGTGAACTGTGTTAGTTTTTGAAAGAAATGCTGCCTAACCTTCAGCCTTTTCATGGGTGAGGAACATAAACTTTGTGCAACATCACCGCATACAAGTGAATGGGAGAAAAACTGCAGTTTTTTAGGAGAATCCTTTTATGTTAGAAACAAGAGGGTCTAGCAACATGGTTAGTATGGTGAATTCAGTTTGCTCTTTAAAGGAGTACTGCCTAGCTCTCAGTGTTTCCTGGATCAGCAACATCACCTTTCTTCTGAGTCTCCCTTTTCAAGTGAATGGGAGAAGCACTGCAGCTCTTGTAAGAGAAGCATTACTGTTTCAAGTAAGAGGGCCTTGCACCTTGTTAAGCATGGTGAACTGAGTTAGCTTTTGAAAGGAATGCTGCCCAACTGTCAGCATTTTCATGGGTGAGGATCTTCATCTTTGTGCAAAATCACCACATAGAGGTAAATGGGAGAAAGACTCCAGGTTTGTAAGAGAATCGTTAATGTTAGACAAAAGACGGTCTAGCAACCTGGTTAGTATTGTGAATTCATTTTGCTCTTTAAAGGAATTCTGTCTACTTCTCACTGTTTTCCTGGATGAGAAACATCACCTTTGTGCTGAATCACCGCATTCAAGTGAAAGGGAGAAGCACTGTAGCTCTTGTAAGAGAAGGATTAATGTTACAAGCAAGAGGGTCTTGCACTTTGTTAAGCATGGTGAACTGTGTTAGTTTTTGAAAGGAACGCTGCCTAACCTTCAGCCTTTTCATGGTTGAGAAACATAACTTTTGTGGAAAATCACCGCATACAAGTGAATGGGAGAAAAACTGCAGTTTTTTAAGAGAATCGTTTTATGTTAGAAACAAGAGGGTCTAGCAACATGGTTAGTATGTTGAATTCAGTTTGCTCTTTAAAGGAGTACTGCCTACCTCTCAGTGTTTCCTGGATCAGGAACATCAACTTTCTGCTGAATCTCCCCATTCAAGTGAAAGGGAAACGCTGCAGCTCTTATAAGAGAAGCATTCATACTAAAAGCAAGAGGGTCTTGCACCTCGTTAAGCATGGTGAACTCTGTTAGTTTTTGAAAGGAACGCATACTAACCTTCAGCCATTTCATGGGTGAGAAACATAACCTTTGTGCAAAATCACCGCATACAAGTGAAAGGGAGAAAAACTGCAGTTTTTTAAGAAAATCCTTGTATGTTAGAAACAAGAGGGTCTAGCAACATGGTTAGGATGGTGAATTCAGTTTGCTCTTTAAAGGAGTACTGCCTAGCTCTCAGGGTTTCCTGGATCAGCAACATAACCTTTCTGCTGAATCTCCCCATTCAAGTGAAAGGGAGAAGCACTGCAACTCTTGCAAGAGAAGCATTAATGTTACAAGGAACAGGGCCTTGCACCTTGTTAAGCAGTTTGAACTGAGTTAGCTTTTGAAAGGAATGCTGCCCAACTGTCAGCATTTTCATGGGTGAGGATCTTCAACTTTGTGCAAAATCACCACATACAAGTAAACGGGAGAAAAACTGCAAGTTTGTAATAGAATCTTTAATGTTAGACAAAAGAGGATCAAGCAACCTGGTTAGTATTGTGAATTCATTTTGCTCTTTAAAGGAATTCTGCCTACTTCTCACCGTTTCCCTGGATGAGCAACATAACCTTTGTGCTGAATCACCGCTTTCAAGTGAAAGGCAAAAGCACTGTAGCTCTTGTAACAGAAGGATTAATTTGACAAGCAAGACGGTCTTGCACCTTGTTAACCATGGTGAACTGTGTTAGTTTTTGAAAGGAATGCTGCCTAACCTTCAGCCTTTTCATGGGTGAGAAACATAAACTTTGTGCAACCTCACCGCATACAAGTGAATGGGAGAAAAACTGCAGTTTTTTAGGAGAATCCTTGTATGTTAGAAACAAGAGGGTCTAGCAACATAGTTAGGATGGTGAATTCAGTTTGCTGTTTAGAGTACTTCCTAGCTCTCAGTGTTTCCTGGATCAGCAACATCACCTTTCTGCTGAATCTCCCTTTTCAGATGAATGGGAGAAGCACCGTAGCTCTTGTAAGAGAAGCATTAATGCACCTTGTTAAGCATGGTGAACTGAGTTAGCTTTTGAAAGAAACGCTGCCCAACTGTCAGCGTTTTCATGGATGAAGATCTTCAACATTGTGCTAAATCACCGCATACAAGTAAATGGGAGAAAAACTGCAGGTTTCTAAGAGAATCTTTAATGTTATGAAAAAGAGGGTCGAGCAACATGGTTAACATTTTGAAGTCAGTTTGCTCTTCAAGGGACTACTGCATAACTCTGAGTGTTTTCCTGGATGAGCAACATCACCTTTCTGCTGAATCACCCCATTCAAGTGAAAGGGAGAAGCACTGCAGCTCTTGCAAGAGAAGCATTAATGTTACAAGCAACACGGAATTGCACCTTGTTAAGCATGGTGAACTGAGTTAGCTTTTGAAAGGAATGCAGCCCAACTGTCAGCATTTTCATGGGTGAGGATCTTCAACTTTGTGCAAAATCACCACCTACAGGTAAATGGGAGAAAGATTCCAGGTTTGTAAGAGAATCTTTAATGTTAGACAAAAGAGGGTCTAGCAACCTGGTTAGTATTGTGAATTCATTTTGCTCTTTAAAGGAATTCTGCCTACTTCTCACTGTTTTAATGGATGAGAAACATCACCTTTGTGCTGAATCACCGCATTCAAGTGAAAGGGAGAAGCACTGTAGCTCTTGTAAGAGAAGGATTAATTTTACAAGCAAGAGGGTCTTGCACTTTGTTAAGCTTGGGGAACTGTGTTAGTTTTTGAAAGGAACGCTGCCTAACCTTCAGCCTTTTCATGGGTGAGAAACATAACTTTTGTGGAAAATCACCGCATGCAAGTGAATGGGAGAAAAACTGCAGTTTTTTAAGAGAATCGTTTTATGTTAGAAACAAGAGGGTCTAGCAACATGGTTAGTATGTTGAATTCAGTTTGGTCTTTAAAGGAGTACTGCATACCTCTCAGTGTTTCCTGGATCAGCAACATCACCTTTCTGCTGAATCTCCCCATTCAAGTGAAAGGGAAACGCTGCAGCTCTTATAAGAGAAGCATTCATACTAAAAGCAAGAGGGTCTTGCACCTCGTTAAGCATGGTGAACTGTGTTAGTTTTTGAAAGGAACGCATACTAACCTTCAGCCATTTCATGGGTGAGAAACATAACCTTTGTGCAAAATCACCGCATACAAGTGAAAGGGAGAAAAACTGCAGTTTTTTAAGAAAATCCTTGTATGTTAGAAACAAGAGGGTCTAGCAACATGGTTAGGATGGTGAATTCAGTTTGCTCTTTAAAGGAGTACTGCCTTGCTCTCAGGGTTTCCTGGATCAGCAACATAACCTTTCTGCTGAATCTCCCCATTCAAGTGAAAGGGAGAAGCACTGCAACTCTTGCAAGAGAAGCATTAATGTTACAAGGAACAGGGCCTTGCACCTTGTTAAGCATTTTGAACTGCGTTAGCTTTTGAAAGGAATGCTGCCCAACTGTCAGCATTTTCATGGGTGAGGATCTTCAACTTTGTGCAAAATCACCACATACAAGTAAAGGGGAGAAAAACTGCAAGTTTGTAATAGAATCTTTAATGTTAGACAAAAGAGGATCAAGCAACCTGGTTAGTATTGTGAATTCATTTTGCTCTTTAAAGGAATTCTGCCTACTTCTCACCGTTTCCCTGGATGAGCAACATAACCTTTGTGCTGAATCACCGCTTTCAAGTGAAAGGGAAAAGCACTGTAGCTCTTGTAAGAGAAGGATTAATTTGACAAGCAAGACGGTCTTGCACCTTGTTAACCATGGTGAACTGTGTTAGTTTTTGAAAGGAATGCTGCCTAACCTTCAGCCTTTTCATGGGTGAGGAACATAAACTTTGTGCAACCTCACCGCATACAAGTGAATGGGAGAAAAACTGCAGTTTTTTAGGAGAATCCTTGTATGTTAGAAACAAGAGGGTCTAGCAACATAGTTAGGATGGTGAATTCAGTTTGCTGTTTAGAGTACTTCCTAGCTCTCAGTGTTTCCTGGATCAGCAACATCACCTTTCTGCTGAATCTCCCTTTTCAGATGAATGGGAGAAGCACCGTAGCTCTTGTAAGAGAAGCATTAATGCACCTTGTTAAGCATGGTGAACTGAGTTAGCTTTTGAAAGAAACGCTGCCCAACTGTCAGCGTTTTCATGGATGAAGATCTTCAACATTGTGCTAAATCACCGCATACAAGTAAATGGGAGAAAAACTGCAGGTTTCTAAGAGAATCTTTAATGTTAGGAAAAAGAGGGTCGAGCAACATGGTTAACATTTTGAAGTCAGTTTGCTCTTCAAGGGACTACTGCATAACTCTGAGTGTTTTCCTGGATGAGCAACATCACCTTTCTGCTGAATCACCCCATTCAAGTGAAAGGGAGAAGCACTGCAGCTCTTGCAAGAGAAGCATTAATGTTACAAGCAACACGGAATTGCACCTTGTTAAGCATGGTGAACTGAGTTAGCTTTTGAAAGGAATGCAGCCCAACTGTCAGCATTTTCATGGGTGAGGATCTTCAACTTTGTGCAAAATCACCACCTACAGGTAAATGGGAGAAAGATTCCAGGTTTGTAAGAGAATCTTTAATGTTAGACAAAAGAGGGTCTAGCAACCTGGTTAGTATTGTGAATTCATTTTGCTCTTTAAAGGAATTCTGCCTACTTCTCACTGTTTTAATGGATGAGAAACATCACCTTTGTGCTGAATCACCGCATTCAAGTGAAAGGGAGAAGCACTGTAGCTCTTGTAAGAGAAGGATTAATTTTACAAGCAAGAGGGTCTTGCACTTTGTTAAGCTTGGGGAACTGTGTTAGTTTTTGAAAGGAACGCTGCCTAACCTTCAGCCTTTTCATGGGTGAGAAACATAACTTTTGTGGAAAATCACCGCATGCAAGTGAATGGGAGAAAAACTGCAGTTTTTTAAGAGAATCGTTTTATGTTAGAAACAAGAGGGTCTAGCAACATGGTTAGTATGTTGAATTCAGTTTGGTCTTTAAAGGAGTACTGCATACCTCTCAGTGTTTCCTGGATCAGCAACATCACCTTTCTGCTGAATCTCCCCATTCAAGTGAAAGGGAAACGCTGCAGCTCTTATAAGAGAAGCATTCATACTAAAAGCAAGAGGGTCTTGCACCTCGTTAAGCATGGTGAACTGTGTTAGTTTTTGAAAGGAACGCATACTAACCTTCAGCCATTTCATGGGTGAGAAACATAACCTTTGTGCAAAATCACCGCATACAAGTGAAAGGGAGAAAAACTGCAGTTTTTTAAGAAAATCCTTGTATGTTAGAAACAAGAGGGTCTAGCAACATGGTTAGGATGGTGAATTCAGTTTGCTCTTTAAAGGAGTACTGCCTTGCTCTCAGGGTTTCCTGGATCAGCAACATAACCTTTCTGCTGAATCTCCCCATTCAAGTGAAAGGGAGAAGCACTGCAACTCTTGCAAGAGAAGCATTAATGTTACAAGGAACAGGGCCTTGCACCTTGTTAAGCATTTTGAACTGCGTTAGCTTTTGAAAGGAATGCTGCCCAACTGTCAGCATTTTCATGGGTGAGGATCTTCAACTTTGTGCAAAATCACCACATACAAGTAAAGGGGAGAAAAACTGCAAGTTTGTAATAGAATCTTTAATGTTAGACAAAAGAGGATCAAGCAACCTGGTTAGTATTGTGAATTCATTTTGCTCTTTAAAGGAATTCTGCCTACTTCTCACCGTTTCCCTGGATGAGCAACATAACCTTTGTGCTGAATCACCGCTTTCAAGTGAAAGGGAAAAGCACTGTAGCTCTTGTAAGAGAAGGATTAATTTGACAAGCAAGACGGTCTTGCACCTTGTTAACCATGGTGAACTTTGTTAGTTTTTGAAAGGAATGCTGCCTAACCTTCAGCCTTTTCATGGGTGAGGAACATAAACTTTGTGCAACCTCACCGCATACAAGTGAATGGGAGAAAAACTGCAGTTTTTTAGGAGAATCCTTGTATGTTAGAAACAAGAGGGTCTAGCAACATAGTTAGAATGGTGAATTCAGTTTGCTGTTTAGAGTACTTCCTAGCTCTCAGTGTTTCCTGGATCAGCAACATCACCTTTCTGCTGAATCTCCCTTTTCAGATGAATGGGAGAAGCACCGTAGCTCTTGTAAGAGAAGCATTAATGCACCTTGTTAAGCATGGTGAACTGAGTTAGCTTTTGAAAGAAACGCTGCCCAACTGTCAGCGTTTTCATGGATGAAGATCTTCAACATTGTGCTAAATCACCGCATACAAGTAAATGGGAGAAAAACTGCAGGTTTCTAAGAGAATCTTTAATGTTAGGAAAAAGAGGGTCGAGCAACATGGTTAACATTTTGAAGTCAGTTTGCTCTTCAAGGGACTACTGCATAACTCTGAGTGTTTTCCTGGATGAGCAACATCACCTTTCTGCTGAATCACCCCATTCAAGTGAAAGGGAGAAGCACTGCAGCTCTTGCAAGAGAAGCATTAATGTTACAAGCAACAGGGCCTTGCACCTTGTTAAGCATGGTGAACTGAATTAGCTTTTGAAAGGAATGCAGCCCAACTGTCAGCATTTTCATGGGTGAGGATCTTCAACTTTGTGCAAAATCACCACCTACAGGTAAATGGGAGAAAGATTCCAGGTTTGTAAGAGAATCTTTAATGTTAGACAAAAGAGGGTCTAGCAACCTGGTTAGTATTGTGAATTCATTTTGCTCTTTAAAGGAATTCTGCCTACTTCTCACTGTTTTAATGGATGAGAAACATCACCTTTGTGCTGAATCACCGCATTCAAGTGAAAGGGAGAAGCACTGTAGCTCTTGTAAGAGAAGGATTAATTTTACAAGCAAGAGGGTCTTGCACTTTGTTAAGCTTGGTGAACTGTGTTAGTTTTTGAAAGGAACGCTGCCTAACCTTCAGCCTTTTCATGGGTGAGAAACATAACTTTTGTGGAAAATCACCGCATGCAAGTGAATGGGAGAAAAACTGCAGTTTTTTAAGAGAATCGTTTTATGTTAGAAACAAGAGGGTCTAGCAACATGGTTAGTATGTTGAATTCAGTTTGGTCTTTAAAGGAGTACTGCATACCTCTCAGTGTTTCCTGGATCAGCAACATCACCTTTCTGCTGAATCTCCCCATTCAAGTGAAAGGGAAACGCTGCAGCTCTTATAAGAGAAGCATTCATACTAAAAGCAAGAGGGTCTTGCACCTCGTTAAGCATGGTGAACTGTGTTAGTTTTTGAAAGGAACGCATACTAACCTTCAGCCATTTCATGGGTGAGAAACATAACCTTTGTGCAAAATCACCGCATACAAGTGAAAGGGAGAAAAACTGCAGTTTTTTAAGAAAATCCTTGTATGTTAGAAACAAGAGGGTCTAGCAACATGGTTAGGATGGTGAATTCAGTTTGCTCTTTAAAGGAGTACTGCCTAGCTCTCAGGGTTTCCTGGATCAGCAACATAACCTTTCTGCTGAATCTCCCCATTCAAGTGAAAGGGAGAAGCACTGCAACTCTTGCAAGAGAAGCATTAATGTTACAAGGAACAGGGCCTTGCACCTTGTTAAGCAGTTTGAACTGAGTTAGCTTTTGAAAGGAATGCTGCCCAACTGTCAGCATTTTCATGGGTGAGGATCTTCAACTTTGTGCAAAATCACCACATACAAGTAAACGGGAGAAAAACTGCAAGTTTGTAATAGAATCTTTAATGTTAGACAAAAGAGGATCTAGCAACCTGATTAGTATTGTGAATTCATTTTGCTCTTTAAAGGAATTCTGCCTACTTCTCACCGTTTCCCTGGATGAGCAACATAACCTTTGTGCTGAATCACCGCTTTCAAGTGAAAGGGAAAAGCACTGTAGCTCTTGTAAGAGAAGGATTAATTTGACAAGCAAGACGGTCTTGCACCTTGTTAACCATGGTGAACTGTGTTAGTTTTTGAAAGGAATGCTGCCTAACCTTCAGCCTTTTCATGGGTGAGGAACATAAACTTTGTGCAACCTCACCGCATACAAGTGAATGGGAGAAAAACTGCAGTTTTTTAGGAGAATCCTTTTATGTTAGAAACAAGAGGGTCTAGCAACATGGTTAGTATGGTGAATTCAGTTTGCTGTTTAGAGTACTTCCTAGCTCTCAGTGTTTCCTGGATCAGCAACATCACCTTTCTGCTGAATCTCCCTTTTCAGGTGAATGGGAGAAGCACCGTAGCTCTTGTAAGAGAAGCATTAATGCACCTTGTTAAGCATGGTGAACTGAGTTAGCTTTTGAAAGAAACGCTGCCCAACTGTCAGCGTTTTCATGGATGAAGATCTTCAACATTGTGCTAAATCACCGCATACAAGTAAATGGGAGAAAAACTGCAGGTTTCTAAGAGAATCTTTAATGTTAGGAAAAAGAGGGTCGAGCAACATGGTTAACATTTTGAAGTCAGTTTGCTCTTCAAGGGACTACTGCATAACTCTGAGTGTTTTCCTGGATGAGCAACATCACCTTTCTGCTGAATCACCCCATTCAAGTGAAAGGGAGAAGCACTGCAGCTCTTGCAAGAGAAGCATTAATGTTACAAGCAACAGGGCCTTGCACCTTGTTAAGCATGGTGAACTGAGTTAGCTTTTGAAAGGAATGCAGCCCAACTGTCAGCATTTTCATGGGTGAGGATCTTCAACTTTGTGCAAAATCACCACCTACAGGTAAATGGGAGAAAGATTCCAGGTTTGTAAGAGAATCTTTAATGTTAGACAAAAGAGGGTCTAGCAACCTGGTTAGTATTGTGAATTCATTTTGCTCTTTAAAGGAATTCTGCCTACTTCTCACTGTTTTAATGGATGAGAAACATCACCTTTGTGCTGAATCACCGCATTCAAGTGAAAGGGAGAAGCACTGTAGCTCTTGTAAGAGAAGGATTAATTTTACAAGCAAGAGGGTCTTGCACTTTGTTAAGCTTGGTGAACTGTGTTAGTTTTTGAAAGGAACGCTGCCTAACCTTCAGCCTTTTCATGGGTGAGAAACATAACTTTTGTGGAAAATCACCGCATGCAAGTGAATGGGAGAAAAACTGCAGTTTTTTAAGAGAATCGTTTTATGTTAGAAACAAGAGGGTCTAGCAACATGGTTAGTATGTTGAATTCAGTTTGGTCTTTAAAGGAGTACTGCATACCTCTCAGTGTTTCCTGGATCAGCAACATCACCTTTCTGCTGAATCTCCCCATTCAAGTGAAAGGGAAACGCTGCAGCTCTTATAAGAGAAGCATTCATACTAAAAGCAAGAGGGTCTTGCACCTCGTTAAGCATGGTGAACTGTGTTAGTTTTTGAAAGGAACGCATACTAACCTTCAGCCATTTCATGGGTGAGAAACATAACCTTTGTGCAAAATCACCGCATACAAGTGAAAGGGAGAAAAACTGCAGTTTTTTAAGAAAATCCTTGTATGTTAGAAACAAGAGGGTCTAGCAACATGGTTAGGATGGTGAATTCAGTTTGCTCTTTAAAGGAGTACTGCCTTGCTCTCAGGGTTTCCTGGATCAGCAACATAACCTTTCTGCTGAATCTCCCCATTCAAGTGAAAGGGAGAAGCACTGCAACTCTTGCAAGAGAAGCATTAATGTTACAAGGAACAGGGCCTTGCACCTTGTTAAGCATTTTGAACTGAGTTAGCTTTTGAAAGGAATGCTGCCCAACTGTCAGCATTTTCATGGGTGAGGATCTTCAACTTTGTGCAAAATCACCACATACAAGTAAAGGGGAGAAAAACTGCAAGTTTGTAATAGAATCTTTAATGTTAGACAAAAGAGGATCTAGCAACCTGGTTAGTATTGTGAATTCATTTTGCTCTTTAAAGGAATTCTGCCTACTTCTCACCGTTTCCCTGGATGAGCAACATAACCTTTGTGCTGAATCACCGCATTCAAGTGAAAGGGAAAAGCACTGTAGCTCTTGTAAGAGAAGGATTAATTTGACAAGCAAGACGTCTTGCACCTTGTTAAGCATGGTGAACTGTGTTAGTTTTTGAAAGGAATGCTGCCTAACCTTCAGCCTTTTCTTGGGTGAGGAACATAAACTTTGTGCAACATCACCGCCTAAAAGTGAATGGGAGAAAAACTGCAGTTTTTTAGGAGAATCCTTTTATGTTAGAAACAAGAGGGTCTAGCAACATGGTTAGTATGGTGAATTCAGTTTGCTCTTTAAAGGAGTACTGCCTACCTCTCAGTGTTTCCTGGATCAGCAACATCAACTTTCTGCTGAATCTCCCCATTCAAGTGAAAGGGAAACGCTGCAGCTCTTATAAGAGAAGCATTCATACTAAAAGCAAGAGGGTCTTGCACCTCGTTAAGCATGGTGAACTGTGTTAGTTTTTGAAAGGAACGCATACTAACCTTCAGCCATTTCATGGGTGAGAAACATAACCTTTGTGCAAAATCACCGCATACAAGTGAAAGGGAGAAAAACTGCAGTTTTTTAAGAAAATCCTTGTATGTTAGAAACAAGAGGGTCTAGCAACATGGTTAGGATGGTGAATTCAGTTTGCTCTTTAAAGGAGTACTGCCTAGCTCTCAGGGTTTCCTGGATCAGCAACATAACCTTTCTGCTGAATCTCCCCATTCAAGTGAAAGGGAGAAGCACTGCAACTCTTGCAAGAGAAGCATTAATGTTACAAGGAACAGGGCCTTGCACCTTGTTAAGCAGTTTGAACTGAGTTAGCTTTTGAAAGGAATGCTGCCCAACTGTCAGCATTTTCATGGGTGAGGATCTTCAACTTTGTGCAAAATCACCACATACAAGTAAACGGGAGAAAAACTGCAAGTTTGTAATAGAATCTTTAATGTTAGACAAAAGAGGATCTAGCAACCTGGTTAGTATTGTGAATTCATTTTGCTCTTTAAAGGAATTCTGCCTACTTCTCACCGTTTCCCTGGATGAGCAACATAACCTTTGTGCTGAATCACCGCTTTCAAGTGAAAGGGAAAAGCACTGTAGCTCTTGTAAGAGAAGGATTAATTTGACAAGCAAGACGGTCTTGAACCTTGTTAACCATGGTGAACTGTGTTAGTTTTTGAAAGGAATGCTGCCTAACCTTCAGCCTTTTCATGGGTGAGGAACATAAACTTTGTGCAACCTCACCGCATACAAGTGAATGGGAGAAAAACTGCAGTTTTTTAGGAGAATCCTTGTATGTTAGAAACAAGAGGGTCTAGCAACATAGTTAGGATGGTGAATTCAGTTTGCTGTTTAGAGTACTTCCTAGCTCTCAGTGTTTCCTGGATCAGCAACATCACCTTTCTGCTGAATCTCCCTTTTCAGATGAATGGGAGAAGCACCGTAGCTCTTGTAAGAGAAGCATTAATGCACCTTGTTAAGCATGGTGAACTGAGTTAGCTTTTGAAAGAAACGCTGCCCAACTGTCAGCGTTTTCATGGATGAAGATCTTCAACATTGTGCTAAATCACCGCATACAAGTAAATGGGAGAAAAACTGCAGGTTTCTAAGAGAATCTTTAATGTTAGGAAAAAGAGGGTCGAGCAACATGGTTAACATTTTGAAGTCAGTTTGCTCTTCAAGGGACTACTGCATAACTCTGAGTGTTTTCCTGGATGAGCAACATCACCTTTCTGCTGAATCACCCCATTCAAGTGAAAGGGAGAAGCACTGCAGCTCTTGCAAGAGAAGCATTAATGTTACAAGCAACACGGCCTTGCACCTTGTTAAGCATGGTGAACTGAGTTAGCTTTTGAAAGGAATGCAGCCCAACTGTCAGCATTTTCATGGGTGAGGATCTTCAACTTTGTGCAAAATCACCACCTACAGGTAAATGGGAGAAAGATTCCAGGTTTGTAAGAGAATCTTTAATGTTAGACAAAAGAGGGTCTAGCAACCTGGTTAGTATTGTGAATTCATTTTGCTCTTTAAAGGAATTCTGCCTACTTCTCACTGTTTTAATGGATGAGAAACATCACCTTTGTGCTGAATCACCGCATTCAAGTGAAAGGGAGAAGCACTGTAGCTCTTGTAAGAGAAGGATTAATTTTACAAGCAAGAGGGTCTTGCACTTTGTTAAGCTTGGTGAACTGTGTTAGTTTTTGAAAGGAACGCTGCCTAACCTTCAGCCTTTTCATGGGTGAGAAACATAACTTTTGTGGAAAATCACCGCATGCAAGTGAATGGGAGAAAAACTGCAGTTTTTTAAGAGAATCGTTTTATGTTAGAAACAAGAGGGTCTAGCAACATGGTTAGTATGTTGAATTCAGTTTGGTCTTTAAAGGAGTACTGCATACCTCTCAGTGTTTCCTGGATCAGCAACATCACCTTTCTGCTGAATCTCCCCATTCAAGTGAAAGGGAAACCCTGCAGCTCTTATAAGAGAAGCATTCATACTAAAAGCAAGAGGGTCTTGCACCTCGTTAAGCATGGTGAACTGTGTTAGTTTTTGAAAGGAACGCATACTAACCTTCAGCCATTTCATGGGTGAGAAACATAACCTTTGTGCAAAATCACCGCATACAAGTGAAAGGGAGAAAAACTGCAGTTTTTTAAGAAAATCCTTGTATGTTAGAAACAAGAGGGTCTAGCAACATGGTTAGGATGGTGAATTCAGTTTGCTCTTTAAAGGAGTACTGCCTTGCTCTCAGGGTTTCCTGGATCAGCAACATAACCTTTCTGCTGAATCTCCCCATTCAAGTGAAAGGGAGAAGCACTGCAACTCTTGCAAGAGAAGCATTAATGTTACAAGGAACAGGGCCTTGCACCTTGTTAAGCATTTTGAACTGAGTTAGCTTTTGAAAGGAATGCTGCCCAACTGTCAGCATTTTCATGGGTGAGGATCTTCAACTTTGTGCAAAATCACCACATACAAGTAAAGGGGAGAAAAACTGCAAGTTTGTAATAGAATCTTTAATGTTAGACAAAAGAGGATCTAGCAACCTGGTTAGTATTGTGAATTCATTTTGCTCTTTAAAGGAATTCTGCCTACTTCTCACCGTTTCCCTGGATGAGCAACATAACCTTTGTGCTGAATCACCGCATTCAAGTGAAAGGGAAAAGCACTGTAGCTCTTGTAAGAGAAGGATTAATTTGACAAGCAAGACGGTCTTGCACCTTGTTAAGCATGGTGAACTGTGTTAGTTTTTGAAAGGAATGCTGCCTAAACTTCAGCCTTTTCTTGGGTGAGGAACATAAACTTTGTGCAACATCACCGCCTAAAAGTGAATGGGAGAAAAACTGCAGTTTTTTAGGAGAATCCTTTTATGTTAGAAACAAGAGGGTCTAGCAACATGGTTAGTATGGTGAATTCAGTTTGCTCTTTAAAGGAGTACTGCCTACCTCTCAGTGTTTCCTGGATCAGCAACATCAACTTTCTGCTGAATCTCCCCATTCAAGTGAAAGGGAAACGCTGCAGCTCTTATAAGAGAAGCATTCATACTAAAAGCAAGAGGGTCTTGCACCTCGTTAAGCATGGTGAACTGTGTTAGTTTTTGAAAGGAACGCATACTAACCTTCAGCCATTTCATGGGTGAGAAACATAACCTTTGTGCAAAATCACCGCATACAAGTGAAAGGGAGAAAAACTGCAGTTTTTTAAGAAAATCCTTGTATGTTAGAAACAAGAGGGTCTAGCAACATGGTTAGGATGGTGAATTCAGTTTGCTCTTTAAAGGAGTACTGCCTAGCTCTCAGGGTTTCCTGGATCAGCAACATAACCTTTCTGCTGAATCTCCCCATTCAAGTGAAAGGGAGAAGCACTGCAACTCTTGCAAGAGAAGCATTAATGTTACAAGGAACAGGGCCTTGCACCTTGTTAAGCAGTTTGAACTGAGTTAGCTTTTGAAAGGAATGCTGCCCAACTGTCAGCATTTTCATGGGTGAGGATCTTCAACTTTGTGCAAAATCACCACATACAAGTAAACGGGAGAAAAACTGCAAGTTTGTAATAGAATCTTTAATGTTAGACAAAAGAGGATCAAGCAACCTGGTTAGTATTGTGAATTCATTTTGCTCTTTAAAGGAATTCTGCCTACTTCTCACCGTTTCCCTGGATGAGCAACATAACCTTTGTGCTGAATCACCGCTTTCAAGTGAAAGGGAAAAGCACTGTAGCTCTTGTAAGAGAAGGATTAATTTGACAAGCAAGACGGTCTTGCACCTTGTTAACCATGGTGAACTGTGTTAGTTTTTGAAAGGAATGCTGCCTAACCTTCAGCCTTTTCATGGGTGAGGAACATAAACTTTGTGCAACCTCACCGCATACAAGTGAATGGGAGAAAAACTGCAGTTTTTTAGGAGAATCCTTGTATGTTAGAAACAAGAGGGTCTAGCAACATGGTTAGGATGGTGAATTCAGTTTGCTGTTTAGAGTACTTCCTAGCTCTCAGTGTTTCCTGGATCAGCAACATCACCTTTCTGCTGAATGTCCCTTTTCAGATGAATGGGAGAAGCACCGTAGCTCTTGTAAGAGAAGCATTAATGCACCTTGTTAAGCATGGTGAACTGAGTTAGCTTTTGAAAGAAACGCTGCCCAACTGTCAGCGTTTTCATGGATGAAGATCTTCAACATTGTGCTAAATCACCGCATACAAGTAAATGGGAGAAAAACTGCAGGTTTCTAAGAGAATCTTTAATGTTAGGAAAAAGAGGGTCGAGCAACATGGTTAACATTTTGAAGTCAGTTTGCTCTTCAAGGGACTACTGCATAACTCTGAGTGTTTTCCTGGATGAGCAACATCACCTTTCTGCTGAATCACCCCATTCAAGTGAAAGGGAGAAGCACTGCAGCTCTTGCAAGAGAAGCATTAATGTTACAAGCAACAGGGCCTTGCACCTTGTTAAGCATGGTGAACTGAGTTAGCTTTTGAAAGGAATGCAGCCCAACTGTCAGCATTTTCATGGGTGAGGATCTTCAACTTTGTGCAAAATCACCACCTACAGGTAAATGGGAGAAAGATTCCAGGTTTGTAAGAGAATCTTTAATGTTAGACAAAAGAGGGTCTAGCAACCTGGTTAGTATTGTGAATTCATTTTGCTCTTTAAAGGAATTCTGCCTACTTCTCACTGTTTTAATGGATGAGAAACATCACCTTTGTGCTGAATCACCGCATTCAAGTGAAAGGGAGAAGCACTGTAGCTCTTGTAAGAGAAGGATTAATTTTACAAGCAAGAGGGTCTTGCACTTCGTTAAGCTTGGTGAACTGTGTTAGTTTTTGAAAGGAACGCTGCCTAACCTTCAGCCTTTTCATGGGTGAGAAACATAACTTTTGTGGAAAATCACCGCATGCAAGTGAATGGGAGAAAAACTGCAGTTTTTTAAGAGAATCGTTTTATGTTAGAAACAAGAGGGTCTAGCAACATGGTTAGTATGTTGAATTCAGTTTGGTCTTTAAAGGAGTACTGCATACCTCTCAGTGTTTCCTGGATCAGCAACATCACCTTTCTGCTGAATCTCCCCATTCAAGTGAAAGGGAAACGCTGCAGCTCTTATAAGAGAAGCATTCATACTAAAAGCAAGAGGGTCTTGCACCTCGTTAAGCATGGTGAACTGTGTTAGTTTTTGAAAGGAACGCATACTAACCTTCAGCCATTTCATGGGTGAGGAACATAACCTTTGTGCAAAATCACCGCATACAAGTGAAAGGGAGAAAAACTGCAGTTTTTTAAGAAAATCCTTGTATGTTAGAAACAAGAGGGTCTAGCAACATGGTTAGGATGGTGAATTCAGTTTGCTCTTTAAAGGAGTACTGCCTAGCTCTCAGGGTTTCCTGGATCAGCAACATAACCTTTCTGCTGAATCTCCCCATTCAAGTGAAAGGGAGAAGCACTGCAACTCTTGCAAGAGAAGCATTAATGTTACAAGGAACAGGGCCTTGCACCTTGTTAAGCAGTTTGAACTGAGTTAGCTTTTGAAAGGAATGCTGCCCAACTGTCAGCATTTTCATGGGTGAGGATCTTCAACTTTGTGCAAAATCACCACATACAAGTAAACGGGAGAAAAACTGCAAGTTTGTAATAGAATCTTTAATGTTAGACAAAAGAGGATCAAGCAACCTAGTTAGTATTGTGAATTCATTTTGCTCTTTAAAGGAATTCTGCCTACTTCTCACCGTTTCCCTGGATGAGCAACATAACCTTTGTGCTGAATCACCGCTTTCAAGTGAAAGGGAAAAGCACTGTAGCTCTTGTAAGAGAAGGATTAATTTGACAAGCAAGACGGTCTTGCACCTTGTTAACCATGGTGAACTGTGTTAGTTTTTGAAAGGAATGCTGCCTAACCTTCAGCCTTTTCATGGGTGAGGAACATAAACTTTGTGCAACCTCACCGCATACAAGTGAATGGGAGAAAAACTGCAGTTTTTTAGGAGAATCCTTGTATGTTAGAAACAAGAGGGTCTAGCAACATGGTTAGGATGGTGAATTCAGTTTGCTGTTTAGAGTACTTCCTAGCTCTCAGTGTTTCCTGGATCAGCAACATCACCTTTCTGCTGAATGTCCCTTTTCAGATGAATGGGAGAAGCACCGTAGCTCTTGTAAGAGAAGCATTAATGCACCTTGTTAAGCATGGTGAACTGAGTTAGCTTTTGAAAGAAACGCTGCCCAACTGTCAGCGTTTTCATGGATGAAGATCTTCAACATTGTGCTAAATCACCGCATACAAGTAAATGGGAGAAAAACTGCAGGTTTCTAAGAGAATCTTTAATGTTAGGAAAAAGAGGGTCGAGCAACATGGTTAACATTTTGAAGTCAGTTTGCTCTTCAAGGGACTACTGCATAACTCTGAGTGTTTTCCTGGATGAGCAACATCACCTTTCTGCTGAATCACCCCATTCAAGTGAAAGGGAGAAGCACTGCAGCTCTTGCAAGAGAAGCATTAATGTTACAAGCAACAGGGCCTTGCACCTTGTTAAGCATGGTGAACTGAGTTAGCTTTTGAAAGGAATGCAGCCCAACTGTCAGCATTTTCATGGGTGAGGATCTTCAACTTTGTGCAAAATCACCACCTACAGGTAAATGGGAGAAAGATTCCAGGTTTGTAAGAGAATCTTTAATGTTAGACAAAAGAGGGTCTAGCAACCTGGTTAGTATTGTGAATTCATTTTGCTCTTTAAAGGAATTCTGCCTACTTCTCACTGTTTTAATGGATGAGAAACATCACCTTTGTGCTGAATCACCGCATTCAAGTGAAAGGGAGAAGCACTGTAGCTCTTGTAAGAGAAGGATTAATTTTACAAGCAAGAGGGTCTTGCACTTCGTTAAGCTTGGTGAACTGTGTTAGTTTTTGAAAGGAACGCTGCCTAACCTTCAGCCTTTTCATGGGTGAGGAACATAAACTTTGTGCAACATCACCGCATACAAGTGAATGGGAGAAAAACCGCAGTTTTTTAGGAGAATCCTTTCATGTTAGAAACAAGAGGTTCTAGCAACATGGTTAGTATGGTGAATTCAGTTTGCTCTTTAAAGGAGTACTGCCTAGCTCTCAGTGTTTCCTGGATCAGCAACATCACCTTTCTGCTGAATCTCCCCATTCAAGTGAATGGGAGAAGCACTGCAGCTCTTGTAAGAGAAGCATTACTGTTTCAAGTAAGAGGGCCTTGCACCTTGTTAAGCATGGTGAACTGAGTTAGCTTTTGAAAGGAATTCTACCCATCTGTCAGCATTTTCATGGGTGAGGATCTTCATCTTTGTGCAAAATCACCACATACAGGTAAATGGGGAAAGACTCCAGGTTTGTAAGAGAATCGTTAATGTTAGACAAAAGAGGGTCATTTAACTCGGTTATTATTGTGAATTCATTTTGCTCTTTAAAGGAATTCTGCCTACTTCTCCCTGTTTCCTGGATGAGAAACATGACGTTTGTGCTGAATCACCGCATTCAAGTGAAAGGGAGAAGCACTGTAGCTCTTGTAAGAGACGGATTAATTTTACAAGCAAGAGGGTCTTGCACTTTGTTAAGCATGGTGAACTGTGTTTCTTTTTGAAAGGAACGCTGCCTAACCTTCAGCCTTTTCATGGGTGAGAAACATAACCTTTGTGGAAAATCACCGCGTACAAGTGAATGGGAGAAAAACTGCAGTTTTTTAAGAGCATCCTCTTATGTTAGAAAGAAGAGGGTCTAGCAACATGGTTAGTATGGTGAATTCAGTTTGCTCTTTAAAGGAGTACTGCCTAGCTCTCAGTTTTTCCTTAATCAGCATCATCACCTTTCGGCTGAATCTCCCCATTCAAGTGAATGAGAGAAGCACTGCAGCTCTTATAAGAGAAGCATTAATGTTACAAGCAAGTAGGATTTGCACCTTGTTAAGAATGGTGAACTGAGTTAGATTTCAAAGGAACGCTGCCCAACTGTCAGCGTTTTCATGGGTGACGATCATCAACTTTGTGCAAAATCACCACATACAAGTAAATGGGAGAAAACCTGCACTTTTCTAAGAGAATCCTTAATGTTAGAACCAAGAGGGTCTAGGAACTCGGTTACTATTGTGAATTCAGTTTGCTCCTTAAAGGAGTACTGCATTCCTCTCAGTGTTTTCCTGGATGAGCAATATCACCTTTGTGTTGAATCACCCCACTCAAGTGAAAAGGAGAAGCACTGCAGCTCTTGGAAGAGAAGCATTAATAGTAAAAGCAAGAGGGTCTTGCACCTTGTTAAGCATGGTGAACTGAGTTAGTTTTCAAGAGGAACGGTGCCTAACTTTCAGCGTTTTCATGGGTGAGGAACCTAAACTTTGTGCAAATTCACCGCCATAAATAAAAGGGAGAAAAACTGCAGTTTCTGTAAGAGAATCCTTAATGTTAGAAATAAGAGGGTCTAGCAACATTGTTAGTATCGTGCATTCAGTTTGCTCTATAAAGGATTACTGCCTACCTCTCAGTGTTTTCCTGGATCAGCAACATCAGCTTTCTGCTGAATCTCCCATTTCAGGTGTATGGGAGAAGCACCGCAGCACTTGTAAGAGAAGCATTAATGCACCTTGTTAAGCATGGTGAACTGAGTTAGCTTTTGAAAGAAACGCTGCCCAACTGTCAGCCTTTTCATGGGTGAAGATCTTCAACATTGTGCAAAATCACCGCATACAAGCAAATGGGAGAAAAAGTGCAGGTTTCTAAGAGAATCTTTAATGTTAGGAAAAAGAGGGTCGAGCAACATGGTTAATATTCTGAATTCAGTTTGCTCTTTAAGGGACTACTGCGTAACTCTGAGTGTTTTCCTGGATGAGCAACATCACCTTTCTGCTGAATCTCCCCATTCAAGTGAATGGGAGAAGCACAGCAGCTCTTGTAAGAGAAGCATTACTGTTTCAAGTATGAGGGCCTTGCACCTTGTTAAGCATGGTGAACTGAGTTAGCTTTTGAAAGGAATTCTACCCATCTGTCAGCATTTTCATGGGTGAGGATCTTCATCTTTGTGCAAGATCACCACATACAGGTAAATGGGGAAAGACTCCAGGTTTGTAAGAGAATCTTTAATGTTAGACAAAAGAGGGTCTAGCAACCTGGTTAGTATTGTGAATTCATTTTGCTCTTTAAAGGAATTCTGCCTACTTCTCACTGTTTTCCTGGATGAGAAACATCACCTTTGTGCTGAATCCCCGCATTCAAGTGAAAGGGAGAAGCAATGTAGCTCTTGTAAGAGACGGATTAATTTTACAAGCAAGAGGGTCTTGCACTTCGTTAAGCATGGTGAACTGTGTTAGTTTTTGAAAGGAACGCTGCCTAACCTTCAGCCTTTTCATGGGTGAGAAACATAACTTTTGTGGAAAATCACCGCATACAAGTGAATGGGAGAAAAACTGCAGTATTTTAAGAGAATCGTTTTATGTTAGAAACAAGAGGGTCTAGCAACATGGTTAGTATGGTGAATTCACTTTGCTCTTTAAAGGAGTACTGCCTACCTCTCAGTGTTTCCTGGATCAGCAACATCACCTTTCTGCTGAATCTCCCCATTCAAGTGAAAGGGAAACGCTGCAGCTCTTATAAGAGAAGCATTCATACTAAAAGCAAGAGAGTCTTGCACCTCGTTAAGCATGGGGAACTGTGTTAGTTTTTGGAAGGAACGCAGCCTAACCTTCAGCATTTTCATATGTGAGAAACATAAACTTTGTGCAGCATCACGGCATACAAGTGAATGGGAGAAAAACTGCAGCTTTTTAAGAGAATCCTTGTATGTTAGAAACAAGAGGGTCTAGCAACATGGTTAGTATGGTGAATTCAGTTTGCTCTTTAAAGGAGTACTTCCTAGCTCTCAGGGTTTCCTGGATCAGCAACATAACTTTTCTGCTGAATCTCCCCATTGAAGTGAAAGGGAGAAGCACTGCAACTCTTGCAAGAGAAGCATTAATGTTACAAATAACAGGGCCTTGCACTTTGTTAAGCATTTTGAACTGCGTTAGCTTTTGAAAGGAATGCTGCCCAACTGTCAGCATTTTTATGGGTGAGGATCTTCAACTTTGTGCAAAATCACCACATACAAGTAAATGGGGGAAAAATTGCAAGTTTGTAATAGAATCTTTAATGTTAGACAAAAGAGGGTCTAGCAACCTGCTTAATATTGTGAATTCATTTTGCTCTTTAAAGGAATTCTGCCTACTTCTCACCGTTTCCCTGGATGAGCAACATAACCTTTGTGCTGAATCACCGCATTCAAGTGAAAGGGAAAAGCACTGTAGATCTAGTAAGAGAAGGATTAATTTGACAAGCAAGACGGTCTTGCACCTTGTTAAGCATGGCGAACTGTGTTAGTTTTTGAAAGGAATGCTGCCTAACCTTCAGCCTTTTCATGGGTGAGGAACATAAACTTTGTGCAACATCACGGCATAAAAGTGAATGGGAGAAAAACTGCAGTTTTTTAGGAGAATCCTTTTATGTTAGAAACAAGAGGGTCTAGCAACATGGTTAGTATGGTGAATTCAGTTTGCTGTTTAAAGGAGTACTTCCTAGCTCTCAGTGTTTCCTGGATCAGCAACATCACCTTTCTGCTGAATCTCCCTTTTCAGGTGAATGGGAGAAGCACCGTAGCTCTTGTAAGAGAAGCATTAATGCACCTTGTTAAGCATGGTGAACTGAGTTAGCTTTTGAAAGAAACGCTGCCCAACTGTCAGCGTTTTCATGGGTGAAGATCTTCAACATTGTGCTAAATCACCGCATACAAGTAAATGGGAGAAAAACTGCAGGTTTCTAAGAGAATCTTTAATGTTAGGAAAAAGAGGGTCGAGCAACATGGTTAACATTTTGAATTCAGTTTGCTCTTCAAGGGACTACTGCATAACTCTGAGTGTTTTCCTGGATGAGCAACATCACCTTTCTGCTGAATCACCCCATTCAAGTGAATGGGAGAAGCACTGCAGCTCTTGCAAGAGAAGCATTAATGTTACAAGCAACAGGGCCTTGCACCTTGTTAAGCATGGTGAACTGAGTTAGCTTTTGAAAGGAATGCAGCCCAACTGTCAGCATTTTCATGGGTGAATATCTTCAACTTTGTGCAAAATCACCACCTACAGGTAAATGGGAGAAAGATTCCAGATTTGTAAGAGAATCTTTAATGTTAGACAAAAGAGGGTCTAGCAACCTGGTTAGTATTGTGAATTCATTTTGCTCTTTAAAGGAATTCTGTCTACTTCTCACTGTTTTCCTGGATGAGAAACATCACCTTTGTGCTGAATCCCCGCATTCAAGTGAAAGGGAGAAGCACTGTAGCGCTTGTAAGAGACGGATTAATTTTACAAGCAAGAGGGTCTTGCACTTCGTTAAGCATGGTGAACTGTGTTAGTTTTTGAAAGGAACGCTGCCTAACCTTCAGCCTTTTCATGGGTGAGAAACATAACTTTTATGGAAAATCACCGCATACAAGTGAATGGGAGAAAAACTGCAGTTTTTTAAGAGAATCGTTTTATGTTAGAAACAAGAGGGTCTAGCAACATGGTTAGTATGGTGAATTCACTTTGCTCTTTAAAGGAGTACTGCCTACCTCTCAGTGTTTCCTGGATCAGCAACATCACCTTTCTGCTGAATCTCCCCATTCAAGTGAAAGGGAAACGTTGCAACTCTTATAAGAGTAGCATTCATACTAAAAGCAAGAGGGTCTTGCACCTCGTTAAGCATGGGGAACTGTGTTAGTTTTTGGAAGGAACGCAGCCTAACCTTCAGCATTATCATATGTGAGAAACATAAACTTTGTGCAGCATCACCGCATACAAGTGAATGGGAGAAAAACTGCAGTTTTTTAAGAGAATCCTTGTATGTTAGAAACAAGAGGGTCTAGCAACATGGTTAGTATGGTGAATTCAGTTTGCTCTTTAAAGGAGTACTTCCTAGGTCTCAGGGTTTCCTGGATCAGCAACATAACTTTTCTGCTGAATCTCCCCATTGAAGTGAAAGGGAGAAGCACTACAACTCTTGCAAGAGAAGCATTAATGTTACAAATAACAGGGCCTTGCACCTTGTTAAGCATTTTGAACTGCGTTAGCTTTTGAAAGGAATGCTGCCCAACTGTCAGCATTTTCATGGGTGAGGATCTTCAACTTTGTGCAAAATCACCACATACAAGCAAATGGGGGAAAAATTGCAAGTTTATAATAGAATCTTTAATGTTAGACAAAAGAGGGTCTAGCAACCTGCTTAATATTGTGAATTCATTTTGCTCTTTAAAGGAATTCTGCCTACTTCTCACCGTTTCCCTGGATGAGCAACATAACCTTTGTGCTGAATCACCGCATTCAAGTGAAAGGGAAAAGCACTGTAGCTCTTGTAAGAGAAGGATTAATTTGACAAGCAAGACGGTCTTGCACCTTGTTAAGCATGGTGAACTGTGTTAGTTTTTGAAAGGAATGCTGCCTAACCTTCAGCCTTTTCATGGGTGAGGAACATAAACTTTGTGCAACATCACCGCATAAAAGTGAATGGGAGAAAAACTGCAGTTTTTTAGGAGAATCCTTTTATGTTAGAAACAAGAGGGTCTAGCAACATGGTTAGTATGGTGAATTCAGGTTGCTGTTTAAAGGAGTACTTCCTAGCTCTCAGTGTTTCCTGGATCAGCAACATCACCTTTCTGCTGAATCTCCCTTTTCAGGTGAATGGGAGAAGCACCGTAGCTCTTGTAAGAGAAGCATTAATGTACCTTGTTAAGCATGGTGAACTGAGTTAGCTTTTGAAAGAAACGCTGCCCAACTGTCAGCGTTTTCATGGGTGAAGATCTTCAACATTGTGCTAAATCACCGCATACAAGTAAATGGGAGAAAAACTGCAGGTTTCTAAGAGAATCTTTAATGTTAGGAAAAAGAGGGTCGAGCAACATGGTTAACATTTTGAATTCAGTTTGCTCTTCAAGGGACTACTGCATAACTCTGAGTGTTTTCCTGGATGAGCAACATCACCTTTCTGCTGAATCACCCCATTCAAGTGAATGGGAGAAGCACTGCAGCTCTTGCAAGAGAAGCATTAATGTTACAAGCAACAGGGCCTTGCACCTTGTAAAGCATGGTGAACTGAGTTAGCTTTTGAAAGGAATGCAGCCCAACTGTCAGCATTTTCATGGGTGAGGATCTTCAACTTTGTGCAAAATCACCACCTACAGGTAAATGGGAGAAAGATTCCAGATTTGTAAGAGAATCTTTAATGTTAGACAAAAGAGGGTCTAGCAACCTGGTTAGTATTGTGAATTCATTTTGTTCTTTAAAGGAATTCTGCCTACTTCTCACTGTTTTCCTGGATTAGAAACATCACCTTTGTGCTGAATCACCGCATTCAAGTGAAAGGGAGAAGCACTGTAGCTCTTGTAAGAGAAGGATTAATGTTACAAGCAAGAGGGTCTTGCACTTTGTTAAGCATGGTAAACTTTGTTAGTTTTTGAAAGGAACGCTGCCTAACCTTCAGCCTTTTCATGGTTGAGAAACATAAACTTTGTGGAAAATCACCGCATACAAGTGAATGGGAGAAAAACTGCAGTTTTTTAAGAGAATCCTTGTATGTTAGAAACAGGAGGGTCTAGCAACATGGTTAGTATGGTGAATTCAGTTTGCTCTTTAAAGGAGTACTGCCTACCTCTCAGTGTTTCCTGGATCAGCAACATCACCTTTCTGCTGAATCTCCCCATTCAAGTGAAAGGGAAACACTGCAGCTCTTATGAGAGAAGCATTAATACTAAAAGCAAGAGGGTCTTGCACCTCGTTAAGCATGGTGAACTGTGTTAGTTTTTGAAAGGAACGCAGCCTAACCTTCAGCCTTTTCATATGTGAGGAACATAAACTTTGTTCAACATCACCGCATACAAGTGAATGGGAGAAAATCTGCAGTTTTTTAAGAGAATCCTTGTATGTTAGAAACAGGAGGGTCTAGCAACATGGTTAGTATGGTGAATTCAGTTTGCTCTTTAAAGGAGTACTGCCTAGCTCTCAGGGTTTCCTGGATCAGCAACATAACCTTTTGCTGAATCTCCCCATTCAAGTGAAAGGGAGAAGCACTGCAACTCTTGCAAGAGAAGCATTAATGTTACAAGGAACAGGGCCTTGCACCTTGTTAAGCATTTTGAACTGAGTTAGCTTTTGAAAGGAATGCTGCCCAACTGTCAGCATTTTCATGGGTGAGGATCTTCAACTTTGTGCAAAATCACCACATACAAGTAAACGGGAGAAAAACTGCAAGTTTGTAATAGAATCTTTAATGTTAGACAAAAGAGGATCAAGCAACCTGGTTAGTATTGTGAATTCATTTTGCTCTTTAAAGGAATTCTGCCTACTTCTCACCGTTTCCCTGGATGAGCAACATAACCTTTGTGCTGAATCACCGCTTTCAAGTGAAAGGGAAAAGCACTGTAGCTCTTGTAAGAGAAGGATTAATTTGACAAGCAAGACGGTCTTGCACCTTGTTAAGCATGGTGAACTGTGTTAGTTTTTGAAAGAAATGCTGCCTAACCTTCAGCCTTTTCATGGGTGAGGAACATAAACTTTGTGCAACATCACCGCATACAAGTGAATGGGAGAAAAACTGCAGTTTTTTAGGAGAATCCTTTTATGTTAGAAACAAGAGGGTCTAGCAACATGGTTAGTATGGTGAATTCAGTTTGCTCTTTAAAGGAGTACTGCCTAGCTCTCAGTGTTTCCTGGATCAGCAACATCACCTTTCTTCTGAATCTCCCTTTTCAAGTGAATGGGAGAAGCACTGCAGCTCTTGTAAGAGAAGCATTACTGTTTCAAGTAAGAGGGCCTTGCACCTTGTTAAGCATGGTGAACTGAGTTAGCTTTTGAAAGGAATGCTGCCCAACTGTCAGCATTTTCATGGGTGAGGATCTTCATCTTTGTGCAAAATCACCACATAGAGGTAAATTGGAGAAAGACTCCAGGTTTGTAAGAGAATCGTTAATGTTAGACAAAAGACGGTCTAGCAACCTGGTTAGTATTGTGAATTCATTTTGCTCTTTAAAGGAATTCTGCCTACTTCTCACTGTTTTCCTGGATGAGAAACATCACCTTTGTGCTGAATCACCGCATTCAAGGGAAAGGGAGAAGCACTGTAGCTCTTGTAAGAGAAGGATTAATTTTACAAGCAAGAGGGTCTTGCACTTTGTTAAGCTTGGTGAACTGTGTTAGTTTTTGAAAGGAACGCTGCCTAACCTTCAGCCTTTTCATGGGTGAGAAATATAACTTTTGTGGAAAATCACCGCATGCAAGTGAATGGGAGAAAAACTGCAGTTTTTTAAGAGAATCGTTCTATGTTAGAAACAAGAGGGTCTAGCAACATGGTTAGTATGTTGAATTCAGTTTGGTCTTTAAAGGAGTACAGCATACCTCTCAGTGTTTCCTGGATCAGCAACATCATCTTTCTGCTGAATCTCCCCATTCAAGTGAAAGGGAAACGCTGCCGCTCTTATAAGAGAAGCATTCATACTAAAAGCAAGAGGGTCTTGCACCTCGTTAAGCATGGTGAACTGTGTTAGTTTTTGAAAGGAACGCATACTAACCTTCAGCCATTTCATAGGTGAGAAACATAACCTTTGTGCAAAATCACCGCATACAAGTGAAAGGGAGAAAAACTGCAGTTTTTTAAGAAAATCCTTGTATGTTAGAAACAAGAGGGTCTAGCAACATGGTTAGGATGGTGAATTCAGTTTGCTCTTTAAAGGAGTACTGCCTTGCTCTCAGAGTTTCCTGGATCAGCAACATAACCTTTCTGCTGAATCTCCCCATTCAAGTGAAAGGGAGAAGCACTGCAGCTCTTGCAAGAGAAGCATTAATGTTACAAGCAACAGGGCCTTGCACCTTGTTAAGCATGGTGAACTGAGTTAGCTTTTGAAAGGAATGCAGCCCAACTGTCAGCATTTTCATGGGTGAGGATCTTCAACTTTGTGCAAAATCACCACCTACAGGTAAATGGGAGAAAGATTCCAGGTTTGTAAGAGAATCTTTAATGTTAGACAAAAGAGGGTCTAGCAACCTGGTTAGTATTGTGAATTCATTTTGCTCTTTAAAGGAATTCTGCCTACTTCTCACTGTTTTCCTGGATGAGAAACATCACCTTTGTGCTGAATCACCGCATTCAAGTGAAAGGGAGAAGCACTGTAGCTCTTGTAAGAGAAGGATTAATTTGACAAGCAAGACGGTCTTGCACCTTGTTAAGCATGGTGAACTGTGTTAGTTTTTGAAAGGAATGCTGCCTAACCTTCAGCCTTTTCTTGGGTGAGGAACATAAACTTTGTGCAACATCACCGCCTAAAAGTGAATGGGAGAAAAACTGCAGTTTTTTAGGAGAATCCTTTTATGTTAGAAACAAGAGGGTCTAGCAACATGGTTAGTATGGTGAATTCAGTTTGCTCTTTAAAGGAGTACTGCCTACCTCTCAGTGTTTCCTGGATCAGCAACATCAACTTTCTGCTGAATCTCCCCATTCAAGTGAAAGGGAAACGCTGCAACTCTTATAAGAGAAGCATTCATACTAAAAGCAAGAGGGTCTTGCACCTCGTTAAGCATGGTGAACTGTGTTAGTTTTTGAAAGGAACGCATACTAACCTTCAGCCATTTCATGGGTGAGAAACATAACCTTTGTGCAAAATCACCGCATACAAGTGAAAGGGAGAAAAACTGCAGTTTTTTAAGAAAATCCTTGTATGTTAGAAACAAGAGGGTCTAGCAACATGGTTAGGATGGTGAATTCAGTTTGCTCTTTAAAGGAGTACTGCCTAGCTCTCAGGGTTTCCTGGATCAGCAACATAACCTTTCTGCTGAATCTCCCCATTCAAGTGAAAGGGAGAAGCACTGCAACTCTTGCAAGAGAAGCATTAATGTTACAAGGAACAGGGCCTTGCACCTTGTTAAGCAGTTTGAACTGAGTTAGCTTTTGAAAGGAATGCTGCCCAACTGTCAGCATTTTCATGGGTGAGGATCTTCAACTTTGTGCAAAATCACCACATACAAGTAAACGGGAGAAAAACTGCAAGTTTGTAATAGAATCTTTAATGTTAGACAAAAGAGGATCAAGCAACCTGGTTAGTATTGTGAATTCATTTTGCTCTTTAAAGGAATTCTGCCTACTTCTCACCGTTTCCCTGGATGAGCAACATAACCTTTGTGCTGAATCACCGCTTTCAAGTGAAAGGGAAAAGCACTGTAGCTCTTGTAAGAGAAGGATTAATTTGACAAGCAAGACGGTCTGTGCACCTTGTTAAGCACGGTGAACTGTGTTAGTTTTTGAAAGGAATGCTGCCTAACCTTCAGCCTTTCATGGGTGAGAAACATAAACTTTGTGCAACATCACCGCCTAAAAGTGAATGGGAGAAAAACTGCAGTTTTTTAGGAGAATCCTTTTATGTTAGAAACAAGAGGGTCTAGCAACATGGTTAGTATGGTGAGTTCAGTTTGCTGTTTAGAGTACTTCCTAGCTCTCAGTGTTTCCTGGATCAGCAACATCACCTTTCTGCTGAATCTCCCTTTTCAGGTGAATGGGAGAAGCACCGTAGCTCTTGTAAGAGAAGCATTAATGCACCTTGTTAAGCATGGTGAACTGAGTTAGCTTTTGAAAGAAACGCTGCCCAACTGTCAGCGTTTTCATGGATGAAGATCTTCAACATTGTGCTAAATCACCGCATACAAGTAAATGGGAGAAAAACTGCAGGTTTCTAAGAGAATCTTTAATGTTAGGAAAAAGAGGGTCGAGCAACATGGTTAACATTTTGAAGTCAGTTTGCTCTTCAAGGGACTACTGCATAACTCTGAGTGTTTTCCTGGATGAGCAACATCACCTTTCTGCTGAATCACCCCATTCAAGTGAAAGGGAGAAGCACTGCAGCTCTTGCAAGAGAAGCATTAATGTTACAAGCAACAGGGCCTTGCACCTTGTTAAGCATGGTGAACTGAGTTAGCTTTTGAAAGGAATGCTGCCCAACTGTCAGGATTTTCATGGGTGAGGATCTTCAACTTTGTGCAAAATCACCACCTACAGGTAAATGGGAGAAAGATTCCAGGTTTGTAAGAGAATCTTTAATGTTAGACAAAAGAGGGTCTAGCAACCTGGTTAGTATTGTGAATTCATTTTGCTCTTTAAAGGAATTCTGCCTACTTCTCACTGTTTTCCTGGATGAGAAACATCACCTTTGTGCTGAATCCCCGCATTCAAGTGAAAGGGAGAAGCACTGTAGCTCTTGTAAGAGACGGATTAATTTTACAAGCAAGAGGGTCTTGCACTTCGTTAAGCATGGTGAACTGTGTTAGTTTTTGAAAGGAACGCTGCCTAACCTTCAGCCTTTTCATGGGTGAGAAACATAACTTTTGTGGAAAATCACCGCATACAAGTGAATGGGAGAAAAACTGCAGTTTTTTAAGAGAATCGTTTTATGTTAGAAACAAGAGGGTCTAGCAACATGGTTAGTATGGTGAATTCACTTTGCTCTTTAAAGGAGTACTGCCTACCTCTCAGTGTTTCCTGGATCAGCAACATCACCTTTCTGCTGAATCTCCCCATTCAAGTGAAAGGGAAACGCTGCAGCTCTTATAAGAGAAGCATTCATACTAAAAGCAAGAGGGTCTTGCACCTCGTTAAGCATGGTGAACTGTGTTAGTTTTTGGAAAGAACGCAGCCTAACCTTCAGCATTTTCATATGTGAGAAACATAAACTTTGTGCAGGATCACCGCATACAAGTGAATGGGAGAAAAACTGCAGCTTTTTAAGAGAATCCTTGTATGTTAGAAACAAGAGGGTCTAGCAACATTGTTAGTATGGTGAATTCAGTTTGCTCTTTAAAGGAGTACTTCCTAGCTCTCAGGGTTTCCTGGATCAGCAACATAACTTTTCTGCTGAATCTCCCCATTGAAGTGAAAGGGAGAAGCACTGCAACTCTTGCAAGAGAAGCATTAATGTTACAAATAACAGGGCCTTGCACCTTGTTAAGCATTTTGAACTGCGTTAGCTTTTGAAAGGAATGCTGCCCAACTGTCAGCATTTTTATGGGTGAGGATCTTCAACTTTGTGCAAAATCACCACATACAAGTAAATGGGGGAAAAATTGCAAGTTTGTAATAGAATCTTTAATGTTAGACAAAAGAGGGTCTAGCAACCTGCTTAATATTGTGAATTCATTTTGCTCTTTAAAGGAATTCTGCCTACTTCTCACCGTTTCCCTGGATGAGCAACATAACCTTTGTGCTGAATCACCGCATTCAAGTGAAAGGGAAAAGCACTGTAGCTCTAGTAAGAGAAGGATTAATTTGACAAGCAAGACGGTCTTGCACCTTGTTAAGCATGGCGAACTGTGTTAGTTTTTGAAAGGAATGCTGCCTAACCTTCAGCCTTTTCATGGGTGAGGAACATAAACTTTGTGCAACATCACCGCATAAAAGTGAATGGGAGAAAAACTGCAGTTTTTTAGGAGAATCCTTTTATGTTAGAAACAAGAGGGTCTAGCAACATGGTTAGTATGGTGAATTCAGTTTGCTGTTTAAAGGAGTACTTCCTAGCTCTCAGTGTTTCCTGGATCAGCAACATCACCTTTCTGCTGAATCTCCCTTTTCAGGTGAATGGGAGAAGCACCGTAGCTCTTGTAAGAGAAGCATTAATGCACCTTGTTAAGCATGGTGAACTGAGTTAGCTTTTGAAAGAAACGCTGCCCAACTGTCAGCGTTTTCATGGGTGAAGATCTTCAACATTGTGCTAAATCACCGCATACAAGTAAATGGGAGAAAAACTGCAGGTTTCTAAGAGAATCTTTAATGTTAGGAAAAAGAGGGTCGAGCAACATGGTTAACATTTTGAATTCAGTTTGCTCTTCAAGGGACTACTGCATAACTCTGAGTGTTTTCCTGGATGAGCAACATCACCTTTCTGCTGAATCACCCCATTCAAGTGAATGGGAGAAGCACTGCAGCTCTTGCAAGAGAAGCATTAATGTTACAAGCAACAGGGCCTTGCACCTTGTTAAACATGGTGAACTGAGTTAGCTTTTGAAAGGAATGCAGCCCAACTGTCAGCATTTTCATGGGTGAATATCTTCAACTTTGTGCAAAATCACCACCTACAGGTAAATGGGAGAAAGATTCCAGATTTGTAAGAGAATCTTTAATGTTAGACAAAAGAGGGTCTAGCAACCTGGTTAGTATTGTGAATTCATTTTGCTCTTTAAAGGAATTCTGCCTACTTCTCACTGTTTTCCTGGATGAGAAACATCACCTTTGCGCTGAATCACCGCATTCAAGTGAAAGGGAGAAGCACTTTAGCTCTTGTAAGAGAAGGATTAATGTTACAAGCAAGAGGGTCTTGCACTTTGTTAAGCATGGTAAACTGTGTTAGTTTTTGAAAGGAACGCTGCTTAACCTTCAGCCTTTTCATGGTTGAGAAACATAAACTTTGTGGAAAATCACCGCATACAAGTGAATGGGAGAAAAACTGCAGTTTTTTAAGAGAATCTTTTTATGTTAGAAACAAGAGGGTCTAGCAACATGGTTAGTATGGTGAATTCAGTTTGCTCTTTAAAGGAGTACTGCCTACCTCTCAGTGTTTCCTGGATCAGCAACATCACCTTTCTGCTGAATCTCCCCATTCAAGTGAAAGGGAAACACTGCAGCTCTTATAAGAGAAGCATTAATACTAAAAGCAAGAGGGTCTTTCACCTCGTTAAGCATGGTGAACTGTGTTAGTTTTTGAAAGGAACGCAGCCTAACCTTCAGCCTTTTCATATGTGAGGAACATAAACTTTGTTCAACATCACTGCATACAAGTGAAAGGGAGAAAATCTGCAGTTTTTTAAGAGAATCCTTGTATGTTAGAAACAGGAGGGTCTAGCAACATGGTTAGTATGGTGAATTCAGTTTGCTCTTTAAAGGAGTACTGCCTAGCTCTCAGGGTTTCCTGGATCAGCAACATAACCTTTTGCTGAATCTCCCCATTCAAGTGAAAGGGAGAAGCACTGCAACTCTTGCAAGAGAAGCATTAATGTTACAAGGAACAGGGCCTTGCACCTTGTTAAGCATTTTGAACTGAGTTAGCTTTTGAAAGGAATGCTGCCCAACTGTCAGCATTTTCATGGGGGAGGATCTTCAACTTTGTGCAAAATCACCACATACAACTAAATGGGAGAATAACTGCAACTTTGTAATAGAATCTTTAATGTTACACAAAAGAGGGTCTAGCAAGCTGGTTAGTATTGTGAATTCATTTTGCTCTTTAAAGGAATTCTGCCTACTTCTCACCGTTACCCTGGATGAGCAACATAACCTTTGTGCTGAATCACCGCATTCAAGTGAAAGGGAAAAGCACTGTAGCTCTTGTAAGAGAAGGATTAATTTGACAAGCAAGACGGTCTTGCACTTTGTTAAGCATGGCGAACTGTGTTAGTTGTTGAAAGGAATGCTGCCTAACCTTCAGCCTTTTCATGGGTGAGGAACATAAACTTTGTGCAACATCACCGCATACAAGTGAATGGGAGAAAAACTGCAGTTTTTTAGGAGAATCCTTTCATGTTAGAAACAAGAGGTTCTAGCAACATGGTTAGTATGGTGAATTCAGTTTGCTCTTTAAAGGAGTACTGCCTAGCTCTCAGTGTTTCCTGGATCAGCAACATCACCTTTCTGCTGAATCTCCCCATTCAAGTGAATGGGAGAAGCACTGCAGCTCTTGTAAGAGAAGCATTACTGTTTCAAGTAAGAGGGCCTTGCACCTTGTTAAGCATGGTGAACTGAGTTAGCTTTTGAAAGGAATTCTACCCATCTGTCAGCATTTTCATGGGTGAGGATCTTCATCTTTGTGCAAAATCACCACATACAGGTAAATGGGGAAAGACTCCAGGTTTGTAAGAGAATCGTTAATGTTAGACAAAAGAGGGTCATTTAACTCGGTTATTATTGTGAATTCATTTTGCTCTTTAAAGGAATTCTGCCTACTTCTCCCTGTTTCCTGGATGAGAAACATGACGTTTGTGCTGAATCACCGCATTCAAGTGAAAGGGAGAAGCACTGTAGCTCTTGTAAGAGACGGATTAATTTTACAAGCAAGAGGGTCTTGCACTTTGTTAAGCATGGTGAACTGTGTTTCTTTTTGAAAGGAACGCTGCCTAACCTTCAGCCTTTTCATGGGTGAGAAACAGAACCTTTGTGGAAAATCACCGCGTACAAGTGAATGGGAGAAAAACTGCAGTTTTTTAAGAGCATCCTCTTGTGTTAGAAAGAAGAGGGTCTAGCAACATGGTTAGTATGGTGAATTCAGTTTGCTCTTTAAAGGAGTACTGCCTAGCTCTCAGTTTTTCCTTAATCAGCATCATCACCTTTCGGCTGAATCTCCCCATTCAAGTGAATGAGAAAAGCACTGCAGCTCTTATAAGAGAAGCATTAATGTTACAAGCAAGTAGGATTTGCACCTTGTTAAGAATGGTGAACTGAGTTAGATTTCAAAGGAACGCTGCCCAACTGTCAGCGTTTTCATGGGTGACGATCATCAACTTTGTGCAAAATCACCACATACAAGTAAATGGGAGAAAACCTGCACTTTTCTAAGAGAATCCTTAATGTTAGAACCAAGAGGGTCTAGGAACTCGGTTACTATTGTGAATTCAGTTTGCTCCTTAAAGGAGTACTGCATTCCTCTCAGTGTTTTCCTGGATGAGCAATATCACCTTTGTGTTGAATCACCCCACTCAAGTGAAAAGGAGAAGCACTGCAGCTCTTGGAAGAGAAGCATTAATAGTAAAAGCAAGAGGGTCTTGCACCTTGTTAAGCATGGTGAACTGAGTTAGTTTTCAAGAGGAACGCTGCCTAACTTTCAGCGTTTTCATGGGTGAGGAACCTAAACTTTGTGCAAATTCACCGCCATAAATAAAAGGGAGAAAAACTGCAGTTTCTGTAAGAGAATCCTTAATGTTAGAAATAAGAGGGTCTAGCAACATTGTTAGTATCGTGCATTCAGTTTGCTCTATAAAGGATTACTGCCTACCTCTCAGTGTTTTCCTGGATCAGCAACATCAGCTTTCTGCTGAATCTCCCATTTCAGGTGTATGGGAGAAGCACCGCAGCACTTGTAAGAGAAGCATTAATGCACCTTGTTAAGCATGGTGAACTGAGTTAGCTTTTGAAAGAAACGCTGCCCAACTGTCAGCCTTTTCATGGGTGAAGATCTTCAACATTGTGCAAAATCACCGCATACAAGCAAAGGGGAGAAAAACTGCAGGTTTCTAAGAGAATCTTTAATGTTAGGAAAAAGAGGGTCGAGCAACATGGTTAATATTCTGAATTCAGTTTGCTCTTTAAGGGACTACTGCGTAACTCTGAGTGTTTTCCTGGATGAGCAACATCACCTTTCTGCTGAATCTCCCCATTCAAGTGAATGGGAGAAGCACAGCAGCTCTTGTAAGAGAAGCATTACTGTTTCAAGTATGAGGGCCTTGCACCTTGTTAAGCATGGTGAACTGAGTTAGCTTTTGAAAGGAATTCTACCCATCTGTCAGCATTTTCATGGGTGAGGATCTTCATCTTTGTGCAAGATCACCACATACAGGTAAATGGGGAAAGACTCCAGGTTTGTAAGAGAATCTTTAATGTTAGACAAAAGAGGGTCTAGCAACCTGGTTAGTATTGTGAATTCATTTTGCTCTTTAAAGGAATTCTGCCTACTTCTCACTGTTTTCCTGGATGAGAAACATCACCTTTGTGCTGAATCCCCGCATTCAAGTGAAAGGGAGAAGGACTGTAGCTCTTGTAAGAGACGGATTAATTTTACAAGCAAGAGGGTCTTGCACTTCGTTAAGCATGGTGAACTGTGTTAGTTTTTGAAAGGAACGCTGCCTAACCTTCAGCCTTTTCATGGGTGAGAAACATAACTTTTGTGGAAAATCACCGCATACAAGTGAATGGGAGAAAAACTGCAGTATTTTAAGAGAATCGTTTTATGTTAGAAACAAGAGGGTCTAGCAACATGGTTAGTATGGTGAATTCACTTTGCTCTTTAAAGGAGTACTGCCTACCTCTCAGTGTTTCCTGGATCAGCAACATCACCTTTCTGCTGAATCTCCCCATTCAAGTGAAAGGGAAACGCTGCAGCTCTTATAAGAGAAGCATTCATACTAAAAGCAAGAGGGTCTTGCACCTCGTTAAGCATGGGGAACTGTGTTAGTTTTTGGAAGGAACGCAGCCTAACCTTCAGCATTTTCATATGTGAGAAACATAAACTTTGTGCAGCATCACGGCATACAAGTGAATGGGAGAAAACCTGCAGCTTTTTAAGAGAATCCTTGTATGTTAGAAACAAGAGGGTCTAGCAACATGGTTAGTATGGTGAATTCAGTTTGCTCTTTAAAGGAGTACTTCCTAGCTCTCAGGGTTTCCTGGATCAGCAACATAACTTTTCTGCTGAATCTCCCCATTGAAGTGAAAGGGAGAAGCACTGCAACTCTTGCAAGAGAAGCATTAATGTTACAAATAACAGGGCCTTGCACTTTGTTAAGCATTTTGAACTGCGTTAGCTTTTGAAAGGAATGCTGCCCAACTGTCAGCATTTTTATGGGTGAGGATCTTCAACTTTGTGCAAAATCACCACATACAAGTAAATGGGGGAAAAATTGCAAGTTTGTAATAGAATCTTTAATGTTAGACAAAAGAGGGTCTAGCAACCTGCTTAATATTGTGAATTCATTTTGCTCTTTAAAGGAATTCTGCCTACTTCTCACCGTTTCCCTGGATGAGAAACATAACCTTTGTGCTGAATCACCGCATTCAAGTGAAAGGGAAAAGCACTGTAGATCTAGTAAGAGAAGGATTAATTTGACAAGCAAGACGGTCTTGCACCTTGTTAAGCATGGCGAACTGTGTTAGTTTTTGAAAGGAATGCTGCCTAACCTTCAGCCTTTTCATGGGTGAGGAACATAAACTTTGTGCAACATCACGGCATAAAAGTGAATGGGAGAAAAACTGCAGTTTATTAGGAGAATCCTTTTATGTTAGAAACAAGAGGGTCTAGCAACATGGTTAGTATGGTGAATTCAGTTTGCTGTTTAAAAGAGTACTTCCTAGCTCTCAGTGTTTCCTGGATCAGCAACATCACCTTTCTGCTGAATCTCCCTTTTCAGGTGAATGGGAGAAGCACCGTAGCTCTTGTAAGAGAAGCATTAATGCACCTTGTTAAGCATGGTGAACTGAGTTAGCTTTTGAAAGAAACGCTGCCCAACTGTCAGCGTTTTCATGGGTGAAGATCTTCAACATTGTGCTAAATCACCGCATACAAGTAAATGGGAGAAAAACTGCAGGTTTCTAAGAGAATCTTTAATGTTAGGAAAAAGAGGGTCGAGCAACATGGTTAACATTTTGAATTCAGTTTGCTCTTCAAGGGACTACTGCATAACTCTGAGTGTTTTCCTGGATGAGCAACATCACCTTTCTGCTGAATCACCCCATTCAAGTGAATGGGAGAAGCACTGCAGCTCTTGCAAGAGAAGCATTAATGTTACAAGCAACAGGGCCTTGCACCTTGTTAAGCATGGTGAACTGAGTTAGCTTTTGAAAGGAATGCAGCCCAACTGTCAGCATTTTCATGGGTGAATATCTTCAACTTTGTGCAAAATCACCACCTACAGGTAAATGGGAGAAAGATTCCAGATTTGTAAGAGAATCTTTAATGTTAGACAAAAGAGGGTCTAGCAACCTGGTTAGTATTGTGAATTCATTTTGCTCTTTAAAGGAATTCTGTCTACTTCTCACTGTTTTCCTGGATTAGAAACATCACCTTTGTGCTGAATCCCCGCATTCAAGTGAAAGGGAGAAGCACTGTAGCGCTTGTAAGAGACGGATTAATTTTACAAGCAAGAGGGTCTTGCACTTCGTTAAGCATGGTGAACTGTGTTAGTTTTTGAAAGGAACGCTGCCTAACCTTCAGCCTTTTCATGGGTGAGAAACATAACTTTTGTGGAAAATCACCGCATACAAGTGAATGGGAGAAAAACTGCAGTTTTTTAAGAGAATCGTTTTATGTTAGAAACAAGAGGGTCTAGCAACATGGTTAGTATGGTGAATTCACTTTGCTCTTTAAAGGAGTACTGCCTACCTCTCAGTGTTTCCTGGATCAGCAACATCACCTTTCTGCTGAATCTCCCCATTCAAGTGAAAGGGAAACGTTGCTGCTCTTATAAGAGTAGCATTCATACTAAAAGCAAGAGGGTCTTGCACCTCGTTAAGCATGGGGAACTGTGTTAGTTTTTGGAAGGAACGCAGCCTAACCTTCAGCATTATCATATGTGAGAAACATAAACTTTGTGCAGCATCACCGCATACAAGTGAATGGGAGAAAAACTGCAGTTTTTTAAGAGAATCCTTGTATGTTAGAAACAAGAGGGTCTAGCAACATGGTTAGTATGGTGAATTCAGTTTGCTCTTTAAAGGAGTACTTCCTAGCTCTCAGGGTTTCCTGGATCAGCAACATAACTTTTCTGCTGAATCTCCCCATTGAAGTGAAAGGGAGAAGCACTACAACTCTTGCAAGAGAAGCATTAATGTTACAAATAACAGGGCCTTGCACCTTGTTAAGCATTTTGAACTGCGTTAGCTTTTGAAAGGAATGCTGCCCAACTGTCAGCATTTTCATGGGTGAGGATCTTCAACTTTGTGCAAAATCACCACATACAAGTAAATGGGGGAAAAATTGCAAGTTTATAATAGAATCTTTAATGTTAGACAAAAGAGGGTCTAGCAACCTGCTTAATATTGTGAATTCATTTTGCTCTTTAAAGGAATTCTGCCTACTTCTCACCGTTTCCCTGGATGAGCAACATAACCTTTGTGCTGAATCACCGCATTCAAGTGAAAGGGAGAAGCACTGTAGCTCTTGTAAGAGAAGGATTAATGTTACAAGCAAGAGGGTCTTGCACTTTGTTAAGCATGGTAAACTGTGTTAGTTTTTGAAAGGAACGCTGCCTAACCTTCAGTCTTTTCATGGTTGAGAAACATAAACTTTGTGGAAAATCACCGCATACAAGTGAATGGGAGAAAAACTGCAGTTTTTTAAGAGAATCTTTTTATGTTAGAAACAAGAGGGTCTAGCAACATGGTTAGTATGGTGAATTCAGTTTGCTCTTTAAAGGAGTACTGCCTACCTCTCAGTGTTTCCTGGATCAGCAACATCACCTTTCTGCTGAATCTCCCCATTCAAGTGAAAGGGAAACACTGCAGCTCTTATAAGAGAAGCATTAATACTAAAAGCAAGAGGGTCTTGCACCTCGTTAAGCATGGTGAACTGTGTTAGTTTTTGAAAGGAACGCAGCCTAACCTTCAGCCTTTTCATATGTGAGGAACATAAACTTTGTTCAACATCACCGCATACAAGTGAATGGGAGAAAATCTGCAGTTTTTTAAGAGAATCCTTGTATGTTAGAAACAGGAGGGTCTAGCAACATGGTTAGTATGGTGAATTCAGTTTGCTCTTTAAAGGAGTACTGCCTAGCTCTCAGGGTTTCCTGGATCAGCAACATAACCTTTTGCTGAATCTCCCCATTCAAGTGAAAGGGAGAAGCACTGCAACTCTTGCAAGAGAAGCATTAATGTTACAAGGAACAGGGCCTTGCACCTTGTTAAGCATTTTGAACTGAGTTAGCTTTTGAAAGGAATGCTGCCCAACTGTCAGCATTTTCATGGGGGAGGATCTTCAACTTTGTGCAAAATCACCACATACAACTAAATGGGAGAATAACTGCAACTTTGTAATAGAATCTTTAATGTTACACAAAAGAGGGTCTAGCAAGCTGGTTAGTATTGTGAATTCATTTTGCTCTTTAAAGGAATTCTGCCTACTTCTCACCGTTACCCTGGATGAGCAACATAACCTTTGTGCTGAATCACCGCATTCAAGTGAAAGGGAAAAGCACTGTAGCTCTTGTAAGAGACGGATTAATTTTACAAGCAAGAGGGTCTTGTACTTTGTTAAGCATGGTGAACTGTGTTTCTTTTTGAAAGGAACGCTGCCTAACCTTCAGCCTTTTCATGGGTGAGAAACAGAACCTTTGTGGAAAATCACCGCGTACAAGTGAATGGGAGAAAAACTGCAGTTTTTTAAGAGCATCCTCTTGTGTTAGAAAGAAGAGGGTCTAGCAACATGGTTAGTATGGTGAATTCAGTTTGCTCTTTAAAGGAGTACTGCCTAGCTCTCAGTTTTTCCTTAATCAGCATCATCACCTTTCGGCTGAATCTCCCCATTCAAGTGAATGAGAGAAGCACTGCAGCTCTTATAAGAGAAGCATTAATGTTACAAGCAAGTAGGATTTGCACCTTGTTAAGAATGGTGAACTGAGTTAGATTTCAAAGGAACGCTGCCCAACTGTCAGCGTTTTCATGGGTGACGATCATCAACTTTGTGCAAAATCACCACATACAAGTAAATGGGAGAAAACCTGCACTTTTCTAAGAGAATCCTTAATGTTAGAACCAAGAGGGTCTAGGAACTCGGTTACTATTGTGAATTCAGTTTGCTCCTTAAAGGAGTACTGCATTCCTCTCAGTGTTTTCCTGGATGAGCAATATCACCTTTGTGTTGAATCACCCCACTCAAGTGAAAAGGAGAAGCACTGCAGCTCGTGGAAGAGAAGCATTAATAGTAAAAGCAAGAGGGTCTTGCACCTTGTTAAGCATGGTGAACTGAGTTAGTTTTCAAGAGGAACGCTGCCTAACTTTCAGCGTTTTCATGGGTGAGGAACCTAAACTTTGTGCAAATTCACCGCCATAAATAAAAGGGAGAAAAACTGCAGTTTCTGTAAGAGAATCCTTAATGTTAGAAATAAGAGGGTCTAGCAACATTGTTAGTATCGTGCATTCAGTTTGCTCTATAAAGGATTACTGCCTACCTCTCAGTGTTTTCCTGGATCAGCAACATCAGCTTTCTGCTGAATCTCCCATTTCAGGTGTATGGGAGAAGCACCGCAGCACTTGTAAGAGAAGCATTAATGCACCTTGTTAAGCATGGTGAACTGAGTTAGCTTTTGAAAGAAATGCTGCCCAACTGTCAGCCTTTTCATGGGTGAAGATCTTCAACATTGTGCAAAATCACCGCATACAAGCAAATGGGAGAAAAACTGCAGGTTTCTAAGAGAATCTTTAATGTTAGGAAAAAGAGGGTCGAGCAACATGGTTAATATTCTGAATTCAGTTTGCTCTTTAAGGGACTACTGCGTAACTCTGAGTGTTTTCCTGGATGAGCAACATCACCTTTCTGCTGAATCTCCCCATTCAAGTGAATGGGAGAAGCACTGCAGCTCTTGTAAGAGAAGCATTACTGTTTCAAGTATGAGGGCCTTGCACCTTGTTAAGCATGGTGAACTGAGTTAGCTTTTGAAAGGAATTCTACCCATCTGTCAGCATTTTCATGGGTGAGGATCTTCATCTTTGTGCAAGATCACCACATACAGGTAAATGGGGAAAGATTCCAGGTTTGTAAGAGAATCTTTAATGTTAGACAAAAGAGGGTCTAGCAACCTGGTTAGTATTGTGAATTCATTTTGCTCTTTAAAGGAATTCTGCCTACTTCTCACTGTTTTCCTGGATGAGAAACATCACCTTTGTGCTGAATCCCCGCATTCAAGTGAAAGGGAGAAGCACTGTAGCTCTTGTAAGAGACGGATTAATTTTACAAGCAAGAAGGTCTTGCACTTCGTTAAGCATGGTGAACTGTGTTAGTTTTTGAAAGGAACGCTGCCTAACCTTCAGCCTTTTCATGGGTGAGAAACATAACTTTTGTGGAAAATCACCGCATACAAGTGAATGGGAGAAAAACTGCAGTTTTTTAAGAGAATCGTTTTATGTTAGAAACAAGAGGGTCTAGCAACATGGTTAGTATGGTGAATTCACTTTGCTCTTTAAAGGAGTACTGCCTACCTCTCAGTGTTTCCTGGATCAGCAACATCACCTTTCTGCTGAATCTCCCCATTCAAGTGAAAGGGAAACGCTGCAGCTCTTATAAGAGAAGCATTCATACTAAAAGCAAGAGGGTCTTGCACCTCGTTTAGCATGGGGAACTGTGTTAGTTTTTGGAAGGAACGCAGCCTAACCTTCAGCATTTTCATATGTGAGAAACATAAACTTTGTGCAGCATCACGGCATACAAGTGAATGGGAGAAAAACTGCAGTTTTTTAAGAGAATCCTTGTATGTTAGAAACAAGAGGGTCTAGCAACATGGTTAGTATGGTGAATTCAGTTTGCTCTTTAAAGGAGTACTTCCTAGCTCTCAGGGTTTCCTGGATCAGCAACATAACTTTTCTGCTGAATCTCCACATTGAAGTGAAAGGGAGAAGCACTGCAACTCTTGCAAGAGAAGCATTAATGTTACAAATAACAGGGCCTTGCACCTTGTTAAGCATTTTGAACTGCGTTAGCTTTTGAAAGGAATGCTGCCCAACTGTCAGCATTTTCATGGGTGAGGATCTTCAACTTTGTGCAAAATCACCACATACAAGTAAATGGGGGAAAAATTGCAAGTATGTAATAGAATCTTTAATGTTAGACAAAAGAGGGTCTAGCAACCTGCTTAATATTGTGAATTCATTTTGCTCTTTAAAGGAATTCTGCCTACTTCTCACCGTTTCCCTGGATGAGCAACATAACCTTTGTGCTGAATCACCGCATTCAAGTGAAAGGGAAAAGCACTGTAGCTCTTGTAAGAGAAGGATTAATTTGACAAGCAAGACGGTCTTGCACCTTGTTAAGCATGGTGAACTGTGTTAGTTTTTGAAAGGAATGCTGCCTAACCTTCAGCCTTTTCATGGGTGAGGAACATAAACTTTGTGCAACATCACCGCATAAAAGTGAATGGGAGAAAAACTGCAGTTTTTTAGGAGAATCCTTTTATGTTAGAAACAAGAGGGTCTAGCAACATGGTTAGTATGGTGAATTCAGTTTGCTGTTTAAAGGAGTACTTCCTAGCTCTCAGTGTTTCCTGGATCAGCAACATCAACTTTCTGCTGAATCTCCCTTTTCAGGTGAATGGGAGAAGCACCGTAGCTCTTGTAAGAGAAGCATTAATGCACCTTGTTAAGCATGGTGAACTGAGTTAGCTTTTGAAAGAAACGCTGCCCAACTGTCAGCGTTTTCATGGGTGAAGATCTTCAACATTGTGCTAAATCACCGCATACAAGTAAATGGGAGAAAAACTGCAGGTTTCTAAGAGAATCTTTAATGTTAGGAAAAAGAGGGTCGAGCAACATGGTTAACATTTTGAATTCAGTTTGCTCTTCAAGGGACTACTGCATAACTCTGAGTGTTTTCCTTGATGAGCAACATCACCTTTCTGCTGAATCACCCCATTCAAGTGAATGGGAGAAGCACTGCAGCTCTTGCAAGAGAAGCATTAATGTTACAAGCAACAGGGCCTTGCACCTTGTTAAGCATGGTGAACTGAGTTAGCTTTTGAAAGGAATGCAGCCCAACTGTCAGCATTTTCATGGGTGAGGATCTTCAACTTTGTGCAAAATCACCTCCTACAGGTAAATGGGAGAAAGTTTCCAGGTTTGTAAGAGAATCTTTAATGTTAGACAAAAGAGGGTCTAGCAACCTGGTTAGTATTGTGAATTCATTTAGCTCTTTAAAGGAATTCTGCCTACTTCTCACTGTTTTCCTGGATTAGAAACATCACCTTTGTGCTGAATCCCCGCATTCAAGTGAAAGGGAGAAGCACTGTAGCGCTTGTAAGAGACGGATTAATTTTACAAGCAAGAGGGTCTTGCACTTCGTTAAGCATGGTGAACTGTGTTAGTTTTTCAAAGGAACGCTGCCTAACCTTCAGCCTTTTCATGGGTGAGAAACATAACTTTTGTGGAAAATCACCGCATACAAGTGAATGGGAGAAAAACTGCAGTTTTTTAAGAGAATCGTTTTATGTTAGAAACAAGAGGGTCTAGCAACATGGTTAGTATGGTGAATTCACTTTGCTCTTTAAAGGAGTACTGCCTACCTCTCAGTGTTTCCTGGATCAGCAACATCACCTTTTGCTGAATCTCCCCATTCAAGTGAAAGGGAAACACTGCAGCTCTTATAAGAGAAGCATTAATACTAAAAGCAAGAGGGTCTTGCACCTGGTTAAGCATGGTGAACTGTGTTAGTTTTTGGAAGGAACGCAGCCTAACCTTCAGCATTTTCATATGTGAGAAACATAAACTTTGTGCAGCATCACCGCATACAAGTGAATGGGAGAAAAACTGCAGTTTTTTAAGAGAATCCTTGTATGTTAGAAACAAGAGGGTCTAGCAACATGGTTAGTATGGTGAATTCAGTTTGCTCTTTAAAGGAGTACTGCCTACCTCTCAGTGTTTCCTGGATCAGCAACAACCTTTTGCTGAATCTCCCCATTCAAGTGAAAGGGAGAAGCACTGCAACTCTTGCAAGAGAAGCATTAATGTTACAAGGAACAGGGCCTTGCACCTTGTTAAGCATTTTGAACTGAGTTAGCTTTTGAAAGGAATGCTGCCCAACTGTCAGCATTTTCCTGGGTGAGGATCTTCAACTTTGTGCAAAATCACCACATACAAGTAAAGGGGAGAAAATCTGCAAGTTTGTAATAGAATCTTTAATGTTAGACAAAAGAGGGTCTAGCAACCTGGTTAGTATTGTGAATTCATTTTGCTCTTTAAAGGAATTCTGCCTACTTCTCACCGTTTCCCTGGATGAGCAACATAACCTTTGTGCTGAATCACCGCATTCAAGTGAAAGGGAAAAGCACTGTAGCTCTTGTAAGAGAAGGATTAATGTTACAAGCAAGACGGTCTTGCACCTTGTTAAGCATGGTGAACTGTGTTAGTTTTTGAAAGGAATGCTGCCTAACCTTCAGCCTTTTCATGGGTGAGGAACATAAACTTTGTGCAACATCACCGCATACAAGTGAATGGGAGAAAAACTGCAGTTTTTTAGGAGAATCCTTTTATGTTAGAAACAAGAGGGTCTAGCAACATGGTTAGTATGGTGAATTCAGTTTGCTGTTTAAAGGAGTACTTCCTAGCTCTCAGTGTTTCCTGGATCAGCAACATCACCTTTCTGCTGAATCTCCCTTTTCAGGTGAATGGGAGAAGCACCGTAGCTCTTGTAAGAGAAGCATTAATGCACCTTGTTAAGCATGGTGAACTGAGTTAGCTTTTGAAAGAAACGCTGCCCAACTGTCAGCGTTTTCATGGGTGAAGATCTTCAACATTGTGCTAAATCACCGCATACAAGTAAATGGGAGAAAAACTGCAGGTTTCTAAGAGAATCTTTAATGTTAGGAAAAAGAGGGTCGAGCAACATGGTTAACATTTTGAATTCAGTTTGCTCTTCAAGGGACTACTGCATAACTCTGAGTGTTTTCCTGGATGAGCAACATCACCTTTCTGCTGAATCACCCCATTCAAGTGAATGGGAGAAGCACTGCAGCTCTTGCAAGAGAAGCATTAATGTTACAAGCAACAGGGCCTTGCACCTTGTTAAGCATGGTGAACTGAGTTAGCTTTTGAAAGGAATGCAGCCCAACTGTCAGCATTTTCATGGGTGAGGATCTTCAATTTTGTGCAAAATCACCTCCTACAGGTAAATGGGAGAAAGATTCCAGATTTGTAAGAGAATCTTTAATGTTAGACAAAAGAGGGTCTAGCAACCTGGTTAGTATTGTGAATTCATTTTGCTCTTTAAAGGAATTCTGCCTACTTCTCACTGTTTTCCTGGATTAGAAACATCACCTTTGTGCTGAATCACCGCATTCAAGTGAAAGGGAGAAGCACTGTAGCTCTTGTAAGAGAAGGATTAATGTTACAAGCAAGAGGGTCTTGCACTTTGTTAAGCATGGTAAACTGTGTTAGTTTTTGAAAGGAACGCTGCCTAACCTTCAGCCTTTTCATGGTTGAGAAACATAAACTTTGTGGAAAATCACCGCATACAAGTGAATGGGAGAAAAACTGCAGTTTTTTAAGAGCATCTTTTTATGTTAGAAACAAGAGGGTCTAGCAACATGGTTAGTATGGTGAATTCAGTTTGCTCTTTAAAGGAGTACTGCCTACCTCTCAGTGTTTCCTGGATCAGCAACATCACCTTTCTGCTGAATCTCCCCATTCAAGTGAAAGGGAAACACTGCAGCTCTTATAAGAGAAGCATTAATACTAAAAGCAAGAGGGTCTTGCACCTCGTTAAGCATGGTGAACTGTGTTAGTTTTTGAAAGGAACGCAGCCTAACCTTCAGCCTTTTCATATGTGAGGAACATAAACTTTGTTCAACATCACCGCATACAAGTGAATGGGAGAAAATCTGCAGTTTTTTAAGAGAATCCTTGTATGTTAGAAACAGGAGGGTCTAGCAACATGGTTAGTATGGTGAATTCAGTTTGCTCTTTAAAGGAGTACTGCCTAGCTCTCAGGTTTCCTGGATCAGCAACATAACCTTTTGCTGAATCTCCCCATTCAAGTGAAAGGGAGAAGCACTGCAACTCTTGCAAGAGAAGCATTAATGTTACAAGGAACAGGGCCTTGCACCTTGTTAAGCATTTTGAACTGAGTTAGCTTTTGAAAGGAATGCTGCCCAACTGTCAGCATTTTCATGGGGGAGGATCTTCAACTTTGTGCAAAATCACCACATACAACTAAATGGGAGAATAACGGCAACTTTGTAATAGAATCTTTAATGTTACACAAAAGAGGGTCTAGCAAGCTGGTTAGTATTGTGAATTCATTTTGCTCTTTAAAGGAATTCTGCCTACTTCTCACCGTTACCCTGGATGAGCAACATAACCTTTGTGCTGAATCACCGCATTCAAGTGAAAGGGAAAAGCACTGTAGCTCTTGTAAGAGAAGGATTAATTTGACAAGCAAGACGGTCTTGCACCTTGTTAAGCATGGCGAACTGTGTTAGTTGTTGAAAGGAATGCTGCCTAACCTTCAGCCTTTTCATGGGTGAGGAACATAAACTTTGTGCAACATCACCGCATACAAGTGAATGGGAGAAAAACTGCAGTTTTTTAGGAGAATCCTTTCATGTTAGAAACAAGAGGTTCTAGCAACATGGTTAGTATGTTGAATTCAGTTTGCTCTTTAAAGGAGTACTGCCTAGCTCTCAGTGTTTCCTGTATCAGCAACATCACCTTTCTGCTGAATCTCCCCATTCAAGTGAATGGGAGAAGCACTGCAGCTCTTGTAAGAGAAGCATTACTGTTTCAAGTAAGAGGGCCTTGCACCTTGTTAAGCATGGTGAACTGAGTTAGCTTTTGAAAGGAATTCTACCCATCTGTCAGCATTTTCATGGGTGAGGATCTTCATCTTTGTGCAAAATCACCACATACAGGTAAATGGGGAAAGACTCCAGGTTTGTAAGAGAATCGTTAATGTTAGACAAAAGAGGGTCATTTAACTCGGTTATTATTGTGAATTCATTTTGCTCTTTAAAGGAATTCTGCCTACTTCTCCCTGTTTCCTGGATGAGAAACATGACGTTTGTGCTGAATCACCGCATTCAAGTGAAAGGGAGAAGCACTGTAGCTCTTGTAAGAGATGGATTAATTTTACAAGCAAGAGGGTCTTGCACTTTGTTAAGCATGGTGAACTGTGTTTCTTTTTGAAAGGAACGCTGCCTAACCTTCAGCCTTTTCATGGGTGAGAAACAGAACCTTTGTGGAAAATCACCGCGTACAAGTGAATGGGAGAAAAACTGCAGTTTTTTAAGAGCATCCTCTTGTGTTAGAAAGAAGAGGGTCTAGCAACATGGTTAGTATGGTGAATTCAGTTTGCTCTTTAAAGGAGTACTGCCTAGCTCTCAGTTTTTCCTTAATCAGCATCATCACCTTTCGGCTGAATCTCCCCATTCAAGTGAATGAGAGAAGCACTGCAGCTCTTATAAGAGAAGCATTAATGTTACAAGCAAGTAGGATTTGCACCTTGTTAAGAATGGTGAACTGAGTTAGATTTCAAAGGAACGCTGCCCAACTGTCAGCGTTTTCATGGGTGAGGATCATCAACTTTGTGCAAAATCACCACATACAAGTAAATGGGAGAAAACCTGCACTTTTCTAAGAGAATCCTTAATGTTAGAACCAAGAGGGTCTAGGAACTCGGTTACTATTGTGAATTCAGTTTGCTCCTTAAAGGAGTACTGCATTCCTCTCAGTGTTTTCCTGGATGAGCAATATCACCTTTGTGTTGAATCACCCCACTCAAGTGAAAAGGAGAAGCACTGCAGCTCTTGGAAGAGAAGCATTAATAGTAAAAGCAAGAGGGTCTTGCACCTTGTTAAGCATGGTGAACTGAGTTAGTTTTCAAGAGGAACGCTGCCTAACTTTCAGCGTTTTCATGGGTGAGGAACCTAAACTTTGTGCAAATTCACCGCCATAAATAAAAGGGAGAAAAACTGCAGTTTCTGTAAGAGAATCCTTAATGTTAGAAATAAGAGGGTCTAGCAACATTGTTAGTATCGTGCATTCAGTTTGCTCTATAAAGGATTACTGCCTACCTCTCAGTGTTTTCCTGGATCAGCAACATCAGCTTTCTGCTGAATCTCCCATTTCAGGTGTATGGGAGAAGCACCGCAGCACTTGTAAGAGAAGCATTAATGCACCTTGTTAAGCATGGTGAACTGAGTTAGCTTTTGAAAGAAACGCTGCCCAACTGTCAGCCTTTTCATGGGTGAAGATCTTCAACATTGTGCAAAATCACCGCATACAAGCAAATGGGAGAAAAACTGCAGGTTTCTAAGAGAATCTTTAATGTTAGGAAAAAGAGGGACGAGCAACATGGTTAATATTCTGAATTCAGTTTGCTCTTTAAGGGACTACTGCGTAACTCTGAGTGTTTTCCTGGATGAGCAACATCACCTTTCTGCTGAATCTCCCCATTCAAGTGAATGGGAGAAGCACTGCAGCTCTTGTAAGAGAAGCATTACTGTTTCAAGTATGAGGGCCTTGCACCTTGTTAAGCATGGTGAACTGAGTTAGCTTTTGAAAGGAATTCTACCCATCTGTCAGCATTTTCATGGGTGAGGATCTTCATCTTTGTGCAAGATCACCACATACAGGTAAATGGGGAAAGACTCCAGGTTTGTAAGAGAATCTTTAATGTTAGACAAAAGAGGGTCTAGCAACCTGGTTAGTATTGTGAATTCATTTTGCTCTTTAAAGGAATTCTGCCTACTTCTCACTGTTTTCCTGGATGAGAAACATCACCTTTGTGCTGAATCCCCGCATTCAAGTGAAAGGGAGAAGCACTGTAGCTCTTGTAAGAGACGGATTAATTTTACAAGCAAGAGGGTCTTGCACTTCGTTAAGCATGGTGAACTGTGTTAGTTTTTGAAAGGAACGCTGCCTAACCTTCAGCCTTTTCATGGGTGAGAAACATAACTTTTGTGGAAAATCACCGCATACAAGTGAATGGGAGAAAAACTGCAGTTTTTTAAGAGAATCGTTTTATGTTAGAAACAAGAGGGTCTAGCAACATGGTTAGTATGGTGAATTCACTTTGCTCTTTAAAGGAGTACTGCCTACCTCTCAGTGTTTCCTGGATCAGCAACATCACCTTTCTGCTGAATCTCCCCATTCAAGTGAAAGGGAAACGCTGCAGCTCTTATAAGAGAAGCATTCATACTAAAAGCAAGAGGGTCTTGCACCTCGTTAAGCATGGGGAACTGTGTTAGTTTTTGGAAGGAACGCAGCCTAACCTTCAGCATTTTCATATGTGAGAAACATAAACTTTGTGCAGCATCACGGCATACAAGTGAATGGGAGAAAAACTGCAGTTTTTTAAGAGAATCCTTGTATGTTAGAAACAAGAGGGTCTAGCAACATGGTTAGTATGGTGAATTCAGTTTGCTCTTTAAAGGAGTACTTCCTAGCTCTCAGGGTTTCCTGGATCAGCAACATAACTTTTCTGCTGAATCTCCACATTGAAGTGAAAGGGAGAAGCACTGCAACTCTTGCAAGAGAAGCATTAATGTTACAAATAACAGGGCCTTGCACCTTGTTAAGCATTTTGAACTGCGTTAGCTTTTGAAAGGAATGCTGCCCAACTGTCAGCATTTTCATGGGTGAGGATCTTCAACTTTGTGCAAAATCACCACATACAAGTAAATGGGGGAAAAATTGCAAGTTTGTAATAGAATCTTTAATGTTAGACAAAAGAGGGTCTAGCAACCTGCTTAATATTGTGAATTCATTTTGCTCTTTAAAGGAATTCTGCCTACTTCTCACCGTTTCCCTGGATGAGCAACATAACCTTTGTGCTGAATCACCGCATTCAAGTGAAAGGGAAAAGCACTGTAGCTCTTGTAAGAGAAGGATTAATTTGACAAGCAAGACGGTCTTGCACCTTGTTAAGCATGGTGAACTGTGTTAGTTTTTGAAAGGAATGCTGCCTAACCTTCAGCCTTTTCATGGGTGAGGAACATAAACTTTGTGCAACATCACCGCATAAAAGTGAATGGGAGAAAAACTGCAGTTTTTTAGGAGAATCCTTTTATGTTAGAAACAAGAGGGTCTAGCAACATGGTTAGTATGGTGAATTCAGTTTGCTGTTTAAAGGAGTACTTCCTAGCTCTCAGTGTTTCCTGGATCAGCAACATCAACTTTCTGCTGAATCTCCCTTTTCAGGTGAATGGGAGAAGCACCGTAGCTCTTGTAAGAGAAGCATTAATGCACCTTGTTAAGCATGGTGAACTGAGTTAGCTTTTGAAAGAAACGCTGCCCAACTGTCAGCGTTTTCATGGGTGAAGATCTTCAACATTGTGCTAAATCACCGCATACAAGTAAATGGGAGAAAAACTGCAGGTTTCTAAGAGAATCTTTAATGTTAGGAAAAAGAGGGTCGAGCAACATGGTTAACATTTTGAATTCAGTTTGCTCTTCAAGGGACTACTGCATAACTCTGAGTGTTTTCCTGGATGAGCAACATCACCTTTCTGCTGAATCACCCCATTCAAGTGAATGGGAGAAGCACTGCAGCTCTTGCAAGAGAAGCATTAATGTTACAAGCAACAGGGCCTTGCACCTTGTTAAGCATGGTGAACTGAGTTAGCTTTTGAAAGGAATGCAGCCCAACTGTCAGCATTTTCAGGGGTGAGGATCTTCAACTTTGTGCAAAATCACCATCTACAGGTAAATGGGAGAAAGATTCCAGGTTTGTAAGAGAATCTTTAATGTTAGACAAAAGAGGGTCTAGCAACCTGGTTAGTATTGTGAATTCATTTTGCTCTTTAAAGGAATTCTGCCTACTTCTCACTGTTTTCCTGGATTAGAAACATCACCTTTGTGCTGAATCCCCGCATTCAAGTGAAAGGGAGAAGCACTGTAGCGCTTGTAAGAGACGGATTAATTTTACAAGCAAGAGGGTCTTGCACTTCGTTAAGCATGGTGAACTGTGTTAGTTTTTGAAAGGAACGCTGCCTAACCTTCAGCCTTTTCATGGGTGAGAAACATAAACTTTGTGGAAAATCACCGCATACAAGTGAATGGGAGAAAAACTGCAGTTTTTTAAGAGAATCTTTTTATGTTAGAAACAAGAGGGTCTAGCAACATGGTTAGTATGGTGAATTCAGTTTGCTCTTTAAAGGAGTACTGCCTACCTCTCAGTGTTTCCTGGATCAGCAACATCACCTTTCTGCTGAATCTCCCCATTCAAGTGAAAGGGAAACACTGCAGCTCTTATAAGAGAAGCATTAATACTAAAAGCAAGAGGGTGTTGCACCTCGTTAAGCATGGTGAACTGTGTTCGTTTTTGAAAGGAACGCAGCCTAACCTTCAGCCTTTTCATATGTGAGGAACATAAACTTTGTTCAACATCACCGCCTACAAGTGAATGGGAGAAAATCTGCAGTTTTTTAAGAGAATCCTTGTATGTTAGAAACAGGAGGGTCTAGCAACATGGTTAGTATGGTGAATTCAGTTTGCTCTTTAAAGGAGTACTGCCTAGCTCTCAGTGTTTCCTGGATCAGCAACATCACCTTTCTGCTGAATCTCCCCATTCAAGTGAATGGGAGAAGCACTGCAGCTCTTGTAAGAGAAGCATTACTGTTTCAAGTAAGAGGGCCTTGCACCTTGTTAAGCATGGTGAACTGAGTTAGCTTTTGAAAGGAATTCTACCCATCTGTCAGCATTTTCATGGGTGAGGATCTTCATCTTTGTGCAAAATCACCACATACAGGTGAATGGGGAAAGACTCCAGGTTTGTAAGAGAATCGTTAATGTTAGACAAAAGAGGGTCATTTAACTCGGTTATTATTGTGAATTCATTTTGCTCTTTAAAGGAATTCTGCCTACTTCTCCCTGTTTCCTGGATGAGAAACATGACGTTTGTGCTGAATCACCGCATTCAAGTGAAAGGGAGAAGCACTGTAGCTCTTGTAAGAGACGGATTAATTTTACAAGCAAGAGGGTCTTGCACTTTGTTAAGCATGGTGAACTGTGTTTCTTTTTGAAAGGAACGCTGCCTAACCTTCAGCCTTTTCATGGGTGAGAAACAGAACCTTTGTGGAAAATCACCGCGTACAAGTGAATGGGAGAAAAACTGCAGTTTTTTAAGAGCATCCTCTTGTGTTAGAAAGAAGAGGGTCTAGCAACATGGTTAGTATGGTGAATTCAGTTTGCTCTTTAAAGGAGTACTGCCTAGCTCTCAGTTTTTCCTTAATCAGCATCATCACCTTTCGGCTGAATCTCCCCATTCAAGTGAATGAGAGAAGCACTGCAGCTCTTATAAGAGAAGCATTAATGTTACAAGCAAGTAGGATTTGCACCTTGTTAAGAATGGTGAACTGAGTTAGATTTCAAAGGAACGCTGCCCAACTGTCAGCGTTTTCATGGGTGACGATCATCAACTTTGTGCAAAATCACCACATACAAGTAAATGGGAGAAAACCTGCACTTTTCTAAGAGAATCCTTAATGTTAGAACCAAGAGGGTCTAGGAACTCGGTTACTATTGTGAATTCAGTTTGCTCCTTAAAGGAGTACTGCATTCCTCTCAGTGTTTTCCTGGATGAGCAATATCACCTTTGTGTTGAATCACCCCACTCAAGTGAAAAGGAGAAGCACTGCAGCTCTTGGAAGAGAAGCATTAATAGTAAAAGCAAGAGGGTCTTGCACCTTGTTAAGCATGGTGAACTGAGTTAGTTTTCAAGAGGAACGCTGCCTAACTTTCAGCGTTTTCATGGGTGAGGAACCTAAACTTTGTGCAAATTCACCGCCATAAATAAAAGGGAGAAAAACTGCAGTTTCTGTAAGAGAATCCTTAATGTTAGAAATAAGAGGGTCTAGCAACATTGTTAGTATCGTGCATTCAGTTTGCTCTATAAAGGATTACTGCCTACCTCTCAGTGTTTTCCTGGATCAGCAACATCAGCTTTCTGCTGAATCTCCCATTTCAGGTGTATGGGAGAAGCACCGCAGCACTTGTAAGAGAAGCATTAATGCACCTTGTTAAGCATGGTGAACTGAGTTAGCTTTTGAAAGAAACGCTGCCCAACTGTCAGCCTTTTCATGGGTGAAGATCTTCAACATTGTGCAAAATCACCGCATACAAGCAAATGGGAGAAAAACTGCAGGTTTCTAAGAGAATCTTTAATGTTAGGAAAAAGAGGGTCGAGCAACATGGTTAATATTCTGAATTCAGTTTGCTCTTTAAGGGACTACTGCGTAACTCTGAGTGTTTTCCTGGATGAGCAACATCACCTTTCTGCTGAATCTCCCCATTCAAGTGAATGGGAGAAGCACTGCAGCTCTTGTAAGAGAAGCATTACTGTTTCAAGTATGAGGGCCTTGCACCTTGTTAAGCATGGTGAACTGAGTTAGCTTTTGAAAGGAATTCTACCCATCTGTCAGCATTTTCATGGGTGAGGATCTTCATCTTTGTGCAAGATCACCACATACAGGTAAATGGGGAAAGACTCCAGGTTTGTAAGAGAATCTTTAATGTTAGACAAAAGAGGGTCTAGCAACCTGGTTAGTATTGTGAATTCATTTTGCTCTTTAAAGGAATTCTGCCTACTTCTCACTGTTTTCCTGGATGAGAAACATCACCTTTGTGCTGAATCCCCGCATTCAAGTGAAAGGGAGAAGCACTGTAGCTCTTGTAAGAGACGGATTAATTTTACAAGCAAGAGGGTCTTGCACTTCGTTAAGCATGGTGAACTGTGTTAGTTTTTGAAAGGAACGCTGCCTAACCTTCAGCCTTTTCATGGGTGAGAAACATAACTTTTGTGGAAAATCACCGCATACAAGTGAATGGGAGAAAAACTGCAGTTTTTTAAGAGAATCGTTTTATGTTAGAAACAAGAGGGTCTAGCAACATGGTTAGTATGGTGAATTCACTTTGCTCTTTAAAGGAGTACTGCCTACCTCTCAGTGTTTCCTGGATCAGCAACATCACCTTTCTGCTGAATCTCCCCATTCAAGTGAAAGGGAAACGCTGCAGCTCTTATAAGAGAAGCATTCATACTAAAAGCAAGAGGGTCTTGCACCTCGTTAAGCATGGGGAACTGTGTTAGTTTTTGGAAGGAACGCAGCCTAACCTTCAGCATTTTCATATGTGAGAAACATAAACTTTGTGCAGCATCACGGCATACAAGTGAATGGGAGAAAAACTGCAGTTTTTTAAGAGAATCCTTGTATGTTAGAAACAAGAGGGTCTAGCAACATGGTTAGTATGGTGAATTCAGTTTGCTCTTTAAAGGAGTACTTCCTAGCTCTCAGGGTTTCCTGGATCAGCAACATAACTTTTCTGCTGAATCTCCACATTGAAGTGAAAGGGAGAAGCACTGCAACTCTTGCAAGAGAAGCATTAATGTTACAAATAACAGGGCCTTGCACCTTGTTAAGCATTTTGAACTGCGTTAGCTTTTGAAAGGAATGCTGCCCAACTGTCAGCATTTTCATGGGTGAGGATCTTCAACTTTGTGCAAAATCACCACATACAAGTAAATGGGGGAAAAATTGCAAGTTTGTAATAGAATCTTTAATGTTAGACAAAAGAGGGTCTAGCAACCTGCTTAATATTGTGAATTCATTTTGCTCTTTAAAGGAATTCTGCCTACTTCTCACCGTTTCCCTGGATGAGCAACATAACCTTTGTGCTGAATCACCGCATTCAAGTGAAAGGGAAAAGCACTGTAGCTCTTGTAAGAGAAGGATTAATTTGACAAGCAAGACGGTCTTGCACCTTGTTAAGCATGGTGAACTGTGTTAGTTTTTGAAAGGAATGCTGCCTAACCTTCAGCCTTTTCATGGGTGAGGAACATAAACTTTGTGCAACATCACCGCATAAAAGTGAATGGGAGAAAAACTGCAGTTTTTTAGGAGAATCCTTTTATGTTAGAAACAAGAGGGTCTAGCAACATGGTTAGTATGGTGAATTCAGTTTGCTGTTTAAAGGAGTACTTCCTAGCTCTCAGTGTTTCCTGGATCAGCAACATCAACTTTCTGCTGAATCTCCCTTTTCAGGTGAATGGGAGAAGCACCGTAGCTCTTGTAAGAGAAGCATTAATGCACCTTGTTAAGCATGGTGAACTGAGTTAGCTTTTGAAAGAAACGCTGCCCAACTGTCAGCGTTTTCATGGGTGAAGATCTTCAACATTGTGCTAAATCACCGCATACAAGTAAATGGGAGAAAAACTGCAGGTTTCTAAGAGAATCTTTAATGTTAGGAAAAAGAGGGTCGAGCAACATGGTTAACATTTTGAATTCAGTTTGCTCTTCAAGGGACTACTGCATAACTCTGAGTGTTTTCCTGGATGAGCAACATCACCTTTCTGCTGAATCACCCCATTCAAGTGAATGGGAGAAGCACTGCAGCTCTTGCAAGAGAAGCATTAATGTTACAAGCAACAGGGCCTTGCACCTTGTTAAGCATGGTGAACTGAGTTAGCTTTTGAAAGGAATGCAGCCCAACTGTCAGCATTTTCATGGGTGAGGATCTTCAACTTTGTGCAAAATCACCTCCTACAGGTAAATGGGAGAAAGTTTCCAGGTTTGTAAGAGAATCTTTAATGTTAGACAAAAGAGGGTCTAGCAACCTGGTTAGTATTGTGAATTCATTTTGCTCTTTAAAGGAATTCTGCCTACTTCTCACTGTTTTCCTGGATTAGAAACATCACCTTGGTGCTGAATCCCCGCATTCAAGTGAAAGGGAGAAGCACTGTAGCGCTTGTAAGAGACGGATTAATTTTACAAGCAAGAGGGTCTTGCACTTCGTTAAGCATGGTGAACTGTGTTAGTTTTTGAAAGGAACGCTGCCTAACCTTCAGCCTTTTCATGGGTGAGAAACATAAACTTTGTGGAAAATCACCGCATACAAGTGAATGGGAGAAAAACTGCAGTTTTTTAAGAGAATCTTTTTATGTTAGAAACAAGAGGGTCTAGCAACATGGTTAGTATGGTGAATTCAGTTTGCTCTTTAAAGGAGTACTGCCTACCTCTCAGTGTTTCCTGGATCAGCAACATCACCTTTCTGCTGAATCTCCCCATTCAAGTGAAAGGGAAACACTGCAGCTCTTATAAGAGAAGCATTAATACTAAAAGCAAGAGGGTCTTGCACCTCGTTAAGCATGGTGAACTGTGTTTGTTTTTGAAAGGAACGCAGCCTAACCTTCAGCCTTTTCATATGTGAGGAACATAAACTTTGTTCAACATCACCGCCTACAAGTGAATGGGAGAAAATCTGCAGTTTTTTAAGAGAATCCTTGTATGTTAGAAACAGGAGGGTCTAGCAACATGGTTAGTATGGTGAATTCAGTTTGCTCTTTAAAGGAGTACTGCCTAGCTCTCAGTGTTTCCTGGATCAGCAACATCACCTTTCTGCTGAATCTCCCCATTCAAGTGAATGGGAGAAGCACTGCAGCTCTTGTAAGAGAAGCATTACTGTTTCAAGTAAGAGGGCCTTGCACCTTGTTAAGCATGGTGAACTGAGTTAGCTTTTGAAAGGAATTCTACCCATCTGTCAGCATTTTCATGGGTGAGGATCTTCATCTTTGTGCAAAATCACCACATACAGGTGAATGGGGAAAGACTCCAGGTTTGTAAGAGAATCGTTAATGTTAGACAAAAGAGGGTCATTTAACTCGGTTATTATTGTGAATTCATTTTGCTCTTTAAAGGAATTCTGCCTACTTCTCCCTGTTTCCTGGATGAGAAACATGACGTTTGTGCTGAATCACCGCATTCAAGTGAAAGGGAGAAGCACTGTAGCTCTTGTAAGAGACGGATTAATTTTACAAGCAAGAGGGTCTTGCACTTTGTTAAGCATGGTGAACTGTGTTTCTTTTTGAAAGGAACGCTGCCTAACCTTCAGCCTTTTCATGGGTGAGAAACAGAACCTTTGTGGAAAATCACCGCGTACAAGTGAATGGGAGAAAAACTGCAGTTTTTTAAGAGCATCCTCTTGTGTTAGAAAGAAGAGGGTCTAGCAACATGGTTAGTATGGTGAATTCAGTTTGCTCTTTAAAGGAGTACTGCCTAGCTCTCAGTTTTTCCTTAATCAGCATCATCACCTTTCGGCTGAATCTCCCCATTCAAGTGAATGAGAGAAGCACTGCAGCTCTTATAAGAGAAGCATTAATGTTACAAGCAAGTAGGATTTGCACCTTGTTAAGAATGGTGAACTGAGTTAGATTTCAAAGGAACGCTGCCCAACTGTCAGCGTTTTCATGGGTGACGATCATCAACTTTGTGCAAAATCACCACATACAAGTAAATGGGAGAAAACCTGCACTTTTCTAAGAGAATCCTTAATGTTAGAACCAAGAGGGTCTAGGAACTCGGTTACTATTGTGAATTCAGTTTGCTCCTTAAAGGAGTACTGCATTCCTCTCAGTGTTTTCCTGGATGAGCAATATCACCTTTGTGTTGAATCACCCCACTCAAGTGAAAAGGAGAAGCACTGCAGCTCTTGGAAGAGAAGCATTAATAGTAAAAGCAAGAGGGTCTTGCACCTTGTTAAGCATGGTGAACTGAGTTAGTTTTCAAGAGGAACGCTGCCTAACTTTCAGCGTTTTCATGGGTGAGGAACCTAAACTTTGTGCAAATTCACCGCCATAAATAAAAGGGAGAAAAACTGCAGTTTCTGTAAGAGAATCCTTAATGTTAGAAATAAGAGGGTCTAGCAACATTGTTAGTATCGTGCATTCAGTTTGCTCTATAAAGGATTACTGCCTACCTCTCAGTGTTTTCCTGGATCAGCAACATCAACTTTCTGCTGAATCTCCCTTTTCAGGTGAATGGGAGAAGCACCGTAGCTCTTGTAAGAGAAGCATTAATGCACCTTGTTAAGCATGGTGAACTGAGTTAGCTTTTGAAAGAAACGCTGCCCAACTGTCAGCGTTTTCATGGGTGAAGATCTTCAACATTGTGCTAAATCACCGCATACAAGTAAATGGGAGAAAAACTGCAGGTTTCTAAGAGAATCTTTAATGTTAGGAAAAAGAGGGTCGAGCAACATGGTTAACATTTTGAATTCAGTTGGCTCTTCAAGGGACTACTGCATAACTCTGAGTGTTTTCCTGGATGAGCAACATCACCTTTCTGCTGAATCACCCCATTCAAGTGAATGGGAGAAGCACTGCAGCTCTTGCAAGAGAAGCATTAATGTTACAAGCAACAGGGCCTTGCACCTTGTTAAGCATGGTGAACTGAGTTAGCTTTTGAAAGGAATGCAGCCCAACTGTCAGCATTTTCATGGGTGAGGATCTTCAACTTTGTGCAAAATCACCTCCTACAGGTAAATGGGAGAAAGTTTCCAGGTTTGTAAGAGAATCTTTAATGTTAGACAAAAGAGGGTCTAGCAACCTGGTTAGTATTGTGAATTCATTTTGCTCTTTAAAGGAATTCTGCCTACTTCTCACTGTTTTCCTGGATTAGAAACATCACCTTTGTGCTGAATCCCCGCATTCAAGTGAAAGGGAGAAGCACTGTAGCGCTTGTAAGAGACGGATTAATTTTACAAGCAAGAGGGTCTTGCACTTCGTTAAGCATGGTGAACTGTGTTAGTTTTTGAAAGGAACGCTGCCTAACCTTCAGCCTTTTCATGGGTGAGAAACATAACTTTTGTGGAAAATCACCGCATACAAGTGAATGGGAGAAAAACTGCAGTTTTTTAAGAGAATCGTTTTATGTTAGAAACAAGAGGGTCTAGCAACATGGTTAGTATGGTGAATTCACTTTGCTCTTTAAAGGAGTACTGCCTACCTCTCAGTGTTTCCTGGATCAGCAACATCACCTTTCTGCTGAATCTCCCCATTCAAGTGAAAGGGAAACGCTGCAGCTCTTATAAGAGAAGCATTCATACTAAAAGCAAGAGGGTCTTGCACCTCGTTAAGCATGGGGAACTGTGTTAGTTTTTGGAAGGAACGCAGCCTAACCTTCAGCATTTTCATATGTGAGAAACATAAACTTTGTGCAGCATCACCGCATACAAGTGAATGGGAGAAAAACTGCAGTTTTTTAAGAGAATCCTTGTATGTTAGAAACAAGAGGGTCTAGCAACATGGTTAGTATGGTGAATTCAGTTTGCTCTTTAAAGGAGTACTGCCTACCTCTCAGTGTTTCCTGGATCAGCAACATAACCTTTTGCTGAATCTCCCCATTCAAGTGAAAGGGAGAAGCACTGCAACTCTTGCAAGAGAAGCATTACTGTTACAAGGAACAGGGCCTTGCACCTTGTTAAGCATTTTGAACTGAGTTAGCTTTTGAAAGGAATGCTGCCCAACTGTCAGCATTTTCATGGGTGAGGATCTTCAACTTTGTGCAAAATCACCACATACAAGTAAAGGGGAGAAAAACTGCAAGTTTGTAATAGAATCTTTAATGTTAGACAAAAGAGGGTCTAGCAACCTGGTTAGTATTGTGAATTCATTTTGCTCTTTAAAGGAATTCTGCCTACTTCTCACCGTTTCCCTGGATGAGCAACATAACCTTTGTGCTGAATCACCGCATTCAAGTGAAAGGGAAAAGCACTGTAGCTCTTGTAAGAGAAGGATTAATTTGACAAGCAAGACGGTCTTGCACCTTGTTAAGCATGGTGAACTGTGTTAGTTTTTGAAAGGAATGCTGCCTAACCTTCAGCCTTTTCATGGGTGAGGAACATAAACTTTGTGCAACATCACCGCATAAAAGTGAATGGGAGAAAAACTGCAGTTTTTTAGGAGAATCCTTTTATGTTAGAAACAAGAGGGTCTAGCAACATGGTTAGTATGGTGAATTCAGTTTGCTGTTTAAAGGAGTACTTCCTAGCTCTCAGTGTTTCCTGGATCAGCAACATCACCTTTCTGCTGAATCTCCCTTTTCAGGTGAATGGGAGAAGCACCGTAGCTCTTGTAAGAGAAGCATTAATGCACCTTGTTAAGCATGGTGAACTGAGTTAGCTTTTGAAAGAAACGCTGCCCAACTGTCAGCGTTTTCATGGGTGAAGATCTTCAACATTGTGCTAAATCACCGCATACAAGTAAATGGGAGAAAAACTGCAGGTTTCTAAGAGAATCTTTAATGTTAGGAAAAAGAGGGTCGAGCAACATGGTTAACATTTTGAATTCAGTTTGCTCTTCAAGGGACTACTGCATAACTCTGAGTGTTTTCCTGGATGAGCAACATCACCTTTCTGCTGAATCACCCCATTCAAGTGAATGGGAGAAGCACTGCAACTCTTGCAAGAGAAGCATTAATGTTACAAGGAACAGGGCCTTGCACCTTGTTAAGCAGTTTGAACTGAGTTAGCTTTTGAAAGGAATGCTGCCCAACTGTCAGCATTTTCATGGGTGAGGATCTTCAACTTTGTGCAAAATCACCACATACAAGTAAACGGGAGAAAAACTGCAAGTTTGTAATAGAATCTTTAATGTTAGACAAAAGAGGATCAAGCAACCTGGTTAGTATTGTGAATTCATTTTGCTCTTTAAAGGAATTCTGCCTACTTCTCACCGTTTCCCTGGATGAGCAACATAACCTTTGTGCTGAATCACCGCTTTCAAGTGAAAGGGAAAAGCACTGTAGCTCTTGTAAGAGAAGGATTAATTTGACAAGCAAGACGGTCTTGCACCTTGTTAACCATGGTGAACTGTGTTAGTTTTTGAAAGGAATGCTGCCTAACCTTCAGCCTTTTCATGGGTGAGAAACATAACCTTTGTGCAAAATCACCGCATACAAGTGAAAGGGAGAAAAACTGCAGTTTTTTAAGAAAATCCTTGTATGTTAGAAACAAGAGGGTCTAGCAACATGGTTAGGATGGTGAATTCAGTTTGCTCTTTAAAGGAGTACTGCCTTGCTCTCAGGGTTTCCTGGATCAGCAACATAACCTTTCTGCTGAATCTCCCCATTCAAGTGAAAGGGAGAAGCACTGCAACTCTTGCAAGAGAAGCATTAATGTTACAAGGAACAGGGCCTTGCACCTTGTTAAGCATTTTGAACTGAGTTAGCTTTTGAAAGGAATGCTGCCCAACTGTCAGCATTTTCATGGGTGAGGATCTTCAACTTTGTGCAAAATCACCACATACAAGTAAAGGGGAGAAAAACTGCAAGTTTGTAATAGAATCTTTAATGTTACACAAAAGAGGATCTAGCAACCTGGTTAGTATTGGGAATTCATTTTGCTCTTTAAAGGAATTCTGCCTACTTCTCACCGTTTCCCTGGATGAGCAACATAACCTTTGTGCTGAATCACCGCATTCAAGTGAAAGGGAAAAGCACTGTAGCTCTTGTAAGAGAAGGATTAATTTGACAAGCAAGACGGTCTTGCACCTTGTTAAGCATGGTGAACTGTGTTAGTTTTTGAAAGGAATGCTGCCTAACCTTCAGCCTTTCATGGGTGAGAAACATAAACTTTGTGCAACATCACCGCCTAAAAGTGAATGGGAGAAAAACTGCAGTTTTTTAGGAGAATCCTTTTATGTTAGAAACAAGAGGGTCTACCAACATGGTTAGTATGGTGAGTTCAGTTTGCTGTTTAGAGTACTTCCTAGCTCTCAGTGTTTCCTGGATCAGCAACATCACCTTTCTGCTGAATCTCCCTTTTCAGGTGAATGGGAGAAGCACCGTAGCTCTTGTAAGAGAAGCATTAATGCACCTTGTTAAGCATGGTGAACTGAGTTAGCTTTTGAAAGGAATTCTACCCATCTGTCAGCATTTTCATGGGTGAGGATCTTCATCTTTGTGCAAGATCACCACATACAGGTAAATGGGGAAAGACTCCATGTTTGTAAGAGAATCTTTAATGTTAGACAAAAGAGGGTCTAGCAACCTGGTTAGTATTGTGAATTCATTTTGCTCTTTAAAGGAATTCTGCCTACTTCTCACTGTTTTCCTGGATGAGAAACATCACCTTTGTGCTGAATCCCCGCATTCAAGTGAAAGGGAGAAGCACTGTAGCTCTTGTAAGAGACGGATTAATTTTACAAGCAAGAGGGTCTTGCACTTCGTTAAGCATGGTGAACTGTGTTAGTTTTTGAAAGGAACGCTGCCTAACCTTCAGCCTTTTCATGGTTGAGAAACATAAACTTTGTGGAAAATCACCGCATACAAGTGAATGGGAGAAAAACTGCAGTTTTTTAAGAGAATCTTTTTATGTTAGAAACAAGAGGGTCTAGCAACATGGTTAGTATGGTGAATTCAGTTTGCTCTTTAAAGGAGTACTGCCTACCTCTCAGTGTTTCCTGGATCAGCAACATCACCTTTCTGCTGAATCTCCCCATTCAAGTGAAAGGGAAACACTGCAGCTCTTATAAGAGAAGCATTAATACTAAAAGCAAGAGGGTCTTGCACCTCGTTAAGCATGGTGAACTGTGTTAGTTTTTGAAAGGAACGCAGCCTAACCTTCAGCCTTTTCATATGTGAGGAACATAAACTTTGTTCAACATCACTGCATACAAGTGAAAGGGAGAAAATCTGCAGTTTTTTAAGAGAATCCTTGTATGTTAGAAACAGGAGGGTCTAGCAACATGGTTAGTATGGTGAATTCAGTTTGCTCTTTAAAGGAGTACTGCCTAGCTCTCAGGGTTTCCTGGATCAGCAACATAACCTTTTGCTGAATCTCCCCATTCAAGTGAAAGGGAGAAGCACTGCAACTCTTGCAAGAGAAGCATTAATGTTACAAGGAACAGGGCCTTGCACCTTGTTAAGCATTTTGAACTGAGTTAGCTTTTGAAAGGAATGCTGCCCAACTGTCAGCATTTTCATGGGGGAGGATCTTCAACTTTGTGCAAAATCACCACATACAACTAAATGGGAGAATAACTGCAACTTTGTAATAGAATCTTTAATGTTACACAAAAGAGGGTCTAGCAAGCTGGTTAGTATTGTGAATTCATTTTGCTCTTTAAAGGAATTCTGCCTACTTCTCACCGTTACCCTGGATGAGCAACATAACCTTTGTGCTGAATCACCGCATTCAAGTGAAAGGGAAAAGCACTGTAGCTCTTGTAAGAGAAGGATTAATTTGACAAGCAAGACGGTCTTGCACCTTGTTAAGCATGGCGAACTGTGTTAGTTGTTGAAAGGAATGCTGCCTAACCTTCAGCCTTTTCATGGGTGAGGAACATAAACTTTGTGCAACATCACCGCATACAAGTGAATGGGAGAAAAACTGCAGTTTTTTAGGAGAATCCTTTCATGTTAGAAACAAGAGGTTCTAGCAACATGGTTAGTATGGTGAATTCAGTTTGCTCTTTAAAGGAGTACTGCCTAGCTCTCAGTGTTTCCTGGATCAGCAACATCACCTTTCTGCTGAATCTCCCCATTCAAGTGAATGGGAGAAGCACTGCAGCTCTTGTAAGAGAAGCATTACTGTTTCAAGTAAGAGGGCCTTGCACCTTGTTAAGCATGGTGAACTGAGTTAGCTTTTGAAAGGAATTCTACCCATCTGTCAGCATTTTCATGGGTGAGGATCTTCATCTTTGTGCAAAATCACCACATACAGGTAAATGGGGAAAGACTCCAGGTTTGTAAGAGAATCGTTAATGTTAGACAAAAGAGGGTCATTTAACTCGGTTATTATTGTGAATTCATTTTGCTCTTTAAAGGAATTCTGCCTACTTCTCCCTGTTTCCTGGATGAGAAACATGACGTTTGTGCTGAATCACCGCATTCAAGTGAAAGGGAGAAGCACTGTAGCTCTTGTAAGAGACGGATTAATTTTACAAGCAAGAGGGTCTTGCACTTTGTTAAGCATGGTGAACTGTGTTTCTTTTTGAAAGGAACGCTGCCTAACCTTCAGCCTTTTCATGGGTGAGAAACATAACCTTTGTGGAAAATCACCGCGTACAAGTGAATGGGAGAAAAACTGCAGTTTTTTAAGAGCATCCTCTTATGTTAGAAAGAAGAGGGTCTAGCAACATGGTTAGTATGGTGAATTCAGTTTGCTCTTTAAAGGAGTACTGCCTAGCTCTCAGTTTTTCCTTAATCAGCATCATCACCTTTCGGCTGAATCTCCCCATTCAAGTGAATGAGAGAAGCACTGCAGCTCTTATAAGAGAAGCATTAATGTTACAAGCAAGTAGGATTTGCACCTTGTTAAGAATGGTGAACTGAGTTAGATTTCAAAGGAACGCTGCCCAACTGTCAGCGTTTTCATGGGTGACGATCATCAACTTTGTGCAAAATCACCACATACAAGTAAATGGGAGAAAACCTGCACTTTTCTAAGAGAATCCTTAATGTTAGAACCAAGAGGGTCTAGGAACTCGGTTACTATTGTGAATTCAGTTTGCTCCTTAAAGGAGTACTGCATTCCTCTCAGTGTTTTCCTGGATGAGCAATATCACCTTTGTGTTGAATCACCCCACTCAAGTGAAAAGGAGAAGCACTGCAGCTCTTGGAAGAGAAGCATTAATAGTAAAAGCAAGAGGGTCTTGCACCTTGTTAAGCATGGTGAACTGAGTTAGTTTTCAAGAGGAACGGTGCCTAACTTTCAGCGTTTTCATGGGTGAGGAACCTAAACTTTGTGCAAATTCACCGCCATAAATAAAAGGGAGAAAAACTGCAGTTTCTGTAAGAGAATCCTTAATGTTAGAAATAAGAGGGTCTAGCAACATTGTTAGTATCGTGCATTCAGTTTGCTCTATAAAGGATTACTGCCTACCTCTCAGTGTTTTCCTGGATCAGCAACATCAGCTTTCTGCTGAATCTCCCATTTCAGGTGTATGGGAGAAGCACCGCAGCACTTGTAAGAGAAGCATTAATGCACCTTGTTAAGCATGGTGAACTGAGTTAGCTTTTGAAAGAAACGCTGCCCAACTGTCAGCCTTTTCATGGGTGAAGATCTTCAACATTGTGCAAAATCACCGCATACAAGCAAATGGGAGAAAAAGTGCAGGTTTCTAAGAGAATCTTTAATGTTAGGAAAAAGAGGGTCGAGCAACATGGTTAATATTCTGAATTCAGTTTGCTCTTTAAGGGACTACTGCGTAACTCTGAGTGTTTTCCTGGATGAGCAACATCACCTTTCTGCTGAATCTCCCCATTCAAGTGAATGGGAGAAGCACAGCAGCTCTTGTAAGAGAAGCATTACTGTTTCAAGTATGAGGGCCTTGCACCTTGTTAAGCATGGTGAACTGAGTTAGCTTTTGAAAGGAATTCTACCCATCTGTCAGCATTTTCATGGGTGAGGATCTTCATCTTTGTGCAAGATCACCACATACAGGTAAATGGGGAAAGACTCCAGGTTTGTAAGAGAATCTTTAATGTTAGACAAAAGAGGGTCTAGCAACCTGGTTAGTATTGTGAATTCATTTTGCTCTTTAAAGGAATTCTGCCTACTTCTCACTGTTTTCCTGGATGAGAAACATCACCTTTGTGCTGAATCCCCGCATTCAAGTGAAAGGGAGAAGCAATGTAGCTCTTGTAAGAGACGGATTAATTTTACAAGCAAGAGGGTCTTGCACTTCGTTAAGCATGGTGAACTGTGTTAGTTTTTGAAAGGAACGCTGCCTAACCTTCAGCCTTTTCATGGGTGAGAAACATAACTTTTGTGGAAAATCACCGCATACAAGTGAATGGGAGAAAAACTGCAGTATTTTAAGAGAATCGTTTTATGTTAGAAACAAGAGGGTCTAGCAACATGGTTAGTATGGTGAATTCACTTTGCTCTTTAAAGGAGTACTGCCTACCTCTCAGTGTTTCCTGGATCAGCAACATCACCTTTCTGCTGAATCTCCCCATTCAAGTGAAAGGGAAACGCTGCAGCTCTTATAAGAGAAGCATTCATACTAAAAGCAAGAGAGTCTTGCACCTCGTTAAGCATGGGGAACTGTGTTAGTTTTTGGAAGGAACGCAGCCTAACCTTCAGCATTTTCATATGTGAGAAACATAAACTTTGTGCAGCATCACGGCATACAAGTGAATGGGAGAAAAACTGCAGCTTTTTAAGAGAATCCTTGTATGTTAGAAACAAGAGGGTCTAGCAACATGGTTAGTATGGTGAATTCAGTTTGCTCTTTAAAGGAGTACTTCCTAGCTCTCAGGGTTTCCTGGATCAGCAACATAACTTTTCTGCTGAATCTCCCCATTGAAGTGAAAGGGAGAAGCACTGCAACTCTTGCAAGAGAAGCATTAATGTTACAAATAACAGGGCCTTGCACTTTGTTAAGCATTTTGAACTGCGTTAGCTTTTGAAAGGAATGCTGCCCAACTGTCAGCATTTTTATGGGTGAGGATCTTCAACTTTGTGCAAAATCACCACATACAAGTAAATGGGGGAAAAATTGCAAGTTTGTAATAGAATCTTTAATGTTAGACAAAAGAGGGTCTAGCAACCTGCTTAATATTGTGAATTCATTTTGCTCTTTAAAGGAATTCTGCCTACTTCTCACCGTTTCCCTGGATGAGCAACATAACCTTTGTGCTGAATCACCGCATTCAAGTGAAAGGGAAAAGCACTGTAGATCTAGTAAGAGAAGGATTAATTTGACAAGCAAGACGGTCTTGCACCTTGTTAAGCATGGCGAACTGTGTTAGTTTTTGAAAGGAATGCTGCCTAACCTTCAGCCTTTTCATGGGTGAGGAACATAAACTTTGTGCAACATCACGGCATAAAAGTGAATGGGAGAAAAACTGCAGTTTTTTAGGAGAATCCTTTTATGTTAGAAACAAGAGGGTCTAGCAACATGGTTAGTATGGTGAATTCAGTTTGCTGTTTAAAGGAGTACTTCCTAGCTCTCAGTGTTTCCTGGATCAGCAACATCACCTTTCTGCTGAATCTCCCTTTTCAGGTGAATGGGAGAAGCACCGTAGCTCTTGTAAGAGAAGCATTAATGCACCTTGTTAAGCATGGTGAACTGAGTTAGCTTTTGAAAGAAACGCTGCCCAACTGTCAGCGTTTTCATGGGTGAAGATCTTCAACATTGTGCTAAATCACCGCATACAAGTAAATGGGAGAAAAACTGCAGGTTTCTAAGAGAATCTTTAATGTTAGGAAAAAGAGGGTCGAGCAACATGGTTAACATTTTGAATTCAGTTTGCTCTTCAAGGGACTACTGCATAACTCTGAGTGTTTTCCTGGATGAGCAACATCACCTTTCTGCTGAATCACCCCATTCAAGTGAATGGGAGAAGCACTGCAGCTCTTGCAAGAGAAGCATTAATGTTACAAGCAACAGGGCCTTGCACCTTGTTAAGCATGGTGAACTGAGTTAGCTTTTGAAAGGAATGCAGCCCAACTGTCAGCATTTTCATGGGTGAATATCTTCAACTTTGTGCAAAATCACCACCTACAGGTAAATGTTAGAAAGATTCCAGATTTGTAAGAGAATCTTTAATGTTAGACAAAAGAGGGTCTAGCAACCTGGTTAGTATTGTGAATTCATTTTGCTCTTTAAAGGAATTCTGTCTACTTCTCACTGTTTTCCTGGATGAGAAACATCACCTTTGTGCTGAATCCCCGCATTCAAGTGAAAGGGAGAAGCACTGTAGCGCTTGTAAGAGACGGATTAATTTTACAAGCAAGAGGGTCTTGCACTTCGTTAAGCATGGTGAACTGTGTTAGTTTTTGAAAGGAACGCTGCCTAACCTTCAGCCTTTTCATGGGTGAGAAACATAACTTTTATGGAAAATCACCGCATACAAGTGAATGGGAGAAAAACTGCAGTTTTTTAAGAGAATCGTTTTATGTTAGAAACAAGAGGGTCTAGCAACATGGTTAGTATGGTGAATTCACTTTGCTCTTTAAAGGAGTACTGCCTACCTCTCAGTGTTTCCTGGATCAGCAACATCACCTTTCTGCTGAATCTCCCCATTCAAGTGAAAGGGAAACGTTGCAACTCTTATAAGAGTAGCATTCATACTAAAAGCAAGAGGGTCTTGCACCTCGTTAAGCATGGGGAACTGTGTTAGTTTTTGGAAGGAACGCAGCCTAACCTTCAGCATTATCATATGTGAGAAACATAAACTTTGTGCAGCATCACCGCATACAAGTGAATGGGAGAAAAACTGCAGTTTTTTAAGAGAATCCTTGTATGTTAGAAACAAGAGGGTCTAGCAACATGGTTAGTATGGTGAATTCAGTTTGCTCTTTAAAGGAGTACTTCCTAGGTCTCAGGGTTTCCTGGATCAGCAACATAACTTTTCTGCTGAATCTCCCCATTGAAGTGAAAGGGAGAAGCACTACAACTCTTGCAAGAGAAGCATTAATGTTACAAATAACAGGGCCTTGCACCTTGTTAAGCATTTTGAACTGCGTTAGCTTTTGAAAGGAATGCTGCCCAACTGTCAGCATTTTCATGGGTGAGGATCTTCAACTTTGTGCAAAATCACCACATACAAGCAAATGGGGGAAAAATTGCAAGTTTATAATAGAATCTTTAATGTTAGACAAAAGAGGGTCTAGCAACCTGCTTAATATTGTGAATTCATTTTGCTCTTTAAAGGAATTCTGCCTACTTCTCACCGTTTCCCTGGATGAGCAACATAACCTTTGTGCTGAATCACCGCATTCAAGTGAAAGGGAAAAGCACTGTAGCTCTTGTAAGAGAAGGATTAATTTGACAAGCAAGACGGTCTTGCACCTTGTTAAGCATGGTGAACTGTGTTAGTTTTTGAAAGGAATGCTGCCTAACCTTCAGCCTTTTCATGGGTGAGGAACATAAACTTTGTGCAACATCACCGCATAAAAGTGAATGGGAGAAAAACTGCAGTTTTTTAGGAGAATCCTTTTATGTTAGAAACAAGAGGGTCTAGCAACATGGTTAGTATGGTGAATTCAGGTTGCTGTTTAAAGGAGTACTTCCTAGCTCTCAGTGTTTCCTGGATCAGCAACATCACCTTTCTGCTGAATCTCCCTTTTCAGGTGAATGGGAGAAGCACCGTAGCTCTTGTAAGAGAAGCATTAATGTACCTTGTTAAGCATGGTGAACTGAGTTAGCTTTTGAAAGAAACGCTGCCCAACTGTCAGCGTTTTCATGGGTGAAGATCTTCAACATTGTGCTAAATCACCGCATACAAGTAAATGGGAGAAAAACTGCAGGTTTCTAAGAGAATCTTTAATGTTAGGAAAAAGAGGGTCGAGCAACATGGTTAACATTTTGAATTCAGTTTGCTCTTCAAGGGACTACTGCATAACTCTGAGTGTTTTCCTGGATGAGCAACATCACCTTTCTGCTGAATCACCCCATTCAAGTGAATGGGAGAAGCACTGCAGCTCTTGCAAGAGAAGCATTAATGTTACAAGCAACAGGGCCTTGCACCTTGTTAAGCATGGTGAACTGAGTTAGCTTTTGAAAGGAATGCAGCCCAACTGTCAGCATTTTCATGGGTGAGGATCTTCAACTTTGTGCAAAATCACCACCTACAGGTAAATGGGAGAAAGATTCCAGATTTGTAAGAGAATCTTTAATGTTAGACAAAAGAGGGTCTAGCAACCTGGTTAGTATTGTGAATTCATTTTGTTCTTTAAAGGAATTCTGCCTACTTCTCACTGTTTTCCTGGATTAGAAACATCACCTTTGTGCTGAATCACCGCATTCAAGTGAAAGGGAGAAGCACTGTAGCTCTTGTAAGAGAAGGATTAATGTTACAAGCAAGAGGGTCTTGCACTTTGTTAAGCATGGTAAACTTTGTTAGTTTTTGAAAGGAACGCTGCCTAACCTTCAGCCTTTTCATGGTTGAGAAACATAAACTTTGTGGAAAATCACCGCATACAAGTGAATGGGAGAAAAACTGCAGTTTTTTAAGAGAATCTTTTTATGTTAGAAACAAGAGGGTCTAGCAACATGGTTAGTATGGTGAATTCAGTTTGCTCTTTAAAGGAGTACTGCCTACCTCTCAGTGTTTCCTGGATCAGCAACATCACCTTTCTGCTGAATCTCCCCATTCAAGTGAAAGGGAAACACTGCAGCTCTTATGAGAGAAGCATTAATACTAAAAGCAAGAGGGTCTTGCACCTCGTTAAGCATGGTGAACTGTGTTAGTTTTTGAAAGGAACGCAGCCTAACCTTCAGCCTTTTCATATATGAGGAACATAAACTTTGTTCAACATCACCGCATACAAGTGAATGGGAGAAAATCTGCAGTTTTTTAAGAGAATCCTTGTATGTTAGAAACAGGAGGGTCTAGCAACATGGTTAGTATGGTGAATTCAGTTTGCTCTTTAAAGGAGTACTGCCTAGCTCTCAGGGTTTCCTGGATCAGCAACATAACCTTTTGCTGAATCTCCCCATTCAAGTGAAAGGGAGAAGCACTGCAACTCTTGCAAGAGAAGCATTAATGTTACAAGGAACAGGGCCTTGCACCTTGTTAAGCATTTTGAACTGAGTTAGCTTTTGAAAGGAATGCTGCCCAACTGTCAGCATTTTCATGGGTGAGGATCTTCAACTTTGTGCAAAATCACCACATACAAGTAAACGGGAGAAAAACTGCAAGTTTGTAATAGAATCTTTAATGTTAGACAAAAGAGGATCAAGCAACCTGGTTAGTATTGTGAATTCATTTTGCTCTTTAAAGGAATTCTGCCTACTTCTCACCGTTTCCCTGGATGAGCAACATAACCTTTGTGCTGAATCACCGCTTTCAAGTGAAAGGGAAAAGCACTGTAGCTCTTGTAAGAGAAGGATTAATTTGACAAGCAAGACGGTCTTGCACCTTGTTAAGCATGGTGAACTGTGTTAGTTTTTGAAAGAAATGCTGCCTAACCTTCAGCCTTTTCATGGGTGAGGAACATAAACTTTGTGCAACATCACCGCATACAAGTGAATGGGAGAAAAACTGCAGTTTTTTAGGAGAATCCTTTTATGTTAGAAACAAGAGGGTCTAGCAACATGGTTAGTATGGTGAATTCAGTTTGCTCTTTAAAGGAGTACTGCCTAGCTCTCAGTGTTTCCTGGATCAGCAACATCACCTTTCTTCTGAATCTCCCTTTTCAAGTGAATGGGAGAAGCACTGCAGCTCTTGTAAGAGAAGCATTACTGTTTCAAGTAAGAGGGCCTTGCACCTTGTTAAGCATGGTGAACTGAGTTAGCTTTTGAAAGGAATGCTGCCCAACTGTCAGCATTTTCATGGGTGAGGATCTTCATCTTTGTGCAAAATCACCACATAGAGGTAAATTGGAGAAAGACTCCAGGTTTGTAAGAGAATCGTTAATGTTAGACAAAAGACGGTCTAGCAACCTGGTTAGTATTGTGAATTCATTTTGCTCTTTAAAGGAATTCTGCCTACTTCTCACTGTTTTCCTGGATGAGAAACATCACCTTTGTGCTGAATCACCGCATTCAAGGGAAAGGGAGAAGCACTGTAGCTCTTGTAAGAGAAGGATTAATTTTACAAGCAAGAGGGTCTTGCACTTTGTTAAGCTTGGTGAACTGTGTTAGTTTTTGAAAGGAACGCTGCCTAACCTTCAGCCTTTTCATGGGTGAGAAATATAACTTTTGTGGAAAATCACCGCATGCAAGTGAATGGGAGAAAAACTGCAGTTTTTTAAGAGAATCGTTCTATGTTAGAAACAAGAGGGTCTAGCAACATGGTTAGTATGTTGAATTCAGTTTGGTCTTTAAAGGAGTACAGCATACCTCTCAGTGTTTCCTGGATCAGCAACATCATCTTTCTGCTGAATCTCCCCATTCAAGTGAAAGGGAAACGCTGCCGCTCTTATAAGAGAAGCATTCATACTAAAAGCAAGAGGGTCTTGCACCTCGTTAAGCATGGTGAACTGTGTTAGTTTTTGAAAGGAACGCATACTAACCTTCAGCCATTTCATAGGTGAGAAACATAACCTTTGTGCAAAATCACCGCATACAAGTGAAAGGGAGAAAAACTGCAGTTTTTTAAGAAAATCCTTGTATGTTAGAAACAAGAGGGTCTAGCAACATGGTTAGGATGGTGAATTCAGTTTGCTCTTTAAAGGAGTACTGCCTTGCTCTCAGAGTTTCCTGGATCAGCAACATAACCTTTCTGCTGAATCTCCCCATTCAAGTGAAAGGGAGAAGCACTGCAGCTCTTGCAAGAGAAGCATTAATGTTACAAGCAACAGGGCCTTGCACCTTGTTAAGCATGGTGAACTGAGTTAGCTTTTGAAAGGAATGCAGCCCAACTGTCAGCATTTTCATGGGTGAGGATCTTCAACTTTGTGCAAAATCACCACCTACAGGTAAATGGGAGAAAGATTCCAGGTTTGTAAGAGAATCTTTAATGTTAGACAAAAGAGGGTCTAGCAACCTGGTTAGTATTGTGAATTCATTTTGCTCTTTAAAGGAATTCTGCCTACTTCTCACTGTTTTCCTGGATGAGAAACATCACCTTTGTGCTGAATCACCGCATTCAAGTGAAAGGGAGAAGCACTGTAGCTCTTGTAAGAGAAGGATTAATTTGACAAGCAAGACGGTCTTGCACCTTGTTAAGCATGGTGAACTGTGTTAGTTTTTGAAAGGAATGCTGCCTAACCTTCAGCCTTTTCTTGGGTGAGGAACATAAACTTTGTGCAACATCACCGCCTAAAAGTGAATGGGAGAAAAACTGCAGTTTTTTAGGAGAATCCTTTTATGTTAGAAACAAGAGGGTCTAGCAACATGGTTAGTATGGTGAATTCAGTTTGCTCTTTAAAGGAGTACTGCCTACCTCTCAGTGTTTCCTGGATCAGCAACATCAACTTTCTGCTGAATCTCCCCATTCAAGTGAAAGGGAAACGCTGCAGCTCTTATAAGAGAAGCATTCATACTAAAAGCAAGAGGGTCTTGCACCTCGTTAAGCATGGTGAACTGTGTTAGTTTTTGAAAGGAACGCATACTAACCTTCAGCCATTTCATGGGTGAGAAACATAACCTTTGTGCAAAATCACCGCATACAAGTGAAAGGGAGAAAAACTGCAGTTTTTTAAGAAAATCCTTGTATGTTAGAAACAAGAGGGTCTAGCAACATGGTTAGGATGGTGAATTCAGTTTGCTCTTTAAAGGAGTACTGCCTAGCTCTCAGGGTTTCCTGGATCAGCAACATAACCTTTCTGCTGAATCTCCCCATTCAAGTGAAAGGGAGAAGCACTGCAACTCTTGCAAGAGAAGCATTAATGTTACAAGGAACAGGGCCTTGCACCTTGTTAAGCAGTTTGAACTGAGTTAGCTTTTGAAAGGAATGCTGCCCAACTGTCAGCATTTTCATGGGTGAGGATCTTCAACTTTGTGCAAAATCACCACATACAAGTAAACGGGAGAAAAACTGCAAGTTTGTAATAGAATCTTTAATGTTAGACAAAAGAGGATCAAGCAACCTGGTTAGTATTGTGAATTCATTTTGCTCTTTAAAGGAATTCTGCCTACTTCTCACCGTTTCCCTGGATGAGCAACATAACCTTTGTGCTGAATCACCGCTTTCAAGTGAAAGGGAAAAGCACTGTAGCTCTTGTAAGAGAAGGATTAATTTGACAAGCAAGACGGTCTGTGCACCTTGTTAAGCACGGTGAACTGTGTTAGTTTTTGAAAGGAATGCTGCCTAACCTTCAGCCTTTCATGGGTGAGAAACATAAACTTTGTGCAACATCACCGCCTAAAAGTGAATGGGAGAAAAACTGCAGTTTTTTAGGAGAATCCTTTTATGTTAGAAACAAGAGGGTCTAGCAACATGGTTAGTATGGTGAGTTCAGTTTGCTGTTTAGAGTACTTCCTAGCTCTCAGTGTTTCCTGGATCAGCAACATCACCTTTCTGCTGAATCTCCCTTTTCAGGTGAATGGGAGAAGCACCGTAGCTCTTGTAAGAGAAGCATTAATGCACCTTGTTAAGCATGGTGAACTGAGTTAGCTTTTGAAAGAAACGCTGCCCAACTGTCAGCGTTTTCATGGATGAAGATCTTCAACATTGTGCTAAATCACCGCATACAAGTAAATGGGAGAAAAACTGCAGGTTTCTAAGAGAATCTTTAATGTTAGGAAAAAGAGGGTCGAGCAACATGGTTAACATTTTGAAGTCAGTTTGCTCTTCAAGGGACTACTGCATAACTCTGAGTGTTTTCCTGGATGAGCAACATCACCTTTCTGCTGAATCACCCCATTCAAGTGAAAGGGAGAAGCACTGCAGCTCTTGCAAGAGAAGCATTAATGTTACAAGCAACAGGGCCTTGCACCTTGTTAAGCATGGTGAACTGAGTTAGCTTTTGAAAGGAATGCAGCCCAACTGTCAGCATTTTCATGGGTGAGGATCTTCAACTTTGTGCAAAATCACCTCCTACAGGTAAATGGGAGAAAGTTTCCAGGTTTGTAAGAGAATCTTTAATGTTAGACAAAAGAGGGTCTAGCAACCTGGTTAGTATTGTGAATTCATTTAGCTCTTTAAAGGAATTCTGCCTACTTCTCACTGTTTTCCTGGATTAGAAACATCACCTTTGTGCTGAATCCCCGCATTCAAGTGAAAGGGAGAAGCACTGTAGCGCTTGTAAGAGACGGATTAATTTTACAAGCAAGAGGGTCTTGCACTTCGTTAAGCATGGTGAACTGTGTTAGTTTTTCAAAGGAACGCTGCCTAACCTTCAGCCTTTTCATGGGTGAGAAACATAACTTTTGTGGAAAATCACCGCATACAAGTGAATGGGAGAAAAACTGCAGTTTTTTAAGAGAATCGTTTTATGTTAGAAACAAGAGGGTCTAGCAACATGGTTAGTATGGTGAATTCACTTTGCTCTTTAAAGGAGTACTGCCTACCTCTCAGTGTTTCCTGGATCAGCAACATCACCTTTTGCTGAATCTCCCCATTCAAGTGAAAGGGAAACACTGCAGCTCTTATAAGAGAAGCATTAATACTAAAAGCAAGAGGGTCTTGCACCTGGTTAAGCATGGTGAACTGTTTTAGTTTTTGGAAGGAACGCAGCCTAACCTTCAGCATTTTCATATGTGAGAAACATAAACTTTGTGCAGCATCACCGCATACAAGTGAATGGGAGAAAAACTGCAGTTTTTTAAGAGAATCCTTGTATGTTAGAAACAAGAGGGTCTAGCAACATGGTTAGTATGGTGAATTCAGTTTGCTCTTTAAAGGAGTACTGCCTACCTCTCAGTGTTTCCTGGATCAGCAACAACCTTTTGCTGAATCTCCCCATTCAAGTGAAAGGGAGAAGCACTGCAACTCTTGCAAGAGAAGCATTAATGTTACAAGGAACAGGGCCTTGCACCTTGTTAAGCATTTTGAACTGAGTTAGCTTTTGAAAGGAATGCTGCCCAACTGTCAGCATTTTCCTGGGTGAGGATCTTCAACTTTGTGCAAAATCACCACATACAAGTAAAGGGGAGAAAATCTGCAAGTTTGTAATAGAATCTTTAATGTTAGACAAAAGAGGGTCTAGCAACCTGGTTAGTATTGTGAATTCATTTTGCTCTTTAAAGGAATTCTGCCTACTTCTCACCGTTTCCCTGGATGAGCAACATAACCTTTGTGCTGAATCACCGCATTCAAGTGAAAGGGAAAAGCACTGTAGCTCTTGTAAGAGAAGGATTAATGTTACAAGCAAGACGGTCTTGCACCTTGTTAAGCATGGTGAACTGTGTTAGTTTTTGAAAGGAATGCTGCCTAACCTTCAGCCTTTTCATGGGTGAGGAACATAAACTTTGTGCAACATCACCGCATACAAGTGAATGGGAGAAAAACTGCAGTTTTTTAGGAGAATCCTTTTATGTTAGAAACAAGAGGGTCTAGCAACATGGTTAGTATGGTGAATTCAGTTTGCTGTTTAAAGGAGTACTTCCTAGCTCTCAGTGTTTCCTGGATCAGCAACATCACCTTTCTGCTGAATCTCCCTTTTCAGGTGAATGGGAGAAGCACCGTAGCTCTTGTAAGAGAAGCATTAATGCACCTTGTTAAGCATGGTGAACTGAGTTAGCTTTTGAAAGAAACGCTGCCCAACTGTCAGCGTTTTCATGGGTGAAGATCTTCAACATTGTGCTAAATCACCGCATACAAGTAAATGGGAGAAAAACTGCAGGTTTCTAAGAGAATCTTTAATGTTAGGAAAAAGAGGGTCGAGCAACATGGTTAACATTTTGAATTCAGTTTGCTCTTCAAGGGACTACTGCATAACTCTGAGTGTTTTCCTGGATGAGCAACATCACCTTTCTGCTGAATCACCCCATTCAAGTGAATGGGAGAAGCACTGCAGCTCTTGCAAGAGAAGCATTAATGTTACAAGCAACAGGGCCTTGCACCTTGTTAAGCATGGTGAACTGAGTTAGCTTTTGAAAGGAATGCAGCCCAACTGTCAGCATTTTCATGGGTGAGGATCTTCAATTTTGTGCAAAATCACCTCCTACAGGTAAATGGGAGAAAGATTCCAGATTTGTAAGAGAATCTTTAATGTTAGACAAAAGAGGGTCTAGCAACCTGGTTAGTATTGTGAATTCATTTTGCTCTTTAAAGGAATTCTGCCTACTTCTCACTGTTTTCCTGGATTAGAAACATCACCTTTGTGCTGAATCACCGCATTCAAGTGAAAGGGAGAAGCACTGTAGCTCTTGTAAGAGAAGGATTAATGTTACAAGCAAGAGGGTCTTGCACTTTGTTAAGCATGGTAAACTGTGTTAGTTTTTGAAAGGAACGCTGCCTAACCTTCAGCCTTTTCATGGTTGAGAAACATAAACTTTGTGGAAAATCACCGCATACAAGTGAATGGGAGAAAAACTGCAGTTTTTTAAGAGCATCTTTTTATGTTAGAAACAAGAGGGTCTAGCAACATGGTTAGTATGGTGAATTCAGTTTGCTCTTTAAAGGAGTACTGCCTACCTCTCAGTGTTTCCTGGATCAGCAACATCACCTTTCTGCTGAATCTCCCCATTCAAGTGAAAGGGAAACACTGCAGCTCTTATAAGAGAAGCATTAATACTAAAAGCAAGAGGGTCTTGCACCTCGTTAAGCATGGTGAACTGTGTTAGTTTTTGAAAGGAACGCAGCCTAACCTTCAGCCTTTTCATATGTGAGGAACATAAACTTTGTTCAACATCACCGCATACAAGTGAATGGGAGAAAATCTGCAGTTTTTTAAGAGAATCCTTGTATGTTAGAAACAGGAGGGTCTAGCAACATGGTTAGTATGGTGAATTCAGTTTGCTCTTTAAAGGAGTACTGCCTAGCTCTCAGGGTTTCCTGGATCAGCAACATAACCTTTTGCTGAATCTCCCCATTCAAGTGAAAGGGAGAAGCACTGCAACTCTTGCAAGAGAAGCATTAATGTTACAAGGAACAGGGCCTTGCACCTTGTTAAGCATTTTGAACTGAGTTAGCTTTTGAAAGGAATGCTGCCCAACTGTCAGCATTTTCATGGGGGAGGATCTTCAACTTTGTGCAAAATCACCACATACAACTAAATGGGAGAATAACGGCAACTTTGTAATAGAATCTTTAATGTTACACAAAAGAGGGTCTAGCAAGCTGGTTAGTATTGTGAATTCATTTTGCTCTTTAAAGGAATTCTGCCTACTTCTCACCGTTACCCTGGATGAGCAACATAACCTTTGTGCTGAATCACCGCATTCAAGTGAAAGGGAAAAGCACTGTAGCTCTTGTAAGAGAAGGATTAATTTGACAAGCAAGACGGTCTTGCACCTTGTTAAGCATGGCGAACTGTGTTAGTTGTTGAAAGGAATGCTGCCTAACCTTCAGCCTTTTCATGGGTGAGGAACATAAACTTTGTGCAACATCACCGCATACAAGTGAATGGGAGAAAAACTGCAGTTTTTTAGGAGAATCCTTTCATGTTAGAAACAAGAGGTTCTAGCAACATGGTTAGTATGTTGAATTCAGTTTGCTCTTTAAAGGAGTACTGCCTAGCTCTCAGTGTTTCCTGTATCAGCAACATCACCTTTCTGCTGAATCTCCCCATTCAAGTGAATGGGAGAAGCACTGCAGCTCTTGTAAGAGAAGCATTACTGTTTCAAGTAAGAGGGCCTTGCACCTTGTTAAGCATGGTGAACTGAGTTAGCTTTTGAAAGGAATTCTACCCATCTGTCAGCATTTTCATGGGTGAGGATCTTCATCTTTGTGCAAAATCACCACATACAGGTAAATGGGGAAAGACTCCAGGTTTGTAAGAGAATCGTTAATGTTAGACAAAAGAGGGTCATTTAACTCGGTTATTATTGTGAATTCATTTTGCTCTTTAAAGGAATTCTGCCTACTTCTCCCTGTTTCCTGGATGAGAAACATGACGTTTGTGCTGAATCACCGCATTCAAGTGAAAGGGAGAAGCACTGTAGCTCTTGTAAGAGATGGATTAATTTTACAAGCAAGAGGGTCTTGCACTTTGTTAAGCATGGTGAACTGTGTTTCTTTTTGAAAGGAACGCTGCCTAACCTTCAGCCTTTTCATGGGTGAGAAACAGAACCTTTGTGGAAAATCACCGCGTACAAGTGAATGGGAGAAAAACTGCAGTTTTTTAAGAGCATCCTCTTGTGTTAGAAAGAAGAGGGTCTAGCAACATGGTTAGTATGGTGAATTCAGTTTGCTCTTTAAAGGAGTACTGCCTAGCTCTCAGTTTTTCCTTAATCAGCATCATCACCTTTCGGCTGAATCTCCCCATTCAAGTGAATGAGAGAAGCACTGCAGCTCTTATAAGAGAAGCATTAATGTTACAAGCAAGTAGGATTTGCACCTTGTTAAGAATGGTGAACTGAGTTAGATTTCAAAGGAACGCTGCCCAACTGTCAGCGTTTTCATGGGTGAGGATCATCAACTTTGTGCAAAATCACCACATACAAGTAAATGGGAGAAAACCTGCACTTTTCTAAGAGAATCCTTAATGTTAGAACCAAGAGGGTCTAGGAACTCGGTTACTATTGTGAATTCAGTTTGCTCCTTAAAGGAGTACTGCATTCCTCTCAGTGTTTTCCTGGATGAGCAATATCACCTTTGTGTTGAATCACCCCACTCAAGTGAAAAGGAGAAGCACTGCAGCTCTTGGAAGAGAAGCATTAATAGTAAAAGCAAGAGGGTCTTGCACCTTGTTAAGCATGGTGAACTGAGTTAGTTTTCAAGAGGAACGCTGCCTAACTTTCAGCGTTTTCATGGGTGAGGAACCTAAACTTTGTGCAAATTCACCGCCATAAATAAAAGGGAGAAAAACTGCAGTTTCTGTAAGAGAATCCTTAATGTTAGAAATAAGAGGGTCTAGCAACATTGTTAGTATCGTGCATTCAGTTTGCTCTATAAAGGATTACTGCCTACCTCTCAGTGTTTTCCTGGATCAGCAACATCAGCTTTCTGCTGAATCTCCCATTTCAGGTGTATGGGAGAAGCACCGCAGCACTTGTAAGAGAAGCATTAATGCACCTTGTTAAGCATGGTGAACTGAGTTAGCTTTTGAAAGAAACGCTGCCCAACTGTCAGCCTTTTCATGGGTGAAGATCTTCAACATTGTGCAAAATCACCGCATACAAGCAAATGGGAGAAAAACTGCAGGTTTCTAAGAGAATCTTTAATGTTAGGAAAAAGAGGGACGAGCAACATGGTTAATATTCTGAATTCAGTTTGCTCTTTAAGGGACTACTGCGTAACTCTGAGTGTTTTCCTGGATGAGCAACATCACCTTTCTGCTGAATCTCCCCATTCAAGTGAATGGGAGAAGCACTGCAGCTCTTGTAAGAGAAGCATTACTGTTTCAAGTATGAGGGCCTTGCACCTTGTTAAGCATGGTGAACTGAGTTAGCTTTTGAAAGGAATTCTACCCATCTGTCAGCATTTTCATGGGTGAGGATCTTCATCTTTGTGCAAGATCACCACATACAGGTAAATGGGGAAAGACTCCAGGTTTGTAAGAGAATCTTTAATGTTAGACAAAAGAGGGTCTAGCAACCTGGTTAGTATTGTGAATTCATTTTGCTCTTTAAAGGAATTCTGCCTACTTCTCACTGTTTTCCTGGATGAGAAACATCACCTTTGTGCTGAATCCCCGCATTCAAGTGAAAGGGAGAAGCACTGTAGCTCTTGTAAGAGACGGATTAATTTTACAAGCAAGAGGGTCTTGCACTTCGTTAAGCATGGTGAACTGTGTTAGTTTTTGAAAGGAACGCTGCCTAACCTTCAGCCTTTTCATGGGTGAGAAACATAACTTTTGTGGAAAATCACCGCATACAAGTGAATGGGAGAAAAACTGCAGTTTTTTAAGAGAATCGTTTTATGTTAGAAACAAGAGGGTCTAGCAACATGGTTAGTATGGTGAATTCACTTTGCTCTTTAAAGGAGTACTGCCTACCTCTCAGTGTTTCCTGGATCAGCAACATCACCTTTCTGCTGAATCTCCCCATTCAAGTGAAAGGGAAACGCTGCAGCTCTTATAAGAGAAGCATTCATACTAAAAGCAAGAGGGTCTTGCACCTCGTTAAGCATGGGGAACTGTGTTAGTTTTTGGAAGGAACGCAGCCTAACCTTCAGCATTTTCATATGTGAGAAACATAAACTTTGTGCAGCATCACGGCATACAAGTGAATGGGAGAAAAACTGCAGTTTTTTAAGAGAATCCTTGTATGTTAGAAACAAGAGGGTCTAGCAACATGGTTAGTATGGTGAATTCAGTTTGCTCTTTAAAGGAGTACTTCCTAGCTCTCAGGGTTTCCTGGATCAGCAACATAACTTTTCTGCTGAATCTCCACATTGAAGTGAAAGGGAGAAGCACTGCAACTCTTGCAAGAGAAGCATTAATGTTACAAATAACAGGGCCTTGCACCTTGTTAAGCATTTTGAACTGCGTTAGCTTTTGAAAGGAATGCTGCCCAACTGTCAGCATTTTCATGGGTGAGGATCTTCAACTTTGTGCAAAATCACCACATACAAGTAAATGGGGGAAAAATTGCAAGTTTGTAATAGAATCTTTAATGTTAGACAAAAGAGGGTCTAGCAACCTGCTTAATATTGTGAATTCATTTTGCTCTTTAAAGGAATTCTGCCTACTTCTCACCGTTTCCCTGGATGAGCAACATAACCTTTGTGCTGAATCACCGCATTCAAGTGAAAGGGAAAAGCACTGTAGCTCTTGTAAGAGAAGGATTAATTTGACAAGCAAGACGGTCTTGCACCTTGTTAAGCATGGTGAACTGTGTTAGTTTTTGAAAGGAATGCTGCCTAACCTTCAGCCTTTTCATGGGTGAGGAACATAAACTTTGTGCAACATCACCGCATAAAAGTGAATGGGAGAAAAACTGCAGTTTTTTAGGAGAATCCTTTTATGTTAGAAACAAGAGGGTCTAGCAACATGGTTAGTATGGTGAATTCAGTTTGCTGTTTAAAGGAGTACTTCCTAGCTCTCAGTGTTTCCTGGATCAGCAACATCAACTTTCTGCTGAATCTCCCTTTTCAGGTGAATGGGAGAAGCACCGTAGCTCTTGTAAGAGAAGCATTAATGCACCTTGTTAAGCATGGTGAACTGAGTTAGCTTTTGAAAGAAACGCTGCCCAACTGTCAGCGTTTTCATGGGTGAAGATCTTCAACATTGTGCTAAATCACCGCATACAAGTAAATGGGAGAAAAACTGCAGGTTTCTAAGAGAATCTTTAATGTTAGGAAAAAGAGGGTCGAGCAACATGGTTAACATTTTGAATTCAGTTTGCTCTTCAAGGGACTACTGCATAACTCTGAGTGTTTTCCTGGATGAGCAACATCACCTTTCTGCTGAATCACCCCATTCAAGTGAATGGGAGAAGCACTGCAGCTCTTGCAAGAGAAGCATTAATGTGACAAGCAACAGGGCCTTGCACCTTGTTAAGCATGGTGAACTGAGTTAGCTTTTGAAAGGAATGCAGCCCAACTGTCAGCATTTTCAGGGGTGAGGATCTTCAACTTTGTGCAAAATCACCATCTACAGGTAAATGGGAGAAAGATTCCAGGTTTGTAAGAGAATCTTTAATGTTAGACAAAAGAGGGTCTAGCAACCTGGTTAGTATTGTGAATTCATTTTGCTCTTTAAAGGAATTCTGCCTACTTCTCACTGTTTTCCTGGATTAGAAACATCACCTTTGTGCTGAATCCCCGCATTCAAGTGAAAGGGAGAAGCACTGTAGCGCTTGTAAGAGACGGATTAATTTTACAAGCAAGAGGGTCTTGCACTTCGTTAAGCATGGTGAACTGTGTTAGTTTTTGAAAGGAACGCTGCCTAACCTTCAGCCTTTTCATGGGTGAGAAACATAAACTTTGTGGAAAATCACCGCATACAAGTGAATGGGAGAAAAACTGCAGTTTTTTAAGAGAATCTTTTTATGTTAGAAACAAGAGGGTCTAGCAACATGGTTAGTATGGTGAATTCAGTTTGCTCTTTAAAGGAGTACTGCCTACCTCTCAGTGTTTCCTGGATCAGCAACATCACCTTTCTGCTGAATCTCCCCATTCAAGTGAAAGGGAAACACTGCAGCTCTTATAAGAGAAGCATTAATACTAAAAGCAAGAGGGTGTTGCACCTCGTTAAGCATGGTGAACTGTGTTCGTTTTTGAAAGGAACGCAGCCTAACCTTCAGCCTTTTCATATGTGAGGAACATAAACTTTGTTCAACATCACCGCCTACAAGTGAATGGGAGAAAATCTGCAGTTTTTTAAGAGAATCCTTGTATGTTAGAAACAGGAGGGTCTAGCAACATGGTTAGTATGGTGAATTCAGTTTGCTCTTTAAAGGAGTACTGCCTAGCTCTCAGTGTTTCCTGGATCAGCAACATCACCTTTCTGCTGAATCTCCCCATTCAAGTGAATGGGAGAAGCACTGCAGCTCTTGTAAGAGAAGCATTACTGTTTCAAGTAAGAGGGCCTTGCACCTTGTTAAGCATGGTGAACTGAGTTAGCTTTTGAAAGGAATTCTACCCATCTGTCAGCATTTTCATGGGTGAGGATCTTCATCTTTGTGCAAAATCACCACATACAGGTGAATGGGGAAAGACTCCAGGTTTGTAAGAGAATCGTTAATGTTAGACAAAAGAGGGTCATTTAACTCGGTTATTATTGTGAATTCATTTTGCTCTTTAAAGGAATTCTGCCTACTTCTCCCTGTTTCCTGGATGAGAAACATGACGTTTGTGCTGAATCACCGCATTCAAGTGAAAGGGAGAAGCACTGTAGCTCTTGTAAGAGACGGATTAATTTTACAAGCAAGAGGGTCTTGCACTTTGTTAAGCATGGTGAACTGTGTTTCTTTTTGAAAGGAACGCTGCCTAACCTTCAGCCTTTTCATGGGTGAGAAACAGAACCTTTGTGGAAAATCACCGCGTACAAGTGAATGGGAGAAAAACTGCAGTTTTTTAAGAGCATCCTCTTGTGTTAGAAAGAAGAGGGTCTAGCAACATGGTTAGTATGGTGAATTCAGTTTGCTCTTTAAAGGAGTACTGCCTAGCTCTCAGTTTTTCCTTAATCAGCATCATCACCTTTCGGCTGAATCTCCCCATTCAAGTGAATGAGAGAAGCACTGCAGCTCTTATAAGAGAAGCATTAATGTTACAAGCAAGTAGGATTTGCACCTTGTTAAGAATGGTGAACTGAGTTAGATTTCAAAGGAACGCTGCCCAACTGTCAGCGTTTTCATGGGTGACGATCATCAACTTTGTGCAAAATCACCACATACAAGTAAATGGGAGAAAACCTGCACTTTTCTAAGAGAATCCTTAATGTTAGAACCAAGAGGGTCTAGGAACTCGGTTACTATTGTGAATTCAGTTTGCTCCTTAAAGGAGTACTGCATTCCTCTCAGTGTTTTCCTGGATGAGCAATATCACCTTTGTGTTGAATCACCCCACTCAAGTGAAAAGGAGAAGCACTGCAGCTCTTGGAAGAGAAGCATTAATAGTAAAAGCAAGAGGGTCTTGCACCTTGTTAAGCATGGTGAACTGAGTTAGTTTTCAAGAGGAACGCTGCCTAACTTTCAGCGTTTTCATGGGTGAGGAACCTAAACTTTGTGCAAATTCACCGCCATAAATAAAAGGGAGAAAAACTGCAGTTTCTGTAAGAGAATCCTTAATGTTAGAAATAAGAGGGTCTAGCAACATTGTTAGTATCGTGCATTCAGTTTGCTCTATAAAGGATTACTGCCTACCTCTCAGTGTTTTCCTGGATCAGCAACATCAGCTTTCTGCTGAATCTCCCATTTCAGGTGTATGGGAGAAGCACCGCAGCACTTGTAAGAGAAGCATTAATGCACCTTGTTAAGCATGGTGAACTGAGTTAGCTTTTGAAAGAAACGCTGCCCAACTGTCAGCCTTTTCATGGGTGAAGATCTTCAACATTGTGCAAAATCACCGCATACAAGCAAATGGGAGAAAAACTGCAGGTTTCTAAGAGAATCTTTAATGTTAGGAAAAAGAGGGTCGAGCAACATGGTTAATATTCTGAATTCAGTTTGCTCTTTAAGGGACTACTGCGTAACTCTGAGTGTTTTCCTGGATGAGCAACATCACCTTTCTGCTGAATCTCCCCATTCAAGTGAATGGGAGAAGCACTGCAGCTCTTGTAAGAGAAGCATTACTGTTTCAACTATGAGGGCCTTGCACCTTGTTAAGCATGGTGAACTGAGTTAGCTTTTGAAAGGAATTCTACCCATCTGTCAGCATTTTCATGGGTGAGGATCTTCATCTTTGTGCAAGATCACCACATACAGGTAAATGGGGAAAGACTCCAGGTTTGTAAGAGAATCTTTAATGTTAGACAAAAGAGGGTCTAGCAACCTGGTTAGTATTGTGAATTCATTTTGCTCTTTAAAGGAATTCTGCCTACTTCTCACTGTTTTCCTGGATGAGAAACATCACCTTTGTGCTGAATCCCCGCATTCAAGTGAAAGGGAGAAGCACTGTAGCTCTTGTAAGAGACGGATTAATTTTACAAGCAAGAGGGTCTTGCACTTCGTTAAGCATGGTGAACTGTGTTAGTTTTTGAAAGGAACGCTGCCTAACCTTCAGCCTTTTCATGGGTGAGAAACATAACTTTTGTGGAAAATCACCGCATACAAGTGAATGGGAGAAAAACTGCAGTTTTTTAAGAGAATCGTTTTATGTTAGAAACAAGAGGGTCTAGCAACATGGTTAGTATGGTGAATTCACTTTGCTCTTTAAAGGAGTACTGCCTACCTCTCAGTGTTTCCTGGATCAGCAACATCACCTTTCTGCTGAATCTCCCCATTCAAGTGAAAGGGAAACGCTGCAGCTCTTATAAGAGAAGCATTCATACTAAAAGCAAGAGGGTCTTGCACCTCGTTAAGCATGGGGAACTGTGTTAGTTTTTGGAAGGAACGCAGCCTAACCTTCAGCATTTTCATATGTGAGAAACATAAACTTTGTGCAGCATCACGGCATACAAGTGAATGGGAGAAAAACTGCAGTTTTTTAAGAGAATCCTTGTATGTTAGAAACAAGAGGGTCTAGCAACATGGTTAGTATGGTGAATTCAGTTTGCTCTTTAAAGGAGTACTTCCTAGCTCTCAGGGTTTCCTGGATCAGCAACATAACTTTTCTGCTGAATCTCCACATTGAAGTGAAAGGGAGAAGCACTGCAACTCTTGCAAGAGAAGCATTAATGTTACAAATAACAGGGCCTTGCACCTTGTTAAGCATTTTGAACTGCGTTAGCTTTTGAAAGGAATGCTGCCCAACTGTCAGCATTTTCATGGGTGAGGATCTTCAACTTTGTGCAAAATCACCACATACAAGTAAATGGGGGAAAAATTGCAAGTTTGTAATAGAATCTTTAATGTTAGACAAAAGAGGGTCTAGCAACCTGCTTAATATTGTGAATTCATTTTGCTCTTTAAAGGAATTCTGCCTACTTCTCACCGTTTCCCTGGATGAGCAACATAACCTTTGTGCTGAATCACCGCATTCAAGTGAAAGGGAAAAGCACTGTAGCTCTTGTAAGAGAAGGATTAATTTGACAAGCAAGACGGTCTTGCACCTTGTTAAGCATGGTGAACTGTGTTAGTTTTTGAAAGGAATGCTGCCTAACCTTCAGCCTTTTCATGGGTGAGGAACATAAACTTTGTGCAACATCACCGCATAAAAGTGAATGGGAGAAAAACTGCAGTTTTTTAGGAGAATCCTTTTATGTTAGAAACAAGAGGGTCTAGCAACATGGTTAGTATGGTGAATTCAGTTTGCTGTTTAAAGGAGTACTTCCTAGCTCTCAGTGTTTCCTGGATCAGCAACATCAACTTTCTGCTGAATCTCCCTTTTCAGGTGAATGGGAGAAGCACCGTAGCTCTTGTAAGAGAAGCATTAATGCACCTTGTTAAGCATGGTGAACTGAGTTAGCTTTTGAAAGAAACGCTGCCCAACTGTCAGCGTTTTCATGGGTGAAGATCTTCAACATTGTGCTAAATCACCGCATACAAGTAAATGGGAGAAAAACTGCAGGTTTCTAAGAGAATCTTTAATGTTAGGAAAAAGAGGGTCGAGCAACATGGTTAACATTTTGAATTCAGTTTGCTCTTCAAGGGACTACTGCATAACTCTGAGTGTTTTCCTGGATGAGCAACATCACCTTTCTGCTGAATCACCCCATTCAAGTGAATGGGAGAAGCACTGCAGCTCTTGCAAGAGAAGCATTAATGTTACAAGCAACAGGGCCTTGCACCTTGTTAAGCATGGTGAACTGAGTTAGCTTTTGAAAGGAATGCAGCCCAACTGTCAGCATTTTCATGGGTGAGGATCTTCAACTTTGTGCAAAATCACCTCCTACAGGTAAATGGGAGAAAGTTTCCAGGTTTGTAAGAGAATCTTTAATGTTAGACAAAAGAGGGTCTAGCAACCTGGTTAGTATTGTGAATTCATTTTGCTCTTTAAAGGAATTCTGCCTACTTCTCACTGTTTTCCTGGATTAGAAACATCACCTTGGTGCTGAATCCCCGCATTCAAGTGAAAGGGAGAAGCACTGTAGCGCTTGTAAGAGACGGATTAATTTTACAAGCAAGAGGGTCTTGCACTTCGTTAAGCATGGTGAACTGTGTTAGTTTTTGAAAGGAACGCTGCCTAACCTTCAGCCTTTTCATGGGTGAGAAACATAAACTTTGTGGAAAATCACCGCATACAAGTGAATGGGAGAAAAACTGCAGTTTTTTAAGAGAATCTTTTTATGTTAGAAACAAGAGGGTCTAGCAACATGGTTAGTATGGTGAATTCAGTTTGCTCTTTAAAGGAGTACTGCCTACCTCTCAGTGTTTCCTGGATCAGCAACATCACCTTTCTGCTGAATCTCCCCATTCAAGTGAAAGGGAAACACTGCAGCTCTTATAAGAGAAGCATTAATACTAAAAGCAAGAGGGTCTTGCACCTCGTTAAGCATGGTGAACTGTGTTTGTTTTTGAAAGGAACGCAGCCTAACCTTCAGCCTTTTCATATGTGAGGAACATAAACTTTGTTCAACATCACCGCCTACAAGTGAATGGGAGAAAATCTGCAGTTTTTTAAGAGAATCCTTGTATGTTAGAAACAGGAGGGTCTAGCAACATGGTTAGTATGGTGAATTCAGTTTGCTCTTTAAAGGAGTACTGCCTAGCTCTCAGTGTTTCCTGGATCAGCAACATCACCTTTCTGCTGAATCTCCCCATTCAAGTGAATGGGAGAAGCACTGCAGCTCTTGTAAGAGAAGCATTACTGTTTCAAGTAAGAGGGCCTTGCACCTTGTTAAGCATGGTGAACTGAGTTAGCTTTTGAAAGGAATTCTACCCATCTGTCAGCATTTTCATGGGTGAGGATCTTCATCTTTGTGCAAAATCACCACATACAGGTGAATGGGGAAAGACTCCAGGTTTGTAAGAGAATCGTTAATGTTAGACAAAAGAGGGTCATTTAACTCGGTTATTATTGTGAATTCATTTTGCTCTTTAAAGGAATTCTGCCTACTTCTCCCTGTTTCCTGGATGAGAAACATGACGTTTGTGCTGAATCACCGCATTCAAGTGAAAGGGAGAAGCACTGTAGCTCTTGTAAGAGACGGATTAATTTTACAAGCAAGAGGGTCTTGCACTTTGTTAAGCATGGTGAACTGTGTTTCTTTTTGAAAGGAACGCTGCCTAACCTTCAGCCTTTTCATGGGTGAGAAACAGAACCTTTGTGGAAAATCACCGCGTACAAGTGAATGGGAGAAAAACTGCAGTTTTTTAAGAGCATCCTCTTGTGTTAGAAAGAAGAGGGTCTAGCAACATGGTTAGTATGGTGAATTCAGTTTGCTCTTTAAAGGAGTACTGCCTAGCTCTCAGTTTTTCCTTAATCAGCATCATCACCTTTCGGCTGAATCTCCCCATTCAAGTGAATGAGAGAAGCACTGCAGCTCTTATAAGAGAAGCATTAATGTTACAAGCAAGTAGGATTTGCACCTTGTTAAGAATGGTGAACTGAGTTAGATTTCAAAGGAACGCTGCCCAACTGTCAGCGTTTTCATGGGTGACGATCATCAACTTTGTGCAAAATCACCACATACAAGTAAATGGGAGAAAACCTGCACTTTTCTAAGAGAATCCTTAATGTTAGAACCAAGAGGGTCTAGGAACTCGGTTACTATTGTGAATTCAGTTTGCTCCTTAAAGGAGTACTGCATTCCTCTCAGTGTTTTCCTGGATGAGCAATATCACCTTTGTGTTGAATCACCCCACTCAAGTGAAAAGGAGAAGCACTGCAGCTCTTGGAAGAGAAGCATTAATAGTAAAAGCAAGAGGGTCTTGCACCTTGTTAAGCATGGTGAACTGAGTTAGTTTTCAAGAGGAACGCTGCCTAACTTTCAGCGTTTTCATGGGTGAGGAACCTAAACTTTGTGCAAATTCACCGCCATAAATAAAAGGGAGAAAAACTGCAGTTTCTGTAAGAGAATCCTTAATGTTAGAAATAAGAGGGTCTAGCAACATTGTTAGTATCGTGCATTCAGTTTGCTCTATAAAGGATTACTGCCTACCTCTCAGTGTTTTCCTGGATCAGCAACATCAACTTTCTGCTGAATCTCCCTTTTCAGGTGAATGGGAGAAGCACCGTAGCTCTTGTAAGAGAAGCATTAATGCACCTTGTTAAGCATGGTGAACTGAGTTAGCTTTTGAAAGAAACGCTGCCCAACTGTCAGCGTTTTCATGGGTGAAGATCTTCAACATTGTGCTAAATCACCGCATACAAGTAAATGGGAGAAAAACTGCAGGTTTCTAAGAGAATCTTTAATGTTAGGAAAAAGAGGGTCGAGCAACATGGTTAACATTTTGAATTCAGTTGGCTCTTCAAGGGACTACTGCATAACTCTGAGTGTTTTCCTGGATGAGCAACATCACCTTTCTGCTGAATCACCCCATTCAAGTGAATGGGAGAAGCACTGCAGCTCTTGCAAGAGAAGCATTAATGTTACAAGCAACAGGGCCTTGCACCTTGTTAAGCATGGTGAACTGAGTTAGCTTTTGAAAGGAATGCAGCCCAACTGTCAGCATTTTCATGGGTGAGGATCTTCAACTTTGTGCAAAATCACCTCCTACAGGTAAATGGGAGAAAGTTTCCAGGTTTGTAAGAGAATCTTTAATGTTAGACAAAAGAGGGTCTAGCAACCTGGTTAGTATTGTGAATTCATTTTGCTCTTTAAAGGAATTCTGCCTACTTCTCACTGTTTTCCTGGATTAGAAACATCACCTTTGTGCTGAATCCCCGCATTCAAGTGAAAGGGAGAAGCACTGTAGCGCTTGTAAGAGACGGATTAATTTTACAAGCAAGAGGGTCTTGCACTTCGTTAAGCATGGTGAACTGTGTTAGTTTTTGAAAGGAACGCTGCCTAACCTTCAGCCTTTTCATGGGTGAGAAACATAACTTTTGTGGAAAATCACCGCATACAAGTGAATGGGAGAAAAACTGCAGTTTTTTAAGAGAATCGTTTTATGTTAGAAACAAGAGGGTCTAGCAACATGGTTAGTATGGTGAATTCACTTTGCTCTTTAAAGGAGTACTGCCTACCTCTCAGTGTTTCCTGGATCAGCAACATCACCTTTCTGCTGAATCTCCCCATTCAAGTGAAAGGGAAACGCTGCAGCTCTTATAAGAGAAGCATTCATACTAAAAGCAAGAGGGTCTTGCACCTCGTTAAGCATGGGGAACTGTGTTAGTTTTTGGAAGGAACGCAGCCTAACCTTCAGCATTTTCATATGTGAGAAACATAAACTTTGTGCAGCATCACCGCATACAAGTGAATGGGAGAAAAACTGCAGTTTTTTAAGAGAATCCTTGTATGTTAGAAACAAGAGGGTCTAGCAACATGGTTAGTATGGTGAATTCAGTTTGCTCTTTAAAGGAGTACTGCCTACCTCTCAGTGTTTCCTGGATCAGCAACATAACCTTTTGCTGAATCTCCCCATTCAAGTGAAAGGGAGAAGCACTGCAACTCTTGCAAGAGAAGCATTACTGTTACAAGGAACAGGGCCTTGCACCTTGTTAAGCATTTTGAACTGAGTTAGCTTTTGAAAGGAATGCTGCCCAACTGTCAGCATTTTCATGGGTGAGGATCTTCAACTTTGTGCAAAATCACCACATACAAGTAAAGGGGAGAAAAACTGCAAGTTTGTAATAGAATCTTTAATGTTAGACAAAAGAGGGTCTAGCAACCTGGTTAGTATTGTGAATTCATTTTGCTCTTTAAAGGAATTCTGCCTACTTCTCACCGTTTCCCTGGATGAGCAACATAACCTTTGTGCTGAATCACCGCATTCAAGTGAAAGGGAAAAGCACTGTAGCTCTTGTAAGAGAAGGATTAATTTGACAAGCAAGACGGTCTTGCACCTTGTTAAGCATGGTGAACTGTGTTAGTTTTTGAAAGGAATGCTGCCTAACCTTCAGCCTTTTCATGGGTGAGGAACATAAACTTTGTGCAACATCACCGCATAAAAGTGAATGGGAGAAAAACTGCAGTTTTTTAGGAGAATCCTTTTATGTTAGAAACAAGAGGGTCTAGCAACATGGTTAGTATGGTGAATTCAGTTTGCTGTTTAAAGGAGTACTTCCTAGCTCTCAGTGTTTCCTGGATCAGCAACATCACCTTTCTGCTGAATCTCCCTTTTCAGGTGAATGGGAGAAGCACCGTAGCTCTTGTAAGAGAAGCATTAATGCACCTTGTTAAGCATGGTGAACTGAGTTAGCTTTTGAAAGAAACGCTGCCCAACTGTCAGCGTTTTCATGGGTGAAGATCTTCAACATTGTGCTAAATCACCGCATACAAGTAAATGGGAGAAAAACTGCAGGTTTCTAAGAGAATCTTTAATGTTAGGAAAAAGAGGGTCGAGCAACATGGTTAACATTTTGAATTCAGTTTGCTCTTCAAGGGACTACTGCATAACTCTGAGTGTTTTCCTGGATGAGCAACATCACCTTTCTGCTGAATCACCCCATTCAAGTGAATGGGAGAAGCACTGCAGCTCTTGCAAGAGAAGCATTAATGTTACAAGCAACAGGGCCTTGCACCTTGTTAAGCATGGTGAACTGAGTTAGCTTTTGAAAGGAATGCAGCCCAACTGTCAGCATTTTCATGGGTGAGGATCTTCAACTTTGTGCACAATCACCACCTACAGGTAAATGGGAGAAAGATTCCAGGTTTGTAAGAGAATCTTTAATGTTAGACAAAAGAGGGTCTAGCAACCTGGTTAGTATTGTGAATTCATTTTGCTCTTTAAAGGAATTCTGCCTACTTCTCACTGTTTTCCTGGATGAGAAACATCACCTTTGTGCCGAATCCCCGCATTCAAGTGAAAGGGAGAAGCACTGTAGCTCTTGTAAGAGACGGATTAATTTTACAAGCAAGAGGGTCTTGCACTTCGTTAAGCATGGTGAACTGTGTTAGTTTTTGAAAGGAATGCTGCCTAACCTTCAGCCTTTTCATGAGTGAGGAACATAAACTTTGTGCAACATCACCGCATAAAAGTGAATGGGAGAAAAACTGCAGTTTTTTAAGAGAATCGTTTTATGTTAGAAACAAGAGGGTCTAGCAACATGGTTAGTATGGTGAATTCACTTTGCTCTTTAAAGGAGTACTGCCTACCTCTCAGTGTTTCCTGGATCAGCAACATCACCTTTCTGCTGAATCTCCCCATTCAAGTGAAAGGGAAACGCTGCAGGTCTTATAAGAGAAGCATTCATACTAAAAGCAAGAGGGTCTTGCACCTCGTTAAGCATGGGGAACTGTGTTAGTTTTTGGAAGGAACGCAGCCTAACCTTCAGCATTTTCATATGTGAGAAACATAAACTTTGTGCAGCATCACCGCATACAAGTGAATGGGAGAAAAACTGCAGTTTTTTAAGAGAATCCTTGTATGTTAGAAACAAGAGGGTCTAGCAACATGGTTAGTATGGTGAATTCAGTTTGCTCTTTAAAGGAGTACTTCCTAGCTCTCAGGGTTTCCTGGATCAGCAACATAACTTTTCTGCTGAATCTCCCCATTGAAGTGAAAGGGAGAAGCACTGCAACTCTTGCAAGAGAAGCATTAATGTTACAAATAACAGGGCCTTGCACCTTGTTAAGCATTTTGAACTGCGTTAGCTTTTGAAAGGAATGCTGCCCAACTGTCAGCATTTTCATGGGTGAGGATCTTCAACTTTGTGCAAAATCACCACATACAAGTAAATGGGGGAAAAATTGCAAGTTTGTAATAGAATCTTTAATGTTAGACAAAAGAGGGTCTAGCAACCTAGTTAATATTGTGAATTCATTTTGCTCTTTAAAGGAATTCTGCCTACTTCGCACCGTTTCCCTGGATGAGCAACATAACCTTTGTGCTGAATCACCGCATTCAAGTGAAAGGGAAAAGCACTGTAGCTCTTGTAAGAGAAGGATTAATTTGACAAGCAAGACGGTCTTGCACCTTGTTAAGCATGGTGAACTGTGTTAGTTTTTGAAAGGAATGCTGCCTAACCTTCAGCCTTTTCATGGGTGAGGAACATAAACTTTGTGCAACATCACCGCATAAAAGTGAATGGGAGAAAAACTGCAGTTTTTTAGGAGAATCCTGTTATGTTAGAAACAAGAGGGTCTAGCAACATGGTTAGTATGGTGAATTCAGTTTGCTGTTTAAAGGAGTACTTCCTAGCTCTCAGTGTTTCCTGGATTAGCAACATCACCTTTCTGCTGAATCTCCCTTTTCAGGTGAATGGGAGAAGCACCGTAGCTCTTGTAAGAGAAGCATTACTGTTTCAAGTAAGAGGGCCTTGCACCTTGTTAAGCATGGTGAACTGAGTTAGCTTTTGAAAGGAATTCTACCCATCTGTCAGCATTTTCATGGGTGAGGATCTTCATCTTTGTGCAACATCACCACATACAGGTAAATGGGGAAAGACTCCAGGTTTGTAAGAGAATTGTTAATGTTAGACAAAAGAGGGTCATTTAACTCGGTTATTATTGTGAATTCATTTTGCTCTTTAAAGGAATTCTGCCTACTTCTCACTGTTTCCTGGATGAGAAACATGACGTTTGTGCTGAATCACCGCATTCAAGTGAAAGGGAGAAGCACTGTAGCTCTTGTAAGAGACGGATTAATTTTACAAGCAAGAGGGTCTTGCACTTTGTTAAGCATGGTGAACTGTGTTTCTTTTTGAAAGGAACGCTGCCTAACCTTCAGCCTTTTCATGGGTGGGAAACAGAACCTTTGTGGAAAATCACCGCGTACAAGTGAATGGGAGAAAAACTGCAGTTTTTTAAGAGCTTCCTCTTGTGTTAGAAAGAAGAGGGTCTAGCAACATGGTTAGTATGGTGAATTCAGTTTGCTCTTTAAAGGAGTACTGCCTAGCTCTCAGTTTTTCCTTAATCAGCATCATCACCTTTCGGCTGAATCTCCCCATTCAAGTGAATGAGAGAAGCACTGCAGCTCTTATAAGAGAAGCATTAATGTTACAAGCAAGTAGGATTTGCACCTTGTTAAGAATGGTGAACTGAGTTAGATTTCAAAGGAACGCTGCCCAACCGTCAGCGTTTTCATGGGTGAGGATCATCAACTTTGTGCAAAATCACCACATACAAGTAAATGGGAGAAAACCTGCACTTTTCTAAGAGAATCCTTAATGTTAGAACCAAGAGGGTCTAGGAACTCGGTTACTATTGTGAATTCAGTTTGCTCCTTAAAGGAGTACTGCATTCCTCTCAGTGTTTTCCTGGATGAGCAATATCACCTTTGTGTTGAATCACCCCACTCAAGTGAAAAGGAGAAGCACTGCAGCTCTTGGAAGAGAAGCATTAATAGTAAAAGCAAGAGGGTCTTGCACCTTGTTAAGCATGGTGAACTGAGTTAGTTTTCAAGAGGAACGCTGCCTAACTTTCAGCGTTTTCATGGGTGAGGAACCTAAACTTTGTGCAAAATCACCGCCATAAATAAAAGGGAGAAAAACTGCAGTTTCTGTAAGAGAATCCTTAATGTTAGAAATAAGAGGGTCTAGCAACATTGTTAGTATCGTGCATTCAGTTTGCTCTATAAAGGATTACTGCCTACCTCTCAGTGTTTTCCTGGATCAGCAACATCAGCTTTCTGCTGAATCTCCCATTTCAGGTGTATGGGAGAAGCACCGCAGCACTTGTAAGAGAAGCATTAATGCACCTTGTTAAGCATGGTGAACTGAGTTAGCTTTTGAAAGAAACGCTGCCCAACTGTCAGCGTTTTCATGGGTGAAGATCTTCAACATTGTGCAAAATCACCGCATACAAGCAAATGGGAGAAAAACTGCAGGTTTCTAAGAGAATCTTTAATGTTAGGAAAAAGAGGGTCGAGCAACATGGTTAATATTCTGAATTCAGTTTGCTCTTTAAGGGACTACTGCGTAACTCTGAGTGTTTTCCTGGATGAGCAACATCACCTTTCTGCTGAATCTCCCCATTCAAGTGATTGGGAGAAGCACTGCAGCTCTTGTAAGAGAAGAATGAATGTTACAAGCAAGAGGGCCTTACACCTTGTTAAGCATGGTGAACTGAGTTAGCTTTTAAAAGGAACGCTGCCCAACTGTCAGCATTTTCATGGGTGAGGATCTTCAACTTTGTGCAAAATCACCACATACAGGTAAATGCGAGAAAGATTCCAGGTTTGTAAGAGAATCTTTAATGTTAGACAAAAGAGGGTCTAGCAACCTGGTTAGTATTGTGAATTCATTTTGCTCTTTAAAGGAATTCTGCCTACTTCTCACTGTTTTCCTGGATGAGAAACATCACCTTTGTGCTGAATCCCCGCATTCAAGTGAAAGGGAGAAGCACTGTAGCGCTTGTAAGAGACGGATTAATTTTACAAGCAAGAGGGTCTTGCACTTCGTTAAGCATGGTGAACTGTGTTAGTTTTTGAAAGGAACGCTGCCTAACCTTCAGCCTTTTCATGGGTGAGAAACATAACTTTTGTGGAAAATCACCGCATACAAGTGAATGGGAGAAAAACTGCAGTTTTTTAAGAGAATCGTTTTATGTTAGAAACAAGAGGGTCTAGCAACATGGTTAGTATGGTGAATTCACTTTGCTCTTTAAAGGAGTACTGCCTACCTCTCAGTGTTTCCTGGATCAGCAACATCACCTTTCTGCTGAATCTCCCCATTCAAGTGAAAGGGAAACGCTGCAGCTCTTATAAGAGAAGCATTCATACTAAAAGCAAGAGGGTCTTGCACCTCGTTAAGCATGGGGAACTGTGTTAGTTTTTGGAAGGAACGCAGCCTAACCTTCAGCATTTTCATATGTGAGAAACATAAACTTTGTGCAGCATCACCGCATACAAGTGAATGGGAGAAAAACTGCAGTTTTTTAAGAGAATCCTTGTATGTTAGAAACAAGAGGGTCTAGCAACATGGTTAGTATGGTGAATTCAGTTTGCTCTTTAAAGGAGTACTTCCTAGCTCTCAGGGTTTCCTGGATCAGCAACATAACTTTTCTGCTGAATCTCCCCATTGAAGTGAAAGGGAGAAGCACTGCAACTCTTGCAAGAGAAGCATTAATGTTACAAATAACAGGGCCTTGCACCTTGTTAAGCATTTTGAACTGCGTTAGCTTTTGAAAGGAATGCTGCCCAACTGTCAGCATTTTCATGGGTGAGGATCTTCAACTTTGTGCAAAATCACCACATACAAGTAAATGGGGGAAAAATTGCAAGTTTGTAATAGAATCTTTAATGTTAGACAAAAGAGGGTCTAGCAACCTAGTTAATATTGTGAATTCATTTTGCTCTTTAAAGGAATTCTGCCTACTTCGCACCGTTTCCCTGGATGAGCAACATAACCTTTGTGCTGAATCACCGCATTCAAGTGAAAGGGAAAAGCACTGTAGCTCTTGTAAGAGAAGGATTAATTTGACAAGCAAGACGGTCTTGCACCTTGTTAAGCATGGTGAACTGTGTTAGTTTTTGAAAGGAATGCTGCCTAACCTTCAGCCTTTTCATGGGTGAGGAACATAAACTTTGTGCAACATCACCGCATAAAAGTGAATGGGAGAAAAACTGCAGTTTTTTAGGAGAATCCTGTTATGTTAGAAACAAGAGGGTCTAGCAACATGGTTAGTATGGTGAATTCAGTTTGCTGTTTAAAGGAGTACTTCCTAGCTCTCAGTGTTTCCTGGATCAGCAACATCACCTTTCTGCTGAATCTCCCTTTTCGGGTGAATGGGAGAAGCACCGTAGCTCTTGTAAGAGAAGCATTACTGTTTCAAGTAAGAGGGCCTTGCACCTTGTTAAGCATGGTGAACTGAGTTAGCTTTTGAAAGGAATTCTACCCATCTGTCAGCATTTTCATGGGTGAGGATCTTCATCTATGTGCAACATCACCACATACAGGTAAATGGGGAAAGACTCCAGGTTTGTAAGAGAATCGTTAATGTTAGACAAAAGAGGGTCATTTAACTCGGTTATTATTGTGAATTCATTTTGCTCTTTAAAGGAATTCTGCCTACTTCTCACTGTTTCCTGGATGAGAAACATGACGTTTGTGCTGAATCACCGCATTCAAGTGAAAGGGAGAAGCACTGTAGCTCTTGTAAGAGACGGATTAATTTTACAAGCAAGAGGGTCTTGCACTTTGTTAAGCATGGTGAACTGTGTTTCTTTTTGAAAGGAACGCTGCCTAACCTTCAGCCTTTTCATGGGTGGGAAACAGAACCTTTGTGGATAATCACCGCGTACAAGTGAATGGGAGAAAAACTGCAGTTTTTTAAGAGCATCCTCTTGTGTTAGAAAGAAGAGGGTCTAGCAACATGGTTAGTATGGTGAATTCAGTTTGCTCTTTAAAGGAGTACTGCCTAGCTCTCAGTTTTTCCTTAATCAGCATCATCACCTTTCGGCTGAATCTCCCCATTCAAGTGAATGAGAGAAGCACTGCAGCTCTTATAAGAGAAGCATTAATGTTACAAGCAAGTAGGATTTGCACCTTGTTAAGAATGGTGAACTGAGTTAGATTTCAAAGGAACGCTGCCCAACCGTCAGTGTTTTCATGGGTGAGGATCATCAACTTTGTGCAAAATCACCACATACAAGTAAATGGGAGAAAACCTGCACTTTTCTAAGAGAATCCTTAATGTTAGAACCAAGAGGGTCTAGGAACTCGGTTACTATTGTGAATTCAGTTTGCTCCTTAAAGGAGTACTGCATTCCTCTCAGTGTTTTCCTGGATGAGCAATATCACCTTTGTGTTGAATCACCCCACTCAAGTGAAAAGGAGAAGCACTGCAGCTCTTGGAAGAGAAGCATTAATAGTAAAAGCAAGAGGGTCTTGCACCTTGTTAAGCATGGTGAACTGAGTTAGTTTTCAAGAGGAACGCTGCCTAACTTTCAGCGTTTTCATGGGTGAGGAACCTAAACTTTGTGCAAAATCACCGCCATAAATAAAAGGGAGAAAAACTGCAGTTTCTGTAAGAGAATCCTTAATGTTAGAAATAAGAGGGTCTAGCAACATTGTTAGTATCGTGCATTCAGTTTGCTCTATAAAGGATTACTGCCTACCTCTCAGTGTTTTCCTGGATCAGCAACATCAGCTTTCTGCTGAATCTCCCATTTCAGGTGTATGGGAGAAGCACTGCAGCACTTGTAAGAGAAGCATTAATGCACCTTGTTAAGCATGGTGAACTGAGTTAGCTTTTGAAAGAAACGCTGCCCAACTGTCAGCGTTTTCATGGGTGAAGATCTTCAACATTGTGCAAAATCACCGCATACAAGCAAATGGGAGAAAAACTGCAGGTTTCTAAGAGAATCTTTAATGTTAGGAAAAAGAGGGTCGAGCAACATGGTTAATATTCTGAATTCAGTTTGCTCTTTAAGGGACTACTGCGTAACTCTGAGTGTTTTCCTGGATGAGCAACATCACCTTTCTGCTGAATCTCCCCATTCAAGTGATTGGGAGAAGCACTGCAGCTCTTGTAAGAGAAGAATGAATGTTACAAGCAAGAGGGCCTTACACCTTGTTAAGCATGGTGAACTGAGTTAGCTTTTAAAAGGAACGCTGCCCAACTGTCAGCATTTTCATGGGTGAGGATCTTCAACTTTGTGCAAAATCACCACATACAGGTAAATGGGAGAAAGATTCCAGGTTTGTAAGAGAATCTTTAATGTTAGACAAAAGAGGGTCTAGCAACCTGGTTAGTATTGTGAATTCATTTTGCTCTTTAAAGGAATTCTGCCTACTTCTCACTGTTTTCCTGGATGAGAAACATCACCTTTGTGCTGAATCCCCGCATTCAAGTGAAAGGGAGAAGCACTGTAGCGCTTGTAAGAGACGGATTAATTTTACAAGCAAGAGGGTCTTGCACTTCGTTAAGCATGGTGAACTGTGTTAGTTTTTGAAAGGAACGCTGCCTAACCTTCAGCCTTTTCATGGGTGAGAAACATAACTTTTGTGGAAAATCACCGCATACAAGTGAATGGGAGAAAAACTGCAGTTTTTTAAGAGAATCGTTTTATGTTAGAAACAAGAGGGTCTAGCAACATGGTTAGTATGGTGAATTCACTTTGCTCTTTAAAGGAGTACTGCCTACCTCTCAGTGTTTCCTGGATCAGCAACATCACCTTTCTGCTGAATCTCCCCATTCAAGTGAAAGGGAAACGCTGCAGCTCTTATAAGAGAAGCATTCATACTAAAAGCAAGAGGGTCTTGCACCTCGTTAAGCATGGGGAACTGTGTTAGTTTTTGGAAGGAACGCAGCCTAACCTTCAGCATTTTCATATGTGAGAAACATAAACTTTGTGCAGCATCACCGCATACAAGTGAATGGGAGAAAAACTGCAGTTTTTTAAGAGAATCCTTGTATGTTAGAAACAAGAGGGTCCAGCAACATGGTTAGTATGGTGAATTCAGTTTGCTCTTTAAAGGAGTACTTCCTAGCTCTCAGGGTTTCCTGGATCAGCAACATAACTTTTCTGCTGAATCTCCCCATTGAAGTGAAAGGGAGAAGCACTGCAACTCTTGCAAGAGAAGCATTAATGTTACAAATAACAGGGCCTTGCACCTTGTTAAGCATTTTGAACTGCGTTAGCTTTTGAAAGGAATGCTGCCCAACTGTCAGCATTTTCATGGGTGAGGATCTTCAACTTTGTGCAAAATCACCACATACAAGTAAATGGGGGAAAAATTGCAAGTTTGTAATAGAATCTTTAATGTTAGACAAAAGAGGGTCTAGCAACCTAGTTAATATTGTGAATTCATTTTGCTCTTTAAAGGAATTCTGCCTACTTCGCACCGTTTCCCTGGATGAGCAACATAACCTTTGTGCTGAATCACCGCATTCAAGTGAAAGGGAAAAGCACTGTAGCTCTTGTAAGAGAAGGATTAATTTGACAAGCAAGACGGTCTTGCACCTTGTTAAGCATGGTGAACTGTGTTAGTTTTTGAAAGGAATGCTGCCTAACCTTCAGCCTTTTCATGGGTGAGGAACATAAACTTTGTGCAACATCACCGCATAAAAGTGAATGGGAGAAAAACTGCAGTTTTTTAGGAGAATCCTTTTATGTTAGAAACAAGAGGGTCTAGCAACATGGTTAGTATGGTGAATTCAGTTTGCTGTTTAAAGGAGTACTTCCTAGCTCTCAGTGTTTCCTGGATCAGCAACATCACCTTTCTGCTGAATCTCCCTTTTCAGGTGAATGGGAGAAGCACCGTAGCTCTTGTACGAGAAGCATTAATGCACATTGTTAAGCATGGTGAACTGAGTTAGCTTTTGAAAGAAACGCTGCCCAACTGTCAGCGTTTTCATGGGTGAAGATCTTCAACACTGTGCTAAATCACCGCATACAAGTAAATGGGAGAAAAACTGCAGGTTTCTAAGAGAATCTTTAATATTAGGAAAAAGAGGGTCGAGCAACATGGTTAACATTTTGAATTCAGTTTGCTCTTCAAGGGACTACTGCATAACTCTGAGTGTTTTCCTGGATGAGCAACATCACCTTTCTGCTGAATCACCCCATTCAAGTGAATGGGAGAAGCACTGCAGCTCTTGCAAGAGAAGCATTAATGTTACAAGCAACAGGGCCTTGCACCTTGTTAAGCATGGTGAACTGAGTTAGCTTTTGAAAGGAATGCAGCCCAACTGTCAGCATTTTCATGGGTGAGGATCTTCAACTTTGTGCAAAATCACCACCTACAGGTAAATGGCAGAAAGATTCCAGATTTGTAAGAGAATCTTTAATGTTAGACAAAAGAGGGTCTAGCAACCTGGTTAGTATTGTGAATTCATTTTGCTCTTTAAAGGAATTCTGCCTACTTCTCACTGTTTTCCTGGATGAGAAACATCACCTTTGTGCTGAATCACCGCATTCAAGTGAAAGGGAGAAGCACTGTAGCTCTTGTAAGAGAAGGATTAATGTTACAAGCAAGAGGGTCTTGCACTTTGTTAAGCATGGTGAACTGTGTTAGTTTTTGAAAGGAATGCTGCCTAACCTTCAGCCTTTTCATGAGTGAGGAACATAAACTTTGTGCAACATCACCGCATAAAAGTGAATGGGAGAAAAACTGCAGTTTTTTAAGAGAATCGTTTTATGTTAGAAACAAGAGGGTCTAGCAACATGGTTAGTATGGTGAATTCACTTTGCTCTTTAAAGGAGTACTGCCTACCTCTCAGTGTTTCCTGGATCAGCAACATCACCTTTCTGCTGAATCTCCCCATTCAAGTGAAAGGGAAACGCTGCAGGTCTTATAAGAGAAGCATTCATACTAAAAGCAAGAGGGTCTTGCACCTCGTTAAGCATGGGGAACTGTGTTAGTTTTTGGAAGGAACGCAGCCTAACCTTCAGCATTTTCATATGTGAGAAACATAAACTTTGTGCAGCATCACCGCATACAAGTGAATGGGAGAAAAACTGCAGTTTTTTAAGAGAATCCTTGTATGTTAGAAACAAGAGGGTCTAGCAACATGGTTAGTATGGTGAATTCAGTTTGCTCTTTAAAGGAGTACTTCCTAGCTCTCAGGGTTTCCTGGATCAGCAACATAACTTTTCTGCTGAATCTCCCCATTGAAGTGAAAGGGAGAAGCACTGCAACTCTTGCAAGAGAAGCATTAATGTTACAAATAACAGGGCCTTGCACCTTGTTAAGCATTTTGAACTGCGTTAGCTTTTGAAAGGAATGCTGCCCAACTGTCAGCATTTTCATGGGTGAGGATCTTCAACTTTGTGCAAAATCACCACATACAAGTAAATGGGGGAAAAATTGCAAGTTTGTAATAGAATCTTTAATGTTAGACAAAAGAGGGTCTAGCAACCTAGTTAATATTGTGAATTCATTTTGCTCTTTAAAGGAATTCTGCCTACTTCGCACCGTTTCCCTGGATGAGCAACATAACCTTTGTGCTGAATCACCGCATTCAAGTGAAAGGGAAAAGCACTGTAGCTCTTGTAAGAGAAGGATTAATTTGACAAGCAAGACGGTCTTGCACCTTGTTAAGCATGGTGAACTGTGTTAGTTTTTGAAAGGAATGCTGCCTAACCTTCAGCCTTTTCATGGGTGAGGAACATAAACTTTGTGCAACATCACCGCATAAAAGTGAATGGGAGAAAAACTGCAGTTTTTTAGGAGAATCCTGTTATGTTAGAAACAAGAGGGTCTAGCAACATGGTTAGTATGGTGAATTCAGTTTGCTGTTTAAAGGAGTACTTCCTAGCTCTCAGTGTTTCCTGGATCAGCAACATCACCTTTCTGCTGAATCTCCCTTTTCAGGTGAATGGGAGAAGCACCGTAGCTCTTGTAAGAGAAGCATTACTGTTTCAAGTAAGAGGGCCTTGCACCTTGTTAAGCATGGTGAACTGAGTTAGCTTTTGAAAGGAATTCTACCCATCTGTCAGCATTTTCATGGGTGAGGATCTTCATCTTTGTGCAACATCACCACATACAGGTAAATGGGGAAAGACTCCAGGTTTGTAAGAGAATTGTTAATGTTAGACAAAAGAGGGTCATTTAACTCGGTTATTATTGTGAATTCATTTTGCTCTTTAAAGGAATTCTGCCTACTTCTCACTGTTTCCTGGATGAGAAACATGACGTTTGTGCTGAATCACCGCATTCAAGTGAAAGGGAGAAGCACTGTAGCTCTTGTAAGAGACGGATTAATTTTACAAGCAAGAGGGTCTTGCACTTTGTTAAGCATGGTGAACTGTGTTTCTTTTTGAAAGGAACGCTGCCTAACCTTCAGCCTTTTCATGGGTGGGAAACAGAACCTTTGTGGAAAATCACCGCGTACAAGTGAATGGGAGAAAAACTGCAGTTTTTTAAGAGCTTCCTCTTGTGTTAGAAAGAAGAGGGTCTAGCAACATGGTTAGTATGGTGAATTCAGTTTGCTCTTTAAAGGAGTACTGCCTAGCTCTCAGTTTTTCCTTAATCAGCATCATCACCTTTCGGCTGAATCTCCCCATTCAAGTGAATGAGAGAAGCACTGCAGCTCTTATAAGAGAAGCATTAATGTTACAAGCAAGTAGGATTTGCACCTTGTTAAGAATGGTGAACTGAGTTAGATTTCAAAGGAACGCTGCCCAACCGTCAGCGTTTTCATGGGTGAGGATCATCAACTTTGTGCAAAATCACCACATACAAGTAAATGGGAGAAAACCTGCACTTTTCTAAGAGAATCCTTAATGTTAGAACCAAGAGGGTCTAGGAACTCGGTTACTATTGTGAATTCAGTTTGCTCCTTAAAGGAGTACTGCATTCCTCTCAGTGTTTTCCTGGATGAGCAATATCACCTTTGTGTTGAATCACCCCACTCAAGTGAAAAGGAGAAGCACTGCAGCTCTTGGAAGAGAAGCATTAATAGTAAAAGCAAGAGGGTCTTGCACCTTGTTAAGCATGGTGAACTGAGTTAGTTTTCAAGAGGAACGCTGCCTAACTTTCAGCGTTTTCATGGGTGAGGAACCTAAACTTTGTGCAAAATCACCGCCATAAATAAAAGGGAGAAAAACTGCAGTTTCTGTAAGAGAATCCTTAATGTTAGAAATAAGAGGGTCTAGCAACATTGTTAGTATCGTGCATTCAGTTTGCTCTATAAAGGATTACTGCCTACCTCTCAGTGTTTTCCTGGATCAGCAACATCAGCTTTCTGCTGAATCTCCCATTTCAGGTGTATGGGAGAAGCACCGCAGCACTTGTAAGAGAAGCATTAATGCACCTTGTTAAGCATGGTGAACTGAGTTAGCTTTTGAAAGAAACGCTGCCCAACTGTCAGCGTTTTCATGGGTGAAGATCTTCAACATTGTGCAAAATCACCGCATACAAGCAAATGGGAGAAAAACTGCAGGTTTCTAAGAGAATCTTTAATGTTAGGAAAAAGAGGGTCGAGCAACATGGTTAATATTCTGAATTCAGTTTGCTCTTTAAGGGACTACTGCGTAACTCTGAGTGTTTTCCTGGATGAGCAACATCACCTTTCTGCTGAATCTCCCCATTCAAGTGATTGGGAGAAGCACTGCAGCTCTTGTAAGAGAAGAATGAATGTTACAAGCAAGAGGGCCTTACACCTTGTTAAGCATGGTGAACTGAGTTAGCTTTTAAAAGGAACGCTGCCCAACTGTCAGCATTTTCATGGGTGAGGATCTTCAACTTTGTGCAAAATCACCACATACAGGTAAATGGGAGAAAGATTCCAGGTTTGTAAGAGAATCTTTAATGTTAGACAAAAGAGGGTCTAGCAACCTGGTTAGTATTGTGAATTCATTTTGCTCTTTAAAGGAATTCTGCCTACTTCTCACTGTTTTCCTGGATGAGAAACATCACCTTTGTGCTGAATCCCCGCATTCAAGTGAAAGGGAGAAGCACTGTAGCGCTTGTAAGAGACGGATTAATTTTACAAGCAAGAGGGTCTTGCACTTCGTTAAGCATGGTGAACTGTGTTAGTTTTTGAAAGGAACGCTGCCTAACCTTCAGCCTTTTCATGGGTGAGAAACATAACTTTTGTGGAAAATCACCGCATACAAGTGAATGGGAGAAAAACTGCAGTTTTTTAAGAGAATCGTTTTATGTTAGAAACAAGAGGGTCTAGCAACATGGTTAGTATGGTGAATTCACTTTGCTCTTTAAAGGAGTACTGCCTACCTCTCAGTGTTTCCTGGATCAGCAACATCACCTTTCTGCTGAATCTCCCCATTCAAGTGAAAGGGAAACGCTGCAGCTCTTATAAGAGAAGCATTCATACTAAAAGCAAGAGGGTCTTGCACCTCGTTAAGCATGGGGAACTGTGTTAGTTTTTGGAAGGAACGCAGCCTAACCTTCAGCATTTTCATATGTGAGAAACATAAACTTTGTGCAGCATCACCGCATACAAGTGAATGGGAGAAAAACTGCAGTTTTTTAAGAGAATCCTTGTATGTTAGAAACAAGAGGGTCCAGCAACATGGTTAGTATGGTGAATTCAGTTTGCTCTTTAAAGGAGTACTTCCTAGCTCTCAGGGTTTCCTGGATCAGCAACATAACTTTTCTGCTGAATCTCCCCATTGAAGTGAAAGGGAGAAGCACTGCAACTCTTGCAAGAGAAGCATTAATGTTACAAATAACAGGGCCTTGCACCTTGTTAAGCATTTTGAACTGCGTTAGCTTTTGAAAGGAATGCTGCCCAACTGTCAGCATTTTCATGGGTGAGGATCTTCAACTTTGTGCAAAATCACCACATACAAGTAAATGGGGGAAAAATTGCAAGTTTGTAATAGAATCTTTAATGTTAGACAAAAGAGGGTCTAGCAACCTAGTTAATATTGTGAATTCATTTTGCTCTTTAAAGGAATTCTGCCTACTTCGCACCGTTTCCCTGGATGAGCAACATAACCTTTGTGCTGAATCACCGCATTCAAGTGAAAGGGAAAAGCACTGTAGCTCTTGTAAGAGAAGGATTAATTTGACAAGCAAGACGGTCTTGCACCTTGTTAAGCATGGTGAACTGTGTTAGTTTTTGAAAGGAATGCTGCCTAACCTTCAGCCTTTTCATGGGTGAGGAACATAAACTTTGTGCAACATCACCGCATAAAAGTGAATGGGAGAAAAACTGCAGTTTTTTAGGAGAATCCTTTTATGTTAGAAACAAGAGGGTCTAGCAACATGGTTAGTATGGTGAATTCAGTTTGCTGTTTAAAGGAGTACTTCCTAGCTCTCAGTGTTTCCTGGATCAGCAACATCACCTTTCTGCTGAATCTCCCTTTTCAGGTGAATGGGAGAAGCACCGTAGCTCTTGTACGAGAAGCATTAATGCACATTGTTAAGCATGGTGAACTGAGTTAGCTTTTGAAAGAAACGCTGCCCAACTGTCAGCGTTTTCATGGGTGAAGATCTTCAACACTGTGCTAAATCACCGCATACAAGTAAATGGGAGAAAAACTGCAGGTTTCTAAGAGAATCTTTAATATTAGGAAAAAGAGGGTCGAGCAACATGGTTAACATTTTGAATTCAGTTTGCTCTTCAAGGGACTACTGCATAACTCTGAGTGTTTTCCTGGATGAGCAACATCACCTTTCTGCTGAATCACCCCATTCAAGTGAATGGGAGAAGCACTGCAGCTCTTGCAAGAGAAGCATTAATGTTACAAGCAACAGGGCCTTGCACCTTGTTAAGCATGGTGAACTGAGTTAGCTTTTGAAAGGAATGCAGCCCAACTGTCAGCATTTTCATGGGTGAGGATCTTCAACTTTGTGCAAAATCACCACCTACAGGTAAATGGCAGAAAGATTCCAGATTTGTAAGAGAATCTTTAATGTTAGACAAAAGAGGGTCTAGCAACCTGGTTAGTATTGTGAATTCATTTTGCTCTTTAAAGGAATTCTGCCTACTTCTCACTGTTTTCCTGGATGAGAAACATCACCTTTGTGCTGAATCACCGCATTCAAGTGAAAGGGAGAAGCACTGTAGCTCTTGTAAGAGAAGGATTAATGTTACAAGCAAGAGGGTCTTGCACTTTGTTAAGCATGGTGAACTGTGTTAGTTTTTGAAAGGAACGCTGCCTAACCTTCAGCCTTTTCATGGTAGAGAAACATAAACTTTGTCGAAAATCACCGCATACAAGTGAATGGGAGAAAAACTGCAGTTTTTTAAGAGAATCGTTTTATGTTAGAAACAAGAGGGTCTAGCAACATGGTTGGTATGGTGAATTCACTTTGCTCTTTAAAGGAGTACTGCCTACCTCTCAGTGTTTCCTGGATCAGCAACATCACCTTTCTGCTGAATCTCCCCATTCAAGTGAAAGGGAAACGCTGCAGCTCTTATAAGAGAAGCATTCATACTAAAAGCAAGAGGGTCTTGCACCTCGTTAAGCATGGGGAACTGTGTTAGTTTTTGGAAGGAACGCAGCCTAACCTTCAGCATTTTCATATGTGAGAAACATAAACTTTGTGCAGCATCACCGCATACAAGTGAATGGGAGAAAAACTGCAGTTTTTTAAGAGAATCCTTGTATGTTAGAAACAAGAGGGTCTAGCAACATGGTTAGTATGGTGAATTCAGTTTGCTCTTTAAAGGAGTACTTCCTAGCTCTCAGGGTTTCCTGGATCAGCAACATAACTTTTCTGCTGAATCTCCCCATTGAAGTGAAAGGGAGAAGCACTGCAACTCTTGCAAGAGAAGCATTAATGTTACAAATAACAGGGCCTTGCACCTTGTTAAGCATTTTGAACTGCGTTAGCTTTTGAAAGGAATGCTGCCCAACTGTCAGCATTTTCATGGGTGAGGATCTTCAACTTTGTGCAAAATCACCACATACAAGTAAATGGGGGAAAAATTGCAAGTTTGTAATAGAATCTTTAATGTTAGACAAAAGAGGGTCTAGCAACCTAGTTAATATTGTGAATTCATTTTGCTCTTTAAAGGAATTCTGCCTACTTCGCACCGTTTCCCTGGATGAGCAACATAACCTTTGTGCTGAATCACCGCATTCAAGTGAAAGGGAAAAGCACTGTAGCTCTTGTAAGAGAAGGATTAATTTGACAAGCAAGACGGTCTTGCACCTTGTTAAGCATGGTGAACTGTGTTAGTTTTTGAAAGGAATGCTGCCTAACCTTCAGCCTTTTCATGGGTGAGGAACATAAACTTTGTGCAACATCACCGCATAAAAGTGAATGGGAGAAAAACTGCAGTTTTTTAGGAGAATCCTGTTATGTTAGAAACAAGAGGGTCTAGCAACATGGTTAGTATGGTGAATTCAGTTTGCTGTTTAAAGGAGTACTTCCTAGCTCTCAGTGTTTCCTGGATCAGCAACATCACCTTTCTGCTGAATCTCCCTTTTCAGGTGAATGGGAGAAGCACCGTAGCTCTTGTAAGAGAAGCATTACTGTTTCAAGTAAGAGGGCCTTGCACCTTGTTAAGCATGGTGAACTGAGTTAGCTTTTGAAAGGAATTCTACCCATCTGTCAGCATTTTCATGGGTGAGGATCTTCATCTTTGTGCAACATCACCACATACACGTAAATGGGGAAAGACTCCAGGTTTGTAAGAGAATCGTTAATGTTAGACAAAAGAGGGTCATTTAACTCGGTTATTATTGTGAATTCATTTTGCTCTTTAAAGGAATTCTGCCTACTTGTCACTGTTTCCTGGATGAGAAACATGACGTTTGTGCTGAATCACCGCATTCAAGTGAAAGGGAGAAGCACTGTAGCTCTTGTAAGAGACGGATTAATTTTACAAGCAAGAGGGTCTTGCACTTTGTTAAGCATGGTGAACTGTGTTTCTTTTTGAAAGGAACGCTGCCTAACCTTCAGCCTTTTCATGGGTGGGAAACAGAACCTTTGTGGAAAATCACCGCGTACAAGTGAATGGGAGAATAACTGCAGTTTTTTAAGAGCATCCTCTTGTGTTAGAAAGAAGAGGGTCTAGCAACATGGTTAGTATGGTGAATTCAGTTTGCTCTTTAAAGGAGTACTGCCTAGCTCTCAGTTTTTCCTTAATCAGCATCATCACCTTTCGGCTGAATCTCCCCATTCAAGTGAATGAGAGAAGCACTGCAGCTCTTATAAGAGAAGCATTAATGTTACAAGCAAGTAGGATTTGCACCTTGTTAAGAATGGTGAACTGAGTTAGATTTCAAAGGAACGCTGCCCAACCGTCAGCGTTTTCATGGGTGAGGATCATCAACTTTGTGCAAAATCACCACATACAAGTAAATGGGAGAAAACCTGCACTTTTCTAAGAGAATCCTTAATGTTAGAACCAAGAGGGTCTAGGAACTCGGTTACTATTGTGAATTCAGTTTGCTCCTTAAAGGAGTACTGCATTCCTCTCAGTGTTTTCCTGGATGAGCAATATCACCTTTGTGTTGAATCACCCCACTCAAGTGAAAAGGAGAAGCACTGCAGCTCTTGGAAGAGAAGCATTAATAGTAAAAGCAAGAGGGTCTTGCACCTTGTTAAGCATGGTGAACTGAGTTAGTTTTCAAGAGGAACGCTGCCGAACTTTCAGCGTTTTCATGGGTGAGGAACCTAAACTTTGTGCAAAATCACCGCCATAAATAAAAGGGAGAAAAACTGCAGTTTCTGTAAGAGAATCCTTAATGTTAGAAATAAGAGGGTCTAGCAACATTGTTAGTATCGTGCATTCAGTTTGCTCTATAAAGGATTACTGCCTACCTCTCAGTGTTTTCCTGGATCAGCAACATCAGCTTTCTGCTGAATCTCCCATTTCAGGTGTATGGGAGAAGCACCGCAGCACTTGTAAGAGAAGCATTAATGCACCTTGTTAAGCATGGTGAACTGAGTTAGCTTTTGAAAGAAACGCTGCCCAACTGTCAGCGTTTTCATGGGTGAAGATCTTCAACATTGTGCAAAATCACTGCATACAAGCAAATGGGAGAAAAACTGCAGGTTTCTAAGAGAATCTTTAATGTTAGGAAAAAGAGGGTCGAGCAACATGGTTAATATTCTGAATTCAGTTTGCTCTTTAAGGGACTACTGCGTAACTCTGAGTGTTTTCCTGGATGAGCAACATCACCTTTCTGCTGAATCTCCCCATTCAAGTGATTGGGAGAAGCACTGCAGCTCTTGTAAGAGAAGAATGAATGTTACAAGCAAGAGGGCCTTACACCTTGTTAAGCATGGTGAACTGAGTTAGCTTTTAAAAGGAACGCTGCCCAACTGTCAGCATTTTCATGGGTGAGGATCTTCAACTTTGTGCAAAATCACCACATACAGGTAAATGGGAGAAAGATTCCAGGTTTGTAAGAGAATCTTTAATGTTAGACAAAAGAGGGTCTAGCAACCTGGTTAGTATTGTGAATTCATTTTGCTCTTTAAAGGAATTCTGCCTACTTCTCACTGTTTTCCTGGATGAGAAACATCACCTTTGTGCTGAATCCCCGCATTCAAGTGAAAGGGAGAAGCACTGTAGCGCTTGTAAGAGACGGATTAATTTTACAAGCAAGAGGGTCTTGCACTTCGTTAAGTATGGTGAACTGTGTTAGTTTTTGAAAGGAACGCTGCCTAACCTTCAGCCTTTTCATGGGTGAGAAACATAACTTTTGTGGAAAATCACCGCATACAAGTGAATGGGAGAAAAACTGCAGTTTTTTAAGAGAATCGTTTTATGTTAGAAACAAGAGGGTCTAGCAACATGGTTAGTATGGTGAATTCACTTTGCTCTTTAAAGGAGTACTGCCTACCTCTCAGTGTTTCCTGGATCAGCAACATCACCTTTCTGCTGAATCTCCCCATTCAAGTGAAAGGGAAACGCTGCAGCTCTTATAAGAGAAGCATTCATACTAAAAGCAAGAGGGTCTTGCACCTCGTTAAGCATGGGGAACTGTGTTAGTTTTTGGAAGGAACGCAGCCTAACCTTCAGCATTTTCATATGTGAGAAACATAAACTTTGTGCAGCATCACCGCATACAAGTGAATGGGAGAAAAACTGCAGTTTTTTAAGAGAATCCTTGTATGTTAGAAACAAGAGGGTCTAGCAACATGGTTAGTATGGTGAATTCAGTTTGCTCTTTAAAGGAGTACTTCCTAGCTCTCAGGGTTTCCTGGATCAGCAACATAACTTTTCTGCTGAATCTCCCCATTGAAGTGAAAGGGAGAAGCACTGCAACTCTTGCAAGAGAAGCATTAATGTTACAAATAACAGGGCCTTGCACCTTGTTAAGCATTTTGAACTGCGTTAGCTTTTGAAAGGAATGCTGCCCAACTGTCAGCATTTTCATGGGTGAGGATCTTCAACTTTGTGCAAAATCACCACATACAAGTAAATGGGGGAAAAATTGCAAGTTTGTAATAGAATCTTTAATGTTAGACAAAAGAGGGTCTAGCAACCTAGTTAATATTGTGAATTCATTTTGCTCTTTAAAGGAATTCTGCCTACTTCGCACCGTTTCCCTGGATGAGCAACATAACCTTTGTGCTGAATCACCGCATTCAAGTGAAAGGGAAAAGCACTGTAGCTCTTGTAAGAGAAGGATTAATTTGACAAGCAAGACGGTCTTGCACCTTGTTAAGCATGGTGAACTGTGTTAGTTTTTGAAAGGAATGCTGCCTAACCTTCAGCCTTTTCATGGGTGAGGAACATAAACTTTGTGCAACATCACCGCATAAAAGTGAATGGGAGAAAAACTGCAGTTTTTTAGGAGAATCCTTTTATGTTAGAAACAAGAGGGTCTAGCAACATGGTTAGTATGGTGAATTCAGTTTGCTGTTTAAAGGAGTACTTCCTAGCTCTCAGTGTTTCCTGGATCAGCAACATCACCTTTCTGCTGAATCTCCCTTTTCAGGTGAATGGGAGAAGCACCGTAGCTCTTGTAAGAGAAGCATTAATGCACATTGTTAAGCATGGTGAACTGAGTTAGCTTTTGAAAGAAACGCTGCCCAACTGTCAGCGTTTTCATGGGTGAAGATCTTCAACACTGTGCTAAATCACCGCATACAAGTAAATGGGAGAAAAACTGCAGGTTTCTAAGAGAATCTTTAATATTAGGAAAAAGAGGGTCGAGCAACATGGTTAACATTTTGAATTCAGTTTGCTCTTCAAGGGACTACTGCATAACTCTGAGTGTTTTCCTGGATGAGCAACATCACCTTTCTGCTGAATCACCCCATTCAAGTGAATGGGAGAAGCACTGCAGCTCTTGCAAGAGAAGCATTAATGTTACAAGCAACAGGGCCTTGCACCTTGTTAAGCATGGTGAACTGAGTTAGCTTTTGAAAGGAATGCAGCCCAACTGTCAGCATTTTCATGGGTGAGGATCTTCAACTTTGTGCAAAATCACCACCTACAGGTAAATGGCAGAAAGATTCCAGATTTGTAAGAGAATCTTTAATGTTAGACAAAAGAGGGTCTAGCAACCTGGTTAGTATTGTGAATTCATTTTGCTCTTTAAAGGAATTCTGCCTACTTCTCACTGTTTTCCTGGATGAGAAACATCACCTTTGTGCTGAATCACCGCATTCAAGTGAAAGGGAGAAGCACTGTAGCTCTTGTAAGAGAAGGATTAATGTTACAAGCAAGAGGGTCTTGCACTTTGTTAAGCATGGTGAACTGTGTTAGTTTTTGAAAGGAACGCTGCCTAACCTTCAGCCTTTTCATGGTAGAGAAACATAAACTTTGTGGAAAATCACCGCATACAAGTGAATGGGAGAAAAACTGCAGTTTTTTAAGAGAATCTTTTTATGTTAGAAACAAGAGGGTCTAGCAACATGGTTAGTATGGTGAATTCAGTTTGCTCTTTAAAGGAGTACTGCCTACCTCTCAGTGTTTCCTGGATCAGCAACATCACCTTTCTGCTGAATCTCCCCATTCAAGTGAAAGGGAAACACTGCAGCTCTTATAAGAGAAGCATTAATACTAAAAGCAAGAGGGTCTTTCACCTCGTTAAGCATGGTGAACTGTGTTAGTTTTTGAAAGGAACGCAGCCTAACCTTCAGCCTTTTCATATGTGAGGAACATAAACTTTGTTCAACATCACCGCATACAAGTGAATGGGAGAAAATCTGCAGTTTTTTAAGAGAATCCTTGTATGTTAGAAACAGGAGGGTCTAGCAACTTGGTTAGTATGGTGAATTCAGTTTGCTCTTTAAAGGAGTACTGCCTAGCTCTCAGGGTTTCCTGGATCAGCAACATAACCTTTTGCTGAATCTCCCCATTCAAGTGAAAGGGAGAAGCACTGCAACTCTTGCAAGAGAAGCATTAATGTTACAAGGAACAGGGCCTTGCACCTTGTTAAGCATTTTGAACTGAGTTAGCTTTTGAAAGGAATGCTGCCCAACTGTCAGCATTTTCATGGGGGAGGATCTTCAACTTTGTGCAAAATCACCACATACAACTAAATGGGAGAATAACTGCAAGTTTGTAATAGAATCTTTAATGTTACACAAAAGAGGGTCTAGCAAGCTGGTTAGTATTGTGAATTCATTTTGCTCTTTAAAGGAATTCTGGAGATTCCAAGATGGCGGCTAGAGCCGGTGCAGAGAATCTCCACTTCACGTTAAACGGAGAACCGAGGAGGCCCCCGGGGCCGCCAGTGGCCGGCGCCCATACGGCTTGGGAAGACGCGGACCAGGTGATCTTCGCGGTACCGCGGTTCCCCCACAGACAAGCCTGGGCCAGAGCAGCATAGCCCCCTGGACAGACTGACCTCCACCCGGGAAAAAAAGAGAAACTGAGTACTAAGCAATAAGAACAGTTAAGACGCTGGAAAGAGGGTGGGGCGCCCTGAGTGCTGAAGATTGGGGGAAGGGAATCCTTCCCGGGACTGTAAATAAACAAGCCGGGCGGGCCGGAGAGGCTCTGGCGGGAGTGGGGCGCACCAGCAACCAGGAGCGGGGACGCTTGTGAGAGGAGGGAAGACCCACTTCCCATGTGAACTGTAAATAAACACGCAGGCCTGACAACGCGGGGCAGTGTCGCCTTTCCCAGTGCTTGGAAAGGGAAAAGCCTGTAGCAGAGGCCCCCCTCCCCCGCACAGGAGAACTCTGAGCAAACAAAGCCTGTGGGACCAGGTGAGTGCTAAGCTCACCCCAGAGATCTGCATAAATAACGCCTCCAGCTACAGGCTGAGAGCAGCAGGCAGGCAAGCCACAGTTGCAGATACCACTCTCAGAACTGCCTCCAGACGCTTTTTTTTCTTTTTCTCCCTACCTTTGATGAGAGAACAACCGAATTACACCTGCAAGCCGAAAAACTTACTGAAACTATTGCATTTGAACTGGGGACACTTGGTGGGGCTTTTTTTTTTATTTTTTCTTCTGTGTGTGTGTGAGTGTAGTTTTGTTCTACTTTATGCATCCCCTTTGATGAGACAACTACAGAACAACATCTGAGGCACCAACTCCAGGACTGGAGATTAAGACGGACATCCAAATTATTAAGACTGAAATTGCATTGCATATAAACTTGGAAGTTTTTTGGTTTTTTTTTTTTAATTTCCTATTTTCCATTTTATTTTAATTCATTTTTATAAATAGATATTACTTTCATATACTTATTTTTTATTTTTTTATCTTTGATTTTCAATCCTCTCTCTGTCTCTCTATTGTCTGTTCAGCTTACTGTCGATTAGTACACTAACACTCCCTGTTTATACCTTTGAAACTCTCTTGTCTGATACCTTGTTCTGCTTTCTCCCTCTTGTCTGTATATTTGTTTTCCCCTTTTCTTTAACTTCTTGCTTTCCATCTCAGCTCACTCTTCCGTTCTCAATATTACCATTGTTATTATTACAAGCTAGAAAATACTTAATTACACACAGTACAGGGACAGTAACAACACCAAGGACAATGACAGGAAGACAGAAAAAACAAGGAAACCAGTTTCCCCACAGCAAAAAATTAGTACAGGAACCAGAGGGGAATGAAGAGAACAGAAACTCAGAGCCAGACTCCAACAAAATGAAGATAAACTATGCCAAAGGACCCAATGAAGCCTACAAGAATAATTTAAAAGAAGACATACTACAAGTACTCAATGAGAATTTTATAGAGATGATACTGGATAGGGTCAACCAAAATGTACAGGAGACACTCAAGAAATTCCAAGACAATAAAAATAGAGAATTTGAAAAAGCAAAAGAAGAAATAAAGGAAACCATAGAAGCACTGTATAAACACCAAAGTGAAAGAGAGAACACAATGAATAAATGGATAAATGAACTCAGGACAAAAATAGACAACAATAAAGAAGAAAACAGCCAGGATATGGAAAACCTCAGAAAAAAGAACGAAACAGAACTGCAAAACAAAACGGAAAGCCAATCCAGCAGAATAGAACAAACAGAAGACAGAATCTCAGAACTTGAAGATGAAATGGTAATTAAAGGAAAAACCGAAGAACTATTAATTAAACAACTCAAGACCTGTGAAAAGAAAATGCAAGAACTCACTGACTCCATCAAAAGACCAAACTTGAGAATCATGGGCATCGAAGAAGGAGAAGAGGTGCAAGCGAAGGGAATGCGTAATATATTCAACAAAATAATAACGGAAAATTTCCCAAATCTAGAGAAAGATATTCCCATACAAATGCAAGAGGCCTCCAGGACACCAAACAGACCAGATCAAAATAGAACTACTCCACGACATATCATCATTAAAACAACAAGTTCAGAAACTAAGGAAAGAATATTGAAGGCTGCAAGAGAGAAAAAACAAGTAACATACAAAGGTAAACCCATCAAAATCACAGCAGACTTCTCAACAGAAACATTAAAAGCAAGAAGAGCGTGGGGTGAGATCTTCCGGGCACTGAATGAAAATAACTTCAACCCCAGGATACTCTACCCAGCAAAGCTATCATTCAAAATAGATGGAGCAATAAAAGTCTTCCATGATAAGCAGAAACTAAAACAATATGTGACCACAAAGCCACCATTACAAAAGATTCTGCAAGGGATCCTGCACACAGAAAGTGACACCCAACTTAACCATGAAAAGGCAGGCAGCACCAAACCACAGGATAAGAAAAAGCAAGACAGTAGAGAGTAACATCAAGTTAGGTACACACAATCAAACCTTCAAACAACTAAGATAACTAAATGGCAGGAATCACCACATACCTATCAGTACTAACACTTAATGTCAATGGACTTAATTCACCCATCAAAAGACACCGTTTGACAAAATGGATTAAAAAAGAAGATCCAACAATTTGTTGCTTACAGGAGACTCATCTCACTGACAGAAATAAGCATATGCTTAGGATGAAAGGCTGGAAGAAGATTTACCAAGCTAATGGCCCCCGAAAACAAGCAGGAGTAGCAATACTTATCTCTGACAAAGTAGACTTCAAACCTACATTGATCAAACGAGACAAAGAAGGACATTCCATACTAATAAAAGGGGAAATAGACCAAAAGGAAATAATAATCATCAATCTGTACGTACCCAATGTCAACGCACCCAATTTCATCAAACATACCCTAAAAGACCTAAAAGCATATATAAACGCCAACACAGTGGTTGTGGGAGACTTTAACACTCCATTATCATCAATAGATAGGTCATCCAAACAAAAACTCAATAAAGAAATCCAAGATCTAAAATATGCAATAGATCAAGTGGACCTAGTAGATGTCTATAGAACATTTCATCCAACCTCTACACAATATACATTCTTCTCAGCAGCCCATGGAACCTTCTCCAAAATAGATCATATCTTAGGGCACAAAGCAAGCCTCAGCAAATATAAGAAAATAGAAATAATACCGTGCACACTATCTGACCACAATGCAGTAAAAGTAGAACTCAACAACAAAAGTAAAGACAAAAAACATGCAAACAGCTGGAAACTAAATAACTCATTACTTAATGAAGAATGGATCATCGATGCAATAAAAGAGGAAATTAAAAAGTTCCTAGAAGTCAATGAAAATGAAAACACAACCTACCGGAACCTATGGGACACAGCTAAGGCAGTCTTGAGAGGAAAGTTTATAGCCATGAGTGCATATATTAAAAAGATTGAAAGATCCCAAATCAATGACCTAATGATACATCTCAAACTCCTAGAAAAACAAGAACAAGCAAATCACAAAACAAATAGAAGGAGAGAAATAATAAAAATAAGAGCTGAAATCAACGAAATAGAAACCAAAAAAACCATACAAAGAATTAATGAAACAAAAAGTTGGTTCTTTGAAAAAATAAACAAGATCGATAGACCCCTGGCAAACCTGACTAAAATGAGGAGAGAAAAAACCCAAATTAGTAGAATCAGGAATGCAAAAGGGGAGATAACAACAAACACCATGGAAATCCAGGAAATCATCAGAGACTACTTTGAGAACCTATATTCAAATAAATTTGAAAATCTAAAAGAAATGGACAGATTTCTAGATACATATGATCATCCAAAACTGAACCAAGAGGAAATTAATCACCTGAATAGACCTATAACACAAAATGAAATTGAAGCAGCAATCAAGAGTCTCCCCAAAAAGAAAAGTCCAGGACCTGATGGATTCTCTGCTGAATTCTATCAGACCTTTAAAGAAGAACTGATACCAACCCTCCTTAAACTGTTCCATGAAATAGAAAGGGAAGGAAAACTGCCAAACACATTTTATGAAGCCACTATTACACTTATCCCAAAACCAGGCAAAGACACCTCCAAAAAGGAGAACTATAGGCCAATCTCCTTAATGAACATTGATGCAAAAATCCTCAACAAAATAATGGCAAACCGAATTCAGCAACACATCAAAAAGATTATCCACCACGACCAGGTAGGCTTCATCCCAGGGATGCAGGGGTGGTTCAACATACGAAAATCAATAAACGTAATAAACCACATTAACAGAAGCAAAGACAAAAACCACTTGATCATCTCAATAGACGCAGAAAAAGCCTTTGATAAGATCCAACATCATTTCATGATAAAAGCTCTAAGAAAACTAGGAATAGAAGGAAAGTTCCTCAACATTATAAAAGCTATATATGACAAACCTACAGCCAGTATTATACTTAACGGAGAAAAATTAAAACCGTTCCCTCTAAAATCAGGAACCAGACAAGGATGCCCACTATCTCCACTCCTATTCAACATAGTACTGGAATTCCTAGCCAGAGCAATTAGGCAAGAAGAAGGAATAAAAGGAATACAAATAGGTAAAGAAACTGTCAAAATATCCCTATTTGCAGACGACATGATCCTATACCTTAAAGACCCAAAAAACTCTACTCAGAAGCTTCTAGACATCATCAATAGCTATAGCAAAGTAGCAGGATATAAAATCAACATAGAAAAATCATTAGCATTTCTATACACTAACAATGAGCAAACGGAAAAAGAATGTATGAAAACAATTCCATTTACAATAGCCTCGAAAAAAATCAAATACCTAGGTGTAAACCTAACAAAAGATGTGAAAGACCTCTACAAGGAAAACTATACACTTCTGAAGAAAGAGATTGAGGAAGACTATAGAAAGTGGAGAGATCTCCCATGCTCATGGATTGGTAGAATCAACATAGTAAAAATGTCGATACTCCCCAAAGTAATCTACATGTTTAATGCAATTCCCATCAAAATTCCAATGACATTCATTAAAGAGATTGAAAAATCTACTGTGAAATTTATATGGAAACACAAGAGGCCACGAATAGCCAAGGCAATACTCAGTCAAAAGAACAATGCAGGAGGTATCACAATACCTGACTTCAAACTATATTACAAAGCAATAACAATAAAAACAGCATGGTACTGGCACAAAAACAGACATGAAGACCAGTGGAACAGAATAGAGGATCCAGATATGAAGCCACACAACTATGAGCAACTTATCTTTGACAAAGGAGCTAAAAATATACGATGGAGAAATAGCAGCCTCTTCAACAAAAACTGCTGGGAAAACTGGTTAGCAGTCTGCAAAAAACTGAAACTAGATCCATGTATATCACCCTATACCAAGATTAACTCAAAATGGATCAAGGATCTTAATATCAGACCCCAAACTCTTAAGTTGATACAAGAAAGAGTAGGAAATACTCTGGAGTTAGTAGGTATAGGTAAAAACTTTCTCAATGAAACCCCAGCAGCACAGCAACTAAGAGATAGCATAGATAAATGGGACCTCATAAAACTAAAAAGCTTCTGTTCATCAAAAGAAATGGTCTCTAAACTGAAGAGAACACCCACAGAGTGGGAGAAAATATTTGCCAATTATACATCAGACAAAGGACTGATAACCAGAATATACAGGGAACTTAAAAAACTAAATTCTCCCAAAACTAATGAACCAATAAAGAAATGGGCACGTGAACTAAACAGAACTTTCTCAAAAGAAGAAATTCAAATGGCCAGAAAACACATGAAAAAATGCTCACCATCTCTAGCAATAAAGGAAATGCAAATTAAAACCACACTAAGATTCCACCTCACCCCTGTTAGAATAGCCATCATCAGCAACACCACCAACAACAGGTGTTGGCGAGGATGTGGGGAAAAAGGAACCCTTTTACACTGTTGGTGGGAATGTAGACTAGTACAACCACTCTGGAAAAAAATTTGGAGGCTACTTAAAAAGATGGACATCGATCTACCATTTGATCCAGCAATACCACTCTTGGGGATATACCCAAAAGACTGTTACTCCAGAGGCACCTGCACATCCATGTTTGTTGCAGCACTATTCACAATAGCCAAGTTATGGAAACAGCCAAGATGTCCCAGCACTGACGAATGGATTAAGAAAATGTGGTATCTATACACAATGGAATTTTATGCAGCCATGAAGAAGAACGAAATGTTATCATTCGCTGGTAAATGGATGGAATTGGAGAACATCATTCTGAGTGAGGTTAGCCTGGCTCAAAAGACCAAAAATCGTATGTTCTCCCTCATATGTGGACATTAGATCAAGGGCAAACACAACAAGGGGATTGGACTATGAGCACATGATAAAAGCGAGAGCACACAAGGGAGGGGTGAGGATAGGTAAGACACCTAAAAAACTAGCTAGCATTTGTTGCCCTTAACGCAGAGAAACTAAAGCAGATACCTTAAAGCAACTGAGGCCAATAGGAAAAGGGGACCAGGAACTAGAGAAAAGGTTAGATCAAAAAGAATTAACCTAGAAGGTAACACCCACACACAGGAAATCAATGTGAGTCAATGCCCTGTATAGCTATCCTTATCTCAACCAGCAAAACCCCTTGTTCCTTCCTATTATTGCTTATACTCTCTCTACAACAAAATTAGAGATAAGGGCAAAATAGTTTCTGCTGGGTATTGAGGGGGGGAGCGGGAGGGGGTGGAGTGGGTGGTAAGGGAGGGGGTGGGGGCAGGGGGGAGAAATGAACCAAGCCTTGTATGCACATATGAATAATAAAAGAAAAATGAAAAAAATAAAATAAAATAAAAAAAAAAAAAAAAAAAAAAAGGAATTCTGCCTACTTCTCACCGTTACCCTGGATGAGCAACATAACCTTTGTGCTGAATCACCGCATTCAAGTGAAAGGGAAAAGCACTGTAGCTCTTGTAAGAGAAGGATTAATTTGACAAGCAAGACGGTCTTGCACCTTGTTAAGCATGGCGAACTGTGTTAGTTGTTGAAAGGAATGCTGCCTAACCTTCAGCCTTTTCATGAGTGAGGAACATAAACTTTGTGCAACATCACCGCATAAAAGTGAATGGGAGAAAAACTGCAGTTTTTTAAGAGAATCGTTTTATGTTAGAAACAAGAGGGTCTAGCAACATGGTTAGTATGGTGAATTCACTTTGCTCTTTAAAGGAGTACTGCCTACCTCTCAGTGTTTCCTGGATCAGCAACATCACCTTTCTGCTGAATCTCCCCATTCAAGTGAAAGGGAAACGCTGCAGCTCTTATAAGAGAAGCATTCATACTAAAAGCAAGAGGGTCTTGCACCTCGTTAAGCATGGGGAACTGTGTTAGTTTTTGGAAGGAACGCAGCCTAACCTTCAGCATTTTCATATGTGAGAAACATAAACTTTGTGCAGCATCACCGCATACAAGTGAATGGGAGAAAAACTGCAGTTTTTTAAGAGAATCCTTGTATGTTAGAAACAAGAGGGTCTAGCAACATGGTTAGTATGGTGAATTCAGTTTGCTCTTTAAAGGAGTACTTCCTAGCTCTCAGGGTTTCCTGGATCAGCAACATAACTTTTCTGCTGAATCTCCCCATTGAAGTGAAAGGGAGAAGCACTGCAACTCTTGCAAGAGAAGCATTAATGTTACAAATAACAGGGCCTTGCACCTTGTTAAGCATTTTGAACTGCGTTAGCTTTTGAAAGGAATGCTGCCCAACTGTCAGCATTTTCATGGGTGAGGATCTTCAACTTTGTGCAAAATCACCACATACAAGTAAATGGGGGAAAAATTGCAAGTTTGTAATAGAATCTTTAATGTTAGACAAAAGAGGGTCTAGCAACCTAGTTAATATTGTGAATTCATTTTGCTCTTTAAAGGAATTCTGCCTACTTCGCACCGTTTCCCTGGATGAGCAACATAACCTTTGTGCTGAATCACCGCATTCAAGTGAAAGGGAAGAGCACTGTAGCTCTTGTAAGAGAAGGATTAATTTGACAAGCAAGACGGTCTTGCACCTTGTTAAGCATGGTGAACTGTGTTAGTTTTTGAAAGGAATGCTGCCTAACCTTCAGCCTTTTCATGGGTGAGGAACATAAACTTTGTGCAACATCACCGCATAAAAGTGAATGGGAGAAAAACTGCAGTTTTTTAGGAGAATCCTTTTATGTTAGAAACAAGAGGGTCTAGCAACATGGTTAGTATGGTGAATTCAGTTTGCTGTTTAAAGGAGTACTTCCTAGCTCTCAGTGTTTCCTGGATCAGCAACATCACCTTTCTGCTGAATCTCCCTTTTCAGGTGAATGGGAGAAGCACCGTAGCTCTTGTAAGAGAAGCATTAATGCACATTGTTAAGCATGGTGAACTGAGTTAGCTTTTGAAAGAAACGCTGCCCAACTGTCAGCGTTTTTATGGGTGAAGATCTTCAACATTGTGCTAAATCACCGCATACAAGTAAATGGGAGAAAAACTGCAGGTTTCTAAGATAATCTTTAATGTTAGGAAAAAGAGGGTCGAGCAACATGGTTAACATTTTGAATTCAGTTTGCTCTTCAAGGGACTACTGCATAACTCTGAGTGTTTTCCTGGATGAGCAACGTCACCTTTCGGCTGAATCACCCCATTCAAGTGAATGGGAGAAGCACTGCAGCTCTTGCAAGAGAAGCATTAATGTTACAAGCAACAGGGCCTTGCACCTTGTTAAGCATGGTGAACTGAGTTAGCTTTTGAATGGAATGCAGCCCAACTGTCAGCATTTTCATGGGTGAGGATCTTCAACTTTGTGCACAATCACCACCTACAGGTAAATGGGAGAAAGATTCCAGGTTTGTAAGAGAATCTTTAATGTTAGACAAAAGAGGGTCTAGCAACCTGGTTAGTATTGTGAATTCATTTTGCTCTTTAAAGGAATTCTGCCTACTTCTCACTGTTTTCCTGGATGAGAAACACCACCTTTGTGCTGAATCACCGCATTCAAGTGAAAGGGAGAAGCACTGTAGCTCTTGTAAGAGAAGGATTAATGTTACAAGCAAGAGGGTCTTGCACTTTGTTAAGCATGGTGAACTGTGTTAGTTTTTGAAAGGAACGCTGCCTAACCTTCAGCCTTTTCATGGTTGAGAAACATAAACTTTGTGGAAAATCACCGCATACAAGTTAATGGGAGAAAAACTGCAGTTTTTTAAGAGAATCTTTTTATGTTAGAAACAAGAGGGTCTAGCAACATGGTTAGTATGGTGAATTCAGTTTGCTCTTTAAAGGAGTACTGCCTACCTCTCAGTGTTTCCTGGATCAGCAACATCACCTTTCTGCTGAATCTCCCCATTCAAGTGAAAGGGAAACACTGCAGCTCTTATAAGAGAAGCATTAATACTAAAAGCAAGAGGGTCTTGCACCTCGTTAAGCATGGTGAACTGTGTTAGTTTTTGAAAGGAACGCAGCCTAACCTTCAGCCTTTTCATATGTGAGGAACATAAACTTTGTTCAACATCACCGCCTACAAGTGAATGGGAGAAAATCTGCAGTTTTTTAAGAGAATCCTTGTATGTTAGAAACAGGAGGGTCTAGCAACTTGGTTAGTATGGTGAATTCAATTTGCTCTTTAAAGGAGTACTGCCTAGCTCTCAGGGTTTCCTGGATCAGCAACATAACCTTTTGCTGAATCTCCCCATTCAAGTGAAAGGGAGAAGCACTGCAACTCTTGCAAGAGAAGCATTAATGTTACAAGGAACAGGGCCTTGCACCTTGTTAAGCATTTTGAACTGAGTTAGCTTTTGAAAGGAATGCTGCCCAACTGTCAGCATTTTCATGGGGGAGGATCTTCAACTTTGTGCAAAATCACCACATACAACTAAATGGGAGAATAACTGCAAGTTTGTAATAGAATCTTTAATGTTACACAAAAGAGGGTCTAGCAAGCTGGTTAGTATTGTGAATTCATTTTGCTCTTTAAAGGAATTCTGCCTACTTCTCACCGTTACCCTGGATGAGCAACATAACCTTTGTGCTGAATCACCGCATTCAAGTGAAAGGGAAAAGCACTGTAGCTCTTGTAAGAGAAGGATTAATTTGACAAGCAAGACGGTCTTGCACCTTGTTAAGCATGGCGAACTGTGTTAGTTGTTGAAAGGAATGCTGCCTAACCTTCAGCCTTTTCATGGGTGAGGAACATAAACTTTGTGCAACATCACCGCATACAAGTGAAGGGGAGAAAAACTGCAGTTTTTTAGGAGAATCCTTTCATGTTAGAAACAAGAGGTTCTAGCAACATGGTTAGTATGGTGAATTCAGTTTGCTCTTTAAAGGAGTACTGCCTAGCTCTCAGTGTTTCCTGGATCAGCAACATCACCTTTCTGCTGAATCTCCCCATTCAAGTGAATGGGAGAAGCACTGCAGCTCTTGTAAGAGAAGCATTACTGTTTCAAGTAAGAGGGCCTTGCACCTTGTTAAGCATGGTGAACTGAGTTAGCTTTTGAAAGGAATTCTACACATCTGTCAGCATTTTCATGGGTGAGGATCTTCATCTTTGTGCAAAATCACCACATACAGGTAAATGGGGAAAGACTCCAGGTTTGTAAGAGAATCGTTAATGTTAGACAAAAGAGGGTCATTTAACTCGGTTATTATTGTGAATTCATTTTGCTCTTTAAAGGAATTCTGCCTACTTCTCACTGTTTCCTGGATGAGAAACATGACGTTTGTGCTGAATCACCGCATTCAAGTGAAAGGGAGAAGCACTGTAGCTCTTGTAAGAGACGGATTAATTTTACAAGCAAGAGGGTCTTGCACTTTGTTAAGCATGGTGAACTGTGTTTCTTTTTGAAAGGAACGCTGCCTAACCTTCAGCCTTTTCATGGGTGAGAAACAGAACCTTTGTGGAAAATCACCGCGTACAAGTGAATGGGAGAAAAACTGCAGTTTTTTAAGAGCATCCTCTTGTGTTAGAAAGAAGAGGGTCTAGCAACATGGTTAGTATGGTGAATTCAGTTTGCTCTTTAAAGGAGTACTGCCTAGCTCTCAGTTTTTCCTTAATCAGCATCATCACCTTTCGGCTGAATCTCCCCATTCAAGTGAATGAGAGAAGCACTGCAGCTCTTATAAGAGAAGCATTAATGTTACAAGCAAGTAGGATTTGCACCTTGTTAAGAATGGTGAACTGAGTTAGATTTCAAAGGAACGCTGCCCAACCGTCAGCGTTTTCATGGGTGAGGATCATCAACTTTGTGCAAAATCACCACATACAAGTAAATGGGAGAAAACCTGCACTTTTCTAAGAGAATCCTTAATGTTAGAACCAAGAGGGTCTAGGAACTCGGTTACTATTGTGAATTCAGTTTGCTCCTTAAAGGAGTACTGCATTCCTCTCAGTGTTTTCCTGGATGAGCAATATCACCTTTGTGTTGAATCACCCCACTCAAGTGAAAAGGAGAAGCACTGCAGCTCTTGGAAGAGAAGCATTAATAGTAAAAGCAAGAGGGTCTTGCACCTTGTTAAGCATGGTGAACTGAGTTAGTTTTCAAGAGGAACGCTGCCTAACTTTCAGCGTTTTCATGGGTGAGGAACCTAAACTTTGTGCAAAATCACCGCCATAAATAAAAGGGAGAAAAACTGCAGTTTCTGTAAGAGAATCCTTAATGTTAGAAATAAGAGGGTCTAGCAACATTGTTAGTATCGTACATTCAGTTTGCTCTATAAAGGATTACTGCCTACCTCTCAGTGTTTTCCTGGATCAGCAACATCAGCTTTCTGCTGAATCTCCCATTTCAGGTGTATGGGAGAAGCACCGCAGCACTTGTAAGAGAAGCATTAATGCACCTTGTTAAGCATGGTGAACTGAGTTAGCTTTTGAAAGAAACGCTGCCCAACTGTCAGCGTTTTCATGGGTGAAGATCTTCAACATTGTGCAAAATCACCGCATACAAGCAAATGGGAGAAAAACTGCAGGTTTCTAAGAGAATCTTTAATGTTAGGAAAAAGAGGGTCGAGCAACATGGTTAATATTCTGAATTCAGTTTGTCTTTAAGGGACTACTGCGTAACTCTGAGTGTTTTCCTGGATGAGCAACATCACCTTTCTGCTGAATCTCCCCATTCAAGTGATTGGGAGAAGCACTGCAGCTCTTGTAAGAGAAGAATGAATGTTTCAAGCAAGAGGGCCTTACACCTTGTCAAGCATGGTGAACTGAGTTAGCTTTTAAAAGGAACGCTGCCCAACTGTCAGCATTTTCATGGGTGAGGATCTTCAACTTTGTGCAAAATCACCACATACAGGTAAATGGGAGAAAGATTCCAGGTTTGTAAGAGAATCTTTAATGTTAGACAAAAGAGGGTCTAGCAACCTGGTTAGTATTGTGAATTCATTTTGCTCTTTAAAGGAATTCTGCCTATTTCTCACTGTTTTCCTGGATGAGAAACATCACCTTTGTGCTGAATCCCCGCATTCAAGTGAAAGCGAGAAGCACTGTAGCGCTTGTAAGAGACGGATTAATTTTACAAGCAAGAGGGTCTTGCACTTCGTTAAGCATGGTGAACTGTGTTAGTTTTTGAAAGGAACGCTGCCTAACCTTCAGCCTTTTCATGGGTGAGAAACATAACTTTTGTGGAAAATCACCGCATACAAGTGAATGGGAGAAAAACTGCAGTTTTTTAAGAGAATCGTTTTATGTTAGAAACAAGAGGGTCTAGCAACATGGTTAGTATGGTGAATTCACTTTGCTCTTTAAAGGAGTACTGCCTACCTCTCAGTGTTTCCTGGATCAGCAACATCACCTTTCTGCTGAATCTCCCCATTCAAGTGAAAGGGAAACGCTGCAGCTCTTATAAGAGAAGCATTCATACTAAAAGCAAGAGGGTCTTGCAACTCGTTAAGCATGGGGAACTGTGTTAGTTTTTGGAAGGAACGCAGCCTAACCTTCAGCATTTTCATATGTGAGAAACATAAACTTTGTGCAGCATCACCGCATACAAGTGAATGGGAGAAAAACTGCAGTTTTTTAAGAGAATCCTTGTATGTTAGAAACAAGAGGGTCTAGCAACATGGTTAGTATGGTGAATTCAGTTTGCTCTTTAAAGGAGTACTTCCTAGCTCTCAGGGTTTCCTGGATCAGCAACATAACTTTTCTGCTGAATCTCCCCATTGAAGTGAAAGGGAGAAGCACTGCAACTCTTGCAAGAGAAGCATTAATGTTACAAATAACAGGGCCTTGCACCTTGTTAAGCATTTTGAACTGCGTTAGCTTTTGAAAGGAATGCTGCCCAACTGTCAGCATTTTCATGGGTGAGGATCTTCAACTTTGTGCAAAATCACCACATACAAGTAAATGGGGGAAAAATTGCAAGTTTGTAATAGAATCTTTAATGTTAGACAAAAGAGGATCTAGCAACCTGCTTAATATTGTGAATTCATTTTGCTCTTTAAAGGAATTCTGCCTACTTCTCACCGTTTCCCTGGATGAGCAACATAACCTTTGTGCTGAATCACCGCATTCAAGTGAAAGGGAAAAGCACTGTAGCTCTTGTAAGAGAAGGATTAATTTGACAAGCAAGACGGTCTTGCACCTTGTTAAGCATGGTGAACTGTGTTAGTTTTTGAAAGGAATGCTGCCTAACCTTCAGCCTTTTCATGGGTGAGGAACATAAACTTTGTGCAACATCACCGCATAAAAGTGAATGGGAGAAAAACTGCAGTTTTTTAGGAGAATCCTTTTATGTTAGAAACAAGAGGGTCTAGCAACATGGTTAGTATGGTGAATTCAGTTTGCTGTTTAAAGGAGTACTTCCTAGCTCTCAGTGTTTCCTGGATCAGCAACATCACCTTTCTGCTGAATCTCCCTTTTCAGGTGAATGGGAGAAGCACCGTAGCTCTTGTAAGAGAAGCATTTATGCACCTTGTTAAGCATGGTGAACTGAGTTAGCTTTTGAAAGAAACGCTGCCCAACTGTCAGCGTTTTCATGGGTGAAGATCTTCAACATTGTGCTAAATCACCGCATACAAGTAAATGGGAGAAAAACTGCAGGTTTCTAAGAGAATCTTTAATGTTAGGAAAAAGAGGGTCGAGCAACATGGTTAACATTTTGAATTCAGTTTGCTCTTCAAGGGACTACTGCATAACTCTGAGTGTTTTCCTGGATGAGCAACATCACCTTTCTGCTGAATCACCCCATTCAAGTGAATGGGAGAAGCACTGCAGCTCTTGCAAGAGAAGCATTAATGTTACAAGCAACAGGGCCTTGCACCTTGTTAAGCATGGTGAACTGAGTTAGCTTTTGAAAGGAATGCAGCCCAACTGTCAGCATTTTCATGGGTGAGGATCTTCAACTTTGTGCAAAATCACCACCTACAGGTAAATGGGAGAAAGATTCCAGGTTTGTAAGAGAATCTTTAATGTTAGACAAAAGAGGGTCTAGCAACCTGGTTAGTATTGTGAATTCATTTTGCTCTTTAAAGGAATTCTGCCTACTTCTCACTGTTTTCCTCGATGAGAAACATCACCTTTGTGCTGAATCACCACATTCAAGTGAAAGGGAGAAGCACTGTAGCTCTTGTAAGAGAAGGATTAATGTTACAAGCAAGAGGGTCTTGCACTTTGTTAAGCATGGTGAACTGTGTTAGTTTTTGAAAGGAACGCTGCCTAACCTTCAGCCTTTTCATGGTTGAGAAACATAAACTTTGTGGAAAATCACCGCATACAAGTGAATGGGAGAAAAACTGCAGTTTTTTAAGAGAATCTTTTTATGTTAGAAACAAGAGGGTGTAGCAACATGGTTAGTATGGTGAATTCAGTTTGCTCTTTAAAGGAGTACTGCCTACCTCTCAGTGTTTCCTGGATCAGCAACATCACCTTTCTGCTGAATCTCCCCATTCAAGTGAAAGGGAAACACTGCAGCTCTTATAAGAGAAGCATTAATACTAAAAGCAAGAGGGTCTTGCACCTCGTTAAGCATGGTGAACTGTGTTAGTTTTTGAAAGGAACGCAGCCTAACCTTCAGCCTTTTCATATGTGAGGAACATAAACTTTGTTCAACATCACCGCCTACAAGTGAATGGGAGAAAATCTGCAGTTTTTTAAGAGAATCCTTGTATGTTAGAAACAGGAGGGTCTAGCAACTTTTTTAGTACGGTGAATTCAGTTTGCTCTTTAAAGGAGTACTGCCTAGCTCTCAGGGTTTCCTGGATCAGCAACATAACCTTGTGCTGAATCTCCCCATTCAAGTGAAAGGGAGAAGCACTGCAACTCTTGCAAGAGAAGCATTAATGTTACAAGGAACAGGGCCTTGCACCTTGTTAAGCATTTTGAACTGAGTTAGCTTTTGAAAGGAATGCTGCCCAACTGTCAGCATTTTCATGGGGGAGGATCTTCAACTTTGTGCAAAATCACCACATACAACTAAATGGGAGAATAACTGCAACTTTGTAATAGAATCTTTAATGTTACACAAAAGAGGGTCTAGCAAGCTGGTTAGTATTGTGAATTCATTTTGCTCTTTAAAGGAATTCTGCCTACTTCGCACCGTTACCCTGGATGAGCAACATAACCTTTGTGCTGAATCACCGCATTCAAGTGAAAGGGAAAAGCACTGTAGCTCTTGTAAGAGAAGGATTAATTTGACAAGCAAGACGGTCTTGCACCTTGTTAAGCATGGCGAACTGTGTTAGTTGTTGAAAGGAATGCTGCCTAACCTTCAGCCTTTTCATGGGTGAGGAACATAAACTTTGTGCAACATCACCGCATACAAGTGAAGGGGAGAAAAACTGCAGTTTTTTAGGAGAATCCTTTCATGTTAGAAACAAGAGGTTCTAGCAACATGGTTAGTATGGTGAATTCAGTTTGCTCTTTAAAGGAGTACTGCCTAGCTCTCAGTGTTTCCTGGATCAGCAACATCACCTTTCTGCTGAATCTCCCCATTCAAGTGAATGGGAGAAGCACTGCAGCTCTTGTAAGAGAAGCATTACTGTTTCAAGTAAGAGGGCCTTGCACCTTGTTAAGCATGGTGAACTGAGTTAGCTTTTGAAAGGAATTCTACACATCTGTCAGCATTTTCATGGGTGAGGATCTTCATCTTTGTGCAAAATCACCACATACAGGTAAATGGGGAAAGACTCCAGGTTTGTAAGAGAATCGTTAATGTTAGACAAAAGAGGGTCATTTAACTCGGTTATTATTGTGAATTCATTTTGCTCTTTAAAGGAATTCTGCCTACTTCTCACTGTTTCCTGGATGAGAAACATGACGTTTGTGCTGAATCACCGCATTCAAGTGAAAGGGAGAAGCACTGTAGCTCTTGTAAGAGACGGATTAATTTTACAAGCAAGAGGGTCTTGCACTTTGTTAAGCATGGTGAACTGTGTTTCTTTTTGAAAGGAACGCTGCCTAACCTTCAGCCTTTTCATGGGTGAGAAACAGAACCTTTGTGGAAAATCACCGCGTACAAATGAATGGGAGAAAAACTGCAGTTTTTTAAGAGCATCCTCTTGTGTTAGAAAGAAGAGGGTCTAGCAACATGGTTAGTATGGTGAATTCAGTTTGCTCTTTAAAGGAGTACTGCCTAGCTCTCAGTTTTTCCTTAATCAGCATCATCACCTTTCGGCTGAATCTCCCCATTCAAGTGAATGAGAGAAGCACTGCACCTCTTATAAGAGAAGCATTAATGTTACAAGCAAGTAGGATTTGCACCTTGTTAAGAATGGTGAACTGAGTTAGATTTCAAAGGAACGCTGCCCAACTGTCAGCGTTTTCATGGGTGAGGATCATCAACTTTGTGCAAAATCACCACATACAAGTAAATGGGAGAAAACCTGCACTTTTCTAAGAGAATCCTTAATGTTAGAACCAAGAGGGTCTAGGAACTCGGTTACTATTGTGAATTCAGTTTGCTCCTTAAAGGAGTACTGCATTCCTCTCAGTGTTTTCCTGGATGAGCAATATCACCTTTGTGTTGAATCACCCCACTCAAGTGAAAAGGAGAAGCACTGCAGCTCTTGGAAGAGAAGCATTAATAGTAAAAGCAAGAGGGTCTTGCACCTTGTTAAGCATGGTGAACTGAGTTAGTTTTCAAGAGGAACGCTGCCTAACTTTCAGCGTTTTCATGGGTGAGGAACCTAAACTTTGTGCAAAATCACCGCCATAAATAAAAGGGAGAAAAACTGCAGTTTCTGTAAGAGAATCCTTAATGTTAGAAATAAGAGGGTCTAGCAACATTGTTAGTATCGTACATTCAGTTTGCTCTATAAAGGATTACTGCCTACCTCTCAGTGTTTTCCTGGATCAGCAACATCAGCTTTCTGCTGAATCTCCCATTTCAGGTGTATGGGAGAAGCACCGCAGCACTTGTAAGAGAAGCATTAATGCACCTTGTTAAGCATGGTGAACTGAGTTAGCTTTTGAAAGAAACGCTGCCCAACTGTCAGCGTTTTCATGGGTGAAGATCTTCAACATTGTGCAAAATCACCGCATACAAGCAAATGGGAGAAAAACTGCAGGTTTCTAAGAGAATCTTTAATGTTAGGAAAAAGAGGGTCGAGCAACATGGTTAATATTCTGAATTCAGTTTGCTCTTTAAGGGACTACTGCGTAACTCTGAGTGTTTTCCTGGATGAGCAACATCACCTTTCTGCTGAATCTCCCCATTCAAGTGATTGGGAGAAGCACTGCAGCTCTTGTAAGAGAAGAATGAATGTTTCAAGCAAGAGGGCCTTACACCTTGTTAAGCATGGTGAACTGAGTTAGCTTTTAAAAGGAACGCTGCCCAACTGTCAGCATTTTCATGGGTGAGGATCTTCAACTTTGTGCAAAATCACCACATACAGGTAAATGGGAGAAAGATTCCAGGTTTGTAAGAGAATCTTTAATGTTAGACAAAAGAGGGTCTAGCAACCTGGTTAGTATTGTGAATTCATTTTGCTCTTTAAAGGAATTCTGCCTATTTCTCACTGTTTTCCTGGATGAGAAACATCACCTTTGTGCTGAATCCCCGCATTCAAGTGAAAGGGAGAAGCACTGTAGCGCTTGTAAGAGACGGATTAATTTTACAAGCAAGAGGGTCTTGCACTTCGTTAAGCATGGTGAACTGTGTTAGTTTTTGAAAGGAACGCTGCCTAACCTTCAGCCTTTTCATGGGTGAGAAACATAACTTTTGTGGAAAATCACCGCATACAAGTGAATGGGAGAAAAACTGCAGTTTTTTAAGAGAATCGTTTTATGTTAGAAACAAGAGGGTCTAGCAACATGGTTAGTATGGTGAATTCACTTTGCTCTTTAAAGGAGTACTGCCTACCTCTCAGTGTTTCCTGGATCAGCAACATCACCTTTCTGCTGAATCTCCCCATTCAAGTGAAAGGGAAACGCTGCAGCTCTTATAAGAGAAGCATTCATACTAAAAGCAAGAGGGTCTTGCACCTCGTTAAGCATGGGGAACTGTGTTAGTTTTTGGAAGGAACGCAGCCTAACCTTCAGCATTTTCATATGTGAGAAACATAAACTTGTGCAGCATCACCGCATACAAGTGAATGGGAGAAAAACTGCAGTTTTTTAAGAGAATCCTTGTATGTTAGAAACAAGAGGGTCTAGCAACATGGTTAGTATGGTGAATTCAGTTTGCTCTTTAAAGGAGTACTTCCTAGCTCTCAGGGTTTCCTGGATCAGCAACATAACTTTTCTGCTGAATCTCCCCATTGAAGTGAAAGGGAGAAGCACTGCAACTCTTGCAAGAGAAGCATTAATGTTACAAATAACAGGGCCTTGCACCTTGTTAAGCATTTTGAACTGCGTTAGCTTTTGAAAGGAATGCTGCCCAACTGTCAGCATTTTCATGGGTGAGGATCTTCAACTTTGTGCAAAATCACCACATACAAGTAAATGGGGGAAAAATTGCAAGTTTGTAATAGAATCTTTAATGTTAGACAAAAGAGGGTCTAGCAACCTGCTTAATATTGTGAATTCATTTTGCTCTTTAAAGGAATTCTGCCTACTTCTCACCGTTTCCCTGGATGAGCAACATAACCTTTGTGCTGAATCACCGCATTCAAGTGAAAGGGAAAAGCACTGTAGCTCTTGTAAGAGAAGGATTAATTTGACAAGCAAGACGGTCTTGCACCTTGTTAAGCATGGTGAACTGTGTTAGTTTTTGAAAGGAATGCTGCCTAACCTTCAGCCTTTTCATGGGTGAGGAACATAAACTTTGTGCAACATCATCGCATAAAAGTGAATGGGAGAAAAACTGCAGTTTTTTAGGAGAATCCTTTTATGTTAGAAACAAGAGGGTCTAGCAACATGGTTAGTATGGTGAATTCAGTTTGCTGTTTAAAGGAGTACTTCCTAGGTCTCAGTGTTTCCTGGATCAGCAACATCACCTTTCTGCTGAATCTCCCTTTTCAGGTGAATGGGAGAAGCACCGTAGCTCTTGTAAGAGAAGCATTAATGCACCTTGTTAAGCATGGTGAACTGAGTTAGCTTTTGAAAGAAACGCTGCCCAACTGTCAGCGTTTTCATGGGTGAAGATCTTCAACATTGTGCTAAATCACCGCATACAAGTAAATGGGAGAAAAACTGCAGGTTTCTAAGAGAATCTTTAATGTTAGGAAAAAGAGGGTCGAGCAACATGGTTAACATTTTGAATTCAGTTTGCTCTTCAAGGGACTACTGCATAACTCTGAGTGTTTTCCTGGATGAGCAACATCACCTTTCTGCTGAATCTCCCCATTCAAGTGAATGGGAGAAGCACTGCAGCTCTTGCAAGAGAAGCATTAATGTTACAAGCAACAGGGCCTTGCACCTTGTTAAGCATGGTGAACTGAGTTAGCTTTTGAAAGGAATGCAGCCCAACTGTCAGCATTTTCATGGGTGAGGATCTTCAACTTTGTGCAAAATCACCACCTACAGGTAAATGGGAGAAAGATTCCAGGTTTGTAAGAGAATCTTTAATGTTAGACAAAAGAGGGTCTAGCAACCTGGTTAGTATTGTGAATTCATTTTGCTCTTTAAAGGAATTCTGCCTACTTCTCACTGTTTTCCTGGATGAGAAACATCACCTTTGTGCTGAATCACCGCATTCAAGTGAAAGGGAGAAGCACTGTAGCTCTTGTAAGAGAAGGATTAATGTTACAAGCAAGAGGGTCTTGCACTTTGTTAAGCATGGTGAACTGTGTTAGTTTTTGAAAGGAACGCTGCCTAACCTTCAGCCTTTTCATGGTTGAGAAACATAAACTTTGTGGAAAATCACCGCATACAAGTGAATGGGAGAAAAACTGCAGTTTTTTAAGAGAATCGTTTTATGTTAGAAACAAGAGGGTCTAGCAACATGGTTAGTATGGTGAATTCAGTTTGCTCTTTAAAGGAGTACTGCCTACCTCTCAGTGTTTCCTGGATCAGCAACATCACCTTTCTGCTGAATCTCCCCATTCAAGTGAAAGGGAAACACTGCAGCTCTTATAAGAGAAGCATTAATACTAAAAGCAAGAGGGTCTTGCACCTCGTTAAGCATGGTGAACTGTGTTAGTTTTTGAAAGGAACGCAGCCTAACCTTCAGCCTTTTCATATGTGAGGAACATAAACTTTGTTCAACATCACCGCCTACAAGTGAATGGGAGAAAATCTGCAGTTTTTTAAGAGAATCCTTGTATGTTAGAAACAGGAGGGTCTAGCAACTTGGTTAGTATGGTGAATTCAGTTTGCTCTTTAAAGGAGTACTGCCTAGCTCTCAGGGTTTCCTGGATCAGCAACATAACCTTGTGCTGAATCTCCCCATTCAAGTGAAAGGGAGAAGCACTGCAACTCTTGCAAGAGAAGCATTAATGTTACAAGGAACAGGGCCTTGCACCTTGTTAAGCATTTTGAACTGAGTTAGCTTTTGAAAGGAATGCTGCCCAACTGTCAGCATTTTCATGGGGGAGGATCTTCAACTTTGTGCAAAATCACCACATACAACTAAATGGGAGAATAACTGCAACTTTGTAATAGAATCTTTAATGTTACACAAAAGAGGGTCTAGCAAGCTGGTTAGTATTGTGAATTCATTTTGCTCTTTAAAGGAATTCTGCCTACTTCTCACCGTTACCCTGGATGAGCAACATAACCTTTGTGCTGAATCACCGCATTCAAGTGAAAGGGAAAAGCACTGTAGCTCTTGTAAGAGAAGGATTAATTTGACAAGCAAGACGGTCTTGCACCTTGTTAAGCATGGCGAACTGTGTTAGTTGTTGAAAGGAATGCTGCCTAACCTTCAGCCTTTTCATGGGTGAGGAACATAAACTTTGTGCAACATCACCGCATACAAGTGAAGGGGAGAAAAACTGCAGTTTTTTAGGAGAATCCTTTCATGTTAGAAACAAGAGGTTCTAGCAACATGGTTAGTATGGTGAATTCAGTTTGCTCTTTAAAGGAGTACTGCCTAGCTCTCAGTGTTTCCTGGATCAGCAACATCACCTTTCTGCTGAATCTCCCCATTCAAGTGAATGGGAGAAGCACTGCAGCTCTTGTAAGAGAAGCATTACTGTTTCAAGTAAGAGGGCCTTGCACCTTGTTAAGCATGGTGAACTGAGTTAGCTTTTGAAAGGAATTCTACACATCTGTCAGCATTTTCATGGGTGAGGATCTTCATCTTTGTGCAAAATCACCACATACAGGTAAATGGGGAAAGACTCCAGGTTTGTAAGAGAATCGTTAATGTTAGACAAAAGAGGGTCATTTAACTCGGTTATTATTGTGAATTCATTTTGCTCTTTAAAGGAATTCTGCCTACTTCTCACTGTTTCCTGGATGAGAAACATGACGTTTGTGCTGAATCACCGCATTCAAGTGAAAGGGAGAAGCACTGTAGCTCTTGTAAGAGACGGATTAATTTTACAAGCAAGAGGGTCTTGCACTTTGTTAAGCATGGTGAACTGTGTTTCTTTTTGAAAGGAACGCTGCCTAACCTTCAGCCTTTTCATGGGTGAGAAACAGAACCTTTGTGGAAAATCACCGCGTACAAATGAATGGGAGAAAAACTGCAGTTTTTTAAGAGCATCCTCTTGTGTTAGAAAGAAGAGGGTCTAGCAACATGGTTAGTATGGTGAATTCAGTTTGCTCTTTAAAGGAGTACTGCCTAGCTCTCAGTTTTTCCTTAATCAGCATCATCACCTTTCGGCTGAATCTCCCCATTCAAGTGAATGAGAGAAGCACTGCACCTCTTATAAGAGAAGCATTAATGTTACAAGCAAGTAGGATTTGCACCTTGTTAAGAATGGTGAACTGAGTTAGATTTCAAAGGAACGCTGCCCAACTGTCAGCGTTTTCATGGGTGAGGATCATCAACTTTGTGCAAAATCACCACATACAAGTAAATGGGAGAAAACCTGCACTTTTCTAAGAGAATCCTTAATGTTAGAACCAAGAGGGTCTAGGAACTCGGTTACTATTGTGAATTCAGTTTGCTCCTTAAAGGAGTACTGCATTCCTCTCAGTGTTTTCCTGGATGAGCAATATCACCTTTGTGTTGAATCACCCCACTCAAGTGAAAAGGAGAAGCACTGCAGCTCTTGGAAGAGAAGCATTAATAGTAAAAGCAAGAGGGTCTTGCACCTTGTTAAGCATGGTGAACTGAGTTAGTTTTCAAGAGGAACGCTGCCTAACTTTCAGCGTTTTCATGGGTGAGGAACCTAAACTTTGTGCAAAATCACCGCCATAAATAAAAGGGAGAAAAACTGCAGTTTCTGTAAGAGAATCCTTAATGTTAGAAATAAGAGGGTCTAGCAACATTGTTAGTATCGTACATTCAGTTTGCTCTATAAAGGATTACTGCCTACCTCTCAGTGTTTTCCTGGATCAGCAACATCAGCTTTCTGCTGAATCTCCCATTTCAGGTGTATGGGAGAAGCACCGCAGCACTTGTAAGAGAAGCATTAATGCACCTTGTTAAGCATGGTGAACTGAGTTAGCTTTTGAAAGAAACGCTGCCCAACTGTCAGCGTTTTCATGGGTGAAGATCTTCAACATTGTGCAAAATCACCGCATACAAGCAAATGGGAGAAAAACTGCAGGTTTCTAAGAGAATCTTTAATGTTAGGAAAAAGAGGGTCGAGCAACATGGTTAATATTCTGAATTCAGTTTGCTCTTTAAGGGACTACTGCGTAACTCTGAGTGTTTTCCTGGATGAGCAACATCACCTTTCTGCTGAATCTCCCCATTCAAGTGATTGGGAGAAGCACTGCAGCTCTTGTAAGAGAAGAATGAATGTTTCAAGCAAGAGGGCCTTACACCTTGTTAAGCATGGTGAACTGAGTTAGCTTTTAAAAGGAACGCTGCCCAACTGTCAGCATTTTCATGGGTGAGGATCTTCAACTTTGTGCAAAATCACCACATACAGGTAAATGGGAGAAAGATTCCAGGTTTGTAAGAGAATCTTTAATGTTAGACAAAAGAGGGTCTAGCAACCTGGTTAGTATTGTGAATTCATTTTGCTCTTTAAAGGAATTCTGCCTATTTCTCACTGTTTTCCTGGATGAGAAACATCACCTTTGTGCTGAATCCCCGCATTCAAGTGAAAGGGAGAAGCACTGTAGCGCTTGTAAGAGACGGATTAATTTTACAAGCAAGAGGGTCTTGCACTTCGTTAAGCATGGTGAACTGTGTTAGTTTTTGAAAGGAACGCTGCCTAACCTTCAGCCTTTTCATGGGTGAGAAACATAACTTTTGTGGAAAATCACCGCATACAAGTGAATGGGAGAAAAACTGCAGTTTTTTAAGAGAATCGTTTTATGTTAGAAACAAGAGGGTCTAGCAACATGGTTAGTATGGTGAATTCACTTTGCTCTTTAAAGGAGTACTGCCTACCTCTCAGTGTTTCCTGGATCAGCAACATCACCTTTCTGCTGAATCTCCCCATTCAAGTGAAAGGGAAACGCTGCAGCTCTTATAAGAGAAGCATTCATACTAAAAGCAAGAGGGTCTTGCACCTCGTTAAGCATGGGGAACTGTGTTAGTTTTTGGAAGGAACGCAGCCTAACCTTCAGCATTTTCATATGTGAGAAACATAAACTTTGTGCAGCATCACCGCATACAAGTGAATGGGAGAAAAACTGCAGTTTTTTAAGAGAATCCTTGTATGTTAGAAACAAGAGGGTCTAGCAACATGGTTAGTATGGTGAATTCAGTTTGCTCTTTAAAGGAGTACTTCCTAGCTCTCAGGGTTTCCTGGATCAGCAACATAACTTTTCTGCTGAATCTCCCCATTGAAGTGAAAGGGAGAAGCACTGCAACTCTTGCAAGAGAAGCATTAATGTTACAAATAACAGGGCCTTGCACCTTGTTAAGCATTTTGAACTGCGTTAGCTTTTGAAAGGAATGCTGCCCAACTGTCAGCATTTTCATGGGTGAGGATCTTCAACTTTGTGCAAAATCACCACATACAAGTAAATGGGGGAAAAATTGCAAGTTTGTAATAGAATCTTTAATGTTAGACAAAAGAGGGTCTAGCAACCTGCTTAATATTGTGAATTCATTTTGCTCTTTAAAGGAATTCTGCCTACTTCTCACCGTTTCCCTGGATGAGCAACATAACCTTTGTGCTGAATCACCGCATTCAAGTGAAAGGGAAAAGCACTGTAGCTCTTGTAAGAGAAGGATTAATTTGACAAGCAAGACGGTCTTGCACCTTGTTAAGCATGGTGAACTGTGTTAGTTTTTGAAAGGAATGCTGCCTAACCTTCAGCCTTTTCATGGGTGAGGAACATAAACTTTGTGCAACATCACCGCATAAAAGTGAATGGGAGAAAAACTGCAGTTTGTTAAGAGCATCCTCTTGTGTTAGAAAGAAGAGGGTCTAGCAACATGGTTAGTATGGTGAATTCAGTTTGCTCTTTAAAGGAGTACTGCCTAGCTCTCAGTTTTTCCTTAATCAGCATCATCACCTTTCGGCTGAATCTCCCCATTCAAGTGAATGAGAGAAGCACTGCAGCTCTTATAAGAGAAGCATTAGTGTTACAAGCAAGTAGGATTTGCACCTTGTTAAGAATGGTGAACTGAGTTAGATTTCAAAGGAACGCTGCCCAACTGTCAGCGTTTTCATGGGTGAGGATCATCAACTTTGTGCAAAATCACCACATACAAGTAAATGGGAGAAAACCTGCACTTTTCTAAGAGAATCCTTAATGTTAGAACCAAGAGGGTCTAGGAACTCGGTTACTATTGTGAATTCAGTTTGCTCCTTAAAGGAGTACTGCATTCCTCTCAGTGTTTTCCTGGATGAGCAATATCACCTTTGTGTTGAATCACCCCACTCAAGTGAAAAGGAGAAGCACTGCAGCTCTTGGAAGAGAAGCATTAATAGTAAAAGCAAGAGGGTCTTGCACCTTGTTAAGCATGGTGAACTGAGTTAGTTTTCAAGAGGAACGCTGCCGAACTTTCAGCGTTTTCATGGGTGAGGAACCTAAACTTTGTGCAAAATCACCGCCATAAATAAAAGGGAGAAAAACTGCAGTTTCTGTAAGAGAATCCTTAATGTTAGAAATAAGAGGGTCTAGCAACATTGTTAGTATCGTACATTCAGTTTGCTCTATAAAGGATTACTGCCTACCTCTCAGTGTTTTCCTGGATCAGCAACATCAGCTTTCTGCTGAATCTCCCATTTCAGGTGTATGGGAGAAGCACCGCAGCACTTGTAAGAGAAGCATTAATGCACCTTGTTAAGCATGGTGAACTGAGTTAGCTTTTGAAAGAAACGCTGCCCAACTGTCAGCGTTTTCATGGGTGAAGATCTTCAACATTGTGCAAAATCACTGCATACAAGCAAATGGGAGAAAAACTGCAGGTTTCTAAGAGAATCTTTAATGTTAGGAAAAAGAGGGTCGAGCAACATGGTTAATATTCTGAATTCAGTTTGCTCTTTAAGGGACTACTGCGTAACTCTGAGTGTTTTCCTGGATGAGCAACATCACCTTTCTGCTGAATCTCCCCATTCAAGTGATTGGGAGAAGCACTGCAGCTCTTGTAAGAGAAGAATGAATGTTTCAAGCAAGAGGGCCTTACACCTTGTTAAGCATGGTGAACTGAGTTAGCTTTTAAAAGGAACGCTGCCCAACTGTCAGCATTTTCATGGGTGAGGATCTTCAACTTTGTGCAAAATCACCACATACAGGTAAATGGGAGAAAGATTCCAGGTTTGTAAGAGAATCTTTAATGTTAGACAAAAGAGGGTCTAGCAACCTGGTTAGTATTGTGAATTCATTTTGCTCTTTAAAGGAATTCTGCCTATTTCTCACTGTTTTCCTGGATGAGAAACATCACCTTTGTGCTGAATCCCCGCATTCAAGTGAAAGCGAGAAGCACTGTAGCGCTTGTAAGAGACGGATTAATTTTAAAAGCAAGAGGGTCTTGCACTTCGTTAAGCATGGTGAACTGTGTTAGTTTTTGAAAGGAACGCTGCCTAACCTTCAGCCTTTTCATGGGTGAGAAACATAACTTTTGTGGAAAATCACCGCATACAAGTGAATGGGAGAAAAACTGCAGTTTTTTAAGAGAATCGTTTTATGTTAGAAACAAGAGGGTCTAGCAACATGGTTAGTATGGTGAATTCACTTTGCTCTTTAAAGGAGTACTGCCTACCTCTCAGTGTTTCCTGGATCAGCAACATCACCTTTCTGCTGAATCTCCCCATTCAAGTGAAAGGGAAACGCTGCAGCTCTTATAAGAGAAGCATTCATACTAAAAGCAAGAGGGTCTTGCACCTCGTTAAGCATGGGGAACTGTGTTAGTTTTTGGAAGGAACGCAGCCTAACCTTCAGCATTTTCATATGTGAGAAACATAAACTTTGTGCAGCATCACCGCATACAAGTGAATGGGAGAAAAACTGCAGTTTTTTAAGAGAATCCTTGTATGTTAGAAACAAGAGGGTCTAGCAACATGGTTAGTATGGTGAATTCAGTTTGCTCTTTAAAGGAGTACTTCCTAGCTCTCAGGGTTTCCTGGATCAGCAACATAACTTTTCTGCTGAATCTCCCCATTGAAGTGAAAGGGAGAAGCACTGCAATTCTTGCAAGAGAAGCATTAATGTTACAAATAACAGGGCCTTGCACCTTGTTAAGCATTTTGAACTGCGTTAGCTTTTGAAAGGAATGCTGCCCAACTGTCAGCATTTTCATGGGTGAGGATCTTCAACTTTGTGCAAAATCACCACATACAAGTAAATGGGGGAAAAATTGCAAGTTTGTAATAGAATCTTTAATGTTAGACAAAAGAGGGTCTAGCAACCTGCTTAATATTGTGAATTCATTTTGCTCTTTAAAGGAATTCTGCCTACTTCTCACCGTTTCCCTGGATGAGCAACATAACCTTTGTGCTGAATCACCGCATTCAAGTGAAAGGGAAAAGCACTGTAGCTCTTGTAAGAGAAGGATTAATTTGACAAGCAAGACGGTCTTGCACCTTGTTAAGCATGGTGAACTGTGTTAGTTTTTGAAAGGAATGCTGCCTAACCTTCAGCCTTTTCATGGGTGAGGAACATAAACTTTGTGCAACATCACCGCATAAAAGTGAATGGGAGAAAAACTGCAGTTTTTTAGGAGAATCCTTTTATGTTAGAAACAAGAGGGTCTAGCAACATGGTTAGTATGGTGAATTCAGTTTGCTGTTTAAAGGAGTACTTCCTAGCTCTCAGTGTTTCCTGGATCAGCAACATTACCTTTCTGCTGAATCTCCCTTTTCAGGTGAATGGGAGAAGCACCGTAGCTCTTGTAAGAGAAGCATTAATGCACCTTGTTAAGCATGGTGAACTGAGTTAGCTTTTGAAAGAAACGCTGCCCAACTGTCAGCGTTTTCATGGGTGAAGATCTTCAACATTGTGCTAAATCACCGCATACAAGTAAATGGGAGAAAAACTGCAGGTTTCTAAGAGAATCTTTAATGTTAGGAAAAAGAGGGTCGAGCAACATGGTTAACATTTTGAATTCAGTTTGCTCTTCAAGGGACTACTGCATAACTCTGAGTGTTTTCCTGGATGAGCAACATCACCTTTCTGCTGAATCTCCCCATTCAAGTGAATGGGAGAAGCACTGCAGCTCTTGCAAGAGAAGCATTAATGTTACAAGCAACAGGGCCTTGCACCTTGTTAAGCATGGTGAACTGAGTTAGCTTTTGAAAGGAATGCAGCCCAACTGTCAGCATTTTCATGGGTGAGGATCTTCAACTTTGTGCAAAATCACCACCTACAGGTAAATGGGAGAAAGATTCCAGGTTTGTAAGAGAATCTTTAATGTTAGACAAAAGAGGGTCTAGCAACCTGGTTAGTATTGTGAATTCATTTTGCTCTTTAAAGGAATTCTGCCTACTTCTCACTGTTTTCCTGGATGAGAAACATCACCTTTGTGCTGAATCACCGCATTCAAGTGAAAGGGAGAAGCACTGTAGCTCTTGTAAGAGAAGGATTAATGTTACAAGCAAGAGGGTCTTGCACTTTGTTAAGCATGGTGAACTGTGTTAGTTTTTGAAAGGAACGCTGCCTAACCTTCAGCCTTTTCATGGTTGAGAAACATAAACTTTGTGGAAAATCACCGCATACAAGTGAATGGGAGAAAAACTGCAGTTTTTTAAGAGAATCTTTTTATGTTAGAAACAAGAGGGTCTAGCAACATGGTTAGTATGGTGAATTCAGTTTGCTCTTTAAAGGAGTACTGCCTACCTCTCAGTGTTTCCTGGATCAGCAACATCACCTTTCTGCTGAATCTCCCCATTCAAGTGAAAGGGAAACACTGCAGCTCTTATAAGAGAAGCATTAATACTAAAAGCAAGAGGGTCTTGCACCTCGTTAAGCATGATGAACTGTGTTAGTTTTTGAAAGGAACGCAGCCTAACCTTCAGCCTTTTCATATGTGAGGAACATAAACTTTGTTCAACATCACCGCCTACAAGTGAATGGGAGAAAATCTGCAGTTTTTTAAGAGAATCCTTGTATGTTAGAAACAGGAGGGTCTAGCAACTTGGTTAGTATGGTGAATTCAGTTTGCTCTTTAAAGGAGTACTGCCTAGCTCTCAGGGTTTCCTGGATCAGCAACATAACCTTTTGCTGAATCTCCCCATTCAAGTGAAAGGGAGAAGCACTGCAACTCTTGCAAGAGAAGCATTAATGTTACAAGGAACAGGGCCTTGCACCTTGTTAAGCATTTTGAACTGAGTTAGCTTTTGAAAGGAATGCTGCCCAACTGTCAGCATTTTCATGGGGGAGGATCTTCAACTTTGTGCAAAATCACCACATACAACTAAATGGGAGAATAACTGCAACTTTGTAATAGAATCTTTAATGTTACACAAAAGAGGGTCTAGCAAGCTGGTTAGTATTGTGAATTCATTTTGCTCTTTAAAGGAATTCTGCCTACTTCGCACCGTTACCCTGGATGAGCAACATAACCTTTGTGCTGAATCACCGCATTCAAGTGAAAGGGAAAAGCACTGTAGCTCTTGTAAGAGAAGGATTAATTTGACAAGCAAGACGGTCTTGCACCTTGTTAAGCATGGCGAACTGTGTTAGTTGTTGAAAGGAATGCTGCCTAACCTTCAGCCTTTTCATGGGTGAGGAACATAAACTTTGTGCAACATCACCGCATACAAGTGAAGGGGAGAAAAACTGCAGTTTTTTAGGAGAATCCTTTCATGTTAGAAACAAGAGGTTCTAGCAACATGGTTAGTATGGTGAATTCAGTTTGCTCTTTAAAGGAGTACTGCCTAGCTCTCAGTGTTTCCTGGATCAGCAACATCACCTTTCTGCTGAATCTCCCCATTCAAGTGAATGGGAGAAGCACTGCAGCTCTTGTAAGAGAAGCATTACTGTTTCAAGTAAGAGGGCCTTGCACCTTGTTAAGCATGGTGAACTGAGTTAGCTTTTGAAAGGAATTCTACCCATCTGTCAGCATTTTCATGGGTGAGGATCTTCATCTTTGTGCAAAATCACCACATACAGGTAAATGGGGAAAGACTCCAGGTTTGTAAGAGAATCGTTAATGTTAGACAAAAGAGGGTCATTTAACTCGGTTATTATTGTGAATTCATTTTGCTCTTTAAAGGAATTCTGCCTACTTCTCACTGTTTCCTGGATGAGAAACATGACGTTTGTGCTGAATCACCGCATTCAAGTGAAAGGGAGAAGCACTGTAGCTCTTGTAAGAGACGGATTAATTTTACAAGCAAGAGGGTCTTGCACTTTGTTAAGCATGGTGAACTGTGTTTCTTTTTGAAAGGAACGCTGCCTAACCTTCAGCCTTTTCATGGGTGAGAAACAGAACCTTTGTGGAAAATCACCGCGTACAAGTGAATGGGAGAAAAACTGCAGTTTTTTAAGAGCATCCTCTTGTGTTAGAAAGAAGAGGGTCTAGCAACATGGTTAGTATGGTGAATTCAGTTTGCTCTTTAAAGGAGTACTGCCTAGCTCTCAGTTTTTCCTTAATCAGCATCATCACCTTTCGGCTGAATCTCCCCATTCAAGTGAAAGAGAGAAGCACTGCAGCTCTTATAAGAGAAGCATTAGTGTTACAAGCAAGTAGGATTTGCACCTTGTTAAGAATGGTGAACTGAGTTAGATTTCAAAGGAACGCTGCCCAACTGTCAGCGTTTTCATGGGTGAGGATCATCAACTTTGTGCAAAATCACCACATACAAGTAAATGGGAGAAAACCTGCACTTTTCTAAGAGAATCCTTAATGTTAGAACCAAGAGGGTCTAGGAACTCGGTTACTATTGTGAATTCAGTTTGCTCCTTAAAGGAGTACTGCATTCCTCTCAGTGTTTTCCTGGATGAGCAATATCACCTTTGTGTTGAATCACCCCACTCAAGTGAAAAGGAGAAGCACTGCAGCTCTTGGAAGAGAAGCATTAATAGTAAAAGCAAGAGGGTCTTGCACCTTGTTAAGCATGGTGAACTGAGTTAGTTTTCAAGAGGAACGCTGCCGAACTTTCAGCGTTTTCATGGGTGAGGAACCTAAACTTTGTGCAAAATCACCGCCATAAATACAAGGGAGAAAAACTGCAGTTTCTGTAAGAGAATCCTTAATGTTAGAAATAAGAGGGTCTAGCAACATTGTTAGTATCGTACATTCAGTTTGCTCTATAAAGGATTACTGCCTACCTCTCAGTGTTTTCCTGGATCAGCAACATCAGCTTTCTGCTGAATCTCCCATTTCAGGTGTATGGGAGAAGCACCGCAGCACTTGTAAGAGAAGCATTAATGCACCTTGTTAAGCATGGTGAACTGAGTTAGCTTTTGAAAGAAACGCTGCCCAACTGTCAGCGTTTTCATGGGTGAAGATCTTCAACATTGTGCAAAATCACCGCATACAAGCAAATGGGAGAAAAACTGCAGGTTTCTAAGAGAATCTTTAATGTTAGGAAAAAGAGGGTCGAGCAACATGGTTAATATTCTGAATTCAGTTTGCTCTTTAAGGGACTACTGCGTAACTCTGAGTGTTTTCCTGGATGAGCAACATCACCTTTCTGCTGAATCTCCCCATTCAAGTGATTGGGAGAAGCACTGCAGCTCTTGTAAGAGAAGAATGAATGTTTCAAGCAAGAGGGCCTTACACCTTGTTAAGCATGGTGAACTGAGTTAGCTTTTAAAAGGAACGCTGCCCAACTGTCAGCATTTTCATGGGTGAGGATCTTCAACTTTGTGCAAAATCACCACATACAGGTAAATGGGAGAAAGATTCCAGGTTTGTAAGAGAATCTTTAATGTTAGACAAAAGAGGGTCTAGCAACCTGGTTAGTATTGTGAATTCATTTTGCTCTTTAAAGGAATTCTGCCTATTTCTCACTGTTTTCCTGGATGAGAAACATCACCTTTGTGCTGAATCCCCGCATTCAAGTGAAAGCGAGAAGCACTGTAGCGCTTGTAAGAGACGGATTAATTTTAAAAGCAAGAGGGTCTTGCACTTCGTTAAGCATGGTGAACTGTGTTAGTTTTTGAAAGGAACGCTGCCTAACCTTCAGCCTTTTCATGGGTGAGAAACATAACTTTTGTGGAAAATCACCGCATACAAGTGAATGGGAGAAAAACTGCAGTTTTTTAAGAGAATCGTTTTATGTTAGAAACAAGAGGGTCTAGCAACATGGTTAGTATGGTGAATTCACTTTGCTCTTTAAAGGAGTACTGCCTACCTCTCAGTGTTTCCTGGATCAGCAACATCACCTTTCTGCTGAATCTCCCCATTCAAGTGAAAGGGAAACGCTGCAGCTCTTATAAGAGAAGCATTCATACTAAAAGCAAGAGGGTCTTGCACCTCGTTAAGCATGGGGAACTGTGTTAGTTTTTGGAAGGAACGCAGCCTAACCTTCAGCATTTTCATATGTGAGAAACATAAACTTTGTGCAGCATCACCGCATACAAGTGAATGGGAGAAAAACTGCAGTTTTTTAAGAGAATCCTTGTATGTTAGAAACAAGAGGGTCTAGCAACATGGTTAGTATGGTGAATTCAGTTTGCTCTTTAAAGGAGTACTTCCTAGCTCTCAGGGTTTCCTGGATCAGCAACATAACTTTTCTGCTGAATCTCCCCATTGAAGTGAAAGGGAGAAGCACTGCAACTCTTGCAAGAGAAGCATTAATGTTACAAATAACAGGGCCTTGCACCTTGTTAAGCATTTTGAACTGCGTTAGCTTTTGAAAGGAATGCTGCCCAACTGTCAGCATTTTCATGGGTGAGGATCTTCAACTTTGTGCAAAATCACCACATACAAGTAAATGGGGGAAAAATTGCAAGTTTGTAATAGAATCTTTAATGTTAGACAAAAGAGGGTCTAGCAACCTGCTTAATATTGTGAATTCATTTTGCTCTTTAAAGGAATTCTGCCTACTTCTCACCGTTTCCCTGGATGAGCAACATAACCTTTGTGCTGAATCACCGCATTCAAGTGAAAGGGAAAAGCACTGTAGCTCTTGTAAGAGAAGGATTAATTTGACAAGCAAGACGGTCTTGCACCTTGTTAAGCATGGTGAACTGTGTTAGTTTTTGAAAGGAATGCTGCCTAACCTTCAGCCTTTTCATGGGTGAGGAACATAAACTTTGTGCAACATCACCGCATAAAAGTGAATGGGAGAAAAACTGCAGTTTTTTAGGAGAATCTTTTTATGTTAGAAACAAGAGGGTCTAGCAACATGGTTAGTATGGTGAATTCAGTTTGCTGTTTAAAGGAGTACTTCCTAGCTCTCAGTGTTTCCTGGATCAGCAACATCACCTTTCTGCTGAATCTCCCTTTTCAGGTGAATGGGAGAAGCACCGTAGCTCTTGTAAGAGAAGCATTAATGCACCTTGTTAAGCATGGTGAACTGAGTTAGCTTTTGAAAGAAACGCTGCCCAACTGTCAGCGTTTTCATGGGTGAAGATCTTCAACATTGTGCTAAATCACCGCATACAAGTAAATGGGAGAAAAACTGCAGGTTTCTAAGAGAATCTTTAATGTTAGGTAAAAGAGGGTCGAGCAACATGGTTAACATTTTGAATTCAGTTTGCTCTTCAAGGGACTACTGCATAACTCTGAGTGTTTTCCTGGATGAGCAACATCACCTTTCTGCTGAATCTCCCCATTCAAGTGAATGGGAGAAGCACTGCAGCTCTTGCAAGAGAAGCATTAATGTTACAAGCAACAGGGCCTTGCACCTTGTTAAGCATGGTGAACTGAGTTAGCTTTTGAACGGAATGCAGCCCAACTGTCAGCATTTTCATGGGTGAGGATCTTCAACTTTGTGCAAAATCACCACCTACAGGTAAATGGGAGAAAGATTCCAGGTTTGTAAGAGAATCTTTAATGTTAGACAAAAGAGGGTCTAGCAACCTGGTTAGTATTGTGAATTCATTTTGCTCTTTAAAGGAATTCTGCCTACTTCTCACTGTTTTCCTGGATGAGAAACATCACCTTTGTGCTGAATCACCGCATTCAAGTGAAAGGGAGAAGCACTGTAGCTCTTGTAAGAGAAGGATTAATGTTACAAGCAAGAGGGTCTTGCACTTTGTTAAGCATGGTGAACTGTGTTAGTTTTTGAAAGGAACGCTGCCTAACCTTCAGCCTTTTCATGGTTGAGAAACATAAACTTTGTGGAAAATCACCGCATACTAGTGAATGGGAGAAAAACTGCAGTTTTTTAAGAGAATCTTTTTATGTTAGAAACAAGAGGGTCTAGCAACATGGTTAGTATGGTGAATTCAGTTTGCTCTTTAAAGGAGTACTGCCTACCTCTCAGTGTTTCCTGGATCAGCAACATCACCTTTCTGCTGAATCTCCCCATTCAAGTGAAAGGGAAACACTGCAGCTCTTATAAGAGAAGCATTAATACTAAAAGCAAGAGGGTCTTGCACCTCGTTAAGCATGATGAACTGTGTTAGTTTTTGAAAGGAACGCAGCCTAACCTTCAGCCTTTTCATATGTGAGGAACATAAACTTTGTTCAACATCACCGCCTACAAGTGAATGGGAGAAAATCTGCAGTTTTTTAAGAGAATCCTTGTATGTTAGAAACAGGAGGGTCTAGCAACTTGGTTAGTATGGTGAACTCAGTTTGCTCTTTAAAGGAGTACTGCCTAGCTCTCAGGGTTTCCTGGATCAGCAACATAACCTTTTGCTGAATCTCCCCATTCAAGTGAAAGGGAGAAGCACTGCAACTCTTGCAAGAGAAGCATTAATGTTACAAGGAACAGGGCCTTGCACCTTGTTAAGCATTTTGAACTGAGTTAGCTTTTGAAAGGAATGCTGCCCAACTGTCAGCATTTTCATGGGGGAGGATCTTCAACTTTGTGCAAAATCTCCACATACAACTAAATGGGAGAATAACTGCAACTTTGTAATAGAATCTTTAATGTTACACAAAAGAGGGTCTAGCAAGCTGGTTAGTATTGTGAATTCATTTTGCTCTTTAAAGGAATTCTGCCTACTTCTCACCGTTACCCTGGATGAGCAACATAACCTTTGTGCTGAATCACCGCATTCAAGTTAAAGGGAAAAGCACTGTAGCTCTTGTAAGAGAAGGATTAATTTGACAAGCAAGACGGTCTTGCACCTTGTTAAGCATGGCGAACTGTGTTAGTTGTTGAAAGGAATGCTGCCTAACCTTCAGCCTTTTCATGGGTGAGGAACATAAACTTTGTGCAACATCACCGCATACAAGTGAAGGGGAGAAAAACTGCAGTTTTTTAGGAGAATCCTTTCATGTTAGAAACAAGAGGTTCTAGCAACATGGTTAGTATGGTGAATTCAGTTTGCTCTTTAAAGGAGTACTGCCTAGCTCTCAGTGTTTCCTGGATCAGCAACATCACCTTTCTGCTGAATCTCCCCATTCAAGTGAATGGGAGAAGCACTGCAGCTCTTGTAAGAGAAGCATTACTGTTTCAAGTAAGAGGGCCTTGCACCTTGTTAAGCATGGTGAACTGAGTTAGCTTTTGAAAGGAATTCTACCCATCTGTCAGCATTTTCATGGGTGAGGATCTTCATCTTTGTGCAAAATCACCACATACAGGTAAATGGGGAAAGACTCCAGGTTTGTAAGAGAATCGTTAATGTTAGACAAAAGAGGGTCATTTAACTCGGTTATTATTGTGAATTCATTTTGCTCTTTAAAGGAATTCTGCCTACTTCTCACTGTTTCCTGGATGAGAAACATGACGTTTGTGCTGAATCACCGCATTCAAGTGAAAGGGAGAAGCACTGTAGCTCTTGTAAGAGACGGATTAATTTTACAAGCAAGAGGGTCTTGCACTTTGTTAAGCATGGTGAACTGTGTTTCTTTTTGAAAGGAACGCTGCCTAACCTTCAGCCTTTTCATGGGTGAGAAACAGAACCTTTGTGGAAAATCACCGCGTACAAGTGAATGGGAGAAAAACTGCAGTTTTTTAAGAGCATCCTCTTGTGTTAGAAAGAAGAGGGTCTAGCAACATGGTTAGTATGGTGAATTCAGTTTGCTCTTTAAAGGAGTACTGCCTAGCTCTCAGTTTTTCCTTAATCAGCATCATCACCTTTCGGCTGAATCTCCCCATTCAAGTGAATGAGAGAAGCACTGCAGCTCTTATAAGAGAAGCATTAGTGTTACAAGCAAGTAGGATTTGCACCTTGTTAAGAATGGTGAACTGAGTTAGATTTCAAAGGAACGCTGCCCAACTGTCAGCGTTTTCATGGGTGAGGATCATCAACTTTGTGCAAAATCACCACATACAAGTAAATGGGAGAAAACCTGCACTTTTCTAAGAGAATCCTTAATGTTAGAACCAAGAGGGTCTAGGAACTCGGTTACTATTGTGAATTCAGTTTGCTCCTTAAAGGAGTACTGCATTCCTCTCAGTGTTTTCCTGGATGAGCAATATCACCTTTGTGTTGAATCACCCCACTCAAGTGAAAAGGAGAAGCACTGCAGCTCTTGGAAGAGAAGCATTAATAGTAAAAGCAAGAGGGTCTTGCACCTTGTTAAGCATGGTGAACTGAGTTAGTTTTCAAGAGGAACGCTGCCGAACTTTCAGCGTTTTCATGGGTGAGGAACCTAAACTTTGTGCAAAATCACCGCCATAAATAAAAGGGAGAAAAACTGCAGTTTCTGTAAGAGAATCCTTAATGTTAGAAATAAGAGGGTCTAGCAACATTGTTAGTATCGTACATTCAGTTTGCTCTATAAAGGATTACTGCCTACCTCTCAGTGTTTTCCTGGATCAGCAACATCAGCTTTCTGCTGAATCTCCCATTTCAGGTGTATGGGAGAAGCACCGCAGCACTTGTAAGAGAAGCATTAATGCACCTTGTTAAGCATGGTGAACTGAGTTAGCTTTTGAAAGAAACGCTGCCCAACTGTCAGCGTTTTCATGGGTGAAGATCTTCAACATTGTGCAAAATCACCGCATACAAGCAAATGGGAGAAAAACTGCAGGTTTCTAAGAGAATCTTTAATGTTAGGAAAAAGAGGGTCGAGCAACATGGTTAATATTCTGAATTCAGTTTGCTCTTTAAGGGACTACTGCGTAACTCTGAGTGTTTTCCTGGATGAGCAACATCACCTTTCTGCTGAATCTCCCCATTCAAGTGATTGGGAGAAGCACTGCAGCTCTTGTAAGAGAAGAATGAATGTTTCAAGCAAGAGGGCCTTACACCTTGTTAAGCATGGTGAACTGAGTTAGCTTTTAAAAGGAACGCTGCCCAACTGTCAGCATTTTCATGGGTGAGGATCTTCAACTTTGTGCAAAATCACCACATACAGGTAAATGGGAGAAAGATTCCAGGTTTGTAAGAGAATCTTTAATGTTAGACAAAAGAGGGTCTAGCAACCTGGTTAGTATTGTGAATTCATTTTGCTCTTTAAAGGAATTCTGCCTATTTCTCACTGTTTTCCTGGATGAGAAACATCACCTTTGTGCTGAATCCCCGCATTCAAGTGAAAGCGAGAAGCACTGTAGCGCTTGTAAGAGACGGATTAATTTTAAAAGCAAGAGGGTCTTGCACTTCGTTAAGGATGGTGAACTGTGTTAGTTTTTGAAAGGAACGCTGCCTAACCTTCAGCCTTTTCATGGGTGAGAAACATAACTTTTGTGGAAAATCACCGCATACAAGTGAATGGGAGAAAAACTGCAGTTTTTTAAGAGAATCGTTTTATGTTAGAAACAAGAGGGTCTAGCAACATGGTTAGTATGGTGAATTCACTTTGCTCTTTAAAGGAGTACTGCCTACCTCTCAGTGTTTCCTGGATCAGCAACATCACCTTTCTGCTGAATCTCCCCATTCAAGTGAAAGGGAAACGCTGCAGCTCTTATAAGAGAAGCATTCATACTAAAAGCAAGAGGGTCTTGCACCTCGTTAAGCATGGGGAACTGTGTTAGTTTTTGGAAGGAACGCAGCCTAACCTTCAGCATTTTCATATGTGAGAAACATAAACTTTGTGCAGCATCACCGCATACAAGTGAATGGGAGAAAAACTGCAGTTTTTTAAGAGAATCCTTGTATGTTAGAAACAAGAGGGTCTAGCAACATGGTTAGTATGGTGAATTCAGTTTGCTCTTTAAAGGAGTACTTCCTAGCTCTCAGGGTTTCCTGGATCAGCAACATAACTTTTCTGCTGAATCTCCCCATTGAAGTGAAAGGGAGAAGCACTGCAACTCTTGCAAGAGAAGCATTAATGTTACAAATAACAGGGCCTTGCACCTTGTTAAGCATTTTGAACTGCGTTAGCTTTTGAAAGGAATGCTGCCCAACTGTCAGCATTTTCATGGGTGAGGATCTTCAACTTTGTGCAAAATCACCACATACAAGTAAATGGGGGAAAAATTGCAAGTTTGTAATAGAATCTTTAATGTTAGACAAAAGAGGGTCTAGCAACCTAGTTAATATTGTGAATTCATTTTGCTCTTTAAAGGAATTCTGCCTACTTCGCACCGTTTCCCTGGATGAGCAACATAACCTTTGTGCTGAATCACCGCATTCAAGTGAAAGGGAAAAGCACTGTAGCTCTTGTAAGAGAAGGATTAATTTGACAAGCAAGACGGTCTTGCACCTTGTTAAGCATGGTGAACTGTGTTAGTTTTTGAAAGGAATGCTGCCTAACCTTCACCCTTTTCATGGGTGAGGAACATAAACTTTGTGCAACATCACCGCATAAAAGTGAATGGGAGAAAAACTGCAGTTTTTTAGGAGAATCCTTTTATGTTAGAAACAAGAGGGTCTAGCAACATGGTTAGTATGGTGAATTCAGTTTGCTGTTTAAAGGAGTACTTCCTAGCTCTCAGTGTTTCCTGGATCAGCAACATCACCTTTCTGCTGAATCTCCCTTTTCAGGTGAATGGGAGAAGCACCGTAGCTCTTGTAAGAGAAGCATTAATGCACCTTGTTAAGCATGGTGAACTGAGTTAGCTTTTGAAAGAAACGCTGCCCAACTGTCAGCGTTTTCATGGGTGAAGATCTTCAACATTGTGCTAAATCACCGCATACAAGTAAATGGGAGAAAAACTGCAGGTTTCTAAGAGAATCATTAATGTTAGGAAAAAGAGGGTCGAGCAACATGGTTAACATTTTGAATTCAGTTTGCTCTTCAAGGGACTACTGCATAACTCTGAGTGTTTTCCTGGATGAGCAACATCACCTTTCTGCTGAATCACCCCATTCAAGTGAATGGGAGAAGCACTGCAGCTCTTGCAAGAGAAGCATTAATGTTACAAGCAACAGGGCCTTGCACCTTGTTAAGCATGGTGAACTGAGTTAGCTTTTGAAAGGAATGCAGCCCAACTGTCAGCATTTTCATGGGTGAGGATCTTCAACTTTGTGCAAAATCACCACCTACAGGTAAATGGGAGAAAGATTCCAGGTTTGTAAGAGAATCTTTAATGTTAGACAAAAGAGGGTCTAGCAACCTGGTTAGTATTGTGAATTCATTTTGCTCTTTAAAGGAATTCTGCCTACTTCTCACTGTTTTCCTGGATGAGAAACATCACCTTTGTGCTGAATCACCGCATTCAAGTGAAAGGGAGAAGCACTGTAGCTCTTGTAAGAGAAGGATTAATGTTACAAGCAAGAGGGTCTTGCACTTTGTTAAGCATGGTGAACTGTGTTAGTTTTTGAAAGGAACGCTGCCTAACCGTCAGCCTTTTCATGGTTGAGAAACATAAACTTTGTGGAAAATCACCGCATACAAGTGAATGGGAGAAAAACTGCAGTTTTTTAAGAGAATCTTTTTATGTTAGAAACAAGAGGGTCTAGCAACATGGTTAGTATGGTGAATTCAGTTTGCTCTTTAAAGGAGTACTGCCTACCTCTCAGTGTTTCCTGGATCAGCAACATCACCTTTCTGCTGAATCTCCCCATTCAAGTGAAAGGGAAACACTGCAGCTCTTATAAGAGAAGCATTAATACTAAAAGCAAGAGGGTCTTGAACCTCGTTAAGCATGGTGAACTGTGTTAGTTTTTGAAAGGAACGCAGCCTAACCTTCAGCCTTTTCATATGTGAGGAACATAAACTTTGTTCAACATCACCGCCTACAAGTGAATGGGAGAAAATCTGCAGTTTTTTAAGAGAATCCTTGTATGTTAGAAACAGGAGGGTCTAGCAACTTGGTTAGTATGGTGAATTCAGTTTGCTCTTTAAAGGAGTACTGCCTAGCTCTCAGGGTTTCCTGGATCAGCAACATAACCTTTTGCTGAATCTCCCCATTCAAGTGAAAGGGAGAAGCACTGCAACTCTTGCAAGAGAAGCATTAATGTTACAAGGAACAGGGCCTTGCACCTTGTTAAGCATTTTGAACTGAGTTAGCTTTTGAAAGGAATGCTGCCCAACTGTCAGCATTTTCATGGGGGAGGATCTTCAACTTTGTGCAAAATCACCACATACAACTAAATGGGAGAATAACTGCAACTTTGTAATAGAATCTTTAATGTTACACAAAAGAGGGTCTAGCAAGCTGGTTAGTATTGTGAATTCATTTTGCTCTTTAAAGGAATTCTGCCTACTTCGCACCGTTACCCTGGATGAGCAACATAACCTTTGTGCTGAATCACCGCATTCAAGTGAAAGGGAAAAGCACTGTAGCTCTTGTAAGAGAAGGATTAATTTGACAAGCAAGACGGTCTTGCACCTTGTTAAGCATGGCGAACTGTGTTAGTTGTTGAAAGGAATGCTGCCTAACCTTCAGCCTTTTCATGGGTGAGGAACATAAACTTTGTGCAACATCACCGCATACAAGTGAAGGGGAGAAAAACTGCAGTTTTTTAGGAGAATCCTTTCATGTTAGAAACAAGAGGTTCTAGCAACATGGTTAGTATGGTGAATTCAGTTTGCTCTTTAAAGGAGTACTGCCTAGCTCTCAGTGTTTCCTGGATCAGCAACATCACCTTTCTGCTGAATCTCCCCATTCAAGTGAATGGGAGAAGCACTGCAGCTCTTGTAAGAGAAGCATTACTGTTTCAAGTAAGAGGGCCTTGCACCTTGTTAAGCATGGTGAACTGAGTTAGCTTTTGAAAGGAATTCTACCCATCTGTCAGCATTTTCATGGGTGAGGATCTTCATCTTTGTGCAAAATCACCACATACAGGTAAATGGGGAAAGACTCCAGGTTTGTAAGAGAATCGTTAATGTTAGACAAAAGAGGGTCATTTAACTCGGTTATTATTGTGAATTCATTTTGCTCTTTAAAGGAATTCTGCCTACTTCTCACTGTTTCCTGGATGAGAAACATGACGTTTGTGCTGAATCACCGCATTCAAGTGAAAGGGAGAAGCACTGTAGCTCTTGTAAGAGACGGATTAATTTTACAAGGAAGAGGGTCTTGCACTTTGTTAAGCATGGTGAACTGTGTTTCTTTTTGAAAGGAACGCTGCCTAACCTTCAGCCTTTTCATGGGTGAGAAACAGAACCTTTGTGGAAAATCACCGCGTACAAGTGAATGGGAGAAAAACTGCAGTTTTTTAAGAGCATCCTCTTGTGTTAGAAAGAAGAGGGTCTAGCAACATGGTTAGTATGGTGAATTCAGTTTGCTCTTTAAAGGAGTACTGCCTAGCTCTCAGTTTTTCCTTAATCAGCATCATCACCTTTCGGCTGAATCTCCCCATTCAAGTGAATGAGAGAAGCACTGCAGCTCTTATAAGAGAAGCATTAATGTTACAAGCAAGTAGGATTTGCACCTTGTTAAGAATGGTGAACTGAGTTAGATTTCAAAGGAACGCTGCCCAACTGTCAGCGTTTTCATGGGTGAGGATCATCAACTTTGTGCAAAATCACCACATACAAGTAAATGGGAGAAAACCTGCACTTTTCTAAGAGAATCCTTAATGTTAGAACCAAGAGGGTCTAGGAACTCGGTTACTATTGTGAATTCAGTTTGCTCCTTAAAGGAGTACTGCATTCCTCTCAGTGTTTTCCTGGATGAGCAATATCACCTTTGTGTTGAATCACCCCACTCAAGTGAAAAGGAGAAGCACTGCAGCTCTTGGAAGAGAAGCATTAATAGTAAAAGCAAGAGGGTCTTGCACCTTGTTAAGCATGGTGAACTGAGTTAGTTTTCAAGAGGAACGCTGCCTAATTTTCAGCGTTTTCATGGGTGAGGAACCTAAACTTTGTGCAAAATCACCGCCATAAATAAAAGGGAGAAAAACTGCAGTTTCTGTAAGAGAATCCTTAATGTTAGAAATAAGAGGGTCTAGCAACATTGTTAGTATCGTACATTCAGTTTGCTCTATAAAGGATTACTGCCTACCTCTCAGTGTTTTCCTGGATCAGCAACATCAGCTTTCTGCTGAATCTCCCATTTCAGGTGTATGGGAGAAGCACCGCAGCACTTGTAAGAGAAGCATTAATGCACCTTGTTAAGCATGGTGAACTGAGTTAGCTTTTGAAAGAAACGCTGCCCAACTGTCAGCGTTTTCATGGGTGAAGATCTTCAACATTGTGCAAAATCACCGCATACAAGCAAATGGGAGAAAAACTGCAGGTTTCTAAGAGAATCTTTAATGTTAGGAAAAAGAGGGTCGAGCAACATGGTTAATATTCTGAATTCAGTTTGCTCTTTAAGGGACTACTGCGTAACTCTGAGAGTTTTCCTGGATGAGCAACATCACCTTTCTGCTGAATCTCCCCATTCAAGTGATTGGGAGAAGCACTGCAGCTCTTGTAAGAGAAGAATGAATGTTTCAAGCAAGAGGGCCTTACACCTTGTTAAGCATGGTGAACTGAGTTAGCTTTTAAAAGGAACGCTGCCCAACTGTCAGCATTTTCATGGGTGAGGATCTTCAACTTTGTGCAAAATCACCACATACAGGTAAATGGGAGAAAGATTCCAGGTTTGTAAGAGAATCTTTAATGTTAGACAAAAGAGGGTCTAGCAACCTGGTTAGTATTGTGAATTCATTTTGCTCTTTAAAGGAATTCTGCCTACTTCTCACTGTTTTCCTGGATGAGAAACATCACCTTTGTGCTGAATCCCCGCATTCAAGTGAAAGGGAGAAGCACTGTAGCTCTTGTAAGAGAAGGATTAATGTTACAAGCAAGAGGGTCTTGCACTTTGTTAAGCATGGTGAACTGTGTTAGTTTTTGAAAGGAACGCTGCCTAACCTTCAGCCTTTTCATGGTTGAGAAACATAAACTTTGTGGAAAATCACCGCATACAAGTGAATGGGAGAAAAACTGCAGTTTTTTAAGAGAATCTTTTTATGTTAGAAACAAGAGGGTCTAGCAACATGGTTAGTATGGTGAATTCAGTTTGCTCTTTAAAGGAGTACTGCCTACCTCTCAGTGTTTCCTGGATCAGCAACATCACCTTTCTGCTGAATCTCAACATTCAAGTGAAAGGGAAACACTGCAGCTCTTATAAGAGAAGCATTAATACTAAAAGCAAGAGGGTCTTGCACCTCGTTAAGCATGGTGAACTGTGTTAGTTTTTGAAAGGAACGCAGCCTAACCTTCAGCCTTTTCATATGTGAGGAACATAAACTTTGTTCAACATCACCGCATACAAGTGAATGGGAGAAAATCTGCACTTTTTTAAGAGAATCCTTGTATGTTAGAAACAGGAGGGTCTAGCAACTTGGTTAGTATGGTGAATTCAGTTTGCTCTTTAAAGGAGTACTGCCTAGCTCTCAGGGTTTCCTGGATCAGCAACATAACCTTTTGCTGAATCTCCCCATTCAAGTGAAAGGGAGAAGCACTGCAACTCTTGCAAGAGAAGCATTAATGTTACAAGGAACAGGGCCTTGCACCTTGTTAAGCATTTTGAACTGAGTTAGCTTTTGAAAGGAATGCTGCCCAACTGTCAGCATTTTCATGGGGGAGGATCTTCAACTTTGTGCAAAATCACCACATACAACTAAATGGGAGAATAACTGCAAGTTTGTAATAGAATCTTTAATGTTACACAAAAGAGGGTCTAGCAAGCTGGTTAGTATTGTGAATTCATTTTGCTCTTTAAAGGAATTCTGCCTACTTCTCACCGTTACCCTGGATGAGCAACATACCCTTTGTGCTGAATCACCGCATTCAAGTGAAAGGGAAAAGCACTGTAGCTCTTGTAAGAGAAGGATTAATTTGACAAGCAAGACGGTCTTGCACCTTGTTAAGCATGGCGAACTGTGTTAGTTGTTGAAAGGAATGCTGCCTAACCTTCAGCCTTTTCATGGGTGAGGAACATAAACTTTGTGCAACATCACCGCATACAAGTGAATGGGAGAAAAACTGCAGTTTTTTAGGAGAATCCTTTCATGTTAGAAACAAGAGGTTCTAGCAACATGGTTAGTATGGTGAATTCAGTTTGCTCTTTAAAGGAGTACTGCCTAGCTCTCAGTGTTTCCTGGATCAGCAACATCACCTTTCTGCTGAATCTCCCCATTCAAGTGAATGGGAGAAGCACTGCAGCTCTTGTAAGAGAAGCATTACTGTTTCAAGTAAGAGGGCCTTGCACCTTGTTAAGCATGGTGAACTGAGTTAGCTTTTGAAAGGAATTCTACCCATCTGTCAGCATTTTCATGGGTGAGGATCTTCATCTTTGTGCAAAATCACCACATACAGGTAAATGGGGAAAGACTCCAGGTTTGTAAGAGAATCGTTAATGTTAGACAAAAGAGGGTCATTTAACTCGGTTATTATTGTGAATTCATTTTGCTCTTTAAAGGAATTCTGCCTACTTCTCACTGTTTCCTGGATGAGAAACATGACGTTTGTGCTGAATCACCGCATTCAAGTGAAAGGGAGAAGCACTGCAGCTCTTGGAAGAGAAGCATTAATAGTAAAAGCAAGAGGGTCTTGCACCTTGTTAAGCATGGTGAACTGAGTTAGTTTTCAAGAGGAACGCTGCCTAATTTTCAGCGTTTTCATGGGTGAGGAACCTAAACTTTGTGCAAAATCACCGCCATAAATAAAAGGGAGAAAAACTGCAGTTTCTGGAAGAGAATCCTTAATGTTAGAAATAAGAGGGTCTAGCAACATTGTTAGTATCGTACATTCAGTTTGCTCTATAAAGGATTACTGCCTACCTCTCAGTGTTTTCCTGGATCAGCAACATCAGCTTTCTGCTGAATCTCCCATTTCAGGTGTATGGGAGAAGCACCGCAGCACTTGTAAGAGAAGCATTAATGCACCTTGTTAAGCATGGTGAACTGAGTTAGCTTTTGAAAGAAACGCTGCCCAACTGTCAGCGTTTTCATGGGTGAAGATCTTCAACATTGTGCAAAATCACCGCATACAAGCAAATGGGAGAAAAACTGCAGGTTTCTAAGAGAATCTTTAAGGTTAGGAAAAAGAGGGTCGAGCAACATGGTTAATATTCTGAATTCAGTTTGCTCTTTAAGGGACTACTGCGTAACTCTGAGTGTTTTCCTGGATGAGCAACATCACCTTTCTGCTGAATCTCCCCATTAAAGTGATTGGGAGAAGCACTGCAGTTCTTGTAAGAGAAGAATGAATGTTTCAAGCAAGAGGGCCTTACACCTTGTTAAGCATGGTGAACTGAGTTAGCTTTTAAAAGGAACGCTGCCCAACTGTCAGCATTTTCATGGGTGAGGATCTTCAACTTTGTGCAAAATCACCACATACAGGTAAATGGGAGAAAGATTCCAGGTTTGTAAGAGAATCTTTAATGTTAGACAAAAGAGGGTCTAGCAACCTGGTTAGTATTGTGAATTCATTTTGCTCCTTAAAGGAATTCTGCCTACTTCTCACTGTTTTCCTGGATGAGAAACATCACCTTTGTGCTGAATCCCCGCATTCAAGTGAAAGGGAGAAGCACTGTAGCGCTTGTAAGAGACGGATTAATTTTACAAGCAAGAGGGTCTTGCACTTCGTTAAGCATGGTGAACTGTGTTAGTTTTTGAAAGGAACGCTGCCTAACCTTCAGCCTTTTCATGGGTGAGAAACATAACTTTTGTGGAAAATCACCGCATACAAGTGAATGGGAGAAAAACTGCAGTTTTTTAAGAGAATCGTTTTATGTTAGAAACAAGAGGGTCTAGCAACATGGTTAGTATGGTGAATTCACTTTGCTCTTTAAAGGAGTACTGCCTACCTCTCAGTGTTTCCTGGATCAGCAACATCACCTTTCTGCTGAATCTCCCTTTTCAGGTGAAAGGGAAACGCTGCAGCTCTTATAAGAGAAGCATTCATACTAAAAGCAAGAGGGTCTTGCACCTCGTTAAGCATGGGGAACTGTGTTAGTTTTTGGAAGGAACACAGCCTAACCTTCAGCATTTTCATATGTGAGAAACAGAAACTTTGTGCAGCATCACCGCATACAAGTGAATGGGAGAAAAACTGCAGTTTTTTAAGAGAATCCTTGTATGTTAGAAACAAGAGGGTCTAGCAACATGGTTAGTATGGTGAATTCAGTTTGCTCTTTAAAGGAGTACTTCCTAGCTCTCAGGGTTTCCTGGATCAGCAACATAACTTTTCTGCTGAATCTCCCCATTGAAGTGAAAGGGAGAAGCACTGCAGCTCTTGCAAGAGAAGCATTAATGTTACAAGCAACAGGGCCTTGCACCTTGTTAAGCATGGTGAACTGAGTTAGCTTTTGAAAGGAATGCAGCCCAACTGTCAGCATTTTCATGGGTGAGGATCTTCAACTTTGTGCAAAATCACCACCTACAGGTAAATGGGAGAAAGATTCCAGATTTGTAAGAGAATCTTTAATGTTAGACAAAAGAGGGTCTAGCAACCTGGTTAGTATTGTGAATTCATTTTGCTCTTTAAAGGAATTCTGCCTACTTCTCACTGTTTTCCTGGATGAGAAACATCACCTTTGTGCTGAATCACCGCATTCAAGTGAAAGGGAGAAGCACTGTAGCTCTTGTAAGAGAAGGATTAATGTTACAAGCAAGAGGGTCTTGCACTTTGTTAAGCATGGTGAACTGTGTTAGTTTTTGAAAGGAACGCTGCCTAACCTTCAGCCTTTTCATGGTTGAGAAACATAAACTTTGTGGAAAATCACCGCATACAAGTGAATGGGAGAAAAACTGCAGTTTTTTAAGAGAATCTTTTTATGTTAGAAACAAGAGGGTCTAGCAACATGGTTAGTATGGTGAATTTAGTTTGCTCTTTAAAGGAGTACTGCCTACCTCTCAGTGTTTCCTGGATCAGCAACATCACCTTTCTGCTGAATCTCCCCATTCAAGTGAAAGGGAAACACTGCAGCTCTTATAAGAGAAGCATTAATACTAAAAGCAAGAGGGTCTTGCACCTGGTTAAGCATGCTGAACTGTGTTAGTTTTTGAAAGGAACGCAGCCTAACCTTCAGCCTTTTCATATGTGAGGAACATAAACTTTGTTCAACATCACCGCATACAAGTGAATGGGAGAAAATCTGCAGTTTTTTAAGAGAATCCTTGTATGTTAGAAACAGGAGGGTCTAGCAACTTGATTAGTATGGTGAATTCAGTTTGCTCTTTAAAGGAGTACTGCCTAGCTCTCAGGGTTTCCTGGATCAGCAACATAACCTTTTGCTGAATCTCCCGAATCAAGTGAAAGGGAGAAGCACTGCAACTCTTGCAAGAGAAGCATTAATGTTACAAGGAACAGGGCCTTGCACCTTGTTAAGCATTTTGAACTGAGTTAGCTTTTGAAAGGAATGCTGCCCAACTGTCAGCATTTTCATGGGGGAGGATCTTCAACTTTGTGCAAAATCACCACATACAACTAAATGGGAGAAAGATTCCAGGTTTGTAAGAGAATCTTTAATGTTAGACAAAAGAGGGTCTAGCAACCTGGTTAGTATTGTGAATTCATTTTGCTCTTTAAAGGAATTCTGCCTACTGCTCACTGTTTTCCTGGATGAGAAACATCACCTTTGTGCCGAATCCCCGCATTCAAGTGAAAGGGAGAAGCACTGTAGCGCTTGTAAGAGACGGATTAATTTTACAAGCAAGAGGGTCTTGCACTTCGTTAAGCATGGTGAACTGTGTTAGTTTTTGAAAGGAATGCTGCCTAACCTTCAGCCTTTTCATGAGTGAGGAACATAAACTTTGTGCAACATCACCGCATAAAAGTGAATGAAAGAAAAACTGCAGTTTTTTAGGAGAATCCTTTTATGTTAGAAACAAGAGGGTCTAGCAACATGGTTAGTATGGTGAATTCAGTTTGCTGTTTAAAGGAGTACTTCCTAGCTCTCAGTGTTTCCTGGATCAGCAACATCACCTTTCTGCTGAATCTCCCTTTTCAGGTGAATGGGAGAAGCACCGTAGCTCTTGTAAGAGAAGCATTAATGCACCTTGTTAAGCATGGTGAACTGAGTTATCTTTTGAAAGAAACGCTGCCCAACTGTCAGCGTTTTCATGGGTGAAGATCTTCAACATTGTGCTAAATCACCGCATACAAGTAAATGGGAGAAAAACTGCAGGTTTCTAAGAGAATCTTTAATGTTAGGAAAAAGAGGGTCGAGCAACATGGTTAACATTTTGAATTCAGTTTGCTCTTCAAGGGACTACTGCATAACTCTGAGTGTTTTCCTGGATGAGCAACATCACCTTTCTGCTGAATCACCCCATTCAAGTGAATGGGAGAAGCACTGCAGCTCTTGCAAGAGAAGCATTAATGTTACAAGCAACAGGGCCTTGCACCTTGTTAAGCATGGTGAACTGAGTTAGCTTTTGAAAGGAATGCAGCCCAACTGTCAGCATTTTCATGGGTGAGGATCTTCAACTTTGTGCAAAATCACCACCTACAGGTAAATGGGAGAAAGATTCCAGGTTTGTAATAGAATCTTAAATGTTAGACAAAAGAGGGTCTAGCAACCTGGTTAGTATTGTGAATTCATTTTGCTCTTTAAAGGAATTCTGCCTACTTCTCACTGTTTTCCTGGATGAGAAACATCACCTTTGTGCTGAATCCCCGCATTCAAGTGAAAGGGAGAAGCACTGTAGCGCTTGTAAGAGACGGATTAATTTTACAAGCAAGAGGGTCTTGCACTTCGTTAAGCATGGTGAACTGTGTTAGTTTTTGAAAGGAACGCTGCCTAACCTTCAGCCTTTTCATGGGTGAGAAACATAACTTTTGTGGAAAATCACCGCATACAAGTGAATGGGAGAAAAACTGCAGTTTTTTAAGAGAATCGTTTTATGTTAGAAACAAGAGGGTGTAGCAACATGGTTAGTATGGTGAATTCACTTTGCTCTTTAAAGGAGTACTGCCTACCTCTCAGTGTTTCCTGGATCAGCAACATCACCTTTCTGCTGAATCTCCCCATTCAAGTGAAAGGGAAACGCTGCAGCTCTTATAAGAGAAGCATTCATACTAAAAGCAAGAGGGTCTTGCACCTCGTTAAGCATGGGGAACTGTGTTAGTTTTTGGAAGGAACGCAGCCTAACCTTCAGCATTTTCATATGTGAGAAACATAAACTTTGTGCAGCATCACCGCATACAAGTGAATGGGAGAAAAACTGCAGTTTTTTAAGAGAATCCTTGTATGTTAGAAACAAGAGGGTCTAGCAACATGGTTAGTATGGTGAATTCAGTTTGCTCTTTAAAGGAGTACTTCCTAGCTCTCAGGGTTTCCTGGATCAGCAACATAACTTTTCTGCTGAATCTCCCCATTGAAGTGAAAGGGAGAAGCACTGCAACTCTTGCAAGAGAAGCATTAATGTTACAAATAACAGGGCCTTGCACCTTGTTAAGCATTTTGAACTGCGTTAGCTTTTGAAAGGAATGCTGCCCAACTGTCAGCATTTTCATGGGTGAGGATCTTCAACTTTGTGCAAAATCACCACATACAAGTAAATGGGGGAAAAATTGCAAGTTTGTAATAGAATCTTTAATGTTAGACAAAAGAGGGTCTAGCAACCTAGTTAATATTGGGAATTCATTTTGCTCTTTAAAGGAATTCTGCCTACTTCGCACCGTTTCCCTGGATGAGCAACATAACCTTTGTGCTGAATCACCGCATTCAAGTGAAAGGGAAAAGCACTGTAGCTCTTGTAAGAGAAGGATTAATTTGACAAGCAAGACGGTCTTGCACCTTGTTAAGCATGGTGAACTGTGTTAGTTTTTGAAAGGAATGCTGCCTAACCTTCAGCCTTTTCATGGGTGAGGAACATAAACTTTGTGCAACATCACCGCATAAAAGTGAATGGGAGAAAAACTGCAGTTTTTTAGGAGAATCCTTTTATGTTAGAAACAAGAGGGTCTAGCAACATGGTTAGTATGGTGAATTCAGTTTGCTGTTTAAAGGAGTACTTCCTAGCTCTCAGTGTTTCCTGGATCAGCAACATCACCTTTCTGCTGAATCTCCCTTTTCAGGTGAATGGGAGAAGCACCGTAGCTCTTGTAAGAGAAGCATTAATGCACATTGTTAAGCATGGTGAACTGAGTTAGCTTTTGAAAGAAACGCTGCCCAACTGTCAGCGTTTTCATGGGTGAAGATCTTCAACATTGTGCTAAATCACCGCATACAAGTAAATGGGAGAAAAACTGCAGGTTTCTAAGAGAATCTTTAATGTTAGGAAAAAGAGGGTCGAGCAACATGGTTAACATTTTGAATTCAGTTTGCTCTTCAAGGGACTACTGCATAACTCTGAGTGTTTTCCTGGATGAGCAACATCACCTTTCTGCTGAATCACCCCATTCAAGTGAATGGGAGAAGCACTGCAGCTCTTGCAAGAGAAGCATTAATGTTACAAGCAACAGGGCCTTGCACCTTATTAAGCATGGTGAACTGAGTTAGCTTTTGAAAGGAATGCAGCCCAACTGTCAGCATTTTCATGGGTGAGGATCTTCAACTTTGTGCAAAATCACCACCTACAGGTAAATGGGAGAAAGATTCCAGATTTGTAAGAGAATCTTTAATGTTAGACAAAAGAGGGTCTAGCAACCTGGTTAGTATTGTGAATTCATTTTGCTCTTTAAAGGAATTCTGCCTACTTCTCACTATTTTCCTGGATGAGAAACATCACCTTTGTGCTGAATCACCGCATTCAAGTGAAAGGGAGAAGCACTGTAGCTCTTGTAAGAGAAGGATTAATGTTACAAGCAAGAGGGTCTTGCACTTTGTTAAGCATGGTGAACTGTGTTAGTTTTTGAAAGGAACGCTGCCTAACCTTCAGCCTTTTCATGGTTGAGAAACATAAACTTTGTGGAAAATCACCGCATACAAGTGAATGGGAGAAAAACTGCAGTTTTTTAAGAGAATCTTTTTATGTTAGAAACAAGAGGGTCTAGCAACATGGTTAGTATGGTGAATTCAGTTTGCTCTTTAAAGGAGTACTGCCTACCTCTCAGTGTTTCCTGGATCAGCAACATCACCTTTCTGCTGAATCTCCCCATTCAAGTGAAAGGGAAACACTGCAGCTCTTATAAGAGAAGCATTAATACTAAAAGCAAGAGGGTCTTGCACCTGGTTAAGCATGGTGAACTGTGTTAGTTTTTGAAAGGAACGCAGCCTAACCTTCAGCCTTTTCATATGTGAGGAACATAAACTTTGTTCAACATCACCGCATACAAGTGAATGGGAGAAAATCTGCAGTTTTTTAAGAGAATCCTTGTATGTTAGAAACAGGAGGGTCTAGCAACTTGGTTAGTATGGTGAATTCAGTTTGCTCTTTAAAGGAGTACTGCCTAGCTCTCAGGGTTTCCTGGATCAGCAACATAACCTTTTGCTGAATCTCCCCATTCAAGTGAAAGGGAGAAGCACTGCAACTCTTGCAAGAGAAGCATTAATGTTACAAGGAACAGGGCCTTGCACCTTGTTAAGCATTTTGAACTGAGTTAGCTTTTGAAAGGAATGCTGCCCAACTGTCAGCATTTTCATGGGGGAGGATCTTCAACTTTGTGCAAAATCACCACATACAACTAAATGGGAGAATAACTGCAAGTTTGTAATAGAATCTTTAATGTTACACAAAAGAGGGTCTAGCAAGCTCGTTAGTATTGTGAATTCATTTTGCTCTTTAAAGGAATTCTGCCTACTTCTCACCGTTACGCTGGATGAGCAACATAACCTTTGTGCTGAATCACCGCATTCAAGTGAAAGGGAAAAGCACTGTAGCTCTTGTAAGAGAAGGATTAATTTGACAAGCAAGACGGTCTTGCACCTTGTTAAGCATGGCGAACTGTGTTAGTTGTAGAAAGGAATGCTGTCTAACCTTCAGCCTTTTCATGGGTGAGGAACATAAACTTTGTGCAACATCACCGCATACAAGTGAAGGGGAGAAAAACTGCAGTTTTTTAGGAGAATCCTTTCATGTTAGAAACAAGAGGTTCTAGCAACATGGTTAGTATGGTGAATTCAGTTTGCTCTTTAAAGGAGTACTGCCTAGCTCTCAGTGTTTCCTGGATCAGCAACATCAACTTTCTGCTGAATCTCCCCATTCAAGTGAATGGGAGAAGCACTGCAGCTCTTGTAAGAGAAGCATTACTGTTTCAAGTAAGAGGGCCTTGCACCTTGTTAAGCAAGGTGAACTGAGTTAGCTTTTGAAAGGAATTCTACCCATCTGTCAGCATTTTCATGGGTGAGGATCTTCATCTTTGTGCAAAATCACCACATACAGGTAAATGGGGAAAGACTCCAGGTTTGTAAGAGAATCGTTTATGTTAGACAAAAGAGGGTCATTTAACTCGGTTATTATTGTGAATTCATTTTGCTCTTTAAAGGAATTCTGCCTACTTCTCACTGTTTCCTGGATGAGAAACATGACGTTTGTGCTGAATCACCGCATTCAAGTGAAAGGGAGAAGCACTGTAGCTCTTGTAAGAGACGGATTAATTTTACAAGCAAGAGGGTCTTGCACTTTGTTAAGCATGGTGAACTGTGTTTCTTTTTGAAAGGAACGCTGCCTAACCTTCAGCCTTTTCATGGGTGAGAAACAGAACCTTTGTGGAAAATCACCGCGTACAAGTGAATGGGAGAAAAACTGCAGTTTTTTAAGAGCATCCTCTTGTGTTAGAAAGAAGAGGGTCTAGCAACATGGTTAGTATGGTGAATTCAGTTTGCTCTTTAAAGGAGTACTGCCTAGCTCTCAGTTTTTCCTTAATCAGCATCATCACCTTTCGGCTGAATCTCCCCATTCAAGTGAATGAGAGAAGCACTGCAGCTCTTATAAGAGAAGCATTAATGTTACAAGCAAGTAGGATTTGCACCTTGTTAAGAATGGTGAACTGAGTTAGATTTCAAAGGAACGCTGCCCAACTGTCAGCGTTTTCATGGGTGAGGATCATCAACTTTGTGCAAAATCACCACATACAAGTAAATGGGAGAAAACCTGCACTTTTCTAAGAGAATCCTTAATGTTAGAACCAAGAGGGTCTAGCAACTCGGTTACTATTGTGAATTCAGTTTGCTCCTTAAAGGAGTACTGCATTCCTCTCAGTGTTTTCCTGGATGAGCAATATCACCTTTGTGTTTAATCACCCCACTCAAGTGAAAAGGAGAAGCACTGCAGCTCTTGGAAGAGAAGCATTAATAGTAAAAGCAAGAGGGTCTTGCACCTTGTTAAGCATGGTGAACTGAGTTAGTTTTCAAGAGGAACGCTGCCTAACTTTCAGCGTTTTCATGGGTGAGGAACCTAAACTTTGTGCAAAATCACCGCCATAAATAAAAGGGAGAAAAACTGCAGTTTCTGTAAGAGAATCCTTAATGTTAGAAATAAGAGGGTCTAGCAACATTGTTAGTATCGTGCATTCAGTTTGCTCTATAAAGGATTACTGCCTACCTCTCAGTGTTTTCCTGGATCAGCAACATCAGCTTTCTGCTGAATCTCCCATTTCAGGTGTATGGGAGAAGCACCGCAGCACTTGTAAGAGAAGCATTAATGCACCTTGTTAAGCATGGTGAACTGAGTTAGCTTTTGAAAGAAACGCTGCCCAACTGTCAGCGTTTTCATGGGTGAAGATCTTCAACATTGTGCAAAATCACCGCATACAAGCAAATGGGAGAAAAACTGCAGGTTTCTAAGAGAATCTTTAATGTTAGGAAAAAGAGGGTCGAGCAACATGGTTAATATTCTGAATTCAGTTTGCTCTTTAAGGGACTACTGCGTAACTCTGAGTGTTTTCCTGGATGAGCAACATCACCTTTCTGCTGAATCTCCCCATTCAAGTGATTGGGAGAAGCACTGCAGCTCTTGTAAGAGAAGAATGAATGTTTCAAGCAAGAGGGCCTTACACCTTGTTAAGCATGGTGAACTGAGTTAGCTTTTAAAAGGAACGCTGCCCAACTGTCAGCATTTTCATGGGTGAGGATCTTCAACTTTGTGCAAAATCACCACATACAGGTAAATGGGAGAAAGATTCCAGGTTTGTAAGAGAATCTTTAATGTTAGACAAAAGAGGGTCTAGCAACCTGGTTAGTATTGTGAATTCATTTTGCTCTTTAAAGGAATTCTGCCTACTTCTCACTGTTTTCCTGGATGAGAAACATCACCTTTGTGCTGAATCCCCGCATTCAAGTGAAAGGGAGAAGCACTGTAGCGCTTGTAAGAGACGGATTAATTTTACAAGCAAGAGGGTCTTGCACTTCGTTAAGCATGGTGAACTGTGTTAGTTTTTGAAAGGAACGCTGCCTAACCTTCAGCCTTTTCATGGGTGAGAAACATAACTTTTGTGGAAAATCACCGCATACAAGTGAATGGGAGAAAAACTGCAGTTTTTTAAGAGAATCGTTTTATGTTAGAAACAAGAGGGTCTAGCAACATGGTTAGTATGGTGAATTCACTTTGCTCTTTAAAGGAGTACTGCCTACCTCTCAGTGTTTCCTGGATCAGCAACATCACCTTTCTGCTGAATCTCCCCATTCAAGTGAAAGGGAAGCGCTGCAGCTCTTATAAGAGAAGCATTCATACTAAAAGCAAGAGGGTCTTGCACCTCGTTAAGCATGGGGAACTGTGTTAGTTTTTGGAAGGAACGCAGCCTAACCTTCAGCATTTTCATATGTGAGAAACATAAACTTTGTGCAGCATCACCGCATACAAGTGAATTGGCGAAAAACTGCAGTTTTTTAAGAGAATCCTTGTATGTTAGAAACAAGAGGGTCTAGCAACATGGTTAGTATGGTGAATTCAGTTTGCTCTTTAAAGGAGTACTTCCTAGCTCTCAGGGTTTCCTGGATCAGCAACATAACTTTTCTGCTGAATCTCCCCATTGAAGTGAAAGGGAGAAGCACTGCAACTCTTGCAAGAGAAGCATTAATGTTACAAATAACAGGGCCTTGCACCTTGTTAAGCATTTTGAACTGCGTTAGCTTTTGAAAGGAATGCTGCCCAACTGTCAGCATTTTCATGGGTGAGGATCTTCAACTTTGTGCAAAATCACCACATACAAGTAAATGGGGGAAAAATTGCAAGTTTGTAATAGAATCTTTAATGTTAGACAAAAGAGGGTCTAGCAACCTGCTTAATATTGTGAATTCATTTTGCTCTTTAAAGGAATTCTGCCTACTTCTCACCGTTTCCCTGGATGAGCAACATAACCTTTGTGCTGAATCACTGCATTCAAGTGAAAGGGAGAAGCACTGTAGCTCTTGTAAGAGAAGGATTAATTTGACAAGCAAGACGGTCTTGCACCTTGTTAAGCATGGTGAACTGTGTTAGTGTTTGAAAGGAATGCTGCCTAACCTTCAGCCTTTTCATGGGTGAGGAACATAAACTTTGTGCAACATCACCGCATAAAAGTGAATGGGAGAAAAACTGCAGTTTTTTAGGAGAATCCTTTTATGTTAGAAACAAGAGGGTCTAGCAACATGGTTAGTATGGTGAATTCAGTTTGCTGTTTAAAGGAGTACTTCCTAGCTCTCAGTGTTTCCTGGATCAGCAACATCACCTTTCTGCTGAATCTCCCTTTTCAGGTGAATGGGAGAAGCACCTTAGCTCTTGTAAGAGAAGCATTAATGCACCTTGTTAAGCATGGTGAACTGAGTTAGCTTTTGAAAGAAACGCTGCCCAACTGTCAGCGTTTTCATGGGTGAAGATCTTCAAAATTGTGCTAAATCACCGCATACAAGTAAATGGGAGAAAAACTGCAGGTTTCTAAGAGAATCTTTAATGTTAGGAAAAAGAGGGTCGAGCAACATGGTTAACATTTTGAATTCAGTTTGCTCTTCAAGGGACTACTGCATAACTCTGAGTGTTTTCCTGGATGAGCAACATCACCTTTCTTCTGAATCACCCCATTCAAGTGAATGGGAGAAGCACTGCAGCTCTTGCAAGAGAAGCATTAATGTTACAAGCAACAGGGCCTTGCACCTTGTTAAGCATGGTGAATTGAGTTAGCTTTTGAAAGGAATGCAGCCCAACTGTCAGCATTTTCATGGGTGAGGATCTTCAACTTTGTGCAAAATCACCATCTACAGGTAAATGGGAGAAAGATTCCAGGTTTGTAAGAGAATCTTTAATGTTAGACAAAAGAGGGTCTAGCAACCTGGTTAGTATTGTGAATTCATTTTGCTCTTTAAAGGAATTCTGCCTACTTCTCACTGTTTTCCTGGATGAGAAACATCACGTTTGTGCTGAATCACCGCATTCAAGTGAAAGGGAGAAGCACTGTAGCTCTTGTAAGAGAAGGATTAATGTTACAAGCAAGAGGGTCTTGCACTTTGTTAAGCATGGTGAACTGTGTTAGTTTTTGAAAGGAACGCTGCCTAACCTTCAGCCTTTTCATGGTTGAGAAACATAAACTTTGTGGAAAATCACCGCATACAAGTGAATGGGAGAAAAACTGCAGTTTTTTAAGAGAATCTTTTTATGTTAGAAACAAGAGGGTCTAGCAACATGGTTAGTATGGTGAATTCAGTTTGCTCTTTAAAGGAGTACTGCCTACCTCTCAGTGTTTCCTGGATCAGCAACATCACCTTTCTGCTGAATCTCCCCATTCAAGTGAAAGGGAAACACTGCAGCTCTTATAAGAGAAGCATTAATACTAAAAGCAAGAGGGTCTTGCACCTGGTTAAGCATGGTGAACTGTGTTAGTTTTTGAAAGGAACGCAGCCTAACCTTCAGCCTTTTCATATGTGAGGAACATAAACTTTGTTCAACATCACCGCATACAAGTGAATGGGAGAAAATCTGCAGTTTTTTAAGAGAATCCTTGTATGTTAGAAACAGGAGGGTCTAGCAACTTGGTTAGTATGGTGAATTCAGTTTGCTCTTTAAAGGAGTACTGCCTAGCTCTCAGGGTTTCCTGGATCAGCAACATAACCTTTTGCTGAATCTCCCCATTCAAGTGAAAGGGAGAAGCACTGCAACTCTTGCAAGAGAAGCATTAATGTTACAAGGAACAGGGCCTTGCACCTTGTTAAGCATTTTGAACTGAGTTAGCTTTTGAAAGGAATGCTGCCCAACTGTCAGCATTTTCATGGGGGAGGATCTTCAACTTTGTGCAAAATCACCACATACAACTAAATGGGAGAATAACTGCAAGTTTGTAATAGAATCTTTAATATTACACAAAAGAGGGTCTAGCAAGCTCGTTAGTATTGTGAATTCATTTTGCTCTTTAAAGGAATTCTGCCTACTTCTCACCGTTACGCTGGATGAGCAACATAACCTTTGTGCTGAATCACCGCATTCAAGTGAAAGGGAAAAGCACTGTAGCTCTTGTAAGAGAAGGATTAATTTGACAAGCAAGACGGTCTTGCACCTTGTTAAGCATGGCGAACTGTGTTAGTTGTTGAAAGGAATGCTGTCTAACCTTCAGCCTTTTCATGGGTGAGGAACATAAACTTTGTGCAACATCACCGCATACAAGTGAAGGGGAGAAAAACTGCAGTTTTTTAGGAGAATCCTTTCATGTTAGAAACAAGAGGTTCTAGCAACATGGTTAGTATGGTGAATTCAGTTTGCTCTTTAAAGGAGTACTGCCTAGCTCTCAGTGTTTCCTGGATCAGCAACATCAACTTTCTGCTGAATCTCCCCATTCAAGTGAATGGGAGAAGCACTGCAGCTCTTGTAAGAGAAGCATTACTGTTTCAAGTAAGAGGGCCTTGCACCTTGTTAAGCAAGGTGAACTGAGTTAGCTTTTGAAAGGAATTCTACCCATCTGTCAGCATTTTCATGGGTGAGGATCTTCATCTTTGTGCAAAATCACCACATACAGGTAAATGGGGAAAGACTCCAGGTTTGTAAGAGAATCGTTTATGTTAGACAAAAGAGGGTCATTTAACTCGGTTATTATTGTGAATTCATTTTGCTCTTTAAAGGAATTCTGCCTACTTCTCACTGTTTCCTGGATGAGAAACATGACGTTTGTGCTGAATCACCGCATTCAAGTGAAAGGGAGAAGCACTGTAGCTCTTGTAAGAGACGGATTAATTTTACAAGCAAGAGGGTCTTGCACTTTGTTAAGCATGGTGAACTGTGTTTCTTTTTGAAAGGAACGCTGCCTAACCTTCATCCTTTTCATGGGTGAGAAACAGAACCTTTGTGGAAAATCACCGCGTACAAGTGAATGGGAGAAAAACTGCAGTTTTTTAAGAGCATCCTCTTGTGTTAGAAAGAAGAGGGTCTAGCAACATGGTTAGTATGGTGAATTCAGTTTGCTCTTTAAAGGAGTACTGCCTAGCTCTCAGTTTTTCCTTAATCAGCATCATCACCTTTCGGCTGAATCTCCCCATTCAAGTGAATGAGAGAAGCACTGCAGCTCTTATAAGAGAAGCATTAATGTTACAAGCAAGTAGGATTTGCACCTTGTTAAGAATGGTGAACTGAGTTAGATTTCAAAGGAACGCTGCCCAACTGTCAGCGTTTTCATGGGTGAGGATCATCAACTTTGTGCAAAATCACCACATACAAGTAAATGGGAGAAAACCTGCACTTTTCTAAGAGAATCCTTAATGTTAGAACCAAGAGGGTCTAGCAACTCGGTTACTATTGTGAATTCAGTTTGCTCCTTAAAGGAGTACTGCATTCCTCTCAGTGTTTTCCTGGATGAGCAATATCACCTTTGTGTTTAATCACCCCACTCAAGTGAAAAGGAGAAGCACTGCAGCTCTTGGAAGAGAAGCATTAATAGTAAAAGCAAGAGGGTCTTGCACCTTGTTAAGCATGGTGAACTGAGTTAGTTTTCAAGAGGAACGCTGCCTAACTTTCAGCGTTTTCATGGGTGAGGAACCTAAACTTTGTGCAAAATCACCGCCATAAATAAAAGGGAGAAAAACTGCAGTTTCTGTAAGAGAATCCTTAATGTTAGAAATAAGAGGGTCTAGCAACATTGTTAGTATCGTGCATTCAGTTTGCTCTATAAAGGATTACTGCCTACCTCTCAGTGTTTTCCTGGATCAGCAACATCAGCTTTCTGCTGAATCTCCCATTTCAGGTGTATGGGAGAAGCACCGCAGCACTTGTAAGAGAAGCATTAATGCACCTTGTTAAGCATGGTGAACTGAGTTAGCTTTTGAAAGAAACGCTGCCCAACTGTCAGCGTTTTCATGGGTGAAGATCTTCAACATTGTGCAAAATCACCGCATACAAGCAAATGGGAGAAAAACTGCAGGTTTCTAAGAGAATCTTTAATGTTAGGAAAAAGAGGGTCGAGCAACATGGTTAATATTCTGAATTCAGTTTGCTCTTTAAGGGACTACTGCGTAACTCTGAGTGTTTTCCTGGATGAGCAACATCACCTTTCTGCTGAATCTCCCCATTCAAGTGATTGGGAGAAGCACTGCAGCTCTTGTAAGAGAAGAATGAATGTTTCAAGCAAGAGGGCCTTACACCTTGTTAAGCATGGTGAACTGAGTTAGCTTTTAAAAGGAACGCTGCCCAACTGTCAGCATTTTCATGGGTGAGGATCTTCAACTTTGTGCAAAATCACCACATACAGGTAAATGGGAGAAAGATTCCAGGTTTGTAAGAGAATCTTTAATGTTAGACAAAAGAGGGTCTAGCAACCTGGTTAGTATTGTGAATTCATTTTGCTCTTTAAAGGAATTCTGCCTACTTCTCACTGTTTTCCTGGATGAGAAACATCACCTTTGTGCTGAATCCCCGCATTCAAGTGAAAGGGAGAAGCACTGTAGCGCTTGTAAGAGACGGATTAATTTTACAAGCAAGAGGGTCTTGCACTTCGTTAAGCATGGTGAACTGTGTTAGTTTTTGAAAGGAACGCTGCCTAACCTTCAGCCTTTTCATGGGTGAGAAACATAACTTTTGTGGAAAATCACCGCATACAAGTGAATGGGAGAAAAACTGCAGTTTTTTAAGAGAATCGTTTTATGTTAGAAACAAGAGGGTCTAGCAACATGGTTAGTATGGTGAATTCACTTTGCTCTTTAAAGGAGTACTGCCTACCTCTCAGTGTTTCCTGGATCAGCAACATCACCTTTCTGCTGAATCTCCCCATTCAAGTGAAAGGGAAACGCTGCAGCTCTTATAAGAGAAGCATTCATACTAAAAGCAAGAGGGTCTTGCACCTCGTTAAGCATGGGGAACTGTGTTAGTTTTTGGAAGGAACGCAGCCTAACCTTCAGCATTTTCATATGTGAGAAACATAAACTTTGTGCAGCATCACCGCATACAAGTGAATGGGAGAAAAACTGCAGTTTTTTAAGAGAATCCTTGTATGTTAGAAACAAGAGGGTCTAGCAACATGGTTAGTATGGTGAATTCAGTTTGCTCTTTAAAGGAGTACTTCCTAGCTCTCAGGGTTTCCTGGATCAGCAACATAACTTTTCTGCTGAATCTCCCCATTGAAGTGAAAGGGAGAAGCACTGCAACTCTTGCAAGAGAAGCATTAATGTTACAAATAACAGGGCCTTGCACCTTGTTAAGCATTTTGAACTGCGTTAGCTTTTGAAAGGAATGCTGCCCAACTGTCAGCATTTTCATGGGTGAGGATCTTCAACTTTGTGCAAAATCACCACATACAAGTAAATGGGGGAAAAATTGCAAGTTTGTAATAGAATCTTTAATGTTAGACAAAAGAGGGTCTAGCAACCTGCTTAATATTGTGAATTCATTTTGCTCTTTAAAGGAATTCTGCCTACTTCTCACCGTTTCCCTGGATGAGCAACATAACCTTTGTGCTGAATCACTGCATTCAAGTGAAAGGGAGAAGCACTGTAGCTCTTGTAAGAGAAGGATTAATTTGACAAGCAAGACGGTCTTGCACCTTGTTAAGCATGGTGAACTGTGTTAGTGTTTGAAAGGAATGCTGCCTAACCTTCAGCCTTTTCATGGGTGAGGAACATAAACTTTGTGCAACATCACCGCATAAAAGTGAATGGGAGAAAAACTGCAGTTTTTTAGGAGAATCCTTTTATGTTAGAAACAAGAGGGTCTAGCAACATGGTTAGTATGGTGAATTCAGTTTGCTGTTTAAAGGAGTACTTCCTAGCTCTCAGTGTTTCCTGGATCAGCAACATCACCTTTCTGCTGAATCTCCCTTTTCAGGTGAATGGGAGAAGCACCTTAGCTCTTGTAAGAGAAGCATTAATGCACCTTGTTAAGCATGGTGAACTGAGTTAGCTTTTGAAAGAAACGCTGCCCAACTGTCAGCGTTTTCATGGGTGAAGATCTTCAAAATTGTGCTAAATCACCGCATACAAGTAAATGGGAGAAAAACTGCAGGTTTCTAAGAGAATCTTTAATGTTAGGAAAAAGAGGGTCGAGCAACATGGTTAACATTTTGAATTCAGTTTGCTCTTCAAGGGACTACTGCATAACTCTGAGTGTTTTCCTGGATGAGCAACATCACCTTTCTTCTGAATCACCCCATTCAAGTGAATGGGAGAAGCACTGCAGCTCTTGCAAGAGAAGCATTAATGTTACAAGCAACAGGGCCTTGCACCTTGTTAAGCATGGTGAATTGAGTTAGCTTTTGAAAGGAATGCAGCCCAACTGTCAGCATTTTCATGGGTGAGGATCTTCAACTTTGTGCAAAATCACCATCTACAGGTAAATGGGAGAAAGATTCCAGGTTTGTAAGAGAATCTTTAATGTTAGACAAAAGAGGGTCTAGCAACCTGGTTAGTATTGTGAATTCATTTTGCTCTTTAAAGGAATTCTGCCTACTTCTCACTGTTTTCCTGGATGAGAAACATCACGTTTGTGCTGAATCACCGCATTCAAGTGAAAGGGAGAAGCACTGTAGCTCTTGTAAGAGAAGGATTAATGTTACAAGCAAGAGGGTCTTGCACTTTGTTAAGCATGGTGAACTGTGTTAGTTTTTGAAAGGAACGCTGCCTAACCTTCAGCCTTTTCATGGTTGAGAAACATAAACTTTGTGGAAAATCACGGCATACAAGTGAATGGGAGAAAAACTGCAGTTTTTTAAGAGAATCTTTTTATGTTAGAAACAAGAGGGTCTAGCAACATGGTTAGTATGGTGAATTCAGTTTGCTCTTTAAAGGAGTACTGCCTACCTCTCAGTGTTTCCTGGATCAGCAACATCACCTTTCTGCTGAATCTCCCCATTCAAGTGAAAGGGAAACACTGCAGCTCTTATAAGAGAAGCATTAATACTAAAAGCAAGAGGGTCTTGCACCTGGTTAAGCATGGTGAACTGTGTTAGTTTTTGAAAGGAACGCAGCCTAACCTTCAGCCTTTTCATATGTGAGGAACATAAACTTTGTTCAACATCACCGCATACAAGTGAATGGGAGAAAATCTGCAGTTTTTTAAGAGAATCCTTGTATGTTAGAAACAGGAGGGTCTAGCAACTTGGTTAGTATGGTGAATTCAGTTTGCTCTTTAAAGGAGTACTGCCTAGCTCTCAGGGTTTCCTGGATCAGCAACATAACCTTTTGCTGAATCTCCCCATTCAAGTGAAAGGGAGAAGCACTGCAACTCTTGCAAGAGAAGCATTAATGTTACAAGGAACAGGGCCTTGCACCTTGTTAAGCATTTTGAACTGAGTTAGCTTTTGAAAGGAATGCTGCCCAACTGTCAGCATTTTCATGGGGGAGGATCTTCAACTTTGTGCAAAATCACCACATACAACTAAATGGGAGAATAACTGCAAGTTTGTAATAGAATCTTTAATATTACACAAAAGAGGGTCTAGCAAGCTCGTTAGTATTGTGAATTCATTTTGCTCTTTAAAGGAATTCTGCCTACTTCTCACCGTTACGCTGGATGAGCAACATAACCTTTGTGCTGAATCACCGCATTCAAGTGAAAGGGAAAAGCACTGTAGCTCTTGTAAGAGAAGGATTAATTTGACAAGCAAGACGGTCTTGCACCTTGTTAAGCATGGCGAACTGTGTTAGTTGTTGAAAGGAATGCTGTCTAACCTTCAGCCTTTTCATGGGTGAGGAACATAAACTTTGTGCAACATCACCGCATACAAGTGAAGGGGAGAAAAACTGCAGTTTTTTAGGAGAATCCTTTCATGTTAGAAACAAGAGGTTCTAGCAACATGGTTAGTATGGTGAATTCAGTTTGCTCTTTAAAGGAGTACTGCCTAGCTCTCAGTGTTTCCTGGATCAGCAACATCAACTTTCTGCTGAATCTCCCCATTCAAGTGAATGGGAGAAGCACTGCAGCTCTTGTAAGAGAAGCATTACTGTTTCAAGTAAGAGGGCCTTGCACCTTGTTAAGCAAGGTGAACTGAGTTAGCTTTTGAAAGGAATTCTACCCATCTGTCAGCATTTTCATGGGTGAGGATCTTCATCTTTGTGCAAAATCACCACATACAGGTAAATGGGGAAAGACTCCAGGTTTGTAAGAGAATCGTTTATGTTAGACAAAAGAGGGTCATTTAACTCGGTTATTATTGTGAATTCATTTTGCTCTTTAAAGGAATTCTGCCTACTTCTCACTGTTTCCTGGATGAGAAACATGACGTTTGTGCTGAATCACCGCATTCAAGTGAAAGGGAGAAGCACTGTAGCTCTTGTAAGAGACGGATTAATTTTACAAGCAAGAGGGTCTTGCACTTTGTTAAGCATGGTGAACTGTGTTTCTTTTTGAAAGGAACGCTGCCTAACCTTCATCCTTTTCATGGGTGAGAAACAGAACCTTTGTGGAAAATCACCGCGTACAAGTGAATGGGAGAAAAACTGCAGTTTTTTAAGAGCATCCTCTTGTGTTAGAAAGAAGAGGGTCTAGCAACATGGTTAGTATGGTGAATTCAGTTTGCTCTTTAAAGGAGTACTGCCTAGCTCTCAGTTTTTCCTTAATCAGCATCATCACCTTTCGGCTGAATCTCCCCATTCAAGTGAATGAGAGAAGCACTGCAGCTCTTATAAGAGAAGCATTAATGTTACAAGCAAGTAGGATTTGCACCTTGTTAAGAATGGTGAACTGAGTTAGATTTCAAAGGAACGCTGCCCAACTGTCAGCGTTTTCATGGGTGAGGATCATCAACTTTGTGCAAAATCACCACATACAAGTAAATGGGAGAAAACCTGCACTTTTCTAAGAGAATCCTTAATGTTAGAACCAAGAGGGTCTAGCAACTCGGTTACTATTGTGAATTCAGTTTGCTCCTTAAAGGAGTACTGCATTCCTCTCAGTGTTTTCCTGGATGAGCAATATCACCTTTGTGTTTAATCACCCCACTCAAGTGAAAAGGAGAAGCACTGCAGCTCTTGGAAGAGAAGCATTAATAGTAAAAGCAAGAGGGTCTTGCACCTTGTTAAGCATGGTGAACTGAGTTAGTTTTCAAGAGGAACGCTGCCTAACTTTCAGCGTTTTCATGGGTGAGGAACCTAAACTTTGTGCAAAATCACCGCCATAAATAAAAGGGAGAAAAACTGCAGTTTCTGTAAGAGAATCCTTAATGTTAGAAATAAGAGGGTCTAGCAACATTGTTAGTATCGTGCATTCAGTTTGCTCTATAAAGGATTACTGCCTACCTCTCAGTGTTTTCCTGGATCAGCAACATCAGCTTTCTGCTGAATCTCCCATTTCAGGTGTATGGGAGAAGCACCGCAGCACTTGTAAGAGAAGCATTAATGCACCTTGTTAAGCATGGTGAACTGAGTTAGCTTTTGAAAGAAACGCTGCCCAACTGTCAGCGTTTTCATGGGTGAAGATCTTCAACATTGTGCAAAATCACCGCATACAAGCAAATGGGAGAAAAACTGCAGGTTTCTAAGAGAATCTTTAATGTTAGGAAAAAGAGGGTCGAGCAACATGGTTAATATTCTGAATTCAGTTTGCTCTTTAAGGGACTACTGCGTAACTCTGAGTGTTTTCCTGGATGAGCAACATCACCTTTCTGCTGAATCTCCCCATTCAAGTGATTGGGAGAAGCACTGCAGCTCTTGTAAGAGAAGAATGAATGTTTCAAGCAAGAGGGCCTTACACCTTGTTAAGCATGGTGAACTGAGTTAGCTTTTAAAAGGAACGCTGCCCAACTGTCAGCATTTTCATGGGTGAGGATCTTCAACTTTGTGCAAAATCACCACCTACAGGTAAATGGGAGAAAGATTCCAGGTTTGTAAGAGAATCTTTAATGTTAGACAAAAGAGGGTCTAGCAACCTGGTTAGTATTGTGAATTCATTTTGCTCTTTAAAGGAATTCTGCCTACTTCTCACTGTTTTCCTGGATGAGAAACATCACCTTTGTGCTGAATCCCCGCATTCAAGTGAAAGGGAGAAGCACTGTAGCGCTTGTAAGAGACGGATTAATTTTACAAGCAAGAGGGTCTTGCACTTCGTTAAGCATGGTGAACTGTGTTAGTTTTTGAAAGGAACGCTGCCTAACCTTCAGCCTTTTCATGGGTGAGAAACATAACTTTTGTGGAAAATCACCGCATACAAGTGAATGGGAGAAAAACTGCAGTTTTTTAAGAGAATCGTTTTATGTTAGAAACAAGAGGGTCTAGCAACATGGTTAGTATGGTGAATTCACTTTGCTCTTTAAAGGAGTACTGCCTACCTCTCAGTGTTTCCTGGATCAGCAACATCACCTTTCTGCTGAATCTCCCCATTCAAGTGAAAGGGAAACGCTGCAGCTCTTATAAGAGAAGCATTCATACTAAAAGCAAGAGGGTCTTGCACCTCGTTAAGCATGGGGAACTGTGTTAGTTTTTGGAAGGAACGCAGCCTAACCTTCAGCATTTTCATATGTGAGAAACATAAACTTTGTGCAGCATCACCGCATACAAGTGAATGGGAGAAAAACTGCAGTTTTTTAAGAGAATCCTTGTATGTTAGAAACAAGAGGGTCTAGCAACATGGTTAGTATGGTGAATTCAGTTTGCTCTTTAAAGGAGTACTTCCTAGCTCTCAGGGTTTCCTGGATCAGCAACATAACTTTTCTGCTGAATCTCCCCATTGAAGTGAAAGGGAGAAGCACTGCAACTCTTGCAAGAGAAGCATTAATGTTACAAATAACAGGGCCTTGCACCTTGTTAAGCATTTTGAACTGCGTTAGCTTTTGAAAGGAATGCTGCCCAACTGTCAGCATTTTCATGGGTGAGGATCTTCAACTTTGTGCAAAATCACCACATACAAGTAAATGGGGGAAAAATTGCAAGTTTGTAATAGAATCTTTAATGTTAGACAAAAGAGGGTCTAGCAACCTGCTTAATATTGTGAATTCATTTTGCTCTTTAAAGGAATTCTGCCTACTTCTCACCGTTTCCCTGGATGAGCAACATAACCTTTGTGCTGAATCACTGCATTCAAGTGAAAGGGAGAAGCACTGTAGCTCTTGTAAGAGAAGGATTAATTTGACAAGCAAGACGGTCTTGCACCTTGTTAAGCATGGTGAACTGTGTTAGTGTTTGAAAGGAATGCTGCCTAACCTTCAGCCTTTTCATGGGTGAGGAACATAAACTTTGTGCAACATCACCGCATAAAAGTGAATGGGAGAAAAACTGCAGTTTTTTAGGAGAATCCTTTTATGTTAGAAACAAGAGGGTCTAGCAACATGGTTAGTATGGTGAATTCAGTTTGCTGTTTAAAGGAGTACTTCCTAGCTCTCAGTGTTTCCTGGATCAGCAACATCACCTTTCTGCTGAATCTCCCTTTTCAGGTGAATGGGAGAAGCACCGTAGCTCTTGTAAGAGAAGCATTAATGCACCTTGTTAAGCATGGTGAACTGAGTTAGCTTTTGAAAGAAACGCTGCCCAACTGTCAGCGTTTTCATGGGTGAAGATCTTCAAAATTGTGCTAAATCACCGCATACAAGTAAATGGGAGAAAAACTGCAGGTTTCTAAGAGAATCTTTAATGTTAGGAAAAAGAGGGTCGAGCAACATGGTTAACATTTTGAATTCAGTTTGCTCTTCAAGGGACTACTGCATAACTCTGAGTGTTTTCCTGGATGAGCAACATCACCTTTCTGCTGAATCACCCCATTCAAGTGAATGGGAGAAGCACTGCAGCTCTTGCAAGAGAAGCATTAATGTTACAAGCAACAGGGCCTTGCACCTTGTTAAGCATGGTGAACTGAGTTAGCTTTTGAAAGGAATGCAGCCCAACTGTCAGCATTTTCATGGGTGAGGATCTTCAACTTTGTGCAAAATCACCATCTACAGGTAAATGGGAGAAAGATTCCAGGTTTGTAAGAGAATCTTTAATGTTAGACAAAAGAGGGTCTAGCAACCTGGTTAGTATTGTGAATTCATTTTGCTCTTTAAAGGAATTCTGCCTACTTCTCACTGTTTTCCTGGATGAGAAACATCACGTTTGTGCTGAATCACCGCATTCAAGTGAAAGGGAGAAGCACTGTAGCTCTTGTAAGAGAAGGATTAATGTTACAAGCAAGAGGGTCTTGCACTTTGTTAAGCATGGTGAACTGTGTTAGTTTTTGAAAGGAACGCTGCCTAACCTTCAGCCTTTTCATGGTTGAGAAACATAAACTTTGTGGAAAATCACCGCATACAAGTGAATGGGAGAAAAACTGCAGTTTTTTAAGAGAATCTTTTTATGTTAGAAACAAGAGGGTCTAGCAACATGGTTAGTATGGTGAATTCAGTTTGCTCTTTAAAGGAGTACTGCCTACCTCTCAGTGTTTCCTGGATCAGCAACATCACCTTTCTGCTGAATCTCCCCATTCAAGTGAAAGGGAAACACTGCAGCTCTTATAAGAGAAGCATTAATACTAAAAGCAAGAGGGTCTTGCACCTCGTTAAGCATGGTGAACTGTGTTAGTTTTTGAAAGGAACGCGGCCTAACCTTCAGCCTTTTCATATGTGAGGAACATAAACTTTGTTCAACATCACCGCATACAAGTGAATGGGAGAAAATCTGCAGTTTTTTAAGAGAATCCTTGTATGTTAGAAACAGGAGGATCTAGCAACTTGGTTAGTATGGTGAATTCAGTTTGCTCTTTAAAGGAGTACTGCCTAGCTCTCAGGGTTTCCTGGATCAGCAACATAACCTTTTGCTGAATCTCCCCATTCAAGTGAAAGGGAGAAGCACTGCAACTCTTGCAAGAGAAGCATTAATGTTACAAGGAACAGGGCCTTGCACCTTGTTAAGCATTTTGAACTGCGTTAGCTTTTGAAAGGAATGCTGCCCAACTGTCAGCATTTTCATGGGTGAGGATCTTCAACTTTGTGCAAAATCACCACATACAAGTAAATGGGGGAAAAATTGCAAGTTTGTAATAGAATCTTTAATGTTAGACAAAAGAGGGTCTAGCAACCTGCTTAATATTGTGAATTCATTTTGCTCTTTAAAGGAATTCTGCCTACTTCTCACCGTTTCCCTGGATGAGCAACATAACCTTTGTGCTGAATCACTGCATTCAAGTGAAAGGGAGAAGCACTGTAGCTCTTGTAAGAGAAGGATTAATTTGACAAGCAAGACGGTCTTGCACCTTGTTAAGCATGGTGAACTGTGTTAGTGTTTGAAAGGAATGCTGCCTAACCTTCAGCCTTTTCATGGGTGAGGAACATAAACTTTGTGCAACATCACCGCATAAAAGTGAATGGGAGAAAAACTGCAGTTTTTTAGGAGAATCCTTTTATGTTAGAAACAAGAGGGTCTAGCAACATGGTTAGTATGGTGAATTCAGTTTGCTGTTTAAAGGAGTACTTCCTAGCTCTCAGTGTTTCCTGGATCAGCAACATCACCTTTCTGCTGAATCTCCCTTTTCAGGTGAATGGGAGAAGCACCTTAGCTCTTGTAAGAGAAGCATTAATGCACCTTGTTAAGCATGGTGAACTGAGTTAGCTTTTGAAAGAAACGCTGCCCAACTGTCAGCGTTTTCATGGGTGAAGATCTTCAAAATTGTGCTAAATCACCACATACAAGTAAATGGGAGAAAAACTGCAGGTTTCTAAGAGAATCTTTAATGTTAGGAAAAAGAGGGTCGAGCAACATGGTTAACATTTTGAATTCAGTTTGCTCTTCAAGGGACTACTGCATAACTCTGAGTGTTTTCCTGGATGAGCAACATCACCTTCTGCTGAATCACCCCATTCAAGTGAATGGGAGAAGCACTGCAGCTCTTGCAAGAGAAGCATTAATGTTACAAGCAACAGGGCCTTGCACCTTGTTAAGCATGGTGAACTGAGTTAGCTTTTGAAAGGAATGCAGCCCAACTGTCAGCATTTTCATGGGTGAGGATCTTCAACTTTGTGCAAAATCACCATCTACAGGTAAATGGGAGAAAGATTCCAGGTTTGTAAGAGAATCTTTAATGTTAGACAAAAGAGGGTCTAGCAACCTGGTTAGTATTGTGAATTCATTTTGCTCTTTAAAGGAATTCTGCCTACTTCTCACTGTTTTCCTGGATGAGAAACATCACGTTTGTGCTGAATCACCGCATTCAAGTGAAAGGGAGAAGCACTGTAGCTCTTGTAAGAGAAGGATTAATGTTACAAGCAAGAGGGTCTTGCACTTTGTTAAGCATGGTGAACTGTGTTAGTTTTTGAAAGGAACGCTGCCTAACCTTCAGCCTTTTCATGGTTGAGAAACATAAACTTTGTGGAAAATCACCGCATACAAGTGAATGGGAGAAAAACTGCAGTTTTTTAAGAGAATCTTTTTATGTTAGAAACAAGAGGGTCTAGCAACATGGTTAGTATGGTGAATTCAGTTTGCTCTTTAAAGGAGTACTGCCTACCTCTCAGTGTTTCCTGGATCAGCAACATCACCTTTCTGCTGAATCTCCCCATTCAAGTGAAAGGGAAACACTGCAGCTCTTATAAGAGAAGCATTAATACTAAAAGCAAGAGGGTCTTGCACCTCGTTAAGCATGGTGAACTGTGTTAGTTTTTGAAAGGAACGCGGCCTAACCTTCAGCCTTTTCATATGTGAGGAACATAAACTTTGTTCAACATCACCGCATACAAGTGAATGGGAGAAAATCTGCAGTTTTTTAAGAGAATCCTTGTATGTTAGAAACAGGAGGATCTAGCAACTTGGTTAGTATGGTGAATTCAGTTTGCTCTTTAAAGGAGTACTGCCTAGCTCTCAGGGTTTCCTGGATCAGCAACATAACCTTTTGCTGAATCTCCCCATTCAAGTGAAAGGGAGAAGCACTGCAACTCTTGCAAGAGAAGCATTAATGTTACAAGGAACAGGGCCTTGCACCTTGTTAAGCATTTTGAACTGAGTTAGCTTTTGAAAGGAATGCTGCCCAACTGTCAGCATTTTCATGGGGGAGGATCTTCAACTTTGTGCAAAATCACCACATACAACTAAATGGGAGAATAACTGCAAGTTTGTAATAGAATCTTTAATGTTACACAAAAGAAGGTCTAGCAAGCTGGTTAGTATTGTGAATTCATTTTGCTCTTTAAAGGAATTCTGCCTACTTCTCACCGTTACCCTGGATGAGCAACATACCCTTTGTGCTGAATCACCGCATTCAAGTGAAAGGGAAAAGCACTGTAGCTCTTGTAAGAGAAGGATTAATTTGACAAGCAAGACCGTCTTGCACCTTGTTAAGCATGGCGAACTGTGTTAGTTGTTGAAAGGAATGCTGCCTAACCTTCAGCCTTTTCATGGGTGAGGAACATAAACTTTGTGCAACATCACCGCATACAAGTGAATGGGAGAAAAACTGCAGTTTTTTAAGAGCATCCTCTTGTGTTAGAAAGAAGAGGGTCTAGGAACATGGTTAGTATGGTGAATTCAGTTTGCTCTTTAAAGGAGTACTGCCTAGCTCTCAGTATTTCCTTAATCAGCATCATCACCTTTCGGCTGAATCTCCCCATTCAAGTGAATGAGAGAAGCACTGCAGCTCTTATAAGAGAAGCATTAATGTTACAAGCAAGTAGGATTTGCACCTTGTTAAGAATGGTGAACTGAGTTAGATTTCAAAGGAACGCTGCCCAACTGTCAGCGTTTTCATGGGTGAGGATCATCAACTTTGTGCAAAATCACCACATACAAGTAAATGGGAGAAAACCTGCACTTTTCTAAGAGAATCCTTAATGTTAGAACCAAGAGGGTCTAGGAACTCGGTTACTATTGTGAATTCAGTTTGCTCCTTAAAGGAGTACTGCATTCCTCTCAGTGTTTTCCTGGATGAGCAATATCACCTTTGTGTTGAATCACCCCACTCAAGTGAAAAGGAGAAGCACTGCAGCTCTTGGAAGAGAAGCATTAATAGTAAAAGCAAGAGGGTCTTGCACCTTGTTAAGCATGGTGAACTGAGTTAGTTTTCAAGAGGAACGCTGCCTAACTTTCAGCGTTTTCATGGGTGAGGAACCTAAACTTTGTGCAAAATCACCGCCATAAATAAAAGGGAGAAAAACTGCAGTTTCTGTAAGAGAATCCTTAATGTTAGAAATAAGAGGGTCTAGCAACATTGTTAGTATCGTGCATTCAGTTTGCTCTATAAAGGATTACTGCCTACCTCTCAGTGTTTTCCTGGATCAGCAACATCAGCTTTCTGCTGAATCTCCCATTTCAGGTGTATGGGAGAAGCACCGCAGCACTTGTAAGAGAAGCATTAATGCACCTTGTTAAGCATGGTGAACTGAGTTAGCTTTTGAAAGAAACGCTGCCCAACTGTCAGCGTTTTCATGGGTGAAGATCTTCAACATTGTGCAAAATCACCGCATACAAGTAAATGGGAGAAAAACTGCAGGTTTCTAAGAGAATCTTTAATGTTAGGAAAAAGAGGGTCGAGCAACATGGTTAATATTCTGAATTCAGTTTGCTCTTTAAGGGACTACTGCGTAACTCTGAGTGTTTTCCTGGATGAGCAACATCACCTTTCTGCTGAATCTCCCCATTCAAGTGATTGGGAGAAGCACTGCAGCTCTTGTAAGAGAAGAATGAATGTTTCAAGCAAGAGGGCCTTACACCTTGTTAAGCATGGTGAACTGAGTTAGCTTTTAAAAGGAACGCTGCCCAACTGTCAGCATTTTCATGGGTGAGGATCTTCAACTTTGTGCAAAATCACCACCTACAGGTAAATGGGAGAAAGATTCCAGGTTTGTAAGAGAATCTTTAATGTTAGACAAAAGAGGGTCTAGCAACCTGGTTAGTATTGTGAATTCATTTTGCTCTTTAAAGGAATTCTGCCTACTTCTCACTGTTTTCCTGGATGAGAAACATCACCTTTGTGCTGAATCCCCGCATTCAAGTGAAAGGGAGAAGCACTGTAGCGCTTGTAAGAGACGGATTAATTTTACAAGCAAGAGGGTCTTGCACTTCGTTAAGCATGGTGAACTGTGTTAGTTTTTGAAAGGAACGCTGCCTAACCTTCAGCCTTTTCATGGGTGAGAAACATAACTTTTGTGGAAAATCACCACATACAAGTGAATGGGAGAAAAACTGCAGTTTTTTAAGAGAATCGTTTTATGTTAGAAACAAGAGGGTCTAGCAACATGGTTAGTATGGTGAATTCACTTTGCTCTTTAAAGGAGTACTGCCTACCTCTCAGTGTTTCCTGGATCAGCAACATCACCTTTCTGCTGAATCTCCCTTTTCAGGTGAATGGGAGAAGCACCGTAGCTCTTGTAAGAGAAGCATTAATGCACCTTGTTAAGCATGGTGAACTGAGTTAGCTTTTGAAAGAAACGCTGCCCAACTGTCAGCGTTTTCATGGGTGAAGATCTTCAACATTGTGCTAAATCACCGCATACAAGTAAATGGGAGAAAAACTGCAGGTTTCTAAGAGAATCTTTAATGTTAGGAAAAAGAGGGTCGAGCAACATGGTTAACATTTTGAATTCAGTTTGCTCTTCAAGGGACTACTGCATAACTCTGAGTGTTTTCCTGGATGAGCAACATCACCTTTCTGCTGAATCACCCCATTCAAGTGAATGGGAGAAGCACTGCAGCTCTTGCAAGAGAAGCATTAATGTTACAAGCAACAGGGCCTTGCACCTTGTTAAGCATGGTGAACTGAGTTAGCTTTTGAAAGGAATGCAGCCCAACTGTCAGCATTTTCATGGGTGAGGATCTTCAACTTTGTGCAAAATCACCACCTACAGGTAAATGGGAGAAAGATTCCAGGTTTGTAAGAGAATCTTTAATGTTAGACAAAAGAGGGTCTAGCAACCTGGTTAGTATTGTGAATTCATTTTGCTCTTTAAAGGAATTCTGCCTACTTCTCACTGTTTTCCTGGATGAGAAACATCACCTTTGTGCTGAATCACCGCATTCAAGTGAAAGGGAGAAGCACTGTAGCTCTTGTAAGAGAAGGATTAATGTTACAAGCAAGAGGGTATTGCACTTTGTTAAGCATGGTGAACTGTGTTAGTTTTTGAAAGGAACGCTGCCTAACCTTCAGCCTTTTCATGGTTGAGAAACATAAACTTTGTGGAAAATCACCGCATACAAGTGAATGGGAGAAAAACTGCAGTTTTTTAAGAGAATCTTTTTATGTTAGAAACAAGAGGGTCTAGCAACATGGTTAGTATGGTGAATTCAGTTTGCTCTTTAAAGGAGTACTGCCTACCTCTCAGTGTTTCCTGGATCAGCAACATCACCTTTCTGCTGAATCTCCCCATTCAAGTGAAAGGGAAACACTGCAGCTCTTATAAGAGAAGCATTAATACTAAAAGCAAGAGGGTCTTGCACCTCGTTAAGCATGGTGAACTGTGTTAGTTTTTGAAAGGAACGCAGCCTAACCTTCAGCCTTTTCATATGTGAGGAACATAAACTTTGTTCAACACCACCGCATACAAGTGAATGGGAGAAAATCTGCAGTTTTTTAAGAGAATCCTTGTATGTTAGAAACAGGAGGGTCTAGCAACTTGGTTAGTATGGTGAATTCAGTTTGCTCTTTAAAGGAGTACTGCCTAGCTCTCAGGGTTTCCTGGATCAGCAACATAACCTTTTGCTGAATCTCCCCATTCAAGTGAAAGGGAGAAGCACTGCAACTCTTGCAAGAGAAGCATTAATGTTACAAGGAACAGGGCCTTGCACCTTGTTAAGCATTTTGAACTGAGTTAGCTTTTGAAAGGAATGCTGCCCAACTGTCAGCATTTTCATGGGGGAGGATCTTCAACTTTGTGCAAAATCACCACATACAACTAAATGGGAGAATAACTGCAACTTTGTAATAGAATCTTTAATGTTACACAAAAGAGGGTCTAGCAAGCTGGTTAGTATTGTGAATTCATTTTGCTCTTTAAAGGAATTCTGCCTACTTCTCACCGTTACCCTGGATGAGCAACATACCCTTTGTGCTGAATCACCGCATTCAAGTGAAAGGGAAAAGCACTGTAGCTCTTGTAAGAGAAGGATTAATTTGACAAGCAAGACGGTCTTGCACCTTGTTAAGCATGGCGAACTGTGTTAGTTGTTGAAAGGAATGCTGCCTAACCTTCAGCCTTTTCATGGGTGAGGAACATAAACTTTGTGCAACATCACCGCATACAAGTGAATGGGAGAAAAACTGCAGTTTTTTAGGAGAATCCTTTCATGTTAGAAACAAGAGGTTCTAGCAACATGGTTAGTATGGTGAATTCAGTTTGCTCTTTAAAGGAGTACTGCCTAGCTCTCAGTGTTTCCTGGATCAGCAACATCACCTTTCTGCTGAATCTCCCCATTCAAGTGAATGGGAGAAGCACTGCAGCTCTTGTAAGAGAAGCATTACTGTTTCAAGTAAGAGGGCCTTGCACCTTGTTAAGCATGGTGAACTGAGTTAGCTTTTGAAAGGAATTCTACCCATCTGTCAGCATTTTCACGGGTGAGGATCTTCATCTTTGTGCAAAATCACCACATACAGGTAAATGGGGAAAGACTCCAGGTTTGTAAGAGAATCGTTAATGTTAGACAAAAGAGGGTCATTTAACTCGGTTATTATTGTGAATTCATTTTGCTCTTTAAAGGAATTCTGCCTACTTCTCACTGTTTCCTGGATGAGAAACATGACGTTTGTGCTGAATCACCGCATTCAAGTGAAAGGGAGAAGCACTGTAGCTCTTGTAAGAGACGGATTAATTTTACAAGCAAGAGGGTCTTGCACTTTGTTAAGCATGGTGAACTGTGTTTCTTTTTGAAAGGAACGCTGCCTAACCTTCAGCCTTTTCATGGGTGAGAAACATAACCTTTGTGGAAAATCACCGCGTACAAGTGAATGGGAGAAAAACTGCAGTTTTTTAAGAGCATCCTCTTGTGTTAGAAAGAAGAGGGTCTAGCAACATGGTTAGTATGGTGAATTCAGTTTGCTCTTTAAAGGAGTACTGCCTAGCTCTCAGGTTTTCCTTAATCAGCATCATCACCTTTCGGCTGAATCTCCCCATTCAAGTGAATGAGAGAAGCACTGCAGCTCTTATAAGAGAAGCATTAATGTTACAAGCAAGTAGGATTTGCACCTTGTTAAGAATGGTGAACTGAGTTAGATTTCAAAGGAACGCTGCCCAACTGTCAGCGTTTTCATGGGTGAGGATCATCAACTTTGTGCAAAATCACCACATACAAGTAAATGGGAGAAAACCTGCACTTTTCTAAGAGAATCCTTAATGTTAGAACCAAGAGGGTCTAGGAACTCGGTTACTATTGTGAATTCAGTTTGCTCCTTAAAGGAGTACTGCATTCCTCTCAGTGTTTTCCTGGATGAGCAATATCACCTTTGTGTTGAATCACCCCACTCAAGTGAAAAGGAGAAGCACTGCAGCTCTTGGAAGAGAAGCATTAATAGTAAAAGCAAGAGGGTCTTGCACCTTGTTAAGCATGGTGAACTGAGTTAGTTTTCAAGAGGAACGCTGCCTAACTTTCAGCGTTTTCATGGGTGAGGAACCTAAACTTTGTGCAAAATCACCGCCATAAATAAAAGGGAGAAAAACTGCAGTTTCTGTAAGAGAATCCTTAATGTTAGAAATAAGAGGGTCTAGCAACATTGTTAGTATCGTGCATTCAGTTTGCTCTATAAAGGATTACTGCCTACCTCTCAGTGTTTTCCTGGATCAGCAACATCAGCTTTCTGCTGAATCTCCCATTTCAGGTGTATGGGAGAAGCACCGCAGCACTTGTAAGAGAAGCATTAATGCACCTTGTTAAGCATGGTGAACTGAGTTAGCTTTTGAAAGAAACGCTGCCCAACTGTCAGCGTTTTCATGGGTGAAGATCTTCAACATTGTGCAAAATCACCGCATACAAGCAAATGGGAGAAAAACTGCAGGTTTCTAAGAGAATCTTTAATGTTAGGAAAAAGAGGGTCGAGCAACATGGTTAATATTCTGAATTCAGTTTGCTCTTTAAGGGACTACTGCGTAACTCTGAGTGTTTTCCTGGATGAGCAACATCACCTTTCTGCTGAATCTCCCCATTCAAGTGATTGGGAGAAGCACTGCAGCTCTTGTAAGAGAAGAATGAATGTTTCAAGCAAGAGGGCCTTACACCTTGTTAAGCATGGTGAACTGAGTTTGCTTTTAAAAGGAACGCTGCCCAACTGTCAGCATTTTCATGGGTGAGGATCTTCAACTTTGTGCAAAATCACCACCTACAGGTAAATGGGAGAAAGATTCCAGGTTTGTAAGAGAATCTTTAATGTTAGACAGAAGAGGGTCTAGCAACCTGGTTAGTATTGTGAATTCATTTTGCTCTTTAAAGGAATTCTGCCTACTTCTCACTGTTTTCCTGGATGAGAAACATCACCTTTGTGCTGAATCCCCGCATTCAAGTGAAAGGGAGAAGCACTGTAGCGCTTGTAAGAGACGGATTAATTTTACAAGCAAGAGGGTCTTGCACTTCGTTAAGCATGGTGAACTGTGTTAGTTTTTGAAAGGAACGCTGCCTAACCTTCAGCCTTTTCATGGGTGAGAAACATAACTTTTGTGGAAAATCACCGCATACAAGTGAATGGGAGAAAAACTGCAGTTTTTTAAGAGAATCATTTTATGTTAGAAACAAGAGGGTCTAGCAACATGGTTAGTATGGTGAATTCAATTTGCTCTTTAAAGGAGTACTGCCTACCTCTCAGTGTTTCCTGGATCAGCAACATCACCTTTCTGCTGAATCTCCCCATTCAAGTGAAAGGGAAACGCTGCAGCTCTTATAAGAGAAGCATTCATACTAAAAGCAAGAGGGTCTTGCACCTCGTTAAGCATGGGGAACTGTGTTAGTTTTTGGAAGGAACGCAGCCTAACCTTCAGCATTTTCATATGTGAGAAACATAAACTTTGTGCAGCATCACCGCATACAAGTGAATGGGAGAAAAACTGCAGTTTTTTAAGAGAATCCTTGTATGTTAGAAACAAGAGGGTCTAGCAACATGGTTAGTATGGTGAATTCAGTTTGCTCTTTAAAGGAGTACTTCCTAGCTCTCAGGGTTTCCTGGATCAGCAACATAACTTTTCTGCTGAATCTCCCCATTGAAGTGAAAGGGAGAAGCACTGCAACTCTTGCAAGAGAAGCATTAATGTTACAAATAACAGGGCCTTGCACCTTGTTAAGCATTTTGAACTGCGTTAGCTTTTGAAAGGAATGCTGCCCAACTGTCAGCATTTTCATGGGTGAGGATCTTCAACTTTGTGCAAAATCACCACATACAAGTAAATGGGGGAAAAATTGCAAGTTTGTAATAGAATCTTTAATGTTAGACAAAAGAGGGTCTAGCAACCTGCTTAATATTGTGAATTCATTTTGCTCTTTAAAGGAATTCTGCCTACTTCTCACCGTTTCCCTGGATGAGCAACATAACCTTTGTGCTGAATCACCGCATTCAAGTGAAAGGGAGAAGCACTGTAGCTCTTGTAAGAGAAGGATTAATTTGACAAGCAAGACGGTCTTGCACCTTGTTAAGCATGGTGAACTGTGTTAGTTTTTGAAAGGAATGCTGCCTAACCTTCAGCCTTTTCATGGGTGAGGAACATAAACTTTGTGCAACATCACCGCATAAAAGTGAATGGGAGAAAAACTGCAGTTTTTTAGGAGAATCCTTTTATGTTAGAAACAAGAGGGTCTAGCAACATGGTTAGTATGGTGAATTCAGTTTGCTGTTTAAAGGAGTACTTCCTAGCTCTCAGTGTTTCCTGGATCAGCAACATCAACTTTCTGCTGAATCTCCCTTTTCAGGTGAATGGGAGAAGCACCGTAGCTCTTGTAAGAGAAGCATTAATGCACCTTGTTAAGCATGGTGAACTGAGTTAGCTTTTGAAAGAAACGCTGCCCAACTGTCAACGTTTTCATGGGTGAAGATCTTCAACATTGTGCTAAATCACCGCATACAAGTAAATGGGAGAAAAACTGCAGGTTTCTAAGAGAATCTTTAATGTTAGGAAAAAGAGGGTCGAGCAACATGGTTAACATTTTGAATTCAGTTTGCTCTTCAAGGGACTACTGCATAACTCTGAGTGTTTTCCTGGATGAGCAACATCACCTTTCTGCTGAATCACCCGATTCAAGTGAATGGGAGAAGCACTGCAGCTCTTGCAAGAGAAGCATTAATGTTACAAGCAACAGGGCCTTGCACCTTGTTAAGCATGGTGAACTGAGTTAGCTTTTGAAAGGAATGCAGCCCAACTGTCAGCATTTTCATGGGTGAGGATCTTCAACTTTGTGCAAAATCACCACCTACAGGTAAATGGGAGAAAGATTCCAGGTTTGTAAGAGAATCTTTAATGTTAGACAAAAGAGGGTCTAGCAACCTGGTTAGTATTGGGAATTCATTTTGCTCTTTAAAGGAATTCTGCCTACTTCTCACTGTTTTCCTGGATGAGAAACATCACCTTTGTGCTGAATCACCGCATTCAAGTGAAAGGGAGAAGCACTGTAGCTCTTGTAAGAGAAGGATTAATGTTACAAGCAAGAGGGTCTTGCACTTTGTTAAGCATGGTGAACTGTGTTAGTTTTTGAAAGGAACGCTGCCTAACCTTCAGCCTTTTCATGGGTGAGAAACATAAACTTTGTGGAAAATCACCGCATACAAGTGAATGGGAGAAAAACTGCAGTTTTTTAAGAGAATCTTTTTATGTTAGAAAAAAGAGGGTCTAGCAACATGGTTAGTATGGTGAATTCAGTTTGCTCTTTAAAGGAGTACTGCCCACCTCTCAGTGTTTCCTGGATCAGCAACATCACCTTTCTGCTGAATCTCCTCATTCAAGTGAAAGGGAAACACTGCAGCTCTTATAAGAGAAACATTAATACTAAAAGCAAGAGGGTCTTGCACCTCGTTAAGCATGGTGAACTGTGTTAGTTTTTGAAAGGAACGCAGCCTAACCTTCAGCCTTTTCATATGTGAGGAACATAAACTTTGTTCAACATCACCGCATACAAGTGAATGGGAGAAAATCTGCAGTTTTTTAAGAGAATCCTTGTATGTTAGAAACAGGAGGGTCTAGCAACTTGGTTAGTATGGTGAATTCAGTTTGCTCTTTAAAGGAGTACTGCCTAGCTCTCAGGGTTTCCTGGATCAGCAACATAACCTTTTGCTGAATCTCCCCATTCAAGTGAAAGGGAGAAGCACTGCAACTCTTGCAAGAGAAGCATTAATGTTACAAGGAACAGGGCCTTGCACCTTGTTAAGCATTTTGAACTGAGTTAGCTTTTGAAAGGAATGCTGCCCAACTGTCAGCATTTTCATGGGGGAGGATCTTCAACTTTGTGCAAAATCACCACATACAACTAAATGGGAGAATAACTGCAACTTTGTAATAGAATCTTTAATGTTACACAAAAGAGGGTCTAGCAAGCTGGTTAGTATTGTGAATTCATTTTGCTCTTTAAAGGAATTCTGCCTACTTCTCACCGTTACCCTGGATGAGCAACATACCCTTTGTGCTGAATCACCGCATTCAAGTGAAAGGGAAAAGCACTGTAGCTCTTGTAAGAGAAGGATTAATTTGACAAGCAAGACGGTCTTGCACCTTGTTAAGCATGGCGAACTGTGTTAGTTGTTGAAAGGAATGCTGCCTAACCTTCAGCCTTTTCATGGGTGAGGAACATAAACTTTGTGCAACATCACCGCATACAAGTGAATGGGAGAAAAACTGCAGTTTTTTAGGAGAATCCTTTCATGTTAGAAACAAGAGGTTCTAGCAACATGGTTAGTATGGTGAATTCAGTTTGCTCTTTAAAGGAGTACTGCCTAGCTCTCAGTGTTTCCTGGATCAGCAACATCACCTTTCTGCTGAATCTCCCCATTCAAGTGAATGGGAGAAGCACTGCAGCTCTTGTAAGAGAAGCATTACTGTTTCAAGTAAGAGGGCCTTGCACCTTGTTAAGCATGGTGAACTGAGTTAGCTTTTGAAAGGAATTCTACCCATCTGTCAGCATTTTCACGGGTGAGGATCTTCATCTTTGTGCAAAATCACCACATACAGGTAAATGGGGAAAGACTCCAGGTTTGTAAGAGAATCGTTAATGTTAGACAAAAGAGGGTCATTTAACTCGGTTATTATTGTGAATTCATTTTGCTCTTTAAAGGAATTCTGCCTACTTCTCACTGTTTCCTGGATGAGAAACATGACGTTTGTGCTGAATCACCGCATTCAAGTGAAAGGGAGAAGCACTGTAGCTCTTGTAAGAGACGGATTAATTTTACAAGCAAGAGGGTCTTGCACTTTGTTAAGCATGGTGAACTGTGTTTCTTTTTGAAAGGAACGCTGCCTAACCTTCAGCCTTTTCATGGGTGAGAAACATAACCTTTGTGGAAAATCACCGCGTACAAGTGAATGGGAGAAAAACTGCAGTTTTTTAAGAGCATCCTCTTGTGTTAGAAAGAAGAGGGTCTAGCAACATGGTTAGTATGGTGAATTCAGTTTGCTCTTTAAAGGAGTACTGCCTAGCTCTCAGGTTTTCCTTAATCAGCATCATCACCTTTCGGCTGAATCTCCCCACTCAAGTGAATGAGAGAAGCACTGCAGCTCTTATAAGAGAAGCATTAATGTTACAAGCAAGTAGGATTTGCACCTTGTTAAGAATGGTGAACTGAGTTAGATTTCAAAGGAACGCTGCCCAACTGTCAGCGTTTTCATGGGTGAGGATCATCAACTTTGTGCAAAATCACCACATACAAGTAAATGGGAGAAAACCTGCACTTTTCTAAGAGAATCCTTAATGTTAGAACCAAGAGGGTCTAGGAACTCGGTTACTATTGTGAATTCAGTTTGCTCCTTAAAGGAGTACTGCATTCCTCTCAGTGTTTTCCTGGATGAGCAATATCACCTTTGTGTTGAATCACCCCACTCAAGTGAAAAGGAGAAGCACTGCAGCTCTTGGAAGAGAAGCATTAATAGTAAAAGCAAGAGGGTCTTGCACCTTGTTAAGCATGGTGAACTGAGTTAGTTTTCAAGAGGAACGCTGCCTAACTTTCAGCGTTTTCATGGGTGAGGAACCTAAACTTTGTGCAAAATCACCGCCATAAATAAAAGGGAGAAAAACTGCAGTTTCTGTAAGAGAATCCTTAATGTTAGAAATAAGAGGGTCTAGCAACATTGTTAGTATCGTGCATTCAGTTTGCTCTATAAAGGATTACTGCCTACCTCTCAGTGTTTTCCTGGATCAGCAACATCAGCTTTCTGCTGAATCTCCCATTTCAGGTGTATGGGAGAAGCACCGCAGCACTTGTAAGAGAAGCATTAATGCACCTTGTTAAGCATGGTGAACTGAGTTAGCTTTTGAAAGAAACGCTGCCCAACTGTCAGCGTTTTCATGGGTGAAGATCTTCAACATTGTGCAAAATCACCGCATACAAGCAAATGGGAGAAAAACTGCAGGTTTCTAAGAGAATCTTTAAGGTTAGGAAAAAGAGGGTCGAGCAACATGGTTAATATTCTGAATTCAGTTTGCTCTTTAAGGGACTACTGCGTAACTCTGAGTGTTTTCCTGGATGAGCAACATCACCTTTCTGCTGAATCTCCCCATTCAAGTGATTGGGAGAAGCACTGCAGCTCTTGTAAGAGAAGAATGAATGTTTCAAGCAAGAGGGCCTTACACCTTGTTAAGCATGGTGAACTGAGTTAGCTTTTGAAAGGAACGCTGCCCAACTGTCAGCATTTTCATGGGTGAGGATCTTCAACTTTGTGCAAAATCACCACCTACAGGTAAATGGGAGAAAGATTCCAGGTTTGTAAGAGAATCTTTAATGTTAGACAAAAGAGGGTCTAGCAACCTGGTTAGTATTGTGAATTCATTTTGCTCTTTAAAGGAATTCTGCCTACTTCTCACTGTTTTCCTGGATGAGAAACATCACCATTGTGCTGAATCCCCGCATTCAAGTGAAAGGGAGAAGCACTGTAGCGCTTGTAAGAGACGGATTAATTTTACAAGCAAGAGGGTCTTGCACTTCGTTAAGCATGGTGAACTGTGTTAGTTTTTGAAAGGAACGCTGCCTAACCTTCAGCCTTTTCATGGGTGAGAAACATAAACTTTGTGGAAAATCACCGCATACAAGTGAATGGGAGAAAAACTGCAGTTTTTTAAGAGAATCTTTTTATGTTAGAAACAAGAGGGTCTAGCAACATGGTTAGTATGGTGAATTCAGTTTGCTCTTTAAAGGAGTACTGCCTACCTCTCAGTGTTTCCTGGATCAGCAACATCACCTTTCTGCTGAATCTCCCCATTCAAGTGAAAGGGAAACGCTGCAGCTCTTATAAGAGAAGCATTAATACTAAAAGCAAGAGGGTCTTGCACCTCGTTAAGCATGGTGAACTGTGTTAGTTTTTGAAAGGAACGCAGCCTAACCTTCAGCCTTTTCATATGTGAGGAACATAAACTTTGTTCAACATCACCGCATACAAGTGAATGGGAGAAAATCTGCAGTTTTTTAAGAGAATCCTTGTATGTTAGAAACAGGAGGGTCTAGCAACTTGGTTAGTATGGTGAATTCAGTTTGCTCTTTAAAGGAGTACTGCCTAGCTCTCAGGGTTTCCTGGATCAGCAACATAACCTTTTGCTGAATCTCCCCATTCAAGTGAAAGGGAGAAGCACTGCAACTCTTGCAAGAGAAGCATTAATGTTACAAGGAACAGGGCCTTGCACCTTGTTAAGCATTTTGAACTGAGTTAGCTTTTGAAAGGAATGCTGCCCAACTGTCAGCATTTTCATGGGGGAGGATCTTCAACTTTGTGCAAAATCACCACATACAACTAAATGGGAGAATAACTGCAACTTTGTAATAGAATCTTTAATGTTACACAAAAGAGGGTCTAGCAAGCTGGTTAGTATTGTGAATTCATTTTGCTCTTTAAAGGAATTCTGCCTACTTCTCACCGTTACCCTGGATGAGCAACATAACCTTTGTGCTGAATCACCGCATTCAAGTGAAAGGGAAAAGCACTGTAGCTCTTGTAAGAGAAGGATTAATTTGACAAGCAAGACGGTCTTGCACCTTGTTAAGCATGGCGAACTGTGTTAGTTGTTGAAAGGAATGCTGCCTAACCTTCAGCCTTTTCATGGGTGAGGAACATAAACTTTGTGCAACATCACCGCATACAAGTGAATGGGAGAAAAACTGCAGTTTTTTAGGAGAATCCTTTCATGTTAGAAACAAGAGGTTCTAGCAACATGGTTAGTATGGTGAATTCAGTTTGCTCTTTAAAGGAGTACTGCCTAGCTCTCAGTGTTTCCTGGATCAGCAACATCACCTTTCTGCTGAATCTCCCCATTCAAGTGAATGGGAGAAGCACTGCAGCTCTTGTAAGAGAAGCATTACTGTTTCAAGTAAGAGGGCCTTGCACCTTGTTAAGCATGGTGAACTGAGTTAGCTTTTGAAAGGAATTCTACCCATCTGTCAGCATTTTCACGGGTGAGGATCTTCATCTTTGTGCAAAATCACCACATACAGGTAAATGGGGAAAGACTCCAGGTTTGTAAGAGAATCGTTAATGTTAGACAAAAGAGGGTCATTTAACTCGGTTATTATTGTGAATTCATTTTGCTCTTTAAAGGAATTCTGCCTACTTCTCACTGTTTCCTGGATGAGAAACATGACGTTTGTGCTGAATCACCGCATTCAAGTGAAAGGGAGAAGCACTGTAGCTCTTGTAAGAGACGGATTAATTTTACAAGCAAGAGGGTCTTGCACTTTGTTAAGCATGGTGAACTGTGTTTCTTTTTGAAAGGAACGCTGCCTAACCTTCAGCCTTTTCATGGGTGAGAAACATAACCTTTGTGGAAAATCACCGCGTACAAGTGAATGGGAGAAAAACTGCAGTTTTTTAAGAGCATCCTCTTGTGTTAGAAAGAAGAGGGTCTAGCAACATGGTTAGTATGGTGAATTCAGTTTGCTCTTTAAAGGAGTACTGCCTAGCTCTCAGTTTTTCCTTAATCAGCATCATCACCTTTCGGCTGAATCTCCCCATTCAAGTGAATGAGAGAAGCACTGCAGCTCTTATAAGAGAAGCATTAATGTTACAAGCAAGTAGGATTTGCACCTTGTTAAGAATGGTGAACTGAGTTAGATTTCAAAGGAACGCTGCCCAACTGTCAGCGTTTTCATGGGTGAGGATCATCAACTTTGTGCAAAATCACCACATACAAGTAAATGGGAGAAAACCTGCACTTTTCTAAGAGAATCCTTAATGTTAGAACCAAGAGGGTCTAGGAACTCGGTTACTATTGTGAATTCAGTTTGCTCCTTAAAGGAGTACTGCATTCCTCTCAGTGTTTTCCTGGATGAGCAATATCACCTTTGTGTTGAATCACCCCACTCAAGTGAAAAGGAGAAGCACTGCAGCTCTTGGAAGAGAAGCATTAATAGTAAAAGCAAGAGGGTCTTGCACCTTGTTAAGCATGGTGAACTGAGTTAGTTTTCAAGAGGAACGCTGCCTAACTTTCAGCGTTTTCATGGGTGAGGAACCTAAACTTTGTGCAAAATCACCGCCATAAATAAAAGGGAGAAAAACTGCAGTTTCTGTAAGAGAATCCTTAATGTTAGAAATAAGAGGGTCTAGCAACATTGTTAGTATCGTGCATTCAGTTTGCTCTATAAAGGATTACTGCCTACCTCTCAGTGTTTTCCTGGATCAGCAACATCAGCTTTCTGCTGAATCTCCCATTTCAGGTGTATGGGAGAAGCACCGCAGCACTTGTAAGAGAAGCATTAATGCACCTTGTTAAGCATGGTGAACTGAGTTAGCTTTTGAAAGAAACGCTGCCCAACTGTCAGCGTTTTCATGGGTGAAGATCTTCAACATTGTGCAAAATCACCGCATACAAGCAAATGGGAGAAAAACTGCAGGTTTCTAAGAGAATCTTTAAGGTTAGGAAAAAGAGGGTCGAGCAACATGGTTAATATTCTGAATTCAGTTTGCTCTTTAAGGGACTACTGCGTAACTCTGAGTGTTTTCCTGGATGAGCAACATCACCTTTCTGCTGAATCTCCCCATTCAAGTGATTGGGAGAAGCACTGCAGCTCTTGTAAGAGAAGAATGAATGTTTCAAGCAAGAGGGCCTTACACCTTGTTAAGCATGGAGAACTGAGTTAGCTTTTGAAAGGAACGCTGCCCAACTGTCAGCATTTTCATGGGTGAGGATCTTCAACTTTGTGCAAAATCACCACCTACAGGTAAATGGGAGAAAGATTCCAGGTTTGTAAGAGAATCTTTAATGTTAGACAAAAGAGGGTCTAGCAACCTGGTTAGTATTGTGAATTCATTTTGCTCTTTAAAGGAATTCTGCCTACTTCTCACTGTTTTCCTGGATGAGAAACATCACCTTTGTGCTGAATCCCCGCATTCAAGTGAAAGGGAGAAGCACTGTAGCGCTTGTAAGAGACGGATTAATTTTACAAGCAAGAGGGTCTTGCACTTCGTTAAGCATGGTGAACTGTGTTAGTTTTTGAAAGGAACGCTGCCTAACCTTCAGCCTTTTCATGGGTGAGAAACATAAACTTTGTGGAAAATCACCGCATACAAGTGAATGGGAGAAAAACTGCAGTTTTTTAAGAGAATCTTTTTATGTTAGAAACAAGAGGGTCTAGCAACATGGTTAGTATGGTGAATTCAGTTTGCTCTTTAAAGGAGTACTGCCTACCTCTCAGTGTTTCCTGGATCAGCAACATCACCTTTCTGCTGAATCTCCCCATTCAAGTGAAAGGGAAATGCTGCAGCTCTTATAAGAGAAGCATTAATACTAAAAGCAAGAGGGTCTTGCACCTCGTTAAGCATGGTGAACTGTGTTAGTTTTTGAAAGGAACGCAGCCTAACCTTCAGCCTTTTCATATGTGAGGAACATAAACTTTGTTCAACATCACCGCATACAAGTGAATGGGAGAAAATCTGCAGTTTTTTAAGAGAATCCTTGTATGTTAGAAACAGGAGGGTCTAGCAACTTGGTTAGTATGGTGAATTCAGTTTGCTCTTTAAAGGAGTACTGCCTAGCTCTCAGGGTTTCCTGGATCAGCAACATAACCTTTTGCTGAATCTCCCCATTCAAGTGAAAGGGAGAAGCACTGCAACTCTTGCAAGAGAAGCATTAATGTTACAAGGAACAGGGCCTTGCACCTTGTTAAGCATTTTGAACTGAGTTAGCTTTTGAAAGGAATGCTGCCCAACTGTCAGCATTTTCATGGGGGAGGATCTTCAACTTTGTGCAAAATCACCACATACAACTAAATGGGAGAATAACTGCAACTTTGTAATAGAATCTTTAATGTTACACAAAAGAGGGTCTAGCAAGCTGGTTAGTATTGTGAATTCATTTTGCTCTTTAAAGGAATTCTGCCTACTTCTCACCGTTACCCTGGATGAGCAACATAACCTTTGTGCTGAATCACCGCATTCAAGTGAAAGGGAAAAGCACTGTAGCTCTTGTAAGAGAAGGATTAATTTGACAAGCAAGACGGTCTTGCACCTTGTTAAGCATGGCCTTTTCATGGGTGAGGAACATAAACTTTGTGCAACATCACCGCATACAAGTGAATGGGAGAAAAACTGCAGTTTTTTAGGAGAATCCTTTCATGTTAGAAACAAGAGGTTCTAGCAACATGGTTAGTATGGTGAATTCAGTTTGCTCTTTAAAGGAGTACTGCCTAGCTCTCAGTGTTTCCTGGATCAGCAACATCACCTTTCTGCTGAATCTCCCCATTCAAGTGAATGGGAGAAGCACTGCAGCTCTTGTAAGAGAAGCATTACTGTTTCAAGTAAGAGGGCCTTGCACCTTGTTAAGCATGGTGAACTGAGTTAGCTTTTGAAAGGAATTCTACCCATCTGTCAGCATTTTCATGGGTGAGGATCTTCATCTTTGTGCAAAATCACCACATACAGGTAAATGGGGAAAGACTCCAGGTTTGTAAGAGAATCGTTAATGTTAGACAAAAGAGGGTCATTTAACTCGGTTATTATTGTGAATTCATTTTGCTCTTTAAAGGAATTCTGCCTACTTCTCACTGTTTCCTGGATGAGAAACATGACGTTTGTGCTGAATCACCGCATTCAAGTGAAAGGGAGAAGCACTGTAGCTCTTGTAAGAGACGGATTAATTTTACAAGCAAGAGGGTCTTGCACTTTGTTAAGCATGGTGAACTGTGTTTCTTTTTGAAAGGAACGCTGCCTAACCTTCAGCCTTTTCATGGGTGAGAAACATAACCTTTGTGGAAAATCACCGCGTACAAGTGAATGGGAGAAAAACTGCAGTTTTTTAAGAGCATCCTCTTGTGTTAGAAAGAAGAGGGTCTAGCAACATGGTTAGTATGGTGAATTCAGTTTGCTCTTTAAAGGAGTACTGCCTAGCTCTCAGTTTTTCCTTAATCAGCATCATCACCTTTCGGCTGAATCTCCCCATTCAAGTGAATGAGAGAAGCACTGCAGCTCTTATAAGAGAAGCATTAATGTTACAAGCAAGTAGGATTTGCACCTTTTTAAGAATGGTGAACTGAGTTAGATTTCAAAGGAACGCTGCCCAACTGTCAGCGTTTTCATGGGTGAGGATCATCAACTTTGTGCAAAATCACCACATACAAGTAAATGGGAGAAAACCTGCACTTTTCTAAGAGAATCCTTAATGTTAGAACCAAGAGGGTCTAGGAACTCGGTTACTATTGTGAATTCAGTTTGCTCCTTAAAGGAGTACTGCATTCCTCTCAGTGTTTTCCTGGATGAGCAATATCACCTTTGTGTTGAATCACCCCACTCAAGTGAAAAGGAGAAGCACTGCAGCTCTTGGAAGAGAAGCATTAATAGTAAAAGCAAGAGGGTCTTGCACCTTGTTAAGCATGGTGAACTGAGTTAGTTTTCAAGAGGAACGCTGCCTAACTTTCAGCGTTTTCATGGGTGAGGAACCTAAACTTTGTGCAAAATCACCGCCATAAATAAAAGGGAGAAAAACTGCAGTTTCTGTAAGAGAATCCTTAATGTTAGAAATAAGAGGGTCTAGCAACATTGTTAGTATCGTGCATTCAGTTTGCTCTATAAAGGATTACTGCCTACCTCTCAGTGTTTTCCTGGATCAGCAACATCAGCTTTCTGCTGAATCTCCCATTTCAGGTGTATGGGAGAAGCACCGCAGCACTTGTAAGAGAAGCATTAATGCACCTTGTTAAGCATGGTGAACTGAGTTAGCTTTTGAAAGAAACGCTGCCCAACTGTCAGCGTTTTCATGGGTGAAGATCTTCAACATTGTGCAAAATCACCGCATACAAGCAAATGGGAGAAAAACTGCAGGTTTCTAAGAGAATCTTTAAGGTTAGGAAAAAGAGGGTCGAGCAACATGGTTAATATTCTGAATTCAGTTTGCTCTTTAAGGGACTACTGCGTAACTCTGAGTGTTTTCCTGGATGAGCAACATCACCTTTCTGCTGAATCTCCCCATTCAAGTGATTGGGAGAAGCACTGCAGCTCTTGTAAGAGAAGAATGAATGTTTCAAGCAAGAGGGCCTTACACCTTGTTAAGCATGGTGAACTGAGTTAGCTTTTGAAAGGAACGCTGCCCAACTGTCAGCATTTTCATGGGTGAGGATCTTCAACTTTGTGCAAAATCACCACCTACAGGTAAATGGGAGAAAGATTCCAGGTTTGTAAGAGAATCTTTAATGTTAGACAAAAGAGGGTCTAGCAACTTGGTTAGTATTGTGAATTCATTTTGCTCTTTAAAGGAATTCTGCCTACTTCTCACTGTTTTCCTGGATGAGAAACATCACCTTTGTGCTGAATCCCCGCATTCAAGTGAAAGGGAGAAGCACTGTAGCGCTTGTAAGAGACGGATTAATTTTACAAGCAAGAGGGTCTTGCACTTCGTTAAGCATGGTGAACTGTGTTAGTTTTTGAAAGGAACGCTGCCTAACCTTCAGCCTTTTCATGGGTGAGAAACATAAACTTTGTGGAAAATCACCGCATACAAGTGAATGGGAGAAAAACTGCAGTTTTTTAAGAGAATCTTTTTATGTTAGAAACAAGAGGGTCTAGCAACATGGTTAGTATGGTGAATTCAGTTTGCTCTTTAAAGGAGTACTGCCTACCTCTCAGTGTTTCCTGGATCAGCAACATCACCTTTCTGCTGAATCTCCCCATTCAAGTGAAAGGGAAACGCTGCAGCTCTTATAAGAGAAGCATTAATACTAAAAGCAAGAGGGTCTTGCACCTCGTTAAGCATGGTGAACTGTGTTAGTTTTTGAAAGGAACGCAGCCTAACCTTCAGCCTTTTCATATGTGAGGAACATAAACTATGTTCAACATCACCGCATACAAGTGAATGGGAGAAAATCTGCAGTTTTTTAAGAGAATCATTGTATGTTAGAAACAGGAGGGTCTAGCAACTTGGTTAGTATGGTGAATTCAGTTTGCTCTTTAAAGGAGTACTGCCTAGCTCTCAGGGTTTCCTGGATCAGCAACATAACCTTTTGCTGAATCTCCCCATTCAAGTGAAAGGGAGAAGCACTGCAACTCTTGCAAGAGAAGCATTAATGTTACAAGGAACAGGGCCTTGCACCTTGTTAAGCGTTTTGAACTGAGTTAGCTTTTGAAAGGAATGCTGCCCAACTGTCAGCATTTTCATGGGGGAGGATCTTCAACTTTGTGCAAAATCACCACATACAACTAAATGGGAGAATAACTGCAACTTTGTAATAGAATCTTTAATGTTACACAAAAGAGGGTCTAGCAAGCTGGTTAGTATTGTGAATTCATTTTGCTCTTTAAAGGAATTCTGCCTACTTCTCACCGTTACCCTGGATGAGCAACATAACCTTTGTGCTGAATCACCGCATTCAAGTGAAAGGGAAAAGCACTGTAGCTCTTGTAAGAGAAGGATTAATTTGACAAGCAAGACGGTCTTGCACCTTGTTAAGCATGGCGAACTGTGTTAGTTGTTGAAAGGAATGCTGCCTAACCTTCAGCCTTTTCATGGGTGAGGAACATAAACTTTGTGCAACATCACCGCATACAAGTGAATGGGAGAAAAACTGCAGTTTTTTAGGAGAATCCTTTCATGTTAGAAACAAGAGGTTCTAGCAACATGGTTAGTATGGTGAATTCAGTTTGCTCTTTAAAGGAGTACTGCCTAGCTCTCAGTGTTTCCTGGATCAGCAACATCACCTTTCTGCTGAATCTCCCCATTCAAGTGAATGGGAGAAGCACTGCAGCTCTTGTAAGAGAAGCATTACTGTTTCAAGTAAGAGGGCCTTGCACCTTGTTAAGCATGGTGAACTGAGTTAGCTTTTGAAAGGAATTCTACCCATCTGTCAGCATTTTCATGGGTGAGGATCTTCATCTTTGTGCAAAATCACCACATACAGGTAAATGGGGAAAGACTCCAGGTTTGTAAGAGAATCGTTAATGTTAGACAAAAGAGGGTCATTTAACTCGGTTATTATTGTGAATTCATTTTGCTCTTTAAAGGAATTCTGCCTACTTCTCACTGTTTCCTGGATGAGAAACATGACGTTTGTGCTGAATCACCGCATTCAAGTGAAAGGGAGAAGCACTGTAGCTCTTGTAAGAGACGGATTAATTTTACAAGCAAGAGGGTCTTGCACTTTGTTAAGCATGGTGAACTGTGTTTCTTTTTGAAAGGAACGCTGCCTAACCTTCATCCTTTTCATGGGTGAGAAACAGAACCTTTGTGGAAAATCACCGCGTACAAGTGAATGGGAGAAAAACTGCAGTTTTTTAAGAGCATCCTCTTGTGTTAGAAAGAAGAGGGTCTAGCAACATGGTTAGTATGGTGAATTCAGTTTGCTCTTTAAAGGAGTACTGCCTAGCTCTCAGTTTTTCCTTAATCAGCATCATCACCTTTCGGCTGAATCTCCCCATTCAAGTGAATGAGAGAAGCACTGCAGCTCTTATAAGAGAAGCATTAATGTTACAAGCAAGTAGGATTTGCACCTTGTTAAGAATGGTGAACTGAGTTAGATTTCAAAGGAACGCTGCCCAACTGTCAGCGTTTTCATGGGTGAGGATCATCAACTTTGTGCAAAATCACCACATACAAGTAAATGGGAGAAAACCTGCACTTTTCTAAGAGAATCCTTAATGTTAGAACCAAGAGGGTCTAGGAACTCGGTTACTATTGTGAATTCAGTTTGCTCCTTAAAGGAGTACTGCATTCCTCTCAGTGTTTTCCTGGAAGAGCAATATCACCTTTGTGTTGAATCACCCCACTCAAGTGAAAAGGAGAAGCACTGCAGCTCTTGGAAGAGAAGCATTAATAGTAAAAGCAAGAGGGTCTTGCACCTTGTTAAGCATGGTGAACTGAGTTAGTTTTCAAGAGGAACGCTGCCTAACTTTCAGCGTTTTCATGGGTGAGGAACCTAAACTTTGTGCAAAATCACCGCCATAAATAAAAGGGAGAAAAACTGCAGTTTCTGTAAGAGAATCCTTAATGTTAGAAATAAGATTGTCTAGCAACATTGTTAGTATCGTGCATTCAGTTTGCTCTATAAAGGATTACTGCCTACCTCTCAGTGTTTTCCTGGATCAGCAACATCAGCTTTCTGCTGAATCTCCCATTTCAGGTGTATGGGAGAAGCACCGCAGCACTTGTAAGAGAAGCATTAATGCACCTTGTTAAGCATGGTGAACTGAGTTAGCTTTTGAAAGAAACGCTGCCCAACTGTCAGCGTTTTCATGGGTGAAGATCTTCAACATTGTGCAAAATCACCGCATACAAGCAAATGGGAGAAAAACTGCAGGTTTCTAAGAGAATCTTTAAGGTTAGGAAAAAGAGGGTCGAGCAACATGGTTAATATTCTGAATTCAGTTTGCTCTTTAAGGGACTACTGCGTAACTCTGAGTGTTTTCCTGGATAAGCAACATCACCTTTCTGCTGAATCTCCCCATTCAAGTGATTGGGAGAAGCACTGCAGCTCTTGTAAGAGAAGAATGAATGTTTCAAGCAAGAGGGCCTTACACCTTGTTAAGCATGGAGAACTGAGTTAGCTTTTGAAAGGAACGCTGCCCAACTGTCAGCATTTTCATGGGTGAGGATCTTCAACTTTGTGCAAAATCACCACCTACAGGTAAATGGGAGAAAGATTCCAGGTTTGTAAGAGAATCTTTAATGTTAGACAAAAGAGGGTCTAGCAACCTGGTTAGTATTGTGAATTCATTTTGCTCTTTAAAGGAATTCTGCCTACTTCTCACTGTTTTCCTGGATGAGAAACATCACCTTTGTGCTGAATCCCCGCATTCAAGTGAAAGGGAGAAGCACTGTAGCGCTTGTAAGAGACGGATTAATTTTACAAGCAAGAGGGTCTTGCACTTCGTTAAGCATGGTGAACTGTGTTAGTTTTTGAAAGGAACGCTGCCTAACCTTCAGCCTTTTCATGGGTGAGAAACATAAACTTTGTGGAAAATCACCGCATACAAGTGAATGGGAGAAAAACTGCAGTTTTTTAAGAGAATCTTTTTATGTTAGAAACAAGAGGGTCTAGCAACATGGTTAGTATGGTGAATTCAGTTTGCTCTTTAAAGGAGTACTGCCTACCTCTCAGTGTTTCCTGGATCAGCAACATCACCTTTCTGCTGAATCTCCCCATTCAAGTGAAAGGGAAACGCTGCAGCTCTTATAAGAGAAGCATTAATACTAAAAGCAAGAGGGTCTTGCACCTCGTTAAGCATGGTGAACTGTGTTAGTTTTTGAAAGGAACGCAGCCTAACCTTCAGCCTTTTCATATGTGAGGAACATAAACTTTGTTCAACATCACCGCATACAAGTGAATGGGAGAAAATCTGCAGTTTTTTAAGAGAATCATTGTATGTTAGAAACAGGAGGGTCTAGCAACTTGGTTAGTATGGTGAATTCAGTTTGCTCTTTAAAGGAGTACTGCCTAGCTCTCAGGGTTTCCTGGATCAGCAACATAACCTTTTGCTGAATCTCCCCATTCAAGTGAAAGGGAGAAGCACTGCAACTCTTGCAAGAGAAGCATTAATGTTACAAGGAACAGGGCCTTGCACCTTGTTAAGCGTTTTGAACTGAGTTAGCTTTTGAAAGGAATGCTGCCCAACTGTCAGCATTTTCATGGGGGAGGATCTTCAACTTTGTGCAAAATCACCACATACAACTAAATGGGAGAATAACTGCAACTTTGTAATAGAATCTTTAATGTTACACAAAAGAGGGTCTAGCAAGCTGGTTAGTATTGTGAATTCATTTTGCTCTTTAAAGGAATTCTGCCTACTTCTCACCGTTACCCTGGATGAGCAACATAACCTTTGTGCTGAATCACCGCATTCAAGTGAAAGGGAAAAGCACTGTAGCTCTTGTAAGAGAAGGATTAATTTGACAAGCAAGACGGTCTTGCACCTTGTTAAGCATGGCGAACTGTGTTAGTTGTTGAAAGGAATGCTGCCTAACCTTCAGCCTTTTCATGGGTGAGGAACATAAACTTTGTGCAACATCACCGCATACAAGTGAATGGGAGAAAAACTGCAGTTTTTTAGGAGAATCCTTTCATGTTAGAAACAAGAGGTTCTAGCAACATGGTTAGTATGGTGAATTCAGTTTGCTCTTTAAAGGAGTACTGCCTAGCTCTCAGTGTTTCCTGGATCAGCAACATCACCGTTCTGCTGAATCTCCCCATTCAAGTGAATGGGAGAAGCACTGCAGCTCTTGTAAGAGAAGCATTACTGTTTCAAGTAAGAGGGCCTTGCACCTTGTTAAGCATGGTGAACTGAGTTAGCTTTTGAAAGGAATTCTACCCATCTGTCAGCATTTTCATGGGTGAGGATCTTCATCTTTGTGCAAAATCACCACATACAGGTAAATGGGGAAAGACTCCAGGTTTGTAAGAGAATCGTTAATGTTAGACAAAAGAGGGTCATTTAACTCGGTTATTATTGTGAATTCATTTTGCTCTTTAAAGGAATTCTGCCTACTTCTCACTGTTTCCTGGATGAGAAACATGACGTTTGTGCTGAATCACCGCATTCAAGTGAAAGGGAGAAGCACTGTAGCTCTTGTAAGAGACGGATTAATTTTACAAGCAAGAGGGTCTTGCACTTTGTTAAGCATGGTGAACTGTGTTTCTTTTTGAAAGGAACGCTGCCTAACCTTCAGCCTTTTCATGGGTGAGAAACAGAACCTTTGTGGAAAATCACCGCGTACAAGTGAATGGGAGAAAAACTGCAGTTTTTTAAGAGCATCCTCTTGTGTTAGAAAGAAGAGGGTCTAGCAACATGGTTAGTATGGTGAATTCAGTTTGCTCTTTAAAGGAGTACTGCCTAGCTCTCAGTTTTTCCTTAATCAGCATCATCACCTTTCGGCTGAATCTCCCCATTCAAGTGAATGAGAGAAGCACTGCAGCTCTTATAAGAGAAGCATTAATGTTACAAGCAAGTAGGATTTGCACCTTGTTAAGAATGGTGAACTGAGTTAGATTTCAAAGGAACGCTGCCCAACTGTCAGCGTTTTCATGGGTGAGGATCATCAACTTTGTGCAAAATCACCACATACAAGTAAATGGGAGAAAACCTGCACTTTTCTAAGAGAATCCTTAATGTTAGAACCAAGAGGGTCTAGGAACTCGGTTACTATTGTGAATTCAGTTTGCTCCTTAAAGGAGTACTGCATTCCTCTCAGTGTTTTCCTGGAAGAGCAATATCACCTTTGTGTTGAATCACCCCACTCAAGTGAAAAGGAGAAGCACTGCAGCTCTTGGAAGAGAAGCATTAATAGTAAAAGCAAGAGGGTCTTGCACCTTGTTAAGCATGGTGAACTGAGTTAGTTTTCAAGAGGAACGCTGCCTAACTTTCAGCGTTTTCATGGGTGAGGAACCTAAACTTTGTGCAAAATCACCGCCATAAATAAAAGGGAGAAAAACTGCAGTTTCTGTAAGAGAATCCTTAATGTTAGAAATAAGATTGTCTAGCAACATTGTTAGTATCGTGCATTCAGTTTGCTCTATAAAGGATTACTGCCTACCTCTCAGTGTTTTCCTGGATCAGCAACATCAGCTTTCTGCTGAATCTCCCATTTCAGGTGTATGGGAGAAGCACCGCAGCACTTGTAAGAGAAGCATTAATGCACCTTGTTAAGCATGGTGAACTGAGTTAGCTTTTGAAAGAAACGCTGCCCAACTGTCAGCGTTTTCATGGGTGAAGATCTTCAACATTGTGCAAAATCACCGCATACAAGCAAATGGGAGAAAAACTGCAGGTTTCTATGAGAATCTTTAAGGTTAGGAAAAAGAGGGTCGAGCAACATGGTTAATATTCTGAATTCAGTTTGCTCTTTAAGGGACTACTGCGTAACTCTGAGTGTTTTCCTGGATAAGCAACATCACCTTTCTGCTGAATCTCCCCATTCAAGTGATTGGGAGAAGCACTGCAGCTCTTGTAAGAGAAGAATGAATGTTTCAAGCAAGAGGGCCTTACACCTTGCTAAGCATGGAGAACTGAGTTAGCTTTTGAAAGGAACGCTGCCCAACTGTCAGCATTTTCATGGGTGAGGATCTTCAACTTTGTGCAAAATCACCACCTACAGGTAAATGGGAGAAAGATTCCAGGTTTGTAAGAGAATCTTTAATGTTAGACAAAAGAGGGTCTAGCAACCTGGTTAGTATTGTGAATTCATTTTGCTCTTTAAAGGAATTCTGCCTACTTCTCACTGTTTTCCTGGATGAGAAACATCACCTTTGTGCTGAATCCCCGCATTCAAGTGAAAGGGAGAAGCACTGTAGCGCTTGTAAGAGACGGATTAATTTTACAAGCAAGAGGGTCTTGCACTTCGTTAAGCATGGTGAACTGTGTTAGTTTTTGAAAGGAACGCTGCCTAACCTTCAGCCTTTTCATGGGTGAGAAACATAAACTTTGTGGAAAATCACCGCATACAAGTGAATGGGAGAAAAACTGCAGTTTTTTAAGAGAATCTTTTTATGTTAGAAACAAGAGGGTCTAGCAACATGGTTAGTATGGTGAATTCAGTTTGCTCTTTAAAGGAGTACTGCCTACCTCTCAGTGTTTCCTGGATCAGCAACATCACCTTTCTGCTGAATCTCCCCATTCAAGTGAAAGGGAAACGCTGCAGCTCTTATAAGAGAAGCATTAATACTAAAAGCAAGAGGGTCTTGCACCTCGTTAAGCATGGTGAACTGTGTTAGTTTTTGAAAGGAACGCAGCCTAACCTTCAGCCTTTTCATATGTGAGGAACATAAACTTTGTTCAACATCACCGCATACAAGTGAATGGGAGAAAATCTGCAGTTTTTTAAGAGAATCCTTGTATGTTAGAAACAGGAGGGTCTAGCAACTTGGTTAGTATGGTGAATTCAGTTTGCTCTTTAAAGGAGTACTGCCTAGCTCTCAGGGTTTCCTGGATCAGCAACATAACCTTTTGCTGAATCTCCCCATTCAAGTGAAAGGGAGAAGCACTGCAACTCTTGCAAGAGAAGCATTAATGTTACAAGGAACAGGGCCTTGCACCTTGTTAAGCATTTTGAACTGAGTTAGCTTTTGAAAGGAATGCTGCCCAACTCTCAGCATTTTCATGGGGGAGGATCTTCAACTTTGTGCAAAATCACCACATACAACTAAATGGGAGAATAACTGCAACTTTGTAATAGAATCTTTAATGTTACACAAAAGAGGGTCTAGCAAGCTGGTTAGTATTGTGAATTCATTTTGCTCTTTAAAGGAATTCTGCCTACTTCTCACCGTTACCCTGGATGAGCAACATAACCTTTGTGCTGAATCACCGCATTCAAGTGAAAGGGAAAAGCACTGTAGCTCTTGTAAGAGAAGGATTAATTTGACAAGCAAGACGGTCTTGCACCTTGTTAAGCATGGCGAACTGTGTTAGTTGTTGAAAGGAATGCTGCCTAACCTTCAGCCTTTTCATGGGTGAGGAACATAAACTTTGTGCAACATCACCGCATACAAGTGAATGGGAGAAAAACTGCAGTTTTTTAGGAGAATCCTTTCATGTTAGAAACAAGAGGTTCTAGCAACATGGTTAGTATGGTGAATTCAGTTTGCTCTTTAAAGGAGTACTGCCTAGCTCTCAGTGTTTCCTGGATCAGCAACATCACCTTTCTGCTGAATCTCCCCATTCAAGTGAATGGGAGAAGCACTGCAGCTCTTGTAAGAGAAGCATTACTGTTTCAAGTAAGAGGGCCTTGCACCTTGTTAAGCATGGTGAACTGAGTTAGCTTTTGAAAGGAATTCTACCCATCTGTCAGCATTTTCATGGGTGAGGATCTTCATCTTTGTGCAAAATCACCACATACAGGTAAATGGGGAAAGACTCCAGGTTTGTAAGAGAATCGTTAATGTTAGACAAAAGAGGGTCATTTAACTCGGTTATTATTGTGAATTCATTTTGCTCTTTAAAGGAATTCTGCCTACTTCTCACTGTTTCCTGGATGAGAAACATGACGTTTGTGCTGAATCACCGCATTCAAGTGAAAGGGAGAAGCACTGTAGCTCTTGTAAGAGACGGATTAATTTTACAAGCAAGAGGGTCTTGCACTTTGTTAAGCATGGTGAACTGTGTTTCTTTTTGAAAGGAACGCTGCCTAACCTTCAGCCTTTTCATGGGTGAGAAACATAACCTTTGTGGAAAATCACCGCGTACAAGTGAATGGGAGAAAAACTGCAGTTTTTTAAGAGCATCCTCTTGTGTTAGAAAGAAGAGGGTCTAGCAACATGGTTAGTATGGTGAATTCAGTTTGCTCTTTAAAGGAGTACTGCCTAGCTCTCAGTTTTTCCTTAATCAGCATCATCACCTTTCGGCTGAATCTCCCCATTCAAGTGAATGAGAGAAGCACTGCAGCTCTTATAAGAGAAGCATTAATGTTACAAGCAAGTAGGATTTGCACCTTGTTAAGAATGGTGAACTGAGTTAGCTTTTGAAAGGAATTCTACCCATCTGTCAGCATTTTCATGGGTGAGGATCTTCATCTTTGTGCAAAATCACCACATACAGGTAAATGGGGAAAGACTCCAGGTTTGTAAGAGAATCGTTAATGTTAGACAAAAGAGGGTCATTTAACTCGGTTATTATTGTGAATTCATTTTGCTCTTTAAAGGAATTCTGCCTACTTCTCACTGTTTCCTGGATGAGAAACATGACGTTTGTGCTGAATCACCGCATTCAAGTGAAAGGGAGAAGCACTGTAGCTCTTGTAAGAGACGGATTAATTTTACAAGCAAGAGGGTCTTGCACTTTGTTAAGCATGGTGAACTGTGTTTCTTTTTGAAAGGAACGCTGCCTAACCTTCAGCCTTTTCATGGGTGAGAAACAGAACCTTTGTGGAAAATCACCGCGTACAAGTGAATGGGAGAAAAACTGCAGTTTTTTAAGAGCATCCTCTTGTGTTAGAAAGAAGAGGGTCTAGCAACATGGTTAGTATGGTGAATTCAGTTTGCTCTTTAAAGGAGTACTGCCTAGCTCTCAGTTTTTCCTTAATCAGCATCATCACCTTTCGGCTGAATCTCCCCATTCAAGTGAATGAGAGAAGCACTGCAGCTCTTATAAGAGAAGCATTAATGTTACAAGCAAGTAGGATTTGCACCTTGTTAAGAATGGTGAACTGAGTTAGATTTCAAAGGAACGCTGCCCAACTGTCAGCGTTTTCATGGGTGAGGATCATCAACTTTGTGCAAAATCACCACATACAAGTAAATGGGAGAAAACCTGCACTTTTCTAAGAGAATCCTTAATGTTAGAACCAAGAGGGTCTAGGAACTCGGTTACTATTGTGAATTCAGTTTGCTCCTTAAAGGAGTACTGCATTCCTCTCAGTGTTTTCCTGGATGAGCAATATCACCTTTGTGTTGAATCACCCCACTCAAGTGAAAAGGAGAAGCACTGCAGCTCTTGGAAGAGAAGCATTAATAGTAAAAGCAAGAGGGTCTTGCACCTTGTTAAGCATGGTGAACTGAGTTAGTTTTCAAGAGGAACGCTGCCTAACTTTCAGCGTTTTCATGGGTGAGGAACCTAAACTTTGTGCAAAATCACCGCCATAAATAAAAGGGAGAAAAACTGCAGTTTCTGTAAGAGAATCCTTAATGTTAGAAATAAGAGGGTCTAGCAACATTGTTAGTATCGTGCATTCAGTTTGCTCTATAAAGGATTACTGCCTACCTCTCAGTGTTTTCCTGGATCAGCAACATCAGCTTTCTGCTGAATCTCCCATTTCAGGTGTATGGGAGAAGCACCGCAGCACTTGTAAGAGAAGCATTAATGCACCTTGTTAAGCATGGTGAACTGAGTTAGCTTTTGAAAGAAACGCTGCCCAACTGTCAGCGTTTTCATGGGTGAAGATCTTCAACATTGTGCAAAATCACCGCATACAAGCAAATGGGAGAAAAACTGCAGGTTTCTAAGAGAATCTTTAAGGTTAGGAAAAAGAGGGTCGAGCAACATGGTTAATATTCTGAATTCAGTTTGCTCTTTAAGGGACTACTGCGTAACTCTGAGTGTTTTCCTGGATGAGCAACATCACCTTTCTGCTGAATGTCCCCATTCAAGTGATTGGGAGAAGCACTGCAGCTCTTGTAAGAGAAGAATGAATGTTTCAAGCAAGAGGGCCTTACACCTTGTTAAGCATGGTGAACTGAGTTAGCTTTTGAAAGGAACGCTGCCCAACTGTCAGCATTTTCATGGGTGAGGATCTTCAACTTTGTGCAAAATCACCACCTACAGGTAAATGGGAGAAAGATTCCAGGTTTGTAAGAGAATCTTTAATGTTAGACAAAAGAGGGTCTAGCAACCTGGTTAGTATTGTGAATTCATTTTGCTCTTTAAAGGAATTCTGCCTACTTCTCACTGTTTTCCTGGATGAGAAACATCACCTTTGTGCTGAATCCCCACATTCAAGTGAAAGGGAGAAGCACTGTAGCGCTTGTAAGAGACGGATTAATTTTACAAGCAAGAGGGTCTTGCACTTCGTTAAGCATGGTGAACTGTGTTAGTTTTTGAAAGGAACGCTGCCTAACCTTCAGCCTTTTCATGGGTGAGAAACATAAACTTTGTGGAAAATCACCGCATACAAGTGAATGGGAGAAAAACTGCAGTTTTTTAAGAGAATCTTTTTATGTTAGAAACAAGAGGGTCTAGCAACATGGTTAGTATGGTGAATTCAGTTTGCTCTTTAAAGGAGTACTGCCTACCTCTCAGTGTTTCCTGGATCAGCAACATCACCTTTCTGCTGAATCTCCCCATTCAAGTGAAAGGGAAACGCTGCAGCTCTTATAAGAGAAGCATTAATACTAAAAGCAAGAGGGTCTTGCACCTCGTTAAGCATGGTGAACTGTGTTAGTTTTTGAAAGGAACGCAGCCTAACCTTCAGCCTTTTCATATGTGAGGAACATAAACTTTGTTCAACATCACCGCATACAAGTGAATGGGAGAAAATCTGCAGTTTTTTAAGAGAATCCTTGTATGTTAGAAACAGGAGGGTCTAGCAACTTGGTTAGTATGGTGAATTCAGTTTGCTCTTTAAAGGAGTACTGCCTAGCTCTCAGGGTTTCCTGGATCAGCAACATAACCTTTTGCTGAATCTCCCCATTCAAGTGAAAGGGAGAAGCACTGCAACTCTTGCAAGAGAAGCATTAATGTTACAAGGAACAGGGCCTTGCACCTTGTTAAGCATTTTGAACTGAGTTAGCTTTTGAAAGGAATGCTGCCCAACTGTCAGCATTTTCATGGGGGAGGATCTTCAACTTTGTGCAAAATCACCACATACAACTAAATGGGAGAATAACTGCAACTTTGTAATAGAATCTTTAATGTTACACAAAAGAGGGTCTAGCAAGCTGGTTAGTATTGTGAATTCATTTTGCTCTTTAAAGGAATTCTGCCTACTTCTCACCGTTACCCTGGATGAGCAACATAACCTTTGTGCTGAATCACCGCATTCAAGTGAAAGGGAAAAGCACTGTAGCTCTTGTAAGAGAAGGATTAATTTGATAAGCAAGACGGTCTTGCACCTTGTTAAGCATGGCGAACTGTGTTAGTTGTTGAAAGGAATGCTGCCTAACCTTCAGCCTTTTCATGGGTGAGGAACATAAACTTTGTGCAACATCACCGCATACAAGTGAATGGGAGAAAAACTGCAGTTTTTTAGGAGAATCCTTTCATGTTAGAAACAAGAGGTTCTAGCAACATGGTTAGTATGGTGAATTCAGTTTGCTCTTTAAAGGAGTACTGCCTAGCTCTCAGTGTTTCCTGGATCAGCAACATCACCTTTCTGCTGAATCTCCCCATTCAAGTGAATGGGAGAAGCACTGCAGCTCTTGTAAGAGAAGCATTACTGTTTCAAGTAAGAGGGCCTTGCACCTTGTTAAGCATGGTGAACTGAGTTAGCTTTTGAAAGGAATTCTACCCATCTGTCAGCATTTTCATGGGTGAGGATCTTCATCTTTGTGCAAAATCACCACATACAGGTAAATGGGGAAAGACTCCAGGTTTGTAAGAGAATCGTTAATGTTAGACAAAAGAGGGTCATTTAACTCGGTTATTATTGTGAATTCATTTTGCTCTTTAAAGGAATTCTGCCTACTTCTCACTGTTTCCTGGATGAGAAACATGACGTTTGTGCTGAATCACCGCATTCAAGTGAAAGGGAGAAGCACTGTAGCTCTTGTAAGAGACGGATTAATTTTACAAGCAAGAGGGTCTTGCACTTTGTTAAGCATGGTGAACTGTGTTTCTTTTTGAAAGGAACGCTGCCTAACCTTCAGCCTTTTCATGGGTGAGAAACATAACCTTTGTGGAAAATCACCGCGTACAAGTGAATGGGAGAAAAACTGCAGTTTTTTAAGAGCATCCTCTTGTGTTAGAAAGAAGAGGGTCTAGCAACATGGTTAGTATGGTCAATTCAGTTTGCTCTTTAAAGGAGTACTGCCTAGCTCTCAGTTTTTCCTTAATCAGCATCATCACCTTTCGGCTGAATCTCCCCATTCAAGTGAATGAGAGAAGCACTGCAGCTCTTATAAGAGAAGCATTAATGTTACAAGCAAGTAGGATTTGCACCTTGTTAAGAATGGTGAACTGAGTTAGATTTCAAAGGAACGCTGCCCAACTGTCAGCGTTTTCATGGGTGAGGATCATCAACTTTGTGCAAAATCACCACATACAAGTAAATGGGAGAAAACCTGCACTTTTCTAAGAGAATCCTTAATGTTAGAACCAAGAGGGTCTAGGAACTCGGTTACTATTGTGAATTCAGTTTGCTCCTTAAAGGAGTACTGCATTCCTCTCAGTGTTTTCCTGGATGAGCAATATCACCTTTGTGTTGAATCACCCCACTCAAGTGAAAAGGAGAAGCACTGCAGCTCTTGGAAGAGAAGCATTAATAGTAAAAGCAAGAGGGTCTTGCACCTTGTTAAGCATGGTGAACTGAGTTAGTTTTCAAGAGGAACGCTGCCTAACTTTCAGCGTTTTCATGGGTGAGGAACCTAAACTTTGTGCAAAATCACCGCCATAAATAAAAGGGAGAAAAACTGCAGTTTCTGTAAGAGAATCCTTAATGTTAGAAATAAGAGGGTCTAGCAACATTGTTAGTATCATGCATTCAGTTTGCTCTATAAAGGATTACTGCCTACCTCTCAGTGTTTTCCTGGATCAGCAACATCAGCTTTCTGCTGAATCTCCCATTTCAGGTGTATGGGAGAAGCACCGCAGCACTTGTAAGAGAAGCATTAATGCACCTTGTTAAGCATGGTGAACTGAGTTAGCTTTTGAAAGAAACGCTGCCCAACTGTCAGCGTTTTCATGGGTGAAGATCTTCAACATTGTGCAAAATCACCGCATACAAGCAAATGGGAGAAAAACTGCAGGTTTCTAAGAGAATCTTTAAGGTTAGGAAAAAGAGGGTCGAGCAACATGGTTAATATTCTGAATTCAGTTTGCTCTTTAAGGGACTACTGCGTAACTCTGAGTGTTTTCCTGGATGAGCAACATCACCTTTCTGCCGAATCTCCCCATTCAAGTGATTGGGAGAAGCACTGCAGCTCTTGTAAGAGAAGAATGAATGTTTCAAGCAAGAGGGCCTTACACCTTGTTAAGCATGGTGAACTGAGTTAGCTTTTGAAAGGAACGCTGCCCAACTGTCAGCATTTTCATGGGTGAGGATCTTCAACTTTGTGCAAAATCACCACCTACAGGTAAATGGGAGAAAGATTCCAGGTTTGTAAGAGAATCTTTAATGTTAGACAAAAGAGGGTCTAGCAACCTGGTTAGTATTGTGAATTCATTTTGCTCTTTAAAGGAATTCTGCCTACTTCTCACTGTTTTCCTGGATGAGAAACATCACCTTTGTGCTGAATCCCCGCATTCAAGTGAAAGGGAGAAGCACTGTAGCGCTTGTAAGAGACGGATTAATTTTACAAGCAAGAGGGTCTTGCACTTCGTTAAGCATGGTGAACTGTGTTAGTTTTTGAAAGGAACGCTGCCTAACCTTCAGCCTTTTCATGGGTGAGAAACATAAACTTTGTGGAAAATCACCGCATACAAGTGAATGGGAGAAAAACTGCAGTTTTTTAAGAGAATCTTTTTATGTTAGAAACAAGAGGGTCTAGCAACATGGTTAGTATGGTGAATTCAGTTTGCTCTTTAAAGGAGTACTGCCTACCTCTCAGTGTTTCCTGGATCAGCAACATCACCTTTCTGCTGAATCTCCCCATTCAAGTGAAAGGGAAACGCTGCAGCTCTTATAAGAGAAGCATTAATACTAAAAGCAAGAGGGTCTTGCACCTCGTTAAGCATGGTGAACTGTGTTAGTTTTTGAAAGGAACGCAGCCTAACCTTCAGCCTTTTCATATGTGAGGAACATAAACTTTGTTCAACATCACCGCATACAAGTGAATGGGAGAAAATCTGCAGTTTTTTAAGAGAATCCTTGTATGTTAGAAACAGGAGGGTCTAGCAACTTGGTTAGTATGGTGAATTCAGTTTGCTCTTTAAAGGAGTACTGCCTAGCTCTCAGGGTTTCCTGGATCAGCAACATAACCTTTTGCTGAATCTCCCCATTCAAGTGAAAGGGAGAAGCACTGCAACTCTTGCAAGAGAAGCATTAATGTTACAAGGAACAGGGCCTTGCACCTTGTTAAGCATTTTGAACTGAGTTAGCTTTTGAAAGGAATGCTGCCCAACTGTCAGCATTTTCATGGGGGAGGATCTTCAACTTTGTGCAAAATCACCACATACAACTAAATGGGAGAATAACTGCAACTTTGTAATAGAATCTTTAATGTTACACAAAAGAGGGTCTAGCAAGCTGGTTAGTATTGTGAATTCATTTTGCTCTTTAAAGGAATTCTGCCTACTTCTCACCGTTACCCTGGATGAGCAACATAACCTTTGTGCTGAATCACCGCATTCAAGTGAAAGGGAAAAGCACTGTAGCTCTTGTAAGAGAAGGATTAATTTGATAAGCAAGACGGTCTTGCACCTTGTTAAGCATGGCGAACTGTGTTAGTTGTTGAAAGGAATGCTGCCTAACCTTCAGCCTTTTCATGGGTGAGGAACATAAACTTTGTGCAACATCACCGCATACAAGTGAATGGGAGAAAAACTGCAGTTTTTTAGGAGAATCCTTTCATGTTAGAAACAAGAGGTTCTAGCAACATGGTTAGTATGGTGAATTCAGTTTGCTCTTTAAAGGAGTACTGCCTAGCTCTCAGTGTTTCCTGGATCAGCAACATCACCTTTCTGCTGAATCTCCCCATTCAAGTGAATGGGAGAAGCACTGCAGCTCTTGTAAGAGAAGCATTACTGTTTCAAGTAAGAGGGCCTTGCACCTTGTTAAGCATTGTGAACTGAGTTAGCTTTTGAAAGGAATTCTACCCATCTGTCAGCATTTTCATGGGTGAGGATCTTCATCTTTGTGCAAAATCACCACATACAGGTAAATGGGGAAAGACTCCAGGTTTGTAAGAGAATCGTTAATGTTAGACAAAAGAGGGTCATTTAACTCGGTTATTATTGTGAATTCATTTTGCTCTTTAAAGGAATTCTGCCTACTTCTCACTGTTTCCTGGATGAGAAACATGACGTTTGTGCTGAATCACCGCATTCAAGTGAAAGGGAGAAGCACTGTAGCTCTTGTAAGAGACGGATTAATTTTACAAGCAAGAGGGTCTTGCACTTTGTTAAGCATGGTGAACTGTGTTTCTTTTTGAAAGGAACGCTGCCTAACCTTCAGCCTTTTCATGGGTGAGAAACAGAACCTTTGTGGAAAATCACCGCGTACAAGTGAATGGGAGAAAAACTGCAGTTTTTTAAGAGCATCCTCTTGTGTTAGAAAGAAGAGGGTCTAGCAACATGGTTAGTATGGTGAATTCAGTTTGCTCTTTAAAGGAGTACTGCCTAGCTCTCAGTTTTTCCTTAATCAGCATCATCACCTTTCGGCTGAATCTCCCCATTCAAGTGAATGAGAGAAGCACTGCAGCTCTTATAAGAGAAGCATTAATGTTACAAGCAAGTAGGATTTGCACCTTGTTAAGAATGGTGAACTGAGTTAGATTTCAAAGGAACGCTGCCCAACTGTCAGCGTTTTCATGGGTGAGGATCATCAACTTTGTGCAAAATCACCACATACAAGTAAATGGGAGAAAACCTGCACTTTTCTAAGAGAATCCTTAATGTTAGAACCAATAGGGTCTAGGAACTCGGTTACTATTGTGAATTCAGTTTGCTCCTTAAAGGAGTACTGCATTCCTCTCAGTGTTTTCCTGGATGAGCAATATCACCTTTGTGTTGAATCACCCCACTCAAGTGAAAAGGAGAAGCACTGCAGCTCTTGGAAGAGAAGCATTAATAGTAAAAGCAAGAGGGTCTTGCACCTTGTTAAGCATGGTGAACTGAGTTAGTTTTCAAGAGGAACGCTGCCTAACTTTCAGCGTTTTCATGGGTGAGGAACCTAAACTTTGTGCAAAATCACCGCCATAAATAAAAGGGAGAAAAACTGCAGTTTCTGTAAGAGAATCCTTAATGTTAGAAATAAGAGGGTCTAGCAACATTGTTAGTATCATGCATTCAGTTTGCTCTATAAAGGATTACTGCCTACCTCTCAGTGTTTTCCTGGATCAGCAACATCAGCTTTCTGCTGAATCTCCCATTTCAGGTGTATGGGAGAAGCACCGCAGCACTTGTAAGAGAAGCATTAATGCACCTTGTTAAGCATGGTGAACTGAGTTAGCTTTTGAAAGAAACGCTGCCCAACTGTCAGCGTTTTCATGGGTGAAGATCTTCAACATTGTGCAAAATCACCGCATACAAGCAAATGGGAGAAAAACTGCAGGTTTCTAAGAGAATCTTTAAGGTTAGGAAAAAGAGGGTCGAGCAACATGGTTAATATTCTGAATTCAGTTTGCTCTTTAAGGGACTACTGCGTAACTCTGAGTGTTTTCCTGGATGAGCAACATCACCTTTCTGCTGAATCTCCCCATTCAAGTGATTGGGAGAAGCACTGCAGCTCTTGTAAGAGAAGAATGAATGTTTCAAGCAAGAGGGCCTTACACCTTGTTAAGCATGGAGAACTGAGTTAGCTTTTGAAAGGAACGCTGCCCAACTGTCAGCATTTTCATGGGTGAGGATCTTCAACTTTGTGCAAAATCACCACCTACAGGTAAATGGGAGAAAGATTCCAGGTTTGTAAGAGAATCTTTAATGTTAGACAAAAGAGGGTCTAGCAACCTGGTTAGTATTGTGAATTCATTTTGCTCTTTAAAGGAATTCTGCCTACTTCTCACTGTTTTCCTGGATGAGAAACATCACCTTTGTGCTGAATCCCCGCATTCAAGTGAAAGGGAGAAGCACTGTAGCGCTTGTAAGAGACGGATTAATTTTACAAGCAAGAGGGTCTTGCACTTCGTTAAGCATGGTGAACTGTGTTAGTTTTTGAAAGGAACGCTGCCTAACCTTCAGCCTTTTCATGGGTGAGAAACATAAACTTTGTGGAAAATCACCGCATACAAGTGAATGGGAGAAAAACTGCAGTTTTTTAAGAGAATCTTTTTATGTTAGAAACAAGAGGGTCTAGCAACATGGTTAGTATGGTGAATTCAGTTTGCTCTTTAAAGGAGTACTGCCTACCTCTCAGTGTTTCCTGGATCAGCAACATCACCTTTCTGCTGAATCTCCCCATTCAAGTGAAAGGGAAACGCTGCAGCTCTTATAAGAGAAGCATTAATACTAAAAGCAAGAGGGTCTTGCACCTCGTTAAGCATGGTGAACTGTGTTAGTTTTTGAAAGGAACGCAGCCTAACCTTCAGCCTTTTCATATGTGAGGAACATAAACTTTGTTCAACATCACCGCATACAAGTGAATGGGAGAAAATCTGCAGTTTTTTAAGAGAATCCTTGTATGTTAGAAACAGGAGGGTCTAGCAACTTGGTTAGTATGGTGAATTCAGTTTGCTCTTTAAAGGAGTACTGCCTAGCTCTCAGGGTTTCCTGGATCAGCAACATAACCTTTTGCTGAATCTCCCCATTCAAGTGAAAGGGAGAAGCACTGCAACTCTTGCAAGAGAAGCATTAATGTTACAAGGAACAGGGCCTTGCACCTTGTTAAGCATTTTGAACTGAGTTAGCTTTTGAAAGGAATGCTGCCCAACTGTCAGCATTTTCATGGGGGAGGATCTTCAACTTTGTGCAAAATCACCACATACAACTAAATGGGAGAATAACTGCAACTTTGTAATAGAATCTTTAATGTTACACAAAAGAGGGTCTAGCAAGCTGGTTAGTATTGTGAATTCATTTTGCTCTTTAAAGGAATTCTGCCTACTTCTCACCATTACCCTGGATGAGCAACATAACCTTTGTGCTGAATCACCGCATTCAAGTGAAAGGGAAAAGCACTGTAGCTCTTGTAAGAGAAGGATTAATTTGACAAGCAAGACGGTCTTGCACCTTGTTAAGCATGGCGAACTGTGTTAGTTGTTGAAAGGAATGCTGCCTAACCTTCAGCCTTTTCATGGGTGAGGAACATAAACTTTGTGCAACATCACCGCATACAAGTGAATGGGAGAAAAACTGCAGTTTTTTAGGAGAATCCTTTCATGTTAGAAACAAGAGGTTCTAGCAACATGGTTAGTATGGTGAATTCAGTTTGCTCTTTAAAGGAGTACTGCCTAGCTCTCAGTGTTTCCTGGATCAGCAACATCACCTTTCTGCTGAATCTCCCCATTCAAGTGAATGGGAGAAGCACTGCAGCTCTTGTAAGAGAAGCATTACTGTTTCAAGTAAGAGGGCCTTGCACCTTGTTAAGCATGGTGAACTGAGTTAGCTTTTGAAAGGAATTCTACCCATCTGTCAGCATTTTCATGGGTGAGGATCTTCATCTTTGTGCAAAATCACCACATACAGGTAAATGGGGAAAGACTCCAGGTTTGTAAGAGAATCGTTAATGTTAGACAAAAGAGGGTCATTTAACTCGGTTATTATTGTGAATTCATTTTGCTCTTTAAAGGAATTCTGCCTACTTCTCACTGTTTCCTGGATGAGAAACATGACGTTTGTGCTGAATCACCGCATTCAAGTGAAAGGGAGAAGCACTGTAGCTCTTGTAAGAGACGGATTAATTTTACAAGCAAGAGGGTCTTGCACTTTGTTAAGCATGGTGAACTGTGTTTCTTTTTGAAAGGAACGCTGCCTAACCTTCAGCCTTTTCATGGGTGAGAAACAGAACCTTTGTGGAAAATCACCGCGTACAAGTGAATGGGAGAAAAACTGCAGTTTTTTAAGAGCATCCTCTTGTGTTAGAAAGAAGAGGGTCTAGCAACATGGTTAGTATGGTCAATTCAGTTTGCTCTTTAAAGGAGTACTGCCTAGCTCTCAGTTTTTCCTTAATCAGCATCATCACCTTTCGGCTGAATCTCCCCATTCAAGTGAATGAGAGAAGCACTGCAGCTCTTATAAGAGAAGCATTAATGTTACAAGCAAGTAGGATTTGCACCTTGTTAAGAATGGTGAACTGAGTTAGATTTCAAAGGAACGCTGCCCAACTGTCAGCGTTTTCATGGGTGAGGATCATCAACTTTGTGCAAAATCACCACATACAAGTAAATGGGAGAAAACCTGCACTTTTCTAAGAGAATCCTTAATGTTAGAACCAAGAGGGTCTAGGAACTCGGTTACTATTGTGAATTCAGTTTGCTCCTTAAAGGAGTACTGCATTCCTCTCAGTGTTTTCCTGGATGAGCAATATCACCTTTGTGTTGAATCACCCCACTCAAGTGAAAAGGAGAAGCACTGCAGCTCTTGGAAGAGAAGCATTAATAGTAAAAGCAAGAGGGTCTTGCACCTTGTTAAGCATGGTGAACTGAGTTAGTTTTCAAGAGGAACGCTGCCTAACTTTCAGCGTTTTCATGGGTGAGGAACCTAAACTTTGTGCAAAATCACCGCCATAAATAAAAGGGAGAAAAACTGCAGTTTCTGTAAGAGAATCCTTAATGTTAGAAATAAGAGGGTCTAGCAACATTGTTAGTATCGTGCATTCAGTTTGCTCTATAAAGGATTACTGCCTACCTCTCAGTGTTTTCCTGGACCAGCAACATCAGCTTTCTGCTGAATCTCCCATTTCAGGTGTATGGGAGAAGCACCGCAGCACTTGTAAGAGAAGCATTAATGCACCTTGTTAAGCATGGTGAACTGAGTTAGCTTTTGAAAGAAACGCTGCCCAACTGTCAGCGTTTTCATGGGTGAAGATCTTCAACATTGTGCAAAATCACCGCATACAAGCAAATGGGAGAAAAACTGCAGGTTTCTAAGAGAATCTTTAATGTTAGGAAAAAGAGGGTCGAGCAACATGTTAATATTCTGAATTCAGTTTGCTCTTTAAGGGACTACTACGTAACTCTGAGTGTTTTCCTGGATGAGCAACATCACCTTTCTGCTGAATCTCCCCATTCAAGTGATTGGGAGAAGCACTGCAGCTCTTGTAAGAGAAGAATGAATGTTTCAAGCAAGAGGGCCTTACACCTTGTTAAGCATGGTGAACTGAGTTAGCTTTTAAAAGGAACGCTGCCCAACTGTCAGCATTTTCATGGGTGAGGATCTTCAACATTGTGCAAAATCACCACATACAGGTAAATGGGAGAAAGATTCCAGGTTTGTAAGAGAATCTTTAATGTTAGACAAAAGAGGGTCTAGCAACCTGGTTAGTATTGTGAATTCATTTTGCTCTTTAAAGGAATTCTGCCTACTTCTCACTGTTTTCCTGGATGAGAAACATCACCTTTGTGCTGAATCCCCGCATTCAAGTGAAAGGGAGAAGCACTGTAGCGCTTGTAAGAGACGGATTAATTTTACAAGCAAGAGGGTCTTGCACTTCGTTAAGCATGGTGAACTGTGTTAGTTTTTGAAAGGAACGCTGCCTAACCTTCAGCCTTTTCATGGGTGAGAAACATAACTTTTGTGGAAAATCACCGCATACAAGTGAATGGGAGAAAAACTGCAGTTTTTTAAGAGAATCGTTTTATGTTAGAAACAAGAGGGTCTAGCAACATGGTTAGTATGGTGAATTCACTTTGCTCTTTAAAGGAGTACTGCCTACCTCTCAGTGTTTCCTGGATCAGCAACATCACCTTTCTGCTGAATCTCCCCATTCAAGTGAAAGGGAAACGCTGTAGCTCTTATAAGAGAAGCATTCATACTAAAAGCAAGAGGGTCTTGCACCTCGTTAAGCATGGGGAACTGTGTTAGTTTTTGGAAGGAACGCCGCCTAACCTTCAGCATTTTCATATGTGAGAAACATAAACTTTGTGCAGCATCACCGCATACAAGTGAATGGGAGAAAAACTGCAGTTTTTTAAGAGAATCCTTGTATGTTAGAAACAAGAGGGTCTAGCAACATGGTTAGTATGGTGAATTCAGTTTGCTCTTTAAAGGAGTACTTCCTAGCTCTCAGGGTTTCCTGGATCAGCAACATAACTTTTCTGCTGAATCTCCCCATTGAAGTGAAAGGGAGAAGCACTGCAACTCTTGCAAGAGAAGCATTAATGTTACAAATAACAGGGCCTTGCACCTTGTTAAGCATTTTGAACTGCGTTAGCTTTTGAAAGGAATGCTGCCCAACTGTCAGCATTTTCATGGGTGAGGATCTTCAACTTTGTGCAAAATCACCATATACAAGTAAATGGGGGAAAAATTGCAACTTTGTAATAGAATCTTTAATGTTAGAGAAAAGAGGGTCTAGCAACCTGCTTAATATTGTGAATTCATTTTGCTCTTTAAAGGAATTCTGCCTACTTCTCACCGTTTCCCTGGATGAGCAACATAACCTTTGTGCTGAATCACCGCATTCAAGTGAAAGGGAAAAGCACTGTAGCTCTTGTAAGAGAAGGATTAATTTGACAAGCAAGACGGTCTTGCACCTTGTTAAGCATGGTGAACTGTGTTAGTTTTTGAAAGGAATGCTGCCTAACCTTCAGCCTTTTCATGGGTGAGGAACATAAACTTTGTGCAACATCACCGCATAAAAGTGAATGGGAGAAAAACTGCAGTTTTTTAGGAGAATCCTTTTATGTTAGAAACAAGAGGGTCTAGCAACATGGTTAGTATGGTGAATTCAGTTTGCTGTTTAAAGGAGTACTTCCTAGCTCTCAGTGTTTCCTGGATCAGCAACATCACCTTTCTGCTGAATCTCCCTTTTCAGGTGAATGGGAGAAGCACCGTAGCTCTTGTAAGAGAAGCATTAATGCACCTTGTTAAGCATGGTGAACTGAGTTAGCTTTTGAAAGAAACGCTGCCCAACTGTCAGCGTTTTCATGGGTGAAGATCTTCAACATTGTGCTAAATCACCGCATACAAGTAAATGGGAGAAAAACTGCAGGTTTCTAAGAGAATCTTTAATGTTAGGAAAAAGAGGGTCGAGCAACATGGTTAACATTTTGAATTCAGTTTGCTCTTCAAGGGACTGCATAACTCTGAGTGTTTTCCTGGATGAGCAACATCACCTTTCTGCTGAATCACCCCATTCAAGTGAATGGGAGAAGCACTGCAGCTCTTGCAAGAGAAGCATTAATGTTACAAGCAACAGGGCCTTGCACCTTGTTAAGCATGGTGAACTGAGTTAGCTTTTGAAAGGAATGCAGCCCAACTGTCAGCATTTTCATGGGTGAGGATCTTCAACTTTGTGCAAAATCACCACCTACAGGTAAATGGGAGAAAGATTCCAGGTTTGTAAGAGAATCTTTAATGTTAGACAAAAGAGGGTCTAGCAACCTGGTTAGTATTGTGAATTCATTTTGCTCTTTAAAGGAATTCTGCCTACTTCTCACTGTTTTCCTGGATGAGAAACATCACCTTTGTGCTGAATCACCGCATTCAAGTGAAAGGGAGAAGCAATGTAGCTCTTGTAAGAGAAGGATTAATGTTACAAGCAAGAGGGTCTTGCACTTTGTTAAGCATGGTGAACTGTGTTAGTTTTTGAAAGGAACGCTGCCTAACCTTCAGCCTTTTCATGGTTGAGAAACATAAACTTTGTGGAAAATCACCGCATACAAGTGAATGGGAGAAAAACTGCAGTTTTTTAAGAGAATCTTTTTATGTTAGAAACAAGAGGGTCTAGCAACATGGTTAGTATGGTGAATTCAGTTTGCTCTTTAAAGGAGTACTGCCTACCTCTCAGTGTTTCCTGGATCAGCAACATCACCTTTCTGCTGAATCTCCCCATTCAAGTGAAAGGGAAACACTGCAGCTCTTATAAGAGAAGCATTAATACTAAAAGCAAGAGGGTCTTGCACCTCGTTAAGCATGGTGAACTGTGTTAGTTTTTGGAAGGAACGCAGCCTAACCTTCAGCCTTTTCATATGTGAGGAACATAAACTTTGTTCAACATCACCGCATACAAGTGAATGGGAGAAAATCTGCAGTTTTTTAAGAGAATCCTTGTATGTTAGAAACAGGAGGGTCTAGCAACTTGGTTAGTATGTTGAATTCAGTTTGCTCTTTAAAGGAGTACTGCCTAGCTCTCAGGGTTTCCTGGATCAGCAACATAACCTTTTGCTGAATCTCCCCATTCAAGTGAAAGGGAGAAGCACTGCAACTCTTGCAAGAGAAGCATTAATGTTACAAGGAACAGGGCCTTGCACCTTGTTAAGCATTTTGAACTGAGTTAGCTTTTGAAAGGAATCCTGCCCAACTGTCAGCATTTTCATGGGGGAGGATCTTCAACTTTGTGCAAAATCACCACATACAACTAAATGGGAGAATAACTGCAAGTTTGTAATAGAATCTTTAATGTTACACAAAAGAGGGTCTTGCAAGCTGGTTAGTATTGTGAATTCATTTTGCTCTTTAAAGGAATTCTGCCTACTTCTCACCGTTACCCTGGATGAGCAACATAACCTTTGTGCTGAATCACCGCATTCAAGTGAAAGGGAAAAGCACTGTAGCTCTTGTAAGAGAAGGATTAATTTGACAAGCAAGACGGTCTTGCACCTTGTTAAGCATGGCGAACTGTGTTAGTTGTTGAAAGGAATGCTGCCTAACCTTCAGCCTTTTCATGGGTGAGGAACATAAACTTTGTGCAACATCACCGCATACAAGTGAATGGGAGAAAAACTGCAGTTTTTTAGGAGAATCCTTTCATGTTAGAAACAAGAGGTTCTAGCAACATGGTTAGTATGGTGAATTCAGTTTGCTCTTTAAAGGAGTACTGCCTAGCTCTCAGTGTTTCCTGGATCAGCAACATCACCTTTCTGCTGAATCTCCCCATTCAAGTGAATGGGAGAAGCACTGCAGCTCTTGTAAGAGAAGCATTACTGTTTCAAGTAAGAGGGCCTTGCACCTTGTTAAGCATGGTGAACTGAGTTAGCTTTTGAAAGGAGTTCTACCCATCTGTCAGCATTTTCATGGGTGAGGATCTTCATCTTTGTGCAAAATCACCACATACAGGTAAATGGGGAAAGACTCCAGGTTTGTAAGAGAATCGTTAATGTTAGACAAAAGAGGGTCATTTAACTCGGTTATTATTGTGAATTCATTTTGCTCTTTAAAGGAATTCTGCCTACTTCTCACTGTTTCCTGGATGAGAAACATGACGTTTGTGCTGAATCACTGCATTCAAGTGAAAGGGAGAAGCACTGTAGCTCTTGTAAGAGACGGATTAATTTTACAAGCAAGAGGGTCTTGCACTTCGTTAAGCATGGTGAACTGTGTTTCTTTTTGAAAGGAACGCTGCCTAACCTTCAGCCTTTTCATGGGTGAGAAACATAACCTTTGTGGAAAATCACCGCGTACAAGTGAATGGGAGAAAAACTGCAGTTTTTTAAGAGCATCCTCTTGTGTTAGAAAGAAGAGGGTCTAGCAACATGGTTAGTATGGTGAATTCAGTTTGCTCTTTAAAGGAGTACTGCCTAGCTCTCAGTTTTTCCTTAATCAGCATCATCACCTTTCGGCTGAATCTCCCCATTCAAGTGAATGAGAGAAGCACTGCAGCTCTTATAAGAGAAGCATTAATGTTACAAGCAAGTAGGATTTGCACCTTGTTAAGAATGGTGAACTGAGTTAGATTTCAAAGGAACGCTGCCCAACTGTCAGCGTTTTCATGGGTGAGGATCATCAACTTTGTGCAAAATCACCACATACAAGTAAATGGGAGAAAACCTGCACTTTTCTAAGAGAATCCTTAATGTTAGAACCAAGAGGGTCTAGGAACTCGGTTACTATTGTGAATTCAGTTTGCTCCTTAAAGGAGTACTGCATTCCTCTCAGTGTTTTCCTGGAAGAGCAATATCACCTTTGTGTTGAATCACCCCACTCAAGTGAAAAGGAGAAGCACTGCAGCTCTTGGAAGAGAAGCATTAATAGTAAAAGCAAGAGGGTCTTGCACCTTGTTAAGCATGGTGAACTGAGTTAGTTTTCAAGAGGAACGCTGCCTAACTTTCAGCGTTTTCATGGGTGAGGAACCTAAACTTTGTGCAAAATCACCGCCATAAATAAAAGGGAGAAAAACTGCAGTTTCTGTAAGAGAATCCTTAATGTTAGAAATAAGATTGTCTAGCAACATTGTTAGTATCGTGCATTCAGTTTGCTCTATAAAGGATTACTGCCTACCTCTCAGTGTTTTCCTGGATCAGCAACATCAGCTTTCTGCTGAATCTCCCATTTCAGGTGTATGGGAGAAGCACCGCAGCACTTGTAAGAGAAGCATTAATGCACCTTGTTAAGCATGGTGAACTGAGTTAGCTTTTGAAAGAAACGCTGCCCAACTGTCAGCGTTTTCATGGGTGAAGATCTTCAACATTGTGCAAAATCACCGCATACAAGCAAATGGGAGAAAAACTGCAGGTTTCTATGAGAATCTTTAAGGTTAGGAAAAAGAGGGTCGAGCAACATGGTTAATATTCTGAATTCAGTTTGCTCTTTAAGGGACTACTGCGTAACTCTGAGTGTTTTCCTGGATAAGCAACATCACCTTTCTGCTGAATCTCCCCATTCAAGTGATTGGGAGAAGCACTGCAGCTCTTGTAAGAGAAGAATGAATGTTTCAAGCAAGAGGGCCTTACACCTTGTTAAGCATGGAGAACTGAGTTAGCTTTTGAAAGGAACGCTGCCCAACTGTCAGCATTTTCATGGGTGAGGATCTTCAACTTTGTGCAAAATCACCACCTACAGGTAAATGGGAGAAAGATTCCAGGTTTGTAAGAGAATCTTTAATGTTAGACAAAAGAGGGTCTAGCAACCTGGTTAGTATTGTGAATTCATTTTGCTCTTTAAAGGAATTCTGCCTACTTCTCACTGTTTTCCTGGATGAGAAACATCACCTTTGTGCTGAATCCCCGCATTCAAGTGAAAGGGAGAAGCACTGTAGCGCTTGTAAGAGACGGATTAATTTTACAAGCAAGAGGGTCTTGCACTTCGTTAAGCATGGTGAACTGTGTTAGTTTTTGAAAGGAACGCTGCCTAACCTTCAGCCTTTTCATGGGTGAGAAACATAAACTTTGTGGAAAATCACCGCATACAAGTGAATGGGAGAAAAACTGCAGTTTTTTAAGAGAATCTTTTTATGTTAGAAACAAGAGGGTCTAGCAACATGGTTAGTATGGTGAATTCAGTTTGCTCTTTAAAGGAGTACTGCCTACCTCTCAGTGTTTCCTGGATCAGCAACATCACCTTTCTGCTGAATCTCCCCATTCAAGTGAAAGGGAAACGCTGCAGCTCTTATAAGAGAAGCATTAATACTAAAAGCAAGAGGGTCTTGCACCTCGTTAAGCATGGTGAACTGTGTTAGTTTTTGAAAGGAACGCAGCCTAACCTTCAGCCTTTTCATATGTGAGGAACATAAACTTTGTTCAACATCACCGCATACAAGTGAATGGGAGAAAATCTGCAGTTTTTTAAGAGAATCCTTGTATGTTAGAAACAGGAGGGTCTAGCAACTTGGTTAGTATGGTGAATTCAGTTTGCTCTTTAAAGGAGTACTGCCTAGCTCTCAGGGTTTCCTGGATCAGCAACATAACCTTTTGCTGAATCTCCCCATTCAAGTGAAAGGGAGAAGCACTGCAACTCTTGCAAGAGAAGCATTAATGTTACAAGGAACAGGGCCTTGCACCTTGTTAAGCATTTTGAACTGAGTTAGCTTTTGAAAGGAATGCTGCCCAACTCTCAGCATTTTCATGGGGGAGGATCTTCAACTTTGTGCAAAATCACCACATACAACTAAATGGGAGAATAACTGCAACTTTGTAATAGAATCTTTAATGTTACACAAAAGAGGGTCTAGCAAGCTGGTTAGTATTGTGAATTCATTTTGCTCTTTAAAGGAATTCTGCCTACTTCTCACCGTTACCCTGGATGAGCAACATAACCTTTGTGCTGAATCACCGCATTCAAGTGAAAGGGAAAAGCACTGTAGCTCTTGTAAGAGAAGGATTAATTTGACAAGCAAGACGGTCTTGCACCTTGTTAAGCATGGCGAACTGTGTTAGTTGTTGAAAGGAATGCTGCCTAACCTTCAGCCTTTTCATGGGTGAGGAACATAAACTTTGTGCAACATCACCGCATACAAGTGAATGGGAGAAAAACTGCAGTTTTTTAGGAGAATCCTTTCATGTTAGAAACAAGAGGTTCTAGCAACATGGTTAGTATGGTGAATTCAGTTTGCTCTTTAAAGGAGTACTGCCTAGCTCTCAGTGTTTCCTGGATCAGCAACATCACCTTTCTGCTGAATCTCCCCATTCAAGTGAATGGGAGAAGCACTGCAGCTCTTGTAAGAGAAGCATTACTGTTTCAAGTAAGAGGGCCTTGCACCTTGTTAAGCATGGTGAACTGAGTTAGCTTTTGAAAGGAATTCTACCCATCTGTCAGCATTTTCATGGGTGAGGATCTTCATCTTTGTGCAAAATCACCACATACAGGTAAATGGGGAAAGACTCCAGGTTTGTAAGAGAATCGTTAATGTTAGACAAAAGAGGGTCATTTAACTCGGTTATTATTGTGAATTCATTTTGCTCTTTAAAGGAATTCTGCCTACTTCTCACTGTTTCCTGGATGAGAAACATGACGTTTGTGCTGAATCACCGCATTCAAGTGAAAGGGAGAAGCACTGTAGCTCTTGTAAGAGACGGATTAATTTTACAAGCAAGAGGGTCTTGCACTTTGTTAAGCATGGTGAACTGTGTTTCTTTTTGAAAGGAACGCTGCCTAACCTTCAGCCTTTTCATGGGTGAGAAACATAACCTTTGTGGAAAATCACCGCGTACAAGTGAATGGGAGAAAAACTGCAGTTTTTTAAGAGCATCCTCTTGTGTTAGAAAGAAGAGGGTCTAGCAACATGGTTAGTATGGTGAATTCAGTTTGCTCTTTAAAGGAGTACTGCCTAGCTCTCAGTTTTTCCTTAATCAGCATCATCACCTTTCGGCTGAATCTCCCCATTCAAGTGAATGAGAGAAGCACTGCAGCTCTTATAAGCGAAGCATTAATGTTACAAGCAAGTAGGATTTGCACCTTGTTAAGAATGGTGAACTGAGTTAGCTTTTGAAAGGAATTCTACCCATCTGTCAGCATTTTCATGGGTGAGGATCTTCATCTTTGTGCAAAATCACCACATACAGGTAAATGGGGAAAGACTCCAGGTTTGTAAGAGAATCGTTAATGTTAGACAAAAGAGGGTCATTTAACTCGGTTATTATTGTGAATTCATTTTGCTCTTTAAAGGAATTCTGCCTACTTCTCACTGTTTCCTGGATGAGAAACATGACGTTTGTGCTGAATCACCGCATTCAAGTGAAAGGGAGAAGCACTGTAGCTCTTGTAAGAGACGGATTAATTTTACAAGCAAGAGGGTCTTGCACTTTGTTAAGCATGGTGAACTGTGTTTCTTTTTGAAAGGAACGCTGCCTAACCTTCAGCCTTTTCATGGGTGAGAAACAGAACCTTTGTGGAAAATCACCGCGTACAAGTGAATGGGAGAAAAACTGCAGTTTTTTAAGAGCATCCTCTTGTGTTAGAAAGAAGAGGGTCTAGCAACATGGTTAGTATGGTGAATTCAGTTTGCTCTTTAAAGGAGTACTGCCTAGCTCTCAGTTTTTCCTTAATCAGCATCATCACCTTTCGGCTGAATCTCCCCATTCAAGTGAATGAGAGAAGCACTGCAGCTCTTATAAGAGAAGCATTAATGTTACAAGCAAGTAGGATTTGCACCTTGTTAAGAATGGTGAACTGAGTTAGATTTCAAAGGAACGCTGCCCAACTGTCAGCGTTTTCATGGGTGAGGATCATCAACTTTGTGCAAAATCACCACATACAAGTAAATGGGAGAAAACCTGCACTTTTCTAAGAGAATCCTTAATGTTAGAACCAAGAGGGTCTAGGAACTCGGTTACTATTGTGAATTCAGTTTGCTCCTTAAAGGAGTACTGCATTCCTCTCAGTGTTTTCCTGGATGAGCAATATCACCTTTGTGTTGAATCACCCCACTCAAGTGAAAAGGAGAAGCACTGCAGCTCTTGGAAGAGAAGCATTAATAGTAAAAGCAAGAGGGTCTTGCACCTTGTTAAGCATGGTGAACTGAGTTAGTTTTCAAGAGGAACGCTGCCTAACTTTCAGCGTTTTCATGGGTGAGGAACCTAAACTTTGTGCAAAATCACCGCCATAAATAAAAGGGAGAAAAACTGCAGTTTCTGTAAGAGAATCCTTAATGTTAGAAATAAGAGGGTCTAGCAACATTGTTAGTATCGTGCATTCAGTTTGCTCTATAAAGGATTACTGCCTACCTCTCAGTGTTTTCCTGGATCAGCAACATCAGCTTTCTGCTGAATCTCCCATTTCAGGTGTATGGGAGAAGCACCGCAGCACTTGTAAGAGAAGCATTAATGCACCTTGTTAAGCATGGTGAACTGAGTTAGCTTTTGAAAGAAACGCTGCCCAACTGTCAGCGTTTTCATGGGTGAAGATCTTCAACATTGTGCAAAATCACCGCATACAAGCAAATGGGAGAAAAACTGCAGGTTTCTAAGAGAATCTTTAAGGTTAGGAAAAAGAGGGTCGAGCAACATGGTTAATATTCTGAATTCAGTTTGCTCTTTAAGGGACTACTGCGTAACTCTGAGTGTTTTCCTGGATGAGCAACATCACCTTTCTGCTGAATGTCCCCATTCAAGTGATTGGGAGAAGCACTGCAGCTCTTGTAAGAGAAGAATGAATGTTTCAAGCAAGAGGGCCTTACACCTTGTTAAGCATGGTGAACTGAGTTAGCTTTTGAAAGGAACGCTGCCCAACTGTCAGCATTTTCATGGGTGAGGATCTTCAACTTTGTGCAAAATCACCACCTACAGGTAAATGGGAGAAAGATTCCAGGTTTGTAAGAGAATCTTTAATGTTAGACAAAAGAGGGTCTAGCAACCTGGTTAGTATTGTGAATTCATTTTGCTCTTTAAAGGAATTCTGCCTACTTCTCACTGTTTTCCTGGATGAGAAACATCACCTTTGTGCTGAATCCCCACATTCAAGTGAAAGGGAGAAGCACTGTAGCGCTTGTAAGAGACGGATTAATTTTACAAGCAAGAGGGTCTTGCACTTCGTTAAGCATGGTGAACTGTGTTAGTTTTTGAAAGGAACGCTGCCTAACCTTCAGCCTTTTCATGGGTGAGAAACATAAACTTTGTGGAAAATCACCGCATACAAGTGAATGGGAGAAAAACTGCAGTTTTTTAAGAGAATCTTTTTATGTTAGAAACAAGAGGGTCTAGCAACATGGTTAGTATGGTGAATTCAGTTTGCTCTTTAAAGGAGTACTGCCTACCTCTCAGTGTTTCCTGGATCAGCAACATCACCTTTCTGCTGAATCTCCCCATTCAAGTGAAAGGGAAACGCTGCAGCTCTTATAAGAGAAGCATTAATACTAAAAGCAAGAGGGTCTTGCACCTCGTTAAGCATGGTGAACTGTGTTAGTTTTTGAAAGGAACGCAGCCTAACCTTCAGCCTTTTCATATGTGAGGAACATAAACTTTGTTCAACATCACCGCATACAAGTGAATGGGAGAAAATCTGCAGTTTTTTAAGAGAATCCTTGTATGTTAGAAACAGGAGGGTCTAGCAACTTGGTTAGTATGGTGAATTCAGTTTGCTCTTTAAAGGAGTACTGCCTAGCTCTCAGGGTTTCCTGGATCAGCAACATAACCTTTTGCTGAATCTCCCCATTCAAGTGAAAGGGAGAAGCACTGCAACTCTTGCAAGAGAAGCATTAATGTTACAAGGAACAGGGCCTTGCACCTTGTTAAGCATTTTGAACTGAGTTAGCTTTTGAAAGGAATGCTGCCCAACTGTCAGCATTTTCATGGGGGAGGATCTTCAACTTTGTGCAAAATCACCACATACAACTAAATGGGAGAATAACTGCAACTTTGTAATAGAATCTTTAATGTTACACAAAAGAGGGTCTAGCAAGCTGGTTAGTATTGTGAATTCATTTTGCTCTTTAAAGGAATTCTGCCTACTTCTCACCGTTACCCTGGATGAGCAACATAACCTTTGTGCTGAATCACCGCATTCAAGTGAAAGGGAAAAGCACTGTAGCTCTTGTAAGAGAAGGATTAATTTGATAAGCAAGACGGTCTTGCACCTTGTTAAGCATGGCGAACTGTGTTAGTTGTTGAAAGGAATGCTGCCTAACCTTCAGCCTTTTCATGGGTGAGGAACATAAACTTTGTGCAACATCACCGCATACAAGTGAATGGGAGAAAAACTGCAGTTTTTTAGGAGAATCCTTTCATGTTAGAAACAAGAGGTTCTAGCAACATGGTTAGTATGGTGAATTCAGTTTGCTCTTTAAAGGAGTACTGCCTAGCTCTCAGTGTTTCCTGGATCAGCAACATCACCTTTCTGCTGAATCTCCCCATTCAAGTGAATGGGAGAAGCACTGCAGCTCTTGTAAGAGAAGCATTACTGTTTCAAGTAAGAGGGCCTTGCACCTTGTTAAGCATGGTGAACTGAGTTAGCTTTTGAAAGGAATTCTACCCATCTGTCAGCATTTTCATGGGTGAGGATCTTCATCTTTGTGCAAAATCACCACATACAGGTAAATGGGGAAAGACTCCAGGTTTGTAAGAGAATCGTTAATGTTAGACAAAAGAGGGTCATTTAACTCGGTTATTATTGTGAATTCATTTTGCTCTTTAAAGGAATTCTGCCTACTTCTCACTGTTTCCTGGATGAGAAACATGACGTTTGTGCTGAATCACCGCATTCAAGTGAAAGGGAGAAGCACTGTAGCTCTTGTAAGAGACGGATTAATTTTACAAGCAAGAGGGTCTTGCACTTTGTTAAGCATGGTGAACTGTGTTTCTTTTTGAAAGGAACGCTGCCTAACCTTCAGCCTTTTCATGGGTGAGAAACATAACCTTTGTGGAAAATCACCGCGTACAAGTGAATGGGAGAAAAACTGCAGTTTTTTAAGAGCATCCTCTTGTGTTAGAAAGAAGAGGGTCTAGCAACATGGTTAGTATGGTCAATTCAGTTTGCTCTTTAAAGGAGTACTGCCTAGCTCTCAGTTTTTCCTTAATCAGCATCATCACCTTTCGGCTGAATCTCCCCATTCAAGTGAATGAGAGAAGCACTGCAGCTCTTATAAGAGAAGCATTAATGTTACAAGCAAGTAGGATTTGCACCTTGTTAAGAATGGTGAACTGAGTTAGATTTCAAAGGAACGCTGCCCAACTGTCAGCGTTTTCATGGGTGAGGATCATCAACTTTGTGCAAAATCACCACATACAAGTAAATGGGAGAAAACCTGCACTTTTCTAAGAGAATCCTTAATGTTAGAACCAAGAGGGTCTAGGAACTCGGTTACTATTGTGAATTCAGTTTGCTCCTTAAAGGAGTACTGCATTCCTCTCAGTGTTTTCCTGGATGAGCAATATCACCTTTGTGTTGAATCACCCCACTCAAGTGAAAAGGAGAAGCACTGCAGCTCTTGGAAGAGAAGCATTAATAGTAAAAGCAAGAGGGTCTTGCACCTTGTTAAGCATGGTGAACTGAGTTAGTTTTCAAGAGGAACGCTGCCTAACTTTCAGCGTTTTCATGGGTGAGGAACCTAAACTTTGTGCAAAATCACCGCCATAAATAAAAGGGAGAAAAACTGCAGTTTCTGTAAGAGAATCCTTAATGTTAGAAATAAGAGGGTCTAGCAACATTGTTAGTATCATGCATTCAGTTTGCTCTATAAAGGATTACTGCCTACCTCTCAGTGTTTTCCTGGATCAGCAACATCAGCTTTCTGCTGAATCTCCCATTTCAGGTGTATGGGAGAAGCACCGCAGCACTTGTAAGAGAAGCATTAATGCACCTTGTTAAGCATGGTGAACTGAGTTAGCTTTTGAAAGAAACGCTGCCCAACTGTCAGCGTTTTCATGGGTGAAGATCTTCAACATTGTGCAAAATCACCGCATACAAGCAAATGGGAGAAAAACTGCAGGTTTCTAAGAGAATCTTTAAGGTTAGGAAAAAGAGGGTCGAGCAACATGGTTAATATTCTGAATTCAGTTTGCTCTTTAAGGGACTACTGCGTAACTCTGAGTGTTTTCCTGGATGAGCAACATCACCTTTCTGCCGAATCTCCCCATTCAAGTGATTGGGAGAAGCACTGCAGCTCTTGTAAGAGAAGAATGAATGTTTCAAGCAAGAGGGCCTTACACCTTGTTAAGCATGGTGAACTGAGTTAGCTTTTGAAAGGAACGCTGCCCAACTGTCAGCATTTTCATGGGTGAGGATCTTCAACTTTGTGCAAAATCACCACCTACAGGTAAATGGGAGAAAGATTCCAGGTTTGTAAGAGAATCTTTAATGTTAGACAAAAGAGGGTCTAGCAACCTGGTTAGTATTGTGAATTCATTTTGCTCTTTAAAGGAATTCTGCCTACTTCTCACTGTTTTCCTGGATGAGAAACATCACCTTTGTGCTGAATCCCCGCATTCAAGTGAAAGGGAGAAGCACTGTAGCGCTTGTAAGAGACGGATTAATTTTACAAGCAAGAGGGTCTTGCACTTCGTTAAGCATGGTGAACTGTGTTAGTTTTTGAAAGGAACGCTGCCTAACCTTCAGCCTTTTCATGGGTGAGAAACATAAACTTTGTGGAAAATCACCGCATACAAGTGAATGGGAGAAAAACTGCAGTTTTTTAAGAGAATCTTTTTATGTTAGAAACAAGAGGGTCTAGCAACATGGTTAGTATGGTGAATTCAGTTTGCTCTTTAAAGGAGTACTGCCTACCTCTCAGTGTTTCCTGGATCAGCAACATCACCTTTCTGCTGAATCTCCCCATTCAAGTGAAAGGGAAACGCTGCAGCTCTTATAAGAGAAGCATTAATACTAAAAGCAAGAGGGTCTTGCACCTCGTTAAGCATGGTGAACTGTGTTAGTTTTTGAAAGGAACGCAGCCTAACCTTCAGCCTTTTCATATGTGAGGAACATAAACTTTGTTCAACATCACCGCATACAAGTGAATGGGAGAAAATCTGCAGTTTTTTAAGAGAATCCTTGTATGTTAGAAACAGGAGGGTCTAGCAACTTGGTTAGTATGGTGAATTCAGTTTGCTCTTTAAAGGAGTACTGCCTAGCTCTCAGGGTTTCCTGGATCAGCAACATAACCTTTTGCTGAATCTCCCCATTCAAGTGAAAGGGAGAAGCACTGCAACTCTTGCAAGAGAAGCATTAATGTTACAAGGAACAGGGCCTTGCACCTTGTTAAGCATTTTGAACTGAGTTAGCTTTTGAAAGGAATGCTGCCCAACTGTCAGCATTTTCATGGGGGAGGATCTTCAACTTTGTGCAAAATCACCACATACAACTAAATGGGAGAATAACTGCAACTTTGTAATAGAATCTTTAATGTTACACAAAAGAGGGTCTAGCAAGCTGGTTAGTATTGTGAATTCATTTTGCTCTTTAAAGGAATTCTGCCTACTTCTCACCGTTACCCTGGATGAGCAACATAACCTTTGTGCTGAATCACCGCATTCAAGTGAAAGGGAAAAGCACTGTAGCTCTTGTAAGAGAAGGATTAATTTGATAAGCAAGACGGTCTTGCACCTTGTTAAGCATGGCGAACTGTGTTAGTTGTTGAAAGGAATGCTGCCTAACCTTCAGCCTTTTCATGGGTGAGGAACATAAACTTTGTGCAACATCACCGCATACAAGTGAATGGGAGAAAAACTGCAGTTTTTTAGGAGAATCCTTTCATGTTAGAAACAAGAGGTTCTAGCAACATGGTTAGTATGGTGAATTCAGTTTGCTCTTTAAAGGAGTACTGCCTAGCTCTCAGTGTTTCCTGGATCAGCAACATCACCTTTCTGCTGAATCTCCCCATTCAAGTGAATGGGAGAAGCACTGCAGCTCTTGTAAGAGAAGCATTACTGTTTCAAGTAAGAGGGCCTTGCACCTTGTTAAGCATTGTGAACTGAGTTAGCTTTTGAAAGGAATTCTACCCATCTGTCAGCATTTTCATGGGTGAGGATCTTCATCTTTGTGCAAAATCACCACATACAGGTAAATGGGGAAAGACTCCAGGTTTGTAAGAGAATCGTTAATGTTAGACAAAAGAGGGTCATTTAACTCGGTTATTATTGTGAATTCATTTTGCTCTTTAAAGGAATTCTGCCTACTTCTCACTGTTTCCTGGATGAGAAACATGACGTTTGTGCTGAATCACCGCATTCAAGTGAAAGGGAGAAGCACTGTAGCTCTTGTAAGAGACGGATTAATTTTACAAGCAAGAGGGTCTTGCACTTTGTTAAGCATGGTGAACTGTGTTTCTTTTTGAAAGGAACGCTGCCTAACCTTCAGCCTTTTCATGGGTGAGAAACAGAACCTTTGTGGAAAATCACCGCGTACAAGTGAATGGGAGAAAAACTGCAGTTTTTTAAGAGCATCCTCTTGTGTTAGAAAGAAGAGGGTCTAGCAACATGGTTAGTATGGTGAATTCAGTTTGCTCTTTAAAGGAGTACTGCCTAGCTCTCAGTTTTTCCTTAATCAGCATCATCACCTTTCGGCTGAATCTCCCCATTCAAGTGAATGAGAGAAGCACTGCAGCTCTTATAAGAGAAGCATTAATGTTACAAGCAAGTAGGATTTGCACCTTGTTAAGAATGGTGAACTGAGTTAGCTTTTGAAAGGAATTCTACCCATCTGTCAGCATTTTCATGGGTGAGGATCTTCATCTTTGTGCAAAATCACCACATACAGGTAAATGGGGAAAGACTCCAGGTTTGTAAGAGAATCGTTAATGTTAGACAAAAGAGGGTCATTTAACTCGGTTATTATTGTGAATTCATTTTGCTCTTTAAAGGAATTCTGCCTACTTCTCACTGTTTCCTGGATGAGAAACATGACGTTTGTGCTGAATCACCGCATTCAAGTGAAAGGGAGAAGCACTGTAGCTCTTGTAAGAGACGGATTAATTTTACAAGCAAGAGGGTCTTGCACTTTGTTAAGCATGGTGAACTGTGTTTCTTTTTGAAAGGAACGCTGCCTAACCTTCAGCCTTTTCATGGGTGAGAAACAGAACCTTTGTGGAAAATCACCGCGTACAAGTGAATGGGAGAAAAACTGCAGTTTTTTAAGAGCATCCTCTTGTGTTAGAAAGAAGAGGGTCTAGCAACATGGTTAGTATGGTGAATTCAGTTTGCTCTTTAAAGGAGTACTGCCTAGCTCTCAGTTTTTCCTTAATCAGCATCATCACCTTTCGGCTGAATCTCCCCTTCAAGTGAATGAGAGAAGCACTGCAGCTCTTATAAGAGAAGCATTAATGTTACAAGCAAGTAGGATTTGCACCTTGTTAAGAATGGTGAACTGAGTTAGATTTCAAAGGAACGCTGCCCAACTGTCAGCGTTTTCATGGGTGAGGATCATCAACTTTGTGCAAAATCACCACATACAAGTAAATGGGAGAAAACCTGCACTTTTCTAAGAGAATCCTTAATGTTAGAACCAAGAGGGTCTAGGAACTCGGTTACTATTGTGAATTCAGTTTGCTCCTTAAAGGAGTACTGCATTCCTCTCAGTGTTTTCCTGGATGAGCAATATCACCTTTGTGTTGAATCACCCCACTCAAGTGAAAAGGAGAAGCACTGCAGCTCTTGGAAGAGAAGCATTAATAGTAAAAGCAAGAGGGTCTTGCACCTTGTTAAGCATGGTGAACTGAGTTAGTTTTCAAGAGGAACGCTGCCTAACTTTCAGCGTTTTCATGGGTGAGGAACCTAAACTTTGTGCAAAATCACCGCCATAAATAAAAGGGAGAAAAACTGCAGTTTCTGTAAGAGAATCCTTAATGTTAGAAATAAGAGGGTCTAGCAACATTGTTAGTATCGTGCATTCAGTTTGCTCTATAAAGGATTACTGCCTACCTCTCAGTGTTTTCCTGGATCAGCAACATCAGCTTTCTGCTGAATCTCCCATTTCAGGTGTATGGGAGAAGCACCGCAGCACTTGTAAGAGAAGCATTAATGCACCTTGTTAAGCATGGTGAACTGAGTTAGCTTTTGAAAGAAACGCTGCCCAACTGTCAGCGTTTTCATGGGTGAAGATCTTCAACATTGTGCAAAATCACCGCATACAAGCAAATGGGAGAAAAACTGCAGGTTTCTAAGAGAATCTTTAAGGTTAGGAAAAAGAGGGTCGAGCAACATGGTTAATATTCTGAATTCAGTTTGCTCTTTAAGGGACTACTGCGTAACTCTGAGTGTTTTCCTGGATGAGCAACATCACCTTTCTGCTGAATGTCCCCATTCAAGTGATAGGGAGAAGCACTGCAGCTCTTGTAAGAGAAGAATGAATGTTTCAAGCAAGAGGGCCTTACACCTTGTTAAGCATGGTGAACTGAGTTAGCTTTTGAAAGGAACGCTGCCCAACTGTCAGCATTTTCATGGGTGAGGATCTTCAACTTTGTGCAAAATCACCACCTACAGGTAAATGGGAGAAAGATTCCAGGTTTGTAAGAGAATCTTTAATGTTAGACAAAAGAGGGTCTAGCAACCTGGTTAGTATTGTGAATTCATTTTGCTCTTTAAAGGAATTCTGCCTACTTCTCACTGTTTTCCTGGATGAGAAACATCACCTTTGTGCTGAATCCCCACATTCAAGTGAAAGGGAGAAGCACTGTAGCGCTTGTAAGAGACGGATTAATTTTACAAGCAAGAGGGTCTTGCACTTCGTTAAGCATGGTGAACTGTGTTAGTTTTTGAAAGGAACGCTGCCTAACCTTCAGCCTTTTCATGGGTGAGAAACAAACTTTGTGGAAAATCACCGCATACAAGTGAATGGGAGAAAAACTGCAGTTTTTTAAGAGAATCTTTTTATGTTAGAAACAAGAGGGTCTAGCAACATGGTTAGTATGGTGAATTCAGTTTGCTCTTTAAAGGAGTACTGCCTACCTCTCAGTGTTTCCTGGATCAGCAACATCACCTTTCTGCTGAATCTCCCCATTCAAGTGAAAGGGAAACGCTGCAGCTCTTATAAGAGAAGCATTAATACTAAAAGCAAGAGGGTCTTGCACCTCGTTAAGCATGGTGAACTGTGTTAGTTTTTGAAAGGAACGCAGCCTAACCTTCAGCCTTTTCATATGTGAGGAACATAAACTTTGTTCAACATCACCGCATACAAGTGAATGGGAGAAAATCTGCAGTTTTTTAAGAGAATCCTTGTATGTTAGAAACAGGAGGGTCTAGCAACTTGGTTAGTATGGTGAATTCAGTTTGCTCTTTAAAGGAGTACTGCCTAGCTCTCAGGGTTTCCTGGATCAGCAACATAACCTTTTGCTGAATCTCCCCATTCAAGTGAAAGGGAGAAGCACTGCAACTCTTGCAAGAGAAGCATTAATGTTACAAGGAACAGGGCCTTGCACCTTGTTAAGCATTTTGAACTGAGTTAGCTTTTGAAAGGAATGCTGCCCAACTGTCAGCATTTTCATGGGGGAGGATCTTCAACTTTGTGCAAAATCACCACATACAACTAAATGGGAGAATAACTGCAACTTTGTAATAGAATCTTTAATGTTACACAAAAGAGGGTCTAGCAAGCTGGTTAGTATTGTGAATTCATTTTGCTCTTTAAAGGAATTCTGCCTACTTCTCACCGTTACCCTGGATGAGCAACATAACCTTTGTGCTGAATCACCGCATTCAAGTGAAAGGGAAAAGCACTGTAGCTCTTGTAAGAGAAGGATTAATTTGATAAGCAAGACGGTCTTGCACCTTGTTAAGCATGGCGAACTGTGTTAGTTGTTGAAAGGAATGCTGCCTAACCTTCAGCCTTTTCATGGGTGAGGAACATAAACTTTGTGCAACATCACCGCATACAAGTGAATGGGAGAAAAACTGCAGTTTTTTAGGAGAATCCTTTCATGTTAGAAACAAGAGGTTCTAGCAACATGGTTAGTATGGTGAATTCAGTTTGCTCTTTAAAGGAGTACTGCCTAGCTCTCAGTGTTTCCTGGATCAGCAACATCACCTTTCTGCTGAATCTCCCCATTCAAGTGAATGGGAGAAGCACTGCAGCTCTTGTAAGAGAAGCATTACTGTTTCAAGTAAGAGGGCCTTGCACCTTGTTAAGCATGGTGAACTGAGTTAGCTTTTGAAAGGAATTCTACCCATCTGTCAGCATTTTCATGGGTGAGGATCTTCATCTTTGTGCAAAATCACCACATACAGGTAAATGGGGAAAGACTCCAGGTTTGTAAGAGAATCGTTAATGTTAGACAAAAGAGGGTCATTTAACTCGGTTATTATTGTGAATTCATTTTGCTCTTTAAAGGAATTCTGCCTACTTCTCACTGTTTCCTGGATGAGAAACATGACGTTTGTGCTGAATCACCGCATTCAAGTGAAAGGGAGAAGCACTGTAGCTCTTGTAAGAGACGGATTAATTTTACAAGCAAGAGGGTCTTGCACTTTGTTAAGCATGGTGAACTGTGTTTCTTTTTGAAAGGAACGCTGCCTAACCTTCAGCCTTTTCATGGGTGAGAAACATAACCTTTGTGGAAAATCACCGCGTACAAGTGAATGGGAGAAAAACTGCAGTTTTTTAAGAGCATCCTCTTGTGTTAGAAAGAAGAGGGTCTAGCAACATGGTTAGTATGGTCAATTCAGTTTGCTCTTTAAAGGAGTACTGCCTAGCTCTCAGTTTTTCCTTAATCAGCATCATCACCTTTCGGCTGAATCTCCCCATTCAAGTGAATGAGAGAAGCACTGCAGCTCTTATAAGAGAAGCATTAATGTTACAAGCAAGTAGGATTTGCACCTTGTTAAGAATGGTGAACTGAGTTAGATTTCAAAGGAACGCTGCCCAACTGTCAGCGTTTTCATGGGTGAGGATCATCAACTTTGTGCAAAATCACCACATACAAGTAAATGGGAGAAAACCTGCACTTTTCTAAGAGAATCCTTAATGTTAGAACCAAGAGGGTCTAGGAACTCGGTTACTATTGTGAATTCAGTTTGCTCCTTAAAGGAGTACTGCATTCCTCTCAGTGTTTTCCTGGATGAGCAATATCACCTTTGTGTTGAATCACCCCACTCAAGTGAAAAGGAGAAGCACTGCAGCTCTTGGAAGAGAAGCATTAATAGTAAAAGCAAGAGGGTCTTGCACCTTGTTAAGCATGGTGAACTGAGTTAGTTTTCAAGAGGAACGCTGCCTAACTTTCAGCGTTTTCATGGGTGAGGAACCTAAACTTTGTGCAAAATCACCGCCATAAATAAAAGGGAGAAAAACTGCAGTTTCTGTAAGAGAATCCTTAATGTTAGAAATAAGAGGGTCTAGCAACATTGTTAGTATCATGCATTCAGTTTGCTCTATAAAGGATTACTGCCTACCTCTCAGTGTTTTCCTGGATCAGCAACATCAGCTTTCTGCTGAATCTCCCATTTCAGGTGTATGGGAGAAGCACCGCAGCACTTGTAAGAGAAGCATTAATGCACCTTGTTAAGCATGGTGAACTGAGTTAGCTTTTGAAAGAAACGCTGCCCAACTGTCAGCGTTTTCATGGGTGAAGATCTTCAACATTGTGCAAAATCACCGCATACAAGCAAATGGGAGAAAAACTGCAGGTTTCTAAGAGAATCTTTAAGGTTAGGAAAAAGAGGGTCGAGCAACATGGTTAATATTCTGAATTCAGTTTGCTCTTTAAGGGACTACTGCGTAACTCTGAGTGTTTTCCTGGATGAGCAACATCACCTTTCTGCCGAATCTCCCCATTCAAGTGATTGGGAGAAGCACTGCAGCTCTTGTAAGAGAAGAATGAATGTTTCAAGCAAGAGGGCCTTACACCTTGTTAAGCATGGTGAACTGAGTTAGCTTTTGAAAGGAACGCTGCCCAACTGTCAGCATTTTCATGGGTGAGGATCTTCAACTTTGTGCAAAATCACCACCTACAGGTAAATGGGAGAAAGATTCCAGGTTTGTAAGAGAATCTTTAATGTTAGACAAAAGAGGGTCTAGCAACCTGGTTAGTATTGTGAATTCATTTTGCTCTTTAAAGGAATTCTGCCTACTTCTCACTGTTTTCCTGGATGAGAAACATCACCTTTGTGCTGAATCCCCGCATTCAAGTGAAAGGGAGAAGCACTGTAGCGCTTGTAAGAGACGGATTAATTTTACAAGCAAGAGGGTCTTGCACTTCGTTAAGCATGGTGAACTGTGTTAGTTTTTGAAAGGAACGCTGCCTAACCTTCAGCCTTTTCATGGGTGAGAAACATAAACTTTGTGGAAAATCACCGCATACAAGTGAATGGGAGAAAAACTGCAGTTTTTTAAGAGAATCTTTTTATGTTAGAAACAAGAGGGTCTAGCAACATGGTTAGTATGGTGAATTCAGTTTGCTCTTTAAAGGAGTACTGCCTACCTCTCAGTGTTTCCTGGATCAGCAACATCACCTTTCTGCTGAATCTCCCCATTCATGTGAAAGGGAAACGCTGCAGCTCTTATAAGAGAAGCATTAATACTAAAAGCAAGAGGGTCTTGCACCTCGTTAAGCATGGTGAACTGTGTTAGTTTTTGAAAGGAACGCAGCCTAACCTTCAGCCTTTTCATATGTGAGGAACATAAACTTTGTTCAACATCACCGCATACAAGTGAATGGGAGAAAATCTGCAGTTTTTTAAGAGAATCCTTGTATGTTAGAAACAGGAGGGTCTAGCAACTTGGTTAGTATGGTGAATTCAGTTTGCTCTTTAAAGGAGTACTGCCTAGCTCTCAGGGTTTCCTGGATCAGCAACATAACCTTTTGCTGAATCTCCCCATTCAAGTGAAAGGGAGAAGCACTGCAACTCTTGCAAGAGAAGCATTAATGTTACAAGGAACAGGGCCTTGCACCTTGTTAAGCATTTTGAACTGAGTTAGCTTTTGAAAGGAATGCTGCCCAACTGTCAGCATTTTCATGGGGGAGGATCTTCAACTTTGTGCAAAATCACCACATACAACTAAATGGGAGAATAACTGCAACTTTGTAATAGAATCTTTAATGTTACACAAAAGAGGGTCTAGCAAGCTGGTTAGTATTGTGAATTCATTTTGCTCTTTAAAGGAATTCTGCCTACTTCTCACCGTTACCCTGGATGAGCAACATAACCTTTGTGCTGAATCACCGCATTCAAGTGAAAGGGAAAAGCACTGTAGCTCTTGTAAGAGAAGGATTAATTTGATAAGCAAGACGGTCTTGCACCTTGTTAAGCATGGCGAACTGTGTTAGTTGTTGAAAGGAATGCTGCCTAACCTTCAGCCTTTTCATGGGTGAGGAACATAAACTTTGTGCAACATCACCGCATACAAGTGAATGGGAGAAAAACTGCAGTTTTTTAGGAGAATCCTTTCATGTTAGAAACAAGAGGTTCTAGCAACATGGTTAGTATGGTGAATTCAGTTTGCTCTTTAAAGGAGTACTGCCTAGCTCTCAGTGTTTCCTGGATCAGCAACATCACCTTTCTGCTGAATCTCCCCATTCAAGTGAATGGGAGAAGCACTGCAGCTCTTGTAAGAGAAGCATTACTGTTTCAAGTAAGAGGGCCTTGCACCTTGTTAAGCATTGTGAACTGAGTTAGCTTTTGAAAGGAATTCTACCCATCTGTCAGCATTTTCATGGGTGAGGATCTTCATCTTTGTGCAAAATCACCACATACAGGTAAATGGGGAAAGACTCCAGGTTTGTAAGAGAATCGTTAATGTTAGACAAAAGAGGGTCATTTAACTCGGTTATTATTGTGAATTCATTTTGCTCTTTAAAGGAATTCTGCCTACTTCTCACTGTTTCCTGGATGAGAAACATGACGTTTGTGCTGAATCACCGCATTCAAGTGAAAGGGAGAAGCACTGTAGCTCTTGTAAGAGACGGATTAATTTTACAAGCAAGAGGGTCTTGCACTTTGTTAAGCATGGTGAACTGTGTTTCTTTTTGAAAGGAACGCTGCCTAACCTTCAGCCTTTTCATGGGTGAGAAACAGAACCTTTGTGGAAAATCACCGCGTACAAGTGAATGGGAGAAAAACTGCAGTTTTTTAAGAGCATCCTCTTGTGTTAGAAAGAAGAGGGTCTAGCAACATGGTTAGTATGGTGAATTCAGTTTGCTCTTTAAAGGAGTACTGCCTAGCTCTCAGTTTTTCCTTAATCAGCATCATCACCTTTCGGCTGAATCTCCCCATTCAAGTGAATGAGAGAAGCACTGCAGCTCTTATAAGAGAAGCATTAATGTTACAAGCAAGTAGGATTTGCACCTTGTTAAGAATGGTGAACTGAGTTAGATTTCAAAGGAACGCTGCCCAACTGTCAGCGTTTTCATGGGTGAGGATCATCAACTTTGTGCAAAATCACCACATACAAGTAAATGGGAGAAAACCTGCACTTTTCTAAGAGAATCCTTAATGTTAGAACCAAGAGGGTCTAGGAACTCGGTTACTATTGTGAATTCAGTTTGCTCCTTAAAGGAGTACTGCATTCCTCTCAGTGTTTTCCTGGATGAGCAATATCACCTTTGTGTTGAATCACCCCACTCAAGTGAAAAGGAGAAGCACTGCAGCTCTTGGAAGAGAAGCATTAATAGTAAAAGCAAGAGGGTCTTGCACCTTGTTAAGCATGGTGAACTGAGTTAGTTTTCAAGAGGAACGCTGCCTAACTTTCAGCGTTTTCATGGGTGAGGAACCTAAACTTTGTGCAAAATCACCGCCATAAATAAAAGGGAGAAAAACTGCAGTTTCTGTAAGAGAATCCTTAATGTTAGAAATAAGAGGGTCTAGCAACATTGTTAGTATCGTGCATTCAGTTTGCTCTATAAAGGATTACTGCCTACCTCTCAGTGTTTTCCTGGATCAGCAACATCAGCTTTCTGCTGAATCTCCCATTTCAGGTGTATGGGAGAAGCACCGCAGCACTTGTAAGAGAAGCATTAATGCACCTTGTTAAGCATGGTGAACTGAGTTAGCTTTTGAAAGAAACGCTGCCCAACTGTCAGCGTTTTCATGGGTGAAGATCTTCAACATTGTGCAAAATCACCGCATACAAGCAAATGGGAGAAAAACTGCAGGTTTCTAAGAGAATCTTTAAGGTTAGGAAAAAGAGGGTCGAGCAACATGGTTAATATTCTGAATTCAGTTTGCTCTTTAAGGGACTACTGCGTAACTCTGAGTGTTTTCCTGGATGAGCAACATCACCTTTCTGCTGAATCTCCCCATTCAAGTGATTGGGAGAAGCACTGCAGCTCTTGTAAGAGAAGAATGAATGTTTCAAGCAAGAGGGCCTTACACCTTGTTAAGCATGGAGAACTGAGTTAGCTTTTGAAAGGAACGCTGCCCAACTGTCAGCATTTTCATGGGTGAGGATCTTCAACTTTGTGCAAAATCACCACCTACAGGTAAATGGGAGAAAGATTCCAGGTTTGTAAGAGAATCTTTAATGTTAGACAAAAGAGGGTCTAGCAACCTGGTTAGTATTGTGAATTCATTTTGCTCTTTAAAGGAATTCTGCCTACTTCTCACTGTTTTCCTGGATGAGAAACATCACCTTTGTGCTGAATCCCCGCATTCAAGTGAAAGGGAGAAGCACTGTAGCGCTTGTAAGAGACGGATTAATTTTACAAGCAAGAGGGTCTTGCACTTCGTTAAGCATGGTGAACTGTGTTAGTTTTTGAAAGGAACGCTGCCTAACCTTCAGCCTTTTCATGGGTGAGAAACATAAACTTTGTGGAAAATCACCGCATACAAGTGAATGGGAGAAAAACTGCAGTTTTTTAAGAGAATCTTTTTATGTTAGAAACAAGAGGGTCTAGCAACATGGTTAGTATGGTGAATTCAGTTTGCTCTTTAAAGGAGTACTGCCTACCTCTCAGTGTTTCCTGGATCAGCAACATCACCTTTCTGCTGAATCTCCCCATTCAAGTGAAAGGGAAACGCTGCAGCTCTTATAAGAGAAGCATTAATACTAAAAGCAAGAGGGTCTTGCACCTCGTTAAGCATGGTGAACTGTGTTAGTTTTTGAAAGGAACGCAGCCTAACCTTCAGCCTTTTCATATGTGAGGAACATAAACTTTGTTCAACATCACCGCATACAAGTGAATGGGAGAAAATCTGCAGTTTTTTAAGAGAATCCTTGTATGTTAGAAACAGGAGGGTCTAGCAACTTGGTTAGTATGGTGAATTCAGTTTGCTCTTTAAAGGAGTACTGCCTAGCTCTCAGGGTTTCCTGGATCAGCAACATAACCTTTTGCTGAATCTCCCCATTCAAGTGAAAGGGAGAAGCACTGCAACTCTTGCAAGAGAAGCATTAATGTTACAAGGAACAGGGCCTTGCACCTTGTTAAGCATTTTGAACTGAGTTAGCTTTTGAAAGGAATGCTGCCCAACTGTCAGCATTTTCATGGGGGAGGATCTTCAACTTTGTGCAAAATCACCACATACAACTAAATGGGAGAATAACTGCAACTTTGTAATAGAATCTTTAATGTTACACAAAAGAGGGTCTAGCAAGCTGGTTAGTATTGTGAATTCATTTTGCTCTTTAAAGGAATTCTGCCTACTTCTCACCATTACCCTGGATGAGCAACATAACCTTTGTGCTGAATCACCGCATTCAAGTGAAAGGGAAAAGCACTGTAGCTCTTGTAAGAGAAGGATTAATTTGACAAGCAAGACGGTCTTGCACCTTGTTAAGCATGGCGAACTGTGTTAGTTGTTGAAAGGAATGCTGCCTAACCTTCAGCCTTTTCATGGGTGAGGAACATAAACTTTGTGCAACATCACCGCATACAAGTGAATGGGAGAAAAACTGCAGTTTTTTAGGAGAATCCTTTCATGTTAGAAACAAGAGGTTCTAGCAACATGGTTAGTATGGTGAATTCAGTTTGCTCTTTAAAGGAGTACTGCCTAGCTCTCAGTGTTTCCTGGATCAGCAACATCACCTTTCTGCTGAATCTCCCCATTCAAGTGAATGGGAGAAGCACTGCAGCTCTTGTAAGAGAAGCATTACTGTTTCAAGTAAGAGGGCCTTGCACCTTGTTAAGCATGGTGAACTGAGTTAGCTTTTGAAAGGAATTCTACCCATCTGTCAGCATTTTCATGGGTGAGGATCTTCATCTTTGTGCAAAATCACCACATACAGGTAAATGGGGAAAGACTCCAGGTTTGTAAGAGAATCGTTAATGTTAGACAAAAGAGGGTCATTTAACTCGGTTATTATTGTGAATTCATTTTGCTCTTTAAAGGAATTCTGCCTACTTCTCACTGTTTCCTGGATGAGAAACATGACGTTTGTGCTGAATCACCGCATTCAAGTGAAAGGGAGAAGCACTGTAGCTCTTGTAAGAGACGGATTAATTTTACAAGCAAGAGGGTCTTGCACTTTGTTAAGCATGGTGAACTGTGTTTCTTTTTGAAAGGAACGCTGCCTAACCTTCAGCCTTTTCATGGGTGAGAAACAGAACCTTTGTGGAAAATCACCGCGTACAAGTGAATGGGAGAAAAACTGCAGTTTTTTAAGAGCATCCTCTTGTGTTAGAAAGAAGAGGGTCTAGCAACATGGTTAGTATGGTCAATTCAGTTTGCTCTTTAAAGGAGTACTGCCTAGCTCTCAGTTTTTCCTTAATCAGCATCATCACCTTTCGGCTGAATCTCCCCATTCAAGTGAATGAGAGAAGCACTGCAGCTCTTATAAGAGAAGCATTAATGTTACAAGCAAGTAGGATTTGCACCTTGTTAAGAATGGTGAACTGAGTTAGATTTCAAAGGAACGCTGCCCAACTGTCAGCGTTTTCATGGGTGAGGATCATCAACTTTGTGCAAAATCACCACATACAAGTAAATGGGAGAAAACCTGCACTTTTCTAAGAGAATCCTTAATGTTAGAACCAAGAGGGTCTAGGAACTCGGTTACTATTGTGAATTCAGTTTGCTCCTTAAAGGAGTACTGCATTCCTCTCAGTGTTTTCCTGGATGAGCAATATCACCTTTGTGTTGAATCACCCCACTCAAGTGAAAAGGAGAAGCACTGCAGCTCTTGGAAGAGAAGCATTAATAGTAAAAGCAAGAGGGTCTTGCACCTTGTTAAGCATGGTGAACTGAGTTAGTTTTCAAGAGGAACGCTGCCTAACTTTCAGCGTTTTCATGGGTGAGGAACCTAAACTTTGTGCAAAATCACCGCCATAAATAAAAGGGAGAAAAACTGCAGTTTCTGTAAGAGAATCCTTAATGTTAGAAATAAGAGGGTCTAGCAACATTGTTAGTATCGTGCATTCAGTTTGCTCTATAAAGGATTACTGCCTACCTCTCAGTGTTTTCCTGGACCAGCAACATCAGCTTTCTGCTGAATCTCCCATTTCAGGTGTATGGGAGAAGCACCGCAGCACTTGTAAGAGAAGCATTAATGCACCTTGTTAAGCATGGTGAACTGAGTTAGCTTTTGAAAGAAACGCTGCCCAACTGTCAGCGTTTTCATGGGTGAAGATCTTCAACATTGTGCAAAATCACCGCATACAAGCAAATGGGAGAAAAACTGCAGGTTTCTAAGAGAATCTTTAATGTTAGGAAAAAGAGGGTCGAGCAACATGTTAATATTCTGAATTCAGTTTGCTCTTTAAGGGACTACTACGTAACTCTGAGTGTTTTCCTGGATGAGCAACATCACCTTTCTGCTGAATCTCCCCATTCAAGTGATTGGGAGAAGCACTGCAGCTCTTGTAAGAGAAGAATGAATGTTTCAAGCAAGAGGGCCTTACACCTTGTTAAGCATGGTGAACTGAGTTAGCTTTTGAAAGGAACGCTGCCCAACTGTCAGCATTTTCATGGGTGAGGATCTTCAACATTGTGCAAAATCACCACATACAGGTAAATGGGAGAAAGATTCCAGGTTTGTAAGAGAATCTTTAATGTTAGACAAAAGAGGGTCTAGCAACCTGGTTAGTATTGTGAATTCATTTTGCTCTTTAAAGGAATTCTGCCTACTTCTCACTGTTTTCCTGGATGAGAAACATCACCTTTGTGCTGAATCCCCGCATTCAAGTGAAAGGGAGAAGCACTGTAGCGCTTGTAAGAGACGGATTAATTTTACAAGCAAGAGGGTCTTGCACTTCGTTAAGCATGGTGAACTGTGTTAGTTTTTGAAAGGAACGCTGCCTAACCTTCAGCCTTTTCATGGGTGAGAAACATAACTTTTGTGGAAAATCACCGCATACAAGTGAATGGGAGAAAAACTGCAGTTTTTTAAGAGAATCGTTTTATGTTAGAAACAAGAGGGTCTAGCAACATGGTTAGTATGGTGAATTCACTTTGCTCTTTAAAGGAGTACTGCCTACCTCTCAGTGTTTCCTGGATCAGCAACATCACCTTTCTGCTGAATCTCCCCATTCAAGTGAAAGGGAAACGCTGTAGCTCTTATAAGAGAAGCATTCATACTAAAAGCAAGAGGGTCTTGCACCTCGTTAAGCATGGGGAACTGTGTTAGTTTTTGGAAGGAACGCAGCCTAACCTTCAGCATTTTCATATGTGAGAAACATAAACTTTGTGCAGCATCACCGCATACAAGTGAATGGGAGAAAAACTGCAGTTTTTTAAGAGAATCCTTGTATGTTAGAAACAAGAGGGTCTAGCAACATGGTTAGTATGGTGAATTCAGTTTGCTCTTTAAAGGAGTACTTCCTAGCTCTCAGGGTTTCCTGGATCAGCAACATAACTTTTCTGCTGAATCTCCCCATTGAAGTGAAAGGGAGAAGCACTGCAACTCTTGCAAGAGAAGCATTAATGTTACAAATAACAGGGCCTTGCACCTTGTTAAGCATTTTGAACTGCGTTAGCTTTTGAAAGGAATGCTGCCCAACTGTCAGCATTTTCATGGGTGAGGATCTTCAACTTTGTGCAAAATCACCATATACAAGTAAATGGGGGAAAAATTGCAACTTTGTAATAGAATCTTTAATGTTAGAGAAAAGAGGGTCTAGCAACCTGCTTAATATTGTGAATTCATTTTGCTCTTTAAAGGAATTCTGCCTACTTCTCACCGTTTCCCTGGATGAGCAACATAACCTTTGTGCTGAATCACCGCATTCAAGTGAAAGGGAAAAGCACTGTAGCTCTTGTAAGAGAAGGATTAATTTGACAAGCAAGACGGTCTTGCACCTTGTTAAGCATGGTGAACTGTGTTAGTTTTTGAAAGGAATGCTGCCTAACCTTCAGCCTTTTCATGGGTGAGGAACATAAACTTTGTGCAACATCACCGCATAAAAGTGAATGGGAGAAAAACTGCAGTTTTTTAGGAGAATCCTTTTATGTTAGAAACAAGAGGGTCTAGCAACATGGTTAGTATGGTGAATTCAGTTTGCTGTTTAAAGGAGTACTTCCTAGCTCTCAGTGTTTCCTGGATCAGCAACATCACCTTTCTGCTGAATCTCCCTTTTCAGGTGAATGGGAGAAGCACCGTAGCTCTTGTAAGAGAAGCATTAATGCACCTTGTTAAGCATGGTGAACTGAGTTAGCTTTTGAAAGAAACGCTGCCCAACTGTCAGCGTTTTCATGGGTGAAGATCTTCAACATTGTGCTAAATCACCGCATACAAGTAAATGGGAGAAAAACTGCAGGTTTCTAAGAGAATCTTTAATGTTAGGAAAAAGAGGGTCGAGCAACATGGTTAACATTTTGAATTCAGTTTGCTCTTCAAGGGACTGCATAACTCTGAGTGTTTTCCTGGATGAGCAACATCACCTTTCTGCTGAATCACCCCATTCAAGTGAATGGGAGAAGCACTGCAGCTCTTGCAAGAGAAGCATTAATGTTACAAGCAACAGGGCCTTGCACCTTGTTAAGCATGGTGAACTGAGTTAGCTTTTGAAAGGAATGCAGCCCAACTGTCAGCATTTTCATGGGTGAGGATCTTCAACTTTGTGCAAAATCACCACCTACAGGTAAATGGGAGAAAGATTCCAGGTTTGTAAGAGAATCTTTAATGTTAGACAAAAGAGGGTCTAGCAACCTGGTTAGTATTGTGAATTCATTTTGCTCTTTAAAGGAATTCTGCCTACTTCTCACTGTTTTCCTGGATGAGAAACATCACCTTTGTGCTGAATCACCGCATTCAAGTGAAAGGGAGAAACACTGTAGCTCTTGTAAGAGAAGGATTAATGTTACAAGCAAGAGGGTCTTGCACTTTGTTAAGCATGGTGAACTGTGTTAGTTTTTGAAAGGAACGCTGCCTAACCTTCAGCCTTTTCATGGTTGAGAAACATAAACTTTGTGGAAAATCACCGCATACAAGTGAATGGGAGAAAAACTGCAGTTTTTTAAGAGAATCTTTTTATGTTAGAAACAAGAGGGTCTAGCAACATGGTTAGTATGGTGAATTCAGTTTGCTCTTTAAAGGAGTACTGCATACCTCTCAGTGTTTCCTGGATCAGCAACATCACCTTTCTGCTGAATCTCCCCATTCAAGTGAAAGGGAAACACTGCAGCTCTTATAAGAGAAGCATTAATACTAAAAGCAAGAGGGTCTTGCACCTCGTTAAGCATGGTGAACTGTGTTAGTTTTTGAAAGGAACGCAGCCTAACCTTCAGCCTTTTCATATGTGAGGAACATAAACTTTGTTCAACATCACCGCATACAAGTGAATGGGAGAAAATCTGCAGTTTTTTAAGAGAATCCTTGTATGTTAGAAACAGGAGGGTCTAGCAACTTGGTTAGTATGGTGAATTCAGTTTGCTCTTTAAAGGAGTACTGCCTAGCTCTCAGGGTTTCCTGGATCAGCAACATAACCTTTTGCTGAATCTCCCCATTCAAGTGAAAGGGAGAAGCACTGCAACTCTTGCAAGAGAAGCATTAATGTTACAAGGAACAGGGCCTTGCACCTTGTTAAGCATTTTGAACTGAGTTAGCTTTTGAAAGGAATGCTGCCCAACTGTCAGCATTTTCATGGGGGAGGATCTTCAACTTTGTGCAAAATCACCACATACAACTAAATGGGAGAATAACTGCAAGTTTGTAATAGAATCTTTAATGTTACACAAAAGAGGGTCTAGCAAGCTGGTTAGTATTGTGAATTCATTTTGCTCTTTAAAGGAATTCTGCCTACTTCTCACCGTTACCCTGGATGAGCAACATAACCTTTGTGCTGAATCACCGCATTCAAGTGAAAGGGAAAAGCACTGTAGCTCTTGTAAGAGAAGGATTAATTTGACAAGCAAGACGGTCTTGCACCTTGTTAAGCATGGCGAACTGTGTTAGTTGTTGAAAGGAATGCTGCCTAACCTTCAGCCTTTTCATGGGTGAGGAACATAAACTTTGTGCAACATCACCGCATACAAGTGAATGGGAGAAAAACTGCAGTTTTTTAGGAGAATCCTTTCATGTTAGAAACAAGAGGTTCTAGCAACATGGTTAGTATGGTGAATTCAGTTTGCTCTTTAAAGGAGTACTGCCTAGCTCTCAGTGTTTCCTGGATCAGCAACATCACCTTTCTGCTGAATCTCCCCATTCAAGTGAATGGGAGAAGCACTGCAGCTCTTGTAAGAGAAGCATTACTGTTTCAAGTAAGAGGGCCTTGCACCTTGTTAAGCATGGTGAACTGAGTTAGCTTTTGAAAGGAATTCTACCCATCTGTCAGCATTTTCATGGGTGAGGATCTTCATCTTTGTGCAAAATCACCACATACAGGTAAATGGGGAAAGACTCCAGGTTTGTAAGAGAATCGTTAATGTTAGACAAAATAGGGTCATTTAACTCGGTTATTATTGTGAATTCATTTTGCTCTTTAAAGGAATTCTGCCTACTTCTCACTGTTTCCTGGATGAGAAACATGACGTTTGTGCTGAATCACCGCATTCAAGTGAAAGGGAGAAGCACTGTAGCTCTTGTAAGAGACGGATTAATTTTACAAGCAAGAGGGTCTTGCACTTTGTTAAGCATGGTGAACTGTGTTTCTTTTTGAAAGGAACGCTGCCTAACCTTCAGCCTTTTCATGAGTGAGAAACATAACCTTTGTGAAAAATCACCGCGTACAAGTGAATGGGAGAAAAACTGCAGTTTTTTAAGAGCATCCTCTTGTGTTAGAAAGAAGAGGGTCTAGCAACATGGTTAGTATGGTGAATTCAGTTTGCTCTTTAAAGGAGTACTGCCTAGCTCTCAGTTTTTCCTTAATCAGCATCATCACCTTTCGGCTGAATCTCCCCATTCAAGTGAATGAGAGAAGCACTGCAGCTCTTATAAGAAAAGCATTAATGTTACAAGCAAGTAGGATTTGCACCTTGTTAAGAATGGTGAACTGAGTTAGATTTCAAAGGAACGCTGCCCAACTGTCAGCGTTTTCATGGGTGAGGATCATCAACTTTGTGCAAAATCACCACATACAAGTAAATGGGAGAAAACCTGCACTTTTCTAAGAGAATCCTTAATGTTAGAACCAAGAGGGTCTAGGAACTCGGTTACTATTGTGAATTGAGTTTGCTCCTTAAAGGAGTACTGCATTCCTCTCAGTGTTTTCCTGGATGAGCAATATCACCTTTGTGTTGAATCACCCCACTCAAGTGAAAAGGAGAAGCACTGCAGCTCTTGGAAGAGAAGCATTAATAGTAAAAGCAAGAGGGTCTTGCACCTTGTTAAGCATGGTGAACTGAGTTAGTTTTCAAGAGGAACGCTGCCTAACTTTCAGCGTTTTCATGGGTGAGGAACCTAAACTTTGTGCAAAATCACCGCCATAAATAAAAGGGAGAAAAACTGCAGTTTCTGTAAGAGAATCCTTAATGTTAGAAATAAGAGGGTCTAGCAACATTGTTAGTATCGTGCATTCAGTTTGCTCTATAAAAGATTACTGCCTACCTCTCAGTGTTTTCCTGGATCAGCAACATCAGCTTTCTGCTGAATCTCCCAATTCAGGTGTATGGGAGAAGCACCGCAGCACTTGTAAGAGAAGCATTAATGCAACTTGTTAAGCATGGTGAACTGAGTTAGCTTTTGAAAGAAACGCTGCCCAACTGTCAGCGTTTTCATGGGTGAAGATCTTCAACATTGTGCAAAATCACCGCATACAAGCAAATGGGAGAAAAACTGCAGGTTTCTAAGAGAATCTTTAATGTTAGGAAAAAGAGGGTCGAGCAACATGGTTAACATTTTGAATTCAGTTTGCTCTTCAAGGGACTACTGCATAACTCTGAGTGTTTTCCTGGATGAGCAACATCACCTTTCTGCTGAATCACCCCATTCAAGTGAATGGGAGAAGCACTGCAGCTCTTGCAAGAGAAGCATTAATGTTACAAGCAACAGGGCCTTGCACCTTGTTAAGCATGGTGAACTGAGTTAGCTTTTGAAAGGAATGCAGCCCAACTGTCAGCATTTTCATGGGTGAGGATCTTCAACTTTGTGCAAAATCACCACCTACAGGTAAATGCGAGAAAGATTCCAGGTTTGTAAGAGAATCTTTAATGTTAGACAAAAGAGGGTCTAGCAACCTGGTTAGTATTGTGAATTCATTTTGCTCTTTAAAGGAATTCTGCCTACTTCTCACTGTTTTCCTGGATGAGAAACATCACCTTTGTGCTGAATCACCGCATTCAAGTGAAAGGGAGAAACACTGTAGCTCTTGTAAGAGAAGGATTAATGTTACAAGCAAGAGGGTCTTGCACTTTGTTAAGCATGGTGAACTGTGTTAGTTTTTGAAAGGAACGCTGCCTAACCTTCAGCCTTTTCATGGTTGAGAAACATAAACTTTGTGGAAAATCACCGCATACAAGTGAATGGGAGAAAAACTGCAGTTTTTTAAGAGAATCTTTTTATGTTAGAAACAAGAGGGTCTAGCAACATGGTTAGTATGGTGAATTCAGTTTGCTCTTTAAAGGAGTACTGCATACCTCTCAGTGTTTCCTGGATCAGCAACATCACCTTTCTGCTGAATCTCCCCATTCAAGTGAAAGGGAAACACTGCAGCTCTTATAAGAGAAGCATTAATACTAAAAGCAAGAGGGTCTTGCACCTCGTTAAGCATGGTGAACTGTGTTAGTTTTTGAAAGGAACGCAGCCTAACCTTCAGCCTTTTCATATGTGAGGAACATAAACTTTGTTCAACATCACCGCATACAAGTGAATGGGAGAAAATCTGCAGTTTTTTAAGAGAATCCTTGTATGTTAGAAACAGGAGGGTCTAGCAACTTGGTTAGTATGGTGAATTCAGTTTGCTCTTTAAAGGAGTACTGCCTAGCTCTCAGGGTTTCCTGGATCAGCAACATAACCTTTTGCTGAATCTCCCCATTCAAGTGAAAGGGAGAAGCACTGCAACTCTTGCAAGAGAAGCATTAATGTTACAAGGAACAGGGCCTTGCACCTTGTTAAGCATTTTGAACTGAGTTAGCTTTTGAAAGGAATGCTGCCCAACTGTCAGCATTTTCATGGGGGAGGATCTTCAACTTTGAGCAAAATCACCACATACAACTAAATGGGAGAATAACTGCAAGTTTGTAATAGAATCTTTAATGTTACACAAAAGAGGGTCTAGCAAGCTGGTTAGTATTGTGAATTCATTTTGCTCTTTAAAGGAATTCTGCCTACTTCTCACCGTTACCCTGGATGAGCAACATAACCTTTGTGCTGAATCACCGCATTCAAGTGAAAGGGAAAAGCACTGTAGCTCTTGTAAGAGAAGGATTAATTTGACAAGCAAGACGGTCTTGCACCTTGTTAAGCATGGCGAACTGTGTTAGTTGTTGAAAGGAATGCTGCCTAACCTTCAGCCTTTTCATGGGTGAGGAACATAAACTTTGTGCAACATCACCGCATACAAGTGAATGGGAGAAAAACTGCAGTTTTTTAGGAGAATCCTTTCATGTTAGAAACAAGAGGTTCTAGCAACATGGTTAGTATGGTGAATTCAGTTTGCTCTTTAAAGGAGTACTGCCTAGCTCTCAGTGTTTCCTGGATCAGCAACATCACCTTTCTGCTGAATCTCCCCATTCAAGTGAATGGGAGAAGCACTGCAGCTCTTGTAAGAGAAGCATTACTGTTTCAAGTAAGAGGGCCTTGCACCTTGTTAAGCATGGTGAACTGAGTTAGCTTTTGAAAGGAATTCTACCCATCTGTCAGCATTTTCATGGGTGAGGATCTTCATCTTTGTGCAAAATCACCACATACAGGTAAATGGGGAAAGACTCCAGGTTTGTAAGAGAATCGTTAATGTTAGACAAAAGAGGGTCATTTAACTCGGTTATTATTGTGAATTCATTTTGCTCTTTAAAGGAATTCTGCCTACTTCTCACTGTTTCCTGGATGAGAAACATGACGTTTGTGCTGAATCACCGCATTCAAGTGAAAGGGAGAAGCACTGTAGCTCTTGTAAGAGACGGATTAATTTTACAAGCAAGAGGGTCTTGCACTTTGTTAAGCATGGTGAACTGTGTTTCTTTTTGAAAGGAACGCTGCCTAACCTTCAGCCTTTTCATGAGTGAGAAACATAACCTTTGTGAAAAATCACCGCGTACAAGTGAATGGGAGAAAAACTGCAGTTTTTTAAGAGCATCCTCTTGTGTTAGAAAGAAGAGGGTCTAGCAACATGGTTAGTATGGTGAATTCAGTTTGCTCTTTAAAGGAGTACTGCCTAGCTCTCAGTTTTTCCTTAATCAGCATCATCACCTTTCGGCTGAATCTCCCCATTCAAGTGAATGAGAGAAGCACTGCAGCTCTTATAAGAGAAGCATTAATGTTACAAGCAAGTAGGATTTGCACCTTGTTAAGAATGGTGAACTGAGTTAGATTTCAAAGGAACGCTGCCCAACTGTCAGCGTTTTCATGGGTGAGGATCATCAACTTTGTGCAAAATCACCACATACAAGTAAATGGGAGAAAACCTGCACTTTTCTAAGAGAATCCTTAATGTTAGAACCAAGAGGGTCTAGGAACTCGGTTACTATTGTGAATTGAGTTTGCTCCTTAAAGGAGTACTGCATTCCTCTCAGTGTTTTCCTGGATGAGCAATATCACCTTTGTGTTGAATCACCCCACTCAAGTGAAAAGGAGAAGCACTGCAGCTCTTGGAAGAGAAGCATTAATAGTAAAAGCAAGAGGGTCTTGCACCTTGTTAAGCATGGTGAACTGAGTTAGTTTTCAAGAGGAACGCTGCCTAACTTTCAGCGTTTTCATGGGTGAGGAACCTAAACTTTGTGCAAAATCACCGCCATAAATAAAAGGGAGAAAAACTGCAGTTTCTGTAAGAGAATCCTTAATGTTAGAAATAAGAGGGTCTAGCAACATTGTTAGTATCGTGCATTCAGTTTGCTCTATAAAAGATTACTGCCTACCTCTCAGTGTTTTCCTGGATCAGCAACATCAGCTTTCTGCTGAATCTCCCAATTCAGGTGTATGGGAGAAGCACCGCAGCACTTGTAAGAGAAGCATTAATGCAACTTGTTAAGCATGGTGAACTGAGTTAGCTTTTGAAAGAAACGCTGCCCAACTGTCAGCGTTTTCATGGGTGAAGATCTTCAACATTGTGCAAAATCACCGCATACAAGCAAATGGGAGAAAAACTGCAGGTTTCTAAGAGAATCTTTAATGTTAGGAAAAAGAGGGTCGAGCAACATGGTTAACATTTTGAATTCAGTTTGCTCTTCAAGGGACTACTGCATAACTCTGAGTGTTTTCCTGGATGAGCAACATCACCTTTCTGCTGAATCACCCCATTCAAGTGAATGGGAGAAGCACTGCAGCTCTTGCAAGAGAAGCATTAATGTTACAAGCAACAGGGCCTTGCACCTTGTTAAGCATGGTGAACTGAGTTAGCTTTTGAAAGGAATGCAGCCCAACTGTCAGCATTTTCATGGGTGAGGATCTTCAACTTTGTGCAAAATCACCACCTACAGGTAAATGCGAGAAAGATTCCAGGTTTGTAAGAGAATCTTTAATGTTAGACAAAAGAGGGTCTAGCAACCTGGTTAGTATTGTGAATTCATTTTGCTCTTTAAAGGAATTCTGCCTACTTCTCACTGTTTTCCTGGATGAGAAACATCACCTTTGTGCTGAATCACCGCATTCAAGTGAAAGGGAGAAACACTGTAGCTCTTGTGAGAGAAGGATTAATGTTACAAGCAAGAGGGTCTTGCACTTTGTTAAGCATGGTGAACTGTGTTAGTTTTTGAAAGGAACGCTGCCTAACCTTCAGCCTTTTCATGGTTGAGAAACATAAACTTTGTGGAAAATCACCGCATACAAGTGAATGGGAGAAAAACTGCAGTTTTTTAAGAGAATCTTTTTATGTTAGAAACAAGAGGGTCTAGCAACATGGTTAGTATGGTGAATTCAGTTTGCTCTTTAAAGGAGTACTGCCTACCTCTCAGTGTTTCCTGGATCAGCAACATCACCTTTCTGCTGAATCTCCCCATTCAAGTGAAAGGGAAACACTGCAGCTCTTATAAGAGAAGCATTAATACTAAAAGCAAGAGGGTCTTGCACCTCGTTAAGCATGGTGAACTGTGTTAGTTTTTGAAAGGAACGCAGCCTAACCTTCAGCCTTTTCATATGTGAGGAACATAAACTTTGTTCAACATCACCGCATACAAGTGAATGGGAGAAAATCTGCAGTTTTTTAAGAGAATCCTTGTATGTTAGAAACAGGAGGGTCTAGCAACTTGGTTAGTATGGTGAATTCAGTTTGCTCTTTAAAGGAGTACTGCCTAGCTCTCAGGGTTTCCTGGATCAGCAACATAACCTTTTGCTGAATCTCCCCATTCAAGTGAAAGGGAGAAGCACTGCAACTCTTGCAAGAGAAGCATTAATGTTACAAGGAACAGGGCCTTGCACCTTGTTAAGCATTTTGAACTGAGTTAGCTTTTGAAAGGAATGCTGCCCAACTGTCAGCATTTTCATGGGGGAGGATCTTCAACTTTGTGCAAAATCACCACATACAACTAAATGGGAGAATAACTGCAAGTTTGTAATAGAATCTTTAATGTTACACAAAAGAGGGTCTAGCAAGCTGGTTAGTATTGTGAATTCATTTTGCTCTTTAAAGGAATTCTGCCTACTTCTCACCGTTACCCTGGATGAGCAACATAACCTTTGTGCTGAATCACCGCATTCAAGTGAAAGGGAAAAGCACTGTAGCTCTTGTAAGAGAAGGATTAATTTGACAAGCAAGACGGTCTTGCACCTTGTTAAGCATGGCGAACTGTGTTAGTTGTTGAAAGGAATGCTGCCTAACCTTCAGCCTTTTCATGGGTGAGGAACATAAACTTTGTGCAACATCACCGCATACAAGTGAATGGGAGAAAAACTGCAGTTTTTTAGGAGAATCCTTTCATGTTAGAAACAAGAGGTTCTAGCAACATGGTTAGTATGGTGAATTCAGTTTGCTCTTTAAAGGAGTACTGCCTAGCTCTCAGTGTTTCCTGGATCAGCAACATCACCTTTCTGCTGAATCTCCCCATTCAAGTGAATGGGAGAAGCACTGCAGCTCTTGTAAGAGAAGCATTACTGTTTCAAGTAAGAGGGCCTTGCACCTTGTTAAGCATGGTGAACTGAGTTAGCTTTTGAAAGGAATTCTACCCATCTGTCAGCATTTTCATGGGTGAGGATCTTCATCTTTGTGCAAAATCACCACATACAGGTAAATGGGGAAAGACTCCAGGTTTGTAAGAGAATCGTTAATGTTAGACAAAAGAGGGTCATTTAACTCGGTTATTATTGTGAATTCATTTTGCTCTTTAAAGGAATTCTGCCTACTTCTCACTGTTTCCTGGATGAGAAACATGACGTTTGTGCTGAATCACCGCATTCAAGTGAAAGGGAGAAGCACTGTAGCTCTTGTAAGAGACGGATTAATTTTACAAGCAAGAGGGTCTTGCACTTTGTTAAGCATGGTGAACTGTGTTTCTTTTTGAAAGGAACGCTGCCTAACCTTCAGCCTTTTCATGGGTGAGAAACATAACCTTTGTGGAAAATCACCGCGTACAAGTGAATGGGAGAAAAACTGCAGTTTTTTAAGAGCATCCTCTTGTGTTAGAAAGAAGAGGGTCTAGCAACATGGTTAGTATGGTGAATTCAGTTTGCTCTTTAAAGGAGTACTGCCTAGCTCTCAGTTTTTCCTTAATCAGCATCATCACCTTTCGGCTGAATCTCCCCATTCAAGTGAATGAGAGAAGCACTGCAGCTCTTATAAGAGAAGCATTAATGTTACAAGCAAGTAGGATTTGCACCTTGTTAAGAATGGTGAACTGAGTTAGATTTCAAAGGAACGCTGCCCAACTGTCAGCGTTTTCATGGGTGAGGATCATCAACTTTGTGCAAAATCACCACATACAAGTAAATGGGAGAAAACCTGCACTTTTCTAAGAGAATCCTTAATGTTAGAACCAAGAGGGTCTAGGAACTCGGTTACTATTGTGAATTGAGTTTGCTCCTTAAAGGAGTACTGCATTCCTCTCAGTGTTTTCCTGGATGAGCAATATCACCTTTGTGTTGAATCACCCCACTCAAGTGAAAAGGAGAAGCACTGCAGCTCTTGGAAGAGAAGCATTAATAGTAAAAGCAAGAGGGTCTTGCACCTTGTTAAGCATGGTGAACTGAGTTAGTTTTCAAGAGGAACGCTGCCTAACTTTCAGCGTTTTCATGGGTGAGGAACCTAAACTTTGTGCAAAATCACCGCCATAAATAAAAGGGAGAAAAACTGCAGTTTCTGTAAGAGAATCCTTAATGTTAGAAATAAGAGGGTCTAGCAACATTGTTAGTATCGTGCATTCAGTTTGCTCTATAAAGGATTACTGCCTACCTCTCAGTGTTTTCCTGGATCAGCAACATCAGCTTTCTGCTGAATCTCCCAATTCAGGTGTATGGGAGAAGCACCGCAGCACTTGTAAGAGAAGCATTAATGCAACTTGTTAAGCATGGTGAACTGAGTTAGCTTTTGAAAGAAACGCTGCCCAACTGTCAGCGTTTTCATGGGTGAAGATCTTCAACATTGTGCAAAATCACCGCATACAAGCAAATGGGAGAAAAACTGCAGGTTTCTAAGAGAATCTTTAATGTTAGGAAAAAGAGGGTCGAGCAACATGGTTAATATTCTGAATTCAGTTTGCTCTTTAAGGGACTACTGCGTAACTCTGAGTGTTTTCCTGGATGAGCAACATCACCTTTCTGCTGAATCTCCCCATTCAAGTGATTGGGAGAAGCACTGCAGCTCTTGTAAGAGAAGAATGAATGTTTCAAGCAAGAGGGCCTTACACCTTGTTAAGCATGGTGAACTGAGTTAGCTTTTAAAAGGAACGCTGCCCAACTGTCAGCATTTTCATGGGTGAGGATCTTCAACTTTGTGCAAAATCACCACATACAGGTAAATGGGAGAAAGATTCCAGGTTTGTAAGAGAATCTTTAATGTTAGACAAAAGAGGGTCTAGCAACCTGGATAGTATTGTGAATTCATTTTGCTCTTTAAAGGAATTCTGCCTACTTCTCACTGTTTTCCTGGATGAGAAACATCACCTTTGTGCTGAATCCCCGCATTCAAGTGAAAGGGAGAAGCACTGTAGCGCTTGTAAGAGACGGATTAATTTTACAAGCAAGAGGGTCTTGCACTTCGTTAAGCATGGTGAACTGTGTTAGTTTTTGAAAGGAACGCTGCCTAACCTTCAGCCTTTTCATGGGTGAGAAATATAACTTTTGTGGAAAATCACCGCATACAAGTGAATGGGAGAAAAAGTGCAGTTTTTTAAGAGAATCGTTTTATGTTAGAAACAAGAGGGTCTAGCAACATGGTTAGTATGGTGAATTCACTTTGCTCTTTAAAGGAGTACTGCCTACCTCTCAGTGTTTCCTGGATCAGCAACATCACCTTTCTGCTGAATCTCCCCATTCAAGTGAAAGGGAAACGCTGCAGCTCTTATAAGAGAAGCATTCATACTAAAAGCAAGAGGGTCTTGCACCTCGTTAAGCATGGGGAACTGAGTTAGTTTTTGGAAGGAACGCAGCCTAACCTTCAGCATTTTCACATGTGAGAAACATAAACTTTGTGCAGCATCACCGCATACAAGTGAATGGGAGAAAAACTGCAGTTTTTTAAGAGAATCCTTGTATGTTAGAAACAAGAGGGTCTAGCAACATGGTTAGTATGGTGAATTCAGTTTGCTCATTAAAGGAGTACTTCCTAGCTCTCAGGGTTTCCTGGATCAGCAACATAACTTTTCTGCTAAATCTCCCCATTGAAGTGAAAGGGAGAAGCAGTGCAACTCTTGCAAGAGAAGCATTAATGTTACAAATAACAGGGCCTTGCACCTTGTTAAGCATTTTGAACTGCGTTAGCTTTTGAAAGGAATGCTGCCCAACTGTCAGCATTTTCATGGGTGAGGATCTTCAACTTTGTGCAAAATCACCACATACAAGTAAATGGGGGAAAAATTGCAAGTTTGTAATAGAATCTTTAATGTTAGACAAAAGAGGGTCTAGCAACCTGCTTAATATTGTGAATTCATTTTGCTCTTTAAAGGAATTCTGCCTACTTCTCACCATTTCCCTGGATGAGCAACATAACCTTTGTGCTGAATCACCGCCTTCAAGTGAAAGGGAAAAGCACTGTAGCTCTTGTAAGAGAAGGATTAATTTGACAAGCAAGACGGTCTTGCACCTTGTTAAGCATGGTGAACTGTGTTAGTTTTTGAAAGGAATGCTGCCTAACCTTCAGCCTTTTCATGGGTGAGGAACATAAACTTTGTGCAACATCACCGCATAAAAGTGAATGGGAGAAAAACTGCAGTTTTTTAGGAGAATCCTTTTATGTTAGAAACAAGAGGGTCTAGCAACATGGTTAGTATGGTGAATTCAGTTTGCTGTTTAAAGGAGTACTTCCTAGCTCTCAGTGTTTCCTGGATCAGCAACATCACCTGTCTGCTGAATCTTCCTTTTCAGGTGAATGGGAGAAGCACCGTAGCTCTTGTAAGAGAAGCATTAATGCACCTTGTTAAGCATGGTGAACTGAGTTAGCTTTTGAAAGAAACGCTGCCCAACTGTCAGCGTTTTCATGGGTGAAGATCTTCAACATTGTGCTAAATCACCGCATACAAGTAAATGGGAGAAAAACTGCAGGTTTCTAAGAGAATCTTTAATGTTAGGAAAAAGAGGGTCGAGCAACATGGTTAACATTTTGAATTCAGTTTGCTCTTCAAGGGACTACTGCATAACTCTGAGTGTTTTCCTGGATGAGCAACATCACCTTTCTGCTGAATCACCCCATTCAAGTGAATGGGAGAAGCACTGCAGCTCTTGCAAGAGAAGCATTAATGTTACAAGCAACAGGGCCTTGCACCTTGTTAAGCATGGTGAACTGAGTTAGCTTTTGAAAGGAATGCAGCCCAACTGTCAGCATTTTCATGGGTGAGGATCTTCAACTTTGTGCAAAATCACCACCTACAGGTAAATGCGAGAAAGATTCCAGGTTTGTAAGAGAATCTTTAATGTTAGACAAAAGAGGGTCTAGCAACCTGGTTAGTATTGTGAATTCATTTTGCTCTTTAAAGGAATTCTGCCTACTTCTCACTGTTTTCCTGGATGAGAAACATCACCTTTGTGCTGAATCACCGCATTCAAGTGAAAGGGAGAAACACTGTAGCTCTTGTAAGAGAAGGATTAATGTTACAAGCAAGAGGGTCTTGCACTTTGTTAAGCATGGTGAACTGTGTTAGTTTTTGAAAGGAACGCTGCCTAACCTTCAGCCTTTTCATGGTTGAGAAACATAAACTTTGTGGAAAATCACCGCATACAAGTGAATGGGAGAAAAACTGCAGTTTTTTAAGAGAATCTTTTTATGTTAGAAACAAGAGGGTCTAGCAACATGGTTAGTATGGTGAATTCAGTTTGCTCTTTAAAGGAGTACTGCATACCTCTCAGTGTTTCCTGGATCAGCAACATCACCTTTCTGCTGAATCTCCCCATTCAAGTGAAAGGGAAACACTGCAGCTCTTATAAGAGAAGCATTAATACTAAAAGCAAGAGGGTCTTGCACCTCGTTAAGCATGGTGAACTGTGTTAGTTTTTGAAAGGAACGCAGCCTAACCTTCAGCCTTTTCATATGTGAGGAACATAAACTTTGTTCAACATCACCGCATACAAGTGAATGGGAGAAAATCTGCAGTTTTTTAAGAGAATCCTTGTATGTTAGAAACAGGAGGGTCTAGCAACTTGGTTAGTATGGTGAATTCAGTTTGCTCTTTAAAGGAGTACTGCCTAGCTCTCAGGGTTTCCTGGATCAGCAACATAACCTTTTGCTGAATCTCCCCATTCAAGTGAAAGGGAGAAGCACTGCAACTCTTGCAAGAGAAGCATTAATGTTACAAGGAACAGGGCCTTGCACCTTGTTAAGCATTTTGAACTGAGTTAGCTTTTGAAAGGAATGCTGCCCAACTGTCAGCATTTTCATGGGGGAGGATCTTCAACTTTGTGCAAAATCACCACATACAACTAAATGGGAGAATAACTGCAAGTTTGTAATAGAATCTTTAATGTTACACAAAAGAGGGTCTAGCAAGCTGGTTAGTATTGTGAATTCATTTTGCTCTTTAAAGGAATTCTGCCTACTTCTCACCGTTACCCTGGATGAGCAACATAACCTTTGTGCTGAATCACCGCATTCAAGTGAAAGGGAAAAGCACTGTAGCTCTTGTAAGAGAAGGATTAATTTGACAAGCAAGACGGTCTTGCACCTTGTTAAGCATGGCGAACTGTGTTAGTTGTTGAAAGGAATGCTGCCTAACCTTCAGCCTTTTCATGGGTGAGGAACATAAACTTTGTGCAACATCACCGCATACAAGTGAATGGGAGAAAAACTGCAGTTTTTTAGGAGAATCCTTTCATGTTAGAAACAAGAGGTTCTAGCAACATGGTTAGTATGGTGAATTCAGTTTGCTCTTTAAAGGAGTACTGCCTAGCTCTCAGTGTTTCCTGGATCAGCAACATCACCTTTCTGCTGAATCTCCCCATTCAAGTGAATGGGAGAAGCACTGCAGCTCTTGTAAGAGAAGCATTACTGTTTCAAGTAAGAGGGCCTTGCACCTTGTTAAGCATGGTGAACTGAGTTAGCTTTTGAAAGGAATTCTACCCATCTGTCAGCATTTTCATGGGTGAGGATCTTCATCTTTGTGCAAAATCACCACATACAGGTAAATGGGGAAAGACTCCAGGTTTGTAAGAGAATCGTTAATGTTAGACAAAAGAGGGTCATTTAACTCGGTTATTATTGTGAATTCATTTTGCTCTTTAAAGGAATTCTGCCTACTTCTCACTGTTTCCTGGATGAGAAACATGACGTTTGTGCTGAATCACCGCATTCAAGTGAAAGGGAGAAGCACTGTAGCTCTTGTAAGAGACGGATTAATTTTACAAGCAAGAGGGTCTTGCACTTTGTTAAGCATGGTGAACTGTGTTTCTTTTTGAAAGGAACGCTGCCTAACCTTCAGCCTTTTCATGAGTGAGAAACATAACCTTTGTGAAAAATCACCGCGTACAAGTGAATGGGAGAAAAACTGCAGTTTTTTAAGAGCATCCTCTTGTGTTAGAAAGAAGAGGGTCTAGCAACATGGTTAGTATGGTGAATTCAGTTTGCTCTTTAAAGGAGTACTGCCTAGCTCTCAGTTTTTCCTTAATCAGCATCATCACCTTTCGGCTGAATCTCCCCATTCAAGTGAATGAGAGAAGCACTGCAGCTCTTATAAGAGAAGCATTAATGTTACAAGCAAGTAGGATTTGCACCTTGTTAAGAATGGTGAACTGAGTTAGATTTCAAAGGAACGCTGCCCAACTGTCAGCGTTTTCATGGGTGAGGATCATCAACTTTGTGCAAAATCACCACATACAAGTAAATGGGAGAAAACCTGCACTTTTCTAAGAGAATCCTTAATGTTAGAACCAAGAGGGTCTAGGAACTCGGTTACTATTGTGAATTGAGTTTGCTCCTTAAAGGAGTACTGCATTCCTCTCAGTGTTTTCCTGGATGAGCAATATCACCTTTGTGTTGAATCACCCCACTCAAGTGAAAAGGAGAAGCACTGCAGCTCTTGGAAGAGAAGCATTAATAGTAAAAGCAAGAGGGTCTTGCACCTTGTTAAGCATGGTGAACTGAGTTAGTTTTCAAGAGGAACGCTGCCTAACTTTCAGCGTTTTCATGGGTGAGGAACCTAAACTTTGTGCAAAATCACCGCCATAAATAAAAGGGAGAAAAACTGCAGTTTCTGTAAGAGAATCCTTAATGTTAGAAATAAGAGGGTCTAGCAACATTGTTAGTATCGTGCATTCAGTTTGCTCTATAAAAGATTACTGCCTACCTCTCAGTGTTTTCCTGGATCAGCAACATCAGCTTTCTGCTGAATCTCCCAATTCAGGTGTATGGGAGAAGCACCGCAGCACTTGTAAGAGAAGCATTAATGCAACTTGTTAAGCATGGTGAACTGAGTTAGCTTTTGAAAGAAACGCTGCCCAACTGTCAGCGTTTTCATGGGTGAAGATCTTCAACATTGTGCAAAATCACCGCATACAAGCAAATGGGAGAAAAACTGCAGGTTTCTAAGAGAATCTTTAATGTTAGGAAAAAGAGGGTCGAGCAACATGGTTAACATTTTGAATTCAGTTTGCTCTTCAAGGGACTACTGCATAACTCTGAGTGTTTTCCTGGATGAGCAACATCACCTTTCTGCTGAATCACCCCATTCAAGTGAATGGGAGAAGCACTGCAGCTCTTGCAAGAGAAGCATTAATGTTACAAGCAACAGGGCCTTGCACCTTGTTAAGCATGGTGAACTGAGTTAGCTTTTGAAAGGAATGCAGCCCAACTGTCAGCATTTTCATGGGTGAGGATCTTCAACTTTGTGCAAAATCACCACCTACAGGTAAATGCGAGAAAGATTCCAGGTTTGTAAGAGAATCTTTAATGTTAGACAAAAGAGGGTCTAGCAACCTGGTTAGTATTGTGAATTCATTTTGCTCTTTAAAGGAATTCTGCCTACTTCTCACTGTTTTCCTGGATGAGAAACATCACCTTTGTGCTGAATCACCGCATTCAAGTGAAAGGGAGAAACACTGTAGCTCTTGTAAGAGAAGGATTAATGTTACAAGCAAGAGGGTCTTGCACTTTGTTAAGCATGGTGAACTGTGTTAGTTTTTGAAAGGAACGCTGCCTAACCTTCAGCCTTTTCATGGTTGAGAAACATAAACTTTGTGGAAAATCACCGCATACAAGTGAATGGGAGAAAAACTGCAGTTTTTTAAGAGAATCTTTTTATGTTAGAAACAAGAGGGTCTAGCAACATGGTTAGTATGGTGAATTCAGTTTGCTCTTTAAAGGAGTACTGCATACCTCTCAGTGTTTCCTGGATCAGCAACATCACCTTTCTGCTGAATCTCCCCATTCAAGTGAAAGGGAAACACTGCAGCTCTTATAAGAGAAGCATTAATACTAAAAGCAAGAGGGTCTTGCACCTCGTTAAGCATGGTGAACTGTGTTAGTTTTTGAAAGGAACGCAGCCTAACCTTCAGCCTTTTCATATGTGAGGAACATAAACTTTGTTCAACATCACCGCATACAAGTGAATGGGAGAAAATCTGCAGTTTTTTAAGAGAATCCTTGTATGTTAGAAACAGGAGGGTCTAGCAACTTGGTTAGTATGGTGAATTCAGTTTGCTCTTTAAAGGAGTACTGCCTAGCTCTCAGGGTTTCCTGGATCAGCAACATAACCTTTTGCTGAATCTCCCCATTCAAGTGAAAGGGAGAAGCACTGCAACTCTTGCAAGAGAAGCATTAATGTTACAAGGAACAGGGCCTTGCACCTTGTTAAGCATTTTGAACTGAGTTAGCTTTTGAAAGGAATGCTGCCCAACTGTCAGCATTTTCATGGGGGAGGATCTTCAACTTTGTGCAAAATCACCACATACAACTAAATGGGAGAATAACTGCAAGTTTGTAATAGAATCTTTAATGTTACACAAAAGAGGGTCTAGCAAGCTGGTTAGTATTGTGAATTCATTTTGCTCTTTAAAGGAATTCTGCCTACTTCTCACCGTTACCCTGGATGAGCAACATAACCTTTGTGCTGAATCACCGCATTCAAGTGAAAGGGAAAAGCACTGTAGCTCTTGTAAGAGAAGGATTAATTTGACAAGCAAGACGGTCTTGCACCTTGTTAAGCATGGCGAACTGTGTTAGTTGTTGAAAGGAATGCTGCCTAACCTTCAGCCTTTTCATGGGTGAGGAACATAAACTTTGTGCAACATCACCGCATACAAGTGAATGGGAGAAAAACTGCAGTTTTTTAGGAGAATCCTTTCATGTTAGAAACAAGAGGTTCTAGCAACATGGTTAGTATGGTGAATTCAGTTTGCTCTTTAAAGGAGTACTGCCTAGCTCTCAGTGTTTCCTGGATCAGCAACATCACCTTTCTGCTGAATCTCCCCATTCAAGTGAATGGGAGAAGCACTGCAGCTCTTGTAAGAGAAGCATTACTGTTTCAAGTAAGAGGGCCTTGCACCTTGTTAAGCATGGTGAACTGAGTTAGCTTTTGAAAGGAATTCTACCCATCTGTCAGCATTTTCATGGGTGAGGATCTTCATCTTTGTGCAAAATCACCACATACAGGTAAATGGGGAAAGACTCCAGGTTTGTAAGAGAATCGTTAATGTTAGACAAAAGAGGGTCATTTAACTCGGTTATTATTGTGAATTCATTTTGCTCTTTAAAGGAATTCTGCCTACTTCTCACTGTTTCCTGGATGAGAAACATGACGTTTGTGCTGAATCACCGCATTCAAGTGAAAGGGAGAAGCACTGTAGCTCTTGTAAGAGACGGATTAATTTTACAAGCAAGAGGGTCTTGCACTTTGTTAAGCATGGTGAACTGTGTTTCTTTTTGAAAGGAACGCTGCCTAACCTTCAGCCTTTTCATGAGTGAGAAACATAACCTTTGTGAAAAATCACCGCGTACAAGTGAATGGGAGAAAAACTGCAGTTTTTTAAGAGCATCCTCTTGTGTTAGAAAGAAGAGGGTCTAGCAACATGGTTAGTATGGTGAATTCAGTTTGCTCTTTAAAGGAGTACTGCCTAGCTCTCAGTTTTTCCTTAATCAGCATCATCACCTTTCGGCTGAATCTCCCCATTCAAGTGAATGAGAGAAGCACTGCAGCTCTTATAAGAGAAGCATTAATGTTACAAGCAAGTAGGATTTGCACCTTGTTAAGAATGGTGAACTGAGTTAGATTTCAAAGGAACGCTGCCCAACTGTCAGCGTTTTCATGGGTGAGGATCATCAACTTTGTGCAAAATCACCACATACAAGTAAATGGGAGAAAACCTGCACTTTTCTAAGAGAATCCTTAATGTTAGAACCAAGAGGGTCTAGGAACTCGGTTACTATTGTGAATTGAGTTTGCTCCTTAAAGGAGTACTGCATTCCTCTCAGTGTTTTCCTGGATGAGCAATATCACCTTTGTGTTGAATCACCCCACTCAAGTGAAAAGGAGAAGCACTGCAGCTCTTGGAAGAGAAGCATTAATAGTAAAAGCAAGAGGGTCTTGCACCTTGTTAAGCATGGTGAACTGAGTTAGTTTTCAAGAGGAACGCTGCCTAACTTTCAGCGTTTTCATGGGTGAGGAACCTAAACTTTGTGCAAAATCACCGCCATAAATAAAAGGGAGAAAAACTGCAGTTTCTGTAAGAGAATCCTTAATGTTAGAAATAAGAGGGTCTAGCAACATTGTTAGTATCGTGCATTCAGTTTGCTCTATAAAAGATTACTGCCTACCTCTCAGTGTTTTCCTGGATCAGCAACATCAGCTTTCTGCTGAATCTCCCAATTCAGGTGTATGGGAGAAGCACCGCAGCACTTGTAAGAGAAGCATTAATGCAACTTGTTAAGCATGGTGAACTGAGTTAGCTTTTGAAAGAAACGCTGCCCAACTGTCAGCGTTTTCATGGGTGAAGATCTTCAACATTGTGCAAAATCACCGCATACAAGCAAATGGGAGAAAAACTGCAGGTTTCTAAGAGAATCTTTAATGTTAGGAAAAAGAGGGTCGAGCAACATGGTTAACATTTTGAATTCAGTTTGCTCTTCAAGGGACTACTGCATAACTCTGAGTGTTTTCCTGGATGAGCAACATCACCTTTCTGCTGAATCACCCCATTCAAGTGAATGGGAGAAGCACTGCAGCTCTTGCAAGAGAAGCATTAATGTTACAAGCAACAGGGCCTTGCACCTTGTTAAGCATGGTGAACTGAGTTAGCTTTTGAAAGGAATGCAGCCCAACTGTCAGCATTTTCATGGGTGAGGATCTTCAACTTTGTGCAAAATCACCACCTACAGGTAAATGCGAGAAAGATTCCAGGTTTGTAAGAGAATCTTTAATGTTAGACAAAAGAGGGTCTAGCAACCTGGTTAGTATTGTGAATTCATTTTGCTCTTTAAAGGAATTCTGCCTACTTCTCACTGTTTTCCTGGATGAGAAACATCACCTTTGTGCTGAATCACCGCATTCAAGTGAAAGGGAGAAACACTGTAGCTCTTGTAAGAGAAGGATTAATGTTACAAGCAAGAGGGTCTTGCACTTTGTTAAGCATGGTGAACTGTGTTAGTTTTTGAAAGGAACGCTGCCTAACCTTCAGCCTTTTCATGGTTGAGAAACATAAACTTTGTGGAAAATCACCGCATACAAGTGAATGGGAGAAAAACTGCAGTTTTTTAAGAGAATCTTTTTATGTTAGAAACAAGAGGGTCTAGCAACATGGTTAGTATGGTGAATTCAGTTTGCTCTTTAAAGGAGTACTGCATACCTCTCAGTGTTTCCTGGATCAGCAACATCACCTTTCTGCTGAATCTCCCCATTCAAGTGAAAGGGAAACACTGCAGCTCTTATAAGAGAAGCATTAATACTAAAAGCAAGAGGGTCTTGCACCTCGTTAAGCATGGTGAACTGTGTTAGTTTTTGAAAGGAACGCAGCCTAACCTTCAGCCTTTTCATATGTGAGGAACATAAACTTTGTTCAACATCACCGCATACAAGTGAATGGGAGAAAATCTGCAGTTTTTTAAGAGAATCCTTGTATGTTAGAAACAGGAGGGTCTAGCAACTTGGTTAGTATGGTGAATTCAGTTTGCTCTTTAAAGGAGTACTGCCTAGCTCTCAGGGTTTCCTGGATCAGCAACATAACCTTTTGCTGAATCTCCCCATTCAAGTGAAAGGGAGAAGCACTGCAACTCTTGCAAGAGAAGCATTAATGTTACAAGGAACAGGGCCTTGCACCTTGTTAAGCATTTTGAACTGAGTTAGCTTTTGAAAGGAATGCTGCCCAACTGTCAGCATTTTCATGGGGGAGGATCTTCAACTTTGTGCAAAATCACCACATACAACTAAATGGGAGAATAACTGCAAGTTTGTAATAGAATCTTTAATGTTACACAAAAGAGGGTCTAGCAAGCTGGTTAGTATTGTGAATTCATTTTGCTCTTTAAAGGAATTCTGCCTACTTCTCACCGTTACCCTGGATGAGCAACATAACCTTTGTGCTGAATCACCGCATTCAAGTGAAAGGGAAAAGCACTGTAGCTCTTGTAAGAGAAGGATTAATTTGACAAGCAAGACGGTCTTGCACCTTGTTAAGCATGGCGAACTGTGTTAGTTGTTGAAAGGAATGCTGCCTAACCTTCAGCCTTTTCATGGGTGAGGAACATAAACTTTGTGCAACATCACCGCATACAAGTGAATGGGAGAAAAACTGCAGTTTTTTAGGAGAATCCTTTCATGTTAGAAACAAGAGGTTCTAGCAACATGGTTAGTATGGTGAATTCAGTTTGCTCTTTAAAGGAGTACTGCCTAGCTCTCAGTGTTTCCTGGATCAGCAACATCACCTTTCTGCTGAATCTCCCCATTCAAGTGAATGGGAGAAGCACTGCAGCTCTTGTAAGAGAAGCATTACTGTTTCAAGTAAGAGGGCCTTGCACCTTGTTAAGCATGGTGAACTGAGTTAGCTTTTGAAAGGAATTCTACCCATCTGTCAGCATTTTCATGGGTGAGGATCTTCATCTTTGTGCAAAATCACCACATACAGGTAAATGGGGAAAGACTCCAGGTTTGTAAGAGAATCGTTAATGTTAGACAAAAGAGGGTCATTTAACTCGGTTATTATTGTGAATTCATTTTGCTCTTTAAAGGAATTCTGCCTACTTCTCACTGTTTCCTGGATGAGAAACATGACGTTTGTGCTGAATCACCGCATTCAAGTGAAAGGGAGAAGCACTGTAGCTCTTGTAAGAGACGGATTAATTTTACAAGCAAGAGGGTCTTGCACTTTGTTAAGCATGGTGAACTGTGTTTCTTTTTGAAAGGAACGCTGCCTAACCTTCAGCCTTTTCATGAGTGAGAAACATAACCTTTGTGAAAAATCACCGCGTACAAGTGAATGGGAGAAAAACTGCAGTTTTTTAAGAGCATCCTCTTGTGTTAGAAAGAAGAGGGTCTAGCAACATGGTTAGTATGGTGAATTCAGTTTGCTCTTTAAAGGAGTACTGCCTAGCTCTCAGTTTTTCCTTAATCAGCATCATCACCTTTCGGCTGAATCTCCCCATTCAAGTGAATGAGAGAAGCACTGCAGCTCTTATAAGAGAAGCATTAATGTTACAAGCAAGTAGGATTTGCACCTTGTTAAGAATGGTGAACTGAGTTAGATTTCAAAGGAACGCTGCCCAACTGTCAGCGTTTTCATGGGTGAGGATCATCAACTTTGTGCAAAATCACCACATACAAGTAAATGGGAGAAAACCTGCACTTTTCTAAGAGAATCCTTAATGTTAGAACCAAGAGGGTCTAGGAACTCGGTTACTATTGTGAATTGAGTTTGCTCCTTAAAGGAGTACTGCATTCCTCTCAGTGTTTTCCTGGATGAGCAATATCACCTTTGTGTTGAATCACCCCACTCAAGTGAAAAGGAGAAGCACTGCAGCTCTTGGAAGAGAAGCATTAATAGTAAAAGCAAGAGGGTCTTGCACCTTGTTAAGCATGGTGAACTGAGTTAGTTTTCAAGAGGAACGCTGCCTAACTTTCAGCGTTTTCATGGGTGAGGAACCTAAACTTTGTGCAAAATCACCGCCATAAATAAAAGGGAGAAAAACTGCAGTTTCTGTAAGAGAATCCTTAATGTTAGAAATAAGAGGGTCTAGCAACATTGTTAGTATCGTGCATTCAGTTTGCTCTATAAAAGATTACTGCCTACCTCTCAGTGTTTTCCTGGATCAGCAACATCAGCTTTCTGCTGAATCTCCCAATTCAGGTGTATGGGAGAAGCACCGCAGCACTTGTAAGAGAAGCATTAATGCAACTTGTTAAGCATGGTGAACTGAGTTAGCTTTTGAAAGAAACGCTGCCCAACTGTCAGCGTTTTCATGGGTGAAGATCTTCAACATTGTGCAAAATCACCGCATACAAGCAAATGGGAGAAAAACTGCAGGTTTCTAAGAGAATCTTTAATGTTAGGAAAAAGAGGGTCGAGCAACATGGTTAACATTTTGAATTCAGTTTGCTCTTCAAGGGACTACTGCATAACTCTGAGTGTTTTCCTGGATGAGCAACATCACCTTTCTGCTGAATCACCCCATTCAAGTGAATGGGAGAAGCACTGCAGCTCTTGCAAGAGAAGCATTAATGTTACAAGCAACAGGGCCTTGCATCTTGTTAAGCATGGTGAACTGAGTTAGCTTTTGAAAGGAATGCAGCCCAACTGTCAGCATTTTCATGGGTGAGGATCTTCAACTTTGTGCAAAATCACCACCTACAGGTAAATGCGAGAAAGATTCCAGGTTTGTAAGAGAATCTTTAATGTTAGACAAAAGAGGGTCTAGCAACCTGGTTAGTATTGTGAATTCATTTTGCTCTTTAAAGGAATTCTGCCTACTTCTCACTGTTTTCCTGGATGAGAAACATCACCTTTGTGCTGAATCACCGCATTCAAGTGAAAGGGAGAAACACTGTAGCTCTTGTAAGAGAAGGATTAATGTTACAAGCAAGAGGGTCTTGCACTTTGTTAAGCATGGTGAACTGTGTTAGTTTTTGAAAGGAACGCTGCCTAACCTTCAGCCTTTTCATGGTTGAGAAACATAAACTTTGTGGAAAATCACCGCATACAAGTGAATGGGAGAAAAACTGCAGTTTTTTAAGAGAATCTTTTTATGTTAGAAACAAGAGGGTCTAGCAACATGGTTAGTATGGTGAATTCAGTTTGCTCTTTAAAGGAGTACTGCATACCTCTCAGTGTTTCCTGGATCAGCAACATCACCTTTCTGCTGAATCTCCCCATTCAAGTGAAAGGGAAACACTGCAGCTCTTATAAGAGAAGCATTAATACTAAAAGCAAGAGGGTCTTGCACCTCGTTAAGCATGGTGAACTGTGTTAGTTTTTGAAAGGAACGCAGCCTAACCTTCAGCCTTTTCATATGTGAGGAACATAAACTTTGTTCAACATCACCGCATACAAGTGAATGGGAGAAAATCTGCAGTTTTTTAAGAGAATCCTTGTATGTTAGAAACAGGAGGGTCTAGCAACTTGGTTAGTATGGTGAATTCAGTTTGCTCTTTAAAGGAGTACTGCCTAGCTCTCAGGGTTTCCTGGATCAGCAACATAACCTTTTGCTGAATCTCCCCATTCAAGTGAAAGGGAGAAGCACTGCAACTCTTGCAAGAGAAGCATTAATGTTACAAGGAACAGGGCCTTGCACCTTGTTAAGCATTTTGAACTGAGTTAGCTTTTGAAAGGAATGCTGCCCAACTGTCAGCATTTTCATGGGGGAGGATCTTCAACTTTGTGCAAAATCACCACATACAACTAAATGGGAGAATAACTGCAAGTTTGTAATAGAATCTTTAATGTTACACAAAAGAGGGTCTAGCAAGCTGGTTAGTATTGTGAATTCATTTTGCTCTTTAAAGGAATTCTGCCTACTTCTCACCGTTACCCTGGATGAGCAACATAACCTTTGTGCTGAATCACCGCATTCAAGTGAAAGGGAAAAGCACTGTAGCTCTTGTAAGAGAAGGATTAATTTGACAAGCAAGACGGTCTTGCACCTTGTTAAGCATGGCGAACTGTGTTAGTTGTTGAAAGGAATGCTGCCTAACCTTCAGCCTTTTCATGGGTGAGGAACATAAACTTTGTGCAACATCACCGCATACAAGTGAATGGGAGAAAAACTGCAGTTTTTTAGGAGAATCCTTTCATGTTAGAAACAAGAGGTTCTAGCAACATGGTTAGTATGGTGAATTCAGTTTGCTCTTTAAAGGAGTACTGCCTAGCTCTCAGTGTTTCCTGGATCAGCAACATCACCTTTCTGCTGAATCTCCCCATTCAAGTGAATGGGAGAAGCACTGCAGCTCTTGTAAGAGAAGCATTACTGTTTCAAGTAAGAGGGCCTTGCACCTTGTTAAGCATGGTGAACTGAGTTAGCTTTTGAAAGGAATTCTACCCATCTGTCAGCATTTTCATGGGTGAGGATCTTCATCTTTGTGCAAAATCACCACATACAGGTAAATGGGGAAAGACTCCAGGTTTGTAAGAGAATCGTTAATGTTAGACAAAAGAGGGTCATTTAACTCGGTTATTATTGTGAATTCATTTTGCTCTTTAAAGGAATTCTGCCTACTTCTCACTGTTTCCTGGATGAGAAACATGACGTTTGTGCTGAATCACCGCATTCAAGTGAAAGGGAGAAGCACTGTAGCTCTTGTAAGAGACGGATTAATTTTACAAGCAAGAGGGTCTTGCACTTTGTTAAGCATGGTGAACTGTGTTTCTTTTTGAAAGGAACGCTGCCTAACCTTCAGCCTTTTCATGAGTGAGAAACATAACCTTTGTGAAAAATCACCGCGTACAAGTGAATGGGAGAAAAACTGCAGTTTTTTAAGAGCATCCTCTTGTGTTAGAAAGAAGAGGGTCTAGCAACATGGTTAGTATGGTGAATTCAGTTTGCTCTTTAAAGGAGTACTGCCTAGCTCTCAGTTTTTCCTTAATCAGCATCATCACCTTTCGGCTGAATCTCCCCATTCAAGTGAATGAGAGAAGCACTGCAGCTCTTATAAGAGAAGCATTAATGTTACAAGCAAGTAGGATTTGCACCTTGTTAAGAATGGTGAACTGAGTTAGATTTCAAAGGAACGCTGCCCAACTGTCAGCGTTTTCATGGGTGAGGATCATCAACTTTGTGCAAAATCACCACATACAAGTAAATGGGAGAAAACCTGCACTTTTCTAAGAGAATCCTTAATGTTAGAACCAAGAGGGTCTAGGAACTCGGTTACTATTGTGAATTGAGTTTGCTCCTTAAAGGAGTACTGCATTCCTCTCAGTGTTTTCCTGGATGAGCAATATCACCTTTGTGTTGAATCACCCCACTCAAGTGAAAAGGAGAAGCACTGCAGCTCTTGGAAGAGAAGCATTAATAGTAAAAGCAAGAGGGTCTTGCACCTTGTTAAGCATGGTGAACTGAGTTAGTTTTCAAGAGGAACGCTGCCTAACTTTCAGCGTTTTCATGGGTGAGGAACCTAAACTTTGTGCAAAATCACCGCCATAAATAAAAGGGAGAAAAACTGCAGTTTCTGTAAGAGAATCCTTAATGTTAGAAATAAGAGGGTCTAGCAACATTGTTAGTATCGTGCATTCAGTTTGCTCTATAAAAGATTACTGCCTACCTCTCAGTGTTTTCCTGGATCAGCAACATCAGCTTTCTGCTGAATCTCCCAATTCAGGTGTATGGGAGAAGCACCGCAGCACTTGTAAGAGAAGCATTAATGCAACTTGTTAAGCATGGTGAACTGAGTTAGCTTTTGAAAGAAACGCTGCCCAACTGTCAGCGTTTTCATGGGTGAAGATCTTCAACATTGTGCAAAATCACCGCATACAAGCAAATGGGAGAAAAACTGCAGGTTTCTAAGAGAATCTTTAATGTTAGGAAAAAGAGGGTCGAGCAACATGGTTAACATTTTGAATTCAGTTTGCTCTTCAAGGGACTACTGCATAACTCTGAGTGTTTTCCTGGATGAGCAACATCACCTTTCTGCTGAATCACCCCATTCAAGTGAATGGGAGAAGCACTGCAGCTCTTGCAAGAGAAGCATTAATGTTACAAGCAACAGGGCCTTGCACCTTGTTAAGCATGGTGAACTGAGTTAGCTTTTGAAAGGAATGCAGCCCAACTGTCAGCATTTTCATGGGTGAGGATCTTCAACTTTGTGCAAAATCACCACCTACAGGTAAATGCGAGAAAGATTCCAGGTTTGTAAGAGAATCTTTAATGTTAGACAAAAGAGGGTCTAGCAACCTGGTTAGTATTGTGAATTCATTTTGCTCTTTAAAGGAATTCTGCCTACTTCTCACTGTTTTCCTGGATGAGAAACATCACCTTTGTGCTGAATCACCGCATTCAAGTGAAAGGGAGAAACACTGTAGCTCTTGTAAGAGAAGGATTAATGTTACAAGCAAGAGGGTCTTGCACTTTGTTAAGCATGGTGAACTGTGTTAGTTTTTGAAAGGAACGCTGCCTAACCTTCAGCCTTTTCATGGTTGAGAAACATAAACTTTGTGGAAAATCACCGCATACAAGTGAATGGGAGAAAAACTGCAGTTTTTTAAGAGAATCTTTTTATGTTAGAAACAAGAGGGTCTAGCAACATGGTTAGTATGGTGAATTCAGTTTGCTCTTTAAAGGAGTACTGCCTACCTCTCAGTGTTTCCTGGATCAGCAACATCACCTTTCTGCTGAATCTCCCCATTCAAGTGAAAGGGAAACACTGCAGCTCTTATAAGAGAAGCATTAATACTAAAAGCAAGAGGGTCTTGCACCTCGTTAAGCATGGTGAACTGTGTTAGTTTTTGAAAGGAACGCAGCCTAACCTTCAGCCTTTTCATATGTGAGGAACATAAACTTTGTTCAACATCACCGCATACAAGTGAATGGGAGAAAATCTGCAGTTTTTTAAGAGAATCCTTGTATGTTAGAAACAGGAGGGTCTAGCAACTTGGTTAGTATGGTGAATTCAGTTTGCTCTTTAAAGGAGTACTGCCTAGCTCTCAGGGTTTCCTGGATCAGCAACATAACCTTTTGCTGAATCTCCCCATTCAAGTGAAAGGGAGAAGCACTGCAACTCTTGCAAGAGAAGCATTAATGTTACAAGGAACAGGGCCTTGCACCTTGTTAAGCATTTTGAACTGAGTTAGCTTTTGAAAGGAATGCTGCCCAACTGTCAGCATTTTCATGGGGGAGGATCTTCAACTTTGTGCAAAATCACCACATACAACTAAATGGGAGAATAACTGCAAGTTTGTAATAGAATCTTTAATGTTACACAAAAGAGGGTCTAGCAAGCTGGTTAGTATTGTGAATTCATTTTGCTCTTTAAAGGAATTCTGCCTACTTCTCACCGTTACCCTGGATGAGCAACATAACCTTTGTGCTGAATCACCGCATTCAAGTGAAAGGGAAAAGCACTGTAGCTCTTGTAAGAGAAGGATTAATTTGACAAGCAAGACGGTCTTGCACCTTGTTAAGCATGGCGAACTGTGTTAGTTGTTGAAAGGAATGCTGCCTAACCTTCAGCCTTTTCATGGGTGAGGAACATAAACTTTGTGCAACATCACCGCATACAAGTGAATGGGAGAAAAACTGCAGTTTTTTAGGAGAATCCTTTCATGTTAGAAACAAGAGGTTCTAGCAACATGGTTAGTATGGTGAATTCAGTTTGCTCTTTAAAGGAGTACTGCCTAGCTCTCAGTGTTTCCTGGATCAGCAACATCACCTTTCTGCTGAATCTCCCCATTCAAGTGAATGGGAGAAGCACTGCAGCTCTTGTAAGAGAAGCATTACTGTTTCAAGTAAGAGGGCCTTGCACCTTGTTAAGCATGGTGAACTGAGTTAGCTTTTGAAAGGAATTCTACCCATCTGTCAGCATTTTCATGGGTGAGGATCTTCATCTTTGTGCAAAATCACCACATACAGGTAAATGGGGAAAGACTCCAGGTTTGTAAGAGAATCGTTAATGTTAGACAAAAGAGGGTCATTTAACTCGGTTATTATTGTGAATTCATTTTGCTCTTTAAAGGAATTCTGCCTACTTCTCACTGTTTCCTGGATGAGAAACATGACGTTTGTGCTGAATCACCGCATTCAAGTGAAAGGGAGAAGCACTGTAGCTCTTGTAAGAGACGGATTAATTTTACAAGCAAGAGGGTCTTGCACTTTGTTAAGCATGGTGAACTGTGTTTCTTTTTGAAAGGAACGCTGCCTAACCTTCAGCCTTTTCATGGGTGAGAAACATAACCTTTGTGGAAAATCACCGCGTACAAGTGAATGGGAGAAAAACTGCAGTTTTTTAAGAGCATCCTCTTGTGTTAGAAAGAAGAGGGTCTAGCAACATGGTTAGTATGGTGAATTCAGTTTGCTCTTTAAAGGAGTACTGCCTAGCTCTCAGTTTTTCCTTAATCAGCATCATCACCTTTCGGCTGAATCTCCCCATTGAAGTGAATGAGAGAAGCACTGCAGCTCTTATAAGAGAAGCATTAATGTTACAAGCAAGTAGGATTTGCACCTTGTTAAGAATGGTGAACTGAGTTAGATTTCAAAGGAACGCTGCCCAACTGTCAGCGTTTTCATGGGTGAGGATCATCAACTTTGTGCAAAATCACCACATACAAGTAAATGGGAGAAAACCTGCACTTTTCTAAGAGAATCCTTAATGTTAGAACCAAGAGGGTCTAGCAACTCGGTTACTATTGTGAATTGAGTTTGCTCCTTAAAGGAGTACTGCATTCCTCTCAGTGTTTTCCTGGATGAGCAATATCACCTTTGTGTTGAATCACCCCACTCAAGTGAAAAGGAGAAGCACTGCAGCTCTTGGAAGAGAAGCATTAATAGTAAAAGCAAGAGGGTCTTGCACCTTGTTAAGCATGGTGAACTGAGTTAGTTTTCAAGAGGAACGCTGCCTAACTTTCAGCGTTTTCATGGGTGAGGAACCTAAACTTTGTGCAAAATCACCGCCATAAATAAAAGGGAGAAAAACTGCAGTTTCTGTAAGAGAATCCTTAATGTTAGAAATAAGAGGGTCTAGCAACATTGTTAGTATCGTGCATTCAGTTTGCTCTATAAAGGATTACTGCCTACCTCTCAGTGTTTTCCTGGATCAGCAACATCAGCTTTCTGCTGAATCTCCCAATTCAGGTGTATGGGAGAAGCACCGCAGCACTTGTAAGAGAAGCATTAATGCAACTTGTTAAGCATGGTGAACTGAGTTAGCTTTTGAAAGAAACGCTGCCCAACTGTCAGCGTTTTCATGGGTGAAGATCTTCAACATTGTGCAAAATCACCGCATACAAGCAAATGGGAGAAAAACTGCAGGTTTCTAAGAGAATCTTTAATGTTAGGAAAAAGAGGGTCGAGCAACATGGTTAATATTCTGAATTCAGTTTGCTCTTTAAGGGACTACTGCGTAACTCTGAGTGTTTTCCTGGATGAGCAACATCACCTTTCTGCTGAATCTCCCCATTCAAGTGATTGGGAGAAGCACTGCAGCTCTTGTAAGAGAAGAATGAATGTTTCAAGCAAGAGGGCCTTACACCTTGTTAAGCATGGTGAACTGAGTTAGCTTTTAAAAGGAACGCTGCCCAACTGTCAGCATTTTCATGGGTGAGGATCTTCAACTTTGTGCAAAATCACCACATACAGGTAAATGGGAGAAAGATTCCAGGTTTGTAAGAGAATCTTTAATGTTAGACAAAAGAGGGTCTAGCAACCTGGATAGTATTGTGAATTCATTTTGCTCTTTAAAGGAATTCTGCCTACTTCTCACTGTTTTCCTGGATGAGAAACATCACCTTTGTGCTGAATCCCCGCATTCAAGTGAAAGGGAGAAGCACTGTAGCGCTTGTAAGAGACGGATTAATTTTACAAGCAAGAGGGTCTTGCACTTCGTTAAGCATGGTGAACTGTGTTAGTTTTTGAAAGGAACGCTGCCTAACCTTCAGCCTTTTCATGGGTGAGAAATATAACTTTTGTGGAAAATCACCGCATACAAGTGAATGGGAGAAAAAGTGCAGTTTTTTAAGAGAATCGTTTTATGTTAGAAACAAGAGGGTCTAGCAACATGGTTAGTATGGTGAATTCACTTTGCTCTTTAAAGGAGTACTGCCTACCTCTCAGTGTTTCCTGGATCAGCAACATCACCTTTCTGCTGAATCTCCCCATTCAAGTGAAAGGGAAACGCTGCAGCTCTTATAAGAGAAGCATTCATACTAAAAGCAAGAGGGTCTTGCACCTCGTTAAGCATGGGGAACTGAGTTAGTTTTTGGAAGGAACGCAGCCTAACCTTCAGCATTTTCACATGTGAGAAACATAAACTTTGTGCAGCATCACCGCATACAAGTGAATGGGAGAAAAACTGCAGTTTTTTAAGAGAATCCTTGTATGTTAGAAACAAGAGTGTCTAGCAACATGGTTAGTATGGTGAATTCAGTTTGCTCTTTAAAGGAGTACTTCCTAGCTCTCAGGGTTTCCTGGATCAGCAACATAACTTTTCTGCTGAATCTCCCCATTGAAGTGAAAGGGAGAAGCACTGCAACTCTTGCAAGAGAAGCATTAATGTTACAAATAACAGGGCCTTGCACCTTGTTAAGCATTTTGAACTGCGTTAGCTTTTGAAAGGAATGCTGCCCAACTGTCAGCATTTTCATGGGTGAGGATCTTCAACTTTGTGCAAAATCACCACATACAAGTAAATGGGGGAAAAATTGCAAGTTTGTAATAGAATCTTTAATGTTAGACAAAAGAGGGTCTAGCAACCTGCTTAATATTGTGAATTCATTTTGCTCTTTAAAGGAATTCTGCCTACTTCTCACCGTTTCCCTGGATGAGCAACATAACCTTTGTGCTGAATCACCGCCTTCAAGTGAAAGGGAAAAGCACTGTAGCTCTTGTAAGAGAAGGATTAATTTGACAAGCAAGACGGTCTTGCACCTTGTTAAGCATGGTGAACTGTGTTAGTTTTTGAAAGGAATGCTGCCTAACCTTCAGCCTTTTCATGGGTGAGGAACATAAACTTTGTGCAACATCACCGCATAAAAGTGAATGGGAGAAAAACTGCAGTTTTTTAGGAGAATCCTTTTATGTTAGAAACAAGAGGGTCTAGCAACATGGTTAGTATGGTGAATTCAGTTTGCTGTTTAAAGGAGTACTTCCTAGCTCTCAGTGTTTCCTGGATCAGCAACATCACCTTTCTGCTGAATCTCCCTTTTCAGGTGAATGGGAGAAGCACCGTAGCTCTTGTAAGAGAAGCATTAATGCACCTTGTTAAGCATGGTGAACTGAGTTAGCTTTTGAAAGAAACGCTGCCCAACTGTCAGCGTTTTCATGGGTGAAGATCTTCAACATTGTGCTAAATCACCGCATACAAGTAAATGGGAGAAAAACTGCAGGTTTCTAAGAGAATCTTTAATGTTAGGAAAAAGAGGGTCGAGCAACATGGTTAACATTTTGAATTCAGTTTGCTCTTCAAGGGACTACTGCATAACTCTGAGTGTTTTCCTGGATGAGCAACATCACCTTTCTGCTGAATCACCCCATTCAAGTGAATGGGAGAAGCACTGCAGCTCTTGCAAGAGAAGCATTAATGTTACAAGCAACAGGGCCTTGCACCTTGTTAAGCATGGTGAACTGAGTTAGCTTTTGAAAGGAATGCAGCCCAACTGTCAGCATTTTCATGGGTGAGGATCTTCAACTTTGTGCAAAATCACCACCTACAGGTAAATGGGAGAAAGATTCCAGGTTTGTAAGAGAATCTTTAATGTTAGACAAAAGAGGGTCTAGCAACCTGGTTAGTATTGTGAATTCATTTTGCTCTTTAAAGGAATTCTGCCTACTTCTCACTGTTTTCCTGGATGAGAAACATCACCTTTGTGCTGAATCACCGCATTCAAGTGAAAGGGAGAAGCACTGTAGCTCTTGTAAGAGAAGGATTAATGTTACAAGCAAGAGGGTCTTGCACTTTGTTAAGCATGGTGAACTGTGTTAGTTTTTGAAAGGAACGCTGCCTAACCTTCAGCCTTTTCATGGTTGAGAAACATAAACTTTGTGGAAAATCACCGCATACAAGTGAATGGGAGAAAAACTGCAGTTTTTTAAGAGAATCTTTTTATGTTAGAAACAAGAGGGTCTAGCAACATGGTTAGTATGGTGAATTCAGTTTGCTCTTTAAAGGAGTACTGCCTACCTCTCAGTGTTTCCTGGATCAGCAACATCACCTTTCTGTTGAATCTCCCCATTCAAGTGAAAGGGAAACACTGCAGCTCTTATAAGAGAAGCATTAATACTAAAAGCAAGAGGGTCTTGCACCTCGTTAAGCATGGTGAACTGTGTTAGTTTTTGAAAGGAACGCAGCCTAACCTTCAGCCTTTTCATATGTGAGGAACATAAACTTTGTTCAACATCACCGCATACAAGTGAATGGGAGAAAATCTGCAGTTTTTTAAGAGAATCCTTGTATGTTAGAAACAGGAGGGTCTAGCAACTTGGTTAGTATGGTGAATTCAGTTTGCTCTTTAAAGGAGTACTGCCTAGCTCTCAGGGTTTCCTGGATCAGCAACATAACCTTTTGCTGAATCTCCCCATTCAAGTGAAAGGGAGAAGCACTGCAACTCTTGCAAGAGAAGCATTAATGTTACAAGGAACAGGGCCTTGCACCTTGTTAAGCATTTTGAACTGAGTTAGCTTTTGAAAGGAATGCTGCCCAACTGTCAGCATTTTCATGGGGGAGGATCTTCAACTTTGTGCAAAATCACCACATACAACTAAATGGGAGAATAACTGCAAGTTTGTAATAGAATCTTTAATGTTACACAAAAGAGGGTCTAGCAAGCTGGTTAGTATTGTGAATTCATTTTGCTCTTTAAAGGAATTCTGCCTACTTCTCACCGTTACCCTGGATGAGCAACATAACCTTTGTGCTGAATCACCGCATTCAAGTGAAAGGGAAAAGCACTGTAGCTCTTGTAAGAGAAGGATTAATTTGACAAGCAAGACGGTCTTGCACCTTGTTAAGCATGGCGAACTGTGTTAGTTGTTGAAAGGAATGCTGCCTAACCTTCAGCCTTTTCATGGGTGAGGAACATAAACTTTGTGCAACATCACCGCATACAAGTGAATGGGAGAAAAACTGCAGTTTTTTAGGAGAATCCTTTCATGTTAGAAACAAGAGGTTCTAGCAACATGGTTAGTATGGTGAATTCAGTTTGCTCTTTCAAGGAGTACTGCCTAGCTCTCAGTGTTTCCTGGATCAGCAACATCACCTTTCTGCTGAATCTCCCCATTCAAGTGAATGGGAGAAGCACTGCAGCTCTTGTAAGAGAAGCATTACTGTTTCAAGTAAGAGGGCCTTGCACCTTGTTAAGCATGGTGAACTGAGTTAGCTTTTGAAAGGAATTCTACCCATCTGTCAGCATTTTCATGGGTGAGGATCTTCATCTTTGTGCAAAATCACCACATACAGGTAAATGGGGAAAGACTCCAGGTTTGTAAGAGAATCGTTAATGTTAGACAAAAGAGGGTCATTTAACTCGGTTATTATTGTGAATTCATTTTGCTCTTTAAAGGAATTCTGCCTACTTCTCACTGTTTCCTGGATGAGAAACATGACGTTTGTGCTGAATCACCGCATTCAAGTGAAAGGGAGAAGCACTGTAGCTCTTGTAAGAGACGGATTAATTTTACAAGCAAGAGGGTCTTGCACTTTGTTAAGCATGGTGAACTGTGTTTCTTTTTGAAAGGAACGCTGCCTAACCTTCAGCCTTTTCATGGGTGAGAAACATAACCTTTGGAAAATCACCGCGTACAAGTGAATGGGAGAAAAACTGCAGTTTTTTAAGAGCATCCTCTTGTGTTAGAAAGAAGAGGGTCTAGCAACATGGTTAGTATGGTGAATTCAGTTTGCTCTTTTAGGAGTACTGCCTAGCTCTCAGTTTTTCCTTAATCAGCATCATCATCTTTCGGCTGAATCTCCCCATTCAAGTGAATGAGAGAAGCACTGCAGCTCTTATAAGAGAAGCATTAATGTTACAAGCAAGTAGGATTTGCACCTTGTTAAGAATGGTGAACTGAGTTAGATTTCAAAGGAACGCTGCCCAACCGTCAGCGTTTTCATGGGTGAGGATCATCAACTTTGTGCAAAATCACCACATACAAGTAAATGGGAGAAAACCTGCACTTTTCTAAGAGAATCCTTAATGTTAGAACCAAGAGGGTCTAGGAACTCGGTTACTATTGTGAATTCAGTTTGCTCCTTAAAGGAGTACTGCATTCCTCTCAGTGTTTTCCTGGATGAGCAATATCACCTTTGTGTTGAATCACCCCACTCAAGTGAAAAGGAGAAGCACTGCAGCTCTTGGAAGAGAAGCATTAATAGTAAAAGCAAGAGGGTCTTGCACCTTGTTAAGCATGGTGAACTGAGTTAGTTTTCAAGAGGAACGCTGCCTAACTTTCAGCGTTTTCATGGGTGAGGAACCTAAACTTTGTGCAAAATCACCACCATAAATAAAAGGGAGAAAAACTGCAGTTTGTGTAAGAGAACCCTTAATGTTAGAAATAAGAGGGTCTAGCAACATTGTTAGTATCGTGCATTCAGTTTGCTCTATAAAGGATTACTGCCTACCTCTCAGTGTTTTCCTGGATCAGCAACATCAGCTTTCTGCTGAATCTCCCATTTCAGGTGTATGGGAGAAGCACCGCAGCACTTGTAAGAGAAGCATTAATGCACCTTGTTAAGCATGGTGAACTGAGTTAGCTTTTGAAAGAAACGCTGCCCAACTGTCAGCGTTTTCATGGGTGAAGATCTTCAACATTGTGCAAAATCACCGCATACAAGCAAATGGGAGAAAAACTGCAGGTTTCTAAGAGAATCTTTAATGTTAGGAAAAAGAGGGTCGAGCAACATGGTTAATATTCTGAATTCAGTTTGCTCTTTAAGGGACTACTGCGTAACTCTGAGTGTTTTCCTGGATGAGCAACATCACCTTTCTGCTGAATCTCCCCATTCAAGTGATTGGGAGAAGCACTGCAGCTCTTGTAAGAGAAGAATGAATGTTTCAAGCAAGAGGGCCTTACACCTTGTTAAGCATGGTGAACTGAGTTAGCTTTTAAAAGGAACGCTGCCCAACTGTCAGCATTTTCATGGGTGAGGATCTTCAACTTTGTGCAAAATCACCACATACAGGTAAATGGGAGAAAGATTCCAGGTTTGTAAGAAAATCTTTAATGTTAGACAAAAGAGGGTCTAGCAACCTGGTTAGTATTGTGAATTCATTTTGCTCTTTAAAGGAATTCTGCCTACTTCTCTCTGTTTTCCTGGATGAGAAACATCACCTTTGTGCTGAATCCCCGCATTCAAGTGAAAGGGAGAAGCACTGTAGCGCTTGTAAGAGACGGATTAATTTTACAAGCAAGAGGGTCTTGCACTTCGTTAAGCATGGTGAACTGTGTTAGTTTTTGAAAGGAACGCTGCCTAACCTTCAGCCTTTTCATGGGTGAGAAACATAACTTTTGTGGAAAATCACCGCATACAAGTGAATGGGAGAAAAACTGCAGTTTTTTAAGAGAATCGTTTTATGTTAGAAACAAGAGGGTCTAGCAACATGGTTAGTATGGTGAATTCACTTTGCTCTTTAAAGGAGTACTGCCTACCTCTCAGTGTTTCCTGGATCAGCAACATCACCTTTCTGCTGAATCTCCCCATTCAAGTGAAAGGGAAACGCTGCAGCTCTTATAAGAGAAGCATTCATACTAAAAGCAAGAGGGTCTTGCACCTCGTTAAGCATGGGGAACTGTGTTAGTTTTTGGAAGGAACGCAGCCTAACCTTCAGCATTTTCACATGTGAGAAACATAAACTTTGTGCAGCATCACCGCATACAAGTGAATGGGAGAAAAACTGCAGTTTTTTAAGAGAATCCTTGTATGTTAGAAACAAGAGGGTCTAGCAATATGGTTAGTATGGTGAATTCAGTTTGCTCTTTAAAGGAGTACTTCCTAGCTCTCAGGGTTTCCTGGATCAGCAACATAACTTTTCTGCTGAATCTCCCCATTGAAGTGAAAGGGAGAAGCACTGCAACTCTTGCAAGAGAAGCATTAATGTTACAAATAACAGGGCCTTGCACCTTGTTAAGCATTTTGAACTGCGTTAGCTTTTGAAAGGAATGCTGCCCAACTGTCAGCATTTTCATGGGTGAGGATCTTCAACTTTGTGCAAAATCACCACATACAAGTAAATGGGGGAAAAATTGCAAGTTTGTAATAGAATCTTTAATGTTAGACAAAAGAGGGTCTAGCAACCTGCTTAATATTGTGAATTCATTTTGCTCTTTAAAGGAATTCTGAATACTTCTCACCGTTTCCCTGGATGAGCAACATAACCTTTGTGCTGAATCACCGCCTTCAAGTGAAAGGGAAAAGCACTGTAGCTCTTGTAAGAGAAGGATTAATTTAACAAGCAAGACGGTCTTGCACCTTGTTAAGCATGGTGAACTGTGTTAGTTTTTGAAAGGAATGCTGCCTAACCTTCAGCCTTTTCATGGGTGAGGAACATAAACTTTGTGCAACATCACCGCATAAAAGTGAATGGGAGAAAAACTGCAGTTTTTTAGGAGAATCCTTTTATGTTAGAAACAAGAGGGTCTAGCAACATGGTTAGTATGGTGAATTCAGTTTGCTGTTTAAAGGAGTACTTCCTAGCTCTCAGTGTTTCCTGGATCAGCAACATCACCTTTCTGCTGAATCTCCCTTTTCAGGTGAATGGGAGAAGCACCGTAGCTCTTGTAAGAGAAGCATTAATGCACCTTGTTAAGCATGGTGAACTGAGTTAGCTTTTGAAAGAAACGCTGCCCAACTGTCAGCCTTTTCATGGGTGAAGATCTTCAACATTGTGCTAAATCACCGCATACAAGTAAATGGGAGAAAAACTGCAGGTTTCTAAGAGAATCTTTAATGTTAGGAAAAAGAGGGTCGAGCAACATGGTTAACATTTTGAATTCAGTTTGCTCTTCAAGGGACTACTGCATAACTCTGAGTGTTTTCCTGGATGAGCAACATCACCTTTCTGCTGAATCACCCCATTCAAGTGAATGGGAGAAGCACTGCAGCTCTTGCAAGAGAAGCATTAATGTTACAAGCAACAGGGCCTTGCACCTTGTTAAGCATGGTGAACTGAGTTAGCTTTTGAAAGGAATGCAGCCCAACTGTCAGCATTTTCATGGGTGAGGATCTTCAACTTTGTGCAAAATCACCACCTACAGGTAAATGGGAGAAAGATTCCAGATTTGTAAGAGAATCTTTAATGTTAGACAAAAGAGGGTCTAGCAACCTGGTTAGTATTGTGAATTCATTTTGCTCTTTAAAGGAATTCTGCCTACTTCTCACTGTTTTCCTGGATGAGAAACATCACCTTTGTGCTGAATCACCGCATTCAAGTGAAAGGGAGAAGCACTGTAGCTCTTGTGAGAGAAGGATTAATGTTACAAGCAAGAGGGTCTTGCACTTTGTTAAGCATGGTGAACTGTGTTAGTTTTTGAAAGGAACGCTGCCTAACCTTCAGCCTTTTCATGGTTGAGAAACATAAACTTTGTGGAAAATCACCGCATACAAGTGAATGGAAGAAAAACTGCAGTTTTTTAAGAGAATCTTTTTATGTTAGAAACAAGAGGGTCTAGCAACATGGTTAGTATGGTGAATTCAGTTTGCTCTTTAAAGGAGTACTGCCTACCTCTCAGTGTTTCCTGGATCAGCAACATTACCTTTCTGCTGAATCTCCCCATTCAAGTGAAAGGGAAACACTGCAGCTCTTATAAGAGAAGCATTAATACTAAAAGCAAGAGGGTCTTGCACCTCGTTAAGCATGGTGAACTGTGTTAGTTTTTGAAAGGAACGCAGCCTAACCTTCAGCCTTTTCATATGTGAGGAACATAAACTTTGTTCAACATCACCGCATACAAGTGAATGGGAGAAAATCTGCAGTTTTTTAAGAGAATCCTTGTATGTTAGAAACAGGAGGGTCTAGCAACTTGGTTAGTATGGTGAATTCAGTTTGCTCTTTAAAGGAGTACTGCCTAGCTCTCAGGGTTTCCTGGATCAGCAACATAACCTTTTGCTGAATCTCCCCATTCAAGTGAAAGGGAGAAGCACTGCAACTCTTGCAAGAGAAGCATTAATGTTACAAGGAACAGGGCCTTGCACCTTGTTAAGCATTTTGAACTGAGTTAGCTTTTGAAAGGAATGCTGCCCAACTGTCAGCATTTTCATGGGGGAGGATCTTCAACTTTGTGCAAAATCACCACATACAACTAAATGGGAGAATAACTGCAACTTTGTAATAGAATCTTTAATGTTACACAAAAGAGGGTCTAGCAAGCTGGTTAGTATTGTGAATTCATTTTGCTCTTTAAAGGAATTCTGCCTACTTCTCACCGTTACCCTGGATGAGCAACATAACCTTTGTGCTGAATCACCGCATTCAAGTGAAAGGGAAAAGCACTGTAGCTCTTGTAAGAGAAGGATTAATTTGACAAGCAAGACGGTCTTGCACCTTGTTAAGCATGGCGAACTGTGTTAGTTGTTGAAAGGAATGCTGCCTAACCTTCAGCCTTTTCATGGGTGAGGAACATAAACTTTGTGCAACATCACCGCATACAAGTGAATGGGAGAAAAACTGCAGTTTTTTAGGAGAATCCTTTCATGTTAGAAACAAGAAGTTCTAGCAACATGGTTAATATGGTGAATTCAGTTTGCTCTTTCAAGGAGTACTGCCTAGCTCTCAGTGTTTCCTGGATCAGCAACATCACCTTTCTGCTGAATCTCCCCATTCAAGTGAATGGGAGAAGCACTGCAGCTCTTGTAAGAGAAGCATTACTGTTTCAAGTAAGAGGGCCTTGCACCTTGTTAAGCATGGTGAACTGAGTTAGCTTTTGAAAGGAATTCTACCCATCTGTCAGCATTTTCATGGGTGAGGATCTTCATCTTTGTGCAAAATCACCACATACAGGTAAATGGGGAAAGACTCCAGGTTTGTAAGAGAATCGTTAATGTTAGACAAAAGAGGGTCATTTAACTCGGTTGTTATTGTGAATTCATTTTGCTCTTTAAAGGAATTCTGCCTACTTCTCACTGTTTCCTGGATGAGAAACATGACGTTTGTGCTGAATCACCGCATTCAAGTGAAAGGGAGAAGCACTGTAGCTCTTGTAAGAGACGGATTAATTTTACAAGCAAGAGGGTCTTGCACTTTGTTAAGCATGGTGAACTGTGTTTCTTTTTGAAAGGAACGCTGCCTAACCTTCAGCCTTTTCATGGGTGAGAAACATAACCTTTGTGGAAAATCACCGCGTACAAGTGAATGGGAGAAAAACTGCAGTTTTTTAAGAGCATCCTCTTGTGTTAGAAAGAAGAGGGTCTAGCAACATGGTTAGTATGGTGAATTCAGTTTGCTCTTTAAAGGAGTACTGCCTAGCTCTCAGTTTTTCCTTAATCAGCATCATCACCTTTCGGCTGAATCTCCCCATTCAAGTGAATGAGAGAAGCACTGCAGCTCTTATAAGAGAAGCATTAATGTTACAAGCAAGTAGGATTTGCACCTTGTTAAGAATGGTGAACTGAGTTAGATTTCAAAGGAACGCTGCCCAACTGTCAGCGTTTTCATGGGTGAGGATCATCAACTTTGTGCAAAATCACCACATACAAGTAAATGGGAGAAAACCTGCACTTTTCTAAGAGAATCCTTAATGTTAGAACCAAGAGGGTCTAGGAACTCGGTTACTATTGTGAATTCAGTTTGCTCCTTAAAGGAGTACTGCATTCCTCTCAGTGTTTTCCTGGATGAGCAATATCACCTTTGTGTTGAATCACCCCACTCAAGTGAAAAGGAGAAGCACTGCAGCTCTTGGAAGAGAAGCATTAATACTAAAAGCAAGAGGGTCTTGCACCTTGTTAAGCATGGTGAACTGAGTTAGTTTTCAAGAGGAACGCTGCCTAACTTTCAGCGTTTTCATGGGTGAGGAACCTAAACTTTGTGCAAAATCACCGCCATAAATAAAAGGGAGAAAAACTGCAGTTTCTGTAAGAGAATCCTTAAAGTTAGAAATAAGAGGGTCTAGCAACATTGTTAGTATCGTGCATTCAGTTTGCTCTATAAAGGATTACTGCCTACCTCTCAGTGTTTTCCTGGATCAGCAACATCAGCTTTCTGCTGAATCTCCCATTTCAGGTGTATGGGAGAAGCACCGCAGCACTTGTAAGAGAAGCATTAATGCACCTTGTTAAGCATGGTGAACTGAGTTAGCTTTTGAAAGAAACGCTGCCCAACTGTCAGCGTTTTCATGGGTGAAGATCTTCAACATTGTGCAAAATCACCGCATACAAGCAAATGGGAGAAAAACTGCAGGTTTCTAAGAGAATCTTTAATGTTAGGAAAAAGAGGGTCGAGCAACATGGTTAATATTCTGAATTCAGTTTGCTCTTTAAGGAACTACTGCGTAACTCTGAGTGTTTTCCTGGATGAGCAACATCACCTTTCTGCTGAATCTCCCCATTCAAGTGATTGGGAGAAGCACTGCAGCTCTTGTAAGAGAAGAATGAATGTTTCAAGCAAGAGGGCCTTACACCTTGTTAAGCATGGTGAACTGAGTTAGCTTTTAAAAGGAACGCTGCCCAACTGTCAGCATTTTCATGGGTGAGGATCTTCAACTTTGTGCAAAATCACCACATACAGGTAAATGGGAGAAAGATTCCAGGTTTGTAAGAGAATCTTTAATGTTAGACAAAAGAGGGTCTAGCAACCTGGTTAGTATTGTGAATTCATTTTGCTCTTTAAAGGAATTCTGCCTACTTCTCACTGTTTTCCTGGATGAGAAACATCACCTTTGTGCTGAATCCCCGCATTCAAGTGAAAGGGAGAAGCACTGTAGCGCTTGTAAGAGACGGATTAATTTTACAAGCAAGAGGGTCTTGCACTTCGTTAAGCATGGTGAACTGTGTTAGTTTTTGAAAGGAACGCTGCCTAACCTTCAGCCTTTTCATGGGTGAGAAACATAACTTTTGTGGAAAATCACCGCATACAAGTGAATGGGAGAAAAACTGCAGTTTTTTAAGAGAATCGTTTTATGTTAGAAACAAGAGGGTCTAGCAACATGGTTAGTATGGTGAATTCAGTTTGCTCTTTAAAGGAGTACTGCCTACCTCTCAGTGTTTCCTGGATCAGCAACATCACCTTTCTGCTGAATCTCCCCATTCAAGTGAAAGGGAAACACTGCAGCTCTTATAAGAGAAACATTAATACTAAAAGCAAGAGGGTCTTGCACCTCGTTAAGCATGGTGAACTGTGGTTAGTTTTTGAAAGAAACGCAGCCTAACCTTCAGCCTTTTCATATGTGAGGAACATAAACTTTGTTCAACATCACCGCATACAAGTGAATGGGAGAAAATCTGCAGTTTTTTAAGAGAATCCTTGTATGTTAGAAACAGGAGGGTCTAGCAACTTGGTTAGTATGGTGAATTCAGTTTGCTCTTTAAAGGAGTACTGCCTAGCTCTCAGGGTTTCCTGGATCAGCAACATAACCTTTTGCTGAATCTCCCCATTCAAGTGAAAGGGAGAAGCACTGCAACTCTTGCAAGAGAAGCATTAATGTTACAAATAACAGGGCCTTGCACCTTGTTAAGCATTTTGAACTGAGTTAGCTTTTGAAAGGAATGCTGCCCAACTGTCAGCATTTTCATGGGGGAGGATCTTCAACTTTGTGCAAAATCACCACATACAACTAAATGGGAGAATAACTGCAAGTTTGTAATAGAATCTTTAATGTTACACAAAAGAGGGTCTAGCAAGCTGGTTAGTATTGTGAATTCATTTTGCTCTTTAAAGGAATTCTGCCTACTTCTCACCGTTAAACTGGATGAGCAACATAACCTTTGTGCTGAATCACCGCATTCAAGTGAAAGGGAAAAGCACTGTAGCTCTTGTAAGAGAAGGATTAATTTGACAAGCAAGACGGTCTTGCACCTTGTTAAGCATGGTGAACTGTGTTAGTTTTTGAAAGGAATGCTGCCTAACCTTCAGCCTTTTCATGGGTGAGGAACATAAACTTTGTGCAACATCACCGCATAAAAGTGAATGGGAGAAAAACTGCAGTTTTTTAGGAGAATCCTTTTATGTTAGAAACAAGAGGGTCTAGCAACATGGTTAGTATGGTGAATTCAGTTTGCTGTTTAAAGGAGTACTTCCTAGCTCTCAGTGTTTCCTGGATCAGCAACATCACCTTTCTGCTGAATCTCCCTTTTCAGGTGAATGGGAGAAGCACCGTAGCTCTTGTAAGAGAAGCATTAATGCACCTTGTTAAGCATGGTGAACTGAGTTAGCTTTTGAAAGAAACGCTGCCCAACTGTCAGCGTTTTCATGGGTGAAGATCTTCAACATTGTGCTAAATCACCGCATACAAGTAAATGGGAGAAAACCTGCAGGTTTCTAAGAGAATCTTTAATGTTAGGAAAAAGAGGGTCGAGCAACATGGTTAACATTTTGAATTCAGTTTGCTCTTCAAGGGACTACTGCATAACTCTGAGTGTTTTCCTGGATGAGCAACATCACCTTTCTGCTGAATCACCCCATTCAAGTGAATGGGAGAAGCACTGCAGCTCTTGCAAGAGAAGCATTAATGTTACAAGCAACAGGGCCTTGCACCTTGTTAAGCATGGTGAACTGAGTTAGCTTTTGAAAGGAATGCAGCCCAACTGTCAGCATTTTCATGGGTGAGGATCTTCAACTTTGTGCAAAATCACCACCTACAGGTAAATGGGAGAAAGATTCCAGATTTGTAAGAGAATCTTTAATGTTAGACAAAAGAGGGTCTAGCAACCTGGTTAGTATTGTGAATTCATTTTGCTCTTTAAAGGAATTCTGCCTACTTCTCACTGTTTTCCTGGATGAGAAACATCACCTTTGTGCTGAATCACCGCATTCAAGTGAAAGGGAGAAGCACTGTAGCTCTTGTAAGAGAAGGATTAATGTTACAAGCAAGAGGGTCTTGCACTTTGTTAAGCATGGTGAACTGTGTTAGTTTTTGAAAGGAACGCTGCCTAACCTTCAGCCTTTTCATGGTTGAGAAACATAAACTTTGTGGAAAATCACCGCATACAAGTGAATGGGAGAAAAACTGCAGTTTTTTAAGAGAATCTTTTTATGTTAGAAACAAGAGGGTCTAGCAACATGGTTAGTATGGTGAATTCAGTTTGCTCTTTAAAGGAGTACTGCCTACCTCTCAGTGTTTCCTGGATCAGCAACATCACCTTTCTGCTGAATCTCCCCATTCAAGTGAAAGGGAAACACTGCAGCTCTTATAAGAGAAACATTAATACTAAAAGCAAGAGGGTCTTGCACCTCGTTAAGCATGGTGAACTGTGGTTAGTTTTTGAAAGAAACGCAGCCTAACCTTCAGCCTTTTCATATGTGAGGAACATAAACTTTGTTCAACATCACCGCATACAAGTGAATGGGAGAAAATCTGCAGTTTTTTAAGAGAATCCTTGTATGTTAGAAACAGGAGGGTCTAGCAACTTGGTTAGTATGGTGAATTCAGTTTGCTCTTTAAAGGAGTACTGCCTAGCTCTCAGGGTTTCCTGGATCAGCAACATAACATTTTGCTGAATCTCCCCATTCAAGTGAAAGGGAGAAGCACTGCAACTCTTGCAAGAGAAGCATTAATGTTACAAATAACAGGGCCTTGCACCTTGTTAAGCATTTTGAACTGAGTTAGCTTTTGAAAGGAATGCTGCCCAACTGTCAGCATTTTCATGGGGGAGGATCTTCAACTTTGTGCAAAATCACCACATACAACTAAATGGGAGAATAACTGCAAGTTTGTAATAGAATCTTTAATGTTACACAAAAGAGGGTCTAGCAAGCTGGTTAGTATTGTGAATTCATTTTGCTCTTTAAAGGAATTCTGCCTACTTCTCACCGTTAAACTGGATGAGCAACATAACCTTTGTGCTGAATCACCGCATTCAAGTGAAAGGGAAAAGCACTGTAGCTCTTGTAAGAGAAGGATTAATTTGACAAGCAAGACGGTCTTGCACCTTGTTAAGCATGGCGAACTGTGTTAGTTGTTGAAAGGAATACTGCCTAACCTTTAGCCTTTTCATGGGTGAGGAACATAAACTTTGTGCAACATCACCGCATACAAGTGAATGGGAGAAAAACTGCAGTTTTTTAGGAGAATCCTTTCATGTTAGAAACAAGAGGTTCTAGCAACATGGTTAGTATGGTGAATTCAGTTTGCTCTTTCAAGGAGTACTGCCTAGCTCTCAGTGTTTCCTGGATCAGCAACATCACCTTTCTGCTGAATCTCCCCATTCAAGTGAATGGGAGAAGCACTGCAGCTCTTGTAATAGAAGCATTACTGTTTCAAGTAAGAGGGCCTTGCACCTTGTTAAGCATGGTGAACTGAGTTAGCTTTTGAAAGGAATTCTACCCATCTGTCAGCATTTTCATGGGTGAGGATCTTCATCTTTGTGCAAAATCACCACATACAGGTAAATGGGGAAAGACTCCAGGTTTGTAAGAGAATCGTTAATGTTAGACAAAAGAGGGTCATTTAACTCGGTTATTATTGTGAATTCATTTTGCTCTTTAAAGGAATTCTGCCTACTTCTCACTGTTTCCTGGATGAGAAACATGACGTTTGTGCTGAATCACCGCATTCAAGTGAAAGGGAGAAGCACTGTAGCTCTTGTAAGAGACGGATTAATTTTACAAGCAAGAGGGTCTTGCACTTTGTTAAGCATGGTGAACTGTGTTAGTTTTTGGAAGGAACGCAGCCTAACCTTCAGCATTTTCACATGTGAGAAACATAAACTTTGTGCAGCATCACCGCATACAAGTGAATGGGAGAAAAACTGCAGTTTTTTAAGAGAATCCTTGTATGTTAGAAACAAGAGGGTCTAGCAATATGGTTAGTATGGTGAATTCAGTTTGCTCTTTAAAGGAGTACTTCCTAGCTCTCAGGGTTTCCTGGATCAGCAACATAACTTTTCTGCTGAATCTCCCCATTGAAGTGAAAGGGAGAAGCACTGCAACTCTTGCAAGAGAAGCATTAATGTTACAAATAACAGGGCCTTGCACCTTGTTAAGCATTTTGAACTGCGTTAGCTTTTGAAAGGAATGCTGCCCAACTGTCAGAATTTTCATGGGTGAGGATCTTCAACTTTGTGCAAAATCACCACATACAAGTAAATGGGGGAAAAATTGCAAGTTTGTAATAGAATCTTTAATGTTAGACAAAAGAGGGTCTAGCAACCTGCTTAATATTGTGAATTCATTTTGCTCTTTAAAGGAATTCTGCCTACTTCTCACCGTTTCCCTGGATGAGCAACATAACCTTTGTGCTGAATCACCGCCTTCAAGTGAAAGGGAAAAGCACTGTAGCTCTTGTAAGAGAAGGATTAATTTGACAAGCAAGACGGTCTTGCACCTTGTTAAGCATGGTGAACTGTGTTAGTTTTTGAAAGGAATGCTGCCTAACCTTCAGCCTTTTCATGGGTGAGGAACATAAACTTTGTGCAACATCACCGCATAAAAGTGAATGGGAGAAAAACTGCAGTTTTTTAGGAGAATCCTTTTATGTTAGAAACAAGAGGGTCTAGCAACATGGTTAGTATGGTGAATTCAGTTTGCTGTTTAAAGGAGTACTTCCTAGCTCTCAGTGTTTCCTGGATCAGCAACATCACCTTTCTGCTGAATCTCCCTTTTCAGGTGAATGGGAGAAGCACCGTAGCTCTTGTAAGAGAAGCATTAATGCACCTTGTTAAGCATGGTGAACTGAGTTAGCTTTTGAAAGAAACGCTGCCCAACTGTCAGCGTTTTCATGGGTGAAGATCTTCAACATTGTGCTAAATCACCGCATACAAGTAAATGGGAGAAAACCTGCAGGTTTCTAAGAGAATCTTTAATGTTAGGAAAAAGAGGGTCGAGCAACATGGTTAACATTTTGAATTCAGTTTGCTCTTCAAGGGACTACTGCATAACTCTGAGTGTTTTCCTGGATGAGCAACATCACCTTTCTGCTGAATCACCCCATTCAAGTGAATGGGAGAAGCACTGCAGCTCTTGCAAGAGAAGCATTAATGTTACAAGCAACAGGGCCTTGCACCTTGTTAAGCATGGTGAACTGAGTTAGCTTTTGAAAGGAATGCAGCCCAACTGTCAGCATTTTCATGGGTGAGGATCTTCAACTTTGTGCAAAATCACCATCTACAGGTAAATGGGAGAAAGATTCCAGGTTTGTAAGAGAATCTTTAATGTTAGACAAAAGAGGGTCTAGCAACCTGGTTAGTATTGTGAATTCATTTTGCTCTTTAAAGGAATTCTGCCTACTTCTCACTGTTTTCCTGGATGAGAAACATCACCTTTGTGCTGAATCACCGCATTCAAGTGAAAGGGAGAAGCACTGTAGCTCTTGTAAGAGAAGGATTAATGTTACAAGCAAGAGGGTCTTGCACTTTGTTAAGCATGGTGAACTGTGTTAGTTTTTGAAAGGAACGCTGCCTAACCTTCAGCCTTTTCATGGTTGAGAAACAGAAACTTTGTGGAAAATCACCGCATACAAGTGAATGGGAGAAAAACTGCAGTTTTTTAAGAGAATCTTTTTATGTTAGAAACAAGAGGGTCTAGCAACATGGTTAGTATGGTGAATTCAGTTTGCTCTTTAAAGGAGTACTGCCTACCTCTCAGTGTTTCCTGGATCAGCAACATCACCTTTCTGCTGAATCTCCCCATTCAAGTGAAAGGGAAACACTGCAGCTCTTATAAGAGAAGCATTAATACTAAAAGCAAGAGGGTCTTGCACCTCGTTAAGCATGGCGAACTGTGTTAGTTTTTGAAAGGAACGCAGCCTAACCTTCAGCCTTTTCATATGTGAGGAACATAAACTTTGTTCAACATCACCGCATACAAGTGAATGGGAGAAAATCTGCAGTTTTTTAAGAGAATCCTTGTATGTTAGAAACAGGAGGGTCTAGCAACTTGGTTAGTATGGTGAATTCAGTTTGCTCTTTAAAGGAGTACTGCCTAGCTCTCAGGGTTTCCTGGATCAGCAACATAACCTTTTGCTGAATCTCCCCATTCAAGTGAAAGGGAGAAGCACTGCAACTCTTGCAAGAGAAGCATTAATGTTACAAGGAACAGGGCCTTGCACCTTGTTAAGCATTTTGAACTGAGTTAGCTTTTGAAAGGAATGCTGCCCAACTGTCAGCATTTTCATGGGGGAGGATCTTCAACTTTGTGCAAAATCACCACATACAACTAAATGGGAGAATAACTGCAAGTTTGTAATAGAATCTTTAATGTTACACAAAAGAGGGTCTAGCAACCTGGTTAGTATTGTGAATTCATTTTGCTCTTTAAAGGAATTCTGCCTACTTCTCACCGTTACCCTGGATGAGCAACATAACCTTTGTGCTGAATCACCGCATTCAAGTGAAAGGGAAAAGCACTGTAGCTCTTGTAAGAGAAGGATTAATTTGACAAGCAAGACGGTCTTGCACCTTGTTAAGCATGGCGAACTGTGTTAGTTGTTGAAAGGAATGCTGCCTAACCTTCAGCCTTTTCATGGGTGAGGAACATAAACTTTGTGCAACATCACCGCATACAAGTGAATGGGAGAAAAACTGCAGTTTTTTAGGAGAATCCTTTTATGTTAGAAACAAGAGGTTCTAGCAACATGGTTAGTATGGTGAATTCAGTTTGCTCTTTAAAGGAGTACTGCCTAGCTCTCAGTGTTTCCTGGATCAGCAACATCACCTTTCTGCTGAATCTCCCCATTCAAGTGAATGGGAGAAGCACTGCAGCTCTTGTAAGAGAAGCATTACTGTTTCAAGTAAGAGGGCCTTGCACCTTGTTAAGCATGGTGAACTGAGTTAGCTTTTGAAAGGAATTCTACCCATCTGTCAGCATTTTCATGGGTGAGGATCTTCATCTTTGTGCAAAATCACCACATACAGGTAAATGGGGAAAGACTCCCGGTTTGTAAGAGAATCGTTAATGTTAGACAAAAGAGGGTCATTTAACTCGGTTATTATTGTGAACTCATTTTGCTCTTTAAAGGAATTCTGCCTACTTCTCACTGTTTCCTGGATGAGAAACATGACGTTTGTGCTGAATCACCGCATTCAAGTGAAAGGGAGAAGCACTGTACCTCTGGTAAGAGACGGATTAATTTTACAAGCAAGAGGGTCTTGCACTTTCTTAAGCATGGTGAACTGTGTTTCTTTTTGAAAGGAACGCTGCCTAACCTTCAGCCTTTTCATGGGTGAGAAACATAACCTTTGTGGAAAATCACCGCGTACAAGTGAATGGGAGAAAAACTTCAGTTTTTTGAGAGCATCCTCTTATGTTAGAAAGAAGAGGGTCTAGCAACATGGTTAGTATGGTGAATTCAGTTTGCTCTTTAAAGGAGTACTGCCTAGCTCTCAGTTTTTCCTTAATCAGCATCATCACCTTTCGGCTGAATCTCCCCTTTCAAGTGAATGAGAGAAGCACTGCAGCTCTTATAAGAGAAGCATTAATGTTACAAGCAAGTAGGATTTGCACCTTGTTAAGAATGGTGAACTGAGTTAGATTTCAAAGGAACGCTGCCCAACTGTCAGCGTTTTCATGGGTGAGGATCATCAACGTTGTGCAAAATCACCACATACAAGTAAATGGGAGAAAACCTGCACTTTTCTAAGAGAATCCTTAATGTTAGAACCAAGAGGGTCTAGGAACTCGGTTACTATTGTGAATTCAGTTTGCTCCTTAAAGGAGTACTGCATTCCTCTCAGTGTTTTCCTGGATGAGCAATATCACCTTTGTGTTGAATCACCCCACTCAAGTGAAAAGGAGAAGCACTGCAGCTCTTGGAAGAGAAGCATTAATAGTAAAAGCAAGAGGGTCTTGCACCTTGTTAAGCATGGTGAACTGAGTTAGTTTTCAAGAGGAACGCTGCCTAACTTTCAGCGTTTTCATGGGTGAGGAACCTAAACTTTGTGCAAAATCACCGCCATAAATAAAAGGGAGAAAAACTGCAGTTTCTGTAAGAGAATCCTTAATGTTAGAAATAAGAGGGTCTAGCAACATTGTTAGTATCGTGCATTCAGTTTGCTCTATAAAGGATTACTGCCTACCTCTCAGTGTTTTCCTGGATCAGCAACATCAGCTTTCTGCTGAATCTCCCATTTCAGGTGTATGGGAGAAGCACCGCAGCACTTGTAAGAGAAGCATTAATGCACCTTGTTAAGCATGGTGAACTGAGTTAGCTTTTGAAAGGAATTCTACCCATCTGTCAGCATTTTCATGGGTGAGGATCTTCATCTTTGTGCAAAATCACCACATACAGGTAAATGGGGAAAGACTCCAGGTTTGTAAGAGAATCTTTAATGTTAGACAAAAGAGGGTCTAGCAACCTGGTTAGTATTGTGAATTCATTTTGCTCTTTAAAGGAATTCTGCCTACTTCTCACTGTTTTCCTGGATGAGAAACATCACCTTTGTGCTGAATCCCCGCATTCAAGTGAAAGGGAGAAGCACTGTAGCTCTTGTAAGAGACGGATTAATTTTACAAGCAAGAGGGTCTTGCACTTCGTTAAGCATGGTGAACTGTGTTAGTTTTTGAAAGGAACGCTGCCTAACCTTCAGCCTTTTCATGGGTGAGAAACATAACTTTTGTGGAAAATCACCGCATACAAGTGAATGGGAGAAAAACTGCAGTTTTTTAAGAGAATCCTTGTATGTTAGAAACAAGAGGGTCTAGCAACATGGTTAGTATGGTGAATTCACTTTGCTCTTTAAAGGAGTACTGCCTAGCTCTCAGGGTTTCCTGGATCAGCAACATAACTTTTCTGCTGAATCTCCCCATTGAAGTGAAAGGGAGAAGCACTGCAACTCTTGCAAGAGAAGCATTAATGTTACAAATAACAGGGCCTTGCACCTTGTTAAGCATTTTGAACTGCGTTAGCTTTTGAAAGGAATGCTGCCCAACTGTCAGCATTTTCATGGGTGAGGATCTTCAACTTTGTGCAAAATCACCACATACAAGTAAATGGGGGAAAAATTGCAAGTTTGTAATAGAATCTTTAATGTTAGACAAAAGAGGGTCTAGCAACCTGCTTAATATTGTGAATTCATTTTGCTCTTTAAAGGAATTCTGCCTACTTCTCACCGTTTCCCTGGATGAGCAACATAACCTTTGTGCTGAATCACCGCATTCAAGTGAAAGGGAAAAGCACTGTAGCTCTTGTAAGAGAAGGATTAATTTGACAAGCAAGACGGTCTTGCACCTTGTTAAGCATGGTGAACTGTGTTAGTTTTTGAAAGGAATGCTGCCTAACCTTCAGCCTTTTCATGGGTGAGGAACATAAACTTTGTGCAACATCACCGCATAAAAGTGAATGGGAGAAAAACTGCAGTTTTTTAGGAGAATCCTTTTATGTTAGAAACAAGAGGGTCTAGCAACATGGTTAGTATGGTGAATTCAGTTTGCTGTTTAAAGGAGTACTTCCTAGCTCTCAGTGTTTCCTGGATCAGCAACATCACCTTTCTGCTGAATCTCCCTTTTCAGGTGAATGGGAGAAGCACCGTAGCTCTTGTAAGAGAAGCATTAATGCACTTTGTTAAGCATGGTGAACTGAGTTAGCTTTTGAAAGAAACGCTGCCCAACTGTCAGCGTTTTCATGGGTGAAGATCTTCAACATTGTGCTAAATCACCGCATACAAGTAAATGGGAGAAAACCTGCAGGTTTCTAAGAGAATCTTTAATGTTAGGAAAAAGAGGGTCGAGCAACATGGTTAACATTTTGAATTCAGTTTGCTCTTCAAGGGACTACTGCATAACTCTGAGTGTTTTCCTGGATGAGCAACATCACCTTTCTGCTGAATCACCCCATTCAAGTGAAAGGGAGAAGCACTGCAGCTCTTGCAAGAGAAGCATTAATGTTACAAGCAACAGGGCCTTGCACCTTGTTAAGCATGGTGAACTGAGTTAGCTTTTGAAAGGAATGCAGCCCAACTGTCAGCATTTTCATGGGTGAGGATCTTCAACTTTGTGCAAAATCACCACCTACAGGTAAATGGGAGAAAGATTCCAAGTTTGTAAGAGAATCTTTAATGTTAGACAAAAGAGAGTCTAGCAACCTGGTTAGTATTGTGAATTCATTTTGCTCTTTAAAGGAATTCTGCCTACTTCTCACTGTTTTCCTGGATGAGAAACATCACCTTTGTGCTGAATCACCGCATTCAAGTGAAAGGGAAAAGCACTGTAGCTCTTGTAAGAGAAGGATTAATTTGACAAGCAAGAGGGTCTTGCACTTTGTTAAGCATGGTGAACTGTGTTAGTTTTTGAAAGGAACGCTGCCTAACCTTCAGCCTTTTCATGGTTGAGAAACATAAACTTTGTGGAAAATCACCGCATACAAGTGAATGGGAGAAAAACTGCAGTTTTTTAAGAGAATCTTTTTATGTTAGAAACAAGAGCGTCTAGCAACATGGTTAGTATGGTGAATTCAGTTTGCTCTTTAAAGGAGTACTGCCTACCTCTCAGTGTTTCCTGGATCAGCAACATCACCTTTCTGCTGAATCTCCCCATTCAAGTGAAAGGGAAACACTGCAGCTCTTATAAGAGAAGCATTAATACTAAAAGCAAGAGGGTCTTGCACCTCGTTAAGCATGGTGAACTGTGTTAGTTTTTGAAAGGAACGCAGCCTAACCTTCAGCCTTTTCATATGTGAGGAACATAAACTTTGTTCAACATCACCGCATACAATTGAATGGGAGAAAATCTGCAGTTTTTTAAGAGAATCCTTGTATGTTAGAAACAGGAGGGTCTAGCAACTTGGTTAGTATGGTGAATTCAGTTTGCTCTTTAAAGGAGTACTGCCTAGCTCTCAGGGTTTCCTGGATCAGCAACATAACCTTTTGCTGAATCTCCCCATTCAAGTGAAAGGGAGAAGCACTGCAACTCTTGCAAGAGAAGCATTAATGTTACAAGGAACAGGTCCTTGCACCTTGTTAAGCATTTTGAACTGAGTTAGCTTTTGAAAGGAATGCTGCCCAACTGTCAGCATTTTCATGGGGGAGGATCTTCAACTTTGTGCAAAATCACCACATACAACTAAATGGGAGAATAACTGCAAGTTTGTAATAGAATCTTTAATGTTACACAAAAGAGGGTCTAGCAACCTGGTTAGTATTGTGAATTCATTTTGCTCTTTAAAGGAATTCTGCCTCCTTCTCACCGTTACCCTGGATGAGCAACATAACCTTTGTGCTGAATCACCGCATTCAAGTGAAAGGGAAAAGCACTGTAGCTCTTGTAAGAGAAGGATTAATTTGACAAGCAAGACGGTCTTGCACCTTGTTAAGCATGGCGAACTGTGTTAGTTGTTGAAAGGAATGCTGCCTAACCTTCAGCCTTTTCATGGGTGAGGAACATAAACTTTGTGCAACATCACCGCATACAAGTGAATGGGAGAAAAACTGCAGTTTTTTAGGAGAATCCTTTTATGTTAGAAACAAGAGGTTCTAGCAACATGGTTAGTATGGTGAATTCAGTTTGCTCTTTAAAGGAGTACTGCCTAGCTCTCAGTGTTTCCTGGATCAGCAACATCACCTTTCTGCTGAATCTCCCCATTCAAGTGAATGGGAGAAGCACTGCAGCTCTTGTAAGAGAAGCATTACTGTTTCAAGTAAGAGGGCCTTGCACCTTGTTAAGCATGGTGAACTGAGTTAGCTTTTGAAAGGAATTCTACCCATCTGTCAGCATTTTCATGGGTGAGGATCTTCATCTTTGTGCAAAATCACCACGTACAGGTAAATGGGGAAAGACTCCAGGTTTGTAAGAGAATCTTTAATGTTAGACAAAAGAGGGTCTAGCAACCTGGTTTGTATTGTGAATTCATTTTGGTCATTAAAGGAATTCTGCCTACTTCTCACTGTTTTCCTGGATGAGAAACATCACCTTTGTGCTGAATCACCGCATTCAAGTGAAAGGGAGAAGCACTGTAGCTCTTGTGAGAGAAGGATTAATGTTACAAGCAAGAGGGTCTTGCACTTTGTTAAGCATGGTGAACTGTGTTAGTTTTTGAAAGGAACGCTGCCTAACCTTCAGCCTTTTCATGGTTGAGAAACATAAACTTTGTGGAAAATCACCGCATACAAGTGAATGGAAGAAAAACTGCAGTTTTTTAAGAGAATCTTTTTATGTTAGAAACAAGAGGGTCTAGCAACATGGTTAGTATGGTGAATTCAGTTTGCTCTTTAAAGGAGTACTGCCTACCTCTCAGTGTTTCCTGGATCAGCAACATTACCTTTCTGCTGAATCTCCCCATTCAAGTGAAAGGGAAACACTGCAGCTCTTATAAGAGAAGCATTAATACTAAAAGCAAGAGGGTCTTGCACCTCGTTAAGCATGGTGAACTGTGTTAGTTTTTGAAAGGAACGCAGCCTAACCTTCAGCCTTTTCATATGTGAGGAACATAAACTTTGTTCAACATCACCGCATACAAGTGAATGGGAGAAAATCTGCAGTTTTTTAAGAGAATCCTTGTATGTTAGAAACAGGAGGGTCTAGCAACTTGGTTAGTATGGTGAATTCAGTTTGCTCTTTAAAGGAGTACTGCCTAGCTCTCAGGGTTTCCTGGATCAGCAACATAACCTTTTGCTGAATCTCCCCATTCAAGTGAAAGGGAGAAGCACTGCAACTCTTGCAAGAGAAGCATTAATGTTACAAGGAACAGGGCCTTGCACCTTGTTAAGCATTTTGAACTGAGTTAGCTTTTGAAAGGAATGCTGCCCAACTGTCAGCATTTTCATGGGGGAGGATCTTCAACTTTGTGCAAAATCACCACATACAACTAAATGGGAGAATAACTGCAACTTTGTAATAGAATCTTTAATGTTACACAAAAGAGGGTCTAGCAAGCTGGTTAGTATTGTGAATTCATTTTGCTCTTTAAAGGAATTCTGCCTACTTCTCACCGTTACCCTGGATGAGCAACATAACCTTTGTGCTGAATCACCGCATTCAAGTGAAAGGGAAAAGCACTGTAGCTCTTGTAAGAGAAGGATTAATTTGACAAGCAAGACGGTCTTGCACCTTGTTAAGCATGGCGAACTGTGTTAGTTGTTGAAAGGAATGCTGCCTAACCTTCAGCCTTTTCATGGGTGAGGAACATAAACTTTGTGCAACATCACCGCATACAAGTGAATGGGAGAAAAACTGCAGTTTTTTAGGAGAATCCTTTCATGTTAGAAACAAGAAGTTCTAGCAACATGGTTAATATGGTGAATTCAGTTTGCTCTTTCAAGGAGTACTGCCTAGCTCTCAGTGTTTCCTGGATCAGCAACATCACCTTTCTGCTGAATCTCCCCATTCAAGTGAATGGGAGAAGCACTGCAGCTCTTGTAAGAGAAGCATTACTGTTTCAAGTAAGAGGGCCTTGCACCTTGTTAAGCATGGTGAACTGAGTTAGCTTTTGAAAGGAATTCTACCCATCTGTCAGCATTTTCATGGGTGAGGATCTTCATCTTTGTGCAAAATCACCACATACAGGTAAATGGGGAAAGACTCCAGGTTTGTAAGAGAATCGTTAATGTTAGACAAAAGAGGGTCATTTAACTCGGTTGTTATTGTGAATTCATTTTGCTCTTTAAAGGAATTCTGCCTACTTCTCACTGTTTCCTGGATGAGAAACATGACGTTTGTGCTGAATCACCGCATTCAAGTGAAAGGGAGAAGCACTGTAGCTCTTGTAAGAGACGGATTAATTTTACAAGCAAGAGGGTCTTGCACTTTGTTAAGCATGGTGAACTGTGTTTCTTTTTGAAAGGAACGCTGCCTAACCTTCAGCCTTTTCATGGGTGAGAAACATAACCTTTGTGGAAAATCACCGCGTACAAGTGAATGGGAGAAAAACTGCAGTTTTTTAAGAGCATCCTCTTGTGTTAGAAAGAAGAGGGTCTAGCAACATGGTTAGTATGGTGAATTCAGTTTGCTCTTTAAAGGAGTACTGCCTAGCTCTCAGTTTTTCCTTAATCAGCATCATCACCTTTCGGCTGAATCTCCCCATTCAAGTGAATGAGAGAAGCACTGCAGCTCTTATAAGAGAAGCATTAATGTTACAAGCAAGTAGGATTTGCACCTTGTTAAGAATGGTGAACTGAGTTAGATTTCAAAGGAACGCTGCCCAACTGTCAGCGTTTTCATGGGTGAGGATCATCAACTTTGTGCAAAATCACCACATACAAGTAAATGGGAGAAAACCTGCACTTTTCTAAGAGAATCCTTAATGTTAGAACCAAGAGGGTCTAGGAACTCGGTTACTATTGTGAATTCAGTTTGCTCCTTAAAGGAGTACTGCATTCCTCTCAGTGTTTTCCTGGATGAGCAATATCACCTTTGTGTTGAATCACCCCACTCAAGTGAAAAGGAGAAGCACTGCAGCTCTTGGAAGAGAAGCATTAATACTAAAAGCAAGAGGGTCTTGCACCTTGTTAAGCATGGTGAACTGAGTTAGTTTTCAAGAGGAACGCTGCCTAACTTTCAGCGTTTTCATGGGTGAGGAACCTAAACTTTGTGCAAAATCACCGCCATAAATAAAAGGGAGAAAAACTGCAGTTTCTGTAAGAGAATCCTTAAAGTTAGAAATAAGAGGGTCTAGCAACATTGTTAGTATCGTGCATTCAGTTTGCTCTATAAAGGATTACTGCCTACCTCTCAGTGTTTTCCTGGATCAGCAACATCAGCTTTCTGCTGAATCTCCCATTTCAGGTGTATGGGAGAAGCACCGCAGCACTTGTAAGAGAAGCATTAATGCACCTTGTTAAGCATGGTGAACTGAGTTAGCTTTTGAAAGAAACGCTGCCCAACTGTCAGCGTTTTCATGGGTGAAGATCTTCAACATTGTGCAAAATCACCGCATACAAGCAAATGGGAGAAAAACTGCAGGTTTCTAAGAGAATCTTTAATGTTAGGAAAAAGAGGGTCGAGCAACATGGTTAATATTCTGAATTCAGTTTGCTCTTTAAGGAACTACTGCGTAACTCTGAGTGTTTTCCTGGATGAGCAACATCACCTTTCTGCTGAATCTCCCCATTCAAGTGATTGGGAGAAGCACTGCAGCTCTTGTAAGAGAAGAATGAATGTTTCAAGCAAGAGGGCCTTACACCTTGTTAAGCATGGTGAACTGAGTTAGCTTTTAAAAGGAACGCTGCCCAACTGTCAGCATTTTCATGGGTGAGGATCTTCAACTTTGTGCAAAATCACCACATACAGGTAAATGGGAGAAAGATTCCAGGTTTGTAAGAGAATCTTTAATGTTAGACAAAAGAGGGTCTAGCAACCTGGTTAGTATTGTGAATTCATTTTGCTCTTTAAAGGAATTCTGCCTACTTCTCACTGTTTTCCTGGATGAGAAACATCACCTTTGTGCTGAATCCCCGCATTCAAGTGAAAGGGAGAAGCACTGTAGCGCTTGTAAGAGACGGATTAATTTTACAAGCAAGAGGGTCTTGCACTTCGTTAAGCATGGTGAACTGTGTTAGTTTTTGAAAGGAACGCTGCCTAACCTTCAGCCTTTTCATGGGTGAGAAACATAACTTTTGTGGAAAATCACCGCATACAAGTGAATGGGAGAAAAACTGCAGTTTTTTAAGAGAATCGTTTTATGTTAGAAACAAGAGGGTCTAGCAACATGGTTAGTATGGTGAATTCAGTTTGCTCTTTAAAGGAGTACTGCCTACCTCTCAGTGTTTCCTGGATCAGCAACATCACCTTTCTGCTGAATCTCCCCATTCAAGTGAAAGGGAAACACTGCAGCTCTTATAAGAGAAACATTAATACTAAAAGCAAGAGGGTCTTGCACCTCGTTAAGCATGGTGAACTGTGGTTAGTTTTTGAAAGAAACGCAGCCTAACCTTCAGCCTTTTCATATGTGAGGAACATAAACTTTGTTCAACATCACCGCATACAAGTGAATGGGAGAAAATCTGCAGTTTTTTAAGAGAATCCTTGTATGTTAGAAACAGGAGGGTCTAGCAACTTGGTTAGTATGGTGAATTCAGTTTGCTCTTTAAAGGAGTACTGCCTAGCTCTCAGGGTTTCCTGGATCAGCAACATAACATTTTGCTGAATCTCCCCATTCAAGTGAAAGGGAGAAGCACTGCAACTCTTGCAAGAGAAGCATTAATGTTACAAATAACAGGGCCTTGCACCTTGTTAAGCATTTTGAACTGAGTTAGCTTTTGAAAGGAATGCTGCCCAACTGTCAGCATTTTCATGGGGGAGGATCTTCAACTTTGTGCAAAATCACCACATACAACTAAATGGGAGAATAACTGCAAGTTTGTAATAGAATCTTTAATGTTACACAAAAGAGGGTCTAGCAAGCTGGTTAGTATTGTGAATTCATTTTGCTCTTTAAAGGAATTCTGCCTACTTCTCACCGTTAAACTGGATGAGCAACATAACCTTTGTGCTGAATCACCGCATTCAAGTGAAAGGGAAAAGCACTGTAGCTCTTGTAAGAGAAGGATTAATTTGACAAGCAAGACGGTCTTGCACCTTGTTAAGCATGGTGAACTGTGTTAGTTTTTGAAAGGAATGCTGCCTAACCTTCAGCCTTTTCATGGGTGAGGAACATAAACTTTGTGCAACATCACCGCATAAAAGTGAATGGGAGAAAAACTGCAGTTTTTTAGGAGAATCCTTTTATGTTAGAAACAAGAGGGTCTAGCAACATGGTTAGTATGGTGAATTCAGTTTGCTGTTTAAAGGAGTACTTCCTAGCTCTCAGTGTTTCCTGGATCAGCAACATCACCTTTCTGCTGAATCTCCCTTTTCAGGTGAATGGGAGAAGCACCGTAGCTCTTGTAAGAGAAGCATTAATGCACCTTGTTAAGCATGGTGAACTGAGTTAGCTTTTGAAAGAAACGCTGCCCAACTGTCAGCGTTTTCATGGGTGAAGATCTTCAACATTGTGCTAAATCACCGCATACAAGTAAATGGGAGAAAACCTGCAGGTTTCTAAGAGAATCTTTAATGTTAGGAAAAAGAGGGTCGAGCAACATGGTTAACATTTTGAATTCAGTTTGCTCTTCAAGGGACTACTGCATAACTCTGAGTGTTTTCCTGGATGAGCAACATCACCTTTCTGCTGAATCACCCCATTCAAGTGAATGGGAGAAGCACTGCAGCTCTTGCAAGAGAAGCATTAATGTTACAAGCAACAGGGCCTTGCACCTTGTTAAGCATGGTGAACTGAGTTAGCTTTTGAAAGGAATGCAGCCCAACTGTCAGCATTTTCATGGGTGAGGATCTTCAACTTTGTGCAAAATCACCACCTACAGGTAAATGGGAGAAAGATTCCAGATTTGTAAGAGAATCTTTAATGTTAGACAAAAGAGGGTCTAGCAACCTGGTTAGTATTGTGAATTCATTTTGCTCTTTAAAGGAATTCTGCCTACTTCTCACTGTTTTCCTGGATGAGAAACATCACCTTTGTGCTGAATCACCGCATTCAAGTGAAAGGGAGAAGCACTGTAGCTCTTGTAAGAGAAGGATTAATGTTACAAGCAAGAGGGTCTTGCACTTTGTTAAGCATGGTGAACTGTGTTAGTTTTTGAAAGGAACGCTGCCTAACCTTCAGCCTTTTCATGGTTGAGAAACATAAACTTTGTGGAAAATCACCGCATACAAGTGAATGGGAGAAAAACTGCAGTTTTTTAAGAGAATCTTTTTATGTTAGAAACAAGAGGGTCTAGCAACATGGTTAGTATGGTGAATTCAGTTTGCTCTTTAAAGGAGTACTGCCTACCTCTCAGTGTTTCCTGGATCAGCAACATCACCTTTCTGCTGAATCTCCCCATTCAAGTGAAAGGGAAACACTGCAGCTCTTATAAGAGAAACATTAATACTAAAAGCAAGAGGGTCTTGCACCTCGTTAAGCATGGTGAACTGTGGTTAGTTTTTGAAAGAAACGCAGCCTAACCTTCAGCCTTTTCATATGTGAGGAACATAAACTTTGTTCAACATCACCGCATACAAGTGAATGGGAGAAAATCTGCAGTTTTTTAAGAGAATCCTTGTATGTTAGAAACAGGAGGGTCTAGCAACTTGGTTAGTATGGTGAATTCAGTTTGCTCTTTAAAGGAGTACTGCCTAGCTCTCAGGGTTTCCTGGATCAGCAACATAACATTTTGCTGAATCTCCCCATTCAAGTGAAAGGGAGAAGCACTGCAACTCTTGCAAGAGAAGCATTAATGTTACAAATAACAGGGCCTTGCACCTTGTTAAGCATTTTGAACTGAGTTAGCTTTTGAAAGGAATGCTGCCCAACTGTCAGCATTTTCATGGGGGAGGATCTTCAACTTTGTGCAAAATCACCACATACAACTAAATGGGAGAATAACTGCAAGTTTGTAATAGAATCTTTAATGTTACACAAAAGAGGGTCTAGCAAGCTGGTTAGTATTGTGAATTCATTTTGCTCTTTAAAGGAATTCTGCCTACTTCTCACCGTTAAACTGGATGAGCAACATAACCTTTGTGCTGAATCACCGCATTCAAGTGAAAGGGAAAAGCACTGTAGCTCTTGTAAGAGAAGGATTAATTTGACAAGCAAGACGGTCTTGCACCTTGTTAAGCATGGCGAACTGTGTTAGTTGTTGAAAGGAATACTGCCTAACCTTTAGCCTTTTCATGGGTGAGGAACATAAACTTTGTGCAACATCACCGCATACAAGTGAATGGGAGAAAAACTGCAGTTTTTTAGGAGAATCCTTTCATGTTAGAAACAAGAGGTTCTAGCAACATGGTTAGTATGGTGAATTCAGTTTGCTCTTTCAAGGAGTACTGCCTAGCTCTCAGTGTTTCCTGGATCAGCAACATCACCTTTCTGCTGAATCTCCCCATTCAAGTGAATGGGAGAAGCACTGCAGCTCTTGTAATAGAAGCATTACTGTTTCAAGTAAGAGGGCCTTGCACCTTGTTAAGCATGGTGAACTGAGTTAGCTTTTGAAAGGAATTCTACCCATCTGTCAGCATTTTCATGGGTGAGGATCTTCATCTTTGTGCAAAATCACCACATACAGGTAAATGGGGAAAGACTCCAGGTTTGTAAGAGAATCGTTAATGTTAGACAAAAGAGGGTCATTTAACTCGGTTATTATTGTGAATTCATTTTGCTCTTTAAAGGAATTCTGCCTACTTCTCACTGTTTCCTGGATGAGAAACATGACGTTTGTGCTGAATCACCGCATTCAAGTGAAAGGGAGAAGCACTGTAGCTCTTGTAAGAGACGGATTAATTTTACAAGCAAGAGGGTCTTGCACTTTGTTAAGCATGGTGAACTGTGTTAGTTTTTGGAAGGAACGCAGCCTAACCTTCAGCATTTTCACATGTGAGAAACATAAACTTTGTGCAGCATCACCGCATACAAGTGAATGGGAGAAAAACTGCAGTTTTTTAAGAGAATCCTTGTATGTTAGAAACAAGAGGGTCTAGCAATATGGTTAGTATGGTGAATTCAGTTTGCTCTTTAAAGGAGTACTTCCTAGCTCTCAGGGTTTCCTGGATCAGCAACATAACTTTTCTGCTGAATCTCCCCATTGAAGTGAAAGGGAGAAGCACTGCAACTCTTGCAAGAGAAGCATTAATGTTACAAATAACAGGGCCTTGCACCTTGTTAAGCATTTTGAACTGCGTTAGCTTTTGAAAGGAATGCTGCCCAACTGTCAGAATTTTCATGGGTGAGGATCTTCAACTTTGTGCAAAATCACCACATACAAGTAAATGGGGGAAAAATTGCAAGTTTGTAATAGAATCTTTAATGTTAGACAAAAGAGGGTCTAGCAACCTGCTTAATATTGTGAATTCATTTTGCTCTTTAAAGGAATTCTGCCTACTTCTCACCGTTTCCCTGGATGAGCAACATAACCTTTGTGCTGAATCACCGCCTTCAAGTGAAAGGGAAAAGCACTGTAGCTCTTGTAAGAGAAGGATTAATTTGACAAGCAAGACGGTCTTGCACCTTGTTAAGCATGGTGAACTGTGTTAGTTTTTGAAAGGAATGCTGCCTAACCTTCAGCCTTTTCATGGGTGAGGAACATAAACTTTGTGCAACATCACCGCATAAAAGTGAATGGGAGAAAAACTGCAGTTTTTTAGGAGAATCCTTTTATGTTAGAAACAAGAGGGTCTAGCAACATGGTTAGTATGGTGAATTCAGTTTGCTGTTTAAAGGAGTACTTCCTAGCTCTCAGTGTTTCCTGGATCAGCAACATCACCTTTCTGCTGAATCTCCCTTTTCAGGTGAATGGGAGAAGCACCGTAGCTCTTGTAAGAGAAGCATTAATGCACCTTGTTAAGCATGGTGAACTGAGTTAGCTTTTGAAAGAAACGCTGCCCAACTGTCAGCGTTTTCATGGGTGAAGATCTTCAACATTGTGCTAAATCACCGCATACAAGTAAATGGGAGAAAACCTGCAGGTTTCTAAGAGAATCTTTAATGTTAGGAAAAAGAGGGTCGAGCAACATGGTTAACATTTTGAATTCAGTTTGCTCTTCAAGGGACTACTGCATAACTCTGAGTGTTTTCCTGGATGAGCAACATCACCTTTCTGCTGAATCACCCCATTCAAGTGAATGGGAGAAGCACTGCAGCTCTTGCAAGAGAAGCATTAATGTTACAAGCAACAGGGCCTTGCACCTTGTTAAGCATGGTGAACTGAGTTAGCTTTTGAAAGGAATGCAGCCCAACTGTCAGCATTTTCATGGGTGAGGATCTTCAACTTTGTGCAAAATCACCATCTACAGGTAAATGGGAGAAAGATTCCAGGTTTGTAAGAGAATCTTTAATGTTAGACAAAAGAGGGTCTAGCAACCTGGTTAGTATTGTGAATTCATTTTGCTCTTTAAAGGAATTCTGCCTACTTCTCACTGTTTTCCTGGATGAGAAACATCACCTTTGTGCTGAATCACCGCATTCAAGTGAAAGGGAGAAGCACTGTAGCTCTTGTAAGAGAAGGATTAATGTTACAAGCAAGAGGGTCTTGCACTTTGTTAAGCATGGTGAACTGTGTTAGTTTTTGAAAGGAACGCTGCCTAACCTTCAGCCTTTTCATGGTTGAGAAACAGAAACTTTGTGGAAAATCACCGCATACAAGTGAATGGGAGAAAAACTGCAGTTTTTTAAGAGAATCTTTTTATGTTAGAAACAAGAGGGTCTAGCAACATGGTTAGTATGGTGAATTCAGTTTGCTCTTTAAAGGAGTACTGCCTACCTCTCAGTGTTTCCTGGATCAGCAACATCACCTTTCTGCTGAATCTCCCCATTCAAGTGAAAGGGAAACACTGCAGCTCTTATAAGAGAAGCATTAATACTAAAAGCAAGAGGGTCTTGCACCTCGTTAAGCATGGCGAACTGTGTTAGTTTTTGAAAGGAACGCAGCCTAACCTTCAGCCTTTTCATATGTGAGGAACATAAACTTTGTTCAACATCACCGCATACAAGTGAATGGGAGAAAATCTGCAGTTTTTTAAGAGAATCCTTGTATGTTAGAAACAGGAGGGTCTAGCAACTTGGTTAGTATGGTGAATTCAGTTTGCTCTTTAAAGGAGTACTGCCTAGCTCTCAGGGTTTCCTGGATCAGCAACATAACCTTTTGCTGAATCTCCCCATTCAAGTGAAAGGGAGAAGCACTGCAACTCTTGCAAGAGAAGCATTAATGTTACAAGGAACAGGGCCTTGCACCTTGTTAAGCATTTTGAACTGAGTTAGCTTTTGAAAGGAATGCTGCCCAACTGTCAGCATTTTCATGGGGGAGGATCTTCAACTTTGTGCAAAATCACCACATACAACTAAATGGGAGAATAACTGCAAGTTTGTAATAGAATCTTTAATGTTACACAAAAGAGGGTCTAGCAACCTGGTTAGTATTGTGAATTCATTTTGCTCTTTAAAGGAATTCTGCCTACTTCTCACCGTTACCCTGGATGAGCAACATAACCTTTGTGCTGAATCACCGCATTCAAGTGAAAGGGAAAAGCACTGTAGCTCTTGTAAGAGAAGGATTAATTTGACAAGCAAGACGGTCTTGCACCTTGTTAAGCATGGCGAACTGTGTTAGTTGTTGAAAGGAATGCTGCCTAACCTTCAGCCTTTTCATGGGTGAGGAACATAAACTTTGTGCAACATCACCGCATACAAGTGAATGGGAGAAAAACTGCAGTTTTTTAGGAGAATCCTTTTATGTTAGAAACAAGAGGTTCTAGCAACATGGTTAGTATGGTGAATTCAGTTTGCTCTTTAAAGGAGTACTGCCTAGCTCTCAGTGTTTCCTGGATCAGCAACATCACCTTTCTGCTGAATCTCCCCATTCAAGTGAATGGGAGAAGCACTGCAGCTCTTGTAAGAGAAGCATTACTGTTTCAAGTAAGAGGGCCTTGCACCTTGTTAAGCATGGTGAACTGAGTTAGCTTTTGAAAGGAATTCTACCCATCTGTCAGCATTTTCATGGGTGAGGATCTTCATCTTTGTGCAAAATCACCACATACAGGTAAATGGGGAAAGACTCCCGGTTTGTAAGAGAATCGTTAATGTTAGACAAAAGAGGGTCATTTAACTCGGTTATTATTGTGAACTCATTTTGCTCTTTAAAGGAATTCTGCCTACTTCTCACTGTTTCCTGGATGAGAAACATGACGTTTGTGCTGAATCACCGCATTCAAGTGAAAGGGAGAAGCACTGTACCTCTGGTAAGAGACGGATTAATTTTACAAGCAAGAGGGTCTTGCACTTTCTTAAGCATGGTGAACTGTGTTTCTTTTTGAAAGGAACGCTGCCTAACCTTCAGCCTTTTCATGGGTGAGAAACATAACCTTTGTGGAAAATCACCGCGTACAAGTGAATGGGAGAAAAACTTCAGTTTTTTGAGAGCATCCTCTTATGTTAGAAAGAAGAGGGTCTAGCAACATGGTTAGTATGGTGAATTCAGTTTGCTCTTTAAAGGAGTACTGCCTAGCTCTCAGTTTTTCCTTAATCAGCATCATCACCTTTCGGCTGAATCTCCCCTTTCAAGTGAATGAGAGAAGCACTGCAGCTCTTATAAGAGAAGCATTAATGTTACAAGCAAGTAGGATTTGCACCTTGTTAAGAATGGTGAACTGAGTTAGATTTCAAAGGAACGCTGCCCAACTGTCAGCGTTTTCATGGGTGAGGATCATCAACGTTGTGCAAAATCACCACATACAAGTAAATGGGAGAAAACCTGCACTTTTCTAAGAGAATCCTTAATGTTAGAACCAAGAGGGTCTAGGAACTCGGTTACTATTGTGAATTCAGTTTGCTCCTTAAAGGAGTACTGCATTCCTCTCAGTGTTTTCCTGGATGAGCAATATCACCTTTGTGTTGAATCACCCCACTCAAGTGAAAAGGAGAAGCACTGCAGCTCTTGGAAGAGAAGCATTAATAGTAAAAGCAAGAGGGTCTTGCACCTTGTTAAGCATGGTGAACTGAGTTAGTTTTCAAGAGGAACGCTGCCTAACTTTCAGCGTTTTCATGGGTGAGGAACCTAAACTTTGTGCAAAATCACCGCCATAAATAAAAGGGAGAAAAACTGCAGTTTCTGTAAGAGAATCCTTAATGTTAGAAATAAGAGGGTCTAGCAACATTGTTAGTATCGTGCATTCAGTTTGCTCTATAAAGGATTACTGCCTACCTCTCAGTGTTTTCCTGGATCAGCAACATCAGCTTTCTGCTGAATCTCCCATTTCAGGTGTATGGGAGAAGCACCGCAGCACTTGTAAGAGAAGCATTAATGCACCTTGTTAAGCATGGTGAACTGAGTTAGCTTTTGAAAGGAATTCTACCCATCTGTCAGCATTTTCATGGGTGAGGATCTTCATCTTTGTGCAAAATCACCACATACAGGTAAATGGGGAAAGACTCCAGGTTTGTAAGAGAATCTTTAATGTTAGACAAAAGAGGGTCTAGCAACCTGGTTAGTATTGTGAATTCATTTTGCTCTTTAAAGGAATTCTGCCTACTTCTCACTGTTTTCCTGGATGAGAAACATCACCTTTGTGCTGAATCCCCGCATTCAAGTGAAAGGGAGAAGCACTGTAGCTCTTGTAAGAGACGGATTAATTTTACAAGCAAGAGGGTCTTGCACTTCGTTAAGCATGGTGAACTGTGTTAGTTTTTGAAAGGAACGCTGCCTAACCTTCAGCCTTTTCATGGGTGAGAAACATAACTTTTGTGGAAAATCACCGCATACAAGTGAATGGGAGAAAAACTGCAGTTTTTTAAGAGAATCCTTGTATGTTAGAAACAAGAGGGTCTAGCAACATGGTTAGTATGGTGAATTCACTTTGCTCTTTAAAGGAGTACTGCCTAGCTCTCAGGGTTTCCTGGATCAGCAACATAACTTTTCTGCTGAATCTCCCCATTGAAGTGAAAGGGAGAAGCACTGCAACTCTTGCAAGAGAAGCATTAATGTTACAAATAACAGGGCCTTGCACCTTGTTAAGCATTTTGAACTGCGTTAGCTTTTGAAAGGAATGCTGCCCAACTGTCAGCATTTTCATGGGTGAGGATCTTCAACTTTGTGCAAAATCACCACATACAAGTAAATGGGGGAAAAATTGCAAGTTTGTAATAGAATCTTTAATGTTAGACAAAAGAGGGTCTAGCAACCTGCTTAATATTGTGAATTCATTTTGCTCTTTAAAGGAATTCTGCCTACTTCTCACCGTTTCCCTGGATGAGCAACATAACCTTTGTGCTGAATCACCGCATTCAAGTGAAAGGGAAAAGCACTGTAGCTCTTGTAAGAGAAGGATTAATTTGACAAGCAAGACGGTCTTGCACCTTGTTAAGCATGGTGAACTGTGTTAGTTTTTGAAAGGAATGCTGCCTAACCTTCAGCCTTTTCATGGGTGAGGAACATAAACTTTGTGCAACATCACCGCATAAAAGTGAATGGGAGAAAAACTGCAGTTTTTTAGGAGAATCCTTTTATGTTAGAAACAAGAGGGTCTAGCAACATGGTTAGTATGGTGAATTCAGTTTGCTGTTTAAAGGAGTACTTCCTAGCTCTCAGTGTTTCCTGGATCAGCAACATCACCTTTCTGCTGAATCTCCCTTTTCAGGTGAATGGGAGAAGCACCGTAGCTCTTGTAAGAGAAGCATTAATGCACTTTGTTAAGCATGGTGAACTGAGTTAGCTTTTGAAAGAAACGCTGCCCAACTGTCAGCGTTTTCATGGGTGAAGATCTTCAACATTGTGCTAAATCACCGCATACAAGTAAATGGGAGAAAACCTGCAGGTTTCTAAGAGAATCTTTAATGTTAGGAAAAAGAGGGTCGAGCAACATGGTTAACATTTTGAATTCAGTTTGCTCTTCAAGGGACTACTGCATAACTCTGAGTGTTTTCCTGGATGAGCAACATCACCTTTCTGCTGAATCACCCCATTCAAGTGAAAGGGAGAAGCACTGCAGCTCTTGCAAGAGAAGCATTAATGTTACAAGCAACAGGGCCTTGCACCTTGTTAAGCATGGTGAACTGAGTTAGCTTTTGAAAGGAATGCAGCCCAACTGTCAGCATTTTCATGGGTGAGGATCTTCAACTTTGTGCAAAATCACCACCTACAGGTAAATGGGAGAAAGATTCCAAGTTTGTAAGAGAATCTTTAATGTTAGACAAAAGAGAGTCTAGCAACCTGGTTAGTATTGTGAATTCATTTTGCTCTTTAAAGGAATTCTGCCTACTTCTCACTGTTTTCCTGGATGAGAAACATCACCTTTGTGCTGAATCACCGCATTCAAGTGAAAGGGAAAAGCACTGTAGCTCTTGTAAGAGAAGGATTAATTTGACAAGCAAGAGGGTCTTGCACTTTGTTAAGCATGGTGAACTGTGTTAGTTTTTGAAAGGAACGCTGCCTAACCTTCAGCCTTTTCATGGTTGAGAAACATAAACTTTGTGGAAAATCACCGCATACAAGTGAATGGGAGAAAAACTGCAGTTTTTTAAGAGAATCTTTTTATGTTAGAAACAAGAGCGTCTAGCAACATGGTTAGTATGGTGAATTCAGTTTGCTCTTTAAAGGAGTACTGCCTACCTCTCAGTGTTTCCTGGATCAGCAACATCACCTTTCTGCTGAATCTCCCCATTCAAGTGAAAGGGAAACACTGCAGCTCTTATAAGAGAAGCATTAATACTAAAAGCAAGAGGGTCTTGCACCTCGTTAAGCATGGTGAACTGTGTTAGTTTTTGAAAGGAACGCAGCCTAACCTTCAGCCTTTTCATATGTGAGGAACATAAACTTTGTTCAACATCACCGCATACAATTGAATGGGAGAAAATCTGCAGTTTTTTAAGAGAATCCTTGTATGTTAGAAACAGGAGGGTCTAGCAACTTGGTTAGTATGGTGAATTCAGTTTGCTCTTTAAAGGAGTACTGCCTAGCTCTCAGGGTTTCCTGGATCAGCAACATAACCTTTTGCTGAATCTCCCCATTCAAGTGAAAGGGAGAAGCACTGCAACTCTTGCAAGAGAAGCATTAATGTTACAAGGAACAGGTCCTTGCACCTTGTTAAGCATTTTGAACTGAGTTAGCTTTTGAAAGGAATGCTGCCCAACTGTCAGCATTTTCATGGGGGAGGATCTTCAACTTTGTGCAAAATCACCACATACAACTAAATGGGAGAATAACTGCAAGTTTGTAATAGAATCTTTAATGTTACACAAAAGAGGGTCTAGCAACCTGGTTAGTATTGTGAATTCATTTTGCTCTTTAAAGGAATTCTGCCTCCTTCTCACCGTTACCCTGGATGAGCAACATAACCTTTGTGCTGAATCACCGCATTCAAGTGAAAGGGAAAAGCACTGTAGCTCTTGTAAGAGAAGGATTAATTTGACAAGCAAGACGGTCTTGCACCTTGTTAAGCATGGCGAACTGTGTTAGTTGTTGAAAGGAATGCTGCCTAACCTTCAGCCTTTTCATGGGTGAGGAACATAAACTTTGTGCAACATCACCGCATACAAGTGAATGGGAGAAAAACTGCAGTTTTTTAGGAGAATCCTTTTATGTTAGAAACAAGAGGTTCTAGCAACATGGTTAGTATGGTGAATTCAGTTTGCTCTTTAAAGGAGTACTGCCTAGCTCTCAGTGTTTCCTGGATCAGCAACATCACCTTTCTGCTGAATCTCCCCATTCAAGTGAATGGGAGAAGCACTGCAGCTCTTGTAAGAGAAGCATTACTGTTTCAAGTAAGAGGGCCTTGCACCTTGTTAAGCATGGTGAACTGAGTTAGCTTTTGAAAGGAATTCTACCCATCTGTCAGCATTTTCATGGGTGAGGATCTTCATCTTTGTGCAAAATCACCACGTACAGGTAAATGGGGAAAGACTCCAGGTTTGTAAGAGAATCTTTAATGTTAGACAAAAGAGGGTCTAGCAACCTGGTTTGTATTGTGAATTCATTTTGGTCATTAAAGGAATTCTGCCTACTTCTCACTGTTTTCCTGGATGAGAAACATCACCTTTGTGCTGAATCCCCGCATTCAAGTGAAAGGGAGAAGCACTGTAGCTCTTGTAAGAGCCGGATTAATTTTACAAGCAAGAGGGTCTTGCACTTCGTTAAGCATGGTGAACTGTGTTAATTTTTGAAAGGAACGCTGCCTAACCTTCAGCCTTTTCATGGGTGAGAAACATAACTTTTGTGGAAAATCACCGCATACAAGTGAATGGGAGAAAAACTGCAGTTTTTTAAGAGAATCGTTTTATGTTAGAAACAAGAGGGTCTAGCAACATGGTTAGTATGGTGAATTCACTTTGCTCTTTAAAGGAGTACTGCCTACCTCTCAGTGTTTCCTGGATCAGCAACATCACCTTTCTGCTGAATCTCCCCATTCAAGTGAAAGGGAAACGCTGCAGCTCTTATAAGAGAAGCATTCATACTAAAAGCAAGAGGGTCTTGCACCTCGTTAAGCATGGTGAACTGTGTTAGTTTTTGGAAGGAACGCAGCCTAACCTTCAGCATTTTCATATGTGAGAAACATAAACTTTGTGCAGCATCACCGCATACAAGTGAATGGGAGAAAAACTGCAGTTTTTTAAGAGAATCCTTGTATGTTAGAAACAAGAGGGTCTAGCAACATGGTTAGTATGGTGAATTCAGTTTGCTCTTTAAAGGAGTACTTCCTAGCTCTCAGGGTTTCCTGGATCAGCAACATAACTTTTCTGCTGAATCTCCCCATTGAAGTGAAAGGGAGAAGCACTGCAGCTCTTGCAAGAGAAGCATTAATGTTACAAATAACAGGGCCTTGCACCTTGTTAAGCATTTTGAACTGCGTTAGCTTTTGAAAGGAATGCAGCCCAACTGTCAGCATTTTCATGGGTGAGGATCTTCAACTTTGTGCAAAATCACCACCTACAGGTAAATGGGAGAAAGATTCCAGGTTTGTAAGAGAATCTTTAATGTTAGACAAAAGAGGGTCTTGCAACCTGCTTAATATTGTGAATTCATTTTGCTCTTTAAAGGAATTCTGCCTACTTCTCACCGTTTCCCTGGATGAGCAACATAACCTTTGTGCTGAATCACCGCATTCAAGTGAAAGGGAAAAGCACTGTAGCTCTTGTAAGAGAAGGATTAATTTGACAAGCAAGAGGGTCTTGCACCTTGTTAAGCATGGTGAACTGTGTTAGTTTTTGAAAGGAATGCTGCCTAACCTTCAGCCTTTTCATGGGTGAGGAACATAAACTTTGTGCAACATCACCGCATAAAAGTGAATGGGAAAAAACTGCAGTTTTTTAGGAGAATCCTTTTATGTTAGAAACAAGAGGGTCTAGCAACATGGTTAGTATGGTGAATTCAGTTTGCTGTTTAAAGGAGTACTTCCTAGCTCTCAGTGTTTCCTGGATCAGCAACATCACCTTTCTGCTGAATCTCCCTTTTCAGGTGAATGGGAGAAGCACCGTAGCTCTTGTAAGAGAAGCATTAATGCACCTTGTTAAGCATGGTGAACTGAGTTAGCTTTTGAAAGAAACGCTGCCCAACTGTCAGCGTTTTCATGGGTGAAGATCTTCAACATTGTGCTAAATCACCGCATACAAGTAAATGGGAGAAAACCTGCAGGTTTCTAAGAGAATCTTTAATATTAGGAAAAAGAGGGTCGAGCAACATGGTTAACATTTTGAATTCAGTTTGCTCTTCAAGGGACTACTGCATAACTCTGAGTGTTTTCCTGGATGAGCAACATCACCTTTCTGCTGAATCACCCCATTCAAGTGAAAGGGAGAAGCACTGCAGCTCTTGCAAGAGAAGCATTAATGTTACAAGCAACAGGGCCTTGCACCTTGTTAAGCATGGTGAACTGAGTTAGCTTTTGAAAGGAATGCAGCCCAACTGTCAGCATTTTCATGGGTGAGGATCTTCATCTTTGTGCAAAATCACCACATACAGGTAAATGGGGAAAGACTCCAGGTTTGTAAGAGAATCGTTAATGTTAGACAAAAGAGGGTCTAGCAACCTGGTTAGTATTGTGAATTCATTTTGCTCTTTAAAGGAATTCTGCCTACTTCTCACTGTTTTGCTGGATGAGAAACATCACCTTTGTGCTGAATCACCGCATTCAAGTGAAAGGGAGAAGCACTGTAGCTCTTGTAAGAGAAGGATTAATGTTACAAGCAAGAGGGTCTTGCACTTTGTTAAGCATGGTGAACTGTGTTAGTTTTTGAAAGGAACGCTGCCTAACCTTCAGCCTTTTCATGGTTGAGAAACATAAACTTTGTGGAAAATCACCGCATACAAGTGAATGGGAGAAAAACTGCAGTTTTTTAAGAGAATCTTTTTATGTTAGAAACAAGAGGGTCTAGCAACATGGTTAGTATGGTGAATTCAGTTTGCTCTTTAAAGGAGTACTGCCTACCTCTCAGTGTTTCCTGGATCAGCAACATCACCTTTCTGCTGAATCTCCCCATTCAAGTGAAAGGGAAACACTGCAGCTCTTATAAGAGAAGCATTAATACTAAAAGCAAGAGGGTCTTGCACCTCGTTAAGCATGGTGAACTGTGTTAGTTTTTGAAAGGAACGCAGCCTAACCTTCAGCCTTTTCATATGTGAGGAACATAAACTTTGTTCAACATCACCGCATACAAGTGAATGGGAGAAAATCTGCAGTTTTTTAAGAGAATCCTTGTATGTTAGAAACAGGAGGGTCTAGCAACTTGGTTAGTATGGTGAATTCAGTTTGCTCTTTAAAGGAGTACTGCCTAGCTCTCAGGGTTTCCTGGATCAGCAACATAACCTTTTCCTGAATCTCCCCATTCAAGTGAATGGGAGAAGCACTGCAACTCTTGCAAGAGAAGCCTTAATGTTACAAGGAACAGGGCCTTGCACCTTGTTAAGCATTTTGAACTGAGTTAGCTTTTGAAAGGAATGCTGCCCAACTGTCAGCATTTTCATGGGTGAGGATCTTCATCTTTGTGCAAAATCACCACATACAGGTAAATGGGGAAAGACTCCAGGTTTGTAATAGAATCTTTAATGTTACACAAAAGAGGGTCTAGCAACCTGGTTAGTATTGTGAATTCATTTTGCTCTTTAAAGGAATTCTGCCTACTTCTCACCGTTACCCTGGATGAGCAACATAACCTTTGTGCTGAATCACCGCATTCAAGTGAAAGGGAAAAGCACTGTAGCTCTTGTAAGAGAAGGATTAATTTGACAAGCAAGACGGTCTTGCACCTTTTTAAGCATGGCGAACTGTGTTAGTTGTTGAAAGGAATGCTGCCTAACCTTCAGCCTTTTCATGGGTGAGGAACATAAACTTTGTGCAACATCACCGCATACAAGTGAATGGGAGAAAAACTGCAGTTTTTTAGTAGAATCCTTTTATGTTAGAAACAAGAGGTTCTAGCAACATGGTTAGTATGGTGAATTCAGTTTGCTCTTTAAAGGAGTACTGCCTAGCTCTCAGTGTTTCCTGGATCAGCAACATCACCTTTCTGCTGAATCTCCCCATTCAAGTGAATGGGAGAAGCACTGCAGCTCTTGTAAGAGAAGCATTACTGTTTCAAGTAAGAGGGCCTTGCACCTTGTTAAGCATGGTGAACTGAGTTAGCTTTTGAAAGGAATTCTACCCATCTGTCAGCATTTTCATGGGTGAGGATCTTCATCTTTGTGCAAAATCACCACATACAGGTAAATGGGGAAAGACTCCAGGTTTGTAAGAGAATCTTTAATGTTAGACAAAAGAGGGTCTAGCAACCTGGTTAGTATTGTGAATTCATTTTGCTCTTTAAAGGAATTCTGCCTACTTCTCACTGTTTTTCTGGATGAGAAACATCACCTTTGTGCTGAATCCCCGCATTCAAGTGAAAGGGAGAAGCACTGTAGCTCTTGTTAGAGACGGATTAATTTTACAAGCAAGAGGGTCTTGCACTTCGTTAAGCATGGTGAACTGTGTTAGTTTTTGAAAGGAACGCTGCCTAACCTTCAGCCTTTTCATGGGTGAGAAACATAACTTTTGTGGAAAATCACCGCATACAAGTGAATCGGAGAAAAACTGCAGTTTTTTAAGAGAATCGTTTTATGTTAGAAACAAGAGGGTCTAGCAACATGGTTAGTATGGTGAATTCACTTTGCTCTTTAAAGGAGTACTGCCTACCTCTCAGTGTTTCCTGGATCAGCAACATCACCTTTCTGCTCAATCTCCCCATTCAAATGAAAGGGAAACGCTGCAGCTCTTATAAGAGAAGCATTCATACTAAAAGCAAGAGGGTCTTGCACCTCGTTAAGCATGGTGAACTGTGTTAGTTTTTGGAAGGAACGCAGCCTAACCTTCAGCATTTTCATATGTGAGAAACATAAACTTTGTGCAGCATCACCGCATACAAGTGAATGGGAGAAAAACTGCAGTTTTTTAAGAGAATCCTTGTATGTTAGAAACAAGAGGGTCTAGCAACATGGTTAGTATGGTGAATTCAGTTTGCTTTTTAAAGGAGTACTTCCTAGCTCTCAGGGTTTCCTGGATCAGCAACATAACTTTTCTGCTGAATCTCCCCATTGAAGTGAAAGGGAGAAGCACTGCAACTCTTGCAAGAGAAGCATTAATGTTACAAATAACAGGGCCTTGCACCTTGTTAAGCATTTTGAACTGCGTTAGCTTTTGAAAGGAATGCTGCCCAACTGTCAGCATTTTCATGGGTGAGGATCTTCAACTTTGTGCAAAATCACCACATACAAGTAAATGGGGGAAAAATTGCCAGTTTGTAATAGAATCTTTAATGTTAGAGAAAAGAGGGTCTAGCAACCTGCTTAATATTGTGAATTCATTTTGCTCTTTAAAGGAATTCTGCCTACTTCTCACCGTTTCCCTGGATGAGCAACATAACCTTTGTGCTGAATCACCGCATTCAAGTGAAAGGGAAAAGCAATGTAGCTCTTGTACGAGAAGGATTAATTTGACAAGCAAGACGGTCTTGCACCTTGTTAAGCATGGTGAACTGTGTTAGTTTTTGAAAGGAATGCTGCCTAACCTTCAGCCTTTTCATGGGTGAGGAACATAAACTTTGTGCAACATCACCGCATAAAAGTGAATGGGAGAAAAACTGCAGTTTTTTAGGAGAATCCTTTTATGTTAGAAACAAGAGGGTCTAGCAACATGGTTAGTATGGTGAATTCAGTTTGCTGTTTAAAGGAGTACTTCCTAGCTCTCAGTGTTTCCTGGATCAGCAACATCACCTTTCTGCTGAATCTCCCTTTTCAGGTGAATGGGAGAAGCACCGTAGCTCTTGTAAGAGAAGCATTAATGCACCTTGTTAAGCATGGTGAACTGAGTTAGCTTTTGAAAGAAACGCTGCCCAACTGTCAGCGTTTTCATATGTGAAGATCTTCAACATTGTGCTAAATCACCGCATACAAGTAAATGGGAGAAAACCTGCAGGTTTCTAAGAGAATCTTTAATGTTAGGAAAAAGAGGGTCGAGCAACATGGTTAACATTTTGAATTCAGTTTGCTCTTCAAGGGACTACTGCATAACTCTGAGTGTTTTCCTGGATGAGCAACATCACCTTTCTGCTGAATCACCCCATTCAAGTGAAAGGGAGAAGCACTGCAGCTCTTGCAAGAGAAGCATTAATGTTACAAGCAACAGGGCCTTGCACCTTGTTAAGCATGGTGAACTGAGTTAGCTTTTGAAAGGAATGCAGCCCAACTGTCAGCATTTTCATGGGTGAGGATCTTCAACTTTGTGCAAAATCACCACCTACAGGTAAATGGGAGAAAGATTCCAGGTTTGTAAGAGAATCTTTAATGTTAGACAAAAGAGGGTCTAGCAACCTGGTTAGTATTGTGAATTCATTTTGCTCTTTGAAGGAATTCTGCCTACTTCTCACTGTTTTCCTGGATGAGAAACATCACCTTTGTGCTGAATCACCGCATTCAAGTGAAAGGGAGAAGCACTGTAGCTCTTGTAAGAGAAGGATTAATGTTACAAGCAAGAGGGTCTTGCACTTTGTTAAGCATGGTGAACTGTGTTAGTTTTTGAAAGGAACGCAGCCTAACCTTCAGCCTTTTCATATGTGAGGAACATAAACTTTGTTCAACATCACCGCATACAATTGAATGGGAGAAAATCTGCAGTTTTTTAAGAGAATCCTTGTATGTTAGAAACAGGAGGGTCTAGCAACTTGGTTAGTATGGTGAATTCAGTTTGCTCTTTAAAGGAGTACTGCCTAGCTCTCAGGGTTTCCTGGATCAGCAACATAACCTTTTGCTGAATCTCCCCATTCAAGTGAAAGGGAGAAGCACTGCAACTCTTGCAAGAGAAGCATTAATGTTACAAGGAACAGGGCCTTGCACCTTGTTAAGCATTTTGAACTGAGTTAGCTTTTGAAAGGAATGCTGCCCAACTGTCAGCATTTTCATGGGGGAGGATCTTCAACTTTGTGCAAAATCACCACATACAACTAAATGGGAGAATAACTGCAAGTTTGTAATAGAATCTTTAATGTTACACAAAAGAGGGTCTAGCAACCTGGTTAGTATTGTGAATTCATTTTGCTCTTTAAAGGAATTCTGCCTACTTCTCACCGTTACCCTGGATGAGCAACATAACCTTTGTGCTGAATCACCGCATTCAAGTGAAAGGGAAAAGCATTGTAGCTCTTGTAAGAGAAGGATTAATTTGACAAGCAAGACGGTCTTGCACCTTGTTAAGCATGGCGAACTGTGTTAGTTGTTGAAAGGAATGCTGCCTAACCTTCAGCCTTTTCATGGGTGAGGAACATAAACTTTGTGCAACATCACCGCATAAAAGTGAATGGGAGAAAAACTGCAGTTTTTTAGGAGAATCCTTTTATGTTAGAAACAAGAGGGTCTAGCAACATGGTTAGTATGGTGAATTCAGTTTGCTGTTTAAAGGAGTACTTCCTAGCTCTCAGTGTTTCCTGGATCAGCAACATCACCTTTCTGCTGAATCTCCCTTTTCAGGTGAATGGGAGAAGCACCGTAGCTCTTGTAAGAGAAGCATTAAGGCACCTTGTTAAGCATGGTGAACTGAGTTAGCTTTTGAAAGGAATTCTACCCATCTGTCAGCATTTTCATGGGTGAGGATCTTCATCTTTGTGCAAAATCACCACATACAGGTAAATGGGGAAAGACTCCAGGTTTGTAAGAGAATCGTTAATGTTAGACAAAAGAGGGTCATTTAACTCGGTTATTATTGTGAATTCATTTTGCTCTTTAAAGGAATTCTGCCTACTTCTCACTGTCTCCTGGATGAGAAACATGACGTTTGTGCTGAATCACCGCATTCAAGTGAAAGGGAGAAGCACTGTAGCTCTGGTAAGAGACGGATTAATTTTACAAGCAAGAGGGTCTTGCACTTTGTTAAGCATGGTGAACTGTGTTTCTTTTTGAAAGGAACGCTGCCTAACCTTTAGCCTTTTCATGGGTGAGAAACATAACCTTTGTGGAAAATCACCGCGTACAAGTGAATGGGAGAAAAACTGCAGTTTTTTAAGAGCATCCTCTTATGTTAGAAAGAAGAGGGTCTAGCAACATGGTTAGTATGGTGAATTCAGTTTGCTCTTTAAAGGAGTACTGCCTAGCTCTCAGTTTTTCCTTAATCAGCATCATCACCTTTCGGCTGAATCTCCCCATTCAAGTGAATGAGAGAAGCACTGCAGCTCTTATAAGAGAAGCATTAATGTTACAAGCAAGTAGGATTTGCACCTTGTTAAGAATGGTGAACTGAGTTAGATTTCAAAGGAAAGCTGCCCAACTGTCAGCGTTTTCATGGGTGAGGATCATCAACTTTGTTCAAAATCACCACATACAAGTAAATGGGAGAAAACCTGCACTTTTCTAAGAGAATCCTTAATGTTAGAACCAAGAGGGTCTAGGAACTCGGTTACTATTGTGAATTCAGTTTGCTCCTTAAAGGAGTACTGCATTCCTCTCAGTGTTTTCCTGGATGAGCAATATCACCTTTGTGTTGAATCACCCCACTCAAGTGAAAAGCAGAAGCACTGCAGCTCTTGGAAGAGAAGCATTAATAGTAAAAGCAAGAGGGTCTTGCACCTTGTTAAGCATGGTGAATTGAGTTAATTTTCAAGAGGAACGCTGCCTAACTTTCAGCGTTTTCATGGGTGAGGAACCTAAACTTTGTGCAAAATCACCGCCATAAATAAAAGGGAGAAAAACTGCAGTTTTTGTAAGAGAATCCTTAATGTTAGAAATAAGAGGGTTTAGCAACATTGTTAGTATCGTGCATTCAGTTTGCTCTATAAAGGATTACTGCCTACCTCTCAGTGTTTTCCTGGATCAGCAACATCAGCTTTCTGCTGAATCTCCCATTTCAGGTGTATGGGAGAAGCACCGCAGCACTTGTAAGAGAAGCATTAATGCACCTTGTTAAGCATGGTGAACTGAGTTAGCTTTTGAAAGAAACGCTGCCCAACTGTCAGCGTTTTCATGGGTGAAGATCTTCAACATTGTGCAAAATCACCGCATACAAGCAAATGGGAGAAAAACTGCAGGTTTCTAAGAGAATCTTTAATGTTAGGAAAAAGAGGGTCGAGCAACATGGTTAATATTCTGAATTCAGTTTGCTCTTTAAGGGACTACTGCGTAACTCTGAGTGTTTTCCTGGATGAGCAACATCACCTTTCTGCTGAATCTCCCCATTCAAGTGATTGGGAGAAGCACTGCAGCTCTTGTAAGAGAAGAATGAATGTTTCAAGCAAGAGGGCCTTACACCTTGTTAAGCATGGTGAACTGAGTTACCTTTTAAAAGGAACACTGCCCAACTGTCAGCATTTTCATGGGTGAGGATCTTCAACTTTGTGCAAAATCACCACATACAGGTAAATGGGAGAAAGATTCCAGGTTTGTAAGAGAATCTTTAATGTTAGACAAAAGAGGGTCTAGCAACCTGGTTAGTATTGTGAATTCATTTTGCTCTTTAAAGGAATTCTGCCTACTTCTCACTGTTTTCCTGGATGAGAAACATCACCTTTGTGCTGAATCCCCGCATTCAAGTGAAAGGGAGAAGCACTGTAGCTCTTGTAAGAGACGGATTAATTTTACAAGCAAGATGGTCTTGCACTTCGTTAAGCATGGTGAACTGTGTTAGTTTTTGAAAGGAACGCTGCCTAACCTTCAGCCTTTTCATGGGTGAGAAATATAACTTTTGTGGAAAATCACCGCATACAAGTGAATGGGAGAAAAACTGCAGTTTTTTAAGAGAATCGTTTTATGTTAGAAACAAGAGGGTCTAGCAACATGGTTAGTATGGTGAATTCACTTTGCTCTTTAAAGGAGTACTGCCTACCTCTCAGTGTTTCTTGGATCAGCAACATCACCTTTCTGCTCAATCTCCCCATTCAAATGAAAGGGAAACGCTGCAGCTCTTATAAGAGAAGCATTCATACTAAAAGCAAGAGGGTCTTGCACCTCGTTAAGCATGGTGAACTGTGTTAGTTTTTGGAAGGAACGCAGCCTAACCTTCAGCATTTTCATATGTGAGAAACATAAACTTTGTGCAGCATCACCGCATACAAGTGAATGGGAGAAAAACTGCAGTTTTTTAAGAGAATCCTTGTATGTTAGAAACAAGAGGGTCTAGCAACATGGTTAGTATGGTGAATTCAGTTTGCTCTTTAAAGGAGTACTTCCTAGCTCTCAGGGTTTCCTGGATCAGCAACATAACTTTTCTGCTGAATCTCCCCATTGAAGTGAAAGGGAGAAGCACTGCAACTCTTGCAAGAGAAGCATTAATGTTACAAATAACAGGGCCTTGCACCTTGTTAAGCATTTTGAACTGCGTTAGCTTTTGAAAGGAATGCTGCCCAACTGTCAGCATTTTCATGGGTGAGGATCTTCAACTTTGTGCAAAATCACCACATACAAGTAAATGGGGGAAAAATTGCAAGTTTGTAATAGAATCTTTAATGTTAGAGAAAAGAGGGTCTAGCAACCTGCTTAATATTGTGAATTCATTTTGCTCTTTAAAGGAATTCTGCCTACTTCTCACCGTTTCCCTGGATGAGCAACATAACCTTTGTGCTGAATCACCGCATTCAAGTGAAAGGGAAAAGCACTGTAGCTCTTGTAAGAGAAGGATTAATTTGACAAGCAAGACGGTCTTGCACCTTGTTAAGCCTGGTGAACTGTGTTAGTTTTTGAAAGGAATGCTGCCTAACCTTCAGCCTTTTCATGGGTGAGGAACATAAACTTTGTGCAACATCACCGCATAAAAGTGAATGGGAGAAAAACTGCAGTTTTTTAGGAGAATCCTTTTATGTTAGAAACAAGAGGGTCTAGCAACATGGTTAGTATGGTGAATTCAGTTTGCTGTTTAAAGGAGTACTTCCTAGCTCTCAGTGTTTCCTGGATCAGCAACATCACCTTTCTGCTGAATCTCCCTTTTCAGGTGAATGGGAGAAGCACCGTAGCTCTTGTAAGAGAAGCATTAATGCACCTTGTTAAGCATGGTGAACTGAGTTAGCTTTTGAAAGAAACGCTGCCCAACTGTCAGCGTTTTCATGGGTGAAGATCTTCAACATTGTGCTAAATCACCGCATACAAGTAAATGGGAGAAAACCTGCAGGTTTCTAAGAGAATCTTTAATGTTAGGAAAAAGAGGGTCGAGCAACATGGTTAACATTTTGAATTCAGTTTGCTCTTCAAGGGACTACTGCATAACTCTGAGTGTTTTCCTGGATGAGCAACATCACCTTTCTGCTGAATCACCCCATTCAAGTGAAAGGGAGAAGCACTGCAGCTCTTGCAAGAGAAGCATTAATGTTACAAGCAACAGGGCCTTGCACCTTGTTAAGCATGGTGAACTGAGTTAGCTTTTGAAAGGAATGCAGCCCAACTGTCAGCATTTTCATGGGTGAGGATCTTCAACTTTGTGCAAAATCACCACCTACAGGTAAATGGGAGAAAGATTCCAGGTTTGTAAGAGAATCTTTAATGTTAGACAAAAGAGGGTCTAGCAACCTGGTTAGTATTGTGAATTCATTTTGCTCTTTAAAGGAATTCTGCCTACTTCTCACTGTTTTCCTGGATGAGAAACATCACCTTTGTGCTGAATCACTGCATTCAAGTGAAAGGGAGAAGCACTGTATCTCTTGTAAGAGAAGGATTAATGTTACAAGCAAGAGGGTCTTGCACTTTGTTAAGCATGGTGAACTGTGTTAGTTTTTGAAAGGAACGCTGCCTAACCTTCAGCCTTTTCATGGTTGAGAAACATAAACTTTGTGGAAAATCACCGCATACAAGTGAATGGGAGAAAAACTGCAGTTTTTTAAGAGAATCTTTTTATGTTAGAAACAAGAGGGTCTAGCAACATGGTTAGTATGGTGAATTCAGTTTGCTCTTTAAAGGAGTACTGCCTACCTCTGAGTGTTTCCTGGATCAGCAACATCACCTTTCTGCTGAATCTCCCCATTCAAGTGAAAGGGAAACACTGCAGCTCTTATAAGAGAAGCATTAATACTAAAAGCAAGAGGGTCTTGCACCTCGTTAAGCATGGTGAACTGTGTTAGTTTTTGAAAGGAACGCAGCCTAACCTTCAGCCTTTTCATATGTGAGGAACATAAACTTTGTTCAACATCACCGCATACAAGTGAATGGGAAAAAATCTGCAGTTTTTTAAGAGAATCCTTGTATGTTAGAAACAGGAGGGTCTAGCAACTTGGTTAGTATGGTGAATTCAGTTTGCTCTTTAAAGGAGTACTGCCTAGCTCTCAGGGTTTCCTGGATCAGCAACATAACCTTTTGCTGAATCTCCCCATTCAAGTGAATGGGAGAAGCACTGCAACTCTTGCAAGAGAAGCATTAATGTTACAAGGAACAGGGCCTTGCACTTTGTTAAGCATTTTGAACTGAGTTAGCTTTTGAAAGGAATGCTGCCCAACTGTCAGCATTTTCATGGGGGAGGATCTTCAACTTTGTGCAAAATCACCACATGCAACTAAATGGGAGAAAAACTGCAAGTTTGTAATAGAATCTTTAATGTTACACAAAAGAGGGTCTAGCAACCTGGTTAGTATTGTGAATTCATTTTGCTCTTTAAAGGAATTCTGCCTACTTCTCACCGTTACCCTGGATGAGCAACATAACCTTTGTGCTGAATCACCGCATTCAAGTGAAAGGGAAAAGCACTGTAGCTCTTGTAAGAGAAGGATTAATTTGACAAGCAAGACGGTCTTGCACCTTGTTAAGCATGGCGAACTGTGTTAGTTGTTGAAAGGAATGCTGCCTAACCTTCAGCCTTTTCATGGGTGAGGAACATAAACTTTGTGCAACATCACCGCATACAAGTGAATGGGAGAAAAACTGCAGTTTTTTAGGAGAATCCTTTTATGTTAGAAACAAGAGGTTCTAGCAACATGGTTAGTATGGTGAATTCAGTTTGCTCTTTAAAGGAGTACTGCCTAGCTCTCAGTGTTTCCTGGATCAGCAACATCAACTTTCTGCTGAATCTCCCCATTCAAGTGAATGGGAGAAGCACTGCAGCTCTTGTAAGAGAAGCATTACTCTTTCAAGTAAGAGGGCCTTGCACCTTGTTAAGCATGGTGAACTGAGTTAGCTTTTGAAAGGAATTCTACCCATCTGTCAGCATTTTCATGGGTGAGGATCTTCATCTTTGTGCAAAATCACCACATACAGGTAAATGGGGAAAGACTCCAGGTTTGTAAGAGAATCGTTAATGTTAGACATAAGAGGGTCATTTAACTCGGTTATTATTGTGAATTCATTTTGCTCTTTAAAGGAATTCTGCCTACTTCTCACTGTCTCCTGGATGAGAAACATGACGTTTGTGCTGAATCACCGCATTCAAGTGAAAGGGAGAAGCACTGTAGCTCTGGTAAGAGACGGATTAATTTTACAAGCAAGAGGGTCTTGCACTTTGTTAAGCATGGTGAACTGTGTTTCTTTTTGAAAGGAACGCTGCCTAACCTTTAGCCTTTTCATGGGTGAGAAACATAACCTTTGTGGAAAATCACCGCGTACAAGTGAATGGGAGAAAAACTGCAGTTTTTTAAGAGCATCCTCTTATGTTAGAAAGAAGAGGGTCTAGCAACATGGTTAGTATGGTGAATTCAGTTTGCTCTTTAAAGGAGTACTGCCTAGCTCTCAGTTTTTCCTTAATCAGCATCATCACCTTTCGGCTGAATCTCCCCATTCAAGTGAATGAGAGAAGCACTGCAGCTCTTATAAGAGAAGCATTAATGTTACAAGCAAGTAGGATTTGCACCTTGTTAAGAATGGTGAACTGAGTTAGATTTCAAAGGAACGCTGCCCAACTGTCAGCGTTTTCATGGGTGAGGATCATCAACTTTGTTCAAAATCACCACATACAAGTAAATGGGAGAAAACCTGCACTTTTCTAAGAGAATCCTTAATGTTAGAACCAAGAGGGTCTAGGAACTCGGTTACTATTGTGAATTCAGTTTGCTCCTTAAAGGAGTACTGCATTCCTCTCAGTGTTTTCCTGGATGAGCAATATCACCTTTGTGTTGAATCACCCCACTCAAGTGAAAAGCAGAAGCACTGCAGCTCTTGGAAGAGAAGCATTAATAGTAAAAGCAAGAGGGTCTTGCACCTTGTTAAGCATGGTGAACTGAGTTAGTTTTCAAGAGGAACGCTGCCTAACTTTCAGCGTTTTCATGGGTGAGGAACCTAAACTTTGTGCAAAATCACCGCCATAAATAAAAGGGAGAAAAACTGCAGTTTTTGTAAGAGAATCCTTAATGTTAGAAATAAGAGGGTCTAGCAACATTGTTAGTATCGTGCATTCAGTTTGCTCTATAAAGGATTAGTGCCTACCTCTCAGTGTTTTCCTGGATCAGCAACATCAGCTTTCTGCTGAATCTCCCATTTCAGGTGTATGGGAGAAGCACCGCAGCACTTGTAAGAGAAGCATTAATGCACCTTGTTAAGCATGGTGAACTGAGTTAGCTTTTGAAAGAAACGCTGCCCAACTGTCAGCGTTTTCATGGGTGAAGATCTTCAACATTGTGCAAAATCACCGCATACAAGCAAATGGGAGAAAAACTGCAGGTTTCTAAGAGAATCTTTAATGTTAGGAAAAAGAGGGTCGAGCAACATGGTTAATATTCTGAATTCAGTTTGCTCTTTAAGGGACTACTGCGTAACTCTGAGTGTTTTCCTGGATGAGCAACATCACCTTTCTGCTGAATCTCCCCATTCAAGTGATTGGGAGAAGCACTGCAGCTCTTGTAAGAGAAGAATGAATGTTTCAAGCAAGAGAGCCTTACACCTTGTTAAGCATGGTGAACTGAGTTAGCTTTTAAAAGGAACGCTGCCCAACTGTCAGCATTTTCATGGGTGAGGATCTTCAACTTTGTGCAAAATCACCACATACAGGTAAATGGGAGAAAGATTCCAGGTTTGTAAGAGAATCTTTAATGTTAGACAAAAGAGGGTGTAGCAACCTGGTTAGTATTGTGAATTCATTTTGCTCTTTAAAGGAATTCTGCCTACTTCTCACTGTTTTCCTGGATGAGAAACATCACCTTTGTGCTGAATCCCCGCATTCAAGTGAAAGGGAGAAGCACTGTAGCTCTTGTAAGAGACGGATTAATTTTACAAGCAAGAGGGTCTTGCACTTCGTTAAGCATGGTGAACTGTGTTAGTTTTTGAAAGGAACGCTGCCTAACCTTCAGCCTTTTCATGGGTGAGAAACATAACTTTTGTGGAAAATCACCGCATACAAGTGAATGGGAGAAAAACTGCAGTTTTTTAAGAGAATCGTTTTATGTTAGAAACAAGAGGGTCTAGCAACATGGTTAGTATGGTGAATTCACTTTGCTCTTTAAAGGAGTACTGCCTACCTCTCAGTGTTTCCTGGATCAGCAACATCACCTTTCTGCTCAATCTCCCCATTCAAATGAAAGGGAAACGCTGCAGCTCTTATAAGAGAAGCATTCATACTAAAAGCAAGAGGGTCTTGCACCTCGTTAAGCATGGAGAACTGTGTTAGTTTTTGGAAGGAACGCAGCCTAACCTTCAGCATTTTCATATGTGAGAAACATAAACTTTGTGCAGCATCACCGCATACAAGTGAATGGGAGAAAAACTGCAGTTTTTTAAGAGAATCCTTGTATGTTAGAAACAAGAGTGTCTAGCAACATGGTTAGTATGGTGAATTCAGTTTGCTCTTTAAAGGAGTACTTCCTAGCTCTCAGGGTTTCCTGGATCAGCAACATAACTTTTCTACTGAATCTCCCCATTGAAGTGAAAGGAAGAAGCACTGCAACTCTTGCAAGAGAAGCATTAATGTTACAAATAACAGGGCCTTGCACCTTGTTAAGCATTTTGAACTGCGTTAGCTTTTGAAAGGAATGCTGCCCAACTGTCAGCATTTTCATGGGTGAGGATCTTCAACTTTGTGCAAAATCACCACATACAAGTAAATGGGGGAAAAATTGCAAGTTTGTAATAGAATCTTTAATGTTAGAGAAAAGAGGGTCTAGCAACCTGCTGAATATTGTGAATTTAGTTTGCTCTTTAAAGGAATTCTGCCTACTTCTCACCGTTTCCCTGGATGAGCAACATAACCTTTGTGCTGAATCACCGCATTCAAGTGAAAGGGAAAAGCACTGTAGCTCTTGTAAGAGAAGGATTAATTTGACAAGCAAGACGGTCTTGCACCTTGTTAAGCATGGTGAACTGTGTTAGTTTTTGAAAGGAATGCTGCCTAACCTTCAGCCTTTTCATGGGTGAGGAACATAAACTTTGTGCAACATCACCGCATAAAAGTGAATGGGAGAAAAACTGCAGTTTTTTAGGAGAATCCTTTTATGTTAGAAACAAGAGGGTCTAGCAACATGGTTAGTATGGTGAATTCAGTTTGCTGTTTAAAGGAGTACTTCCTAGCTCTCAGTGTTTCCTGGATCTGCAACATCACCTTTCTGCTGAATCTCCCCATTCAAGTGAATGGGAGAAGCACTGCAGCTCTTGTAATACAAGCATTACTGTTTCAAGTAAGAGGGCCTTGCACCTTGTTAAGCATGGTGAACTGAGTTAGCTTTTAAAAGGAACGCTGCCCAACTGTCAGCATTTTCATGGGTGAGGATCTTCAACTTTGTGCAAAATCACCACATACAGGTAAATGGGAGAAAGATTCCAGGTTTGTAAGAGAATCTCTAATGTTAGACAAAAGAGGGTCTAGCAACCTGGTTAGTATTGTGAATTCATTTTGCTCTTTAAAGGAATTCTGCCTACTTCTCACTGTTTTCCTGGATGAGAAACATCACCTTTGTGCTGAATCCCCGCATTCAAGTGAAAGGGAGAAGCACTGTAGCTCTTGTAAGAGACGGATTAATTTTACAAGCAAGAGGGTCTTGCACTTCGTTAAGCATGGTGAACTGTGTTAGTTTTTGAAAGGAACGCTGCCTAACCTTCAGCCTTTTCATGGGTGAGAAACATAACTTTTGTGGAAAATCACCGCATACAAGTGAATGGGAGAAAAACTGCAGTTTTTTAAGAGAATCGTTTTATGTTAGAAACAAGAGGGTCTAGAAACATAGTTAGTATGGTGAATTCACTTTGCTCTTTAAAGGAGTACTGCCTACCTCTCAGTGTTTCCTGGATCAGCAACATCACCTTTCTGCTGAATCTCCCCATTCAAGTGAAAGGGAAACGCTGCAGCTCTTATAAGAGAAGCATTCATACTAAAAGCAAGAGGGTCTTGCACCTCGTTAAGCATGGTGAACTGTGTTAGTTTTTGGAAGGAACGCAGCCTAACCTTCAGCATTTTCATATGTGAGAAACATAAACTTTGTGCAGCATCACTGCATACAAGTGAATGGGAGAAAAACTGCAGTTTTTTAAGAGAATCCTTGTATGTTAGAAACAAGATGGTCTAGCAACATGGTTAGTATCTTGAATTCAGTTTGCTGTTTAAAGGAGTACTTCCTAGCTCTCAGTGTTTCCTGGATCAGCAACATCACCTTTCTGCTGAATCTCCCTTTTCAGGTGAATGGGAGAAGCACCGTAGCTCTTGTAAGAGAAGCATTAATGCACCTTGTTAAGCATGGTGAACTGAGTTAGCTTTTGAAAGAAACGCTGCCCAACTGTCAGCGTTTTCATGGGTGAAGATCTTCAACATTGTGCTAAATCACCGCATACAAGTAAATGGGAGAAAAACTGCAGGTTTCTAAGAGAATCTTTAATGTTAGGAAAAAGAGGGTCAAGCAACATGGTTAACATTTTGAATTCAGTTTGCTCTTCAAGGGACTACTGCATAACTCTGAGTGTTTTCCTGGATGAGCAACATCAACTTTCTGCTGAATCACCCCATTCAAGTGAATGGGAGAAGCACTGCAGCTCTTGCAAGAGAAGCATTAATGTTACAAGCAACAGGGCCTTGCACCTTGTTAAGCATGGTGAACTGAGTTAGCTTTTGAAAGGAATGCAGCCCAACTGTCAGCATTTTCATGGGTGAGGATCTTCAACTTTGTGCAAAATCACCACATACAAGTAAATGGGGGAAAAATTGCAAGTTTGTAATAGAATCTTTAATGTTAGACAAAAGAGGGTCTAGCAACCTGCTTAATATTGTGAATTCATTTTGCTCTTTAAAGGAATTCTGCCTACTTCTCACCGTTTCCCTGGATGAGCAACATCACCTTTCTGCTGAATCACCCCATTCAAGTGAAAGGGAGAAGCACTGCAGCTCTTGCAAGAGAAGCATTAATGTTACAAGCAACAGGGCCTTGCACCTTGTTAAGCATGGTGAACTGAGTTAGCTTTTGAAAGGAATGCAGCCCAACTGTCAGCATTTTCATGGGTGAGGATCTTCAACTTTGTGCAAAATCACCACCTACAGGTAAATGGGAGAAAGATTCCAGGTTTGTAAGAGAATCTTTAATGTTAGACAAAAGAGGGTCTAGCAACCTGGTTAGTATTGTGAATTCATTTTTCTCTTTAAAGGAATTCTGCCTACTTCTCACTGTTTTCCTGGATGAGAAACATCACCTTTGTGCTGAATCACCGCATTCAAGTGAAAGGGAGAAGCACTGTAGCTCTTGTAAGAGAAGGATTAATGTTACAAGCAAGAGGGTCTTGCACTTTGTTAAGCATGGTGAACTGTGTTAGTTTTTGAAAGGATCGCTGCCTAACCTTCAGCCTTTTCATGGTTGAGAAACGTAAACTTTGTGGAAAATCACCGCATACAAGTGAATGGGAGAAAAACTGCAGTTTTTTAAGAGAATCTTTTTATGTTAGAAACAAGAGGGTCTAGCAACATGGTTAGTATGGTGAATTCAGTTTGCTCTTTAAAGGAGTACTGCCTACCTCTCAGTGTTTCCTGGATCAGCAACATCACCTTTCTGCTGAATCTCCCCATTCAAGTGAAAGGGAAACACTGCAGCTCTTATAAGAGAAGCATTAATACTAAAAGCAAGAGGGTCTTGCACCTCGTTAAGCATGGTGAACTGTGTTAGTTTTTGAAAAGAACGCAGCCTAACCTTCAGCCTTTTCATATGTGAGGAACATAAACTTTGTTCAACATCACCGCATACAAGTGAATGGGAGAAAATCTGCAGTTTTTTAAGAGAATCCTTGTATGTTAGAAACAGGAGGGTCTAGCAACTTGGTTAGTATGGTGAATTCAATTTGCTCTTTAAAGGAGTACTGCCTAGCTCTCAGGGTTTCCTGGATCAGCAACATAACCTTTTGCTGAATCTCCCCATTCAAGTGAAAGGGAGAAGCACTGCAACTCTTGCAAGAGAAGCATTAATGTTACAAGGAACAGGGCCTTGCACCTTGTTAAGCATTTTGAACTGAGTTAGCTTTTGAAAGGAATGCTGCCCAACTGTCAGCATTTTCATGGGGGAGGATCTTCAACTTTGTGCAAAATCACCACATACAACTAAATGGGAGAATAACTGCAAGTTTTTAATAGAATCTTTAATGTTACACAAAAGAGGGTCTAGCAACCTGGTTAGTATTGTGAATTCATTTTGCTCTTTAAAGGAATTCTGCCTACTTCTCACCGTTACCCTGGATGAGCAACATAACCTTTGTGCTGAATCACCGCATTCAAGTGAAAAGGAAAAGCACTGTAGCTCTTGTAAGAGAAGGATTAATTTGACAAGCAAGACGGTCTTGCACCTTGTTAAGCATGGCGAACTGTGTTAGTTGTTGAAAGGAATGCTGCCTAACCTTCAGCCTTTTCATGGGTGAGGAACATAAACTTTGTGCAACATCACCGCATACAAGTGAATGGGAGAAAAACTGCAGTTTTTTAGGAGAATCCTTTTATGTTAGAAACAAGAGGGTCTAGCAACATGGTTAGTATGGTGAATTCAGTTTGCTCTTTAAAGGAGTACTGCCTAGCTCTCAGTGTTTCCTGGATCAGCAACATCACCTTTCTGCTGAATCTCCCCATTCAAGTGAATGGGAGAAGCACTGCAGCTCTTGTAAGAGAAGCATTACTGTTTCAAGTAAGAGGGCCTTGCACCTTGTTAAGCATGGTGAACTGAGTTAGCTTTTGAAAGGAATTCTACCCATCTGTCAGCATTTTCATGGGTGAGGATCTTCATCTTTGTGCAAAATCACCACATACAGGTAAATGGGGAAAGACTCCAGGTTTGTAAGAGAATCTTTAATGTTAGACAAAAGAGGGTCTAGCAACCTGGTTAGTATTGTGAATTCATTTTGCTCTTTAAAGGAATTCTGCCTACTTCTCACTGTTTTCCTGGATGAGAAACATCACCTTTGTGCTGAATCCCCGCATTCAAGTGAAAGGGAGAAGCACTGTAGCTCTTGTAAGAGACGGATTAATTTTACAAGCAAGAGGGTCTTGCACTTCGTTAAGCATGGTGAACTGTGTTAGTTTTTGAAAGGAACGCTGCCTAACCTTCAGCCTTTTCATGGGTGAGAAACATAACTTTTGTGGAAAATCACCGCATACAAGTGAATGGGAGAAAAACTGCAGTTTTTTAAGAGAATCGTTTTATGTTAGAAACAAGAGGGTCTAGCAACATGGTTAGTATGGTGAATTCACTTTGCTCTTTAAAGGAGTACTGCCTACCTCTCAGTGTTTCCTGGATCAGCAACATCACCTTTCTGCTGAATCTCCCCATTCAAGTGAAAGGGAAACGCTGCAGCTCTTATAAGAGAAGCATTCATACTAAAAGCAAGAGGGTCTTGCACCTCGTTAAGCATGGTGAACTGTGTTAGTTTTTGGAAGGAACGCAGCCTAACCTTCAGCATTTTCATATGTTAGAAACATAAACTTTGTGCAGCATCACCGCATACAAGTGAATGGGAGAAAAACTGCAGTTTTTAAGAGAATCCTTGTATGTTAGAAACAAGAGGGTCTAGCAACATGGTTAGTATGGTGAATTCAGTTTGCTCTTTAAATGAGTACTTCCTAGCTCTCAGGGTTTCCTGGATCAGCAACATAACTTTTCTGCTGAATCTCCCCATTGAAGTGAAAGGGAGAAGCACTGCAACTCTTGCAAGAGAAGCATTAATGCTACAAATAACAGGGCCTTGCACCTTGTTAACCATTTTGAACTGCGTTAGCTTTTGAAAGGAATGCTGCCCAACTGTCAGCATTTTCATGGGTGAGGATCTTCAACTTTGTGCAAAATCACCACATACAAGTAAATGGGGGAAAAATTGCAAGTTTGTAATACAATCTTTAATGTTAGACAAAAGAGGGTCTAGCAACCTGCTTAATATTGTGAATTCATTTTGCTCTTTAAAGGAATTCTGCCTACTTCTCACCATTTCCCTGGATGAGCAACATAACCTTTGTGCTGAATCACCGCATTCAAGTGAAAGGGAAAAGCACTGTAGCTCTTGTAAGAGAAGGATTAATTTGACAAGCAAGACGGTCTTGCACCTTGTTAAGCATGGTGAACTGTGTCAGTTTTTGAAAGGAATGCTGCGTAACCTTCAGCCTTTTCATGGGTGAGGAACATAAACTTTGTGTAACATCACCGCATACAAGTGAATGGGAGAAAAACTGCAGTTTTTTAGGAGAATCCTTTTATGTTAGAAACAAGAGGGTCTAGCAACATGGTTAGTATGGTGAATTCAGTTTGCTGTTTAAAGGAGTACTTCCTAGCTCTCAGTGTTTCCTGGATCAGCAACATCACCTTTCTGCTGAATCTCCCTTTTCAGGTGAATGGGAGAAGCACCGTAGCTCTTGTAAGAGATGCATTAATGCACCTTGTTAAGCATGGTGAACTGAGTTAGCTTTTGAAAGAAACGCTGCCCAACTGTCAGCGTTTTCATGGGTGAAGATCTTCAACATTGTGCTAAATCACCGCATACAAGTAAATGGGAAAAAACCTGCAGGTTTCTAAGAGAATCTTTAATGTTAGGAAAAAGAGGGTCGAGCAACATGGTTAACATTTTGAATTCAGTTTGCTCTTCAAGGGACTACTGCATAACTCTGCGTGTTTTCCTGGATGAGCAACATCACCTTTCTGCTGAATCACCCCATTCAAGTGAATGGGAGAAGCACTGCAGCTCTTGCAAGAGAAGCATTAATGTTACAAGCAACAGGGCCTTGCACCTTGTTAAGCATGGTGAACTGAGTTAGCTTTTGAAAGGAATGCAGCCCAACTGTCAGCATTTTCATGGGTGAGGATCTTCAACTTTGTGCAAAATCACCACCTACAGGTAAATGGGAGAAAGATTCCAGGTTTGTAAGAGAATCTTTAATGTTAGACAAAAGAGGGTGTAGCAACCTGGTTAGTATTGTGAATTCATTTTGCTCTTTAAAGGAATTCTGCCTACTTCTCACTGTTTTCCTGGATGAGAAACATCACCTTTGTGCTGAATCACCGCATTCAAGTTAAAGGGAGAAGCACTGTAGCTCTTGTAAGAGAAGGATTAATGTTACAAGCAAGAGGGTCTTGCACTTTGTTATGCATGGTGAACTGTGTTAGTTTTTGAAAGGAACGCTGCGTAACCTTCAGCCTTTTCATGGTTGAGAAACATAAACTTTGTGGAAAATCACCGCATACAAGTGAATGGGAGAAAAACTGCAGTTTTTTAAGAGAATCTTTTTATGTTAGAAACAAGAGGGTCTAGCAACATGGTTAGTATGGTGAATTCAGTTTGCTCTTTAAAGGAGTACTGCCTACCTCTCAGTGTTTCCTGGATCAGCAACATCACCTTTCTGCTGAATCTCCCCTTTCAAGTGAAAGGGAAACGCTGCAGCTCTTATAAGAGAAGCATTCATACTAAAAGCAAGAGGGTCTTGCACCTCGTTAAGCATGGTGAACTGTGTTAGTTTTTGGAAGGAACGCAGCCTAACCTTCAGCATTTTCATATGTGAGAAACATAAACTTTGTGCAGCATCACCGCATACAAGTGAATGGGAGAAAAACTGCAGTTTTTTAAGAGAATCCTTGTATGTTAGAAACAAGAGGGTCTAGCAACATGGTTAGTATGGTGAATTCAGTTTGCTCTTTAAAGGAGTACTTCCTAGCTCTCAGGGTTTCCTGGATCAGCAACATAACTTTTCTGCTGAATCTCCCCATTAAAGTGAAAGGGAGAAGCACTGCAACTCTTGCAAGAGAAGCATTAATGTTACAAATAACAGGGCCTTGCACCTTGTTAAGCATTTTGAACTGCGTTAGCTTTTGAAAGGAATGCTGCCCAACTGTCAGCATTTTCATGGGTGAGGATCTTCAACTTTGTGCAAAATCACCACATACAAGTAAATGGGGGAAAAATTGCAAGTTTGTAATAGAATCTTTAATGTTAGACAAAAGAGGGTCTAGCAACCTGCTTAATATTGTGAATTCACTTTGCTCTTTAAAGGAATTCTGCCTACTTCTCACCGTTTCCCTGGATGAGCAACATAACCTTTGTGCTGAATCACCGCATTCAAGTGAAAGGGAAAAGCACTGTAGCTCTTGTAAGAGAAGGATTAATTTGACAAGCAAGACGGTCTTGCACCTTGTTAAGCATGGTGAACTGTGTTAGTTTTTGAAAGGAATGCTGCCTAACCTTCAGCCTTTTCATGGGTGAGGAACATAAACTTTGTGCAACATCACCGCATACAAGTGAATGGGAGAAAAACTGCAGTTTTTTAGGAGAATCCTTTTATGTTAGAAACAAGAGGGTCTAGCAACATGGTTAGTATGGTGAATTCAGTTTGCTGTTTAAAGGAGTACTTCCTAGCTCTCAGTGTTTCCTGGATCAGCAACATCACCTTTCTGCTGAATCTCCCTTTTCAGGTGAATGGGAGAAGCACCGTAGCTCTTGTAAGAGATGCATTAATGCACCTTGTTAAGCATGGTGAACTGAGTTAGCTTTTGAAAGAAACGCTGCCCAACTGTCAGCCTTTTCATGGGTGAAGATCTTCAACATTGTGCTAAATCACCGCATACAAGTAAATGGGAGAAAAACTGCAGGTTTCTAAGAGAATCTTTAATGTTAGGAAAAAGAGGGTCGAGCAACATGGTTAACATTTTGAATTCAGTTTGCTCTTCAAGGGACTACTGCATAACTCTGAGTGTTTTCCTGGATGAGCAACATCACCTTTCTGCTGAATCACCCCATTCAAGTGAATGGGAGAAGCACTGCAGCTCTTGCAAGAGAAGCATTAATGTTACAAGCAACAGGGCCTTGCACCTTGTTAAGCATGGTGAACTGAGTTAGCTTTTGAAAGGAATGCAGCCCAACTGTCAGCATTTTCATGGGTGAGGATCTTCAACTTTGTGCAAAATCACCACCTACAGGTAAATGGGAGAAAGATTCCAGGTTTGTAAGAGAATCTTTAATGTTAGACAAAAGAGGGTGTAGCAACCTGGTTAGTATTGTAAATTCATTTTGCTCTTTAAAGGAATTCTGCCTACTTCTCACTGTTTTCCTGGATGAGAAACATCACCTTTGTGCTGAATCACCGCATTCAAGTGAAAGGGAGAAGCACTGTAGCTCTTGTAAGAGAAGGATTAATGTTACAAGCAAGAGGGTCTTGCACTTTGTTAAGCATGGTGAACTGTGTTAGTTTTTGAAAGGAACGCTGCATAACCTTCAGCCTTTTCATGGTTGAGAAACATAAACTTTGTGGAAAATCACCGCATACAAGTGAAAGGGAGAAAAACTGCAGTTTTTTAAGAGAATCTTTTTATGTTAGAAACAAGAGGGTCTAGCAACATGGTTAGTATGGTGAATTCAGTTTGCTCTTTAAAGGAGTACTGCCTAGATCTCATTGTTTCCTGGATCAGCAACATCACCTTTCTGCTGAATCTCCCCATTCAAGTTAAAGGGAGAAGCACTGCAACTCTAGCAAGAGAAGCATTAATGTTACAAGGAACAGGGCCTTGCACCTTGTTAACCATTTTGAACTGAGTTAGCTTTTGAAAGGAATGCTGCCCAACTGTCAGCCTTTTCCTTGGTGAGGATCTTCAACTTTGTGCAAAATCACCACATACAAGTAAATGGGAGAAAAACTGCAAGTTTGTAATCGAATCTTTAATGTTAGACAAAAGAAGGTCTAGCAACATGGTTAGTATGGTGAATTCAGTTTGCTCTTTAAAGGAGTACTGCCTACCTCTCAGTGTTTCCTGGATCAGCAACATCCCCTTTCTGCTGAATCTCCCCATTCAAGTGAAAGACAAACACTGCAGCTCTTAGAAGAGAAGCATTAATAGTAAAATCAAGAGGGTCTTGCACCTTGTTAAGCATGGTGAACTGTGTTAGTTTTTGAAACGAACGCTGCCTAAGTTTCAACCTTTTCATTTGTGAGGAACATAACCTTTGTGCAAAATCACCGCATAAAAGTGAAAGGGAGAAAAACTGCAGATTTTTAAGGGAATCCTTTTATGTTAGAAACAAGCGGGTCTAGCAACTTGGTTAATATTGTGAATTCAGTTTGCTGTTTAAAGGAGACTGCCTACTTCTCAGTTTGTTCCTGGATGAGCAACATCACCTTTGTGTTCAATCACCCTATTCAAGTTAAAGGGAAAAGCACTGCAGCTCTTATAAGAGAAGCATTAATGTTACAAGCAACAGGGCCTTGCACCTTGTTAAGCATGGTGAAATGAGTTAGCTTTTGAAAGGAACGCTGCACAACTGTCAGCATTTTCATGGGTGAGGATCTTCAACTTTGTGCAAAATCACCACATACAGGTAAAGGGAGAAACACTCCAGGTTTGTAAGAGAATCTTTAATGTTAGACAAAAGAGGGTCTAGCAACCTGGTTAGTATTGTGAATTCATTTTGCTCTTTAAAGGAATTCTGCCTACTTCTCACTGTTTTCCTGGATGAGAAACTTCACCTTTGTGATGAATCACCGCATTCAAGTGAAAGGGAGAAGCACTGTAGCTCTTTTAAGAGAAGGATTAATTCTACAAGGAACAGGGTCTTGCACTTTGTTAAGCATGGTGAACTGTGTTAGTTTTTGAAAGGACGCTGCCTAACCTTAAGCCTTTTCATGGGGGAGAAACATAACCTTTGGGGAAAATCACCGCGTAGAAGTGAATGGGAGAAAAAGTGCAGTTTTTTAAGAGCATTCTTTTATGTTAGAAATAAGAGGGTCTAGCAACATGGTTAGTATGGTGAATTCAGTTTACTCTTTAAAGGAGTACTGCCTACCTCTCAGTGTTTCCTGGATCAGCAACATCAGCTTTCTGCTGAATCTCCCTTTTCAGGTGAAAGGGAGAAGCACCGTAGCTCTTGTAAGAGAAGCATTAATGCACGTTGTTAAGCATGGTGAACTGAGTTAGCTTTTGAAAGAAACGCTGCCCAACTGTCAGCCTTTTCATGGGTGAAGATCTTCAACATTGTGCTAAATCACCGCATACAAGTAAATGGGAGAAAAACTGCAGGTTTCTAAGAGAATCTTTAATGTTAGGAAAAAGAGGGTCTAGAAACATGGTTAATATTTTGAATTCAGTTTGCTCTTCAAGGGACTACTGCATAACTCTGAGTGTTTTCCTGGATGAGCAACATCACCTTTCTGCTGAATCACCCCATTCAAGTGAATGGGAGAAGCACTGCAGCTCTTGCAAGAGAAGCATTAATGTTACAAGCAACAGGGCCTTGCACCTTGTTAAGCATGGTGAACTGAGTTAGCTTTTGAAAGGAATGCTGCCCAACTGTCAGCATTTTCATGGGTGAGGATCTTCAACTTTGTGTAAAATCACGGCATACAAGTAAATGGGAGTAAAACTGCAGATTTGTAATAGAATCTTTAATGTTAGACAAAAGAGGGTCTAGCAACCTGGTTAGTATTGTGAATTCATTTGGCTCTTTAAAGGAATTCTGCCTACTTCTCACCGTTTCCCTGGATGAGCAACATAACCTTTGTGCTGAATCACCGCATTCAAGTGAAAGGGAAAAGCACTGTAGCTCTTGTAAGAGAAGGATTAATTTGACAAGCAAGACGGTCTTGCACCTTGTTAAGTATGGTGAACTGTGTTAGTTTTTGAAAGGAACGCAGCCTAACCTTCAGCCTTTTCATATGTGAGGAACATAAACTTTGTGCAACATCACCGCATACAAGTGAATGGGATAAAAACTGCAGTTTTTTAAGAGAATCCTTGTATGTTAGAAACAAGAGGGTCTAGCAACATGGTTAGTATGGTGAATTCAGTTTGCTCTTTAAAGGAGTACTGCCTAGCTCTCAGGGTTTCCTTGATCAGCAACATAACCTTTCTGCTGAATCTCCCCATTCAAGTGAAAGGGAGAAGCACTGCAACTCTTGCAAGAGAAGCATTAATGTTACAAGGAACAGGGCCTTGCACTTTGTTAAGCATTTTGAACTGAGTTAGCTTTTGAAAGGAATGCTGCCCAACTGTCAACATTTTCATGGGTGAGGATCTTCAACTTTGTGCAAAATCACCAGTGGATACAAGTAAATGGGAGAAAAACTGCAAGTTTGTAATAGAATCTTTAATGTTAGACAAAAGAGTGTATAGCAACCTGGTTAGTATTGTGAATTCATTTTGCTCTTTAAAGGAATTCTGCCTACTTCTCACCGTTTCCCTGGATGAGCAACATAACCTTTGCGCTGAATCACCGCATTCAAGTGAAAGGGAAAAGCACTGTAGCTCTTGTAAGAGAAGGATTAATTTGACAAGCAAGACGGTCTTGCACCTTGTTAAGTATGGTGAACTGTGCTAGTTTTTGAAAGGAATGCTGCCTAACCTTCAGCCTTTTCATGGGTGAGGAACATAAACTTTGTGCAACATCACCACCTACAAGTCAATGGGAGAAAAACTGCAGTTTTTTAGGAGAATCCTTTTATGTTAGAAACAAGAGGGTCTAGCAACATGGTTAGTATCGTGAATTCAGTTTGCTGTTTTAAGGAGTACTGCCTAGCTCTCAGTGTTTCCTGGATCAGCAACATCAGCTTTCTCCTGAATCTCCCCATTCATGTGAATGGGAGAAGCACTGCAGCTCTTGTAAGAGAAGCATTACTGTTTCAAGTAAGAGGGCCTTGCACCTTGTTAAGCATGGTGAACTGAGTTAGCTTTTGAAAGGAACGCTGCACAACTGTCAGCATTTTCATGGGTGAGGATCTTCAACTTTGTGCAAAATCACCACATACAGGTAAAGGGAGAAAGACTCCAGGTTTGTAAGAGAATCTTTAATGTTAGACAAAAGAGGGTCTAGCAACCTGGTTAGTATTGTGAATTCATTTTGCTCTTTAAAGGAATTCTGCCTACTTCTCACTGTTTTCCTGGATGAGAAACATCACCTTTGTGATGAATCACCGCATTCAAGTGAAAGGGAGAAGCACTGTAGCTCTTTTAAGAGAAGGATTAATTCTACAAGCAACAGCTTCTTGCACTTTGTTAAGCATGGTGAACTGTGTTGGTTTTTGAAAGGACGCTGCCTAACCTTCAGCCTTTTCATGGGTGAGAAACATAACCTTTGGGGAAAATCACCGCGTACAAGTGAATGGGAGAAAAACTGCAGTTTTTTAAGAGCATTCTTTTATGTTAGAAATAAGAGGGTCTAGCAACATGGTTAGTATGGTGAATTCAGTTTGCTCTTTAAAGGAGTACTGCCTAGCTCTCAGTGTTTTCCTGGATCAGCAACATCAGCTTTCTGCTGAATCTCCCTTTTCAGGTGAATGGGAGAAGCACCGTAGCTCTTGTAAGAGAAGCATTAATGCACCTTGTTAAGCATGGTGAACTGAGTTAGCTTTTGAAAGAAACGCTTCCCCACTGTCAGCGTTTTCATGTGTGAAGATCTTCAACATTGTGCTAAATCACGGCATACAAGTAAATGGGAGAAAAACTGCAGTTTTCTAAGAGAATCTTTAATGTTAGGAAAAAGAGGGTGAGCAACATGTTTAATATTTTGAATTCAGTTTCCTCTTCAAGGGACTACTGCATAACTCTGAGTGTTTTCCTGGATGAGCAACATCACCTTTCTGCTGAATCACCCCATTCAAGTAAATGGGAGAAGCACTGCAGCTCTTGCAAGAGAAGCATTAATGTTACAAGCAACAGGGCCTTGCACCTTGTTAAGCATGGTGAACTGAGTTAGCTTTTGAAAGGAATGCTGCCCAACTGTCAGCATTTTCATGGGTGAGGATCTTCAACTTTGTGCAAAATCACGGCATACAAGTAAATGGGAGTAAAACTGCAGACTTGTAATGGAATCTTTAATGTTAGACAAAAGAGGGTCTAGGAACCTGGTTAGTATTGTGAATACATTTTGCTCTTTAAAGGAATTCTGCCTACTTCTCACCGTTTCCCTGGATGAGCAACATAACCTTTGTGCTGAATCACCGCATTCAAGTGAAAGGGAAAAGCACTGTAGCTCTTGTAAGAGAAGGATTAATTCTACAAGGAACAGGGTCTTGCACTTTGTTAAGCATGGTGAACTGTGTTAGTTTTTGAAAGGACGCTGCCTAACCTTCAGCCTTTTCATGGGTGAGAAACATTACCTTTGGGGAAAATCACCGCGTACAAGTGAATGGGAGAAAAACTGCAGTTTTTTAAGAGCATTCTTTTATGTTAGAAATAAGAGGGTCTAGCAACATGGTTAGTATGGTGAATTCAGTTTGCTCTTTAAAGGAGTACTGCCTACCTCTCAGTGTTTCCTGGATCAGCAACATCACCTTTCTGCTGAATCTCCCCATTCAAGTGAAAGGGAAACACTGCAGGTCTTATAAGAGAAGCATTAATACTAAATGCAAGAGGGTCTTGCACCTTGTTAAGCATGGTGAACTGTGTTAGTTTTTGAAAGGAATGCTGCCTAACCTTCAGCCTTTACATGGGTGAGGAACATAAACTTTGTGCAACATCACCACCTACAAGTGAATGGGAGAAAAACTGCAGTTTTTTAGGAGAATCCTTTTATGTTAGAAACAAGAGGGTCTAGCAACATGGTTAGTATGGTGAATTCAGTTTGCTCTTTAAAGGAGTACTTCCTAGCTCTCAGTGTTTCCTGGATCAGCAACATCAGCTTTCTGCTGAATCTCCCCATTGAAGTGAATGGGAGAAGCACTGCAGCTCTTGTAAGAGAAGCATTACTGTTTCAAGTAAGAGGGCCTTGCACCTTGTTAAGCATGGTGAACTGAGTTAGCTTTTGAAAGGAACGCTGCACAACTGTCAGCATTTTCATGGGTGAGGATCTTCAACTTTGTGCAAAATCACCACATACAGGTAAAGGGAGAAAGACTCCAGGTTTGTAAGAAAATCTTTAATGTTAGACAAAAGAGGGTCTAGCAACCTGGTTAGTATTGTGAATTCATTTTGCTCTTTAACGGAATTCTGCCTACTTCTCACTGTTTTCCTGGATGAGAAACATAACCTTTGTGCTGAATCACCGCATTCAAGTGAAAGGGAGAAGCACTGTAGCTCTTGTAAGAGAAGGATTAATTTTACAAGCAAGAGGGTCTTGTACTTTGATAAGCTTGGTGAACTTTGTTCGTTTTTGAATGGAACGCTGCCTAACCTTCAGCCTTTTCATGGGTGAGAAACATAACCTTTGTGGAAAATCACTGCATACAAGTGAATGGGAGAAAAACTGCAGTTTTTTAAGAGAATCCTTTTATGTTAGAAACAAGAGGGTCTAGCAACTTGGTTAGTATGGTGAATTCAGTTTGCTCTTTAAAGGAGTACTGCCTACCTCTCAGTGTTTCCTGGATCAGCAACATCACCTTCCTGCTGAATCTCCCCATTCAAGTGAAAGGGAAACACTGCAGCTCTTATAAGAGAAGCATTAATACTAAATGCAAGAGGGTCTTGCACCTTGTTAAGCATGGTGAACTGTGTTAGTTTTTGAAAAGAACGCAGCCTAACCTTCAGCCTTTTCATATGTGAGGAACATAAACTTTGTGCAACATCACCGCATACAAGTGAATGGGAGAAAAACTGCAGTTTTTTAAGAGAATCCTTTTATGTTAGAAACAAGAGGGTCTAGCAACATGGTTAGTATGGTGAATTCAGTTTGCTCTTTAAAGGAGTACTGCCTAGCTCTCAGGGTTTCCTGGATCAGCAACATAACCTTTCTGCTGAATCTTCCCATTCAAGTGAAAGGGAGAAGCACTGCAACTCTTGCAAGAGAAGCATTAATGTTACAAGGAACAGGGCCTTGCACCTTGTTAAGAATTTTGAACTGAGTTAGCTTTTGAAAGGAATGCTGCCCAAATGTCAGCATTTTCATGGGTGAGGATCTTCAACTTTGTGCAAAATCACCACATACAAGTAAACGGGAGAAAAACTGCAAGTTTGTAATAGAATCTTTAATGTTAGACAAAAGAGGGTCTAGCAACCTGGTTAGTATTGTGAATTCATTTTGCTCTTTAAAGGAATTCTGCCTACTTCTCACCGTTTCCCTGGATGAGCAACATAACCTTTGGGCTGAATCACCGCATTCAAGTGAAAGGGAAAAGCACTGTAGCTCTTGTAAGAGAAGGATTAATTTGACAAGCAAGACGGTCTTGCACCTTGTTAAGTATGGTGAACTGTGTTAGTTTTTGAAAGGAATGCTGCCTAACTTTCAGCCTTTTCATGGGTGAGGAACATAAACTTTGTGCAACATCACCACCTACAAGTGAATGGGAGAAAAACTGCAGTTTTTTAGGAGAATCCTTTTATGTTAGAAACAAGAGGGTCTAGCAACATGGTTAGTATGGTGAATTCAGTTTGCTGTTTAAAGGAGTACTGCCTAGCTCTCAGTGTTTCCTGGATCAGCAACATCAGCTTTCTGCTGAATCTCCCCATTCAAGTGAATGGGAGAAGCACTGCAGCTCTTGTAAGAGAAGCATTACTGTTTCAAGTAAGAGGGCCTTGCACCTTGTTAAGCATGGTGAAATGAGTTAGCTTTTGAAAGGAACGCTGCACAACTGTCAGCATTTTCATGGGTGAGGATCTTCAACTTTGTGCAAAATCACCACATACAGGTAAAGGGAGAAACACTCCAGGTTTGTAAGAGAATCTTTAATGTTAGACAAAAGAGGGTCTAGCAACCTGGTTAGTATTGTGAATTCATTTTGCTCTTTAAAGGAATTCTGCCTACTTCTCACTGTTTTCCTGGATGAGAAACTTCACCTTTGTGATGAATCACCGCATTCAAGTGAAAGGGAGAAGCACTGTAGCTCTTTTAAGAGAAGGATTAATTCTACAAGGAACAGGGTCTTGCACTTTGTTAAGCATGGTGAACTGTGTTAGTTTTTGAAAGGACGCTGCCTAACCTTAAGCCTTTTCATGGGTGAGAAACATAACCTATGGGGAAAATCACCGCGTAGAAGTGAATGGGAGAAAAAGTGCAGTTTTTTAAGAGCATTCTTTTATGTTAGAAATAAGAGGGTCTAGCAACATGGTTAGTATGGTGAATTCAGTTTACTCTTTAAAGGAGTACTGCCTACCTCTCAGTGTTTCCTGGATCAGCAACATCAGCTTTCTGCTGAATCTCCCTTTTCAGGTGAAAGGGAGAAGCACCGTAGCTCTTGTAAGAGAAGCATTAATGCACGTTGTTAAGCATGGTGAACTGAGTTAGCTTTTGAAAGAAACGCTGCCCAACTGTCAGCCTTTTCATGGGTGAAGATCTTCAACATTGTGCTAAATCACCGCATACAAGTAAATGGGAGAAAAACTGCAGGTTTCTAAGAGAATCTTTAATGTTAGGAAAAAGAGGGTCTAGAAACATGGTTAATATTTTGAATTCAGTTTGCTCTTCAAGGGACTACTGCATAACTCTGAGTGTTTTCCTGGATGAGCAACATCACCTTTCTGCTGAATCACCCCATTCAAGTGAATGGGAGAAGCACTGCAGCTCTTGCAAGAGAAGCATTAATGTTACAAGCAACAGGGCCTTGCACCTTGTTAAGCATGGTGAACTGAGTTAGCTTTTGAAAGGAATGCTGCCCAACTGTCAGCATTTTCATGGGTGAGGATCTTCAACTTTGTGTAAAATCACGGCATACAAGTAAATGGGAGTAAAACTGCAGATTTGTAATAGAATCTTTAATGTTAGACAAAAGAGGGTCTAGCAACCTGGTTAGTATTGTGAATTCATTTGGCTCTTTAAAGGAATTCTGCCTACTTCTCACCGTTTCCCTGGATGAGCAACATAACCTTTGTGCTGAATCACCGCATTCAAGTGAAAGGGAAAAGCACTGTAGCTCTTGTAAGAGAAGGATTAATTTGACAAGCAAGACGGTCTTGCACCTTGTTAAGTATGGTGAACTGTGTTAGTTTTTGAAAGGAACGCAGCCTAACCTTCAGCCTTTTCATATGTGAGGAACATAAACTTTGTGCAACATCACCGCATACAAGTGAATGGGATAAAAACTGCAGTTTTTTAAGAGAATCCTTGTATGTTAGAAACAAGAGGGTCTAGCAACATGGTTAGTATGGTGAATTCAGTTTGCTCTTTAAAGGAGTACTGCCTAGCTCTCAGGGTTTCCTTGATCAGCAACATAACCTTTCTGCTGAATCTCCCCATTCAAGTGAAAGGGAGAAGCACTGCAACTCTTGCAAGAGAAGCATTAATGTTACAAGGAACAGGGCCTTGCACTTTGTTAAGCATTTTGAACTGAGTTAGCTTTTGAAAGGAATGCTGCCCAACTGTCAACATTTTCATGGGTGAGGATCTTCAACTTTGTGCAAAATCACCAGTGGATACAAGTAAATGGGAGAAAAACTGCAAGTTTGTAATAGAATCTTTAATGTTAGACAAAAGAGTGTATAGCAACCTGGTTAGTATTGTGAATTCATTTTGCTCTTTAAAGGAATTCTGCCTACTTCTCACCGTTTCCCTGGATGAGCAACATAACCTTTGGGCTGAATCACCGCATTCAAGTGAAAGGGAAAAGCACTGTAGCTCTTGTAAGAGAAGGATTAATTTGACAAGCAAGACGGTCTTGCACCTTGTTAAGTATGGTGAACTGTGCTAGTTTTTGAAAGGAATGCTGCCTAACCTTCAGCCTTTTCATGGGTGAGGAACATAAACTTTGTGCAACATCACCACCTACAAGTGAATGGGAGAAAAACTGCAGTTTTTTAGGAGAATCCTTTTATGTTAGAAACAAGAGGGTCTAGCAACATGGTTAGTATCGTGAATTCAGTTTGCTGTTTTAAGGAGTACTGCCTAGCTCTCAGTGTTTCCTGGATCAGCAACATCAGCTTTCTCCTGAATCTCCCCATTCATGTGAATGGGAGAAGCACTGCAGCTCTTGTAAGAGAAGCATTACTGTTTCAAGTAAGAGGGCCTTGCACCTTGTTAAGCATGGTGAACTGAGTTAGCTTTTGAAAGGAACGCTGCACAACTGTCAGCATTTTCATGGGTGAGGATCTTCAACTTTGTGCAAAATCACCACATACAGGTAAAGGGAGAAAGACTCCAGGTTTGTAAGAGAATCTTTAATGTTAGACAAAAGAGGGTCTAGCAACCTGGTTAGTATTGTGAATTCATTTTGCTCTTTAAAGGAATTCTGCCTACTTCTCACTGTTTTCCTGGATGAGAAACATCACCTTTGTGATGAATCACCGCATTCAAGTGAAAGGGAGAAGCACTGTAGCTCTTTTAAGAGAAGGATTAATTCTACAAGCAACAGCTTCTTGCACTTTGTTAAGCATGGTGAACTGTGTTGGTTTTTGAAAGGACGCTGCCTAACCTTCAGCCTTTTCATGGGTGAGAAACATAACCTTTGGGGAAAATCACCGCGTACAAGTGAATGGGAGAAAAACTGCAGTTTTTTAAGAGCATTCTTTTATGTTAGAAATAAGAGGGTCTAGCAACATGGTTAGTATGGTGAATTCAGTTTGCTCTTTAAAGGAGTACTGCCTAGCTCTCAGTGTTTTCCTGGATCAGCAACATCAGCTTTCTGCTGAATCTCCCTTTTCAGGTGAATGGGAGAAGCACCGTAGCTCTTGTAAGAGAAGCATTAATGCACCTTGTTAAGCATGGTGAACTGAGTTAGCTTTTGAAAGAAACGCTTCCCCACTGTCAGCGTTTTCATGTGTGAAGATCTTCAACATTGTGCTAAATCACGGCATACAAGTAAATGGGAGAAAAACTGCAGTTTTCTAAGAGAATCTTTAATGTTAGGAAAAAGAGGGTGAGCAACATGTTTAATATTTTGAATTCAGTTTCCTCTTCAAGGGACTACTGCATAACTCTGAGTGTTTTCCTGGATGAGCAACATCACCTTTCTGCTGAATCACCCCATTCAAGTAAATGGGAGAAGCACTGCAGCTCTTGCAAGAGAAGCATTAATGTTACAAGCAACAGGGCCTTGCACCTTGTTAAGCATGGTGAACTGAGTTAGCTTTTGAAAGGAATGCTGCCCAACTGTCAGCATTTTCATGGGTGAGGATCTTCAACTTTGTGCAAAATCACGGCATACAAGTAAATGGGAGTAAAACTGCAGACTTGTAATGGAATCTTTAATGTTAGACAAAAGAGGGTCTAGGAACCTGGTTAGTATTGTGAATACATTTTGCTCTTTAAAGGAATTCTGCCTACTTCTCACCGTTTCCCTGGATGAGCAACATAACCTTTGTGCTGAATCACCGCATTCAAGTGAAAGGGAAAAGCACTGTAGCTCTTGTAAGAGAAAGATTAATTCTACAAGGAACAGGGTCTTGCACTTTGTTAAGCATGGTGAACTGTGTTAGTTTTTGAAAGGACGCTGCCTAACCTTCAGCCTTTTCATGGGTGAGAAACATTACCTTTGGGGAAAATCACCGCGTACAAGTGAATGGGAGAAAAACTGCAGTTTTTTAAGAGCATTCTTTTATGTTAGAAATAAGAGGGTCTAGCAACATGGTTAGTATGGTGAATTCAGTTTGCTCTTTAAAGGAGTACTGCCTACCTCTCAGTGTTTCCTGGATCAGCAACATCACCTTTCTGCTGAATCTCCCCATTCAAGTGAAAGGGAAACACTGCAGGTCTTATAAGAGAAGCATTAATACTAAATGCAAGAGGGTCTTGCACCTTGTTAAGCATGGTGAACTGTGTTAGTTTTTGAAAGGAATGCTGCCTAACCTTCAGCCTTTACATCGGTGAGGAACATAAACTTTGTGCAACATCACCACCTACAAGTGAATGGGAGAAAAACTGCAGTTTTTTAGGAGAATCCTTTTATGTTAGAAACAAGAGGGTCTAGCAACATGGTTAGTATGGTGAATTCAGTTTGCTCTTTAAAGGAGTACTGCCTAGCTCTCAGTGTTTCCTGGATCATCAACATCACCTTTCTGCTGAATCTCCCCATTCAAGTGAATGGGAGAAGCAGTGCAGCTCTTGTAAGAGAAGCATTACTGTTTCAAGTAAGAGGGCCTTGCACCTTGTTAAGCATGGTGAAGTGAGTTAGCTTTTGAAAGGAACGCTGCACAACTGTCAGCATTTTCATGGGTGAGGATCTTCAACTTTGTGCAAAATCACCACATACAGGTAAAGGGAGAAAGACTCCAGGTTTGTAAGAGAATCTTTAATGTTAGACAAAAGAGGGTCTAGAAACCTGGTTAGTATTGTGAATTCATTTTGCTCTTTAAAGGAATTCTGCCTACTTCTCACCGTTTCCCTGGATGAGCAACATAACCTTTGTGCTGAATCACCGCATTCAAGTGAAAGGGAGAAGCACTGTAGCTCTTGTAAGAGAAGGATTAATTTGACAAGCTAGACGGTCTTGCACTTTGTTAAGCATGGTGAACTGTGTTAGTTTTTGAAAGGAACGCTGCCTAACCTTCAGCCTTTTCATGGGTGAGAAACATAACCTTTGTGCAACATCACCGCATACAAGTGAATGGGAGAAAAACTGCAGTTTTTTAGGAGAATCCTTTTATGTTAGAAACAAGAGGGTCTAGCAACATGGTTAGTATGGTGAATTCAGTTTGCTCTTTAAAGGAGTACTGCCTAGCTCTCAGTGTTTCCTGGAGCAGCAACATCACCTTTCTGCTGAATCTCCCCATTCAAGTGAAAGGGAGAAGCACTGCAGCTCTTGTAAGAGAAGCATTGCTGTTTCAAGTAAGAGGGCCTTGCACCTGGTTAAGCATGGTGAACTGAGTTAGCTTTTGGAAGGAATTCTGCCCAACTGTCAGCATTTTTATGGGTGAGGATCTTCATCTTTGTGCAAAATCACCACCTACAGGTAAATGGGAGAAAGACTCCAGGTTTGTAAGAGAATCTTTAATGTTAGACAAAAGAGGGTCTAGCAACCTGGTTAGTATTGTGAATTCATTTTGCTCTTTAAAGGAATTCTGCCTACTTCTCACTGTTTTCCTGGATGAGAAACATCACCTTTGTGCTGAATCACCGCATTCAAGTGAAAGGGAGAAGCACTGTAGCTCTTGTAAGAGAAGGATTAATTTGACAAGCAAGAGAGTCTTGCACTTTGATAAGCTTGGTGAACTGTGTTAGTTTTTGAAAGGAACGCTGCCTAACCTTCAACCTTTTCATGGGTGAGAAACCTAACCTTTGTGGAAAATCACTGCATACAAGTGAAAGGGAGAAAAACTGCAGTTTTTTAAGAGAATCCTTTTATGTTAGAAACAAGAGGGTCTAGCAACATGGTTAGTATGGTGAATTCAGTTTGCTCTTTGAAGGAGTACTGCCTACCTCTCAATGTTTCCTGGATCAGCAACATCACCTTTCTGCTGAATCTCCCCATTCAAGTGAAAGGGAAACACTGCAGCTCTTATAAGAGGAGCATTATTACTAAATGCAAGAGGGTCTTGCACCTTGTTAAGCATGGTGAACTGTGTTAGTTTTTGAAAGGAACGCAGCCTAACCTTCAGCCTTTTCATATGTGAGGAACATAAACTTTGTGCAACATCACCGCATACAAGTGAATGGGAGAAAAACTGCAGTTTTTTAAGAGAATCCTTGTATGTTAGAAACAGGAGGGTCTAGCAACATGGTTAGTATGGTGAATTCAGTTTGCTCTTTAAAGGAGTACTGCCTAGCTCTCAGGGTTTCCTGGATCAGCAACATAACCTTTCTGCTTAATCTCCCCATTCAAGTGAAAGGAAGAAGCACTGCCACTCTTGCAAGGGAAGCATTAATGTTACAAGGAACCGGGCCTTGCACCTTGTTAAGCATTTTGAACTGAGTTAGCTTTTGAAAGGAATGCTGCCCAACTGTCAGCATTTTCATGGGTGAGGATCTTCAACTTTGTGCAAAATCACCCCATACAAGTAAAGGGGAGAAAAACTGCAAGTTTGTAATAGAATCTTTAATGTTAGACAAAAGAGGGTCTAGGAACCTGGTTAGTATTGTGAATTCATTTTGCTCTTTAAAGGAATTCTGCCTACTTCTCACCGTTTCCCTGGATGAGCAACATAACCTTTGTGCTGAATCACCGCATTCAAGTGAAATTGAAAAGCACTGTAGCTCTTGTAAGAGAAGGATTAATTTGACAAACAAGACGGTCTTGCACTTTGTCAAGCATGGTGAACTGTGTTAGTTTTTGAAAGGAACGCTGCCTAACCTTCAGCGTTTTCATGGGTGAGAAACATAACCTTTCTGGAAAATCACCGCATACAAGTGAATGGGAGAAAAACTGCAGTTTTTTAAGAGAATCCTTTTATGTTAGAAACAAGAGGGTCTAGCAACAAGTTAGTATAGTGAATTCAGTTTGCTCTTTAAAGGAGTACTGCCTACCTCTCAGTGTTTCCTGGATCAGCAACATCACCTTTCTGCTGAATCTCCCCATTCACGTGAAAGAGAAACACTGCAGCTCTTATAAGAGAAGGATTAATTTGACAAGCAAGACGGTCTTGCACCTTGTTAAGCATGGTGAACTGTGTTAGGTTTTGAAAGGAATGCTGCCTAACCTTCAGCCTTTTCATGGGTGAGGAACATAAACTTTGTGCAACATCACCACATACAAGTGAATGGGAGAAAAACTGCAGTTTTTTAGGAGAATCCTTGTATGTTAGAAACAAGAGGGTCTAGCAACATGGTTAGTATGGTGAATTCAGTTTGCTCTTTAAAGGAGTACTGCCTAGCTCTCAGTGTTTCCTGGAGCAGCAACATAACCTTTCTGCTGAATCTCCCCATTCAAGTGAAAGGGAGAAGCACTGCAACTCTTGCAAGAGAAGCATTAATGTTACAAGGAACAGGGCCTTGCACCTTGTTAAGCATTTTGAACTGAGTTAGCTTTTGAAAGGAATGCTGCCCAACTGTCAGCATTTTCATGGGTGAGGATCTTCAACTTTGTGCAAAATCACCACATACAGGTAAAGGGAGAAAGACTCCAGGTTTGTAAGAGAATCTTTAATGTTAGACAAAAGAGGGTCTAGCAACCTGGTTAGTATTGTGAATTCATTTTGCTCTTTAAAGGAATTCTGCCTACTTCTCACTGTTTTCCTGGATGAGAAACATCACCTTTGTGCTGAATCACCGCATTCAAGTGAAAGGGAGAAGCACTGTAGCTCTTTTAAGAGAAGGATTAATTCTACAAGGAACAGGGTCTTGCACTTTGTTAAGCATGGTGAACTGTGTTGGTTTTTGAAAGGACGCTGCCTAACCTTCAGCCTTTTCATGGGTGAGAAACATAACCTTTGGGGAAAATCACCGCGTACAAGTGAATGGGAGAAAAACTGCAGTTTTTTAAGAGCATTCTTTTATGTTAGAAATAAGAGGGTCTAGCAACATGGTTAGTATGGTGAATTCAGTTTGCTCTTTAAAGGAGTACTGCCTAGCTCTCAGTGTTTTCCTGGATCAGCAACATCAGCTTTCTGCTGAATCTCCCTTTTCAGGTGAATGGGAGAAGCACCGTAGCTCTTGTAAGAGAAGCATTAATGCACCTTGTTAAGCATGGTGAACTGAGTTAGCTTTTGAAAGAAACGCTGCCCCACTGTCAGCGTTTTCATGTGTGAAGATCTTCAACATTGTGCTAAATCACGGCATACAAGTAAATGGGAGAAAAACTGCAGTTTTCTAAGAGAATCTTTAATGTTAGGAAAAAGAGGGTGAGCAACATGTTTAATATTTTGAATTCAGTTTCCTCTTTAAGGGACTACTGCATAACTCTGAGTGTTTTCCTGGATGAGCAACATCACCTTTCTGCTGAATCACCCCATTCAAGTAAATGGGAGAAGCACTGCAGCTCTTGCAAGAGAAGCATTAATGTTACAAGCAACAGGGCCTTGCACCTTGTTAAGCATGGTGAACTGAGTTAGCTTTTGAAAGGAATGCTGCCCAACTGTCAGCATTTTCATGGGTGAGGATCTTCAACTTTGTGCAAAATCACGGCATACAAGTAAATGGGAGTAAAACTGCAGACTTGTAATGGAATCTTTAATGTCAGACAAAAGAGGGTCTAGGAACCTGGTTAGTATTGTGAATACATTTTGCTCTTTAAAGGAATTCTGCCTATTTCTCACCGTTTCCCTGGATGAGCAACATAACCTTTGTGCTGAATCACCGCATTCAAGTGAAAGGGAAAAGCACTGTAGCTCTTGTAAGAGAAGGATTAATTCTACAAGGAACAGGGTCTTGCACTTTGTTAAGTATGGTGAACTGTGTTGGTTTTTGAAAGGACGCTGCCTAACCTTCAGCCTTTTCATGGGTGAGAAACATTACCTTTGGGGAAAATCACCGCGTAAAAGTGAATGGGAGAAAAACTGCAGTTTTTTAAGAGCATTCTTTTATGTTAGAAATAAGAGGGTCTAGCAACATGGTTAGTATGGTGAATTCAGTTTGCTCTTTAAAGGAGTACTGCCTACCTCTCAGTGTTTCCTGGATCAGCAACATCACCTTTCTGCTGAATCTCCCCATTCAAGTGAAAGGGAAACACTGCAGGTCTTATAAGAGAAGCATTAATACTAAATGCAAGAGGGTCTTGCACCTTGTTAAGCATGGTGAACTGTGTTAGTTTTTGAAAGGAATGCTGCCTAACCTTCAGCCTTTTCATGGGTGAGGAACATAAACTTTGTGCAACATCACCACCTACAAGTGAATGGGAGAAAAACTGCAGTTTTTTAGGAGAATCCTTTTATGTTAGAAACAAGAGGGTCTAGCAACATGGTTAGTATGGTGAATTCAGTTTGCTCTTTAAAGGAGTACTGCCTAGCTCTCAGTGTTTCCTGGATCAGCAACATCACCTTTCTGCTGAATCTCCCCATTCAAGTGAATGGGAGAAGCAGTGCAGCTCTTGTAAGAGAAGCATTACTGTTTCAAGTAAGAGGGCCTTGCACCTTGTTAAGCATGGTGAACTGAGTTAGCTTTTGAAAGGAACGCTGCACAACGGTCAGCATTTTCATGGGTGAGGATCTTCAACTTTGTGCAAAATCACCACATACAGGTAAAGGGAGAAAGACTCCAGGTTTGTAAGAGAATCTTTAATGTTAGACAAAAGAGGGTCTAGAAACCTGGTTAGTATTGTGAATTCATTTTGCTCTTTAAAGGAATTCTGCCTACTTCTCACCGTTTCCCTGGATGAGCAACATAACCTTTGTGCTGAATCACCGCATTCAAGTGAAAGGGAGAAGCACTGTAGCTCTTGTAAGAGAAGGATTAATTTGACAAGCTAGACGGTCTTGCACTTTGTTAAGCATGGTGAACTGTGTTAGTTTTTGAAAGGAACGCTGCCTAACCTTCAGCCTTTTCATGGGTGAGAAACATAACCTTTGTGCAACATCACCGCATACAAGTGAATGGGAGAAAAACTGCAGTTTTTTAGGAGAATCCTTTTATGTTAGAAACAAGAGGGTCTAGCAACATGGTTAGTATGGTGAATTCAGTTTGCTCTTTAAAGGAGTACTGCCTAGCTCTCCGTGTTTCCTGGAGCAGCAACATCACCTTTCTGCTGAATCTCCCCATTCAAGTGAAAGGGAGAAGCACTGCAGCTCTTGTAAGAGAAGCATTGCTGTTTCAAGTAAGAGGGCCTTGCACCTGGTTAAGCATGGTGAACTGAGTTAGCTTTTGGAAGGAATTCTGCCCAACTGTCAGCATTTTTATGGGTGAGGATCTTCATCTTTGTGCAAAATCACCACCTACAGGTAAATGGGAGAAAGACTCCAGGTTTGTAAGAGAATCTTTAATGTTAGACAAAAGAGGGTCTAGCAACCTGGTTAGTATTGTGAATTCATTTTGCTCTTTAACGGAATTCTGCCTACTTCTCACTGTTTTCCTGGATGAGAAACATCACCTTTGTGCTGAATCCCCGCATTCAAGTGAAAGGGAGAAGCACTGTAGCTCTTGTAAGAGACGGATTAATTTTACAAGCAAGAGGGTCTTGCACTTCGTTAAGCATGGTGAACTGTGTTAGTTTTTGAAAGGAACGCTGCCTAACCTTCAGCCTTTTCATGGGTGAGAAACATAACATTTGTGGAAAATCACCGCATACAAGTGAATGGGAGAAAAACTACAGTTTTTTAAGAGAATCGTTTTATGTTAGAAACAAGAGCGTCTAGCAACATGGTTAGTATGGTGAATTCACTTTGCTCTTTAAAGGAGTACTGCCTACCTCTGAGTGTTTCCTGGATCAGCAACATCACCTTTCTCCTCAATCTCCCCATTCAAATGAAAGGGAAACGCTGCAGCTCTTATAAGAGAAGCATTCATACTAAAAGCAAGAGGGTCTTGCACCTCGTCAAGCATGGTGAACTGTGTTAGTTTTTGGAAGGAACGCAGCCTAACCTTCAGCATTTTCATATGTGAGAAACATAAACTTTGTGCAGCATCACCGCATACAAGTGAATGGGAGAAAAACTGCAGTTTTTTAAGAGAATCCTTGTATGTTAGAAACAAGAGGGTCTAGCAACATGGTTAGTATGGTGAATTCAGTTTGCTCTTTAAAGGAGTACTTCCTAGCTCTCAGGGTTTCCTGGATCAGCAACATAACTTTTCTGCTGAATCTCCCCATTGAAGTGAAAGGGAGAAGCACTGCAACTCTTGCAAGAGAAGCATTAATGTTAGAAATAACAGGGCCTTGCACCTTGTTAAGCATTTTGAACTGCGTTAGCTTTTGAAAGGAATGCTGCCCAACTGTCAGCATTTTCATGGGTGAGGATCTTCAACTTTGTGCAAAATCACCACATACAAGTAAATGGGGGAAAAATTGCAAGTTTGTAATAGAATCTTTAATGTTAGACAAAAGAGGGTCTAGCAACATGGTTAGTATGGTGAATTCAGTTTGCTGTTTAAAGGAGTACTTCCTAGCTCTCAGTGTTTCCTGGATCAGCAACATCACCTTTCTGCTGAATCTCCCTTTTCAGGTGAATGGGAGAAGCACCGTAGCTCTTGTAAGAGAAGCATTAATGCACCTTGTTAAGCATGGTGAACTGAGTTAGCTTTTGAAAGAAACGCTGCCCAACTGTCAGCGTTTTCATGGGTGAAGATCTTCAACATTGTGCTAAATCACCGCATACAAGTAAATGGGAGAAAACCTGCAGGTTTCTAAGAGAATCTTTAATGTTAGGAAAAAGAGGGTCGAGCAACATGGTTAACATTTTGAATTCAGTTTGCTCTTCAAGGGACTACTGCATAACTCTGAGTGTTTTCCTGGATGAGCAACATCACCTTTCTGCTGAATCACCCCATTCAAGTGAAAGGGAGAAGCACTGCAGGTCTTGCAAGAGAAGCATTAATGTTACAAGCAACAGTGCCTAGCACCTTGTTAAGCATGGTGAACTGAGTTAGCTTTTGAAAGGAATGCTGCCCAACTGTGAGCATTTTCATGGGTGAGGATCTTCAACTTTGTGCAAAATCACGGCATACAAGTAAATGGGAGTAAAACTGCAGACTTGTAATGGAATCTTTAATGTTAGACAAAAGAGGGTCTAGGAACCTGGTTAGTATTGTGAATACATTTTGCTCTTTAAAGGAATTCTGCCTATTTCTCACCGTTTCCCTGGATGAGCAACATAACCTTTGTGCTGAATCACCGCATTCAAGTGAAAGGGAAAAGCACTGTAGCTCTTGTGAGAGAAGGATTAATTCTACAAGGAACAGGGTCTTGCACTTTGTTAAGCATGGTGAACTGTGTTGGTTTTTGAAAGGACGCTGCCTAACCTTCAGCCTTTTCATGGGTGAGAAACATTACCTTTGGGGAAAATCACCGCGTAAAAGTGAATGGGAGAAAAACTGCAGTTTTTTAAGAGCATTCTTTTATGTTAGAAATAAGAGGGTCTAGCAACATGGTTAGTATGGTGAATTCAGTTTGCTCTTTAAAGGAGTACTGCCTACCTCTCAGTGTTTCCTGGATTAGCAACATCACCTTTCTGCTGAATCTCCCCATTCAAGTGAAAGGGAAACACTGCAGGTCTTATAAGAGAAGCATTAATACTAAATGCAAGAGGGTCTTGCACCTTGTTAAGCATGGTGAACTGTGTTAGTTTTTGAAAGGAATGCTGCCTAACCTTCAGCCTTTTCATGGGTGAGGAACATAAACTTTGTGCAACATCACCACCTACAAGTGAATGGGAGAAAAACTGCAGTTTTTTAGGAGAATCCTTTTATGTTAGAAACAAGAGGGTCTAGCAACATGGTTAGTATGGTGAATTCAGTTTGCTCTTTAAAGGAGTACTGCCTAGCTCTCAGTGTTTCCTGGATCAGCAACATCACCTTTCTGCTGAATCTCCCCATTCAAGTGAATGGGAGAAGCAGTGCAGCTCTTGTAAGAGAAGCATTACTGTTTCAAGTAAGAGGGCCTTGCACCTTGTTAAGCATGGTGAACTGAGTTAGCTTTTGAAAGGAACGCTGCACAACGGTCAGCATTTTCATGGGTGAGGATCTTCAACTTTGTGCAAAATCACCACATACAGGTAAAGGGAGAAAGACTCCAGGTTTGTAAGAGAATCTTTAATGTTAGACAAAAGAGGGTCTAGAAACCTGGTTAGTATTGTGAATTCATTTTGCTCTTTAAAGGAATTCTGCCTACTTCTCACCGTTTCCCTGGATGAGCAACATAACCTTTGTGCTGAATCACCGCATTCAAGTGAAAGGGAGAAGCACTGTAGCTCTTGTAAGAGAAGGATTAATTTGACAAGCTAGACGGTCTTGCACTTTGTTAAGCATGGTGAACTGTGTTAGTTTTTGAAAGGAACGCTGCCTAACCTTCAGCCTTTTCATGGGTGAGAAACATAACCTTTGTGCAACATCACCGCATACAAGTGAATGGGAGAAAAACTGCAGTTTTTTAGGAGAATCCTTTTATGTTAGAAACAAGAGGGTCTAGCAACATGGTTAGTATGGTGAATTCAGTTTGCTCTTTAAAGGAGTACTGCCTAGCTCTCAGTGTTTCCTGGAGCAGCAACATCACCTTTCTGCTGAATCTCCCCATTCAAGTGAAAGGGAGAAGCACTGCAGCTCTTGTAAGAGAAGCATTGCTGTTTCAAGTAAGAGGGCCTTGCACCTGGTTAAGCATGGTGAACTGAGTTAGCTTTTGGAAGGAATTCTGCCCAACTGTCAGCATTTTTATGGGTGAGGATCTTCATCTTTGTGCAAAATCACCACCTACAGGTAAATGGGAGAAAGACTCCAGGTTTGTAAGAGAATCTTTAATGTTAGACAAAAGAGGGTCTAGCAACCTGGTTAGTATTGTGAATTCATTTTGCTCTTTAACGGAATTCTGCCTACTTCTCACTGTTTTCCTGGATGAGAAACATCACCTTTGTGCTGAATCCCCGCATTCAAGTGAAAGGGAGAAGCACTGTAGCTCTTGTAAGAGACGGATTAATTTTACAAGCAAGAGGGTCTTGCACTTCGTTAAGCATGGTGAACTGTGTTAGTTTTTGAAAGGAACGCTGCCTAACCTTCAGCCTTTTCATGGGTGAGAAACATAACATTTGTGGAAAATCACCGCATACAAGTGAATGGGAGAAAAACTACAGTTTTTTAAGAGAATCGTTTTATGTTAGAAACAAGAGGGTCTAGCAACATGGTTAGTATGGTGAATTCACTTTGCTCTTTAAAGGAGTACTGCCTACCTCTGAGTGTTTCCTGGATCAGCAACATCACCTTTCTCCTCAATCTCCCCATTCAAATGAAAGGGAAACGCTGCAGCTCTTATAAGAGAAGCATTCATACTAAAAGCAAGAGGGTCTTGCACCTCGTCAAGCATGGTGAACTGTGTTAGTTTTTGGAAGGAACGCAGCCTAACCTTCAGCATTTTCATATGTGAGAAACATAAACTTTGTGCAGCATCACCGCATACAAGTGAATGGGAGAAAAACTGCAGTTTTTTAAGAGAATCCTTGTATGTTAGAAACAAGAGGGTCTAGCAACATGGTTAGTATGGTGAATTCAGTTTGCTCTTTAAAGGAGTACTTCCTAGCTCTCAGGGTTTCCTGGATCAGCAACATAACTTTTCTGCTGAATCTCCCCATTGAAGTGAAAGGGAGAAGCACTGCAACTCTTGCAAGAGAAGCATTAATGTTACAAATAACAGGGCCTTGCACCTTGTTAAGCATTTTGAACTGCGTTAGCTTTTGAAAGGAATGCTGCCCAACTGTCAGCATTTTCATGGGTGAGGATCTTCAACTTTGTGCAAAATCACCACATACAAGTAAATGGGGGAAAAATTGCAAGTTTGTAATAGAATCTTTAATGTTAGACAAAAGAGGGTCTAGCAACCTGGTTAGTATTGTGAATTCATTTTGCTCTTTAAAGGAATTCTGCCTACTTCTCACCGTTTCCCTGGATGAGCAACATAACCTTTGTGCTGAATCACCGCATTCAAGTGAAAGGGAAAAGCACTGTAGCTCTTGTAAGAGAAGGATTAATTTGACAAGCAAGACGGTCTTGCACCTTGTTAAGCATGGTGAACTGTGTTAGTTTTTGAAAGGAATGCTGCCTAACCTTCAGCCTTTTCATGGGTGAGGAACATAAACTTTGTGCAACATCACCGCATAAAAGTGAATGGGAGAAAAACTGCAGTTTTTTAGGAGAATCCTTTTATGTTAGAAACAAGAGGGTCTAGCAACATGGTTAGTATGGTGAATTCAGTTTGCTGTTTAAAGGAGTACTTCCTAGCTCTCAGTGTTTCCTGGATCAGCAACATCACCTTTCTGCTGAATCTCCCTTTTCAGGTGAATGGGAGAAGCACCGTAGCTCTTGTAAGAGAAGCATTAATGCACCTTGTTAAGCATGGTGAACTGAGTTAGCTTTTGAAAGAAACGCTGCCCAACTGTCAGCGTTTTCATGGGTGAAGATCTTCAACATTGTGCTAAATCACCGCATACAAGTAAATGGGAGAAAACCTGCAGGTTTCTAAGAGAATCTTTAATGTTAGGAAAAAGAGGGTCGAGCAACATGGTTAACATTTTGAATTCAGTTTGCTCTTCAAGGGACTACTGCATAACTCTGAGTGTTTTCCTGGATGAGCAACATCACCTTTCTGCTGAATCACCCCATTCAAGTGAAAGGGAGAAGCACTGCAGCTCTTGCAAGAGAAGCATTAATGTTACAAGCAACAGGGCCTTGCACCTTGTTAAGCATGGTGAACTGAGTTAGCTTTTGAAAGGAATGCAGCCCAACTGTCAGCATTTTCATGGGTGAGGATCTTCAACTTTGTGCAAAATCACCACCTACAGGTAAATGGGAGAAAGATTCCAGGTTTGTAAGAGAATCTTTAATGTTAGACAAAAGAGGGTCTAGCAACCTGGTTAGTATTGTGAATTCATTTTGCTCTTTAAAGGAATTCTGCCTACTTCTCACTGTTTTCCTGGATGAGAAACATCACCTTTGTGCTGAATCACCGCATTCAAGTGAAAGGGAGAAGCACTGTAGCTCTTGTAAGAGAAGGATTAATGTTACAAGCAAGAGGGTCTTGCACTTTGTTAAGCATGGTGAACTGTGTTAGTTTTTGAAAGGAACGCTGCCTAACCTTCAGCCTTTTCATGGTTGAGAAACATAAACTTTGTGGAAAATCACCGCATACAAGTGAATGGGAGAAAAACTGCAGTTTTTTAAGAGAATCTTTTTATGTTAGAAACAAGAGGGTCTAGCAACATGGTTAGTATGGTGAATTCAGTTTGCTCTTTAAAGGAGTACTGCCTACCTCTCAGTGTTTCCTGGATCAGCAACATCACCTTTCTGCTGAATCTCCCCATTCAAGTGAAAGGGAAACACTGCAGCTCTTATAAGAGAAGCATTAATACTAAAAGCAAGAGGGTCTTGCACCTCGTTAAGCATGGTGAACTGTGTTAGTTTTTGAAAGGAACGCAGCCTAACCTTCAGCCTTTTCATATTTGAGGAACATAAACTTTGTTCAACATCACCGCATACAAGTGAATGGGAGAAAATCTGCAGTTTTTTAAGAGAATCCTTGTATGTTAGAAACAGGAGGGTCTAGCAACTTCGTTAGTATGGTGAATTCAGTTTGCTCTTTAAAGGAGTACTGCCTAGCTCTCAGGGTTTCCTGGATCAGCAACATAACCTTTTGTTGAATCTCCCCATTCAAGTGAAAGGGAGAAGCACTGCAACTCTTGCAAGAGAAGCATTAATGTTACAAGGAACAGGGCCTTGCACCTTGTTAAGCATTTTGAACTGAGTTAGCTTTTGAAAGGAATGCTGCCCAACTGTCAGCATTTTCATGGGGGAGGATCTTCAACTTTGTGCAAAATCACCACATACAACTAAATGGGAGAATAACTGCAAGTTTGTAATAGAATCTTTAATGTTACACAAAAGAGGGTCTAGCAACCTGGTTAGTATTGTGAATTCATTTTGCTCTTTAAAGGAATTCTGCCTACTTCTCACCGTTACCCTGGATGAGCAACATAACCTTTGTGCTGAATCACCGCATTCAAGTGAAAGGGAAAAGCACTGTAGCTCTTGTAAGAGAAGGATTAATTTGACAAGCAAGACGGTCTTGCACCTTGTTAAGCATGGCGAACTGTGTTAGTTGTTGAAAGGAATGCTGCCTAACCTTCAGCCTTTTCATGGGTGAGGAACATAAACTTTGTGCAACATCACCGCATACAAGAGAATGGGAGAAAAACTGCAGTTTTTTAGGAGAATCCTTTTATGTTAGAAACAAGAGGTTCTAGCAACATGGTTAGTATGGTGAATTCAGTTTGCTCTTTAAAGGAGTACTGCCTAGCTCTCAGTGTTTCCTGGATCAGCAACATCACCTTTCTGCTGAATCTCCCCATTCAAGTGCATGGGAGAAGCACTGAAGCTCTTGTAAGAGAAGCATTACTGTTTCAAGTAAGAGGGCCTTGCACCTTGTTAAGCATGGTGAACTGAGTTAGCTTTTGAAAGGAATTCTACCCATCTGTCAGCATTTTCATGGGTGAGGATCTTCATCTTTGTGCAAAATCACCACATACAGGTAAATGGGGAAAGACTCCAGGTTTGTAAGAGAATCTTTAATGTTAGACAAAAGAGGGTCTAGCAACCTGGTTAGTATTGTGAATTCATTTTGCTCTTTAACGGAATTCTGCCTACTTCTCACTGTTTTCCTGGATGAGAAACATCACCTTTCTGCTGAATCCCCGCATTCAAGTGAAAGGGAGAAGCACTGTAGCTCTTGTAAGAGACGGATTAATTTTACAAGCAAGAGGGTCTTGCACTTCGTTAAGCATGGTGAACTGTGTTAGTTTTTGAAAGGAACGCTGCCTAACCTTCAGCCTTTTCATGGGTGAGAAACATAACTTTTGTGGAAAATCACCGCATACAAGTGAATGGGAGAAAAACTGCAGTTTTTTAAGAGAATCGTTTTATGTTAGAAACAAGAGGGTCTAGCAACATGGTTAGTATGGTGAATTCACTTTGCTCTTTACAGGAGTACTGCCTACCTCTCTGTGTTTCCTGGATCAGCAACATCACCTTTCTGCTCAATCTCCCCATTCAAATGAAAGGGAAACGCTGCAGCTCTTATAAGAGAAGCATTCATACTAAAAGCAAGAGGGTCTTGCACCTCGTCAAGCATGGTGAACTGTGTTAGTTTTTGGAAGGAACGCAGCCTAACCTTCAGCATTTTCATATGTGAGAAACATAAACTTTGTGCAGCATCACCGCATACAAGTGAATGGGAGAAAAACTGCAGTTTTTTAAGAGAATCCTTGTATGTTAGAAACAAGAGGGTCTAGCAACATGGTTAGTATGGTGAATTCAGTTTGCTCTTTAAAGGAGTACTTCCTAGCTCTCAGGGTTTCCTGGATCAGCAACATAACTTTTCTGCTGAATCTCCCCATTGAAGTGCAAGGGAGAAGCACTGCAACTCTTGCAAGAGAAGCATTAATGTTACAAATAACAGGGCCTTGCACCTTGTTAAGCATTTAGAACTGCGTTAGCTTTTGAAAGGAATGCTGCCCAACTGTCAGCATTTTCATGGGTGAGGATCTTCAACTTTGTGCAAAATCACCACATACAAGTAAATGGGGGAAAAATTGCAAGTTTGTAATAGAATCTTTAATGTTAGACAAAAGAGGGTCTAGCAACCTGCTTAATATTGGGAATTCATTTTCCTCTTTAAAGGAATTCTGCCTGCTTCTCACCGTTTCCCTGTATGAGCAACATAACCTTTGTGCTGAATCACCGCATTCAAGTGAAAGGGAAAAGCACTGTAGCTCTTGTAAGAGAAGGATTAATTTGACAAGCAAGACGGTCTTCACCTTGTTAAGCATGGTGAACTGTGTTAGTTTTTGAAAGGAATGCTGCCTAACCTTCAGCCTTTTCATGGGTGAGGAACATAAACTTTGTGCAACATCACCGCATAAAAGTGAATGGGAGAAAAACTGCAGTTTTTTAGGAGAATCCTTTTATGTTAGAAACAAGAGGGTCTAGCAACATGGTTAGTATGGTGAATTCAGTTTGCTGTTTAAAGGAGTACTTCCTAGCTCTCAGTGTTTCCTGGATCAGCAACATCACCTTTCTGCTGAATCTCCCTTTTCAGGTGAATGGGAGAAGCACCGTAGCTCTTGTAAGAGAAGCATTAATGCACCTTGTTAAGCATGGTGAACTGAGTTAGCTTTTGAAAGAAACGCTGCCCAACTGTCAGCGTTTTCATGGGTGAAGATCTTCAACATTGTGCTAAATCACCGCATACAAGTAAATGGGAGAAAACCTGCAGGTTTCTAAGAGAATCTTTAATGTTAGGAAAAAGAGGGTCGAGCAACATGGTTAACATTTTGAATTCAGTTTGCTCTTCAAGGGACTACTGCATAACTCTGAGTGTTTTCCTGGATGAGCAACATCACCTTTCTGCTGAATCACCCCATTCAAGTGAAAGGGAGAAGCACTGCAGCTCTTGCAAGAGAAGCATTAATGTTACAAGCAACAGGGCCTTGCACCTTGTTAAGCATGGTGAACTGAGTTAGCTTTTGAAAGGAATGCAGCCCAACTGTCAGCATTTTCATGGGTGAGGATCTTCAACTTTGTGCAAAATCACCACCTACAGGTAAATGGGAGAAAGATTCCAGGTTTGTAAGAGAATCTTTAATGTTAGACAAAAGAGGGTCTAGCAACCTGGTTAGTATTGTGAATTCATTTTGCTCTTTAAAGGAATTCTGCCTACTTCTCACTGTTTTCCTGGATGAGAAACATCACCTTTGTGCTGAATCACCGCATTCAAGTGAAAGGGAGAAGCACTGTAGCTCTTGTAAGAGAAGGATTAATGTTACAAGCAAGAGGGTCTTGCACTTTGTTAAGCATGGTGAACTGTGTTAGTTTTTGAAAGGAACGCTGCCTAACCTTCAGCCTTTTCATGGTTGAGAAACATAAACTTTGTGGAAAATCACCGCATACAAGTGAATGGGAGAAAAACTGCAGTTTTTTAAGAGAATCTTTTTATGTTAGAAACAAGAGGGTCTAGCAACATGGTTAGTATGGTGAATTCAGTTTGCTCTTTAAAGGAGTACTGCCTACCTCTCAGTGTTTCCTGGATCAGCAACATCACCTTTCTGCTGAATCTCCCCATTCAAGTGAAAGGGAAACACTGCAGCTCTTATAAGAGAAGCATTAATACTAAAAGCAAGAGGGTCTTGCACCTCGTTAAGCATGGTGAACTGTGTTAGTTTTTGAAAGGAATGCAGCCTAACCTTCAGCCTTTTCATATGTGAGGAACATAAACTTTGTGCAACATCACCGCATACAAGTGAATGGGAGAAAAACTGCAGTTTTTTAAGAGAATCCTTGTATGTTAGAAACAGGAGGGTCTAGCAACATGGTTAGTATGGTGAATTCAGTTTGCTCTTTAAAGGAGTACTGCCTAGCTCTCAGGGTTTCCTGGATCAGCAACATAACCTTTCTGCTTAATCTCCCCATTCAAGTGAAAGGAAGAAGCACTGCCACTCTTGCAAGGGAAGCATTAATGTTACAAGGAACCGGGCCTTGCACCTTGTTAAGCATTTTGAACTGAGTTAGCTTTTGAAAGGAATGCTGCCCAACTGTCAGCATTTTCATGGGTGAGGATCTTCAACTTTGTGCAAAATCACCCCATACAAGTAAAGGGGAGAAAAACTGCAAGTTTGTAATAGAATCTTTAATGTTAGACAAAAGAGGGTCTAGGAACCTGGTTAGTATTGTGAATTCATTTTGCTCTTTAAAGGAATTCTGCCTACTTCTCACCGTTTCCCTGGATGAGCAACATAACCTTTGTGCTGAATCACCGCATTCAAGTGAAATTGAAAAGCACTGTAGCTCTTGTAAGAGAAGGATTAATTTGACAAACAAGACGGTCTTGCACTTTGTCAAGCATGGTGAACTGTGTTAGTTTTTGAAAGGAACGCTGCCTAACCTTCAGCGTTTTCATGGGTGAGAAACATAACCTTTCTGGAAAATCACCGCATACAAGTGAATGGGAGAAAAACTGCAGTTTTTTAAGAGAATCCTTTTATGTTAGAAACAAGAGGGTCTAGCAACAAGTTAGTATAGTGAATTCAGTTTGCTCTTTAAAGGAGTACTGCCTACCTCTCAGTGTTTCCTGGATCAGCAACATCACCTTTCTGCTGAATCTCCCCATTCACGTGAAAGAGAAACACTGCAGCTCTTATAAGAGAAGGATTAATTTGACAAGCAAGACGGTCTTGCACCTTGTTAAGCATGGTGAACTGTGTAAGGTTTTGAAAGGAATGCTGCCTAACCTTCAGCCTTTTCATGGGTGAGGAACATAAACTTTGTGCAACATCACCACATACAAGTGAATGGGAGAAAAACTGCAGTTTTTTAGGAGAATCCTTGTATGTTAGAAACAAGAGGGTCTAGCAACATGGTTAGTATGGTGAATTCAGTTTGCTCTTTAAAGGAGTACTGCCTAGCTCTCAGTGTTTCCTGGAGCAGCAACATAACCTTTCTGCTGAATCTCCCCATTCAAGTGAAAGGGAGAAGCACTGCAACTCTTGCAAGAGAAGCATTAATGTTACAAGGAACAGGGCCTTGCACCTTGTTAAGCATTTTGAACTGAGTTAGCTTTTGAAAGGAATGCTGCCCAACTGTCAGCATTTTCATGGGTGAGGATCTTCAACTTTGTGCAAAATCACCACATACAGGTAAAGGGAGAAAGACTCCAGGTTTGTAAGAGAATCTTTAATGTTAGACAAAAGAGGGTCTAGCAACCTGGTTAGTATTGTGAATTCATTTTGCTCTTTAAAGGAATTCTGCCTACTTCTCACTGTTTTCCTGGATGAGAAACATCACCTTTGTGATGAATCACCGCATTCAAGTGAAAGGGAGAAGCACTGTAGCTCTTTTAAGAGAAGGATTAATTCTACAAGGAACAGGGTCTTGCACTTTGTTAAGCATGGTGAACTGTGTTGGTTTTTGAAAGGACGCTGCCTAACCTTCAGCCTTTTCATGGGTGAGAAACATAACCTTTGGGGAAAATCACCGCGTACAAGTGAATGGGAGAAAAACTGCAGTTTTTTAAGAGCATTCTTTTATGTTAGAAATAAGAGGGTCTAGCAACATGGTTAGTATGGTGAATTCAGTTTGCTCTTTAAAGGAGTACTGCCTAGCTCTCAGTGTTTTCCTGGATCAGCAACATCAGCTTTCTGCTGAATCTCCCTTTTCAGGTGAATGGGAGAAGCACCGTAGCTCTTGTAAGAGAAGCATTAATGCACCTTGTTAAGCATGGTGAACTGAGTTAGCTTTTGAAAGAAACGCTTCCCCACTGTCAGCGTTTTCATGTGTGAAGATCTTCAACATTGTGCTAAATCACGGCATACAAGTAAATGGGAGAAAAACTGCAGTTTTCTAAGAGAATCTTTAATGTTAGGAAAAAGAGGGTGAGCAACATGTTTAATATTTTGAATTCAGTTTCCTCTTCAAGGGACTACTGCATAACTCTGAGTGTTTTCCTGGATGAGCAACATCACCTTTCTGCTGAATCACCCCATTCAAGTAAATGGGAGAAGCACTGCAGCTCTTGCAAGAGAAGCATTAATGTTACAAGCAACAGGGCCTTGCACCTTGTTAAGCATGGTGAACTGAGTTAGCTTTTGAAAGGAATGCTGCCCAACTGTCAGCATTTTCATGGGTGAGGATCTTCAACTTTGTGCAAAATCACGGCATACAAGTAAATGGGAGTAAAACTGCAGACTTGTAATGGAATCTTTAATGTTAGACAAAAGAGGGTCTAGGAACCTGGTTAGTATTGTGAATACATTTTGCTCTTTAAAGGAATTCTGCCTACTTCTCACCGTTTCCCTGGATGAGCAACATAACCTTTGTGCTGAATCACCGCATTCAAGTGAAAGGGAAAAGCACTGTAGCTCTTGTAAGAGAAAGATTAATTCTACAAGGAACAGGGTCTTGCACTTTGTTAAGCATGGTGAACTGTGTTAGTTTTTGAAAGGACGCTGCCTAACCTTCAGCCTTTTCATGGGTGAGAAACATTACCTTTGGGGAAAATCACCGCGTACAAGTGAATGGGAGAAAAACTGCAGTTTTTTAAGAGCATTCTTTTATGTTAGAAATAAGAGGGTCTAGCAACATGGTTAGTATGGTGAATTCAGTTTGCTCTTTAAAGGAGTACTGCCTACCTCTCAGTGTTTCCTGGATCAGCAACATCACCTTTCTGCTGAATCTCCCCATTCAAGTGAAAGGGAAACACTGCAGGTCTTATAAGAGAAGCATTAATACTAAATGCAAGAGGGTCTTGCACCTTGTTAAGCATGGTGAACTGTGTTAGTTTTTGAAAGGAATGCTGCCTAACCTTCAGCCTTTTCATGGGTGAGGAACATAAACTTTGTGCAACATCACCACCTACAAGTGAATGGGAGAAAAACTGCAGTTTTTTAGGAGAATCCTTTTATGTTAGAAACAAGAGGGTCTAGCAACATGGTTAGTATGGTGAATTCAGTTTGCTCTTTAAAGGAGTACTGCCTAGCTCTCAGTGTTTCCTGGATCAGCAACATCACCTTTCTGCTGAATCTCCCCATTCAAGTGAATGGGAGAAGCAGTGCAGCTCTTGTAAGAGAAGCATTACTGTTTCAAGTAAGAGGGCCTTGCACCTTGTTAAGCATGGTGAACTGAGTTAGCTTTTGAAAGGAACGCTGCACAACTGTCAGCATTTTCATGGGTGAGGATCTTCAACTTTGTGCAAAATCACCACATACAGGTAAAGGGAGAAAGACTCCAGGTTTGTAAGAGAATCTTTAATGTTAGACAAAAGAGGGTCTAGAAACCTGGTTAGTATTGTGAATTCATTTTGCTCTTTAAAGGAATTCTGCCTACTTCTCACCGTTTCCCTGGATGAGCAACATAACCTTTGTGCTGAATCACCGCATTCAAGTGAAAGGGAGAAGCACTGTAGCTCTTGTAAGAGAAGGATTAATTTGACAAGCTAGACGGTCTTGCACTTTGTTAAGCATGGTGAACTGTGTTAGTTTTTGAAAGGAACGCTGCCTAACCTTCAGCCTTTTCATGGGTGAGAAACATAACCTTTGTGCAACATCACCGCATACAAGTGAATGGGAGAAAAACTGCAGTTTTTTAGGAGAATCCTTTTATGTTAGAAACAAGAGGGTCTAGCAACATGGTTAGTATGGTGAATTCAGTTTGCTCTTTAAAGGAGTACTGCCTAGCTCTCAGTGTTTCCTGGAGCAGCAACATCACCTTTCTGCTGAATCTCCCCATTCAAGTGAAAGGGAGAAGCACTGCAGCTCTTGTAAGAGAAGCATTGCTGTTTCAAGTAAGAGGGCCTTGCACCTGGTTAAGCATGGTGAACTGAGTTAGCTTTTGGAAGGAATTCTGCCCAACTGTCAGCATTTTTATGGGTGAGGATCTTCATCTTTGTGCAAAATCACCACCTACAGGTAAATGGGAGAAAGACTCCAGGTTTGTAAGAGAATCTTTAATGTTAGACAAAAGAGGGTCTAGCAACCTGGTTAGTATTGTGAATTCATTTTGCTCTTTAAAGGAATTCTGCCTACTTCTCACTGTTTTCCTGGATGAGAAACATCACCTTTGTGCTGAATCACCGCATTCAAGTGAAAGGGAGAAGCACTGTAGCTCTTGTAAGAGAAGGATTAATTTGACAAGCAAGAGAGTCTTGCACTTTGATAAGCTTGGTGAACTGTGTTAGTTTTTGAAAGGAACGCTGCCTAACCTTCAACCTTTTCATGGGTGAGAAACCTAACCTTTGTGGAAAATCACTGCATACAAGTGAAAGGGAGAAAAACTGCAGTTTTTTAAGAGAATCCTTTTATGTTAGAAACAAGAGGGTCTAGCAACATGGTTAGTATGGTGAATTCAGTTTGCTCTTTGAAGGAGTACTGCCTACCTCTCAATGTTTCCTGGATCAGCAACATCACCTTTCTGCTGAATCTCCCCATTCAAGTGAAAGGGAAACACTGCAGCTCTTATAAGAGGAGCATTATTACTAAATGCAAGAGGGTCTTGCACCTTGTTAAGCATGGTGAACTGTGTTAGTTTTTGAAAGGAACGCAGCCTAACCTTCAGCCTTTTCATATGTGAGGAACATAAACTTTGTGCAACATCACCGCATACAAGTGAATGGGAGAAAAACTGCAGTTTTTTAAGAGAATCCTTGTATGTTAGAAACAGGAGGGTCTAGCAACATGGTTAGTATGGTGAATTCAGTTTGCTCTTTAAAGGAGTACTGCCTAGCTCTCAGGGTTTCCTGGATCAGCAACATAACCTTTCTGCTTAATCTCCCCATTCAAGTGAAAGGAAGAAGCACTGCCACTCTTGCAAGGGAAGCATTAATGTTACAAGGAACCGGGCCTTGCACCTTGTTAAGCATTTTGAACTGAGTTAGCTTTTGAAAGGAATGCTGCCCAACTGTCAGCATTTTCATGGGTGAGGATCTTCAACTTTGTGCAAAATCACCCCATACAAGTAAAGGGGAGAAAAACTGCAAGTTTGTAATAGAATCTTTAATGTTAGACAAAAGAGGGTCTAGGAACCTGGTTAGTATTGTGAATTCATTTTGCTCTTTAAAGGAATTCTGCCTACTTCTCACCGTTTCCCTGGATGAGCAACATAACCTTTGTGCTGAATCACCGCATTCAAGTGAAATTGAAAAGCACTGTAGCTCTTGTAAGAGAAGGATTAATTTGACAAACAAGACGGTCTTGCACTTTGTCAAGCATGGTGAACTGTGTTAGTTTTTGAAAGGAACGCTGCCTAACCTTCAGCGTTTTCATGGGTGAGAAACATAACCTTTCTGGAAAATCACCGCATACAAGTGAATGGGAGAAAAACTGCAGTTTTTTAAGAGAATCCTTTTATGTTAGAAACAAGAGGGTCTAGCAACAAGTTAGTATAGTGAATTCAGTTTGCTCTTTAAAGGAGTACTGCCTACCTCTCAGTGTTTCCTGGATCAGCAACATCACCTTTCTGTTGAATCTCCCCATTCACGTGAAAGAGAAACACTGCAGCTCTTATAAGAGAAGGATTAATTTGACAAGCAAGACGGTCTTGCACCTTGTTAAGCATGGTGAACTGTGTTAGGTTTTGAAAGGAATGCTGCCTAACCTTCAGCCTTTTCATGGGTGAGGAACATAAACTTTGTGCAACATCACCACATACAAGTGAATGGGAGAAAAACTGCAGTTTTTTAGGAGAATCCTTGTATGTTAGAAACAAGAGGGTCTAGCAACATGGTTAGTATGGTGAATTCAGTTTGCTCTTTAAAGGAGTACTGCCTAGCTCTCAGTGTTTCCTGGAGCAGCAACATAACCTTTCTGCTGAATCTCCCCATTCAAGTGAAAGGGAGAAGCACTGCAACTCTTGCAAGAGAAGCATTAATGTTACAAGGAACAGGGCCTTGCACCTTGTTAAGCATTTTGAACTGAGTTAGCTTTTGAAAGGAATGCTGCCCAACTGTCAGCATTTTCATGGGTGAGGATCTTCAACTTTGTGCAAAATCACCACATACAGGTAAAGGGAGAAAGACTCCAGGTTTGTAAGAGAATCTTTAATGTTAGACAAAAGAGGGTCTAGCAACCTGGTTAGTATTGTGAATTCATTTTGCTCTTTAAAGGAATTCTGCCTACTTCTCACTGTTTTCCTGGATGAGAAACATCACCTTTGTGCTGAATCACCGCATTCAAGTGAAAGGGAGAAGCACTGTAGCTCTTTTAAGAGAAGGATTAATTCTACAAGGAACAGGGTCTTGCACTTTGTTAAGCATGGTGAACTGTGTTGGTTTTTGAAAGGACGCTGCCTAACCTTCAGCCTTTTCATGGGTGAGAAACATAACCTTTGGGGAAAATCACCGCGTACAAGTGAATGGGAGAAAAACTGCAGTTTTTTAAGAGCATTCTTTTATGTTAGAAATAAGAGGGTCTAGCAACATGGTTAGTATGGTGAATTCAGTTTGCTCTTTAAAGGAGTACTGCCTAGCTCTCAGTGTTTTCCTGGATCAGCAACATCAGCTTTCTGCTGAATCTCCCTTTTCAGGTGAATGGGAGAAGCACCGTAGCTCTTGTAAGAGAAGCATTAATGCACCTTGTTAAGCATGGTGAACTGAGTTAGCTTTTGAAAGAAACGCTGCCCCACTGTCAGCGTTTTCATGTGTGAAGATCTTCAACATTGTGCTAAATCACGGCATACAAGTAAATGGGAGAAAAACTGCAGTTTTCTAAGAGAATCTTTAATGTTAGGAAAAAGAGGGTGAGCAACATGTTTAATATTTTGAATTCAGTTTCCTCTTTAAGGGACTACTGCATAACTCTGAGTGTTTTCCTGGATGAGCAACATCACCTTTCTGCTGAATCACCCCATTCAAGTAAATGGGAGAAGCACTGCAGCTCTTGCAAGAGAAGCATTAATGTTACAAGCAACAGGGCCTTGCACCTTGTTAAGCATGGTGAACTGAGTTAGCTTTTGAAAGGAATGCTGCCCAACTGTCAGCATTTTCATGGGTGAGGATCTTCAACTTTGTGCAAAATCACGGCATACAAGTAAATGGGAGTAAAACTGCAGACTTGTAATGGAATCTTTAATGTTAGACAAAAGAGGGTCTAGGAACCTGGTTAGTATTGTGAATACATTTTGCTCTTTAAAGGAATTCTGCCTATTTCTCACCGTTTCCCTGGATGAGCAACATAACCTTTGTGCTGAATCACCGCATTCAAGTGAAAGGGAAAAGCACTGTAGCTCTTGTAAGAGAAGGATTAATTCTACAAGGAACAGGGTCTTGCACTTTGTTAAGTATGGTGAACTGTGTTGGTTTTTGAAAGGACGCTGCCTAACCTTCAGCCTTTTCATGGGTGAGAAACATTACCTTTGGGGAAAATCACCGCGTAAAAGTGAATGGGAGAAAAACTGCAGTTTTTTAAGAGCATTCTTTTATGTTAGAAATAAGAGGGTCTAGCAACATGGTTAGTATGGTGAATTCAGTTTGCTCTTTAAAGGAGTACTGCCTACCTCTCAGTGTTTCCTGGATCAGCAACATCACCTTTCTGCTGAATCTCCCCATTCAAGTGAAAGGGAAACACTGCAGGTCTTATAAGAGAAGCATTAATACTAAATGCAAGAGGGTCTTGCACCTTGTTAAGCATGGTGAACTGTGTTAGTTTTTGAAAGGAATGCTGCCTAACCTTCAGCCTTTTCATGGGTGAGGAACATAAACTTTGTGCAACATCACCACCTACAAGTGAATGGGAGAAAAACTGCAGTTTTTTAGGAGAATCCTTTTATGTTAGAAACAAGAGGGTCTAGCAACATGGTTAGTATGGTGAATTCAGTTTGCTCTTTAAAGGAGTACTGCCTAGCTCTCAGTGTTTCCTGGATCAGCAACATCACCTTTCTGCTGAATCTCCCCATTCAAGTGAATGGGAGAAGCAGTGCAGCTCTTGTAAGAGAAGCATTACTGTTTCAAGTAAGAGGGCCTTGCACCTTGTTAAGCATGGTGAACTGAGTTAGCTTTTGAAAGGAACGCTGCACAACGGTCAGCATTTTCATGGGTGAGGATCTTCAACTTTGTGCAAAATCACCACATACAGGTAAAGGGAGAAAGACTCCAGGTTTGTAAGAGAATCTTTAATGTTAGACAAAAGAGGGTCTAGAAACCTGGTTAGTATTGTGAATTCATTTTGCTCTTTAAAGGAATTCTGCCTACTTCTCACCGTTTCCCTGGATGAGCAACATAACCTTTGTGCTGAATCACCGCATTCAAGTGAAAGGGAGAAGCACTGTAGCTCTTGTAAGAGAAGGATTAATTTGACAAGCTAGACGGTCTTGCACTTTGTTAAGCATGGTGAACTGTGTTAGTTTTTGAAAGGAACGCTGCCTAACCTTCAGCCTTTTCATGGGTGAGAAACATAACCTTTGTGCAACATCACCGCATACAAGTGAATGGGAGAAAAACTGCAGTTTTTTAGGAGAATCCTTTTATGTTAGAAACAAGAGGGTCTAGCAACATGGTTAGTATGGTGAATTCAGTTTGCTCTTTAAAGGAGTACTGCCTAGCTCTCCGTGTTTCCTGGAGCAGCAACATCACCTTTCTGCTGAATCTCCCCATTCAAGTGAAAGGGAGAAGCACTGCAGCTCTTGTAAGAGAAGCATTGCTGTTTCAAGTAAGAGGGCCTTGCACCTGGTTAAGCATGGTGAACTGAGTTAGCTTTTGGAAGGAATTCTGCCCAACTGTCAGCATTTTTATGGGTGAGGATCTTCATCTTTGTGCAAAATCACCACCTACAGGTAAATGGGAGAAAGACTCCAGGTTTGTAAGAGAATCTTTAATGTTAGACAAAAGAGGGTCTAGCAACCTGGTTAGTATTGTGAATTCATTTTGCTCTTTAACGGAATTCTGCCTACTTCTCACTGTTTTCCTGGATGAGAAACATCACCTTTGTGCTGAATCCCCGCATTCAAGTGAAAGGGAGAAGCACTGTAGCTCTTGTAAGAGACGGATTAATTTTACAAGCAAGAGGGTCTTGCACTTCGTTAAGCATGGTGAACTGTGTTAGTTTTTGAAAGGAACGCTGCCTAACCTTCAGCCTTTTCATGGGTGAGAAACATAACATTTGTGGAAAATCACCGCATACAAGTGAATGGGAGAAAAACTACAGTTTTTTAAGAGAATCGTTTTATGTTAGAAACAAGAGGGTCTAGCAACATGGTTAGTATGGTGAATTCACTTTGCTCTTTAAAGGAGTACTGCCTACCTCTGAGTGTTTCCTGGATCAGCAACATCACCTTTCTCCTCAATCTCCCCATTCAAATGAAAGGGAAACGCTGCAGCTCTTATAAGAGAAGCATTCATACTAAAAGCAAGAGGGTCTTGCACCTCGTCAAGCATGGTGAACTGTGTTAGTTTTTGGAAGGAACGCAGCCTAACCTTCAGCATTTTCATATGTGAGAAACATAAACTTTGTGCAGCATCACCGCATACAAGTGAATGGGAGAAAAACTGCAGTTTTTTAAGAGAATCCTTGTATGTTAGAAACAAGAGGGTCTAGCAACATGGTTAGTATGGTGAATTCAGTTTGCTCTTTAAAGGAGTACTTCCTAGCTCTCAGGGTTTCCTGGATCAGCAACATAACTTTTCTGCTGAATCTCCCCATTGAAGTGAAAGGGAGAAGCACTGCAACTCTTGCAAGAGAAGCATTAATGTTACAAATAACAGGGCCTTGCACCTTGTTAAGCATTTTGAACTGCGTTAGCTTTTGAAAGGAATGCTGCCCAACTGTCAGCATTTTCATGGGTGAGGATCTTCAACTTTGTGCAAAATCACCACATACAAGTAAATGGGGGAAAAATTGCAAGTTTGTAATAGAATCTTTAATGTTAGACAAAAGAGGGTCTAGCAACCTGGTTAGTATTGTGAATTCATTTTGCTCTTTAAAGGAATTCTGCCTACTTCTCACCGTTTCCCTGGTTGAGCAACATAACCTTTGTGCTGAATCACCGCATTCAAGTGAAAGGGAAAAGCACTGTAGCTCTTGTAAGAGAAGGATTAATTTGACAAGCAAGACGGTCTTGCACCTTGTTAAGCATGGTGAACTGTGTTAGTTTTTGAAAGGAATGCTGCCTAACCTTCAGCCTTTTCATGGGTGAGGAACATAAACTTTGTGCAACATCACCGCATAAAAGTGAATGGGAGAAAAACTGCAGTTTTTTAGGAGAATCCTTTTATGTTAGAAACAAGAGGGTCTAGCAACATGGTTAGTATGGTGAATTCAGTTTGCTGTTTAAAGGAGTACTTCCTAGCTCTCAGTGTTTCCTGGATCAGCAACATCACCTTTCTGCTGAATCTCCCTTTTCAGGTGAATGGGAGAAGCACCGTAGCTCTTGTAAGAGAAGCATTAATGCACCTTGTTAAGCATGGTGAACTGAGTTAGCTTTTGAAAGAAACGCTGCCCAACTGTCAGCGTTTTCATGGGTGAAGATCTTCAACATTGTGCTAAATCACCGCATACAAGTAAATGGGAGAAAACCTGCAGGTTTCTAAGAGAATCTTTAATGTTAGGAAAAAGAGGGTCGAGCAACATGGTTAACATTTTGAATTCAGTTTGCTCTTCAAGGGACTACTGCATAACTCTGAGTGTTTTCCTGGATGAGCAACATCACCTTTCTGCTGAATCACCCCATTCAAGTGAAAGGGAGAAGCACTGCAGGTCTTGCAAGAGAAGCATTAATGTTACAAGCAACAGTGCCTTGCACCTTGTTAAGCATGGTGAACTGAGTTAGCTTTTGAAAGGAATGCTGCCCAACTGTGAGCATTTTCATGGGTGAGGATCTTCAACTTTGTGCAAAATCACGGCATACAAGTAAATGGGAGTAAAACTGCAGACTTGTAATGGAATCTTTAATGTTAGACAAAAGAGGGTCTAGGAACCTGGTTAGTATTGTGAATACATTTTGCTCTTTAAAGGAATTCTGCCTATTTCTCACCGTTTCCCTGGATGAGCAACATAACCTTTGTGCTGAATCACCGCATTCAAGTGAAAGGGAAAAGCACTGTAGCTCTTGTGAGAGAAGGATTAATTCTACAAGGAACAGGGTCTTGCACTTTGTTAAGCATGGTGAACTGTGTTGGTTTTTGAAAGGACGCTGCCTAACCTTCAGCCTTTTCATGGGTGAGAAACATTACCTTTGGGGAAAATCACCGCGTAAAAGTGAATGGGAGAAAAACTGCAGTTTTTTAAGAGCATTCTTTTATGTTAGAAATAAGAGGGTCTAGCAACATGGTTAGTATGGTGAATTCAGTTTGCTCTTTAAAGGAGTACTGCCTACCTCTCAGTGTTTCCTGGATCAGCAACATCACCTTTCTGCTGAATCTCCCCATTCAAGTGAAAGGGAAACACTGCAGGTCTTATAAGAGAAGCATTAATACTAAATGCAAGAGGGTCTTGCACCTTGTTAAGCATGGTGAACTGTGTTAGTTTTTGAAAGGAATGCTGCCTAACCTTCAGCCTTTTCATGGGTGAGGAACATAAACTTTGTGCAACATCACCACCTACAAGTGAATGGGAGAAAAACTGCAGTTTTTTAGGAGAATCCTTTTATGTTAGAAACAAGAGGGTCTAGCAACATGGTTAGTATGGTGAATTCAGTTTGCTCTTTAAAGGAGTACTGCCTAGCTCTCAGTGTTTCCTGGATCAGCAACATCACCTTTCTGCTGAATCTCCCCATTCAAGTGAATGGGAGAAGCAGTGCAGCTCTTGTAAGAGAAGCATTACTGTTTCAAGTAAGAGGGCCTTGCACCTTGTTAAGCATGGTGAACTGAGTTAGCTTTTGAAAGGAACGCTGCACAACGGTCAGCATTTTCATGGGTGAGGATCTTCAACTTTGTGCAAAATCACCACATACAGGTAAAGGGAGAAAGACTCCAGGTTTGTAAGAGAATCTTTAATGTTAGACAAAAGAGGGTCTAGAAACCTGGTTAGTATTGTGAATTCATTTTGCTCTTTAAAGGAATTCTGCCTACTTCTCACCGTTTCCCTGGATGAGCAACATAACCTTTGTGCTGAATCACCGCATTCAAGTGAAAGGGAGAAGCACTGTAGCTCTTGTAAGAGAAGGATTAATTTGACAAGCTAGACGGTCTTGCACTTTGTTAAGCATGGTGAACTGTGTTAGTTTTTGAAAGGAACGCTGCCTAACCTTCAGCCTTTTCATGGGTGAGAAACATAACCTTTGTGCAACATCACCGCATACAAGTGAATGGGAGAAAAACTGCAGTTTTTTAGGAGAATCCTTTTATGTTAGAAACAAGAGGGTCTAGCAACATGGTTAGTATGGTGAATTCAGTTTGCTCTTTAAAGGAGTACTGCCTAGCTCTCCGTGTTTCCTGGAGCAGCAACATCACCTTTCTGCTGAATCTCCCCATTCAAGTGAAAGGGAGAAGCACTGCAGCTCTTGTAAGAGAAGCATTGCTGTTTCAAGTAAGAGGGCCTTGCACCTGGTTAAGCATGGTGAACTGAGTTAGCTTTTGGAAGGAATTCTGCCCAACTGTCAGCATTTTTATGGGTGAGGATCTTCATCTTTGTGCAAAATCACCACCTACAGGTAAATGGGAGAAAGACTCCAGGTTTGTAAGAGAATCTTTAATGTTAGACAAAAGAGGGTCTAGCAACCTGGTTAGTATTGTGAATTCATTTTGCTCTTTAACGGAATTCTGCCTACTTCTCACTGTTTTCCTGGATGAGAAACATCACCTTTGTGCTGAATCCCCGCATTCAAGTGAAAGGGAGAAGCACTGTAGCTCTTGTAAGAGACGGATTAATTTTACAAGCAAGAGGGTCTTGCACTTCGTTAAGCATGGTGAACTGTGTTAGTTTTTGAAAGGAACGCTGCCTAACCTTCAGCCTTTTCATGGGTGAGAAACATAACATTTGTGGAAAATCACCGCATACAAGTGAATGGGAGAAAAACTACAGTTTTTTAAGAGAATCGTTTTATGTTAGAAACAAGAGGGTCTAGCAACATGGTTAGTATGGTGAATTCACTTTGCTCTTTAAAGGAGTACTGCCTACCTCTGAGTGTTTCCTGGATCAGCAACATCACCTTTCTCCTCAATCTCCCCATTCAAATGAAAGGGAAACGCTGCAGCTCTTATAAGAGAAGCATTCATACTAAAAGCAAGAGGGTCTTGCACCTCGTCAAGCATGGTGAACTGTGTTAGTTTTTGGAAGGAACGCAGCCTAACCTTCAGCATTTTCATATGTGAGAAACATAAACTTTGTGCAGCATCACCGCATACAAGTGAATGGGAGAAAAACTGCAGTTTTTTAAGAGAATCCTTGTATGTTAGAAACAAGAGGGTCTAGCAACATGGTTAGTATGGTGAATTCAGTTTGCTCTTTAAAGGAGTACTTCCTAGCTCTCAGGGTTTCCTGGATCAGCAACATAACTTTTCTGCTGAATCTCCCCATTGAAGTGAAAGGGAGAAGCACTGCAACTCTTGCAAGAGAAGCATTAATGTTACAAATAACAGGGCCTTGCACCTTGTTAAGCATTTTGAACTGCGTTAGCTTTTGAAAGGAATGCTGCCCAACTGTCAGCATTTTCATGGGTGAGGATCTTCAACTTTGTGCAAAATCACCACATACAAGTAAATGGGGGAAAAATTGCAAGTTTGTAATAGAATCTTTAATGTTAGACAAAAGAGGGTCTAGCAACCTGGTTAGTATTGTGAATTCATTTTGCTCTTTAAAGGAATTCTGCCTACTTCTCACCGTTTCCCTGGATGAGCAACATAACCTTTGTGCTGAATCACCGCATTCAAGTGAAAGGGAAAAGCACTGTAGCTCTTGTAAGAGAAGGATTAATTTGACAAGCAAGACGGTCTTGCACCTTGTTAAGCATGGTGAACTGTGTTAGTTTTTGAAAGGAATGCTGCCTAACCTTCAGCCTTTTCATGGGTGAGGAACATAAACTTTGTGCAACATCACCGCATAAAAGTGAATGGGAGAAAAACTGCAGTTTTTTAGGAGAATCCTTTTATGTTAGAAACAAGAGGGTCTAGCAACATGGTTAGTATGGTGAATTCAGTTTGCTGTTTAAAGGAGTACTTCCTAGCTCTCAGTGTTTCCTGGATCAGCAACATCACCTTTCTGCTGAATCTCCCTTTTCAGGTGAATGGGAGAAGCACCGTAGCTCTTGTAAGAGAAGCATTAATGCACCTTGTTAAGCATGGTGAACTGAGTTAGCTTTTGAAAGAAACGCTGCCCAACTGTCAGCGTTTTCATGGGTGAAGATCTTCAACATTGTGCTAAATCACCGCATACAAGTAAATGGGAGAAAACCTGCAGGTTTCTAAGAGAATCTTTAATGTTAGGAAAAAGAGGGTCGAGCAACATGGTTAACATTTTGAATTCAGTTTGCTCTTCAAGGGACTACTGCATAACTCTGAGTGTTTTCCTGGATGAGCAACATCACCTTTCTGCTGAATCACCCCATTCAAGTGAAAGGGAGAAGCACTGCAGCTCTTGCAAGAGAAGCATTAATGTTACAAGCAACAGGGCCTTGCACCTTGTTAAGCATGGTGAACTGAGTTAGCTTTTGAAAGGAATGCAGCCCAACTGTCAGCATTTTCATGGGTGAGGATCTTCAACTTTGTGCAAAATCAACACCTACAGGTAAATGGGAGAAAGATTCCAGGTTTGTAAGAGAATCTTTAATGTTAGACAAAAGAGGGTCTAGCAACCTGGTTAGTATTGTGAATTCATTTTGCTCTTTAAAGGAATTCTGCCTACTTCTCACTGTTTTCCTGGATGAGAAACATCACCTTTGTGCTGAATCACCGCATTCAAGTGAAAGGGAGAAGCACTGTAGCTCTTGTAAGAGAAGGATTAATGTTACAAGCAAGAGGGTCTTGCACTTTGTTAAGCATGGTGAACTGTGTTAGTTTTTGAAAGGAACGCTGCCTAACCTTCAGCCTTTTCATGGTTGAGAAACATAAACTTTGTGGAAAATCACCGCATACAAGTGAATGGGAGAAAAACTGCAGTTTTTTAAGAGAATCTTTTTATGTTAGAAACAAGAGGGTCTAGCAACATGGTTAGTATGGTGAATTCAGTTTGCTCTTTAAAGGAGTACTGCCTACCTCTCAGTGTTTCCTGGATCAGCAACATCACCTTTCTGCTGAATCTCCCCATTCAAGTGAAAGGGAAACACTGCAGCTCTTATAAGAGAAGCATTAATACTAAAAGCAAGAGGGTCTTGCACCTCGTTAAGCATGGTGAACTGTGTTAGTTTTTGAAAGGAACGCAGCCTAACCTTCAGCCTTTTCATATTTGAGGAACATAAACTTTGTTCAACATCACCGCATACAAGTGAATGGGAGAAAATCTGCAGTTTTTTAAGAGAATCCTTGTATGTTAGAAACAGGAGGGTCTAGCAACTTCGTTTGTATGGTGAATTCAGTTTGCTCTTTAAAGGAGTACTGCCTAGCTCTCAGGGTTTCCTGGATCAGCAACATAACCTTTTGTTGAATCTCCCCATTCAAGTGAAAGGGAGAAGCACTGCAACTCTTGCAAGAGAAGCATTAATGTTACAAGGAACAGGGCCTTGCACCTTGTTAAGCATTTTGAACTGAGTTAGCTTTTGAAAGGAATGCTGCCCAACTGTCAGCATTTTCATGGGGGAGGATCTTCAACTTTGTGCAAAATCACCACATACAACTAAATGGGAGAATAACTGCAAGTTTGTAATAGAATCTTTAATGTTACACAAAAGAGGGTCTAGCAACCTGGTTAGTATTGTGAATTCATTTTGCTCTTTAAAGGAATTCTGCCTACTTCTCACCGTTACCCTGGATGAGCAACATAACCTTTGTGCTGAATCACCGCATTCAAGTGAAAGGGAAAAGCACTGTAGCTCTTGTAAGAGAAGGATTAATTTGACAAGCAAGACGGTCTTGCACCTTGTTAAGCATGGCGAACTGTGTTAGTTGTTGAAAGGAATGCTGCCTAACCTTCAGCCTTTTCATGGGTGAGGAACATAAACTTTGTGCAACATCACCGCATACAAGAGAATGGGAGAAAAACTGCAGTTTTTTAGGAGAATCCTTTTATGTTAGAAACAAGAGGTTCTAGCAACATGGTTAGTATGGTGAATTCAGTTTGCTCTTTAAAGGAGTACTGCCTAGCTCTCAGTGTTTCCTGGATCAGCAACATCACCTTTCTGCTGAATCTCCCCATTCAAGTGCATGGGAGAAGCACTGAAGCTCTTGTAAGAGAAGCATTACTGTTTCAAGTAAGAGGGCCTTGCACCTTGTTAAGCATGGTGAACTGAGTTAGCTTTTGAAAGGAATTCTACCCATCTGTCAGCATTTTCATGGGTGAGGATCTTCATCTTTGTGCAAAATCACCACATACAGGTAAATGGGGAAAGACTCCAGGTTTGTAAGAGAATCTTTAATGTTAGACAAAAGAGGGTCTAGCAACCTGGTTAGTATTGTGAATTCATTTTGCTCTTTAACGGAATTCTGCCTACTTCTCACTGTTTTCCTGGATGAGAAACATCACCTTTCTGCTGAATCCCCGCATTCAAGTGAAAGGGAGAAGCACTGTAGCTCTTGTAAGAGACGGATTAATTTTACAAGCAAGAGGGTCTTGCACTTCGTTAAGCATGGTGAACTGTGTTAGTTTTTGAAAGGAACGCTGCCTAACCTTCAGCCTTTTCATGGGTGAGAAACATAACTTTTGTGGAAAATCACCGCATACAAGTGAATGGGAGAAAAACTGCAGTTTTTTAAGAGAATCGTTTTATGTTAGAAACAAGAGGGTCTAGCAACATGGTTAGTATGGTGAATTCACTTTGCTCTTTACAGGAGTACTGCCTACCTCTCAGTGTTTCCTGGATCAGCAACATCACCTTTCTGCTCAATCTCCCCATTCAAATGAAAGGGAAACGCTGCAGCTCTTATAAGAGAAGCATTCATACTAAAAGCAAGAGGGTCTTGCACCTCGTCAAGCATGGTGAACTGTGTTAGTTTTTGGAAGGAACGCAGCCTAACCTTCAGCATTTTCATATGTGAGAAACATAAACTTTGTGCAGCATCACCGCATACAAGTGAATGGGAGAAAAACTGCAGTTTTTTAAGAGAATCCTTGTATGTTAGAAACAAGAGGGTCTAGCAACATGGTTAGTATGGTGAATTCAGTTTGCTCTTTAAAGGAGTACTTCCTAGCTCTCAGGGTTTCCTGGATCAGCAACATAACTTTTCTGCTGAATCTCCCCATTGAAGTGCAAGGGAGAAGCACTGCAACTCTTGCAAGAGAAGCATTAATGTTACAAATAACAGGGCCTTGCACCTTGTTAAGCATTTAGAACTGCGTTAGCTTTTGAAAGGAATGCTGCCCAACTGTCAGCATTTTCATGGGTGAGGATCTTCAACTTTGTGCAAAATCACCACATACAAGTAAATGGGGGAAAAATTGCAAGTTTGTAATAGAATCTTTAATGTTAGACAAAAGAGGGTCTAGCAACCTGCTTAATATTGGGAATTCATTTTCCTCTTTAAAGGAATTCTGCCTGCTTCTCACCGTTTCCCTGTATGAGCAACATAACCTTTGTGCTGAATCACCGCATTCAAGTGAAAGGGAAAAGCACTGTAGCTCTTGTAAGAGAAGGATTAATTTGACAAGCAAGACGGTCTTGCACCTTGTTAAGCATGGTGAACTGTGTTAGTTTTTGAAAGGAATGCTGCCTAACCTTCAGCCTTTTCATGGGTGAGGAACATAAACTTTGTGCAACATCACCGCATAAAAGTGAATGGGAGAAAAACTGCAGTTTTTTAGGAGAATCCTTTTATGTTAGAAACAAGAGGGTCTAGCAACATGGTTAGTATGGTGAATTCAGTTTGCTGTTTAAAGGAGTACTTCCTAGCTCTCAGTGTTTCCTGGATCAGCAACATCACCTTTCTGCTGAATCTCCCTTTTCAGGTGAATGGGAGAAGCACCGTAGCTCTTGTAAGAGAAGCATTAATGCACCTTGTTAAGCATGGTGAACTGAGTTAGCTTTTGAAAGAAACGCTGCCCAACTGTCAGCGTTTTCATGGGTGAAGATCTTCAACATTGTGCTAAATCACCGCATACAAGTAAATGGGAGAAAATCTGCAGGTTTCTAAGAGAATCTTTAATGTTAGGAAAAAGAGGGTCGAGCAACATGGTTAACATTTTGAATTCAGTTTGCTCTTCAAGGGACTACTGCATAACTCTGAGTGTTTTCCTGGATGAGCAACATCACCTTTCTGCTGAATCACCCCATTCAAGTGAAAGGGAGAAGCACTGCAGCTCTTGCAAGAGAAGCATTAATGTTACAAGCAACAGGGCCTTGCACCTTGTTAAGCATGGTGAACTGAGTTAGCTTTTGAAAGGAATGCAGCCCAACTGTCAGCATTTTCATGGGTGAGGATCTTCAACTTTGTGCAAAATCACCACCTACAGGTAAATGGGAGAAAGATTCCAGGTTTGTAAGAGAATCTTTAATGTTAGACAAAAGAGGGTCTAGCAACCTGGTTAGTATTGTGAATTCATTTTGCTCTTTAAAGGAATTCTGCCTACTTCTCACTGTTTTCCTGGATGAGAAACATCACCTTTGTGCTGAATCACCGCATTCAAGTGAAAGGGAGAAGCACTGTAGCTCTTGTAAGAGAAGGATTAATGTTACAAGCAAGAGGGTCTTGCACTTTGTTAAGCATGGTGAACTGTGTTAGTTTTTGAAAGGAACGCTGCCTAACCTTCAGCCTTTTCATGGTTGAGAAACATAAACTTTGTGGAAAATCACCGCATACAAGTGAATGGGAGAAAAACTGCAGTTTTTTAAGAGAATCTTTTTATGTTAGAAACAAGAGGGTCTAGCAACATGGTTAGTATGGTGAATTCAGTTTGCTCTTTAAAGGAGTACTGCCTACCTCTCAGTGTTTCCTGGATCAGCAACATCACCTTTCTGCTGAATCTCCCCATTCAAGTGAAAGGGAAACACTGCAGCTCTTATAAGAGAAGCATTAATACTAAAAGCAAGAGGGTCTTGCACCTCGTTAAGCATGGTGAACTGTGTTAGTTTTTGAAAGGAATGCAGCCTAACCTTCAGCCTTTTCATATGTGAGGAACATAAACTTTGTGCAACATCACCGCATACAAGTGAATGGGAGAAAAACTGCAGTTTTTTAAGAGAATCCTTGTATGTTAGAAACAGGAGGGTCTAGCAACATGGTTAGTATGGTGAATTCAGTTTGCTCTTTAAAGGAGTACTGCCTAGCTCTCAGGGTTTCCTGGATCAGCAACATAACCTTTCTGCTTAATCTCCCCATTCAAGTGAAAGGAAGAAGCACTGCCACTCTTGCAAGGGAAGCATTAATGTTACAAGGAACCGGGCCTTGCACCTTGTTAAGCATTTTGAACTGAGTTAGCTTTTGAAAGGAATGCTGCCCAACTGTCAGCATTTTCATGGGTGAGGATCTTCAACTTTGTGCAAAATCACCCCATACAAGTAAAGGGGAGAAAAACTGCAAGTTTGTAATAGAATCTTTAATGTTAGACAAAAGAGGGTCTAGGAACCTGGTTAGTATTGTGAATTCATTTTGCTCTTTAAAGGAATTCTGCCTACTTCTCACCGTTTCCCTGGATGAGCAACATAACCTTTGTGCTGAATCACCGCATTCAAGTGAAATTGAAAAGCACTGTAGCTCTTGTAAGAGAAGGATTAATTTGACAAACAAGACGGTCTTGCACTTTGTCAAGCATGGTGAACTGTGTTAGTTTTTGAAAGGAACGCTGCCTAACCTTCAGCGTTTTCATGGGTGAGAAACATAACCTTTCTGGAAAATCACCGCATACAAGTGAATGGGAGAAAAACTGCAGTTTTTTAAGAGAATCCTTTTATGTTAGAAACAAGAGGGTCTAGCAACAAGTTAGTATAGTGAATTCAGTTTGCTCTTTAAAGGAGTACTGCCTACCTCTCAGTGTTTCCTGGATCAGCAACATCACCTTTCTGCTGAATCTCCCCATTCACGTGAAAGAGAAACACTGCAGCTCTTATAAGAGAAGGATTAATTTGACAAGCAAGACGGTCTTGCACCTTGTTAAGCATGGTGAACTGTGTAAGGTTTTGAAAGGAATGCTGCCTAACCTTCAGCCTTTTCATGGGTGAGGAACATAAACTTTGTGCAACATCACCACATACAAGTGAATGGGAGAAAAACTGCAGTTTTTTAGGAGAATCCTTGTATGTTAGAAACAAGAGGGTCTAGCAACATGGTTAGTATGGTGAATTCAGTTTGCTCTTTAAAGGAGTACTGCCTAGCTCTCAGTGTTTCCTGGAGCAGCAACATAACCTTTCTGCTGAATCTCCCCATTCAAGTGAAAGGGAGAAGCACTGCAACTCTTGCAAGAGAAGCATTAATGTTACAAGGAACAGGGCCTTGCACCTTGTTAAGCATTTTGAACTGAGTTAGCTTTTGAAAGGAATGCTGCCCAACTGTCAGCATTTTCATGGGTGAGGATCTTCAACTTTGTGCAAAATCACCACATACAGGTAAAGGGAGAAAGACTCCAGGTTTGTAAGAGAATCTTTAATGTTAGACAAAAGAGGGTCTAGCAACCTGGTTAGTATTGTGAATTCATTTTGCTCTTTAAAGGAATTCTGCCTACTTCTCACTGTTTTCCTGGATGAGAAACATCACCTTTGTGATGAATCACCGCATTCAAGTGAAAGGGAGAAGCACTGTAGCTCTTTTAAGAGAAGGATTAATTCTACAAGGAACAGGGTCTTGCACTTTGTTAAGCATGGTGAACTGTGTTGGTTTTTGAAAGGACGCTGCCTAACCTTCAGCCTTTTCATGGGTGAGAAACATAACCTTTGGGGAAAATCACCGCGTACAAGTGAATGGGAGAAAAACTGCAGTTTTTTAAGAGCATTCTTTTATGTTAGAAATAAGAGGGTCTAGCAACATGGTTAGTATGGTGAATTCAGTTTGCTCTTTAAAGGAGTACTGCCTAGCTCTCAGTGTTTTCCTGGATCAGCAACATCAGCTTTCTGCTGAATCTCCCTTTTCAGGTGAATGGGAGAAGCACTGCAGCTCTTGCAAGAGAAGCATTAATGTTACAAGCAACAGGGCCTTGCACCTTGTTAAGCATGGTGAACTGAGTTAGCTTTTGAAAGAAACGCTGCCCCACTGTCAGCGTTTTCATGTGTGAAGATCTTCAACATTGTGCTAAATCACGGCATACAAGTAAATGGGAGAAAAACTGCAGTTTTCTAAGAGAATCTTTAATGTTAGGAAAAAGAGGGTGAGCAACATGTTTAATATTTTGAATTCAGTTTCCTCTTCAAGGGACTACTGCATAACTCTGAGTGTTTTCCTGGATGAGCAACATCACCTTTCTGCTGAATCACCCCATTCAAGTAAATGGGAGAAGCACTGCAGCTCTTGCAAGAGAAGCATTAATGTTACAAGCAACAGGGCCTTGCACCTTGTTAAGCATGGTGAACTGAGTTAGCTTTTGAAAGGAATGCTGCCCAACTGTCAGCATTTTCATGGGTGAGGATCTTCAACTTTGTGCAAAATCACGGCATACAAGTAAATGGGAGTAAAACTGCAGACTTGTAATGGAATCTTTAATGTTAGACAAAAGAGGGTCTAGGAACCTGGTTAGTATTGTGAATACATTTTGCTCTTTAAAGGAATTCTGCCTATTTCTCACCGTTTCCCTGGATGAGCAACATAACCTTTGTGCTGAATCACCGCATTCAAGTGAAAGGGAAAAGCACTGTAGCTCTTGTAAGAGAAGGATTAATTCTACAAGGAACAGGGTCTTGCACTTTGTTAAGCATGGTGAACTGTGTTAGTTTTTGAAAGGACGCTGCCTAACCTTCAGCCTTTTCATGGGTGAGAAACATTACCTTTGGGGAAAATCACCGCGTAAAAGTGAATGGGAGAAAAACTGCAGTTTTTTAAGAGCATTCTTTTATGTTAGAAATAAGAGGGTCTAGCAACATGGTTAGTATGGTGAATTCAGTTTGCTCTTTAAAGGAGTACTGCCTACCTCTCAGTGTTTCCTGGATCAGCAACATCACCTTTCTGCTGAATCTCCCCATTCAAGTGAAAGGGAAACACTGCAGGTCTTATAAGAGAAGCATTAATACTAAATGCAAGAGGGTCTTGCACCTTGTTAAGCATGGTGAACTGTGTTAGTTTTTGAAAGGAATGCTGCCTAACCTTCAGCCTTTTCATGGGTGAGGAACATAAACTTTGTGCAACATCACCACCTACAAGTGAATGGGAGAAAAACTGCAGTTTTTTAGGAGAATCCTTTTATGTTAGAAACAAGAGGGTCTAGCAACATGGTTAGTATGGTGAATTCAGTTTGCTCTTTAAAGGAGTACTGCCTAGCTCTCAGTGTTTCCTGGATCAGCAACATCACCTTTCTGCTGAATCTCCCCATTCAAGTGAATGGGAGAAGCAGTGCAGCTCTTGTAAGAGAAGCATTACTGTTTCAAGTAAGAGGGCCTTGCACCTTGTTAAGCATGGTGAACTGAGTTAGCTTTTGAAAGGAACGCTGCACAACTGTCAGAATTTTCATGGGTGAGGATCTTCAACTTTGTGCAAAATCACCACATACAGGTAAAGGGAGAAAGACTCCAGGTTTGTAAGAGAATCTTTAATGTTAGACAAAAGAGGGTCTAGAATCCTGGTTAGTATTGTGAATTCATTTTGCTCTTTAAAGGAATTCTGCCTACTTCTCACCGTTTCCCTGGATGAGCAACATAACCTTTGTGCTGAATCACCGCATTCAAGTGAAAGGGAGAAGCACTGTAGCTCTTGTAAGAGAAGGATTAATTTGACAAGCTAGACGGTCTTGCACTTTGTTAAGCATGGTGAACTGTGTTAGTTTTTGAAAGGAACGCTGCCTAACCTTCAACCTTTTCATGGGTGAGAAACATAACCTTTGTGCAACATCACCGCATACAAGTGAATGGGAGAAAAACTGCAGTTTTTTAGGAGAATCCTTTTATGTTAGAAACAAGAGGGTCTAGCAACATGGTTAGTATGGTGAATTCAGTTTGCTCTTTAAAGGAGTACTGCCTAGCTCTCAGTGTTTCCTGGAGCAGCAACATCACCTTTCTGCTGAATCTCCCCATTCAAGTGAAAGGGAGAAGCACTGCAGCTCTTGTAAGAGAAGCATTGCTGTTTCAAGTAAGAGGGCCTTGCACCTGGTTAAGCATGGTGAACTGAGTTAGCTTTTGGAAGGAATTCTGCCCAACTGTCAGCATTTTTATGGGTGAGGATCTTCATCTTTGTGCAAAATCACCACCTACAGGTAAATGGGAGAAAGACTCCAGGTTTGTAAGAGAATCTTTAATGTTAGACAAAAGAGGGTCTAGCAACCTGGTTAGTATTGTGAATTCATTTTGCTCTTTAAAGGAATTCTGCCTACTTCTCACTGTTTTCCTGGATGAGAAACATCACCTTTGTGCTGAATCACCGCATTCAAGTGAAAGGGAGAAGCACTGTAGCTCTTGTAAGAGAAGGATTAATTTGACAAGCAAGAGGGTCTTGCACTTTGATAAGCTTGGTGAACTGTGTTAGTTTTTGAAAGGAACGCTGCCTAACCTTCAACCTTTTCATGGGTGAGAAACCTAACCTTTGTGGAAAATCACTGCATACAAGTGAAAGGGAGAAAAACTGCAGTTTTTTAAGAGAATCCTTTTATGTTAGAAACAAGAGGGTCTAGCAACATGGTTAGTATGGTGAATTCAGTTTGCTCTTTAAAGGAGTACTGCCTACCTCTCAATGTTTCCTGGATCAGCAACATCACCTTTCTGCTGAATCTCCCCATTCAAGTGAAAGGGAAACACTGCAGCTCTTATAAGAGGAGCATTATTACTAAATGCAAGAGGGTCTTGCACCTTGTTAAGCATGGTGAACTGTGTTAGTTTTTGAAAGGAACGCAGCCTAACCTTCAGCCTTTTCATATGTGAGGAACATAAACTTTGTGCAACATCACCGCATACAAGTGAATGGGAGAAAAACTGCAGTTTTTTAAGAGAATCCTTGTATGTTAGAAACAGGAGGGTCTAGCAACATGGTTAGTATGGTGAATTCAGTTTGCTCTTTAAAGGAGTACTGCCTAGCTCTCAGGGTTTCCTGGATCAGCAACATAACCTTTGTGCTTAATCTCCCCATTCAAGTGAAAGGAAGAAGCACTGCCACTCTTGCAAGGGAAGCATTAATGTTACAAGGAACCGGGCCTTGCACCTTGTTAAGCATTTTGAACTGAGTTAGCTTTTGAAAGGAATGCTGCCCAACTGTCAGCATTTTCATGGGTGAGGATCTTCAACTTTGTGCAAAATCACCCCATACAAGTAAAGGGGAGAAAAACTGCAAGTTTGTAATAGAATCTTTAATGTTAGACAAAAGAGGGTCTAGGAACCTGGTTAGTATTGTGAATTCATTTTGCTCTTTAAAGGAATTCTGCCTACTTCTCACCGTTTCCCTGGATGAGCAACATAACCTTTGTGCTGAATCACCGCATTCAAGTGAAATTGAAAAGCACTGTAGCTCTTGTAAGAGAAGGATTAATTTGACAAACAAGACGGTCTTGCACTTTGTCAAGCATGGTGAACTGTGTTAGTTTTTGAAAGGAACGCTGCCTAACCTTCAGCGTTTTCATGGGTGAGAAACATAACCTTTCTGGAAAATCACCGCATACAAGTGAATGGGAGAAAAACTGCAGTTTTTTAAGAGAATCCTTTTATGTTAGAAACAAGAGGGTCTAGCAACAAGTTAGTATAGTGAATTCAGTTTGCTCTTTAAAGGAGTACTGCCTACCTCTCAGTGTTTCCTGGATCAGCAACATCACCTTTCTGCTGAATCTCCCCATTCACGTGAAAGAGAAACACTGCAGCTCTTATAAGAGAAGGATTAATTTGACAAGCAAGACGGTCTTGCACCTTGTTAAGCATGGTGAACTGTGTTAGGTTTTGAAAGGAATGCTGCCTAACCTTCAGCCTTTTCATGGGTGAGGAACATAAACTTTGTGCAACATCACCACATACAAGTGAATGGGAGAAAAACTGCAGTTTTTTAGGAGAATCCTTGTATGTTAGAAACAAGAGGGTCTAGCAACAAGGTTAGTATGGTGAATTCAGTTTGCTCTTTAAAGGAGTACTGCCTAGCTCTCAGTGTTTCCTGGAGCAGCAACATCACCTTCCTGCTGAATCTCCCCATTCAAGTGAAAGGGAAACACTGCAGCTCTTATAAGAGAAGCATTAATACTAAATTCAAGAGGGTCTTGCACCTTGTTAAGCATGGTGAACTGTGTTAGTTTTTGAAAGGAACGCAGCCTGACCTTCAGCCTTTTCATATGTGAGGAACATAAACTTTGTGCAACATCACCGCATACAAGTGAATGGGATAAAAACTGCAGTTTTTTAAGAGAATCCTTGTATGTTAGAAACAAGAAGGTCTAGCAACATGGTTAGTATGGTGAATTCAGTTTGCTCTTTAAAGGAGTACTGCCTAGCTCTCAGGGTTTCCTGGATCAGCAACATAACCTTTCTGCTGAATCTCCCCATTCAAGTGAAAGGGAGAAGCACTGCAACTCTTGCAAGAGAAGCATTAATGTTACAAGGAACAGGGCCTTGCACCTTGTTAAGCATTTTGAACTGAGTTAGCTTTTGAAAGGAATGCTGCCCAACTGTCAGCATTTTCGTGGGTGAGGATCTTCAACTTTGTGCAAAATCACCACATACAAGTAAAGGGGAGAAAAACTGCAAGTTTGTAATAGAATCTTTAATGTTAGACAAAAGAGTGTCTAGCAACCTGGTTAGTATTGTGAATTCATTTTGCTCTTTAAAGGAATTCTGCCTACTTCTCACCGTTTCCCTGGATGAGCAACATAACCTTTGGGATGAAACACTGCATTCAAGTGAAAGGGAAAAGCACTGTAGCTCTTGTAAGAGAAGGATTAATTTGACAAGCAAGACGGTCTTGCACCTTGTTAAGTATGGTGAACTGTGTTAGTTTTTGAAAGGAATGCTGCCTAACCTTCAGCCTTTTCATGGGTGAGGAACATAAACTTTGTGCAACATCACCACCTACAAGTGAATGGGAGACAAACTGCAGTTTTTTAGGAGAATCCTTTTATGTTAGAAACAAGAGGGTCTAGCAACATGGTTAGTATGGTGAATTCAGTTTGCTCTTTAAAGGAGTACTGCCTAGCTCTCAGTGTTTCCTGGATCAGCAACATCACCTTTCTGCTGAATCTCCCCATTCAAGTGAAAGGGAGAAGCACTGCAGCTCTTGTAAGAGAAGCATTAATGCACCTTGTTAAGCATGGTGAACTGAGTTAGCTTTTGAAAGGAACGCTGCCCAACTGTCCGCGTTGTCATGGGTGAAGATCTTCAACATTGTGCTAAATCATGGCATACAAGTAAATGGGAGAAAAACTGCAGGTTTCTAAGAGAATCTTTAATGTTAGGAAAAAGAGGGTCGAGCAACATGGTTAATATTTTGAATTGAGTTTGCTCTTCAAGGGACTACTGCATAACTCTGAGTGTTTTCCTGGATGAGCAACATCACCTTTCTGCTGAATCACCCCATTAAAGTGAAAGGGAGAAGCACTGCAGCTCTTGCAAGAGAAGCATTAATGTTACAAGCAACAGGGCCTTGCACCTTGTTAAGCATATTGAACTGAGTTAGCTTTTGAAAGTAATGCTGCCCAACTGTCAGCATTTTCATGGGTGAGGATCTTCAACTTTGTGCAAAATCACGGCATACAAGTAAATTGGAGTAAAACTGAAGATTTGTAATAGAATCTTTAATGTTAGACAAAAGAGGGTCTAGCAACCTGGTTAGTATTGTGAATTCATTTGGCTCTTTAAAGGAATTCTGCCTACTTCTCACCGTTTCCCTGGATGAGCAACATAACCTTTGTGCTGAATCACCGCATTCAAGTGAAAGGGAAAAGCACTGTAGCTCTTGTAAGAGAAGGATTAATTTGACAAGCAAGACGGTCTTGCACCTTGTTAAGTATGGTGAACTGTGTTAGTTTTTGAAAGGAATGCTGCCTAACCTTAGCCTTTTCATGGGTGAGGAACATAAACTTTGTGCAACATCTGCACCTACAAGTGAATGGGAGAAAAACTGCAGTTTTTTAGGAGAATCCTTTTATGTTAGAAACAAGAGAGTCTAGCAACATGGTTAGTATGGTGAATTCAGTTTGCTGTTTAAAGGAGTACTGCCTAGATCTCAGGGTTTCCTGGATCAGCAACATCACCTTTCTGCTGAATCTCCCCATAAAAGTAAATGGGAGAAGCACTGCAGCTCTTGTAAGAGAAGCATTACTGTTTCAAGTAAGAGGGCCTTGCACCTTGTTAAGCATGGTGAACTGAGTTAGCTTTTGAAAGGAACGCTGCACAACTGTCAGCATTTTCATGGGTGAGGATCTTGAACTTTGTGCAAAATCACCACATACAGGTAAAGAGAGAAAGACTCCAGGTTTGTAAGAGAATCTTTAATGTTAGACAAAAGAGGGTCTAGCAACCTGGTTAGTATTGTGAATTCATTTTGCTCTTTAACGGAATTCTGCCTACTTCTCACTGTTTTCCTGGATGAGAAACATCACCTTTGTGCTGAATCACCGCATTCAAGTGAAAGGGAGAAGCACTGTAGCTCTTGTAAGAGAAGGATTAATGTTACAAGCAAGAGGGTCTTGCACTTTGTTAAGCATGGTGAACTGTGTTAGTTTTTGAAAGGAACGCTGCCTAACCTTCAGCCTTTTCATGGTTGAGAAACATAAACTTTGTGGAAAATCACCGCATACAAGTGAATGGGAGAAAAACTGCAGTTTTTTAAGAGAATCTTTTTATGTTAGAAACAAGAGCGTCTAGCAACATGGTTAGTATGGTGAATTCAGTTTGCTCTTTAAAGGAGTACTGCCTACCTCTCAGTGTTTCCTGGATCAGCAACATCACCTTTCTGCTGAATCTCCCCATTCAAGTGAAAGGGAAACACTCCAGCTCTTATAAGAGAAGCATTAATACTAAAAGCAAGAGGGTCTTGCACCTCGTTAAGCATGGTGAACTTTGTTAGTTTTTGAAAGGAACGCAGCCTAACCTTCAGCCTTTTCATATGTGAGGAACATAAACTTTGTTCAACATCACCGCATACAAGTGAATGGGAGAAAATCTGCAGTTTTTTAAGAGAATCCTTGTATGTTAGAAACAGGAGGGACTAGCAACTTGGTTAGTATGGTGAATTCAGTTTGCTCTTTAAAGGAGTACTGCCTAGCTCTCAGGGTTTCCTGGATCAGCAACATAACCTTTTGCTGAATCTCCCCATTCAAGTGAAAGGGAGAAGCACTGCAACTCTTGCAAGAGAAGCATTAATGTTACAAGGAACAGGGCCTTGCACCTTGTTAAGCATTTTGAACTGCGTTAGCTTTTGAAAGGAATGCTGCCCAACTGTCAGCATTTTCATGGGTGAGGATCTTCAACTTTGTGCAAAATCAACACATACAAGTAAATGGGGGAAAAATTGCAAGTTTGTAATAGAATCTTTAATGTTAGACAAAAGAGGGTCTAGCAACCTGCTTAATATTGTGAATTCATTTTGCTCTTTAAAGGAATTCTGCCTACTTCTCACCGTTTCCCTGGATGAGCAACATAACCTTTGTGCTGAATCACCGCATTCAAGTGAAAGGGAAAAGCACTGTAGCTCTTGTAAGAGAAGGATTAATTTGACAAGCAAGACGGTCTTGCACCTTGTTAAGCATGGTGAACTGTGTTAGTTGTTGAAAGGAATGCTGCCTAACCTTCAGCCTTTTCATGGGTGAGGAACATAAACTTTGTGCAACATCACCGCATACAAGTGAATGGGAGAAAAACTGCAGTTTTTTAGGAGAATCCTTTTATGTTAGAAACAAGAGGTTCTAGCAACATGGTTAGTATGGTGAATTCAGTTTGCTCTTTAAAGGAGTACTGCCTAGCTCTCAGTGTTTCCTGGATCAGCAACATCACCTTTCTGCTGAATCTCCCCATTCAAGTGAATGGGAGAAGCACTGTAGCTCTTGTAAGAGAAGCATTACTGTTTCAAGTAAGAGTGCCTTGCACCTTGTTAAGCATGGTGAACTGAGTTAGCTTTTGAAAGGAATTCTACCCATCTGTCAGCATTTTCATGGGTGAGGATCTTCATCTTTGTGCAAAATCACCACGTACAGGTAAATGGGGAAAGACTCCAGGTTTGTAAGAGAATCTTTAATGTTAGACAAAAGAGGGTCTAGCAACCTGGTTAGTATTGTGAATTCATTTTGCTCTTTAAAGGAATTCTGCCTGCTTCTCACTGTTTTCCTTGATGAGAAACATCACCTTTGTGCTGAATCCCCGCATTGAAGTGAAAGGGAGAAGCACTGTAGCTCTTGTAAGAGACGGATTAATTTTACAAGCAAGAGGGTCTTGCACTTCGTTAAGCATGGTGAACTGTGTTAATTTTTGAAAGGAACGCTGCCTAACATTCAGCCTTTTCATGGGTGAGAAACATAACTTTTGTGGAAAATCACCGCATACAAGTGAATGGGAGAAAAACTGCAGTTTTTTAAGAGAATCCTTTTATGTTAGAAACAAGAGGGTCTAGCAACATGGTTAGGATGGTGAATTCACTTTGCTCTTTAAAGGAGTACTGCCTACCTCTCAGTGTTTCCTGGATCAGCAACGTCACCTTTCTGCTGAATCTCCCCATTCAAGTGAAAGGGAAACGCTGCAGCTCTTATAAGAGAAGCATTCATACTAAAAGCAACAGGGTCTTGCACCTCGTTAAGCATGGTGAACTGTGTTAGTTTTTGGAAGGAACGCAGCCTAACCTTCAGCATTTTCATATGTGAGAAACATAAACTTTGTGCAGCATCACCGCATACAAGTGAATGGGAGAAAAACTGCAGTTTTTTAAGAGAATCCTTGTATGTTAGAAACAAGAGGGTCTAGCAACATGGTTAGTATGGTGAATTCAGTTTGCTCTTTAAAGGAGTACTTCCTAGCTCTCAGGGTTTCCTGGATCAGCAACATAACTTTTCTGCTGAATCTCCCCATTGAAGTGAAAGGGAGAAGCACTGCAACTCTTGCAAGAGAAGCATTAATGTTACAAATAACAGGGCCTTGCACCTTGTTAAGCATTTTGAACTGCGTTAGCTTTTGAAAGGAATGCTGCCCAACTGTCAGCATTTTCATGGGTGAGGATCTTCAACTTTGTGCAAAATCACCACATACAAGTAAATGGGGGAAAAATTGCAAGTTTGTAATAGAATCTTTAATGTTAGACAAAAGAGGGTCTAGCAACCTGCTTAATATTGTGAATTCATTTTGCTCTTTAAAGGAATTCTGCCTACTTCTCACCATTTCCCTGGATGAGCAACATAACCTTTGTGCTGAATCACCGCATTCAAGTGAAAGGGAAAAGCACTGTAGCTCTTGTAAGAGAAGGATTAATTTGACAAGCAAGACGGTCTTGCCCCTTGTTAAGCATGGTGAACTGTGTTAGTTTTTGAAAGGAATGCTGCCTAACCTTCAGCCTTTTCATGGGTGAGGAACATAAACTTTGTGCAACATCACCGCATACAAGTGAATGGGAGAAAAACTGCAGTTTTTTAGGAGATTCCTTTTATGTTAGAAACAAGAGGGTCTAGCAACATGGTTAGTATGGTGAATTCAGTTTGCTGTTTAAAGGAGTACTTCCTAGCTCTCAGTGTTTCCTGGATCAGCAACATCACCTTTCTGCTGAATCTCCCTTTTCAGGTGAATGGGAGAAGCACCGTAGCTCTTGTAAGAGAAGCATTAATGCACCTTGTTAAGCATGGTGAACTGAGTTAGCTTTTGAAAGAAACGCTGCCCAACTGTCAGCGTTTTCATGGGTGAAGATCTTCAACATTGTGCTAAATCACCGCATACAAGTAAATGGGAGAAAACCTGCAGGTTTCTAAGAGAATCTTTAATATTAGGAAAAAGAGGGTCGAGCAACATGGTTAACATTTTGAATTCAGTTTGCTCTTCAAGGGACTACTGCATAACTCTGAGTGTTTTCCTGGATGAGCAACATCACCTTTCTGCTGAATCACCCCATTCAAGTGAAAGGGAGAAGCACTGCAGCTCTTGCAAGAGAAGCATTAATGTTACAAGCAACAGGGCCTTGCACCTTGTTAAGCATGGTGAACTGAGTTAGCTTTTGAAAGGAATGCAGCCCAACTGTCAGCATTTTCATGGGTGAGGATCTGCATCTTTGTGCAAAATCACCACATACAGGTAAATGGGGAAAGACTCCAGGTTTGTAAGAGAATCTTTAATGTTAGACAAAAGAGGGTCTAGCAACCTGGTTAGTATTGTGAATTCATTTTGCTCTTTAAAGGAATTCTGCCTACTTCTCACTGTTTTCCTGGATGAGAAACATCACCTTTGTGCTGAATCACCGCATTCAAGTGAAAGGGAGAAGCACTGTAGCTCTTGTAAGAGAAGGATTAATGTTACAAGCAAGAGGGTCTTGCACTTTGTTAAGCATGGTGAACTGTGTTAGTTTTTGAAAGGAACGCTGCCTAACCTTCAGCCTTTTCATTTTTGAGAAACATAAACTTTGTGGAAAATCACCGCATACAAGTGAATGGGAGAAAATCTGCAGTTTTTTAAGAGAATCCTTGTATGTTAGAAACAGGAGTGTCTAGCAACTTGGTTAGTATGGTGAATTCAGTTTGCTCTTTAAAGGAGTACTGCCTAGCTCTCAGGGTTTCCTGGATCAGCAACATAACCTTTTGCTGAATCTCCCCATTCAAGTGAAAGGGAGAAGCACTGCAACTCTTGCAAGAGAAGCATTAATGTTACAAGGAACAGGGCCTTGCACCTTGTTAAGCATTTTGAACTGAGTTAGCTTTTGAAAGGAATGCTGCCCAACTGTCAGCATTTTCATGGTGGAGGATCTTCAACTTTGTGCAAAATCACCACATACAACTAAATGGGAGAATAACTGCAAGTTTGTAATAGAATCTTTAATGTTACACAAAAGAGGGTCTAGCAACCTGGTTAGTATTGTGAATTCATTTTGCTCTTTAAAGGAATTCTGCCTACTTCTCACCGTTTCCCTGGATGAGCAACATAACCTTTTTGCTGAATCACCGCATTCAAGTGAAATTGAAAAGCACTGTAGCTCTTGTAAGAGAAGGATTAATTTGACAAACAAGACGGTCTTGCACTTTGTCAAGCATGGTGAACTGTGTTAGTTTTTGAAAGGAACGCTGCCTAACCTTCAGCGTTTTCATGGGTGAGAAACATAACCTTTCTGGAAAATCACCGCATACAAGTGAATGGGAGAAAAACTGCAGTTTTTTAAGAGAATCCTTTTATGTTAGAAACAAGAGGGTCTAGCAACAAGTTAGTATAGTGAATTCAGTTTGCTCTTTAAAGGAGTACTGCCTACCTCTCAGTGTTTCCTGGATCAGCAACATCACCTTTCTGCTGAATCTCCCCATTCACGTGAAAGAGAAACACTGCAGCTCTTATAAGAGAAGGATTAATTTGACAAGCAAGACGGTCTTGCACCTTGTTAAGCATGGTGAACTGTGTTAGGTTTTGAAAGGAATGCTGCCTAACCTTCAGCCTTTTCATGGGTGAGGAACATAAACTTTGTGCAACATCACCACATACAAGTGAATGGGAGAAAAACTGCAGTTTTTTAGGAGAATCCTTGTATGTTAGAAACAAGAGGGTCTAGCAACAAGGTTAGTATGGTGAATTCAGTTTGCTCTTTAAAGGAGTACTGCCTAGCTCTCAGTGTTTCCTGGAGCAGCAACATCACCTTCCTGCTGAATCTCCCCATTCAAGTGAAAGGGAAACACTGCAGCTCTTATAAGAGAAGCATTAATACTAAATTCAAGAGGGTCTTGCACCTTGTTAAGCATGGTGAACTGTGTTAGTTTTTGAAAGGAACGCAGCCTGACCTTCAGCCTTTTCATATGTGAGGAACATAAACTTTGTGCAACATCACCGCATACAAGTGAATGGGATAAAAACTGCAGTTTTTTAAGAGAATCCTTGTATGTTAGAAACAAGAAGGTCTAGCAACATGGTTAGTATGGTGAATTCAGTTTGCTCTTTAAAGGAGTACTGCCTAGCTCTCAGGGTTTCCTGGATCAGCAACATAACCTTTCTGCTGAATCTCCCCATTCAAGTGAAAGGGAGAAGCACTGCAACTCTTGCAAGAGAAGCATTAATGTTACAAGGAACAGGGCCTTGCACCTTGTTAAGCATTTTGAACTGAGTTAGCTTTTGAAAGGAATGCTGCCCAACTGTCAGCATTTTCGTGGGTGAGGATCTTCAACTTTGTGCAAAATCACCACATACAAGTAAAGGGGAGAAAAACTGCAAGTTTGTAATAGAATCTTTAATGTTAGACAAAAGAGTGTCTAGCAACCTGGTTAGTATTGTGAATTCATTTTGCTCTTTAAAGGAATTCTGCCTACTTCTCACCGTTTCCCTGGATGAGCAACATAACCTTTGGGATGAAACACTGCATTCAAGTGAAAGGGAAAAGCACTGTAGCTCTTGTAAGAGAAGGATTAATTTGACAAGCAAGACGGTCTTGCACCTTGTTAAGTATGGTGAACTGTGTTAGTTTTTGAAAGGAATGCTGCCTAACCTTCAGCCTTTTCATGGGTGAGGAACATAAACTTTGTGCAACATCACCACCTACAAGTGAATGGGAGACAAACTGCAGTTTTTTAGGAGAATCCTTTTATGTTAGAAACAAGAGGGTCTAGCAACATGGTTAGTATGGTGAATTCAGTTTGCTCTTTAAAGGAGTACTGCCTAGCTCTCAGTGTTTCCTGGATCAGCAACATCACCTTTCTGCTGAATCTCCCCATTCAAGTGAAAGGGAGAAGCACTGCAGCTCTTGTAAGAGAAGCATTAATGCACCTTGTTAAGCATGGTGAACTGAGTTAGCTTTTGAAAGGAACGCTGCCCAACTGTCCGCGTTGTCATGGGTGAAGATCTTCAACATTGTGCTAAATCATGGCATACAAGTAAATGGGAGAAAAACTGCAGGTTTCTAAGAGAATCTTTAATGTTAGGAAAAAGAGGGTCGAGCAACATGGTTAATATTTTGAATTGAGTTTGCTCTTCAAGGGACTACTGCATAACTCTGAGTGTTTTCCTGGATGAGCAACATCACCTTTCTGCTGAATCACCCCATTAAAGTGAAAGGGAGAAGCACTGCAGCTCTTGCAAGAGAAGCATTAATGTTACAAGCAACAGGGCCTTGCACCTTGTTAAGCATATTGAACTGAGTTAGCTTTTGAAAGTAATGCTGCCCAACTGTCAGCATTTTCATGGGTGAGGATCTTCAACTTTGTGCAAAATCACGGCATACAAGTAAATTGGAGTAAAACTGAAGATTTGTAATAGAATCTTTAATGTTAGACAAAAGAGGGTCTAGCAACCTGGTTAGTATTGTGAATTCATTTGGCTCTTTAAAGGAATTCTGCCTACTTCTCACCGTTTCCCTGGATGAGCAACATAACCTTTGTGCTGAATCACCGCATTCAAGTGAAAGGGAAAAGCACTGTAGCTCTTGTAAGAGAAGGATTAATTTGACAAGCAAGACGGTCTTGCACCTTGTTAAGTATGGTGAACTGTGTTAGTTTTTGAAAGGAATGCTGCCTAACCTTAGCCTTTTCATGGGTGAGGAACATAAACTTTGTGCAACATCTGCACCTACAAGTGAATGGGAGAAAAACTGCAGTTTTTTAGGAGAATCCTTTTATGTTAGAAACAAGAGAGTCTAGCAACATGGTTAGTATGGTGAATTCAGTTTGCTGTTTAAAGGAGTACTGCCTAGATCTCAGGGTTTCCTGGATCAGCAACATCACCTTTCTGCTGAATCTCCCCATAAAAGTAAATGGGAGAAGCACTGCAGCTCTTGTAAGAGAAGCATTACTGTTTCAAGTAAGAGGGCCTTGCACCTTGTTAAGCATGGTGAACTGAGTTAGCTTTTGAAAGGAACGCTGCACAACTGTCAGCATTTTCATGGGTGAGGATCTTGAACTTTGTGCAAAATCACCACATACAGGTAAAGAGAGAAAGACTCCAGGTTTGTAAGAGAATCTTTAATGTTAGACAAAAGAGGGTCTAGCAACCTGGTTAGTATTGTGAATTCATTTTGCTCTTTAACGGAATTCTGCCTACTTCTCACTGTTTTCCTGGATGAGAAACATCACCTTTGTGCTGAATCACCGCATTCAAGTGAAAGGGAGAAGCACTGTAGCTCTTGTAAGAGAAGGATTAATGTTACAAGCAAGAGGGTCTTGCACTTTGTTAAGCATGGTGAACTGTGTTAGTTTTTGAAAGGAACGCTGCCTAACCTTCAGCCTTTTCATGGTTGAGAAACATAAACTTTGTGGAAAATCACCGCATACAAGTGAATGGGAGAAAAACTGCAGTTTTTTAAGAGAATCTTTTTATGTTAGAAACAAGAGCGTCTAGCAACATGGTTAGTATGGTGAATTCAGTTTGCTCTTTAAAGGAGTACTGCCTACCTCTCAGTGTTTCCTGGATCAGCAACATCACCTTTCTGCTGAATCTCCCCATTCAAGTGAAAGGGAAACACTCCAGCTCTTATAAGAGAAGCATTAATACTAAAAGCAAGAGGGTCTTGCACCTCGTTAAGCATGGTGAACTTTGTTAGTTTTTGAAAGGAACGCAGCCTAACCTTCAGCCTTTTCATATGTGAGGAACATAAACTTTGTTCAACATCACCGCATACAAGTGAATGGGAGAAAATCTGCAGTTTTTTAAGAGAATCCTTGTATGTTAGAAACAGGAGGGACTAGCAACTTGGTTAGTATGGTGAATTCAGTTTGCTCTTTAAAGGAGTACTGCCTAGCTCTCAGGGTTTCCTGGATCAGCAACATAACCTTTTGCTGAATCTCCCCATTCAAGTGAAAGGGAGAAGCACTGCAACTCTTGCAAGAGAAGCATTAATGTTACAAGGAACAGGGCCTTGCACCTTGTTAAGCATTTTGAACTGCGTTAGCTTTTGAAAGGAATGCTGCCCAACTGTCAGCATTTTCATGGGTGAGGATCTTCAACTTTGTGCAAAATCAACACATACAAGTAAATGGGGGAAAAATTGCAAGTTTGTAATAGAATCTTTAATGTTAGACAAAAGAGGGTCTAGCAACCTGCTTAATATTGTGAATTCATTTTGCTCTTTAAAGGAATTCTGCCTACTTCTCACCGTTTCCCTGGATGAGCAACATAACCTTTGTGCTGAATCACCGCATTCAAGTGAAAGGGAAAAGCACTGTAGCTCTTGTAAGAGAAGGATTAATTTGACAAGCAAGACGGTCTTGCACCTTGTTAAGCATGGTGAACTGTGTTAGTTGTTGAAAGGAATGCTGCCTAACCTTCAGCCTTTTCATGGGTGAGGAACATAAACTTTGTGCAACATCACCGCATACAAGTGAATGGGAGAAAAACTGCAGTTTTTTAGGAGAATCCTTTTATGTTAGAAACAAGAGGTTCTAGCAACATGGTTAGTATGGTGAATTCAGTTTGCTCTTTAAAGGAGTACTGCCTAGCTCTCAGTGTTTCCTGGATCAGCAACATCACCTTTCTGCTGAATCTCCCCATTCAAGTGAATGGGAGAAGCACTGTAGCTCTTGTAAGAGAAGCATTACTGTTTCAAGTAAGAGTGCCTTGCACCTTGTTAAGCATGGTGAACTGAGTTAGCTTTTGAAAGGAATTCTACCCATCTGTCAGCATTTTCATGGGTGAGGATCTTCATCTTTGTGCAAAATCACCACGTACAGGTAAATGGGGAAAGACTCCAGGTTTGTAAGAGAATCTTTAATGTTAGACAAAAGAGGGTCTAGCAACCTGGTTAGTATTGTGAATTCATTTTGCTCTTTAAAGGAATTCTGCCTGCTTCTCACTGTTTTCCTTGATGAGAAACATCACCTTTGTGCTGAATCCCCGCATTGAAGTGAAAGGGAGAAGCACTGTAGCTCTTGTAAGAGACGGATTAATTTTACAAGCAAGAGGGTCTTGCACTTCGTTAAGCATGGTGAACTGTGTTAATTTTTGAAAGGAACGCTGCCTAACATTCAGCCTTTTCATGGGTGAGAAACATAACTTTTGTGGAAAATCACCGCATACAAGTGAATGGGAGAAAAACTGCAGTTTTTTAAGAGAATCCTTTTATGTTAGAAACAAGAGGGTCTAGCAACATGGTTAGGATGGTGAATTCACTTTGCTCTTTAAAGGAGTACTGCCTACCTCTCAGTGTTTCCTGGATCAGCAACGTCACCTTTCTGCTGAATCTCCCCATTCAAGTGAAAGGGAAACGCTGCAGCTCTTATAAGAGAAGCATTCATACTAAAAGCAACAGGGTCTTGCACCTCGTTAAGCATGGTGAACTGTGTTAGTTTTTGGAAGGAACGCAGCCTAACCTTCAGCATTTTCATATGTGAGAAACATAAACTTTGTGCAGCATCACCGCATACAAGTGAATGGGAGAAAAACTGCAGTTTTTTAAGAGAATCCTTGTATGTTAGAAACAAGAGGGTCTAGCAACATGGTTAGTATGGTGAATTCAGTTTGCTCTTTAAAGGAGTACTTCCTAGCTCTCAGGGTTTCCTGGATCAGCAACATAACTTTTCTGCTGAATCTCCCCATTGAAGTGAAAGGGAGAAGCACTGCAACTCTTGCAAGAGAAGCATTAATGTTACAAATAACAGGGCCTTGCACCTTGTTAAGCATTTTGAACTGCGTTAGCTTTTGAAAGGAATGCTGCCCAACTGTCAGCATTTTCATGGGTGAGGATCTTCAACTTTGTGCAAAATCACCACATACAAGTAAATGGGGGAAAAATTGCAAGTTTGTAATAGAATCTTTAATGTTAGACAAAAGAGGGTCTAGCAACCTGCTTAATATTGTGAATTCATTTTGCTCTTTAAAGGAATTCTGCCTACTTCTCACCATTTCCCTGGATGAGCAACATAACCTTTGTGCTGAATCACCGCATTCAAGTGAAAGGGAAAAGCACTGTAGCTCTTGTAAGAGAAGGATTAATTTGACAAGCAAGACGGTCTTGCCCCTTGTTAAGCATGGTGAACTGTGTTAGTTTTTGAAAGGAATGCTGCCTAACCTTCAGCCTTTTCATGGGTGAGGAACATAAACTTTGTGCAACATCACCGCATACAAGTGAATGGGAGAAAAACTGCAGTTTTTTAGGAGATTCCTTTTATGTTAGAAACAAGAGGGTCTAGCAACATGGTTAGTATGGTGAATTCAGTTTGCTGTTTAAAGGAGTACTTCCTAGCTCTCAGTGTTTCCTGGATCAGCAACATCACCTTTCTGCTGAATCTCCCTTTTCAGGTGAATGGGAGAAGCACCGTAGCTCTTGTAAGAGAAGCATTAATGCACCTTGTTAAGCATGGTGAACTGAGTTAGCTTTTGAAAGAAACGCTGCCCAACTGTCAGCGTTTTCATGGGTGAAGATCTTCAACATTGTGCTAAATCACCGCATACAAGTAAATGGGAGAAAACCTGCAGGTTTCTAAGAGAATCTTTAATATTAGGAAAAAGAGGGTCGAGCAACATGGTTAACATTTTGAATTCAGTTTGCTCTTCAAGGGACTACTGCATAACTCTGAGTGTTTTCCTGGATGAGCAACATCACCTTTCTGCTGAATCACCCCATTCAAGTGAAAGGGAGAAGCACTGCAGCTCTTGCAAGAGAAGCATTAATGTTACAAGCAACAGGGCCTTGCACCTTGTTAAGCATGGTGAACTGAGTTAGCTTTTGAAAGGAATGCAGCCCAACTGTCAGCATTTTCATGGGTGAGGATCTGCATCTTTGTGCAAAATCACCACATACAGGTAAATGGGGAAAGACTCCAGGTTTGTAAGAGAATCTTTAATGTTAGACAAAAGAGGGTCTAGCAACCTGGTTAGTATTGTGAATTCATTTTGCTCTTTAAAGGAATTCTGCCTACTTCTCACTGTTTTCCTGGATGAGAAACATCACCTTTGTGCTGAATCACCGCATTCAAGTGAAAGGGAGAAGCACTGTAGCTCTTGTAAGAGAAGGATTAATGTTACAAGCAAGAGGGTCTTGCACTTTGTTAAGCATGGTGAACTGTGTTAGTTTTTGAAAGGAACGCTGCCTAACCTTCAGCCTTTTCATTTTTGAGAAACATAAACTTTGTGGAAAATCACCGCATACAAGTGAATGGGAGAAAATCTGCAGTTTTTTAAGAGAATCCTTGTATGTTAGAAACAGGAGGGTCTAGCAACTTGGTTAGTATGGTGAATTCAGTTTGCTCTTTAAAGGAGTACTGCCTAGCTCTCAGGGTTTCCTGGATCAGCAACATAACCTTTTGCTGAATCTCCCCATTCAAGTGAAAGGGAGAAGCACTGCAACTCTTGCAAGAGAAGCATTAATGTTACAAGGAACAGGGCCTTGCACCTTGTTAAGCATTTTGAACTGAGTTAGCTTTTGAAAGGAATGCTGCCCAACTGTCAGCATTTTCATGGTGGAGGATCTTCAACTTTGTGCAAAATCACCACATACAACTAAATGGGAGAATAACTGCAAGTTTGTAATAGAATCTTTAATGTTACACAAAAGAGGGTCTAGCAACCTGGTTAGTATTGTGAGCTCATTTTGCTCTTTAAAGGAATTCTGCCTACTTCTCACCGTTACCCTGGATGAGCAACATAACCTTTGTGCTGAATCACCGCATTCAAGTGAAAGGGAAAAGCACTGTAGCTCTTGTAAGAGAAGGATTAATTTGACAAGCAAGACGGTCTTGCACCTTGTTAAGCATGGTGAACTGTGTTAGTTGTTGAAAGGAATGCTGCCTAACCTTCAGCCTTTTCATGGGTGAGGAACATAAACTTTGTGCAACATCACCGCATACAAGTGAATGGGAGAAAAACTGCAGTTTTTTAGGAGAATCCTTTTATTTTAGAAACAAGAGGTTCTAGCAACATGGTTAGTATGGTGAATTCAGTTTGCTCTTTAAAGGAGTACTGCCTAGCTCTCAGTGTTTCCTGGATCAGCAACATCACCTTTCTGCTGAATCTCCCCATTCAAGTGAATGGGAGAAGCACTGCAGCTCTTGTAAGAGAAGCATTACTGTTTCAAGTAAGAGGGCCTTGCACCTTGTTAAGCATGGTGAACTGAGTTAGCTTTTGAAAGGAATTCTACCCATCTGTCAGCATTTTCATGGGTGAGGATCTTCATCTTTGTGCAAAATCACCACATACAGGTAAATGGGGAAAGACTCCAGGTTTGTAAGAGAATCTTTAATGTTAGACAAAAGAGGGTCTAGCAACCTGGTTAGTATTGTGAATTCATTTTGCTCTTTAACGGAATTCTGCCTACTTCTCACTGTTTTCCTGGATGAGAAACATCACCTTTGTGCTGAATCCCCGCATTCAAGTGAAAGGGAGAAGCACTGTAGCTCTTGTAAGAGACGGATTAATTTTACAAGCAAGAGGGTCTTGCACTTCGTTAAGCATGGTGAACTGTGTTAGTTTTTGAAAGGAACGCTGCCTAACCTTCAACCTTTTCATGGGTGAGAAACCTAACCTTTGTGGAAAATCACTGCATACAAGTGAAAGGGAGAAAAACTGCAGTTTTTTAAGAGAATCCTTTTATGTTAGAAACAAGAGGGTCTAGCAACATGGTTAGTATGGTGAATTCAGTTTGCTGTTTAAAGGAGTACTTCCTAGCTCTCAGTGTTTCCTGGATCAGCAACATCACCTTTCTGCTGAATCTCCCTTTTCAGGTGAATGGGAGAAGCACCGTAGCTCTTGTAAGAGAAGCATTAATGCACCTTGTTAAGCATGGTGAACTGAGTTAGCTTTTGAAAGAAACGCTGCCCAACTGTCAGCGTTTTCATGGGTGAAGATCTTCAACATTGTGCTAAATCACCGCATACAAGTAAATGGGAGAAAACCTGCAGGTTTCTAAGAGAATCTTTAATATTAGGAAAAAGAGGGTCGAGCAACATGGTTAACATTTTGAATTCAGTTTGCTCTTCAAGGGACTACTGCATAACTCTGAGTGTTTTCCTGGATGAGCAACATCACCTTTCTGCTGAATCACCCCATTCAAGTGAAAGGGAGAAGCACTGCAGCTCTTGCAAGAGAAGCATTAATGTTACAAGCAACAGGGCCTTGCACCTTGTTAAGCATGGTGAACTGAGTTAGCTTTTGAAAGGAATGCAGCCCAACTGTCAGCATTTTCATGGGTGAGGATCTGCATCTTTGTGCAAAATCACCACATACAGGTAAATGGGGAAAGACTCCAGGTTTGTAAGAGAATCTTTAATGTTAGACAAAAGAGGGTCTAGCAACCTGGTTAGTATTGTGAATTCATTTTGCTCTTTAAAGGAATTCTGCCTACTTCTCACTGTTTTCCTGGATGAGAAACATCACCTTTGTGCTGAATCACCGCATTCAAGTGAAAGGGAGAAGCACTGTAGCTCTTGTAAGAGAAGGATTAATGTTACAAGCAAGAGGGTCTTGCACTTTGTTAAGCATGGTGAACTGTGTTAGTTTTTGAAAGGAACGCTGCCTAACCTTCAGCCTTTTCATTTTTGAGAAACATAAACTTTGTGGAAAATCACCGCATACAAGTGAATGGGAGAAAAACTGCAGTTTTTTAAGAGAATCTTTTTATGTTAGAAACAAGAGGGTCTAGCAACATGGTTAGTATGGTGAATTCAGTTTGCTCTTTAAAGGAGTACTGCCTACCTCTCAGTGTTTCCTGGATCAGCAACATCACCTTTCTGCTGAATCTCCCCATTCAAGTGAAAGGGAAACACTGCAGCTCTTATAAGAGAAGCATTAATACTAAAAGCAAGAGGGTCTTGCACCTCGTTAAGCATGGTGAACTGTGTTAGTTTTTGAAAGGAACGCAGCCTAACCTTCAGCCTTTTCATATGTGAGGAACATAAACTTTGTTCAACATCACCGCATACAAGTGAATGGGAGAAAATCTGCAGTTTTTTAAGAGAATCCTTGTATGTTAGAAACAGGAGGGTCTAGCAACTTGGTTAGTATGGTGAATTCAGTTTGCTCTTTAAAGGAGTACTGCCTAGCTCTCAGGGTTTCCTGGATCAGCAACATAACCTTTTGCTGAATCTCCCCATTCAAGTGAAAGGGAGAAGCACTGCAACTCTTGCAAGAGAAGCATTAATGTTACAAGGAACAGGGCCTTGCACCTTGTTAAGCATTTTGAACTGAGTTAGCTTTTGAAAGGAATGCTGCCCAACTGTCAGCATTTTCATGGTGGAGGATCTTCAACTTTGTGCAAAATCACCACATACAACTAAATGGGAGAATAACTGCAAGTTTGTAATAGAATCTTTAATGTTACACAAAAGAGGGTCTAGCAACCTGGTTAGTATTGTGAGCTCATTTTGCTCTTTAAAGGAATTCTGCCTACTTCTCACCGTTACCCTGGATGAGCAACATAACCTTTGTGCTGAATCACCGCATTCAAGTGAAAGGGAAAAGCACTGTAGCTCTTGTAAGAGAAGGATTAATTTGACAAGCAAGACGGGCTTGCACCTTGATAAGCATGGTGAACTGTGTTAGTTGTTGAAAGGAATGCTGCCTAACCTTCAGCCTTTTCATGGGTGAGGAACATAAACTTTGTGCAACATCACCGCATACAAGTGAATGGGAGAAAAACTGCAGTTTTTTAGGAGAATCCTTTTATTTTAGAAACAAGAGGTTCTAGCAACATGGTTAGTATGGTGAATTCAGTTTGCTCTTTAAAGGAGTACTGCCTAGCTCTCAGTGTTTCCTGGATCAGCAACATCACCTTTCTGCTGAATCTCCCCATTCAAGTGAATGGGAGAAGCACTGCAGCTCTTGTAAGAGAAGCATTACTGTTTCAAGTAAGAGGGCCTTGCACCTTGTTAAGCATGGTGAACTGAGTTAGCTTTTGAAAGGAATTCTACCCATCTGTCAGCATTTTCATGGGTGAGGATCTTCATCTTTGTGCAAAATCACCACATACAGGTAAATGGGGAAAGACTCCAGGTTTGTAAGAGAATCTTTAATGTTAGACAAAAGAGGGTCTAGCAACCTGGTTAGTATTGTGAATTCATTTTGCTCTTTAACGGAATTCTGCCTACTTCTCACTGTTTTCCTGGATGAGAAACATCACCTTTGTGCTGAATCCCCGCATTCAAGTGAAAGGGAGAAGCACTGTAGCTCTTGTAAGAGACGGATTAATTTTACAAGCAAGAGGGTCTTGCACTTCGTTAAGCATGGTGAACTGTGTTTCTTTTTGAAAGGAACGCTGCCTAACCTTCAGCCTTTTCATGGGTGAGAAACATAACCTTTGTGGAAAATCACCGCGTACAAGTGAATGGGAGAAAAACTGCAGTTTTTTAAGAGAATCCTTGTATGTTAGAAACAAGAGGGTCTAGCAACATGGTTAGTATGGTGAATTCAGTTTGCTCTTTAAAGGAGTACTTCCTAGCTCTCAGGGTTTCCTGGATCAGCAACATAACTTTTCTGCTGAATCTCCCCATTGAAGTGAAAGGGAGAAGCACTGCAACTCTTGCAAGAGAAGCATTAATGTTACAAATAACAGGGCCTTGCACCTTGTTAAGCATTTTGAACTGCGTTAGCTTTTGAAAGGAATGCTGCCCAACTGTCAGCATTTTCATGGGTGAGGATCTTCAACTTTGTGCAAAATCACCACATACAAGTAAATGGGGGAAAAATTGCAAGTTTGTAATAGAATCTTTAATGTTAGACAAAAGAGGGTCTAGCAACCTGGTTAGTATTGTGAATTCATTTTGCTCTTTAAAGGAATTCTGCCTACTTCTCACCGTTTCCCTGGATGAGCAACATCACCTTTGTGCTGAATCACCGCATTCAAGTGAAAGGGAAAAGCACTGTAGCTCTTGTAAGAGAAGGATTAATTTGACAAGCAAGACGGTCTTGCACCTTGTTAAGCATGGTGAACTGTGTTAGTTTTTGAAAGGAATGCTGCCTAACCTTCAGCCTTTTCATGGGTGAGGAACATAAACTTTGTGCAACATCACCGCATAAAAGTGAATGGGAGAAAAACTGCAGTTTTTTAGGAGAATCCTTTTATGTTAGAAACAAGAGGGTCTAGCAACATGGTTAGTATGGTGAATTCAGTTTGCTGTTTAAAGGAGTACTTCCTAGCTCTCAGTGTTTCCTGGATCAGCAACATCACCTTTCTGCTGAATCTCCCTTTTCAGGTGAATGGGAGAAGCACCGTAGCTCTTGTAAGAGAAGCATTAATGCACCTTGTTAAGCATGGTGAACTGAGTTAGCTTTTGAAAGAAACGCTGCCCAACTGTCAGCGTTTTCATGGGTGAAGATCTTCAACATTGTGCTAAATCACCGCATACAAGTAAATGGGAGAAAACCTGCAGGTTTCTAAGAGAATCTTTAATGTTAGGAAAAAGAGGGTCGAGCAACATGGTTAACATTTTGAATTCAGTTTGCTCTTCAAGGGACTACTGCATAACTCTGAGTGTTTTCCTGGATGAGCAACATCACCTTTCTGCTGAATCACCCCATTCAAGTGAAAGGGAGAAGCACTGCAGCTCTTGCAAGAGAAGCATTAATGTTACAAGCAACAGGGCCTTGCACCTTGTTAAGCATGGTGAACTGAGTTAGCTTTTGAAAGGAATGCAGCCCAACTGTCAGCATTTTCATGGGTGAGGATCTTCAACTTTGTGCAAAATCACCACCTACAGGTAAATGGGAGAAAGATTCCAGGTTTGTAAGAGAATCTTTAATGTTAGACAAAAGAGGGTCTAGCAACCTGGTTAGTATTGTGAATTCATTTTGCTCTTTAAAGGAATTCTGCCTACTTCTCACTGTTTTCCTGGATGAGAAACATCACCTTTGTGCTGAATCACCGCATTCAAGTGAAAGGGAGAAGCACTGTAGCTCTTGTAAGAGAAGGATTAATGTTACAAGCAAGAGGGTCTTGCACTTTGTTAAGCATGGTGAACTGTGTTAGTTTTTGAAAGGAACGCTGCCTAACCTTCAGCCTTTTCATGGTTGAGAAACATAAACTTTGTGGAAAATCACCGCATACAAGTGAATGGGAGAAAAACTGCAGTTTTTTAAGAGAATCTTTTTATGTTAGAAACAAGAGGGTCTAGCAACATGGTTAGTATGGTGAATTCAGTTTGCTCTTTAAAGGAGTACTGCCTACCTCTCAGTGTTTCCTGGATCAGCAACATCACCTTTCTGCTGAATCTCCCCATTCAAGTGAAAGGGAAACACTGCAGCTCTTATAAGAGAAGCATTAATACTAAAAGCAAGAGGGTCTTGCACCTCGTTAAGCATGGTGAACTGTGTTAGTTTTTGAAAGGAACGCAGCCTAACCTTCAGCCTTTTCATATGTGAGGAACATAAACTTTGTTCAACATCACCGCATACAAGTGAATGGGAGAAAATCTGCAGTTTTTTAAGAGAATCCTTGTATGTTAGAAACAGGAGGGTCTAGCAACTTTTTTAGTATGGTGAATTCAGTTTGCTCTTTAAAGGAGTACTGCCTAGCTCTCAGGGTTTCCTGGATCAGCAACATAACCTTTTGCTGAATCTCCCCATTCAAGTGAAAGGGAGAAGCACTGCAACTCTTGCAAGAGAAGCATTAATGTTACAAGGAACAGGGCCTTGCACCTTGTTAAGCATTTTGAACTGAGTTAGCTTTTGAAAGGAATGCTGCCCAACTGTCAGCATTTTCATGGGGGAGGATCTTCAACTTTGTGCAAAATCACCACATACAACTAAATGGGAGAATAACTGCAAGTTTGTAATAGAATCTTTAATGTTACACAAAAGAGGGTCTAGCAACCTGGTTAGTATTGTGAATTCATTTTGCTCTTTAAAGGAATTCTGCCTCCTTCTCACCGTTACCCTGGATGAGCAACATAACCTTTGTGCTGAATCACCGCATTCAAGTGAAAGGGAAAAGCACTGTAGCTCTTGTAAGAGAAGGATTAATTTGACAAGCAAGACGGTCTTGCACTTTGTTAAGCATGGCGAACTGTGTTAGTTGTTGAAAGGAATGCTGCCTAACCTTCAGCCTTTTCATGTTTGAGGAACATAAACTTTGTGCAACATCACCGCATACAAGTGAATGGGAGAAAAACTGCAGTTTTTTAGGAGAATCCTTTTACGTTAGAAACAAGAGGTTCTAGCAACATGGTTAGTATGGTGAATTCAGTTTGCTCTTTAAAGGAGTACTGCCTAGCTCTCAGTGTTTCCTGGATCAGCAACATCACCTTTCTGCTGAATCTCCCCATTCAAGTGAATGGGAGAAGCACTGCAGCTCTTGTAAGAGAAGCATTACTGTTTCAAGTAAGAGGGCCTTGCACCTTGTTAAGCATGGTGAACTGAGTTAGCTTTTGAAAGGAATTCTACCCATCTGTCAGCATTTTCATGGGTGAGGATCTTCATCTTTGTGCAAAATCACCACATACAGGTAAATGGGGAAAGACTCCAGGTTTGTAAGAGAATCGTTAATGTTAGACAAAAGAGGGTCATTTAACTCGGTTATTTTTGTGAATTCATTTTGCTTTTTAAAGGAATTCTGCCTACTTCTCACTGTTTCCTGGATGAGAAACATGACGTTTGTGCTGAATCACCGCATTCAAGTGAAAGGGAGAAGCACTGTAGCTCTGGTAAGAGCCGGATTAATTTTACAAGCAAGAGGGTCTTGCACTTTGTTAAGCATGGTGAACTGTGTTTCTTTTTGAAAGGAACGCTGCCTAACCTTCAGCCTTTTCATGGGTGAGAAACATAACCTTTGTGGAAAATCACCGCGTACAAGTGAATGGGAGAAAAACTGCAGTTTTTTAAGAGCATCCTCTTATGTTAGAAAGAAGAGGGTCTAGCAACATGGTTAGTATGGTGAATTCAGTTTGCTCTTTAAAGGAGTACTGCCTAGCTCTCAGTTTTTCCTTAATCAGCATCATCACCTTTCGGCTGAATCTCCCCATTCAAGTGAATGAGAGAAGCACTGCAGCTCTTATAAGAGAAGCATTAATGTTACAAGCAAGTAGGATTTGCACCTTGTTAAGAATGGTGAACTGAGTTAGATTTCAAAGGAACGCTGCCCAACTGTCAGCGTTTTCATGGGTGAGGATCATCAACTTTGTGCAAAATCACCACATACAAGTAAATGGGAGAAAACCTGCACTTTTCTAAGAGAATCCTTAATGTTAGAACCAAGAGGGTCTAGGAACTCGGTTACTATTGTGAATTCAGTTTGCTCCTTAAAGGAGTACTGCATTCCTCTCAGTGTTTTCCTGGATGAGCAATATCACCTTTGTGTTGAATCACCCCACTCAAGTGAAAAGGAGAAGCACTGCAGCTCTTGGAAGAGAAGCATTAATAGTAAAAGCAAGAGGGTCTTGCACCTTGTTAAGCATGGTGAACTGAGTTAGTTTTCAAGAGGAACGCTGCCTAACTTTCAGCGTTTTCATGGGTGAGGAACCTAAACTTTGTGCAAAATCACCGCCATAAATAAAAGGGAGAAAAACTGCAGTTTCTGTAAGAGAATCCTTAATGTTAGAAAAAAGAGGGTCTAGCAACATTGTTAGTATCGTGCATTCAGTTTGCTCTATAAAGGATTACTGCCTACCTCTCAGTGTTTTCCTGGATCAGCAACATCAGCTTTCTGCTGAATCTCCCATTTCAGGTGTATGGGAGAAGCACCGCAGCACTTGTAAGAGAAGCATTAATGCACCTTGTTAAGCATGGTGAACTGAGTTAGCTTTTGAAAGAAACGCTGCCCAACTGTCAGCGTTTTCATGGGTGAAGATCTTCAACATTGTGCTAAATCACCCCATACAAGTAAATGGGAGAAAAACTGCAGGCTTCTAAGAGAATCTTTAATGTTAGGAAAAAGAGGGTCGAGCAACATGGTTAACATTTTGAATTCAGTTTGCTCTTCAAGGGACTACTGCATAACTCTGAGTGTTTTCCTGGATGAGCAACATCAACTTTCTGCTGAATCACCCCATTCAAGTGAATGGGAGAAGCACTGCAGCTCTTGCAAGAGAAGCATTAATGTTACAAGCAACAGGGCCTTGCACCTTGTTAAGCATGTTGAACTGAGTTAGCTTTTGAAAGGAATGCAGCCCAACTGTCAGCATTTTCATGGGTGAGGATCTTCAACTTTGTGCAAAATCACCACATACAACTAAATGGGAGAATAACTGCAAGTTTGTAATAGAATCTTTAATGTTACACAAAAGAGGGTCTAGCAACCTGGTTAGTATTGTGAATTCATTTTGCTCTTTAAAGGAATTCTGCCTACTTCTCACCGTTACCCTGGATGAGCAACATAACCTTTGTGCTGAATCACCGCATTCAAGTGAAAGGGAAAAGCACTGTAGCTCTTGTAAGAGAAGGATTAATTTGACAAGCAAGACGGTCTTGCACCTTGTTAAGCATGGTGAACTGTGTTAGTTGTTGAAAGGAATGCTGCCTAACCTTCAGCCTTTTCATGGGTGAGGAACATAAACTTTGTGCAACATCACCGCATACAAGTGAATGGGAGAAAAACTGCAGTTTTTTAGGAGAATCCTTTTATGTTAGAAACAAGAGGTTCTAGCAACATGGTTAGTATGGTGAATTCAGTTTGCTCTTTAAAGGAGTACTGCCTAGCTCTCAGTGTTTCCTGGATCAGCAACATCACCTTTCTGCTGAATCTCCCCATTCAAGTGAATGGGAGAAGCACTGTAGCTCTTGTAAGAGAAGCATTACTGTTTCAAGTAAGAGTGCCTTGCACCTTGTTAAGCATGGTGAACTGAGTTAGCTTTTGAAAGGAATTCTACCCATCTGTCAGCATTTTCATGGGTGAGGATCTTCATCTTTGTGCAAAATCACCACGTACAGGTAAATGGGGAAAGACTCCAGGTTTGTAAGAGAATCTTTAATGTTAGACAAAAGAGGGTCTAGCAACCTGGTTAGTATTGTGAATTCATTTTGCTCTTTAAAGGAATTCTGCCTGCTTCTCACTGTTTTCCTTGATGAGAAACATCACCTTTGTGCTGAATCCCCGCATTGAAGTGAAAGGGAGAAGCACTGTAGCTCTTGTAAGAGACGGATTAATTTTACAAGCAAGAGGGTCTTGCACTTCGTTAAGCATGGTGAACTGTGTTAATTTTTGAAAGGAACGCTGCCTAACATTCAGCCTTTTCATGGGTGAGAAACATAACTTTTGTGGAAAATCACCGCATACAAGTGAATGGGAGAAAAACTGCAGTTTTTTAAGAGAATCCTTTTATGTTAGAAACAAGAGGGTCTAGCAACATGGTTAGGATGGTGAATTCACTTTGCTCTTTAAAGGAGTACTGCCTACCTCTCAGTGTTTCCTGGATCAGCAACGTCACCTTTCTGCTGAATCTCCCCATTCAAGTGAAAGGGAAACGCTGCAGCTCTTATAAGAGAAGCATTCATACTAAAAGCAACAGGGTCTTGCACCTCGTTAAGCATGGTGAACTGTGTTAGTTTTTGGAAGGAACGCAGCCTAACCTTCAGCATTTTCATATGTGAGAAACATAAACTTTGTGCAGCATCACCGCATACAAGTGAATGGGAGAAAAACTGCAGTTTTTTAAGAGAATCCTTGTATGTTAGAAACAAGAGGGTCTAGCAACATGGTTAGTATGGTGAATTCAGTTTGCTCTTTAAAGGAGTACTTCCTAGCTCTCAGGGTTTCCTGGATCAGCAACATAACTTTTCTGCTGAATCTCCCCATTGAAGTGAAAGGGAGAAGCACTGCAACTCTTGCAAGAGAAGCATTAATGTTACAAATAACAGGGCCTTGCACCTTGTTAAGCATTTTGAACTGCGTTAGCTTTTGAAAGGAATGCTGCCCAACTGTCAGCATTTTCATGGGTGAGGATCTTCAACTTTGTGCAAAATCACCACATACAAGTAAATGGGGGAAAAATTGCAAGTTTGTAATAGAATCTTTAATGTTAGACAAAAGAGGGTCTAGCAACCTGCTTAATATTGTGAATTCATTTTGCTCTTTAAAGGAATTCTGCCTACTTCTCACCATTTCCCTGGATGAGCAACATAACCTTTGTGCTGAATCACCGCATTCAAGTGAAAGGGAAAAGCACTGTAGCTCTTGTAAGAGAAGGATTAATTTGACAAGCAAGACGGTCTTGCCCCTTGTTAAGCATGGTGAACTGTGTTAGTTTTTGAAAGGAATGCTGCCTAACCTTCAGCCTTTTCATGGGTGAGGAACATAAACTTTGTGCAACATCACCGCATACAAGTGAATGGGAGAAAAACTGCAGTTTTTTAGGAGATTCCTTTTATGTTAGAAACAAGAGGGTCTAGCAACATGGTTAGTATGGTGAATTCAGTTTGCTGTTTAAAGGAGTACTTCCTAGCTCTCAGTGTTTCCTGGATCAGCAACATCACCTTTCTGCTGAATCTCCCTTTTCAGGTGAATGGGAGAAGCACCGTAGCTCTTGTAAGAGAAGCATTAATGCACCTTGTTAAGCATGGTGAACTGAGTTAGCTTTTGAAAGAAACGCTGCCCAACTGTCAGCGTTTTCATGGGTGAAGATCTTCAACATTGTGCTAAATCACCGCATACAAGTAAATGGGAGAAAACCTGCAGGTTTCTAAGAGAATCTTTAATATTAGGAAAAAGAGGGTCGAGCAACATGGTTAACATTTTGAATTCAGTTTGCTCTTCAAGGGACTACTGCATAACTCTGAGTGTTTTCCTGGATGAGCAACATCACCTTTCTGCTGAATCACCCCATTCAAGTGAAAGGGAGAAGCACTGCAGCTCTTGCAAGAGAAGCATTAATGTTACAAGCAACAGGGCCTTGCACCTTGTTAAGCATGGTGAACTGAGTTAGCTTTTGAAAGGAATGCAGCCCAACTGTCAGCATTTTCATGGGTGAGGATCTGCATCTTTGTGCAAAATCACCACATACAGGTAAATGGGGAAAGACTCCAGGTTTGTAAGAGAATCTTTAATGTTAGACAAAAGAGGGTCTAGCAACCTGGTTAGTATTGTGAATTCATTTTGCTCTTTAAAGGAATTCTGCCTACTTCTCACTGTTTTCCTGGATGAGAAACATCACCTTTGTGCTGAATCACCGCATTCAAGTGAAAGGGAGAAGCACTGTAGCTCTTGTAAGAGAAGGATTAATGTTACAAGCAAGAGGGTCTTGCACTTTGTTAAGCATGGTGAACTGTGTTAGTTTTTGAAAGGAACGCTGCCTAACCTTCAGCCTTTTCATTTTTGAGAAACATAAACTTTGTGGAAAATCACCGCATACAAGTGAATGGGAGAAAATCTGCAGTTTTTTAAGAGAATCCTTGTATGTTAGAAACAGGAGGGTCTAGCAACTTGGTTAGTATGGTGAATTCAGTTTGCTCTTTAAAGGAGTACTGCCTAGCTCTCAGGGTTTCCTGGATCAGCAACATAACCTTTTGCTGAATCTCCCCATTCAAGTGAAAGGGAGAAGCACTGCAACTCTTGCAAGAGAAGCATTAATGTTACAAGGAACAGGGCCTTGCACCTTGTTAAGCATTTTGAACTGAGTTAGCTTTTGAAAGGAATGCTGCCCAACTGTCAGCATTTTCATGGTGGAGGATCTTCAACTTTGTGCAAAATCACCACATACAACTAAATGGGAGAATAACTGCAAGTTTGTAATAGAATCTTTAATGTTACACAAAAGAGGGTCTAGCAACCTGGTTAGTATTGTGAGCTCATTTTGCTCTTTAAAGGAATTCTGCCTACTTCTCACCGTTACCCTGGATGAGCAACATAACCTTTGTGCTGAATCACCGCATTCAAGTGAAAGGGAAAAGCACTGTAGCTCTTGTAAGAGAAGGATTAATTTGACAAGCAAGACGGTCTTGCACCTTGTTAAGCATGGTGAACTGTGTTAGTTGTTGAAAGGAATGCTGCCTAACCTTCAGCCTTTTCATGGGTGAGGAACATAAACTTTGTGCAACATCACCGCATACAAGTGAATGGGAGAAAAACTGCAGTTTTTTAGGAGAATCCTTTTATTTTAGAAACAAGAGGTTCTAGCAACATGGTTAGTATGGTGAATTCAGTTTGCTCTTTAAAGGAGTACTGCCTAGCTCTCAGTGTTTCCTGGATCAGCAACATCACCTTTCTGCTGAATCTCCCCATTCAAGTGAATGGGAGAAGCACTGCAGCTCTTGTAAGAGAAGCATTACTGTTTCAAGTAAGAGGGCCTTGCACCTTGTTAAGCATGGTGAACTGAGTTAGCTTTTGAAACGAATTCTACCCATCTGTCAGCATTTTCATGGGTGAGGATCTTCATCTTTGTGCAAAATCACCACATACAGGTAAATGGGGAAAGACTCCAGGTTTGTAAGAGAATCTTTAATGTTAGACAAAAGAGGGTCTAGCAACCTGGTTAGTATTGTGAATTCATTTTGCTCTTTAACGGAATTCTGCCTACTTCTCACTGTTTTCCTGGATGAGAAACATCACCTTTGTGCTGAATCCCCGCATTCAAGTGAAAGGGAGAAGCACTGTAGCTCTTGTAAGAGACGGATTAATTTTACAAGCAAGAGGGTCTTGCACTTCGTTAAGCATGGTGAACTGTGTTAGTTTTTGAAAGGAACGCTGCCTAACCTTCAACCTTTTCATGGGTGAGAAACCTAACCTTTGTGGAAAATCACTGCATACAAGTGAAAGGGAGAAAAACTGCAGTTTTTTAAGAGAATCCTTTTATGTTAGAAACAAGAGGGTCTAGCAACATGGTTAGTATGGTGAATTCAGTTTGCTGTTTAAAGGAGTACTTCCTAGCTCTCAGTGTTTCCTGGATCAGCAACATCACCTTTCTGCTGAATCTCCCTTTTCAGGTGAATGGGAGAAGCACCGTAGCTCTTGTAAGAGAAGCATTAATGCACCTTGTTAAGCATGGTGAACTGAGTTAGCTTTTGAAAGAAACGCTGCCCAACTGTCAGCGTTTTCATGGGTGAAGATCTTCAACATTGTGCTAAATCACCGCATACAAGTAAATGGGAGAAAACCTGCAGGTTTCTAAGAGAATCTTTAATATTAGGAAAAAGAGGGTCGAGCAACATGGTTAACATTTTGAATTCAGTTTGCTCTTCAAGGGACTACTGCATAACTCTGAGTGTTTTCCTGGATGAGCAACATCACCTTTCTGCTGAATCACCCCATTCAAGTGAAAGGGAGAAGCACTGCAGCTCTTGCAAGAGAAGCATTAATGTTACAAGCAACAGGGCCTTGCACCTTGTTAAGCATGGTGAACTGAGTTAGCTTTTGAAAGGAATGCAGCCCAACTGTCAGCATTTTCATGGGTGAGGATCTGCATCTTTGTGCAAAATCACCACATACAGGTAAATGGGGAAAGACTCCAGGTTTGTAAGAGAATCTTTAATGTTAGACAAAAGAGGGTCTAGCAACCTGGTTAGTATTGTGAATTCATTTTGCTCTTTAAAGGAATTCTGCCTACTTCTCACTGTTTTCCTGGATGAGAAACATCACCTTTGTGCTGAATCACCGCATTCAAGTGAAAGGGAGAAGCACTGTAGCTCTTGTAAGAGAAGGATTAATGTTACAAGCAAGAGGGTCTTGCACTTTGTTAAGCATGGTGAACTGTGTTAGTTTTTGAAAGGAACGCTGCCTAACCTTCAGCCTTTTCATTTTTGAGAAACATAAACTTTGTGGAAAATCACCGCATACAAGTGAATGGGAGAAAAACTGCAGTTTTTTAAGAGAATCTTTTTATGTTAGAAACAAGAGGGTCTAGCAACATGGTTAGTATGGTGAATTCAGTTTGCTCTTTAAAGGAGTACTGCCTACCTCTCAGTGTTTCCTGGATCAGCAACATCACCTTTCTGCTGAATCTCCCCATTCAAGTGAAAGGGAAACACTGCAGCTCTTATAAGAGAAGCATTAATACTAAAAGCAAGAGGGTCTTGCACCTCGTTAAGCATGGTGAACTGTGTTAGTTTTTGAAAGGAACGCAGCCTAACCTTCAGCCTTTTCATATGTGAGGAACATAAACTTTGTTCAACATCACCGCATACAAGTGAATGGGAGAAAATCTGCAGTTTTTTAAGAGAATCCTTGTATGTTAGAAACAGGAGGGTCTAGCAACTTGGTTAGTATGGTGAATTCAGTTTGCTCTTTAAAGGAGTACTGCCTAGCTCTCAGGGTTTCCTGGATCAGCAACATAACCTTTTGCTGAATCTCCCCATTCAAGTGAAAGGGAGAAGCACTGCAACTCTTGCAAGAGAAGCATTAATGTTACAAGGAACAGGGCCTTGCACCTTGTTAAGCATTTTGAACTGAGTTAGCTTTTGAAAGGAATGCTGCCCAACTGTCAGCATTTTCATGGTGGAGGATCTTCAACTTTGTGCAAAATCACCACATACAACTAAATGGGAGAATAACTGCAAGTTTGTAATAGAATCTTTAATGTTACACAAAAGAGGGTCTAGCAACCTGGTTAGTATTGTGAGCTCATTTTGCTCTTTAAAGGAATTCTGCCTACTTCTCACCGTTACCCTGGATGAGCAACATAACCTTTGTGCTGAATCACCGCATTCAAGTGAAAGGGAAAAGCACTGTAGCTCTTGTAAGAGAAGGATTAATTTGACAAGCAAGACGGGCTTGCACCTTGATAAGCATGGTGAACTGTGTTAGTTGTTGAAAGGAATGCTGCCTAACCTTCAGCCTTTTCATGGGTGAGGAACATAAACTTTGTGCAACATCACCGCATACAAGTGAATGGGAGAAAAACTGCAGTTTTTTAGGAGAATCCTTTTATTTTAGAAACAAGAGGTTCTAGCAACATGGTTAGTATGGTGAATTCAGTTTGCTCTTTAAAGGAGTACTGCCTAGCTCTCAGTGTTTCCTGGATCAGCAACATCACCTTTCTGCTGAATCTCCCCATTCAAGTGAATGGGAGAAGCACTGCAGCTCTTGTAAGAGAAGCATTACTGTTTCAAGTAAGAGGGCCTTGCACCTTGTTAAGCATGGTGAACTGAGTTAGCTTTTGAAAGGAATTCTACCCATCTGTCAGCATTTTCATGGGTGAGGATCTTCATCTTTGTGCAAAATCACCACATACAGGTAAATGGGGAAAGACTCCAGGTTTGTAAGAGAATCTTTAATGTTAGACAAAAGAGGGTCTAGCAACCTGGTTAGTATTGTGAATTCATTTTGCTCTTTAACGGAATTCTGCCTACTTCTCACTGTTTTCCTGGATGAGAAACATCACCTTTGTGCTGAATCCCCGCATTCAAGTGAAAGGGAGAAGCACTGTAGCTCTTGTAAGAGACGGATTAATTTTACAAGCAAGAGGGTCTTGCACTTCGTTAAGCATGGTGAACTGTGTTTCTTTTTGAAAGGAACGCTGCCTAACCTTCAGCCTTTTCATGGGTGAGAAACATAACCTTTGTGGAAAATCACCACGTACAAGTGAATGGGAGAAAAACTGCAGTTTTTTAAGAGAATCCTTGTATGTTAGAAACAAGAGGGTCTAGCAACATGGTTAGTATGGTGAATTCAGTTTGCTCTTTAAAGGAGTACTTCCTAGCTCTCAGGGTTTCCTGGATCAGCAACATAACTTTTCTGCTGAATCTCCCCATTGAAGTGAAAGGGAGAAGCACTGCAACTCTTGCAAGAGAAGCATTAATGTTACAAATAACAGGGCCTTGCACCTTGTTAAGCATTTTGAACTGCGTTAGCTTTTGAAAGGAATGCTGCCCAACTGTCAGCATTTTCATGGGTGAGGATCTTCAACTTTGTGCAAAATCACCACATACAAGTAAATGGGGGAAAAATTGCAAGTTTGTAATAGAATCTTTAATGTTAGACAAAAGAGGGTCTAGCAACCTGGTTAGTATTGTGAATTCATTTTGCTCTTTAAAGGAATTCTGCCTACTTCTCACCGTTTCCCTGGATGAGCAACATCACCTTTGTGCTGAATCACCGCATTCAAGTGAAAGGGAAAAGCACTGTAGCTCTTGTAAGAGAAGGATTAATTTGACAAGCAAGACGGTCTTGCACCTTGTTAAGCATGGTGAACTGTGTTAGTTTTTGAAAGGAATGCTGCCTAACCTTCAGCCTTTTCATGGGTGAGGAACATAAACTTTGTGCAACATCACCGCATAAAAGTGAATGGGAGAAAAACTGCAGTTTTTTAGGAGAATCCTTTTATGTTAGAAACAAGAGGGTCTAGCAACATGGTTAGTATGGTGAATTCAGTTTGCTGTTTAAAGGAGTACTTCCTAGCTCTCAGTGTTTCCTGGATCAGCAACATCACCTTTCTGCTGAATCTCCCTTTTCAGGTGAATGGGAGAAGCACCGTAGCTCTTGTAAGAGAAGCATTAATGCACCTTGTTAAGCATGGTGAACTGAGTTAGCTTTTGAAAGAAACGCTGCCCAACTGTCAGCGTTTTCATGGGTGAAGATCTTCAACATTGTGCTAAATCACCGCATACAAGTAAATGGGAGAAAACCTGCAGGTTTCTAAGAGAATCTTTAATGTTAGGAAAAAGAGGGTCGAGCAACATGGTTAACATTTTGAATTCAGTTTGCTCTTCAAGGGACTACTGCATAACTCTGAGTGTTTTCCTGGATGAGCAACATCACCTTTCTGCTGAATCACCCCATTCAAGTGAAAGGGAGAAGCACTGCAGCTCTTGCAAGAGAAGCATTAATGTTACAAGCAACAGGGCCTTGCACCTTGTTAAGCATGGTGAACTGAGTTAGCTTTTGAAAGGAATGCAGCCCAACTGTCAGCATTTTCATGGGTGAGGATCTTCAACTTTGTGCAAAATCACCACCTACAGGTAAATGGGAGAAAGATTCCAGGTTTGTAAGAGAATCTTTAATGTTAGACAAAAGAGGGTCTAGCAACCTGGTTAGTATTGTGAATTCATTTTGCTCTTTAAAGGAATTCTGCCTACTTCTCACTGTTTTCCTGGATGAGAAACATCACCTTTGTGCTGAATCACCGCATTCAAGTGAAAGGGAGAAGCACTGTAGCTCTTGTAAGAGAAGGATTAATGTTACAAGCAAGAGGGTCTTGCACTTTGTTAAGCATGGTGAACTGTGTTAGTTTTTGAAAGGAACGCTGCCTAACCTTCAGCCTTTTCATGGTTGAGAAACATAAACTTTGTGGAAAATCACCGCATACAAGTGAATGGGAGAAAAACTGCAGTTTTTTAAGAGAATCTTTTTATGTTAGAAACAAGAGGGTCTAGCAACATGGTTAGTATGGTGAATTCAGTTTGCTCTTTAAAGGAGTACTGCCTACCTCTCAGTGTTTCCTGGATCAGCAACATCACCTTTCTGCTGAATCTCCCCATTCAAGTGAAAGGGAAACACTGCAGCTCTTATAAGAGAAGCATTAATACTAAAAGCAAGAGGGTCTTGCACCTCGTTAAGCATGGTGAACTGTGTTAGTTTTTGAAAGGAATGCAGCCTAACCTTCAGCCTTTTCATATGTGAGGAACATAAACTTTGTTCAACATCACCGCATACAAGTGAATGGGAGAAAATCTGCAGTTTTTTAAGAGAATCCTTGTATGTTAGAAACAGGAGGGTCTAGCAACTTTTTTAGTATGGTGAATTCAGTTTGCTCTTTAAAGGAGTACTGCCTAGCTCTCAGGGTTTCCTGGATCAGCAACATAACCTTTTGCTGAATCTCCCCATTCAAGTGAAAGGGAGAAGCACTGCAACTCTTGCAAGAGAAGCATTAATGTTACAAGGAACAGGGCCTTGCACCTTGTTAAGCATTTTGAACTGAGTTAGCTTTTGAAAGGAATGCTGCCCAACTGTCAGCATTTTCATGGGGGAGGATCTTCAACTTTGTGCAAAATCACCACATACAACTAAATGGGAGAATAACTGCAAGTTTGTAATAGAATCTTTAATGTTACACAAAAGAGGGTCTAGCAACCTGGTTAGTATTGTGAATTCATTTTGCTCTTTAAAGGAATTCTGCCTCCTTCTCACCGTTACCCTGGATGAGCAACATAACCTTTGTGCTGAATCACCGCATTCAAGTGAAAGGGAAAAGCACTGTAGCTCTTGTAAGAGAAGGATTAATTTGACAAGCAAGACGGTCTTGCACTTTGTTAAGCATGGCGAACTGTGTTAGTTGTTGAAAGGAATGCTGCCTAACCTTCAGCCTTTTCATGTTTGAGGAACATAAACTTTGTGCAACATCACCGCATACAAGTGAATGGGAGAAAAACTGCAGTTTTTTAGGAGAATCCTTTTACGTTAGAAACAAGAGGTTCTAGCAACATGGTTAGTATGGTGAATTCAGTTTGCTCTTTAAAGGAGTACTGCCTAGCTCTCAGTGTTTCCTGGATCAGCAACATCACCTTTCTGCTGAATCTCCCCATTCAAGTGAATGGGAGAAGCACTGCAGCTCTTGTAAGAGAAGCATTACTGTTTCAAGTAAGAGGGCCTTGCACCTTGTTAAGCATGGTGAACTGAGTTAGCTTTTGAAAGGAATTCTACCCATCTGTCAGCATTTTCATGGGTGAGGATCTTCATCTTTGTGCAAAATCACCACATACAGGTAAATGGGGAAAGACTCCAGGTTTGTAAGAGAATCGTTAATGTTAGACAAAAGAGGGTCATTTAACTCGGTTATTTTTGTGAATTCATTTTGCTTTTTAAAGGAATTCTGCCTACTTCTCACTGTTTCCTGGATGAGAAACATGACGTTTGTGCTGAATCACCGCATTCAAGTGAAAGGGAGAAGCACTGTAGCTCTGGTAAGAGCCGGATTAATTTTACAAGCAAGAGGGTCTTGCACTTTGTTAAGCATGGTGAACTGTGTTTCTTTTTGAAAGGAACGCTGCCTAACCTTCAGCCTTTTCATGGGTGAGAAACATAACCTTTGTGGAAAATCACCGCGTACAAGTGAATGGGAGAAAAATTGCAGTTTTTTAAGAGCATCCTCTTATGTTAGAAAGAAGAGGGTCTAGCAACATGGTTAGTATGGTGAATTCAGTTTGCTCTTTAAAGGAGTACTGCCTAGCTCTCAGTTTTTCCTTAATCAGCATCATCACCTTTCGGCTGAATCTCCCCATTCAAGTGAATGAGAGAAGCACTGCAGCTCTTATAAGAGAAGCATTAATGTTACAAGCAAGTAGGATTTGCACCTTGTTAAGAATGGTGAACTGAGTTAGATTTCAAAGGAACGCTGCCCAACTGTCAGCGTTTTCATGGGTGAGGATCATCAACTTTGTGCAAAATCACCACATACAAGTAAATGGGAGAAAACCTGCACTTTTCTAAGAGAATCCTTAATGTTAGAACCAAGAGGGTCTAGGAACTCGGTTACTATTGTGAATTCAGTTTGCTCCTTAAAGGAGTACTGCATTCCTCTCAGTGTTTTCCTGGATGAGCAATATCACCTTTGTGTTGAATCACCCCACTCAAGTGAAAAGGAGAAGCACTGCAGCTCTTGGAAGAGAAGCATTAATAGTAAAAGCAAGAGGGTCTTGCACCTTGTTAAGCATGGTGAACTGAGTTAGTTTTCAAGAGGAACGCTGCCTAACTTTCAGCGTTTTCATGGGTGAGGAACCTAAACTTTGTGCAAAATCACCGCCATAAATAAAAGGGAGAAAAACTGCAGTTTCTGTAAGAGAATCCTTAATGTTAGAAAAAAGAGGGTCTAGCAACATTGTTAGTATCGTGCATTCAGTTTGCTCTATAAAGGATTACTGCCTACCTCTCAGTGTTTTCCTGGATCAGCAACATCAGCTTTCTGCTGAATCTCCCATTTCAGGTGTATGGGAGAAGCACCGCAGCACTTGTAAGAGAAGCATTAATGCACCTTGTTAAGCATGGTGAACTGAGTTAGCTTTTGAAAGAAACGCTGCCCAACTGTCAGCGTTTTCATGGGTGAAGATCTTCAACATTGTGCTAAATCACCCCATACAAGTAAATGGGAGAAAAACTGCAGGTTTCTAAGAGAATCTTTAATGTTAGGAAAAAGAGGGTCGAGCAACATGGTTAACATTTTGAATTCAGTTTGCTCTTCAAGGGACTACTGCATAACTCTGAGTGTTTTCCTGGATGAGCAACATCAACTTTCTGCTGAATCACCCCATTCAAGTGAATGGGAGAAGCACTGCAGCTCTTGCAAGAGAAGCATTAATGTTACAAGCAACAGGGCCTTGCACCTTGTTAAGCATGTTGAACTGAGTTAGCTTTTGAAAGGAATGCAGCCCAACTGTCAGCATTTTCATGGGTGAGGATCTTCAACTTTGTGCAAAATCACCACATACAACTAAATGGGAGAATAACTGCAAGTTTGTAATAGAATCTTTAATGTTACACAAAAGAGGGTCTAGCAACCTGGTTAGTATTGTGAATTCATTTTGCTCTTTAAAGGAATTCTGCCTACTTCTCACCGTTACCCTGGATGAGCAACATAACCTTTGTGCTGAATCACCGCATTCAAGTGAAAGGGAAAAGCACTGTAGCTCTTGTAAGAGAAGGATTAATTTGACAAGCCAGACGGTCTTGCACCTTGTTAAGCATGGCGAACTGTGTTAGTTGTTGAAAGGAATGCTGCCTAACCTTCAGCCTTTTCATGGGTGAGGAACATAAACTTTGTGCAACATCACCGCACACAAGTGAATGGGAGAAAAACTGCAGTTTTTCAGGAGAATCCTTTTATGTTAGAAACAAGAGGTTCTAGAAACATGGGTAGTATGGTGAATTCAGTTTGCTGTTTAAAGGAGTACTGCCTAGCTCTCAGTGTTTCCTGGATCAGCAACATCACCTTTCTGCTGAATCTCCCCATTCAAGTGAATGGGAGAAGCACTGCAGCTCTTGTAAGAGAAGCATTACTGTTTCAAGTAAGAGGGCCTTGCACCTTGTTAAGCATGGTGAACTGAGTTAGCTTTTGAAAGGAATTCTACCCATCTGTCAGCATTTTCATGGGTGAGGATCTTCATCTTTGTGCAAAATCACCACATACAGGTAAATGGGGAAAGACTCCAGGTTTGTAAGAGAATCTTTAATGTTAGACAAAAGAGGGTCTAGCAACCTGGTTAGTATTGTGAATTCATTTTGCTCTTTAAAGGAATTCTGCCTACTTCTCACTGTTTTCCTGGATGAGAAACATCACCTTTGTGCTGAATCCCCGCATTCAAGTGAAAGGGAGAAGCCCTGTAGCTCTTGTAAGAGACGGATTAATTTTACAAGCAAGAGGTTCTTGCACTTCGTTAAGCATGGTGAACTGTGTTAGTTTTTGAAAGGAACGCTGCCTAACCTTCAGCCTTTTCATGGGTGAGAAACATAACTTTTGTGGAAAATCACCGCATACAAGTGAATGGGAGAAAAACTGCAGTTTTTTAAGAGAATCGTTTTATGTTAGAAACAAGAGGGTCTAGCAACATGGTTAGTATGGTGAATTCACTTTGCTCTTTAAAGGAGTACTGCCTACCTCTCAGTGTTTCCTGGATCAGCAACATCACCTTTCTGCTGAATCTCCCCATTCAAGTGAAAGGGAAACGCTGCAGCTCTTATAAGAGAAGCATTCATACTAAAAGCAAGAGGGTCTTGCACCTCGTTAAGCATGGTGAACTGTGTTAGTTTTTGGAAGGAACGCAGCCTAACCTTCAGCATTTTCATATGTTAGAAACATAAACTTTGTGCAGCATCACCGCATACAAGTGAATGGGAGAAAAACTGCAGTTTTTTAAGAGAATCCTTGTATGTTAGAAACAAGAGGGTCTAGCAACATGGTTAGTATGGTGAATTCAGTTTGCTCTTTAAAGGAGTACTTCCTAGCTCTCAGGGTTTCCTGGATCAGCAACATAACTTTTCTGCTGAATCTCCCCATTGAAGTGAAAGGGAGAAGCACTGCAACTCTTGCAAGAGAAGCATTAATGTTACAAATAACAGGGCCTTGCACCTTGTTAAGCATTTTGAACTGCGTTAGCTTTTGAAAGGAATGCTGCCCAACTGTCAGCAATTTCATGGGTGAGGATCTTCAACTTTGTGCAAAATCACCACATACAAGTAAATGGGGGAAAAATTGCAAGTTTGTAATAGAATCTTTAATGTTAGACAAAAGAGGGTCTAGCAACCTGCTTAATATTGTGAATTCATTTTGCTCTTTAAAGGAATTCTGCCTAGTTCTCACCGTTTCCCTGGATGAGCAACATAACCTTTGTGCTGAATCACCGCATTCAAGTGAAAGGGAAAAGCACTGTAGCTCTTGTAAGAGAAGGATTAATTTGACAAGCAAGACGGTCTTGCACCTTGTTAAGCATGGTGAACTGTGTTAGTTTTTGAAAGGAATGCTGCCTAACCTTCAGCCTTTTCATGGGTGAGGAACATAAACTTTGTGCAACATCACCGCATAAAAGTGAATGGGAGAAAAACTGCAGTTTTTTAGGAGAATCCTTTTATGTTAGAAACAAGAGGGTCTAGCAACATGGTTAGTATGGTGAATTCAGTTTGCTGTTTAAAGGAGTACTTCCTAGCTCTCAGTGTTTCCTGGATCAGCAACATCACCTTTCTGCTGAATTTCCCTTTTCAGGTGAATGGGAGAAGCACCGTAGCTCTTGTAAGAGAAGCATTAATGCACCTTGTTAAGCATGGTGAACTGAGTTAGCTTTTGAAAGAAACGCTGCCCAACTGTCAGCGTTTTCATGGGTGAAGATCTTCAACATTGTGCTAAATCACCGCATACAAGTAAATGGGAGAAAACCTGCAGGTTTCTAAGAGAATCTTTAATGTTAGGAAAAAGAGGGTCGAGCAACATGGTTAACATTTTGAATTCAGTTTGCTCTTCAAGGGACTACTGCATAACTCTGAGTGTTTTCCTGGATGAGCAACATCACCTTTCTGCTGAATCACCCCATTCAAGTGAAAGGGAGAAGCACTGCAGCTCTTGCAAGAGAAGCATTAATGTTACAAGCAACAGGGCCTTGCACCTTGTTAAGCATGGTGAACTGAGTTAGCTTTTGAAAGGAATGCAGCCCAACTGTCAGCATTTTCATGGGTGAGGATCTTCAACTTTGTGCAAAATCACCACCTATAGGTAAATGGGAGAAAGATTCCAGGTTTGTAAGAGAATCTTTAATGGTAGACAAAAGAGGGTCTAGCAACCTGGTTAGTATTATGAATTCATTTTGCTCTTTAAAGGAATTCTGCCTACTTCTCACTGTTTTCCTGGATGAGAAACATCACCTTTGTGCTGAATCACCGCATTCAAGTGAAAGGGAGAAGCACTGTAGCTCTTGTAAGAGAAGGATTAATGTTACAAGCAAGAGGGTCTTGCACTTTGTTAAGCATGGTGAACTGTGTTAGTTTTTGAAAGGAACGCTGCCTAACCTTCAGCATTTTCATGGTTGAGAAACATAAACTTTGTGGAAAATCACCGCATACAAGTGAATGGGAGAAAAACTGCAGTTTTTTAAGAGAATCTTTTTATGTTAGAAACAAGAGGGTCTAGCAACATGGTTAGTATGGTGAATTCAGTTTGCTCTTTAAAGGAGTACTGCCTACCTCTCAGTGTTTCCTGGATCAGCAACATCACCTTTCTGCTGAATCTCCCCATTCAAGTGAAAGGGAAACACTGCAGCTCTTATAAGAGAAGCATTAATACTAAAAGCAAGAGGGTCTTGCACCTCGTTAAGCATGGTGAACTGTGTTAGTTTTTGAAAGGAACGCAGCCTAACCTTCAGCCTTTTCATATGTGAGGAACATAAACTTTGTTCAACATCACCGCATACAAGTGAATGGGAGAAAATCTGCAGTTTTTTAAGAGAATCCTTGTATGTTAGAAACAGGAGGGTCTAGCAACTTGGTTAGTATGGTGAATTCAGTTTGCTCTTTAAAGGAGTACTGCCTAGCTCTCAGGGTTTCCTGGATCAGCAACATAACCTTTTGCTGAATCTCCCCATTCAAGTGAAAGGGAGAAGCACTGCAACTCTTGCAAGAGAAGCATTAATGTTACAAGGAACAGGGCCTTGCACCTTGTTAAGCATTTTGAACTGAGTTAGCTTTTGAAAGGAATGCTGCCCAACTGTCAGCATTTTCATGGGGGAGGATCTTCAACTTTGTGCAAAATCACCACATACAACTAAATGGGAGAATAACTGCAAGTTTGTAATAGAATCTTTAATGTTACACAAAAGAGGGTCTAGCAACCTGGTTAGTATTGTGAATTCATTTTGCTCTTTAAAGGAATTCTGCCTCCTTCTCACCGTTACCCTGGATGAGCAACATAACCTTTGTGCTGAATCACCGCATTCAAGTGAAAGGGAAAAGCACTGTAGCTCTTGTAAGAGAAGCATTAATGCACCTTGTTAAGCATGGTGAACTGAGTTAGCTTTTGAAAGAAACGCTGCCCAACTGTCAGCGTTTTCATGGGTGAAGATCTTCAACATTGTGCTAAATCACCGCATACAAGTAAATGGGAGAAAACCTGCAGGTTTCTAAGAGAATCTTTAATGTTAGGAAAAAGAGGGTCGAGCAACATGGTTAACATTTTGAATTCAGTTTGCTCTTCAAGGGACTACTGCATAACTCTGAGTGTTTTCCTGGATGAGCAACATCACCTTTCTGCTGAATCACCCCATTCAAGTGAAAGGGAGAAGCACTGCAGCTCTTGCAAGAGAAGCATTAATGTTACAAGCAACAGGGCCTTGCACCTTGTTAAGCATGGTGAACTGAGTTAGCTTTTGAAAGGAATGCAGCCCAACTGTCAGCATTTTCATGGGTGAGGATCTTCAACTTTGTGCAAAATCACCACCTACAGGTAAATGGGAGAAAGATTCCAGGTTTGTAATAGAATCTTTAATGTTACACAAAAGAGGGTCTAGCAACCTGGTTAGTATTGTGAATTCATTTTGCTCTTTGAAGGAATTCTGCCTACTTCTCACTGTTTTCCTGGATGAGAAACATCACCTTTGTGCTGAATCACCGCATTCAAGTGAAAGGGAAAAGCACTGTAGCTCTTGTAAGAGAAGGATTAATTTGACAAGCAAGACGGTCTTGCACCTTGTTAAGCATGGTGAACTGTGTTAGTTTTTGAAAGGAATGCTGCCTAACCTTCAGCCTTTTCATGGGTGAGGAACATAAACTTTGTGCAACATCACCGCCTACAAGTGAATGGGAGAAAAACTGCAGTTTTTTAGGAGAATCCTTTTATGTTAGAAACAAGAGGTTCTAGCAACATGGTTAGTATGGTGAATTCAGTTTGCTCTTTAAAGGAGTACTGCCTAGCTCTCAGTGTTTCCTGGATCAGCAACATCACCTTTCTGCTGAATCTCCACATTCAAGTGAATATGAGAAGCACTGCAGCTCTTGTAAGAGAAGCATTACTGTTTCAAGTAAGAGGGCCTTGCACCTTGTTAAGCATGGTGAACTGAGTTAGCTTTTGAAAGGAATTCTACCCATCTGTCAGCATTTTCATGGGTGAGGATCTTCGTCTTTGTGCAAAATCACCACATACAGGTAAATGGGGAAAGACTCCAGGTTTGTAAGAAAATCTTTAATGTTAGACAAAAGAGGGTCTAGCAACCTGGTTAGTATTGTGAATTCATTTTGCTCTTTAACGGAATTCTGCCTACTTCTCACTGTTTTCCTGGATGAGAAACATCACCTTTGTGCTGAATCCCCGCATTCAAGTGAAAGGGAGAAGCACTGTAGCTCTTGTAAGAGACGGATTAATTTTACAAGCAAGAGGGTCTTGCACTTCGTTAAGCATGGTGAACTGTGTTAGATTTTGAAAGGAACGCTGCCTAACCTTCAGCCTTTTCATGGGTGAGAAACATAACTTTTGTGGAAAATCACCGCATACAAGTGAATGGGAGAAAAACTGCAGTTTTTTAAGAGAATCCTTGTATGTTAGAAACAAGAGGGTCTAGCAACATGGTTAGTATGGTGAATTCAGTTTGCTCTTTAAAGGAGTACTTCCTAGCTCTCAGGGTTTCCTGGATCAGCAACATAACTTTTCTGCTGAATCTCCCCATTGAAGTGAAAGGGAGAAGCACTGCAACTCTTGCAAGAGAAGCATTAATGTTACAAATAACAGGGCCTTGCACCTTGTTAAGCATTTTGAACTGCGTTAGCTTTTGAAAGGAATGCTGCCCAACTGTCAGCAATTTCATGGGTGAGGATCTTCAACTTTGTGCAAAATCACCACATACAAGTAAATGGGGGAAAAATTGCAAGTTTGTAATAGAATCTTTAATGTTAGACAAAAGAGGGTCTAGCAACCTGCTTAATATTGTGAATTCATTTTGCTCTTTAAAGGAATTCTGCCTAGTTCTCACCGTTTCCCTGGATGAGCAACATAACCTTTGTGCTGAATCACCGCATTCAAGTGAAAGGGAAAAGCACTGTAGCTCTTGTAAGAGAAGGATTAATTTGACAAGCAAGACGGTCTTGCACCTTGTTAAGCATGGTGAACTGTGTTAGTTTTTGAAAGGAATGCTGCCTAACCTTCAGCCTTTTCATGGGTGAGGAACATAAACTTTGTGCAACATCACCGCATAAAAGTGAATGGGAGAAAAACTGCAGTTTTTTAGGAGAATCCTTTTATGTTAGAAACAAGAGGGTCTAGCAACATGGTTAGTATGGTGAATTCAGTTTGCTGTTTAAAGGAGTACTTCCTAGCTCTCAGTGTTTCCTGGATCAGCAACATCACCTTTCTGCTGAATTTCCCTTTTCAGGTGAATGGGAGAAGCACCGTAGCTCTTGTAAGAGAAGCATTAATGCACCTTGTTAAGCATGGTGAACTGAGTTAGCTTTTGAAAGAAACGCTGCCCAACTGTCAGCGTTTTCATGGGTGAAGATCTTCAACATTGTGCTAAATCACCGCATACAAGTAAATGGGAGAAAACCTGCAGGTTTCTAAGAGAATCTTTAATGTTAGGAAAAAGAGGGTCGAGCAACATGGTTAACATTTTGAATTCAGTTTGCTCTTCAAGGGACTACTGCATAACTCTGAGTGTTTTCCTGGATGAGCAACATCACCTTTCTGCTGAATCACCCCATTCAAGTGAAAGGGAGAAGCACTGCAGCTCTTGCAAGAGAAGCATTAATGTTACAAGCAACAGGGCCTTGCACCTTGTTAAGCATGGTGAACTGAGTTAGCTTTTGAAAGGAATGCAGCCCAACTGTCAGCATTTTCATGGGTGAGGATCTTCAACTTTGTGCAAAATCACCACCTATAGGTAAATGGGAGAAAGATTCCAGGTTTGTAAGAGAATCTTTAATGGTAGACAAAAGAGGGTCTAGCAACCTGGTTAGTATTATGAATTCATTTTGCTCTTTAAAGGAATTCTGCCTACTTCTCACTGTTTTCCTGGATGAGAAACATCACCTTTGTGCTGAATCACCGCATTCAAGTGAAAGGGAGAAGCACTGTAGCTCTTGTAAGAGAAGGATTAATGTTACAAGCAAGAGGGTCTTGCACTTTGTTAAGCATGGTGAACTGTGTTAGTTTTTGAAAGGAACGCTGCCTAACCTTCAGCATTTTCATGGTTGAGAAACATAAACTTTGTGGAAAATCACCGCATACAAGTGAATGGGAGAAAAACTGCAGTTTTTTAAGAGAATCTTTTTATGTTAGAAACAAGAGGGTCTAGCAACATGGTTAGTATGGTGAATTCAGTTTGCTCTTTAAAGGAGTACTGCCTACCTCTCAGTGTTTCCTGGATCAGCAACATCACCTTTCTGCTGAATCTCCCCATTCAAGTGAAAGGGAAACACTGCAGCTCTTATAAGAGAAGCATTAATACTAAAAGCAAGAGGGTCTTGCACCTCGTTAAGCATGGTGAACTGTGTTAGTTTTTGAAAGGAACGCAGCCTAACCTTCAGCCTTTTCATATGTGAGGAACATAAACTTTGTTCAACATCACCGCATACAAGTGAATGGGAGAAAATCTGCAGTTTTTTAAGAGAATCCTTGTATGTTAGAAACAGGAGGGTCTAGCAACTTGGTTAGTATGGTGAATTCAGTTTGCTCTTTAAAGGAGTACTGCCTAGCTCTCAGGGTTTCCTGGATCAGCAACATAACCTTTTGCTGAATCTCCCCATTCAAGTGAAAGGGAGAAGCACTGCAACTCTTGCAAGAGAAGCATTAATGTTACAAGGAACAGGGCCTTGCACCTTGTTAAGCATTTTGAACTGAGTTAGCTTTTGAAAGGAATGCTGCCCAACTGTCAGCATTTTCATGGGGGAGGATCTTCAACTTTGTGCAAAATCACCACATACAACTAAATGGGAGAATAACTGCAAGTTTGTAATAGAATCTTTAATGTTACACAAAAGAGGGTCTAGCAACCTGGTTAGTATTGTGAATTCATTTTGCTCTTTAAAGGAATTCTGCCTCCTTCTCACCGTTACCCTGGATGAGCAACATAACCTTTGTGCTGAATCACCGCATTCAAGTGAAAGGGAAAAGCACTGTAGCTCTTGTAAGAGAAGCATTAATGCACCTTGTTAAGCATGGTGAACTGAGTTAGCTTTTGAAAGAAACGCTGCCCAACTGTCAGCGTTTTCATGGGTGAAGATCTTCAACATTGTGCTAAATCACCGCATACAAGTAAATGGGAGAAAACCTGCAGGTTTCTAAGAGAATCTTTAATGTTAGGAAAAAGAGGGTCGAGCAACATGGTTAACATTTTGAATTCAGTTTGCTCTTCAAGGGACTACTGCATAACTCTGAGTGTTTTCCTGGATGAGCAACATCACCTTTCTGCTGAATCACCCCATTCAAGTGAAAGGGAGAAGCACTGCAGCTCTTGCAAGAGAAGCATTAATGTTACAAGCAACAGGGCCTTGCACCTTGTTAAGCATGGTGAACTGAGTTAGCTTTTGAAAGGAATGCAGCCCAACTGTCAGCATTTTCATGGGTGAGGATCTTCAACTTTGTGCAAAATCACCACCTACAGGTAAATGGGAGAAAGATTCCAGGTTTGTAAGAGAATCTTTAATGTTACACAAAAGAGGGTCTAGCAACCTGGTTAGTATTGTGAATTCATTTTGCTCTTTGAAGGAATTCTGCCTACTTCTCACTGTTTTCCTGGATGAGAAACATCACCTTTGTGCTGAATCACCGCATTCAAGTGAAAGGGAAAAGCACTGTAGCTCTTGTAAGAGAAGGATTAATTTGACAAGCAAGACGGTCTTGCACCTTGTTAAGCATGGTGAACTGTGTTAGTTTTTGAAAGGAATGCTGCCTAACCTTCAGCCTTTTCATGGGTGAGGAACATAAACTTTGTGCAACATCACCGCCTACAAGTGAATGGGAGAAAAACTGCAGTTTTTTAGGAGAATCCTTTTATGTTAGAAACAAGAGGTTCTAGCAACATGGTTAGTATGGTGAATTCAGTTTGCTCTTTAAAGGAGTACTGCCTAGCTCTCAGTGTTTCCTGGATCAGCAACATCACCTTTCTGCTGAATCTCCACATTCAAGTGAATATGAGAAGCACTGCAGCTCTTGTAAGAGAAGCATTACTGTTTCAAGTAAGAGGGCCTTGCACCTTGTTAAGCATGGTGAACTGAGTTAGCTTTTGAAAGGAATTCTACCCATCTGTCAGCATTTTCATGGGTGAGGATCTTCGTCTTTGTGCAAAATCACCACATACAGGTAAATGGGGAAAGACTCCAGGTTTGTAAGAAAATCTTTAATGTTAGACAAAAGAGGGTCTAGCAACCTGGTTAGTATTGTGAATTCATTTTGCTCTTTAACGGAATTCTGCCTACTTCTCACTGTTTTCCTGGATGAGAAACATCACCTTTGTGCTGAATCCCCGCATTCAAGTGAAAGGGAGAAGCACTGTAGCTCTTGTAAGAGACGGATTAATTTTACAAGCAAGAGGGTCTTGCACTTCGTTAAGCATGGTGAACTGTGTTAGATTTTGAAAGGAACGCTGCCTAACCTTCAGCCTTTTCATGGGTGAGAAACATAACTTTTGTGGAAAATCACCGCATACAAGTGAATGGGAGAAAAACTGCAGTTTTTTAAGAGAATCGTTTTATGTTAGAAACAAGAGGGTCTAGCAACATGGTTAGTATGGTGAATTCACTTTGCTCTTTAAAGGAGTACTGCCTACCTCTCAGTGTTTCCTGGATCAGCAACATCACCTTTCTGCTCAATCTCCCCATTCAAATGAAAGGGAAACGCTGCAGCTCTTATAAGAGAAGCATTCATACTAAAAGCAAGAGGGTCTTGCACCTCGTTAAGCATGGTGAACTGTGTTAGTTTTTGGAAGGAACGCAGCCTAACCTTCAGCATTTTCATATGTGAGAAACATAAACTTTGTGCAGCATCACCGCATACAAGTGAATGGGAGAAAAACTGCAGTTTTTTAAGAGAATCCTTGTATGTTAGAAACAAGAGGGTCTAGCAACATGGTTAGTATGGTGAATTCAGTTTGCTCTTTAAAGGAGTACTTCCTAGCTCTCAGGGTTTCCTGGATCAGCAACATAACTTTTCTGCTGAATCTCCCCATTGAAGTGAAAGGGAGAAGCACTGCAACTCTTGCAAGAGAAGCATTAATGTTACAAATAACAGGGCCTTGCACCTTGTTAAGCATTTTGAACTGCGTTAGCTTTTGAAAGGAATGCTGCCCAACTGTCAGCATTTTCATGGGTGAGGATCTTCAACTTTGTGCAAAATCACCACATACAAGTAAATGGGGGAAAAATTGCAAGTTTGTAAACGAATCTTTAATGTTAGACAAAAGAGGGTCTAGCAACCTGCTTAATATTGTGAATTCATTTTGCTCTTTAAAGGAATTCTGCCTAATTCTCACCGTTTCCCTGGATGAGCAACATAACCTTTGTGCTGAATCACCGCATTCAAGTGAAAGGGAAAAGCACTGTAGCTCTTGTAAGAGAAGGATTAATTTGACAAGCAAGACGGTCTTGCACCTTGTTAAGCATGGTGAACTGTGTTAGTTTTTGAAAGGAATGCTGCCTAACCTTCAGCCTTTTCATGGGTGAGGAACATAAACTTTGTGCAACATCACAGCATAAAAGTGAATGGGAGAAAAACTGCAGTTTTTTAGGAGAATCCTTTTATGTTAGAAACAAGAGGGTCTAGCAACATGGTTAGTATGGTGAATTCAGTTTGCCGTTTAAAGGAGTACTTCCTAGCTCTCAGTGTTTCCTGGATCAGCAACATCACCTTTCTGCTGAATCTCCCTTTTCAGGTGAATGGGAGAAGCACCGTAGCTCTTGTAAGAGAAGCATTAATGCACCTTGTTAAGCATGGTGAACTGAGTTAGCTTTTGAAAGAAACGCTGCCCAACTGTCAGCGTTTTCATGGGTGAAGATCTTCAACATTGTGCTAAATCACCGCATACAAGTAAATGGGAGAAAACCTGCGGGTTTCTAAGAGAATCTTTAATGTTAGGAAAAAGAGGGTCGAGCAACATGGTTAACATTTTGAATTCAGTTTGCTCTTCAAGGGACTACTGCATAACTCTGAGTGTTTTCCTGGATGAGCAACATCACCTTTCTGCTGAATCACCCCATTCAAGTGAAAGGGAGAAGCACTGCAGCTCTTGCAAGAGAAGCATTAATGTTACAAGCAACAGGGCCTTGCACCTTGTTAAGCATGGTGAACTGAGTTAGCATTTGAAAGGAATGCAGCCCAACTGTCAGCATTTTTATGGGTGAGGATCTTCAACTTTGTGCAAAATCACCACCTACAGGTAAATGGGAGAAAGATTCCAGGTTTGTAAGAGAATCTTTAATGTTAGACAAAAGAGGGTCTAGCAACCTGGTTAGTATTGTGAATTCATTTTGCTCTTTAAAGAAATTCTGCCTACTTCTCACTGTTTTCCTGGATGAGAAACATCACCTTTGTGCTGAATCACCGCATTCAAGTGAAAGGGAGAAGCACTGTAGCTCTTGTAAGAGAAGGATTAATGTTACAAGCAAGAGGGTCTTGCACTTTGTTAAGCATGGTGAACTGTGTTAGTTTTTGAAAGGAACGCTGCCTAACCTTCAGCCTTTTCATGGTTGAGAAACATAAACTTTGTGGAAAATCACCGCATACAAGTGAATGGGAGAAAAACTGCAGTTTTTTAAGAGAATCTTTTTATGTTAGAAACAAGAGGGTCTAGCAACATGGTTAGTATGGTGAATTCAGTTTGCTCTTTAAAGGAGTACTGCCTACCTCTCAGTGTTTCCTGGATCAGCAACATCACCTTTCTGCTGAATCTCCCCATTCAAGTGAAAGGGAAACACTGCAGCTCTTATAAGAGAAGCATTAATACTAAAAGCAAGAGGGTCTTGCACCTCGTTAAGCATGGTGAACTGTGTTAGTTTTTGAAAGGAACGCAGCCTAACCTTCAGCCTTTTCATATGTGAGGAACATAAACTTTGTTCAACATCACCGCATACAAGTGAATGGGAGAAAATCTGCAGTTTTTTAAGAGAATCCTTTTATGTTAGAAACAGGAGGGTCTAGCAACTTGGTTAGTATGGTAAATTCAGTTTGCTCTTTAAAGGAGTACTGCCTAGCTCTCAGGGTTTCCTGGATCAGCAACATAACCTTTTGCTGAATCTCCCCATTCAAGTGAAAGGGAGAAGCACTGCAACTCTTGCAAGAGAAGCATTAATGTTACAAGGAACAGGGCCTTGCACCTTGTTAAGCATTTTGAACTGAGTTAGCTTTTGAAAGGAATGCTGCCCAACTGTCAGCATTTTCATGGGGGAGGATCTTCAACTTTGTGCAAAATCACCACATACAACTAAATGGGAGAATAACTGCAAGTTTGTAATAGAATCTTTAATGTTACACAAAAGAGGGTCTAGCAACCTGGTTAGTATTGTGAATTCATTTTGCTCTTTAAAGGAATTCTGCCTCCTTCTCACCGTTACCCTGGATGAGCAACATAACCTTTGTGCTGAATCACCGCATTCAAGTGAAAGGGAAAAGCACTGTAGCTCTTGTAAGAGAAGCATTAATGCACCTTGTTAAGCATGGTGAACTGAGTTAGCTTTTGAAAGAAACGCTGCCCAACTGTCAGCGTTTTCATGGGTGAAGATCTTCAACATTGTGCTAAATCACCGCATACAAGTAAATGGGAGAAAACCTGCAGGTTTCTAAGAGAATCTTTAATGTTAGGAAAAAGAGGGTCGAGCAACATGGTTAACATTTTGAATTCAGTTTGCTCTTCAAGGGACTACTGCATAACTCTGAGTGTTTTCCTGGATGAGCAACATCACCTTTCTGCTGAATCACCCCATTCAAGTGAAAGGGAGAAGCACTGCAGCTCTTGCAAGAGAAGCATTAATGTTACAAGCAACAGGGCCTTGCACCTTGTTAAGCATGGTGAACTGAGTTAGCTTTTGAAAGGAATGCAGCCCAACTGTCAGCATTTTCATGGGTGAGGATCTTCAACTTTGTGCAAAATCACCACCTACAGGTAAATGGGAGAAAGATTCCAGGTTTGTAAGAGAATCTTTAATGTTACACAAAAGAGGGTCTAGCAACCTGGTTAGTATTGTGAATTCATTTTGCTCTTTGAAGGAATTCTGCCTACTTCTCACTGTTTTCCTGGATGAGAAACATAACCTTTGTGCTGAATCACCGCATTCAAGTGAAAGGGAAAAGCACTGTAGCTCTTGTAAGAGAAGGATTAATTTGACAAGCAAGACGGTCTTGCACCTTGTTAAGCATGGTGAACTGTGTTAGTTTTTGAAAGGAATGCTGCCTAACCTTCAGCCTTTTCATGGGTGAGGAACATAAACTTTGTGCAACATCACCGCCTACAAGTGAATGGGAGAAAAACTGCAGTTTTTTAGGAGAATCCTTTTATGTTAGAAACAAGAGTTTCTAGCAACATGGTTAGTATGGTGAATTCAGTTTGCTCTTTAAAGGAGTACTGCCTAGCTCTCAGTGTTTCCTGGATCAGCAACATCACCTTTCTGCTGAATCTCCACATTCAAGTGAATATGAGAAGCACTGCAGCTCTTGTAAGAGAAGCATTACTGTTTCAAGTAAGAGGGCCTTGCACCTTGTTAAGCATGGTGAACTGAGTTAGCTTTTGAAAGGAATTCTACCCATCTGTCAGCATTTTCATGGGTGAGGATCTTCATCTTTGTGCAAAATCACCACATACAAGTAAATGGGGGAAAAATTGCAAGTTTGTAATAGAATCTTTAATGTTAGACAAAAGAGGGTCTAGCAACCTGCTTAATATTGTGAATTCATTTTGCTCTTTAAAGGAATTCTGCCTACTTCTCACCGTTTCCCTGGATGAGCAACATAACCTTTGTGGTGAATCACCGCATTCAAGTGAAAGGGAAAAGCACTGTAGCTCTTGTAAGAGAAGGATTAATTTGACAAGCAAGACGGTCTTGCACCTTGTTAAGCATGGTGAACTGTGTTAGTTTTTGAAAGGAATGCTGCCTAACCTTCAGCCTTTTCATGGGTGAGGAACATAAACTTTGTGCAACATCACCGCATACAAGTGAATGGGAGAAAAACTGCAGTTTTTTAGGAGAATCCTTTTATGTTAGAAACAAGAGGGTCTAGCAACATGGTTAGTATGGTGAATTCAGTTTGCTGTTTAAAGGAGTACTTCCTAGCTCTCAGTGTTTCCTGGATCAGCAACATCACCTTTCTGCTGAATCTCCCTTTTCAGGTGAATGGGAGAAGCACCGTAGCTCTTGTAAGAGAAGCATTAATGCACCTTGTTAAGCATGGTGAACTGAGTTAGCTTTTGAAAGAAACGCTGCCCAACTGTCAGCGTTTTCATGGGTGAAGATCTTCAACATTGTGCTAAATCACCGCATACAAGTAAATGGGAGAAAACCTGCAGGTTTCTAAGAGAATCTTTAATGTTAGGAAAAAGAGGGTCTAGCAACATGGTTAACATTTTGAATTCAGTTTGCTCTTCAAGGGACTACTGCATAACTGTGAGTGTTTTCCTGGATGAGCAACATCACCTTTCTGCTGAATCACCCCATTCAAGTGAAAGGGAGAAGCACTGCAGCTCTTGCAAGAGAAGCATTAATGTTACAAGCAACAGGGCCTTGCACCTTGTTAAGCATGGTGAACTGAGTTAGCTTTTGAAAGGAATGCAGCCCAACTGTCAGCATTTTCATGGGTGAGGATCTTCAACTTTGTGCAATATCACCACATACAGGTAAATGGGAGAAAGATTCCAGGTTTGTAAGAGAATCTTTAATGTTAGACAAAAGAGGGTCTAGCAACCTGGTTAGTATTGTGAATTCATTTTGCTCTTTGAAGGAATTCTGCCTACTTCTCACTGTTTTCCTGGATGAGAAACATCACCTTTGTGCTGCATCACCGCATTCAAGTGAAAGGGAGAAGCACTGTAGCTCTTGTAAGAGAAGGATTAATGTTACAAGCAAGAGGGTCTTGCACTTTGTTAAGCATGGTGAACTGTGTTAGTTTTTGAAAGGAACGCTGCCGAACCTTCAGCCTTTTCATGGTTGAGAAACATAAACTTTGTGGAAAATCACCGCATACAAGTGAATGGGAGAAAAACTGCAGTTTTTTAAGAGAATCTTTTTATGTCAGAAACAAGAGGGTCTAGCAACATGGTTAGTATGTTGAATTCAGTTTGCTCTTTAAAGGAGTACTGCCTACCTCTCAGTGTTTCCTGGATCAGCAACATCACCTTTCTGCTGAATCTCCCCATTCAAGTTAAAGGGAGAAGCACTGCAACTCTAGCAAGAGAAGCATTAATGTTACAAGGAACAGGGCCTTGCACCTTGTTAACCATTTTGAACTGAGTTAGCTTTTGAAAGGAATGCTGCCCAACTGTCAGCATTTTCATTGGTGAGGATCTTCAACTTTGTGCAAAATCACCACATACAAGTAAATGGGAGAAAAACTGCAAGTTTGTAATCGAATGTTTAATGTTAGACAAAAGAGGGTCTAGTAACATGGTTAGTATGGTGAATTCAGTTTGCTCTTTAAAGGAGTACTGCCTACCTCTCAGTGTTTCCTGGATCAGCAACATCCCCTTTCTGCTGAATCTCCCCATTCAAGTGAAAGAGAAACACTGCAGCTCTTAGAAGAGATGCATTAATAGTAAAATCAAGAGGGTCTTGCACCTTGTTAAGCATGGTGAACTGTGTTAGGTTTTGAAACGAACGCTGTCTAACTTTCAACCTTTTCATTTGTGAGGAACATAACCTTTGTGCAAAATCACCGCATAAAAGTGAATGGGAGAAAAACTGCAGATTTTTAAGGGAATCCTTTCATGTTAGAAACAAGCGGGTCTAGCAACTTGGTTAATATTGTGAATTCAGTTTGCTGTTTAAAGGAGTACTGCCTACTTCTCAGTTTGTTCCTGGATGAGCAACATCACCTTTGTGTTCAATCACCCTATTCAAGTTAAAGGGAAAAGCACTGCAGCTCTTATAAGAGAAGCATTAATGTTACAAGCAACAGGGACTTGCACCTTGTTAAGCATGGTGAACTGAGTTAGCTTTTGAAAGGAATGCTGCCTAACCTTCAGCCTTTTCATGGGTGAGGAACATAAACTTTGTGCAACATCACCACCTACAAGTGAATGGGAGAAAAACTGCAGTTTTTTAGGAGAATCCTTTTATGTTAGAAACAAGAGGGTCTAGCAACATGGTTAGTATGGTGAATTCAGTTTGCTCTTTAAAGGAGTACTGCCTAGCTCTCAGTGTTTCCTGGATCAGCAACATCACCTTTCTGCTGAATCTCAGCATTCAAGTGAATGGGAGAAGCACTGCAGCTCTTGTAAGAGAAGCATTACTGTTTCAAGTAAGAGGGCCTTGCACCTTGTTAAGCATGGTGAACTGAGTTAGCTTTTGAAAGGAACGCTGCATAACTGTCAGCATTTTCATGGGTGAGGATCTTCAACTTTGTGCAAAATCACCACATACAGGTAAAGGGAGAAAGACTCCAGGTTTGTAAGAGAATCTTTAATGTTAGACAAAAGAGGGTCTAGCAACCTGGTTAGTATTGTGAATTCATTTTGCTCTTTAAAGGAATTCTGCCTACTTCTCACTGTTTTCCTGGATGAGAAACATCACCTTTGTGCTGAATCACCGCATTCAAGTGAAAGGGATAAGCACTGTACCTCTTGTAAGAGAAGGATTAATTTGACAAGCAAGAGGGTCTTGCACTTTGTTAAGCATGGTGAACTGTGTTAGTTTTTGAAAGGAACGCTGCCTAACCTTCAGCCTTTTCATGGGTGAGAAACATAACCTTTGTGGAAAATCACTGCATACAAGTGAAAGGGAGAAAAACTGCAGTTTTTTAAGAGAATCCTTTTATGTTAGAAACAAGAGGGTCTAGCAACATGGTTAGTATGGTGAATTCAGTTTGCTCTTTAAAGGAGTACTGCCTACCTCTCAATGTTTCCTGGATCAGCAACATCACCTTTCTGCTGAATCTCCCCATTCAAGTGAAAGGGAAACACTGCAGCTCTTATAAGAGGAGCATTATTACTAAATGCAAGAGGGTCTTGCACCTTGTTAAGCATGGTGAACTGTGTTAGTTTTTGAAAGGAACGCAGCCTAACCTTCAGCCTTTTCATATGTGAGGAACATAAACTTTGTGCAACATCACCGCATACAAGTGAATGGGAGAAAAACTGCAGTTTTTTAAGAGAATCCTTGCATGTTAGAAACAGGAGGGTCTAGCAACATGGATAGTATGGTGAATTCAGTTTGCTCTTTAAAGGAGTACTGCCTAGCTCTCAGGGTTTCCTGGATCAGCAACATAACCTTTCTGCTTAATCTCCCCATTCAAGTGAAAGGAAGAAGCACTGCCACTCTTGCAAGGGAAGCATTAATGTTACAAGGAACCGGGCCTTGCACCTTGTTAAGCATTTTGAACTGAGTTAGCTTTTGAAAGGAATGCTGCCCAACTGTCAGCATTTTCATGGGTGAGGATCTTCAACTTTGTGCAAAATCACCACATACAAGTAAAGGGGAGAAAAACTGCAAGTTTGTAATAGAATCTTTAATGTTAGACAAAAGAGGGTCTAGCAACCTGGTTAGTATTGTGAATTCATTTTGCTCTTTAATGGAATTCTGCCTACTTCTCAACGTTTCCCTGGATGAGCAACATAACCTTTGTGCTGAATCACCGCATTCAAGTGAAATTGAAAAGCACTGTAGCTCTTGTAAGAGAAGGATTAATTTGACAAGCAAGACGGTCTTGCACTTTGTTAAGCATGGTGAACTGTGTTAGTTTTTGAAAGGAACGCTGCCTAACCTTCCGCCTTTTCATGGGTGAGAAACATAACCTTTTTGGAAAATCACCACCTACAAGTGAATGGGAGAAAAACTGCAGTTTTTTAGGAGAATCCTTTTATGTTAGAAACAAGAGGGTCTAGCAACATGGTTAGTATGGTGAATTCAGTTTGCTCTTTAAAGGAGTACTGCCTAGCTCTCAGTGTTTCCTGGAGCAGCAACATCACCTTTCTGCTGAATCTCCCCATTCAAGTGAAAGGGAGAAGCACTGCAGCTCTTGTAAGAGAAGCATTGCTGTTTCAAGTAAGAGGGCCTTGCACCTGGTTAAGCATGGTGAACTGAGTTAGATTTTGAAAGGAATTCTGCCCAACTGTCAGCATTTTTATGGGTGAGGATCTTCATCTTTGTGCAAAATCACCACCTACAGGTAAATGGGAGAAAGACTCCAGGTTTGTAAGAGAATCTTTAATGTTAGACAAAAGAGGGTCTAGCAACCTGGTTAGTATTGTGAATTCATTTTGCTCTTTAAAGGAATTCTGCCTACTTCTCACTGTTTTCCTGGATGAGAAACATCACCTTTGTGCTGAATCACCGCATTCAAGTGAAAGGGAGAAGCACTGTAGCTCTTGTAAGAGAAGGATTAATTTGACAAGCAAGAGGGTCTTGCACTTTGATAAGCTTGGTGAACTGTGTTCGTTTTTGAAAGGAACGCTGCCTAACCTTCAACCTTTTCATGGGTGAGAAACCTAACCTTTGTGGAAAATCACTGCATACAAGTGAAAGGGAGAAAAACTGCAGTTTTTTAAGAGAATCCTTTTATGTTAGAAACAAGAGGGTCTAGCAACATGGTTAGTATGGTGAATTCAGTTTGCTCTTTAAAGGAGTACTGCCTACCTCTCAGTGTTTCCTGGATCAGCAACATCACCTTCCTGCTGAATCTCCCCATTCAAGTGAAAGGGAAACACTGCAGCTCTTAGAAGAGAAGCATTAATACTAAATGCAAGAGGGTCTTGCACCTTGTTAAGCATGGTGAACTGTGTTAGTTTTTGAAAGGAATGCTGCCTAACCTTCAGCCTTTTCATGGGTGAGGAACATAAACTTTGTGCAACATCACCACCTACAAGTGAATGGGAGAAAAACTGCAGTTTTTTAGGAGAATCCTTTTATGTTAGAAACAAGAGGGTCTAGCAACATGGTTAGTATGGTGAATTCAGTTTGCTCTTTAAAGGAGTACTGCCTAGCTCTCAGTGTTTCCTGGATCAGCAACATCACCTTTCTGCTGAATCTCAGCATTCAAGTGAATGGGAGAAGCACTGCAGCTCTTGTAAGAGAAGCATTACTGTTTCAAGTAAGAGGGCCTTGCACCTTGTTAAGCATGGTGAACTGAGTTAGCTTTTGAAAGGAACGCTGCACAACTGTCAGCATTTTCATGGGTGAGGATCTTCAACTTTGTGCAAAATCACCACATACAGGTAAAGGGAGAAAGACTCCAGGTTTGTAAGAGAATCTTTAATGTTAGACAAAAGAGGGTCTAGCAACCTGGTTAGTATTGTGAATTCATTTTGCTCTTTAAAGGAATTCTGCCTACTTCTCACTGTTTTCCTGGATGAGAAACATCACCTTTGTGCTGAATCACCGCATTCAAGTGAAAGGGAGAAGCACTGTAGCTCTTGTAAGAGAAGGATTAATTTGACAAGCAAGAGGGTCTTGCACTTTGTTAAGCATGGTGAACTGTGTTAGTTTTTGAAAGGAACGCTGCCTAACCTTCAGCCTTTTCATGGGTCAGAAACATAACCTTTGTGGAAAATCACCGCATACAAGTGAAAGGGAGAAAAACTGCAGTTTTTTAAGAGAATCCTTTTATGTTAGAAACAAGAGGGTCTAGCAACATGGTTAGTATGGTGAATTCAGTTTGCTCTTTAAAGGAGTACTGCCTACCTCTCAATGTTTCCTGGATCAGCAACATCACCTTTCTGCTGAATCTCCCCATTCAAGTGAAAGGGAAACACTGCAGCTCTTATAAGAGGAGCATTATTACTAAATGCAAGAGGGTCTTGCACCTTGTTAAGCATGGTGAACTGTGTTAGTTTTTGAAAGGAACGCAGCCTAACCTTCAGCCTTTTCATATGTGAGGAACATAAACTTTGTGCAACATCACCGCATACAAGTGAATGGGAGAAAAACTGCAGTTTTTTAAGAGAATCCTTGCATGTTAGAAACAGGAGGGTCTAGCAACATGGTTAGTATGGTGAATTCAGTTTGCTCATTAAAGGAGTACTGCCTAGCTCTCAGGGTTTCCTGGATCAGCAACATAACCTTTCTGCTTAATCTCCCCATTCAAGTGAAAGGAAGAAGCACTGCCACTCTTGCAAGGGAAGCATTAATGTTACAAGGAACCGGGCCTTGCACCTTGTTAAGCATTTTGAACTGAGTTAGCTTTTGAAAGGAATGCTGCCCAACTGTCAGCATTTTCATGGGTGAGGATCTTCAACTTTGTGCAAAATCACCACATACAAGTAAAGGGGAGAAAAACTGCAAGTTTGTAATAGAATCTTTAATGTTAGACAAAAGAGGGTCTAGCAACCTGGTTAGTATTGTGAATTCATTTTGCTCTTTAATGGAATTCTGCCTACTTCTCACCGTTTCCCTGGATGAGCAACATAACCTTTGTGCTGAATCACCGCATTCAAGTGAAATTGAAAAGCACTGTAGCTCTTGTAAGAGAAGGATTAATTTGACAAGCAAGACGGTCTTGCACTTTGTTAAGCATGGTGAACTGTGTTAGTTTTTGAAAGGAACGCTGCCTAACCTTCCACCTTTTCATGGGTGAGAAACATAACCTTTGTGGAAAATCACCACCTACAAGTGAATGGGAGAAAAACTGCAGTTTTTTAGGAGAATCCTTTTATGTTAGAAACAAGAGGGTCTAGCAACATGGTTAGTATGGTGAATTCAGTTTGCTCTTTAAAGGAGTACTGCCTAGCTCTCAGTGTTTCCTGGAGCAGCAACATCACCTTTCTGCTGAATCTCCCCATTCAAGTGAAAGGGAGAAGCACTGCAGCTCTTGTAAGAGAAGCATTGCTGTTTCAAGTAAGAGGGCCTTGCACCTGGTTAAGCATGGTGAACTGAGTTAGATTTTGAAAGGAATTCTGCCCAACTGTCAGCATTTTTATGGGTGAGGATCTTCATCTTTGTGCAAAATCACCACCTACAGGTAAATGGGAGAAAGACTCCAGGTTTGTAAGAGAATCTTTAATGTTAGACAAAAGAGGGTCTAGCAACCTGGTTAGTATTGTGAATTCATTTTGCTCTTTAAAGGAATTCTGCCTACTTCTCACTGTTTTCCTGGATGAGAAACATCACCTTTGTGCTGAATCACCGCATTCAAGTGAAAGGGAGAAGCACTGTAGCTCTTGTAAGAGAAGGATTAATTTGACAAGCAAGAGGGTCTTGCACTTTGATAAGCTTGGTGAACTGTGTTCGTTTTTGAAAGGAACGCTGCCTAACCTTCAACCTTTTCATGGGTGAGAAACCTAACCTTTGTGGAAAATCACTGCATACAAGTGAAAGGGAGAAAAACTGCAGTTTTTTAAGAGAATCCTTTTATGTTAGAAACAAGAGGGTCTAGCAACATGGTTAGTATGGTGAATTCAGTTTGCTCTTTAAAGGAGTACTGCCTACCTCTCAGTGTTTCCTGGATCAGCAACATCACCTTCCTGCTGAATCTCCCCATTCAAGTGAAAGGGAAACACTGCAGCTCTTATAAGAGAAGCATTAATACTAAATGCAAGAGGGTCTTGCACCTTGTTAAGCATGGTGAACTGTGTTAGTTTTTGAAAGGAATGCTGCCTAACCTTCAGCCTTTTCATGGGTGAGGAACATAAACTTTGTGCAACATCACCACCTACAAGTGAATGGGAGAAAAACTGCAGTTTTTTAGGAGAATCCTTTTATGTTAGAAACAAGAGGGTCTAGCAACATGGTTAGTATGGTGAATTCAGTTTGCTCTTTAAAGGAGTACTGCCTAGCTCTCAGTGTTTCCTGGATCAGCAACATCACCTTTCTGCTGAATCTCAGCATTCAAGTGAATGGGAGAAGCACTGCAGCTCTTGTAAGAGAAGCATTACTGTTTCAAGTAAGAGGGCCTTGCACCTTGTTAAGCATGGTGAACTGAGTTAGCTTTTGAAAGGAACGCTGCACAACTGTCAGCATTTTCATGGGTGAGGATCTTCAACTTTGTGCAAAATCACCACATACAGGTAAAGGGAGAAAGACTCCAGGTTTGTAAGAGAATCTTTAATGTTAGACAAAAGAGGGTCTAGCAACCTGGTTAGTATTGTGAATTCATTTTGCTCTTTAAAGGAATTCTGCCTACTTCTCACTGTTTTCCTGGATGAGAAACATCACCTTTGTGCTGAATCACCGCATTCAAGTGAAAGGGAGAAGCACTGTAGCTCTTGTAAGAGAAGGATTAATTTGACAAGCAAGAGGGTCTTGCACTTTGTTAAGCATGGTGAACTGTGTTAGTTTTTGAAAGGAACGCTGCCTAACCTTCAGCCTTTTCATGGGTCAGAAACATAACCTTTGTGGAAAATCACCGCATACAAGTGAAAGGGAGAAAAACTGCAGTTTTTTAAGAGAATCCTTTTATGTTAGAAACAAGAGGGTCTAGCAACATGGTTAGTATGGTGAATTCAGTTTGCTCTTTAAAGGAGTACTGCCTACCTCTCAATGTTTCCTGGATCAGCAACATCACCTTTCTGCTGAATCTCCCCATTCAAGTGAAAGGGAAACACTGCAGCTCTTATAAGAGGAGCACTATTACTAAATGCAAGAGGGTCTTGCACCTTGTTAAGCATGGTGAACTGTGTTAGTTTTTGAAAGGAACGCAGCCTAACCTTCAGCCTTTTCATATGTGAGGAACATAAACTTTGTGCAACATCACCGCATACAAGTGAATGGGAGAAAAACTGCAGTTTTTTAAGAGAATCCTTGCATGTTAGAAACAGGAGGGTCTAGCAACATGGTTAGTATGGTGAATTCAGTTTGCTCTTTAAAGGAGTACTGCCTAGCTCTCAGGGTTTCCTGGATCAGCAACATAACCTTTCTGCTTAATCTCCCCATTCAAGTGAAAGGAAGAAGCACTGCCACTCTTGCAAGGGAAGCATTAATGTTACAAGGAACCGGGCCTTGCACCTTGTTAAGCATTTTGAACTGAGTTAGCTTTTGAAAGGAATGCTGCCCAACTGTCAGCATTTTCATGGGTGAGGATCTTCAACTTTGTGCAAAATCACCACATACAAGTAAAGGGGAGAAAAACTGCAAGTTTGTAATAGAATCTTTAATGTTAGACAAAAGAGGGTCTAGCAACCTGGTTAGTATTGTGAATTCATTTTGCTCTTTAATGGAATTCTGCCTACTTCTCACCGTTTCCCTGGATGAGCAACATAACCTTTGTGCTGAATCACCGCATTCAAGTGAGAGGGAGAAGCACTGTAGCTCTTGTAAGAGAAGGATTAATTTGACAAGCAAGACGGTCTTGCACTTTGTTAAGCATGGTGAACTGTGTTAGTTTTTGAAAGGAACGCTGCCTAACCTTCCGCCTTTTCATGGGTGAGAAACATAACCTTTTTGGAAAATCACCACCTACAAGTGAATGGGAGAAAAACTGCAGTTTTTTAGGAGAATCCTTTTATGTTAGAAACAAGAGGGTCTAGCAACATGGTTAGTATGGTGAATTCAGTTTGCTCTTTAAAGGAGTACTGCCTAGCTCTCAGTGTTTCCTGGAGCAGCAACATCACCTTTCTGCTGAATCTCCCCATTCAAGTGAAAGGGAGAAGCACTGCAGCTCTTGTAAGAGAAGCATTGCTGTTTCAAGTAAGAGGGCCTTGCACCTGGTTAAGCATGGTGAACTGAGTTAGATTTTGAAAGGAATTCTGCCCAACTGTCAGCATTTTTATGGGTGAGGATCTTCATCTTTGTGCAAAATCACCACCTACAGGTAAATGGGAGAAAGACTCCAGGTTTGTAAGAGAATCTTTAATGTTAGACAAAAGAGGGTCTAGCAACCTGGTTAGTATTGTGAATTCATTTTGCTCTTTAAAGGAATTCTGCCTACTTCTCACTGTTTTCCTGGATGAGAAACATCACCTTTGTGCTGAATCACCGCATTCAAGTGAAAGGGAGAAGCACTGTAGCTCTTGTAAGAGAAGGATTAATTTGACAAGCAAGAGGGTCTTGCACTTTGATAAGCTTGGTGAACTGTGTTCGTTTTTGAAAGGAACGCTGCCTAACCTTCAGCCTTTTCATGGTTGAGAAACATAAACTTTGTGGAAAATCACCGCATACAAGTGAATGGGAGAAAAACTGCAGTTTTTTAAGAGAATCTTTTTATGTTAGAAACAAGAGGGTCTAGCAACATGGTTAGTATGGTGAATTCAGTTTGCTCTTTAAAGGAGTACTGCCTACCTCTCAGTGTTTCCTGGATCAGCAACATCACCTTTCTGCTGAATCTCCCCATTCAAGTGAAAGGGAAACACTGCAGCTCTTATAAGAGAAGCATTAATACTAAAAGCAAGAGGGTCTTGCACCTCGTTAAGCATGGTGAACTGTGTTAGTTTTTGAAAGGAACGCAGCCTAACCTTCAGCATTTTCATATGTGAGGAACATAAACTTTGTTCAACATCACCGCATACAAGTGAATGGGAGAAAATCTGCAGTTTTTTAAGAGAATCCTTGTATGTTAGAAACAGGAGGGTCTAGCAACTTTTTTAGTATGGTGAATTCAGTTTGCTCTTTAAAGGAGTACTGCCTAGCTCTCAGGGTTTCCTGGATCAGCAACATAACCTTTTGCTGAATCTCCCCATTCAAGTGAAAGGGAGAAGCACTGCAACTCTTGCAAGAGAAGCATTAATGTTACAAGGAACAGGGCCTTGCACCTTGTTAAGCATTTTGAACTGAGTTAGCTTTTGAAAGGAATGCTGCCCAACTGTCAGCATTTTCATGGGGGAGGATCTTCAACTTTGTGCAAAATCACCACATACAACTAAATGGGAGAATAACTGCAAGTTTGTAATAGAATCTTTAATGTTACACAAAAGAGGGTCTAGCAACCTGGTTAGTATTGTGAATTCATTTTGCTCTTTAAAGGAATTCTGCCTCCTTCTCACCGTTACCCTGGATGAGCAACATAACCTTTGTGCTGAATCACCGCATTCAAGTGAAAGGGAAAAGCACTGTAGCTCTTGTAAGAGAAGGATTAATTTGACAAGCAAGACGGTCTTGCACTTTGTTAAGCATGGCGAACTGTGTTAGTTGTTGAAAGGAATGCTGCCTAACCTTCAGCCTTTTCATGTTTGAGGAACATAAACTTTGTGCAACATCACCGCATACAAGTGAATGGGAGAAAAACTGCAGTTTTTTAGGAGAATCCTTTTACGTTAGAAACAAGAGGTTCTAGCAACATGGTTAGTATGGTGAATTCAGTTTGCTCTTTAAAGGAGTACTGCCTAGCTCTCAGTGTTTCCTGGATCAGCAACATCACCTTTCTGCTGAATCTCCCCATTCAAGTGAATGGGAAAAGCACTGCAGCTCTTGTAAGAGAAGCATTACTGTTTCAAGTAAGAGGGCCTTGCACCTTGTTAAGCATGGTGAACTGAGTTAGCTTTTGAAAGGAATTCTACCCATCTGTCAGCATTTTCATGGGTGAGGATCTTCATCTTTGTGCAAAATCACCACATACAGGTAAATGGGGAAAGACTCCAGGTTTGTAAGAGAATCGTTAATGTTAGACAAAAGAGGGTCATTTAACTCGGTTATTTTTGTGAATTCATTTTGCTTTTTAAAGGAATTCTGCCTACTTCTCACTGTTTCCTGGATGAGAAACATGACGTTTGTGCTGAATCACCGCATTCAAGTGAAAGGGAGAAGCACTGTAGCTCTGGTAAGAGCCGGATTAATTTTACAAGCAAGAGGGTCTTGCACTTTGTTAAGCATGGTGAACTGTGTTTCTTTTTGAAAGGAACGCTGCCTAACCTTCAGCCTTTTCATGGGTGAGAAACATAACCTTTGTGGAAAATCACCGCGTACAAGTGAATGGGAGAAAAACTGCAGTTTTTTAAGAGCATCCTCTTATGTTAGAAAGAAGAGGGTCTAGCAACATGGTTAGTATGGTGAATTCAGTTTGCTCTTTAAAGGAGTACTGCCTAGCTCTCAGTTTTTCCTTAATCAGCATCATCACCTTTCGGCTGAATCTCCCCATTCAAGTGAATGAGAGAAGCACTGCAGCTCTTATAAGAGAAGCATTAATGTTACAAGCAAGTAGGATTTGCACCTTGTTAAGAATGGTGAACTGAGTTAGATTTCAAAGGAACGCTGCCCAACTGTCAGCGTTTTCATGGGTGAGGATCATCAACTTTGTGCAAAATCACCACATACAAGTAAATGGGAGAAAACCTGCACTTTTCTAAGAGAATCCTTAATGTTAGAACCAAGAGGGTCTAGGAACTCGGTTACTATTGTGAATTCAGTTTGCTCCTTAAAGGAGTACTGCATTCCTCTCAGTGTTTTCCTGGATGAGCAATATCACCTTTGTGTTGAATCACCCCACTCAAGTGAAAAGGAGAAGCACTGCAGCTCTTGGAAGAGAAGCATTAATAGTAAAAGCAAGAGGGTCTTGCACCTTGTTAAGCATGGTGAACTGAGTTAGTTTTCAAGAGGAACGCTGCCTAACTTTCAGCGTTTTCATGGGTGAGGAACCTAAACTTTGTGCAAAATCACCGCCATAAATAAAAGGGAGAAAAACTGCAGTTTCTGTAAGAGAATCCTTAATGTTAGAAAAAAGAGGGTCTAGCAACATTGTTAGTATCGTGCATTCAGTTTGCTCTATAAAGGATTACTGCCTACCTCTCAGTGTTTTCCTGGATCAGCAACATCAGCTTTCTGCTGAATCTCCCATTTCAGGTGTATGGGAGAAGCACCGCAGCACTTGTAAGAGAAGCATTAATGCACCTTGTTAAGCATGGTGAACTGAGTTAGCTTTTGAAAGAAACGCTGCCCAACTGTCAGCGTTTTCATGGGTGAAGATCTTCAACATTGTGCTAAATCACCCCATACAAGTAAATGGGAGAAAAACTGCAGGTTTCTAAGAGACTCTTTAATGTTAGGAAAAAGAGGGTCGAGCAACATGGTTAACATTTTGAATTCAGTTTGCTCTTCAAGGGACTACTGCATAACTCTGAGTGTTTTCCTGGATGAGCAACATCAACTTTCTGCTGAATCACCCCATTCAAGTGAATGGGAGAAGCACTGCAGCTCTTGCAAGAGAAGCATTAATGTTACAAGCAACAGGGCCTTGCACCTTGTTAAGCATGTTGAACTGAGTTAGCTTTTGAAAGGAATGCAGCCCAACTGTCAGCATTTTCATGGGTGAGGATCTTCAACTTTGTGCAAAATCACCACCTACAGGTAAATGGGAGAAAGATTCCAGGTTTGTTATAGAATCTTTAATGTTAGACAAAAGAGGGTCTAGCAACCTGGTTAGTATTGTGAATTCATTTTGCTCTTTAAAGGAATTCTGCCTACTTCTCAATGTTTTCCTGGATGAGAAACATCACCTTTCTGCTGAATCTCCCCATTCAAGTGACAGGGAGAAGCACTGTAGCTCTTGTAAGAGAAGGATTAATGTTACAAGCAAGAGGGTCTTGCACTTTGTTAAGCATGGTGAACTGTGTTAGTTTTTGAAAGGAACGCTGCCTAACCTTCAGCCTTTTCATGGGTGAGAAACATAAACTTTGTGGAAAATCACCGCATACAAGTGAATGGGAGAAAAACTGCAGTTTTTTAAGAGAATCTTTTTATGTTAGAAACAAGAGGGTCTAGCAACATGGTTAGTATGGTGAATTCAGTTTGCTCTTTAAAGGAGTACTGCCTACCTCTCAGTGTTTCCTGGATCAGCAACATCACCTTTCTGCTGAATCTCCCCATTCAAGTGAAAGGGAAACACTGCAGCTCTTATAAGAGAAGCATTAATACTAAAAGCAAGAGGGTCTTGCACCTCGTTAAGCATGGTGAACTGTGTTAATTTTTGAAAGGAACGCAGCCTAACCTTCAGCCTTTTCATATGTGAGGAACATAAACTTTGTTCAACATCACCGCATACAAGTGAATGGGAGAAAATCTGCAGTTTTTTAAGAGAATCCTTGTATGTTAGAAACAGGAGGGTCTAGCAACTTGGTTAGTATGGTGAATTCAGTTTGCTCTTTAAAGGAGTACTGCCTAGCTCTCAGGGTTTCCTGGATCAGCAACATAACCTTTTGCTGAATCTCCCCATTCAAGTGAAAGGGAGAAGCACTGCAACTCTTGCAAGAGAAGCATTAATGTTACAAGGAACAGGGCCTTGCACCTTGTTAAGCATTTTGAACTGAGTTAGCTTTTGAAAGGAATGCTGCCCAACTGTCAGAATTTTCATGGGGGAGGATCTTCAACTTTGTGCAAAATCACCACATACAACTAAATGGGAGAATAACTGCAAGTTTGTAATAGAATCTTTAATGTTACACAAAAGAGGGTCTAGCAACCTGGTTAGTATTGTGAATTCATTTTGCTCTTTAAAGGAATTCTGCCTACTTCTCACCGTTACCCTGGATGAGCAACATAACCTTTGTGCTGAATCACCGCATTCAAGTGAAAGGGAAAAGCACTGTAGCTCTTGTAAGAGAAGGATTAATTTGACAAGCCAGACGGTCTTGCACCTTGTTAAGCATGGCGAACTGTGTTAGTTGTTGAAAGGAATGCTGCCTAACCTTCAGCCTTTTCATGGGTGAGGAACATAAACTTTGTGCAACATCACCGCACACAAGTGAATGGGAGAAAAACTGCAGTTTTTCAGGAGAATCCTTTTATGTTAGAAACAAGAGGTTCTAGAAACATGGGTAGTATGGTGAATTCAGTTTGCTGTTTAAAGGAGTACTGCCTAGCTCTCAGTGTTTCCTGGATCAGCAACATCACCTTTCTGCTGAATCTCCCCATTCAAGTGAATGGGAGAAGCACTGCAGCTCTTGTAAGAGAAGCATTACTGTTTCAAGTAAGAGGGCCTTGCACCTTGTTAAGCATGGTGAACTGAGTTAGCTTTTGAAAGGAATTCTACCCATCTGTCAGCATTTTCATGGGTGAGGATCTTCATCTTTGTGCAAAATCACCACATACAGGTAAATGGGGAAAGACTCCAGGTTTGTAAGAGAATCTTTAATGTTAGACAAAAGAGGGTCTAGCAACCTGGTTAGTATTGTGAATTCATTTTGCTCTTTAAAGGAATTCTGCCTACTTCTCACTGTTTTCCTGGATGAGAAACATCACCTTTGTGCTGAATCCCCGCATTCAAGTGAAAGGGAGAAGCCCTGTAGCTCTTGTAAGAGACGGATTAATTTTACAAGCAAGAGGTTCTTGCACTTCGTTAAGCATGGTGAACTGTGTTAGTTTTTGAAAGGAACGCTGCCTAACCTTCAGCCTTTTCATGGGTGAGAAACATAACTTTTGTGGAAAATCACCGCATACAAGTGAATGGGAGAAAAACTGCAGTTTTTTAAGAGAATCGTTTTATGTTAGAAACAAGAGGGTCTAGCAACATGGTTAGTATGGTGAATTCACTTTGCTCTTTAAAGGAGTACTGCCTACCTCTCAGTGTTTCCTGGATCAGCAACATCACCTTTCTGCTGAATCTCCCCATTCAAGTGAAAGGGAAACGCTGCAGCTCTTATAAGAGAAGCATTCATACTAAAAGCAAGAGGGTCTTGCACCTCGTTAAGCATGGTGAACTGTGTTAGTTTTTGGAAGGAACGCAGCCTAACCTTCAGCATTTTCATATGTTAGAAACATAAACTTTGTGCAGCATCACCGCATACAAGTGAATGGGAGAAAAACTGCAGTTTTTTAAGAGAATCCTTGTATGTTAGAAACAAGAGGGTCTAGCAACATGGTTAGTATGGTGAATTCAGTTTGCTCTTTAAAGGAGTACTTCCTAGCTCTCAGGGTTTCCTGGATCAGCAACATAACTTTTCTGCTGAATCTCCCCATTGAAGTGAAAGGGAGAAGCACTGCAACTCTTGCAAGAGAAGCATTAATGTTACAAATAACAGGGCCTTGCACCTTGTTAAGCATTTTGAACTGCGTTAGCTTTTGAAAGGAATGCTGCCCAACTGTCAGCAATTTCATGGGTGAGGATCTTCAACTTTGTGCAAAATCACCACATACAAGTAAATGGGGGAAAAATTGCAAGTTTGTAATAGAATCTTTAATGTTAGACAAAAGAGGGTCTAGCAACCTGCTTAATATTGTGAATTCATTTTGCTCTTTAAAGGAATTCTGCCTAGTTCTCACCGTTTCCCTGGATGAGCAACATAACCTTTGTGCTGAATCACCGCATTCAAGTGAAAGGGAAAAGCACTGTAGCTCTTGTAAGAGAAGGATTAATTTGACAAGCAAGACGGTCTTGCACCTTGTTAAGCATGGTGAACTGTGTTAGTTTTTGAAAGGAATGCTGCCTAACCTTCAGCCTTTTCATGGGTGAGGAACATAAACTTTGTGCAACATCACCGCATAAAAGTGAATGGGAGAAAAACTGCAGTTTTTTAGGAGAATCCTTTTATGTTAGAAACAAGAGGGTCTAGCAACATGGTTAGTATGGTGAATTCAGTTTGCTGTTTAAAGGAGTACTTCCTAGCTCTCAGTGTTTCCTGGATCAGCAACATCACCTTTCTGCTGAATTTCCCTTTTCAGGTGAATGGGAGAAGCACCGTAGCTCTTGTAAGAGAAGCATTAATGCACCTTGTTAAGCATGGTGAACTGAGTTAGCTTTTGAAAGGAATGCAGCCCAACTGTCAGCATTTTCATGGGTGAGGATCTTCAACTTTGTGCAAAATCACCACCTACAGGTAAATGGGAGAAAGATTCCAGGTTTGTAAGAGAATCTTTAATGTTACACAAAAGAGGGTCTAGCAACCTGGTTAGTATTGTGAATTCATTTTGCTCTTTGAAGGAATTCTGCCTACTTCTCACTGTTTTCCTGGATGAGAAACATCACCTTTGTGCTGAATCACCGCATTCAAGTGAAAGGGAAAAGCACTGTAGCTCTTGTAAGAGAAGGATTAATTTGACAAGCAAGACGGTCTTGCACCTTGTTAAGCATGGTGAACTGTGTTAGTTTTTGAAAGGAATGCTGCCTAACCTTCAGCCTTTTCATGGGTGAGGAACATAAACTTTGTGCAACATCACCGCCTACAAGTGAATGGGAGAAAAACTGCAGTTTTTTAGGAGAATCCTTTTATGTTAGAAACAAGAGGTTCTAGCAACATGGTTAGTATGGTGAATTCAGTTTGCTCTTTAAAGGAGTACTGCCTAGCTCTCAGTGTTTCCTGGATCAGCAACATCACCTTTCTGCTGAATCTCCACATTCAAGTGAATATGAGAAGCACTGCAGCTCTTGTAAGAGAAGCATTACTGTTTCAAGTAAGAGGGCCTTGCACCTTGTTAAGCATGGTGAACTGAGTTAGCTTTTGAAAGGAATTCTACCCATCTGTCAGCATTTTCATGGGTGAGGATCTTCGTCTTTGTGCAAAATCACCACATACAGGTAAATGGGGAAAGACTCCAGGTTTGTAAGAGAATCTTTAATGTTAGACAAAAGAGGGTCTAGCAACCTGGTTAGTATTGTGAATTCATTTTGCTCTTTAACGGAATTCTGCCTACTTCTCACTGTTTTCCTGGATGAGAAACATCACCTTTGTGCTGAATCCCCGCATTCAAGTGAAAGGGAGAAGCACTGTAGCTCTTGTAAGAGACGGATTAATTTTACAAGCAAGAGGGTCTTGCACTTCGTTAAGCATGGTGAACTGTGTTAGATTTTGAAAGGAACGCTGCCTAACCTTCAGCCTTTTCATGGGTGAGAAACATAACTTTTGTGGAAAATCACCGCATACAAGTGAATGGGAGAAAAACTGCAGTTTTTTAAGAGAATCGTTTTATGTTAGAAACAAGAGGGTCTAGCAACATGGTTAGTATGGTGAATTCACTTTGCTGTTTAAAGGAGTACTTCCTACCTCTCAGTGTTTCCTGGATCAGCAACATCACCTTTCTGCTCAATCTCCCCATTCAAATGAAAGGGAAACGCTGCAGCTCTTATAAGAGAAGCATTCATACTAAAAGCAAGAGGGTCTTGCACCTCGTTAAGCATGGTGAACTGTGTTAGTTTTTGGAAGGAACGCAGCCTAACCTTCAGCATTTTCATATGTGAGAAACATAAACTTTGTGCAGCATCACCGCATACAAGTGAATGGGAGAAAAACTGCAGTTTTTTAAGAGAATCCTTGTATGTTAGAAACAAGAGGGTCTAGCAACATGGTTAGTATGGTGAATTCAGTTTGCTCTTTAAAGGAGTACTTCCTAGCTCTCAGGGTTTCCTGGATCAGCAACATAACTTTTCTGCTGAATCTCCCCATTGAAGTGAAAGGGAGAAGCACTGCAACTCTTGCAAGAGAAGCATTAATGTTACAAATAACAGGGCCTTGCACCTTGTTAAGCATGGTGAACTGAGTTAGCTTTTGAAAGGAATGCAGCCCAACTGTCAGCATTTTTATGGGTGAGGATCTTCAACTTTGTGCAAAATCACCACCTACAGGTAAATGGGAGAAAGATTCCAGGTTTGTAAGAGAATCTTTAATGTTAGACAAAAGAGGGTCTAGCAACCTGGTTAGTATTGTGAATTCATTTTGCTCTTTAAAGAAATTCTGCCTACTTCTCACTGTTTTCCTGGATGAGAAACATCACCTTTGTGCTGAATCACCGCATTCAAGTGAAAGGGAGAAGCACTGTAGCTCTTGTAAGAGAAGGATTAATGTTACAAGCAAGAGGGTCTTGCACTTTGTTAAGCATGGTGAACTGTGTTAGTTTTTGAAAGGAACGCTGCCTAACCTTCAGCCTTTTCATGGTTGAGAAACATAAACTTTGTGGAAAATCACCGCATACAAGTGAATGGGAGAAAAACTGCAGTTTTTTAAGAGAATCTTTTTATGTTAGAAACAAGAGGGTCTAGCAACATGGTTAGTATGGTGAATTCAGTTTGCTCTTTAAAGGAGTACTGCCTACCTCTCAGTGTTTCCTGGATCAGCAACATCACCTTTCTGCTGAATCTCCCCATTCAAGTGAAAGGGAAACACTGCAGCTCTTATAAGAGAAGCATTAATACTAAAAGCAAGAGGGTCTTGCACCTCGTTAAGCATGGTGAACTGTGTTAGTTTTTGAAAGGAACGCAGCCTAACCTTCAGCCTTTTCATATGTGAGGAACATAAACTTTGTTCAACATCACCGCATACAAGTGAATGGGAGAAAATCTGCAGTTTTTTAAGAGAATCCTTTTATGTTAGAAACAGGAGGGTCTAGCAACTTGGTTAGTATGGTAAATTCAGTTTGCTCTTTAAAGGAGTACTGCCTAGCTCTCAGGGTTTCCTGGATCAGCAACATAACCTTTTGCTGAATCTCCCCATTCAAGTGAAAGGGAGAAGCACTGCAACTCTTGCAAGAGAAGCATTAATGTTACAAGGAACAGGGCCTTGCACCTTGTTAAGCATTTTGAACTGAGTTAGCTTTTGAAAGGAATGCTGCCCAACTGTCAGCATTTTCATGGGGGAGGATCTTCAACTTTGTGCAAAATCACCACATACAACTAAATGGGAGAATAACTGCAAGTTTGTAATAGAATCTTTAATGTTACACAAAAGAGGGTCTAGCAACCTGGTTAGTATTGTGAATTCATTTTGCTCTTTAAAGGAATTCTGCCTCCTTCTCACCGTTACCCTGGATGAGCAACATAACCTTTGTGCTGAATCACCGCATTCAAGTGAAAGGGAAAAGCACTGTAGCTCTTGTAAGAGAAGCATTAATGCACCTTGTTAAGCATGGTGAACTGAGTTAGCTTTTGAAAGAAACGCTGCCCAACTGTCAGCGTTTTCATGGGTGAAGATCTTCAACATTGTGCTAAATCACCGCATACAAGTAAATGGGAGAAAACCTGCAGGTTTCTAAGAGAATCTTTAATGTTAGGAAAAAGAGGGTCGAGCAACATGGTTAACATTTTGAATTCAGTTTGCTCTTCAAGGGACTACTGCATAACTCTGAGTGTTTTCCTGGATGAGCAACATCACCTTTCTGCTGAATCACCCCATTCAAGTGAAAGGGAGAAGCACTGCAGCTCTTGCAAGAGAAGCATTAATGTTACAAGCAACAGGGCCTTGCACCTTGTTAAGCATGGTGAACTGAGTTAGCTTTTGAAAGGAATGCAGCCCAACTGTCAGCATTTTCATGGGTGAGGATCTTCAACTTTGTGCAAAATCACCACCTACAGGTAAATGGGAGAAAGATTCCAGGTTTGTAAGAGAATCTTTAATGTTACACAAAAGAGGGTCTAGCAACCTGGTTAGTATTGTGAATTCATTTTGCTCTTTGAAGGAATTCTGCCTACTTCTCACTGTTTTCCTGGATGAGAAACATAACCTTTGTGCTGAATCACCGCATTCAAGTGAAAGGGAAAAGCACTGTAGCTCTTGTAAGAGAAGGATTAATTTGACAAGCAAGACGGTCTTGCACCTTGTTAAGCATGGTGAACTGTGTTAGTTTTTGAAAGGAATGCTGCCTAACCTTCAGCCTTTTCATGGGTGAGGAACATAAACTTTGTGCAACATCACCGCCTACAAGTGAATGGGAGAAAAACTGCAGTTTTTTAGGAGAATCCTTTTATGTTAGAAACAAGAGTTTCTAGCAACATGGTTAGTATGGTGAATTCAGTTTGCTCTTTAAAGGAGTACTGCCTAGCTCTCAGTGTTTCCTGGATCAGCAACATCACCTTTCTGCTGAATCTCCACATTCAAGTGAATATGAGAAGCACTGCAGCTCTTGTAAGAGAAGCATTACTGTTTCAAGTAAGAGGGCCTTGCACCTTGTTAAGCATGGTGAACTGAGTTAGCTTTTGAAAGGAATTCTACCATCTGTCAGCATTTTCATGGGTGAGGATCTTCATCTTTGTGCAAAATCACCACATACAAGTAAATGGGGGAAAAATTGCAAGTTTGTAATAGAATCTTTAATGTTAGACAAAAGAGGGTCTAGCAACCTGCTTAATATTGTGAATTCATTTTGCTCTTTAAAGGAATTCTGCCTACTTCTCACCGTTTCCCTGGATGAGCAACATAACCTTTGTGGTGAATCACCGCATTCAAGTGAAAGGGAAAAGCACTGTAGCTCTTGTAAGAGAAGGATTAATTTGACAAGCAAGACGGTCTTGCACCTTGTTAAGCATGGTGAACTGTGTTAGTTTTTGAAAGGAATGCTGCCTAACCTTCAGCCTTTTCATGGGTGAGGAACATAAACTTTGTGCAACATCACCGCATACAAGTGAATGGGAGAAAAACTGCAGTTTTTTAGGAGAATCCTTTTATGTTAGAAACAAGAGGGTCAAGCAACATGGTTAGTATGGTGAATTCAGTTTGCTGTTTAAAGGAGTACTTCCTAGCTCTCAGTGTTTCCTGGATCAGCAACATCACCTTTCTGCTGAATCTCCCTTTTCAGGTGAATGGGAGAAGCACCGTAGCTCTTGTAAGAGAAGCATTAATGCACCTTGTTAAGCATGGTGAACTGAGTTAGCTTTTGAAAGAAACGCTGCCCAACTGTCAGCGTTTTCATGGGTGAAGATCTTCAACATTGTGCTAAATCACCGCATACAAGTAAATGGGAGAAAACCTGCAGGTTTCTAAGAGAATCTTTAATGTTAGGAAAAAGAGGGTCTAGCAACATGGTTAACATTTTGAATTCAGTTTGCTCTTCAAGGGACTACTGCATAACTGTGAGTGTTTTCCTGGATGAGCAACATCACCTTTCTGCTGAATCACCCCATTCAAGTGAAAGGGAGAAGCACTGCAGCTCTTGCAAGAGAAGCATTAATGTTACAAGCAACAGGGCCTTGCACCTTGTTAAGCATGGTGAACTGAGTTAGCTTTTGAAAGGAATGCAGCCCAACTGTCAGCATTTTCATGGGTGAGGATCTTCAACTTTGTGCAATATCACCACATACAGGTAAATGGGAGAAAGATTCCAGGTTTGTAAGAGAATCTTTAATGTTAGACAAAAGAGGGTCTAGCAACCTGGTTAGTATTGTGAATTCATTTTGCTCTTTGAAGGAATTCTGCCTACTTCTCACTGTTTTCCTGGATGAGAAACATCACCTTTGTGCTGCATCACCGCATTCAAGTGAAAGGGAGAAGCACTGTAGCTCTTGTAAGAGAAGGATTAATGTTACAAGCAAGAGAGTCTTGCACTTTGTTAAGCATGGTGAACTGTGTTAGTTTTTGAAAGGAACGCTGCCGAACCTTCAGCCTTTTCATGGTTGAGAAACATAAACTTTGTGGAAAATCACCGCATACAAGTGAATGGGAGAAAAACTGCAGTTTTTTAAGAGAATCTTTTTATGTCAGAAACAAGAGGGTCTAGCAACATGGTTAGTATGGTGAATTCAGTTTGCTCTTTAAAGGAGTACTGCCTACCTCTCAGTGTTTCCTGGATCAGCAACATCACCTTTCTGCTGAATCTCCCCATTCAAGTTAAAGGGAGAAGCACTGCAACTCTAGCAAGAGAAGCATTAATGTTACAAGGAACAGGGCCTTGCACCTTGTTAACCATTTTGAACTGAGTTAGCTTTTGAAAGGAATGCTGCCCAACTGTCAGCATTTTCATTGGTGAGGATCTTCAACTTTGTGCAAAATCACCACATACAAGTAAATGGGAGAAAAACTGCAAGTTTGTAATCGAATGTTTAATGTTAGACAAAAGAGGGTCTAGTAACATGGTTAGTATGGTGAATTCAGTTTGCTCTTTAAAGGAGTACTGCCTACCTCTCAGTGTTTCCTGGATCAGCAACATCCCCTTTCTGCTGAATCTCCCCATTCAAGTGAAAGAGAAACACTGCAGCTCTTAGAAGAGATGCATTAATAGTAAAATCAAGAGGGTCTTGCACCTTGTTAAGCATGGTGAACTGTGTTAGGTTTTGAAACGAACGCTGTCTAACTTTCAACCTTTTCATTTGTGAGGAACATAACCTTTGTGCAAAATCACCGCATAAAAGTGAATGGGAGAAAAACTGCAGATTTTTAAGGGAATCCTTTCATGTTAGAAACAAGCGGGTCTAGCAACTTGGTTAATATTGTGAATTCAGTTTGCTGTTTAAAGGAGTACTGCCTACTTCTCAGTTTGTTCCTGGATGAGCAACATCACCTTTGTGTTCAATCACCCTATTCAAGTTAAAGGGAAAAGCACTGCAGCTCTTATAAGAGAAGCATTAATGTTACAAGGAACAGGGACTTGCACCTTGTTAAGCATGGTGAACTGAGTTAGCTTTTGAAAGGAATGCTGCCTAACCTTCAGCCTTTTCATGGGTGAGGAACATAAACTTTGTGCAACATCACCACCTACAAGTGAATGGGAGAAAAACTGCAGTTTTTTAGGAGAATCCTTTTATGTTAGAAACAAGAGGGTCTAGCAACATGGTTAGTATGGTGAATTCAGTTTGCTCTTTAAAGGAGTACTGCCTAGCTCTCAGTGTTTCCTGGATCAGCAACATCACCTTTCTGCTGAATCTCAGCATTCAAGTGAATGGGAGAAGCACTGCAGCTCTTGTAAGAGAAGCATTACTGTTTCAAGTAAGAGGGCCTTGCACCTTGTTAAGCATGGTGAACTGAGTTAGCTTTTGAAAGGAACGCTGCACAACTGTCAGCATTTTCATGGGTGAGGATCTTCAACTTTGTGCAAAATCACCACATACAGGTAAAGGGAGAAAGACTCCAGGTTTGTAAGAGAATCTTTAATGTTAGACAAAAGAGGGTCTAGCAACCTGGTTAGTATTGTGAATTCATTTTGCTCTTTAAAGGAATTCTGCCTACTTCTCACTGTTTTCCTGGATGAGAAACATCACCTTTGTGCTGAATCACCGCATTCAAGTGAAAGGGAGAAGCACTGTAGCTCTTGTAAGAGAAGGATTAATTTGACAAGCAAGAGGGTCTTGCACTTTGTTAAGCATGGTGAACTGTGTTAGTTTTTGAAAGGAACGCTGCCTAACCTTCAGCCTTTTCATGGGTCAGAAACATAACCTTTGTGGAAAATCACCGCATACAAGTGAAAGGGAGAAAAACTGCAGTTTTTTAAGAGAATCCTTTTATGTTAGAAACAAGAGGGTCTAGCAACATGGTTAGTATGGTGAATTCAGTTTGCTCTTTAAAGGAGTACTGCCTACCTCTCAATGTTTCCTGGATCAGCAACATCACCTTTCTGCTGAATCTCCCCATTCAAGTGAAAGGGAAACACTGCAGCTCTTATAAGAGGAGCATTATTACTAAATGCAAGAGGGTCTTGCACCTTGTTAAGCATGGTGAACTGTGTTAGTTTTTGAAAGGAACGCAGCCTAACCTTCAGCCTTTTCATATGTGAGGAACATAAACTTTGTGCAACATCACCGCATACAAGTGAATGGGAGAAAAACTGCAGTTTTTTAAGAGAATCCTTGCATGTTAGAAACAGGAGGGTCTAGCAACATGGATAGTATGGTGAATTCAGTTTGCTCTTTAAAGGAGTACTGCCTAGCTCTCAGGGTTTCCTGGATCAGCAACATAACCTTTCTGCTTAATCTCCCCATTCAAGTGAAAGGAAGAAGCACTGCCACTCTTGCAAGGGAAGGATTAATGTTACAAGGAACCGGGCCTTGCACCTTGTTAAGCATTTTGAACTGAGTTAGCTTTTGAAAGGAATGCTGCCCAACTGTCAGCATTTTCATGGGTGAGGATCTTCAACTTTGTGCAAAATCACCACATACAAGTAAAGGGGAGAAAAACTGCAAGTTTGTAATAGAATCTTTAATGTTAGACAAAAGAGGGTCTAGCAACCTGGTTAGTATTGTGAATTCATTTTGCTCTTTAATGGAATTCTGCCTACTTCTCAACGTTTCCCTGGATGAGCAACATAACCTTTGTGCTGAATCACCGCATTCAAGTGAAATTGAAAAGCACTGTAGCTCTTGTAAGAGAAGGATTAATTTGACAAGCAAGACGGTCTTGCACTTTGTTAAGCATGGTGAACTGTGTTAGTTTTTGAAAGGAACGCTGCCTAACCTTCCGCCTTTTCATGGGTGAGAAACATAACCTTTTTGGAAAATCACCACCTACAAGTGAATGGGAGAAAAACTGCAGTTTTTTAGGAGAATCCTTTTATGTTAGAAACAAGAGGGTCTAGCAACATGGTTAGTATGGTGAATTCAGTTTGCTCTTTAAAGGAGTACTGCCTAGCTCTCAGTGTTTCCTGGAGCAGCAACATCACCTTTCTGCTGAATCTCCCCATTCAAGTGAAAGGGAGAAGCACTGCAGCTCTTGTAAGAGAAGCATTGCTGTTTCAAGTAAGAGGGCCTTGCACCTGGTTAAGCATGGTGAACTGAGTTAGATTTTGAAAGGAATTCTGCCCAACTGTCAGCATTTTTATGGGTGAGGATCTTCATCTTTGTGCAAAATCACCACCTACAGGTAAATGGGAGAAAGACTCCAGGTTTGTAAGAGAATCTTTAATGTTAGACAAAAGAGGGTCTAGCAACCTGGTTAGTATTGTGAATTCATTTTGCTCTTTAAAGGAATTCTGCCTACTTCTCACTGTTTTCCTGGATGAGAAACATCACCTTTGTGCTGAATCACCGCATTCAAGTGAAAGGGAGAAGCACTGTAGCTCTTGTAAGAGAAGGATTAATTTGACAAGCAAGAGGGTCTTGCACTTTGATAAGCTTGGTGAACTGTGTTCGTTTTTGAAAGGAACGCTGCCTAACCTTCAACCTTTTCATGGGTGAGAAACCTAACCTTTGTGGAAAATCACTGCATACAAGTGAAAGGGAGAAAAACTGCAGTTTTTTAAGAGAATCCTTTTATGTTAGAAACAAGAGGGTCTAGCAACATGGTTAGTATGGTGAATTCAGTTTGCTCTTTAAAGGAGTACTGCCTACCTCTCAGTGTTTCCTGGATCAGCAACATCACCTTCCTGCTGAATCTCCCCATTCAAGTGAAAGGGAAACACTGCAGCTCTTAGAAGAGAAGCATTAATACTAAATGCAAGAGGGTCTTGCACCTTGTTAAGCATGGTGAACTGTGTTAGTTTTTGAAAGGAATGCTGCCTAACCTTCAGCCTTTTCATGGGTGAGGAACATAAACTTTGTGCAACATCACCACCTACAAGTGAATGGGAGAAAAACTGCAGTTTTTTAGGAGAATCCTTTTATGTTAGAAACAAGAGGGTCTAGCAACATGGTTAGTATGGTGAATTCAGTTTGCTCTTTAAAGGAGTACTGCCTAGCTCTCAGTGTTTCCTGGATCAGCAACATCACCTTTCTGCTGAATCTCAGCATTCAAGTGAATGGGAGAAGCACTGCAGCTCTTGTAAGAGAAGCATTACTGTTTCAAGTAAGAGGGCCTTGCACCTTGTTAAGCATGGTGAACTGAGTTAGCTTTTGAAAGGAACGCTGCACAACTGTCAGCATTTTCATGGGTGAGGATCTTCAACTTTGTGCAAAATCACCACATACAGGTAAAGGGAGAAAGACTCCAGGTTTGTAAGAGAATCTTTAATGTTAGACAAAAGAGGGTCTAGCAACCTGGTTAGTATTGTGAATTCATTTTGCTCTTTAAAGGAATTCTGCCTACTTCTCACTGTTTTCCTGGATGAGAAACATCACCTTTGTGCTGAATCACCGCATTCAAGTGAAAGGGAGAAGCACTGTAGCTCTTGTAAGAGAAGGATTAATTTGACAAGCAAGAGGGTCTTGCACTTTGTTAAGCATGGTGAACTGTGTTAGTTTTTGAAAGGAACGCTGCCTAACCTTCAGCCTTTTCATGGGTCAGAAACATAACCTTTGTGGAAAATCACCGCATACAAGTGAAAGGGAGAAAAACTGCAGTTTTTTAAGAGAATCCTTTTATGTTAGAAACAAGAGGGTCTAGCAACATGGTTAGTATGGTGAATTCAGTTTGCTCTTTAAAGGAGTACTGCCTACCTCTCAATGTTTCCTGGATCAGCAACATCACCTTTCTGCTGAATCTCCCCATTCAAGTGAAAGGGAAACACTGCAGCTCTTATAAGAGGAGCATTATTACTAAATGCAAGAGGGTCTTGCACCTTGTTAAGCATGGTGAACTGTGTTAGTTTTTGAAAGGAACGCAGCCTAACCTTCAGCCTTTTCATATGTGAGGAACATAAACTTTGTGCAACATCACCGCATACAAGTGAATGGGAGAAAAACTGCAGTTTTTTAAGAGAATCCTTGCATGTTAGAAACAGGAGGGTCTAGCAACATGGTTAGTATGGTGAATTCAGTTTGCTCTTTAAAGGAGTACTGCCTAGCTCTCAGGGTTTCCTGGATCAGCAACATAACCTTTCTGCTTAATCTCCCCATTCAAGTGAAAGGAAGAAGCACTGCCACTCTTGCAAGGGAAGCATTAATGTTACAAGGAACCGGGCCTTGCACCTTGTTAAGCATTTTGAACTGAGTTAGCTTTTGAAAGGAATGCTGCCCAACTGTCAGCATTTTCATGGGTGAGGATCTTCAACTTTGTGCAAAATCACCACATACAAGTAAAGGGGAGAAAAACTGCAAGTTTGTAATAGAATCTTTAATGTTAGACAAAAGAGGGTCTAGCAACCTGGTTAGTATTGTGAATTCATTTTGCTCTTTAATGGAATTCTGCCTACTTCTCACCGTTTCCCTGGATGAGCAACATAACCTTTGTGCTGAATCACCGCATTCAAGTGAAATTGAAAAGCACTGTAGCTCTTGTAAGAGAAGGATTAATTTGACAAGCAAGACGGTCTTGCACTTTGTTAAGCATGGTGAACTGTGTTAGTTTTTGAAAGGAACGCTGCCTAACCTTCCACCTTTTCATGGGTGAGAAACATAACCTTTGTGGAAAATCACCACCTACAAGTGAATGGGAGAAAAACTGCAGTTTTTTAGGAGAATCCTTTTATGTTAGAAACAAGAGGGTCTAGCAACATGGTTAGTATGGTGAATTCAGTTTGCTCTTTAAAGGAGTACTGCCTAGCTCTCAGTGTTTCCTGGAGCAGCAACATCACCTTTCTGCTGAATCTCCCCATTCAAGTGAAAGGGAGAAGCACTGCAGCTCTTGTAAGAGAAGCATTGCTGTTTCAAGTAAGAGGGCCTTGCACCTGGTTAAGCATGGTGAACTGAGTTAGATTTTGAAAGGAATTCTGCCCAACTGTCAGCATTTTTATGGGTGAGGATCTTCATCTTTGTGCAAAATCACCACCTACAGGTAAATGGGAGAAAGACTCCAGGTTTGTAAGAGAATCTTTAATGTTAGACAAAAGAGGGTCTAGCAACCTGGTTAGTATTGTGAATTCATTTTGCTCTTTAAAGGAATTCTGCCTACTTCTCACTGTTTTCCTGGATGAGAAACATCACCTTTGTGCTGAATCACCGCATTCAAGTGAAAGGGAGAAGCACTGTAGCTCTTGTAAGAGAAGGATTAATTTGACAAGCAAGAGGGTCTTGCACTTTGATAAGCTTGGTGAACTGTGTTCGTTTTTGAAAGGAACGCTGCCTAACCTTCAACCTTTTCATGGGTGAGAAACCTAACCTTTGTGGAAAATCACTGCATACAAGTGAAAGGGAGAAAAACTGCAGTTTTTTAAGAGAATCCTTTTATGTTAGAAACAAGAGGGTCTAGCAACATGGTTAGTATGGTGAATTCAGTTTGCTCTTTAAAGGAGTACTGCCTACCTCTCAGTGTTTCCTGGATCAGCAACATCACCTTCCTGCTGAATCTCCCCATTCAAGTGAAAGGGAAACACTGCAGCTCTTATAAGAGAAGCATTAATACTAAATGCAAGAGGGTCTTGCACCTTGTTAAGCATGGTGAACTGTGTTAGTTTTTGAAAGGAATGCTGCCTAACCTTCAGCCTTTTCATGGGTGAGGAACATAAACTTTGTGCAACATCACCACCTACAAGTGAATGGGAGAAAAACTGCAGTTTTTTAGGAGAATCCTTTTATGTTAGAAACAAGAGGGTCTAGCAACATGGTTAGTATGGTGAATTCAGTTTGCTCTTTAAAGGAGTACTGCCTAGCTCTCAGTGTTTCCTGGATCAGCAACATCACCTTTCTGCTGAATCTCAGCATTCAAGTGAATGGGAGAAGCACTGCAGCTCTTGTAAGAGAAGCATTACTGTTTCAAGTAAGAGGGCCTTGCACCTTGTTAAGCATGGTGAACTGAGTTAGCTTTTGAAAGGAACGCTGCACAACTGTCAGCATTTTCATGGGTGAGGATCTTCAACTTTGTGCAAAATCACCACATACAGGTAAAGGGAGAAAGACTCCAGGTTTGTAAGAGAATCTTTAATGTTAGACAAAAGAGGGTCTAGCAACCTGGTTAGTATTGTGAATTCATTTTGCTCTTTAAAGGAATTCTGCCTACTTCTCACTGTTTTCCTGGATGAGAAACATCACCTTTGTGCTGAATCACCGCATTCAAGTGAAAGGGAGAAGCACTGTAGCTCTTGTAAGAGAAGGATTAATTTGACAAGCAAGAGGGTCTTGCACTTTGTTAAGCATGGTGAACTGTGTTAGTTTTTGAAAGGAACGCTGCCTAACCTTCAGCCTTTTCATGGGTCAGAAACATAACCTTTGTGGAAAATCACCGCATACAAGTGAAAGGGAGAAAAACTGCAGTTTTTTAAGAGAATCCTTTTATGTTAGAAACAAGAGGGTCTAGCAACATGGTTAGTATGGTGAATTCAGTTTGCTCTTTAAAGGAGTACTGCCTACCTCTCAATGTTTCCTGGATCAGCAACATCACCTTTCTGCTGAATCTCCCCATTCAAGTGAAAGGGAAACACTGCAGCTCTTATAAGAGGAGCACTATTACTAAATGCAAGAGGGTCTTGCACCTTGTTAAGCATGGTGAACTGTGTTAGTTTTTGAAAGGAACGCAGCCTAACCTTCAGCCTTTTCATATGTGAGGAACATAAACTTTGTGCAACATCACCGCATACAAGTGAATGGGAGAAAAACTGCAGTTTTTTAAGAGAATCCTTGCATGTTAGAAACAGGAGGGTCTAGCAACATGGTTAGTATGGTGAATTCAGTTTGCTCTTTAAAGGAGTACTGCCTAGCTCTCAGGGTTTCCTGGATCAGCAACATAACCTTTCTGCTTAATCTCCCCATTCAAGTGAAAGGAAGAAGCACTGCCACTCTTGCAAGGGAAGCATTAATGTTACAAGGAACCGGGCCTTGCACCTTGTTAAGCATTTTGAACTGAGTTAGCTTTTGAAAGGAATGCTGCCCAACTGTCAGCATTTTCATGGGTGAGGATCTTCAACTTTGTGCAAAATCACCACATACAAGTAAAGGGGAGAAAAACTGCAAGTTTGTAATAGAATCTTTAATGTTAGACAAAAGAGGGTCTAGCAACCTGGTTAGTATTGTGAATTCATTTTGCTCTTTAATGGAATTCTGCCTACTTCTCACCGTTTCCCTGGATGAGCAACATAACCTTTGTGCTGAATCACCGCATTCAAGTGAGAGGGAGAAGCACTGTAGCTCTTGTAAGAGAAGGATTAATTTGACAAGCAAGACGGTCTTGCACTTTGTTAAGCATGGTGAACTGTGTTAGTTTTTGAAAGGAACGCTGCCTAACCTTCCGCCTTTTCATGGGTGAGAAACATAACCTTTTTGGAAAATCACCACCTACAAGTGAATGGGAGAAAAACTGCAGTTTTTTAGGAGAATCCTTTTATGTTAGAAACAAGAGGGTCTAGCAACATGGTTAGTATGGTGAATTCAGTTTGCTCTTTAAAGGAGTACTGCCTAGCTCTCAGTGTTTCCTGGAGCAGCAACATCACCTTTCTGCTGAATCTCCCCATTCAAGTGAAAGGGAGAAGCACTGCAGCTCTTGTAAGAGAAGCATTGCTGTTTCAAGTAAGAGGGCCTTGCACCTGGTTAAGCATGGTGAACTGAGTTAGATTTTGAAAGGAATTCTGCCCAACTGTCAGCATTTTTATGGGTGAGGATCTTCATCTTTGTGCAAAATCACCACCTACAGGTAAATGGGAGAAAGACTCCAGGTTTGTAAGAGAATCTTTAATGTTAGACAAAAGAGGGTCTAGCAACCTGGTTAGTATTGTGAATTCATTTTGCTCTTTAAAGGAATTCTGCCTACTTCTCACTGTTTTCCTGGATGAGAAACATCACCTTTGTGCTGAATCACCGCATTCAAGTGAAAGGGAGAAGCACTGTAGCTCTTGTAAGAGAAGGATTAATTTGACAAGCAAGAGGGTCTTGCACTTTGATAAGCTTGGTGAACTGTGTTCGTTTTTGAAAGGAACGCTGCCTAACCTTCAACCTTTTCATGGGTGAGAAACCTAACCTTTGTGGAAAATCACTGCATACAAGTGAAAGGGAGAAAAACTGCAGTTTTTTAAGAGAATCCTTTTATGTTAGAAACAAGAGGGTCTAGCAACATGGTTAGTATGGTGAATTCAGTTTGCTCTTTAAAGGAGTACTGCCTACCTCTCAGTGTTTCCTGGATCAGCAACATCACCTTCCTGCTGAATCTCCCCATTCAAGTGAAAGGGAAACACTGCAGCTCTTATAAGAGAAGCATTAATACTAAATGCAAGAGGGTCTTGCACCTTGTTAAGCATGGTGAACTGTGTTAGTTTTTGAAAGGAATGCTGCCTAACCTTCAGCCTTTTCATGGGTGAGGAACATAAACTTTGTGCAACATCACCACCTACAAGTGAATGGGAGAAAAACTGCAGTTTTTTAGGAGAATCCTTTTATGTTAGAAACAAGAGGGTCTAGCAACATGGTTAGTATGGTGAATTCAGTTTGCTCTTTAAAGGAGTACTGCCTAGCTCTCAGTGTTTCCTGGATCAGCAACATCACCTTTCTGCTGAATCTCAGCATTCAAGTGAATGGGAGAAGCACTGCAGCTCTTGTAAGAGAAGCATTACTGTTTCAAGTAAGAGGGCCTTGCACCTTGTTATGCATGGTGAACTGAGTTAGCTTTTGAAAGGAACGCTGCACAACTGTCAGCATTTTCATGGGTGAGGATCTTCAACTTTGTGCAAAATCACCACATACAGGTAAAGGGAGAAAGACTCCAGGTTTGTAAGAGAATCTTTAATGTTAGACAAAAGAGGGTCTAGCAACCTGGTTAGTATTGTGAATTCATTTTGCTCTTTAAAGGAATTCTGCCTACTTCTCACTGTTTTCCTGGATGAGAAACATCACCTTTGTGCTGAATCACCGCATTCAAGTGAAAGGGAGAAGCACTGTAGCTCTTGTAAGAGAAGGATTAATTTGACAAGCAAGAGGGTCTTGCACTTTGTTAAGCATGGTGAACTGTGTTAGTTTTTGAAAGGAACGCTGCCTAACCTTCAGCCTTTTCATGGGTCAGAAACATAACCTTTGTGGAAAATCACCGCATACAAGTGAAAGGGAGAAAAACTGCAGTTTTTTAAGAGAATCCTTTTATGTTAGAAACAAGAGGGTCTAGCAACATGGTTAGTATGGTGAATTCAGTTTGCTCTTTAAAGGAGTACTGCCTACCTCTCAATGTTTCCTGGATCAGCAACATCACCTTTCTGCTGAATCTCCCCATTCAAGTGAAAGGGAAACACTGCAGCTCTTATAAGAGGAGCATTATTACTAAATGCAAGAGGGTCTTGCACCTTGTTAAGCATGGTGAACTGTGTTAGTTTTTGAAAGGAACGCAGCCTAACCTTCAGCCTTTTCATATGTGAGGAACATAAACTTTGTGCAACATCACCGCATACAAGTGAATGGGAGAAAAACTGCAGTTTTTTAAGAGAATCCTTGCATGTTAGAAACAGGAGGGTCTAGCAACATGGTTAGTATGGTGAATTCAGTTTGCTCTTTAAAGGAGTACTGCCTAGCTCTCAGGGTTTCCTGGATCAGCAACATAACCTTTCTGCTTAATCTCCCCATTCAAGTGAAAGGAAGAAGCACTGCCACTCTTGCAAGGGAAGCATTAATGTTACAAGGAACCGGGCCTTGCACCTTGTTAAGCATTTTGAACTGAGTTAGCTTTTGAAAGGAATGCTGCCCAACTGTCAGCATTTTCATGGGTGAGGATCTTCAACTTTGTGCAAAATCACCACATACAAGTAAAGGGGAGAAAAACTGCAAGTTTGTAATAGAATCTTTAATGTTAGACAAAAGAGGGTCTAGCAACCTGGTTAGTATTGTGAATTCATTTTGCTCTTTAATGGAATTCTGCCTACTTCTCACCGTTTCCCTGGATGAGCAACATAACCTTTGTGCTGAATCACCGCATTCAAGTGAGAGGGAGAAGCACTGTAGCTCTTGTAAGAGAAGGATTAATTTGACAAGCAAGACGGTCTTGCACTTTGTTAAGCATGGTGAACTGTGTTAGTTTTTGAAAGGAACGCTGCCTAACCTTCCGCCTTTTCATGGGTGAGAAACATAACCTTTGTGGAAAATCACCACCTACAAGTGAATGGGAGAAAAACTGCAGTTTTTTAGGAGAATCCTTTTATGTTAGAAACAAGAGGGTCTAGCAACATGGTTAGTATGGTGAATTCAGTTTGCTCTTTAAAGGAGTACTGCCTAGCTCTCAGTGTTTCCTGGAGCAGCAACATCACCTTTCTGCTGAATCTCCCCATTCAAGTGAAAGGGAGAAGCACTGCAGCTCTTGTAAGAGAAGCATTGCTGTTTCAAGTAAGAGGGCCTTGCACCTGGTTAAGCATGGTGAACTGAGTTAGATTTTGAAAGGAATTCTGCCCAACTGTCAGCATTTTTATGGGTGAGGATCTTCATCTTTGTGCAAAATCACCACCTACAGGTAAATGGGAGAAAGACTCCAGGTTTGTAAGAGAATCTTTAATGTTAGACAAAAGAGGGTCTAGCAACCTGGTTAGTATTGTGAATTCATTTTGCTCTTTAAAGGAATTCTGCCTACTTCTCACTGTTTTCCTGGATGAGAAACATCACCTTTGTGCTGAATCACCGCATTCAAGTGAAAGGGAGAAGCACTGTAGCTCTTGTAAGAGAAGGATTAATTTGACAAGCAAGAGGGTCTTGCACTTTGATAAGCTTGGTGAACTGTGTTCGTTTTTGAAAGGAACGCTGCCTAACCTTCAACCTTTTCATGGGTGAGAAACCTAACCTTTGTGGAAAATCACTGCATACAAGTGAAAGGGAGAAAAACTGCAGTTTTTTAAGAGAATCCTTTTATGTTAGAAACAAGAGGGTCTAGCAACATGGTTAGTATGGTGAATTCAGTTTGCTCTTTAAAGGAGTACTGCCTACCTCTCAGTGTTTCCTGGATCAGCAACATCACCTTCCTGCTGAATCTCCCCATTCAAGTGAAAGGGAAACACTGCAGCTCTTATAAGAGAAGCATTAATACTAAATGCAAGAGGGTCTTGCACCTTGTTAAGCATGGTGAACTGTGTTAGTTTTTGAAAGGAATGCTGCCTAACCTTCAGCCTTTTCATGGGTGAGGAACATAAACTTTGTGCAACATCACCACCTACAAGTGAATGGGAGAAAAACTGCAGTTTTTTAGGAGAATCCTTTTATGTTAGAAACAAGAGGGTCTAGCAACATGGTTAGTATGGTGAATTCAGTTTGCTCTTTAAAGGAGTACTGCCTAGCTCTCAGTGTTTCCTGGATCAGCAACATCACCTTTCTGCTGAATCTCAGCATTCAAGTGAATGGGAGAAGCACTGCAGCTCTTGTAAGAGAAGCATTGCTGTTTCAAGTAAGAGGGCCTTGCACCTTGTTAAGCATGGTGAACTGAGTTAGCTTTTGAAAGGAACGCTGCACAACTGTCAGCATTTTCATGGGTGAGGATCTTCAACTTTGTGCAAAATCACCACATACAGGTAAAGGGAGAAAGACTCCAGGTTTGTAAGAGAATCTTTAATGTTAGACAAAAGAGGGTCTAGCAACCTGGTTAGTATTGTGAATTCATTTTGCTCTTTAAAGGAATTCTGCCTACTTCTCACTGTTTTCCTGGATGAGAAACATCACCTTTGTGCTGAATCACCGCATTCAAGTGAAAGGGAGAAGCACTGTAGCTCTTGTAAGAGAAGGATTAATTTGACAAGCAAGAGGGTCTTGCACTTTGTTAAGCATGGTGAACTGTGTTAGTTTTTGAAAGGAACGCTGCCTAACCTTCAGCCTTTTCATGGGTCAGAAACATAACCTTTGTGGAAAATCACCGCATACAAGTGAAAGGGAGAAAAACTGCAGTTTTTTAAGAGAATCCTTTTATGTTAGAAACAAGAGGGTCTAGCAACATGGTTAGTATGGTGAATTCAGTTTGCTCTTTAAAGGAGTACTGCCTACCTCTCAATGTTTCCTGGATCAGCAACATCACCTTTCTGCTGAATCTCCCCATTCAAGTGAAAGGGAAACATTGCAGCTCTTATAAGAGGAGCATTATTACTAAATGCAAGAGGGTCTTGCACCTTGTTAAGCATGGTGAACTGTGTTAGTTTTTGAAAGGAACGCAGCCTAACCTTCAGCCTTTTCATATGTGAGGAACATAAACTTTGTGCAACATCACCGCATACAAGTGAATGGGAGAAAAACTGCAGTTTTTTAAGAGAATCCTTGCATGTTAGAAACAGGAGGGTCTAGCAACATGGTTAGTATGGTGAATTCAGTTTGCTCTTTAAAGGAGTACTGCCTAGCTCTCAGGGTTTCCTGGATCAGCAACATAACCTTTCTGCTTAATCTCCCCATTCAAGTGAAAGGAAGAAGCACTGCCACTCTTGCAAGGGAAGCATTAATGTTACAAGGAACCGGGCCTTGCACCTTGTTAAGCATTTTGAACTGAGTTAGCTTTTGAAAGGAATGCTGCCCAACTGTCAGCATTTTCATGGGTGAGGATCTTCAACTTTGTGCAAAATCACCACATACAAGTAAAGGGGAGAAAAACTGCAAGTTTGTAATAGAATCTTTAATGTTAGACAAAAGAGGGTCTAGCAACCTGGTTAGTATTGTGAATTCATTTTGCTCTTTAATGGAATTCTGCCTACTTCTCACCGTTTCCCTGGATGAGCAACATAACCTTTGTGCTGAATCACCGCATTCAAGTGAGAGGGAGAAGCACTGTAGCTCTTGTAAGAGAAGGATTAATTTGACAAGCAAGACGGTCTTGCACTTTGTTAAGCATGGTGAACTGTGTTAGTTTTTGAAAGGAACGCTGCCTAACCTTCCGCCTTTTCATGGGTGAGAAACATAACCTTTGTGGAAAATCACCACCTACAAGTGAATGGGAGAAAAACTGCAGTTTTTTAGGAGAATCCTTTTATGTTAGAAACAAGAGGGTCTAGCAACATGGTTAGTATGGTGAATTCAGTTTGCTCTTTAAAGGAGTACTGCCTAGCTCTCAGTGTTTCCTGGAGCAGCAACATCACCTTTCTGCTGAATCTCCCCATTCAAGTGAAAGGGAGAAGCACTGCAGCTCTTGTAAGAGAAGCATTGCTGTTTCAAGTAAGAGGGCCTTGCACCTGGTTAAGCATGGTGAACTGAGTTAGATTTTGAAAGGAATTCTGCCCAACTGTCAGCATTTTTATGGGTGAGGATCTTCATCTTTGTGCAAAATCACCACCTACAGGTAAATGGGAGAAAGACTCCAGGTTTGTAAGAGAATCTTTAATGTTAGACAAAAGAGGGTCTAGCAACCTGGTTAGTATTGTGAATTCATTTTGCTCTTTAAAGGAATTCTGCCTACTTCTCACTGTTTTCCTGGATGAGAAACATCACCTTTGTGCTGAATCACCGCATTCAAGTGAAAGGGAGAAGCACTGTAGCTCTTGTAAGAGAAGGATTAATGTTACAAGCAAGAGGGTCTTGCACTTTGATAAGCTTGGTGAACTGTGTTCGTTTTTGAAAGGAACGCTGCCTAACCTTCAACCTTTTCATGGGTGAGAAACCTAACCTTTGTGGAAAATCACTGCATACAAGTGAAAGGGAGAAAAACTGCAGTTTTTTAAGAGAATCCTTTTATGTTAGAAACAAGAGGGTCTAGCAACATGGTTAGTATGGTGAATTCAGTTTGCTCTTTAAAGGAGTACTGCCTACCTCTCAGTGTTTCCTGGATCAGCAACATCACCTTCCTGCTGAATCTCCCCATTCAAGTGAAAGGGAAACACTGCAGCTCTTATAAGAGAAGCATTAATACTAAATGCAAGAGGGTCTTGCACCTTGTTAAGCATGGTGAACTGTGTTAGTTTTTGAAAGGAATGCTGCCTAACCTTCAGCCTTTTCATGGGTGAGGAACATAAACTTTGTGCAACATCACCACCTACAAGTGAATGGGAGAAAAACTGCAGTTTTTTAGGAGAATCCTTTTATGTTAGAAACAAGAGGGTCTAGCAACATGGTTAGTATGGTGAATTCAGTTTGCTCTTTAAAGGAGTACTGCCTAGCTCTCAGTGTTTCCTGGATCAGCAACATCACCTTTCTGCTGAATCTCACCATTCAAGTGAATGGGAGAAGCACTGCAGCTCTTGTAAGAGAAGCATTACTGTTTCAAGTAAGAGGGCCTTGCACCTTGTTAAGCATGGTGAACTGAGTTAGCTTTTGAAAGGAACGCTGCACAACTGTCAGCATTTTCATGGGTGAGGATCTTCAACTTTGTGCAAAATCACCACATACAGGTAAAGGGAGAAAGACTCCAGGTTTGTAAGAGAATCTTTAATGTTAGACAAAAGAGGGTCTAGCAACCTGGTTAGTATTGTGAATTCATTTTGCTCTTTAAAGGAATTCTGCCTACTTCTCACTGTTTTCCTGGATGAGAAACATCACCTTTGTGCTGAATCACCGCATTCAAGTGAAAGGGAGAAGCACTGTAGCTCTTGTAAGAGAAGGATTAATTTGACAAGCAAGAGGGTCTTGCACTTTGTTAAGCATGGTGAACTGTGTTAGTTTTTGAAAGGAACGCTGCCTAACCTTCAGCCTTTTCATGGGTGAGAAACATAACCTTTGTGGAAAATCACCGCATACAAGTGAAAGGGAGAAAAACTGCAGTTTTTTAAGAGAATCCTTTTATGTTAGAAACAAGAGGGTCTAGCAACATGGTTAGTATGGTGAATTCAGTTTGCTCTTTAAAGGAGTACTGCCTACCTCTCAATGTTTCCTGGATCAGCAACATCACCTTTCTGCTGAATCTCCCCATTCAAGTGAAAGGGAAACACTGCAGCTCTTATAAGAGGAGCATTATTACTAAATGCAAGAGGGTCTTGCACCTTGTTAAGCATGGTGAACTGTGTTAGTTTTTGAAAGGAACGCAGCCTAACCTTCAGCCTTTTCATATGTGAGGAACATAAACTTTGTGCAACATCACCGCATACAAGTGAAAGGGAGAAAAACTGCAGTTTTTTAAGAGAATCCTTGCATGTTAGAAACAGGAGGGTCTAGCAACATGGTTAGTATGGTGAATTCAGTTTGCTCTTTAAAGGAGTACTGCCTAGCTCTCAGGGTTTCCTGGATCAGCAACATAACCTTTCTGCTTAATCTCCCCATTCAAGTGAAAGGAAGAAGCACTGCCACTCTTGCAAGGGAAGCATTAATGTTACAAGGAACCGGGCCTTGCACCTTGTTAAGCATTTTGAACTGAGTTAGCTTTTGAAAGGAATGCTGCCCAACTGTCAGCATTTTCATGGGTGAGGATCTTCAACTTTGTGCAAAATCACCACATACAAGTAAAGGGGAGAAAAACTGCAAGTTTGTAATAGAATGTTTAATGTTAGACAAAAGAGGGTCTAGCAACCTGGTTAGTATTGTGAATTCATTTTGCTCTTTAATGGAATTCTGCCTACTTCTCACCGTTTCCCTGGATGAGCAACATAACCTTTGTGCTGAATCACCGCATTGAAGTGAGAGGGAGAAGCACTGTAGCTCTTGTAAGAGAAGGATTAATTTGACAAGCAAGACGGTCTTGCACTTTGTTAAGCATGGTGAACTGTGTTAGTTTTTGAAAGGAACGCTGCCTAACCTTCCGCCTTTTCATGGGTGAGAAACATAACCTTTGTGGACAATCACCACCTACAAGTGAATGGGAGAAAAACTGCAGTTTTTTAGGAGAATCCTTTTATGTTAGAAACAAGAGGGTCTAGCAACATGGTTAGTATGGTGAATTCAGTTTGCTCTTTAAAGGAGTACTGCCTAGCTCTCAGTGTTTCCTGGAGCAGCAACATCACCTTTCTGCTGAATCTCCCCTTTCAAGTGAAAGGGAGAAGCACTGCAGCTCTTGTAAGAGAAGCATTGCTGTTTCAAGTAAGAGGGCCTTGCACCTGGTTAAGCATGGTGAACTGAGTTAGATTTTGAAAGGAATTCTGCCCAACTGTCAGCATTTTTATGGGTGAGGATCTTCATCTTTGTGCAAAATCACCACCTACAGGTAAATGGGAGAAAGACTCCAGGTTTGTAAGAGAATCTTTAATGTTAGACAAAAGAGGGTCTAGCAACCTGGTTAGTATTGTGAATTCATTTTGCTCTTTAAAGGAATTCTGCCTACTTCTCACTGTTTTCCTGGATGAGAAACATCACCTTTGTGCTGAATCACCGCATTCAAGTGAAAGGGAGAAGCACTGTAGCTCTTGTAAGAGAAGGATTAATTTGACAAGCAAGAGGGTCTTGCACTTTGATAAGCTTGGTGAACTGTGTTCGTTTTTGAAAGGAACGCTGCCTAACCTTCAACCTTTTCATGGGTGAGAAACCTAACCTTTGTGGAAAATCACTGCATACAAGTGAAAGGGAGAAAAACTGCAGTTTTTTAAGAGAATCCTTTTATGTTAGAAACAAGAGGGTCTAGCAACATGGTTAGTATGGTGAATTCAGTTTGCTCTTTAAAGGAGTACTGCCTACCTCTCAGTGTTTCCTGGATCAGCAACATCACCTTCCTGCTGAATCTCCCCATTCAAGTGAAAGGGAAACACTGCAGCTCTTACAAGAGAAGCATTAATACTAAATGCAAGAGGGTCTTGCACCTTGTTAAGCATGGTGAACTGTGTTAGTTTTTGAAAGGAATGCTGCCTAACCTTCAGCCTTTTCATGGGTGAGGAACATAAACTTTGTGCAACATCACCACCTACAAGTGAATGGGAGAAAAACTGCAGTTTTTTAGGAGAATCCTTTTATGTTAGAAACAAGAGGGTCTAGCAACATGGTTAGCATGGTGAATTCAGTTTGCTCTTTAAAGGAGTACTGCCTAGCTCTCAGTGTTTCCTGGATCAGCAACATCACCTTTCTGCTGAATCTCAGCATTCAAGTGAATGGGAGAAGCACTGCAGCTCTTGTAAGAGAAGCATTACTGTTTCAAGTAAGAGGGCCTTGCACCTTGTTAAGCATGGTGAACTGAGTTAGCTTTTGAAAGGAACGCTGCACAACTGTCAGCATTTTCATGGGTGAGGATCTTCAACTTTGTGCAAAATCACCACATACAGGTAAAGGGAGAAAGACTCCAGGTTTGTAAGAGAATCTTTAATGTTAGACAAAAGAGGGTCTAGCAACCTGGTTAGTATTGTGAATTCATTTTGCTCTTTAAAGGAATTCTGCCTACTTCTCACTGTTTTCCTGGATGAGAAACATCACCTTTGTGCTGAATCACCGCATTCAAGTGAAAGGGAGAAGCACTGTAGCTCTTGTAAGAGAAGGATTAATTTGACAAGCAAGAGGGTCTTGCACTTTGTTAAGCATGGTGAACTGTGTTAGTTTTTGAAAGGAACGCTGCCTAACCTTCAGCCTTTTCATGGGTGAGAAACATAACCTTTGTGGAAAATCACCGCATACAAGTGAAAGGGAGAAAAACTGCAGTTTTTTAAGAGAATCCTTTTATGTTAGAAACAAGAGGGTCTAGCAACATGGTTAGTATGGTGAATTCAGTTTGCTCTTTAAAGGAGTACTGCCTACCTCTCAATGTTTCCTGGATCAGCAACATCACCTTTCTGCTGAATCTCCCCATTCAAGTGAAAGGGAAACACTGCAGCTCTTATAAGAGGAGCATTATTACTAAATGCAAGAGGGTCTTGCACCTTGTTAAGCATGGTGAACTGTGTTAGTTTTTGAAAGGAACGCAGCCTAACCTTCAGCCTTTTCATATGTGAGGAACATAAACTTTGTGCAACATCACCGCATACAAGTGAATGGGAGAAAAACTGCAGTTTTTTAAGAGAATCCTTGCATGTTAGAAACAGGAGGGTCTAGCAACATGGTTAGTATGGTGAATTCAGTTTGCTCTTTAAAGGAGTACTGCCTAGCTCTCAGGGTTTCCTGGATCAGCAACATAACCTTTCTGCTTAATCTCCCCATTCAAGTGAAAGGAAGAAGCACTGCCACTCTTGCAAGGGAAGCATTAATGTTACAAGGAACCGGGCCTTGCACCTTGTTAAGCATTTTGAACTGAGTTAGCTTTTGAAAGGAATGCTGCCCAACTGTCAGCATTTTCATGGGTGAGGATCTTCAACTTTGTGCAAAATCACCACATACAAGTAAAGGGGAGAAAAACTGCAAGTTTGTAATAGAATCTTTAATGTTAGACAAAAGAGGGTCTAGCAACCTGGTTAGTATTGTGAATTCATTTTGCTCTTTAATGGAATTCTGCCTACTTCTCACCGTTTCCCTGGATGAGCAACATAACCTTTGTGCTGAATCACCGCATTCAAGTGAGAGGGAGAAGCACTGTAGCTCTTGTAAGAGAAGGATTAATTTGACAAGCAAGACGGTCTTGCACTTTGTTAAGCATGGTGAACTGTGTTAGTTTTTGAAAGGAACGCTGCCTAACCTTCCGCCTTTTCATGGGTGAGAAACATAACCTTTGTGGAAAATCACCACCTACAAGTGAATGGGAGAAAAACTGCAGTTTTTTAGGAGAATCCTTTTATGTTAGAAACAAGAGGGTCTAGCAACATGGTTAGTATGGTGAATTCAGTTTGCTCTTTAAAGGAGTACTGCCTAGCTCTCAGTGTTTCCTGGAGCAGCAACATCACCTTTCTGCTGAATCTCCCCATTCAAGTGAAAGGGAGAAGCACTGCAGCTCTTGTAAGAGAAGCATTGCTGTTTCAAGTAAGAGGGCCTTGCACCTGGTTAAGCATGGTGAACTGAGTTAGATTTTGAAAGGAATTCTGCCCAACTGTCAGCATTTTTATGGGTGAGGATCTTCATCTTTGTGCAAAATCACCACCTACAGGTAAATGGGAGAAAGACTCCAGGTTTGTAAGAGAATCTTTAATGTTAGACAAAAGAGGGTCTAGCAACCTGGTTAGTATTGTGAATTCATTTTGCTCTTTAAAGGAATTCTGCCTACTTCTCACTGTTTTCCTGGATGAGAAACATCACCTTTGTGCTGAATCACCGCATTCAAGTGAAAGGGAGAAGCACTGTAGCTCTTGTAAGAGAAGGATTAATTTGACAAGCAAGAGGGTCTTGCACTTTGATAAGCTTGGTGAACTGTGTTCGTTTTTGAAAGGAACGCTGCCTAACCTTCAACCTTTTCATGGGTGAGAAACCTAACCTTTGTGGAAAATCACTGCATACAAGTGAAAGGGAGAAAAACTGCAGTTTTTTTTAGAGAATCCTTTTATGTTAGCAACAAGAGGGTCTAGCAACATGGTTAGTATGGTGAATTCAGTTTGCTCTTTAAAGGAGTACTGCCTACCTCTCAGTGTTTCCTGGATCAGCAACATCACCTTCCTGCTGAATCTCCCCATTCAAGTGAAAGGGAAACACTGCAGCTCTTATAAGAGAAGCATTAATACTAAATGCAAGAGGGTCTTGCACCTTGTTAAGCATGGTGAACTGTGTTAGTTTTTGAAAGGAATGCTGCCTAACCTTCAGCCTTTTCATGGGTGAGGAACATAAACTTTGTGCAACATCACCACCTACAAGTGAATGGGAGAAAAACTGCAGTTTTTTAGGAGAATCCTTTTATGTTAGAAACAAGAGGGTCTAGCAACATGGTTAGTATGGTGAATTCAGTTTGCTCTTTAAAGGAGTACTGCCTAGCTCTCAGTGTTTCCTGGAGCAGCAACATCACCTTCCTGCTGAATCTCCCCATTCAAGTGAAAGGGAAACACTGCAGCTCTTATAAGAGAAGCATTAATACTAAAGGCAAGAGGGTCTTGCACCTTGTTAAGCATGGTGAATTGTGTTAGTTTATGAAAGGAACGCAGCCTAACCTTCAGCCTTTTCATATGTGAGGAACATAAACTTTGTGCAACATCACCGCATACAAGTGAATGGGAGAAAAACTGCAGTTTTTTAAGAGAATCCTTGTATGTTAGAAACAAGAGGGTCTAGCAACATGGTTAGTATGGTGAATTCAGTTTGCTGTTTAAAGGACTACTGCCTAGCTCTCAGGGTTTCCTGGATCAGCAACATAACCTTTCTGTTGAATCTTCCCATTCAAGTGAATGGGAGAAGCACTGCAACTCTTGCAAAAGAAGCATTAATGTTACAAGGAACAGGGCCTTGCACCTTGTTAAGCATTTTGAACTGAGTTAGCTTTTGAAAGGAATGCTGGACAACTGTCAGCATTTTCATGGGTGAGGATCTTCAACTTTGTGCAAAATCACCACATACAAGTAAATGGGAGAAAAACTGCAAGTTTGTAATAGAATCTTTAATGTTAGACAAAAGAGGGTCTAGCAACCTGGTTAGTATTGTGAATTCATTTTGCTCTTTAAAGGATTTCTGCCTACTTCTCACCGTTTCCCTGGATGAGCAACATAACCTTTGGGCTGAATCACCGCATTCAAGTGAAAGGGAAAAGCACTGTAGCTCTTGTAAGAGAAGGATTAATTTGACAAGCAAGACGGTCTTGCACCTTGTTAAGTATGTTGAGCTGTGTTAGTTTTTGAAAGGAATGCTGCCTAACCTTCAGCCTTTTCATGGGTGAGGAACATAAACTTTGTGCAACATCACCACCTACAAGTGAATGGGAGAAAAACTGCAGTTTTTTAGGAGAATCCTTTTATGTTAGAAACAAGAGGGTCTAGCAACATGGTTAGTATGGTGAATTCAGTTTGCTGTTTAAAGGAGTACTGCCTAGCTCTCAGTGTTTCCTGGATCAGCAACATCAGCTTTCTGCTGAATCTCCCCATTCAAGTGAAAGGGAGAAGCACTGCAGCTCTTGTAAGAGAAGCATTACTGTTTCAAGTAAGAGGGCCTTGCACCTTGTTAAGCATGGTGAACTGAGTTAGCTTTTGAAAGGAACGCTGCACAACTGTCAGCATTTTCATGGGTGAGGATCTTCAACTTTGTGCAAAATCACCACATACAGGTAAAGGGAGAAACACTCCAGGTTTGTAAGAGAATCTTTAATGTTAGACAAAAGAGGGTCTAGCAACCTGGTTAGTATTGTGAATTCATTTTGCTCTTTAAAGGAATTCTGCCTACTTCTCACTGTTTTCCTGGATGAGAAACATCACCTTTGTGATGAATCACCGCATTCAAGTGAAAGGGAGAAGCACTGTAGCTCTTGTAAGAGAAGGATCAATTCTACAAGGAACAGGGTCTTGCACTTTGTTAAGCATGGTGAACTGTGTTAGTTTTTGAAAGGACGCTGCCTAACCTTCAGCCTTTTCATGGGTGAGAAACATAACCTTTGGGGAAAATCACCGCGTACAAGTGAATGGGAGAAAAACTGCAGTTTTTTAAGAGCATTCTTTATGTTAGAAATAAGAGGGTCTAGCAACATGGTTAGTATGGTGAATTCAGTTTGCTCTTTAAAGGAGTACTGCCTAGCTCTCAGGGTTTCCTGGATCAGCAACATAACCTTTCTGCTTAATCTCCCCATTCAAGTGAAAGGAAGAAGCACTGCCACTCTTGCAAGGGAAGCATTAATGTTACAAGGAACCGGGCCTTGCACCTTGTTAAGCATTTTGAACTGAGTTAGCTTTTGAAAGGAATGCTGCCCAACTGTCAGCATTTTCATGGGTGAGGATCTTCAACTTTGTGCAAAATCACCACATACAAGTAAAGGGGAGAAAAACTGCAAGTTTGTAATAGAATCTTTAATGTTAGACAAAAGAGGGTCTAGCAACCTGGTTAGTATTGTGAATTCATTTTGCTCTTTAATGGAATTCTGCCTACTTCTCACCGTTTCCCTGGATGAGCAACATAACCTTTGTGCTGAATCACCGCATTCAAGTGAGAGGGAGAAGCACTGTAGCTCTTGTAAGAGAAGGATTAATTTGACAAGCAAGACGGTCTTGCACTTTGTTAAGCATGGTGAACTGTGTTAGTTTTTGAAAGGAACGCTGCCTAACCTTCCGCCTTTTCATGGGTGAGAAACATAACCTTTGTGGAAAATCACCACCTACAAGTGAATGGGAGAAAAACTGCAGTTTTTTAGGAGAATCCTTTTATGTTAGAAACAAGAGGGTCTAGCAACATGGTTAGTATGGTGAATTCAGTTTGCTCTTTAAAGGAGTACTGCCTAGCTCTCAGTGTTTAGTGGAGCAGCAACATCACCTTTCTGCTGAATCTCCCCATTCAAGTGAAAGGGAGAAGCACTGCAGCTCTTGTAAGAGAAGCATTGCTGTTTCAAGTAAGAGGGCCTTGCACCTGGTTAAGCATGGTGAACTGAGTTAGATTTTGAAAGGAATTCTGCCCAACTGTCAGCATTTTTATGGGTGAGGATCTTCATCTTTGTGCAAAATCACCACCTACAGGTAAATGGGAGAAAGACTCCAGGTTTGTAAGAGAATCTTTAATGTTAGACAAAAGAGGGTCTAGCAACCTGGTTAGTATTGTGAATTCATTTTGCTCTTTAAAGGAATTCTGCCTACTTCTCACTGTTTTCCTGGATGAGAAACATCACCTTTGTGCTGAATCACCGCATTCAAGTGAAAGGGAGAAGCACTGTAGCTCTTGTAAGAGAAGGATTAATGTTACAAGCAAGAGGGTCTTGCACTTTGATAAGCTTGGTGAACTGTGTTCGTTTTTGAAAGGAACGCTGCCTAACCTTCAACCTTTTCATGGGTGAGAAACCTAACCTTTGTGGAAAATCACTGCATACAAGTGAAAGGGAGAAAAACTGCAGTTTTTTAAGAGAATCCTTTTATGTTAGAAACAAGAGGGTCTAGCAACATGGTTAGTATGGTGAATTCAGTTTGCTCTTTAAAGGAGTACTGCCTACCTCTCAGTGTTTCCTGGATCAGCAACATCACCTTCCTGCTGAATCTCCCCATTCAAGTGAAAGGGAAACACTGCAGCTCTTATAAGAGAAGCATTAATACTAAATGCAAGAGGGTCTTGCACCTTGTTAAGCATGGTGAACTGTGTTAGTTTTTGAAAGGAATGCTGCCTAACCTTCAGCCTTTTCATGGGTGAGGAACATAAACTTTGTGCAACATCACCACCTACAAGTGAATGGGAGAAAAACTGCAGTTTTTTAGGAGAATCCTTTTATGTTAGAAACAAGAGGGTCTAGCAACATGGTTAGTATGGTGAATTCAGTTTGCTCTTTAAAGGAGTACTGCCTAGCTCTCAGTGTTTCCTGGATCAGCAACATCACCTTTCTGCTGAATCTCACCATTCAAGTGAATGGGAGAAGCACTGCAGCTCTTGTAAGAGAAGCATTACTGTTTCAAGTAAGAGGGCCTTGCACCTTGTTAAGCATGGTGAACTGAGTTAGCTTTTGAAAGGAACGCTGCACAACTGTCAGCATTTTCATGGGTGAGGATCTTTAACTTTGTGCAAAATCACCACATACAGGTAAAGGGAGAAAGACTCCAGGTTTGTAAGAGAATCTTTAATGTTAGACAAAAGAGGGTCTAGCAACCTGGTTAGTATTGTGAATTCATTTTGCTCTTTAAAGGAATTCTGCCTACTTCTCACTGTTTTCCTGGATGAGAAACATCACCTTTGTGCTGAATCACCGCATTCAAGTGAAAGGGAGAAGCACTGTAGCTCTTGTAAGAGAAGGATTAATTTGACAAGCAAGAGGGTCTTGCACTTTGTTAAGCATGGTGAACTGTGTTAGTTTTTGAAAGGAACGCTGCCTAACCTTCAGCCTTTTCATGGGTGAGAAACATAACCTTTGTGGAAAATCACCGCATACAAGTGAAAGGGAGAAAAACTGCAGTTTTTTAAGAGAATCCTTTTATGTTAGAAACAAGAGGGTCTAGCAACATGGTTAGTATGGTGAATTCAGTTTGCTCTTTAAAGGAGTACTGCCTACCTCTCAATGTTTCCTGGATCAGCAACATCACCTTTCTGCTGAATCTCCCCATTCAAGTGAAAGGGAAACACTGCAGCTCTTATAAGAGGAGCATTATTACTAAATGCAAGAGGGTCTTGCACCTTGTTAAGCATGGTGAACTGTGTTAGTTTTTGAAAGGAACGCAGCCTAACCTTCAGCCTTTTCATATGTGAGGAACATAAACTTTGTGCAACATCACCGCATACAAGTGAAAGGGAGAAAAACTGCAGTTTTTTAAGAGAATCCTTGCATGTTAGAAACAGGAGGGTCTAGCAACATGGTTAGTATGGTGAATTCAGTTTGCTCTTTAAAGGAGTACTGCCTAGCTCTCAGGGTTTCCTGGATCAGCAACATAACCTTTCTGCTTAATCTCCCCATTCAAGTGAAAGGAAGAAGCACTGCCACTCTTGCAAGGGAAGCATTAATGTTACAAGGAACCGGGCCTTGCACCTTGTTAAGCATTTTGAACTGAGTTAGCTTTTGAAAGGAATGCTGCCCAACTGTCAGCATTTTCATGGGTGAGGATCTTCAACTTTGTGCAAAATCACCACATACAAGTAAAGGGGAGAAAAACTGCAAGTTTGTAATAGAATGTTTAATGTTAGACAAAAGAGGGTCTAGCAACCTGGTTAGTATTGTGAATTCATTTTGCTCTTTAATGGAATTCTGCCTACTTCTCACCGTTTCCCTGGATGAGCAACATAACCTTTGTGCTGAATCACCGCATTGAAGTGAGAGGGAGAAGCACTGTAGCTCTTGTAAGAGAAGGATTAATTTGACAAGCAAGACGGTCTTGCACTTTGTTAAGCATGGTGAACTGTGTTAGTTTTTGAAAGGAACGCTGCCTAACCTTCCGCCTTTTCATGGGTGAGAAACATAACCTTTGTGGACAATCACCACCTACAAGTGAATGGGAGAAAAACTGCAGTTTTTTAGGAGAATCCTTTTATGTTAGAAACAAGAGGGTCTAGCAACATGGTTAGTATGGTGAATTCAGTTTGCTCTTTAAAGGAGTACTGCCTAGCTCTCAGTGTTTCCTGGAGCAGCAACATCACCTTTCTGCTGAATCTCCCCTTTCAAGTGAAAGGGAGAAGCACTGCAGCTCTTGTAAGAGAAGCATTGCTGTTTCAAGTAAGAGGGCCTTGCACCTGGTTAAGCATGGTGAACTGAGTTAGATTTTGAAAGGAATTCTGCCCAACTGTCAGCATTTTTATGGGTGAGGATCTTCATCTTTGTGCAAAATCACCACCTACAGGTAAATGGGAGAAAGACTCCAGGTTTGTAAGAGAATCTTTAATGTTAGACAAAAGAGGGTCTAGCAACCTGGTTAGTATTGTGAATTCATTTTGCTCTTTAAAGGAATTCTGCCTACTTCTCACTGTTTTCCTGGATGAGAAACATCACCTTTGTGCTGAATCACCGCATTCAAGTGAAAGGGAGAAGCACTGTAGCTCTTGTAAGAGAAGGATTAATTTGACAAGCAAGAGGGTCTTGCACTTTGATAAGCTTGGTGAACTGTGTTCGTTTTTGAAAGGAACGCTGCCTAACCTTCAACCTTTTCATGGGTGAGAAACCTAACCTTTGTGGAAAATCACTGCATACAAGTGAAAGGGAGAAAAACTGCAGTTTTTTAAGAGAATCCTTTTATGTTAGAAACAAGAGGGTCTAGCAACATGGTTAGTATGGTGAATTCAGTTTGCTCTTTAAAGGAGTACTGCCTACCTCTCAGTGTTTCCTGGATCAGCAACATCACCTTCCTGCTGAATCTCCCCATTCAAGTGAAAGGGAAACACTGCAGCTCTTACAAGAGAAGCATTAATACTAAATGCAAGAGGGTCTTGCACCTTGTTAAGCATGGTGAACTGTGTTAGTTTTTGAAAGGAATGCTGCCTAACCTTCAGCCTTTTCATGGGTGAGGAACATAAACTTTGTGCAACATCACCACCTACAAGTGAATGGGAGAAAAACTGCAGTTTTTTAGGAGAATCCTTTTATGTTAGAAACAAGAGGGTCTAGCAACATGGTTAGCATGGTGAATTCAGTTTGCTCTTTAAAGGAGTACTGCCTAGCTCTCAGTGTTTCCTGGATCAGCAACATCACCTTTCTGCTGAATCTCAGCATTCAAGTGAATGGGAGAAGCACTGCAGCTCTTGTAAGAGAAGCATTACTGTTTCAAGTAAGAGGGCCTTGCACCTTGTTAAGCATGGTGAACTGAGTTAGCTTTTGAAAGGAACGCTGCACAACTGTCAGCATTTTCATGGGTGAGGATCTTCAACTTTGTGCAAAATCACCACATACAGGTAAAGGGAGAAAGACTCCAGGTTTGTAAGAGAATCTTTAATGTTAGACAAAAGAGGGTCTAGCAACCTGGTTAGTATTGTGAATTCATTTTGCTCTTTAAAGGAATTCTGCCTACTTCTCACTGTTTTCCTGGATGAGAAACATCACCTTTGTGCTGAATCACCGCATTCAAGTGAAAGGGAGAAGCACTGTAGCTCTTGTAAGAGAAGGATTAATTTGACAAGCAAGAGGGTCTTGCACTTTGTTAAGCATGGTGAACTGTGTTAGTTTTTGAAAGGAACGCTGCCTAACCTTCAGCCTTTTCATGGGTGAGAAACATAACCTTTGTGGAAAATCACCGCATACAAGTGAAAGGGAGAAAAACTGCAGTTTTTTAAGAGAATCCTTTTATGTTAGAAACAAGAGGGTCTAGCAACATGGTTAGTATGGTGAATTCAGTTTGCTCTTTAAAGGAGTACTGCCTACCTCTCAATGTTTCCTGGATCAGCAACATCACCTTTCTGCTGAATCTCCCCATTCAAGTGAAAGGGAAACACTGCAGCTCTTATAAGAGGAGCATTATTACTAAATGCAAGAGGGTCTTGCACCTTGTTAAGCATGGTGAACTGTGTTAGTTTTTGAAAGGAACGCAGCCTAACCTTCAGCCTTTTCATATGTGAGGAACATAAACTTTGTGCAACATCACCGCATACAAGTGAATGGGAGAAAAACTGCAGTTTTTTAAGAGAATCCTTGCATGTTAGAAACAGGAGGGTCTAGCAACATGGTTAGTATGGTGAATTCAGTTTGCTCTTTAAAGGAGTACTGCCTAGCTCTCAGGGTTTCCTGGATCAGCAACATAACCTTTCTGCTTAATCTCCCCATTCAAGTGAAAGGAAGAAGCACTGCCACTCTTGCAAGGGAAGCATTAATGTTACAAGGAACCGGGCCTTGCACCTTGTTAAGCATTTTGAACTGAGTTAGCTTTTGAAAGGAATGCTGCCCAACTGTCAGCATTTTCATGGGTGAGGATCTTCAACTTTGTGCAAAATCACCACATACAAGTAAAGGGGAGAAAAACTGCAAGTTTGTAATAGAATCTTTAATGTTAGACAAAAGAGGGTCTAGCAACCTGGTTAGTATTGTGAATTCATTTTGCTCTTTAATGGAATTCTGCCTACTTCTCACCGTTTCCCTGGATGAGCAACATAACCTTTGTGCTGAATCACCGCATTCAAGTGAGAGGGAGAAGCACTGTAGCTCTTGTAAGAGAAGGATTAATTTGACAAGCAAGACGGTCTTGCACTTTGTTAAGCATGGTGAACTGTGTTAGTTTTTGAAAGGAACGCTGCCTAACCTTCCGCCTTTTCATGGGTGAGAAACATAACCTTTGTGGAAAATCACCACCTACAAGTGAATGGGAGAAAAACTGCAGTTTTTTAGGAGAATCCTTTTATGTTAGAAACAAGAGGGTCTAGCAACATGGTTAGTATGGTGAATTCAGTTTGCTCTTTAAAGGAGTACTGCCTAGCTCTCAGTGTTTCCTGGAGCAGCAACATCACCTTTCTGCTGAATCTCCCCATTCAAGTGAAAGGGAGAAGCACTGCAGCTCTTGTAAGAGAAGCATTGCTGTTTCAAGTAAGAGGGCCTTGCACCTGGTTAAGCATGGTGAACTGAGTTAGATTTTGAAAGGAATTCTGCCCAACTGTCAGCATTTTTATGGGTGAGGATCTTCATCTTTGTGCAAAATCACCACCTACAGGTAAATGGGAGAAAGACTCCAGGTTTGTAAGAGAATCTTTAATGTTAGACAAAAGAGGGTCTAGCAACCTGGTTAGTATTGTGAATTCATTTTGCTCTTTAAAGGAATTCTGCCTACTTCTCACTGTTTTCCTGGATGAGAAACATCACCTTTGTGCTGAATCACCGCATTCAAGTGAAAGGGAGAAGCACTGTAGCTCTTGTAAGAGAAGGATTAATTTGACAAGCAAGAGGGTCTTGCACTTTGATAAGCTTGGTGAACTGTGTTCGTTTTTGAAAGGAACGCTGCCTAACCTTCAACCTTTTCATGGGTGAGAAACCTAACCTTTGTGGAAAATCACTGCATACAAGTGAAAGGGAGAAAAACTGCAGTTTTTTTTAGAGAATCCTTTTATGTTAGCAACAAGAGGGTCTAGCAACATGGTTAGTATGGTGAATTCAGTTTGCTCTTTAAAGGAGTACTGCCTACCTCTCAGTGTTTCCTGGATCAGCAACATCACCTTCCTGCTGAATCTCCCCATTCAAGTGAAAGGGAAACACTGCAGCTCTTATAAGAGAAGCATTAATACTAAATGCAAGAGGGTCTTGCACCTTGTTAAGCATGGTGAACTGTGTTAGTTTTTGAAAGGAATGCTGCCTAACCTTCAGCCTTTTCATGGGTGAGGAACATAAACTTTGTGCAACATCACCACCTACAAGTGAATGGGAGAAAAACTGCAGTTTTTTAGGAGAATCCTTTTATGTTAGAAACAAGAGGGTCTAGCAACATGGTTAGTATGGTGAATTCAGTTTGCTCTTTAAAGGAGTACTGCCTAGCTCTCAGTGTTTCCTGGAGCAGCAACATCACCTTCCTGCTGAATCTCCCCATTCAAGTGAAAGGGAAACACTGCAGCTCTTATAAGAGAAGCATTAATACTAAAGGCAAGAGGGTCTTGCACCTTGTTAAGCATGGTGAATTGTGTTAGTTTATGAAAGGAACGCAGCCTAACCTTCAGCCTTTTCATATGTGAGGAACATAAACTTTGTGCAACATCACCGCATACAAGTGAATGGGAGAAAAACTGCAGTTTTTTAAGAGAATCCTTGTATGTTAGAAACAAGAGGGTCTAGCAACATGGTTAGTATGGTGAATTCAGTTTGCTGTTTAAAGGACTACTGCCTAGCTCTCAGGGTTTCCTGGATCAGCAACATAACCTTTCTGTTGAATCTTCCCATTCAAGTGAATGGGAGAAGCACTGCAACTCTTGCAAAAGAAGCATTAATGTTACAAGGAACAGGGCCTTGCACCTTGTTAAGCATTTTGAACTGAGTTAGCTTTTGAAAGGAATGCTGGACAACTGTCAGCATTTTCATGGGTGAGGATCTTCAACTTTGTGCAAAATCACCACATACAAGTAAATGGGAGAAAAACTGCAAGTTTGTAATAGAATCTTTAATGTTAGACAAAAGAGGGTCTAGCAACCTGGTTAGTATTGTGAATTCATTTTGCTCTTTAAAGGATTTCTGCCTACTTCTCACCGTTTCCCTGGATGAGCAACATAACCTTTGGGCTGAATCACCGCATTCAAGTGAAAGGGAAAAGCACTGTAGCTCTTGTAAGAGAAGGATTAATTTGACAAGCAAGACGGTCTTGCACCTTGTTAAGTATGTTGAGCTGTGTTAGTTTTTGAAAGGAATGCTGCCTAACCTTCAGCCTTTTCATGGGTGAGGAACATAAACTTTGTGCAACATCACCACCTACAAGTGAATGGGAGAAAAACTGCAGTTTTTTAGGAGAATCCTTTTATGTTAGAAACAAGAGGGTCTAGCAACATGGTTAGTATGGTGAATTCAGTTTGCTGTTTAAAGGAGTACTGCCTAGCTCTCAGTGTTTCCTGGATCAGCAACATCAGCTTTCTGCTGAATCTCCCCATTCAAGTGAAAGGGAGAAGCACTGCAGCTCTTGTAAGAGAAGCATTACTGTTTCAAGTAAGAGGGCCTTGCACCTTGTTAAGCATGGTGAACTGAGTTAGCTTTTGAAAGGAACGCTGCACAACTGTCAGCATTTTCATGGGTGAGGATCTTCAACTTTGTGCAAAATCACCACATACAGGTAAAGGGAGAAACACTCCAGGTTTGTAAGAGAATCTTTAATGTTAGACAAAAGAGGGTCTAGCAACCTGGTTAGTATTGTGAATTCATTTTGCTCTTTAAAGGAATTCTGCCTACTTCTCACTGTTTTCCTGGATGAGAAACATCACCTTTGTGATGAATCACCGCATTCAAGTGAAAGGGAGAAGCACTGTAGCTCTTGTAAGAGAAGGATCAATTCTACAAGGAACAGGGTCTTGCACTTTGTTAAGCATGGTGAACTGTGTTAGTTTTTGAAAGGACGCTGCCTAACCTTCAGCCTTTTCATGGGTGAGAAACATAACCTTTGGGGAAAATCACCGCGTACAAGTGAATGGGAGAAAAACTGCAGTTTTTTAAGAGCATTCTTTATGTTAGAAATAAGAGGGTCTAGCAACATGGTTAGTATGGTGAATTCAGTTTGCTCTTTAAAGGAGTACTGCCTAGCTCTCAGGGTTTCCTGGATCAGCAACATAACCTTTCTGCTTAATCTCCCCATTCAAGTGAAAGGAAGAAGCACTGCCACTCTTGCAAGGGAAGCATTAATGTTACAAGGAACCGGGCCTTGCACCTTGTTAAGCATTTTGAACTGAGTTAGCTTTTGAAAGGAATGCTGCCCAACTGTCAGCATTTTCATGGGTGAGGATCTTCAACTTTGTGCAAAATCACCACATACAAGTAAAGGGGAGAAAAACTGCAAGTTTGTAATAGAATCTTTAATGTTAGACAAAAGAGGGTCTAGCAACCTGGTTAGTATTGTGAATTCATTTTGCTCTTTAATGGAATTCTGCCTACTTCTCACCGTTTCCCTGGATGAGCAACATAACCTTTGTGCTGAATCACCGCATTCAAGTGAGAGGGAGAAGCACTGTAGCTCTTGTAAGAGAAGGATTAATTTGACAAGCAAGACGGTCTTGCACTTTGTTAAGCATGGTGAACTGTGTTAGTTTTTGAAAGGAACGCTGCCTAACCTTCCGCCTTTTCATGGGTGAGAAACATAACCTTTGTGGAAAATCACCACCTACAAGTGAATGGGAGAAAAACTGCAGTTTTTTAGGAGAATCCTTTTATGTTAGAAACAAGAGGGTCTAGCAACATGGTTAGTATGGTGAATTCAGTTTGCTCTTTAAAGGAGTACTGCCTAGCTCTCAGTGTTTAGTGGAGCAGCAACATCACCTTTCTGCTGAATCTCCCCATTCAAGTGAAAGGGAGAAGCACTGCAGCTCTTGTAAGAGAAGCATTGCTGTTTCAAGTAAGAGGGCCTTGCACCTGGTTAAGCATGGTGAACTGAGTTAGATTTTGAAAGGAATTCTGCCCAACTGTCAGCATTTTTATGGGTGAGGATCTTCATCTTTGTGCAAAATCACCACCTACAGGTAAATGGGAGAAAGACTCCAGGTTTGTAAGAGAATCTTTAATGTTAGACAAAAGAGGGTCTAGCAACCTGGTTAGTATTGTGAATTCATTTTGCTCTTTAAAGGAATTCTGCCTACTTCTCACTGTTTTCCTGGATGAGAAACATCACCTTTGTGCTGAATCACCGCATTCAAGTGAAAGGGAGAAGCACTGTAGCTCTTGTAAGAGAAGGATTAATGTTACAAGCAAGAGGGTCTTGCACTTTGATAAGCTTGGTGAACTGTGTTCGTTTTTGAAAGGAACGCTGCCTAACCTTCAACCTTTTCATGGGTGAGAAACCTAACCTTTGTGGAAAATCACTGCATACAAGTGAAAGGGAGAAAAACTGCAGTTTTTTTTAGAGAATCCTTTTATGTTAGCAACAAGAGGGTCTAGCAACATGGTTAGTATGGTGAATTCAGTTTGCTCTTTAAAGGAGTACTGCCTACCTCTCAGTGTTTCCTGGATCAGCAACATCACCTTCCTGCTGAATCTCCCCATTCAAGTGAAAGGGAAACACTGCAGCTCTTATAAGAGAAGCATTAATACTAAATGCAAGAGGGTCTTGCACCTTGTTAAGCATGGTGAACTGTGTTAGTTTTTGAAAGGAATGCTGCCTAACCTTCAGCCTTTTCATGGGTGAGGAACATAAACTTTGTGCAACATCACCACCTACAAGTGAATGGGAGAAAAACTGCAGTTTTTTAGGAGAATCCTTTTATGTTAGAAACAAGAGGGTCTAGCAACATGGTTAGTATGGTGAATTCAGTTTGCTCTTTAAAGGAGTACTGCCTAGCTCTCAGTGTTTCCTGGAGCAGCAACATCACCTTCCTGCTGAATCTCCCCATTCAAGTGAAAGGGAAACACTGCAGCTCTTATAAGAGAAGCATTAATACTAAAGGCAAGAGGGTCTTGCACCTTGTTAAGCATGGTGAATTGTGTTAGTTTATGAAAGGAACGCAGCCTAACCTTCAGCCTTTTCATATGTGAGGAACATAAACTTTGTGCAACATCACCGCATACAAGTGAATGGGAGAAAAACTGCAGTTTTTTAAGAGAATCCTTGTATGTTAGAAACAAGAGGGTCTAGCAACATGGTTAGTATGGTGAATTCAGTTTGCTGTTTAAAGGACTACTGCCTAGCTCTCAGGGTTTCCTGGATCAGCAACATAACCTTTCTGTTGAATCTTCCCATTCAAGTGAATGGGAGAAGCACTGCAACTCTTGCAAAAGAAGCATTAATGTTACAAGGAACAGGGCCTTGCACCTTGTTAAGCATTTTGAACTGAGTTAGCTTTTGAAAGGAATGCTGGACAACTGTCAGCATTTTCATGGGTGAGGATCTTCAACTTTGTGCAAAATCACCACATACAAGTAAATGGGAGAAAAACTGCAAGTTTGTAATAGAATCTTTAATGTTAGACAAAAGAGGGTCTAGCAACCTGGTTAGTATTGTGAATTCATTTTGCTCTTTAAAGGATTTCTGCCTACTTCTCACCGTTTCCCTGGATGAGCAACATAACCTTTGGGCTGAATCACCGCATTCAAGTGAAAGGGAAAAGCACTGTAGCTCTTGTAAGAGAAGGATTAATTTGACAAGCAAGACGGTCTTGCACCTTGTTAAGTATGTTGAGCTGTGTTAGTTTTTGAAAGGAATGCTGCCTAACCTTCAGCCTTTTCATGGGTGAGGAACATAAACTTTGTGCAACATCACCACCTACAAGTGAATGGGAGAAAAACTGCAGTTTTTTAGGAGAATCCTTTTATGTTAGAAACAAGAGGGTCTAGCAACATGGTTAGTATGGTGAATTCAGTTTGCTGTTTAAAGGAGTACTGCCTAGCTCTCAGTGTTTCCTGGATCAGCAACATCAGCTTTCTGCTGAATCTCCCCATTCAAGTGAAAGGGAGAAGCACTGCAGCTCTTGTAAGAGAAGCATTACTGTTTCAAGTAAGAGGGCCTTGCACCTTGTTAAGCATGGTGAACTGAGTTAGCTTTTGAAAGGAACGCTGCACAACTGTCAGCATTTTCATGGGTGAGGATCTTCAACTTTGTGCAAAATCACCACATACAGGTAAAGGGAGAAACACTCCAGGTTTGTAAGAGAATCTTTAATGTTAGACAAAAGAGGGTCTAGCAACCTGGTTAGTATTGTGAATTCATTTTGCTCTTTAAAGGAATTCTGCCTACTTCTCACTGTTTTCCTGGATGAGAAACATCACCTTTGTGATGAATCACCGCATTCAAGTGAAAGGGAGAAGCACTGTAGCTCTTGTAAGAGAAGGATCAATTCTACAAGGAACAGGGTCTTGCACTTTGTTAAGCATGGTGAACTGTGTTAGTTTTTGAAAGGACGCTGCCTAACCTTCAGCCTTTTCATGGGTGAGAAACATAACCTTTGGGGAAAATCACCGCGTACAAGTGAATGGGAGAAAAACTGCAGTTTTTTAAGAGCATTCTTTATGTTAGAAATAAGAGGGTCTAGCAACATGGTTAGTATGGTGAATTCAGTTTGCTCTTTAAAGGAGTACTGCCTAGCTCTCAGGGTTTCCTGGATCAGCAACATAACCTTTCTGCTTAATCTCCCCATTCAAGTGAAAGGAAGAAGCACTGCCACTCTTGCAAGGGAAGCATTAATGTTACAAGGAACCGGGCCTTGCACCTTGTTAAGCATTTTGAACTGAGTTAGCTTTTGAAAGGAATGCTGCCCAACTGTCAGCATTTTCATGGGTGAGGATCTTCAACTTTGTGCAAAATCACCACATACAAGTAAAGGGGAGAAAAACTGCAAGTTTGTAATAGAATCTTTAATGTTAGACAAAAGAGGGTCTAGCAACCTGGTTAGTATTGTGAATTCATTTTGCTCTTTAATGGAATTCTGCCTACTTCTCACCGTTTCCCTGGATGAGCAACATAACCTTTGTGCTGAATCACCGCATTCAAGTGAGAGGGAGAAGCACTGTAGCTCTTGTAAGAGAAGGATTAATTTGACAAGCAAGACGGTCTTGCACTTTGTTAAGCATGGTGAACTGTGTTAGTTTTTGAAAGGAACGCTGCCTAACCTTCCGCCTTTTCATGGGTGAGAAACATAACCTTTGTGGAAAATCACCACCTACAAGTGAATGGGAGAAAAACTGCAGTTTTTTAGGAGAATCCTTTTATGTTAGAAACAAGAGGGTCTAGCAACATGGTTAGTATGGTGAATTCAGTTTGCTCTTTAAAGGAGTACTGCCTAGCTCTCAGTGTTTAGTGGAGCAGCAACATCACCTTTCTGCTGAATCTCCCCATTCAAGTGAAAGGGAGAAGCACTGCAGCTCTTGTAAGAGAAGCATTGCTGTTTCAAGTAAGAGGGCCTTGCACCTGGTTAAGCATGGTGAACTGAGTTAGATTTTGAAAGGAATTCTGCCCAACTGTCAGCATTTTTATGGGTGAGGATCTTCATCTTTGTGCAAAATCACCACCTACAGGTAAATGGGAGAAAGACTCCAGGTTTGTAAGAGAATCTTTAATGTTAGACAAAAGAGGGTCTAGCAACCTGGTTAGTATTGTGAATTCATTTTGCTCTTTAAAGGAATTCTGCCTACTTCTCACTGTTTTCCTGGATGAGAAACATCACCTTTGTGCTGAATCACCGCATTCAAGTGAAAGGGAGAAGCACTGTAGCTCTTGTAAGAGAAGGATTAATGTTACAAGCAAGAGGGTCTTGCACTTTGATAAGCTTGGTGAACTGTGTTCGTTTTTGAAAGGAACGCTGCCTAACCTTCAACCTTTTCATGGGTGAGAAACCTAACCTTTGTGGAAAATCACTGCATACAAGTGAAAGGGAGAAAAACTGCAGTTTTTTAAGAGAATCCTTTTATGTTAGAAACAAGAGGGTCTAGCAACATGGTTAGTATGGTGAATTCAGTTTGCTCTTTAAAGGAGTACTGCCTACCTCTCAGTGTTTCCTGGATCAGCAACATCACCTTCCTGCTGAATCTCCCCATTCAAGTGAAAGGGAAACACTGCAGCTCTTATAAGAGAAGCATTAATACTAAATGCAAGAGGGTCTTGCACCTTGTTAAGCATGGTGAACTGTGTTAGTTTTTGAAAGGAATGCTGCCTAACCTTCAGCCTTTTCATGGGTGAGGAACATAAACTTTGTGCAACATCACCACCTACAAGTGAATGGGAGAAAAACTGCAGTTTTTTAGGAGAATCCTTTTATGTTAGAAACAAGAGGGTCTAGCAACATGGTTAGTATGGTGAATTCAGTTTGCTCTTTAAAGGAGTACTGCCTAGCTCTCAGTGTTTCCTGGATCAGCAACATCACCTTTCTGCTGAATCTCACCATTCAAGTGAATGGGAGAAGCACTGCAGCTCTTGTAAGAGAAGCATTACTGTTTCAAGTAAGAGGGCCTTGCACCTTGTTAAGCATGGTGAACTGAGTTAGCTTTTGAAAGGAACGCTGCACAACTGTCAGCATTTTCATGGGTGAGGATCTTCAACTTTGTGCAAAATCACCACATACAGGTAAAGGGAGAAAGACTCCAGGTTTGTAAGAGAATCTTTAATGTTAGACAAAAGAGGGTCTAGCAACCTGGTTAGTATTGTGAATTCATTTTGCTCTTTAAAGGAATTCTGCCTACTTCTCACTGTTTTCCTGGATGAGAAACATCACCTTTGTGCTGAATCACCGCATTCAAGTGAAAGGGAGAAGCACTGTAGCTCTTGTAAGAGAAGGATTAATTTGACAAGCAAGAGGGTCTTGCACTTTGTTAAGCATGGTGAACTGTGTTAGTTTTTGAAAGGAACGCTGCCTAACCTTCAGCCTTTTCATGGGTGAGAAACATAACCTTTGTGGAAAATCACCGCATACAAGTGAAAGGGAGAAAAACTGCAGTTTTTTAAGAGAATCCTTTTATGTTAGAAACAAGAGGGTCTAGCAACATGGTTAGTATGGTGAATTCAGTTTGCTCTTTAAAGGAGTACTGCCTACCTCTCAATGTTTCCTGGATCAGCAACATCACCTTTCTGCTGAATCTCCCCATTCAAGTGAAAGGGAAACACTGCAGCTCTTATAAGAGGAGCATTATTACTAAATGCAAGAGGGTCTTGCACCTTGTTAAGCATGGTGAACTGTGTTAGTTTTTGAAAGGAACGCAGCCTAACCTTCAGCCTTTTCATATGTGAGGAACATAAACTTTGTGCAACATCACCGCATACAAGTGAAAGGGAGAAAAACTGCAGTTTTTTAAGAGAATCCTTGCATGTTAGAAACAGGAGGGTCTAGCAACATGGTTAGTATGGTGAATTCAGTTTGCTCTTTAAAGGAGTACTGCCTAGCTCTCAGGGTTTCCTGGATCAGCAACATAACCTTTCTGCTTAATCTCCCCATTCAAGTGAAAGGAAGAAGCACTGCCACTCTTGCAAGGGAAGCATTAATGTTACAAGGAACCGGGCCTTGCACCTTGTTAAGCATTTTGAACTGAGTTAGCTTTTGAAAGGAATGCTGCCCAACTGTCAGCATTTTCATGGGTGAGGATCTTCAACTTTGTGCAAAATCACCACATACAAGTAAAGGGGAGAAAAACTGCAAGTTTGTAATAGAATGTTTAATGTTAGACAAAAGAGGGTCTAGCAACCTGGTTAGTATTGTGAATTCATTTTGCTCTTTAATGGAATTCTGCCTACTTCTCACCGTTTCCCTGGATGAGCAACATAACCTTTGTGCTGAATCACCGCATTGAAGTGAGAGGGAGAAGCACTGTAGCTCTTGTAAGAGAAGGATTAATTTGACAAGCAAGACGGTCTTGCACTTTGTTAAGCATGGTGAACTGTGTTAGTTTTTGAAAGGAACGCTGCCTAACCTTCCGCCTTTTCATGGGTGAGAAACATAACCTTTGTGGACAATCACCACCTACAAGTGAATGGGAGAAAAACTGCAGTTTTTTAGGAGAATCCTTTTATGTTAGAAACAAGAGGGTCTAGCAACATGGTTAGTATGGTGAATTCAGTTTGCTCTTTAAAGGAGTACTGCCTAGCTCTCAGTGTTTCCTGGAGCAGCAACATCACCTTTCTGCTGAATCTCCCCTTTCAAGTGAAAGGGAGAAGCACTGCAGCTCTTGTAAGAGAAGCATTGCTGTTTCAAGTAAGAGGGCCTTGCACCTGGTTAAGCATGGTGAACTGAGTTAGATTTTGAAAGGAATTCTGCCCAACTGTCAGCATTTTTATGGGTGAGGATCTTCATCTTTGTGCAAAATCACCACCTACAGGTAAATGGGAGAAAGACTCCAGGTTTGTAAGAGAATCTTTAATGTTAGACAAAAGAGGGTCTAGCAACCTGGTTAGTATTGTGAATTCATTTTGCTCTTTAAAGGAATTCTGCCTACTTCTCACTGTTTTCCTGGATGAGAAACATCACCTTTGTGCTGAATCACCGCATTCAAGTGAAAGGGAGAAGCACTGTAGCTCTTGTAAGAGAAGGATTAATTTGACAAGCAAGAGGGTCTTGCACTTTGATAAGCTTGGTGAACTGTGTTCGTTTTTGAAAGGAACGCTGCCTAACCTTCAACCTTTTCATGGGTGAGAAACCTAACCTTTGTGGAAAATCACTGCATACAAGTGAAAGGGAGAAAAACTGCAGTTTTTTAAGAGAATCCTTTTATGTTAGAAACAAGAGGGTCTAGCAACATGGTTAGTATGGTGAATTCAGTTTGCTCTTTAAAGGAGTACTGCCTACCTCTCAGTGTTTCCTGGATCAGCAACATCACCTTCCTGCTGAATCTCCCCATTCAAGTGAAAGGGAAACACTGCAGCTCTTACAAGAGAAGCATTAATACTAAATGCAAGAGGGTCTTGCACCTTGTTAAGCATGGTGAACTGTGTTAGTTTTTGAAAGGAATGCTGCCTAACCTTCAGCCTTTTCATGGGTGAGGAACATAAACTTTGTGCAACATCACCACCTACAAGTGAATGGGAGAAAAACTGCAGTTTTTTAGGAGAATCCTTTTATGTTAGAAACAAGAGGGTCTAGCAACATGGTTAGCATGGTGAATTCAGTTTGCTCTTTAAAGGAGTACTGCCTAGCTCTCAGTGTTTCCTGGATCAGCAACATCACCTTTCTGCTGAATCTCAGCATTCAAGTGAATGGGAGAAGCACTGCAGCTCTTGTAAGAGAAGCATTACTGTTTCAAGTAAGAGGGCCTTGCACCTTGTTAAGCATGGTGAACTGAGTTAGCTTTTGAAAGGAACGCTGCACAACTGTCAGCATTTTCATGGGTGAGGATCTTCAACTTTGTGCAAAATCACCACATACAGGTAAAGGGAGAAAGACTCCAGGTTTGTAAGAGAATCTTTAATGTTAGACAAAAGAGGGTCTAGCAACCTGGTTAGTATTGTGAATTCATTTTGCTCTTTAAAGGAATTCTGCCTACTTCTCACTGTTTTCCTGGATGAGAAACATCACCTTTGTGCTGAATCACCGCATTCAAGTGAAAGGGAGAAGCACTGTAGCTCTTGTAAGAGAAGGATTAATTTGACAAGCAAGAGGGTCTTGCACTTTGTTAAGCATGGTGAACTGTGTTAGTTTTTGAAAGGAACGCTGCCTAACCTTCAGCCTTTTCATGGGTGAGAAACATAACCTTTGTGGAAAATCACCGCATACAAGTGAAAGGGAGAAAAACTGCAGTTTTTTAAGAGAATCCTTTTATGTTAGAAACAAGAGGGTCTAGCAACATGGTTAGTATGGTGAATTCAGTTTGCTCTTTAAAGGAGTACTGCCTACCTCTCAATGTTTCCTGGATCAGCAACATCACCTTTCTGCTGAATCTCCCCATTCAAGTGAAAGGGAAACACTGCAGCTCTTATAAGAGGAGCATTATTACTAAATGCAAGAGGGTCTTGCACCTTGTTAAGCATGGTGAACTGTGTTAGTTTTTGAAAGGAACGCAGCCTAACCTTCAGCCTTTTCATATGTGAGGAACATAAACTTTGTGCAACATCACCGCATACAAGTGAATGGGAGAAAAACTGCAGTTTTTTAAGAGAATCCTTGCATGTTAGAAACAGGAGGGTCTAGCAACATGGTTAGTATGGTGAATTCAGTTTGCTCTTTAAAGGAGTACTGCCTAGCTCTCAGGGTTTCCTGGATCAGCAACATAACCTTTCTGCTTAATCTCCCCATTCAAGTGAAAGGAAGAAGCACTGCCACTCTTGCAAGGGAAGCATTAATGTTACAAGGAACCGGGCCTTGCACCTTGTTAAGCATTTTGAACTGAGTTAGCTTTTGAAAGGAATGCTGCCCAACTGTCAGCATTTTCATGGGTGAGGATCTTCAACTTTGTGCAAAATCACCACATACAAGTAAAGGGGAGAAAAACTGCAAGTTTGTAATAGAATCTTTAATGTTAGACAAAAGAGGGTCTAGCAACCTGGTTAGTATTGTGAATTCATTTTGCTCTTTAATGGAATTCTGCCTACTTCTCACCGTTTCCCTGGATGAGCAACATAACCTTTGTGCTGAATCACCGCATTCAAGTGAGAGGGAGAAGCACTGTAGCTCTTGTAAGAGAAGGATTAATTTGACAAGCAAGACGGTCTTGCACTTTGTTAAGCATGGTGAACTGTGTTAGTTTTTGAAAGGAACGCTGCCTAACCTTCCGCCTTTTCATGGGTGAGAAACATAACCTTTGTGGAAAATCACCACCTACAAGTGAATGGGAGAAAAACTGCAGTTTTTTAGGAGAATCCTTTTATGTTAGAAACAAGAGGGTCTAGCAACATGGTTAGTATGGTGAATTCAGTTTGCTCTTTAAAGGAGTACTGCCTAGCTCTCAGTGTTTCCTGGAGCAGCAACATCACCTTTCTGCTGAATCTCCCCATTCAAGTGAAAGGGAGAAGCACTGCAGCTCTTGTAAGAGAAGCATTGCTGTTTCAAGTAAGAGGGCCTTGCACCTGGTTAAGCATGGTGAACTGAGTTAGATTTTGAAAGGAATTCTGCCCAACTGTCAGCATTTTTATGGGTGAGGATCTTCATCTTTGTGCAAAATCACCACCTACAGGTAAATGGGAGAAAGACTCCAGGTTTGTAAGAGAATCTTTAATGTTAGACAAAAGAGGGTCTAGCAACCTGGTTAGTATTGTGAATTCATTTTGCTCTTTAAAGGAATTCTGCCTACTTCTCACTGTTTTCCTGGATGAGAAACATCACCTTTGTGCTGAATCACCGCATTCAAGTGAAAGGGAGAAGCACTGTAGCTCTTGTAAGAGAAGGATTAATTTGACAAGCAAGAGGGTCTTGCACTTTGATAAGCTTGGTGAACTGTGTTCGTTTTTGAAAGGAACGCTGCCTAACCTTCAACCTTTTCATGGGTGAGAAACCTAACCTTTGTGGAAAATCACTGCATACAAGTGAAAGGGAGAAAAACTGCAGTTTTTTTTAGAGAATCCTTTTATGTTAGCAACAAGAGGGTCTAGCAACATGGTTAGTATGGTGAATTCAGTTTGCTCTTTAAAGGAGTACTGCCTACCTCTCAGTGTTTCCTGGATCAGCAACATCACCTTCCTGCTGAATCTCCCCATTCAAGTGAAAGGGAAACACTGCAGCTCTTATAAGAGAAGCATTAATACTAAATGCAAGAGGGTCTTGCACCTTGTTAAGCATGGTGAACTGTGTTAGTTTTTGAAAGGAATGCTGCCTAACCTTCAGCCTTTTCATGGGTGAGGAACATAAACTTTGTGCAACATCACCACCTACAAGTGAATGGGAGAAAAACTGCAGTTTTTTAGGAGAATCCTTTTATGTTAGAAACAAGAGGGTCTAGCAACATGGTTAGTATGGTGAATTCAGTTTGCTCTTTAAAGGAGTACTGCCTAGCTCTCAGTGTTTCCTGGAGCAGCAACATCACCTTCCTGCTGAATCTCCCCATTCAAGTGAAAGGGAAACACTGCAGCTCTTATAAGAGAAGCATTAATACTAAAGGCAAGAGGGTCTTGCACCTTGTTAAGCATGGTGAATTGTGTTAGTTTATGAAAGGAACGCAGCCTAACCTTCAGCCTTTTCATATGTGAGGAACATAAACTTTGTGCAACATCACCGCATACAAGTGAATGGGAGAAAAACTGCAGTTTTTTAAGAGAATCCTTGTATGTTAGAAACAAGAGGGTCTAGCAACATGGTTAGTATGGTGAATTCAGTTTGCTGTTTAAAGGACTACTGCCTAGCTCTCAGGGTTTCCTGGATCAGCAACATAACCTTTCTGTTGAATCTTCCCATTCAAGTGAATGGGAGAAGCACTGCAACTCTTGCAAAAGAAGCATTAATGTTACAAGGAACAGGGCCTTGCACCTTGTTAAGCATTTTGAACTGAGTTAGCTTTTGAAAGGAATGCTGGACAACTGTCAGCATTTTCATGGGTGAGGATCTTCAACTTTGTGCAAAATCACCGCATACAAGTAAATGGGAGAAAAACTGCAAGTTTGTAATAGAATCTTTAATGTTAGACAAAAGAGGGTCTAGCAACCTGGTTAGTATTGTGAATTCATTTTGCTCTTTAAAGGATTTCTGCCTACTTCTCACCGTTTCCCTGGATGAGCAACATAACCTTTGGGCTGAATCACCGCATTCAAGTGAAAGGGAAAAGCACTGTAGCTCTTGTAAGAGAAGGATTAATTTGACAAGCAAGACGGTCTTGCACCTTGTTAAGTATGTTGAGCTGTGTTAGTTTTTGAAAGGAATGCTGCCTAACCTTCAGCCTTTTCATGGGTGAGGAACATAAACTTTGTGCAACATCACCACCTACAAGTGAATGGGAGAAAAACTGCAGTTTTTTAGGAGAATCCTTTTATGTTAGAAACAAGAGGGTCTAGCAACATGGTTAGTATGGTGAATTCAGTTTGCTGTTTAAAGGAGTACTGCCTAGCTCTCAGTGTTTCCTGGATCAGCAACATCAGCTTTCTGCTGAATCTCCCCATTCAAGTGAAAGGGAGAAGCACTGCAGCTCTTGTAAGAGAAGCATTACTGTTTCAAGTAAGAGGGCCTTGCACCTTGTTAAGCATGGTGAACTGAGTTAGCTTTTGAAAGGAACGCTGCACAACTGTCAGCATTTTCATGGGTGAGGATCTTCAACTTTGTGCAAAATCACCACATACAGGTAAAGGGAGAAACACTCCAGGTTTGTAAGAGAATCTTTAATGTTAGACAAAAGAGGGTCTAGCAACCTGGTTAGTATTGTGAATTCATTTTGCTCTTTAAAGGAATTCTGCCTACTTCTCACTGTTTTCCTGGATGAGAAACATCACCTTTGTGATGAATCACCGCATTCAAGTGAAAGGGAGAAGCACTGTAGCTCTTGTAAGAGAAGGATCAATTCTACAAGGAACAGGGTCTTGCACTTTGTTAAGCATGGTGAACTGTGTTAGTTTTTGAAAGGACGCTGCCTAACCTTCAGCCTTTTCATGGGTGAGAAACATAACCTTTGGGGAAAATCACCGCGTACAAGTGAATGGGAGAAAAACTGCAGTTTTTTAAGAGCATTCTTTATGTTAGAAATAAGAGGGTCTAGCAACATGGTTAGTATGGTGAATTCAGTTTGCTCTTTAAAGGAGTACTGCCTAGCTCTCAGTGTTTTAGTGGATCAGCAACATCAGCTTTCTGCTGAATCTCCCTTTTCAGGTGAATGGGAGAAGCACCGTAGCTCATGTAAGAGAAGCATTAATGCACCTTGTTAAGCATGGTGAACTGAGTTAGCTTTTGAAAGAAACGCTGCCCAAGTGTCTGCGTTTTCATGTGTGAAGATTTTCAACATTGTGCTAAATCACGGCATACAAGTAAATGGGAGAAAAACTGCAGTTTTCTAAGAGAATCTTTAATGTTAGGAAAAAGAGGGTGAGCAACATGGTTAATATTTTGAATTCAGTTTCCTCTTCAAGGGACTACTGCATAACTCTGAGTGTTTTCCTGGATGAGCAACATCACCTTTCTGCTGAATCACCCCATTCAAGTAAATGGGAGAAGCACTGCAGCTCTTGCAAGAGAAGCATTAATGTTACAAGCAACAGGGCCTTGCACCTTGTTAAGCATGGTGAACTGAGTTAGCTTTTGAAAGGAATGCTGCCCAACTGTCAGCATTTTCATGGGTGAGGATCTTCAACTTTGTGCAAAATCACGGAATACAAGTAAATGGGAGTAAAACTGCAGATTTGTAATGGAATCTTTAATGTTAGACAAAAGAGGGTCTAGCAACCTGGTTAGTATTGTGAATACATTTTGCTCTTTAAAGGAATTCTGCCTACTTCTCACCGTTTCCCTGGATGAGCAACATAACCTTTGTGCTGAATCACCGCATTCAAGTGAAAGGGAAAAGCACTGTAGCTCTTGTAAGAGAAGGATTAATTCTACAAGGAACAGGGTCTTGCACTTTGTTAAGCATGGTGAACTGTGTTAGTTTTTGAAAGGACGCTGCCTAACCTTCAGCCTTTTAATGGGTGAGAAACATAACCTTTGGGGAAAATCACCGCGTACAAGTGAATGGGAGAAAAACTGCAGTTTTTTAAGAGCATTCTTTTATGTTAGAAATGAGAGGGTCTAGCAACATGGTTAGTATGGTGAATTCAGTTTGCTCTTTAAAGGAGTACTGCCTACCTCTCAGTGTTTCCTGGATCAGTCACATCACCTTTCTGCTGAATCTCCCCATTCAAGTGAAAGGGAAACACTGCAGCTCTTATAAGAGGAGCATTATTACTAAATGCAAGAGGGTCTTGCACCTTGTTAAGCATGGTGAACTGTGTTAGTTTTTGAAAGGAATGCTGCCTAACCTTAGCCTTTTCATGGGTGAGGAACATAAACTTTGTGCAACATCAGCACCTACAAGTGAATGGGAGAAAAACTGCAGTTTTTTAGGAGAATCCTTTTATGTTAGAAACAAGAGGGTCTAGCAACATGGTTAGTATGGTGAATTCAGTTTGCTGTTTAAAGGAGTACTGCTTAGATCTCAGGGTTTCCTGGATCAGCAACATCACCTTTCTGCTGAATCTCCCCATAAAAGTAAATGGGAGAAGCACTGCAGCTCTTGTAAGAGAAGCATTACTGTTTCAAGTAAGAGGGCCTTGCACCTTGTTAAGCATGGTGAACTGAGTTAGCTTTTGAAAGGAACGCTGCACAACTGTCAGCATTTTCATGGGTGAGGATCTTGAACTTTGTGCAAAATCACCACATACAGGTAAAGGGAGAAAGACTCCAGGTTTGTAAGAGAATCTTTAATGTTAGACAAAAGAGGGTCTAGCAACCTGGTTAGTATTGTGAATTCATTTTGCTCTTTAAAGGAATTCTGCCTACTTCTCACTGTTTCCTGGATGAGAAACATGATCTTTGTGCTGAATCACCGCATTCAAGTGAAAGGGAGAAGCACTGTAGCTCTTGTAAGAGACGGATTAATTTTACAAGCAAGAGGGTCTTGCATTTTGTTAAGCATGGTGAACTGTGTTAGTTTTTGAAAGGAACGCTGCCTTACCTTCAGCCTTTTCATGGGTGAGAAACATAACCTTTGGGGACAATCACCGCGTACAAGTGAATGGGAGAAAAACTGCAGTTTTTTAAGGGAATCCTTGTATGTTAGAAACAAGAGGGTCTAGCAACATGGTTAGTATGGTGAATTCAGTTTGCTCTTTAAAGGAGTACTGCCTAGCTCTCAGTGTTTCCTGGATCAGCAACATCACCTTTCTGCTGAATCTTCCCATTCAAGTGATTGGGAGAAGCACTGCAGCTCTTGTAAGAGAAGCATTAATGTTTCAAGCAAGAGGTCCTTGCACCTTGTTAAGCATGGTGAACTGAGTTAGCTTTTGAAAGAAACGCTTCCCAACTGTCAGCGTTTTCATGGGTGAAGATCTTCAACATTGTGCAAAATCACCGCATACAAGTAAATGGGAGAAAAACTGCAGGTTTCTAAGAGAATCTTTGATGTTAGGGAAAAGAGGGTCGAGCAACATGGTTAGTATTGTGAATTCATTTTGCTCTTTAAAGGAATTCTGCCTACTTCTCACTGTTTTCCTGGATGAGAAACATCACCTTTGTGCTGAATCACCGCATTCAAGAGAAAGGGAGAAGCACTGTAGCTCTTGTAAGAGAAGGATTAATTTTACAAGCAAGAGGGACTTGCACTTTGTTAAGCATGGTGAACTGTGTTAGTTTTTGAAAGGAACGCTGCCTAACCTTCAGCCTTTTCATGGTTGAGAAACATAAACTTTGTGGAAAATCACCACATACAAGTGAATGGGAGGAAAACTGCAATTTTTTAAGAGAATCCTTTTATGTTACAAACAAGAGGGTCTAGCAACATGGTTAGTATGGTGAATTCAGTTTGCTCTTTAAAGGAGTACTGCCTACCTCTCATTGTTTCCTGTATCAGCAACATCCCCTTTCTGCTGAATCTCCCCATTCAAGTGAAAGAGAAACACTGCAGCTCTTAGAAGAGAAGCATTAATAGTAAAAGCAAGAGGGTCTTGCATCTTGTTAAGCATGGTGAACTGTGTTAGTTTTTGAAAGGAACGCTGCCTAACTTTCAGCCTTTTCATTTGTGAGGAACATAACCTTTGTGCAAAATCACCGCATAAAAGTGAATGGGAGAAAAACTGCAGATTTTTAAGGGAATCCTTTTATGTTAGAAACAAGCGGGTCTAGCAACTTGGTTAATATTGTGAATTCAGTTTGCTAAAGGAGTACTGCCTACTTTTCAGTTTGTTCCTGGATGAGCAACATCACCTTTGTGTTGAATCACCCTATTCAAGTTAACGGGAAAAGCACTGCAGCTCTTATAAGAGAAGCATTAATGTTACAAGCAAGAGGGACTTGAACCTTTTTGAGCATGGTGAACTGAGTTAGCTTTTGAAAGAAACGGTGCCTAACCTTCAGCCATTTCATGGGTGAGGAACATAAACTTTGTGCAAATTCACCGCATACAAGTGAAGGGGAGAAAAACTGCAGTTTTTTAAGAGCATCGTTTTATGTTAGAAACAAGAGGGTCTAGCAACATGGTTTGTATGGTGAATTCAGTTTGCTCTTTAAAGGAGTACTGCCTACCTCTCAGTGTTTCCTGGATCAGCATCATCACCTTTGTGTTCAATCACCCTATTCAAGTTAGTGGGAAAAGCACTGCAGCTCTTATAAGAGAAGCTTTAATGTTACAAGCAAGAAGGCCTTGCACCTTGTTAAGAATGGTGAACTGAGTTAGATTTGAAAGGAACGCTGCCCAACTGTCAGCGTTTTCATGGGTGAGGATCATCAACTTTGTGCAAAATCACCACATACAAGTAAATGGGAGAAAACCTGCATTTTTCTAAGAGAATCCTTAATGTTAGAACCAAGAGGGTTTAGGAACTCGGTTACTATTGTGAATTCACTTTGCTCCTTAAAGGAGTACTTCGTTCCTCTCAGTGTTTTCCTGGATGAGCAATATCACCTTTGTGTTGAATCACCCCACTCAAGTGAAAAGGAGAAGCACTGCAGCTCTTGTAAGAGATGCATTAATAGTAAAAGGAAGAGGGTCTTGCACCTTGTTAAGCATGGTGAACTGAGTTAGCTTTTGAAAGGAACGCTGCCCAACTGTCAGCGTTTTCATGGGTGAGGATCTTCAACTTTGTGCAAAAGCACAACATACAGGCAAATGGGAGAAAGACTCCAGGTTTGTAAGAGAATCTTTAATGTTAGACAAAATAGGGGATAGCAACCTGGTTAGTATTGTGAATTCATTTTGCTCTTGAAAGGAATTCTCCCTACTTCTCACAGTTTTCCTGGAGGAGCAACATCACCTTTGTGCTGAATCAGCACTTTCAAGTGAAAGGGAGAAGCACTGTAGCTCTTGTAAGAGAAGGATTAATTTTACAACAAGAGGGTCTTGCACATTCTTAAGCATGGTGAACTGTGTTATTTTTTGAAAGGAACGTTGCCTAACCTTCAGCTTTTTCATGGGTGAGAAACATAACCTTTGTGCAAAATCACCGCATACAAGTGAATGTGAGAAAAACGGCAGTTTTTTAAGAGAATCATTTTATGTTAGAAACAAGAGGGTCTTGCAACATGGTTCGTATGGTGAATTCAGTTTGCTCTTTAAAGGAGTACTGCCTACCTCTCAGTGTTTTCTGGATCAGCAACATCACCTTTCTGCTGAATCTCCCCATTCAAGAGAATGAGAAAAGCAGTGCAGCTCTTATAAGAGAAGCATTAATGTTACAAGCAAGAGGCCCTTGAACCTTGTTAAGCATGGTGAACTGAGTTACCTTTTGAAAGAAACGCTGCCCAAATGTCAGCGTTTTCATGGGTGAGGATCTTCATCATTGTGCAAAATCACCGCTTACAAGTAAGTGGGAGAAAAACTGCAGGTTTCTAAGAGAATCTTTAATGTTAGGAAAAAGAGGGTCGAGCAACATGGTTAATATTCTGAATTCAGTTTGCTCTTTAAGGGACTACTGCGTAACTCTGAGTGTTTTCCTGGATGAGCAACATCACCTTTCTGCTAAATCACCCCATTCAAGTGAATGGGAGAAGCACTGCAGCTCTGTAAGGGAAGCAGTAGTGTTACAAGCTAGAGGGCCTTTCACCTTGTTATGCATGGTGAACCGAGTTAGCATTCGAAAAGAACGCTTCCTGACTGTCAGCATTTTCAAAGGTGAAGAACGTCAACTTTGTGCAAAACAGCCTCTTTCAAGTGAATGGAGAAACACTGTAGCTTTTCTAAGAACACAATGAAAGTTAGGAGCACGATGCGTTAGCAGCATGTTTAGGTTTGAAAATTGAGTGGGCTGTTTAAGGGAATTCGCTCTCCCTCTCAGTGTTTCCTTGGGGGAGGAACATCATCTTTGTGCATAATGAGAGCATGCAAGTGAATGGGAGAAAACCTGCAGTTTTCTAAGAGAATCCTTAATGTTAGAACGAAGAGGGTCTAGAAACTCGGTTACTATTGGAAATTCAGTTTCCTCTTTAAAGGAGTACTGCGTTCCTCTCAGTGTTTTCCTGGATGAGCAATATCACCTTTGTGTTGAATCACCCCTCTCAAGTGAATGGGAGAAGCACTGCAGCTCTTGTAAGAGAAGCATTAATGTTACAATCAAGAGGGCCTTGCACCTTGTTAAGAATGGTGAACTGAGTTAGCTTTTGAAAGGAACGCTGCCCAACTGTCAGCGTTTTCATGGGTGAGGATCATCAACTTTGTGCAAAATCACCACATACAAGTAAATGGGAGAACACCTGCAGTTTTCTAAGAGAATCCTTAATGTTAGATCCAAGATGGTCCAGAAACTCGGTTACTATTGTGAATTCAGTTTGCTCTTTAAAGGAGTACTGCGTTCCTCTCAGTGTTTTCCTGGATGAGCAATATCACCTTTGTGTTAAATCACCCCACTCAAGTGAAAATCAGAAGCACTGCAGCTCTTGTAAGAGAAGCATTAATAGTAAAAGCAAGAGGGTCTTGCACCTTGTTAAGCATGGTGAACTGAGTTAGTTTTTGAAAGGAACGCTGCCTAACCTTCAGCGTTTTCATGGGTGAGGAACCTAAACTTTGTGCAAAATCACCCCCTTAAATAAAAGGGAGAAAAAGTGCAGTTTCTAAAAGAGAATCCTTAATGTTAGAAACAAGAGGGTCTGGCAACAATGTCAGTATCGTTCATTCAGTTTGCTCTATAAAGCAGTACTGCCTACCTCTCAGTGTTTTCCTGGATCAGCAACATCAGCTTTCTGCTGAAACTCCAAATTCAAGTGAATGGGAGAAGAACTGCAGCTTTTGTTAGAGAAGCATTAATGCACCTTGCTAAGCAAGGTGAACTGAGTTAGCTTTTGAAAGAAACGCTGCCCAACTGTCAGCGTTTTCATGGGTTAGGATTTTCAACTTTGTGCAAAATCACCGCACACAAGTAAAAGGGAGAAAAACTGCAGGTTTCTAAGAGAATCTTTAATGTTAGAAAAAAGAGGGTCTAGCAACATGGTTAATATTCTGAATTCAGTTTGCTCTTTAATGGAGTACTGTGTAACTCTGAGTGTTTACCTGGATGAGCAACATCACCTTTCTGCTGAATCACCCCATTCAAGTGAATGAGAGAAGCACTGCAGTAATGTAAGGGAAGAGGAAGTGTGACAAGCAAGAGGGCCTTTCACCTTGTTATGCATGGTGAACCGAGTTAGTATTTGAAAAGAACGCTTCGTGACTGTCAGCATTTTAAAGGTGAAGAATGTCAACTTTGTGCAAAACAGCCTCTTTCAAGTGAATGGAGAAACACTGTAGCTTTTCTAAGAACACAATTAATGTTAGAAACAAGATGATTTAGCAGCATGTTTAGGTTTGAGAATTGAGTGGGCTGTTTAAGGCAATACACTATCCCTCTCAGTGTTTCCATGGGGGAGGAACATCATCTTTGTGCATAATGAGAGCATACAAGTGAATGGGAGAAAACCTGCAGTTTTCTAAGAGAATCCTTAATGTTAGAACCAAGAGGGTCTAGAAACTCGGTTAGTATTGGAAATTCAGTTTGCTCTTTAAAGGAGTTCTGCGTTCCTCTCAGTGTTTTCCTGGATGAGCAATATCAACTTTGTGTTGAATCACCCCTCTAAAGTGAATGGGAGAAGCACTGCAGCTCTTGTAAGAGAAGCATTAATGTTACAATCAAGAGGGCCTTGCACCTTGTTAAGAATGGTGAACTGAGTTAGCTTTTGAAAGGGACGCTGCCCAACTGTCAGCATTTTCATGGGTGAGGATCTTCAACTTTGTGCAAAATCACCGCATACAAGTAAATGGGAGAAAAACTGCAGGTTTGTAATAGAATCTTTAATGTTAGACAAAAGAGGGTCTAGCAACCTGGTTAGTATTGTGAATTCATTTTGCTCTTTAAAGGAATTCTGCCTACTTCTCACCGTTTCCCTGGATGAGCAACATAAATTTTGTGCTTAATCACCGCATTCAAGTGAAAGGGAAAAGCACTGTAGCTCATGTAAGAGAAGGATTAATTTGACAAGCAAGACGGTCTTGCACCTTATTAAGCATGGTGAACTGTGTTAGTTTTTGAAAGGAACGCTGCCTAACCTTCAACCTTTTCATGGGTGAGGAACATAAACTTTGTGCAACATCACCGCATACAAGTGAATGGGAGAAAAACTGCAGTTTTTTAAGAGAATCCTTTTATGTTAGAAACAAGAGGGTCTAGCAACATGGTTAGTATGGTGAATTCAGTTTGCTCTTTAAAGGAGTACTGCCTAGCTCTCAGTGTTTCCTGGATCAGCAACATCACCTTTCTGCTGAATCTCCCCATTCAAGTGAATGGGAGAAGCACTGCAGCTCTTGTAAGAGAAGCATTAATGTTTCAAGCAAGAGGGCCTTGCACCTTGTTAAGCATGGTGAACTGAGTTAGCTTTTGAAAGGAACGCTGCCCAACTGTCAGCATTTTCATGGGTGAGGATCTTCAACTTTGTGCAAAATCACCACCTACAGGTAAATGGGAGCAAGACTCCAGGTTTGTAAGAGAATCTTTAATATTAGACAAAAGAGGGTCTAGCAACCTGGTTAGTATTGTGAATTCATTTTGCTCTTTAAAGGAATTCTGCCTACTTCTCACCGTTTCCCTGGATGAGCAACATAACATTTGTGCTGAATCACCGCATTCACCTCAAAGGGAAAAGCACTGTAGCTCATGTAAGAGAAGGATTAATTTGACAAGCAAGACGGTCTTGCACCTTGTTAAGCATGGTGAACTGTGTTAGTTTTTGAAAGGAATGCTGCCTAACCTTCAGCCTTTTCATGGGTGAGAAACATAACCTTTGTGGAAAATCACCGCATACAAGTGAATGGGAGAAAAACTGCAGTTTTTTAAGAGAATCCTTTTATGTTAGAAACAAGAGGGTCTAGCAACATGGTTAGAATGGTGAATTCAGTTTGCTCTTTAAAGGAGTACTGCATACCTCTCAGTGTTTCCTGGATCAGCAACATCCCCTTTCTGCTGAATCTCCCCATTCAAGTGAAAGAGAAACACTGCAGCTCTTGTAAGAGAAGCATTAATAGTAAAAGCAAGAGGGTCTTGCACCTTGTTAAGCATGGTGAACTGTGTTAGTTTTTGAAAGGAACGCTGCCTACCTTTCAGCCTTTTCATTTGTGAGGAACATAACCTTTGTCCAAAATCACCGCATAAAAGTGAATGGGAGAAAAACTGCAGATTTTTAAGGGAATCCTTTTATGTTAGAAACAAGCGGGTCTAGCAACTTGGTTAATATTGTGAATTCAGTTTGCTGTTTAAAGGATTACTGCCTACCTCTCAGTTTGTTCCTGGATGAGCAACATCACCTTTGTGTTCAATCACCCTATTCAAGTTAATGGGAAAAGCACTGCAGCTCTTATAAGAGAAGCTTTAATGTTACAAGCAAGAAGGCCTTGCACCTTGTTAAGAATGGTGAACTGAGTTAGATTTGAAAGGAACGCTGCCCAACTGTCAGCGTTTTGATGGGTGAGGATCATCAACTTTGTGCAAAATCAGCACATACAAGTAAATGGGAGAAAACCTGCACTTTTCTAAGAGAATCCTTAATGTTAGAACCAAGAGGGTCTAGGAACTCGGTTACTATTGTGAATTCAGTTTGCTCCTTAAAGGAGTACTGCATTCCTCTCAGTGTTTTCCTGGATGAGCAATATCACCTTTGTGTTGAATCACCCCACTCAAGTGAAAAGGAGAAGCACTGCAGCTCTTGGAAGAGAAGCATTAATAGTAAAAGCAAGAGGGTCTTGCACCTTGTTAAGCATGGTTAACTGAGTTTGTTTTCAAGAGGAACGCTGCCTAACTTTCAGCGTTTTCATGGGTGAGGAACCTAAACTTTGTGCCAAATCACCGCCATAAATAAAAGGGAGAAAAACTGCAGTTTCTGTAAGAGAATCCTTAATGGTAGAAATAAGAGGGTATAGCAACATTGTTAGTATCATGCATTCAGTTTGCTCTATAAAAGATTACTGCCTACCTCTCAGAGTTTTCCTGGATCAGCAACATCAGCTTTCTGCTGATTCTCCCCTTTCAGGTGAATGGGAGAAGCACCGCAGCTCTTGTAAGAGAAGCATTAATGCACCTTGTTAAGCATGGTGAACTGAGTTAGCTTTTGAAAGAAACGCTGCCCAACTGTCAGCGTTTTCATGGGTGAAGATCTTCAACATTGTGCAAAATCACCGCATACAAGTAAATGGGAGAAAAACTGCAGGTTTCTAAGAGAATCTTTAATGTTAGGGAAAAGAGGGTCGAGCAACATGGTTAATATTCTGAATTCAGTTTGCTCTTTAAGGGACTACTGCGTAACTCTGAGTGTTTTCCTGGATGAGCAACATCACCTTTCTGCTGAATCACCCCATTCAAGTGAAAGGGAGAAGCACTGCAGCTCTGAAAGGGAAGCAGTAGTGTTACAAGCTAGAGGGCCTTTCACCTTGTTATGCATGGTGAACCGAGTTAGCATTTGAAAAGAACGCTTCCTGACTGTCAGCATTTTCAAAGGTGAAGAACGTCAACTTTGTGCAAAACAGCCTCTTTCAAGTGAATGGAGAAACACTGTAGCTTTTCTAAGAACACAATTAAAGTTAGGAGCAAGATGCTTTAGCAGCATGTTTAGGTTTGAAAATTGAGTGGGCTGTTTAAGGCAATACGCTCTCCCTCTCAGTGTTTCCATGGGGGAGGAACATCATCTTTGTGCATAATGAGAGCATACAAGTGAATGGGAGAAAACCTGCAGTTTTCTAAGAGAATCCTTAATGTTAGAACCAAGAGGGTCTAGAAACTCGGTTACTATTGGAAATTCAGTTTGCTCTTTAAAGGAGTACTGCGTTCCTCTCAGTGTTTTCCTGGATGAGCAATATCACCTTTGTGTTGAATCACCCTTCTCAAGTGAATGGGAGAAGCACGGCAGCTCTTGCAAGAGAAGCATTAATGTTACAAGCAACAGAGCCTTGCACCTTGTTAAGCATGGGGAACTGAGTTAGCTTTTGAAAGGAATGCTGCCCAAGTGTCAGCATTTTCATGGGTGAGGATCTTCAACTTTGTGCAAAATCACCGCATACAAGTAAATGGGAGAAAAACTGCAGGTTTGTAATAGAATCTTTAATGTTAGACAAAAGAGGGTCTAGCAACCTGGTTAGTATTGTGAATTCATTTTGCTCTTTAAAGGAATTCTGCCTACTTCTCACCGTTTCCCTGGATGAGCAACATAAATTTTGTGCTTAATCACCGCATTCAAGTGAAAGGGAAAAGCACTGTAGCTCATGTAAGAGAAGGATTAATTTGACAAGCAAGACGGTCTTGCACCTTGTTAAGCATGGTGAACTGTGTTAGTTTTATAAAGGAACGCTGCCTAACCTTCAGCCTTTTCATGGGTGAGGAACATAAACTTTGTGCACCATCACCGCATACAAGTGAATGGGAGAAAAACTGCAGTTTTTTAAGAGAATCCTTTTATGTTAGAAACAAGAGGGTCTAGCAACATGGTTAGTATGGTGAATTCAGTTTGCTCTTTAAAGGAGTACTGCCTAGCTCTCAGTGTTTCCTGGATCAGCAACATCACCTTTCTGCTGAATCTCCCCATTCAAGAGAATGGGAGAAGCACTGCAGCTCTTGTAAGAGAAGCATTAATGTTTCAAGCAAGAGGGCCTTGCACCTTGTTAAGCATGGTGAACTGAGTTAGCTTTTGAAAGGAACGCTGCCCAACTGTCAGCATTTTCATGGGTGAGGATCTTCAACTTTGTGCAAAATCACCACATACAGGTAAATGGGAGCAAGACTCCAGGTTTGTAAGAGAATCTTTAATGTTAGACAAAAGAGGGTCTAGCAACCTGGTTAGTATTGTGAATTCATTTTGCTCTTTAAAGGAATTCTGCCTACTTCTCACCGTTTCCCTGGATGAGCAACATAACATTTGTGCTGAATCACCGCATTCACGTCAAAGGGAAAAGCACTGTAGCTCATGTAAGAGAAGGATTAATTTGACAAGCAAGACGGTCTTGCACCTTGTTAAGCATGGTGAACTGTGTTAGTTTTTGAAAGGAATGCTGCCTAACCTTCAGCCTTTTCATGGGTGAGGAACATAACCTTTGTGGAAAATCACCGCATACAAGTGAATGGGAGAAAAACTGCAGTTTTTTAAGAGAATCCTTTTATGTTAGAAACAAGAGGGTCTAGCAACATGGTTAGAATGGTGAATTCAGTTTGCTCTTTAAAGGAGTACTGCATACCTCTCAGTGTTTCCTGGATCAGCAACATCCCCTTTCTGCTGAATCTCCCCATTCAAGTGAAAGAGAAACACTGCAGCTCTTAGAAGAGAAGCATTAATAGTAAAAGCAAGAGGGTCTTGCACCTTGTTAAGCATGGTGAACTGTGTTAGTTTTTGAAAGGAACGCTGCCTAACTTTCAGCCTTTTCATTTGTGAGGAACATAACCTTTGTGCAAAATCACCACATAAAAGTGAATGGGAGAAAAACTGCAGATTTTTAAGGGAATCCTTTTATGTTAGAAACAAGCGGGTCTAGCAACTTGGTTAATATTGTGAATTCAGTTTGCTAAAGGAGTACTGCCTACTTCTCAGTTTGTTCCTGGATGAGCAACATCACCTTTGTGTTGAATCACCCTATTCAAGTTAACGGGAAAAGCACTGCAGCTCTTATAAGAGAAGCATTAATGTTACAAGCAAGAGGGACTTGAACCTTTTTCAGCATGGTGAACTGAGTTAGCTTTTGAAAGAAACGGTGCCTAACCTTCAGCCATTTCATGGGTGAGGAACATAAACTTTGTGCAAATTCACCGCATACAAGTGAAGGGGAGAAAAACTGCAGTTTTTTAAGAGCATCGTTTTATGTTAGAAACAAGAGGGTCTAGCAACATGGTTTGTATGGTGAATTCAGTTTGCTCTTTAAAGGAGTACTGCCTACCTCTCAGTGTTTCCTGGATCAGCATCATCACCTTTGTGTTCAATCACCCTATTCAAGTTAGTGGGAAAAGCACTGCAGCTCTTATAAGAGAAGCTTTAATGTTACAAGCAAGAAGGCCTTGCACCTTGTTAAGAATGGTGAACTGAGTTAGATTTGAAAGGAACGCTGCCCAACTGTCAGCGTTTTCATGGGTGAGGATCATCAACTTTGTGCAAAATCACCACATACAAGTAAATGGGAGAAAACCTGCATTTTTCTAAGAGAATCCTTAATGTTAGAACCAAGAGGGTGTAGGAACTCGGTTACTATTGTGAATTCACTTTGCTCCTTAAAGGAGTACTTCGTTCCTCTCAGTGTTTTCCTGGATGAGCAATATCACCTTTGTGTTGAATCACCCCACTCAAGTGAAAAGGAGAAGCACTGCAGCTCTTGTAAGAGATGCATTAATAGTAAAAGGAAGAGGGTCTTCCACCTTGTTAAGCATGGTGAACTGAGTTAGCTTTTGAAAGGAACGCTGCCCAACTGTCAGCGTTTTCATGGGTGAGGATCTTCAACTTTGTGCAAAAGCACAACATACAGGCAAATGGGAGAAAGACTCCAGGTTTGTAAGAGAATCTTTAATGTTAGACAAAATAGGGGATAGCAACCTGGTTAGTATTGTGAATTCATTTTGCTCTTTAAAGGAATTCTCCCTACTTCTCACAGTTTTCCTGGAGGAGCAACATCACCTTTGTGCTGAATCAGCACTTTCAAGTGAAAGGGAGAAGCACTGTAGCTCTTGTAAGAGAAGGATTAATTTTACAACAAGAGGGTCTTGCACCTTCTTAAGCATGGTGAACTGTGTTATTTTTTGAAAGGAACGTTGCCTAACCTTCAGCTTTTTCATGGGTGAGAAACATAACCTTTGTGCAAAATCACCGCATACAAGTGAATGTGAGAAAAACGGCAGTTTTTTAAGAGAATCATTTTATGTTAGAAACAAGAGGGTCTTGCAACATGGTTCGTATGGTGAATTCAGTTTGCTCTTTAAAGGAGTACTGCCTACCTCTCAGTGTTTTCTGGATCAGCAACATCACCTTTCTGCTGAATCTCCCCATTCAAGAGAATGAGAAAAGCAGTGCAGCTCTTATAAGAGAAGCATTAATGTTACAAGCAAGAGGCCCTTGCCCCTTGTTAAGCATGGTGAACTGAGTTACCTTTTGAAAGAAACGCTGCCCAAATGTCAGCGTTTTCATGGGTGAGGATCTTCATCATTGTGCAAAATCACCGCTTACAAGTAAGTGGGAGAAAAACTGCTGGTTTCTAAGAGAATCTTTAATGTTAGGAAAAAGAGGGTCGAGCAACATGGTTAATATTCTGAATTCAGTTTGCTCTTTAAGGGACTACTGCGTAACTCTGAGTGTTTTCCTGGATGAGCAACATCACCTTTCTGCTAAATCACCCCATTCAAGTGAATGGGAGAAGCACTGCAGCTCTGTAAGGGAAGCAGTAGTGTTACAAGCTAGAGGGCCTTTCACCTTGTTATGCATGGTGAACCGAGTTAGCATTCGAAAAGAACGCTTCCTGACTGTCAGCATTTTCAAAGGTGAAGAACGTCAACTTTGTGCAAAACAGCCTCTTTCAAGTGAATGGAGAAACACTGTAGCTTTTCTAAGAACACAATGAAAGTTAGGAGCACGATGCGTTAGCAGCATGTTTAGGTTTGAAAATTGAGTGGGCTGTTTAAGGGAATTCGCTCTCCCTCTCAGTGTTTCCATGGGGGAGGAACATCATCTTTGTGCATAATGAGAGCATGCAAGTGAATGGGAGAAAACCTGCAGTTTTCTAAGAGAATCCTTAATGTTAGAACGAAGAGGGTCTAGAAACTCGGTTACTATTGGAAATTCAGTTTCCTCTTTAAAGGAGTACTGCGTTCCTCTCAGTGTTTTCCTGGATGAGCAATATCACCTTTGTGTTGAATCACCCCTCTCAAGTGAATGGGAGAAGCACTGCAGCTCTTGTAAGAGAAGCATTAATGTTACAATCAAGAGGGCCTTGCACCTTGTTAAGAATGGTGAACTGAGTTAGCTTTTGAAAGGAACGCTGCCCAACTGTCAGCGTTTTCATGGGTGAGGATCATCAACTTTGTGCAAAATCACCACATACAAGTAAATGGGAGAACACCTGCAGTTTTCTAAGAGAATCCTTAATGTTAGATCCAAGATGGTCCAGAAACTCGGTTACTATTGTGAATTCAGTTTGCTCTTTAAAGGAGTACTGCGTTCCTCTCAGTGTTTTCCTGGATGAGCAATATCACCTTTGTGTTAAATCACCCCACTCAAGTGAAAATTAGAAGCACTGCAGCTCTTGTAAGAGAAGCATTAATAGTAAAAGCAAGAGGGTCTTGCACCTTGTTAAGCATGGTGAACTGAGTTAGTTTTTGAAAGGAACGCTGCCTAACCTTCAGCGTTTTCATGGGTGAGGAACCTAAACTTTGTGCAAAATCACCCCCTTAAATAAAAGGGAGAAAAACTGCAGTTTCTGAAAGAGAATCCTTAATGTTAGAAACAAGAGGGTCTGGCAACAATGTCAGTATCGTTCATTCAGTTTGCTCTATAAAGCAGTACTGCCTACCTCTCAGTGTTTTCCTGGATCAGCAACATCAGCTTTCTGCTGAAACTCCAAATTCAAGTGAATGGGAGAAGAACAACAGCTTTTGTTAGAGAAGCATTAATGCACCTTGCTAAGCAAGGTGAACTGAGTTAGCTTTTGAAAGAAACGCTGCCCAACTGTCAGCGTTTTCATGGGTTAGGATTTTCAACTTTGTGCAAAATCACCGCACACAAGTAAAAGGGAGAAAAACTGCAGGTTTCTAAGAGAATCTTTAATGTTAGAAAAAAGAGGGTCTAGCAACATGGTTAATATTCTGAATTCAGTTTGCTCTTTAATGGAGTACTGTGTAACTCTGAGTGTTTTCCTGGATGAGCAACATCACCTTTCTGCTGAATCACCCCATTCAAGTGAATGAGAGAAGCACTGCAGCAATGTAAGGGAAGAGGAAGTGTGACAAGCAAGAGGGCCTTTCACCTTGTTATGCATGGTGAACCGAGTTAGTATTTGAAAAGAACGCTTCGTGACTGTCAGCATTTTAAAAGTGAAGAATGTCAACTTTGTGCAAAACAGCCTCTTTCAAGTGAATGGAGAAACACTGTAGCTTTTCTAAGAACACAATTAATGTTAGAAACAAGATGATTTAGCAGCATGTTTAGGTTTGAGAATTGAGTGTGCTGTTTAAGGCAATACACTATCCCTCTCAGTGTTTCCATGGGGGAGGAACATCATCTTTGTGCATAATGAGAGCATACAAGTGAATGGGAGAAAACCTGCAGTTTTCTAAGAGAATCCTTAATGTTAGAACCAAGAGGGTCTAGAAACTCGGTTACTATTGGAAATTCAGTTTGCTCTTTAAAGGAGTACTGCGTTCCTCTCAGTGTTTTCCTGGATGAGCAATATCAACTTTGTGTTGAATAACTCCTCTCAAGTGAATGGGAGAAGCACTGCAGCTCTTGTAAGAGAAGCATTAATGTTACAATCAAGAGGGCCTTGCACCTTGTTAAGAATGGTGAACTGAGTTAGCTTTTGAAAGGGACGCTGCCCAACTGTCAGCATTTTCATGGGTGAGGATCTTCAACTTTGTGCAAAATCACCGCATACAAGTAAATGGGAGAAAAACTGCAGGTTTGTAATAGAATCTTTAATGTTAGACAAAAGAGGGTCTAGCAACCTGGTTAGTATTGTGAATTCATTTTGCTCTTTAAAGGAATTCTGCCTACTTCTCACCGTTTCCCTGGATGAGCAACATAAATTTTGTGCTGAATCACCGCATTCAAGTGAAAGGGAAAAGCACTGTAGCTCATGTAAGAGAAGGATTAATTTGACAAGCAAGACGGTCTTGCACCTTATTAAGCATGGTGAACTGTGTTAGTTTTTGAAAGGAACGCTGCCTAACCTTCAACCTTTTCATGGGTGAGGAACATAAACTTTGTGCAACATCACCGCATACAAGTGAATGGGAGAAAAACTGCAGTTTTTTAAGAGAATCCTTTTATGTTAGAAACAAGAGGGTCTAGCAACATGGTTAGTATGGTGAATTCAGTTTGCTCTTTAAAGGAGTACTGCCTAGCTCTCAGTGTTTCCTGGATCAGCAACATCACCTTTCTGCTGAATCTCCCCATTCAAGTGAATGGGAGAAGCACTGCAGCTCTTGTAAGAGAAGCATTAATGTTTCAAGCAAGAGGGCCTTGCACCTTGTTAAGCATGGTGAACTGAGTTAGCTTTTGAAAGGAACGCTGCCCAACTGTCAGCATTTTCATGGGTGAGGATCTTCAACTTTGTGCAAAATCACCACCTACAGGTAAATGGGAGCAAGACTCCAGGTTTGTAAGAGAATCTTTAATGTTAGACAAAAGAGGGTCTAGCAACCTGGTTAGTATTGTGAATTCATTTTGCTCTTTAAAGGAATTCTGCCTACTTCTCACCGTTTCCCTGGATGAGCAACATAACATTTGTGCTGAATCACCGCATTCACGTCAAAGGGAAAAGCACTGTAGCTCATGTAAGAGAAGGATTAATTTGACAAGCAAGACGGTCTTGCACCTTGTTAAGCATGGTGAACTGTGTTAGTTTTTGAAAGGAATGCTGCCTAACCTTCAGCCTTTTCATGGGTGAGAAACATAACCTTTGTGGAAAATCACCGCATACAAGTGAATGGGAGAAAAACTGCAGTTTTTTAAGAGAATCCTTTTATGTTAGAAACAAGAGGGTCTAGCAACATGGTTAGAATGGTGAATTCAGTTTGCTCTTTAAAGGAGTACTGCATACCTCTCAGTGTTTCCTGGATCAGCAACATCCCCTTTCTGCTGAATCTCCCCATTCAAGTGAAAGAGAAACACTGCAGCTCTTGTAAGAGAAGCATTAATAGTAAAAGCAAGAGGGTCTTGCACCTTGTTAAGCATGGTGAACTGTGTTAGTTTTTGAAAGGAACGCTGCCTACCTTTCAGCCTTTTCATTTGTGAGGAACATAACCTTTGTCCAAAATCACCGCATAAAAGTGAATGGGAGAAAAACTGCAGATTTTTAAGGGAATCCTTTTATGTTAGAAACAAGCGGGTCTAGCAACTTGGTTAATATTGTGAATTCAGTTTGCTGTTTAAAGGATTACTGCCTACCTCTCAGTTTGTTCCTGGATGAGCAACATCACCTTTGTGTTCAATCACCCTATTCAAGTTAATGGGAAAAGCACTGCAGCTCTTATAAGAGAAGCTTTAATGTTACAAGCAAGAAGGCCTTGCACCTTGTTAAGAATGGTGAACTGAGTTAGATTTGAAAGGAACGCTGCCCAACTGTCAGCGTTTTGATGGGTGAGGATCATCAACTTTGTGCAAAATCAGCACATACAAGTAAATGGGAGAAAACCTGCACTTTTCTAAGAGAATCCTTAATGTTAGAACCAAGAGGGTCTAGGAACTCGGTTACTATTGTGAATTCAGTTTGCTCCTTAAAGGAGTACTGCGTTCCTCTCAGTGTTTTCCTGGATGAGCAATATCACCTTTGTGTTGAATCACCCCACTCAAGTGAAAAGGAGAAGCACTGCAGCTCTTGGAAGAGAAGCATTAATAGTAAAAGCAAGAGGGTCTTGCACCTTGTTAAGCATGGTTAACTGAGTTAGTTTTCAAGAGGAACGCTGCCTAACTTTCAGCGTTTTCATGGGTGAGGAACCTAAACTTTGTGCCAAATCACCGCCATAAATAAAAGGGAGAAAAACTGCAGTTTCTGTAAGAGAATCCTTAATGGTAGAAATAAGAGGGTATAGCAACATTGTTAGTATCATGCATTCAGTTTGCTCTATAAAAGATTACTGCCTACCTCTCAGAGTTTTCCTGGATCAGCAACATCAGCTTTCTGCTGATTCTCCCCTTTCAGGTGAATGGGAGAAGCACCGCAGCTCTTGTAAGAGAAGCATTAATGCACCTTGTTAAGCATGGTGAACTGAGTTAGCTTTTGAAAGAAACGCTGCCCAACTGTCAGCGTTTTCATGGGTGAAGATCTTCAACATTGTGCAAAATCACCGCATACAAGTAAATGGGAGAAAAACTGCAGGTTTCTAAGAGAATCTTTAATGTTAGGGAAAAGAGGGTCGAGCAACATGGTTAATATTCTGAATTCAGTTTGCTCTTTAAGGGACTACTGCGTAACTCTGAGTGTTTTCCTGGATGAGCAACATCACCTTTCTGCTGAATCACCCCATTCAAGTGAAAGGGAGAAGCACTGCAGCTCTGAAAGGGAAGCAGTAGTGTTACAAGCTAGAGGGCCTTTCACCTTGTTATGCATGGTGAACCGAGTTAGCATTTGAAAAGAAAGCTTCCTGACTGTCAGCATTTTCAAAGGTGAAGAACGTCAACTTTGTGCAAAACAGCCTCTTTCAAGTGAATGGAGAAACACTGTAGCTTTTCTAAGAACACAATTAAAGTTAGGAGCAAGATGCTTTAGCAGCATGTTTAGGTTTGAAAATTGAGTGGGCTGTTTAAGGCAATACGCTCTCCCTCTCAGTGTTTCCATGGGGGAGGAACATCATCTTTGTGCATAATGAGAGCATACAAGTGAATGGGAGAAAACCTGCAGTTTTCTAAGAGAATCCTTAATGTTAGAACCAAGAGGGTCTAGAAACTCGGTTACTATTGGAAATTCAGTTTGCTCTTTAAAGGAGTACTGCGTTCCTCTCAGTGTTTTCCTGGATGAGCAATATCAACTTTGTGTTGAATAACCCCTCTCAAGTGAATGGGAGAAGCACTGCAGCTCTTGTAAGAGAAGCATTAATGTTACAATCAAGAGGGCCTTGCACCTTGTTAAGAATGGTGAACTGAGTTAGCTTTTGAAAGGGACGCTGCCCAACTGTCAGCATTTTCATGGGTGAGGATCTTCAACTTTGTGCAAAATCACCGCATACAACTAAATGGGAGAATAACTGCAAGTTTGTAATAGAATCTTTAATGTTACACAAAAGAGGGTCTAGCAACCTGGTTAGTATTGTGAATTCATTTTGCTCTTTAAAGGAATTCTGCCTACTTCTCACCGTTTCCCTGGATGAGCAACATAAATTTTGTGCTTAATCACCGCATTCAAGTGAAAGGGAAAAGCACTGTAGCTCATGTAAGAGAAGGATTAATTTGACAAGCAAGACGGTCTTGCACCTTATTAAGCATGGTGAACTGTGTTAGTTTTTGAAAGGAACGCTGCCTAACCTTCAACCTTTTCATGGGTGAGGAACATAAACTTTGTGCAACATCACCGCATACAAGTGAATGGGAGAAAAACTGCAGTTTTTTAAGAGAATCCTTTTATGTTAGAAACAAGAGGGTCTAGCAACATGGTTAGTATGGTGAATTCAGTTTGCTCTTTAAAGGAGTACTGCCTAGCTCTCAGTGTTTCCTGGATCAGCAACATCACCTTTCTGCTGAATCTCCCCATTCAAGTGAATGGGAGAAGCACTGCAGCTCTTGTAAGAGAAGCATTAATGTTTCAAGCAAGAGGGCCTTGCACCTTGTTAAGCATGGTGAACTGAGTTAGCTTTTGAAAGGAACGCTGCCCAACTGTCAGCATTTTCATGGGTGAGGATCTTCAACTTTGTGCAAAATCACCACCTACAGGTAAATGGGAGCAAGACTCCAGGTTTGTAAGAGAATCTTTAATGTTAGACAAAAGAGGGTCTAGCAACCTGGTTAGTATTGTGAATTCATTTTGCTCTTTAAAGGAATTCTGCCTACTTCTCACCGTTTCCCTGGATGAGCAACATAACATTTGTGCTGAATCACCGCATTCACGTCAAAGGGAAAAGCACTGTAGCTCATGTAAGAGAAGGATTAATTTGACAAGCAAGACGGTCTTGCACCTTGTTAAGCATGGTGAACTGTGTTAGTTTTTGAAAGGAATGCTGCCTAACCTTCAGCCTTTTCATGGGTGAGAAACATAACCTTTGTGGAAAATCACCGCATACAAGTGAATGGGAGAAAAACTGCAGTTTTTTAAGAGAATCCTTTTATGTTAGAAACAAGAGGGTCTAGCAACATGGTTAGAATGGTGAATTCAGTTTGCTCTTTAAAGGAGTACTGCATACCTCTCAGTGTTTCCTGGATCAGCAACATCCCCTTTCTGCTGAATCTCCCCATTCAAGTGAAAGAGAAACACTGCAGCTCTTGTAAGAGAAGCATTAATAGTAAAAGCAAGAGGGTCTTGCACCTTGTTAAGCATGGTGAACTGTGTTAGTTTTTGAAAGGAACGCTGCCTACCTTTCAGCCTTTTCATTTGTGAGGAACATAACCTTTGTCCAAAATCACCGCATAAAAGTGAATGGGAGAAAAACTGCAGATTTTTAAGGGAATCCTTTTATGTTAGAAACAAGCGGGTCTAGCAACTTGGTTAATATTGTGAATTCAGTTTGCTGTTTAAAGGATTACTGCCTACCTCTCAGTTTGTTCCTGGATGAGCAACATCACCTTTGTGTTCAATCACCCTATTCAAGTTAATGGGAAAAGCACTGCAGCTCTTATAAGAGAAGCTTTAATGTTACAAGCAAGAAGGCCTTGCACCTTGTTAAGAATGGTGAACTGAGTTAGATTTGAAAGGAACGCTGCCCAACTGTCAGCGTTTTGATGGGTGAGGATCATCAACTTTGTGCAAAATCAGCACATACAAGTAAATGGGAGAAAACCTGCACTTTTCTAAGAGAATCCTTAATGTTAGAACCAAGAGGGTCTAGGAACTCGGTTACTATTGTGAATTCAGTTTGCTCCTTAAAGGAGTACTGCGTTCCTCTCAGTGTTTTCCTGGATGAGCAATATCACCTTTGTGTTGAATCACCCCACTCAAGTGAAAAGGAGAAGCACTGCAGCTCTTGGAAGAGAAGCATTAATAGTAAAAGCAAGAGGGTCTTGCACCTTGTTAAGCATGGTTAACTGAGTTAGTTTTCAAGAGGAACGCTGCCTAACTTTCAGCGTTTTCATGGGTGAGGAACCTAAACTTTGTGCCAAATCACCGCCATAAATAAAAGGGAGAAAAACTGCAGTTTCTGTAAGAGAATCCTTAATGGTAGAAATAAGAGGGTATAGCAACATTGTTAGTATCATGCATTCAGTTTGCTCTATAAAAGATTACTGCCTACCTCTCAGAGTTTTCCTGGATAAGCAACATCAGCTTTCTGCTGATTCTCCCCTTTCAGGTGAATGGGAGAAGCACCGCAGCTCTTGTAAGAGAAGCATTAATGCACCTTGTTAAGCATGGTGAACTGAGTTAGCTTTTGAAAGAAACGCTGCCCAACTGTCAGCGTTTTCATGGGTGAAGATCTTCAACATTGTGCAAAATCACCGCATACAAGTAAATGGGAGAAAAACTGCAGGTTTCTAAGAGAATCTTTAATGTTAGGGAAAAGAGGGTCGAGCAACATGGTTAATATTCTGAATTCAGTTTGCTCTTTAAGGGACTACTGCGTAACTCTGAGTGTTTTCCTGGATGAGCAACATCACCTTTCTGCTGAATCACCCCATTCAAGTGAAAGGGAGAAGCACTGCAGCTCTGAAAGGGAAGCAGTAGTGTTACAAGCTAGAGGGCCTTTCACCTTGTTATGCATGGTGAACCGAGTTAGCATTTGAAAAGAACGCTTCCTGACTGTCAGCATTTTCAAAGGTGAAGAACGTCAACTTTGTGCAAAACAGCCTCTTTCAAGTGAATGGAGAAACACTGTAGCTTTTCTAAGAACACAATTAAAGTTAGGAGCAAGATGCTTTAGCAGCATGTTTAGGTTTGAAAATTGAGTGGGCTGTTTAAGGCAATACGCTCTCCCTCTCAGTGTTTCCATGGGGGAGGAACATCATCTTTGTGCATAATGAGAGCATACAAGTGAATGGGAGAAAACCTGCAGTTTTCTAAGAGAATCCTTAATGTTAGAACCAAGAGGGTCTAGAAACTCGGTTACTATTGGAAATTCAGTTTGCTCTTTAAAGGAGTACTGCGTTCCTCTCAGTGTTTTCCTGGATGAGCAATATCACCTTTGTGTTGAATCACCCTTCTCAAGTGAATGGGAGAAGCACGGCAGCACTTGTAAGAGAAGGATTAATTTGACAAGCAACAGAGCCTTGCACCTTGTTAAGCATGGGGAACTGAGATAGCTTTTGAAAGGAATGCTGCCCAAGTGTCAGCATTTTCATGGGTGAGGATCTTCAACTTTGTGCAAAATCACCGCATACAAGTAAATGGGAGAAAAACTGCAGGTTTGTAATAGAATCTTTAATGTTAGACAAAAGAGGGTCTAGCAACCTGGTTAGTATTGTGAATTCATTTTGCTCTTTAAAGGAATTCTGCCTACTTCTCACCGTTTCCCTGGATGAGCAACATAAATTTTGTGCTTAATCACCGCATTCACGTCAAAGGGAAAAGCACTGTAGCTCATGTAAGAGAAGGATTAATTTGACAAGCAAGACGGTCTTGCACCTTGTTAAGCATGGTGAACTGTGTTAGTTTTAGAAAGGAACGCTGCCTAACCTTCAGCCTTTTCATGGGTGAGGAACATAAACTTTGTGCACCATCACCGCATACAAGTGAATGGGAGAAAAACTGCAGTTTTTTAAGAGAATCCTTTTATGTTAGAAACAAGAGGGTCTAGCAACATGGTTAGTATGGTGAATTCAGTTTGCTCTTTAAAGGAGTACTGCCTAGCTCTCAGTGTTTCCTGGATCAGCAACATCACCTTTCTGCTGAATCTCCCCATTCAAGTGAATGGGAGAAGCACTGCAGCTCTTGTAAGAGAAGCATTAATGTTTCAAGCAAGAGGGCCTTGCACCTTGTTAAGCATGGTGAACTGAGTTAGCTTTTGAAAGGAACGCTGCCCAACTGTCAGCATTTTCATGGGTGAGGATCTTCAACTTTGTGCAAAATCACCACCTACAGGTAAATGGGAGCAAGACTCCAGGTTTGTAAGAGAATCTTTAATGTTAGACAAAAGAGGGTCTAGCAACCTGGTTAGTATTGTGAATTCATTTTGCTCTTTAAAGGAATTCTGCCTACTTCTCACCGTTTCCCTGGATGAGCAACATAACATTTGTGCTGAATCACCGCATTCACGTCAAAGGGAAAAGCACTGTAGCTCATGTAAGAGAAGGATTAATTTGACAAGCAAGACGGTCTTGCACCTTGTTAAGCATGGTGAACTGTGTTAGTTTTTGAAAGGAATGCTGCCTAACCTTCAGCCTTTTCATGGGTGAGAAACATAACCTTTGTGGAAAATCACCACATACAAGTGAATGGGAGAAAAACTGCAGTTTTTTAAGAGAATCCTTTTATGTTAGAAACAAGAGGGTCTAGCAACATGGTTAGAATGGTGAATTCAGTTTGCTCTTTAAAGGAGTACTGCATACCTCTCAGTGTTTCCTGGATCAGCAACATCCCCTTTATGCTGAATCTCCCCATTCAAGTGAAAGAGAAACACTGCAGCTCTTAGAAGAGAAGCATTAATAGTAAAAGCAAGAGGGTCTTGCACCTTGTTAAGCATGGTGAACTGTGTTAGTTTTTGAAAGGAACGCTGCCTAACTTTCAGCCTTTTCATTTGTGAGGAACATAACCTTTGTGCAAAATCACCACATAAAAGTGAATGGGAGAAAAACTGCAGATTTTTAAGGGAATCCTTTTATGTTAGAAACAAGCGGGTCTAGCAACTTGGTTAATATTGTGAATTCAGTTTGCTAAAGGAGTACTGCCTACTTCTCAGTTTGTTCCTGGATGAGCAACATCACCTTTGTGTTGAATCACCCTATTCAAGTTAACGGGAAAAGCACTGCAGCTCTTATAAGAGAAGCATTAATGTTACAAGCAAGAGGGACTTGAACCTTTTTCAGCATGGTGAACTGAGTTAGCTTTTGAAAGAAACGGTGCCTAACCTTCAGCCATTTCATGGGTGAGGAACATAAACTTTGTGCAAATTCACCGCATACAAGTGAAGGGGAGAAAAACTGCAGTTTTTTAAGAGCATCGTTTTATGTTAGAAACAAGAGGGTCTAGCAACATGGTTTGTATGGTGAATTCAGTTTGCTCTTTAAAGGAGTACTGCCTACCTCTCAGTGTTTCCTGGATCAGCATCATCACCTTTGTGTTCAATCACCCTATTCAAGTTAGTGGGAAAAGCACTGCAGCTCTTATAAGAGAAGCTTTAATGTTACAAGCAAGAAGGCCTTGCACCTTGTTAAGAATGGTGAACTGAGTTAGATTTGAAAGGAACGCTGCCCAACTGTCAGCGTTTTCATGGGTGAGGATCATCAACTTTGTGCAAAATCACCACATACAAGTAAATGGGAGAAAACCTGCATTTTTCTAAGAGAATCCTTAATGTTAGAACCAAGAGGGTGTAGGAACTCGGTTACTATTGTGAATTCACTTTGCTCCTTAAAGGAGTACTTCGTTCCTCTCAGTGTTTTCCTGGATGAGCAATATCACCTTTGTGTTGAATCACCCCACTCAAGTGAAAAGGAGAAGCACTGCAGCTCTTGTAAGAGATGCATTAATAGTAAAAGGAAGAGGGTCTTCCACCTTGTTAAGCATGGTGAACTGAGTTAGCTTTTGAAAGGAACGCTGCCCAACTGTCAGCATTTTCATGGGTGAGGATCTTCAACTTTGTGCAAAAGCACAACATACAGGCAAATGGGAGAAAGACTCCAGGTTTGTAAGAGAATCTTTAATGTTAGACAAAATAGGGGATAGCAACCTGGTTAGTATTGTGAATTCATTTTGCTCTTTAAAGGAATTCTCCCTACTTCTCACAGTTTTCCTGGAGGAGCAACATCACCTTTGTGCTGAATCAGCACTTTCAAGTGAAAGGGAGAAGCACTGTAGCTCTTGTAAGAGAAGGATTAATTTTACAACAAGAGGGTCTTGCACCTTCTTAAGCATGGTGAACTGTGTTATTTTTTGAAAGGAACGTTGCCTAACCTTCAGCTTTTTCATGGGTGAGAAACATAACCTTTGTGCAAAATCACCGCATACAAGTGAATGTGAGAAAAACGGCAGTTTTTTAAGAGAATCATTTTATGTTAGAAACAAGAGGGTCTTGCAACATGGTTCGTATGGTGAATTCAGTTTGCTCTTTAAAGGAGTACTGCCTACCTCTCAGTGTTTTCTGGATCAGCAACATCACCTTTCTGCTGAATCTCCCCATTCAAGAGAATGAGAAAAGCAGTGCAGCTCTTATAAGAGAAGCATTAATGTTACAAGCAAGAGGCCCTTGCCCCTTGTTAAGCATGGTGAACTGAGTTACCTTTTGAAAGAAACGCTGCCCAAATGTCAGCGTTTTCATGGGTGAGGATCTTCATCATTGTGCAAAATCACCGCTTACAAGTAAGTGGGAGAAAAACTGCTGGTTTCTAAGAGAATCTTTAATGTTAGGAAAAAGAGGGTCGAGCAACATGGTTAATATTCTGAATTCAGTTTGCTCTTTAAGGGACTACTGCGTAACTCTGAGTGTTTTCCTGGATGAGCAACATCACCTTTCTGCTAAATCACCCCATTCAAGTGAATGGGAGAAGCACTGCAGCTCTGTAAGGGAAGCAGTAGTGTTACAAGCTAGAGGGCCTTTCACCTTGTTATGCATGGTGAACCGAGTTAGCATTCGAAAAGAACGCTTCCTGACTGTCAGCATTTTCAAAGGTGAAGAACGTCAACTTTGTGCAAAACAGCCTCTTTCAAGTGAATGGAGAAACACTGTAGCTTTTCTAAGAACACAATGAAAGTTAGGAGCACGATGCGTTAGCAGCATGTTTAGGTTTGAAAATTGAGTGGGCTGTTTAAGGGAATTCGCTCTCCCTCTCAGTGTTTCCATGGGGGAGGAACATCATCTTTGTGCATAATGAGAGCATGCAAGTGAATGGGAGAAAACCTGCAGTTTTCTAAGAGAATCCTTAATGTTAGAACGAAGAGGGTCTAGAAACTCGGTTACTATTGGAAATTCAGTTTCCTCTTTAAAGGAGTACTGCGTTCCTCTCAGTGTTTTCCTGGATGAGCAATATCACCTTTGTGTTGAATCACCCCTCTCAAGTGAATGGGAGAAGCACTGCAGCTCTTGTAAGAGAAGCATTAATGTTACAATCAAGAGGGCCTTGCACCTTGTTAAGAATGGTGAACTGAGTTAGCTTTTGAAAGGAACGCTGCCCAACTGTCAGCGTTTTCATGGGTGAGGATCATCAACTTTGTGCAAAATCACCACATACAAGTAAATGGGAGAACACCTGCAGTTTTCAAAGAGAATCCTTAATGTTAGATCCAAGATGGTCCAGAAACTCGGTTACTATTGTGAATTCAGTTTGCTCTTTAAAGGAGTACTGCGTTCCTCTCAGTGTTTTCCTGGATGAGCAATATCACCTTTGTGTTAAATCACCCCACTCAAGTGAAAATTAGAAGCACTGCAGCTCTTGTAAGAGAAGCATTAATAGTAAAAGCAAGAGGGTCTTGCACCTTGTTAAGCATGGTGAACTGAGTTAGTTTTTGAAAGGAACGCTGCCTAACCTTCAGCGTTTTCATGGGTGAGGAACCTAAACTTTGTGCAAAATCACCCCCTTAAATAAAAGGGAGAAAAACTGCAGTTTCTGAAAGAGAATCCTTAATGTTAGAAACAAGAGGGTCTGGCAACAATGTCAGTATCGTTCATTCAGTTTGCTCTATAAAGCAGTACTGCCTACCTCTCAGTGTTTTCCTGGATCAGCAACATCAGCTTTCTGCTGAAACTCCAAATTCAAGTGAATGGGAGAAGAACTGCAGCTTTTGTTAGAGAAGCATTAATGCACCTTGCTAAGCAAGGTGAACTGAGTTAGCTTTTGAAAGAAACGCTGCCCAACTGTCAGCGTTTTCATGGGTTAGGATTTTCAACTTTGTGCAAAATCACCGCACACAAGTAAAAGGGAGAAAAACTGCAGGTTTCTAAGAGAATCTTTAATGTTAGAAAAAAGAGGGTCTAGCAACATGGTTAATATTCTGAATTCAGTTTGCTCTTTAATGGAGTACTGTGTAACTCTGAGTGTTTTCCTGGATGAGCAACATCACCTTTCTGCTGAATCACCCCATTCAAGTGAATGAGAGAAGCACTGCAGCAATGTAAGGGAAGAGGAAGTGTGACAAGCAAGAGGGCCTTTCACCTTGTTATGCATGGTGAACCGAGTTAGTATTTGAAAAGAACGCTTCGTGACTGTCAGCATTTTAAAGGTGAAGAATGTCAACTTTGTGCAAAACAGCCTCTTTCAAGTGAATGGAGAAACACTGTAGCTTTTCTAAGAACACAATTAATGTTAGAAACAAGATGATTTAGCAGCATGTTTAGGTTTGAGAATTGAGTGGGCTGTTTAAGGCAATACACTATCCCTCTCAGTGTTTCCATGGGGGAGGAACATCATCTTTGTGCATAATGAGAGCATACAAGTGAATGGGAGAAAACCTGCAGTTTTCTAAGAGAATCCTTAATGTTAGAACCAAGAGGGTCTAGAAACTCGGTTAGTATTGGAAATTCAGTTTGCTCTTTAAAGGAGTACTGCGTTCCTCTCAGTGTTTTCCTGGATGAGCAATATCAACTTTGTGTTGAATCACCCCTCTAAAGTGAATGGGAGAAGCACTGCAGCTCTTGTAAGAGAAGCATTAATGTTACAATCAAGAGGGCCTTGCACCTTGTTAAGAATGGTGAACTGAGTTAGCTTTTGAAAGGGACGCTGCCCAACTGTCAGCATTTCCATGGGTGAGGATCTTCAACTTTGTGCAAAATCACCGCATACAAGTAAATGGGAGAAAAACTGCAGGTTTGTAATAGAATCTTTAATGTTAGACAAAAGAGGGCCTAGCAACCTGGTTAGTATTGTGAATTCATTTTGCTCTTTAAAGGAATTCTGCCTACTTCTCACCGTTTCCCTGGATGAGCAACTTCACCTTTGTGCTGAATCACCGCATTCAAGTGAAAGGAGAAGGACTGTAGCTCTTGTAAGGGAAGGATTAATTTTACAAACAAGACGGTCTTGCACCTTGTTCAGCATGGTGAACTTTGTTAGCTTTTGAAAGGAACGCTGCCTAACCTTCAGCCTTTTCATTGGTGAGAAACATAACCTTTGTGCAAAATCACCGCATACAAGTGAATGGGAGAAAAACTGCAGTTTTTTAAGAGAATCCTTTTATGTTAGAAACAAGAGGGTCTAGCAACATGGTTCGTATGGTGAATTCAGTTTGCTCTTTAAAGGAGTACTGCCTTCCTCTCAGTGTTTCCTGGATCAGCAACATCACCTTTCTGCTGAATCTCCCCATGCAAGTGAATGAGAGAAGCACTGCAGCTCTTATAAGAGAAGCATTAATGTTTCAAGCAAGAGGGCCTTGCACCTTGTGAAGCATGGTGAACTGAGTTAGATTTGAAGGGAACGCTTCCCAACTGTCAGCGTTTTCATGGGTGAGGATCATCAACTTTGTGCAAAATCACCACATACAAGTAAATGGGAGAAAACCTGCAGTTTTCTAAGAGAATCCTTTATGTTAGAACCAAGAGGGTCTAGAAACTCCGTTACTATTGACAATTCAGTTTGCTCTTTAAAGGAGTACTGCATTCCTCTCAATGTTTTCCTGGATGAGCAATATCACCGTTGTGTTGAATCACCTCACTCAAGTGAAAAGGAGAAGCACTGCAGCTCTTGTAAGAGAAGCATGAATGCACCTTGTTAAACATGGTGAACTGAGTTAGCTTTTCAAAGAAATGCTGGCCAACTGTCAGTGTTTTCATGGGTGAGGATCTTCAACATTGTGCAAAATCACCGCATACAAGTAAATGGGAGAAAAACTGCAGGTTTGTAATAGAACCTTTAATGTTAGATAAAAGAGGGTCTAGCAAATCGATTAGTATTGTGAATTCATTTTGCTCTTTGAAAGAATTCTGCCTACCTCTCACCGTTTTCCTGGATGAGGAAAATCACATTTGTGCTGAATATCTGTATTCAAGTGAAAGGGAGAAGCACTGTAGCTATTGTAAGAGAAGGATTAATTTTACAAGCAAGACGGTCTTGCACCTTGTTAAGCATGGTGAAGTGTGTTACTTTTTGAAAGGAACGCTGCCTAACCTTCAGCCTTTTCATGGGTGAGAAACAACCTTTGTGGAAAATCACCGCATACAAGTGAATGGGAGAAAAACTGCAGTTTTTCAAGAGAATCCTTTTATGTTAGAAACAAGAGGGTCTAGCAACATGGTTAGAATGGTGAATTCAGTTTGCTCTTTAAAGGAGTACTGCATACCTCTCAGTGTTTCCTGGATCAGCAACATCCCCTTTATGCTGAATCTCCCCATTCAAGTGAAAGAGAAACACTGCAGCTCTTAGAAGAGAAGCATTAATAGTAAAAGCAAGAGGGTCTTGCACCTTGTTAAGCATGGTGAACTGTGTTAGTTTTTGAAAGGAACGCTGCCTAACTTTCAGCCTTTTCATTTGTGAGGAACATAACCTTTGTGCAAAATCACCACATAAAAGTGAATGGGAGAAAAACTGCAGATTTTTAAGGGAATCCTTTTATGTTAGAAACAAGCGGGTCTAGCAACTTGGTTAATATTGTGAATTCAGTTTGCTAAAGGAGTACTGCCTACTTTTCAGTTTGTTCCTGGATGAGCAACATCACCTTTGTGTTGAATCACCCTATTCAAGTTAACGGGAAAAGCACTGCAGCTCTTATAAGAGAAGCATTAATGTTACAAGCAAGAGGGACTTGAACCTTTTTCAGCATGGTGAACTGAGTTAGCTTTTGAAAGAAACGGTGCCTAACCTTCAGCCATTTCATGGGTGAGGAACATAAACTTTGTGCAAATTCACCGCATACAAGTGAAGGGGAGAAAAACTGCAGTTTTTTAAGAGCATCGTTTTATGTTAGAAACAAGAGGGTCTAGCAACATGGTTTGTATGGTGAATTCAGTTTGCTCTTTAAAGGAGTACTGCCTACCTCTCAGTGTTTCCTGGATCAGCATCATCACCTTTGTGTTCAATCACCCTATTCAAGTTAGTGGGAAAAGCACTGCAGCTCTTATAAGAGAAGCTTTAATGTTACAAGCAAGAAGGCCTTGCACCTTGTTAAGAATGGTGAACTGAGTTAGATTTGAAAGGAACGCTGCCCAACTGTCAGCGTTTTCATGGGTGAGGATCATCAACTTTGTGCAAAATCACCACATACAAGTAAATGGGAGAAAACCTGCATTTTTCTAAGAGAATCCTTAATGTTAGAACCAAGAGGGTGTAGGAACTCGGTTACTATTGTGAATTCACTTTGCTCCTTAAAGGAGTACTTCGTTCCTCTCAGTGTTTTCCTGGATGAGCAATATCACCTTTGTGTTGAATCACCCCACTCAAGTGAAAAGGAGAAGCACTGCAGCTCTTGTAAGAGATGCATTAATAGTAAAAGGAAGAGGGTCTTCCACCTTGTTAAGCATGGTGAACTGAGTTAGCTTTTGAAAGGAACGCTGCCCAACTGTCAGCGTTTTCATGGGTGAGGATCTTCAACTTTGTGCAAAAGCACAACATACAGGCAAATGGGAGAAAGACTCCAGGTTTGTAAGAGAATCTTTAATGTTAGACAAAATAGGGGATAGCAACCTGGTTAGTATTGTGAATTCATTTTGCTCTTTAAAGGAATTCTCCCTACTTCTCACAGTTTTCCTGGAGGAGCAACATCACCTTTGTGCTGAATCAGCACTTTCAAGTGAAAGGGAGAAGCACTGTAGCTCTTGTAAGAGAAGGATTAATTTTACAACAAGAGGGTCTTGCACCTTCTTAAGCATGGTGAACTGTGTTATTTTTTGAAAGGAACGTTGCCTAACCTTCAGCTTTTTCATGGGTGAGAAACATAACCTTTGTGCAAAATCACCGCATACAAGTGAATGTGAGAAAAACGGCAGTTTTTTAAGAGAATCATTTTATGTTAGAAACAAGAGGGTCTTGCAACATGGTTCGTATGGTGAATTCAGTTTGCTCTTTAAAGGAGTACTGCCTACCTCTCAGTGTTTTCTGGATCAGCAACATCACCTTTCTGCTGAATCTCCCCATTCAAGAGAATGAGAAAAGCAGTGCAGCTCTTATAAGAGAAGCATTAATGTTACAAGCAAGAGGCCCTTGCCCCTTGTTAAGCATGGTGAACTGAGTTACCTTTTGAAAGAAACGCTGCCCAAATGTCAGCGTTTTCATGGGTGAGGATCTTCATCATTGTGCAAAATCACCGCTTACAAGTAAGTGGGAGAAAAACTGCTGGTTTCTAAGAGAATTTTTAATGTTAGGAAAAAGAGGGTCGAGCAACATGGTTAATATTCTGAATTCAGTTTGCTCTTTAAGGGACTACTGCGTAACTCTGAGTGTTTTCCTGGATGAGCAACATCACCTTTCTGCTAAATCACCCCATTCAAGTGAATGGGAGAAGCACTGCAGCTCTCTAAGGGAAGCAGTAGTGTTACAAGCTAGAGGGCCTTTCACCTTGTTATGCATGGTGAACCGAGTTAGCATTCGAAAAGAACGCTTCCTGACTGTCAGCATTTTCAAAGGTGAAGAACGTCAACTTTGTGCAAAACAGCCTCTTTCAAGTGAATGGAGAAACACTGTAGCTTTTCTAAGAACACAATGAAAGTTAGGAGCACGATGCGTTAGCAGCATGTTTAGGTTTGAAAATTGAGTGGGCTGTTTAAGGGAATTCGCTCTCCCTCTCAGTGTTTCCATGGGGGAGGAACATCATCTTTGTGCATAATGAGAGCATGCAAGTGAATGGGAGAAAACCTGCAGTTTTCTAAGAGAATCCTTAATGTTAGAACGAAGAGGGTCTAGAAACTCGGTTACTATTGGAAATTCAGTTTCCTCTTTAAAGGAGTACTGCGTTCCTCTCAGTGTTTTCCTGGATGAGCAATATCACCTTTGTGTTGAATCACCCCTCTCAAGTGAATGGGAGAAGCACTGCAGCTCTTGTAAGAGAAGCATTAATGTTACAATCAAGAGGGCCTTGCACCTTGTTAAGAATGGTGAACTGAGTTAGCTTTTGAAAGGAACGCTGCCCAACTGTCAGCGTTTTCATGGGTGAGGATCATCAACTTTGTGCAAAATCACCACATACAAGTAAATGGGAGAACACCTGCAGTTTTCTAAGAGAATCCTTAATGTTAGATCCAAGATGGTCCAGAAACTCGGTTACTATTGTGAATTCAGTTTGCTCTTTAAAGGAGTACTGCGTTCCTCTCAGTGTTTTCCTGGATGAGCAATATCACCTTTGTGTTAAATCACCCCACTCAAGTGAAAATTAGAAGCACTGCAGCTCTTGTAAGAGAAGCATTAATAGTAAAAGCAAGAGGGTCTTGCACCTTGTTAAGCATGGTGAACTGAGTTAGTTTTTGAAAGGAACGCTGCCTAACCTTCAGCGTTTTCATGGGTGAGGAACCTAAACTTTGTGCAAAATCACCCCCTTAAATAAAAGGGAGAAAAACTGCAGTTTCTGAAAGAGAATCCTTAATGTTAGAAACAAGAGGGTCTGGCAACAATGTCAGTATCGTTCATTCAGTTTGCTCTATAAAGCAGTACTGCCTACCTCTCAGTGTTTTCCTGGATCAGCAACATCAGCTTTCTGCTGAAACTCCAAATTCAAGTGAATGGGAGAAGAACTGCAGCTTTTGTTAGAGAAGCATTAATGCACCTTGCTAAGCAAGGTGAACTGAGTTAGCTTTTGAAAGAAACGCTGCCCAACTGTCAGCGTTTTCATGGGTTAGGATTTTCAACTTTGTGCAAAATCACCGCACACAAGTAAAAGGGAGAAAAACTGCAGGTTTCTAAGAGAATCTTTAATGTTAGAAAAAAGAGGGTCTAGCAACATGGTTAATATTCTGAATTCAGTTTGCTCTTTAATGGAGTACTGTGTAACTCTGAGTGTTTTCCTGGATGAGCAACATCACCTTTCTGCTGAATCACCCCATTCAAGTGAATGAGAGAAGCACTGCAGCAATGTAAGGGAAGAGGAAGTGTGACAAGCAAGAGGGCCTTTCACCTTGTTATGCATGGTGAACCGAGTTAGTATTTGAAAAGAACGCTTCGTGACTGTCAGCATTTTAAAGGTGAAGAATGTCAACTTTGTGCAAAACAGCCTCTTTCAAGTGAATGGAGAAACACTGTAGCTTTTCTAAGAACACAATTAATGTTAGAAACAAGATGATTTAGCAGCATGTTTAGGTTTGAGAATTGAGTGTGCTGTTTAAGGCAATACACTATCCCTCTCAGTGTTTCCATGGGGGAGGAATATCATCTTTGTGCATAATGAGAGCATACAAGTGAATGGGAGAAAACCTGCAGTTTTCTAAGAGAATCCTTAATGTTAGAACCAAGAGGGTCTAGAAACTCGGTTAATATTGGAAATTCAGTTTGCTCTTTAAAGGAGTACTGCGTTCCTCTCAGTGTTTTCCTGGATGAGCAATATCAACTTTGTGTTGAATAACCCCTCTCAAGTGAATGGGAGAAGCACTGCAGCTCTTGTAAGAGAAGCATTAATGTTACAATCAAGAGGGCCTTGCACCTTGTAAAGAATGGTGAACTGAGTTAGCTTTTGAAAGGGACGCTGCCCAACTGTCAGCATTTTCATGGGAGAGGATCTTCAACTTTGTGCAAAATCACCGCATACAAGTAAATGGGAGAAAAACTGCATTTTTGTAATAGAATCTTTAATGATAGACAAAAGAGGGTCTAGCAACCTGGTTAGTATTGTGAATTCATTTTGCTCTTTAAAGGAATTCTGCCTACTTCTCACGGTTTCCCTGGATGAGCAACTTCACCTTTGTGCTGAATCACCGCATTCAAGTGAAAGGAGAAGGACTGTAGCTCTTGTAAGGGAAGGATTAATTTTACAAACAAGACGGTCTTGCACCTTGTTCAGCATGGTGAACTTTGTTAGCTTTTGAAAGGAACGCTGCCTAACCTTCAGCCTTTTCATTGGTGAGAAACATAACCTTTGTGCAAAATCACCGCATACAAGTGAATGGGAGAAAAACTGCAGTTTTTTAAGAGAATCCTTTTATGTTAGAAACAAGAGGGTCTAGCAACATGGTTCGTATGGTGAATTCAGTTTGCTCTTTAAAGGAGTACTGCCTTCCTCTCAGTGTTTCCTGGATCAGCAACATCACCTTTCTGCTGAATCTCCCCATGCAAGTGAATGAGAGAAGCACTGCAGCTCTTATAAGAGAAGCATTAATGTTTCAAGCAAGAGGGCCTTGCACCTTGTGAAGCATGGTGAACTGAGTTAGATTTGAAGGGAACGCTTCCCAACTGTCAGCGTTTTCATGGGTGAGGATCATCAACTTTGTGCAAAATCACCACATACAAGTAAATGGGAGAAAACCTGCAGTTTTCTAAGAGAATCCTTTATGTTAGAACCAAGAGGGTCTAGAAACTCCGTTACTATTGACAATTCAGTTTGCTCTTTAAAGGAGTACTGCATTCCTCTCAGTGTTTTCCTGGATGAGCAATATCACCGTTGTGTTGAATCACCTCACTCAAGTGAAAAGGAGAAGCACTGCAGCTCTTGTAAGAGAAGCATGAATGCACCTTGTTAAACATGGTGAACTGAGTTAGCTTTTCAAAGAAATGCTGGCCAACTGTCAGCGTTTTCATGGGTGAGGATCTTCAACATTGTGCAAAATCACCGCATACAAGTAAATGGGAGAAAAACTGCAGGTTTGTAATAGAACCTTTAATGTTAGATAAAAGAGGGTCTAGCAAATCGATTAGTATTGTGAATTCATTTTGCTCTTTGAAAGAATTCTGCCTACCTCTCACCGTTTTCCTGGATGAGGAAAATCACATTTGTGCTGAATATCTGCATTCAAGTGAAAGGGAGAAGCACTGTAGCTATTGTAAGAGAAGGATTAATTTTACAAGCAAGACGGTCTTGCACCTTGTTAAGCATGGTGAAGTGTGTTACTTTTTGAAAGGAACGCTGCCTAACCTTCAGCCTTTTCATGGGTGAGAAACATAACCTTTGTGGAAAATCACCGCATACAAGTGAATGGGAGAAAAACTGCAGTTTTTCAAGAGAATCCTTTTATGTTAGAAACAAGAGGGTCTAGCAACATGGTTAGAATGGTGAATTCAGTTTGCTCTTTAAAGGAGTACTGCATACCTCTCAGTGTTTCCTGGATCAGCAACATCCCCTTTCTGCTGAATCTCCCCATTCAAGTGAAAGAGAAACACTGCAGCTCTTAGAAGAGAAGCATTAATAGTAAAAGCAAGAGGGTCTTGCACCTTGTTAAGCATGGTGAACTGTGTTAGTTTTTGAAAGGAACGCTGCCTAACTTTCAGCCTTTTCATTTGTGAGGAACATAACCTTTGTGCAAAATCACCACATAAAAGTGAATGGGAGAAAAACTGCAGATTTTTAAGGGAATCCTTTTATGTTAGAAACAAGCGGGTCTAGCAACTTGGTTAATATTGTGAATTCAGTTTGCTAAAGGAGTACTGCCTACTTTTCAGTTTGTTCCTGGATGAGCAACATCACCTTTGTGTTGAATCACCCTATTCAAGTTAACGGGAAAAGCACTGCAGCTCTTATAAGAGAAGCATTAATGTTACAAGCAAGAGGGACTTGAACCTTTTTGAGCATGGTGAACTGAGTTAGCTTTTGAAAGAAACGGTGCCTAACCTTCAGCCATTTCATGGGTGAGGAACATAAACTTTGTGCAAATTCACCGCATACAAGTGAAGGGGAGAAAAACTGCAGTTTTTTAAGAGCATCGTTTTATGTTAGAAACAAGAGGGTCTAGCAACATGGTTTGTATGGTGAATTCAGTTTGCTCTTTAAAGGAGTACTGCCTACCTCTCAGTGTTTCCTGGATCAGCATCATCACCTTTGTGTTCAATCACCCTATTCAAGTTAGTGGGAAAAGCACTGCAGCTCTTATAAGAGAAGCTTTAATGTTACAAGCAAGAAGGCCTTGCACCTTGTTAAGAATGGTGAACTGAGTTAGATTTGAAAGGAACGCTGCCCAACTGTCAGCGTTTTCATGGGTGAGGATCATCAACTTTGTGCAAAATCACCACATACAAGTAAATGGGAGAAAACCTGCATTTTTCTAAGAGAATCCTTAATGTTAGAACCAAGAGGGTGTAGGAACTCGGTTACTATTGTGAATTCACTTTGCTCCTTAAAGGAGTACTTCGTTCCTCTCAGTGTTTTCCTGGATGAGCAATATCACCTTTGTGTTGAATCACCCCACTCAAGTGAAAAGGAGAAGCACTGCAGCTCTTGTAAGAGATGCATTAATAGTAAAAGGAAGAGGGTCTTCCACCTTGTTAAGCATGGTGAACTGAGTTAGCTTTTGAAAGGAACGCTGCCCAACTGTCAGCGTTTTCATGGGTGAGGATCTTCAACTTTGTGCAAAAGCACAACATACAGGCAAATGGGAGAAAGACTCCAGGTTTGTAAGAGAATCTTTAATGTTAGACAAAATAGGGGATAGCAACCTGGTTAGTATTGTGAATTCATTTTGCTCTTTAAAGGAATTCTCCCTACTTCTCACAGTTTTCCTGGAGGAGCAACATCACCTTTGTGCTGAATCAGCACTTTCAAGTGAAAGGGAGAAGCACTGTAGCTCTTGTAAGAGAAGGATTAATTTTACAACAAGAGGGTCTTGCACCTTCTTAAGCATGGTGAACTGTGTTATTTTTTGAAAGGAACGTTGCCTAACCTTCAGCTTTTTCATGGGTGAGAAACATAACCTTTGTGCAAAATCACCGCATACAAGTGAATGTGAGAAAAATGGCAGTTTTTTAAGAGAATCATTTTATGTTAGAAACAAGAGGGTCTTGCAACATGGTTCGTATGGTGAATTCAGTTTGCTCTTTAAAGGAGTACTGCCTACCTCTCAGTGTTTTCTGGATCAGCAACATCACCTTTCTGCTGAATCTCCCCATTCAAGAGAATGAGAAAAGCAGTGCAGCTCTTATAAGAGAAGCATTAATGTTACAAGCAAGAGGCCCTTGCACCTTGTTAAGCATGGTGAACTGAGTTACCTTTTGAAAGAAACGCTGCCCAAATGTCAGCGTTTTCATGGGTGAGGATCTTCATCATTGTGCAAAATCACCGCTTACAAGTAAGTGGGAGAAAAACTGCAGGTTTCTAAGAGAATCTTTAATGTTAGGAAAAAGAGGGTCGAGCAACATGGTTAATATTCTGAATTCAGTTTGCTCTTTAAGGGACTACTGCGTAACTCTGAGTGTTTTCCTGGATGAGCAACATCACCTTTCTGCTGAATCACCCCATTCAAGTGAATGGGAGAAGCACTGCAGCTCTGTAAGGGAAGCAGTAGTGTTACAAGCTAGAGGGCCTTTCACCTTGTTATGCATGGTGAACCGAGTTAGCATTCGAAAAGAACGCTTCCTGACTGTCAGCATTTTCAAAGGTGAAGAACGTCAACTTTGTGCAAAACAGCCTCTTTCAAGTGAATGGAGAAACACTGTAGCTTTTCTAAGAACACAATGAAAGTTAGGACCACTATGCGTTAGCAGCATGTTTAGGTTTGAAAATTGAGTGGGCTGTTTAAGGGAATTCGCTCTCCCTCTCAGTGTTTCCATGGGGGAGCAACATCATCTTTGTGCATAATGAGAGCATGCAAGTGAATGGGAGAAAACCTGCAGTTTTCTAAGAGAATCCTTAATGTTAGAACGAAGAGGGTCTAGAAACTCGGTTACTATTGGAAATTCAGTTTCCTCTTTAAAGGAGTACTGCGTTCCTCTCAGTGTTTTCCTGGATGAGCAATATCACCTTTGTGTTGAATCACCCCTCTCAAGTGAATGGGAGAAGCACTGCAGCTCTTGTAAGAGAAGCATTAATGTTACAATCAAGAGGGCCTTGCACCTTGTTAAGAATGGTGAACTGAGTTAGCTTTTGAAAGGAACGCTGCCCAACTGTCAGCGTTTTCATGGGTGAGGATCATCAACTTTGTGCAAAATCACCACATACAAGTAAATGGGAGAACACCTGCAGTTTTCTAAGAGAATCCTTAATGTTAGATCCAAGATGGTCCAGAAACTCGGTTACTATTGTGAATTCAGTTTGCTCTTTAAAGGAGTACTGCGTTCCTCTCAGTGTTTTCCTGGATGAGCAATATCACCTTTGTGTTAAATCACCCCACTCAAGTGAAAATTAGAAGCACTGCAGCTCTTGTAAGAGAAGCATTAATAGTAAAAGCAAGAGGGTCTTGCACCTTGTTAAGCATGGTGAACTGAGTTAGTTTTTGAAAGGAACGCTGCCTAACCTTCAGCGTTTTCATGGGTGAGGAACCTAAACTTTGTGCAAAATCACCCCCTTAAATAAAAGGGAGAAAAACTGCAGTTTCTGAAAGAGAATCCTTAATGTTAGAAACAAGAGGGTCTGGCAACAATGTCAGTATCGTTCATTCAGTTTGCTCTATAAAGCAGTACTGCCTACCTCTCAGTGTTTTCCTGGATCAGCAACATCAGCTTTCTGCTGAAACTCCAAATTCAAGTGAATGGGAGAAGAACTGCAGCTTTTGTTAGAGAAGCATTAATGCACCTTGCTAAGCAAGGTGAACTGAGTTAGCTTTTGAAAGAAACGCTGCCCAACTGTCAGCGTTTTCATGGGTTAGGATTTTCAACTTTGTGCAAAATCACCGCACACAAGTAAAAGGGAGAAAAGCTGCAGGTTTCTAAGAGAATCTTTAATGTTAGAAAAAAGAGGGTCTAGCAACATGGTTAATATTCTGAATTCAGTTTGCTCTTTAATGGAGTACTGTGTAACTCTGAGTGTTTTCCTGGATGAGCAACATCACCTTTCTGCTGAATCACCCCATTCAAGTGAATGAGAGAAGCACTGCAGCAATGTAAGGGAAGAGGAAGTGTGACAAGCAAGAGGGCCTTTCACCTTGTTATGCATGGTGAACCGAGTTAGTATTTGAAAAGAACGCTTCGTGACTGTCAGCATTTTAAAGGTGAAGAATGAAAACTTTGTGCAAAACAGCCTCTTTCAAGTGAATGGAGAAACACTGTAGCTTTTCTAAGAACACAATTAATGTTAGAAACAAGATGATTTAGCAGCATGTTTAGGTTTGAGAATTGAGTGTGCTGTTTAAGGCAATACACTATCCCTCTCAGTGTTTCCATGGGGGAGGAACATCATCTTTGTGCATAATGAGAGCATACAAGTGAATGGGAGAAAACCTGCAGTTTTCTAAGAGAATCCTTAATGTTAGAACCAAGAGGGTCTAGAAACTCGGTTAATATTGGAAATTCAGTTTGCTCTTTAAAGGAGTACTGCGTTCCTCTCAGTGTTTTCCTGGATGAGCAATATCAACTTTGTGTTGAATAACCCCTCTCAAGTGAATGGGAGAAGCACTGCAGCTCTTGTAAGAGAAGCATTAATGTTACAATCAAGAGGGCCTTGCACCTTGTAAAGAATGGTGAACTGAGTTAGCTTTTGAAAGGGACGCTGCCCAACTGTCAGCATTTTCATGGGAGAGGATCTTCAACTTTGTGCAAAATCACCGCATACAAGTAAATGGGAGAAAAACTGCATTTTTGTAATAGAATCTTTAATGATAGACAAAAGAGGTTCTAGCAACCTGGTTAGTATTGTGAATTCATTTTGCTCTTTAAAGGAATTCTGCCTACTTCTCACCGTTTCCCTGGATGAGCAACATAAATTTTGTGCTTAATCACCGCATTCAAGTGAAAGGGAAAAGCACTGTAGCTCATGTAAGAGAAGGATTAATTTGACAAGCAAGACGGTCTTGCACCTTATTAAGCATGGTGAACTGTGTTAGTTTTTGAAAGGAACGCTGCCTAACCTTCAACCTTTTCATGGGTGAGGAACATAAACTTTGTGCAACATCACCGCATACAAGTGAATGGGAGAAAAACTGCAGTTTTTTAAGAGAATCCTTTTATGTTAGAAACAAGAGGGTCTAGCAACATGGTTAGTATGGTGAATTCAGTTTGCTCTTTAAAGGAGTACTGCCTAGCTCTCAGTGTTTCCTGGATCAGCAACATCACCTTTCTGCTGAATCTCCCCATTCAAGTGAATGGGAGAAGCACTGCAGCTCTTGTAAGAGAAGCATTAATGTTTCAAGCAAGAGGGCCTTGCACCTTGTTAAGCATGGTGAACTGAGTTAGCTTTTGAAAGGAACGCTGCCCAACTGTCAGCATTTTCATGGGTGAGGATCTTCAACTTTGTGCAAAATCACCACCTACAGGTAAATGGGAGCAAGACTCCAGGTTTGTAAGAGAATCTTTAATGTTAGACAAAAGAGGGTCTAGCAACCTGGTTAGTATTGTGAATTCATTTTGCTCTTTAAAGGAATTCTGCCTACTTCTCACCGTTTCCCTGGATGAGCAACATAACATTTGTGCTGAATCACCGCATTCACCTCAAAGGGAAAAGCACTGTAGCTCATGTAAGAGAAGGATTAATTTGACAAGCAAGACGGTCTTGCACCTTGTTAAGCATGGTGAACTGTGTTAGTTTTTGAAAGGAATGCTGCCTAACCTTCAGCCTTTTCATGGGTGAGAAACATAACCTTTGTGGAAAATCACCGCATACAAGTGAATGGGAGAAAAACTGCAGTTTTTTAAGAGAATCCTTTTATGTTAGAAACAAGAGGGTCTAGCAACATGGTTAGAATGGTGAATTCAGTTTGCTCTTTAAAGGAGTACTGCATACCTCTCAGTGTTTCCTGGATCAGCAACATCCCCTTTCTGCTGAATCTCCCCATTCAAGTGAAAGAGAAACACTGCAGCTCTTGTAAGAGAAGCATTAATAGTAAAAGCAAGAGGGTCTTGCACCTTGTTAAGCATGGTGAACTGTGTTAGTTTTTGAAAGGAACGCTGCCTACCTTTCAGCCTTTTCATTTGTGAGGAACATAACCTTTGTCCAAAATCACCGCATAAAAGTGAATGGGAGAAAAACTGCAGATTTTTAAGGGAATCCTTTTATGTTAGAAACAAGCGGGTCTAGCAACTTGGTTAATATTGTGAATTCAGTTTGCTGTTTAAAGGATTACTGCCTACCTCTCAGTTTGTTCCTGGATGAGCAACATCACCTTTGTGTTCAATCACCCTATTCAAGTTAATGGGAAAAGCACTGCAGCTCTTATAAGAGAAGCTTTAATGTTACAAGCAAGAAGGCCTTGCACCTTGTTAAGAATGGTGAACTGAGTTAGATTTGAAAGGAACGCTGCCCAACTGTCAGCGTTTTGATGGGTGAGGATCATCAACTTTGTGCAAAATCAGCACATACAAGTAAATGGGAGAAAACCTGCACTTTTCTAAGAGAATCCTTAATGTTAGAACCAAGAGGGTCTAGGAACTCGGTTACTATTGTGAATTCAGTTTGCTCCTTAAAGGAGTACTGCATTCCTCTCAGTGTTTTCCTGGATGAGCAATATCACCTTTGTGTTGAATCACCCCACTCAAGTGAAAAGGAGAAGCACTGCAGCTCTTGGAAGAGAAGCATTAATAGTAAAAGCAAGAGGGTCTTGCACCTTGTTAAGCATGGTTAACTGAGTTTGTTTTCAAGAGGAACGCTGCCTAACTTTCAGCGTTTTCATGGGTGAGGAACCTAAACTTTGTGCCAAATCACCGCCATAAATAAAAGGGAGAAAAACTGCAGTTTCTGTAAGAGAATCCTTAATGGTAGAAATAAGAGGGTATAGCAACATTGTTAGTATCATGCATTCAGTTTGCTCTATAAAAGATTACTGCCTACCTCTCAGAGTTTTCCTGGATCAGCAACATCAGCTTTCTGCTGATTCTCCCCTTTCAGGTGAATGGGAGAAGCACCGCAGCTCTTGTAAGAGAAGCATTAATGCACCTTGTTAAGCATGGTGAACTGAGTTAGCTTTTGAAAGAAACGCTGCCCAACTGTCAGCGTTTTCATGGGTGAAGATCTTCAACATTGTGCAAAATCACCGCATACAAGTAAATGGGAGAAAAACTGCAGGTTTCTAAGAGAATCTTTAATGTTAGGGAAAAGAGGGTCGAGCAACATGGTTAATATTCTGAATTCAGTTTGCTCTTTAAGGGACTACTGCGTAACTCTGAGTGTTTTCCTGGATGAGCAACATCACCTTTCTGCTGAATCACCCCATTCAAGTGAAAGGGAGAAGCACTGCAGCTCTGAAAGGGAAGCAGTAGTGTTACAAGCTAGAGGGCCTTTCACCTTGTTATGCATGGTGAACCGAGTTAGCATTTGAAAAGAACGCTTCCTGACTGTCAGCATTTTCAAAGGTGAAGAACGTCAACTTTGTGCAAAACAGCCTCTTTCAAGTGAATGGAGAAACACTGTAGCTTTTCTAAGAACACAATTAAAGTTAGGAGCAAGATGCTTTAGCAGCATGTTTAGGTTTGAAAATTGAGTGGGCTGTTTAAGGGAATTCGCTCTCCCTCTCAGTGTTTCCATGGGGGAGGAACATCATCTTTGTGCATAATGAGAGCATACAAGTGAATGGGAGAAAACCTGCAGTTTTCTAAGAGAATCCTTAATGTTAGAACCAAGAGGGTCTAGAAACTCGGTTACTATTGGAAATTCAGTTTGCTCTTTAAAGGAGTACTGCGTTCCTCTCAGTGTTTTCCTGGATGAGCAATATCACCTTTGTGTTGAATCACCCTTCTCAAGTGAATGGGAGAAGCACGGCAGCTCTTGCAAGAGAAGCATTAATGTTACAAGCAACAGAGCCTTGCACCTTGTTAAGCATGGGGAACTGAGTTAGCTTTTGAAAGGAATGCTGCCCAAGTGTCAGCATTTTCATGGGTGAGGATCTTCAACTTTGTGCAAAATCACCGCATACAAGTAAATGGGAGAAAAACTGCAGGTTTGTAATAGAATCTTTAATGTTAGACAAAAGAGGGTCTAGCAACCTGGTTAGTATTGTGAATTCATTTTGCTCTTTAAAGGAATTCTGCCTACTTCTCACCGTTTCCCTGGATGAGCAACATAAATTTTGTGCTTAATCACCGCATTCAAGTGAAAGGGAAAAGCACTGTAGCTCATGTAAGAGAAGGATTAATTTGACAAGCAAGACGGTCTTGCACCTTGTTAAGCATGGTGAACTGTGTTAGTTTTAGAAAGGAACGCTGCCTAACCTTCAGCCTTTTCATGGGTGAGGAACATAAACTTTGTGCACCATCACCGCATACAAGTGAATGGGAGAAAAACTGCAGTTTTTTAAGAGAATCCTTTTATGTTAGAAACAAGAGGGTCTAGCAACATGGTTAGTATGGTGAATTCAGTTTGCTCTTTAAAGGAGTACTGCCTAGCTCTCAGTGTTTCCTGGATCAGCAACATCACCTTTCTGCTGAATCTCCCCATTCAAGAGAATGGGAGAAGCACTGCAGCTCTTGTAAGAGAAGCATTAATGTTTCAAGCAAGAGGGCCTTGCACCTTGTTAAGCATGGTGAACTGAGTTAGCTTTTGAAAGGAACGCTGCCCAACTGTCAGCATTTTCATGGGTGAGGATCTTCAACTTTGTGCAAAATCACCACATACAGGTAAATGGGAGCAAGACTCCAGGTTTGTAAGAGAATCTTTAATGTTAGACAAAAGAGGGTCTAGCAACCTGGTTAGTATTGTGAATTCATTTTGCTCTTTAAAGGAATTCTGCCTACTTCTCACCGTTTCCCTGGATGAGCAACATAACATTTGTGCTGAATCACCGCATTCACGTCAAAGGGAAAAGCACTGTAGCTCATGTAAGAGAAGGATTAATTTGACAAGCAAGACGGTCTTGCACCTTGTTAAGCATGGTGAACTGTGTTAGTTTTTGAAAGGAATGCTGCCTAACCTTCAGCCTTTTCATGGGTGAGGAACATAACCTTTGTGGAAAATCACCGCATACAAGTGAATGGGAGAAAAACTGCAGTTTTTTAAGAGAATCCTTTTATGTTAGAAACAAGAGGGTCTAGCAACATGGTTAGAATGGTGAATTCAGTTTGCTCTTTAAAGGAGTACTGCATACCTCTCAGTGTTTCCTGGATCAGCAACATCCCCTTTCTGCTGAATCTCCCCATTCAAGTGAAAGAGAAACACTGCAGCTCTTAGAAGAGAAGCATTAATAGTAAAAGCAAGAGGGTCTTGCACCTTGTTAAGCATGGTGAACTGTGTTAGTTTTTGAAAGGAACGCTGCCTAACTTTCAGCCTTTTCATTTGTGAGGAACATAACCTTTGTGCAAAATCACCACATAAAAGTGAATGGGAGAAAAACTGCAGATTTTTAAGGGAATCCTTTTATGTTAGAAACAAGCGGGTCTAGCAACTTGGTTAATATTGTGAATTCAGTTTGCTAAAGGAGTACTGCCTACTTCTCAGTTTGTTCCTGGATGAGCAACATCACCTTTGTGTTGAATCACCCTATTCAAGTTAACGGGAAAAGCACTGCAGCTCTTATAAGAGAAGCATTAATGTTACAAGCAAGAGGGACTTGAACCTTTTTCAGCATGGTGAACTGAGTTAGCTTTTGAAAGAAACGGTGCCTAACCTTCAGCCATTTCATGGGTGAGGAACATAAACTTTGTGCAAATTCACCGCATACAAGTGAAGGGGAGAAAAACTGCAGTTTTTTAAGAGCATCGTTTTATGTTAGAAACAAGAGGGTCTAGCAACATGGTTTGTATGGTGAATTCAGTTTGCTCTTTAAAGGAGTACTGCCTACCTCTCAGTGTTTCCTGGATCAGCATCATCACCTTTGTGTTCAATCACCCTATTCAAGTTAGTGGGAAAAGCACTGCAGCTCTTATAAGAGAAGCTTTAATGTTACAAGCAAGAAGGCCTTGCACCTTGTTAAGAATGGTGAACTGAGTTAGATTTGAAAGGAACGCTGCCCAACTGTCAGCGTTTTCATGGGTGAGGATCATCAACTTTGTGCAAAATCACCACATACAAGTAAATGGGAGAAAACCTGCATTTTTCTAAGAGAATCCTTAATGTTAGAACCAAGAGGGTGTAGGAACTCGGTTACTATTGTGAATTCACTTTGCTCCTTAAAGGAGTACTTCGTTCCTCTCAGTGTTTTCCTGGATGAGCAATATCACCTTTGTGTTGAATCACCCCACTCAAGTGAAAAGGAGAAGCACTGCAGCTCTTGTAAGAGATGCATTAATAGTAAAAGGAAGAGGGTCTTCCACCTTGTTAAGCATGGTGAACTGAGTTAGCTTTTGAAAGGAACGCTGCCCAACTGTCAGCGTTTTCATGGGTGAGGATCTTCAACTTTGTGCAAAAGCACAACATACAGGCAAATGGGAGAAAGACTCCAGGTTTGTAAGAGAATCTTTAATGTTAGACAAAATAGGGGATAGCAACCTGGTTAGTATTGTGAATTCATTTTGCTCTTTAAAGGAATTCTCCCTACTTCTCACAGTTTTCCTGGAGGAGCAACATCACCTTTGTGCTGAATCAGCACTTTCAAGTGAAAGGGAGAAGCACTGTAGCTCTTGTAAGAGAAGGATTAATTTTACAACAAGAGGGTCTTGCACCTTCTTAAGCATGGTGAACTGTGTTATTTTTTGAAAGGAACGTTGCCTAACCTTCAGCTTTTTCATGGGTGAGAAACATAACCTTTGTGCAAAATCACCGCATACAAGTGAATGTGAGAAAAACGGCAGTTTTTTAAGAGAATCATTTTATGTTAGAAACAAGAGGGTCTTGCAACATGGTTCGTATGGTGAATTCAGTTTGCTCTTTAAAGGAGTACTGCCTACCTCTCAGTGTTTTCTGGATCAGCAACATCACCTTTCTGCTGAATCTCCCCATTCAAGAGAATGAGAAAAGCAGTGCAGCTCTTATAAGAGAAGCATTAATGTTACAAGCAAGAGGCCCTTGCCCCTTGTTAAGCATGGTGAACTGAGTTACCTTTTGAAAGAAACGCTGCCCAAATGTCAGCGTTTTCATGGGTGAGGATCTTCATCATTGTGCAAAATCACCGCTTACAAGTAAGTGGGAGAAAAACTGCTGGTTTCTAAGAGAATCTTTAATGTTAGGAAAAAGAGGGTCGAGCAACATGGTTAATATTCTGAATTCAGTTTGCTCTTTAAGGGACTACTGCGTAACTCTGAGTGTTTTCCTGGATGAGCAACATCACCTTTCTGCTAAATCACCCCATTCAAGTGAATGGGAGAAGCACTGCAGCTCTGTAAGGGAAGCAGTAGTGTTACAAGCTAGAGGGCCTTTCACCTTGTTATGCATGGTGAACCGAGTTAGCATTCGAAAAGAACGCTTCCTGACTGTCAGCATTTTCAAAGGTGAAGAACGTCAACTTTGTGCAAAACAGCCTCTTTCAAGTGAATGGAGAAACACTGTAGCTTTTCTAAGAACACAATGAAAGTTAGGAGCACGATGCGTTAGCAGCATGTTTAGGTTTGAAAATTGAGTGGGCTGTTTAAGGGAATTCGCTCTCCCTCTCAGTGTTTCCATGGGGGAGGAACATCATCTTTGTGCATAATGAGAGCATGCAAGTGAATGGGAGAAAACCTGCAGTTTTCTAAGAGAATCCTTAATGTTAGAACGAAGAGGGTCTAGAAACTCGGTTACTATTGGAAATTCAGTTTCCTCTTTAAAGGAGTACTGCGTTCCTCTCAGTGTTTTCCTGGATGAGCAATATCACCTTTGTGTTGAATCACCCCTCTCAAGTGAATGGGAGAAGCACTGCAGCTCTTGTAAGAGAAGCATTAATGTTACAATCAAGAGGGCCTTGCACCTTGTTAAGAATGGTGAACTGAGTTAGCTTTTGAAAGGAACGCTGCCCAACTGTCAGCGTTTTCATGGGTGAGGATCATCAACTTTGTGCAAAATCACCACATACAAGTAAATGGGAGAACACCTGCAGTTTTCTAAGAGAATCCTTAATGTTAGATCCAAGATGGTCCAGAAACTCGGTTACTATTGTGAATTCAGTTTGCTCTTTAAAGGAGTACTGCGTTCCTCTCAGTGTTTTCCTGGATGAGCAATATCACCTTTGTGTTAAATCACCCCACTCAAGTGAAAATTAGAAGCACTGCAGCTCTTGTAAGAGAAGCATTAATAGTAAAAGCAAGAGGGTCTTGCACCTTGTTAAGCATGGTGAACTGAGTTAGTTTTTGAAAGGAACGCTGCCTAACCTTCAGCGTTTTCATGGGTGAGGAACCTAAACTTTGTGCAAAATCACCCCCTTAAATAAAAGGGAGAAAAACTGCAGTTTCTGAAAGAGAATCCTTAATGTTAGAAACAAGAGGGTCTGGCAACAATGTCAGTATCGTTCATTCAGTTTGCTCTATAAAGCAGTACTGCCTACCTCTCAGTGTTTTCCTGGATCAGCAACATCAGCTTTCTGCTGAAACTCCAAATTCAAGTGAATGGGAGAAGAACAACAGCTTTTGTTAGAGAAGCATTAATGCACCTTGCTAAGCAAGGTGAACTGAGTTAGCTTTTGAAAGAAACGCTGCCCAACTGTCAGCGTTTTCATGGGTTAGGATTTTCAACTTTGTGCAAAATCACCGCACACAAGTAAAAGGGAGAAAAACTGCAGGTTTCTAAGAGAATCTTTAATGTTAGAAAAAAGAGGGTCTAGCAACATGGTTAATATTCTGAATTCAGTTTGCTCTTTAATGGAGTACTGTGTAACTCTGAGTGTTTTCCTGGATGAGCAACATCACCTTTCTGCTGAATCACCCCATTCAAGTGAATGAGAGAAGCACTGCAGCAATGTAAGGGAAGAGGAAGTGTGACAAGCAAGAGGGCCTTTCACCTTGTTATGCATGGTGAACCGAGTTAGTATTTGAAAAGAACGCTTCGTGACTGTCAGCATTTTAAAAGTGAAGAATGTCAACTTTGTGCAAAACAGCCTCTTTCAAGTGAATGGAGAAACACTGTAGCTTTTCTAAGAACACAATTAATGTTAGAAACAAGATGATTTAGCAGCATGTTTAGGTTTGAGAATTGAGTGTGCTGTTTAAGGCAATACACTATCCCTCTCAGTGTTTCCATGGGGGAGGAACATCATCTTTGTGCATAATGAGAGCATACAAGTGAATGGGAGAAAACCTGCAGTTTTCTAAGAGAATCCTTAATGTTAGAACCAAGAGGGTCTAGAAACTCGGTTACTATTGGAAATTCAGTTTGCTCTTTAAAGGAGTACTGCGTTCCTCTCAGTGTTTTCCTGGATGAGCAATATCAACTTTGTGTTGAATAACTCCTCTCAAGTGAATGGGAGAAGCACTGCAGCTCTTGTAAGAGAAGCATTAATGTTACAATCAAGAGGGCCTTGCACCTTGTTAAGAATGGTGAACTGAGTTAGCTTTTGAAAGGGACGCTGCCCAACTGTCAGCATTTTCATGGGTGAGGATCTTCAACTTTGTGCAAAATCACCGCATACAAGTAAATGGGAGAAAAACTGCAGGTTTGTAATAGAATCTTTAATGTTAGACAAAAGAGGGTCTAGCAACCTGGTTAGTATTGTGAATTCATTTTGCTCTTTAAAGGAATTCTGCCTACTTCTCACCGTTTCCCTGGATGAGCAACATAAATTTTGTGCTGAATCACCGCATTCAAGTGAAAGGGAAAAGCACTGTAGCTCATGTAAGAGAAGGATTAATTTGACAAGCAAGACGGTCTTGCACCTTATTAAGCATGGTGAACTGTGTTAGTTTTTGAAAGGAACGCTGCCTAACCTTCAACCTTTTCATGGGTGAGGAACATAAACTTTGTGCAACATCACCGCATACAAGTGAATGGGAGAAAAACTGCAGTTTTTTAAGAGAATCCTTTTATGTTAGAAACAAGAGGGTCTAGCAACATGGTTAGTATGGTGAATTCAGTTTGCTCTTTAAAGGAGTACTGCCTAGCTCTCAGTGTTTCCTGGATCAGCAACATCACCTTTCTGCTGAATCTCCCCATTCAAGTGAATGGGAGAAGCACTGCAGCTCTTGTAAGAGAAGCATTAATGTTTCAAGCAAGAGGGCCTTGCACCTTGTTAAGCATGGTGAACTGAGTTAGCTTTTGAAAGGAACGCTGCCCAACTGTCAGCATTTTCATGGGTGAGGATCTTCAACTTTGTGCAAAATCACCACCTACAGGTAAATGGGAGCAAGACTCCAGGTTTGTAAGAGAATCTTTAATGTTAGACAAAAGAGGGTCTAGCAACCTGGTTAGTATTGTGAATTCATTTTGCTCTTTAAAGGAATTCTGCCTACTTCTCACCGTTTCCCTGGATGAGCAACATAACATTTGTGCTGAATCACCGCATTCACGTCAAAGGGAAAAGCACTGTAGCTCATGTAAGAGAAGGATTAATTTGACAAGCAAGACGGTCTTGCACCTTGTTAAGCATGGTGAACTGTGTTAGTTTTTGAAAGGAATGCTGCCTAACCTTCAGCCTTTTCATGGGTGAGAAACATAACCTTTGTGGAAAATCACCGCATACAAGTGAATGGGAGAAAAACTGCAGTTTTTTAAGAGAATCCTTTTATGTTAGAAACAAGAGGGTCTAGCAACATGGTTAGAATGGTGAATTCAGTTTGCTCTTTAAAGGAGTACTGCATACCTCTCAGTGTTTCCTGGATCAGCAACATCCCCTTTCTGCTGAATCTCCCCATTCAAGTGAAAGAGAAACACTGCAGCTCTTGTAAGAGAAGCATTAATAGTAAAAGCAAGAGGGTCTTGCACCTTGTTAAGCATGGTGAACTGTGTTAGTTTTTGAAAGGAACGCTGCCTACCTTTCAGCCTTTTCATTTGTGAGGAACATAACCTTTGTCCAAAATCACCGCATAAAAGTGAATGGGAGAAAAACTGCAGATTTTTAAGGGAATCCTTTTATGTTAGAAACAAGCGGGTCTAGCAACTTGGTTAATATTGTGAATTCAGTTTGCTGTTTAAAGGATTACTGCCTACCTCTCAGTTTGTTCCTGGATGAGCAACATCACCTTTGTGTTCAATCACCCTATTCAAGTTAATGGGAAAAGCACTGCAGCTCTTATAAGAGAAGCTTTAATGTTACAAGCAAGAAGGCCTTGCACCTTGTTAAGAATGGTGAACTGAGTTAGATTTGAAAGGAACGCTGCCCAACTGTCAGCGTTTTGATGGGTGAGGATCATCAACTTTGTGCAAAATCAGCACATACAAGTAAATGGGAGAAAACCTGCACTTTTCTAAGAGAATCCTTAATGTTAGAACCAAGAGGGTCTAGGAACTCGGTTACTATTGTGAATTCAGTTTGCTCCTTAAAGGAGTACTGCGTTCCTCTCAGTGTTTTCCTGGATGAGCAATATCACCTTTGTGTTGAATCACCCCACTCAAGTGAAAAGGAGAAGCACTGCAGCTCTTGGAAGAGAAGCATTAATAGTAAAAGCAAGAGGGTCTTGCACCTTGTTAAGCATGGTTAACTGAGTTAGTTTTCAAGAGGAACGCTGCCTAACTTTCAGCGTTTTCATGGGTGAGGAACCTAAACTTTGTGCCAAATCACCGCCATAAATAAAAGGGAGAAAAACTGCAGTTTCTGTAAGAGAATCCTTAATGGTAGAAATAAGAGGGTATAGCAACATTGTTAGTATCATGCATTCAGTTTGCTCTATAAAAGATTACTGCCTACCTCTCAGAGTTTTCCTGGATAAGCAACATCAGCTTTCTGCTGATTCTCCCCTTTCAGGTGAATGGGAGAAGCACCGCAGCTCTTGTAAGAGAAGCATTAATGCACCTTGTTAAGCATGGTGAACTGAGTTAGCTTTTGAAAGAAACGCTGCCCAACTGTCAGCGTTTTCATGGGTGAAGATCTTCAACATTGTGCAAAATCACCGCATACAAGTAAATGGGAGAAAAACTGCAGGTTTCTAAGAGAATCTTTAATGTTAGGGAAAAGAGGGTCGAGCAACATGGTTAATATTCTGAATTCAGTTTGCTCTTTAAGGGACTACTGCGTAACTCTGAGTGTTTTCCTGGATGAGCAACATCACCTTTCTGCTGAATCACCCCATTCAAGTGAAAGGGAGAAGCACTGCAGCTCTGAAAGGGAAGCAGTAGTGTTACAAGCTAGAGGGCCTTTCACCTTGTTATGCATGGTGAACCGAGTTAGCATTTGAAAAGAACGCTTCCTGACTGTCAGCATTTTCAAAGGTGAAGAACGTCAACTTTGTGCAAAACAGCCTCTTTCAAGTGAATGGAGAAACACTGTAGCTTTTCTAAGAACACAATTAAAGTTAGGAGCAAGATGCTTTAGCAGCATGTTTAGGTTTGAAAATTGAGTGGGCTGTTTAAGGCAATACGCTCTCCCTCTCAGTGTTTCCATGGGGGAGGAACATCATCTTTGTGCATAATGAGAGCATACAAGTGAATGGGAGAAAACCTGCAGTTTTCTAAGAGAATCCTTAATGTTAGAACCAAGAGGGTCTAGAAACTCGGTTACTATTGGAAATTCAGTTTGCTCTTTAAAGGAGTACTGCGTTCCTCTCAGTGTTTTCCTGGATGAGCAATATCACCTTTGTGTTGAATCACCCTTCTCAAGTGAATGGGAGAAGCACGGCAGCACTTGTAAGAGAAGGATTAATTTGACAAGCAACAGAGCCTTGCACCTTGTTAAGCATGGGGAACTGAGATAGCTTTTGAAAGGAATGCTGCCCAAGTGTCAGCATTTTCATGGGTGAGGATCTTCAACTTTGTGCAAAATCACCGCATACAAGTAAATGGGAGAAAAACTGCAGGTTTGTAATAGAATCTTTAATGTTAGACAAAAGAGGGTCTAGCAACCTGGTTAGTATTGTGAATTCATTTTGCTCTTTAAAGGAATTCTGCCTACTTCTCACCGTTTCCCTGGATGAGCAACATAAATTTTGTGCTTAATCACCGCATTCACGTCAAAGGGAAAAGCACTGTAGCTCATGTAAGAGAAGGATTAATTTGACAAGCAAGACGGTCTTGCACCTTGTTAAGCATGGTGAACTGTGTTAGTTTTAGAAAGGAACGCTGCCTAACCTTCAGCCTTTTCATGGGTGAGGAACATAAACTTTGTGCACCATCACCGCATACAAGTGAATGGGAGAAAAACTGCAGTTTTTTAAGAGAATCCTTTTATGTTAGAAACAAGAGGGTCTAGCAACATGGTTAGTATGGTGAATTCAGTTTGCTCTTTAAAGGAGTACTGCCTAGCTCTCAGTGTTTCCTGGATCAGCAACATCACCTTTCTGCTGAATCTCCCCATTCAAGTGAATGGGAGAAGCACTGCAGCTCTTGTAAGAGAAGCATTAATGTTTCAAGCAAGAGGGCCTTGCACCTTGTTAAGCATGGTGAACTGAGTTAGCTTTTGAAAGGAACGCTGCCCAACTGTCAGCATTTTCATGGGTGAGGATCTTCAACTTTGTGCAAAATCACCACCTACAGGTAAATGGGAGCAAGACTCCAGGTTTGTAAGAGAATCTTTAATGTTAGACAAAAGAGGGTCTAGCAACCTGGTTAGTATTGTGAATTCATTTTGCTCTTTAAAGGAATTCTGCCTACTTCTCACCGTTTCCCTGGATGAGCAACATAACATTTGTGCTGAATCACCGCATTCACGTCAAAGGGAAAAGCACTGTAGCTCATGTAAGAGAAGGATTAATTTGACAAGCAAGACGGTCTTGCACCTTGTTAAGCATGGTGAACTGTGTTAGTTTTTGAAAGGAATGCTGCCTAACCTTCAGCCTTTTCATGGGTGAGAAACATAACCTTTGTGGAAAATCACCGCATACAAGTGAATGGGAGAAAAACTGCAGTTTTTTAAGAGAATCCTTTTATGTTAGAAACAAGAGGGTCTAGCAACATGGTTAGAATGGTGAATTCAGTTTGCTCTTTAAAGGAGTACTGCATACCTCTCAGTGTTTCCTGGATCAGCAACATCACCTTTCTGCTGAATCTCCCCATTCAAGTGAAAGAGAAACACTGCAGCTCTTAGAAGAGAAGCATTAATAGTAAAAGCAAGAGGGTCTTGCACCTTGTTAAGCATGGTGAACTGTGTTAGTTTTTGAAAGGAACGCTGCCTAACTTTCAGCCTTTTCATTTGTGAGGAACATAACCTTTGTGCAAAATCACCACATAAAAGTGAATGGGAGAAAAACTGCAGATTTTTAAGGGAATCCTTTTATGTTAGAAACAAGCGGGTCTAGCAACTTGGTTAATATTGTGAATTCAGTTTGCTAAAGGAGTACTGCCTACTTCTCAGTTTGTTCCTGGATGAGCAACATCACCTTTGTGTTGAATCACCCTATTCAAGTTAACGGGAAAAGCACTGCAGCTCTTATAAGAGAAGCATTAATGTTACAAGCAAGAGGGACTTGAACCTTTTTCAGCATGGTGAACTGAGTTAGCTTTTGAAAGAAACGGTGCCTAACCTTCAGCCATTTCATGGGTGAGGAACATAAACTTTGTGCAAATTCACCGCATACAAGTGAAGGGGAGAAAAACTGCAGTTTTTTAAGAGCATCGTTTTATGTTAGAAACAAGAGGGTCTAGCAACATGGTTTGTATGGTGAATTCAGTTTGCTCTTTAAAGGAGTACTGCCTACCTCTCAGTGTTTCCTGGATCAGCATCATCACCTTTGTGTTCAATCACCCTATTCAAGTTAGTGGGAAAAGCACTGCAGCTCTTATAAGAGAAGCTTTAATGTTACAAGCAAGAAGGCCTTGCACCTTGTTAAGAATGGTGAACTGAGTTAGATTTGAAAGGAACGCTGCCCAACTGTCAGCGTTTTCATGGGTGAGGATCATCAACTTTGTGCAAAATCACCACATACAAGTAAATGGGAGAAAACCTGCATTTTTCTAAGAGAATCCTTAATGTTAGAACCAAGAGGGTGTAGGAACTCGGTTACTATTGTGAATTCACTTTGCTCCTTAAAGGAGTACTTCGTTCCTCTCAGTGTTTTCCTGGATGAGCAATATCACCTTTGTGTTGAATCACCCCACTCAAGTGAAAAGGAGAAGCACTGCAGCTCTTGTAAGAGATGCATTAATAGTAAAAGGAAGAGGGTCTTCCACCTTGTTAAGCATGGTGAACTGAGTTAGCTTTTGAAAGGAACGCTGCCCAACTGTCAGCATTTTCATGGGTGAGGATCTTCAACTTTGTGCAAAAGCACAACATACAGGCAAATGGGAGAAAGACTCCAGGTTTGTAAGAGAATCTTTAATGTTAGACAAAATAGGGGATAGCAACCTGGTTAGTATTGTGAATTCATTTTGCTCTTTAAAGGAATTCTCCCTACTTCTCACAGTTTTCCTGGAGGAGCAACATCACCTTTGTGCTGAATCAGCACTTTCAAGTGAAAGGGAGAAGCACTGTAGCTCTTGTAAGAGAAGGATTAATTTTACAACAAGAGGGTCTTGCACCTTCTTAAGCATGGTGAACTGTGTTATTTTTTGAAAGGAACGTTGCCTAACCTTCAGCTTTTTCATGGGTGAGAAACATAACCTTTGTGCAAAATCACCGCATACAAGTGAATGTGAGAAAAACGGCAGTTTTTTAAGAGAATCATTTTATGTTAGAAACAAGAGGGTCTTGCAACATGGTTCGTATGGTGAATTCAGTTTGCTCTTTAAAGGAGTACTGCCTACCTCTCAGTGTTTTCTGGATCAGCAACATCACCTTTCTGCTGAATCTCCCCATTCAAGAGAATGAGAAAAGCAGTGCAGCTCTTATAAGAGAAGCATTAATGTTACAAGCAAGAGGCCCTTGCCCCTTGTTAAGCATGGTGAACTGAGTTACCTTTTGAAAGAAACGCTGCCCAAATGTCAGCGTTTTCATGGGTGAGGATCTTCATCATTGTGCAAAATCACCGCTTACAAGTAAGTGGGAGAAAAACTGCTGGTTTCTAAGAGAATCTTTAATGTTAGGAAAAAGAGGGTCGAGCAACATGGTTAATATTCTGAATTCAGTTTGCTCTTTAAGGGACTACTGCGTAACTCTGAGTGTTTTCCTGGATGAGCAACATCACCTTTCTGCTAAATCACCCCATTCAAGTGAATGGGAGAAGCACTGCAGCTCTGTAAGGGAAGCAGTAGTGTTACAAGCTAGAGGGCCTTTCACCTTGTTATGCATGGTGAACCGAGTTAGCATTCGAAAAGAACGCTTCCTGACTGTCAGCATTTTCAAAGGTGAAGAACGTCAACTTTGTGCAAAACAGCCTCTTTCAAGTGAATGGAGAAACACTGTAGCTTTTCTAAGAACACAATGAAAGTTAGGAGCACGATGCGTTAGCAGCATGTTTAGGTTTGAAAATTGAGTGGGCTGTTTAAGGGAATTCGCTCTCCCTCTCAGTGTTTCCATGGGGGAGGAACATCATCTTTGTGCATAATGAGAGCATGCAAGTGAATGGGAGAAAACCTGCAGTTTTCTAAGAGAATCCTTAATGTTAGAACGAAGAGGGTCTAGAAACTCGGTTACTATTGGAAATTCAGTTTCCTCTTTAAAGGAGTACTGCGTTCCTCTCAGTGTTTTCCTGGATGAGCAATATCACCTTTGTGTTGAATCACCCCTCTCAAGTGAATGGGAGAAGCACTGCAGCTCTTGTAAGAGAAGCATTAATGTTACAATCAAGAGGGCCTTGCACCTTGTTAAGAATGGTGAACTGAGTTAGCTTTTGAAAGGAACGCTGCCCAACTGTCAGCGTTTTCATGGGTGAGGATCATCAACTTTGTGCAAAATCACCACATACAAGTAAATGGGAGAACACCTGCAGTTTTCAAAGAGAATCCTTAATGTTAGATCCAAGATGGTCCAGAAACTCGGTTACTATTGTGAATTCAGTTTGCTCTTTAAAGGAGTACTGCGTTCCTCTCAGTGTTTTCCTGGATGAGCAATATCACCTTTGTGTTAAATCACCCCACTCAAGTGAAAATTAGAAGCACTGCAGCTCTTGTAAGAGAAGCATTAATAGTAAAAGCAAGAGGGTCTTGCACCTTGTTAAGCATGGTGAACTGAGTTAGTTTTTGAAAGGAACGCTGCCTAACCTTCAGCGTTTTCATGGGTGAGGAACCTAAACTTTGTGCAAAATCACCCCCTTAAATAAAAGGGAGAAAAACTGCAGTTTCTGAAAGAGAATCCTTAATGTTAGAAACAAGAGGGTCTGGCAACAATGTCAGTATCGTTCATTCAGTTTGCTCTATAAAGCAGTACTGCCTACCTCTCAGTGTTTTCCTGGATCAGCAACATCAGCTTTCTGCTGAAACTCCAAATTCAAGTGAATGGGAGAAGAACTGCAGCTTTTGTTAGAGAAGCATTAATGCACCTTGCTAAGCAAGGTGAACTGAGTTAGCTTTTGAAAGAAACGCTGCCCAACTGTCAGCGTTTTCATGGGTTAGGATTTTCAACTTTGTGCAAAATCACCGCACACAAGTAAAAGGGAGAAAAACTGCAGGTTTCTAAGAGAATCTTTAATGTTAGAAAAAAGAGGGTCTAGCAACATGGTTAATATTCTGAATTCAGTTTGCTCTTTAATGGAGTACTGTGTAACTCTGAGTGTTTTCCTGGATGAGCAACATCACCTTTCTGCTGAATCACCCCATTCAAGTGAATGAGAGAAGCACTGCAGCAATGTAAGGGAAGAGGAAGTGTGACAAGCAAGAGGGCCTTTCACCTTGTTATGCATGGTGAACCGAGTTAGTATTTGAAAAGAACGCTTCGTGACTGTCAGCATTTTAAAGGTGAAGAATGTCAACTTTGTGCAAAACAGCCTCTTTCAAGTGAATGGAGAAACACTGTAGCTTTTCTAAGAACACAATTAATGTTAGAAACAAGATGATTTAGCAGCATGTTTAGGTTTGAGAATTGAGTGGGCTGTTTAAGGCAATACACTATCCCTCTCAGTGTTTCCATGGGGGAGGAACATCATCTTTGTGCATAATGAGAGCATACAAGTGAATGGGAGAAAACCTGCAGTTTTCTAAGAGAATCCTTAATGTTAGAACCAAGAGGGTCTAGAAACTCGGTTAGTATTGGAAATTCAGTTTGCTCTTTAAAGGAGTACTGCGTTCCTCTCAGTGTTTTCCTGGATGAGCAATATCAACTTTGTGTTGAATCACCCCTCTAAAGTGAATGGGAGAAGCACTGCAGCTCTTGTAAGAGAAGCATTAATGTTACAATCAAGAGGGCCTTGCACCTTGTTAAGAATGGTGAACTGAGTTAGCTTTTGAAAGGGACGCTGCCCAACTGTCAGCATTTCCATGGGTGAGGATCTTCAACTTTGTGCAAAATCACCGCATACAAGTAAATGGGAGAAAAACTGCAGGTTTGTAATAGAATCTTTAATGTTAGACAAAAGAGGGCCTAGCAACCTGGTTAGTATTGTGAATTCATTTTGCTCTTTAAAGGAATTCTGCCTACTTCTCACCGTTTCCCTGGATGAGCAACTTCACCTTTGTGCTGAATCACCGCATTCAAGTGAAAGGAGAAGGACTGTAGCTCTTGTAAGGGAAGGATTAATTTTACAAACAAGACGGTCTTGCACCTTGTTCAGCATGGTGAACTTTGTTAGCTTTTGAAAGGAACGCTGCCTAACCTTCAGCCTTTTCATTGGTGAGAAACATAACCTTTGTGCAAAATCACCGCATACAAGTGAATGGGAGAAAAACTGCAGTTTTTTAAGAGAATCCTTTTATGTTAGAAACAAGAGGGTCTAGCAACATGGTTCGTATGGTGAATTCAGTTTGCTCTTTAAAGGAGTACTGCCTTCCTCTCAGTGTTTCCTGGATCAGCAACATCACCTTTCTGCTGAATCTCCCCATGCAAGTGAATGAGAGAAGCACTGCAGCTCTTATAAGAGAAGCATTAATGTTTCAAGCAAGAGGGCCTTGCACCTTGTGAAGCATGGTGAACTGAGTTAGATTTGAAGGGAACGCTTCCCAACTGTCAGCGTTTTCATGGGTGAGGATCATCAACTTTGTGCAAAATCACCACATACAAGTAAATGGGAGAAAACCTGCAGTTTTCTAAGAGAATCCTTTATGTTAGAACCAAGAGGGTCTAGAAACTCCGTTACTATTGACAATTCAGTTTGCTCTTTAAAGGAGTACTGCATTCCTCTCAATGTTTTCCTGGATGAGCAATATCACCGTTGTGTTGAATCACCTCACTCAAGTGAAAAGGAGAAGCACTGCAGCTCTTGTAAGAGAAGCATGAATGCACCTTGTTAAACATGGTGAACTGAGTTAGCTTTTCAAAGAAATGCTGGCCAACTGTCAGTGTTTTCATGGGTGAGGATCTTCAACATTGTGCAAAATCACCGCATACAAGTAAATGGGAGAAAAACTGCAGGTTTGTAATAGAACCTTTAATGTTAGATAAAAGAGGGTCTAGCAAATCGATTAGTATTGTGAATTCATTTTGCTCTTTGAAAGAATTCTGCCTACCTCTCACCGTTTTCCTGGATGAGGAAAATCACATTTGTGCTGAATATCTGTATTCAAGTGAAAGGGAGAAGCACTGTAGCTATTGTAAGAGAAGGATTAATTTTACAAGCAAGACGGTCTTGCACCTTGTTAAGCATGGTGAAGTGTGTTACTTTTTGAAAGGAACGCTGCCTAACCTTCAGCCTTTTCATGGGTGAGAAACATAACCTTTGTGGAAAATCACCGCATACAAGTGAATGGGAGAAAAACTGCAGTTTTTCAAGAGAATCCTTTTATGTTAGAAACAAGAGGGTCTAGCAACATGGTTAGAATGGTGAATTCAGTTTGCTCTTTAAAGGAGTACTGCATACCTCTCAGTGTTTCCTGGATCAGCAACATCCCCTTTATGCTGAATCTCCCCATTCAAGTGAAAGAGAAACACTGCAGCTCTTAGAAGAGAAGCATTAATAGTAAAAGCAAGAGGGTCTTGCACCTTGTTAAGCATGGTGAACTGTGTTAGTTTTTGAAAGGAACGCTGCCTAACTTTCAGCCTTTTCATTTGTGAGGAACATAACCTTTGTGCAAAATCACCACATAAAAGTGAATGGGAGAAAAACTGCAGATTTTTAAGGGAATCCTTTTATGTTAGAAACAAGCGGGTCTAGCAACTTGGTTAATATTGTGAATTCAGTTTGCTAAAGGAGTACTGCCTACTTTTCAGTTTGTTCCTGGATGAGCAACATCACCTTTGTGTTGAATCACCCTATTCAAGTTAACGGGAAAAGCACTGCAGCTCTTATAAGAGAAGCATTAATGTTACAAGCAAGAGGGACTTGAACCTTTTTCAGCATGGTGAACTGAGTTAGCTTTTGAAAGAAACGGTGCCTAACCTTCAGCCATTTCATGGGTGAGGAACATAAACTTTGTGCAAATTCACCGCATACAAGTGAAGGGGAGAAAAACTGCAGTTTTTTAAGAGCATCGTTTTATGTTAGAAACAAGAGGGTCTAGCAACATGGTTTGTATGGTGAATTCAGTTTGCTCTTTAAAGGAGTACTGCCTACCTCTCAGTGTTTCCTGGATCAGCATCATCACCTTTGTGTTCAATCACCCTATTCAAGTTAGTGGGAAAAGCACTGCAGCTCTTATAAGAGAAGCTTTAATGTTACAAGCAAGAAGGCCTTGCACCTTGTTAAGAATGGTGAACTGAGTTAGATTTGAAAGGAACGCTGCCCAACTGTCAGCGTTTTCATGGGTGAGGATCATCAACTTTGTGCAAAATCACCACATACAAGTAAATGGGAGAAAACCTGCATTTTTCTAAGAGAATCCTTAATGTTAGAACCAAGAGGGTGTAGGAACTCGGTTACTATTGTGAATTCACTTTGCTCCTTAAAGGAGTACTTCGTTCCTCTCAGTGTTTTCCTGGATGAGCAATATCACCTTTGTGTTGAATCACCCTTCTCAAGTGAATGGGAGAAGCACGGCAGCTCTTGCAAGAGAAGCATTAATGTTACAAGCAACAGAGCCTTGCACCTTGTTAAGCATGGGGAACTGAGTTAGCTTTTGAAAGGAATGCTGCCCAAGTGTCAGCATTTTCATGGGTGAGGATCTTCAACTTTGTGCAAAATCACCGCATACAAGTAAATGGGAGAAAAACTGCAGGTTTGTAATAGAATCTTTAATGTTAGACAAAAGAGGGTCTAGCAACCTGGTTAGTATTGTGAATTCATTTTGCTCTTTAAAGGAATTCTGCCTACTTCTCACCGTTTCCCTGGATGAGCAACATAAATTTTGTGCTTAATCACCGCATTCAAGTGAAAGGGAAAAGCACTGTAGCTCATGTAAGAGAAGGATTAATTTGACAAGCAAGACGGTCTTGCACCTTGTTAAGCATGGTGAACTGTGTTAGTTTTAGAAAGGAACGCTGCCTAACCTTCAGCCTTTTCATGGGTGAGGAACATAAATATTGTGCACCATCACCGCATACAAGTGAATGGGAGAAAAACTGCAGTTTTTTAAGAGAATCCTTTTATGTTAGAAACAAGAGGGTCTAGCAACATGGTTAGTATGGTGAATTCAGTTTGCTCTTTAAAGGAGTACTGCCTAGCTCTCAGTGTTTCCTGGATCAGCAACATCACCTTTCTGCTGAATCTCCCCATTCAAGAGAATGGGAGAAGCACTGCAGCTCTTGTAAGAGAAGCATTAATGTTTCAAGCAAGAGGGCCTTGCACCTTGTTAAGCATGGTGAACTGAGTTAGCTTTTGAAAGGAACGCTGCCCAACTGTCAGCATTTTCATGGGTGAGGATCTTCAACTTTGTGCAAAATCACCACATACAGGTAAATGGGAGCAAGACTCCAGGTTTGTAAGAGAATCTTTAATGTTAGACAAAAGAGGGTCTAGCAACCTGGTTAGTATTGTGAATTCATTTTGCTCTTTAAAGGAATTCTGCCTACTTCTCACCGTTTCCCTGGATGAGCAACATAACATTTGTGCTGAATCACCGCATTCACGTCAAAGGGAAAAGCACTGTAGCTCATGTAAGAGAAGGATTAATTTGACAAGCAAGACGGTCTTGCACCTTGTTAAGCATGGTGAACTGTGTTAGTTTTTGAAAGGAATGCTGCCTAACCTTCAGCCTTTTCATGGGTGAGGAACATAACCTTTGTGGAAAATCACCGCATACAAGTGAATGGGAGAAAAACTGCAGTTTTTTAAGAGAATCCTTTTATGTTAGAAACAAGAGGGTCTAGCAACATGGTTAGAATGGTGAATTCAGTTTGCTCTTTAAAGGAGTACTGCATACCTCTCAGTGTTTCCTGGATCAGCAACATCCCCTTTCTGCTGAATCTCCCCATTCAAGTGAAAGAGAAACACTGCAGCTCTTAGAAGAGAAGCATTAATAGTAAAAGCAAGAGGGTCTTGCACCTTGTTAAGCATGGTGAACTGTGTTAGTTTTTGAAAGGAACGCTGCCTAACTTTCAGCCTTTTCATTTGTGAGGAACATAACCTTTGTGCAAAATCACCACATAAAAGTGAATGGGAGAAAAACTGCAGATTTTTAAGGGAATCCTTTTATGTTAGAAACAAGCGGGTCTAGCAACTTGGTTAATATTGTGAATTCAGTTTGCTAAAGGAGTACTGCCTACTTCTCAGTTTGTTCCTGGATGAGCAACATCACCTTTGTGTTGAATCACCCTATTCAAGTTAACGGGAAAAGCACTGCAGCTCTTATAAGAGAAGCATTAATGTTACAAGCAAGAGGGACTTGAACCTTTTTCAGCATGGTGAACTGAGTTAGCTTTTGAAAGAAACGGTGCCTAACCTTCAGCCATTTCATGGGTGAGGAACATAAACTTTGTGCAAATTCACCGCATACAAGTGAAGGGGAGAAAAACTGCAGTTTTTTAAGAGCATCGTTTTATGTTAGAAACAAGAGGGTCTAGCAACATGGTTTGTATGGTGAATTCAGTTTGCTCTTTAAAGGAGTACTGCCTACCTCTCAGTGTTTCCTGGATCAGCATCATCACCTTTGTGTTCAATCACCCTATTCAAGTTAGTGGGAAAAGCACTGCAGCTCTTATAAGAGAAGCTTTAATGTTACAAGCAAGAAGGCCTTGCACCTTGTTAAGAATGGTGAACTGAGTTAGATTTGAAAGGAACGCTGCCCAACTGTCAGCGTTTTCATGGGTGAGGATCATCAACTTTGTGCAAAATCACCACATACAAGTAAATGGGAGAAAACCTGCATTTTTCTAAGAGAATCCTTAATGTTAGAACCAAGAGGGTGTAGGAACTCGGTTACTATTGTGAATTCACTTTGCTCCTTAAAGGAGTACTTCGTTCCTCTCAGTGTTTTCCTGGATGAGCAATATCACCTTTGTGTTGAATCACCCCACTCAAGTGAAAAGGAGAAGCACTGCAGCTCTTGTAAGAGATGCATTAATAGTAAAAGGAAGAGGGTCTTCCACCTTGTTAAGCATGGTGAACTGAGTTAGCTTTTGAAAGGAACGCTGCCCAACTGTCAGCGTTTTCATGGGTGAGGATCTTCAACTTTGTGCAAAAGCACAACATACAGGCAAATGGGAGAAAGACTCCAGGTTTGTAAGAGAATCTTTAATGTTAGACAAAATAGGGGATAGCAACCTGGTTAGTATTGTGAATTCATTTTGCTCTTTAAAGGAATTCTCCCTACTTCTCACAGTTTTCCTGGAGGAGCAACATCACCTTTGTGCTGAATCAGCACTTTCAAGTGAAAGGGAGAAGCACTGTAGCTCTTGTAAGAGAAGGATTAATTTTACAACAAGAGGGTCTTGCACCTTCTTAAGCATGGTGAACTGTGTTATTTTTTGAAAGGAACGTTGCCTAACCTTCAGCTTTTTCATGGGTGAGAAACATAACCTTTGTGCAAAATCACCGCATACAAGTGAATGTGAGAAAAACGGCAGTTTTTTAAGAGAATCATTTTATGTTAGAAACAAGAGGGTCTTGCAACATGGTTCGTATGGTGAATTCAGTTTGCTCTTTAAAGGAGTACTGCCTACCTCTCAGTGTTTTCTGGATCAGCAACATCACCTTTCTGCTGAATCTCCCCATTCAAGAGAATGAGAAAAGCAGTGCAGCTCTTATAAGAGAAGCATTAATGTTACAAGCAAGAGGCCCTTGCCCCTTGTTAAGCATGGTGAACTGAGTTACCTTTTGAAAGAAACGCTGCCCAAATGTCAGCGTTTTCATGGGTGAGGATCTTCATCATTGTGCAAAATCACCGCTTACAAGTAAGTGGGAGAAAAACTGCTGGTTTCTAAGAGAATCTTTAATGTTAGGAAAAAGAGGGTCGAGCAACATGGTTAATATTCTGAATTCAGTTTGCTCTTTAAGGGACTACTGCGTAACTCTGAGTGTTTTCCTGGATGAGCAACATCACCTTTCTGCTAAATCACCCCATTCAAGTGAATGGGAGAAGCACTGCAGCTCTGTAAGGGAAGCAGTAGTGTTACAAGCTAGAGGGCCTTTCACCTTGTTATGCATGGTGAACCGAGTTAGCATTCGAAAAGAACGCTTCCTGACTGTCAGCATTTTCAAAGGTGAAGAACGTCAACTTTGTGCAAAACAGCCTCTTTCAAGTGAATGGAGAAACACTGTAGCTTTTCTAAGAACACAATGAAAGTTAGGAGCACGATGCGTTAGCAGCATGTTTAGGTTTGAAAATTGAGTGGGCTGTTTAAGGGAATTCGCTCTCCCTCTCAGTGTTTCCATGGGGGAGGAACATCATCTTTGTGCATAATGAGAGCATGCAAGTGAATGGGAGAAAACCTGCAGTTTTCTAAGAGAATCCTTAATGTTAGAACGAAGAGGGTCTAGAAACTCGGTTACTATTGGAAATTCAGTTTCCTCTTTAAAGGAGTACTGCGTTCCTCTCAGTGTTTTCCTGGATGAGCAATATCACCTTTGTGTTGAATCACCCCTCTCAAGTGAATGGGAGAAGCACTGCAGCTCTTGTAAGAGAAGCATTAATGTTACAATCAAGAGGGCCTTGCACCTTGTTAAGAATGGTGAACTGAGTTAGCTTTTGAAAGGAACGCTGCCCAACTGTCAGCGTTTTCATGGGTGAGGATCATCAACTTTGTGCAAAATCACCACATACAAGTAAATGGGAGAACACCTGCAGTTTTCTAAGAGAATCCTTAATGTTAGATCCAAGATGGTCCAGAAACTCGGTTACTATTGTGAATTCAGTTTGCTCTTTAAAGGAGTACTGCGTTCCTCTCAGTGTTTTCCTGGATGAGCAATATCACCTTTGTGTTAAATCACCCCACTCAAGTGAAAATTAGAAGCACTGCAGCTCTTGTAAGAGAAGCATTAATAGTAAAAGCAAGAGGGTCTTGCACCTTGTTAAGCATGGTGAACTGAGTTAGTTTTTGAAAGGAACGCTGCCTAACCTTCAGCGTTTTCATGGGTGAGGAACCTAAACTTTGTGCAAAATCACCCCCTTAAATAAAAGGGAGAAAAACTGCAGTTTCTGAAAGAGAATCCTTAATGTTAGAAACAAGAGGGTCTGGCAACAATGTCAGTATCGTTCATTCAGTTTGCTCTATAAAGCAGTACTGCCTACCTCTCAGTGTTTTCCTGGATCAGCAACATCAGCTTTCTGCTGAAACTCCAAATTCAAGTGAATGGGAGAAGAACAACAGCTTTTGTTAGAGAAGCATTAATGCACCTTGCTAAGCAAGGTGAACTGAGTTAGCTTTTGAAAGAAACGCTGCCCAACTGTCAGCGTTTTCATGGGTTAGGATTTTCAACTTTGTGCAAAATCACCGCACACAAGTAAAAGGGAGAAAAACTGCAGGTTTCTAAGAGAATCTTTAATGTTAGAAAAAAGAGGGTCTAGCAACATGGTTAATATTCTGAATTCAGTTTGCTCTTTAATGGAGTACTGTGTAACTCTGAGTGTTTTCCTGGATGAGCAACATCACCTTTCTGCTGAATCACCCCATTCAAGTGAATGAGAGAAGCACTGCAGCAATGTAAGGGAAGAGGAAGTGTGACAAGCAAGAGGGCCTTTCACCTTGTTATGCATGGTGAACCGAGTTAGTATTTGAAAAGAACGCTTCGTGACTGTCAGCATTTTAAAAGTGAAGAATGTCAACTTTGTGCAAAACAGCCTCTTTCAAGTGAATGGAGAAACACTGTAGCTTTTCTAAGAACACAATTAATGTTAGAAACAAGATGATTTAGCAGCATGTTTAGGTTTGAGAATTGAGTGTGCTGTTTAAGGCAATACACTATCCCTCTCAGTGTTTCCATGGGGGAGGAACATCATCTTTGTGCATAATGAGAGCATACAAGTGAATGGGAGAAAACCTGCAGTTTTCTAAGAGAATCCTTAATGTTAGAACCAAGAGGGTCTAGAAACTCGGTTAGTATTGGAAATTCAGTTTGCTCTTTAAAGGAGTACTGCGTTCCTCTCAGTGTTTTCCTGGATGAGCAATATCAACTTTGTGTTGAATAACTCCTCTCAAGTGAATGGGAGAAGCACTGCAGCTCTTGTAAGAGAAGCATTAATGTTACAATCAAGAGGGCCTTGCACCTTGTTAAGAATGGTGAACTGAGTTAGCTTTTGAAAGGGACGCTGCCCAACTGTCAGCATTTTCATGGGTGAGGATCTTCAACTTTGTGCAAAATCACCGCATACAAGTAAATGGGAGAAAAACTGCAGGTTTGTAATAGAATCTTTAATGTTAGACAAAAGAGGGTCTAGCAACCTGGTTAGTATTGTGAATTCATTTTGCTCTTTAAAGGAATTCTGCCTACTTCTCACCGTTTCCCTGGATGAGCAACATAAATTTTGTGCTGAATCACCGCATTCAAGTGAAAGGGAAAAGCACTGTAGCTCATGTAAGAGAAGGATTAATTTGACAAGCAAGACGGTCTTGCACCTTATTAAGCATGGTGAACTGTGTTAGTTTTTGAAAGGAACGCTGCCTAACCTTCAACCTTTTCATGGGTGAGGAACATAAACTTTGTGCAACATCACCGCATACAAGTGAATGGGAGAAAAACTGCAGTTTTTTAAGAGAATCCTTTTATGTTAGAAACAAGAGGGTCTAGCAACATGGTTAGTATGGTGAATTCAGTTTGCTCTTTAAAGGAGTACTGCCTAGCTCTCAGTGTTTCCTGGATCAGCAACATCACCTTTCTGCTGAATCTCCCCATTCAAGTGAATGGGAGAAGCACTGCAGCTCTTGTAAGAGAAGCATTAATGTTTCAAGCAAGAGGGCCTTGCACCTTGTTAAGCATGGTGAACTGAGTTAGCTTTTGAAAGGAACGCTGCCCAACTGTCAGCATTTTCATGGGTGAGGATCTTCAACTTTGTGCAAAATCACCACCTACAGGTAAATGGGAGCAAGACTCCAGGTTTGTAAGAGAATCTTTAATGTTAGACAAAAGAGGGTCTAGCAACCTGGTTAGTATTGTGAATTCATTTTGCTCTTTAAAGGAATTCTGCCTACTTCTCACCGTTTCCCTGGATGAGCAACATAACATTTGTGCTGAATCACCGCATTCACGTCAAAGGGAAAAGCACTGTAGCTCATGTAAGAGAAGGATTAATTTGACAAGCAAGACGGTCTTGCACCTTGTTAAGCATGGTGAACTGTGTTAGTTTTTGAAAGGAATGCTGCCTAACCTTCAGCCTTTTCATGGGTGAGAAACATAACCTTTGTGGAAAATCACCGCATACAAGTGAATGGGAGAAAAACTGCAGTTTTTTAAGAGAATCCTTTTATGTTAGAAACAAGAGGGTCTAGCAACATGGTTAGAATGGTGAATTCAGTTTGCTCTTTAAAGGAGTACTGCATACCTCTCAGTGTTTCCTGGATCAGCAACATCCCCTTTCTGCTGAATCTCCCCATTCAAGTGAAAGAGAAACACTGCAGCTCTTGTAAGAGAAGCATTAATAGTAAAAGCAAGAGGGTCTTGCACCTTGTTAAGCATGGTGAACTGTGTTAGTTTTTGAAAGGAACGCTGCCTACCTTTCAGCCTTTTCATTTGTGAGGAACATAACCTTTGTCCAAAATCACCGCATAAAAGTGAATGGGAGAAAAACTGCAGATTTTTAAGGGAATCCTTTTATGTTAGAAACAAGCGGGTCTAGCAACTTGGTTAATATTGTGAATTCAGTTTGCTGTTTAAAGGATTACTGCCTACCTCTCAGTTTGTTCCTGGATGAGCAACATCACCTTTGTGTTCAATCACCCTATTCAAGTTAATGGGAAAAGCACTGCAGCTCTTATAAGAGAAGCTTTAATGTTACAAGCAAGAAGGCCTTGCACCTTGTTAAGAATGGTGAACTGAGTTAGATTTGAAAGGAACGCTGCCCAACTGTCAGCGTTTTGATGGGTGAGGATCATCAACTTTGTGCAAAATCAGCACATACAAGTAAATGGGAGAAAACCTGCACTTTTCTAAGAGAATCCTTAATGTTAGAACCAAGAGGGTCTAGGAACTCGGTTACTATTGTGAATTCAGTTTGCTCCTTAAAGGAGTACTGCGTTCCTCTCAGTGTTTTCCTGGATGAGCAATATCACCTTTGTGTTGAATCACCCCACTCAAGTGAAAAGGAGAAGCACTGCAGCTCTTGGAAGAGAAGCATTAATAGTAAAAGCAAGAGGGTCTTGCACCTTGTTAAGCATGGTTAACTGAGTTAGTTTTCAAGAGGAACGCTGCCTAACTTTCAGCGTTTTCATGGGTGAGGAACCTAAACTTTGTGCCAAATCACCGCCATAAATAAAAGGGAGAAAAACTGCAGTTTCTGTAAGAGAATCCTTAATGGTAGAAATAAGAGGGTATAGCAACATTGTTAGTATCATGCATTCAGTTTGCTCTATAAAAGATTACTGCCTACCTCTCAGAGTTTTCCTGGATAAGCAACATCAGCTTTCTGCTGATTCTCCCCTTTCAGGTGAATGGGAGAAGCACCGCAGCTCTTGTAAGAGAAGCATTAATGCACCTTGTTAAGCATGGTGAACTGAGTTAGCTTTTGAAAGAAACGCTGCCCAACTGTCAGCGTTTTCATGGGTGAAGATCTTCAACATTGTGCAAAATCACCGCATACAAGTAAATGGGAGAAAAACTGCAGGTTTCTAAGAGAATCTTTAATGTTAGGGAAAAGAGGGTCGAGCAACATGGTTAATATTCTGAATTCAGTTTGCTCTTTAAGGGACTACTGCGTAACTCTGAGTGTTTTCCTGGATGAGCAACATCACCTTTCTGCTGAATCACCCCATTCAAGTGAAATGGAGAAGCACTGCAGCTCTGAAAGGGAAGCAGTAGTGTTACAAGCTAGAGGGCCTTTCACCTTGTTATGCATGGTGAACCGAGTTAGCATTTGAAAAGAACGCTTCCTGACTGTCAGCATTTTCAAAGGTGAAGAACGTCAACTTTGTGCAAAACAGCCTCTTTCAAGTGAATGGAGAAACACTGTAGCTTTTCTAAGAACACAATTAAAGTTAGGAGCAAGATGCTTTAGCAGCATGTTTAGGTTTGAAAATTGAGTGGGCTGTTTAAGGCAATACGCTCTCCCTCTCAGTGTTTCCATGGGGGAGGAACATCATCTTTGTGCATAATGAGAGCATACAAGTGAATGGGAGAAAACCTGCAGTTTTCTAAGAGAATCCTTAATGTTAGAACCAAGAGGGTCTAGAAACTCGGTTACTATTGGAAATTCAGTTTGCTCTTTAAAGGAGTACTGCGTTCCTCTCAGTGTTTTCCTGGATGAGCAATATCACCTTTGTGTTGAATCACCCTTCTCAAGTGAATGGGAGAAGCACGGCAGCACTTGTAAGAGAAGGATTAATTTGACAAGCAACAGAGCCTTGCACCTTGTTAAGCATGGGGAACTGAGATAGCTTTTGAAAGGAATGCTGCCCAAGTGTCAGCATTTTCATGGGTGAGGATCTTCAACTTTGTGCAAAATCACCGCATACAAGTAAATGGGAGAAAAACTGCAGGTTTGTAATAGAATCTTTAATGTTAGACAAAAGAGGGTCTAGCAACCTGGTTAGTATGGTGAATTCAGTTTGCTCTTTAAAGGAGTACTGCCTAGCTCTCAGTGTTTCCTGGATCAGCAACATCACCTTTCTGCTGAATCTCCCCATTCAAGTGAATGGGAGAAGCACTGCAGCTCTTGTAAGAGAAGCATTAATGTTTCAAGCAAGAGGGCCTTGCACCTTGTTAAGCATGGTGAACTGAGTTAGCTTTTGAAAGGAACGCTGCCCAACTGTCAGCATTTTCATGGGTGAGGATCTTCAACTTTGTGCAAAATCACCACCTACAGGTAAATGGGAGCAAGACTCCAGGTTTGTAAGAGAATCTTTAATGTTAGACAAAAGAGGGTCTAGCAACCTGGTTAGTATTGTGAATTCATTTTGCTCTTTAAAGGAATTCTGCCTACTTCTCACCGTTTCCCTGGATGAGCAACATAACATTTGTGCTGAATCACCGCATTCACGTCAAAGGGAAAAGCACTGTAGCTCATGTAAGAGAAGGATTAATTTGACAAGCAAGACGGTCTTGCACCTTGTTAAGCATGGTGAACTGTGTTAGTTTTTGAAAGGAATGCTGCCTAACCTTCAGCCTTTTCATGGGTGAGAAACATAACCTTTGTGGAAAATCACCGCATACAAGTGAATGGGAGAAAAACTGCAGTTTTTTAAGAGAATCCTTTTATGTTAGAAACAAGAGGGTCTAGCAACATGGTTAGAATGGTGAATTCAGTTTGCTCTTTAAAGGAGTACTGCATACCTCTCAGTGTTTCCTGGATCAGCAACATCACCTTTCTGCTGAATCTCCCCATTCAAGTGAAAGAGAAACACTGCAGCTCTTAGAAGAGAAGCATTAATAGTAAAAGCAAGAGGGTCTTGCACCTTGTTAAGCATGGTGAACTGTGTTAGTTTTTGAAAGGAACGCTGCCTAACTTTCAGCCTTTTCATTTGTGAGGAACATAACCTTTGTGCAAAATCACCACATAAAAGTGAATGGGAGAAAAACTGCAGATTTTTAAGGGAATCCTTTTATGTTAGAAACAAGCGGGTCTAGCAACTTGGTTAATATTGTGAATTCAGTTTGCTAAAGGAGTACTGCCTACTTCTCAGTTTGTTCCTGGATGAGCAACATCACCTTTGTGTTGAATCACCCTATTCAAGTTAACGGGAAAAGCACTGCAGCTCTTATAAGAGAAGCATTAATGTTACAAGCAAGAGGGACTTGAACCTTTTTCAGCATGGTGAACTGAGTTAGCTTTTGAAAGAAACGGTGCCTAACCTTCAGCCATTTCATGGGTGAGGAACATAAACTTTGTGCAAATTCACCGCATACAAGTGAAGGGGAGAAAAACTGCAGTTTTTTAAGAGCATCGTTTTATGTTAGAAACAAGAGGGTCTAGCAACATGGTTTGTATGGTGAATTCAGTTTGCTCTTTAAAGGAGTACTGCCTACCTCTCAGTGTTTCCTGGATCAGCATCATCACCTTTGTGTTCAATCACCCTATTCAAGTTAGTGGGAAAAGCACTGCAGCTCTTATAAGAGAAGCTTTAATGTTACAAGCAAGAAGGCCTTGCACCTTGTTAAGAATGGTGAACTGAGTTAGATTTGAAAGGAACGCTGCCCAACTGTCAGCGTTTTCATGGGTGAGGATCATCAACTTTGTGCAAAATCACCACATACAAGTAAATGGGAGAAAACCTGCATTTTTCTAAGAGAATCCTTAATGTTAGAACCAAGAGGGTGTAGGAACTCGGTTACTATTGTGAATTCACTTTGCTCCTTAAAGGAGTACTTCGTTCCTCTCAGTGTTTTCCTGGATGAGCAATATCACCTTTGTGTTGAATCACCCCACTCAAGTGAAAAGGAGAAGCACTGCAGCTCTTGTAAGAGATGCATTAATAGTAAAAGGAAGAGGGTCTTCCACCTTGTTAAGCATGGTGAACTGAGTTAGCTTTTGAAAGGAACGCTGCCCAACTGTCAGCATTTTCATGGGTGAGGATCTTCAACTTTGTGCAAAAGCACAACATACAGGCAAATGGGAGAAAGACTCCAGGTTTGTAAGAGAATCTTTAATGTTAGACAAAATAGGGGATAGCAACCTGGTTAGTATTGTGAATTCATTTTGCTCTTTAAAGGAATTCTCCCTACTTCTCACAGTTTTCCTGGAGGAGCAACATCACCTTTGTGCTGAATCAGCACTTTCAAGTGAAAGGGAGAAGCACTGTAGCTCTTGTAAGAGAAGGATTAATTTTACAACAAGAGGGTCTTGCACCTTCTTAAGCATGGTGAACTGTGTTATTTTTTGAAAGGAACGTTGCCTAACCTTCAGCTTTTTCATGGGTGAGAAACATAACCTTTGTGCAAAATCACCGCATACAAGTGAATGTGAGAAAAACGGCAGTTTTTTAAGAGAATCATTTTATGTTAGAAACAAGAGGGTCTTGCAACATGGTTCGTATGGTGAATTCAGTTTGCTCTTTAAAGGAGTACTGCCTACCTCTCAGTGTTTTCTGGATCAGCAACATCACCTTTCTGCTGAATCTCCCCATTCAAGAGAATGAGAAAAGCAGTGCAGCTCTTATAAGAGAAGCATTAATGTTACAAGCAAGAGGCCCTTGCCCCTTGTTAAGCATGGTGAACTGAGTTACCTTTTGAAAGAAACGCTGCCCAAATGTCAGCGTTTTCATGGGTGAGGATCTTCATCATTGTGCAAAATCACCGCTTACAAGTAAGTGGGAGAAAAACTGCTGGTTTCTAAGAGAATCTTTAATGTTAGGAAAAAGAGGGTCGAGCAACATGGTTAATATTCTGAATTCAGTTTGCTCTTTAAGGGACTACTGCGTAACTCTGAGTGTTTTCCTGGATGAGCAACATCACCTTTCTGCTAAATCACCCCATTCAAGTGAATGGGAGAAGCACTGCAGCTCTGTAAGGGAAGCAGTAGTGTTACAAGCTAGAGGGCCTTTCACCTTGTTATGCATGGTGAACCGAGTTAGCATTCGAAAAGAACGCTTCCTGACTGTCAGCATTTTCAAAGGTGAAGAACGTCAACTTTGTGCAAAACAGCCTCTTTCAAGTGAATGGAGAAACACTGTAGCTTTTCTAAGAACACAATGAAAGTTAGGAGCACGATGCGTTAGCAGCATGTTTAGGTTTGAAAATTGAGTGGGCTGTTTAAGGGAATTCGCTCTCCCTCTCAGTGTTTCCATGGGGGAGGAACATCATCTTTGTGCATAATGAGAGCATGCAAGTGAATGGGAGAAAACCTGCAGTTTTCTAAGAGAATCCTTAATGTTAGAACGAAGAGGGTCTAGAAACTCGGTTACTATTGGAAATTCAGTTTCCTCTTTAAAGGAGTACTGCGTTCCTCTCAGTGTTTTCCTGGATGAGCAATATCACCTTTGTGTTGAATCACCCCTCTCAAGTGAATGGGAGAAGCACTGCAGCTCTTGTAAGAGAAGCATTAATGTTACAATCAAGAGGGCCTTGCACCTTGTTAAGAATGGTGAACTGAGTTAGCTTTTGAAAGGAACGCTGCCCAACTGTCAGCGTTTTCATGGGTGAGGATCATCAACTTTGTGCAAAATCACCACATACAAGTAAATGGGAGAACACCTGCAGTTTTCAAAGAGAATCCTTAATGTTAGATCCAAGATGGTCCAGAAACTCGGTTACTATTGTGAATTCAGTTTGCTCTTTAAAGGAGTACTGCGTTCCTCTCAGTGTTTTCCTGGATGAGCAATATCACCTTTGTGTTAAATCACCCCACTCAAGTGAAAATTAGAAGCACTGCAGCTCTTGTAAGAGAAGCATTAATAGTAAAAGCAAGAGGGTCTTGCACCTTGTTAAGCATGGTGAACTGAGTTAGTTTTTGAAAGGAACGCTGCCTAACCTTCAGCGTTTTCATGGGTGAGGAACCTAAACATTGTGCAAAATCACCCCCTTAAATAAAAGGGAGAAAAACTGCAGTTTCTGAAAGAGAATCCTTAATGTTAGAAACAAGAGGGTCTGGCAACAATGTCAGTATCGTTCATTCAGTTTGCTCTATAAAGCAGTACTGCCTACCTCTCAGTGTTTTCCTGGATCAGCAACATCAGCTTTCTGCTGAAACTCCAAATTCAAGTGAATGGGAGAAGAACTGCAGCTTTTGTTAGAGAAGCATTAATGCACCTTGCTAAGCAAGGTGAACTGAGTTAGCTTTTAAAGAAACGCTGCCCAACTGTCAGCGTTTTCATGGGTTAGGATTTTCAACTTTGTGCAAAATCACCGCACACAAGTAAAAGGGAGAAAAACTGCAGGTTTCTAAGAGAATCTTTAATGTTAGAAAAAAGAGGGTCTAGCAACATGGTTAATATTCTGAATTCAGTTTGCTCTTTAATGGAGTACTGTGTAACTCTGAGTGTTTTCCTGGATGAGCAACATCACCTTTCTGCTGAATCACCCCATTCAAGTGAATGAGAGAAGCACTGCAGCAATGTAAGGGAAGAGGAAGTGTGACAAGCAAGAGGGCCTTTCACCTTGTTATGCATGGTGAACCGAGTTAGTATTTGAAAAGAACGCTTCGTGACTGTCAGCATTTTAAAGGTGAAGAATGTCAACTTTGTGCAAAACAGCCTCTTTCAAGTGAATGGAGAAACACTGTAGCTTTTCTAAGAACACAATTAATGTTAGAAACAAGATGATTTAGCAGCATGTTTAGGTTTGAGAATTGAGTGGGCTGTTTAAGGCAATACACTATCCCTCTCAGTGTTTCCATGGGGGAGGAACATCATCTTTGTGCATAATGAGAGCATACAAGTGAATGGGAGAAAACCTGCAGTTTTCTAAGAGAATCCTTAATGTTAGAACCAAGAGGGTCTAGAAACTCGGTTAGTATTGGAAATTCAGTTTGCTCTTTAAAGGAGTACTGCGTTCCTCTCAGTGTTTTCCTGGATGAGCAATATCAACTTTGTGTTGAATCACCCCTCTAAAGTGAATGGGAGAAGCACTGCAGCTCTTGTAAGAGAAGCATTAATGTTACAATCAAGAGGGCCTTGCACCTTGTTAAGAATGGTGAACTGAGTTAGCTTTTGAAAGGGACGCTGCCCAACTGTCAGCATTTCCATGGGTGAGGATCTTCAACTTTGTGCAAAATCACCGCATACAAGTAAATGGGAGAAAAACTGCAGGTTTGTAATAGAATCTTTAATGTTAGACAAAAGAGGGCCTAGCAACCTGGTTAGTATTGTGAATTCATTTTGCTCTTTAAAGGAATTCTGCCTACTTCTCACCGTTTCCCTGGATGAGCAACTTCACCTTTGTGCTGAATCACCGCATTCAAGTGAAAGGAGAAGGACTGTAGCTCTTGTAAGGGAAGGATTAATTTTACAAACAAGACGGTCTTGCACCTTGTTCAGCATGGTGAACTTTGTTAGCTTTTGAAAGGAACGCTGCCTAACCTTCAGCCTTTTCATTGGTGAGAAACATAACCTTTGTGCAAAATCACCGCATACAAGTGAATGGGAGAAAAACTGCAGTTTTTTAAGAGAATCCTTTTATGTTAGAAACAAGAGGGTCTAGCAACATGGTTCGTATGGTGAATTCAGTTTGCTCTTTAAAGGAGTACTGCCTTCCTCTCAGTGTTTCCTGGATCAGCAACATCACCTTTCTGCTGAATCTCCCCATGCAAGTGAATGAGAGAAGCACTGCAGCTCTTATAAGAGAAGCATTAATGTTTCAAGCAAGAGGGCCTTGCACCTTGTGAAGCATGGTGAACTGAGTTAGATTTGAAGGGAACGCTTCCCAACTGTCAGCGTTTTCATGGGTGAGGATCATCAACTTTGTGCAAAATCACCACATACAAGTAAATGGGAGAAAACCTGCAGTTTTCTAAGAGAATCCTTTATGTTAGAACCAAGAGGGTCTAGAAACTCCGTTACTATTGACAATTCAGTTTGCTCTTTAAAGGAGTACTGCATTCCTCTCAATGTTTTCCTGGATGAGCAATATCACCGTTGTGTTGAATCACCTCACTCAAGTGAAAAGGAGAAGCACTGCAGCTCTTGTAAGAGAAGCATGAATGCACCTTGTTAAACATGGTGAACTGAGTTAGCTTTTCAAAGAAATGCTGGCCAACTGTCAGTGTTTTCATGGGTGAGGATCTTCAACATTGTGCAAAATCACCGCATACAAGTAAATGGGAGAAAAACTGCAGGTTTGTAATAGAACCTTTAATGTTAGATAAAAGAGGGTCTAGCAAATCGATTAGTATTGTGAATTCATTTTGCTCTTTGAAAGAATTCTGCCTACCTCTCACCGTTTTCCTGGATGAGGAAAATCACATTTGTGCTGAATATCTGTATTCAAGTGAAAGGGAGAAGCACTGTAGCTATTGTAAGAGAAGGATTAATTTTACAAGCAAGACGGTCTTGCACCTTGTTAAGCATGGTGAAGTGTGTTACTTTTTGAAAGGAACGCTGCCTAACCTTCAGCCTTTTCATGGGTGAGAAACATAACCTTTTGGAAAATCACCGCATACAAGTGAATGGGAGAAAAACTGCAGTTTTTCAAGAGAATCCTTTTATGTTAGAAACAAGAGGGTCTAGCAACATGGTTAGAATGGTGAATTCAGTTTGCTCTTTAAAGGAGTACTGCATACCTCTCAGTGTTTCCTGGATCAGCAACATCCCCTTTATGCTGAATCTCCCCATTCAAGTGAAAGAGAAACACTGCAGCTCTTAGAAGAGAAGCATTAATAGTAAAAGCAAGAGGGTCTTGCACCTTGTTAAGCATGGTGAACTGTGTTAGTTTTTGAAAGGAACGCTGCCTAACTTTCAGCCTTTTCATTTGTGAGGAACATAACCTTTGTGCAAAATCACCACATAAAAGTGAATGGGAGAAAAACTGCAGATTTTTAAGGGAATCCTTTTATGTTAGAAACAAGCGGGTCTAGCAACTTGGTTAATATTGTGAATTCAGTTTGCTAAAGGAGTACTGCCTACTTTTCAGTTTGTTCCTGGATGAGCAACATCACCTTTGTGTTGAATCACCCTATTCAAGTTAACGGGAAAAGCACTGCAGCTCTTATAAGAGAAGCATTAATGTTACAAGCAAGAGGGACTTGAACCTTTTTCAGCATGGTGAACTGAGTTAGCTTTTGAAAGAAACGGTGCCTAACCTTCAGCCATTTCATGGGTGAGGAACATAAACTTTGTGCAAATTCACCGCATACAAGTGAAGGGGAGAAAAACTGCAGTTTTTTAAGAGCATCGTTTTATGTTAGAAACAAGAGGGTCTAGCAACATGGTTTGTATGGTGAATTCAGTTTGCTCTTTAAAGGAGTACTGCCTACCTCTCAGTGTTTCCTGGATCAGCATCATCACCTTTGTGTTCAATCACCCTATTCAAGTTAGTGGGAAAAGCACTGCAGCTCTTATAAGAGAAGCTTTAATGTTACAAGCAAGAAGGCCTTGCACCTTGTTAAGAATGGTGAACTGAGTTAGATTTGAAAGGAACGCTGCCCAACTGTCAGCGTTTTCATGGGTGAGGATCATCAACTTTGTGCAAAATCACCACATACAAGTAAATGGGAGAAAACCTGCATTTTTCTAAGAGAATCCTTAATGTTAGAACCAAGAGGGTGTAGGAACTCGGTTACTATTGTGAATTCACTTTGCTCCTTAAAGGAGTACTTCGTTCCTCTCAGTGTTTTCCTGGATGAGCAATATCACCTTTGTGTTGAATCACCCCACTCAAGTGAAAAGGAGAAGCACTGCAGCTCTTGTAAGAGATGCATTAATAGTAAAAGGAAGAGGGTCTTCCACCTTGTTAAGCATGGTGAACTGAGTTAGCTTTTGAAAGGAACGCTGCCCAACTGTCAGCGTTTTCATGGGTGAGGATCTTCAACTTTGTGCAAAAGCACAACATACAGGCAAATGGGAGAAAGACTCCAGGTTTGTAAGAGAATCTTTAATGTTAGACAAAATAGGGGATAGCAACCTGGTTAGTATTGTGAATTCATTTTGCTCTTTAAAGGAATTCTCCCTACTTCTCACAGTTTTCCTGGAGGAGCAACATCACCTTTGTGCTGAATCAGCACTTTCAAGTGAAAGGGAGAAGCACTGTAGCTCTTGTAAGAGAAGGATTAATTTTACAACAAGAGGGTCTTGCACCTTCTTAAGCATGGTGAACTGTGTTATTTTTTGAAAGGAACGTTGCCTAACCTTCAGCTTTTTCATGGGTGAGAAACATAACCTTTGTGCAAAATCACCGCATACAAGTGAATGTGAGAAAAACGGCAGTTTTTTAAGAGAATCATTTTATGTTAGAAACAAGAGGGTCTTGCAACATGGTTCGTATGGTGAATTCAGTTTGCTCTTTAAAGGAGTACTGCCTACCTCTCAGTGTTTTCTGGATCAGCAACATCACCTTTCTGCTGAATCTCCCCATTCAAGAGAATGAGAAAAGCAGTGCAGCTCTTATAAGAGAAGCATTAATGTTACAAGCAAGAGGCCCTTGCCCCTTGTTAAGCATGGTGAACTGAGTTACCTTTTGAAAGAAACGCTGCCCAAATGTCAGCGTTTTCATGGGTGAGGATCTTCATCATTGTGCAAAATCACCGCTTACAAGTAAGTGGGAGAAAAACTGCTGGTTTCTAAGAGAATTTTTAATGTTAGGAAAAAGAGGGTCGAGCAACATGGTTAATATTCTGAATTCAGTTTGCTCTTTAAGGGACTACTGCGTAACTCTGAGTGTTTTCCTGGATGAGCAACATCACCTTTCTGCTAAATCACCCCATTCAAGTGAATGGGAGAAGCACTGCAGCTCTCTAAGGGAAGCAGTAGTGTTACAAGCTAGAGGGCCTTTCACCTTGTTATGCATGGTGAACCGAGTTAGCATTCGAAAAGAACGCTTCCTGACTGTCAGCATTTTCAAAGGTGAAGAACGTCAACTTTGTGCAAAACAGCCTCTTTCAAGTGAATGGAGAAACACTGTAGCTTTTCTAAGAACACAATGAAAGTTAGGAGCACGATGCGTTAGCAGCATGTTTAGGTTTGAAAATTGAGTGGGCTGTTTAAGGGAATTCGCTCTCCCTCTCAGTGTTTCCATGGGGGAGGAACATCATCTTTGTGCATAATGAGAGCATGCAAGTGAATGGGAGAAAACCTGCAGTTTTCTAAGAGAATCCTTAATGTTAGAACGAAGAGGGTCTAGAAACTCGGTTACTATTGGAAATTCAGTTTCCTCTTTAAAGGAGTACTGCGTTCCTCTCAGTGTTTTCCTGGATGAGCAATATCACCTTTGTGTTGAATCACCCCTCTCAAGTGAATGGGAGAAGCACTGCAGCTCTTGTAAGAGAAGCATTAATGTTACAATCAAGAGGGCCTTGCACCTTGTTAAGAATGGTGAACTGAGTTAGCTTTTGAAAGGAACGCTGCCCAACTGTCAGCGTTTTCATGGGTGAGGATCATCAACTTTGTGCAAAATCACCACATACAAGTAAATGGGAGAACACCTGCAGTTTTCTAAGAGAATCCTTAATGTTAGATCCAAGATGGTCCAGAAACTCGGTTACTATTGTGAATTCAGTTTGCTCTTTAAAGGAGTACTGCGTTCCTCTCAGTGTTTTCCTGGATGAGCAATATCACCTTTGTGTTAAATCACCCCACTCAAGTGAAAATTAGAAGCACTGCAGCTCTTGTAAGAGAAGCATTAACAGTAAAAGCAAGAGGGTCTTGCACCTTGTTAAGCATGGTGAACTGAGTTAGTTTTTGAAAGGAACGCTGCCTAACCTTCAGCGTTTTCATGGGTGAGGAACCTAAACTTTGTGCAAAATCACCCCCTTAAATAAAAGGGAGAAAAACTGCAGTTTCTGAAAGAGAATCCTTAATGTTAGAAACAAGAGGGTCTGGCAACAATGTCAGTATCGTTCATTCAGTTTGCTCTATAAAGCAGTACTGCCTACCTCTCAGTGTTTTCCTGGATCAGCAACATCAGCTTTCTGCTGAAACTCCAAATTCAAGTGAATGGGAGAAGAACTGCAGCTTTTGTTAGAGAAGCATTAATGCACCTTGCTAAGCAAGGTGAACTGAGTTAGCTTTTGAAAGAAACGCTGCCCAACTGTCAGCGTTTTCATGGGTTAGGATTTTCAACTTTGTGCAAAATCACCGCACACAAGTAAAAGGGAGAAAAACTGCAGGTTTCTAAGAGAATCTTTAATGTTAGAAAAAAGAGGGTCTAGCAACATGGTTAATATTCTGAATTCAGTTTGCTCTTTAATGGAGTACTGTGTAACTCTGAGTGTTTTCCTGGATGAGCAACATCACCTTTCTGCTGAATCACCCCATTCAAGTGAATGAGAGAAGCACTGCAGCAATGTAAGGGAAGAGGAAGTGTGACAAGCAAGAGGGCCTTTCACCTTGTTATGCATGGTGAACCGAGTTAGTATTTGAAAAGAACGCTTCGTGACTGTCAGCATTTTAAAGGTGAAGAATGTCAACTTTGTGCAAAACAGCCTCTTTCAAGTGAATGGAGAAACACTGTAGCTTTTCTAAGAACACAATTAATGTTAGAAACAAGATGATTTAGCAGCATGTTTAGGTTTGAGAATTGAGTGTGCTGTTTAAGGCAATACACTATCCCTCTCAGTGTTTCCATGGGGGAGGAACATCATCTTTGTGCATAATGAGAGCATACAAGTGAATGGGAGAAAACCTGCAGTTTTCTAAGAGAATCCTTAATGTTAGAACCAAGAGGGTCTAGAAACTCGGTTAATATTGGAAATTCAGTTTGCTCTTTAAAGGAGTACTGCGTTCCTCTCAGTGTTTTCCTGGATGAGCAATATCAACTTTGTGTTGAATAACCCCTCTCAAGTGAATGGGAGAAGCACTGCAGCTCTTGTAAGAGAAGCATTAATGTTACAATCAAGAGGGCCTTGCACCTTGTAAAGAATGGTGAACTGAGTTAGCTTTTGAAAGGGACGCTGCCCAACTGTCAGCATTTTCATGGGAGAGGATCTTCAACTTTGTGCAAAATCACCGCATACAAGTAAATGGGAGAAAAACTGCATTTTTGTAATAGAATCTTTAATGATAGACAAAAGAGGGTCTAGCAACCTGGTTAGTATTGTGAATTCATTTTGCTCTTTAAAGGAATTCTGCCTACTTCTCACGGTTTCCCTGGATGAGCAACTTCACCTTTGTGCTGAATCACCGCATTCAAGTGAAAGGAGAAGGACTGTAGCTCTTGTAAGGGAAGGATTAATTTTACAAACAAGACGGTCTTGCACCTTGTTCAGCATGGTGAACTTTGTTAGCTTTTGAAAGGAACGCTGCCTAACCTTCAGCCTTTTCATTGGTGAGAAACATAACCTTTGTGCAAAATCACCGCATACAAGTGAATGGGAGAAAAACTGCAGTTTTTTAAGAGAATCCTTTTATGTTAGAAACAAGAGGGTCTAGCAACATGGTTCGTATGGTGAATTCAGTTTGCTCTTTAAAGGAGTACTGCCTTCCTCTCAGTGTTTCCTGGATCAGCAACATCACCTTTCTGCTGAATCTCCCCATGCAAGTGAATGAGAGAAGCACTGCAGCTCTTATAAGAGAAGCATTAATGTTTCAAGCAAGAGGGCCTTGCACCTTGTGAAGCATGGTGAACTGAGTTAGATTTGAAGGGAACGCTTCCCAACTGTCAGCGTTTTCATGGGTGAGGATCATCAACTTTGTGCAAAATCACCACATACAAGTAAATGGGAGAAAACCTGCAGTTTTCTAAGAGAATCCTTTATGTTAGAACCAAGAGGGTCTAGAAACTCCGTTACTATTGACAATTCAGTTTGCTCTTTAAAGGAGTACTGCATTCCTCTCAGTGTTTTCCTGGATGAGCAATATCACCGTTGTGTTGAATCACCTCACTCAAGTGAAAAGGAGAAGCACTGCAGCTCTTGTAAGAGAAGCATGAATGCACCTTGTTAAACATGGTGAACTGAGTTAGCTTTTCAAAGAAATGCTGGCCAACTGTCAGCGTTTTCATGGGTGAGGATCTTCAACATTGTGCAAAATCACCGCATACAAGTAAATGGGAGAAAAACTGCAGGTTTGTAATAGAACCTTTAATGTTAGATAAAAGAGGGTCTAGCAAATCGATTAGTATTGTGAATTCATTTTGCTCTTTGAAAGAATTCTGCCTACCTCTCACCGTTTTCCTGGATGAGGAAAATCACATTTGTGCTGAATATCTGCATTCAAGTGAAAGGGAGAAGCACTGTAGCTATTGTAAGAGAAGGATTAATTTTACAAGCAAGACGGTCTTGCACCTTGTTAAGCATGGTGAAGTGTGTTACTTTTTGAAAGGAACGCTGCCTAACCTTCAGCCTTTTCATGGGTGAGAAACATAACCTTTGTGGAAAATCACCGCATACAAGTGAATGGGAGAAAAACTGCAGTTTTTCAAGAGAATCCTTTTATGTTAGAAACAAGAGGGTCTAGCAACATGGTTAGAATGGTGAATTCAGTTTGCTCTTTAAAGGAGTACTGCATACCTCTCAGTGTTTCCTGGATCAGCAACATCCCCTTTCTGCTGAATCTCCCCATTCAAGTGAAAGAGAAACACTGCAGCTCTTAGAAGAGAAGCATTAATAGTAAAAGCAAGAGGGTCTTGCACCTTGTTAAGCATGGTGAACTGTGTTAGTTTTTGAAAGGACCGCTGCCTAACTTTCAGCCTTTTCATTTGTGAGGAACATAACCTTTGTGCAAAATCACCACATAAAAGTGAATGGGAGAAAAACTGCAGATTTTTAAGGGAATCCTTTTATGTTAGAAACAAGCGGGTCTAGCAACTTGGTTAATATTGTGAATTCAGTTTGCTAAAGGAGTACTGCCTACTTTTCAGTTTGTTCCTGGATGAGCAACATCACCTTTGTGTTGAATCACCCTATTCAAGTTAACGGGAAAAGCACTGCAGCTCTTATAAGAGAAGCATTAATGTTACAAGCAAGAGGGACTTGAACCTTTTTGAGCATGGTGAACTGAGTTAGCTTTTGAAAGAAACGGTGCCTAACCTTCAGCCATTTCATGGGTGAGGAACATAAACTTTGTGCAAATTCACCGCATACAAGTGAAGGGGAGAAAAACTGCAGTTTTTTAAGAGCATCGTTTTATGTTAGAAACAAGAGGGTCTAGCAACATGGTTTGTATGGTGAATTCAGTTTGCTCTTTAAAGGAGTACTGCCTACCTCTCAGTGTTTCCTGGATCAGCATCATCACCTTTGTGTTCAATCACCCTATTCAAGTTAGTGGGAAAAGCACTGCAGCTCTTATAAGAGAAGCTTTAATGTTACAAGCAAGAAGGCCTTGCACCTTGTTAAGAATGGTGAACTGAGTTAGATTTGAAAGGAACGCTGCCCAACTGTCAGCGTTTTCATGGGTGAGGATCATCAACTTTGTGCAAAATCACCACATACAAGTAAATGGGAGAAAACCTGCATTTTTCTAAGAGAATCCTTAATGTTAGAACCAAGAGGGTGTAGGAACTCGGTTACTATTGTGAATTCACTTTGCTCCTTAAAGGAGTACTTCGTTCCTCTCAGTGTTTTCCTGGATGAGCAATATCACCTTTGTGTTGAATCACCCCACTCAAGTGAAAAGGAGAAGCACTGCAGCTCTTGTAAGAGATGCATTAATAGTAAAAGGAAGAGGGTCTTCCACCTTGTTAAGCATGGTGAACTGAGTTAGCTTTTGAAAGGAACGCTGCCCAACTGTCAGCGTTTTCATGGGTGAGGATCTTCAACTTTGTGCAAAAGCACAACATACAGGCAAATGGGAGAAAGACTCCAGGTTTGTAAGAGAATCTTTAATGTTAGACAAAATAGGGGATAGCAACCTGGTTAGTATTGTGAATTCATTTTGCTCTTTAAAGGAATTCTCCCTACTTCTCACAGTTTTCCTGGAGGAGCAACATCACCTTTGTGCTGAATCAGCACTTTCAAGTGAAAGGGAGAAGCACTGTAGCTCTTGTAAGAGAAGGATTAATTTTACAACAAGAGGGTCTTGCACCTTCTTAAGCATGGTGAACTGTGTTATTTTTTGAAAGGAACGTTGCCTAACCTTCAGCTTTTTCATGGGTGAGAAACATAACCTTTGTGCAAAATCACCGCATACAAGTGAATGTGAGAAAAATGGCAGTTTTTTAAGAGAATCATTTTATGTTAGAAACAAGAGGGTCTTGCAACATGGTTCGTATGGTGAATTCAGTTTGCTCTTTAAAGGAGTACTGCCTACCTCTCAGTGTTTTCTGGATCAGCAACATCACCTTTCTGCTGAATCTCCCCATTCAAGAGAATGAGAAAAGCAGTGCAGCTCTTATAAGAGAAGCATTAATGTTACAAGCAAGAGGCCCTTGCACCTTGTTAAGCATGGTGAACTGAGTTACCTTTTGAAAGAAACGCTGCCCAAATGTCAGCGTTTTCATGGGTGAGGATCTTCATCATTGTGCAAAATCACCGCTTACAAGTAAGTGGGAGAAAAACTGCAGGTTTCTAAGAGAATCTTTAATGTTAGGAAAAAGAGGGTCGAGCAACATGGTTAATATTCTGAATTCAGTTTGCTCTTTAAGGGACTACTGCGTAACTCTGAGTGTTTTCCTGGATGAGCAACATCACCTTTCTGCTGAATCACCCCATTCAAGTGAATGGGAGAAGCACTGCAGCTCTGTAAGGGAAGCAGTAGTGTTACAAGCTAGAGGGCCTTTCACCTTGTTATGCATGGTGAACCGAGTTAGCATTCGAAAAGAACGCTTCCTGACTGTCAGCATTTTCAAAGGTGAAGAACGTCAACTTTGTGCAAAACAGCCTCTTTCAAGTGAATGGAGAAACACTGTAGCTTTTCTAAGAACACAATGAAAGTTAGGACCACTATGCGTTAGCAGCATGTTTAGGTTTGAAAATTGAGTGGGCTGTTTAAGGGAATTCGCTCTCCCTCTCAGTGTTTCCATGGGGGAGCAACATCATCTTTGTGCATAATGAGAGCATGCAAGTGAATGGGAGAAAACCTGCAGTTTTCTAAGAGAATCCTTAATGTTAGAACGAAGAGGGTCTAGAAACTCGGTTACTATTGGAAATTCAGTTTCCTCTTTAAAGGAGTACTGCGTTCCTCTCAGTGTTTTCCTGGATGAGCAATATCACCTTTGTGTTGAATCACCCCTCTCAAGTGAATGGGAGAAGCACTGCAGCTCTTGTAAGAGAAGCATTAATGTTACAATCAAGAGGGCCTTGCACCTTGTTAAGAATGGTGAACTGAGTTAGCTTTTGAAAGGAACGCTGCCCAACTGTCAGCGTTTTCATGGGTGAGGATCATCAACTTTGTGCAAAATCACCACATACAAGTAAATGGGAGAACACCTGCAGTTTTCTAAGAGAATCCTTAATGTTAGATCCAAGATGGTCCAGAAACTCGGTTACTATTGTGAATTCAGTTTGCTCTTTAAAGGAGTACTGCGTTCCTCTCAGTGTTTTCCTGGATGAGCAATATCACCTTTGTGTTAAATCACCCCACTCAAGTGAAAATTAGAAGCACTGCAGCTCTTGTAAGAGAAGCATTAATAGTAAAAGCAAGAGGGTCTTGCACCTTGTTAAGCATGGTGAACTGAGTTAGTTTTTGAAAGGAACGCTGCCTAACCTTCAGCGTTTTCATGGGTGAGGAACCTAAACTTTGTGCAAAATCACCCCCTTAAATAAAAGGGAGAAAAACTGCAGTTTCTGAAAGAGAATCCTTAATGTTAGAAACAAGAGGGTCTGGCAACAATGTCAGTATCGTTCATTCAGTTTGCTCTATAAAGCAGTACTGCCTACCTCTCAGTGTTTTCCTGGATCAGCAACATCAGCTTTCTGCTGAAACTCCAAATTCAAGTGAATGGGAGAAGAACTGCAGCTTTTGTTAGAGAAGCATTAATGCACCTTGCTAAGCAAGGTGAACTGAGTTAGCTTTTGAAAGAAACGCTGCCCAACTGTCAGCGTTTTCATGGGTTAGGATTTTCAACTTTGTGCAAAATCACCGCACACAAGTAAAAGGGAGAAAAGCTGCAGGTTTCTAAGAGAATCTTTAATGTTAGAAAAAAGAGGGTCTAGCAACATGGTTAATATTCTGAATTCAGTTTGCTCTTTAATGGAGTACTGTGTAACTCTGAGTGTTTTCCTGGATGAGCAACATCACCTTTCTGCTGAATCACCCCATTCAAGTGAATGAGAGAAGCACTGCAGCAATGTAAGGGAAGAGGAAGTGTGACAAGCAAGAGGGCCTTTCACCTTGTTATGCATGGTGAACCGAGTTAGTATTTGAAAAGAACGCTTCGTGACTGTCAGCATTTTAAAGGTGAAGAATGAAAACTTTGTGCAAAACAGCCTCTTTCAAGTGAATGGAGAAACACTGTAGCTTTTCTAAGAACACAATTAATGTTAGAAACAAGATGATTTAGCAGCATGTTTAGGTTTGAGAATTGAGTGTGCTGTTTAAGGCAATACACTATCCCTCTCAGTGTTTCCATGGGGGAGGAACATCATCTTTGTGCATAATGAGAGCATACAAGTGAATGGGAGAAAACCTGCAGTTTTCTAAGAGAATCCTTAATGTTAGAACCAAGAGGGTCTAGAAACTCGGTTAATATTGGAAATTCAGTTTGCTCTTTAAAGGAGTACTGCGTTCCTCTCAGTGTTTTCCTGGATGAGCAATATCAACTTTGTGTTGAATAACCCCTCTCAAGTGAATGGGAGAAGCACTGCAGCTCTTGTAAGAGAAGCATTAATGTTACAATCAAGAGGGCCTTGCACCTTGTAAAGAATGGTGAACTGAGTTAGCTTTTGAAAGGGACGCTGCCCAACTGTCAGCATTTTCATGGGAGAGGATCTTCAACTTTGTGCAAAATCACCGCATACAAGTAAATGGGAGAAAAACTGCATTTTTGTAATAGAATCTTTAATGATAGACAAAAGAGGTTCTAGCAACCTGGTTAGTATTGTGAATTCATTTTGCTCTTTAAAGGAATTCTGCCTACTTCTCACCGTTTCCCTGGATGAGCAACTTCACCTTTGTGCTGAATCACCGCATTCAAGTGAAAGGAGAAGGACTGTAGCTCTTGTAAGGGAAGGATTAATTTCACAAACAAGACGGTCTTGCACCTTGTTCAGCATGGTGAACTTTGTTAGCTTTTGAAAGGAACGCTGCCTAACCTTCAGCCTTTTCATTGGTGAGAAACATAACCTTTGTGCAAAATCACCGCATACAAGTGAATGGGAGAAAAACTGCAGTTTTTTAAGAGAATCCTTTTATGTTAGAAACAAGAGGGTCTAGCAACATGGTTCGTATGGTGAATTCAGTTTGCTCTTTAAAGGAGTACTGCCTTCCTCTCAGTGTTTCCTGGATCAGCAACATCACCTTTCTGCTGAATCTCCCCATGCAAGTGAATGAGAGAAGCACTGCAGCTCTTATAAGAGAAGCATTAATGTTTCAAGCAAGAGGGCCTTGCACCTTGTGAAGCATGGTGAACTGAGTTAGATTTGAAGGGAACGCTTCCCAACTGTCAGCGTTTTCATGGGTGAGGATCATCAACTTTGTGCAAAATCACCACATACAAGTAAATGGGAGAAAACCTGCAGTTTTCTAAGAGAATCCTTTATGTTAGAACCAAGAGGGTCTAGAAACTCCGTTACTATTGACAATTCAGTTTGCTCTTTAAAGGAGTACTGCATTCCTCTCAGTGTTTTCCTGGATGAGCAATATCACCGTTGTGTTGAATCACCTCACTCAAGTGAAAAGGAGAAGCACTGCAGCTCTTGTAAGAGAAGCATGAATGCACCTTGTTAAACATGGTGAACTGAGTTAGCTTTTCAAAGAAATGCTGGCCAACTGTCAGCGTTTTCATGGGTGAGGATCTTCAACATTGTGCAAAATCACCGCATACAAGTAAATGGGAGAAAAACTGCAGGTTTGTAATAGAACCTTTAATGTTAGATAAAAGAGGGTCTAGCAAATCGATTAGTATTGTGAATTCATTTTGCTCTTTGAAAGAATTCTGCCTACCTCTCACCGTTTTCCTGGATGAGGAAAATCACATTTGTGCTGAATATCTGCATTCAAGTGAAAGGGAGAAGCACTGTAGCTATTGTAAGAGAAGGATTAATTTTACAAGCAAGACGGTCTTGCACCTTGTTAAGCATGGTGAAGTGTGTTACTTTTTGAAAGGAACGCTGCCTAACCTTCAGCCTTTTCATGGGTGAGAAACATAACCTTTGTGGAAAATCACCGCATACAAGTGAATGGGAGAAAAACTGCAGTTTTTCAAGAGAATCCTTTTATGTTAGAAACAAGAGGGTCTAGCAACATGGTTAGAATGGTGAATTCAGTTTGCTCTTTAAAGGAGTACTGCATACCTCTCAGTGTTTCCTGGATCAGCAACATCCCCTTTATGCTGAATCTCCCCATTCAAGTGAAAGAGAAACACTGCAGCTCTTAGAAGAGAAGCATTAATAGTAAAAGCAAGAGGGTCTTGCACCTTGTTAAGCATGGTGAACTGTGTTAGTTTTTGAAAGGAACGCTGCCTAACTTTCAGCCTTTTCATTTGTGAGGAACATAACCTTTGTGCAAAATCACCACATAAAAGTGAATGGGAGAAAAACTGCAGATTTTTAAGGGAATCCTTTTATGTTAGAAACAAGCGGGTCTAGCAACTTGGTTAATATTGTGAATTCAGTTTGCTAAAGGAGTACTGCCTACTTTTCAGTTTGTTCCTGGATGAGCAACATCACCTTTGTGTTGAATCACCCTATTCAAGTTAACGGGAAAAGCACTGCAGCTCTTATAAGAGAAGCATTAATGTTACAAGCAAGAGGGACTTGAACCTTTTTGAGCATGGTGAACTGAGTTAGCTTTTGAAAGAAACGGTGCCTAACCTTCAGCCATTTCATGGGTGAGGAACATAAACTTTGTGCAAATTCACCGCATACAAGTGAAGGGGAGAAAAACTGCAGTTTTTTAAGAGCATCGTTTTATGTTAGAAACAAGAGGGTCTAGCAACATGGTTTGTATGGTGAATTCAGTTTGCTCTTTAAAGGAGTACTGCCTACCTCTCAGTGTTTCCTGGATCAGCATCATCACCTTTGTGTTCAATCACCCTATTCAAGTTAGTGGGAAAAGCACTGCAGCTCTTATAAGAGAAGCTTTAATGTTACAAGCAAGAAGGCCTTGCACCTTGTTAAGAATGGTGAACTGAGTTAGATTTGAAAGGAACGCTGCCCAACTGTCAGCGTTTTCATGGGTGAGGATCATCAACTTTGTGCAAAATCACCACATACAAGTAAATGGGAGAAAACCTGCATTTTTCTAAGAGAATCCTTAATGTTAGAACCAAGAGGGTTTAGGAACTCGGTTACTATTGTGAATTCACTTTGCTCCTTAAAGGAGTACTTCGTTCCTCTCAGTGTTTTCCTGGATGAGCAATATCACCTTTGTGTTGAATCACCCCACTCAAGTGAAAAGGAGAAGCACTGCAGCTCTTGTAAGAGATGCATTAATAGTAAAAGGAAGAGGGTCTTGCACCTTGTTAAGCATGGTGAACTGAGTTAGCTTTTGAAAGGAACGCTGCCCAACTGTCAGCGTTTTCATGGGTGAGGATCTTCAACTTTGTGCAAAAGCACAACATACAGGCAAATGGGAGAAAGACTCCAGGTTTGTAAGAGAATCTTTAATGTTAGACAAAATAGGGGATAGCAACCTGGTTAGTATTGTGAATTCATTTTGCTCTTTAAAGGAATTCTCCCTACTTCTCACAGTTTTCCTGGAGGAGCAACATCACCTTTGTGCTGAATCAGCACTTTCAAGTGAAAGGGAGAAGCACTGTAGCTCTTGTAAGAGAAGGATTAATTTTACAACAAGAGGGTCTTGCACCTTCTTAAGCATGGTGAACTGTGTTATTTTTTGAAAGGAACGTTGCCTAACCTTCAGCTTTTTCATGGGTGAGAAACATAACCTTTGTGCAAAATCACCGCATACAAGTGAATGTGAGAAAAACGGCAGTTTTTTAAGAGAATCATTTTATGTTAGAAACAAGAGGGTCTTGCAACATGGTTCGTATGGTGAATTCAGTTTGCTCTTTAAAGGAGTACTGCCTACCTCTCAGTGTTTTCTGGATCAGCAACATCACCTTTCTGCTGAATCTCCCCATTCAAGAGAATGAGAAAAGCAGTGCAGCTCTTATAAGAGAAGCATTAATGTTACAAGCAAGAGGCCCTTGCCCCTTGTTAAGCATGGTGAACTGAGTTACCTTTTGAAAGAAACGCTGCCCAAATGTCAGCGTTTTCATGGGTGAGGATCTTCATCATTGTGCAAAATCACCGCTTACAAGTAAGTGGGAGAAAAACTGCAGGTTTCTAAGAGAATCTTTAATGTTAGGAAAAAGAGGGTCGAGCAACATGGTTAATATTCTGAATTCAGTTTGCTCTTTAAGGGACTACTGCGTAACTCTGAGTGTTTTCCTGGATGAGCAACATCACCTTTCTGCTGAATCACCCCATTCAAGTGAATGGGAGAAGCACTGCAGCTCTGTAAGGGAAGCAGTAGTGTTACAAGCTAGAGGGCCTTTCACCTTGTTATGCATGGTGAACCGAGTTAGCATTCGAAAAGAACGCTTCCTGACTGTCAGCATTTTCAAAGGTGAAGAACGTCAACTTTGTGCAAAACAGCCTCTTTCAAGTGAATGGAGAAACACTGTAGCTTTTCTAAGAACACAATGAAAGTTAGGAGCACGATGCGTTAGCAGCATGTTTAGGTTTGAAAATTGAGTGGGCTGTTTAAGGGAATTCGCTCTCTCTCTCAGTGTTTCCTTGGGGGAGGAACATCATCTTTGTGCATAATGAGAGCATGCAAGTGAATGGGAGAAAACCTGCAGTTTTCTAAGAGAATCCTTAATGTTAGAACGAAGAGGGTCTAGAAACTCGGTTACTATTGGAAATTCAGTTTCCTCTTTAAAGGAGTACTGCGTTCCTCTCAGTGTTTTCCTGGATGAGCAATATCACCTTTGTGTTGAATCACCCCTCTCAAGTGAATGGGAGAAGCACTGCAGCTCTTGTAAGAGAAGCATTAATGTTACAATCAAGAGGGCCTTGCACCTTGTTAAGAATGGTGAACTGAGTTAGCTTTTGAAAGGAACGCTGCCCAACTGTCAGCGTTTTCATGGGTGAGGATCATCAACTTTGTGCAAAATCACCACATACAAGTAAATGGGAGAACACCTGCAGTTTTCTAAGAGAATCCTTAATGTTAGATCCAAGATGGTCCAGAAACTCGGTTACTATTGTGAATTCAGTTTGCTCTTTAAAGGAGTACTGCGTTCCTCTCAGTGTTTTCCTGGATGAGCAATATCACCTTTGTGTTAAATCACCCCACTCAAGTGAAAATTAGAAGCACTGCAGCTCTTGTAAGAGAAGCATTAATAGTAAAAGCAAGAGGGTCTTGCACCTTGTTAAGCATGGTGAACTGAGTTAGTTTTTGAAAGGAACGCTGCCTAACCTTCAGCGTTTTCATGGGTGAGGAACCTAAACTTTGTGCAAAATCACCCCCTTAAATAAAAGGGAGAAAAACTGCAGTTTCTGAAAGAGAATCCTTAATGTTAGAAACAAGAGGGTCTGGCAACAATGTCAGTATCGTTCATTCAGTTTGCTCTATAAAGCAGTACTGCCTACCTCTCAGTGTTTTCCTGGATCAGCAACATCAGCTTTCTGCTGAAACTCCAAATTCAAGTGAATGGGAGAAGAACTGCAGCTTTTGTTAGAGAAGCATTAATGCACCTTGCTAAGCAAGGTGAACTGAGTTAGCTTTTGAAAGAAACGCTGCCCAACTGTCAGCGTTTTCATGGGTTAGGATTTTCAACTTTGTGCAAAATCACCGCACACAAGTAAAAGGGAGAAAAACTGCAGGTTTCTAAGAGAATCTTTAATGTTAGAAAAAAGAGGGTCTAGCAACATGGTTAATATTCTGAATTCAGTTTGCTCTTTAATGGAGTACTGTGTAACTCTGAGTGTTTTCCTGGATGAGCAACATCACCTTTCTGCTGAATCACCCCATTCAAGTGAATGAGAGAAGCACTGCAGCAATGTAAGGGAAGAGGAAGTGTGACAAGCAAGAGGGCCTTTCACCTTGTTATGCATGGTGAACCGAGTTAGTATTTGAAAAGAACGCTTCGTGACTGTCAGCATTTTAAAGGTGAAGAATGAAAACTTTGTGCAAAACAGCCTCTTTCAAGTGAATGGAGAAACACTGTAGCTTTTCTAAGAACACAATTAATGTTAGAAACAAGATGATTTAGCAGCATGTTTAGGTTTGAGAATTGAGTGTGCTGTTTAAGGCAATACACTATCCCTCTCAGTGTTTCCATGGGGGAGGAACATCATCTTTGTGCATAATGAGAGCATACAAGTGAATGGGAGAAAACCTGCAGTTTTCTAAGAGAATCCTTAATGTTAGAACCAAGAGGGTCTAGAAACTCGGTTAATATTGGAAATTCAGTTTGCTCTTTAAAGGAGTACTGCGTTCCTCTCAGTGTTTTCCTGGATGAGCAATATCAACTTTGTGTTGAATAACCCCTCTCAAGTGAATGGGAGAAGCACTGCAGCTCTTGTAAGAGAAGCATTAATGTTACAATCAAGAGGGCCTTGCACCTTGTAAAGAATGGTGAACTGAGTTAGCTTTTGAAAGGGACGCTGCCCAACTGTCAGCATTTTCATGGGAGAGGATCTTCAACTTTGTGCAAAATCACCGCATACAAGTAAATGGGAGAAAAACTGCATTTTTGTAATAGAATCTTTAATGATAGACAAAAGAGGGTCTAGCAACCTGGTTAGTATTGTGAATTCATTTTGCTCTTTAAAGGAATTCTGCCTACTTCTCACCGTTTCCCTGGATGAGCAACTTCACCTTTGTGCTGAATCACCGCATTCAAGTGAAAGGAGAAGGACTGTAGCTCTTGTAAGGGAAGGATTAATTTTACAAACAAGACGGTCTTGCACCTTGTTCAGCATGGTGAACTTTGTTAGCTTTTGAAAGGAACGCTGCCTAACCTTCAGCCTTTTCATTGGTGAGAAACATAACCTTTGTGCAAAATCACCGCATACAAGTGAATGGGAGAAAAACTGAAGTTTTTTAAGAGAATCCTTTTATGTTAGAAACAAGAGGGTCTAGCAACATGGTTCGTATGGTGAATTCAGTTTGCTCTTTAAAGGAGTACTGCCTTCCTCTCAGTGTTTCCTGGATCAGCAACATCACCTTTCTGCTGAATCTCCCCATGCAAGTGAATGAGAGAAGCACTGCAGCTCTTATAAGAGAAGCATTAATGTTTCAAGCAAGAGGGCCTTGCACCTTGTGAAGCATGGTGAACTGAGTTAGATTTGAAGGGAACGCTTCCCAACTGTCAGCGTTTTCATGGGTGAGGATCATCAACTTTGTGCAAAATCACCACATACAAGTAAATGGGAGAAAACCTGCAGTTTTCTAAGAGAATCCTTTATGTTAGAACCAAGAGGGTCTAGAAACTCCGTTACTATTGACAATTCAGTTTGCTCTTTAAAGGAGTACTGCATTCCTCTCAATGTTTTCCTGGATGAGCAATATCACCGTTGTGTTGAATCACCTCACTCAAGTGAAAAGGAGAAGCACTGCAGCTCTTGTAAGAGAAGCATGAATGCACCTTGTTAAACATGGTGAACTGAGTTAGCTTTTCAAAGAAATGCTGGCCAACTGTCAGTGTTTTCATGGGTGAGGATCTTCAACATTGTGCAAAATCACCGCATACAAGTAAATGGGAGAAAAACTGCAGGTTTGTAATAGAACCTTTAATGTTAGATAAAAGAGGGTCTAGCAAATCGATTAGTATTGTGAATTCATTTTGCTCTTTGAAAGAATTCTGCCTACCTCTCACCGTTTTCCTGGATGAGGAAAATCACATTTGTGCTGAATATCTGTATTCAAGTGAAAGGGAGAAGCACTGTAGCTATTGTAAGAGAAGGATTAATTTTACAAGCAAGACGGTCTTGCACCTTGTTAAGCATGGTGAAGTGTGTTACTTTTTGAAAGGAACGCTGCCTAACCTTCAGCCTTTTCATGGGTGAGAAACATAACCTTTGTGGAAAATCACCGCATACAAGTGAATGGGAGAAAAACTGCAGTTTTTCAAGAGAATCCTTTTATGTTAGAAACAAGAGGGTCTAGCAACATGGTTAGAATGGTGAATTCAGTTTGCTCTTTAAAGGAGTACTGCATACCTCTCAGTGTTTCCTGGATCAGCAACATCCCCTTTATGCTGAATCTCCCCATTCAAGTGAAAGAGAAACACTGCAGCTCTTAGAAGAGAAGCATTAATAGTAAAAGCAAGAGGGTCTTGCACCTTGTTAAGCATGGTGAACTGTGTTAGTTTTTGAAAGGAACGCTGCCTAACTTTCAGCCTTTTCATTTGTGAGGAACATAACCTTTGTGCAAAATCACCACATAAAAGTGAATGGGAGAAAAACTGCAGATTTTTAAGGGAATCCTTTTATGTTAGAAACAAGCGGGTCTAGCAACTTGGTTAATATTGTGAATTCAGTTTGCTAAAGGAGTACTGCCTACTTTTCAGTTTGTTCCTGGATGAGCAACATCACCTTTGTGTTGAATCACCCTATTCAAGTTAACGGGAAAAGCACTGCAGCTCTTATAAGAGAAGCATTAATGTTACAAGCAAGAGGGACTTGAACCTTTTTGAGCATGGTGAACTGAGTTAGCTTTTGAAAGAAACGGTGCCTAACCTTCAGCCATTTCATGGGTGAGGAACATAAACTTTGTGCAAATTCACCGCATACAAGTGAAGGGGAGAAAAACTGCAGTTTTTTAAGAGCATCGTTTTATGTTAGAAACAAGAGGGTCTAGCAACATGGTTTGTATGGTGAATTCAGTTTGCTCTTTAAAGGAGTACTGCCTACCTCTCAGTGTTTCCTGGATCAGCATCATCACCTTTGTGTTCAATCACCCTATTCAAGTTAGTGGGAAAAGCACTGCAGCTCTTATAAGAGAAGCTTTAATGTTACAAGCAAGAAGGCCTTGCACCTTGTTAAGAATGGTGAACTGAGTTAGATTTGAAAGGAACGCTGCCCAACTGTCAGCGTTTTCATGGGTGAGGATCATCAACTTTGTGCAAAATCACCACATACAAGTAAATGGGAGAAAACCTGCATTTTTCTAAGAGAATCCTTAATGTTAGAACCAAGAGGGTGTAGGAACTCGGTTACTATTGTGAATTCACTTTGCTCCTTAAAGGAGTACTTCGTTCCTCTCAGTGTTTTCCTGGATGAGCAATATCACCTTTGTGTTGAATCACCCCACTCAAGTGAAAAGGAGAAGCACTGCAGCTCTTGTAAGAGATGCATTAATAGTAAAAGGAAGAGGGTCTTCCACCTTGTTAAGCATGGTGAACTGAGTTAGCTTTTGAAAGGAACGCTGCCCAACTGTCAGCGTTTTCATGGGTGAGGATCTTCAACTTTGTGCAAAAGCACAACATACAGGCAAATGGGAGAAAGACTCCAGGTTTGTAAGAGAATCTTTAATGTTAGACAAAATAGGGGATAGCAACCTGGTTAGTATTGTGAATTCATTTTGCTCTTTAAAGGAATTCTCCCTACTTCTCACAGTTTTCCTGGAGGAGCAACATCACCTTTGTGCTGAATCAGCACTTTCAAGTGAAAGGGAGAAGCACTGTAGCTCTTGTAAGAGAAGGATTAATTTTACAACAAGAGGGTCTTGCACCTTCTTAAGCATGGTGAACTGTGTTATTTTTTGAAAGGAACGTTGCCTAACCTTCAGCTTTTTCATGGGTGAGAAACATAACCTTTGTGCAAAATCACCGCATACAAGTGAATGTGAGAAAAACGGCAGTTTTTTAAGAGAATCATTTTATGTTAGAAACAAGAGGGTCTTGCAACATGGTTCGTATGGTGAATTCAGTTTGCTCTTTAAAGGAGTACTGCCTACCTCTCAGTGTTTTCTGGATCAGCAACATCACCTTTCTGCTGAATCTCCCCATTCAAGAGAATGAGAAAAGCAGTGCAGCTCTTATAAGAGAAGCATTAATGTTACAAGCAAGAGGCCCTTGCCCCTTGTTAAGCATGGTGAACTGAGTTACCTTTTGAAAGAAACGCTGCCCAAATGTCAGCGTTTTCATGGATGAGGATCTTCATCATTGTGCAAAATCACCGCTTACAAGTAAGTGGGAGAAAAACTGCTGGTTTCTAAGAGAATCTTTAATGTTAGGAAAAAGAGGGTCGAGCAACATGGTTAATATTCTGAATTCAGTTTGCTCTTTAAGGGACTACTGCGTAACTCTGAGTGTTTTCCTGGATGAGCAACATCACCTTTCTGCTAAATCACCCCATTCAAGTGAATGGGAGAAGCACTGCAGCTCTGTAAGGGAAGCAGTAGTGTTACAAGCTAGAGGGCCTTTCACCTTGTTATGCATGGTGAACCGAGTTAGCATTCGAAAAGAACGCTTCCTGACTGTCAGCATTTTCAAAGGTGAAGAACGTCAACTTTGTGCAAAACAGCCTCTTTCAAGTGAATGGAGAAACACTGTAGCTTTTCTAAGAACACAATGAAAGTTAGGAGCACGATGCGTTAGCAGCATGTTTAGGTTTGAAAATTGAGTGGGCTGTTTAAGGGAATTCGCTCTCCCTCTCAGTGTTTCCATGGGGGAGGAACATCATCTTTGTGCATAATGAGAGCATGCAAGTGAATGGGAGAAAACCTGCAGTTTTCTAAGAGAATCCTTAATGTTAGAACGAAGAGGGTCTAGAAACTCGGTTACTATTGGAAATTCAGTTTCCTCTTTAAAGGAGTACTGCGTTCCTCTCAGTGTTTTCCTGGATGAGCAATATCACCTTTGTGTTGAATCACCCCTCTCAAGTGAATGGGAGAAGCACTGCAGCTCTTGTAAGAGAAGCATTAATGTTACAATCAAGAGGGCCTTGCACCTTGTTAAGAATGGTGAACTGAGTTAGCTTTTGAAAGGAACGCTGCCCAACTGTCAGCGTTTTCATGGGTGAGGATCATCAACTTTGTGCAAAATCACCACATACAAGTAAATGGGAGAACACCTGCAGTTTTCTAAGAGAATCCTTAATGTTAGATCCAAGATGGTCCAGAAACTCGGTTACTATTGTGAATTCAGTTTGCTCTTTAAAGGAGTACTGCGTTCCTCTCAGTGTTTTCCTGGATGAGCAATATCACCTTTGTGTTAAATCACCCCACTCAAGTGAAAATTAGAAGCACTGCAGCTCTTGTAAGAGAAGCATTAATAGTAAAAGCAAGAGGGTCTTGCACCTTGTTAAGCATGGTGAACTGAGTTAGTTTTTGAAAGGAACGCTGCCTAACCTTCAGCGTTTTCATGGGTGAGGAACCTAAACTTTGTGCAAAATCACCCCCTTAAATAAAAGGGAGAAAAACTGCAGTTTCTGAAAGAGAATCCTTAATGTTAGAAACAAGAGGGTCTGGCAACAATGTCAGTATCGTTCATTCAGTTTGCTCTATAAAGCAGTACTGCCTACCTCTCAGTGTTTTCCTGGATCAGCAACATCAGCTTTCTGCTGAAACTCCAAATTCAAGTGAATGGGAGAAGAACTGCAGCTTTTGTTAGAGAAGCATTAATGCACCTTGCTAAGCAAGGTGAACTGAGTTAGCTTTTGAAAGAAACGCTGCCCAACTGTCAGCGTTTTCATGGGTTAGGATTTTCAACTTTGTGCAAAATCACCGCACACAAGTAAAAGGGAGAAAAACTGCAGGTTTCTAAGAGAATCTTTAATGTTAGAAAAAAGAGGGTCTAGCAACATGGTTAATATTCTGAATTCAGTTTGCTCTTTAATGGAGTACTGTGTAACTCTGAGTGTTTTCCTGGATGAGCAACATCACCTTTCTGCTGAATCACCCCATTCAAGTGAATGAGAGAAGCACTGCAGCAATGTAAGGGAAGAGGAAGTGTGACAAGCAAGAGGGCCTTTCACCTTGTTATGCATGGTGAACCGAGTTAGTATTTGAAAAGAACGCTTCGTGACTGTCAGCATTTTAAAGGTGAAGAATGTCAACTTTGTGCAAAACAGCCTCTTTCAAGTGAATGGAGAAACACTGTAGCTTTTCTAAGAACACAATTAATGTTAGAAACAAGATGATTTAGCAGCATGTTTAGGTTTGAGAATTGAGTGTGCTGTTTAAGGCAATACACTATCCCTCTCAGTGTTTCCATGGGGGAGGAACATCATCTTTGTGCATAATGAGAGCATACAAGTGAATGGGAGAAAACCTGCAGTTTTCTAAGAGAATCCTTAATGTTAGAACCAAGAGGGTCTAGAAACTCGGTTAATATTGGAAATTCAGTTTGCTCTTTAAAGGAGTACTGCGTTCCTCTCAGTGTTTTCCTGGATGAGCAATATCAACTTTGTGTTGAATAACCCCTCTCAAGTGAATGGGAGAAGCACTGCAGCTCTTGTAAGAGAAGCATTAATGTTACAATCAAGAGGGCCTTGCACCTTGTAAAGAATGGTGAACTGAGTTAGCTTTTGAAAGGGACGCTGCCCAACTGTCAGCATTTTCATGGGAGAGGATCTTCAACTTTGTGCAAAATCACCGCATACAAGTAAATGGGAGAAAAACTGCATTTTTGTAATAGAATCTTTAATGATAGACAAAAGAGGGTCTAGCAACCTGGTTAGTATTGTGAATTCATTTTGCTCTTTAAAGGAATTCTGCCTACTTCTCACGGTTTCCCTGGATGAGCAACTTCACCTTTGTGCTGAATCACCGCATTCAAGTGAAAGGAGAAGGACTGTAGCTCTTGTAAGGGAAGGATTAATTTTACAAACAAGACGGTCTTGCACCTTGTTCAGCATGGTGAACTTTGTTAGCTTTTGAAAGGAACGCTGCCTAACCTTCAGCCTTTTCATTGGTGAGAAACATAACCTTTGTGCAAAATCACCGCATACAAGTGAATGGGAGAAAAACTGCAGTTTTTTAAGAGAATCCTTTTATGTTAGAAACAAGAGGGTCTAGCAACATGGTTCGTATGGTGAATTCAGTTTGCTCTTTAAAGGAGTACTGCCTTCCTCTCAGTGTTTCCTGGATCAGCAACATCACCTTTCTGCTGAATCTCCCCATGCAAGTGAATGAGAGAAGCACTGCAGCTCTTATAAGAGAAGCATTAATGTTTCAAGCAAGAGGGCCTTGCACCTTGTGAAGCATGGTGAACTGAGTTAGATTTGAAGGGAACGCTTCCCAACTGTCAGCGTTTTCATGGGTGAGGATCATCAACTTTGTGCAAAATCACCACATACAAGTAAATGGGAGAAAACCTGCAGTTTTCTAAGAGAATCCTTTATGTTAGAACCAAGAGGGTCTAGAAACTCCGTTACTATTGACAATTCAGTTTGCTCTTTAAAGGAGTACTGCATTCCTCTCAGTGTTTTCCTGGATGAGCAATATCACCGTTGTGTTGAATCACCTCACTCAAGTGAAAAGGAGAAGCACTGCAGCTCTTGTAAGAGAAGCATGAATGCACCTTGTTAAACATGGTGAACTGAGTTAGCTTTTCAAAGAAATGCTGGCCAACTGTCAGCGTTTTCATGGGTGAGGATCTTCAACATTGTGCAAAATCACCGCATACAAGTAAATGGGAGAAAAACTGCAGGTTTGTAATAGAACCTTTAATGTTAGATAAAAGAGGGTCTAGCAAATCGATTAGTATTGTGAATTCATTTTGCTCTTTGAAAGAATTCTGCCTACCTCTCACCGTTTTCCTGGATGAGGAAAATCACATTTGTGCTGAATATCTGCATTCAAGTGAAAGGGAGAAGCACTGTAGCTATTGTAAGAGAAGGATTAATTTTACAAGCAAGACGGTCTTGCACCTTGTTAAGCATGGTGAAGTGTGTTACTTTTTGAAAGGAACGCTGCCTAACCTTCAGCCTTTTCATGGGTGAGAAACATAACCTTTGTGGAAAATCACCGCATACAAGTGAATGGGAGAAAAACTGCAGTTTTTCAAGAGAATCCTTTTATGTTAGAAACAAGAGGGTCTAGCAACATGGTTAGAATGGTGAATTCAGTTTGCTCTTTAAAGGAGTACTGCATACCTCTCAGTGTTTCCTGGATCAGCAACATCCCCTTTATGCTGAATCTCCCCATTCAAGTGAAAGAGAAACACTGCAGCTCTTAGAAGAGAAGCATTAATAGTAAAAGCAAGAGGGTCTTGCACCTTGTTAAGCATGGTGAACTGTGTTAGTTTTTGAAAGGAACGCTGCCTAACTTTCAGCCTTTTCATTTGTGAGGAACATAACCTTTGTGCAAAATCACCACATAAAAGTGAATGGGAGAAAAACTGCAGATTTTTAAGGGAATCCTTTTATGTTAGAAACAAGCGGGTCTAGCAACTTGGTTAATATTGTGAATTCAGTTTGCTAAAGGAGTACTGCCTACTTCTCAGTTTGTTCCTGGATGAGCAACATCACCTTTGTGTTGAATCACCCTATTCAAGTTAACGGGAAAAGCACTGCAGCTCTTATAAGAGAAGCATTAATGTTACAAGCAAGAGGGACTTGAACCTTTTTCAGCATGGTGAACTGAGTTAGCTTTTGAAAGAAACGGTGCCTAACCTTCAGCCATTTCATGGGTGAGGAACATAAACTTTGTGCAAATTCACCGCATACAAGTGAAGGGGAGAAAAACTGCAGTTTTTTAAGAGCATCGTTTTATGTTAGAAACAAGAGGGTCTAGCAACATGGTTTGTATGGTGAACTCAGTTTGCTCTTTAAAGGAGTACTGCCTACCTCTCAGTGTTTCCTGGATCAGCATCATCACCTTTGTGTTCAATCACCCTATTCAAGTTAGTGGGAAAAGCACTGCAGCTCTTATAAGAGAAGCTTTAATGTTACAAGCAAGAAGGCCTTGCACCTTGTTAAGAATGGTGAACTGAGTTAGATTTGAAAGGAACGCTGCCCAACTGTCAGCGTTTTCATGGGTGAGGATCATCAACTTTGTGCAAAATCACCACATACAAGTAAATGGGAGAAAACCTGCATTTTTCTAAGAGAATCCTTAATGTTAGAACCAAGAGGGTTTAGGAACTCGGTTACTATTGTGAATTCACTTTGCTCCTTAAAGGAGTACTTCGTTCCTCTCAGTGTTTTCCTGGATGAGCAATATCACCTTTGTGTTGAATCACCCCACTCAAGTGAAAAGGAGAAGCACTGTAGCTCTTGTAAGAGATGCATTAATAGTAAAAGGAAGAGGGTCTTCCACCTTGTTAAGCATGGTGAACTGAGTTAGCTTTTGAAAGGAACGCTGCCCAACTGTCAGCGTTTTCATGGGTGAGGATCTTCAACTTTGTGCAAAAGCACAACATACAGGCAAATGGGAGAAAGACTCCAGGTTTGTAAGAGAATCTTTAATGTTAGACAAAATAGGGGATAGCAACCTGGTTAGTATTGTGAATTCATTTTGCTCTTTAAAGGAATTCTCCCTACTTCTCACAGTTTTCCTGGAGGAGCAACATCACCTTTGTGCTGAATCAGCACTTTCAAGTGAAAGGGAGAAGCACTGTAGCTCTTGTAAGAGAAGGATTAATTTTACAACAAGAGGGTCTTGCACCTTCTTAAGCATGGTGAACTGTGTTATTTTTTGAAAGGAACGTTGCCTAACCTTCAGCTTTTTCATGGGTGAGAAACATAACCTTTGTGCAAAATCACCGCATACAAGTGAATGTGAGAAAAACGGCAGTTTTTTAAGAGAATCATTTTATGTTAGAAACAAGAGGGTCTTGCAACATGGTTCGTATGGTGAATTCAGTTTGCTCTTTAAAGGAGTACTGCCTACCTCTCAGTGTTTTCTGGATCAGCAACATCACCTTTCTGCTGAATCTCCCCATTCAAGAGAATGAGAAAAGCAGTGCAGCTCTTATAAGAGAAGCATTAATGTTACAAGCAAGAGGCCCTTGCACCTTGTTAAGCATGGTGAACTGAGTTACCTTTTGAAAGAAACGCTGCCCAAATGTCAGCGTTTTCATGGGTGAGGATCTTCATCATTGTGCAAAATCACCGCTTACAAGTAAGTGGGAGAAAAACTGCAGGTTTCTAAGAGAATCTTTAATGTTAGGAAAAAGAGGGTCGAGCAACATGGTTAATATTCTGAATTCAGTTTGCTCTTTAAGGGACTACTGCGTAACTCTGAGTGTTTTCCTGGATGAGCAACATCACCTTTCTGCTGAATCACCCCATTCAAGTGAATGGGAGAAGCACTGCAGCTCTGTAAGGGAAGCAGTAGTGTTACAAGCTAGAGGGCCTTTCACCTTGTTATGCATGGTGAACCGAGTTAGCATTCGAAAAGAACGCTTCCTGACTGTCAGCATTTTCAAAGGTGAAGAACGTCAACTTTGTGCAAAACAGCCTCTTTCAAGTGAATGGAGAAACACTGTAGCTTTTCTAAGAACACAATGAAAGTTAGGAGCACGTGCGGGATGCATTAGCAGCATGTTTAGGTTTGAAAATTGAGTGGGCTGTTTAAGGGAATTCGCTCTCCCTCTCAGTGTTTCCATGGGGGAGGAACATCATCTTTGTGCATAATGAGAGCATGCAAGTGAATGGGAGAAAACCTGCAGTTTTCTAAGAGAATCCTTAATGTTAGAACGAAGAGGGTCTAGAAACTCGGTTACTATTGGAAATTCAGTTTCCTCTTTAAAGGAGTACTGCGTTCCTCTCAGTGTTTTCCTGGATGAGCAATATCACCTTTGTGTTGAATCACCCCTCTCAAGTGAATGGGAGAAGCACTGCAGCTCTTGTAAGAGAAGCATTAATGTTACAATCAAGAGGGCCTTGCACCTTGTTAAGAATGGTGAACTGAGTTAGCTTTTGAAAGGAACGCTGCCCAACTGTCAGCGTTTTCATGGGTGAGGATCATCAACTTTGTGCAAAATCACCACATACAAGTAAATGGGAGAACACCTGCAGTTTTCTAAGAGAATCCTTAATGTTAGATCCAAGATGGTCCAGAAACTCGGTTACTATTGTGAATTCAGTTTGCTCTTTAAAGGAGTACTGCGTTCCTCTCAGTGTTTACCTGGATGAGCAATATCACCTTTGTGTTAAATCACCCCACTCAAGTGAAAATTAGAAGCACTGCAGCTCTTGTAAGAGAAGCATTAATAGTAAAAGCAAGAGGGTCTTGCACCTTGTTAAGCATGGTGAACTGAGTTAGTTTTTGAAAGGAACGCTGCCTAACCTTCAGCGTTTTCATGGGTGAGGAACCTAAACTTTGTGCAAAATCACCCCCTTAAATAAAAGGGAGAAAAACTGCAGTTTCTGAAAGAGAATCCTTAATGTTAGAAACAAGAGGGTCTGGCAACAATGTCAGTATCGTTCATTCAGTTTGCTCTATAAAGCAGTACTGCCTACCTCTCAGTGTTTTCCTGGATCAGCAACATCAGCTTTCTGCTGAAACTCCAAATTCAAGTGAATGGGAGAAGAACTGCAGCTTTTGTTAGAGAAGCATTAATGCACCTTGCTAAGCAAGGTGAACTGAGTTAGCTTTTGAAAGAAACGCTGCCCAACTGTCAGCGTTTTCATGGGTTAGGATTTTCAACTTTGTGCAAAATCACCGCACACAAGTAAAAGGGAGAAAAACTGCAGGTTTCTAAGAGAATCTTTAATGTTAGAAAAAAGAGGGTCTAGCAACATGGTTAATATTCTGAATTCAGTTTGCTCTTTAATGGAGTACTGTGTAACTCTGAGTGTTTTCCTGGATGAGCAACATCACCTTTCTGCTGAATCACCCCATTCAAGTGAATGAGAGAAGCACTGCAGCAATGTAAGGGAAGAGGAAGTGTGACAAGCAAGAGGGCCTTTCACCTTGTTATGCATGGTGAACCGAGTTAGTATTTGAAAAGAACGCTTCGTGACTGTCAGCATTTTAAAGGTGAAGAATGAAAACTTTGTGCAAAACAGCCTCTTTCAAGTGAATGGAGAAACACTGTAGCTTTTCTAAGAACACAATTAATGTTAGAAACAAGATGATTTAGCAGCATGTTTAGGTTTGAGAATTGAGTGTGCTGTTTAAGGCAATACACTATCCCTCTCAGTGTTTCCATGGGGGAGGAACATCATCTTTGTGCATAATGAGAGCATACAAGTGAATGGGAGAAAACCTGCAGTTTTCTAAGAGAATCCTTAATGTTAGAACCAAGAGGGTCTAGAAACTCGGTTAATATTGGAAATTCAGTTTGCTCTTTAAAGGAGTACTGCGTTCCTCTCAGTGTTTTCCTGGATGAGCAATATCAACTTTGTGTTGAATAACCCCTCTCAAGTGAATGGGAGAAGCACTGCAGCTCTTGTAAGAGAAGCATTAATGTTACAATCAAGAGGGCCTTGCACCTTGTAAAGAATGGTGAACTGAGTTAGCTTTTGAAAGGGACGCTGCCCAACTGTCAGCATTTTCATGGGAGAGGATCTTCAACTTTGTGCAAAATCACCGCATACAAGTAAATGGGAGAAAAACTGCATTTTTGTAATAGAATCTTTAATGATAGACAAAAGAGGGTCTAGCAACCTGGTTAGTATTGTGAATTCATTTTGCTCTTTAAAGGAATTCTGCCTACTTCTCACCGTTTCCCTGGATGAGCAACTTCACCTTTGTGCTGAATCACCGCATTCAAGTGAAAGGAGAAGGACTGTAGCTCTTGTAAGGGAAGGATTAATTTTACAAACAAGACGGTCTTGCACCTTGTTCAGCATGGTGAACTTTGTTAGCTTTTGAAAGGAACGCTGCCTAACCTTCAGCCTTTTCATTGGTGAGAAACATAACCTTTGTGCAAAATCACCGCATACAAGTGAATGGGAGAAAAACTGAAGTTTTTTAAGAGAATCCTTTTATGTTAGAAACAAGAGGGTCTAGCAACATGGTTCGTATGGTGAATTCAGTTTGCTCTTTAAAGGAGTACTGCCTTCCTCTCAGTGTTTCCTGGATCAGCAACATCACCTTTCTGCTGAATCTCCCCATGCAAGTGAATGAGAGAAGCACTGCAGCTCTTATAAGAGAAGCATTAATGTTTCAAGCAAGAGGGCCTTGCACCTTGTGAAGCATGGTGAACTGAGTTAGATTTGAAGGGAACGCTTCCCAACTGTCAGCGTTTTCATGGGTGAGGATCATCAACTTTGTGCAAAATCACCACATACAAGTAAATGGGAGAAAACCTGCAGTTTTCTAAGAGAATCCTTTATGTTAGAACCAAGAGGGTCTAGAAACTCCGTTACTATTGACAATTCAGTTTGCTCTTTAAAGGAGTACTGCATTCCTCTCAATGTTTTCCTGGATGAGCAATATCACCGTTGTGTTGAATCACCTCACTCAAGTGAAAAGGAGAAGCACTGCAGCTCTTGTAAGAGAAGCATGAATGCACCTTGTTAAACATGGTGAACTGAGTTAGCTTTTCAAAGAAATGCTGGCCAACTGTCAGTGTTTTCATGGGTGAGGATCTTCAACATTGTGCAAAATCACCGCATACAAGTAAATGGGAGAAAAACTGCAGGTTTGTAATAGAACCTTTAATGTTAGATAAAAGAGGGTCTAGCAAATCGATTAGTATTGTGAATTCATTTTGCTCTTTGAAAGAATTCTGCCTACCTCTCACCGTTTTCCTGGATGAGGAAAATCACATTTGTGCTGAATATCTGTATTCAAGTGAAAGGGAGAAGCACTGTAGCTATTGTAAGAGAAGGATTAATTTTACAAGCAAGACGGTGTTGCACCTTGTTAAGCATGGTGAAGTGTGTTACTTTTTGAAAGGAACGCTGCCTAACCTTCAGCCTTTTCATGGGTGAGAAACATAACCTTTGTGGAAAATCACCGCATACAAGTGAATGGGAGAAAAACTGCAGTTTTTCAAGAGAATCCTTTTATGTTAGAAACAAGAGGGTCTAGCAACATGGTTAGAATGGTGAATTCAGTTTGCTCTTTAAAGGAGTACTGCATACCTCTCAGTGTTTCCTGGATCAGCAACATCCCCTTTATGCTGAATCTCCCCATTCAAGTGAAAGAGAAACACTGCAGCTCTTAGAAGAGAAGCATTAATAGTAAAAGCAAGAGGGTCTTGCACCTTGTTAAGCATGGTGAACTGTGTTAGTTTTTGAAAGGAACGCTGCCTAACTTTCAGCCTTTTCATTTGTGAGGAACATAACCTTTGTGCAAAATCACCACATAAAAGTGAATGGGAGAAAAACTGCAGATTTTTAAGGGAATCCTTTTATGTTAGAAACAAGCGGGTCTAGCAACTTGGTTAATATTGTGAATTCAGTTTGCTAAAGGAGTACTGCCTACTTTTCAGTTTGTTCCTGGATGAGCAACATCACCTTTGTGTTGAATCACCCTATTCAAGTTAACGGGAAAAGCACTGCAGCTCTTATAAGAGAAGCATTAATGTTACAAGCAAGAGGGACTTGAACCTTTTTGAGCATGGTGAACTGAGTTAGCTTTTGAAAGAAACGGTGCCTAACCTTCAGCCATTTCATGGGTGAGGAACATAAACTTTGTGCAAATTCACCGCATACAAGTGAAGGGGAGAAAAACTGCAGTTTTTTAAGAGCATCGTTTTATGTTAGAAACAAGAGGGTCTAGCAACATGGTTTGTATGGTGAATTCAGTTTGCTCTTTAAAGGAGTACTGCCTACCTCTCAGTGTTTCCTGGATCAGCATCATCACCTTTGTGTTCAATCACCCTATTCAAGTTAGTGGGAAAAGCACTGCAGCTCTTATAAGAGAAGCTTTAATGTTACAAGCAAGAAGGCCTTGCACCTTGTTAAGAATGGTGAACTGAGTTAGATTTGAAAGGAACGCTGCCCAACTGTCAGCGTTTTCATGGGTGAGGATCATCAACTTTGTGCAAAATCACCACATACAAGTAAATGGGAGAAAACCTGCATTTTTCTAAGAGAATCCTTAATGTTAGAACCAAGAGGGTGTAGGAACTCGGTTACTATTGTGAATTCACTTTGCTCCTTAAAGGAGTACTTCGTTCCTCTCAGTGTTTTCCTGGATGAGCAATATCACCTTTGTGTTGAATCACCCCACTCAAGTGAAAAGGAGAAGCACTGCAGCTCTTGTAAGAGATGCATTAATAGTAAAAGGAAGAGGGTCTTCCACCTTGTTAAGCATGGTGAACTGAGTTAGCTTTTGAAAGGAACGCTGCCCAACTGTCAGCGTTTTCATGGGTGAGGATCTTCAACTTTGTGCAAAAGCACAACATACAGGCAAATGGGAGAAAGACTCCAGGTTTGTAAGAGAATCTTTAATGTTAGACAAAATAGGGGATAGCAACCTGGTTAGTATTGTGAATTCATTTTGCTCTTTAAAGGAATTCTCCCTACTTCTCACAGTTTTCCTGGAGGAGCAACATCACCTTTGTGCTGAATCAGCACTTTCAAGTGAAAGGGAGAAGCACTGTAGCTCTTGTAAGAGAAGGATTAATTTTACAACAAGAGGGTCTTGCACCTTCTTAAGCATGGTGAACTGTGTTATTTTTTGAAAGGAACGTTGCCTAACCTTCAGCTTTTTCATGGGTGAGAAACATAACCTTTGTGCAAAATCACCGCATACAAGTGAATGTGAGAAAAACGGCAGTTTTTTAAGAGAATCATTTTATGTTAGAAACAAGAGGGTCTTGCAACATGGTTCGTATGGTGAATTCAGTTTGCTCTTTAAAGGAGTACTGCCTACCTCTCAGTGTTTTCTGGATCAGCAACATCACCTTTCTGCTGAATCTCCCCATTCAAGAGAATGAGAAAAGCAGTGCAGCTCTTATAAGAGAAGCATTAATGTTACAAGCAAGAGGCCCTTGCCCCTTGTTAAGCATGGTGAACTGAGTTACCTTTTGAAAGAAACGCTGCCCAAATGTCAGCGTTTTCATGGATGAGGATCTTCATCATTGTGCAAAATCACCGCTTACAAGTAAGTGGGAGAAAAACTGCTGGTTTCTAAGAGAATCTTTAATGTTAGGAAAAAGAGGGTCGAGCAACATGGTTAATATTCTGAATTCAGTTTGCTCTTTAAGGGACTACTGCGTAACTCTGAGTGTTTTCCTGGATGAGCAACATCACCTTTCTGCTAAATCACCCCATTCAAGTGAATGGGAGAAGCACTGCAGCTCTGTAAGGGAAGCAGTAGTGTTACAAGCTAGAGGGCCTTTCACCTTGTTATGCATGGTGAACCGAGTTAGCATTCGAAAAGAACGCTTCCTGACTGTCAGCATTTTCAAAGGTGAAGAACGTCAACTTTGTGCAAAACAGCCTCTTTCAAGTGAATGGAGAAACACTGTAGCTTTTCTAAGAACACAATGAAAGTTAGGAGCACGATGCGTTAGCAGCATGTTTAGGTTTGAAAATTGAGTGGGCTGTTTAAGGGAATTCGCTCTCCCTCTCAGTGTTTCCATGGGGGAGGAACATCATCTTTGTGCATAATGAGAGCATGCAAGTGAATGGGAGAAAACCTGCAGTTTTCTAAGAGAATCCTTAATGTTAGAACGAAGAGGGTCTAGAAACTCGGTTACTATTGGAAATTCAGTTTCCTCTTTAAAGGAGTACTGCGTTCCTCTCAGTGTTTTCCTGGATGAGCAATATCACCTTTGTGTTGAATCACCCCTCTCAAGTGAATGGGAGAAGCACTGCAGCTCTTGTAAGAGAAGCATTAATGTTACAATCAAGAGGGCCTTGCACCTTGTTAAGAATGGTGAACTGAGTTAGCTTTTGAAAGGAACGCTGCCCAACTGTCAGCGTTTTCATGGGTGAGGATCATCAACTTTGTGCAAAATCACCACATACAAGTAAATGGGAGAACACCTGCAGTTTTCTAAGAGAATCCTTAATGTTAGATCCAAGATGGTCCAGAAACTCGGTTACTATTGTGAATTCAGTTTGCTCTTTAAAGGAGTACTGCGTTCCTCTCAGTGTTTTCCTGGATGAGCAATATCACCTTTGTGTTAAATCACCCCACTCAAGTGAAAATTAGAAGCACTGCAGCTCTTGTAAGAGAAGCATTAATAGTAAAAGCAAGAGGGTCTTGCACCTTGTTAAGCATGGTGAACTGAGTTAGTTTTTGAAAGGAACGCTGCCTAACCTTCAGCGTTTTCATGGGTGAGGAACCTAAACTTTGTGCAAAATCACCCCCTTAAATAAAAGGGAGAAAAACTGCAGTTTCTGAAAGAGAATCCTTAATGTTAGAAACAAGAGGGTCTGGCAACAATGTCAGTATCGTTCATTCAGTTTGCTCTATAAAGCAGTACTGCCTACCTCTCAGTGTTTTCCTGGATCAGCAACATCAGCTTTCTGCTGAAACTCCAAATTCAAGTGAATGGGAGAAGAACTGCAGCTTTTGTTAGAGAAGCATTAATGCACCTTGCTAAGCAAGGTGAACTGAGTTAGCTTTTGAAAGAAACGCTGCCCAACTGTCAGCGTTTTCATGGGTTAGGATTTTCAACTTTGTGCAAAATCACCGCACACAAGTAAAAGGGAGAAAAACTGCAGGTTTCTAAGAGAATCTTTAATGTTAGAAAAAAGAGGGTCTAGCAACATGGTTAATATTCTGAATTCAGTTTGCTCTTTAATGGAGTACTGTGTAACTCTGAGTGTTTTCCTGGATGAGCAACATCACCTTTCTGCTGAATCACCCCATTCAAGTGAATGAGAGAAGCACTGCAGCAATGTAAGGGAAGAGGAAGTGTGACAAGCAAGAGGGCCTTTCACCTTGTTATGCATGGTGAACCGAGTTAGTATTTGAAAAGAACGCTTCGTGACTGTCAGCATTTTAAAGGTGAAGAATGTCAACTTTGTGCAAAACAGCCTCTTTCAAGTGAATGGAGAAACACTGTAGCTTTTCTAAGAACACAATTAATGTTAGAAACAAGATGATTTAGCAGCATGTTTAGGTTTGAGAATTGAGTGTGCTGTTTAAGGCAATACACTATCCCTCTCAGTGTTTCCATGGGGGAGGAACATCATCTTTGTGCATAATGAGAGCATACAAGTGAATGGGAGAAAACCTGCAGTTTTCTAAGAGAATCCTTAATGTTAGAACCAAGAGGGTCTAGAAACTCGGTTAATATTGGAAATTCAGTTTGCTCTTTAAAGGAGTACTGCGTTCCTCTCAGTGTTTTCCTGGATGAGCAATATCAACTTTGTGTTGAATAACCCCTCTCAAGTGAATGGGAGAAGCACTGCAGCTCTTGTAAGAGAAGCATTAATGTTACAATCAAGAGGGCCTTGCACCTTGTAAAGAATGGTGAACTGAGTTAGCTTTTGAAAGGGACGCTGCCCAACTGTCAGCATTTTCATGGGAGAGGATCTTCAACTTTGTGCAAAATCACCGCATACAAGTAAATGGGAGAAAAACTGCATTTTTGTAATAGAATCTTTAATGATAGACAAAAGAGGGTCTAGCAACCTGGTTAGTATTGTGAATTCATTTTGCTCTTTAAAGGAATTCTGCCTACTTCTCACGGTTTCCCTGGATGAGCAACTTCACCTTTGTGCTGAATCACCGCATTCAAGTGAAAGGAGAAGGACTGTAGCTCTTGTAAGGGAAGGATTAATTTTACAAACAAGACGGTCTTGCACCTTGTTCAGCATGGTGAACTTTGTTAGCTTTTGAAAGGAACGCTGCCTAACCTTCAGCCTTTTCATTGGTGAGAAACATAACCTTTGTGCAAAATCACCGCATACAAGTGAATGGGAGAAAAACTGCAGTTTTTTAAGAGAATCCTTTTATGTTAGAAACAAGAGGGTCTAGCAACATGGTTCGTATGGTGAATTCAGTTTGCTCTTTAAAGGAGTACTGCCTTCCTCTCAGTGTTTCCTGGATCAGCAACATCACCTTTCTGCTGAATCTCCCCATGCAAGTGAATGAGAGAAGCACTGCAGCTCTTATAAGAGAAGCATTAATGTTTCAAGCAAGAGGGCCTTGCACCTTGTGAAGCATGGTGAACTGAGTTAGATTTGAAGGGAACGCTTCCCAACTGTCAGCGTTTTCATGGGTGAGGATCATCAACTTTGTGCAAAATCACCACATACAAGTAAATGGGAGAAAACCTGCAGTTTTCTAAGAGAATCCTTTATGTTAGAACCAAGAGGGTCTAGAAACTCCGTTACTATTGACAATTCAGTTTGCTCTTTAAAGGAGTACTGCATTCCTCTCAGTGTTTTCCTGGATGAGCAATATCACCGTTGTGTTGAATCACCTCACTCAAGTGAAAAGGAGAAGCACTGCAGCTCTTGTAAGAGAAGCATGAATGCACCTTGTTAAACATGGTGAACTGAGTTAGCTTTTCAAAGAAATGCTGGCCAACTGTCAGCGTTTTCATGGGTGAGGATCTTCAACATTGTGCAAAATCACCGCATACAAGTAAATGGGAGAAAAACTGCAGGTTTGTAATAGAACCTTTAATGTTAGATAAAAGAGGGTCTAGCAAATCGATTAGTATTGTGAATTCATTTTGCTCTTTGAAAGAATTCTGCCTACCTCTCACCGTTTTCCTGGATGAGGAAAATCACATTTGTGCTGAATATCTGCATTCAAGTGAAAGGGAGAAGCACTGTAGCTATTGTAAGAGAAGGATTAATTTTACAAGCAAGACGGTCTTGCACCTTGTTAAGCATGGTGAAGTGTGTTACTTTTTGAAAGGAACGCTGCCTAACCTTCAGCCTTTTCATGGGTGAGAAACATAACCTTTGTGGAAAATCACCGCATACAAGTGAATGGGAGAAAAACTGCAGTTTTTCAAGAGAATCCTTTTATGTTAGAAACAAGAGGGTCTAGCAACATGGTTAGAATGGTGAATTCAGTTTGCTCTTTAAAGGAGTACTGCATACCTCTCAGTGTTTCCTGGATCAGCAACATCCCCTTTATGCTGAATCTCCCCATTCAAGTGAAAGAGAAACACTGCAGCTCTTAGAAGAGAAGCATTAATAGTAAAAGCAAGAGGGTCTTGCACCTTGTTAAGCATGGTGAACTGTGTTAGTTTTTGAAAGGAACGCTGCCTAACTTTCAGCCTTTTCATTTGTGAGGAACATAACCTTTGTGCAAAATCACCACATAAAAGTGAATGGGAGAAAAACTGCAGATTTTTAAGGGAATCCTTTTATGTTAGAAACAAGCGGGTCTAGCAACTTGGTTAATATTGTGAATTCAGTTTGCTAAAGGAGTACTGCCTACTTCTCAGTTTGTTCCTGGATGAGCAACATCACCTTTGTGTTGAATCACCCTATTCAAGTTAACGGGAAAAGCACTGCAGCTCTTATAAGAGAAGCATTAATGTTACAAGCAAGAGGGACTTGAACCTTTTTCAGCATGGTGAACTGAGTTAGCTTTTGAAAGAAACGGTGCCTAACCTTCAGCCATTTCATGGGTGAGGAACATAAACTTTGTGCAAATTCACCGCATACAAGTGAAGGGGAGAAAAACTGCAGTTTTTTAAGAGCATCGTTTTATGTTAGAAACAAGAGGGTCTAGCAACATGGTTTGTATGGTGAATTCAGTTTGCTCTTTAAAGGAGTACTGCCTACCTCTCAGTGTTTCCTGGATCAGCATCATCACCTTTGTGTTCAATCACCCTATTCAAGTTAGTGGGAAAAGCACTGCAGCTCTTATAAGAGAAGCTTTAATGTTACAAGCAAGAAGGCCTTGCACCTTGTTAAGAATGGTGAACTGAGTTAGATTTGAAAGGAACGCTGCCCAACTGTCAGCGTTTTCATGGGTGAGGATCATCAACTTTGTGCAAAATCACCACATACAAGTAAATGGGAGAAAACCTGCATTTTTCTAAGAGAATCCTTAATGTTAGAACCAAGAGGGTTTAGGAACTCGGTTACTATTGTGAATTCACTTTGCTCCTTAAAGGAGTACTTCGTTCCTCTCAGTGTTTTCCTGGATGAGCAATATCACCTTTGTGTTGAATCACCCCACTCAAGTGAAAAGGAGAAGCACTGCAGCTCTTGTAAGAGATGCATTAATAGTAAAAGGAAGAGGGTCTTCCACCTTGTTAAGCATGGTGAACTGAGTTAGCTTTTGAAAGGAACGCTGCCCAACTGTCAGCGTTTTCATGGGTGAGGATCTTCAACTTTGTGCAAAAGCACAACATACAGGCAAATGGGAGAAAGACTCCAGGTTTGTAAGAGAATCTTTAATGTTAGACAAAATAGGGGATAGCAACCTGGTTAGTATTGTGAATTCATTTTGCTCTTTAAAGGAATTCTCCCTACTTCTCACAGTTTTCCTGGAGGAGCAACATCACCTTTGTGCTGAATCAGCACTTTCAAGTGAAAGGGAGAAGCACTGTAGCTCTTGTAAGAGAAGGATTAATTTTACAACAAGAGGGTCTTGCACCTTCTTAAGCATGGTGAACTGTGTTATTTTTTGAAAGGAACGTTGCCTAACCTTCAGCTTTTTCATGGGTGAGAAACATAACCTTTGTGCAAAATCACCGCATACAAGTGAATGTGAGAAAAACGGCAGTTTTTTAAGAGAATCATTTTATGTTAGAAACAAGAGGGTCTTGCAACATGGTTCGTATGGTGAATTCAGTTTGCTCTTTAAAGGAGTACTGCCTACCTCTCAGTGTTTTCTGGATCAGCAACATCACCTTTCTGCTGAATCTCCCCATTCAAGAGAATGAGAAAAGCAGTGCAGCTCTTATAAGAGAAGCATTAATGTTACAAGCAAGAGGCCCTTGCACCTTGTTAAGCATGGTGAACTGAGTTACCTTTTGAAAGAAACGCTGCCCAAATGTCAGCGTTTTCATGGGTGAGGATCTTCATCATTGTGCAAAATCACCGCTTACAAGTAAGTGGGAGAAAAACTGCAGGTTTCTAAGAGAATCTTTAATGTTAGGAAAAAGAGGGTCGAGCAACATGGTTAATATTCTGAATTCAGTTTGCTCTTTAAGGGACTACTGCGTAACTCTGAGTGTTTTCCTGGATGAGCAACATCACCTTTCTGCTGAATCACCCCATTCAAGTGAATGGGAGAAGCACTGCAGCTCTGTAAGGGAAGCAGTAGTGTTACAAGCTAGAGGGCCTTTCACCTTGTTATGCATGGTGAACCGAGTTAGCATTCGAAAAGAACGCTTCCTGACTGTCAGCATTTTCAAAGGTGAAGAACGTCAACTTTGTGCAAAACAGCCTCTTTCAAGTGAATGGAGAAACACTGTAGCTTTTCTAAGAACACAATGAAAGTTAGGAGCACGTGCGGGATGCATTAGCAGCATGTTTAGGTTTGAAAATTGAGTGGGCTGTTTAAGGGAATTCGCTCTCCCTCTCAGTGTTTCCATGGGGGAGGAACATCATCTTTGTGCATAATGAGAGCATGCAAGTGAATGGGAGAAAACCTGCAGTTTTCTAAGAGAATCCTTAATGTTAGAACGAAGAGGGTCTAGAAACTCGGTTACTATTGGAAATTCAGTTTCCTCTTTAAAGGAGTACTGCGTTCCTCTCAGTGTTTTCCTGGATGAGCAATATCACCTTTGTGTTGAATCACCCCTCTCAAGTGAATGGGAGAAGCACTGCAGCTCTTGTAAGAGAAGCATTAATGTTACAATCAAGAGGGCCTTGCACCTTGTTAAGAATGGTGAACTGAGTTAGCTTTTGAAAGGAACGCTGCCCAACTGTCAGCGTTTTCATGGGTGAGGATCATCAACTTTGTGCAAAATCACCACATACAAGTAAATGGGAGAACACCTGCAGTTTTCTAAGAGAATCCTTAATGTTAGATCCAAGATGGTCCAGAAACTCGGTTACTATTGTGAATTCAGTTTGCTCTTTAAAGGAGTACTGCGTTCCTCTCAGTGTTTTCCTGGATGAGCAATATCACCTTTGTGTTAAATCACCCCACTCAAGTGAAAATTAGAAGCACTGCAGCTCTTGTAAGAGAAGCATTAATAGTAAAAGCAAGAGGGTCTTGCACCTTGTTAAGCATGGTGAACTGAGTTAGTTTTTGAAAGGAACGCTGCCTAACCTTCAGCGTTTTCATGGGTGAGGAACCTAAACTTTGTGCAAAATCACCCCCTTAAATAAAAGGGAGAAAAACTGCAGTTTCTGAAAGAGAATCCTTAATGTTAGAAACAAGAGGGTCTGGCAACAATGTCAGTATCGTTCATTCAGTTTGCTCTATAAAGCAGTACTGCCTACCTCTCAGTGTTTTCCTGGATCAGCAACATCAGCTTTCTGCTGAAACTCCAAATTCAAGTGAATGGGAGAAGAACTGCAGCTTTTGTTAGAGAAGCATTAATGCACCTTGCTAAGCAAGGTGAACTGAGTTAGCTTTTGAAAGAAACGCTGCCCAACTGTCAGCGTTTTCATGGGTTAGGATTTTCAACTTTGTGCAAAATCACCGCACACAAGTAAAAGGGAGAAAAACTGCAGGTTTCTAAGAGAATCTTTAATGTTAGAAAAAAGAGGGTCTAGCAACATGGTTAATATTCTGAATTCAGTTTGCTCTTTAATGGAGTACTGTGTAACTCTGAGTGTTTTCCTGGATGAGCAACATCACCTTTCTGCTGAATCACCCCATTCAAGTGAATGAGAGAAGCACTGCAGCAATGTAAGGGAAGAGGAAGTGTGACAAGCAAGAGGGCCTTTCACCTTGTTATGCATGGTGAACCGAGTTAGTATTTGAAAAGAACGCTTCGTGACTGTCAGCATTTTAAAGGTGAAGAATGAAAACTTTGTGCAAAACAGCCTCTTTCAAGTGAATGGAGAAACACTGTAGCTTTTCTAAGAACACAATTAATGTTAGAAACAAGATGATTTAGCAGCATGTTTAGGTTTGAGAATTGAGTGTGCTGTTTAAGGCAATACACTATCCCTCTCAGTGTTTCCATGGGGGAGGAACATCATCTTTGTGCATAATGAGAGCATACAAGTGAATGGGAGAAAACCTGCAGTTTTCTAAGAGAATCCTTAATGTTAGAACCAAGAGGGTCTAGAAACTCGGTTAATATTGGAAATTCAGTTTGCTCTTTAAAGGAGTACTGCGTTCCTCTCAGTGTTTTCCTGGATGAGCAATATCAACTTTGTGTTGAATAACCCCTCTCAAGTGAATGGGAGAAGCACTGCAGCTCTTGTAAGAGAAGCATTAATGTTACAATCAAGAGGGCCTTGCACCTTGTAAAGAATGGTGAACTGAGTTAGCTTTTGAAAGGGACGCTGCCCAACTGTCAGCATTTTCATGGGAGAGGATCTTCAACTTTGTGCAAAATCACCGCATACAAGTAAATGGGAGAAAAACTGCATTTTTGTAATAGAATCTTTAATGATAGACAAAAGAGGTTCTAGCAACCTGGTTAGTATTGTGAATTCATTTTGCTCTTTAAAGGAATTCTGCCTACTTCTCACCGTTTCCGTGGATGAGCAACTTCACCTTTGTGCTGAATCACCGCATTCAAGTGAAAGGAGAAGGACTGTAGCTCTTGTAAGGGAAGGATTAATTTGACAAGCAAGACGGTCTTGCACCTTGTTCAGCATGGTGAACTTTGTTAGCTTTTGAAAGGAACGCTGCCTAACCTTCAGCCTTTTCATTGGTGAGAAACATAACCTTTGTGCAAAATCACCGCATACAAGTGAATGGGAGAAAAACTGCAGTTTTTTAAGAGAATCCTTTTATGTTAGAAACAAGAGGGTCTAGCAACATGGTTCGTATGGTGAATTCAGTTTGCTCTTTAAAGGAGTACTGCCTTCCTCTCAGTGTTTCCTGGATCAGCAACATCACCTTTCTGCTGAATCTCCCCATGCAAGTGAATGAGAGAAGCACTGCAGCTCTTATAAGAGAAGCATTAATGTTTCAAGCAAGAGGGCCTTGCACCTTGTGAAGCATGGTGAACTGAGTTAGATTTGAAGGGAACGCTTCCCAACTGTCAGCGTTTTCATGGGTGAGGATCATCAACTTTGTGCAAAATCACCACATACAAGTAAATGGGAGAAAACCTGCAGTTTTCTAAGAGAATCCTTTATGTTAGAACCAAGAGGGTCTAGAAACTCCGTTACTATTGACAATTCAGTTTGCTCTTTAAAGGAGTACTGCATTCCTCTCAGTGTTTTCCTGGATGAGCAATATCACCGTTGTGTTGAATCACCTCACTCAAGTGAAAAGGAGAAGCACTGCAGCTCTTGTAAGAGAAGCATGAATGCACCTTGTTAAACATGGTGAACTGAGTTAGCTTTTCAAAGAAATGCTGGCCAACTGTCAGCGTTTTCATGGGTGAGGATCTTCAACATTGTGCAAAATCACCGCATACAAGTAAATGGGAGAAAAACTGCAGGTTTGTAATAGAACCTTTAATGTTAGATAAAAGAGGGTCTAGCAAATCGATTAGTATTGTGAATTCATTTTGCTCTTTGAAAGAATTCTGCCTACCTCTCACTGTTTTCCTGGATGAGGAAAATCACATTTGTGCTGAATATCTGCATTCAAGTGAAAGGGAGAAGCACTGTAGCTATTGTAAGAGAAGGATTAATTTTACAAGCAAGACGGTCTTGCACCTTGTTAAGCATGGTGAAGTGTGTTACTTTTTGAAAGGAACGCTGCCTAACCTTCAGCCTTTTCATGGGTGAGAAACATAACCTTTGTGGAAAATCACCGCATACAAGTGAATGGGAGAAAAACTGCAGTTTTTCAAGAGAATCCTTTTATGTTAGAAACAAGAGGGTCTAGCAACATGGTTAGAATGGTGAATTCAGTTTGCTCTTTAAAGGAGTACTGCATACCTCTCAGTGTTTCCTGGATCAGCAACATCCCCTTTATGCTGAATCTCCCCATTCAAGTGAAAGAGAAACACTGCAGCTCTTAGAAGAGAAGCATTAATAGTAAAAGCAAGAGGGTCTTGCACCTTGTTAAGCATGGTGAACTGTGTTAGTTTTTGAAAGGAACGCTGCCTAACTTTCAGCCTTTTCATTTGTGAGGAACATAACCTTTGTGCAAAATCACCACATAAAAGTGAATGGGAGAAAAACTGCAGATTTTTAAGGGAATCCTTTTATGTTAGAAACAAGCGGGTCTAGCAACTTGGTTAATATTGTGAATTCAGTTTGCTAAAGGAGTACTGCCTACTTTTCAGTTTGTTCCTGGATGAGCAACATCACCTTTGTGTTGAATCACCCTATTCAAGTTAACGGGAAAAGCACTGCAGCTCTTATAAGAGAAGCATTAATGTTACAAGCAAGAGGGACTTGAACCTTTTTCAGCATGGTGAACTGAGTTAGCTTTTGAAAGAAACGGTGCCTAACCTTCAGCCATTTCATGGGTGAGGAACATAAACTTTGTGCAAATTCACCGCATACAAGTGAAGGGGAGAAAAACTGCAGTTTTTTAAGAGCATCGTTTTATGTTAGAAACAAGAGGGTCTAGCAACATGGTTTGTATGGTGAATTCAGTTTGCTCTTTAAAGGAGTACTGCCTACCTCTCAGTGTTTCCTGGATCAGCATCATCACCTTTGTGTTCAATCACCCTATTCAAGTTAGTGGGAAAAGCACTGCAGCTCTTATAAGAGAAGCTTTAATGTTACAAGCAAGAAGGCCTTGCACCTTGTTAAGAATGGTGAACTGAGTTAGATTTGAAAGGAACGCTGCCCAACTGTCAGCGTTTTCATGGGTGAGGATCATCAACTTTGTGCAAAATCACCACATACAAGTAAATGGGAGAAAACCTGCATTTTTCTAAGAGAATCCTTAATGTTAGAACCAAGAGGGTGTAGGAACTCGGTTACTATTGTGAATTCACTTTGCTCCTTAAAGGAGTACTTCGTTCCTCTCAGTGTTTTCCTGGATGAGCAATATCACCTTTGTGTTGAATCACCCCACTCAAGTGAAAAGGAGAAGCACTGCAGCTCTTGTAAGAGATGCATTAATAGTAAAAGGAAGAGGGTCTTGCACCTTGTTAAGCATGGTGAACTGAGTTAGCTTTTGAAAGGAACGCTGCCCAACTGTCAGCGTTTTCATGGGTGAGGATCTTCAACTTTGTGCAAAAGCACAACATACAGGCAAATGGGAGAAAGACTCCAGGTTTGTAAGAGAATCTTTAATGTTAGACAAAATAGGGGATAGCAACCTGGTTAGTATTGTGAATTCATTTTGCTCTTTAAAGGAATTCTCCCTACTTCTCACAGTTTTCCTGGAGGAGCAACATCACCTTTGTGCTGAATCAGCACTTTCAAGTGAAAGGGAGAAGCACTGTAGCTCTTGTAAGAGAAGGATTAATTTTACAACAAGAGGGTCTTGCACCTTCTTAAGCATGGTGAACTGTGTTATTTTTTGAAAGGAACGTTGCCTAACCTTCAGCTTTTTCATGGGTGAGAAACATAACCTTTGTGCAAAATCACCGCATACAAGTGAATGTGAGAAAAACGGCAGTTTTTTAAGAGAATCATTTTATGTTAGAAACAAGAGGGTCTTGCAACATGGTTCGTATGGTGAATTCAGTTTGCTCTTTAAAGGAGTACTGCCTACCTCTCAGTGTTTTCTGGATCAGCAACATCACCTTTCTGCTGAATCTCCCCATTCAAGAGAATGAGAAAAGCAGTGCAGCTCTTATAAGAGAAGCATTAATGTTACAAGCAAGAGGCCCTTGCCCCTTGTTAAGCATGGTGAACTGAGTTACCTTTTGAAAGAAACGCTGCCCAAATGTCAGCGTTTTCATGGGTGAGGATCTTCATCATTGTGCAAAATCACCGCTTACAAGTAAGTGGGAGAAAAACTGCAGGTTTCTAAGAGAATCTTTAATGTTAGGAAAAAGAGGGTCGAGCAACATGGTTAATATTCTGAATTCAGTTTGCTCTTTAAGGGACTACTGCGTAACTCTGAGTGTTTTCCTGGATGAGCAACATCACCTTTCTGCTGAATCACCCCATTCAAGTGAATGGGAGAAGCACTGCAGCTCTGTAAGGGAAGCAGTAGTGTTACAAGCTAGAGGGCCTTTCACCTTGTTATGCATGGTGAACCGAGTTAGCATTCGAAAAGAACGCTTCCTGACTGTCAGCATTTTCAAAGGTGAAGAACGTCAACTTTGTGCAAAACAGCCTCTTTCAAGTGAATGGAGAAACACTGTAGCTTTTCTAAGAACACAATGAAAGTTAGGAGCACGTGCGGGATGCATTAGCAGCATGTTTAGGTTTGAAAATTGAGTGGGCTGTTTAAGGGAATTCGCTCTCCCTCTCAGTGTTTCCATGGGGGAGGAACATCATCTTTGTGCATAATGAGAGCATGCAAGTGAATGGGAGAAAACCTGCAGTTTTCTAAGAGAATCCTTAATGTTAGAACGAAGAGGGTCTAGAAACTCGGTTACTATTGGAAATTCAGTTTCCTCTTTAAAGGAGTACTGCGTTCCTCTCAGTGTTTTCCTGGATGAGCAATATCACCTTTGTGTTGAATCACCCCTCTCAAGTGAATGGGAGAAGCACTGCAGCTCTTGTAAGAGAAGCATTAATGTTACAATCAAGAGGGCCTTGCACCTTGTTAAGAATGGTGAACTGAGTTAGCTTTTGAAAGGAACGCTGCCCAACTGTCAGCGTTTTCATGGGTGAGGATCATCAACTTTGTGCAAAATCACCACATACAAGTAAATGGGAGAACACCTGCAGTTTTCTAAGAGAATCCTTAATGTTAGATCCAAGATGGTCCAGAAACTCGGTTACTATTGTGAATTCAGTTTGCTCTTTAAAGGAGTACTGCGTTCCTCTCAGTGTTTTCCTGGATGAGCAATATCACCTTTGTGTTAAATCACCCCACTCAAGTGAAAATTAGAAGCACTGCAGCTCTTGTAAGAGAAGCATTAATAGTAAAAGCAAGAGGGTCTTGCACCTTGTTAAGCATGGTGAACTGAGTTAGTTTTTGAAAGGAACGCTGCCTAACCTTCAGCGTTTTCATGGGTGAGGAACCTAAACTTTGTGCAAAATCACCCCCTTAAATAAAAGGGAGAAAAACTGCAGTTTCTGAAAGAGAATCCTTAATGTTAGAAACAAGAGGGTCTGGCAACAATGTCAGTATCGTTCATTCAGTTTGCTCTATAAAGCAGTACTGCCTACCTCTCAGTGTTTTCCTGGATCAGCAACATCAGCTTTCTGCTGAAACTCCAAATTCAAGTGAATGGGAGAAGAACTGCAGCTTTTGTTAGAGAAGCATTAATGCACCTTGCTAAGCAAGGTGAACTGAGTTAGCTTTTGAAAGAAACGCTGCCCAACTGTCAGCGTTTTCATGGGTTAGGATTTTCAACTTTGTGCAAAATCACCGCACACAAGTAAAAGGGAGAAAAACTGCAGGTTTCTAAGAGAATCTTTAATGTTAGAAAAAAGAGGGTCTAGCAACATGGTTAATATTCTGAATTCAGTTTGCTCTTTAATGGAGTACTGTGTAACTCTGAGTGTTTTCCTGGATGAGCAACATCACCTTTCTGCTGAATCACCCCATTCAAGTGAATGAGAGAAGCACTGCAGCAATGTAAGGGAAGAGGAAGTGTGACAAGCAAGAGGGCCTTTCACCTTGTTATGCATGGTGAACCGAGTTAGTATTTGAAAAGAACGCTTCGTGACTGTCAGCATTTTAAAGGTGAAGAATGAAAACTTTGTGCAAAACAGCCTCTTTCAAGTGAATGGAGAAACACTGTAGCTTTTCTAAGAACACAATTAATGTTAGAAACAAGATGATTTAGCAGCATGTTTAGGTTTGAGAATTGAGTGTGCTGTTTAAGGCAATACACTGTCCCTCTCAGTGTTTCCATGGGGGAGGAACATCATCTTTGTGCATAATGAGAGCATACAAGTGAATGGGAGAAAACCTGCAGTTTTCTAAGAGAATCCTTAATGTTAGAACCAAGAGGGTCTAGAAACTCGGTTAATATTGGAAATTCAGTTTGCTCTTTAAAGGAGTACTGCGTTCCTCTCAGTGTTTTCCTGGATGAGCAATATCAACTTTGTGTTGAATAACCCCTCTCAAGTGAATGGGAGAAGCACTGCAGCTCTTGTAAGAGAAGCATTAATGTTACAATCAAGAGGGCCTTGCACCTTGTAAAGAATGGTGAACTGAGTTAGCTTTTGAAAGGGACGCTGCCCAACTGTCAGCATTTTCATGGGAGAGGATCTTCAACTTTGTGCAAAATCACCGCATACAAGTAAATGGGAGAAAAACTGCATTTTTGTAATAGAATCTTTAATGATAGACAAAAGAGGTTCTAGCAACCTGGTTAGTATTGTGAATTCATTTTGCTCTTTAAAGGAATTCTGCCTACTTCTCACCGTTTCCGTGGATGAGCAACTTCACCTTTGTGCTGAATCACCGCATTCAAGTGAAAGGAGAAGGACTGTAGCTCTTGTAAGGGAAGGATTAATTTGACAAGCAAGACGGTCTTGCACCTTGTTCAGCATGGTGAACTTTGTTAGCTTTTGAAAGGAACGCTGCCTAACCTTCAGCCTTTTCATTGGTGAGAAACATAACCTTTGTGCAAAATCACCGCATACAAGTGAATGGGAGAAAAACTGCAGTTTTTTAAGAGAATCCTTTTATGTTAGAAACAAGAGGGTCTAGCAACATGGTTCGTATGGTGAATTCAGTTTGCTCTTTAAAGGAGTACTGCCTTCCTCTCAGTGTTTCCTGGATCAGCAACATCACCTTTCTGCTGAATCTCCCCATGCAAGTGAATGAGAGAAGCACTGCAGCTCTTATAAGAGAAGCATTAATGTTTCAAGCAAGAGGGCCTTGCACCTTGTGAAGCATGGTGAACTGAGTTAGATTTGAAGGGAACGCTTCCCAACTGTCAGCGTTTTCATGGGTGAGGATCATCAACTTTGTGCAAAATCACCACATACAAGTAAATGGGAGAAAACCTGCAGTTTTCTAAGAGAATCCTTTATGTTAGAACCAAGAGGGTCTAGAAACTCCGTTACTATTGACAATTCAGTTTGCTCTTTAAAGGAGTACTGCATTCCTCTCAGTGTTTTCCTGGATGAGCAATATCACCGTTGTGTTGAATCACCTCACTCAAGTGAAAAGGAGAAGCACTGCAGCTCTTGTAAGAGAAGCATGAATGCACCTTGTTAAACATGGTGAACTGAGTTAGCTTTTCAAAGAAATGCTGGCCAACTGTCAGCGTTTTCATGGGTGAGGATCTTCAACATTGTGCAAAATCACCGCATACAAGTAAATGGGAGAAAAACTGCAGGTTTGTAATAGAACCTTTAATGTTAGATAAAAGAGGGTCTAGCAAATCGATTAGTATTGTGAATTCATTTTGCTCTTTGAAAGAATTCTGCCTACCTCTCACTGTTTTCCTGGATGAGGAAAATCACATTTGTGCTGAATATCTGCATTCAAGTGAAAGGGAGAAGCACTGTAGCTATTGTAAGAGAAGGATTAATTTTACAAGCAAGACGGTCTTGCACCTTGTTAAGCATGGTGAAGTGTGTTACTTTTTGAAAGGAACGCTGCCTAACCTTCAGCCTTTTCATGGGTGAGAAACATAACCTTTGTGGAAAATCACCGCATACAAGTGAATGGGAGAAAAACTGCAGTTTTTCAAGAGAATCCTTTTATGTTAGAAACAAGAGGGTCTAGCAACATGGTTAGAATGGTGAATTCAGTTTGCTCTTTAAAGGAGTACTGCATACCTCTCAGTGTTTCCTGGATCAGCAACATCCCCTTTATGCTGAATCTCCCCATTCAAGTGAAAGAGAAACACTGCAGCTCTTAGAAGAGAAGCATTAATAGTAAAAGCAAGAGGGTCTTGCACCTTGTTAAGCATGGTGAACTGTGTTAGTTTTTGAAAGGAACGCTGCCTAACTTTCAGCCTTTTCATTTGTGAGGAACATAACCTTTGTGCAAAATCACCACATAAAAGTGAATGGGAGAAAAACTGCAGATTTTTAAGGGAATCCTTTTATGTTAGAAACAAGCGGGTCTAGCAACTTGGTTAATATTGTGAATTCAGTTTGCTAAAGGAGTACTGCCTACTTTTCAGTTTGTTCCTGGATGAGCAACATCACCTTTGTGTTGAATCACCCTATTCAAGTTAACGGGAAAAGCACTGCAGCTCTTATAAGAGAAGCATTAATGTTACAAGCAAGAGGGACTTGAACCTTTTTCAGCATGGTGAACTGAGTTAGCTTTTGAAAGAAACGGTGCCTAACCTTCAGCCATTTCATGGGTGAGGAACATAAACTTTGTGCAAATTCACCGCATACAAGTGAAGGGGAGAAAAACTGCAGTTTTTTAAGAGCATCGTTTTATGTTAGAAACAAGAGGGTCTAGCAACATGGTTTGTATGGTGAATTCAGTTTGCTCTTTAAAGGAGTACTGCCTACCTCTCAGTGTTTCCTGGATCAGCATCATCACCTTTGTGTTCAATCACCCTATTCAAGTTAGTGGGAAAAGCACTGCAGCTCTTATAAGAGAAGCTTTAATGTTACAAGCAAGAAGGCCTTGCACCTTGTTAAGAATGGTGAACTGAGTTAGATTTGAAAGGAACGCTGCCCAACTGTCAGCGTTTTCATGGGTGAGGATCATCAACTTTGTGCAAAATCACCACATACAAGTAAATGGGAGAAAACCTGCATTTTTCTAAGAGAATCCTTAATGTTAGAACCAAGAGGGTGTAGGAACTCGGTTACTATTGTGAATTCACTTTGCTCCTTAAAGGAGTACTTCGTTCCTCTCAGTGTTTTCCTGGATGAGCAATATCACCTTTGTGTTGAATCACCCCACTCAAGTGAAAAGGAGAAGCACTGCAGCTCTTGTAAGAGATGCATTAATAGTAAAAGGAAGAGGGTCTTGCACCTTGTTAAGCATGGTGAACTGAGTTAGCTTTTGAAAGGAACGCTGCCCAACTGTCAGCGTTTTCATGGGTGAGGATCTTCAACTTTGTGCAAAAGCACAACATACAGGCAAATGGGAGAAAGACTCCAGGTTTGTAAGAGAATCTTTAATGTTAGACAAAATAGGGGATAGCAACCTGGTTAGTATTGTGAATTCATTTTGCTCTTTAAAGGAATTCTCCCTACTTCTCACAGTTTTCCTGGAGGAGCAACATCACCTTTGTGCTGAATCAGCACTTTCAAGTGAAAGGGAGAAGCACTGTAGCTCTTGTAAGAGAAGGATTAATTTTACAACAAGAGGGTCTTGCACCTTCTTAAGCATGGTGAACTGTGTTATTTTTTGAAAGGAACGTTGCCTAACCTTCAGCTTTTTCATGGGTGAGAAACATAACCTTTGTGCAAAATCACCGCATACAAGTGAATGTGAGAAAAACGGCAGTTTTTTAAGAGAATCATTTTATGTTAGAAACAAGAGGGTCTTGCAACATGGTTCGTATGGTGAATTCAGTTTGCTCTTTAAAGGAGTACTGCCTACCTCTCAGTGTTTTCTGGATCAGCAACATCACCTTTCTGCTGAATCTCCCCATTCAAGAGAATGAGAAAAGCAGTGCAGCTCTTATAAGAGAAGCATTAATGTTACAAGCAAGAGGCCCTTGCCCCTTGTTAAGCATGGTGAACTGAGTTACCTTTTGAAAGAAACGCTGCCCAAATGTCAGCGTTTTCATGGGTGAGGATCTTCATCATTGTGCAAAATCACCGCTTACAAGTAAGTGGGAGAAAAACTGCAGGTTTCTAAGAGAATCTTTAATGTTAGGAAAAAGAGGGTCGAGCAACATGGTTAATATTCTGAATTCAGTTTGCTCTTTAAGGGACTACTGCGTAACTCTGAGTGTTTTCCTGGATGAGCAACATCACCTTTCTGCTGAATCACCCCATTCAAGTGAATGGGAGAAGCACTGCAGCTCTGTAAGGGAAGCAGTAGTGTTACAAGCTAGAGGGCCTTTCACCTTGTTATGCATGGTGAACCGAGTTAGCATTCGAAAAGAACGCTTCCTGACTGTCAGCATTTTCAAAGGTGAAGAACGTCAACTTTGTGCAAAACAGCCTCTTTCAAGTGAATGGAGAAACACTGTAGCTTTTCTAAGAACACAATGAAAGTTAGGAGCACGTGCGGGATGCATTAGCAGCATGTTTAGGTTTGAAAATTGAGTGGGCTGTTTAAGGGAATTCGCTCTCCCTCTCAGTGTTTCCATGGGGGAGGAACATCATCTTTGTGCATAATGAGAGCATGCAAGTGAATGGGAGAAAACCTGCAGTTTTCTAAGAGAATCCTTAATGTTAGAACGAAGAGGGTCTAGAAACTCGGTTACTATTGGAAATTCAGTTTCCTCTTTAAAGGAGTACTGCGTTCCTCTCAGTGTTTTCCTGGATGAGCAATATCACCTTTGTGTTGAATCACCCCTCTCAAGTGAATGGGAGAAGCACTGCAGCTCTTGTAAGAGAAGCATTAATGTTACAATCAAGAGGGCCTTGCACCTTGTTAAGAATGGTGAACTGAGTTAGCTTTTGAAAGGAACGCTGCCCAACTGTCAGCGTTTTCATGGGTGAGGATCATCAACTTTGTGCAAAATCACCACATACAAGTAAATGGGAGAACACCTGCAGTTTTCTAAGAGAATCCTTAATGTTAGATCCAAGATGGTCCAGAAACTCGGTTACTATTGTGAATTCAGTTTGCTCTTTAAAGGAGTACTGCGTTCCTCTCAGTGTTTTCCTGGATGAGCAATATCACCTTTGTGTTAAATCACCCCACTCAAGTGAAAATTAGAAGCACTGCAGCTCTTGTAAGAGAAGCATTAATAGTAAAAGCAAGAGGGTCTTGCACCTTGTTAAGCATGGTGAACTGAGTTAGTTTTTGAAAGGAACGCTGCCTAACCTTCAGCGTTTTCATGGGTGAGGAACCTAAACTTTGTGCAAAATCACCCCCTTAAATAAAAGGGAGAAAAACTGCAGTTTCTGAAAGAGAATCCTTAATGTTAGAAACAAGAGGGTCTGGCAACAATGTCAGTATCGTTCATTCAGTTTGCTCTATAAAGCAGTACTGCCTACCTCTCAGTGTTTTCCTGGATCAGCAACATCAGCTTTCTGCTGAAACTCCAAATTCAAGTGAATGGGAGAAGAACTGCAGCTTTTGTTAGAGAAGCATTAATGCACCTTGCTAAGCAAGGTGAACTGAGTTAGCTTTTGAAAGAAACGCTGCCCAACTGTCAGCGTTTTCATGGGTTAGGATTTTCAACTTTGTGCAAAATCACCGCACACAAGTAAAAGGGAGAAAAACTGCAGGTTTCTAAGAGAATCTTTAATGTTAGAAAAAAGAGGGTCTAGCAACATGGTTAATATTCTGAATTCAGTTTGCTCTTTAATGGAGTACTGTGTAACTCTGAGTGTTTTCCTGGATGAGCAACATCACCTTTCTGCTGAATCACCCCATTCAAGTGAATGAGAGAAGCACTGCAGCAATGTAAGGGAAGAGGAAGTGTGACAAGCAAGAGGGCCTTTCACCTTGTTATGCATGGTGAACCGAGTTAGTATTTGAAAAGAACGCTTCGTGACTGTCAGCATTTTAAAGGTGAAGAATGAAAACTTTGTGCAAAACAGCCTCTTTCAAGTGAATGGAGAAACACTGTAGCTTTTCTAAGAACACAATTAATGTTAGAAACAAGATGATTTAGCAGCATGTTTAGGTTTGAGAATTGAGTGTGCTGTTTAAGGCAATACACTGTCCCTCTCAGTGTTTCCATGGGGGAGGAACATCATCTTTGTGCATAATGAGAGCATACAAGTGAATGGGAGAAAACCTGCAGTTTTCTAAGAGAATCCTTAATGTTAGAACCAAGAGGGTCTAGAAACTCGGTTAATATTGGAAATTCAGTTTGCTCTTTAAAGGAGTACTGTGTTCCTCTCAGTGTTTTCCTGGATGAGCAATATCAACTTTGTGTTGAATAACCCCTCTCAAGTGAATGGGAGAAGCACTGCAGCTCTTGTAAGAGAAGCATTAATGTTACAATCAAGAGGGCCTTGCACCTTGTAAAGAATGGTGAACTGAGTTAGCTTTTGAAAGGGACGCTGCCCAACTGTCAGCATTTTCATGGGTGAGGATCTTCAACTTTGTGCAAAATCACCGCATACAAGTAAATGGGAGAAAAACTGCATTTTTGTAATAGAATCTTTAATGATAGACAAAAGAGGGTCTAGCAACCTGGTTAGTATTGTGAATTCATTTTGCTCTTTAAAGGAATTCTGCCTACTTCTCACCGTTTCCCTGGATGAGCAACTTCACCTTTGTGCTGAATCACTGCATTCAAGTGAAAGGAGAAGGACTGTAGCTCTTGTAAGGGAAGGATTAATTTGACAAGCAAGACGGTCTTGCACCTTGTTCAGCATGGTGAACTTTGTTAGCTTTTGAAAGGAACGCTGCCTAACCTTCAGCCTTTTCATTGGTGAGAAACATAACCTTTGTGCAAAATCACCGCATACAAGTGAATGGGAGAAAAACTGCAGTTTTTTAAGAGAATCCTTTTATGTTAGAAACAAGAGGGTCTAGCAACATGGTTAGTATGGTGAATTCAGTTTGCTCTTTAAAGGAGTACTGCCTTCCTCTCAGTGTTTCCTGGATCAGCAACATCACCTTTCTGCTGAATCTCCCCATGCAAGTGAATGAGAGAAGCACTGCAGCTCTTATAAGAGAAGCATTAATGTTTCAAGCAAGAGGGCCTTGCACCTTGTGAAGCATGGTGAACTGAGTTAGATTTGAAGGGAACGCTTCCCAACTGTCAGCGTTTTCATGGGTGAGGATCATCAACTTTGTGCAAAATCACCACATACAAGTAAATGGGAGAAAACCTGCAGTTTTCTAAGAGAATCCTTAATGTTAGAACAAAGAGGGTCTAGAAACTCCGTTACTATTGACAATTCAGTTTGCTCTTTAAAGGAGTACTGCATTCCTCTCAGTGTTTTCCTGGATGAGCAATATCACCGTTGTGTTGAATCACGCCACTCAAGTGAAAAGGAGAAGCACTGCAGCTCTTGTAAGAGAAGCATGAATGCACCTTGTTAAACATGGTGAACTGAGTTAGCTTTTCAAAGAAATGCTGGCCAACTGTCAGCGTTTTCATGGGTGAGGATCTTCAACATTGTGCAAAATCACCGCATACAAGTAAATGGGAGAAAAACTGCAGGTTTGTAATAGAACCTTTAATGTTAGATAAAAGAGGGTCTAGCAAATCGATTAGTATTGTGAATTCATTTTGCTCTTTGAAAGAATTCTGCCTACCTCTCACCGTTTTCCTGGATGAGGAAAATCACATTTGTGCTGAATATCTGCATTCAAGTGAAAGGGAGAAGCACTGTAGCTATTGTAAGAGAAGGATTAATTTTACAAGCAAGACGGTCTTGCACCTTGTTAAGCATGGTGAACTGTGTTAGTTTTTGAAAGGAACGCTGCCTAACCTTCAGCCTTTTCATGGGTGAGGAACATAACCTTTGTGCAAAATCACCGCATACATGTGAATGGGAGAAAAACTGCAGTTTTTTAGGAGAATCCTTTTATGTTAGAAACAAGAGGGAGTAGCATCTTGGGTAATATTGAGAATTCAGTTTGCTGTTTAAAGGAGTACTGCCTACTTCTCAGTGTTTTCCTGGATGAGCAACATCACCTTTGTGTTCAATCACCCTATTCAAGTGAAAGAGAAAAGCACTGCAGCTCTTATAAGAGAAGCATTAATGTTACAAGCTAGAGGGCCTTTCACCTTGTTATGCATGGTGAACCGAGTTAGCATTTGAAAAGAACGCTTCCTGACTGTCAGCATTTTCAAAGGTGAAGAACGTCAACTTTGTGCAAAACAGCCTCTTTCAAGTGAATGGAGAAACACTGTAGCTTTTCTAAGAACACAATTAAAGTTAGGAGCAAGATGCTTTAGCAGCATGTTTAGGTTTGAAAATTGAGTGGGCTGTTTAAGGCAATATGCTCTCCCTCTCAGTGTTTCCATGGGGGAGGAACATCATCTTTGTGCATAATGAGAGCATACAAGTGAATGGGAGAAAACCTGCAGTTTTCTAAGAGAATCCTTAATGTTAGAACCAAGAGGGTCTAGAAACTCGGTTAGTATTGGAAATTCAGTTTGCTCTTTAAAGGAGTACTGCGTTCCTCTCAGTGTTTTCCTGGATGAGCAATATCACCTTTGTGTTGAATCACCCCTCTCAAGTGAATGGGAGAAGCACGGCAGCTCTTGCAAGAGAAGCATTAATGTTACAAGCAACAGAGCCTTGCACCTTGTTAAGCATGGGGAACTGAGTTAGCTTTTGAAAGGAATGCTGCCCAAATGTCAGCATTTTCATGGGTGAGGATCTTCAACTTTGTGCAAAATCACCGCATACAAGTAAATGGGAGAAAAACTGCAGGTTTGTAATAGAATCTTTAATGTTAGACAAAAGAGGGTCTAGCAACCTGGTTAGTATTGTGAATTCATTTTGCTCTTTAAAGGAATTCTGCCTACTTCTCACCGTTTCCCTGGATGAGCAACATAAATTTTGTGCTGAATCACCGCATTCAAGGGAAAGGGAAAAGCACTGTAGCTCATGTAAGAGAAGGATTAATTTGACAAGCAAGACGGTCTTGCACCTTATTAAGCATGGTGAACTGTGTTAGTTTTTGAAAGGAACGCTGACTAACCTTCAGCCTTTTCATGGGTGAGGAACATAAACTTTGTGCAACATCACCGCATACAAGTGAATGGGAGAAAAACTGCAGTTTTTTAAGAGAATCCTTTTATGTGAGAAACAAGAGGGTCTAGCAACTTGGTTAGTATGGTGAATTCAGTTTGCTCTTTAAAGGAGTACTGCCTTCCTCTCAGTGTTTCCTGGATCAGCAACATCCCCTTTCTGCTGAATCTCCCCATTCAAGTGAAAGAGAAACACTGCAGCTCTTGTAAGAGAAGCATTAATAGTAAAAGCAAGAGGGTCTTGCACCTTGTTAAGCATGGTGAACTGTGTTAGTTTTTGAAAGGAACGCTGCCTACCTTTCAGCCTTTTCATTTGTGAGGAACATAACCTTTGTCCAAAATCACCGCATAAAAGTGAATGGGAGAAAAACTGCAGATTTTTAAGGGAATCCTTTTATGTTAGAAACAAGCGGGTCTAGCAACTTGGTTAATATTGTGAATTCAGTTTGCTGTTTAAAGGATTACTGCCTACCTCTCAGTTTGTTCCTGGATGAGCAACATCACCTTTGTGTTCAATCACCCTATTCAAGTTAATGGGAAAAGCACTGCAGCTCTTATAAGAGAAGCTTTAATGTTACAAGCAAGAAGGCCTTGCACCTTGTTAAGAATGGTGAACTGAGTTAGATTTGAAAGGAACGCTGCCCAACTGTCAGCGTTTTGATGGGTGAGGATCATCAACTTTGTGCAAAATCAGCACATACAAGTAAATGGGAGAAAACCTGCACTTTTCTAAGAGAATCCTTAATGTTAGAACCAAGAGGGTGTAGGAACTCGGTTACTATTGTGAATTCAGTTTGCTCCTTAAAGGAGTACTGCGTTCCTCTCAGTGTTTTCCTGGATGAGCAATATCACCTTTGTGTTGAATCACCCCACTCAAGTGAAAAGGAGAAGCACTGCAGCTCTTGGAAGAGAAGCATTAATAGTAAAAGCAAGAGGGTCTTGCACCTTGTTAAGCATGGTTAACTGAGTTAGTTTTCAAGAGGAACGCTGCCTAACTTTCAGCGTTTTCATGGGTGAGGAACCTAAACTTTGTGCCAAATCACCGCCCTAAATAAAAGGGAGAAAAACTGCAGTTTCTGTAAGAGAATCCTTAATGGTAGAAATAAGAGGGTATAGCAACATTGTTAGTATCATGCATTCAGTTTGCTCTATAAAAGATTACTGCCTACCTCTCAGAGTTTTCCTGGATCAGCAACATCAGCTTTCTGCTGATTCTCCCCTTTCAGGTGAATGGGAGAAGCACCGCAGCTCTTGTAAGAGAAGCATTAATGCACCTTGTTAAGCATGGTGAACTGAGTTAGCTTTTGAAAGAAACGCTGCCCAACTGTCAGCGTTTTCATGGGTGAAGATCTTCAACATTGTGCAAAATCACCGCATACAAGTAAATGGGAGAAAAACTGCAGGTTTCTAAGAGAATCTTTAATGTTAGGGAAAAGAGGGTCGAGCAACATGGTTAATATTCTGAATTCAGTTTGCTCTTTAAGGGACTACTGCATAACTCTGAGTGTTTTCCTGGATGAGCAACATCACCTTTCTGCTGAATCACCCCATTCAAGTGAAAGGGAGAAGCACTGCAGCTCTGAAAGGGAAGCAGTAGTGTTACAAGCTAGAGGGCCTTTCACCTTGTTATGCATGGTGAACCGAGTTAGCATTTGAAAAGAACGCTTCCTGACTGTCAGCATTTTCAAAGGTGAAGAACGTCAACTTTGTACAAAACAGCCTCTTTCAAGTGAATGGAGAAACACTGTAGCTTTTCTAAGAACACAATTAAAGTTAGGAGCAAGATGCTTTAGCAGCATGTTTAGGTTTGAAAATTCAGTGGGCTGTTTAAGGCAATACGCTCTCCCTCTCAGTGTTTCCATGGGGGAGGAACATCATCTTTGTGCATAATGAGAGCATACAAGTGAATGGGAGAAAACCTGCAGTTTTCTAAGAGAATCCTTAATGTTAGAACCAAGAGGGTCTAGAAACACGGTTACTATTGGAAATTCAGTTTGCTGTTTAAAGGAGTACTGCGTTCCTCTCAGTGTTTTCCTGCATGAGCAATATCACCTTTGTGTTGAATCACCCTTCTCAAGTGAATGGGAGAAGCACGGCAGCTCTTGCAAGAGAAGCATTAATGTTACAAGCAACAGAGCCTTGCACCTTGTTAAGCATGGGGAACTGAGTTAGCTTTTGAAAGGAATGCTGCCCAAGTGTCAGCATTTTCATGGGTGAGGATCTTCAACTTTGTGCAAAATCACCGCACACAAGTAAAAGGGAGAAAAACTGCAGGTTTCTAAGAGAATCTTTAATGTTAGAAAAAAGAGGGTCTAGCAACATGGTTAATATTCTGAATTCAGTTTGCTCTTTAATGGAGTACTGTGTAACTCTGAGTGTTTTCCTGGATGAGCAACATCACCTTTCTGCTGAATCACCCCATTCAAGTGAATGAGAGAAGCACTGCAGCAATGTAAGGGAAGAGGAAGTGTGACAAGCAAGAGGGCCTTTCACCTTGTTATGCATGGTGAACCGAGTTAGTATTTGAAAAGAACGCTTCGTGACTGTCAGCATTTTAAAGGTGAAGAATGAAAACTTTGTGCAAAACAGCCTCTTTCAAGTGAATGGAGAAACACTGTAGCTTTTCTAAGAACACAATTAATGTTAGAAACAAGATGATTTAGCAGCATGTTTAGGTTTGAGAATTGAGTGTGCTGTTTAAGGCAATACACTGTCCCTCTCAGTGTTTCCATGGGGGAGGAACATCATCTTTGTGCATAATGAGAGCATACAAGTGAATGGGAGAAAACCTGCAGTTTTCTAAGAGAATCCTTAATGTTAGAACCAAGAGGGTCTAGAAACTCGGTTAATATTGGAAATTCAGTTTGCTCTTTAAAGGAGTACTGTGTTCCTCTCAGTGTTTTCCTGGATGAGCAATATCAACTTTGTGTTGAATAACCCCTCTCAAGTGAATGGGAGAAGCACGGCAGCTCTTGTAAGAGAAGCATTAATGTTACAATCAAGAGGGCCTTGCACCTTGTAAAGAATGGTGAACTGAGTTAGCTTTTGAAAGGGACGCTGCCCAACTGTCAGCATTTTCATGGGTGAGGATCTTCAACTTTGTGCAAAATCACCGCATACAAGTAAATGGGAGAAAAACTGCATTTTTGTAATAGAATCTTTAATGATAGACAAAAGAGGGTCTAGCAACCTGGTTAGTATTGTGAATTCATTTTGCTCTTTAAAGGAATTCTGCCTACTTCTCACCGTTTCCCTGGATGAGCAACTTCACCTTTGTGCTGAATCACTGCATTCAAGTGAAAGGAGAAGGACTGTAGCTCTTGTAAGGGAAGGATTAATTTGACAAGCAAGACGGTCTTGCACCTTGTTCAGCATGGTGAACTTTGTTAGCTTTTGAAAGGAACGCTGCCTAACCTTCAGCCTTTTCATTGGTGAGAAACATAACCTTTGTGCAAAATCACCGCATACAAGTGAATGGGAGAAAAACTGCAGTTTTTTAAGAGAATCCTTTTATGTTAGAAACAAGAGGGTCTAGCAACATGGTTAGTATGGTGAATTCAGTTTGCTCTTTAAAGGAGTACTGCCTTCCTCTCAGTGTTTCCTGGATCAGCAACATCACCTTTCTGCTGAATCTCCCCATGCAAGTGAATGAGAGAAGCACTGCAGCTCTTATAAGAGAAGCATTAATGTTTCAAGCAAGAGGGCCTTGCACCTTGTGAAGCATGGTGAACTGAGTTAGATTTGAAGGGAACGCTTCCCAACTGTCAGCGTTTTCATGGGTGAGGATCATCAACTTTGTGCAAAATCACCACATACAAGTAAATGGGAGAAAACCTGCAGTTTTCTAAGAGAATCCTTAATGTTAGAACAAAGAGGGTCTAGAAACTCCGTTACTATTGACAATTCAGTTTGCTCTTTAAAGGAGTACTGCATTCCTCTCAGTGTTTTCCTGGATGAGCAATATCACCGTTGTGTTGAATCACGCCACTCAAGTGAAAAGGAGAAGCACTGCAGCTCTTGTAAGAGAAGCATGAATGCACCTTGTTAAACATGGTGAACTGAGTTAGCTTTTCAAAGAAATGCTGGCCAACTGTCAGCGTTTTCATGGGTGAGGATCTTCAACATTGTGCAAAATCACCGCATACAAGTAAATGGGAGAAAAACTGCAGGTTTGTAATAGAACCTTTAATGTTAGATAAAAGAGGGTCTAGCAAATCGATTAGTATTGTGAATTCATTTTGCTCTTTGAAAGAATTCTGCCTACCTCTCACCGTTTTCCTGGATGAGGAAAATCACATTTGTGCTGAATATCTGCATTCAAGTGAAAGGGAGAAGCACTGTAGCTATTGTAAGAGAAGGATTAATTTTACAAGCAAGACGGTCTTGCACCTTGTTAAGCATGGTGAACTGTGTTAGTTTTTGAAAGGAACGCTGCCTAACCTTCAGCCTTTTCATGGGTGAGGAACATAACCTTTGTGCAAAATCACCGCATACATGTGAATGGGAGAAAAACTGCAGTTTTTTAGGAGAATCCTTTTATGTTAGAAACAAGAGGGAGTAGCATCTTGGGTAATATTGAGAATTCAGTTTGCTGTTTAAAGGAGTACTGCCTACTTCTCAGTGTTTTCCTGGATGAGCAACATCACCTTTGTGTTCAATCACCCTATTCAAGTGAAAGAGAAAAGCACTGCAGCTCTTATAAGAGAAGCATTAATGTTACAAGCTAGAGGGCCTTTCACCTTGTTATGCATGGTGAACCGAGTTAGCATTTGAAAAGAACGCTTCCTGACTGTCAGCATTTTCAAAGGTGAAGAACGTCAACTTTGTGCAAAACAGCCTCTTTCAAGTGAATGGAGAAACACTGTAGCTTTTCTAAGAACACAATTAAAGTTAGGAGCAAGATGCTTTAGCAGCATGTTTAGGTTTGAAAATTGAGTGGGCTGTTTAAGGCAATATGCTCTCCCTCTCAGTGTTTCCATGGGGGAGGAACATCATCTTTGTGCATAATGAGAGCATACAAGTGAATGGGAGAAAACCTGCAGTTTTCTAAGAGAATCCTTAATGTTAGAACCAAGAGGGTCTAGAAACTCGGTTAGTATTGGAAATTCAGTTTGCTCTTTAAAGGAGTACTGCGTTCCTCTCAGTGTTTTCCTGGATGAGCAATATCACCTTTGTGTTGAATCACCCCTCTCAAGTGAATGGGAGAAGCACGGCAGCTCTTGCAAGAGAAGCATTAATGTTACAAGCAACAGAGCCTTGCACCTTGTTAAGCATGGGGAACTGAGTTAGCTTTTGAAAGGAATGCTGCCCAAATGTCAGCATTTTCATGGGTGAGGATCTTCAACTTTGTGCAAAATCACCGCATACAAGTAAATGGGAGAAAAACTGCAGGTTTGTAATAGAATCTTTAATGTTAGACAAAAGAGGGTCTAGCAACCTGGTTAGTATTGTGAATTCATTTTGCTCTTTAAAGGAATTCTGCCTACTTCTCACCGTTTCCCTGGATGAGCAACATAAATTTTGTGCTGAATCACCGCATTCAAGGGAAAGGGAAAAGCACTGTAGCTCATGTAAGAGAAGGATTAATTTGACAAGCAAGACGGTCTTGCACCTTATTAAGCATGGTGAACTGTGTTAGTTTTTGAAAGGAACGCTGACTAACCTTCAGCCTTTTCATGGGTGAGGAACATAAACTTTGTGCAACATCACCGCATACAAGTGAAAGGGAGAAAAACTGCAGTTTTTTAAGAGAATCCTTTTATGTGAGAAACAAGAGGGTCTAGCAACTTGGTTAGTATGGTGAATTCAGTTTGCTCTTTGAAGGAGTACTGCCTTCCTCTCAGTGTTTCCTGGATCAGCAACATCCCCTTTCTGCTGAATCTCCCCATTCAAGTGAAAGAGAAACACTGCAGCTCTTGTAAGAGAAGCATTAATAGTAAAAGCAAGAGGGTCTTGCACCTTGTTAAGCATGGTGAACTGTGTTAGTTTTTGAAAGGAACGCTGCCTACCTTTCAGCCTTTTCATTTGTGAGGAACATAACCTTTGTCCAAAATCACCGCATAAAAGTGAATGGGAGAAAAACTGCAGATTTTTAAGGGAATCCTTTTATGTTAGAAACAAGCGGGTCTAGCAACTTGGTTAATATTGTGAATTCAGTTTGCTGTTTAAAGGATTACTGCCTACCTCTCAGTTTGTTCCTGGATGAGCAACATCACCTTTGTGTTCAATCACCCTATTCAAGTTAATGGGAAAAGCACTGCAGCTCTTATAAGAGAAGCTTTAATGTTACAAGCAAGAAGGCCTTGCACCTTGTTAAGAATGGTGAACTGAGTTAGATTTGAAAGGAACGCTGCCCAACTGTCAGCGTTTTGATGGGTGAGGATCATCAACTTTGTGCAAAATCAGCACATACAAGTAAATGGGAGAAAACCTGCACTTTTCTAAGAGAATCCTTAATGTTAGAACCAAGAGGGTGTAGGAACTCGGTTACTATTGTGAATTCAGTTTGCTCCTTAAAGGAGTACTGCGTTCCTCTCAGTGTTTTCCTGGATGAGCAATATCACCTTTGTGTTGAATCACCCCACTCAAGTGAAAAGGAGAAGCACTGCAGCTCTTGGAAGAGAAGCATTAATAGTAAAAGCAAGAGGGTCTTGCACCTTGTTAAGCATGGTTAACTGAGTTAGTTTTCAAGAGGAACGCTGCCTAACTTTCAGCGTTTTCATGGGTGAGGAACCTAAACTTTGTGCCAAATCACCGCCCTAAATAAAAGGGAGAAAAACTGCAGTTTCTGTAAGAGAATCCTTAATGGTAGAAATAAGAGGGTATAGCAACATTGTTAGTATCATGCATTCAGTTTGCTCTATAAAAGATTACTGCCTACCTCTCAGAGTTTTCCTGGATCAGCAACATCAGCTTTCTGCTGATTCTCCCCTTTCAGGTGAATGGGAGAAGCACCGCAGCTCTTGTAAGAGAAGCATTAATGCACCTTGTTAAGCATGGTGAACTGAGTTAGCTTTTGAAAGAAACGCTGCCCAACTGTCAGCGTTTTCATGGGTGAAGATCTTCAACATTGTGCAAAATCACCGCATACAAGTAAATGGGAGAAAAACTGCAGGTTTCTAAGAGAATCTTTAATGTTAGGGAAAAGAGGGTCGAGCAACATGGTTAATATTCTGAATTCAGTTTGCTCTTTAAGGGACTACTGCGTAACTCTGAGTGTTTTCCTGGATGAGCAACATCACCTTTCTGCTGAATCACCCCATTCAAGTGAAAGGGAGAAGCACTGCAGCTCTGAAAGGGAAGCAGTAGTGTTACAAGCTAGAGGGCCTTTCACCTTGTTATGCATGGTGAACCGAGTTAGCATTTGAAAAGAACGCTTCCTGACTGTCAGCATTTTCAAAGGTGAAGAACGTCAACTTTGTACAAAACAGCCTCTTTCAAGTGAATGGAGAAACACTGTAGCTTTTCTAAGAACACAATTAAAGTTAGGAGCAAGATGCTTTAGCAGCATGTTTAGGTTTGAAAATTCAGTGGGCTGTTTAAGGCAATACGCTCTCCCTCTCAGTGTTTCCATGGGGGAGGAACATCATCTTTGTGCATAATGAGAGCATACAAGTGAATGGGAGAAAACCTGCAGTTTTCTAAGAGAATCCTTAATGTTAGAACCAAGAGGGTCTAGAAACACGGTTACTATTGGAAATTCAGTTTGCTGTTTAAAGGAGTACTGCGTTCCTCTCAGTGTTTTCCTGCATGAGCAATATCACCTTTGTGTTGAATCACCCTTCTCAAGTGAATGGGAGAAGCACGGCAGCTCTTGCAAGAGAAGCATTAATGTTACAAGCAACAGAGCCTTGCACCTTGTTAAGCATGGGGAACTGAGTTAGCTTTTGAAAGGAATGCTGCCCAAGTGTCAGCATTTTCATGGGTGAGGATCTTCAACTTTGTGCAAAATCACCGCATACAAGTAAATGGGAGAAAAACTGCAGGTTTGTAATAGAATCTTTAATGTTAGACAAAAGAGGGTCTAGCAACCTGGTTAGTATTGTGAATTCATTTTGCTCTTTAAAGGAATTCTGCCTACTTCTCACCGTTTCCCTGGATGAGCAACATAAATTTTGTGCTGAATCACCGCATTCAAGTGAAAGGGAAAAGCACTGTAGCTCATGTAAGAGAAGGATTAATTTGACAAGCAAGACGGTCTTGCACCTTGTTAAGCATGGTGAACTGTGTTAGTTTTTGAAAGGAACGCTGCCTAACCTTCAGCCTTTTCATGGGTGAGGAACATAAACTTTGTGCACCATCACCGCATACAAGTGAATGGGAGAAAAACTGCAGTTTTTTAAGAGAATCCTTTTATGTTAGAAACAAGAGGGTCTAGCAACATGGTTAGAATGGTGAATTCAGTTTGCTCTTTAAAGGAGTACTGCATACCTCTCAGTGTTTCCTGGATCAGCAACATCCCCTTTCTGCTGAATCTCCCCATTCAAGTGAATGGGAGAAGCACTGCAGCTCTTGTAAGAGAAGCATTAATGTTTCAAGCAAGAGGGCCTTGCACCTTGTTAAGCATGGTGAACTGAGTTAGCTTTTGAAAGGAACGCTGCCCAACTGTCAGCATTTTCATGGGTGAGGATCTTCAACTTTGTGCAAAATCACCACATACAGGTAAATGGGAGCAAGACTCCAGGTTTGTAAGAGAATCTTTAATGTTAGACAAAAGAGGGTCTAGCAACCTGGTTAGTATTGTGAATTCATTTTGCTCTTTAAAGGAATTCTGCCTACTTCTCACCGTTTCCCTGGATGAGCAACATAACATTTGTGCTGAATCACCGCATTCACGTGAAAGGGAAAAGCACTGTAGCTCATGTAAGAGAAGGATTAATTTGACAAGCAAGACGGTCTTGCACCTTGTTAAGCATGGTGAACTGTGTTAGTTTTTGAAAGGAATGCTGGCTAACCTTCAGCCTTTTCATGGGTGAGAAACATAACCTTTGTGGAAAATCACCGCATACAAGTGAATGGGAGAAAAACTGCAGTTTTTTAAGAGAATCCTTTTATGTTAGAAACAAGAGGGTCTAGCAACATGGTTAGAATGGTGAATTCAGTTTGCTCTTTAAAGGAGTACTGCATACCTCTCAGTGTTTCCTGGATCAGCAACATCCCCTTTCTGCTGAATCTCCCCATTCAAGTGAAAGAGAAACACTGCAGCTCTTAGAAGAGAAGCATTAATAGTAAAAGCAAGAGGGTCTTGCACCTTGTTAAGCATGGTGAACTGTGTTAGTTGTTGAAAGGAATGCTGCCTAACCTTCAGCCTTTTCATGAGTGAGAAACATAACCTTTGTGGAAAATCACCGCATACAAGTGAATGGGAGAAAAACTGCAGTTTTTTAAGAGAATCCTTTTATGTTAGAAACAAGAGGGTCTAGCAACATGGTTAGAATGGTGAATTCAGTTTGCTCTTTAAAGGAGTACTGCATACCTCTCAGTGTTTCCTGGATCAGCAACATCCCCTTTCTGCTGAATCTCCCCATTCAAGTGAAAGAGAAACACTGCAGCTCTTAGAAGAGAAGCATTAATAGTAAAAGCAAGAGGGTCTTGCACCTTGTTAAGCATGGTGAACTGTGTTAGTTTTTGAAAGGAACGCTGCCTAACTTTCAGCCTTTTCATTTGTGAGGAACATAACCTTTGTGCAAAATCACCACATAAAAGTGAATGGGAGAAAAACTGCAGATTTTTAAGGGAATCCTTTTATGTTAGAAACAAGCGGGTCTAGCAACTTGGTTAATATTGTGAATTCAGTTTGCTAAAGGAGTACTGCCTACTTCTCAGTTTGTTCCTGGATGAGCAACATCACCTTTGTGTTGAATCACCCTATTCAAGTTAACGGGAAAAGCACTGCAGCTCTTATAAGAGAAGCATTAATGTTACAAGCAAGAGGGACTTGAACCTTTTTCAGCATGGTGAACTGAGTTAGCTTTTGAAAGAAACGGTGCCTAACCTTCAGCCATTTCATGGGTGAGGAACATAAACTTTGTGCAAATTCACCGCATACAAGTGAAGGGGAGAAAAACTGCAGTTTTTTAAGAGCATCGTTTTATGTTAGAAACAAGAGGGTCTAGCAACATGGTTTGTATGGTGAATTCAGTTTGCTCTTTAAAGGAGTACTGCCTACCTCTCAGTGTTTCCTGGATCAGCATCATCACCTTTGTGTTCAATCACCCTATTCAAGTTAGTGGGAAAAGCACTGCAGCTCTTATAAGAGAAGCTTTAATGTTACAAGCAAGAAGGCCTTGCACCTTGTTAAGAATGGTGAACTGAGTTAGATTTGAAAGGAACGCTGCCCAACTGTCAGCGTTTTCATGGGTGAGGATCATCAACTTTGTGCAAAATCACCACATACAAGTAAATGGGAGAAAACCTGCATTTTTCTAAGAGAATCCTTAATGTTAGAACCAAGAGGGTGTAGGAACTCGGTTACTATTGTGAATTCACTTTGCTCCTTAAAGGAGTACTTCGTTCCTCTCAGTGTTTTCCTGGATGAGCAATATCACCTTTGTGTTGAATCACCCCACTCAAGTGAAAAGAAGAAGCACTGCAGCTCTTGTAAGAGATGCATTAATAGTAAAAGGAAGAGGGTCTTGCACCTTGTTAAGCATGGTGAACTGAGTTAGCTTTTGAAAGGAACGCTGCCCTACTGTCAGCGTTTTCATGGGTGAGGATCTTCAACTTTGTGCAAAAGCACAACATACAGGCAAATGGGAGAAAGACTCCAGGTTTGTAAGAGAATCTTTAATGTTAGACAAAATAGGGGATAGCAACCTGGTTAGTATTGTGAATTCATTTTGCTCTTTAAAGGAATTCTCCCTACTTCTCACAGTTTTCCTGGAGGAGCAACATCACCTTTGTGCTGAATCAGCACTTTCAAATGAAAGGGAGAAGCACTGTAGCTCTTGTAAGAGAAGGATTAATTTTACAACAAGAGGGTCTTGCACCTTCTTAAGCATGGTGAACTGTGTTATTTTTTGAAAGGAACGTTGCCTAACCTTCAGCTTTTTCATGGGTGAGAAACATAACCTTTGTGCAAAATCACCGCATACAAGTGAATGTGAGAAAAACGGCAGTTTTTTAAGAGAATCGTTTTATGTTAGAAACAAGAGGGTCTTGCAACATGGTTCGTATGGTGAATTCAGTTTGCTCTTTAAAGGAGTACTGCCTACCTCTCAGTGTTTTCTGGATCAGCAACATCACCTTTCTGATGAATCTCCCCATTCAAGAGAATGAGAAAAGCAGTGCAGCTCTTATAAGAGAAGCATTAATGTTACAAGCAAGAGGCCCTTGCACCTTGTTAAGCATGGTGAACTGAGTTACCTTTTGAAAGAAACGCTGCCCAAATGTCAGCGTTTTCATGGGTGAGGATCTTCATCATTGTGCAAAATCACCGCTTACAAGTAAGTGGGAGAAAAACTGCTGGTTTCTAAGAGAATCTTTAATGTTAGGAAAAAGAGGGTCGAGCAACATGGTTAATATTCTGAATTCAGTTTGCTCTTTAAGGGACTACTGCGTAACTCTGAGTGTTTTCCTGGATGAGCAACATCACCTTTCTGCTGAATCACCCCATTCAAGTGAATGGGAGAAGCACTGCAGCTCTGTAAGGGAAGCAGTAGTGTTACAAGCTAGAGGGCCTTTCACCTTGTTATGCATGGTGAACCGAGTTAGCATTCGAAAAGAACGCTTCCTGACTGTCAGCATTTTCAAAGGTGAAGAACGTCAACTTTGTGCAAAACAGCCTCTTTCAAGTGAATGGAGAAACACTGTAGCTTTTCTAAGAACACAATGAAAGTTAGGAGCACGATGCGTTAGCAGCATGTTTAGGTTTGAAAATTGAGTGGGCTGTTTAAGGGAATTCGCTCTCCCTCTCAGTGTTTCCATGGGGGAGGAACATCATCTTTGTGCATAATGAGAGCATGCAAGTGAATGGGAGAAAACCTGCAGTTTTCTAAGAGAATCCTTAATGTTAGAACGAAGAGGGTCTAGAAACTCGGTTACTATTGGAAATTCAGTTTCCTCTTTAAAGGAGTACTGCGTTCCTCTCAGTGTTTTCCTGGATGAGCAATATCACCTTTGTGTTGAATCACCCCTCTCAAGTGAATGGGAGAAGCACTGCAGCTCTTGTAAGAGAAGCATTAATGTTACAATCAAGAGGGCCTTGCACCTTGTTAAGAATGGTGAACTGAGTTAGCTTTTGAAAGGAACGCTGCCCAACTGTCAGCGTTTTCATGGGTGAGGATCATCAACTTTGTGCAAAATCACCACATACAAGTAAATGGGAGAACACCTGCAGTTTTCTAAGAGAATCCTTAATGTTAGATCCAAGATGGTCCAGAAACTCGGTTACTATTGTGAATTCAGTTTGCTCTTTAAAGGAGTACTGCGTTCCTCTCAGTGTTTTCCTGGATGAGCAATATCACCTTTGTGTTAAATCACCCCACTCAAGTGAAAATTAGAAGCACTGCAGCTCTTGTAAGAGAAGCATTAATAGTAAAAGCAAGAGGGTCTTGCACCTTGTTAAGCATGGTGAACTGAGTTAGTTTTTGAAAGGAACGCTGCCTAACCTTCAGCGTTTTCATGGGTGAGGAACCTAAACTTTGTGCAAAATCACCCCCTTAAATAAAAGGGAGAAAAACTGCAGTTTCTGAAAGAGAATCCTTAATGTTAGAAACAAGAGGGTCTGGCAACAATGTCAGTATCGTTCATTCAGTTTGCTCTATAAAGCAGTACTGCCTACCTCTCAGTGTTTTCCTGGATCAGCAACATCAGCTTTCTGCTGAAACTCCAAATTCAAGTGAATGGGAGAAGAACTGCAGCTTTTGTTAGAGAAGCATTAATGCACCTTGCTAAGCAAGGTGAACTGAGTTAGCTTTTGAAAGAAACGCTGCCCAACTGTCAGCGTTTTCATGGGTTAGGATTTTCAACTTTGTGCAAAATCACTGCACACAAGTAAAAGGGAGAAAAACTGCAGGTTTCTAAGAGAATCTTTAATGTTAGAAAAAAGAGGGTCTAGCAACATGGTTAATATTCTGAATTCAGTTTGCTCTTTAATGGAGTACTGTGTAACTCTGAGTGTTTACCTGGATGAGCAACATCACCTTTCTGCTGAATCACCCCATTCAAGTGAATGAGAGAAGCACTGCAGCAATGTAAGGGAAGAGGAAGTGTGACAAGCAAGAGGGCCTTTCACCTTGTTATGCATGGTGAACCGAGTTAGTATTTGAAAAGAACGCTTCGTGACTGTCAGCATTTTAAAGGTGAAGAATGTCAACTTTGTGCAAAACAGCCTCTTTCAAGTGAATGGAGAAACACTGTAGCTTTTCTAAGAACACAATTAATGTTAGAAACAAGATGATTTAGCAGCATGTTTAGGTTTGAGAATTGAGTGTGCTGTTTAAGGCAATACACTATCCCTCTCAGTGTTTCCATGGGGGAGGAACATCATCTTTGTGCATAATGAGAGCATACAAGTGAATGGGAGAAAACCTGCAGTTTTCTAAGAGAATCCTTAATGTTAGAACCAAGAGGGTCTAGAAACTCGGTTAGTATTGGAAATTCAGTTTGCTCTTTAAAGGAGTACTGCGTTCCTCTCAGTGTTTTCCTGGATGAGCAATATCAACTTTGTGTTGAATCACCCCTCTAAAGTGAATGGGAGAAGCACTGCAGCTCTTGTAAGAGAAGCATTAATGTTTCAAGCAAGAGGGCCTTGCACCTTGTTAAGCATGGTGAACTGAGTTAGCTTTTGAAAGGAACGCTGCCCAACTGTCAGCATTTTCATGGGTGAGGATCTTCAACTTTGTGCAAAATCACCACATACAGGTAAATGGGAGCAAGACTCCAGGTTTGTAAGAGAATCTTTAATGATAGACAAAAGAGGGTCTAGCAACCTGGTTAGTATTGAGAATTCATTTTGCTCTTTAAAGGAATTCTGCCTACTTCTCACCGTTTCCCTGGATGAGCAACATAACATTTGTGCTGAATTACCGCATTCACGTCAAAGGGAAAAGCACTGTAGCTCATGTAAGAGAAGGATTAGTTTGACAAGCAAGACGGTCTTGCACCTTGTTAAGCATGGTGAACTGTGTTAGTTTTTTTTTTTTTTTTTTTTTTTGCATTTTATTTTATTTATTTATTTATTTTTTTTTCATTTTTCTTTTATTATTCATATGTGCATACAAGGCTTGGTTCATTTCTCCCCCCTGCCCCCACCCCCTCCCTTACCACCCACTCCGCCCCCTCCCGCTCCCCCCCTCAATACCCAGCAGAAACTATTTTGCCCTTATCTCTAATTTTGTTGTAGAGAGAGTATAAGCAATAATAGGAAGGAACAAGGGGTTTTGTTGGTTGAGATAAGGATAGCTATACAGGGCATTGACTCACATTGATTTCCTGTGTGTGGGTGTTACCTTCTAGGTTAATTCTTTTTGATCTAACCTTTTCTCTAGTTCCTGGTCCCCTTTTCCTATTGGCCTCATTTGCTTTAAGGTATCTGCTTTAGTTTCTCTGTGTTAAGGGCAACAAATGCTAGCTAGTTTTTTAGGTGTCTTACCTATCCTCACCCCTCCCTTGTGTGCTCTCGCTTTTATCATGTGCTCATAGTCCAATCCCCTTGTTGTGTTTGCCCTTGATCTAATGTCCACATATGAGGGAGAACATACGATTTTTGGTCTTTTGAGCCAGGCTAACCTCACTCAGAATGATGTTCTCCAATTCCATCCATTTACCAGCGAATGATAACATTTCGTTCTTCTTCATGGCTGCATAAAATTCCATTGTGTATAGATACCACATTTTCTTAATCCATTCGTCAGTGCTGGGGCATCTTGGCTGTTTCCATAACTTGGCTATTGTGAATAGTGCCGCAATAAACATGGATGTGCAGGTGCCTCTGGAGTAACAGTCTTTTGGGTATATCCCCAAGAGTGGTATTGCTGGATCAAATGGTAGATCGATGTCCATCTTTTTAAGTAGCCTCCAAATTTTTTTCCAGAGTGGTTGTACTAGTCTACATTCCCACCAACAGTGTAAAAGGGTTCCTTTTTCCCCGCATCCTCGCCAACACCTGTTGGTGGTGGTGTTGCTGATGATGGCTATTCTAACAGGGGTGAGGTGGAATCTTAGTGTGGTTTTAATTTGCATTTCCTTTATTGCTAGAGATGGTGAGCATTTTTTCATGTGTTTTCTGGCCATTTGAATTTCTTCTTTTGAGAAAGTTCTGTTTAGTTCACATGCCCATTTCTTTATTGGTTCATTAGTTTTGGGAGAATTTAGTTTTTTAAGTTCCCTGTATATTCTGGTTATCAGTCCTTTGTCTGATGTATAATTGGCAAATATTTTCTCCCACTCCGTGGGTGTTCTCTTCAGTTTAGAGACCATTTCTTTTGATGAACAGAAGCTTTTTAGTTTTATGAGGTCCCATTTATCTATGCTATCTCTTAGTTGCTGTGCTGCTGGGGTTTCATTGAGAAAGTTTTTACCTATACCTACTAACTCCAGAGTATTTCCTACTCTTTCTTGTATCAACTTAAGAGTTTGGGGTCTGATATTAAGATCCTTGATCCATTTTGAGTTAATCTTGGTATAGGGTGATATACATGGATCTAGTTTCAGTTTTTTGCAGACTGCTAACCAGTTTTCCCAGCAGTTTTTGTTGAAGAGGCTGCTATTTCTCCATCGTATATTTTTAGCTCCTTTGTCAAAGATAAGTTGCTCATAGTTGTGTGGCTTCATATCTGGATCCTCTATTCTGTTCCACTGGTCTTCATGTCTGTTTTTGTGCCAGTACCATGCTGTTTTTATTGTTATTGCTTTGTAATATAGTTTGAAGTCAGGTATTGTGATACCTCCTGCATTGTTCTTTTGACTGAGTATTGCCTTGGCTATTCGTGGCCTCTTGTGTTTCCATATAAATTTCACAGTAGATTTTTCAATCTCATTAATGAATGTCATTGGAATTTTGATGGGAATTGCATTAAACATGTAGATTACTTTGGGGAGTATCGACATTTTTACTATGTTGATTCTACCAATCCATGAGCATGGGAGATCTCTCCACTTTCTATAGTCTTCCTCAATCTCTTTCTTCAGAAGTGTATAGTTTTCCTTGTAGAGGTCTTTCACATCTTTTGTTAGGTTTACACCTAGGTATTTGATTTTTTTGGAGGCTATTGTAAATGGAATTGTTTTCATACATTCTTTTTCAGTTTGCTCATTGTTAGTGTATAGAAATGCTAATGATTTTTCTATGTTGATTTTATATCCTGCTACTTTACTATAGCTATTGATGATGTCTAGAAGCTTCTGAGTAGAGTTTTTTGGGTCTTTAAGGTATAGGATCATGTCGTCTGCAAATAGGGATATTTTGACAGTTTCTTTACCTATTTGTATTCCTTTTATTCCTTCTTCTTGCCTAATTGCTCTGGCTAGGAATTCCAGTACTATGTTGAATAGGAGTGGAGATAGTGGGCATCCTTGTCTGGTTCCTGATTTTAGAGGGAACGGTTTTAATTTTTCTCCGTTAAGTATAATGCTGGCTGTAGGTTTGTCATATATAGCTTTTATAATGTTGAGGAACTTTCCTTCTATTCCTAGTTTTCTTAGAGCTTTTATCATGAAATGATGTTGGATCTTATCAAAGGCTTTTTCTGCGTCTATTGAGATGATCAAGTGGTTTTTGTCTTTGCTTCTGTTAATGTGGTTTATTACGTTTATTGATTTTCGTATGTTGAACCACCCCTGCATCCCTGGGATGAAGCCTACCTGGTCGTGGTGGATAATCTTTTTGATGTGTTGCTGAATTCGGTTTGCCATTATTTTGTTGAGGATTTTTGCATCAATGTTCATTAAGGAGATTGGCCTATAGTTCTCCTTTTTGGAGGTGTCTTTGCCTGGTTTTGGGATAAGTGTAATAGTGGCTTCATAAAATGTGTTTGGCAGTTTTCCTTCCCTTTCTATTTCATGGAACAGTTTAAGGAGGGTTGGTATCAGTTCTTCTTTAAAGGTCTGATAGAATTCAGCAGAGAATCCATCAGGTCCTGGACTTTTCTTTTTGGGGAGACTCTTGATTGCTGCTTCAATTTCATTTTGTGTTATAGGTCTATTCAGGTGATTAATTTCCTCTTGGTTCAGTTTTGGATGATCATATGTATCTAGAAATCTGTCCATTTCTTTTAGATTTTCAAATTTATTTGAATATAGGTTCTCAAAGTAGTCTCTGATGATTTCCTGGATTTCCATGGTGTTTGTTGTTATCTCCCCTTTTGCATTCCTGATTCTACTAATTTGGGTTTTTTCTCTCCTCATTTTAGTCAGGTTTGCCAGGGGTCTATCGATCTTGTTTATTTTTTCAAAGAACCAACTTTTTGTTTCATTAATTCTTTGTATGGTTTTTTTGGTTTCTATTTCGTTGATTTCAGCTCTTATTTTTATTATTTCTCTCCTTCTATTTGTTTTGGGATTTGCTTGTTCTTGTTTTTCTAGGAGTTTGAGATGTATCATTAGGTCATTGATTTGGGATCTTTCAATCTTTTTGATATATGCACTCATGGCTATAAACTTTCCTCTCAAGACTGCCTTAGCTGTGTCCCATAGGTTCCGGTAGGTTGTGTTTTCATTTTCATTGACTTCTAGGAACTTTTTAATTTCCTCTTTTATTGCATCGATGATCCATTCTTCATTAAGTAATGAGTTATTTAGTTTCCAGCTGTTTGCATGTTTTTTGTCTTTACTTTTGTTGTTGAGTTCTACTTTTACTGCATTGTGGTCAGATAGTATGCACGGTATTATTTCTATTTTCTTATATTTGCTGAGGCTTGCTTTGTGCCCTAGGATATGATCTATTTTGGAGAAGGTTCCATGGGCTGCTGAGAAGAATGTATATTGTGTAGAGGTTGGATGAAGTGTTCTATAGACATCTACTAGGTCCACTTGATCTATTGCATATTTTAGATCTTGGATTTCTTTATTGAGTTTTTGTTTGGATGACCTATCTATTGATGATAATGGAGTGTTAAAGTCTCCCACAACCACTGTGTTGGCGTTTATATATGCTTTTAGGTCTTTTAGGGTATGTTTGATGAAATTGGGTGCGTTGACATTGGGTGCGTACAGATTGATGATTATTATTTCCTTTTGGTCTATTTCCCCTTTTATTAGTATGGAATGTCCTTCTTTGTCTCGTTTGATCAATGTAGGTTTGAAGTCTACTTTGTCAGAGATAAGTATTGCTACTCCTGCTTGTTTTCGGGGGCCATTAGCTTGGTAAATCTTCTTCCAGCCTTTCATCCTAAGCATATGCTTATTTCTGTCGGTGAGATGAGTCTCCTGTAAGCAACAAATTGTTGGATCTTCTTTTTTAATCCATTTTGTCAAACGGTGTCTTTTGATGGGTGAATTAAGTCCATTGACATTAAGTGTTAGTACTGATAGGTATGTGGTGATTCCTGCCATTTAGTTATCTTAGTTGTTTGAAGGTTTGATTGTGTGTACCTAACTTGATGTTACTCTCTACTGTCTTGCTTTTTCTTATCCTGTGGTTTGGTGCTGCCTGCCTTTTCATGGTTAAGTTGGGTGTCACTTTCAGTGTGCAGGATCCCTTGCAGAATCTTTTGTAATGGTGGCTTTGTGGTCACATATTGTTTTAGTTTCTGCTTATCATCTGTGTTAGTTTTTGAAAGGAATGCTGCCTAACCTTCAGCCTTTTCATGGGTGAGAAACATAACCTTTGTGGAAAATCACCGCATACAAGTGAATGGGAGAAAAACTGCAGTTTTTTAAGAGAATCCTTTTATGTTAGAAACAAGAGGGTCTAGCAACATGGTTAGAATGGTGAATTCAGTTTGCTCTTTAAAGGAGTACTGCATACCTCTCAGTGTTTCCTGGATCAGCAACATCCCCTTTCTGCTGAATCTCCCCATTCAAGTGAAAGAGAAACACTGCAGCTCTTGTAAGAGAAGCATTAATAGTAAAAGCAAGAGGGTCTTGCACCTTGTTAAGCATGGTGAACTGTGTTAGTTTTTGAAAGGAACGCTGCCTAACCTTCAGCCTTTTCATGGGTGAGGAACATAACCTTTGTGCAAAATCACCGCATACATGTGAATGGGAGAAAAACTGCAGTTTTTTAGGAGAATCCTTTTATGTTAGAAACAAGAGGGAGTAGCATCTTGGGTAATATTGAGAATTCAGTTTGCTGTTTAAAGGAGTGCTGCCTACTTCTCAGTGTTTTCCTGGATGAGCAACATCACCTTTGTGTTCAATCACCCTATTCAAGTGAGAGGGAAAAGCACTGCAGCTCTTATAAGAGAAGCATTAATGTTACAAGCAAGAGGGCCTTGAACCTTTTCAAGCATGGTGAACTGAGTTCGCTTTTGAAAGGAACGCTGCCTAACCTTCAGCCTTTGAATAGGTGAGGAACATAAACTTTGTGCAAAATCACAGCATACAAGTAAATGGGAGAAAACCTGCAGTTTTCTAAGAGAATCCTTAATGTTAGAAACAAGAGGGTCTAGGAACTCTGTTACTATTGTGTATTCAGTTTGCTCTTTAAGGAGTACTGCCTACCTCTTAGTGTTTTCCTTTATCAGCAACATCACTTTTCTGCTGAATCTCCCCTTTTAAGTGAATGGAAGAAGCACTGCATTTATCTTGGCAGTGGTATATGTGTTTCTTCAATCTGCTGAATAGGCCTATTTGGAATAAAGTGAGCCTACCACCACCTTGATATCCTAAAGTAGCATGAACTTTTCCTTTCAAACAGTAACTCAATTATCACAAAAGTAAAAAACAATGTGATAGCTGATCGTGCCTGTAACTCAGATGGGTTTCTTTCAATTCATACATGTGTTTCTTCACCTCAGCTGAATAGGCTTATTTGGAACAATCAGAGCCATCCTCCACCTTAAATAACCTCCATAGCAGGACATTTTCCTTTCAAAATCGAACTCAATGCTCACAGGAAAACAATGTGCTAGATGATCCTTCTTCTCACACAGATGTTTTTCTGCCGGTTGATACATGTGTTTCTTCAACTGAGGTGAGTATGTCTACTTGGAACAAAGAAAGCCAATCGTCTTCTGGAAAAATCTAAGTTATGGGAGGAATTGCTTTCCAAAACTTACTCAATTCTCAGAGTGAAACAGTGTGCCAGATTCTGCAGCTTCTAACATACATGGTTTTCCTTAGAGTGATACAAGTGTTTCTTCAAGTGACCTGAACAAGGCAATGTGGAACAAACCCAGTCTAACTTCACCTTGAATAACCTAAGTAGCAGGAAGTTTTCTTCTCAAAAACTAATTCAATTCTCACTCCGAAACAATGTGCTTGATGATCCTGCTTCTAGCACAGATGATTTTCTTTCGATTGATACATACATTTCTTCAACTATGCTAAATAGGCCTATTTGGAACAACGAGAATCTATCTCCAGAAAGAAAATCTGAAGATGCAGGGAGTATTATTTTCACAAATTCACTCAACTCTCACAGGGAATCAAGTGCTAGATGCTCCAGCTTTGAACGCAGATGGTACTCTTTTGAGAGATACATGTGTTCCATCAACTCTTATCAATAGGCCTCCAGGTGACAAACTAAGCCTACATCTTCTGAGAGAGACATAAGTTGCAGGAAGTATTCCTTTCTAAAACTAACTCAATTCTCACAGGAACCAATGTGCTAGATGCTGCAGCTTTCAACATAGATGGTTGTCTTTGAAGTGATATATGTGTTTCTTCAGGTCTGCTCAACAGGCCTACTGGGGAATAAAAAGAGCCTATCACTATCTTGAAATTCCTAAGTAGAAGGAACTTTTCCTTTCAAAAAATAACTCAATTTTCACAGGGAATCAGTGTGATAGATGCCCCTGCTTCTAACACAGATGGTTTTCTTTGGAGAGATACATGTGTTTTTACAACTCAGCCGAATAAGGATATTTGGAACGAAGAGAGACTATCGCAGCTGGCAAAACCTAAGTAGCAGGAAGTATTGCTATCAGAATATAAGTGAATTCTGACAGGGAAAGAGTGTGCTAAATGCTGTAGCTTCTAACACAGATGGCCTTTTTTGCAGTGACATATGTGTTTCATCAACTGAGCTGAATATGCCTATTTGAACATGCTAAGTAGCACAGGGCTTTTCTTGGAAAAAATAACTGAAATCTAACAGGGAAACAGTAAGCACAATGATCCTGCATCGAACAACGGCGGTTTCTTTTCAATTGATATATGTGTTCTTTCAACTCAGCTGAATAGAGATATTTGGAACAAAGAGAGTCTATCTCCACCCTTACAAACCTACGTTTCAGGATCTCTTAATTTCAGAAATTAACTGAGTTCTCAGAGGGAGACAATGTGCTAGATACTCCTGCCTCTAATGTGGACTATTTTCTTTCGGGAGATTCATGTGTGTCATCAAATCTTCTCAATAGGCATACTGGTAACAAAGTAAGCTTATCTCCACCTTGAGAAACCTAAGTAGCAGGAAGTACTCCTTTCTAAAATTAACTCAATATTCACAGGGAAACCTGGAGCTAGATGCTGCACCTTCTAACCAAAACGGTTTTCTTTGGTATGATACATGTGTTTCTTCCACTCAGCCTCCTAGGCCTGTATGGAACAAAAAGAGCCTATATCCACCTTGAAAAACATAAGTGGCAGGAAGTATTACTTTCAGAAACTAACTCAGGTCTCATAGGGAAACAATGTGCTTGATGCTGCAGCTTCTAACACAGATGGCTTTCTTTGTTCTACAACATCCGTTTTTCAACTCAGCTGAACAGGCCTACATGGAACAAACAGACCAAATCTACTCCTTGAAAATCCTAAGAAGCAGGAGGTTTCCCTTTCAAAAACTAATGCAATTCTGACAGCGAAATTAGGTGCTAGAAGATCCTGCTTCTAACACAGATGGTTTTCTTTGGAGAGATACATGTGTTTCTTCATCTCATCTAAATAGGAATATTTGGAACAGGAGCTTATCTCCACCTTGAAAAACCTAAGGTGCAAGAAGTATCACTTTAAGAAACTCACTCAATTCTCCAAGGAAAACAATGTACTAGATGCTGCAACTTCTAATATTGATGATTTTCTTTCCATGATACATGTGTTTCTTCAACTGTGCTTAACAGGCCTATTTGGAAGAAAGTGAAGCGCCTCCTTGTCAAACCTGATGAGCAGGATGTATTTCTCTCAGAAACTGAATTCTCCTAAGGAAACAATGTGGTACATGGTACAGCTGCGAACAGAGATGGTTTCTTTGGAGTGATACATGTGTATTTTCAACTGAGCTGAATAGAGTTTCTTGGAACAAACAGAGCCTATGTCCACCATGAAAATTCCAGGGAGCAGGAGTTTTCCTTTCAATAAGTACATCACTTCTCACTGGGACACAATGTGCTCTATGATTCTGCTTCTATCACAGATTGTTTTCTTTCGAGAGATACATGTGTTTCTTCAACTCAACAGTATAGGCCTACTTGAAACAAACAGAGCCTATCTCCACCGAGAGAAAGCAAAGTTGCAGGAAGTTTACGTTGCTAAACTAACTCATTTCTCACAGGGAAACCATGTGTTAGATACTGCAGTTTATAACACAGTTGGTCTTCTTTCTAGTGATACATGGATTCCTTCAACTGAGATGAATAGCCCTATTTCGAACAAAGAGAGGCAACATCCACCTTGAAACATTCAAGTTTCAGGAGCTTTTCCTTTCCAAAACCAGCTCAATTCTCACAGGGAGCAGTGTGTCCGATGCTCAAAGAGTTAACGCAGATGGTTTTCTTTCGAGAGATACATGTGTTACATCAACTCTGCTGCATACACATACTTCGAACCAAATCAGCCTTTCTACACCTTGAGATACCTATGTTGCAGAAGTATTCCCTTCTAAAAAGAAATCAATTCTCACTGGGAAACCATTTGCTAGTTTTTGCAGCTTCTAACATACATGGTTTTCTCTGCAGTGATATATGTGTTTCTTCAACTCTGATGAATAGGTCTGTTTGGAACAAGAAAGCCTATCCCCACCTTAAGAAACCTAACTTGCAAGAAGTATTGCTTTCAGAAAGAATCTCAGTTCTCACAGGAAAACAATGTGCTAGATGCTGCAGCTTCTAACATAGATGGTTTCTTTGGAGTGACACATGTGTTTCTTCAACTGAGCTGAACAGCCCAATATGGAACAAGCACAGACTGTATAGCCTGTATACACCTTGAAACACCTAAGAAGCAGGAAGTTTTCCTTTCAAAAATTCACTCAATCTTCACAGGGAAACAAGGTGACTTTTGATCTGGCTTCCATGAGACATGTTTTTCTTTCTAGAGAAACATGTGTTCATTCAATTCAGGTGAGTAGGCCTATTTGAAACAAAGACAGCCTATCTCCACTTTGAATAATCTAAGTTGAAGGTGGAGTTCCTGTCAAAAATTACTCAATTCTCATAGGGAAACAATGTGCCAGATGATGAAGCTTTTAACACAGATGTTCTTCTTTGCAGTGATACATGGGTTTCTTCAACTGAGCTGACTATGCCCCTTTGGAACAACGAGAGCTAATCTCCAACGTTCAAAATCTAAGTTGTAGGAGGAACACCTTTCAAAAACTAACTCAAGTTTCACTTGGAAACAAGGTGATAGATGGTACAGTTTGAAACATAGATGGTTTTCTTTAGAGTAGTACAGCTGTTTCTTCAACTCAGCTGAATAGGCCTATTTGGCACAAAGACAGCATAGCTCAACCATGAAAAGCATAAGTTGGAGGAAGGATTACTTTCAGAAACTCATTTTATTCTCACCGGGAAACAATGTGCTAGATGCTGCAGCTCTCACACATATGGTCCTCTTTGAAGTGATACATGTGTTTCTTCAACTGATGTGAATAGTGCTATTTGGAACAACCAGAGCCTACCTCCACCTCGAAAAGTCTAAGTTGCAAGAGGAATTCCTTTCAAAACTGACTCAATTCTCACAAGCAAACCATGTGCTCAATTCTGCAGCTTCTCACATAGATGGTTCTCTTTGCAGTGGTATATGTGTTTCTTCAATCTGCTGAATAGGCCTATTTGGAATAAAGTGAGCCTACCACCACCTTGATATCCTAAAGTAGCATGAACTTTTCCTTTCAAACAGTAACTCAATTATCACAAAAGTAAAAAACAATGTGACAGCTGATCGTGCCTGTAACTCAGATGGGTTTCTTTCAATTCATACATGTGTTTCTTCACCTCAGCTGAATAGGCTTATTTGGAACAATCAGAGCCATCCTCCACCTTAAATAACCTCCATAGCAGGACATTTTCCTTTCAAAATCGAACTCAATGCTCACAGGAAAACAATGTGCTAGATGATCCTTCTTCTCACACAGATGTTTTTCTGCCGGTTGATACATGTGTTTCTTCAACTGAGGTGAGTATGTCTACTTGGAACAAAGAAAGCCAATCGTCTTCTGGAAAAATCTAAGTTATGGGAGGAATTGCTTTCTAAAACTTACTCAATTCTCAGAGTGAAACAGTGTGCCAGATTCTGCAGCTTCTAACATACATGGTTTTCCTTAGAGTGATACAAGTGTTTCTTCAAGTGACCTGAACAAGGCAATGTGGAACAAACCCAGTCTAACTTCACCTTGAATAACCTAAGTAGCAGGAAGTTTTCTTCTCAAAAACTAATTCAATTCTCACTCCGAAACAATGTGCTTGATGATCCTGCTTCTAGCACAGATGATTTTCTTTCGATTGATACATACATTTCTTCAACTATGCTAAATAGGCCTATTTGGAACAACGAGAATCTATCTCCAGAAAGAAAATCTGAAGATGCAGGGAGTATTATTTTCACAAATTCACTCAACTCTCACAGGGAATCAAGTGCTAGATGCTCCAGCTTTGAACGCAGATGGTACTCTTTTGAGAGATACATGTGTTCCATCAACTCTTATCAATAGGCCTCCAGGTGACAAACTAAGCCTACATCTTCTGAGAGAGACATAAGTTGCAGGAAGTATTCCTTTCTAAAACTAACTCAATTCTCACAGGAACCAATGTGCTAGATGCTGCAGCTTTCAACATAGATGGTTGTCTTTGAAGTGATATATGTGTTTCTTCAGGTCTGCTCAACAGGCCTACTGGGGAATAAAAAGAGCCTATCACTATCTTGAAATTCCTAAGTAGAAGGAACTTTTCCTTTCAAAAAATAACTCAATTTTCACAGGGAATCAGTGTGATAGATGCCCCTGCTTCTAACACAGATGGTTTTCTTTGGAGAGATACATGTGTTTTTACAACTCAGCCGAATAGGGATATTTGGAACGAAGAGAGACTATCGCAGCTGGCAAAACCTAAGTAGCAGGAAGTATTGCTATCAGAATATAAGTGAATTCTGACAGGGAAAGAGTGTGCTAAATGCTGTAGCTTCTAACACAGATGGCCTTTTTTGCAGTGACATATGTGTTTCATCAACTGAGCTGAATATGCCTATTTGAACATGCTAAGTAGCACAGGGCTTTTCTTGGAAAAAATAACTGAAATCTAACAGGGAAACAGTAAGCACAATGATCCTGCATCGAACAACGGCGGTTTCTTTTCAATTGATATATGTGTTCTTTCAACTCAGCTGAATAGAGATATTTGGAACAAAGAGAGTCTATCTCCACCCTTACAAACCTACGTTTCAGGATCTCTTAATTTCAGAAATTAACTGAGTTCTCAGAGGGAGACAATGTGCTAGATACTCCTGCCTCTAATGTGGACTATTTTCTTTCGGGAGATTCATGTGTGTCATCAAATCTTCTCAATAGGCATACTGGTAACAAAGTAAGCTTATCTCCACCTTGAGAAACCTAAGTAGCAGGAAGTACTCCTTTCTAAAATTAACTCAATATTCACAGGGAAACCTGGAGCTAGATGCTGCACCTTCTAACCAAAACGGTTTTCTTTGGTATGATACATGTGTTTCTTCCACTCAGCCTCCTAGGCCTGTATGGAACAAAAAGAGCCTATATCCACCTTGAAAAACATAAGTGGCAGGAAGTATTACTTTCAGAAACTAACTCAGGTCTCATAGGGAAACAATGTGCTTGATGCTGCAGCTTCTAACACAGATGGCTTTCTTTGTTCTACAACATCCGTTTTTCAACTCAGCTGAACAGGCCTACATGGAACAAACAGACCAAATCTACTCCTTGAAAATCCTAAGAAGCAGGAGGTTTCCCTTTCAAAAACTAATGCAATTCCGACAGCGAAATTAGGTGCTAGAAGATCCTGCTTCTAACACAGATGGTTTTCTTTGGAGAGATACATGTGTTTCTTCATCTCATCTAAATAGGAATATTTGGAACAGGAGCTTATCTCCACCTTGAAAAACCTAAGGTGCAAGAAGTATCACTTTAAGAAACTCACTCAATTCTCCAAGGAAAACAATGTACTAGATGCTGCAACTTCTAATATTGATGATTTTCTTTCCATGATACATGTGTTTCTTCAACTGTGCTTAACAGGCCTATTTGGAAGAAAGTGAAGCGCCTCCTTGTCAAACCTGATGAGCAGGATGTATTTCTCTCAGAAACTGAATTCTCCTAAGGAAACAATGTGGTACATGGTACAGCTGCGAACAGAGATGGTTTCTTTGGAGTGATACATGTGTATTTTCAACTGAGCTGAATAGAGTTTCTTGGAACAAACAGAGCCTATGTCCACCATGAAAATTCCAGGGAGCAGGAGTTTTCCTTTCAATAAGTACATCACTTCTCACTGGGACACAATGTGCTCTATGATTCTGCTTCTATCACAGATTGTTTTCTTTCGAGAGATACATGTGTTTCTTCAACTCAACAGTATAGGCCTACTTGAAACAAACAGAGCCTATCTCCACCGAGAGAAAGCAAAGTTGCAGGAAGTTTACGTTGCTAAACTAACTCATTTCTCACAGGGAAACCATGTGTTAGATACTGCAGTTTATAACACAGTTGGTCTTCTTTCTAGTGATACATGGATTCCTTCAACTGAGATGAATAGCCCTATTTCGAACAAAGAGAGGCAACATCCACCTTGAAACATTCAAGTTTCAGGAGCTTTTCCTTTCCAAAACCAGCTCAATTCTCACAGGGAGCAGTGTGTCCGATGCTCAAAGAGTTAACGCAGATGGTTTTCTTTCGAGAGATACATGTGTTACATCAACTCTGCTGCATACACATACTTCGAACCAAATCAGCCTTTCTACACCTTGAGATACCTATGTTGCAGAAGTATTCCCTTCTAAAAAGAAATCAATTCTCACTGGGAAACCATTTGCTAGTTTTTGCAGCTTCTAACATACATGGTTTTCTCTGCAGTGATATATGTGTTTCTTCAACTCTGATGAATAGGTCTGTTTGGAACAAGAAAGCCTATCCCCACCTTAAGAAACCTAACTTGCAAGAAGTATTGCTTTCAGAAAGAATCTCAGTTCTCACAGGAAAACAATGTGCTAGATGCTGCAGCTTCTAACATAGATGGTTTCTTTGGAGTGACACATGTGTTTCTTCAACTGAGCTGAACAGCCCAATATGGAACAAGCACAGACTGTATAGCCTGTATACACCTTGAAACACCTAAGAAGCAGGAAGTTTTCCTTTCAAAAATTCACTCAATCTTCACAGGGAAACAAGGTGACTTTTGATCTGGCTTCCATGAGACATGTTTTTCTTTCTAGAGAAACATGTGTTCATTCAATTCAGGTGAGTAGGCCTATTTGAAACAAAGACAGCCTATCTCCACTTTGAATAATCTAAGTTGAAGGTGGAGTTCCTGTCAAAAATTACTCAATTCTCATAGGGAAACAATGTGCCAGATGATGAAGCTTTTAACACAGATGTTCTTCTTTGCAGTGATACATGGGTTTCTTCAACTGAGCTGACTATGCCCCTTTGGAACAACGAGAGCTAATCTCCAACGTTCAAAATCTAAGTTGTAGGAGGAACACCTTTCAAAAACTAACTCAAGTTTCACTTGGAAACAAGGTGATAGATGGTACAGTTTGAAACATAGATGGTTTTCTTTAGAGTAGTACAGCTGTTTCTTCAACTCAGCTGAATAGGCCTATTTGGCACAAAGACAGCATAGCTCAACCATGAAAAGCATAAGTTGGAGGAAGGATTACTTTCAGAAACTCATTTTATTCTCACCGGGAAACAATGTGCTAGATGCTGCAGCTCTCACACATATGGTCCTCTTTGAAGTGATACATGTGTTTCTTCAACTGATGTGAATAGTGCTATTTGGAACAACCAGAGCCTACCTCCACCTCGAAAAGTCTAAGTTGCAAGAGGAATTCCTTTCAAAACTGACTCAATTCTCACAAGCAAACCATGTTCTCAATTCTGCAGCTTCTCACATAGATGGTTCTCTTTGCAGTGGTATATGTGTTTCTTCAATCTGCTGAATAGGCCTATTTGGAATAAAGTGAGCCTACCACCACCTTGATATCCTAAAGTAGCATGAACTTTTCCTTTCAAACAGTAACTCAATTATCACAAAAGTAAAAAACAATGTGACAGCTGATCGTGCCTGTAACTCAGATGGGTTTCTTTCAATTCATACATGTGTTTCTTCACCTCAGCTGAATAGGCTTATTTGGAACAATCAGAGCCATCCTCCACCTTAAATAACCTCCATAGCAGGACATTTTCCTTTCAAAATCGAACTCAATGCTCACAGGAAAACAATGTGCTAGATGATCCTTCTTCTCACACAGATGTTTTTCTGCCGGTTGATACATGTGTTTCTTCAACTGAGGTGAGTATGTCTACTTGGAACAAAGAAAGCCAATCGTCTTCTGGAAAAATCTAAGTTATGGGAGGAATTGCTTTCTAAAACTTACTCAATTCTCAGAGTGAAACAGTGTGCCAGATTCTGCAGCTTCTAACATACATGGTTTTCCTTAGAGTGATACAAGTGTTTCTTCAAGTGACCTGAACAAGGCAATGTGGAACAAACCCAGTCTAACTTCACCTTGAATAACCTAAGTAGCAGGAAGTTTTCTTCTCAAAAACTAATTCAATTCTCACTCCGAAACAATGTGCTTGATGATCCTGCTTCTAGCACAGATGATTTTCTTTCGATTGATACATACATTTCTTCAACTATGCTAAATAGGCCTATTTGGAACAACGAGAATCTATCTCCAGAAAGAAAATCTGAAGATGCAGGGAGTATTATTTTCACAAATTCACTCAACTCTCACAGGGAATCAAGTGCTAGATGCTCCAGCTTTGAACGCAGATGGTACTCTTTTGAGAGATACATGTGTTCCATCAACTCTTATCAATAGGCCTCCAGGTGACAAACTAAGCCTACATCTTCTGAGAGAGACATAAGTTGCAGGAAGTATTCCTTTCTAAAACTAACTCAATTCTCACAGGAACCAATGTGCTAGATGCTGCAGCTTTCAACATAGATGGTTGTCTTTGAAGTGATATATGTGTTTCTTCAGGTCTGCTCAACAGGCCTACTGGGGAATAAAAAGAGCCTATCACTATCTTGAAATTCCTAAGTAGAAGGAACTTTTCCTTTCAAAAAATAACTCAATTTTCACAGGGAATCAGTGTGATAGATGCCCCTGCTTCTAACACAGATGGTTTTCTTTGGAGAGATACATGTGTTTTTACAACTCAGCCGAATAGGGATATTTGGAACGAAGAGAGACTATCGCAGCTGGCAAAACCTAAGTAGCAGGAAGTATTGCTATCAGAATATAAGTGAATTCTGACAGGGAAAGAGTGTGCTAAATGCTGTAGCTTCTAACACAGATGGCCTTTTTTGCAGTGACATATGTGTTTCATCAACTGAGCTGAATATGCCTATTTGAACATGCTAAGTAGCACAGGGCTTTTCTTGGAAAAAATAACTGAAATCTAACAGGGAAACAGTAAGCACAATGATCCTGCATCGAACAACGGCGGTTTCTTTTCAATTGATATATGTGTTCTTTCAACTCAGCTGAATAGAGATATTTGGAACAAAGAGAGTCTATCTCCACCCTTACAAACCTACGTTTCAGGATCTCTTAATTTCAGAAATTAACTGAGTTCTCAGAGGGAGACAATGTGCTAGATACTCCTGCCTCTAATGTGGACTATTTTCTTTCGGGAGATTCATGTGTGTCATCAAATCTTCTCAATAGGCATACTGGTAACAAAGTAAGCTTATCTCCACCTTGAGAAACCTAAGTAGCAGGAAGTACTCCTTTCTAAAATTAACTCAATATTCACAGGGAAACCTGGAGCTAGATGCTGCACCTTCTAACCAAAACGGTTTTCTTTGGTATGATACATGTGTTTCTTCCACTCAGCCTCCTAGGCCTGTATGGAACAAAAAGAGCCTATATCCACCTTGAAAAACATAAGTGGCAGGAAGTATTACTTTCAGAAACTAACTCAGGTCTCATAGGGAAACAATGTGCTTGATGCTGCAGCTTCTAACACAGATGGCTTTCTTTGTTCTACAACATCCGTTTTTCAACTCAGCTGAACAGGCCTACATGGAACAAACAGACCAAATCTACTCCTTGAAAATCCTAAGAAGCAGGAGGTTTCCCTTTCAAAAACTAATGCAATTCCGACAGCGAAATTAGGTGCTAGAAGATCCTGCTTCTAACACAGATGGTTTTCTTTGGAGAGATACATGTGTTTCTTCATCTCATCTAAATAGGAATATTTGGAACAGGAGCTTATCTCCACCTTGAAAAACCTAAGGTGCAAGAAGTATCACTTTAAGAAACTCACTCAATTCTCCAAGGAAAACAATGTACTAGATGCTGCAACTTCTAATATTGATGATTTTCTTTCCATGATACATGTGTTTCTTCAACTGTGCTTAACAGGCCTATTTGGAAGAAAGTGAAGCGCCTCCTTGTCAAACCTGATGAGCAGGATGTATTTCTCTCAGAAACTGAATTCTCCTAAGGAAACAATGTGGTACATGGTACAGCTGCGAACAGAGATGGTTTCTTTGGAGTGATACATGTGTATTTTCAACTGAGCTGAATAGAGTTTCTTGGAACAAACAGAGCCTATGTCCACCATGAAAATTCCAGGGAGCAGGAGTTTTCCTTTCAATAAGTACATCACTTCTCACTGGGACACAATGTGCTCTATGATTCTGCTTCTATCACAGATTGTTTTCTTTCGAGAGATACATGTGTTTCTTCAACTCAACAGTATAGGCCTACTTGAAACAAACAGAGCCTATCTCCACCGAGAGAAAGCAAAGTTGCAGGAAGTTTACGTTGCTAAACTAACTCATTTCTCACAGGGAAACCATGTGTTAGATACTGCAGTTTATAACACAGTTGGTCTTCTTTCTAGTGATACATGGATTCCTTCAACTGAGATGAATAGCCCTATTTCGAACAAAGAGAGGCAACATCCACCTTGAAACATTCAAGTTTCAGGAGCTTTTCCTTTCCAAAACCAGCTCAATTCTCACAGGGAGCAGTGTGTCCGATGCTCAAAGAGTTAACGCAGATGGTTTTCTTTCGAGAGATACATGTGTTACATCAACTCTGCTGCATACACATACTTCGAACCAAATCAGCCTTTCTACACCTTGAGATACCTATGTTGCAGAAGTATTCCCTTCTAAAAAGAAATCAATTCTCACTGGGAAACCATTTGCTAGTTTTTGCAGCTTCTAACATACATGGTTTTCTCTGCAGTGATATATGTGTTTCTTCAACTCTGATGAATAGGTCTGTTTGGAACAAGAAAGCCTATCCCCACCTTAAGAAACCTAACTTGCAAGAAGTATTGCTTTCAGAAAGAATCTCAGTTCTCACAGGAAAACAATGTGCTAGATGCTGCAGCTTCTAACATAGATGGTTTCTTTGGAGTGACACATGTGTTTCTTCAACTGAGCTGAACAGCCCAATATGGAACAAGCACAGACTGTATAGCCTGTATACACCTTGAAACACCTAAGAAGCAGGAAGTTTTCCTTTCAAAAATTCACTCAATCTTCACAGGGAAACAAGGTGACTTTTGATCTGGCTTCCATGAGACATGTTTTTCTTTCTAGAGAAACATGTGTTCATTCAATTCAGGTGAGTAGGCCTATTTGAAACAAAGACAGCCTATCTCCACTTTGAATAATCTAAGTTGAAGGTGGAGTTCCTGTCAAAAATTACTCAATTCTCATAGGGAAACAATGTGCCAGATGATGAAGCTTTTAACACAGATGTTCTTCTTTGCAGTGATACATGGGTTTCTTCAACTGAGCTGACTATGCCCCTTTGGAACAACGAGAGCTAATCTCCAACGTTCAAAATCTAAGTTGTAGGAGGAACACCTTTCAAAAACTAACTCAAGTTTCACTTGGAAACAAGGTGATAGATGGTACAGTTTGAAACATAGATGGTTTTCTTTAGAGTAGTACAGCTGTTTCTTCAACTCAGCTGAATAGGCCTATTTGGCACAAAGACAGCATAGCTCAACCATGAAAAGCATAAGTTGGAGGAAGGATTACTTTCAGAAACTCATTTTATTCTCACCGGGAAACAATGTGCTAGATGCTGCAGCTCTCACACATATGGTCCTCTTTGAAGTGATACATGTGTTTCTTCAACTGATGTGAATAGTGCTATTTGGAACAACCAGAGCCTACCTCCACCTCGAAAAGTCTAAGTTGCAAGAGGAATTCCTTTCAAAACTGACTCAATTCTCACAAGCAAACCATGTTCTCAATTCTGCAGCTTCTCACATAGATGGTTCTCTTTGCAGTGGTATATGTGTTTCTTCAATCTGCTGAATAGGCCTATTTGGAATAAAGTGAGCCTACCACCACCTTGATATCCTAAAGTAGCATGAACTTTTCCTTTCAAACAGTAACTCAATTATCACAAAAGTAAAAAACAATGTGACAGCTGATCGTGCCTGTAACTCAGATGGGTTTCTTTCAATTCATACATGTGTTTCTTCACCTCAGCTGAATAGGCTTATTTGGAACAATCAGAGCCATCCTCCACCTTAAATAACCTCCATAGCAGGACATTTTCCTTTCAAAATCGAACTCAATGCTCACAGGAAAACAATGTGCTAGATGATCCTTCTTCTCACACAGATGTTTTTCTGCCGGTTGATACATGTGTTTCTTCAACTGAGGTGAGTATGTCTACTTGGAACAAAGAAAGCCAATCGTCTTCTGGAAAAATCTAAGTTATGGGAGGAATTGCTTTCTAAAACTTACTCAATTCTCAGAGTGAAACAGTGTGCCAGATTCTGCAGCTTCTAACATACATGGTTTTCCTTAGAGTGATACAAGTGTTTCTTCAAGTGACCTGAACAAGGCAATGTGGAACAAACCCAGTCTAACTTCACCTTGAATAACCTAAGTAGCAGGAAGTTTTCTTCTCAAAAACTAATTCAATTCTCACTCCGAAACAATGTGCTTGATGATCCTGCTTCTAGCACAGATGATTTTCTTTCGATTGATACATACATTTCTTCAACTATGCTAAATAGGCCTATTTGGAACAACGAGAATCTATCTCCAGAAAGAAAATCTGAAGATGCAGGGAGTATTATTTTCACAAATTCACTCAACTCTCACAGGGAATCAAGTGCTAGATGCTCCAGCTTTGAACGCAGATGGTACTCTTTTGAGAGATACATGTGTTCCATCAACTCTTATCAATAGGCCTCCAGGTGACAAACTAAGCCTACATCTTCTGAGAGAGACATAAGTTGCAGGAAGTATTCCTTTCTAAAACTAACTCAATTCTCACAGGAACCAATGTGCTAGATGCTGCAGCTTTCAACATAGATGGTTGTCTTTGAAGTGATATATGTGTTTCTTCAGGTCTGCTCAACAGGCCTACTGGGGAATAAAAAGAGCCTATCACTATCTTGAAATTCCTAAGTAGAAGGAACTTTTCCTTTCAAAAAATAACTCAATTTTCACAGGGAATCAGTGTGATAGATGCCCCTGCTTCTAACACAGATGGTTTTCTTTGGAGAGATACATGTGTTTTTACAACTCAGCCGAATAGGGATATTTGGAACGAAGAGAGACTATCGCAGCTGGCAAAACCTAAGTAGCAGGAAGTATTGCTATCAGAATATAAGTGAATTCTGACAGGGAAAGAGTGTGCTAAATGCTGTAGCTTCTAACACAGATGGCCTTTTTTGCAGTGACATATGTGTTTCATCAACTGAGCTGAATATGCCTATTTGAACATGCTAAGTAGCACAGGGCTTTTCTTGGAAAAAATAACTGAAATCTAACAGGGAAACAGTAAGCACAATGATCCTGCATCGAACAACGGCGGTTTCTTTTCAATTGATATATGTGTTCTTTCAACTCAGCTGAATAGAGATATTTGGAACAAAGAGAGTCTATCTCCACCCTTACAAACCTACGTTTCAGGATCTCTTAATTTCAGAAATTAACTGAGTTCTCAGAGGGAGACAATGTGCTAGATACTCCTGCCTCTAATGTGGACTATTTTCTTTCGGGAGATTCATGTGTGTCATCAAATCTTCTCAATAGGCATACTGGTAACAAAGTAAGCTTATCTCCACCTTGAGAAACCTAAGTAGCAGGAAGTACTCCTTTCTAAAATTAACTCAATATTCACAGGGAAACCTGGAGCTAGATGCTGCACCTTCTAACCAAAACGGTTTTCTTTGGTATGATACATGTGTTTCTTCCACTCAGCCTCCTAGGCCTGTATGGAACAAAAAGAGCCTATATCCACCTTGAAAAACATAAGTGGCAGGAAGTATTACTTTCAGAAACTAACTCAGGTCTCATAGGGAAACAATGTGCTTGATGCTGCAGCTTCTAACACAGATGGCTTTCTTTGTTCTACAACATCCGTTTTTCAACTCAGCTGAACAGGACTACATGGAACAAACAGACCAAATCTACTCCTTGAAAATCCTAAGAAGCAGGAGGTTTCCCTTTCAAAAACTAATTCAATTCCGACAGCAAAATAAGGTGCTAGAAGATCCTGCTTCTAACACAGATGGTTTTCTTTGGAGAGATACATGTGTTTCTTCATCTCATCTAAATAGGAATATTTGGAACAGGAGCTTATCTCCACCTTGAAAAACCTAAGGTGCAAGAAGTATCACTTTAAGAAACTCACTCAATTCTCCAAGGAAAACAATGTACTAGATGCTGCAACTTCTAATATAGATGAGTTTCTTTCCATGATACATGTGTTTCTTCAACTATCTCCACCTTGGAACACGAAAGTTTCAGGAAGAATTCCTTTCAAAAACAAACTCTATTCTCACGGGGAAAAATGTGCCAGATGCTCCTGCTTTGAACACAGCTGGTTTACTTCGAGAGGTACATGTGATTCATCAACTCTGCTGAGTAGGCCATTTTGGAAAGAAAACATTCCTTACTCCACCTTAAATGTTCTGATTTCCCGGGAGTATTCTTTTCAGACACTAAGTAAATTCTCACCAGGAATCAATGCACTACATGTTGCAGCTCTAACATGGATGGTTTTCTTTGGAGAGGTACATGTATTTCTTCAACACAGCTGAATAGGCTTACTTGGAGCACACAGAACCAATCTTCACCTTGAAACACCAAGTTGCAGGGAGCATTCCCTTAAAAACTAACTCAGTTATCCCAGGAAAGCAACGTGCTATCTAGAAGCTCCTGCTTCTAACACAGCTGGTCATCCTTGGAGAGATACATTTATTTCTTCAACTTAGCTATTAGGCCAATTTGAACAAAAGGAGACTTTCCCCACCATGAAAACTATGACTCACAGGAAATATTTCTAATATTCTAATTAGAAATAATTTCAAATTCTAACTCAATTCTCACAAGGAAACAATGTTCTTGATGCTGCAGGTTCTAACGTAGATAGATTTTCTGGGAGAGATACATGTGTTGCTTCATCTCACCTGAAGGGGTCTATTTGGAGAAAAGAGATCCTATCTCCACCTTGAAACACGTGAGTTGCTGGAAGAATTCCTTGAAAATACTAACTCCATTTTCACCAGGAAGCACTGTGCTAGATGCTATGGCTTCTAACACATACTGGTTTATTTGGAAAGGTGCGTATGTTTCTTCACCTAAGCTGAATAGTCTGATTTGGAACAAAATTAGCCTATGTATACCTTAATAACTATGATTTTCAGAAGGTATGCCTTTCACAAGTTAACCCAATTTTCATGGGGAAACAATGTGCTACATGCTATGGCTTCTAACACAATTACTGACTTTCAAGAAATACGTGTGTTTCTTCATCTTAGCTGAGCAGGCCTCCTTGGAACAAAAGAGCCAATCTCCACCTTGAAACACATAAGTTGCAGGAAGTATTGTTTCTAAAGCTACTGAAGTCTCACATGGAACAATGTGCTTGACGTTCCTGCTGCTAACTCTGATGGTTCTCTTTCAAGAGACAAATGAGTTTCTTCAACTTAGGTGAGTAGGACTCTTTGGAGCAAAATGAGCCTTTCTCCACCTTGAAAATTCTCATTTGCATCAAATATTCTTTCCAAAACTAACTCCATCTGACTGGAAAACAACGTGCTAGATGCTCCTGCTTCTAAAAGAGATCGTCATGTTTCGAAAGAATCATTTGTTTCTTCATGTTCACTTAACAGGCCTACTTGGAACAAAATGAGCCTTTCTCCACTTTGAAAACTGTGAGGAGCTTGAAGTGTTCCTCTGAAATACGACCTGAATTCTCAGAAGGAAACATGTGCTACTTGTTCCAAAACACATGGGTTTCTTTCAAGAGATAGATGTGTTTCATCAACTTAACTGTGTAGGCCTAATTGGAACAAAGAGAGCATAACTCAACCTAAGACAACTCACGTATCAGGTAAGATTCCTTTGCTAAACTAACCCAGTTCTAACAGCAAAACAATGTGTTAGATGCAGCAGCTTATTACGTAGGTGAATTTCTTCAGAAAGGTACACGTGCTTCTTCACTTCTGGTTAACATACATATTTGGAAAAAAAGCAGCCTTTGCCCACCTTGAAACACTTACGTTTGAGGAAGCATTCCAGTCAAAACCTACTCAATTCTCAGGGGAAATAATGTGGTAGATGCTCCTGCTTCTAACACACATGTTGGTCTTTTGAGAGATTCATTTGTTTCTTCATCTTAGATGAATAGTACTAGTTGGAGAAAAATGAGACTTAATCCACCTTGAAAATTCTGATTTGCAGGAAGTATTCCTTACAAAAACTAATCAATATTCAGAGGGAAACAATGGGCTAGATGCTGCAGCTTCTAACATGGAAGGTTTTCTTTGGCGAGTTACATGTGTTTCTTCAACTACCCGAATAGGCCTATTTGGAGCATAGAGAGCCAATCTGAAGCTTCCCAAAAGTAAGTGGCAGGCAGTATTCCTTTCAAAAACAAACTCAATTCTCACAGGGGTAAACTGTGCCTAGATGCTCCTGCTTATAACACAGATGGATTTCTTTGAGAGACACATGTGTTGCATGAACTCACTTGAGTAGGCCAATTTGGAACAAAAAGAACCACCTCGCTCCACCTACAAAATTTTGTTTTGCAGGAAGTATTCCTTTGAAATGAACTCAAAACTCACAGGGAAACCATGTGCGAGATGCTGCAGTTTGTAACATACATGGTTTCCTTTAGAGAGATATATTGCTTTCTTCCACTCACCTGAACAAGTCTGTTTGGAGACAACAGAGTGTATCTCCACGTTGAAACACCTTAGTGGCAGTAAAAATTCCTTGCAAAAACTAAGTCCATTTTCACAGGGAAACAATGTGCTACATGCTATGGCTTCGAACACAAATTGGTTTCTTTCCAGAGGTACATGTCTTTCTTCAACTAAGCTGAATAATCCTCTATGGAACAAAATATGCCTTTCTCCACCTTGATCACTAGGATTTGCAGGAAGTATTCCTTTCCCAAACTCTCTTAATTCTCACAGGGAAACAATGTGCTTAGATACGACTGCTTCTAACCTAGATGTGTTTCTTTGGAGCGATATATGTGCTTCAACTTAGCTGAAAAGGCCTATGGGAAGCAGAAGGAGCCCATCATCACCTTGAAACACCAAAGTTGAAGCAAGTATTTCTTTCAAAAACCAACTGAATTCTCACAGGGAAACAATGTGCTAGATGCTGTAGCTTCTAACATGGATGTTTTTCTTTGGAGAGACCCATGTGTTTATTGAACTCAATCGATTCGGCTTATTTGGAGAAAAGAGAATAGGTCCACCTTGAAACACCTAATTTGCAGGAAGGATTTCTTACAAAAACTACTCACTTATCACAGGGTAACAATGAGCTAGAAGCTCCTGCTTCTAACATAGATGGCTTTCTTTCGAGAGATAAATGTGGTTCTTCAACTTTGCTGAATAGGCCTATTTGGAAAACAATGAGCCTTTTCCAACCTCGAAAACACTTATTGCAGAAAGTATACCTTTCAAAACTAACTCAGTTCTCATAGGGAAAAATGTGTCATATGCTACTTCTTCTAACACAGATTGCTTTCCTTCAAGAGCGACATGTTGTTCTTCACTTAGCTGAATAGTTCTACTTGGGACAAAATGAGCCTTTCTACACATTGAAAACTATGGATTGCAGAAAGTATTCCTTGCAAAATGAACTCAGTTCTCACGGAGAAATAATATCCTACATGCTATGACTTCTAACACACATGGCATCATTTCGAGAGATACGTGTATTTTCAAACTAGCTGAAAAGGCATATTGGAAGCAAAAGGAGCCTAGGACCACCTTAAAACACTTACGTTGCAGGACGTAGTCCTTTCAAAACGTAACTCAATTATTACAAAGAAAAAATGTTCAAGATACGGTAGCTTCTATCACGGATGGGGTTCTTTGGAGATAAACATGTGTTTCTTCAACTCAGCCGAATAGTCCTATGTGGAGCAAACAGAGCCTATGTCGCCTTTGAAACAACTAGGTTGGAGGAATCATTCCTTGGAAACCGAACTCAATTCTCCAAGGGAAACAAAGTGCTAGATGCACCTATTTCTGACACACATGATTTTCTTCAAGAGTTTCATTTGTCTCTTCAACTTAGCTGAATGGGCCTACTTGAAACAAAATGAGCCTTTCACCACCTTCATAGATATGATTTGCAGGAACTATTCCTTTCAAAAACTAACTCAACTCTCAGAGGGAAACAATGTGCTACACGCTACTACTTCTACTACACATGTGTTTGTAGCAGAGATACATGTGTTTCATCAACTCAGTTGAATAGGCCTATTTGGAACAAAGAGAGCCTCTCTCCACCTTGAAACACCTTAGCTGCAGGAAGCATTCCTTTCAAAAAGTAACTCAGTTATCACAGGAAAACAATGTGCTAGATGTTCCTGTTTATAACACAGATGGTGTTCTTTGGAGAGATTCATAAGTTTCCACAACTTTGCTGAATAGGCCTATTTGAACAAATAAGATTTTCCCCTCTTGGAAAACTATGATTGCATTCCTGTCAAAACCTAACTCAATTCTCACAGGGAAACTATGCGCTACATGGTGCAACTTCTAACACAGATTTTTTGATAGAGATACATGTGTTCCTTCAACTCAGGTGAAGAGGCCTGATTACAGCAAACAGACCAACCTCCACCTTGAAACACCGACATTGCTGGAACAATTCACTCAAAATCTAACTCAATTCTCACAGGGGAACAAATTGCTAGATGTTCGTGCTTCTAATCTTGACAGTTTTCTTTCCAGAGATACATTTATCTTTGACTCAGCTGAATTGGAGTATTTGGGGCAAGCAGACCTACCTGCACCTTGAAACACCAAAGTTGCAGGAAGAATTCCATTTAAAAACTCCCTCCATTCACACAGGGAAACAATGTTGTAGTTGTCACAGCCTCTAACTTGGATGGTTGTCTTTAGAGGCAAAGAAGGGTTCCTTCATGTCAGCTGATTGGGCCTGTTTGTAGCCAACAGAGCCTATCTCCACCTTGGAACACGAAAGTTTCAGGAAGAATTCCTTTCAAAAACAAACTCTATTCTCACGGGGAAAAATGTGCCAGATGCTCCTGCTTTGAACACAGCTGGTTTACTTCGAGAGGTACATGTGATTCATCAACTCTGCTGAGTAGGCCATTTTGGAAAGAAAACATTCCTTCCTCTACCTTAAACGTTCTGATTTGCAGGGAGTATTCTTTTCAGACACTAAGTAAATTCTCACCAGGAATCAATGCACTACATGTTGCAGCTCTAACATGGATGGTTTTCTTTGGAGAGGTACATGTATTTCTTCAACACAGCTGAATAGGCTTACTTGGAGCACACAGAACCAATCTTCACCTTGAAACACCAAGTTGCAGGGAGCATTCCCTTAAAAACTAACTCAGTTATCCCAGGAAAGCAACGTGCTATCTAGAAGCTCCTGCTTCTAACACAGCTGGTCATCTTTGGAGAGATACATTTATTTCTTCAACTTAGCTATTAGGCCAATTTGAACAAAAGGAGACTTTCCCCACCATGAAAACTATGACTCACAGGAAATATTTCCTTCAAATTCTAACTCAATTCTCACAAGGAAACAATGTCCTTGATGCTGCAGGTTCTAACGTAGATAGTTTTTCTGGGAGAGATACATGTGTTGCTTCATCTCACCTGAAGGGGTCTATTTGGAGAAAAGAGATCCTATCTCCACCTTGAAACACGTGAGTTGCTGGAAGAATTCCTTGAAAATACTAACTCCATTTTCACCAGGAGGCACTGTGCTAGATGCTATGGCTTCTAACACATACTGGTTTATTTGGAAAGGTGCGTGTGTTTCTTCACCTAAGCTGAATAGTCTGATTTGGAACAAAATTAGCCTATGTATACCTTAATAACTATGATTTTCAGAAGGTATGCCTTTCACAAGTTAACCCAATTTTCATGGGGAAACAATGTGCTACATGCTATGGCTTCTAACACAATTACTGACTTTCAAGAAATACGTGTGTTTCTTCATCTTAGCTGAGCAGGCCTCCTTGGAACAAAAGAGCCAATCTCCACCTTGAAACACATAAGTTGCAGGAAGTATTGTTTCTAAAGCTACTGAAGTCTCACATGGAACAATGTGCTTGACGTTCCTGCTGCTAACTCTGATGGTTCTCTTTCAAGAGACAAATGAGTTTCTTCAACTTAGGTGAGTAGGACTCTTTGGAGCAAAATGAGCCTTTCTCCACCTTGAAAATTCTCATTTGCATCAAATATTCTTTCCAAAACTAACTCCATCTGACTGGAAAACAACATGCTAGATGCTCCTGCTTCTAAAAGAGATCGTCATGTTTCGAAAGAATCATTTGTTTCTTCATGTTCACTTAACAGGCCTACTTGGAACAAAATGAGCCTTTCTCCACTTTGAAAACTGTGAGGAGCTTGAAGTGTTCCTCTGAAATACGACCTGAATTCTCAGAAGGAAACATGTGCTACTTGTTCCAAAACACATGGGTTTCTTTCAAGAGATAGATGTGTTTCATCAACTTAACTGTGTAGGCCTAATTGGAACAAAGAGAGCATAACTCAACCTAAGACAACTCACGTATCAGGAAGGATTCCTTTGCTAAACTAACCCAGTTCTAACAGCAAAACAATGTGTTAGATGCAGCAGCTTATTACGTAGGTGAATTTCTTCAGAAAGGTACACGTGCTTCTTCACTTCTGGTTAACATACATATTTGGAAAAAAAGCAGCCTTTGCCCACCTTGAAACACTTACGTTTGAGGAAGCATTCCAGTCAAAACCTACTCAATTCTCAGGGGAAATAATGTGGTAGATGCTCCTGCTTCTAACACACATGTTGGTCTTTTGAGAGATTCATTTGTTTCTTCATCTTAGATGAATAGTACTAGTTGGAGAAAAATGAGACTTAATCCACCTTGAAAATTCTGATTTGCAGGAAGTATTCCTTACAAAAACTAATCAATATTCAGAGGGAAACAATGGGCTAGATGCTGCAGCTTCTAACATGGAAGGTTTTCTTTGGCGAGTTACATGTGTTTCTTCAACTACCCGAATAGGCCTATTTGGAGCATAGAGAGCCAATCTGAAGCTTCCCAAAAGTAAGTGGCAGGCAGTATTCCTTTCAAAAACAAACTCAATTCTCACAGGGGTAAACTGTGCCTAGATGCTCCTGCTTATAACACAGATGGATTTCTTTGAGAGACACATGTGTTGCATGAACTCACTTGAGTAGGCCAATTTGGAACAAAAAGAACCACCTCGCTCCACCTACAAAATTTTGTTTTGCAGGAAGTATTCCTTTGAAATGAACTCAAAACTCACAGGGAAACCATGTGCGAGATGCTGCAGTTTGTAACATACATGGTTTCCTTTAGAGAGATATATTGCTTTCTTCCACTCACCTGAACAAGTCTGTTTGGAGACAACAGAGTGTATCTCCACGTTGAAACACCTTAGTGGCAGTAAAAATTCCTTGCAAAAACTAAGTCCATTTTCACAGGGAAACAATGTGCTACATGCTATGGCTTCGAACACAAATTGGTTTCTTTCCAGAGGTACATGTCTTTCTTCAACTAAGCTGAATAATCCTCTATGGAACAAAATATGCCTTTCTCCACCTTGATCACTAGGATTTGCAGGAAGTATTCCTTTCCCAAACTCTCTTAATTCTCACAGGGAAACAATGTGCTTAGATACGACTGCTTCTAACCCAGATGTCTTTCTTTGGAGCGATATACGTGCTTCAACTTAGCTGAAACGGCCTATGGGAAGCAGAAGGAGCCCATCATCACCTTGAAACACCAAAGTTGAAGCAAGTATTTCTTTCAAAAACCAACTGAATTCTCACAGGGAAACAATGTGCTAGATGCTGTAGCTTCTAACATGGATGTTTTTCTTTGGAGAGACCCATGTGTTTATTGAACTCAATCGATTCGGCTTATTTGGAGAAAAGAGAGTAGGTCCACCTTGAAACACCTAATTTGCAGGAAGGATTCCTTGCAAAAACTACTCACTTATCACAGGGTAACAATGAGCTAGAAGCTCCTGCTTCTAACATAGATGGCTTTCTTTCGAGAGATAAATGTGGTTCTTCAACTTTGCTGAATAGGCCTATTTGGAAAACAATGAGCCTTTTCCAACCTCGAAAACACTTATTGCAGAAAGTATACCTTTCAAAACTAACTCAGTTCTCATAGGGAAAAATGTGTCATATGCTACTTCTTCTAACACAGATTGCTTTCCTTCAAGAGCGACATGTTGTTCTTCATTTAGCTGAATAGTTCTACTTGGAACAAAATGAGCCTTTCTACACCTTGAAAACTATGGATTGCAGAAAGTATTCCTTGCAAAATGAACTCAGTTCTCACGGAGAAATAATATCCTACATGCTATGACTTCTAACACACATGGCATCATTTCGAGAGATACGTGTATTTTCAAACTAGCTGAAAAGGCATATTGGAAGCAAAAGGAGCCTAGGACCACCTTAAAACACTTACGTTGCAGGACGTAGTCCTTTCAAAACGTAACTCAATTATTACAAAGAAAAAATGTTCAAGATACGGTAGCTTCTATCACGGATGGGGTTCTTTGGAGATAAACATGTGTTTCTTCAACTCAGCCGAATAGTCCTATGTGGAGCAAACAGAGCCTATGTCGCCTTTGAAACAACTAGGTTGGAGGAATCATTCCTTGGAAACCGAACTCAATTCTCCAAGGGAAACAAAGTGCTAGATGCACCTATTTCTGACACACATGATTTTCTTCAAGAGTTTCATTTGTCTCTTCAACTTAGCTGAATGGGCCTACTTGAAACAAAATGAGCCTTTCACCACCTTCATAGATATGATTTGCAGGAACTATTCCTTTCAAAAACTAACTCAACTCTCAGAGGGAAACAATGTGCTACATGCTACTACTTCTACTACACATGTGTTTGTAGCAGAGATACATGTGTTTCATCAACTCAGTTGAAAAGGCCTATTTGGAACAAAGAGAGCCTCTCTCCACCTTGAAACACCTTAGCTGCAGGAAGCATTCCTTTCAAAAAGTAACTCAGTTATCACAGGAAAACAATGTGCTAGATGTTCCTGTTTATAACACAGATGGTGTTCTTTGGAGAGATTCATATGTTTCCACAACTTTGCTGAATAGGCCTATTTGAACAAATAAGATTTTCCCCTCTTGGAAAACTATGATTGCATTCCTGTCAAAACCTAACTCAATTCTCACAGGGAAACTATGCGCTACATGGTGCAACTTCTAACACAGATTTTTTGATAGAGATACATGTGTTCCTTCAACTCAGGTGAAGAGGCCTGATTACAGCAAACAGACCAACCTCCACCTTGAAACACCGACATTGCTGGAACAATTCACTCAAAATCTAACTCAATTCTCACAGGGGAACAAATTGCTAGATGTTCGTGCTTCTAATCTTGACAGTTTTCTTTCCAGAGATACATTTATCTTTGACTCAGCTGAATTGGAGTATTTGGGGCAAGCAGACCTACCTGCACCTTGAAACACCAAAGTTGCAGGAAGAATTCCATTTAAAAACTCCCTCCATTCACACAGGGAAACAATGTTGTAGTTGTCACAGCCTCTAACTTGGATGGTTGTCTTTAGAGGCAAAGAAGGGTTCCTTCATGTCAGCTGATTGGGCCTGTTTGTAGCCAACAGAGCCTATCTCCACCTTGGAACACGAAAGTTTCAGGAAGAATTCCTTACAAAAACAAACTCTATTCTCACGGGGAAAAATGTGCCAGATGCTCCTGCTTTGAACACAGCTGGTTTACTTCGAGAGGTACATGTGATTCATCAACTCTGCTGAGTAGGCCATTTTGGAAAGAAAACATTCCTTCCTCTACCTTAAACGTTCTGATTTGCAGGGAGTATTCTTTTCAGACACTAAGTAAATTCTCACCAGGAATCAATGCACTACATGTTGCAGCTCTAACATGGATGGTTTTCTTTGGAGAGGTACATGTATTTCTTCAACACAGCTGAATAGGCTTACTTGGAGCACACAGAACCAATCTTCACCTTGAAACACCAAGTTGCAGGGAGCATTCCCTTAAAAACTAACTCAGTTATCCCAGGAAAGCAACGTGCTATCTAGAAGCTCCTGCTTCTAACACAGCTGGTCATCTTTGGAGAGATACATTTATTTCTTCAACTTAGCTATTAGGCCAATTTGAACAAAAGGAGACTTTCCCCACCATGAAAACTATGACTCACAGGAAATATTTCCTTCAAATTCTAACTCAATTCTCACAAGGAAACAATGTTCTTGATGCTGCAGGTTCTAACGTAGATAGTTTTTCTGGGAGAGATACATGTGTTGCTTCATCTCACCTGAAGGGGTCTATTTGGAGAAAAGAGATCCTATCTCCACCTTGAAACACGTGAGTTGCTGGAAGAATTCCTTGAAAATACTAACTCCATTTTCACCAGGAGGCACTGTGCTAGATGCTATGGCTTCTAACACATACTGGTTTATTTGGAAAGGTGCGTGTGTTTCTTCACCTAAGCTGAATAGTCTGATTTGGAACAAAATTAGCCTATGTATACCTTAATAACTATGATTTTCAGAAGGTATGCCTTTCACAAGTTAACCCAATTTTCATGGGGAAACAATGTGCTACATGCTATGGCTTCTAACACAATTACTGACTTTCAAGAAATACGTGTGTTTCTTCATCTTAGCTGAGCAGGCCTCCTTGGAACAAAAGAGCCAATCTCCACCTTGAAACACATAAGTTGCAGGAAGTATTGTTTCTAAAGCTACTGAAGTCTCACATGGAACAATGTGCTTGACGTTCCTGCTGCTAACTCTGATGGTTCTCTTTCAAGAGACAAATGAGTTTCTTCAACTTAGGTGAGTAGGACTCTTTGGAGCAAAATGAGCCTTTCTCCACCTTGAAAATTCTCATTTGCATCAAATATTCTTTCCAAAACTAACTCCATCTGACTGGAAAACAACATGCTAGATGCTCCTGCTTCTAAAAGAGATCGTCATGTTTCGAAAGAATCATTTGTTTCTTCATGTTCACTTAACAGGCCTACTTGGAACAAAATGAGCCTTTCTCCACTTTGAAAACTGTGAGGAGCTTGAAGTGTCCCTCTGAAATACGACCTGAATTCTCAGAAGGAAACATGTGCTACTTGTTCCAAAACACATGGGTTTCTTTCAAGAGATAGATGTGTTTCATCAACTTAATTGTGTAGGCCTAATTGGAACAAAGAGAGCATAACTCAACCTAAGACAACTCACGTATCAGGTAGGATTCCTTTGCTAAACTAACCCAGTTCTAACAGCAAAACAATATGTTAGATGCAGCAGCTTATTACGTAGGTGAATTTCTTCAGAAAGGTACACGTGCTTCTTCACTTCTGGTTAACATACATATTTGGAACAAAAGCAGCCTTTGCCCACCTTGAAACACTTACGTTTGAGGAAGCATTCCAGTCAAAACCTACTCAATTCTCAGGGGAAATAATGTGGTAGATGCTCCTGCTTCTAACACACATGTTGGTCTTTTGAGAGATTCATTTGTTTCTTCATCTTAGATGAATAGTACTAGTTGGAGAAAAATGAGACTTAATCCACCTTGAAAATTCTGATTTGCAGGAAGTATTCCTTACAAAAACTAATCAATATTCAGAGGGAAACAATGGGCTAGATGCTGCAGCTTCTAACATGGAAGGTTTTCTTTGGCGAGTTACATGTGTTTCTTCAACTACCCGAATAGGCCTATTTGGAGCATAGAGAGCCAATCTGAAGCTTCCCAAAAATAAGTGGCAGGCAGTATTCCTTTCAAAAACAAACTCAATTCTCACAGGGGTAAACTGTGCCTAGATGCTCCTGCTTATAACACAGATGGATTTCTTTGAGAGACACATGTGTTGCATGAACTCACTTGAGTAGGCCAATTTGGAACAAAAAGAACCACCTCGCTCCACCTACAAAATTTTGTTTTGCAGGAAGTATTCCTTTCAAATGAACTCAAAACTCACAGGGAAACCATGTGCGAGATGCTGCAGTTTGTAACATACATGGTTTCCTTTAGAGAGATATATTGCTTTCTTCCACTCACCTGAACAAGTCTGTTTGGAGACAACAGAGTGTATCTCCACGTTGAAACACCTTAGTGGCAGTAAAAATTCCTTGCAAAAACTAAGTCCATTTTCACAGGGAAACAATGTGCTACATGCTATGGCTTCGAACACAAATTGGTTTCTTTCCAGAGGTACATGTCTTTCTTCAACTAAGCTGAATAATCCTATATGGAACAAAATATGCCTTTCTCCACCTTGATCACTAGGATTTGCAGGAAGTATTCCTTTCCCAAACTCTCTTAATTCTCACAGGGAAACAATGTGCTTAGATACGACTGCTTCTACCCAAGATGTCTTTCTTTGGAGCGATATACGTGCTTCAACTTAGCTGAAAAGGCCTGTGGGAAGCAGAAGGAGCCCATCATCACCTTGAAACACCAAAGTTGAAGCAAGTATTTCTTTCAAAAACCAACTGAATTCTCACAGGGAAACAATGTGCTAGATGCTGTAGCTTCTAACATGGACGTTTTTCTTTGGAGAGACCCATGTGTTTATTGAACTCAATCGATTTGGCTTATTTGGAGAAAAGAGAGTAGGTCCACCTTGAAACACCTAATTTGCAGGAAGGATTCCTTACAAAAACTACTCACTTATCACAGGGTAACAATGAGCTAGAAGCTCCTTCTTCTAACATAGATGGCTTTCTTTCGAGAGATAAATGTGGTTCTTCAACTTTGCTGAATAGGCCTATTTGGAAAACAATGAGCCTTTTCCAACCTCGAAAACACTTATTGCAGAAAGTATACCTTTCAAAACTAACTCAGTTCTCATAGGGAAAAATGTGTCATATGCTACTTCTTCTAACACAGATTGGTTTCCTTCAAGAGCGACATGTTGTTCTTCACTTAGCTGAATAGTTCTATTTGGAACAAAATGAGCCTTTCTACACCTTGAAAACTATGGATTGCAGAAAGTATTCCTTGCAAAATGAACTCAGTTCTCACGGAGAAATAATATCCTACATGCTATGACTTCTAACACACATGGCATCATTTCGAGAGATACGTGTATTTTCAAACTAGCTGAAAAGGCATATTGGAAGCAAAAGGAGCCTAGGACCACCTTAAAACACTTACGTTGCAGGACGTAGTCCTTTCAAAACGTAACTCAATTATTACAAAGAAAAAATGTTCAAGATACGGTAGCTTCTATCACGGATGGGGTTCTTTGGAGATAAACATGTGTTTCTTCAACTCAGCCGAATAGTCCTATGTGGAGCAAACAGAGCCTATGTCGCCTTTGAAACAACTAGGTTGGAGGAATCATTCCTTGGAAACCGAACTCAATTCTCCAAGGGAAACAAAGTGCTAGATGCACCTATTTCTGACACACATGATTTTCTTCAAGAGTTTCATTTGTCTCTTCAACTTAGCTGAATGGGCCTACTTGAAACAAAATGAGCCTTTCACCACCTTCATAGATATGATTTGCAGGAACTATTCCTTTCAAAAACTAACTCAACTCTCAGAGGGAAACAATGTGCTACATGCTACTACTTCTACTACACATGTGTTTGTAGCAGAGATACATGTGTTTCATCAACTCAGTTGAATAGGCCTATTTGGAACAAAGAGAGCCTCTCTCCACCTTGAAACACCTTAGCTGCAGGAAGCATTCCTTTCAAAAAGTAACTCAGTTATCACAGGAAAACAATGTGCTAGATGTTCCTGTTTATAACACAGACGGTGTTCTTTGGAGAGATTCATATGTTTCCACAACTTTGCTGAATAGGACTATTTGAACAAAGAAATTTTTCCTCTCTTGGAAAACTATGATTGCATTCCTGTCAAAACCTAACTCAATTCTCACAGGGAAACTATGCGCTACATGGTGCAACTTCTAACACAGATTTTTTGATAGAGATACATGTGTTCCTTCAACTCAGGTGAAGAGGCCTGATTACAGCAAACAGACCAACCTCCACCTTGAAACACCAACATTGCTGGAACAATTCACTCAAAATCTAACTCAATTCTCACATGGGAACAAATTGCTAGATGTTCGTGCTTCTAATCTTGACAGTTTTCTTTCCAGAGATACATTTATCTTTGACTTAGCTGAATTGTAGTATGTGGAGCAAGCAGACCTACCTGCACCTTGAAACACCAAAGTTGCAGGAAGAATTCCATTTAAAAACTCCCTCCATTCACACAGGGAAACAATGTTGTAGTTGTCACAGCCTCTAACTTGGATGGTTGTCTTTAGAGGCAAAGAAGGGTTCCTTCATGTCAGCTGATTGGGCCTGTTTGTAGCCAACAGAGCCTATCTCCACCTTGGAATACGAAAGTTTCAGGAAGAATTCCTTTCAAAAACAAACTCTATTCTCACGGGGAAAAATGTGCCAGATGCTCCTGCTTTGAACACAGCTGGTTTACTTCGAGAGGTACATGTGATTCATCAACTCTGCTGAGTAGGCCATTTTGGAAAGAAAACATTCCTTCCTCTACCTTAAACGTTCGGATTTGCAGGGAGTATTCTCTTCAGACACTAAGTAAATTCTCACCAGGAATCAATGTACTACATGTTGCAGCTCTAACATGGATGGTTTTCTTTGGAGAGGTACATGTATTTCTTCAACACAGCTGAATAGGCTTACTTGGAGCACACAGAACCAATCTTCACCTTGAAACACCAAGTTGCAGGGAGCATTCCCTTAAAAACTAACTCAGTTATCCCAGGAAAGCAACGTGCTATCTAGAAGCTCCTGCTTCTAACACAGCTGGTCATCTTTGGAGAGATACATTTATTTCTTCAACTTAGCTATTAGGCCAATTTGAACAAAAGGAGACTTTCCCCACCATGAAAACTATGACTCGCAGGAAATATTTCCTTCAAATTCTAACTCAATTCTCACAAGGAAACAATGTTCTTGATGCTGCAGGTTCTAACGTAGATAGTTTTTCTGGGAGAGATACATGTGTTGCTTCATCTCACCTGAAGGGGTCTATTTGGAGAAAAGAGATCCTATCTCCACCTTGAAACACGTGAGTTGCTGGAAGAATTCATTGAAAATACTAACTCAATTTTTACCAGGAAGCACTGTGCTAGATGCTATGGCTTCTAACACATACTGGTTTATTTGGAAAGGTGCGTGTGTTTTTTCACCTAAACTGAATAGTCTGATTTGGAACAAAATTAGCCTATGTATACCTTAATAACTATGATTTTCAGAAGGTATGCCTTTCACAAGTTAACCCAATTTTCATGGGGAAACAATGTGCTACATGCTATGGCTTCTAACACAATTGCTGACTTTCAAGAAATACGTGTGTTTCTTCATCTTAGCTGAGCAGGCCTCCTTGGAACAAAAGAGCCAATGTCCACCTTGAAACACATAAGTTGCAGGAAGTATTGTTTGTAAAGCTACTGAAGTCTCACATGGAACAATGTGCTTGACGTTCCTGCTGCTAACTCTGATGGTTCTCTTTCAAGAGACAAATGAGTTTCTTCAACTTAGGTGAGTAGGACTCTTTGGAGCAGAATGAGCCTTTCTCCACTTTGAAAATTCTCATTTGCATCAAATATTCTTTCCAAAACTAACTCCATCTGACTGGAAAACAACATGCTAGATGCTCCTGCTTCTAAAAGAGATGGTCATGTTTCGAAAGAATCATTTGTTTCTTCATGTTCACTTAACAGGCCTACTTGGAACAAAATGAGCCTTTCTCCACTTTGAAAACTGTGAGGAGCTTGAAGTGTTCCTCTGAAATACGACCTGAATTCTCAGAAGGAAACATGTGCTACTTGTTCCAAAACACATGGGTTTCTTTCAAGAGATAGATGTGTTTCATCAACTTAACTGTGTAGGCCTAATTGGAACAAAGAGAGCATAACTCAACCTAAGACAACTCACGTATCAGGTAGGATTCCTTTGCTAAACTAACCCAGTTCTAACAGCAAAACAATGTGTTAGATGCAGCAGCTTATTACGTAGGTGAATTTCTTCAGAAAGGTACACGTGCTTCTTCACTTCTGGTTAACATACATATTTGGAACAAAAGCAGCCTTTGCCCACCTTGAAACACTTACGTTTGAGGAAGCATTCCAGTCAAAACCTACTCAATTCTCACGGGAAATAATGTGGTAGATGCTCCTGCTTCTAACACACATGTTGGTCTTTTGAGAGATTCATTTGTTTCTTCATCTTAGATGAATAGTACTAGTTGGAGAAAAATGAGACTTAATCCACCTTGAAAATTCTGATTTGCAGGAAGTATTCCTTACAAAAACTAATCAATATTCAGAGGGAAACAATGTGCTAGATGCTGCAGCTTCTAACATCGAAGGTTTTCTTTGGCGAGTTACATGTGTTTCTTCAACTACCCGAATAGGCCTATTTGGAGCATAGAGAGCCAATCTGAAGCTTCCCAAAAGTAAGTGGCAGGCAGTATTCCTTTCAAAAACAAACTCAATTCTCACAGGGGTAAACTGTGCCTAGATGCTCCTGCTTATAACACAGATGGATTTCTTTGAGAGACACATGTGTTGCATGAACTCACTTGAGTAGGCCAATTTGGAACAAAAAGAACCACCTCGCTCCACCTACAAAATTTTGTTTTCCAGGAAGTATTCCCTTGAAATGAACTCAAAATTCACAGGGAAACCATGTGCGAGATGCTGCAGTTTGTAACATACATGGTTTCTTTTAGAGAGATATATTTCTTTCTTCCACTCACCTGAACAAGTCTGTTTGGAGACAACAGAGTGTATCTCCACGTTGAAACACCTTAGTGGCAGTAAAAATTCCTTGCAAAAACTAAGTCCATTTTCACAGGGAAACAATGTGCTACATGCTATGGCTTCGAACACAAATTGGTTTCTTTCCAGAGGTACATGTCTTTCTTCAACTAAGCTGAATAATCCTATATGGAACAAAATATGCCTTTCTCCACCTTGATCACTAGGATTTGCAGGAAGTATTCCTTTCCCAAACTCTCTTAATTCTCACAGGGAAACAATGTGCTTAGATACGACTGCTTCTAACCCAGATGTCTTTCTTTGGAGCGATATATGTGCTTCAACTTAGCTGAAAAGGCCTATGGGAAGCAGAAGGAGCCCATCATCACCTTGAAACACCAAAATTGAAGCAAGTATTTCTTTCAAAAACCAACTGAATTCTCACAGGGAAACAATGTGCTAGATGCTGTAGCTTCTAACATGGATGTTTTTCTTTGGAGAGACCCATGTGTTTATTGAACTCAATCGATTCGGCTTATTTGGAGAAAAGAGAGTATGTCCACCTTGAAACACCTAATTTGCAGGAAGGATTCCTTACAAAAACTACTCACTTATCACAGAGTAACAATGAGCTAGAAGCTCCTGCTTCTAACATAGATGGCTTTCTTTCGAGAGATAAATGTGGTTCTTCAACTTTGCTGAATAGGCCTATTTGGAAAACAATGAGCCTTTTCCAACCTCGAAAACACTTATTGCAGAAAGTATACCTTTCAAAACTAACTCAGTTCTCATAGGGAAAAATGTTTCATATGCTACTTCTTCTAACACAGATTGGTTTCCTTCAAGAGCGACATGTTGTTCTTCACTTAGCTGAATAGTTCTATTTGGAACAAAATGAGCCTTTCTACACCTTGAAAACTATGGATTGCAGAAAGTATTCCTTGCAAAATTAACTCAGTTCTCACAGAGAAATAATATCCTACATGCTATGACTTCTAACACACATGGCATCATTTCGAGAGATACGTGTATTTTCAAACTAGCTGAAAAGGCATATTGGAAGCAAAAGGAGCCTAGGACCACCTTAAAACACTTACGTTGCAGGATGTAGTCCTTTCAAAACGTAACTCAATTATTACAAAGAAAAAATGTTCAAGATACGGTAGCTTCTATCACGGATGGGGTTCTTTGGAGATAAACATGTGTTTCTTCAACTCATCCGAATAGTCATATGTGGAGCAAACAGAGCCTATGTCGCCTTTGAAACAACTAGGTTGGAGGAATCATTCCTTGGAAACCGAACTCAATTCTCCAAGGGAAAGAAAGTGCTAGATGCACCTATTTCTGACACACATGATTTTCTTCAAGAGTTTCATTTGTCTCTTCAACTTAGCTGAATGGGCCTACTTGAAACAAAATGAGCCTTTCACCACCTTCATAGATATGATTTGCAGGAACTATTCCTTTCAAAAACTAACTCAACTCTCAGAGGGAAACAATGTGCTACATGCTACTACTTCTACTACACATGTGTTTGTAGCAGAGATACATGTGTTTCATCAACTCAGTTGAATAGGCCTATTTGGAACAAAGAGAGCCCCTCTGCACGTTGAAACACCTTAGCTGCAGGAAGCATTCCTTTCAAAAAGTAACTCAGTTATCACAGGAAAACAATGTGCTAGATGTTCCTGTTTATAACACAGATGGTGTTCTTTGGAGAGATTCATATGTTTCCACATCTTTGCTGAATAGGCCTATTTGAACAAATAAGATTTTCCCCTCTTGGAAAACTATGATTGCATTCCTGTCAAAACCTAACTCAATTCTCACAGGGAAACTATGCGCTACATGGTGCAACTTCTAACACAGATTTTTTGATAGAGATACATGTGTTCCTTCAACTCAGGTGAAGAGGCCTGATTACAGCAAACAGACCAACCTCCACCTTGAAACACCGACATTGCTGGAACAATTCACTCAAAATCTAACTCAGTTCTCACAGGGGAACAAATTGCTAGATGTTCGTGCTTCTAATCTTGACAGTTTTCTTTCCAGAGATACATTTATCTTTGACTCAGCTGAATTGGAGTATTTGGGGCAAGCAGACCTACCTGCACCTTGAAACACCAAAGTTGCAGGAAGAATTCCATTTAAAAACTCCCTCCATTCACACAGGGAAACAATGTTGTAGTTGTCACAGCCTCTAACTTGGATGGTTGTCTTTAGAGGCAAAGAAGGGTTCCTTCATGTCAGCTGATTGGGCCTGTTTGTAGCCAACAGAGCCTATCTCCACCTTGGAATACGAAAGTTTCAGGAAGAATTCCTTTCAAAAACAAACTCTATTCTCACGGGGAAAAATGTGCCAGATGCTCCTGCTTTGAACACAGCTGGTTTACTTCGAGAGCTACATGTGATTCATCAACTCTGCTGAGTAGGCCATTTTGGAAAGAAAACATTCCTTCCTCTACCTTAAACGTTCTGATTTGCAGGGAGTATTCTCTTCAGACACTAAGTAAATTCTCACCAGGAATCAATGCACTACATGTTGCAGCTCTAACATGGATGGTTTTCTTTGGAGAGGTACTTGTATTTCTTCAACACAGCTGAATAGGCTTACTTGGAGCACACAGAACCTATCTTCACCTTGAAACACCAAGTTGCAGGGAGCATTCCCTTAAAAACTCACTCAGTTATCCTAGGAAAGCAACGTGCTATCTAGAAGCTCCTGCTTCTAACACAGCTGTTCATCTTTGGAGAGATACATTTATTTCTTCAACTTAGCTATTAGGCCAATTTGAACAAAATGAGACTTTCCCCACCATGAAAACTATGACTCACAGGAAATATTTCCTTCAAATTCTAACTCAATTCTCACAAGGAAACAATGTTCTTGATGCTGCAGGTTCTAACGTAGATAGTTTTTCTGGGAGAGATACATGTGTTGCTTCATCTCACCTGAAGGGGTCTATTTGGAGAAAAGAGATCCTATCTCCACCTTGAAACACGTGAGTTGCTGGAAGAATTCCTTGAAAATACTAACTCAATTTTCACCAGGAAGCACTGTGCTAGATGCTATGGCTTCTAACACATACTGGTTTATTTGGAAAGGTGCGTGTGTTTCTTCACCTAAGCTGAATAGTCTGATTTGGAACAAAATTAGCCTATGTATACCTTAATAACTATGATTTTCAGAAGGTATGCCTTTCACAAGTTAACCCAATTTTCATGGGGAAACAATGTGCTACATGCTATGGCTTCTAACACAATTACTGACTTTCAAGAAATACGTGTGTTTCTTCACCTTAGCTGAGCAGGCCTCCTTGGAACAAAAGAGCCAATGTCCACCTTGAAACACATAAGTTGCTGAAAGTATTGTTTGTAAAGCTACTGAAGTCTCACATGGAACAATGTGCTTGACGTTCCTGCTGCTAACTCTGATGGTTCTCTTTCAAGAGACAAATGAGTTTCTTCAACTTAGGTGAGTAGGACTCTTTGGAGCAAAATGAGCCTTTCTCCACCTTGAAAATTCTCATTTGCATCAAATATTCTTTCCAAAACTAACTCCATCTGACTGGAAAACAACATGCTAGATGCTCCTGCTTCTAAAAGAGATGGTCATGTTTCGAAAGAATCATTTGTTTCTTCATGTTCACTTAACAGGCCTACTTGGAACAAAATGAGTCTTTCTCCACTTTGAAAACTGCGAGGAGCTTGAAGTGTTCCTCTGAAATATGACCTGAATTCTCAGAAGGAAACATGTGCTACTTGTTCCAAAACACATGGGTTTCTTTCAAGAGATAGATGTGTTTCATCAACTTAACTGTGTAGGCCTAATTGGAACAAAGAGAGCATAACTCAACCTAAGACAACTCACGTATCAGGTAGGATTCCTTTGCTAAACTAACCCAGTTCTAACAGCAAAACAATATGTTAGATGCAGCAGCTTATTACGTAGGTGAATTTCTTCGGAAAGGTCCACGTGCTTCTTCACTTCTGGTTAACATACATATTTGGAACAAAAGCAGCCTTTGCCCACCTTGAAACACTTACGTTTGAGGAAGCATTCCAGTCAAAACCTACTCAATTCTCAGGGGGAAATAATGTGGTAGATGCTCCTGCTTCTAACACACATGTTGGTCTTTTGAGAGATTCATTTGTTTCTTCATCTTAGATGAATAGTACTAGTTGGAGAAAAATGAGACTTAATCCACCTTGAAAATTCTGATTTGCAGGAAGTATTCCTTACAAAAACTAATCAATATTCAGAGGGAAACAATGTGCTAGATGCTGCAGCTTCTAACATCGAAGGTTTTCTTTGGAGAGTTACATGTGTTTCTTCAACTACCCGAATAGGCCTATTTGGAGCATAGAGAGCCAATCTGAAGCTTCCCAAAAGTAAGTGGCAGGCAGTATTCCTTTCAAAAACAAACTCAATTCTCACAGGGGTAAACTGTGCCTAGATGCTCCTGCTTATAACACAGATGGATTTTTTTGAGAGACACATGTGTTGCATGAACTCACTTGAGTAGGCCAATTTGGAACAAAAAGAACCACCTCGCTCCACCTACAAAATTTTGTTTTGCAGGAAGTATTCCTTTGAAATGAACTCAAAACTCACAGGGAAACCATGTGCGAGATGCTGCAGTTTGTAACATACATGGTTTCCTTTAGAGAGATATATTGCTTTCTTCCACTCACCTGAACAAGTCTGTTTGGAGACAACAGAGTGTATCTCCACGTTGAAACACCTTAGTGGCAGTAAAAATTCCTTGCAAAAACTAAGTCCATTTTCACAGGGAAACAATGTGCTACATGCTATGGCTTCGAACACAAATTGGTTTCTTTCCAGAGGTACATGTCTTTCTTCAACTAAGCTGAATAATCCTCTATGGAACAAAATATGCCTTTCTCCACCTTGATCACTAGGATTTGCAGGAAGTATTCCTTTCCCAAACTCTCTTAATTCTCACAGGGAAACAATGTGCTTAGATATGACTGGTTCTAACCTAGATGTCTTTCTTTGGAGCGATATACGTGCTTCAATTTAGCTGAAAAGGCCTATGGGAAGCAGAAGGAGCCCATCATCACCTTGAAACACCAAAGTTGAAGCAAGTATTTCTTTCAAAAACCAACTGAATTCTCACAGGGAAACAATGTGCTAGATGCTGTAGCTTCTAACATGGATGTTTTTCTTTGGAGAGACCCATGTGTTTATTGAACTCAATCGATTCGGCTTATTTGGAGAAAAGAGAGTATGTCCACCTTGAAACACCTAATTTGCAGGAAGGATTCCTTACAAAAACTACTCACTTATCACAGGGTAACAATGAGCTAGAAGCTCCTGCTTCTAACATAGATGGCTTTCTTTCGAGAGATAAATGTGGTTCTTCAACTTTGCTGAATAGGCCTATTTGGAAAACAATGAGCCTTTTCCAACCTCGAAAACACTTATTGCAGAAAGTATACCTTTCAAAACTAACTCAGTTCTCATAGGGAAAAATGTGTCATATGCTACTTCTTCTAACACAGATTGGTTTCCTTCAAGAGCGACATGTTGTTCTTCACTTAGCTGAATAGTTCTATTTGGAACAAAATGAGCCTTTCTACACCTTGAAAACTATGGATTGCAGAAAGTATTCCTTGCAAAATGAACTCAGTTCTCACGGAGAAATAATATCCTACATGCTATGACTTCTAACACACATGGCATCATTTCGAGAGATACGTGTATTTTCAAACTAGCTGAAAAGGCATATTGGAAGCAAAAGGAGCCTAGGACCACCTTAAAACACTTACGTTGCAGGATGTAGTCCTTTCAAAACGTAACTCAATTATTACAAAGAAAAAATGTTCAAGATACGGTAGCTTCTATCACGGATGGGGTTCTTTGGAGATAAACATGTGTTTCTTCAACTCAGCCGAATAGTCCTATGTGGAGCAAACAGAGCCTATGTCGCCTTTGAAACAACTAGGTTGGAGGAATCATTCCTTGGAAACCGAACTCAATTCTCCAAGGGAAACAAAGTGCTAGATGCACCTATTTCTGACACACATGATTTTCTTCAAGAGTTTCATTTGTCTCTTCAACTTAGCTGAATGGGCCTACTTGAAACAAAATGAGCCTTTCACCACCTTCATAGATATGATTTGCAGGAACTATTCCTTTCAAAAACTAACTCAACTCTCAGAGGGAAACAATGTGCTACATGCTACTACTTCTACTACACATGTGTTTGTAGCAGAGATACATGTGTTTCATCAACTCAGTTGAATAGGCCTATTTGGAACAAAGAGAGCCTCTCTCCACCTTGAAACACCTTAGCTGCAGGAAGCATTCCTTTCAAAAAGTAACTCAGTTATCACAGAAAAACAATGTGCTAGATGTTCCTGTTTATAACACAGATGGTGTTCTTTGGAGAGATTCATATGTTTCCACAACTTTGCTGAACAGGCCTATTTGAACAAATAAGATTTTCCCCTCTTGGAAAACTATGATTGTATTCCTGTCAAAACCTAACTCAATTCTCACAGGGAAACTATGCGCTACATGGTGCAACTTCTAACACAGATTTTTTGATAGAGATACATGTGTTCCTTCAACTCAGGTGAAGAGGCCTGATTACAGCAAACAGACCAACCTCCACCTTGAAACACCGACATTGCTGGAACAATTCACTCAAAATCTAACTCAATTCTCACAGGGCAACAAATTGCTAGATGTTCGTGCTTCTAATCTTGACAGTTTTCTTTCCAGAGATACATTTATCTTTGACTCAGCTGAATTGGAGTATTTGGGGCAAGCAGACCTACCTGCACCTTGAAACACCAAAGTTGCAGGAAGAATTCCATTTAAAAACTCCCTCCATTCACACAGGGAAACAATGTTGTAGTTGTCACAGCCTCTAACTTGGATGGTTGTCTTTAGAGGCAAAGAAGGGTTCCTTCATGTCAGCTGATTGGGCCTGTTTGTAGCCAACAGAGCCTATCTCCACCTTGGAATACGAAAGTTTCAGGAAGAATTCCTTTCAAAAACAAACTCTATTCTCACGGGGAAAAATGTGCCAGATGCTCCTGCTTTGAACACAGCTGGTTTACTTCGAGAGCTACATGTGATTCATCAACTCTGCTGAGTAGGCCATTTTGGAAAGAAAACATTCCTTCCTCTACCTTAAACGTTCTGATTTGCAGGGAGTATTCTCTTCAGACACTAAGTAAATTCTCACCAGGAATCAATGCACTACATGTTGCAGCTCTAACATGGATGGTTTTCTTTGGAGAGGTACTTGTATTTCTTCAACACAGCTGAATAGGCTTACTTGGAGCACACAGAACCTATCTTCACCTTGAAACACCAAGTTGCAGGGAGCATTCCCTTAAAAACTCACTCAGTTATCCCAGGAAAGCAACGTGCTATCTAGAAGCTCCTGCTTCTAACACAGCTGTTCATCTTTGGAGAGATACATTTATTTCTTCAACTTAGCTATTAGGCCAATTTGAACAAAATGAGACTTTCCCCACCATGAAAACTATGACTCACAGGAAATATTTCCTTCAAATTCTAACTCAATTCTCACAAGGAAACAATGTTCTTGATGCTGCAGGTTCTAACGTAGATAGTTTTTCTGGGAGAGATACATGTGTTGCTTCATCTCACCTGAAGGGGTCTATTTGGAGAAAAGAGATCCTATCTCCACCTTGAAACACGTGAGTTGCTGGAAGAATTCCTTGAAAATACTAACTCAATTTTCACCAGGAAGCACTGTGCTAGATGCTATGGCTTCTAACACATACTGGTTTATTTGGAAAGGTGCGTGTGTTTCTTCACCTAAGCTGAATAGTCTGATTTGGAACAAAATTAGCCTATGTATACCTTAATAACTATGATTTTCAGAAGGTATGCCTTTCACAAGTTAACCCAATTTTCATGGGGAAACAATGTGCTACATGCTATGGCTTCTAACACAATTACTGACTTTCAAGAAATACGTGTGTTTCTTCACCTTAGCTGAGCAGGCCTCCTTGGAACAAAAGAGCCAATGTCCACCTTGAAACACATAAGTTGCTGAAAGTATTGTTTGTAAAGCTACTGAAGTCTCACATGGAACAATGTGCTTGACGTTCCTGCTGCTAACTCTGATGGTTCTCTTTCAAGAGACAAATGAGTTTCTTCAACTTAGGTGAGTAGGACTCTTTGGAGCAAAATGAGCCTTTCTCCACCTTGAAAATTCTCATTTGCATCAAATATTCTTTCCAAAACTAACTCCATCTGACTGGAAAACAACATGCTAGATGCTCCTGCTTCTAAAAGAGATGGTCATGTTTCGAAAGAATCATTTGTTTCTTCATGTTCACTTAACAGGCCTACTTGGAACAAAATGAGTCTTTCTCCACTTTGAAAACTGCGAGGAGCTTGAAGTGTTCCTCTGAAATATGACCTGAATTCTCAGAAGGAAACATGTGCTACTTGTTCCAAAACACATGGGTTTCTTTCAAGAGATAGATGTGTTTCATCAACTTAACTGTGTAGGCCTAATTGGAACAAAGAGAGCATAACTCAACCTAAGACAACTCACGTATCAGGTAGGATTCCTTTGCTAAACTAACCCAGTTCTAACAGCAAAACAATATGTTAGATGCAGCAGCTTATTACGTAGGTGAATTTCTTCGGAAAGGTCCACGTGCTTCTTCACTTCTGGTTAACATACATATTTGGAACAAAAGCAGCCTTTGCCCACCTTGAAACACTTACGTTTGAGGAAGCATTCCAGTCAAAACCTACTCAATTCTCAGGGGGAAATAATGTGGTAGATGCTCCTGCTTCTAACACACATGTTGGTCTTTTGAGAGATTCATTTGTTTCTTCATCTTAGATGAATAGTACTAGTTGGAGAAAAATGAGACTTAATCCACCTTGAAAATTCTGATTTGCAGGAAGTATTCCTTACAAAAACTAATCAATATTCAGAGGGAAACAATGTGCTAGATGCTGCAGCTTCTAACATCGAAGGTTTTCTTTGGAGAGTTACATGTGTTTCTTCAACTACCCGAATAGGCCTATTTGGAGCATAGAGAGCCAATCTGAAGCTTCCCAAAAGTAAGTGGCAGGCAGTATTCCTTTCAAAAACAAACTCAATTCTCACAGGGGTAAACTGTGCCTAGATGCTCCTGCTTATAACACAGATGGATTTTTTTGAGAGACACATGTGTTGCATGAACTCACTTGAGTAGGCCAATTTGGAACAAAAAGAACCACCTCGCTCCACCTACAAAATTTTGTTTTGCAGGAAGTATTCCTTTGAAATGAACTCAAAACTCACAGGGAAACCATGTGCGAGATGCTGCAGTTTGTAACATACATGGTTTCCTTTAGAGAGATATATTGCTTTCTTCCACTCACCTGAACAAGTCTGTTTGGAGACAACAGAGTGTATCTCCACGTTGAAACACCTTAGTGGCAGTAAAAATTCCTTGCAAAAACTAAGTCCATTTTCACAGGGAAACAATGTGCTACATGCTATGGCTTCGAACACAAATTGGTTTCTTTCCAGAGGTACATGTCTTTCTTCAACTAAGCTGAATAATCCTCTATGGAACAAAATATGCCTTTCTCCACCTTGATCACTAGGATTTGCAGGAAGTATTCCTTTCCCAAACTCTCTTAATTCTCACAGGGAAACAATGTGCTTAGATATGACTGGTTCTAACCTAGATGTCTTTCTTTGGAGCGATATACGTGCTTCAATTTAGCTGAAAAGGCCTATGGGAAGCAGAAGGAGCCCATCATCACCTTGAAACACCAAAGTTGAAGCAAGTATTTCTTTCAAAAACCAACTGAATTCTCACAGGGAAACAATGTGCTAGATGCTGTAGCTTCTAACATGGATGTTTTTCTTTGGAGAGACCCATGTGTTTATTGAACTCAATCGATTCGGCTTATTTGGAGAAAAGAGAGTATGTCCACCTTGAAACACCTAATTTGCAGGAAGGATTCCTTACAAAAACTACTCACTTATCACAGGGTAACAATGAGCTAGAAGCTCCTGCTTCTAACATAGATGGCTTTCTTTCGAGAGATAAATGTGGTTCTTCAACTTTGCTGAATAGGCCTATTTGGAAAACAATGAGCCTTTTCCAACCTCGAAAACACTTATTGCAGAAAGTATACCTTTCAAAACTAACTCAGTTCTCATAGGGAAAAATGTGTCATATGCTACTTCTTCTAACACAGATTGGTTTCCTTCAAGAGCGACATGTTGTTCTTCACTTAGCTGAATAGTTCTATTTGGAACAAAATGAGCCTTTCTACACCTTGAAAACTATGGATTGCAGAAAGTATTCCTTGCAAAATGAACTCAGTTCTCACGGAGAAATAATATCCTACATGCTATGACTTCTAACACACATGGCATCATTTCGAGAGATACGTGTATTTTCAAACTAGCTGAAAAGGCATATTGGAAGCAAAAGGAGCCTAGGACCACCTTAAAACACTTACGTTGCAGGATGTAGTCCTTTCAAAACGTAACTCAATTATTACAAAGAAAAAATGTTCAAGATACGGTAGCTTCTATCACGGATGGGGTTCTTTGGAGATAAACATGTGTTTCTTCAACTCAGCCGAATAGTCCTATGTGGAGCAAACAGAGCCTATGTCGCCTTTGAAACAACTAGGTTGGAGGAATCATTCCTTGGAAACCGAACTCAATTCTCCAAGGGAAACAAAGTGCTAGATGCACCTATTTCTGACACACATGATTTTCTTCAAGAGTTTCATTTGTCTCTTCAACTTAGCTGAATGGGCCTACTTGAAACAAAATGAGCCTTTCACCACCTTCATAGATATGATTTGCAGGAACTATTCCTTTCAAAAACTAACTCAACTCTCAGAGGGAAACAATGTGCTACATGCTACTACTTCTACTACACATGTGTTTGTAGCAGAGATACATGTGTTTCATCAACTCAGTTGAATAGGCCTATTTGGAACAAAGAGAGCCTCTCTCCACCTTGAAACACCTTAGCTGCAGGAAGCATTCCTTTCAAAAAGTAACTCAGTTATCACAGAAAAACAATGTGCTAGATGTTCCTGTTTATAACACAGATGGTGTTCTTTGGAGAGATTCATATGTTTCCACAACTTTGCTGAACAGGCCTATTTGAACAAATAAGATTTTCCCCTCTTGGAAAACTATGATTGTATTCCTGTCAAAACCTAACTCAATTCTCACAGGGAAACTATGCGCTACATGGTGCAACTTCTAACACAGATTTTTTGATAGAGATACATGTGTTCCTTCAACTCAGGTGAAGAGGCCTGATTACAGCAAACAGACCAACCTCCACCTTGAAACACCGACATTGCTGGAACAATTCACTCAAAATCTAACTCAATTCTCACAGGGCAACAAATTGCTAGATGTTCGTGCTTCTAATCTTGACAGTTTTCTTTCCAGAGATACATTTATCTTTGACTCAGCTGAATTGGAGTATTTGGGGCAAGCAGACCTACCTGCACCTTGAAACACCAAAGTTGCAGGAAGAATTCCATTTAAAAACTCCCTCCATTCACACAGGGAAACAATGTTGTAGTTGTCACAGCCTCTAACTTGGATGGTTGTCTTTAGAGGCAAAGAAGGGTTCCTTCATGTCAGCTGATTGGGCCTGTTTGTAGCCAACAGAGCCTATCTCCACCTTGGAGCAGGAAAGTTTCAGGAAGAATTCCTTTCAAAAACAAACTCTATTCTCACGGGGAAAAATGTGCCAGATGCTCCTGCTTTGAACACAGCTGGTTTACTTCGAGAGGTACATGTGATTCATCAACTCTGCTGAGTAGGCCATTTTGGAAAGAAAACATTCCTTCCTCTACCTTAAACGTTCTGATTTGCAGGGAGTATTCTCTTCAGACACTAAGTAAATTCTCACCAGGAATCAATACACTACATGTTGCAGCTCTAACATGGATGGTTTTCTTTGGAGAGGTACATGTATTTCTTCAACACAGCTGAATAGGCTTACTTGGAGCACACAGAACCAATCTTCACCTTGAAACACCAAGTTGCAGGGAGCATTCCCTTAAAAACTAACTCAGTTATCCCAGGAAAGCAACGTGCTATCTAGAAGCTCCTGCTTCTAACACAGCTGGTCATCTTTGGAGAGATACATTTATTTCTTCAACTTAGCTATTAGGCCAATTTGAACAAAATGAGACTTTCCCCACCATGAAAACTATGACTCACAGGAAATATTTCCTTCAAATTTTAACTCAATTCTCACAAGGAAACAATGTTCTTGATGCTGCAGGTTCTAACGTAGATAGTTTTTCTGGGAGAGATACATGTGTTGCTTCATCTCACCTGAAGGGGTCTATTTGGAGAAAAGAGATCCTATCTCCACCTTGAAACACGTGAGTTGCTGGAAGAATTCCTTGAAAATACTAACTCCATTTTCACCAGGAAGCACTGTGCTAGATGCTATGGCTTCTAACACATACTGGTTTATTTGGAAAGGTGCGTGTGTTTCTTCACCTAAGCTGAATAGTCTGATTTGGAACAAAATTAGCCTATGTATACCTTAATAACTATGATTTTCAGAAGGTATGCCTTTCACAAGTTAACCCAATTTTCATGGGGAAACAATGTGCTACATGCTATGGCTTCTAACACAATTACTGACTTTCAAGAAATACGTGTGTTTCTTCATCTTAGCTGAGCAGGCCTCCTTGGAACAAAAGAGCCAATGTCCACCTTGAAACACATAAGTTGCTGAAAGTATTGTTTGTAAAGCTACTGAAGTCTCACATGGAACAATGTGCTTGACGTTCCTGCTGCTAACTCTGATGGTTCTCTTTCAAGAGACAAATGAGTTTCTTCAACTTAGGTGAGTAGGACTCTTTGGAGCAAAATGAGCCTTTCTCCACCTTGAAAATTCTCATTTGCATCAAATATTCTTTCCAAAACTAACTCCATCTGACTGGAAAACAACATGCTAGATGCTCCTGCTTCTAAAAGAGATGGTCATGTTTCGAAAGAATCATTTGTTTCTTCATGTTCACTTAACAGGCCTACTTGGAACAAAATGAGTCTTTCTCCACTTTGAAAACTGCGAGGAGCTTGAAGTGTTCCTCTGAAATATGACCTGAATTCTCAGAAGGAAACATGTGCTACTTGTTCCAAAACACATGGGTTTCTTTCAAGAGATAGATGTGTTTCATCAACTTAACTGTGTAGGCCTAATTGGAACAAAGAGAGCATAACTCAACCTAAGACAACTCACGTATCAGGTAGGATTCCTTTGCTAAACTAACCCAGTTCTAACAGCAAAACAATATGTTAGATGCAGCAGCTTATTACGTAGGTGAATTTCTTCGGAAAGGTCCACGTGCTTCTTCACTTCTGGTTAACATACATATTTGGAACAAAAGCAGCCTTTGCCCACCTTGAAACACTTACGTTTGAGGAAGCATTCCAGTCAAAACCTACTCAATTCTCAGGGGGAAATAATGTGGTAGATGCTCCTGCTTCTAACACACATGTTGGTCTTTTGAGAGATTCATTTGTTTCTTCATCTTAGATGAATAGTACTAGTTGGAGAAAAATGAGACTTAATCCACCTTGAAAATTCTGATTTGCAGGAAGTATTCCTTACAAAAACTAATCAATATTCAGAGGGAAACAATGTGCTAGATGCTGCAGCTTCTAACATCGAAGGTTTTCTTTGGAGAGTTACATGTGTTTCTTCAACTACCCGAATAGGCCTATTTGGAGCATAGAGAGCCAATCTGAAGCTTCCCAAAAGTAAGTGGCAGGCAGTATTCCTTTCAAAAACAAACTCAATTCTCACAGGGGTAAACTGTGCCTAGATGCTCCTGCTTATAACACAGATGGATTTTTTTGAGAGACACATGTGTTGCATGAACTCACTTGAGTAGGCCAATTTGGAACAAAAAGAACCACCTCGCTCCACCTACAAAATTTTGTTTTGCAGGAAGTATTCCTTTGAAATGAACTCAAAACTCACAGGGAAACCATGTGCGAGATGCTGCAGTTTGTAACATACATGGTTTCCTTTAGAGAGATATATTGCTTTCTTCCACTCACCTGAACAAGTCTGTTTGGAGACAACAGAGTGTATCTCCACGTTGAAACACCTTAGTGGCAGTAAAAATTCCTTGCAAAAACTAAGTCCATTTTCACAGGGAAACAATGTGCTACATGCTATGGCTTCGAACACAAATTGGTTTCTTTCCAGAGGTACATGTCTTTCTTCAACTAAGCTGAATAATCCTCTATGGAACAAAATATGCCTTTCTCCACCTTGATCACTAGGATTTGCAGGAAGTATTCCTTTCCCAAACTCTCTTAATTCTCACAGGGAAACAATGTGCTTAGATATGACTGGTTCTAACCTAGATGTCTTTCTTTGGAGCGATATACGTGCTTCAATTTAGCTGAAAAGGCCTATGGGAAGCAGAAGGAGCCCATCATCACCTTGAAACACCAAAGTTGAAGCAAGTATTTCTTTCAAAAACCAACTGAATTCTCACAGGGAAACAATGTGCTAGATGCTGTAGCTTCTAACATGGATGTTTTTCTTTGGAGAGACCCATGTGTTTATTGAACTCAATCGATTCGGCTTATTTGGAGAAAAGAGAGTATGTCCACCTTGAAACACCTAATTTGCAGGAAGGATTCCTTACAAAAACTACTCACTTATCACAGGGTAACAATGAGCTAGAAGCTCCTGCTTCTAACATAGATGGCTTTCTTTCGAGAGATAAATGTGGTTCTTCAACTTTGCTGAATAGGCCTATTTGGAAAACAATGAGCCTTTTCCAACCTCGAAAACACTTATTGCAGAAAGTATACCTTTCAAAACTAACTCAGTTCTCATAGGGAAAAATGTGTCATATGCTACTTCTTCTAACACAGATTGGTTTCCTTCAAGAGCGACATGTTGTTCTTCACTTAGCTGAATAGTTCTATTTGGAACAAAATGAGCCTTTCTACACCTTGAAAACTATGGATTGCAGAAAGTATTCCTTGCAAAATGAACTCAGTTCTCACGGAGAAATAATATCCTACATGCTATGACTTCTAACACACATGGCATCATTTCGAGAGATACGTGTATTTTCAAACTAGCTGAAAAGGCATATTGGAAGCAAAAGGAGCCTAGGACCACCTTAAAACACTTACGTTGCAGGATGTAGTCCTTTCAAAACGTAACTCAATTATTACAAAGAAAAAATGTTCAAGATACGGTAGCTTCTATCACGGATGGGGTTCTTTGGAGATAAACATGTGTTTCTTCAACTCAGCCGAATAGTCCTATGTGGAGCAAACAGAGCCTATGTCGCCTTTGAAACAACTAGGTTGGAGGAATCATTCCTTGGAAACCGAACTCAATTCTCCAAGGGAAACAAAGTGCTAGATGCACCTATTTCTGACACACATGATTTTCTTCAAGAGTTTCATTTGTCTCTTCAACTTAGCTGAATGGGCCTACTTGAAACAAAATGAGCCTTTCACCACCTTCATAGATATGATTTGCAGGAACTATTCCTTTCAAAAACTAACTCAACTCTCAGAGGGAAACAATGTGCTACATGCTACTACTTCTACTACACATGTGTTTGTAGCAGAGATACATGTGTTTCATCAACTCAGTTGAATAGGCCTATTTGGAACAAAGAGAGCCTCTCTCCACCTTGAAACACCTTAGCTGCAGGAAGCATTCCTTTCAAAAAGTAACTCAGTTATCACAGAAAAACAATGTGCTAGATGTTCCTGTTTATAACACAGATGGTGTTCTTTGGAGAGATTCATATGTTTCCACAACTTTGCTGAACAGGCCTATTTGAACAAATAAGATTTTCCCCTCTTGGAAAACTATGATTGTATTCCTGTCAAAACCTAACTCAATTCTCACAGGGAAACTATGCGCTACATGGTGCAACTTCTAACACAGATTTTTTGATAGAGATACATGTGTTCCTTCAACTCAGGTGAAGAGGCCTGATTACAGCAAACAGACCAACCTCCACCTTGAAACACCGACATTGCTGGAACAATTCACTCAAAATCTAACTCAATTCTCACAGGGCAACAAATTGCTAGATGTTCGTGCTTCTAATCTTGACAGTTTTCTTTCCAGAGATACATTTATCTTTGACTCAGCTGAATTGGAGTATTTGGGGCAAGCAGACCTACCTGCACCTTGAAACACCAAAGTTGCAGGAAGAATTCCATTTAAAAACTCCCTCCATTCACACAGGGAAACAATGTTGTAGTTGTCACAGCCTCTAACTTGGATGGTTGTCTTTAGAGGCAAAGAAGGGTTCCTTCATGTCAGCTGATTGGGCCTGTTTGTAGCCAACAGAGCCTATCTCCACCTTGGAGCAGGAAAGTTTCAGGAAGAATTCCTTTCAAAAACAAACTCTATTCTCACGGGGAAAAATGTGCCAGATGCTCCTGCTTTGAACACAGCTGGTTTACTTCGAGAGGTACATGTGATTCATCAACTCTGGTGAGTAGGCCATTTTGGAAAGAAAACATTCCTTCCTCTACCTTAAACGTTCTGATTTGCAGGGAGTATTCTCTTCAGACACTAAGTAAATTCTCACCAGGAATCAATACACTACATGTTGCAGCTCTAACATGGATGGTTTTCTTTGGAGAGGTACATGTATTTCTTCAACACAGCTGAATAGGCTTACTTGGAGCACACAGAACCAATCTTCACCTTGAAACACCAAGTTGCAGGGAGCATTCCCTTAAAAACTAACTCAGTTATCCCAGGAAAGCAACGTGCTATCTAGAAGCTCCTGCTTCTAACACAGCTGGTCATCTTTGGAGAGATACATTTATTTCTTCAACTTAGCTATTAGGCCAATTTGAACAAAATGAGACTTTCCCCACCATGAAAACTATGACTCACAGGAAATATTTCCTTCAAATTTTAACTCAATTCTCACAAGGAAACAATGTTCTTGATGCTGCAGGTTCTAACGTAGATAGTTTTTCTGGGAGAGATACATGTGTTGCTTCATCTCACCTGAAGGGGTCTATTTGGAGAAAAGAGATCCTATCTCCACCTTGAAACACGTGAGTTGCTGGAAGAATTCCTTGAAAATACTAACTCCATTTTCACCAGGAAGCACTGTGCTAGATGCTATGGCTTCTAACACATACTGGTTTATTTGGAAAGGTGCGTGTGTTTCTTCACCTAAGCTGAATAGTCTGATTTGGAACAAAATTAGCCTATGTATACCTTAATAACTATGATTTTCAGAAGGTATGCCTTTCACAAGTTAACCCAATTTTCATGGGGAAACAATGTGCTACATGCTATGGCTTCTAACACAATTACTGACTTTCAAGAAATACGTGTGTTTCTTCATCTTAGCTGAGCAGGCCTCCTTGGAACAAAAGAGCCAATGTCCACCTTGAAACACATAAGTTGCTGAAAGTATTGTTTGTAAAGCTACTGAAGTCTCACATGGAACAATGTGCTTGACGTTCCTGCTGCTAACTCTGATGGTTCTCTTTCAAGAGACAAATGAGTTTCTTCAACTTAGGTGAGTAGGACTCTTTGGAGCAAAATGAGCCTTTCTCCACCTTGAAAATTCTCATTTGCATCAAATATTCTTTCCAAAACTAACTCCATCTGACTGGAAAACAACATGCTAGATGCTCCTGCTTCTAAAAGAGATGGTCATGTTTCGAAAGAATCATTTGTTTCTTCATGTTCACTTAACAGGCCTACTTGGAACAAAATGAGTCTTTCTCCACTTTGAAAACTGCGAGGAGCTTGAAGTGTTCCTCTGAAATATGACCTGAATTCTCAGAAGGAAACATGTGCTACTTGTTCCAAAACACATGGGTTTCTTTCAAGAGATAGATGTGTTTCATCAACTTAACTGTGTAGGCCTAATTGGAACAAAGAGAGCATAACTCAACCTAAGACAACTCACGTATCAGGTAGGATTCCTTTGCTAAACTAACCCAGTTCTAACAGCAAAACAATATGTTAGATGCAGCAGCTTATTACGTAGGTGAATTTCTTCGGAAAGGTCCACGTGCTTCTTCACTTCTGGTTAACATACATATTTGGAACAAAAGCAGCCTTTGCCCACCTTGAAACACTTACGTTTGAGGAAGCATTCCAGTCAAAACCTACTCAATTCTCAGGGGGAAATAATGTGGTAGATGCTCCTGCTTCTAACACACATGTTGGTCTTTTGAGAGATTCATTTGTTTCTTCATCTTAGATGAATAGTACTAGTTGGAGAAAAATGAGACTTAATCCACCTTGAAAATTCTGATTTGCAGGAAGTATTCCTTACAAAAACTAATCAATATTCAGAGGGAAACAATGTGCTAGATGCTGCAGCTTCTAACATCGAAGGTTTTCTTTGGAGAGTTACATGTGTTTCTTCAACTACCCGAATAGGCCTATTTGGAGCATAGAGAGCCAATCTGAAGCTTCCCAAAAGTAAGTGGCAGGCAGTATTCCTTTCAAAAACAAACTCAATTCTCACAGGGGTAAACTGTGCCTAGATGCTCCTGCTTATAACACAGATGGATTTTTTTGAGAGACACATGTGTTGCATGAACTCACTTGAGTAGGCCAATTTGGAACAAAAAGAACCACCTCGCTCCACCTACAAAATTTTGTTTTGCAGGAAGTATTCCTTTGAAATGAACTCAAAACTCACAGGGAAACCATGTGCGAGATGCTGCAGTTTGTAACATACATGGTTTCCTTTAGAGAGATATATTGCTTTCTTCCACTCACCTGAACAAGTCTGTTTGGAGACAACAGAGTGTATCTCCACGTGGAAACACCTTAGTGGCAGTAAAAATTCCTTGCAAAAACTAAGTCCATTTTCACAGGGAAACAATGTGCTACATGCTACGGCTTCGAACACAAATTGGTTTCTTTCCAGAGGTACATGTCTTTCTTCAACTAAGCTGAATAATCCTATATGGAACAAAATATGCCTTTCTCCACCTTGATCACTAGGATTTGCAGGAAGTATTCCTTTCCCAAACTCTCTTAATTCTCACAGGGAAACAAAGTGCTTAGATACGACTGATTCTAACCCAGATGTCTTTCTTTGGAGCGATATATGTGCTTCAACTTAGCTGAAAAGGCCTATGGGAAGCAGAAGGAGCCCATCATCACCTTGAAACACCAAAGTTGAAGCAAGTATTTCTTTCAAAAACCAACTGAATTCTCACAGGGAAACAATGTGCTAGATGCTGTAGCTTCTAACATGGATGTTTTTCTTTGGAGAGACCCATGTGTTTATTGAACTCAATCGATTCGGCTTATTTGGAGAAAAGAGAGTATGTCCACCTTGAAACACCTAATTTGCAGGAAGGATTCCTTACAAAAACTACTCACTTATCACAGGGTAACAATGAGCTAGAAGCTCCTGCTTCTAACATAGATGGCTTTCTTTCGAGAGATAAATGTGGTTCTTCAACTTTGCTGAATAGGCCTATTTGGAAAACAATGAGCCTTTCCAACCTCGAAAACACTTATTGCAGAAAGTATACCTTTCAAAACTAACTCAGTTCTCATAGGGAAAAATGTGTCATATGCTACTTCTTCTAACACAGATTGGTTTCCTTCAAGAGCGACATGTTGTTCTTCACTTAGCTGAATAGTTCTATTTGGAACAAAATGAGCCTTTCTACACCTTGAAAACTATGGATTGCAGAAAGTATTCCTTGCAAAATGAACTCAGTTCTCACGGAGAAATAATATCCTACATGCTATGACTTCTAACACACATGGCATCATTTCGAGAGATACGTGTATTTTCAAACTAGCTGAAAAGGCATATTGGAAGCAAAAGGAGCCTAGGACCACCTTAAAACACTTACGTTGCAGGATGTAGTCCTTTCAAAACGTAACTCAATTATTACAAAGAAAAAATGTTCAAGATACGGTAGCTTCTATCACGGATGGGGTTCTTTGGAGATAAACATGTGTTTCTTCAACTCAGCTGAATAGTCCTATGTGGAGCAAACAGAGCCTATGTCGCCTTTGAAACAACTAGGTTGGAGGAATCATTCCTTGGAAACCGAACTCAATTCTCCAAGGGAAACAAAGTGCTAGATGCACCTATTTCTGACACACATGATTTTCTTCAAGAGTTTCATTTGTCTCTTCAACTTAGCTGAATGGGCCTACTTGAAACAAAATGAGCCTTTCACCACCTTCATAGATATGATTTGCAGGAACTATTCCTTTCAAAAACTAACTCAACTCTCAGAGGGAAACAATGTGCTACATGCTACTACTTCTACTACACATGTGTTTGTAGCAGAGATACATGTGTTTCATCAACTCAGTTGAATAGGCCTATTTGGAACAAAGAGAGCCTCTCTCCACCTTGAAACACCTTAGCTGCAGGAAGCATTCCTTTCAAAAAGTAACTCAGTTATCACAGAAAAACAATGTGCTAGATGTTCCTGTTTATAACACAGATGGTGTTCTTTGGAGAGATTCATATGTTTCCACAACTTTGCTGAACAGGCCTATTTGAACAAATAAGATTTTCCCCTCTTGGAAAACTATGATTGTATTCCTGTCAAAACCTAACTCAATTCTCACAGGGAAACTATGCGCTACATGGTGCAACTTCTAACACAGATTTTTTGATAGAGATACATGTGTTCCTTCAACTCAGGTGAAGAGGCCTGATTACAGCAAACAGACCAACCTCCACCTTGAAACACCGACATTGCTGGAACAATTCACGCAAAATCTAACTCAATTCTCACAGGGGAACAAATTGCTAGATGTTCGTGCTTCTAATCTTGACAGTTTTCTTTCCAGAGATACATTTATCTTTGACTCAGCTGAATTGGAGTATTTGGGGCAAGCAGACCTACCTGCACCTTGAAACACCAAAGTTGCAGGAAGAATTCCATTTAAAAACTCCCTCCATTCACACAGGGAAACAATGTTGTAGTTGTCACAGCCTCTAACTTGGATGGTTGTCTTTAGAGGCAAAGAAGGGTTCCTTCATGTCAGCTGATTGGGCCTGTTTGTAGCCAACAGAGCCTATCTCCACCTTGGAGCAGGAAAGTTTCAGGAAGAATTCCTTTCAAAAACAAACTCTATTCTCACGGGGAAAAATGTGCCAGATGCTCCTGCTTTGAACACAGCTGGTTTACTTCGAGAGGTACATGTGATTCATCAACTCTGCTGAGTAGGCCATTTTGGAAAGAAAACATTCCTTCCTCTACCTTAAACGTTCTGATTTGCAGGGAGTATTCTCTTCAGACACTAAGTAAATTCTCACCAGGAATCAATACACTACATGTTGCAGCTCTAACATGGATGGTTTTCTTTGGAGAGGTACATGTATTTCTTCAACACAGCTGAATAGGCTTACTTGGAGCACACAGAACCAATCTTCACCTTGAAACACCAAGTTGCAGGGAGCATTCCCTTAAAAACTAACTCAGTTATCCCAGGAAAGCAACGTGCTATCTAGAAGCTCCTGCTTCTAACACAGCTGGTCATCTTTGGAGAGATACATTTATTTCTTCAACTTAGCTATTAGGCCAATTTGAACAAAATGAGACTTTCCCCACCATGAAAACTATGACTCACAGGAAATATTTCCTTCAAATTCTAACTCAATTCTCACAAGGAAACAATGTTCTTGATGCTGCAGGTTCTAACGTAGATAGTTTTTCTGGGAGAGATACATGTGTTGCTTCATCTCACCTGAAGGGGTCTATTTGGAGAAAAGAGATCCTATCTCCACCTTGAAACACGTGAGTTGCTGGAAGAATTCCTTGAAAATACTAACTCAATTTTCACCAGGAAGCACTGTGCTAGATGCTATGGCTTCTAACACATACTGGTTTATTTGGAAAGGTGCGTGTGTTTCTTCACCTAAGCTGAATAGTCTGATTTGGAACAAAATTAGCCTATGTATACCTTAATAACTATGATTTTCAGAAGGTATGCCTTTCACAAGTTAACCCAATTTTCATGGGGAAACAATGTGCTACATGCTATGGCTTCTAACACAATTACTGACTTTCAAGAAATACGTGTGTTTCTTCATCTTAGCTGAGCAGGCCTCCTTGGAACAAAAGAGCCAATGTCCACCTTGAAACACATAAGTTGCTGAAAGTATTGTTTGTAAAGCTACTGAAGTCTCACATGGAACAATGTGCTTGACGTTCCTGCTGCTAACTCTGATGGTTCTCTTTCAAGAGACAAATGAGTTTCTTCAACTTAGGTGAGTAGGACTCTTTGGAGCAAAATGAGCCTTTCTCCACCTTGAAAATTCTCATTTGCATCAAATATTCTTTCCAAAACTAACTCCATCTGACTGGAAAACAACATGCTAGATGCTCCTGCTTCTAAAAGAGATGGTCATGTTTCGAAAGAATCATTTGTTTCTTCATGTTCACTTAACAGGCCTACTTGGAACAAAATGAGTCTTTCTCCACTTTGAAAACTGCGAGGAGCTTGAAGTGTTCCTCTGAAATATGACCTGAATTCTCAGAAGGAAACATGTGCTACTTGTTCCAAAACACATGGGTTTCTTTCAAGAGATAGATGTGTTTCATCAACTTAACTGTGTAGGCCTAATTGGAACAAAGAGAGCATAACTCAACCTAAGACAACTCACGTATCAGGTAGGATTCCTTTGCTAAACTAACCCAGTTCTAACAGCAAAACAATATGTTAGATGCAGCAGCTTATTACGTAGGTGAATTTCTTCGGAAAGGTCCACGTGCTTCTTCACTTCTGGTTAACATACATATTTGGAACAAAAGCAGCCTTTGCCCACCTTGAAACACTTACGTTTGAGGAAGCATTCCAGTCAAAACCTACTCAATTCTCAGGGGGAAATAATGTGGTAGATGCTCCTGCTTCTAACACACATGTTGGTCTTTTGAGAGATTCATTTGTTTCTTCATCTTAGATGAATAGTACTAGTTGGAGAAAAATGAGACTTAATCCACCTTGAAAATTCTGATTTGCAGGAAGTATTCCTTACAAAAACTAATCAATATTCAGAGGGAAACAATGTGCTAGATGCTGCAGCTTCTAACATCGAAGGTTTTCTTTGGAGAGTTACATGTGTTTCTTCAACTACCCGAATAGGCCTATTTGGAGCATAGAGAGCCAATCTGAAGCTTCCCAAAAGTAAGTGGCAGGCAGTATTCCTTTCAAAAACAAACTCAATTCTCACAGGGGTAAACTGTGCCTAGATGCTCCTGCTTATAACACAGATGGATTTTTTTGAGAGACACATGTGTTGCATGAACTCACTTGAGTAGGCCAATTTGGAACAAAAAGAACCACCTCGCTCCACCTACAAAATTTTGTTTTGCAGGAAGTATTCCTTTGAAATGAACTCAAAACTCACAGGGAAACCATGTGCGAGATGCTGCAGTTTGTAACATACATGGTTTCCTTTAGAGAGATATATTGCTTTCTTCCACTCACCTGAACAAGTCTGTTTGGAGACAACAGAGTGTATCTCCACGTTGAAACACCTTAGTGGCAGTAAAAATTCCTTGCAAAAACTAAGTCCATTTTCACAGGGAAACAATGTGCTACATGCTATGGCTTCGAACACAAATTGGTTTCTTTCCAGAGGTACATGTCTTTCTTCAACTAAGCTGAATAATCCTCTATGGAACAAAATATGCCTTTCTCCACCTTGATCACTAGGATTTGCAGGAAGTATTCCTTTCCCAAACTCTCTTAATTCTCACAGGGAAACAATGTGCTTAGATATGACTGGTTCTAACCTAGATGTCTTTCTTTGGAGCGATATACGTGCTTCAATTTAGCTGAAAAGGCCTATGGGAAGCAGAAGGAGCCCATCATCACCTTGAAACACCAAAGTTGAAGCAAGTATTTCTTTCAAAAACCAACTGAATTCTCACAGGGAAACAATGTGCTAGATGCTGTAGCTTCTAACATGGATGTTTTTCTTTGGAGAGACCCATGTGTTTATTGAACTCAATCGATTCGGCTTATTTGGAGAAAAGAGAGTATGTCCACCTTGAAACACCTAATTTGCAGGAAGGATTCCTTACAAAAACTACTCACTTATCACAGGGTAACAATGAGCTAGAAGCTCCTGCTTCTAACATAGATGGCTTTCTTTCGAGAGATAAATGTGGTTCTTCAACTTTGCTGAATAGGCCTATTTGGAAAACAATGAGCCTTTTCCAACCTCGAAAACACTTATTGCAGAAAGTATACCTTTCAAAACTAACTCAGTTCTCATAGGGAAAAATGTGTCATATGCTACTTCTTCTAACACAGATTGGTTTCCTTCAAGAGCGACATGTTGTTCTTCACTTAGCTGAATAGTTCTATTTGGAACAAAATGAGCCTTTCTACACCTTGAAAACTATGGATTGCAGAAAGTATTCCTTGCAAAATGAACTCAGTTCTCACGGAGAAATAATATCCTACATGCTATGACTTCTAACACACATGGCATCATTTCGAGAGATACGTGTATTTTCAAACTAGCTGAAAAGGCATATTGGAAGCAAAAGGAGCCTAGGACCACCTTAAAACACTTACGTTGCAGGATGTAGTCCTTTCAAAACGTAACTCAATTATTACAAAGAAAAAATGTTCAAGATACGGTAGCTTCTATCACGGATGGGGTTCTTTGGAGATAAACATGTGTTTCTTCAACTCAGCTGAATAGTCCTATGTGGAGCAAACAGAGCCTATGTCGCCTTTGAAACAACTAGGTTGGAGGAATCATTCCTTGGAAACCGAACTCAATTCTCCAAGGGAAACAAAGTGCTAGATGCACCTATTTCTGACACACATGATTTTCTTCAAGAGTTTCATTTGTCTCTTCAACTTAGCTGAATGGGCCTACTTGAAACAAAATGAGCCTTTCACCACCTTCATAGATATGATTTCCAGGAACTATTCCTTTCGAAAACTAACTCAACTCTCAGAGGGAAACAATGTGCTACATGCTACTACTTCTACTACACATGTGTTTGTAGCAGAGATACATGTGTTTCATCAACTCAGTTGAATAGGCCTATTTGGAACAAAGAGAGCCCCTCTCCACCTTGAAACACCTTAGCTGCAGGAAGCATTCCTTTCAAAAAGTAACTCAGTTATCACAGGAAAACAATGTGCTAGATGTTCCTGTTTATAACACAGATGGTGTTCTTTGGAGAGATTCATATGTTTCCACAACTTTGCTGAACAGGCCTATTTGAACAAATAAGATTTTCCCCTCTTGGAAAACTATGATGGCATTCCTGTCAAAACCTAACTCAATTCTCACAGGGAAACTATGTGCTACATGGTGCAACTTCTAACACAGATTTTTTGATAGAGATACATGTGTTCCTTCAACTCAGGTGAAGAGGCCTGATTACAGCAAACAGACCAACCTCCACCTTGAAACACCGACATTGCTGGAACAATTCACTCAAAATCTAACTCAGTTCTCACAGGGGAACAAATTGCTAGATGTTCGTGCTTCTAATCTTGACAGTTTTCTTTCCAGAGATACATTTATCTTTGACTCAGCTGAATTGGATTATTTGGGGCAAGCAGACCTACCTGCACCTTGAAACACCAAAGTTGCAGGAAGAATTCCATTTAAAAACTCCCTCCATTCACACAGGGAAACAATGTTGTAGTTGTCACAGCCTCTAACTTGGATGGTTGTCTTTAGAGGCAAAGAAGGGTTCCTTCATGTCAGCTGATTGGGCCTGTTTGTAGCCAACAGAGCCTATCTCCACCTTGGAACACGAAAGTTTCAGGAAGAATTCCTTTCAAAAACAAACTCTATTCTCACGGGGAAAAATGTGCCAGATGCTCCTGCTTTGAACACAGCTGGTTTACTTCGAGAGGTACATGTGATTCATCAACTCTGCTGAGTAGGCCATTTTGGAAAGAAAACATTCCTTCCTCTACCTTAAACGTTCTGATTTGCAGGGAGTATTCTTTTCAGACACTAAGTAAATTCTCACCAGGAGTCAATGCACTACAGGTTGCAGCTCTAACATGGATGGTTTTCTTTGGAGAGGTACATGTATTTCTTCAACACAGCTGAATAGGCTTACTTGGAGCACACAGAACCAATCTTCACCTTGAAACACCAAGTTGCAGGGAGCATTCCCTTAAAAACTAACTCAGTTATCCCAGGAAAGCAACGTGCTATCTAGAAGCTCCTGCTTCTAACACAGCTGGTCATCTTTGGAGAGATACATTTATTTCTTCAACTTAGCTATTAGGCCAATTTGAACAAAATGAGACTTTCCCCACCATGAAAACTATGACTCACAGGAAATATTTCCTTCAAATTCTAACTCAATTCTCACAAGGAAACAATGTTCTTGATGCTGCAGGTTCTAACGTAGATAGTTTTTCTGGGAGAGATACATGTGTTGCTTCATCTCACCTGAAGGGGTCTATTTGGAGAAAAGAGATCCTATCTCCACCTTGAAACACGTGAGTTGCTGGAAGAATTCCTTGAAAATACTAACTCAATTTTCACCAGGAAGCACTGTGCTAGATGCTATGGCTTCTAACACATACTGGTTTATTTGGAAAGGTGCGTGTGTTTCTTCACCTAAGCTGAATAGTCTGATTTGGAACAAAATTAGCCTATGTATACCTTAATAACTATGATTTTCAGAAGGTATGCCTTTCACAAGTTAACCCAATTTTCATGGGGAAACAATGTGCTACATGCTATGGCTTCTAACACAATTACTGACTTTCAAGAAATACGTGTGTTTCTTCATCTTAGCTGAGCAGGCCTCCTTGGAACAAAAGAGCCAATGTCCACCTTGAAACACATAAGTTGCTGAAAGTATTGTTTGTAAAGCTACTGAAGTCTCACATGGAACAATGTGCTTGACGTTCCTGCTGCTAACTCTGATGGTTCTCTTTCAAGAGACAAATGAGTTTCTTCAACTTAGGTGAGTAGGACTCTTTGGAGCAAAATGAGCCTTTCTCCACCTTGAAAATTCTCATTTGCATCAAATATTCTTTCCAAAACTAACTCCATCTGACTGGAAAACAACATGCTAGATGCTCCTGCTTCTAAAAGAGATGGTCATGTTTCGAAAGAATCATTTGTTTCTTCATGTTCACTTAACAGGCCTACTTGGAACAAAATGAGTCTTTCTCCACTTTGAAAACTGCGAGGAGCTTGAAGTGTTCCTCTGAAATATGACCTGAATTCTCAGAAGGAAACATGTGCTACTTGTTCCAAAACACATGGGTTTCTTTCAAGAGATAGATGTGTTTCATCAACTTAACTGTGTAGGCCTAATTGGAACAAAGAGAGCATAACTCAACCTAAGACAACTCACGTATCAGGTAGGATTCCTTTGCTAAACTAACCCAGTTCTAACAGCAAAACAATATGTTAGATGCAGCAGCTTATTACGTAGGTGAATTTCTTCGGAAAGGTCCACGTGCTTCTTCACTTCTGGTTAACATACATATTTGGAACAAAAGCAGCCTTTGCCCACCTTGAAACACTTACGTTTGAGGAAGCATTCCAGTCAAAACCTACTCAATTCTCAGGGGGAAATAATGTGGTAGATGCTCCTGCTTCTAACACACATGTTGGTCTTTTGAGAGATTCATTTGTTTCTTCATCTTAGATGAATAGTACTAGTTGGAGAAAAATGAGACTTAATCCACCTTGAAAATTCTGATTTGCAGGAAGTATTCCTTACAAAAACTAATCAATATTCAGAGGGAAACAATGTGCTAGATGCTGCAGCTTCTAACATCGAAGGTTTTCTTTGGAGAGTTACATGTGTTTCTTCAACTACCCGAATAGGCCTATTTGGAGCATAGAGAGCCAATCTGAAGCTTCCCAAAAGTAAGTGGCAGGCAGTATTCCTTTCAAAAACAAACTCAATTCTCACAGGGGTAAACTGTGCCTAGATGCTCCTGCTTATAACACAGATGGATTTTTTTGAGAGACACATGTGTTGCATGAACTCACTTGAGTAGGCCAATTTGGAACAAAAAGAACCACCTCGCTCCACCTACAAAATTTTGTTTTGCAGGAAGTATTCCTTTGAAATGAACTCAAAACTCACAGGGAAACCATGTGCGAGATGCTGCAGTTTGTAACATACATGGTTTCCTTTAGAGAGATATATTGCTTTCTTCCACTCACCTGAACAAGTCTGTTTGGAGACAACAGAGTGTATCTCCACGTTGAAACACCTTAGTGGCAGTAAAAATTCCTTGCAAAAACTAAGTCCATTTTCACAGGGAAACAATGTGCTACATGCTATGGCTTCGAACACAAATTGGTTTCTTTCCAGAGGTACATGTCTTTCTTCAACTAAGCTGAATAATCCTCTATGGAACAAAATATGCCTTTCTCCACCTTGATCACTAGGATTTGCAGGAAGTATTCCTTTCCCAAACTCTCTTAATTCTCACAGGGAAACAATGTGCTTAGATATGACTGGTTCTAACCTAGATGTCTTTCTTTGGAGCGATATACGTGCTTCAATTTAGCTGAAAAGGCCTATGGGAAGCAGAAGGAGCCCATCATCACCTTGAAACACCAAAGTTGAAGCAAGTATTTCTTTCAAAAACCAACTGAATTCTCACAGGGAAACAATGTGCTAGATGCTGTAGCTTCTAACATGGATGTTTTTCTTTGGAGAGACCCATGTGTTTATTGAACTCAATCGATTCGGCTTATTTGGAGAAAAGAGAGTATGTCCACCTTGAAACACCTAATTTGCAGGAAGGATTCCTTACAAAAACTACTCACTTATCACAGGGTAACAATGAGCTAGAAGCTCCTGCTTCTAACATAGATGGCTTTCTTTCGAGAGATAAATGTGGTTCTTCAACTTTGCTGAATAGGCCTATTTGGAAAACAATGAGCCTTTTCCAACCTCGAAAACACTTATTGCAGAAAGTATACCTTTCAAAACTAACTCAGTTCTCATAGGGAAAAATGTGTCATATGCTACTTCTTCTAACACAGATTGGTTTCCTTCAAGAGCGACATGTTGTTCTTCACTTAGCTGAATAGTTCTATTTGGAACAAAATGAGCCTTTCTACACCTTGAAAACTATGGATTGCAGAAAGTATTCCTTGCAAAATGAACTCAGTTCTCACGGAGAAATAATATCCTACATGCTATGACTTCTAACACACATGGCATCATTTCGAGAGATACGTGTATTTTCAAACTAGCTGAAAAGGCATATTGGAAGCAAAAGGAGCCTAGGACCACCTTAAAACACTTACGTTGCAGGATGTAGTCCTTTCAAAACGTAACTCAATTATTACAAAGAAAAAATGTTCAAGATACGGTAGCTTCTATCACGGATGGGGTTCTTTGGAGATAAACATGTGTTTCTTCAACTCAGCTGAATAGTCCTATGTGGAGCAAACAGAGCCTATGTCGCCTTTGAAACAACTAGGTTGGAGGAATCATTCCTTGGAAACCGAACTCAATTCTCCAAGGGAAACAAAGTGCTAGATGCACCTATTTCTGACACACATGATTTTCTTCAAGAGTTTCATTTGTCTCTTCAACTTAGCTGAATGGGCCTACTTGAAACAAAATGAGCCTTTCACCACCTTCATAGATATGATTTCCAGGAACTATTCCTTTCGAAAACTAACTCAACTCTCAGAGGGAAACAATGTGCTACATGCTACTACTTCTACTACACATGTGTTTGTAGCAGAGATACATGTGTTTCATCAACTCAGTTGAATAGGCCTATTTGGAACAAAGAGAGCCCCTCTCCACCTTGAAACACCTTAGCTGCAGGAAGCATTCCTTTCAAAAAGTAACTCAGTTATCACAGGAAAACAATGTGCTAGATGTTCCTGTTTATAACACAGATGGTGTTCTTTGGAGAGATTCATATGTTTCCACAACTTTGCTGAACAGGCCTATTTGAACAAATAAGATTTTCCCCTCTTGGAAAACTATGATGGCATTCCTGTCAAAACCTAACTCAATTCTCACAGGGAAACTATGTGCTACATGGTGCAACTTCTAACACAGATTTTTTGATAGAGATACATGTGTTCCTTCAACTCAGGTGAAGAGGCCTGATTACAGCAAACAGACCAACCTCCACCTTGAAACACCGACATTGCTGGAACAATTCACTCAAAATCTAACTCAGTTCTCACAGGGGAACAAATTGCTAGATGTTCGTGCTTCTAATCTTGACAGGTTTCTTTCCAGAGATACATTTATCTTTGACTCAGCTGAATTGGAGTATTTGGGGCAAGCAGACCAACCTGCACCTTGAAACACCAAAGTTGCAGGAAGAATTCCATTTAAAAACTCCCTCCATTCACACAGGGAAACAATGTTGTAGTTGTCACAGCCTCTAACTTGGATGGTTGTCTTTAGAGGCAAAGAAGGGTTCCTTCATGTCAGCTGATTGGGCCTGTTTGTAGCCAACAGAGCCTATCTCCACCTTGGAATACGAAAGTTTCAGGAAGAATTCCTTTCAAAAACAAACTCTATTCTCACGGGGAAAAATGTGCCAGATGCTCCTGCTTTGAACACAGCTGGTTTACTTCGAGAGGTACATGTGATTCATCAACTCTGCTGAGTAGGCCATTTTGGAAAGAAAACATTCCTTCCTCTACCTTAAACGTTCTGATTTGCAGGGAGTATTCTCTTCAGACACTAAGTAAATTCTCACCAGGAATCAATACACTACATGTTGCAGCTCTAACATGGATGGTTTTCTTTGGAGAGGTACATGTATTTCTTCAACACAGCTGAATAGGCTTACTTGGAGCACACAGAACCAATCTTCACCTTGAAACACCAAGTTGCAGGGAGCATTCCCTTAAAAACTAACTCAGTTATCCCAGGAAAGCAACGTGCTATCTAGAAGCTCCTGCTTCTAACACAGCTGGTCATCTTTGGAGAGATACATTTATTTCTTCAACTTAGCTATTAGGCCAATTTGAACAAAATGAGACTTTCCCCACCATGAAAACTATGACTCACAGGAAATATTTCCTTCAAATTCTAACTCAATTCTCACAAGGAAACAATGTTCTTGATGCTGCAGGTTCTAACGCAGATAGTTTTTCTGGAAGAGATACATGTGTTGCTTCATCTCACCTGAAGGGGTCTATTTGGAGAAAAGAGATCCTATCTCCACCTTGAAACACGTGAGTTGCTGGAAGAATTCCTTGAAAATACTAACTCAATTTTCACCAGGAAGCACTGTGCTAGATGCTATGGCTTCTAACACATACTGGTTTATTTGGAAAGGTGTGTGTGTTTCTTCACCTAAGCTGAATAGTCTGATTTGGAACAAAATTAGCCTATGTATACCTTAATAACTATGATTTTCAGAAGGTATGCCTTTCACAAGTTAACCCAATTTTCATGGGGAAACAATGTGCTACATGCTATGGCTTCTAACACAATTACTGACTTTCAAGAAATACGTGTGTTTCTTCATCTTAGCTGAGCAGGCCTCCTTGGAACAAAAGAGCCAATGTCCACCTTGAAACACATAAGTTGCTGAAAGTATTGTTTGTAAAGCTACTGAAGTCTCACATGGAACAATGTGCTTGACGTTCCTGCTGCTAACTCTGATGGTTCTCTTTCAAGAGACAAATGAGTTTCTTCAACTTAGGTGAGTAGGACTCTTTGGAGCAAAATGAGCCTTTCTCCACCTTGAAAATTCTCATTTGCATCAAATATTCTTTCCAAAACTAACTCCATCTGACTGGAAAACAACATGCTAGATGCTCCTGCTTCTAAAAGAGATGGTCATGTTTCGAAAGAATCATTTGTTTCTTCATGTTCACTTAACAGGCCTACTTGGAACAAAATGAGTCTTTCTCCACTTTGAAAACTGTGAGGAGCTTGAAGTGTTCCTCTGAAATACGACCTGAATTCTCAGAAGGAAACATGTGCTACTTGTTCCAAAACACATGGGTTTCTTTCAAGAGATAGATGTGTTTCATCAACTTAACTGTGTAGGCCTAATTGGAACAAAGAGAGCATAACTCAACCTAAGACAACTCACGTATCAGGTAGGATTCCTTTGCTAAACTAACCCAGTTCTAACAGCAAAACAATATGTTAGATGCAGCAGCTTATTACGTAGGTGAATTTCTTCGGAAAGGTACACGTGCTTCTTCACTTCTGGTTAACATACATATTTGGAACAAAAGCAGCCTTTGCCCACCTTGAAACACTTACGTTTGAGGAAGCATTCCAGTCAAAACCTACTCAATTCTCAGTGGAAATAATGTGGTAGATGCTCCTGCTTCTAACACACATGTTGGTCTTTTGAGAGATTCATTTGTTTCTTCATCTTAGATGAATAGTACTAGTTGGAGAAAAATGAGACTTAATCCACCTTGAAAATTCTGATTTGCAGGAAGTATTCCTTACAAAAACTAATCAATATTCAGAGGGAAACAATGTGCTAGATGCTGCAGCTTCTAACATCGAAGGTTTTCTTTGGCGAGTTACATGTGTTTCTTCAACTACCCGAATAGGCCTATTTGGAGCATAGAGAGCCAATCTGAAGCTTCCCAAAAGTAAGTGGCAGGCAGTATTCCTTTCAAAAACAAACTCAATTCTCACAGGGGTAAACTGTGCCTAGATGCTCCTGCTTATAACACAGATGGATTTTTTTGAGAGACACATGTGTTGCATGAACTCACTTGAGTAGGCCAATTTGGAACAAAAAGAACCACCTCGCTCCACCTACAAAATTTTGTTTTGCAGGAAGTATTCCTTTGAAATGAACTCAAAACTCACAGGGAAACCATGTGCGAGATGCTGCAGTTTGTAACATACATGGTTTCCTTTAGAGAGATATATTTCTTTCTTCCACTCACCTGAACAAGTCTGTTTGGAGACAACAGAGTGTATCTCCACGTGGAAACACCTTAGTGGCAGTAAAAATTCCTTGCAAAAACTAAGTCCATTTTCACAGGGAAACAATGTGCTACATGCTACGGCTTCGAACACAAATTGGTTTCTTTCCAGAGGTACATGTCTTTCTTCAACTAAGCTGAATAATCCTATATGGAACAAAATATGCCTTTCTCCACCTTGATCACTAGGATTTGCAGGAAGTATTCCTTTCCCAAACTCTCTTAATTCTCACAGGGAAACAAAGTGCTTAGATACGACTGATTCTAACCCAGATGTCTTTCTTTGGAGCGATATATGTGCTTCAACTTAGCTGAAAAGGCCTATGGGAAGCAGAAGGAGCCCATCATCACCTTGAAACACCAAAGTTGAAGCAAGTATTTCTTTCAAAAACCAACTGAATTCTCACAGGGAAACAATGTGCTAGATGCTGTAGCTTCTAACATGGATGTTTTTCTTTGGAGAGACCCATGTGTTTATTGAACTCAATCGATTCGGCTTATTTGGAGAAAAGAGAGTATGTCCACCTTGAAACACCTAATTTGCAGGAAGGATTCCTTACAAAAACTACTCACTTATCACAGGGTAACAATGAGCTAGAAGCTCCTGCTTCTAACATAGATGGCTTTCTTTCGAGAGATAAATGTGGTTCTTCAACTTTGCTGGATAGGCCTATTTGGAAAACAATGAGCCTTTCCAACCTCGAAAACACTTATTGCAGAAAGTATACCTTTCAAAACTAACTCAGTTCTCATAGGGAAAAATGTGTCATATGCTACTTCTTCTAACACAGATTGGTTTCCTTCAAGAGCGACATGCTGTTCTTCACTTAGCTGAATAGTTCTATTTGGAACAAAATGAGCCTTTCTACACCTTGAAAACTATGGATTGCAGAAAGTATTCCTTGCAAAATGAACTCAGTTCTCACAGAGAAATAATATCCTACATGCAATGACTTCTAACACACATGGCATCATTTCGAGAGATACGTGTATTTTCAAACTAGCTGAAAAGGCATATTGGAAGCAAAAGGAGCCTAGGACCACCTTAAAACACTTACGTTGCAGGATGTAGTCCTTTCAAAACGTAACTCAATTATTACAAAGAAAAAATGTTCAAGATACGGTAGCTTCTATCACGGATGGGGTTCTTTGGAGATAAACATGTGTTTCTTCAACTCAGCCGAATAGTCCTATGTGGAGCAAACAGAGCCTATGTCGCCTTTGAAACAACTAGGTTGGAGGAATCATTCCTTGGAAACCGAACTCAATTCTCCAAGGGAAACAAAGTGCTAGATGCACCTATTTCTGACACACATGATTTTCTTCAAGAGTTTCATTTGTCTCTTCAACTTAGCTGAATGGGCCTACTTGAAACAAAATGAGCCTTTCACCACCTTCATAGATATGATTTGCAGGAACTATTCCTTTCAAAAACTAACTCAACTCTCAGAGGGAAACAATGTGCTACATGCTACTACTTCTACTACACATGTGTTTGTAGCAGAGATACATGTGTTTCATCAACTCAGTTGAATAGGCCTATTTGGAACAAAGAGAGCCCCTCTGCACGTTGAAACACCTTAGCTGCAGGAAGCATTCCTTTCAAAAAGTAACTCAGTTATCACAGGAAAACAATGTGCTAGATGTTCCTGTTTATAACACAGATGGTGTTCTTTGGAGAGATTCATATGTTTCCACAACTTTGCTGAATAGGCCTATTTGAACAAATAAGATTTTCCCCTCTTGGAAAACTATGATGGCATTCCTGTCAAAACCTAACTCAATTCTCACAGGGAAACTCTGCGCTACATGGTGCAACTTCTAACACAGATTTTTTGATAGAGATACATGTGTTCCTTCAACTCAGGTGAAGAGGCCTGATTACAGCAAACAGACCAACCTCCACCTTGAAACACCGACATTGCTGGAACAATTCACTCAAAATCTAACTCATTTCTCACAGGGGAACAAATTGCTAGATGTTCGTGCTTCTAATCTTGACAGGTTTCTTTCCAGAGATACATTTATCTTTGACTCAGCTGAATTGGAGTATTTGGGGCAAGCAGACCAACCTGCACCTTGAAACACCAAAGTTGCAGGAAGAATTCCATTTAAAAACTCCCTCCATTCACACAGGGAAACAATGTTGTAGTTGTCACAGCCTCTAACTTGGATGGTTGTCTTTAGAGGCAAAGAAGGGTTCCTTCATGTCAGCTGATTGGGCCTGTTTGTAGCCAACAGAGCCTATCTCCACCTTGGAATACGAAAGTTTCAGGAAGAATTCCTTTCAAAAACAAACTCTATTCTCACGGGGAAAAATGTGCCAGATGCTCCTGCTTTGAACACAGCTGGTTTACTTCGAGAGCTACATGTGATTCATCAACTCTGCTGAGTAGGCCATTTTGGAAAGAAAACATTCCTTCCTCTACCTTAAACGTTCTGATTTGCAGGGAGTATTCTCTTCAGACACTAAGTAAATTCTCACCAGGAATCAATGCACTACATGTTGCAGCTCTAACATGGATGGTTTTCTTTGGAGAGGTACTTGTATTTCTTCAACACAGCTGAATAGGCTTACTTGGAGCACACAGAACCTATCTTCACCTTGAAACACCAAGTTGCAGGGAGCATTCCCTTAAAAACTCACTCAGTTATCCCAGGAAAGCAACGTGCTATCTAGAAGCTCCTGCTTCTAACACAGCTGGTCATCTTTGGAGAGATACATTTATTTCTTCAACTTAGCTATTAGGCCAATTTGAACAAAATGAGACTTTCCCCACCATGAAAACTATGACTCACAGGAAATATTTCCTTCAAATTCTAACTCAATTCTCACAAGGAAACAATGTTCTTGATGCTGCAGGTTCTAACGTAGATAGTTTTTCTGGGAGAGATACATGTGTTGCTTCATCTCACCTGAAGGGGTCTATTTGGAGAAAAGAGATCCTATCTCCACCTTGAAACACGTGAGTTGCTGGAAGAATTCCTTGAAAATACTAACTCAATTTTCACCAGGAAGCACTGTGCTAGATGCTATGGCTTCTAACACATACTGGTTTATTTGGAAAGGTGCGTGTGTTTCTTCACCTAAGCTGAATAGTCTGATTTGGAACAAAATTAGCCTATGTATACCTTAATAACTATGATTTTCAGAAGGTATGCCTTTCACAAGTTAACCCAATTTTCATGGGGAAACAATGTGCTACATGCTATGGCTTCTAACACAATTACTGACTTTCAAGAAATACGTGTGTTTCTTCATCTTAGCTGAGCAGGCCTCCTTGGAACAAAAGAGCCAATGTCCACCTTGAAACACATAAGTTGCTGAAAGTATTGTTTGTAAAGCTACTGAAGTCTCACATGGAACAATGTGCTTGACGTTCCTGCTGCTAACTCTGATGGTTCTCTTTCAAGAGACAAATGAGTTTCTTCAACTTAGGTGAGTAGGACTCTTTGGAGCAAAATGAGCCTTTCTCCACCTTGAAAATTCTCATTTGCATCAAATATTCTTTCCAAAACTAACTCCATCTGACTGGAAAACAACATGCTAGATGCTCCTGCTTCTAAAAGAGATGGTCATGTTTCGAAAGAATCATTTGTTTCTTCATGTTCACTTAACAGGCCTACTTGGAACAAAATGAGTCTTTCTCCACTTTGAAAACTGTGAGGAGCTTGAAGTGTTCCTCTGAAATATGACCTGAATTCTCAGAAGGAAACATGTGCTACTTGTTCCAAAACACATGGGTTTCTTTCAAGAGATAGATGTGTTTCATCAACTTAACTGTGTAGGCCTAATTGGAACAAAGAGAGCATAACTCAACCTAAGACAACTCACGTATCAGGTAGGATTCCTTTGCTAAACTAACCCAGTTCTAAGAGCAAAACAATATGTTAGATGCAGCAGCTTATTACGTAGGTGAATTTCTTCGGAAAGGTACACGTGCTTCTTCACTTCTGGTTAACATACATATTTGGAACAAAAGCAGCCTTTGCCCACCTTGAAACACTTACGTTTGAGGAAGCATTCCAGTCAAAACCTACTCAATTCTCAGTGGAAATAATGTGGTAGATGCTCCTGCTTCTAACACACATGTTGGTCTTTTGAGAGATTCATTTGTTTCTTCATCTTAGATGAATAGTACTAGTTGGAGAAAAATGAGACTTAATCCACCTTGAAAATTCTGATTTGCAGGAAGTATTCCTTACAAAAACTAATCAATATTCAGAGGGAAACAATGTGCTAGATGCTGCAGCTTCTAACATCGAAGGTTTTCTTTGGCGAGTTACATGTGTTTCTTCAACTACCCGAATAGGCCTATTTGGAGCATAGAGAGCCAATCTGAAGCTTCCCAAAAGTAAGTGGCAGGCAGTATTCCTTTCAAAAACAAACTCAATTCTCACAGGGGTAAACTGTGCCTAGATGCTCCTGCTTATAACACAGATGGATTTTTTTGAGAGACACATGTGTTGCATGAACTCACTTGAGTAGGCCAATTTGGAACAAAAAGAACCACCTCGCTCCACCTACAAAATTTTGTTTTGCAGGAAGTATTCCTTTGAAATGAACTCAAAACTCACAGGGAAACCATGTGCGAGATGCTGCAGTTTGTAACATACATGGTTTCCTTTAGAGAGATATATTTCTTTCTTCCACTCACCTGAACAAGTCTGTTTGGAGACAACAGAGTGTATCTCCACGTTGAAACACCTTAGTGGCAGTAAAAATTCCTTGCAAAAACTAAGTCCATTTTCACAGGGAAACAATGTGCTACATGCTATGGCTTCGAACACAAATTGGTTTCTTTCCAGAGGTACATGTCTTTCTTCAACTAAGCTGAATAATCCTATATGGAACAAAATATGCCTTTCTCCACCTTGATCACTAGGATTTGCAGGAAGTATTCCTTTCCCAAACTCTCTTAATTCTCACAGGGAAACAAAGTGCTTAGATACGACTGCTTCTAACCCAGATGTCTTTCTTTGGAGCGATATATGTGCTTCAACTTAGCTGAAAAGGCCTATGGGAAGCAGAAGGAGCCCATCATCACCTTGAAACACCAAAGTTGAAGCAAGTATTTCTTTCAAAAACCAACTGAATTCTCACAGGGAAACAATGTGCTAGATGCTGTAGCTTCTAACATGGATGTTTTTCTTTGGAGAGACCCATGTGTTTATTGAACTCAATCGATTCGGCTTATTTGGAGAAAAGAGAGTATGTCCACCTTGAAACACCTAATTTGCAGGAAGGATTCCTTACAAAAACTACTCACTTATCACAGGGTAACAATGAGCTAGAAGCTCCTGCTTCTAACATAGATGGCTTTCTTTCGAGAGATAAATGTGGTTCTTCAACTTTGCTGAATAGGCCTATTTGGAAAACAATGAGCCTTTCCAACCTCGAAAACACTTATTGCAGAAAGTATACCTTTCAAAACTAACTCAGTTCTCATAGGGAAAAATGTGTCATATGCTACTTCTTCTAACACAGATTGGTTTCCTTCAAGAGCGACATGTTGTTCTTCACTTAGCTGAATAGTTCTATTTGGAACAAAATGAGCCTTTCTACACCTTGAAAACTATGGATTGCAGAAAGTATTCCTTGCAAAATTAACTCAGTTCTCACGGAGAAATAATATCCTACATGCTATGACTTCTAACACACATGGCATCATTTCGAGAGATACGTGTATTTTCAAACTAGCTGAAAAGGCATATTGGAAGCAAAAGGAGCCTAGGACCACCTTAAAACACTTACGTTGCAGGATGTAGTCCTTTCAAAACGTAACTCAATTATTACAAAGAAAAAATGTTCAAGATACGGTAGCTTCTATCACGGATGGGGTTCTTTGGAGATAGACATGTGTTTCTTCAACTCAGCCGAATAGTCCTATGTGGAGCAAACAGAGCCTATGTCGCCTTTGAAACAACTAGGTTGGAGGAATCATTCCTTGGAAACCGAACTCAATTCTCCAAGGGAAACAAAGTGCTAGATGCACCTATTTCTGACACACATGATTTTCTTCAAGAGTTTCATTTGTCTCTTCAACTTAGCTGAATGGGCCTACTTGAAACAAAATGAGCCTTTCACCACCTTCATAGATATGATTTGCAGGAACTATTCCTTTCAAAAACTAACTCAACTCTCAGAGGGAAACAATGTGCTACATGCTACTACTTCTACTACACATGTGTTTGTAGCAGAGATACATGTGTTTCATCAACTCAGTTGAATAGGCCTATTTGGAACAAAGAGAGCCTCTCTCCACCTTGAAACACCTTAGCTGCAGGAAGCATTCCTTTCAAAAAGTAACTCAGTTATCACAGAAAAACAATGTGCTAGATGTTCCTGTTTATAACACAGATGGTGTTCTTTGGAGAGATTCATATGTTTCCACAACTTTGCTGAATAGGCCTATTTGAACAAATAAGATTTTCCCCTCTTGGAAAACTATGATGGCATTCCTGTCAAAACCTAACTCAATTCTCACAGGGAAACTATGCGCTACATGGTGCAACTTCTAACACAGATTTTTTGATAGAGATACATGTGTTCCTTCAACTCAGGTGAAGAGGCCTGATTACAGCAAACAGACCAACCTCCACCTTGAAACACCGACATTGCTGGAACAATTCACTCAAAATCTAACTCAGTTCTCACAGGGGAACAAATTGCTAGATGTTCGTGCTTCTAATCTTGACAGTTTTCTTTCCAGAGATACATTTATCTTTGACTCAGCTGAATTGGAGTATTTGGGGCAAGCAGACCTACCTGCACCTTGAAACACCAAAGTTGCAGGAAGAATTCCATTTAAAAACTCCCTCCATTCACACAGGGAAACAATGTTGTAGTTGTCACAGCCTCTAACTTGGATGGTTGTCTTTAGAGGCAAAGAAGGGTTCCTTCATGTCAGCTGATTGGGCCTGTTTGTAGCCAACAGAGCCTATCTCCACCTTGGAACACGAAAGTTTCAGGAAGAATTCCTTTCAAAAACAAACTCTATTCTCACGGGGAAAAATGTGCCAGATGCTCCTGCTTTGAACACAGCTGGTTTACTTCGAGAGCTACATGTGATTCATCAACTCTGCTGAGTAGGCCATTTTGGAAAGAAAACATTCCTTCCTCTACCTTAAACGTTCTGATTTGCAGGGAGTATTCTCTTCAGACACTAAGTAAATTCTCACCAGGAATCAATGCACTACATGTTGCAGCTCTAACATGGATGGTTTTCTTTGGAGAGGTACTTGTATTTCTTCAACACAGCTGAATAGGCTTACTTGGAGCACACAGAACCTATCTTCACCTTGAAACACCAAGTTGCAGGGAGCATTCCCTTAAAAACTCACTCAGTTATCCCAGGAAAGCAACGTGCTATCTAGAAGCTCCTGCTTCTAACACAGCTGGTCATCTTTGGAGAGATACATTTATTTCTTCAACTTAGCTATTAGGCCAATTTGAACAAAATGAGACTTTCCCCACCATGAAAACTATGACTCACAGGAAATATTTCCTTCAAATTCTAACTCAATTCTCACAAGGAAACAATGTTCTTGATGCTGCAGGTTCTAACGTAGATAGTTTTTCTGGGAGAGATACATGTGTTGCTTCATCTCACCTGAAGGGGTCTATTTGGAGAAAAGAGATCCTATCTCCACCTTGAAACACGTGAGTTGCTGGAAGAATTCCTTGAAAATACTAACTCCATTTTCACCAGGAAGCACTGTGCTAGATGCTATGGCTTCTAACACATACTGGTTTATTTGGAAAGGTGCGTGTGTTTCTTCACCTAAGCTGAATAGTCTGATTTGGAACAAAATTAGCCTATGTATACCTTAATAACTATGATTTTCAGAAGGTATGCCTTTCACAAGTTAACCCAATTTTCATGGGGAAACAATGTGCTACATGCTATGGCTTCTAACACAATTACTGACTTTCAAGAAATACGTGTGTTTCTTCATCTTAGCTGAGCAGGCCTCCTTGGAACAAAAGAGCCAATGTCCACCTTGAAACACATAAGTTGCTGAAAGTATTGTTTGTAAAGCTACTGAAGTCTCACATGGAACAATGTGCTTGACGTTCCTGCTGCTAACTCTGATGGTTCTCTTTCAAGAGACAAATGAGTTTCTTCAACTTAGGTGAGTAGGACTCTTTGGAGCAAAATGCGCCTTTCTCCACCTTGAAAATTCTCATTTGCATCAAATATTCTTTCCAAAACTAACTCCATCTGACTGGAAAACAACATGCTAGATGCTCCTGCTTCTAAAAGAGATGGTCATGTTTCGAAAGAATCATTTGTTTCTTCATGTTCACTTAACAGGCCTACTTGGAACAAAATGAGTCTTTCTCCACTTTGAAAACTGTGAGGAGCTTGAAGTGTTCCTCTGAAATATGACCTGAATTCTCAGAAGGAAACATGTGCTACTTGTTCCAAAACACATGGGTTTCTTTCAAGAGATAGATGTGTTTCATCAACTTAACTGTGTAGGCCTAATTGGAACAAAGAGAGCATAACTCAACCTAAGACAACTCACGTATCAGGTAGGATTCCTTTGCTAAACTAACCCAGTTCTAAGAGCAAAACAATATGTTAGATGCAGCAGCTTATTACGTAGGTGAATTTCTTCGGAAAGGTACACGTGCTTCTTCACTTCTGGTTAACATACATATTTGGAACAAAAGCAGCCTTTGCCCACCTTGAAACACTTACGTTTGAGGAAGCATTCCAGTCAAAACCTACTCAATTCTCAGTGGAAATAATGTGGTAGATGCTCCTGCTTCTAACACACATGTTGGTCTTTTGAGAGATTCATTTGTTTCTTCATCTTAGATGAATAGTACTAGTTGGAGAAAAATGAGACTTAATCCACCTTGAAAATTCTGATTTGCAGGAAGTATTCCTTACAAAAACTAATCAATATTCAGAGGGAAACAATGTGCTAGATGCTGCAGCTTCTAACATCGAAGGTTTTCTTTGGCGAGTTACATGTGTTTCTTCAACTACCCGAATAGGCCTATTTGGAGCATAGAGAGCCAATCTGAAGCTTCCCAAAAGTAAGTGGCAGGCAGTATTCCTTTCAAAAACAAACTCAATTCTCACAGGGGTAAACTGTGCCTAGATGCTCCTGCTTATAACAGAGATGGATTTTTTTGAGAGACACATGTGTTGCATGAACTCACTTGAGTAGGCCAATTTGGAACAAAAAGAACCACCTCGCTCCACCTACAAAATTTTGTTTTGCAGGAAGTATTCCTTTGAAATGAACTCAAAACTCACAGGGAAACCATGTGCGAGATGCTGCAGTTTGTAACATACATGGTTTCCTTTAGAGAGATATATTTCTTTCTTCCACTCACCTGAACAAGTCTGTTTGGAGACAACAGAGTGTATCTCCACGTGGAAACACCTTAGTGGCAGTAAAAATTCCTTGCAAAAACTAAGTCCATTTTCACAGGGAAACAATGTGCTACATGCTACGGCTTCGAACACAAATTGGTTTCTTTCCAGAGGTACATGTCTTTCTTCAACTAAGCTGAATAATCCTATATGGAACAAAATATGCCTTTCTCCACCTTGATCACTAGGATTTGCAGGAAGTATTCCTTTCCCAAACTCTCTTAATTCTCACAGGGAAACAAAGTGCTTAGATACGACTGCTTCTAACCCAGATGTCTTTCTTTGGAGCGATATATGTGCTTCAACTTAGCTGAAAAGGCCTATGGGAAGCAGAAGGAGCCCATCATCACCTTGAAACACCAAAGTTGAAGCAAGTATTTCTTTCAAAAACCAACTGAATTCTCACAGGGAAACAATGTGCTAGATGCTGTAGCTTCTAACATGGATGTTTTTCTTTGGAGAGACCCATGTGTTTATTGAACTCAATCGATTCGGCTTATTTGGAGAAAAGAGAGTATGTCCACCTTGAAACACCTAATTTGCAGGAAGGATTCCTTACAAAAACTACTCACTTATCACAGGGTAACAATGAGCTAGAAGCTCCTGCTTCTAACATAGATGGCTTTCTTTCGAGAGATAAATGTGGTTCTTCAACTTTGATGAATAGGCCTATTTGGAAAACAATGAGCCTTTCCAACCTCGAAAACACTTATTGCAGAAAGTATACCTTTCAAAACTAACTCAGTTCTCATAGGGAAAAATGTGTCATATGCTACTTCTTCTAACACAGATTGGTTTCCTTCAAGAGCGACATGTTGTTCTTCACTTAGCTGAATAGTTCTATTTGGAACAAAATGAGCCTTTCTACACCTTGAAAACTATGGATTGCAGAAAGTATTCCTTGCAAAATTAACTCAGTTCTCACGGAGAAATAATATCCTACATGCTATGACTTCTAACACACATGGCATCATTTCGAGAGATACGTGTATTTTCAAACTAGCTGAAAAGGCATATTGGAAGCAAAAGGAGCCTAGGACCACCTTAAAACACTTACGTTGCAGGATGTAGTCCTTTCAAAACGTAACTCAATTATTACAAAGAAAAAATGTTCAAGATACGGTAGCTTCTATCACGGATGGGGTTCTTTGGAGATAAACATGTGTTTCTTCAACTCAGCCGAATAGTCCTATGTGGAGCAAACAGAGCCTATGTCGCCTTTGAAACAACTAGGTTGGAGGAATCATTCCTTGGAAACCGAACTCAATTCTCCAAGGGAAACAAAGTGCTAGATGCACCTATTTCTGACACACATGATTTTCTTCAAGAGTTTCATTTGTCTCTTCAACTTAGCTGAATGTGCCTACTTGAAACAAAATGAGCCTTTCACCACCTTCATAGATATGATTTGCAGGAACTATTCCTTTCAAAAACTAACTCAACTCTCAGAGGGAAACAATGTGCTACATGCTACTACTTCTACTACACATGTGTTTGTAGCAGAGATACATGTGTTTCATCAACTCAGTTGAATAGGCCTATTTGGAACAAAGAGAGCCCCTCTGCACGTTGAAACACCTTAGCTGCAGGAAGCATTCCTTTCAAAAAGTAACTCAGTTATCACAGGAAAACAATGTGCTAGATGTTCCTGTTTATAACACAGATGGTGTTCTTTGGAGAGATTCATATGTTTCCACAACTTTGCTGAATAGGCCTATTTGAACAAATAAGATTTTCCCCTCTTGGAAAACTATGATTGCATTCCTGTCAAAACCTAACTCAATTCTCACAGGGAAACTATGCGCTACATGGTGCAACTTCTAACACAGATTTTTTGATAGAGATACATGTGTTCCTTCAACTCAGGTGAAGAGGCCTGATTACAGCAAACAGACCAACCTCCACCTTGAAACACCGACATTGCTGGAACAATTCACTCAAAATCTAACTCAGTTCTCACAGGGGAACAAATTGCTAGATGTTCGTGCTTCTAATCTTGACAGTTTTCTTTCCAGAGATACATTTATCTTTGACTCAGCTGAATTGGAGTATTTGGGGCAAGCAGACCTACCTGCACCTTGAAACACCAAAGTTGCAGGAAGAATTCCATTTAAAAACTCCCTCCATTCACACAGGGAAACAATGTTGTAGTTGTCACAGCCTCTAACTTGGATGGTTGTCTTTAGAGGCAAAGAAGGGTTCCTTCATGTCAGCTGATTGGGCCTGTTTGTAGCCAACAGAGCCTATCTCCACCTTGGAATACGAAAGTTTCAGGAAGAATTCCTTTCAAAAACAAACTCTATTCTCACGGGGAAAAATGTGCCAGATGCTCCTGCTTTGAACACAGCTGGTTTACTTCGAGAGCTACATGTGATTCATCAACTCTGCTGAGTAGGCCATTTTGGAAAGAAAACATTCCTTCCTCTACCTTAAACGTTCTGATTTGCAGGGAGTATTCTCTTCAGACACTAAGTAAATTCTCACCAGGAATCAATGCACTACATGTTGCAGCTCTAACATGGATGGTTTTCTTTGGAGAGGTACTTGTATTTCTTCAACACAGCTGAATAGGCTTACTTGGAGCACACAGAACCTATCTTCACCTTGAAACACCAAGTTGCAGGGAGCATTCCCTTAAAAACTCACTCAGTTATCCCAGGAAAGCAACGTGCTATCTAGAAGCTCCTGCTTCTAACACAGCTGGTCATCTTTGGAGAGATACATTTATTTCTTCAACTTAGCTATTAGGCCAATTTGAACAAAATGAGACTTTCCCCACCATGAAAACTATGACTCACAGGAAATATTTCCTTCAAATTCTAACTCAATTCTCACAAGGAAACAATGTTCTTGATGCTGCAGGTTCTAACGTAGATAGTTTTTCTGGGAGAGATACATGTGTTGCTTCATCTCACCTGAAGGGGTCTATTTGGAGAAAAGAGATCCTATCTCCACCTTGAAACACGTGAGTTGCTGGAAGAATTCCTTGAAAATACTAACTCAATTTTCACCAGGAAGCACTGTGCTAGATGCTATGGCTTCTAACACATACTGGTTTATTTGGAAAGGTGCGTGTGTTTCTTCACCTAAGCTGAATAGTCTGATTTGGAACAAAATTAGCCTATGTATACCTTAATAACTATGATTTTCAGAAGGTATGCCTTTCACAAGTTAACCCAATTTTCATGGGGAAACAATGTGCTACATGCTATGGCGTCTAACACAATTACTGACTTTCAAGAAATACGTGTGTTTCTTCATCTTAGCTGAGCAGGCCTCCTTGGAACAAAAGAGCCAATGTCCACCTTGAAACACATAAGTTGCTGAAAGTATTGTTTGTAAAGCTACTGAAGTCTCACATGGAACAATGTGCTTGACGTTCCTGCTGCTAACTCTGATGGTTCTCTTTCAAGAGACAAATGAGTTTCTTCAACTTAGGTGAGTAGGACTCTTTGGAGCAAAATGAGCCTTTCTCCACCTTGAAAATTCTCATTTGCATCAAATATTCTTTCCAAAACTAACTCCATCTGACTGGAAAACAACATGCTAGATGCTCCTGCTTCTAAAAGAGATGGTCATGTTTCGAAAGAATCATTTGTTTCTTCATGTTCACTTAACAGGCCTACTTGGAACAAAATGAGTCTTTCTCCACTTTGAAAACTGTGAGGAGCTTGAAGTGTTCCTCTGAAATACGACCTGAATTCTCAGAAGGAAACATGTGCTACTTGTTCCAAAACACATGGGTTTCTTTCAAGAGATAGATGTGTTTCATCAACTTAACTGTGTAGGCCTAATTGGAACAAAGAGAGCATAACTCAACCTAAGACAACTCACGTATCAGGTAGGATTCCTTTGCTAAACTAACCCAGTTCTAACAGCAAAACAATATGTTAGATGCAGCAGCTTATTACGTAGGTGAATTTCTTCGGAAAGGTACACGTGCTTCTTCACTTCTGGTTAACATACATATTTGGAACAAAAGCAGCCTTTGCCCACCTTGAAACACTTACGTTTGAGGAAGCATTCCAGTCAAAACCTACTCAATTCTCAGTGGAAATAATGTGGTAGATGCTCCTGCTTCTAACACACATGTTGGTCTTTTGAGAGATTCATTTGTTTCTTCATCTTAGATGAATAGTACTAGTTGGAGAAAAATGAGACTTAATCCACCTTGAAAATTCTGATTTGCAGGAAGTATTCCTTACAAAAACTAATCAATATTCAGAGGGAAACAATGTGCTAGATGCTGCAGCTTCTAACATCGAAGGTTTTCTTTGGCGAGTTACATGTGTTTCTTCAACTACCCGAATAGGCCTATTTGGAGCATAGAGAGCCAATCTGAAGCTTCCCAAAAGTAAGTGGCAGGCAGTATTCCTTTCAAAAACAAACTCAATTCTCACAGGGGTAAACTGTGCCTAGATGCTCCTGCTTATAACACAGATGGATTTTTTTGAGAGACACATGTGTTGCATGAACTCACTTGAGTAGGCCAATTTGGAACAAAAAGAACCACCTCGCTCCACCTACAAAATTTTGTTTTGCAGGAAGTATTCCTTTGAAATGAACTCAAAACTCACAGGGAAACCATGTGCGAGATGCTGCAGTTTGTAACATACATGGTTTCCTTTAGAGAGATATATTTCTTTCTTCCACTCACCTGAACAAGTCTGTTTGGAGACAACAGAGTGTATCTCCACGTTGAAACACCTTAGTGGCAGTAAAAATTCCTTGCAAAAACTAAGTCCATTTTCACAGGGAAACAATGTGCTACATGCTATGGCTTCGAACACAAATTGGTTTCTTTCCAGAGGTACATGTCTTTCTTCAACTAAGCTGAATAATCCTCTATGGAACAAAATATGCCTTTCTCCACCTTGATCACTAGGATTTGCAGGAAGTATTCCTTTCCCAAACTCTCTTAATTCTCACAGGGAAACAAAGTGCTTAGATACGACTGCTTCTAACCCAGATGTCTTTCTTTGGAGCGATATATGTGCTTCAACTTAGCTGAAAAGGCCTATGGGAAGCAGAAGGAGCCCATCATCACCTTGAAACACCAAAGTTGAAGCAAGTATTTCTTTCAAAAACCAACTGAATTCTCACAGGGAAACAATGTGCTAGATGTTGTAGCTTCTAACATGGATGTTTTTCTTTGGAGAGACCCATGTGTTTATTGAACTCAATCGATTCGGCTTATTTGGAGAAAAGAGAGTATGTCCACCTTGAAACACCTAATTTGCAGGAAGGATTCCTTACAAAAACTACTCACTTATCACAGGGTAACAATGAGCTAGAAGCTCCTGCTTCTAACATAGATGGCTTTCTTTCGAGAGATAAATGTGGTTCTTCAACTTTGCTGAATAGGCCTATTTGGAAAACAATGAGCCTTTCCAACCTCGAAAACACTTATTGCAGAAAGTATACCTTTCAAAACTAACTCAGTTCTCATAGGGAAAAATGTGTCATATGCTACTTCTTCTAACACAGATTGGTTTCCTTCAAGAGCGACATGTTGTTCTTCACTTAGCTGAATAGTTCTATTTGGAACAAAATGAGCCTTTCTACACCTTGAAAACTATGGATTGCAGAAAGTATTCCTTGCAAAATTAACTCAGTTCTCACGGAGAAATAATATCCTACATGCTATGACTTCTAACACACATGGCATCATTTCGAGAGATACGTGTATTTTCAAACTAGCTGAAAAGGCATATTGGAAGCAAAAGGAGCCTAGGACCACCTTAAAACACTTACGTTGCAGGATGTAGTCCTTTCAAAACGTAACTCAATTATTACAAAGAAAAAATGTTCAAGATACGGTAGCTTCTATCACGGATGGGGTTCTTTGGAGATAAACATGTGTTTCTTCAACTCAGCCGAATAGTCCTATGTGGAGCAAACAGAGCCTATGTCGCCTTTGAAACAACTAGGTTGGAGGAATCATTCCTTGGAAACCGAACTCAATTCTCCAAGGGAAACAAAGTGCTAGATGCACCTATTTCTGACACACATGATTTTCTTCAAGAGTTTCATTTGTCTCTTCAACTTAGCTGAATGGGCCTACTTGAAACAAAATGAGCCTTTCACCACCTTCATAGATACGATTTCCAGGAACTATTCCTTTCAAAAACTAACTCAACTCTGAGAGGGAAACAATGTGCTACATGCTACTACTTCTACTACACATGTGTTTGTAGCAGAGATACATGTGTTTCATCAACTCAGTTGAATAGGCCTATTTGGAACAAAGAGAGCCCCTCTGCACGTTGAAACACCTTAGCTGCAGGAAGCATTCCTTTCAAAAAGTAACTCAGTTATCACAGGAAAACAATGTGCTAGATGTTCCTGTTTATAACACAGATGGTGTTCTTTGGAGAGATTCATATGTTTCCACAACTTTGCTGAACAGGCCTATTTGAACAAATAAGATTTTCCCCTCTTGGAAAACTATGATGGCATTCCTGTCAAAACCTAACTCAATTCTCACAGGGAAACTATGCGCTACATGGTGCAACTTCTAACACAGATTTTTTGATAGAGATACATGTGTTCCTTCAACTCAGGTGAAGAGGCCTGATTACAGCAAACAGACCAACCTCCACCTTGAAACACCGACATTGCTGGAACAATTCACTCAAAATCTAACTCAGTTCTCACAGGGGAACAAATTGCTAGATGTTCGTGCTTCTAATCTTGACAGTTTTCTTTCCAGAGATACATTTATCTTTGACTCAGCTGAATTGGAGTATTTGGGGCAAGCAGACCTACCTGCACCTTGAAACACCAAAGTTGCAGGAAGAATTCCATTTAAAAACTCCCTCCATTCACACAGGGAAACAATGTTGTAGATGTCACAGCCTCTAACTTGGATGGTTGTCTTTAGAGGCAAAGAAGGGTTCCTTCATGTCAGCTGATTGGGCCTGTTTGTAGCCAACAGAGCCTATCTCCACCTTGTCATACGAAAGTTTCAGGAAGAATTCCTTTCAAAAACAAACTCTATTCTCACGGGGAAAAATGTGCCAGATGCTCCTGCTTTGAACACAGCTGGTTTACTTCGAGAGCTACATGTGATTCATCAACTCTGCTGAGTAGGCCATTTTGGAAAGAAAACATTCCTTCCTCTACCTTAAACGTTCTGATTTGCAGGGAGTATTCTCTTCAGACACTAAGTAAATTCTCACCAGGAATCAATGCACTACATGTTGCAGCTCTAACATGGATGGTTTTCTTTGGAGAGGTACTTGTATTTCTTCAACACAGCTGAATAGGCTTACTTGGAGCACACAGAACCTATCTTCACCTTGAAACACCAAGTTGCAGGGAGCATTCCCTTAAAAACTCACTCAGTTATCCCAGGAAAGCAACGTGCTATCTAGAAGCTCCTGCTTCTAACACAGCTGGTCATCTTTGGAGAGATACATTTATTTCTTCAACTTAGCTATTAGGCCAATTTGAACAAAATGAGACTTTCCCCACCATGAAAACTATGACTCACAGGAAATATTTCCTTCAAATTCTAACTCAATTCTCACAAGGAAACAATGTTCTTGATGCTGCAGGTTCTAACGTAGATAGTTTTTCTGGGAGAGATACATGTGTTGCTTCATCTCACCTGAAGGGGTCTATTTGGAGAAAAGAGATCCTATCTCCACCTTGAAACACGTGAGTTGCTGGAAGAATTCCTTGAAAATACTAACTCAATTTTCACCAGGAAGCACTGTGCTAGATGCTATGGCTTCTAACACATACTGGTTTATTTGGAAAGGTGCGTGTGTTTCTTCACCTAAGCTGAATAGTCTGATTTGGAACAAAATTAGCCTATGTATACCTTAATAACTATGATTTTCAGAAGGTATGCCTTTCACAAGTTAACCCAATTTTCATGGGGAAACAATGTGCTACATGCTATGGCGTCTAACACAATTACTGACTTTCAAGAAATACGTGTGTTTCTTCATCTTAGCTGAGCAGGCCTCCTTGGAACAAAAGAGCCAATGTCCACCTTGAAACACATAAGTTGCTGAAAGTATTGTTTGTAAAGCTACTGAAGTCTCACATGGAACAATGTGCTTGACGTTCCTGCTGCTAACTCTGATGCTTCTCTTTCAAGAGACAAATGAGTTTCTTCAACTTAGGTGAGTAGGACTCTTTGGAGCAAAATGAGCCTTTCTCCACCTTGAAAATTCTCATTTGCATCAAATATTCTTTCCAAAACTAACTCCATCTGACTGGAAAACAGCATGCTAGATGCTCCTGCTTCTAAAAGAGATGGTCATGTTTCGAAAGAATCATTTGTTTCTTCATGTTCACTTAACAGGCCTACTTGGAACAAAATGAGTCTTTCTCCACTTTGAAAACTGTGAGGAGCTTGAAGTGTTCCTCTGAAATACGACCTGAATTCTCAGAAGGAAACATGTGCTACTTGTTCCAAAACACATGGGTTTCTTTCAAGAGATAGATGTGTTTCATCAACTTAACTGTGTAGGCCTAATTGGAACAAAGAGAGCATAACTCAACCTAAGACAACTCACGTATCAGGTAGGATTCCTTTGCTAAACTAACCCAGTTCTAACAGCAAAACAATATGTTAGATGCAGCAGCTTATTACGTAGGTGAATTTCTTCGGAAAGGTACACGTGCTTCTTCACTTCTGGTTAACATACATATTTGGAACAAAAGCAGCCTTTGCCCACCTTGAAACACTTACGTTTGAGGAAGCATTCCAGTCAAAACCTACTCAATTCTCAGTGGAAATAATGTGGTAGATGCTCCTGCTTCTAACACACATGTTGGTCTTTTGAGAGATTCATTTGTTTCTTCATCTTAGATGAATAGTACTAGTTGGAGAAAAATGAGACTTAATCCACCTTGAAAATTCTGATTTGCAGGAAGTATTCCTTACAAAAACTAATCAATATTCAGAGGGAAACAATGTGCTAGATGCTGCAGCTTCTAACATCGAAGGTTTTCTTTGGCGAGTTACATGTGTTTCTACAACTACCCGAATAGGCCTATTTGGAGCATAGAGAGCCAATCTGAAGCTTCCCAAAAGTAAGTGGCAGGCAGTATTCCTTTCAAAAACAAACTCAATTCTCACAGGGGTAAACTGTGCCTAGATGCTCCTGCTTATAACACAGATGGATTTTTTTGAGAGACACATGTGTTGCATGAACTCACTTGAGTAGGCCAATTTGGAACAAAAAGAACCACCTCGCTCCACCTACAAAATTTTGTTTTGCAGGAAGTATTCCTTTGAAATGAACTCAAAACTCACAGGGAAACCATGTGCGAGATGCTGCAGTTTGTAACATACATGGTTTCCTTTAGAGAGATATATTGCTTTCTTCCACTCACCTGAACAAGTCTGTTTGGAGACAACAGAGTGTATCTCCACGTTGAAACACCTTAGTGGCAGTAAAAATTCCTTGCAAAAACTAAGTCCATTTTCACAGGGAAACAATGTGCTACATGCTATGGCTTCGAACACAAATTGGTTTCTTTCCAGAGGTGCATGTCTTTCTTCAACTAAGCTGAATAATCCTATATGGAACAAAATATGCCTTTCTCCACCTTGATCACTAGGATTTGCAGGAAGTATTCCTTTCCCAAACTCTCTTAATTCTCACAGGGAAACAATGTGCTTAGATACGACTGCTTCTAACCCAGATGTCTTTCTTTGGAGCGATATATGTGCTTCAACTTAGCTGAAAAGGCCTATGGGAAGCAGAAGGAGCCCATCATCACCTTGAAACACCAAAGTTGAAGCAAGTATTTCTTTCAAAAACCAACTGAATTCTCACAGGGAAACAATGTGCTAGATGCTGTAGCTTCTAACATGGATGTTTTTCTTTGGAGAGACCCATGTGTTTATTGAACTCAATCGATTCGGCTTATTTGGAGAAAAGAGAGTATGTCCACCTTGAAACACCTAATTTGCAGGAAGGATTCCTTACAAAAACTACTCACTTATCACAGGGTAAGAATGAGCTAGAAGCTCCTGCTTCTAACATAGATGGCTTTCTTTCGAGAGATAAATGTGGTTCTTCAACTTTGCTGAATAGGCCTATTTGGAAAACAATGAGCCTTTTCCAACCTCGAAAACACTTATTGCAGAAAGTATACCTTTCAAAACTAACTCAGTTCTCATAGGGAAAAATGTGTCATATGCTACTTCTTCTAACACAGATTGGTTTCCTTCAAGAGCGACATGTTGTTCTTCACTTAGCTGAATAGTTCTATTTGGAACAAAATGAGCCTTTCTACACCTTGAAAACTATGGATTGCAGAAAGTATTCCTTGCAAAATGAACTCAGTTCTCACGGAGAAATAATATCCTACATGCTATGACTTCTAACACACATGGCATCATTTCAAGAGATACGTGTATTTTCAAACTAGCTGAAAAGGCATATTGGAAGCAAAAGGAGCCTAGGACCACCTTAAAACACTTACGTTGCAGGATGTAGTCCTTTCAAAACGTAACTCAATTATTACAAAGAAAAAATGTTCAAGATACGGTAGCTTCTATCACGGATGGGGTTCTTTGGAGATAAACATGTGTTTCTTCAACTCAGCCGGATAGTCCTATGTGGAGCAAACAGAGCCTATGTCGCCTTTGAAACAACTAGGTTGGAGGAATCATTCCTTGGAAACCGAACTCAATTCTCCAAGGGAAACAAAGTGCTAGATGCACCTATTTCTGACACACATGATTTTCTTCAAGAGTTTCATTTGTCTCTTCAACTTAGCTGAATGGGCCTACTTGAAACAAAATGAGCCTTTCACCACCTTCATAGATACGATTTCCAGGAACTATTCCTTTCAAAAACTAACTCAACTCTGAGAGGGAAACAATGTGCTACATGCTACTACTTCTACTACACATGTGTTTGTAGCAGAGATACATGTGTTTCATCAACTCAGTTGAATAGGCCTATTTGGAACAAAGAGAGCCCCTCTGCACGTTGAAACACCTTAGCTGCAGGAAGCATTCCTTTCAAAAAGTAACTCAGTTATCACAGGAAAACAATGTGCTAGATGTTCCTGTTTATAACACAGATGGTGTTCTTTGGAGAGATTCATATGTTTCCACAACTTTGCTGAACAGGCCTATTTGAACAAATAAGATTTTCCCCTCTTGGAAAACTATGATGGCATTCCTGTCAAAACCTAACTCAATTCTCACAGGGAAACTATGCGCTACATGGTGCAACTTCTAACACAGATTTTTTGATAGAGATACATGTGTTCCTTCAACTCAGGTGAAGAGGCCTGATTACAGCAAACAGACCAACCTCCACCTTGAAACACCGACATTGCTGGAACAATTCACTCAAAATCTAACTCAGTTCTCACAGGGGAACAAATTGCTAGATGTTCGTGCTTCTAATCTTGACAGTTTTCTTTCCAGAGATACATTTATCTTTGACTCAGCTGAATTGGAGTATTTGGGGCAAGCAGACCTACCTGCACCTTGAAACACCAAAGTTGCAGGAAGAATTCCATTTAAAAACTCCCTCCATTCACACAGGGAAACAATGTTGTAGTTGTCACAGCCTCTAACTTGGATGGTTGTCTTTAGAGGCAAAGAAGGGTTCCTTCATGTCAGCTGATTGGGCCTGTTTGTAGCCAACAGAGCCTATCTCCACCTTGGAACACGAAAGTTTCAGGAAGAATTCCTTTCAAAAACAAACTCTATTCTCACGGGGAAAAATGTGCCAGATGCTCCTGCTTTGAACACAGCTGGTTTACTTCGAGAGGTACATGTGATTCATCAACTCTGCTGAGTAGGCCATTTTGGAAAGAAAACATTCCTTCCTCTACCTTAAACGTTCTGATTTGCAGGGAGTATTCTCTTCAGACACTAAGTAAATTCTCACCAGGAATCAATGCACTACATGTTGCAGCTCTAACATGGATGGTTTTCTTTGGAGAGGTACATGTATTTCTTCAACACAGCTGAATAGGCTTACTTGGAGCACACAGAACCAATCTTCACCTTGAAACACCAAGTTGCAGGGAGCATTCCCTTAAAAACTAACTCAGTTATCCCAGGAAAGCAACGTGCTATCTAGAAGCTCCTGCTTCTAACACAGCTGGTCATCTTTGGAGAGATACATTTATTTCTTCAACTTAGCTATTAGGCCAATTTGAACAAAATGAGACTTTCCCCACCATGAAAACTATGACTCACAGGAAATATTTCCTTCAAATTCTAACTCAATTCTCACAAGGAAACAATGTTCTTGATGCTGCAGGTTCTAACGTAGATAGTTTTTCTGGGAGAGATACATGTGTTGCTTCATCTCACCTGAAGGGGTCTATTTGGAGAAAAGAGATCCTATCTCCACCTTGAAACACGTGAGTTGCTGGAAGAATTCCTTGAAAATACTAACTCAATTTTCACCAAGAAGCACTGTGCTAGATGCTATGGCTTCTAACACATACTGGTTTATTTGGAAAGGTGCGTGTGTTTCTTCACCTAAGCTGAATAGTCTGATTTGGAACAAAATTAGCCTATGTATACCTTAATAACTATGATTTTCAGAAGGTATGCCTTTCACAAGTTAACCCAATTTTCATGGGGAAACAATGTGCTACATGCTATGGCTTCTAACACAATTACTGACTTTCAAGAAATACGTGTGTTTCTTCATCTTAGCTGAGCAGGCCTCCTTGGAACAAAAGAGCCAATGTCCACCTTGAAACACATAAGTTGCTGAAAGTATTGTTTGTAAAGCTACTGAAGTCTCACATGGAACAATGTGCTTGACGTTCCTGCTGCTAACTCTGATGGTTCTCTTTCAAGAGACAAATGAGTTTCTTCAACTTAGGTGAGTAGGACTCTTTGGAGCAAAATGAGCCTTTCTCCACCTTGAAAATTCTCATTTGCATCAAATATTCTTTCCAAAACTAACTCCATCTGACTGGAAAACAACATGCTAGATGCTCCTGCTTCTAAAAGAGATGGTCATGTTTCGAAAGAATCATTTGTTTCTTCATGTTCACTTAACAGGCCTACTTGGAACAAAATGAGTCTTTCTCCACTTTGAAAACTGTGAGGAGCTTGAAGTGTTCCTCTGAAATACGACCTGAATTCTCAGAAGGAAACATGTGCTACTTGTTCCAAAACACATGGGTTTCTTTCAAGAGATAGATGTGTTTCATCAACTTAACTGTGTAGGCCTAATTGGAACAAAGAGAGCATAACTCAACCTAAGACAACTCACGTATCAGGTAGGATTCCTTTGCTAAACTAACCCAGTTCTAACAGCAAAACAATATGTTAGATGCAGCAGCTTATTACGTAGGTGAATTTCTTCGGAAAGGTACACGTGCTTCTTCACTTCTGGTTAACATACATATTTGGAACAAAAGCAGCCTTTGCCCACCTTGAAACACTTACGTTTGAGGAAGCATTCCAGTCAAAACCTACTCAATTCTCAGTGGAAATAATGTGGTAGATGCTCCTGCTTCTAACACACATGTTGGTCTTTTGAGAGATTCATTTGTTTCTTCATCTTAGATGAATAGTACTAGTTGGAGAAAAATGAGACTTAATCCACCTTGAAAATTCTGATTTGCAGGAAGTATTCCTTACAAAAACTAATCAATATTCAGAGGGAAACAATGTGCTAGATGCTGCAGCTTCTAACATCGAAGGTTTTCTTTGGCGAGTTACATGTGTTTCTACAACTACCCGAATAGGCCTATTTGGAGCATAGAGAGCCAATCTGAAGCTTCCCAAAAGTAAGTGGCAGGCAGTATTCCTTTCAAAAACAAACTCAATTCTCACAGGGGTAAACTGTGCCTAGATGCTCCTGCTTATAACACAGATGGATTTTTTTGAGAGACACATGTGTTGCATGAACTCACTTGAGTAGGCCAATTTGGAACAAAAAGAACCACCTCGCTCCACCTACAAAATTTTGTTTTGCAGGAAGTATTCCTTTGAAATGAACTCAAAACTCACAGGGAAACCATGTGCGAGATGCTGCAGTTTGTAACATACATGGTTTCCTTTAGAGAGATATATTGCTTTCTTCCACTCACCTGAACAAGTCTGTTTGGAGACAACAGAGTGTATCTCCACGTTGAAACACCTTAGTGGCAGTAAAAATTCCTTGCAAAAACTAAGTCCATTTTCACAGGGAAACAATGTGCTACATGCTATGGCTTCGAACACAAATTGGTTTCTTTCCAGAGGTACATGTCTTTCTTCAACTAAGCTGAATAATCCTATATGGAACAAAATATGCCTTTCTCCACCTTGATCACTAGGATTTGCAGGAAGTATTCCTTTCCCAAACTCTCTTAATTCTCACAGGGAAACAAAGTGCTTAGATACGACTGCATCTAAACCAGATGTCTTTCTTTGGAGCGATATATGTGCTTCAACTTAGCTGAAAAGGCCTATGGGAAGCAGAAGGAGCCCATCATCACCTTGAAACACCAAAGTTGAAGCAAGTATTTCTTTCAAAAACCAACTGAATTCTCACAGGGAAACAATGTGCTAGATGCTGTAGCTTCTAACATGGATGTTTTTCTTTGGAGAGACCCATGTGTTTATTGAACTCAATCGATTCGGCTTATTTGGAGAAAAGAGAGTATGTCCACCTTGAAACACCTAATTTGCAGGAAGGATTCCTTACAAAAACTACTCACTTATCACAGGGTAACAATGAGCTAGAAGCTCCTGCTTCTAACATAGATGGCTTTCTTTCGAGAGATAAATGTGGTTCTTCAACTTTGCTGAATAGGCCTATTTGGAAAACAATGAGCCTTTCCAACCTCGAAAACACTTATTGCAGAAAGTATACCTTTCAAAACTAACTCAGTTCTCATAGGGAAAAATGTGTCATATGCTACTTCTTCTAACACAGATTGGTTTCCTTCAAGAGTGACATGTTGTTCTTCACTTAGCTGAATAGTTCTATTTGGAACAAAATGAGCCTTTCTACACCTTGAAAACTATGGATTGCAGAAAGTATTCCTTGCAAAATTAACTCAGTTCTCACGGAGAAATAATATCCTACATGCTATGACTTCTAACACACATGGCATCATTTCGAGAGATACGTGTATTTTCAAACTAGCTGAAAAGGCATATTGGAAGCAAAAGGAGCCTAGGACCACCTTAAAACACTTACGTTGCAGGATGTAGTCCTTTCAAAACGTAACTCAATTATTACAAAGAAAAAATGTTCAAGATACGGTAGCTTCTATCACGGATGGGGTTCTTTGGAGATAAACATGTGTTTCTTCAACTCAGCCGAATAGTCCTATGTGGAGCAAACAGAGCCTATGTCGCCTTTGAAACAACTAGGTTGGAGGAATCATTCCTTGGAAACCGAACTCAATTCTCCAAGGGAAACAAAGTGCTAGATGCACCTATTTCTGACACACATGATTTTCTTCAAGAGTTTCATTTGTCTCTTCAACTTAGCTGAATGGGCCTACTTGAAACAAAATGAGCCTTTCACCACCTTCATAGATATGATTTGCAGGAACTATTCCTTTCAAAAACTAACTCAGCTCTGAGAGGGAAACAATGTGCTACATGCTACTACTTCTACTACACATGTGTTTGTAGCAGAGATACATGTGTTTCATCAACTCAGTTGAATAGGCCTATTTGGAACAAAGAGAGCCCCTCTGCACGTTGAAACACCTTAGCTGCAGGAAGCATTCCTTTCAAAAAGTAACTCAGTTATCACAGGAAAACAATGTGCTAGATGTTCCTGTTTATAACACAGATGGTGTTCTTTGGAGAGATTCATATGTTTCCACAACTTTGCTGAATAGGCCTATTTGAACAAATAAGATTTTCCCCTCTTGGAAAACTATGATTGCATTCCTGTCAAAACCTAACTCAATTCTCACAGGGAAACTATGCGCTACATGGTGCAACTTCTAACACAGATTTTTTGATAGAGATACATGTGTTCCTTCAACTCAGGTGAAGAGGCCTGATTACAGCAAACAGACCAACCTCCACCTTGAAACACCGACATTGCTGGAACAATTCACTCAAAATCTAACTCAGTTCTCACAGGGGAACAAATTGCTAGATGTTCGTGCTTCTAATCTTGACAGTTTTCTTTCCAGAGATACATTTATCTTTGACTCAGCTGAATTGGAGTATTTGGGGCAAGCAGACCTACCTGCACCTTGAAACACCAAAGTTGCAGGAAGAATTCCATTTAAAAACTCCCTCCATTCACACAGGGAAACAATGTTGTAGTTGTCACAGCCTCTAACTTGGATGGTTGTCTTTAGAGGCAAAGAAGGGTTCCTTCATGTCAGCTGATTGGGCCTGTTTGTAGCCAACAGAGCCTATCTCCACCTTGGAATACGAAAGTTTCAGGAAGAATTCCTTTCAAAAACAAACTCTATTCTCACGGGGAAAAATGTGCCAGATGCTCCTGCTTTGAACACAGCTGGTTTACTTCGAGAGCTACATGTGATTCATCAACTCTGCTGAGTAGGCCATTTTGGAAAGAAAACATTCCTTCCTCTACCTTAAACGTTCTGATTTGCAGGGAGTATTCTCTTCAGACATTAAGTAAATTCTCACCAGGAATCAATGCACTACATGTTGCAGCTCTAACATGGATGGTTTTCTTTGGAGAGGTACTTGTATTTCTTCAACACAGCTGAATAGGCTTACTTGGAGCACACAGAACCTATCTTCACCTTGAAACACCAAGTTGCAGGGAGCATTCCCTTAAAAACTCACTCAGTTATCCCAGGAAAGCAACGTGCTATCTAGAAGCTCCTGCTTCTAACACAGCTGGTCATCTTTGGAGAGATACATTTATTTCTTCAACTTAGCTATTAGGCCAATTTGAACAAAATGAGACTTTCCCCACCATGAAAACTATGACTCACAGGAAATATTTCCTTCAAATTCTAACTCAATTCTCACAAGGAAACAATGTTCTTGATGCTGCAGGTTCTAACGTAGATAGTTTTTCTGGGAGAGATACATGTGTTGCTTCATCTCACCTGAAGGGGTCTATTTGGAGAAAAGAGATCCTATCTCCACCTTGAAACACGTGAGTTGCTGGAAGAATTCCTTGAAAATACTAACTCAATTTTCACCAGGAAGCACTGTGCTAGATGCTATGGCTTCTAACACATACTGGTTTATTTGGAAAGGTGCGTGTGTTTCTTCACCTAAGCTGAATAGTCTGATTTGGAACAAAATTAGCCTATGTATACCTTAATAACTATGATTTTCAGAAGGTATGCCTTTCACAAGTTAACCCAATTTTCATGGGGAAACAATGTGCTACATGCTATGGCTTCTAACACAATTACTGACTTTCAAGAAATACGTGTGTTTCTTCATCTTAGCTGAGCAGGCCTCCTTGGAACAAAAGAGCCAATGTCCACCTTGAAACATATAACTTGCTGAAAGTATTGTTTGTAAAGCTACTGAAGTCTCACATGGAACAATGTGAGTGACGTTCCTGCTGCTAACTCTGATGGTTCTCTTTCAAGAGACAAATGAGTTTCTTCAACTTAGGTGAGTAGGACTCTTTGGAGCAAAATGAGCCTTTCTCCACCTTGAAAATTCTCATTTGCATCAAATATTCTTTCCAAAACTAACTCCATCTGACTGGAAAACAACATGCTAGATGCTCCTGCTTCTAAAAGAGATGGTCATGTTTCGAAAGAATCATTTGTTTCTTCATGTTCACTTAACAGGCCTACTTGGAACAAAATGAGTCTTTCTCCACTTTGAAAACTGTGAGGAGCTTGAAGTGTTCCTCTGAAATATGACCTGAATTCTCAGAAGGAAACATGTGCTACTTGTTCCAAAACACATGGGTTTCTTTCAAGAGATAGATGTGTTTCATCAACTTAACTGTGTAGGCCTAATTGGAACAAAGAGAGCATAACTCAACCTAAGACAACTCACGTATCAGGTAGGATTCCTTTGCTAAACTAACCCAGTTCTAACAGCAAAACAATATGTTAGATGCAGCAGCTTATTACGTAGGTGAATTTCTTCGGAAAGGTACACGTGCTTCTTCACTTCTGGTTAACATACATATTTGGAACAAAAGCAGCCTTTGCCCACCTTGAAACACTTAGGTTTGAGGAAGCATTCCAGTCAAAACCTACTCAATTCTCAGTGGAAATAATGTGGTAGATGCTCCTGCTTCTAACACACATGTTGGTCTTTTGAGAGATTCATTTGTTTCTTCATCTTAGATGAATAGTACTAGTTGGAGAAAAATGAGACTTAATCCACCTTGAAAATTCTGATTTGCAGGAAGTATTCCTTACAAAAACTAATCAATATTCAGAGGGAAACAATGTGCTAGATGCTGCAGCTTCTAACATCGAAGGTTTTCTTTGGCGAGTTACATGTGTTTCTTCAACTACCCGAATAGGCCTATTTGGAGCATAGAGAGCCAATCTGAAGCTTCCCAAAAGTAAGTGGCAGGCAGTATTCCTTTCAAAAACAAACTCAATTCTCACAGGGGTAAACTGTGCCTAGATACTCCTGCTTATAACACAGATGGATTTTTTTGAGAGACACATGTGTTGCATGAACTCACTTGAGTAGGCCAATTTGGAACAAAAAGTACCACCTCGCTCCACCTACAAAATTTTGTTTTGCAGGAAGTATTCCTTTGAAATGAACTCAAAACTCACAGGGAAACCATGTGCGAGATGCTGCAGTTTGTAACATACATGGTTTCCTTTAGAGAGATATATTTCTTTCTTCCACTCACCTGAACAAGTCTGTTTGGAGACAACAGAGTGTATCTCCACGTTGAAACACCTTAGTGGCAGTAAAAATTCCTTGCAAAAACTAAGTCCATTTTCACAGGGAAACAATGTGCTACATGCTATGGCTTCGAACACAAATTGGTTTCTTTCCAGAGGTACATGTCTTTCTTCAACTAAGCTGAATAATCCTATATGGAACAAAATATGCCTTTCTCCACCTTGATCACTAGGATTTGCAGGAAGTATTCCTTTCCCAAACTCTCTTAATTCTCACAGGGAAACAAAGTGCTTAGATACGACTGCTTCTAACCCAGATGTCTTTCTTTGGAGCGATATACGTGCTTCAACTTAGCTGAAAAGGCCTATTGGAAGCAGAAGGAGCCCATCATCACCTTGAAACACCAAAGTTGAAGCAAGTATTTCTTTCAAAAACCAACTGAATTCTCACAGGGAAACAATGTGCTAGATGCTGTAGCTTCTAACATGGATGTTTTTCTTTGGAGAGACCCATGTGTTTATTGAACTCAATCGATTCGGCTTATTTGGAGAAAAGAGAGTATGTCCACCTTGAAACACCTAATTTGCAGGAAGGATTCCTTACAAAAACTACTCACTTATCACAGGGTAACAATGAGCTAGAAGCTCCTGCTTCTAACATAGATGGCTTTCTTTCGAGAGATAAATGTGGTTCTTCAACTTTGCTGAATAGGCCTATTTGGAAAACAATGAGCCTTTCCAACCTCGAAAACACTTATTGCAGAAAGTATACCTTTCAAAACTAACTCAGTTCTCATAGGGAAAAATGTGTCATATGCTACTTCTTCTAACACAGATTGGTTTCCTTCAAGAGCGACATGTTGTTCTTCACTTAGCTGAATAGTTCTATTTGGAACAAAATGAGCCTTTCTACACCTTGAAAACTATGGATTGCAGAAAGTATTCCTTGCAAAATTAACTCAGTTCTCACGGAGAAATAATATCCTACATGCTATGACTTCTAACACACATGGCATCATTTCGAGAGATACGTGTATTTTCAAACTAGCTGAAAAGGCATATTGGAAGCAAAAGGAGCCTAGGACCACCTTAAAACACTTACGTTGCAGGATGTAGTCCTTTCAAAACGTAACTCAATTATTACAAAGAAAAAATGTTCAAGATACGGTAGCTTCTATCACGGATGGGGTTCTTTGGAGATAAACATGTGTTTCTTCAACTCAGCCGAATACTCCTATGTGGAGCAAACAGAGCCTATGTCGCCTTTGAAACAACTAGGTTGGAGGAATCATTCCTTGGAAACCGAACTCAATTCTCCAAGGGAAACAAAGTGCTAGATGCACCTATTTCTGACACACATGATTTTCTTCAAGAGTTTCATTTGTCTCTTCAACTTAGCTGAATGGGCCTACTTGAACAAATAAGATTTTCCCCTCTTGGAAAACTATGATTGCATTCCTGTCAAAACCTAACTCAATTCTCACAGGGAAACTATGCGCTACATGGTGCAACTTCTAACACAGATTTTTTGATAGAGATACATGTGTTCCTTCAACTCAGGTGAAGAGGCCTGATTACAGCAAACAGACCAACCTCCACCTTGAAACACCGACATTGCTGGAACAATTCACTCAAAATCTAACTCAGTTCTCACAGGGGAACAAATTGCTAGATGTTCGTGCTTCTAATCTTGACAGTTTTCTTTCCAGAGATACATTTATCTTTGACTCAGCTGAATTGGAGTATTTGGGGCAAGCAGACCTACCTGCACCTTGAAACACCAAAGTTGCAGGAAGAATTCCATTTAAAAACTCCCTCCATTCACACAGGGAAACAATGTTGTAGTTGTCACAGCCTCTAACTTGGATGGTTGTCTTTAGAGGCAAAGAAGGGTTCCTTCATGTCAGCTGATTGGGCCTGTTTGTAGCCAACAGAGCCTATCTCCACCTTGGAATACGAAAGTTTCAGGAAGAATTCCTTTCAAAAACAAACTCTATTCTCACGGGGAAAAATGTGCCAGATGCTCCTGCTTTGAACACAGCTGGTTTACTTCGAGAGCTACATGTGATTCATCAACTCTGCTGAGTAGGCCATTTTGGAAAGAAAACATTCCTTCCTCTACCTTAAACGTTCTGATTTGCAGGGAGTATTCTCTTCAGACACTAAGTAAATTCTCACCAGGAATCAATGCACTACATGTTGCAGCTCTAACATGGATGGTTTTCTTTGGAGAGGTACTTGTATTTCTTCAACACAGCTGAATAGGCTTACTTGGAGCACACAGAACCTATCTTCACCTTGAAACACCAAGTTGCAGGGAGCATTCCCTTAAAAACTCACTCAGTTATCCCAGGAAAGCAACGTGCTATCTAGAAGCTCCTGCTTCTAACACAGCTGGTCATCTTTGGAGAGATCCATTTACTTCTTCAACTTAGCTATTAGGCCAATTTGAACAAAATGAGACTTTCCCCACCATGAAAACTATGACTCACAGGAAATATTTCCTTCAAATTCTAACTCAATTCTCACAAGGAAACAATGTTCTTGATGCTGCAGGTTCTAACGTAGATAGTTTTTCTGGGAGAGATACATGTGTTGCTTCATCTCACCTGAAGGGGTCTATTTGGAGAAAAGAGATCCTATCTCCACCTTGAAACACGTGAGTTGCTGGAAGAATTCCTTGAAAATACTAACTCAATTTTCACCAGGAAGCACTGTGCTAGATGCTATGGCTTCTAACACATACTGGTTTATTTGGAAAGGTGCGTGTGTTTCTTCACCTAAGCTGAATAGTCTGATTTGGAACAAAATTAGCCTATGTATACCTTAATAACTATGATTTTCAGAAGGTATGCCTTTCACAAGTTAACCCAATTTTCATGGGGAAACAATGTGCTACATGCTATGGCTTCTAACACAATTACTGACTTTCAAGAAATACGTGTGTTTCTTCATCTTAGCTGAGCAGGCCTCCTTGGAACAAAAGAGCCAATCTCCACCTTGAAACACATAAGTTGCAGGAAGTATTGTTTCTAAAGCTACTGAAGTCTCACATGGAACAATGTGAGTGATGTTCCTGCTGCTAACTCTGATGGTTCTCTTTCAAGAGACAAATGAGTTTCTTCAACTTAGGTGAGTAGGACTCTTTGGAGCAAAATGAGCCTTTCTCCACCTTGAAAATTCTCATTTGCATCAAATATTCTTTCCAAAACTAACTCCATCTGACTGGAAAACAACATGCTAGATGCTCCTGCTTCTAAAAGAGATGGTCATGTTTCGAAAGAATCATTTGTTTCTTCATGTTCACTTAACAGGCCTACTTGGAACAAAATGAGTCTTTCTCCACTTTGAAAACTGTGAGGAGCTTGAAGTGTTCCTCTGAAATACGACCTGAATTCTCAGAAGGAAACATGTGCTACTTGTTCCAAAACACATGGGTTTCTTTCAAGAGATAGATGTGTTTCATCAACTTAACTGTGTAGGCCTAATTGGAACAAAGAGAGCATAACTCAACCTAAGACAACTCACGTATCAGGTAGGATTCCTTTGCTAAACTAACCCAGTTCTAACAGCAAAACAATATGTTAGATGCAGCAGCTTATTACGTAGGTGAATTTCTTCGGAAAGGTACACGTGCTTCTTCATTTCTGGTTAACATACATATTTGGAACAAAAGCAGCCTTTGCCCACCTTGAAACACTTACGTTTGAGGAAGCATTCCAGTCAAAACCTACTCAATTCTCAGTGGAAATAATGTGGTAGATGCTCCTGCTTCTAACACACATGTTGGTCTTTTGAGAGATTCATTTGTTTCTTCATCTTAGATGAATAGTACTAGTTGGAGAAAAATGAGACTTAATCCAAGTTGAAAATTCTGATTTGCAGGAAGTATTCCTTACAAAAACTAATCAATATTCAGAGGGAAACAATGTGCTAGATGCTGCAGCTTCTAACATCGAAGGTTTTCTTTGGCGAGTTACATGTGTTTCTTCAACTACCCGAATAGGCCTATTTGGAGCATAGAGAGCCAATCTGAAGCTTCCCAAAATTAAGTGGCAGGCAGTATTCCTTTCAAAAACAAACTCAATTCTCACAGGGGTAAACTGTGCCTAGATGCTCCTGCTTATAACACAGATGGATTTTTTTGAGAGACACATGTGTTGCATGAACTCACTTGAGTAGGCCAATTTGGAACAAAAAGTACCACCTCGCTCCACCTACAAAATTTTGTTTTGCAGGAAGTATTCCTTTGAAATGAACTCAAAACTCACAGGGAAACCATGTGCGAGATGCTGCAGTTTGTAACATACATGGTTTCCTTTAGAGAGATATATTGCTTTCTTCCACTCACCTGAACAAGTCTGTTTGGAGACAACAGAGTGTATCTCCACGTTGAAACACCTTAGTGGCAGTAAAAATTCCTTGCAAAAACTAAGTCCATTTTCACAGGGAAACAATGTGCTACATGCTATGGCTTCGAACACAAATTGGTTTCTTTCCAGAGGTACATGTCTTTCTTCAACTAAGCTGAATAATCCTATATGGAACAAAATATGCCTTTCTCCACCTTGATCACTAGGATTTGCAGGAAGTATTCCTTTCCCAAACTCTCTTAATTCTCACAGGGAAACAATGTGCTTAGATACGACTGCTTCTAACCCAGATGTCTTTCTTTGGAACGATATATGTGCTTCAAATTAGCTGAAAAGGCCTATGGGAAGCAGAAGGAGCCCATCATCACCTTGAAACACCAAAGTTGAAGCAAGTATTTCTTTCAAAAACCAACTGAATTCTCACAGGGAAACAATGTGCTAGATGCTGTAGCTTCTAACATGGATGTTTTTCTTTGGAGAGACCCATGTGTTTATTGAACTCAATCGATTCGGCTTATTTGGAGAAAAGAGAGTATGTCCACCTTGAAACACCTAATTTGCAGGAAGGATTCCTTACAAAAACTACTCACTTATCACAGGGTAACAATGAGCTAGAAGCTCCTGCTTCTAACATAGATGGCTTTCTTTCGAGAGATAAATGTGGTTCTTCAACTTTGCTGAATAGGCCTATTTGGAAAACAATGAGCCTTTTCCAACCTCGAAAACACTTATTGCAGAAAGTATACCTTTCAAAACTAACTCAGTTCTCATAGGGAAAAATGTGTCATATGCTACTTCTTCTAACACAGATTGGTTTCCTTCAAGAGCGACATGTTGTTCTTCACTTAGCTGAATATTTCTATTTGGAACAAAATGAGCCTTTCTACACCTTGAAAACTATGGATTGCAGAAAGTATTCCTTGCAAAATTAACTCAGTTCTCACGGAGAAATAATATCTTACATGCTATGACTTCTAACACACATGGCATCATTTCGAGAGATACGTGTATTTTCAAACTAGCTGAAAAGGCATATTGGAAGCAAAAGGAGCCTAGGACCACCTTAAAACACTTACGTTGCAGGATGTAGTCCTTTCAAAATGTAACTCAATTATTACAAAGAAAAAATGTTCAAGATACGGTAGCTTCTATCACGGATGGGGTTCTTTGGAGATAAACATGTGTTTCTTCAACTCAGCCGAATAGTCCTATGTGGAGCAAACAGAGCCTATGTCGCCTTTGAAACAACTAGGTTGGAGGAATCATTCCTTGGAAACCGAACTCAATTCTCCAAGGGAAACAAAGTGCTAGATGCACCTATTTCTGACACACATGATTTTCTTCAAGAGTTTCATTTGTCTCTTCAACTTAGCTGAATGGGCCTACTTGAAACAAAATGAGCCTTTCACCACCTTCATAGATATGATTTCCAGGAACTATTCCTTTCAAAAACTAACTCAACTCTGAGAGGGAAACAATGTGCTACATGCTACTACTTCTACTACACATGTGTTTGTAGCAGAGATACATGTGTTTCATCAACTCAGTTGAATAGGCCTATTTGGAACAAAGAGAGCCCCTCTGCACGTTGAAACACCTTAGCTGCAGGAAGCATTCCTTTCAAAAAGTAACTCAGTTATCACAGGAAAACAATGTGCTAGATGGTCCTGTTTATAACACAGATGGTGTTCTTTGGAGAGATTCATATGTTTCCACAACTTTGCTGAATAGGCCTATTTGAACAAATAAGATTTTCCCCTCTTGGAAAACTATGATTGCATTCCTGTCAAAACCTAACTCAATTCTCACAGGGAAACTATGCGCTACATGGTGCAACTTCTAACACAGATTTTTTGATAGAGATACATGTGTTCCTTCAACTCAGGTGAAGAGGCCTGATTACAGCAAACAGACCAACCTCCACCTTGAAACACCGACATTGCTGGAACAATTCACTCAAAATCTAAATCAGTTCTCACAGGGGAACAAATTGCTAGATGTTCGTGCTTCTAATCTTGACAGTTTTCTTTCCAGAGATACATTTATCTTTGACTCAGCTGAATTGGAGTATTTGGGGCAAGCAGACCTACCTGCACCTTGAAACACCAAAGTTGCAGGAAGAATTCCATTTAAAAACTCCCTCCATTCACACAGGGAAACAATGTTGTAGTTGTCACAGCCTCTACCTTGGATGGTTGTCTTTAGAGGCAAAGAAGGGTTCCTTCATGTCAGCTGATTGGGCCTGTTTGTAGCCAACAGAGCCTATCTCCACCTTGGAATACGAAAGTTTCAGGAAGAATTCCTTTCAAAAACAAACTCTATTCTCACGGGGAAAAATGTGCCAGATGCTCCTGCTTTGAACACAGCTGGTTTACTTCGAGAGCTACATGTGATTCATCAACTCTGCTGAGTAGGCCATTTTGGAAAGAAAACATTCCTTCCTCTACCTTAAACGTTCTGATTTGCAGGGAGTATTCTCTTCAGACACTAAGTAAATTCTCACCAGGAATCAATGCACTACATGTTGCAGCTCTAACATGGATGGTTTTCTTTGGAGAGGTACTTGTATTTCTTCAACACAGCTGAATAGGCTTACTTGGAGCACACAGAACCTATCTTCACCTTGAAACACCAAGTTGCAGGGAGCATTCCCTTAAAAACTCACTCAGTTATCCCAGGAAAGCAACGTGCTATCTAGAAGCTCCTGCTTCTAACACAGCTGGTCATCTTTGGAGAGATACATTTATTTCTTCAACTTAGCTATTAGGCCAATTTGAACAAAATGAGACTTTCCCCACCATGAAAACTATGACTCACAGGAAATATTTCCTTCAAATTCTAACTCAATTCTCACAAGGAAACAATGTTCTTGATGCTGCAGGTTCTAACGTAGATAGTTTTTCTGGGAGAGATACATGTGTTGCTTCATCTCACCTGAAGGGGTCTATTTGGAGAAAAGAGATCCTATCTCCACCTTGAAACACGTGAGTTGCTGGAAGAATTCCTTGAAAATACTAACTCAATTTTCACCAGGAAGCACTGTGCTAGATGCTATGGCTTCTAACACATACTGGTTTATTTGGAAAGGTGCGTGTGTTTCTTCACCTAAGCTGAATAGTCTGATTTGGAACAAAATTAGCCTATGTATACCTTAATAACTATGATTTTCAGAAGGTATGCCTTTCACAAGTTAACCCAATTTTCATGGGGAAACAATGTGCTACATGCTATGGCTTCTAACACAATTACTGACTTTCAAGAAATACGTGTGTTTCTTCATCTTAGCTGAGCAGGCCTCCTTGGAACAAAAGAGCCAATCTCCACCTTGAAACACATAAGTTGCAGGAAGTATTGTTTCTAAAGCTACTGAAGTCTCACATGGAACAATGTGAGTGACGTTCCTGCTGCTAACTCTGATGGTTCTCTTTCAAGAGACAAATGAGTTTCTTCAACTTAGGTGAGTAGGACTCTTTGGAGCAATATGAGCCTTTCTCCACATTGAAAATTCTCATTTGCATCAAATATTCTTTCCAAAACTAACTCCATCTGACTGGAAAACAACATGCTAGATGCTCCTGCTTCTAAAAGAGATGGTCATGTTTCGAAAGAATCATTTGTTTCTTCATGTTCACTTAACAGGCCTACTTGGAACAAAATGAGTCTTTCTCCACTTTGAAAACTGTGAGGAGCTTGAAGTGTTCCTCTGAAATACGACCTGAATTCTCAGAAGGAAACATGTGCTACTTGTTCCAAAACACATGGGTTTCTTTCAAGAGATAGATGTGTTTCATCAACTTAACTGTGTAGGCCTAATTGGAACAAAGAGAGCATAACTCAACCTAAGACAACTCACGTATCAGGTAGGATTCCTTTGCTAAACTAACCCAGTTCTAACAGCAAAACAATATGTTAGATGCAGCAGCTTATTACATAGGTGAATTTCTTCGGAAAGGTACACGTGCTTCTTCATTTCTGGTTAACATACATATTTGGAACAAAAGCAGCCTTTGCCCACCTTGAAACACTTACGTTTGAGGAAGCATTCCAGTCAAAACCTACTCAATTCTCAGTGGAAATAATGTGGTAGATGCTCCTGCTTCTAACACACATGTTGGTCTTTTGAGAGATTCATTTGTTTCTTCATCTTAGATGAATAGTACTAGTTGGAGAAAAATGAGACTTAATCCACCTTGAAAATTCTGATTTGCAGGAAGTATTCCTTACAAAAACTAATCAATATTCAGAGGGAAACAATGTGCTATATGCTGCAGCTTCTAACATCGAAGGTTTTCTTTGGCGAGTTACATGTGTTTCTACAACTACCCGAATAGGCCTATTTGGAGCATAGAGAGCCAATCTGAAGCTTCCCAAAAGTAAGTGGCAGGCAGTATTCATTTCAAAAACAAACTCAATTCTCACAGGGGTAAACTGTGCCTAGATGCTCCTGCTTATAACACAGATGGATTTTTTTGAGAGACACATGTGTTGCATGAACTCACTTGAGTAGGCCAATTTGGAACAAAAAGAACCACCTCGCTCCACCTACAAAATTTTGTTTTGCAGGAAGTATTCCTTTGAAATGAACTCAAAACTCACAGGGAAACCATGTGCGAGATGCTGCAGTTTGTAACATACATGGTTTCCTTTAGAGAGATATATTGCTTTCTTCCACTCACCTGAACAAGTCTGTTTGGAGACAACAGAGTGTATCTCCAGGTTGAAACACCTTAGTGGCAGTAAAAATTTTTTTCAAGGAAAAAAATTCCTTGAAAATTCCATTTTCACAGGGAAACAATGTGCTACATGCTATGGCTTCGAACACAAATTGGTTTCTTTCCAGAGGTACATGTCTTTCTTCAACTAAGCTGAATAATCCTATATGGAACAAAATATGCCTTTCTCCACCTTGATCACTAGGATTTGCAGGAAGTATTCCTTTCCCAAACTCTCTTAATTCTCACAGGGAAACAATGTGCTTAGATACGACTGCTTCTAACCCAGATGTCTTTCTTTGGAGCGATATATGTGCTTCAACTTAGCTGAAAAGGCCTATGGGAAGCAGAAGGAGCCCATCATCACCTTGAAACACCAAAGTTGAAGCAAGTATTTCTTTCAAAAACCAACTGAATTCTCACAGGGAAACAATGTGCTAGATGCTGTAGCTTCTAACATGGATGTTTTTCTTTGGAGAGACCCATGTGTTTATTGAACTCAATCGATTCGGCTTATTTGGAGAAAAGAGAGTATGTCCACCTTGAAACACCTAATTTGCAGGAAGGATTCCTTACAAAAACTACTCACTTATCACAGGGTAACAATGAGCTAGAAGCTCCTGCTTCTAACATAGATGGCTTTCTTTCGAGAGATAAATGTGGTTCTTCAACTTTGCTGAATAGGCCTATTTGGAAAACAATGAGCCTTTTCCAACCTCGAAAACACTTATTGCAGAAAGTATACCTTTCAAAACTAACTCAGTTCTCATAGGGAAAAATGTGTCATATGCTACTTCTTCTAACACAGATTGGTTTCCTTCAAGAGCGACATGTTGTTCTTCACTTAGCTGAATAGTTCTATTTGGAACAAAATGAGCCTTTCTACACCTTGAAAACTATGGATTGCAGAAAGTATTCCTTGCAAAATGAACTCAGTTCTCACGGAGAAATAATATCCTACATGCTATGACTTCTAACACACATGGCATCATTTCGAGAGATACGTGTATTTTCAAACTAGCTGAAAAGGCATATTGGAAGCAAAAGGAGCCTAGGACCACCTTAAAACACTTACGTTGCAGGATGTAGTCCTTTCAAAACGTAACTCAATTATTACAAAGAAAAAATGTTCAAGATACGGTAGCTTCTATCACGGATGGGGTTCTTTGGAGATAAACATGTGTTTCTTCAACTCAGCCGAATAGTCCTATGTGGAGCAAACAGAGCCTATGTCGCCTTTGAAACAACTAGGTTGGAGGAATCATTCCTTGGAAACCGAACTCAATTCTCCAAGGGAAACAAAGTGCTAGATGCACCTATTTCTGACACACATGATTTTCTTCAAGAGTTTCATTTGTCTCTTCAACTTAGCTGAATGGGCCTACTTGAAACAAAATGAGCCTTTCACCACCTTCATAGATATGATTTCCAGGAACTATTCCTTTCATAAACTAACTCAACTCTCAGAGGGAAACAATGTGCTACATGCTACTACTTCTACTACACATGTGTTTGTAGCAGAGATACATGTGTTTCATCAACTCAGTTGAATAGGCCTATTTGGAACAAAGAGAGCCCCTCTGCACGTTGAAACACCTTAGCTGCAGGAAGCATTCCTTTCAAAAAGTAACTCAGTTATCACAGGAAAACAATGTGCTAGATGTTCCTGTTTATAACACAGATGGTGTTCTTTGGAGAGATTCATATGTTTCCACAACTTCGCTGAATAGGCCTATTTGAACAAATAAGATTTTCCCCTCTTGGAAAACTATGATTGCATTCCTGTCAAAACCTAACTTAATTCTCACAGGGAAACTATGCGCTACATGGTGCAACTTCTAACACAGATTTTTTGATAGAGATACATGTGTTCCTTCAACTCAGGTGAAGAGGCCTGATTACAGCAAACAGACCAACCTCCACCTTGAAACACCGACATTGCTGGAACAATTCACTCAAAATCTAACTCAATTCTCACAGGGGAACAAATTGCTAGATGTTCGTGCTTCTAATCTTGACAGTTTTCTTTCCAGAGATACATTTATCTTTGACTCAGCTGAATTGGAGTATTTGGGGCAAGCAGACCTACCTGCACCTTGAAACACCAAAGTTGCAGGAAGAATTCCATTTAAAAACTCCCTCCATTCACACAGGGAAACAATGTTGTAGTTGTCACAGCCTCTAACTTGGATGGTTGTCTTTAGAGGCAAAGAAGGGTTCCTTCATGTCAGCTGATTGGGCCTGTTTGTAGCCAACAGAGCCTATCTCCACCTTGGAACACGAAAGTTTCATGAAGAATTCCTTTCAAAAACAAACTCTATTCTCACGGGGAAAAATGTGCCAGATGCTCCTGCTTTGAACACAGCTGGTTTACTTCGAGAGGTACATGTGATTCATCAACTCTGCTGAGTAGGCCATTTTGGAAAGAAAACATTCCTTCCTCTACCTTAAACGTTCTGATTTGCAGGGAGTATTCTCTTCAGACACTAAGTAAATTCTCACCAGGAATCAATGCACTACATGTTGCAGCTCTAACATGGATGGTTTTCTTTGGAGAGGTACTTGTATTTCTTCAACACAGCTGAATAGGCTTACTTGGAGCACACAGAACCTATCTTCACCTTGAAATACCAAGTTGTAGGGAGCATTCCCTTAAAAACTCACTCAGTTATCCCAGGAAAGCAACGTGCTATCAAGAAGCTCCTGCTTCTAACACAGCTGGTCATCTTTGGAGAGATACATTTATTTCTTCAACTTAGCTATTAGGCCAATTTGAACAAAATGAGACTTTCCCCACCATGAAAACTATGACTCACAGGAAATATTTCCTTCAAATTGTAACTCAATTCTCACAAGGAAACAATGTTCTTGATGCTGCAGGTTCTAATGTAGATAGATTTTCTGGGAGAGATACATGTGTTGCTTCATCTCACCTAAAGGGGTCTATTTGGAGAAAAGAGATCCTATCTCCACCTTGAAACACGTGAGTTGCTGGAAGAATTCCTTGAAAATACTAACTCAATTTTCACCAGGAAGCACTGTGCTAGATGCTATAGCTTCTAACACATACTGGTTTATTTGGGAAGGTGTGTGTGTTTCTGCACCTAAGCTGAATAGTCTGATTTGGAACAAAATTAGCCTATGTATACCTTAATAACTATGATTTTCAGAAGGTATGCCTTTCACAAGTTAACCCAATTTTCATGGGGAAACAATGTGCTACATGCTATGGCTTCTAACACAATTACTGACTTTCAAGAAATACGTGTGTTTCTTCATCTTAGCTGAGCAGGCCTCCTTGGAACAAAAGAGCCAATCTCCACCTTGAAACACATAAGTTGCAGGAAGTATTGTTTCTAAAGCTACTGAAGTCTCACATTGAACAATGTGAGTGACGTTCCTGCTGCTAACTCTGATGGTTCTCTTTGAAAAGACAAATGAGTTTCTTCAACTTAGGTGAGTAGGACTCTTTGGAGCAAAATGAGCCTTTCTCCACCTTGAAAATTCTCATTTGCATCAAATATTCTTTCCAAAACTAACTCCATCTGACTGGAAAACAACATGCTAGATGCTCCTGCTTCTAAAAGAGATGGTCATGTTTCGAAAGAATCATTTGTTTCTTCATGTTCACTTAACAGGCCTACTTGGAACAAAATGAGTCTTTCTCCACTTTGAAAACTGTGAGGAGCTTGAAGTGTTCCTCTGAAATACGACCTGAATTCTCAGAAGGAAACATGTGCTACTTGTTCCAAAACACATGGGTTTCTTTCAAGAGATAGATGTGTTTCATCAACTTAACTGTGTAGGCCTAATTGGAACAAAGAGAGCATAACTCAACCTAAGACAACTCACGTATCAGGTAGGATTCCTTCGCTAAACTAACCCAGTTCTAACAGCAAAACAATATGTTAGATGCAGCAGCTTATTACGTAGGTGAATTTCTTCGGAAAGGTACACGTGCTTCTTCATTTCTGGTTAACATACATATTTGGAACAAAAGCAGCCTTTGCCCACCTTGAAACACTTACGTTTGAGGAAGCATTCCAGTCAAAACCTACTCAATTCTCAGTGGAAATAATGTGGTAGATGCTCCTGCTTCTAACACACATGTTGGTCTTTTGAGAGATTCATTTGTTTCTTCATCTTAGATGAATAGTACTAGTTGGAGAAAAATGAGACTTAATCCACCTTGAAAATTCTGATTTGCAGGAAGTATTCCTTACAAAAACTAATCAATATTCAGAGGGAAACAATGTGCTAGATGCTGCAGCTTCTAACATCGAAGGTTTTCTTTGGCGAGTTACATGTGTTTCTTCAACTACCCGAATAGGCCTATTTGGAGCATAGAGAGCCAATCTGAAGCTTCCCAAAATTAAGTGGCAGGCAGTATTCCTTTCAAAAACAAACTCAATTCTCACAGGGGTAAACTGTGCCTAGATGCTTCTGCTTATAACACAGATGGATTTTTTTGAGAGACACATGTGTTGCATGAACTCACTTGAGTAGGCCAATTTGGAACAAAAAGAACCACCTCGCTCCACCTACAAAATTTTGTTTTGCAGGAAGTATTCCTTTGAAATGAACTCAAAACTCACAGGGAAACCATGTGCGAGATGCTGCAGTTTGTAACATACATGGTTTCCTTTAGAGAGATATATTTCTTTCTTCCACTCACCTGAACAAGTCTGTTTGGAGACAACAGAGTGTATCTCCACGTTGAAACACCTTAGTGGCAGTAAAAATTCCTTGCAAAAACTAAGTCCATTTTCACAGGGAAACAATGTGCTACATGCTATGGCTTCGAACACAAATTGGTTTCTTTCCAGAGGTACATGTCTTTCTTCAACTAAGCTGAATAATCCTATATGGAACAAAATATGCCTTTCTCCACCTTGATCACTAGGATTTGCAGGAAGTATTCCTTTCCCAAACTCTCTTAATTCTCACAGGGAAACAATGTGCTTAGATAAGATTGCTTCTAACACAGATGTCTTTCTTTGGAGCGATATACGTGCTTCAACTTAGCTGAAAATTCCCATGGGAAGCAGAAGGAGCCCATCATCACCTTGAAACACCAAAGTTGAAGCAAGGATTTCTTTCAAAAACCAACTGAATTCTCACAGGGAAACAATGTGCTAGATGCTGTAGCTTCTAACATGGATGTTTTTCTTTGGAGAGACCCATGTGTTTATTGAACTCAATCGATTCGGCTTATTTGGAGAAAAGAGAGTATGTCCACCTTGAAACACCTAATTTGCAGGAAGGATTCCTTACAAAAACTACTCACTTATCACAGGGTAACAATGAGCTAGAAGCTCCTGCTTCTAACATAGATGGCTTTCTTTCGAGAGATAAATGTGGTTCTTCAACTTTGCTGAATAGGCCTATTTGGAAAACAATGAGCCTTTTCCAACCTTGAAAACACTTATTGCAGAAAGTATACCTTTCAAAACTAACTCAGTTCTCATAGGGAAAAATGTGTCATATGCTACTTCTTCTAACACAGATTGGTTTCCTTCAAGAGCGACATGTTGTTCTTCACTTAGCTGAATAGTTCTATTTGGAACAAAATGAGCCTTTCTACACCTTGAAAACTATGGATTGCAGAAAGTATTCCTTGCAAAATTAACTCAGTTCTCACGGAGAAATAATATCCTACATGCTATGACTTCTAACACACATGGCATCATTTCGAGAGATACGTGTATTTTCAAACTAGCTGAAAAGGCATATTGGAAGCAAAAGGAGCCTAGGACCACCTTAAAACACTTACGTTGCAGGATGTAGTCCTTTCAAAACGTAACTCAATTATTACAAAGAAAAAATGTTCAAGATACGGTAGGTTCTATCACGGATGGGGTTCTTTGGAGATAAACATATGTTTCTTCAACTCAGCTGAATAGTCCTATGTGGAGCAAACAGAGCCTATGTCGCCTTTGAAACAACTAGGTTGGAGGAATCATTCCTTGGAAACCGAACTCAATTCTCCAAGGGAAACAAAGTGCTAGATGCACCTATTTCTGACACACATGATTTTCTTCAAGAGTTTCATTTCTCTTCAACTTAGCTGAATGGGCCTACTTGAAACAAAATGAGCCTTTCACCACCTTCATAGATATGATTTCCAGGAACTATTCCTTTCAAAAACTAACTCAACTCTCAGAGGGAAACAATGTGCTACATGCTACTACTTCTACTACACATGTGTTTGTAGCAGAGATACATGTGTTTCATCAACTCAGTTGAATAGGCCTATTTGGAACAAAGAGAGCCTCTCTCCACCTTGAAACACCTTAGCTGCAGGAAGCATTCCTTTCAAAAAGTAACTCAGTTATCACAGGAAAACAATGTGCTAGATGTTCCTGTTTATAACACAGATGGTGTTCTTTGGAGAGATTCATATGTTTCCACAAATTTGCTGAATAGGCCTATTTGAACAAATAAGATTTTCCCCTCTTGGAAAACTATGATTGCATTCCTGTCAAAACCTAACTCAATTCTCACAGGGAAACTATGCGCTACATGGTGCAACTTCTAACACAGATTTTTTGATAGAGATACATGTGTTCCTTCAACTCAGGTGAAGAGGCCTGATTACAGCAAACAGACCAACCTCCACCTTGAAACACCGACATTGCTGGAACAATTCACTCAAAATCTAACTCAATTCTCACAGGGGAACAAATTGCTAGATGTTCGTGCTTCTAATCTTGACAGTTTTCTTTCCAGAGATACATTTATCTTTGACTCAGCTGAATTGGAGTATTTGGGGCAAGCAGACCTACCTGCACCTTGAAACACCAAAGTTGCAGGAAGAATTCCATTTAAAAACTCCCTCCATTCACACAGGGAAACAATGTTGTAGTTGTCACAGCCTCTAACTTGGATGGTTGTCTTTAGAGGCAAAGAAGGGTTCCTTCATGTCAGCTGATTGGGCCTGTTTGTAGCCAACAGAGCCTATCTCCACCTTGGAACACGAAAGTTTCATGAAGAATTCCTTTCAAAAACAAACTCTATTCTCACGGGGAAAAATGTGCCAGATGCTACTGCTTTGAACACAGCTGGTTTACTTCGAGAGGTACATGTGATTCATCAACTCTGCTGAGTAGGCCATTTTGGAAAGAAAACATTCCTTCCTCTACCTTAAACGTTCTGATTTGCAGGGAGTATTCTCTTCAGACACTAAGTAAATTCTCACCAGGAATCAATGCACTACATGTTGCAGCTCTAACATGGATGGTTTTCTTTGGAGAGGTACTTGTATTTCTTCAACACAGCTGAATAGGCTTACTTGGAGCACACAGAACCTATCTTCACCTTGAAATACCAAGTTGTAGGGAGCATTCCCTTAAAAACTCACTCAGTTATCCCAGGAAAGCAACGTGCTATCAAGAAGCTCCTGCTTCTAACACAGCTGGTCATCTTTGGAGAGATACATTTATTTCTTCAACTTAGCTGTTAGGCCAATTTGAACAAAATGAGACTTTCCCCACCATGAAAACTATGACTCACAGGAAATATTTCCTTCAAATTGTAACTCAATTCTCACAAGGAAACAATGTTCTTGATGCTGCAGGTTCTAACGTAGATAGATTTTCTGGGAGAGATACATGTGTTGCTTCATCTCACCTAAAGGGGTCTATTTGGAGAAAAGAGATCCTATCTCCACCTTGAAACACGTGAGTTGCTGGAAGAATTCCTTGAAAATACTAACTCAATTTTCACCAGGAAGCACTGTGCTAGATGCTATAGCTTCTAACACATACTGGTTTATTTGGAAAGGTGCGTGTGTTTCTGCACCTAAGCTGAATAGTCTGATTTGGAACAAAATTAGCCTATGTATACCTTAATAACTATGATTTTCAGAAGGTATGCCTTTCACAAGTTAACCCAATTTTCATGGGGAAACAATGTGCTACATGCTATGGCTTCTAACACAATTACTGACTTTCAAGAAATACGTGTGTTTCTTCATCTTAGCTGAGCAGGCCTCCTTGGAACAAAAGAGCCAATCTCCACCTTGAAACACATAAGTTGCAGGAAGTATTGTTTCTAAAGCTACTGAAGTCTCACATGGAACAATGTGCTAGACGTTCCTGCTGCTAACTCTGATGGTTCTCTTTCAAGAGACAAATGAGTTTCTTCAACTTAGGTGAGTAGGACTCTTTGGAGCAAAATGAGCCTTTCTCCACCTTGAAAATTCTCATTTGCATCAAATATTCTTTCCAAAACTAACTCCATCTGACTGGAAAACAACATGCTAGATGCTCCTGCTTCTAAAAGAGATCGTCATGTTTCAAAAGAATCATTTGTTTCTTCATGTTCACTTAACAGGCCTACTTGGAACAAAATGAGTCTTTCTCCACTTTGAAAACTGTGAGGAGCTTGAAGTGTTCCTCTGAAATAAGACCTGAATTCTCAGAAGGAAACATGTGCTACTTGTTCCAAAACACATAGGTTTCTTTCAAGAGATAGATGTGTTTCATCAACTTAACTGTGTAGGCCTAATTGGAACAAACAGAGCATAACTCAACCTAAGACAACTCACGTATCAGGTAGGATTCCTTTGCTAAACTAACCCAGTTCTAACAGTAAAACAATATGTTAGATGCAGCAGCTTATTACGTAGGTGAATTTCTTCGGAAAGGTACACGTGCTTCTTCACTTCTGGTTAACATACATATTTGGAACAAAAGCAGCCTTTGCCCACCTTGAAACACTTACGTTTGAGGAAGCATTCCAGTCAAAACCTACTCAATTCTCAGGGGAAATAATGTGGTAGATGCTCCTGCTTCTAACACACATGTTGGTCTTTTGAGAGATTCATTTGTTTCTTCATCTTAGATGAATAGTACTAGTTGGAGAAAAATGAGACATAATCCACCTTGAAAATTCTGATTTGCAGGAAGTATTCCTTACAAAAACTAATCAATATTCAGAGGGAAACAATGTGCTAGATGCTGCAGCTTCTAACATCGAAGGTTTTCTTTGGAGAGTTACATGTGTTTCTTCAACTACCCGAATAGGCCTATTTGGAGCATAGAGAGCCAATCTGAAGCTTCCCAAAATTAAGTGGCAGGCAGTATTCCTTTCAAAAACAAACTCAATTCTCACAGGGGTAAAAAGTGCCTAGATGCTCCTGCTTATAACACAGATGGATTTCTTTGAGAGACACATGTGTTGCATGAACTCAGTTGAGTAGGCCAATTTGGAACAAAAAGTACCACCTCGCTCCAACTACAAAATTTTGTTTTGCAGGAAGTATTCCTTTGAAATGAACTCAAAACTCACAGGGAAACCATGTGCGAGATGCTGCAGTTTGTAACATACATGGTTTCCTTTAGAGAGATATATTTCTTTCTTCCACTCACCTGAACAAGTCTGTTTGGAGAAAACAGAGTGTTTCTCCACGTTGAAACACCTTAGTGGCAGTAAAAATTCCTTGCAAAAACTAAGTCCATTTTCACAGGGAAACAATGTGCTACATGCTATGGCTTCGAACACAAATTGGTTTCTTTCCAGAGGTACATGTCTTTCTTCAACTAAGCTGAATAATCCTATATGGAACAAAATATGCCTTTCTCCACCTTGATCACTAGGATTTGCAGGAAGTATTCCTTTCCCAAACTCTCTTAATTCTCACAGGGAAACAATGTGCTTGGATACGACTGCTTCTAACACAGATGTCTTTCTTTGGAGCGATATACGCGCTTCATCTTACCTGAAAAGGCCTATGGGAAGCAGAAGGAGCCCATCATCACCTTGAAACACCAAAGTTGAAGCAAGTATTTCTTTCAAAAACCAACTGAATTCTCACAGGGAAACAATGTGCTAGATGCTGTAGCTTCTAACATGGATGTTTTTCTTTGGAGAGACCCATGTGTTTATTGAACTCAATCGATTCGGCTTATTTGGAGAAAAGAGAGTATGTCCACCTTGAAACACCTAATTTGCAGGAAGGATTCCTTACAAAAACTACTCACTTATCACAGGGTAACAATGAGCTAGAAGCTCCTGCTTCTAACATAGATGGCTTTCTTTCGAGAGATAAATGTGGTTCTTCAACTTTGCTGAATAGGCCTATTTGGAAAACAATGAGCCTTTTCCAACCTCGAAAACACTTATTGCAGAAAGTATGATTTCAAAACTAACTCAGTTCTCATAGGGAAAAATGTGTCATATGCTACTTCTTCTAACACAGATTGGTTTCCTTCAAGAGCGACATGTTGTTCTTCACTTAGCTGAATAGTTCTATTTGGAACAAAATGAGCCTTTCTACACCTTGAAAACTATGGATTGCAGAAAGTATTCCTTGCAAAATTAACTCAGTTCTCACGGAGAAATAATATCCTACATGCTATGACTTCTAACACACATGGCATCATTTCGAGAGATACGTGTATTTTCAAACTAGCTGAAAAGGCATATTGAAAGCAAAAGGAGCCTAGGACCACCTTAAAACACTTACGTTGCAGGATGTAGTCCTTTCAAAACGTAACTCAATTATTACAAAGAAAAAATGTTCAAGATACGGTAGCTTCTATCACGGATGGGGTTCTTTGGAGATAAACATGTGTTTCTTCAACTCAGCTGAATAGTCCTATGTGGAGCAAACAGAGCCTATGTCGCCTTTGAAGCAACTAGGTTGGAGGAATCATTCCTTGGAAACCGAACTCAATTCTCCAAGGGAAACAAAGTGCTAGATGCACCTATTTCTGACACACATGATTTTCTTCAAGAGTTTCATTTCTCTTCAACTTAGCTGAATGGGCCTACTTGAAACAAAATGAGCCTTTCACCACCTTCATAGATATGATTTGCAGGAACTATTCCTTTCAAAAACTAACTCAACTCTCAGAGGGAAACAATGTGCTACATGCTACTACTTCTACTACACATGTGTTTGTAGCAGAGATACATGTGTTTCATCAACTCAGTTGAATAGGCCTATTTGGAACAAAGAGAGCCCCTCTGCACGTTGAAACACCTTAGCTGCAGGAAGCATTCCTTTCAAAAAGTAACTCAGTTATCACAGGAAAACAATGTGCTAGATGTTCCTGTTTATAACACAGATGGTGTTCTTTGGAGAGATTCATATGTTTCCACAACTTTGCTGAATAGGCCTTTTTGAACAAGTAAGATTTTCCCCTCTTGGAAAACTATGATTGCATTCCTGTCAAAACCTAACTCAATTCTCACAGGGAAACTATGCGCTACATGGTGCAACTTCTAAAACAGATTTTTTGATAGAGATACATGTGTTCCTTCAACTCAGGTGAAGAGGCCTGATTACTGCAAACAGACCAACCTCCACCTTGAAACACCGACATTGCTGGAACAATTCACTCAAAATCTAACTCAATTCTCACAGGGGAACAAATTGCTAGATGTTCGTGCTTCTAATCTTGACAGTTTTCTTTCCAGAGATACATTTATCTTTGACTCAGCTGAATTGGAGTATTTGGGGCAAGCAGACCTACCTGCACCTTGAAACACCAAAGTTACAGGAAGAATTCCATTTAAAAACTCCCTCCATTCACACAGGGAAACAATGTTGTAGTTGTCACAGCCTCTAACTTGGATGGTTGCCTTTAGAGGCAAAGAAGGGATCCTTCATGTCAGCTGATTGGGCCTGTTTGTAGCCAACAGAGCCTAACTCCACCTTGGAACACGAAAGTTTCAGGAAGAATTCCTTTCAAAAACAAACTCTATTCTCACGCGGAAAAATGTGCCAGATGCTCCTGCTTTGAACACAGCTGGTTTAATTCGAGAGGTACATGTGATTCATCAACTCTGCTGAGTAGGCCATTTTGGAAAGAAAACATTCCTTCCTCTACCTTAAACGTTCTGATTTGCAGGGAGTATTCTTTTCAGACACTAAGTAAATTCTCACCAGGAATCAATGCACTACATGTTGCAGCTCTAACATGGATGGTTTTCTTTGGAGAGGTACATGTATTTCTTCAACACAGCTGAATAGGCTTACTTGGAGCACACAGAACCAATCTTCACCTTGAAACACCAAGTTGCAGGGAGCATTCCCTTAAAAACTAACTCAGTTATCCCAGGAAAGCAACGTGCTATCTAGAAGCTCCTGCTTCTAACACAGCTGGTCATCTTTGGAGAGATACATTTATTTCTTCAACTTAGCTACTAGGCTAATTTGAACAAAATGAGACTTTCCCCACCATGAAAACTAAGACTCACAGGAAATATTTCCTTCAAATTCTTACTCAATTCTCACAAGGAAACAATGTTCTTGATGCTGCGGGTTCTAACGTAGATAGTTTTTCTGGGAGAGATACATGCGTTGCTTCATCTCACCTGAAGGGGTCTATTTGGAGAAAAGAGATCCTATCTCCACCTTGAAACACGTGAGTTGCTGGAAGAATTCCTTGAAAATACTAACTCAATTTTCACCAGGAAGCACTGTGCTAGAAGCCATGGCTTCTAACACATACTGGTTTATTTGGAAAGGTGCATGTGTTTCTTCACCCAAGCTGAATAGTCTGATTTGGAACAAAATTAGCCTATGTATACCTTAATAACTATGATTTTCAGAAGGTATGCCTTTCACAAGTTAACCCAATTTTCATGGGGAAACAATGTGCTACATGCTATGGCTTCTAACACAATTACTGACTTTCAAGAAATACGTGTGTTTCTTCATCTTAGCTGAGCAGGCCTCCTTGGAACAAAAGAGCCAATCTCCACCTTGAAACACATAAGTTGCAGGAAGTATTGTTTGTAAAGCTACTGAAGTCTCACATGGAGCAATGTGAGTGACGTTCCTGCTGCTAACTCTGATGGTTCTCTTTCAAGAGACAAATGAGTTTCTTCAACTTAGGTGAGTAGGACTCTTTGGAGCAAAATGAGCCTTTCTCCACCTTGAAAATTCTCATTTGCATCAAATATTCTTTCCAAAACTAACTCCATCTGACTGGAAAACAACATGCTAGATGCTCCTGCTTCTAAAAGAGATCGTCATGTTTCGAAAGAATCATTTGTTTCTTCATGTTCACTTAACAGGCCTACTTGGAACAAAATGAGTCTTTGTCCACTTTGAAAACTGTGAGGAGCTTGAAGTGTTCCTCTGAAATACGACCTGAATTCTCAGAAGGAAACATGTGCTACTTGTTCCAAAACACATGGGTTTCTTTCAAGAGATAGATGTGTTTCATCAACTTAACTGTGTAGGCCTAATTGGAACAATGAGAGCATAACTCAACCTAAGACAACTCACGTATCAGGTAGGATTCCTTTGCTAAACTAACCCAGTTCTAACAGCAAAACAATATGTTAGATGCAGCAGCTTATTACGTAGGTGAATTTCTTCGGAAAGGTACACGTGCTTCTTCACTTCTGGTTCACATACATATTTGGAACAAAAGCAGCCTTTGCCCACCTTGAAACACTTACGTTTGAGGAAGCATTCCAGTCAAAACCTACTCAATTCTCAGTGAAATAATGTGGTAGATGCTCCTGCTTCTAACACACATGTTGGTCTTTTGAGAGATTCATTTGTTTCTTCATCTTAGATGAATAGTACTAGTTGGAGAAAAATGAGACTTAATCCACCTTGAAAATTCTGATTTGCAGGAAGTATTCCTTACAAAAACTAATCAATATTCAGAGGGAAACAATGTGCTAGATGCTGCAGCTTCTAACATCGAAGGTTTTCTTTGGCGAGTTACATGTGTTTCTTCAACTACCCGAATAGGCCTATTTGGAGCATAGAGAGCCAATCTGAAGCTTCCCAAAATTACGTGGCAGGCAGTATTCCTTTCAAAAACAAACTCAATTCTCACAGGGGTAAAATGTGCCTACATGCTCCTGCTTATAACACAGATGGATTTCTTTGAGAGACACATGTGTTGCATGAACTCAGTTGAGTAGGCCAATTTGGAACAAAAAGAACCACCTCGCTTCACCTACAAAATTTTGTTTTGCAGGAAGTATTCCCTTGAAATGAACTCAAAACTCACAGGGAAACCATGTGCGAGATGCTGCAGTTTGTAACATACATGGTTTCCTTTGGAGAGATATATTTCTTTCTTCCACTCATCTGACCAAGTCTGTTTGGAGAAAACAGAGTGTATCTCCACGTTGAAACACCTTAGTGGCAGTAAAAATTCCCTGCAAAAACTGAGTCCATTTTCACAGGGAAACAATGTGCTACATGCTATGGCTTCGAACACAAATTGGTTTCTTTCCAGAGGTACATGTCTTTCTTCAACTAAGCTGAATAATCCTATATGGAACAAAATATGCCTTTCTCCACCTTGATCACTAGGATTTGCAGGAAGTATTCCTTTCCCAAACTCTCTTAATTCTCACAGGGAAACAATGTGCTTAGTTAGATACGACTGCTTCTAACCCAGATGTCTTTCTTAGGAGCGATATACGTGCTTCATCTTAGCTGAAAAGGCCTATGGGAAGCAGAAGGAGCCCATCATCAACTTGAAACACCAAAGTTGAAGCAAGGATTTCTTTCAAAAACCAACTGAATTCTCACAAGGAAACAATGTGCTAGATGCTGTAGCTTCTGACATGGATGTTTTTCTTTGGAGAGACCCATGTGTTTATTGAACTCAATCGATTCGGCTTATTTGAAGAAAAGAGAGTATGTCCACCTTGAAACACCTAATTTGCAGGAAGGATTCCTTACAAAAGCTACTCACTTATCACAGGGTAACAATGAGCTAGAAGCTCCTGCTTCTAACATAGATGGCTTTCTTTCGAGAGATAAATGTGGTTCTTCAACTTTGCTGAATAGGCCTATTTGGAAAACAATGAGCCTTTTCCAACCTCGAAAACACTTATTGCAGAAAGTATACCTTTCAAAACTAACTCAGTTCTCATAGGGAAAAATGTGTCTTATGCTACTTCTTCTAACACAGATTGGTTTCCTTCAAGAGCGACATGTTGTTCTTCACTTAGCTGAATAGTTCTATTTGGAACAAAATGAGCCTTTCTACACCTTGAAAACGATGGATTGCAGAAAGTATTCCTTGCAAAATTAACTCAGTTCTCACGGAGAAATAATATCCTACATGCTATGACTTCTAACACACATGGCATCATTTCGAGAGATACGTGTATTTTCAAACTAGCTGAAAAGTCATATGGGAAGCAAAAGGAGCCTAGGACCACCTGAAAACACTTACGTTGCAGGATGTAGTCCTTTCAAAATGTAACTCAATTATTACAAAGAAAAAATGTTCAAGATACGGTAGCTTCTATCACGGATGGGGTTCTTTGGAGATAAACATGTGTTTCTTCAACTCAGCCGAATAGTCCTATGTGGAGCAAACAGAGCCTATGTCGCCTTTGAAACAACTAGGTTGGAGGAATCATTCCTTGGAAACCGAACTCAATTCTCCAAGGGAAACAAAGTGCTAGATGCACCTATTTCTGACACACATGATTTTCTTCAATAGTTTCATTTGTCTCTTCAACTTAGCTGAATGGGCCTACTTGAAACAAAATGAGCCTTTCACCACCTTCATAGATATGATTTGCAGGAACTATTCCTTTCAAAAACTAACTCAACTCTCAGAGGGAAACAATGTGTTACATGCTACTACTTCTACTACACATGTGTTTGTAGCAGAGATACATGTGTTTCATCAACTCAGTTGAATAGGCCTATTTGGAAAAAAGAGAGCCTCTCTCCACCTTGAAACACCTTAGCTGCAGGAAGCATTCCTTTCAAAAAGTAACTCAGTTATCACAGGAAAACAATGTGCTAGATGTTCCTGTTTATAACACAGATGGTGTTCTTTGGAGAGATTCAAATGTTTCCACAACTTTGCTGAATAGGCCTTTTTGAACAAATAAGATTTTCCCCTCTTGGAAAACTATGATGGCATTCCTGTCAAAACCTAACTCAATTCTCACAGGGAAACTATGCACTACATGGTGCAACTCTAACACAGATTTTTTGATAGAGATACATGTGTTCCTTCAACTCAGGTTAAGAGGCCTGATTACAGCAAACAGACCAACCTCCACCTTGAAACACCGACATTGCTGGAACAATTCACTCAAAATCTAACTCAGTTCTCACAGGGGAACAAATTGCTAGATGTTCGTGCTTCTAATCTTGACAGGTTTCTTTCCAGAGATACATTTATCTTTGACTCAGCTGAATTGGAGTATTTGGGGCAAGCAGACCTACCTGCACCTTGAAAAATCAAAGTTGCCGGAAGAATTCCATTTAAAAACTCCCTCCATTCACACAGGGAAACAATGTTGTAGTTGTCACAGCCTCTAACTTGGATGGTTGTCTTTAGAGGCAAAGAAGGGTTCCTTCATGTCAGCTGATTGGGCCTGTTTGTAGCCAACAGAGCCTATCTCCACCTTGGAACACGAAAGTTTCAGGAAGAATTCCTTTCAAAAACAAACTCTATTCTCACGGGGAAAAATGTGCCAGATGCTCCTGCTTTGAACAGAGCTGGTTTACTTCGAGAGGTACATGTGTTTCATCAACTCTGCTGAGTAGGCCATTTTGGAAAGAAAACATTCCTTCCTCTACCTTAAACGTTCTGATTTGCAGGGAGTATTCTTTTCAGATGCTAAGTAAATTCTCACCAGGAATCAATGCACTACATGTTGCAGCTCTAACATGGATGGTTTTCTTTGGAGAGGTACATGTATTTCTTCAACACAGCTGAATATGCTTACTTGGAGCACACAGAACCAATCTTCACCTTGAAACACCAAGTTGCAGGGAGCATTCCCTTAAAAACTAACTCAGTTATCCCAGGAAAGCAACATGCTATCTAGAAGCTCCTGCTTCTAACACAGCTGGTCATCTTTGGAGAGATACATTTATTTCCTCAACTTAGCTATTAGGCCAATTTGAACAAAATGAGACTTTCCCCACCATGAAAACTAAGACTCACAGGAAATATTTCCTTCAAATTCTTACTCAATTCTCACAAGGAAACAATGTTCTTGATGCTGCAGGTTCTAACGTAGATAGTTTTTCTGGGAGAGATACATGCGTTGCTTCATCTCACCTGAAGGGGTCTATTTGGAGAAAAGAGATCCTATCTCCACCTTGAAACACGTGAGTTGCTGGAAGAATTCCTTGAAAATACTAACTCAATTTTCACCAGGAAGCACTGTGCTAGAAGCCATGGCTTCTAACACATACTGGTTTATTTGGAAAGGTGCATGTGTTTCTTCACCTAAGCTGAATAGTCTGATTTGGAACAAAATTAGCCTATGTATACCTTAATAACTATGCTTTTCAGAAGGTATGCCTTTCACGAGTTAACCCAATTTTCATGGGGAAACAATGTGCTACATGCTATGGCTTCTAACACAATTACTGACTTTCAAGAAATACGTGTGTTTCTTCATCTTAGCTGAGCAGGCCTCCTTGGAACAAAAGAGCCAATCTCCACCTTGAAACACATAAGTTGCAGGAAGTATTGTTTGTAAAGCTACTGAAGTCTCACATGGAACAATGTGCTTGACGTTCCTGCTGCTAACTCTGATGGTTCTCTTTCAAGAGACAAATGAGTTTCTTCAACTCAGGTGAGTAGGACTCTTTGGAGCAAAATGAGCCTTTCTCCACCTTGAAAATTCTCATTTGCATCAAATATTCTTTCCAAAACTAACTCCATCTGACTGGAAAACAACGTGCTAGCTGCTCCTGCTTCTAAAAGAGATGGTCATGTTTCGAAAGAATCATTTGTTTCTTCATGTTCACTTAACAGGCCTACTTGGATCAAAATGAGTCTTTCTCCACTTTGAAAACTGTGAGGAGCTTGAAGTGTTCCTCTGAAATACGACCTGAATACTCAGAAGGAAACATGTGCTACTTGTTCCAAAACACATGGGTTTCTTTCAAGAGATAGATGTGTTTCATCAACTTAACTGTGTAGGCCTAATTGGAACAAAGAGAGCATAACTCTACCTAAGACAACTCACGTATCAGGTAGGATTCCTTTGCTAAACTAACCCAGTTCTAACAGCAAAACAATATGTTAGATGCAGCAGCTTATTACGTAGGTGAATTTCTTCAGAAAGGTACACGTGCTTCTTCACTTATGGTTAACATACATATTTGGAACAAAAGCAGCCTTTGCCCACCTTGAAACACTTACGTTTGAGGAAGCATTCCAGTCAAAACCTACTCAATTCTCAGTGGAAATAATGTGGTAGATGCTCCTGCTTCTAACACACATGTTGGTCTTTTGAGAGATTCATTTGTTTCTTCATCTTAGATGAATAGTACTAGTTGGAGAAAAATGAGACTTAATCCACCTTGAAAATTCTGATTTGCAGGAAGTATTCCTTACAAAAACTAATCAATATTCAGAGGGAAACAATGTGGTAGATGCTGCAGCTTCTAACATCGAAGGTTTTCTTTGGCGAGTTACATGTGTTTCTTCAACTACCCGAATAGGCCTATTTGGAGCATAGAGAGCCAATCTGAAGCTTCCCAAAATTAAGTGGCAGGCAGTATTCCTTTCAAAAACAAACTCAATTCTCACAGGGGTAAAATGTGCCTAGATGCTCCTGCTTATAACACAGATGGATTTCTTTGAGAGACACATGTGTTGCATGAACTAAGTCGAGTAGGCCAATTTGGAACAAAAAGAACCACCTCGCTCCACCTACAAAATTTTGTTTTGCAGGAAGTATTCCTTTGAAATGAACTCAAAACTCACAGGGAAAACATGTGCAAGATGCTGCAGTTTGTAACATACATGGTTTCCTTTAGAGAGATATATTTCTTTCTTCCACTCACCTGAACAAGTCTGTTTGGAGACAACAGAGTGTATCTCCACATTGAAACACCTTAGTGGCAGTAAAAATTCCTTGCAAAAACTAAGTCCATTTTCACAGGGAAACAATGTGCTACATGCTATGGCTTCGAACACAAATTGGTTTCTTTCCAGAGGTACATGTCTTTCTTCAACTAAGCTGAATAATCCTATATGGAACAAAATATGCCTTTCTCCACCTTGATCACTAGGATTTGCAGGAAGTATTCCTTTCCCAACTCTCTTAATTCTCACAGGGAAACAATGTGCTTAGATACGACTGCTTCTAACCCAGATGTCTTTCTTTGGAGCGATATACGTGCTTCAACTTAGCTGAAAAGGCCTATGGGAAGCAGAAGGAGCCCATCATCACCTTGAAACACCAAAGTTGAAGCAAGGATTTCTTTCAAAAACCAACTGAATTCTTACAGGGAAATAATGTGCTAGATGCTGTAGCTTCTAACATGGATGTTTTTCTTTGGAGAGACCCATGTGTTTATTGAACTCAATCGATTCGGCTTATTTGGAGAAAAGAGAGTATGTCCACCTTGAAACACCTAATTTGCAGGAAGGATTCCTTACAAAAACTACTCACTTATCACAGGGTAACAATGAGCTAGAAGCTCCTGCTTCTAACATAGATGGCTTTCTTTCGAGAGATAAATGTGGTTCTTCAACTTTGCTGAATAGGCCTATTTGGAAAACAATGAGCATTTTCCAACCTCGAAAACACTTATTGCAGAAAGTATACCTTTCAAAATTAACTCAGTTCTCATAGGGAAAAATGTGTCTTATGCTACTTCTTCTAACACAGATTGGTTTCCTTCAAGAGCGACATGTTGTTCTTCACTTAGCTGAATAGTTCTATTTGGAACAAAATGAGCCTTTCTACACCTTGAAAACTATGGATTGCAGAAAGTATTCCTTGCAAAATGAACTCAGTTCTCACGGAGAAATAATACCCTACATGCTTTGACTTCTAACACACATGGCATCATTTCGAGAGATACGTGTATTTTCAAACTAGCTGCAAAGGCATATGGGAAGCAAAAGGAGCCTAGGACTGCCTGAAAACACTTACGTTGCAGGATGTAGTCCTTTCAAAACGTAACTCAATTATTACAAAGAAAAAATGTTCAAGATACGGTAGCTTCTATCACGGATGGGGTTCTTTGGAGATAAACATGTGTTTCTTCAACTCAGCCGAATAGTCCTATGTGGAGCAAACAGAGCCTATGTCGCCTTTGAAACAACTAGGTTGGAGGAATCATTCCTTGGAAACCGAACTCAATTCTCCAAGGGAAACAAAGTGCTAGATGCACCTATTTCTGACACACATGATTTTCTTCAAGAGTTTCATTTGTCTCTTCAACTTAGCTGAATGGGCCTACTTGAAACAAAATGAGCCTTTCACCACCTTCATAGATATGATTTGCAGGAATTATTCCTTTCAAAAACTAACTCAACTCTCAGAGGGAAACAATGTGCTACATGCTACTACTTCTACTACACATGTGTTTGTAGCAGAGATACATGTGTTTCATCAACTCAGTTGAATAGGCCTATTTGGAACAAAGAGAGCCCCTCTGCACGTTGAAACACCTTAGCTGCAGGAAGCATTCCTTTCAAAAAGTAACTCAGTTATCACAGGAAAACAATGTGCTAGATGTTCCTGTTTATAACACAGATGGTGTTCTTTGGAGAGATTCATATGTTTCCACAACTTCGCTGAATAGGCCTATTTGAACAAATAAGATTTTCCCCTCTTGGAAAACTATGATTGCATTCCTGTCAAAACCTAACTCAATTCTCACAGGGAAACTATGCGCTACATGGTGCAACTTCTAACACAGATTTTTTGATAGAGATACATGTGTTCCTTCAACTCAGGTGAAGAGGCCTGATTACAGCAAACAGACCAACCTCCACCTTGAAACACTGACATTGCTGGAACAATTCACTCAAAATCTAACTCAATTCTCACAGGGGAACAAATTGCTAGATGTTCGTGCTTCTAATCTTGACAGTTTTCTTTCCAGAGATACATTTATCTTTGACTCAGCTGAATTGGAGTATTTGGGGCAAGCAGACCTACCTGCACCTTGAAACACCAAAGTTGCAGGAAGAATTCCATTTAAAAACTCCCTCCATTCACACAGGGAGACGATGTTGTAGTTGTCAAAGCCTCTAACTTGGATGGTTGTCTTTAGAGGCAAAGAAGGGTTCCTTCATGTCAGCTGATTGGGCCTGTTTGTAGCCAACAGAGCCTATCTCCACCTTGGAATACGAAAGTTTCAGGAAGAATTCCTTTCAAAAACAAACTCTATTCTCACGGGGAAAAATGTGCCAGATGCTCCTGCTTTGAACACAGCTGGTTTACTTCGAGAGGTACATGTGATTCATCAACTCTGCTGAGTAGGCCATTTTGGAAAGAAAACATTCCTTCCTCTACCTTAAACGATTGGATTTGCAGGGAGTATTCGCTTCAGACACTAAGTAAATTCTCACCAGGAATCAATGCACTACATGTTGCAGCTCTAACATGGATGGTTTTCTTTGGAGAGATACATGTATTTCTTCAACACAGCTGAATAGGCTTACTTGGAGCACACAGAACCTATCTTCACCTTGAAACACCAAGTTGCAGGGAGCATTCCCTTAAAAACTAACTCAGTTATCCCAGGAAAGCAACGTGCTATCTAGAAGCTCCTGCTTCTAACACAGCTGGTCATCTTTGGAGAGATACATTTATTTCTTCAACTTAGCTATTAGGCCAATTTGAACAAAATGAGACTTTCCCCACCATGAAAACTATGACTCACAGGAAATATTTCCTTCAAATTCTTACTCAATTCTCACAAGGAAACAATGTTCTTGATGCTGCAGGTTCTAACGTAGATAGTTTTTCTGGGAGAGATACATGCGTTGCTTCATCTCAAATGAAGGGGTCTATTTGGAGAAAAGAGATCCTATCTCCACCTTGAAACACGTGAATTGCTGGAAGAATTCCTTGAAAATACTAACTCAATTTTCACCAGGAAGCACTGTGCTAGAAGCCATGGCTTCTAACACATACTGGTTTATTTGGAAAGGTGCATGTGTTTCTTCACCCAAGCTGAATAGTCTGATTTGGAACAAAATTAGCCTATGTATACCTTAATAACTATGATTTTCAGAAGGTATGCCTTTCACAAGTTAACCCAATTTTCATGGGGAAACAATGTGCTACATGCTATGGCTTCTAACACAATTACTGACTTTCAAGAAATACGTGTGTTTCTTCATCTTAGCTGAGCAGGCCTCCTTGGAACAAAAGAGCCAATCTCCACCTTGAAACACATAAGTTGCAGGAAGTATTGTTTGTAAAGCTACTGAAGTCTCACATGGAGCAATGTGAGTGACGTTCCTGCTGCTAACTCTGATGGTTCTCTTTCAAGAGACAAATGAGTTTCTTCAACTTAGGTGAGTAGGACTCTTTGGAGCAAAATGAGCCTTTCTCCACCTTGAAAATTCTCATTTGCATCAAATATTCTTTCCAAAACTAACTCCATCTGACTGGAAAACAACATGCTAGATGCTCCTGCTTCTAAAAGAGATCGTCATGTTTCGAAAGAATCATTTGTTTCTTCATGTTCACTTAACAGGCCTACTTGGAACAAAATGAGTATTTGTCCACTTTGAAAACTGTGAGGAGCTTGAAGTGTTCCTCTGAAATACGACCTGAATTCTCAGAAGGAAACATGTGCTACTTGTTCCAAAACACATGGGTTTCTTTCAAGAGATAGATGTGTTTCATCAACTTAACTGTGTAGGCCTAATTGGAACAATGAGAGCATAACTCAACCTAAGACAACTCACGTATCAGGTAGGATTCCTTTGCTAAACTAACCCAGTTCTAACAGCAAAACAATATGTTAGATGCAGCAGCTTATTACGTAGGTGAATTTCTTCGGAAAGGTACACGTGCTTCTTCACTTCTGGTTCACATACATATTTGGAACAAAAGCAGCCTTTGCCCACCTTGAAACACTTACGTTTGAGGAAGCATTCCAGTCAAAACCTACTCAATTCTCAGTGAAATAATGTGGTAGATGCTCCTGCTTCTAACACACATGTTGGTCTTTTGAGAGATTCATTTGTTTCTTCATCTTAAATGAATAGTACTAGTTGGAGAAAAATGAGACTTAATCCACTTTGAAAATTCTGATTTGCAGGAAGTATTCCTTACAAAAACTAATCAATATTCAGAGGGAAACAATGTGCTAGATGCTGCAGCTTCTAACATCGAAGGTTTTCTTTGGCGAGTTACATGTGTTTCTTCAACTACCCGAATAGGCCTATTTGGAGCATAGAGAGCCAATCTGAAGCTTCCCAAAATTACGTGGCAGGCAGTATTCCTTTCAAAAACAAACTCAATTCTCACAGGGGTAAAATGTGCCTACATGCTCCTGCTTATAACACAGATGGATTTCTTTGAGAGACACATGTGTTGCATGAACTCAGTTGAGTAGGCCAATCTGGAACAAAAAGAACCACCTCGCTTCACCTACAAAATTTTGTTTTGCAGGAAGTATTCCCTTGAAATGAACTCAAAACTCACAGGGAAACCATGTGCGAGATGCTGCAGTTTGTAACATACATGGTTTCCTTTGGAGAGATATATTTCTTTCTTCCACTCATCTGAACAAGTCTGTTTGGAGAAAACAGAGTGTATCTCCACGTTGAAACACCTTAGTGGCAGTAAAAATTCCCTGCAAAAACTAAGTCCATTTTCACAGGGAAACAATGTGCTACATGCTATGGCTTCGAACACAAATTGGTTTCTTTCCAGAGGTACATGTCTTTCTTCAACTAAGCTGAATAATCCTATATGGAACAAAATATGCCTTTCTCCACCTTGATCACTAGGATTTGCAGGAAGTATTCCTTTCCCAAACTCTCTTAATTCTCACAGGGAAACAATGTGCTTATTTAGATACGACTGCTTCTAACCCAGATGTCTTTCTTTGGAGCGATATACGTGCTTCATCTTAGCTGAAAAGGCCTATGGGAAGCAGAAGGAGCCCATCATCAACTTGAAACACCAAAGTTGAAGCAAGGATTTCTTTCAAAAACCAACTGAATTCTCACAAGGAAACAATGTGCTAGATGCTGTAGCTTCTGACATGGATGTTTTTCTTTGGAGAGACCCATGTGTTTATTGAACTCAATCGATTCGGCTTATTTGAAGAAAAGAGAGTATGTCCACCTTGAAACACCTAATTTGCAGGAAGGATTCCTTACAAAAGCTACTCACTTATCACAGGGTAACAATGAGCTAGAAGCTCCTGCTTCTAACATAGATGGCTTTCTTTCGAGAGATAAATGTGGTTCTTCAACTTTGCTGAATAGGCCTATTTGGAAAACAATGAGCCTTTTCCAACCTCGAAAACACTTATTGCAGAAAGTATACCTTTCAAAACTAACTCAGTTCTCATAGGGAAAAATGTGTCTTATGCTACTTCTTCTAACACAGATTGGTTTCCTTCAAGAGCGACATGTTGTTCTTCACTTAGCTGAATAGTTCTATTTGGAACAAAATGAGCCTTTCTACACCTTGAAAACGATGGATTGCAGAAAGTATTCCTTGCAAAATTAACTCAGTTCTCACGGAGAAATAATATCCTACATGCTATGACTTCTAACACACATGGCATCATTTCGAGAGATACGTGTATTTTCAAACTAGCTGAAAAGGCATATGGGAAGCAAAAGGAGCCTAGGACCACCTGAAAACACTTACGTTGCAGGATGTAGTCCTTTCAAAATGTAACTCAATTATTACAAAGAAAAAATGTTCAAGATACGGTAGCTTCTATCACGGATGGGGTTCTTTGGAGATAAACATGTGTTTCTTCAACTCAGCCGAATAGTCCTATGTGGAGCAAACAGAGCCTATGTCGCCTTTGAAACAACTAGGTTGGAGGAATCATTCCTTGGAAACCGAACTCAATTCTCCAAGGGAAACAAAGTGCTAGATGCACCTATTTCTGACACACATGATTTTCTTCAAGAGTTTCATTTGTCTCTTCAACTTAGCTGAATGGGCCTACTTGAAACAAAATGAGCCTTTCACCACCTTCATAGATATGATTTGCAGGAACTATTCCTTTCAAAAACTAACTCAACTCTCAGAGGGAAACAATGTGTTACATGCTACTACTTCTACTACACATGTGTTTGTAGCAGAGATACATGTGTTTCATCAACTCAGTTGAATAGGCCTATTTGGAAAAAAGAGAGCCTCTCTCCACCTTGAAACACCTTAGCTGCAGGAAGCATTCCTTTCAAAAAGTAACTCAGTTATCACAGGAAAACAATGTGCTAGATGTTCCTGTTTATAACACAGATGGTGTTCTTTGGAGAGATTCAAATGTTTCCACAACTTTGCTGAATAGGTCTTTTTGAACAAATAAGATTTTCCCCTCTTGGAAAACTATGATGGCATTACTGTCAAAACCTAACTCAATTCTCACAGGGAAACTATGCAATACATGGTGCAACTCTAACACAGATTTTTTGATAGAGATACATGTGTTCCTTCAACTCAGGTTAAGAGGCCTGATTACAGCAAACAGACCAACCTCCACCTTGAAACACCGACATTGCTGGAACAATTCACTCAAAATCTAACTCAGTTCTCACAGGGGAACAAATTGCTAGATGTTCGTGCTTCTAATCTTGACAGGTTTCTTTCCAGAGATACATTTATCTTTGACTCAGCTGAATTGGAGTATTTGGGGCAAGCAGACCTACCTGCACCTTGAAACATCAAAGTTGCCGGAAGAATTCCATTTAAAAACTCCCTCCATTCACACAGGGAAACAATGTTGTAGTTGTCACAGCCTCTAACTTGGATGGTTGTCTTTAGAGGCAAAGAAGGGTTCCTTCATGTCAGCTGATTGGGCCTGTTTGTAGCCAACAGAGCCTATCTCCACCTTGGAACACGAAAGTTTCAGGAAGAATTCCTTTCAAAAACAAACTCTATTCTCACGGGGAAAAATGTGCCAGATGCTCCTGCTTTGAACAGAGCTGGTTTACTTCGAGAGGTACATGTGTTTCATCAACTCTGCTGAGTAGGCCATTTTGGAAAGAAAACATTCCTTCCTCTACCTTAAACGTTCTGATTTGCAGGGAGTATTCTTTTCAGATGCTAAGTAAATTCTCACCAGGAATCAATGCACTACATGTTGCAGCTCTAACATGGATGGTTTTCTTTGGAGAGGTACATGTATTTCTTCAACACAGCTGAATATGCTTACTTGGAGCACACAGAACCAATCTTCACCTTGAAACACCAAGTTGCAGGGAGCATTCCCTTAAAAACTAACTCAGTTATCCCAGGAAAGCAACATGCTATCTAGAAGCTCCTGCTTCTAACACAGCTGGTCATCTTTGGAGAGATACATTTATTTCCTCAACTTAGCTATTAGGCCAATTTGAACAAAATGAGACTTTCCCCACCATGAAAACTAAGACTCACAGGAAATATTTCCTTCAAATTCTTACTCAATTCTCACAAGGAAACAATGTTCTTGATGCTGCAGGTTCTAACGTAGATAGTTTTTCTGGGAGAGATACATTTGTTGCTTCATCTCACCTGAAGGGGTCTATTTGGAGAAAAGAGATCCTATCTCCACCTTGAAACACGTGAGTTGCTGGAAGAATTCCTTGAAAATACTAACGCAATTTTCACCAGGAAGCACTGTGCTAGAAGCCATGGCTTCTAACACATACTGGTTTATTTGGAAAGGTGCATGTGTTTCTTCACCTAAGCTGAATAGTCTGATTTGGAACAAAATTAGCCTATGTATACCTTAATAACTATGCTTTTCAGAAGGTATGCCTTTCACGAGTTAACCCAATTTTCATGGGGAAACAATGTGCTACATGCTATGGCTTCTAACACAATTACTGACTTTCAAGAAATACGTGTGTTTCTTCATCTTAGCTGAGCAGGCCTCCTTGGAACAAAAGAGCCAATCTCCACCTTGAAACACATAAGTTGCAGGAAGTATTGTTTGTAAAGCTACTGAAGTCTCACATGGAACAATGTGCTTGACGTTCCTGCTGCTAACTCTGATGGTTCTCTTTCAAGAGACAAATGACTTTCTTCAACTCAGGTGAGTAGGACTCTTTGGAGCAAAATGAGCCTTTCTCCACCTTGAAAATTCTCATTTGCATCAAATATTCTTTCCAAAACTAACTCCATCTGACTGGAAAACAACGTGCTAGCTGCTCCTGCTTCTAAAAGAGATGGTCATGTTTCGAAAGAATCATTTGTTTCTTCATGTTCACTTAACAGGCCTACTTGGATCAAAATGAGTCTTTCTCCACTTTGAAAACTGTGAGGAGCTTGAAGTGTTCCTCTGAAATACGACCTGAATACTCAGAAGGAAACATGTGCTACTTGTTCCAAAACACATGGGTTTCTTTCAAGAGATAGATGTGTTTCATCAACTTAACTGTGTAGGCCTAATGGGAACAAAGAGAGCATAACTCAACCTAAGACAACTCACGTATCAGGTAGGATTCCTTTGCTAAACTAACCCAGTTCTAACAGCAAAACAATATGTTAGATGCAGCAGCTTATTACGTAGGTGAATTTCTTCAGAAAGGTACACGTGCTTCTTCACTTATGGTTAACATACATATTTGGAACAAAAGCAGCCTTTGCCCACCTTGAAACACTTACGTTTGAGGAAGCATTCCAGTCAAAACCTACTCAATTCTCAGTGGAAATAATGTGGTAGATGCTCCTGCTTCTAACACACATGTTGGTCTTTTGAGAGATTCATTTGTTTCTTCATCTTAGATGAATAGTACTAGTTGGAGAAAAATGAGACTTAATCCACCTTGAAAATTCTGATTTGCAGGAAGTATTCCTTACAAAAACTAATCAATATTCAGAGGGAAACAATGTGCTAGATGCTGCAGCTTCTAACATCGAAGGTTTTCTTTGGCGAGTTACATGTGTTTCTTCAACTACCCGAATAGGCCTATTTGGAGCATAGAGAGCCAATCTGAAGCTTCCCAAAATTAAGTGGCAGGCAGTATTCCTTTCAAAAACAAACTCAATTCTCACAGGGGTAAAATGTGCCTAGATGCTCCTGCTTATAACACAGATGGATTTCTTTGAGAGACACATGTGTTGCATGAACTAAGTTGAGTAGGCCAATTTGAAACAAAAAGAAAAACCTCGCTCCACCTACAAAATTTTGTTTTGCAGGAAGTATTCCTTTGAAATGAACTCAAAACTCACAGGGAAAACATGTGCAAGATGCTGCAGTTTTTAACATACATGGTTTCCTTTAGAGAGATATATTTCTTTCTTCCACTCACCTGAACAAGTCTGTTTGGAGACAACAGAGTGTATCTCCACGTTGAAACACCTTAGTGGCAGTAAAAATTCCCTGCAAAAACTAAGTCCCTTTTCACAGGGAAACAATGTGCTACATGCTATGGCTTCGAACACAAATTGGTCTCTTTCCAGAGGTACATGTCTTTCTTCAACTAAGCTGAATAATCCTATATGGAACAAAATATGCCTTTCTCCACCTTGATCACTAGGACTTGCAGTATTCCTTTCCCAAACTTTCTTAATTCTCACAGGGAAACAATGTGCTTAGATACGACTGCTTCTAACACAGATGTCTTTCTTTGGAGCGATATACGTGCTTCAACTTAGCTGAAAAGGCCTATGGGAAGCAGAAGGAGTCCATCATCACCTTGAAACACCAAAGTTGAAGCACGTATTTCTTTCAAAAACCAACTGAATTCTTACAGGGAAATAATGTGCTAGATGCTGTAGCTTCTAACATGGATGTTTTTCTTTGGAGAGACCCATGTGTTTATTGAAGTCAATCGATTCGGCTTATTTGGAGAAAAGAGAGTATGTCCACCTTGAAACACCTAATTTGCAGGAAGGATTCCTTACAAAAACTACTCACTTATCACAGGGTAACAATGAGCTAGAAGCTCCTGCTTCTAACATAGATGGCTTTCTTTCGAGAGATAAATGTGGTTCTTCAACTTTGCTGAATAGGCCTATTTGGAAAACAATGAGCCTTTTCCAACCTCGAAAACACTTATTGCAGAAAGTATACCTTTCAAAACTAACTCAGTTCTCATAGGGAAAAATGTGTCACATGCTACTTCTTCTAACACAGATTGGTTTCCTTCAAGAGCGACATGTTGTTCTTCACGTAGCTGAATAGGTCTATTTGGAACAAAATGAGCCTTTCTACACCTTGAAAACTATGGATTGCAGAAAGTATTCCTTGCAAAATTAACTCAGTTCTCACGGAGAAATAATATCCTACATGCTATGACTTCTAACACACATGGCATCATTTCGAGAGATATGTGTATTTTCAAACTAGCTGAAAAGGCATATTGGAAGCAAAAGGAGCCTAGGACCACCTGAAAACACTTACGTTGCAGGATGTAGTCCTTTCAAAACGTAACTCCATTATTACAAAGAAAAAATGTTCAAGATACGGTAGCTTCTATCACGGATGGGGTTCTTTGGAGATAAACATGTGTTTCTTCAACTCAGCCGAATAGTCCTATGTGGAGCAAACAGAGCCTATGTCGCCTTTGAAACAACTAGGTTGGAGGAATCATTCCTTGGAAACCGAACTCAATTCTCCAAGGGAAACAAAGTGCTAGAAGCACCTATTTCTGACACACATGATTTTCTTCAAGAGTTTCATTTGTCTCTTCAACTTAGCTAAATGGGCCTACTTGAAACAAAATGAGCCTTTCACCACCTTCATAAACATGATTTGCAGGAACTATTCCTTTCAAAAACTAACTCAACTCTCAGAGGGAAACAATGTGCTACATGCTACCACTTCTACTACACATGTGTTTGTAGCAGAGATACATGTGTTTCATCAACTCAGTTGAATATGCCTATTTGGAACAAAGAGAGCCTCTCTCCACCTTGAAACACCTTAGCTGCAGGAAGCATTCCTTTCAAAAAGTAACTCAGTTATCACAGGAAAACAATGTGCTAGATGTTCCTGTTTATAACACAGATGGTGTTCTTTGGAGAGATTCATATGTTTCCACAACTTTGCTGAATAGGCCTACTTGAACAAATAAGATTTTCCCCTCTTGGAAAACTATGATTGCAGGAAGCATTCCTGTCAAAACCTACCTCAATTCTCACAGGGAAACTATGCACTACATTGTGCAACTTCTAACATAGATTTTTTGATAGAGAGACATGTGTTCCTTCAACTCAGGTGAAGAGGCCTGATTACAGCAAACAGACCAACCTCCACCTTGAAACACCGACATTGCTGGAACAATTCACTCAAAATCTAACTCAATTCTCACAAGGGAACAAATTGCTAGATGTTCGTGCTTCTAATCTTGACAGTTTTCTTTCCAGAGATACATTTATCTTTGACTCAGCTGAATTGGAGTATTTGGGGCAAGCAGTCCTACCTGCACCTTGAAACACCAAAGTTGCAGGAAGAATTCCATTTAAAAACTCCCTCCATTCACACAGGGAAACAATGTTGTAGTTGTCACAGCCTCTAACTTGGATGGTTGTCTTTAGAGGCAAAGAAGGGTTCCTTCATGTCAGCTGATTGGGCCTGTTTGTAGCCAACAGAGCCTATCTCCACCTTGGAACACGAAAGTTTCAGGAAGAATTCCTTTCAAAAACAAACTCTATTCTCACGGGGAAAAATGTGCCAGATGCTCCTGCTTTGAACACAGCTGGTTTACTTCGAGAGGTACATGTGATTCATCAACTCTGCTGAGTAGGCCATTTTGGAAAGAAAACATTCCTTCCTCTACCTTAAACGTTCTGATTTGCAGGGAGTATTCTTTTCAGACACTAAGTAAATTCTCACCAGGAATCAATGCACTACATGTTGCAGCTCTAACATGGATGGTTTTCATTGGAGAGGTACATGTATTTCTTCAACACAGCTGAATAGGCTTACTTGGAGCACACAGAACCAATCTTCACCTTGAAACACCAAGTTGCAGGGAGCATTCCCTTAAAAACTAACTCAGTTATCCCAGGAAAGCAAGGTGCTATCTAGAAGCTCCTGCTTCTAACACAGCTGGTCATCTTTGGAGAGATGCATTTATTTCTTCAACTTAGCTATTAGGCCAATTTGAACAAAATGAGACTTTCCCCACCATGAAAACTATGACTCACAGGAAATATTTCCTTCAAATTCTAACTCAATTCTCACAAGGGAACAATGTTCTTGATGCTGCGGGTTCTAACGTAGATAGTTTTTCTGGGACAGATACATGTGTTGCTTCATCTCACCTGAAGGGGTCTATTTGGAGAAGAGATCCTATCTCCACCTTGAAACACGTGAGTTGCTGGAAGAATTCCTTGAAAATACTAACTCAATTTTCACCAGGAAGCACTGTGCTAAATGCTATGGCTTCTAACACATACTGGTTTGTTTGGAAAGGTGCGTGTGTTTCTTCACCTAAGCTGAATAGTCTGATTTGGAACAAAATTAGCCTATGTATACCTTAATAACTATGCTTTTCAGAAGGTATGCCTTTCACGAGTTAACCCAATTTTCATGGGGCAACAATGTGCTACATGCTATGGCTTCTAACACAATTACTGACTTTCAAGAAATACGTGTGTTTCTTCATCTTAGCTGAGCAGGCCTCCTTGGAACAAAAGAGCCAATCTCCACCTTGAAACACATAAGTTGCAGGAAGTATTGTTTGTAAAGCTACTGAAGTCTCACATGGAACAATGTGCTTGACGTTCCTGCTGCTAACTCTGATGGTTCTCTTTCAAGAGACAAATGAGTTTCTTCAACTTAGGTGAGTAGGACTCTTTGGAGCAAAATGAGCCTTTCTCCACCTTGAAAATTCTCATTTGCATCAAATATTCTTTCCAAAACTAACTCCATCTGACTGGAAAACAACGTGCTAGCTGCTCCTGCTTCTAAAAGAGATGGTCATGTTTCGAAAGAATCATTTGTTTCTTCATGTTCACTTAACAGGCCTACTTGGAACAAAATGAGTCTTTCTCCACTTTGAAAACTGTGAGGAGCTTGAAGTGTTCCTCTGAAATACGACCTGAATTCTCAGAAGGAAACATGTGCTACTTGTTCCAAAACACATGGGTTTCTTTCAAGAGATAGATGTGTTTCATCAACTTAACTGTGTAGGCCTAATTGGAACAAAGAGAGTATAACTCAACCTAAGACAACTCACGTATCAGGTAGGATTCCTTTGCTAAACTAACCCAGTTCTAACAGCAAAACAATATGTTAGATGCAGCAGCTTATTACGTAGGTGAATTTCTTCGGAAAGGTACACGTGCTTCTTCACTTCTGGTTAACATACATATTTGGAACAAAAGCAGCCTTTGCCCACCTTGAAACACTTACGTTTGAGAAAGCATTCCAGTCAAAACCTACTCAATTCTCAGTGGAAATAAAGTGGTAGATGCTCCTGCTTCTAAAACACATGTTGGTCTTTTGAGAGATTCATTTGTTTCTTCATCTTAGATGAATAGTACTAGTTGGAGAAAAATGAGACTTAATCCACCTTGAAAATTCTGATTTGCAGGAAGTATTCCTTACAAAAACTAATCAATATTCAGAGGGAAACAATGTGCTAGATGCTGCAGCTTCTAACATCGAAGGTTTTCTTTGGCGAGTTACATGTGTTTCTTCAACTACCCGAATAGGCCTATTTGGAGCATAGAGAGCCAATCTGAAGCTTCCCAAAAGTAAGTGGCAGGCAGTATTCCTTTCAAAAACAAACTCAATTCTCACAGGGGTAAAATGTGCCTAGATGCTCCTGCTTATAACACAGATGGATTTCTTTGAGAGACACATGTGTTGCATGAACTCAGTTGAGTAGGCCAATTTGAAACAAAAAGAACCACCTCGCTCCACCTACAAAATTTTGTTTTGCAGGAAGTATTCCTTTGAAATGAACTCAAAACTCACAGGGAAAACATGTGCAAGATGCTGCAGTTTGTAACATACATGGTTTCCTTTAGAGAGATATATTTCTTTCTTCCACTCACCTGAACAAGTCTGTTTGGAGACAACAGAGTGTATCTCCACGTTGAAACACCTTAGTGGCAGTAAAAATTCCTTGCAAAAACTAAGTCCCTTTTCACAGGGAAACAATGTGCTACATGCTATGGCTTCGAACACAAATTGGTCTCTTTCCAGAGGTACATGTCTTTCTTCAACTAAGCTGAATAATCCTATATGGAACAAAATATGCCTTTCTCCACCTTGATCACTAGGACTTGCAGTATTCCTTTCCCAAACTCTCTTAATTCTCACAGGGAAACAATGTGCTTAGATACGACTGCTTCTAACACAGATGTCTTTCTTTGGAGCGATATACGTGCTTCAACTTAGCTGAAAAGGCCTATGGGAAGCAGAAGGAGTCTATCATCACCTTGAAACACCAAAGTTGAAGCAAGTATTTCTTTCAAAAACCAACTGAATTCTTACAGGGAAACAATGTGCTAGATGCTGTAGCTTCTAACATGGATGTTTTTCTTTGGAGAGACCCATGTGTTTATTGAACTCAATCGATTTGGCTTATTTGGAGAAAAGAGAGTATGTCCACCTTGAAACACCTAATTTGCAGGAAGGATTCCTTACAAATACTACTCACTTATCACAGGGTAACAATGAGCTAGAAGCTCCTGCTTCTAACATAGATGGCTTTCTTTCGAGAGATAAATGTGGTTCTTCAACTTTGCTGAATAGGCCTATTTGGAAAACAATGAGCCTTTTCCAACCTCGAAAACACTTATTGCAGAAAGTATACCTTTCAAAACTAACTCAGTTCTCATAGGGAAAAATGTGTCACATGCTACTTCTTCTAACACAGATTGGTTTCCTTCAAGAGCGACATGTTGTTCTTCACTTAGCTGAATAGGTCTATTTGGAACAAAATGAGCCTTTCTACACCTTGAAAACTATGGATTGCAGAAAGTATTCCTTGCAAAATTAACTCAGTTCTCACGGAGAAATAATATCCTACATGCTATGACTTCTAACACACATGGCATCATTTCGAGAGATACGTGTATTTTCAAACTAGCTGAAAAGGCATATTGGAAGCAAAAGGAGCCTAGGACCACCTGAAAACACTTACGTTGCAGGATGTAGTCCTTTCAAAACGTAACTCCATTATTACAAAGAAAAAATGTTCAAGATACGGGAGCTTCTATCACGGATGGGGTTCTTTGGAGATAAACATGTGTTTCTTCAACTCAGCCGAATAGTCCTATGTGGAGCAAACAGAGCCTATGTCGCCTTTGAAACAACTAGGTTGGAGGAATCATTCCTTGGAAACCGAACTCAATTCTCCAAGGGAAACAAAGTGCTAGATGCACCTATTTCTGACACACATGATTTTCTTCAAGAGTTTCATTTGTCTCTTCAACTTAGCTAAATGGGCCTACTTGAAACAAAATGAGCCTTTCACCACCTTCATAAACATGATTTGCAGGAACTATTCCTTTCAAAAACTAACTCAACTCTCAGAGGGAAACAATGTGCTACATGCTACCACTTCTACTACACATGTGTTTGTAGCAGAGATACATGTGTTTCATCAACTCAGTTGAATAGGCCTGTTTGGAACAAGGAGAGCCTCTCTCCACCTTGAAACACCTTAGCTGCAGGAAGCATTCCTTTCAAAAAGTAACTCAGTTATCACAGGAAAACAATGTGCTAGATGTTCCTGTTTATAACACAGATGGTGTTCTTTGGAGAGATTCATATGTTTCCACAACTTTGCTGAATAGGCCTATTTGAACAAATAAGATTTTCCCCTCTTGGAAAACTATGATTGCATTCCTGTCAAAACCTACCTCAATTCTCACAGGGAAACTATGCACTACATGGTGCAACTTCTAACACAGATTTTTTGATAGAGATACATGTGTTCCTTCAACTCAGGTGAAGAGGCCTGATTACAGCAAACAGACCAACCTCCACCTTGAAACACCGACATTGCTGGAACAATTCACTCAAAATCTAACTCAATTCTCACAGGGGAAAAAATTGCTAGATGTTTGTGCTTCTAATCTTGACAATTTTCTTTCCCGAGATACATTTATCTTTGACTCAGCTGAATTGGAGTATTTGGGGCAAGCAGACCTACCTGCACCTTGAAACACCGAAGTTGCAGGAAGAATTCCATTTAAAAACTCCCTCCATTCACACAGGGAAACAATGTTGTAGTTGTCACAGCCTCTAACTTGGATGGTTGTCTTTAGAGGCAAAGAAGGGTTCCTTCATGTTAGCTGATTGGGCCTGTTTGTAGCCAACAGAGCCTATCTCCACCTTGGAACACGAAAGTTTCAGGAAGAATTCCTTTCAAAAACAAACTCTATTCTCACGGGGAAAAATGTGCCAGATGCTCCTGCTTTGAACACAGCTGGTTTACTTCGAGAGGTACATGTGATTCATCAACTCTGCTGAGTAGGCCATTTTGGAAAGAAAACATTCCTTCCTCTACCTTAAACGTTCTGATTTGCAGGGAGTATTCTTTTCAGACACTAAGTAAATTCTCACCAGGAATCAATGCACTACATGTTGCAGCTCTAACATGGATGGTTTTCTTTGGAGAGGTGCATGTATTTCTTCAACACAGCTGAATAGGCTTACTTGGAGCACACAGAACCAATCTTCACCTTGAAGCACCAAGTTGCAGGGAGCATTCCCTTAAAACCTAACTCAGTTATCCCAGGAAAGCAACGTGCTATCTAGAAGCTCCTGCTTCTAACACAGGTGGTCATCTTTGGAGAGATACATTTTTGTCTTCAACTTAGCTATTAGGCCAATTTGAACAAAATGAGACTTTCCCCACCATGAAAACTATGACTCACAGGAAATATTTCCTTCAAATTCTAACTCAATTCTCACAAGGAAACAATGTTCTTGATGCTGCGGGTTCTAACGTAGATAGTTTTTCTGGGAGAGATACATGTGTTGCGTCATCTCACCTGAATGGGTCTATTTGGAGAAAAGAGATCCTATCTCCACCTTGAAACACGTGAGTTGCTGGAAGAATTCCTTGAAAATACTAACTCAATTTTCACCAGGAAGCACTGTGCTAGATGCTATGGCTTCTAACACATATTGGTTTATTTGGAAACGTGCATGTGTTTCTTCACCTAAGCTGAATAGTCTGATTTGGAACAAAATTAGCCTATGTATACCTTAATAACTATGATTTTCAGAAGGTATGCCTTTCACAAGTTAACCCAATTTTCATGGGGCAACAATGTGCTACATGCTATGGCTTCTAACACAATTACTGACTTTCAAGAAATACGTGTGTTTCTTCATCTTAGCTGAGCAGGCCTCCTTGGAACAAAAGAGCCAATCTCCACCTTGAAACACATAAGTTGCAGGAAGTATTGTTTCTAAAGCTACTGAAGTCTCACATGGAACAATGTGCTAGACGTTCCTGCTGCTAACTCTGATGGTTCTCTTTCAAGAGACAAATGAGTTTCTTCAACTTAGGTGAGTAGGACTCTTTGGAGCAAAATGAGCCTTTCTCCACCTTGAAAATTCTCATTTGCATCAAATATTCTTTCCAAAACTAACTCCATCTGACTGGAAAACAACGTGCTAGATGCTCCTGTTTCTAAAAGAGATGGTCATGTTTCGAAAGAATCATTTGTTTCTTCATGTTCACTTAACAGGCCTACTTGGAACAAAATGAGTCTTTCTCCACTTTGAAAACTGTGAGGAGCTTGAAGTGTTCCTCTGAAATACGACCTGAATTCTCCGAAGGAAACATGTGCTAGTTGTTCCAAAACACATGGGTTTCTTTCAAGAGATAGATGTGTTTCATCAACTTAACTGTGTAGGCCTAATTGGAACAAACAGAGCATAACTCAACCTAAGACAACTCACGTATCAGGTAGGATTCCTTTGCTAAACTAACCCATTTCTAACAGCAAAACAATATGTTAGATGCAGCAGCTTATTACGTAGGTGAATTTCTTCGGAAAGGTACACGTGCTTCTTCACTTCTGGTTAACATACGTATTTGGAACAAAAGCAGCCTTTGCCCACCTTGAAACACTTACGTTTGAGGGAGCATTCCAGTCAAAACCTACTCAATTCTCAGTGGAAATAATGTGGTAGATGCTCCTGCTTCTAACACACATGTTGGTCTTTTGAGAGATTCATTTGTTTCTTCATCTTAGATGAATAGTACTAGTTGGAGAAAAATGAGACTTAATCCACCTTGAAAATTCTGATTTGCAGGAAGTATTCCTTACAAAAACTAATCAATATTCAGAGGGAAACAATGTGCTAGATGCTGCAGCTTCTAACATCGAAGGTTTTCTTTGGCGAGTTGCATGTGTTTCTTCAACTACCCGAATAGGCCTATTTGGAGCATAGAAAGCCAAACTGACGCTTCCCAAAATTAAGTGGCAGGCAGTATTCCTTTCAAAAACAAACTCAGTTCTCACAGGGGTAAAATGTGCCTAGATGCTCCTGCTTATAACACAGATGGATTTCTTTGAGAGACACATGTGTTTCATGAACTCAGTTGAGTAGGCCAATTTGGAACAAAAAGAACCACCTCCCTCCACCTACAAAATTTTGTTTTGCAGGAAGTATTCCTTTGAAATGAACTCAAAACTCACAGGGAAAACATGTGCGAGATGCTGCAGTTTGTAACATACATGGTTTCCTTTAGAGAGATATATTTCTTTCTTCCACTCACCTGAACAAGTCTGTTTGGAGACAACAGAGTGTATCTCCACGTTGAAACACCTTAGTGGCAGTAAAAATTCCTTGAAAAAACTAAGTCCATTTTCACAGGGAAACAATGGGCTACATGCTTTGGCTTCGAACACAAATTGGTTTCTTTCCAGAGGTACATGTCTTTCTTCAACTAAGCTGAATAATCCTATATGGAACAAAATATGCCTTTCTCCACCTTGATCACTAGGATTTGCAGGAAGTATTCCTTTCCCAAACTCTCTTAATTCTCAAAGGGAAACAATGTGCTTAGACACGACTGCTTCTAACACAGATGTCTTTCTTTGGAGCGATATACGTGCTTCAACTTACCTGAAATGGCCTATGGGAAGCAGAAGGAGTCCATCATCACCTTGAAACACCAAAGTTGAAGCAAGGATTTCTTTCAAAAACCAACTGAATTCTCACAGGGAAACAATGTGCTAGATGCTGTAGCTTCTAACATGGATGTTTTTCTTTGGAGAGACCCATGTGTTTATTGAACTCAATGGATTAGGCTTATTTGGAGAAAAGAGAGGATGTCCACCTTGAAACACCTAATTTGCAGGAAGGATTCCTTACAAAAACTACTCACTTATCACAGGGTAACAATGAGCTAGAAGCTCCTGCTTCTAACATAGATGGCTTTCTTTCGAGAGATAAATGTGGTTCTTCAACTTTGCTGAATAGGCCTATTTGGAAAACAATGAGACTTTTCCAACCTCGAAAACACTTATTGCAGAAAGTATACCTTTCAAAACTAACTCAGTTCTCATAGGGAAAAATGTGTCATATGCTACTTCTTCTAACACAGATTGGTTTCCTTCAAGAGCGACATGTTGTTCTTCACTTAGCTGAATAGCTCTATTTGGAACAAAATGAGCCTTTCTGCACCTTGAAAACTATGGATTGCAGAAAGTATTCCTTGCAAAATTAACTCAGTTCTCACGGAGAAAGAATATCCTACATGCTATGACTTCTAACACACATGGCATCATTTCGAGAGATAGGTGTATTTTCAAACTAGCTGAAAAGGCATATTGGAAGCAAAAGGAGCCTATGACCACCTGAAAACACTTACGTTGCAGGATGTAGTCCTTTCAAAATGTAACTCAATTATTACAAAGAAAAAATGTTCAAGATACGGTAGCTTCTATCACGGATGTGGTTCTTTGGAGATAAACATGTGTTTTTCTTCAACTCAGCCGAATAGGCCTATGTGGAACAAACAGAGCCTATGTCGCCTTTGAAACAACTAGGTTGGAGGAATCATTCCTTGGAAACCGAACTCAATTCTCCAAGGGAAACAAAGTGCTAGATGCACCTATTTCTGACACACATGATTTTCTTCAAGAGTTTCATTTGTCTCTTCAACTTAGCTGAATGTGCCTACTTGAAACAAAATGAGCCTTTCACCACCTTCATAAATTTGATTTGCAGGAACTATTCCTTTCAAAAACTAACTCAACTCTCAGAGGGAAACAATGTGCTACATGCTACTACTTCTACTACACATGTGTTTGTAGCAGAGATATGTGTGTTTCATCAACTCAGTTGAATAGGCCTATTTGGAACAAAGAGAGCCTCTCTCCACCTTGAAACACCTTAGCTGCAGGAAGCATTCCTTTCAAAAAGCAACTCAGTTATCACAGGAAAACAATGTGCTAGATGTTCCTGTTTATAATACAGATGGTGTTCTTTGGAGAGATTCATATGTTTCCACAACTTCGCTGAATAGGCCTATTTGAACAAATAAGATTTATCCCTCTTGGAAAACTATGATTGCAGGAAGCATTCCTGTCAAAACCTAACTCAGTTCACACAGGGAAACAATGAGCTCCATGGCACAACTTCTAACACAGATTTTTTGATAGAGAGACATGTGTTTCTTCAACTGAGGTGAAGAGGCCTGATTACAGCAAACAGACCAACCTCCACCTTGAAACACCGACATTGCTGGAACAATTCACTCAAAATCTAACTCAATTCTCACAGGGGAACAAATTGCTAGATGTTCGTGCTTCTAATCTTGACAGTTTTCTTTCCAGAGATACATTTATCTTTGACTCAGCTGAATTGGAGTATTTGGGGCAAGCAGACCTACCTGCACCTTGAAACACCAAAGTTGCAGGAAGAATTCCATTTAAAAACTCCCTCCATTCACACAGGGAAACAATGTTGTAGTTGTCACAGCCTCTAACTTGGATGGTTGTCTTTAGAGGCAAAGAAGGGTTCCTTCATGTCAGCTGATTGGGCCTGTTTGTAGCCAACAGAGCCTATCTCCACCTTGGAACACGAAAGTTTCATGAAGAATTCCTTTCAAAAACAAACTCTATTCTCACGGGGAAAAATGTGCCAGATGCTCCTGCTTTGAACACAGCTGGTTTACTTCGAGAGGTACATGTGATTCATCAACTCTGCTGAGTAGGCCATTTTGGAAAGAAAACATTCCTTCCTCTACCTTAAACGTTCTGATTTGCAGGTAGTATTCTTTTCAGACACTAAGTAAATTCTCACAAGGAATCAATGCACTACATGTTGCAGCTCTAACATGGATGGTTTTCTTTGGAGAGGTGCATGTATTTCTTCAACACAGCTGAATAGGCTTACTTGGAGCACACGGAACCAATCTTCACCTTGAAGCACCAAGTTGCAGGGAGCATTCCCTTAAAACCTAACTCAGTTATCCCAGGAAAGCAACATGCTATCTAGAAGCTCCTGCTTCTAACACAAGTGGTCATCTTTGGAGAGATACATTTTTGTCTTCAACTTAGCTATTAGGCCAATTTGAACAAAATGAGACTTTCCCCACCATGAAAACTATGACTCACAGGAAATATTTCCTTCAAATTCTAACTCAATTCTTACAAGGAAACAATGTTCTTGATGCTGCGGGTTCTAACGTAGATAGTTTTTCTGGGAGAGATACATGTGTTGCGTCACCTCACCTGAAGGGGTCTATATGGAGAGAAGAGATCCTATCTCCACCTTGAAACACGTGAGTTGCTGGAAGAATTCCTTGAAAATACTAACTCAATTTTCACCAGGAAGCACTGTGCTAGATGCTATGGCTTCTAACACATATTGGTTTATTTGGAAACGTGCGTGTGTTTCTTCACCTAAGCTGAATAGTCTGATTTGGAACAAAATTAGCCTATGTATACCTTAATAACTATGATTTTCAGAAGGTATGCCTTTCACAAGTTAACCCAATTTTCATGGGGAAACAATGTGCTACATGCTATGGCTTCTAACACTATTACTGACTTTTAAGAAATACGTGTGTTTCTTCATCTTAGCTGAGCAGGCCTCCTTGGAACAAAAGAGCCAATCTCCACCTTGAAACACATAAGTTGCAGGAAGTATTGTTTCTAAAGCTACTGAAGTCTCACATGGAACAATGTGCTAGACGTTCCTGCTGCTAACTCTGATGGTTCTCTTTCAAGAGACAAATGAGTTTCCTCAACTTAGGTGAGTAGGACTCTTTGGAGCAAAATGAGCCTTTCTCCACCTTGAAAATTCTCATTTGCATCAAATATTCTTTCCAAAACTAACTCCATCTGACTGGAAAACAACGTGCTAGATGCTCCTGTTTCTATAAGAGATGGTCATGTTTCGAAAGAATCATTTGTTTCTTCATGTTCACTTAACAGGCCTACTTGGAACAAAATGAGTCTTTCTCCACTTTGAAAACTGTGAGGAGCTTGAAGTGTTCCTCTGAAATACGACCTGAATTCTCCGAAGGAAACATGTGCTAGTTGTTCCAAAACACATGGGTTTCTTTCAAGAGATAGATGTGTTTCATCAACTTAACTGTGTAGGCCTAATTGGAACAAACAGAGCATAACTCAACCTAAGACAACTCACGTATCAGGTAGGATTCCTTTGCTAAACTAACCCAGTTCTAACAGCAAAACAATATGTTAGATGCAGCAGCTTATTACGTAGGTGAATTTCTTCGGAAAGGTACACGTGCTTCTTCACTTCTGGTGAACATACATATTTGGAACAAAAGCAGCCTTTGCCCACCTTGAAACACTTACGTTTGAGGAAGCATTCCAGTCAAAACCTACTCAATTCTCAGTGGAAATAATGTGGTAGATGCTCCTGCTTCTAACACACATGTTGGTCTTTTGAGAGATTCATTTGTTTCTTCATCTTAGATGAATAGTACTAGTTGGAGAAAAATGAGACTTAATCCACCTTGAAAATTCTGATTTGCAGGAAGTATTCCTTACAAAAACTAATCAATATACAGAGGGAAACAATGTGCTAGATGCTGCAGCTTCTAACATCGAAGGTTTTCTTTGGCGAGTTGCATGTGTTTCTTCAACTACCCGAATAGGCCTATTTGGAGCATAGAGAGCCAATCTGAAGCTTCCCAAAATTAAGAGGCAGGCAGTATTCTTTTCAAAAACAAACTCAGTTCTCACAGGGGTAAAATGTGCCTAGATGCTCCTGCTTATAACACAGATGGATTTCTTTGAGAGACACATGTGTTGCATGAACTCAGTTGAGTAGGCCAATTTGGAACAAAAAGAACCACCTCCCTCCACCTACAAAATTTTGTTTTGCAGGAAGCATTCCTTCCAAATGAACTCAAAACTCACAGGGAAAACATGTGCGAGATGCTGCAGTTTGTAACATACATGGTTTCCTTTAGAGAGATATATTTCTTTCTTCCACTCACCTGAACAAGTCTGTTTGGAGACAACAGAGTGTATCTCCAACTTGAAACACCTTAGTGGCAGTAAAAATTCCTTGCAAAAACTAAGTCCATTTTCACAGGGAAACAATGTGCTACATGCTATGGCTTCGAACACAAATTGGTTTCTTTCCAGAGGTACATGTCTTTCTTCAACTGAGCTGAATAATCCTATATGGAACAAAATATGCCTTTCTCCACCTTGATCACTAGGATTTGCAGGAAGTATTCCTTTCCCAAACTCTCTTAATTCTCAAAGGGAAACAATGTGCTTAGACACGACTGCTTCTAACACAGATGTCTTTCTTTGGAGCGATATACGTGCTTCAACTTACCTGAAATGGCCTATGGGAAGCAGAAGGAGCCCATCATCACCTTGAAACACCAAAGTTGAAGCAAGGATTTCTTTCAAAAACCAACTGAATTCTCACAGGGAAACAATGTGCTAGATGCTGTAGCTTCTAACATGGATGTTTTTCTTTGGAGAGACCCATGTGTTTATTGAACTCAATCGATTAGGCTTATTTGGAGAAAAGAGAGGATGTCCACCTTGAAACACCTAATTTGCAGGAAGGATTCCTTACAAAAACTACTCACTTATCACAGGGTAACAATGAGCTAGAAGCTCCTGCTTCTAACATAGATGGCTTTCTTTTGAGAGATAAATGTGGTTCTTCAACTTTGCTGAATAGGCCTATTTGGAAAACAATGAGCCTTTTCCAACCTCGAAAACGCTTATTGCAGAAAGTATACCTTTCAAAACGAACTCAGTTCTCATAGGGAAAAATGTGTCATATGCTACTTCTTCTAACACAGATTGGTTTCCTTCAAGAGCGACATGTTGTTCTTCACTTAGCTGAATAGCTCTATTTGGAACAAAATGAGCCTTTCTACACCTTGAAAACTATGGATTGCAGAAAGTATTCCTTGCAAAATTAACTCAGTTCTCACGGAGAAAGAATATCCTACATGCTATGACTTCTAACACACATGGGATCATTTCGAGAGATACGTGTATTTTCAAACTAGCTGAAAAGGCATATTGGAAGCAAAAGGAGCCTATGACCGCCTGAAAACACTTACGTTGCAGGATGTAGTCCTTTCAAAATTTAACTCAATTATTACAAAGAAAAAATGTTCAAGATACTGTAGCTTCTATCGCGGATGGGGTTCTTTGGAGATAAACATGTGTTTCTTCAACTCAGCCGAATAGTCCTATGTGGAGCAAACAGAGCCTATGTCGCCTTTGAAACAACTAGGTTGGAGGAATCATTCCTTGGAAACCGAACTCAATTCTCCAAGGGAAACAAAGTGCTAGATGCACCTATTTCTGACACACATGATTTTCTTCAAGAGTTTCATTTGTCTCTTCAACTTAGCTGAATGGGCCTACTTGAAACAAAATGAGCCTTTCACCACCTTCATAAATATGATTTGCAGGAACTATTCCTTTCAAAAACTAACTCAACTCTCAGAGGGAAACAATGTGCTACATGCTACTACTTCTACTACACATGTGTTTGTAGCAGAGATACATGTGTTTCATCAACTCAGTTGAATAGGCCTATTTGGAACAAAGAGAGCCTCTCTCCACCTTGAAACACCTTAGCTGCAGGAAGCATTCCTTTCAAAAAGGAACTCAGTTATCACAGGAAAACAATGTGCTAGATGTTCCTGTTTATAACACAGATGGTGTTCTTTGGAGAGATTCATATGTTTCCAGAACTTCGCTGAATAGGCCTATTTGAACAAATAAGATTTTCCCCTCTTGGAAAACTATGATTGCAGGAAGCATTCCTGCCAAAACCTAACTCAGTTCTCACAGGGAAACAATGAGCTCCATGGCGCAACTTCTAACACAGATTTTTTGATAGAGAGACATGTGTTTCTTCAACTCAGGTGAAGAGGCCTGATTACAGCAAACAGACCAACCTCCACCTTGAAACACCAACATTGCTGGAACAATTCACTCAAAATCTAACTCAATTCTCACAGGGGAACAAATTGCTAGATGTTCGTGCTTCTAATCTTGACAGTTTTCTTTCCAGAGATACATTTATCTTTGACTCAGCTGAATTGGAGTATTTGGGGCAAGCAGACCTACCTGCACCTTGAAACACCGAAGTTGCAGGAAGAATTCCATTTAAAAACTCCCTGCATTCACACAGGGAAACAATGTTGTAGTTGTCACAGCCTCTAACTTGGATGGTTGTCTTTAGAGGCAAAGAAGGGTTCCTTCATGTCAGCTGATTGGGCCTGTTTGTAGCCAACAGAGCCTATCTCCACCTTGGAACACGAAAGTTTCAGGAAGAATTCCTTTCAAAAACAAACTCTATTCTCACGGGGAAAAATGTGCCAGATGCTCCTGCTTTGAACACAGCTGGTTTACTTCGAGAGGTACATGTGATTCATCAACTCTGCTGAGTAGGCCATTTTGGAAAGAAAACATTCCTTCCTCTACCTTAAACGTTCTGATTTGCAGGGAGTATTCTTTTCAGACACTAAGTAAATTCTCACAAGGAATCAATGCACTACATGTTGCAGCTCTAACATGGATGGTTTTCTTTGGAGAGGTACATGTATTTCTTCAACACAGCTGAATAGGCTTACTTGGAGCACACAGAACCAATCTTCACCTTGAAGCACCAAGTTGCAGGGAGCATTCCCTTAAAAACTAACTCAGTTATCCCAGGAAAGCAACGTGCTATCTAGAAGCTCCTGCTTCTAACACAGGGGGTCATCTTTGGAGAGATACATTTATGTCTTCAACTTAGCTATTAGGCCAATTTGAACAAAATGAGACTTTCCCCACCATGAAAACTATGACTCACAGGAAATATTTCCTTCAAATTCTAACTCAATTCTCACAAGGAAACAATCTTCTTGATGCTGCGGGTTCTAACGTAGATAGTTTTTCTGGGAGAGATACATGTGTTGCTTCATCTCACCTGAACGGGTCTATTTGGAGAAAAGAGATCCTATCTCCACCTTGAAACACGTGAGTTGCTGGAAGAATTCCTTGAAAATACTAACTCAATTTTCACCAGGAAGCACTGTGCTGGATGCTATGGCTTCTAACACATATTGGTTTATTTGGAAAGGTGCGTGTGTTTCTTCACCTAAGCTGAATAGTCTGATTTGGAACAAAATTAGCCTATGTATACCTTAATAACTATGATTTTCAGAAGGTATGCCTTTCACAAGTTAACCCAATTTTCATGGGGAAACAATGTGCTACATGCTATGGCTTCTAACACAATTACTGACTTTCAAGAAATACGTGTGTTTCTTCATCTTAGCTGAGCAGGCCTCCTTGGAACAAAAGAGCCAATCTCCACCTTGAAACACATAAGTTGCAGGAAGTATTGTTTCTAAAGCTACTGAAGTCTCACATGGAACAATGTGCTAGACGTTCCTGCTGCTAAAACTGATGGTTCTCTTTCAAGAGACAAATGAGTTTCTTCAACTTAGGTGAGTAGGACTCTTTGGAGCAAAATGAGCCTTTCTCCACCTTGAAAATTCTCATTTGCATCAAATATTCTTTCCAAAACTAACTCCATCTGACTGGAAAACAACGTGCTAGATGCTCCTGCTTCTAAAAGAGATGGTCATGTTTCGAAAGAATCATTTGTTTCTTCATGTTCACTTAACAGGCCTACTTGGAACAAAATGAGTCTTTCTCCACTTTGAAAACTGTGAGGAGCTTGAAGTGTTCCTCTGAAATACGACCTGAATTCTCAGAAGGAAACATGGGCTACTTGTTCCAAAACACATGGGTTTCTTTCAAGAGATAGATGTGTTTCATCAACTTAACTGTATAGGCCTAATTGGAACAAACAGAGCATAACTCAACCTAAGACAACTCACGTATCAGGTAGGATTCCTTTGCTAAACTAACCCAGTTCTAACAGCAAAACAATATGTTAGATGCAGCAGCTTATTACGTAGGTGAATTTCTTCGGAAAGGTACACGTGCTTCTTCACTTCTGGTTAACATACATATTTGGAACAAAAGCAGCCTTTGCCCACCTTGAAACAATTACGTTTGAGGAAGCATTCCAGTCAAAAACTACTCAATTCTCAGTGGAAATAATGTGGTAGATGCTCCTGCTTCTAACACACATGTTGGTCTTTTGAGAGATTCATTTGTTTCTTCATCTTAGATGAATAGTACTAGTTGGAGAAAAATGAGACTTAATCCACCTTGAAAATTCTGATTTGCAGGAAGTATTCCTTACAAAAACTAATCAATATTCAGAGGGAAACAATGTGCTAGATGCTGCAGCTTCTAACATCGAAGGTTTTCTTTGGCGAGTTACATGTGTTTCTTCAACTACCCGAATAGGCCTATTTGGAGCATAGAGAGCCAATCTGAAGCTTCCCAAAATTAAGTGGCAGGCAGTATTCCTTTCAAAAACAAACTCAGTTCTCACAGGGGTAAAATGTGCCTAGATGCTCCTGCTTATAACACAGATGGATTTCTTTGAGAGACACATGTGTTTCATGAACTCAGTTGCGTAGGCCAATTTGGAACAAAAAGAACCACCTCCCTCCACCTACAAAATTTTGTTTTGCAGGAAGTATTCCTTTGAAATGAACTCAAAACTCACAGGGAAAGCATGTGCGAGATGCTGCAGTTTGTAACATACATTGTTTCCTTTAGAGAGATATATTTCTTTCTTCTACTCACCTGAACAAGTCTGTTTGGAGACAACAGAGTGTATCTCCACGTTGAAACACCTTAGTGGCAGTAAAAATTCCTTGCAAAAACTAAGTCCATTTTCACAGGGAAACAATGTGCTACATGCTATGGCTTCGAACACAAATTGGTTTCTTTCCAGAGGTACATGTCTTTCTTCAACTAAGCTGAATAATCCTATATGGAACAAAATATGCCTTTCTCCACCTTGATCACTAGGATTTGCAGGAAGTATTCCTTTCCCAAAATCTCTTAATTCTCACAGGGAAACAATGTGCTTAGACACGACTGCTTCTAACACAGATGTCTTTCTTTGGAGCGATATACGTGCTTCAACTTAGCTGAAAAGGCCTATTGGAAGCAGAAGGAGCCCATCATCACCTTGAAACACCAAAGTTGAAGCAAGTATTTCTTTCAAAAACCAACTGAATTCTCAAAGGGAAACAATGTGCTAGATGCTGTAGCTTCTAACATGGATGTTTTTCTTTGGAGAGACCCATGTGTTTATTGAACTCAATCGATTAGGCTTATTTGGAGAAAAGAGAGGATGTCCACCTTGAAACACCTAATTTGCAGGAAGGATTCCTTACAAAAACTACTCACTTATCACAGGGTAACAATGAGCTAGAAGCTCCTGCTTCTAACATAGATGGCTTTCTTTCGAGAGATAAATGTGGTTCTTCAACTTTGCTGAATAGGCCTATTTGGAAAACAATGAGCCTTTTCCAACCTCGAAAACACTTATTGCAGAAAGTATACCTTTCAAAACTAACTCAGTTCTCATAGAGAAAAATGTGTCATATGCTACTTCTTCTAACACAGATTGGTTTCCTTCAAGAGCGACATGTTGTTCTTCACTTAGCTGAATAGCTCTATTTGGAACAAAATGAGCCTTTCTACACCTTGAAAACTATGGATTGCAGAAAGTATTCCTTGCAAAATTAACTGAGTTCTCACCCAGAAAGAATATCCTACATGCTATGACTTCTAACACACATGGCATCATTTCGAGAGATACGTGTATTTTCAAAATAGCTGAAAAGGCATATTGGAAGCAAAAGGAGCCTAGGACCACCTGAAAACACTTACGTTGCAGGATGTAGTCCTTTCAAAATGTAACACAATTATTACAAAGAAAAAATGTTCAAGATACGGTAGCTTCTATCACGGATGGGGTTCTTTGGAGATAATCATGAGTTTCTTCAACTCAGCCGAATAGTCCTATGTGGAGCAAACAGAGCCTATGTCGCCTTTGAAACAGCTATGTTGGAGGAATCATTCCTTGGAAACCGAACTCAATTCTCCAAGGGAAACAAAGTGCTAGATGCGCCTATTTCTGACACACATGATTTTCTTCAAGAGTTTCATTTGTCTCTTCAACTTAGCTGAATGTGCCTACTTGAAACAAAATGAGCCTTTCACCTCCTTCATAAATATGATTTGCAGGAACTATTCCTTTCAAAAACTAACTCAACTCTCAGAGGGAAACAATGTGCTACATGCTACTACTTCTACTACACATGTGTGTAGCAGAGATACATGTGTTTCATCAACTCAGTTGAATAGGCCTATTTGGAACAAAGAGAGCCTCTCTCCACCTTGAAACACCTTAGCTGCAGGAAGCATTCCTTTCAAAAAGCAACTCAGTTATCACAGGAAAATAATGTGCTAGATGTTCCTGTTTATAACACAGATGGTGTTCTTTGGAGAGATTCATATGTTTCCACAACTTCGCTGAATAGGCCTATTTGAACAAATAAGATTTTCCCCTCTTGGAAAACTATGATTGCAGGAAGCATTCCTGTCAAAACCTAACTCAGTTCTCACAGGGAAACAATGAGCTCCATGGCGCAACTTCTAACATAGATTTTTTAATAGAGAGACATGTGTTTATTCAACTCAGGTGAAGAGGCCTTATTACAGCAAACAGACCAACCTCCACCTTGAAACACCGACATTGCTGGAACAATTCACTCAAAATCTAACTCAATTCTCACAGGGGAACAAATTGCTAGATGTTCGTGCTTCTAATCTTGACAGTTTTCTTTCCAGAGATACATTTATCTTTGACTCAGCTGAATTGGAGTATTTGGGGCAAGCAGACCTACCTGCACCTTGAAACACCGAAGTTGCAGGAAGAATTCCATTTAAAAACTCCCTCCATTCACACAGGGAAACAATGTTGTAGTTGTCACAGCCTCTAACTTGGATGGTTGTCTTTAGAGGCAAAGAAGGGTTCCTTCATGTCAGCTGATTGGGCCTGTTTGTAGCCAACAGAGCCTATCTCCACCTTGGAACACGAAAGTTTCAGGAAGAATTCCTTTCAAAAACAAACTCTATTCTCACGGGGAAAAATGTGCCAGATGTTCCTGCTTTGAACACAGCTGGTTTACTTCGAGAGGTACATGTGATTCATCAACTCTGCTGAGTAGGCCATTTTGGAAAGAAAACATTCCTTCCTCTACCTTAAACGTTCTGATTTGCAGGGAGTATTCTTTTCAGACACTAAGTAAATTCTCACAAGGAATCAATGCACTACATGTTGCAGCTCTAACATGGATGGTTTTCTTTGGAGTGGTACATGTATTTCTTCAACACAGCTGAATAGGCTTACTTGGAGCACACAGAACCAATCTTCACCTTGAAACACCAACTTGCAGGGAACATTCCCTTAAAAACTACCTCAGTTATCCCAGAAAAGCAACGTGCTATCTAGAAGCTCCTGCTTCTAACACAGGTGCTCATCTTTGGAGAGATACATTTATGTCTTCAACTTAGCTATTAGGCCAATTTGAACAAAATGAGACTTTCCCCACCATGAAAACTATGACTCACAGGAAATATTTCCTTCAAATTCTAACTCAATTCTCACAAGGAAACAATGTTCTTGATGCTGTGGGTTCTAACGTAGATAGTTTTTCTGGGAGAGATACATGTGTTGCTTCATCTCACCTGAACGGGTCTATTTGGAGAAAAGAGATCCTATCTCCACCTTGAAACACGTGAGTTGCTGGAAGAATTCCTTGAAAATACTAACTCAATTTTCACCAGGAAGCACTGTGCTAGATGCTATGGCTTCTAACACATATTGGTTTATTTGGAAAGGTGCGTGTGTTTCTTCACCTAAGCTGAATAGTCTGATTTGGAACAAAATTAGCCTATGTATACCTTAATAACTATGATTTTCAGAAGGTATGCCTTTCACAAGTTAACCCAATTTTCATGGGGAAACAATGTGCTACATGCTATGGCTTCTAACACAATTACTGACTTTCAAGAAATACGTGTGTTTCTTCATCTTAGCTGAGCATGCCTCCTTGGAACAAAATAGCCAATCTCCACCTTGAAACACATAAGTTGCAGGAAGTATTGTTTCTAAAGCTACTGAAGTCTCACATGGAACAATGTGCTAGACGTTCCTGCTGCTAACTCTGATGGTTCTCTTTCAAGAGACAAATGAGTTACTTCAACTTAGGTGAGTAGGACTCTTTGGAGCAAAATGAGCCTTTCTCCCCCTTGAAAATTCTCATTTGCATCAAATATTCTTTCCAAAACTAACTCCATCTGACTGGAAAACAACGTGCTAGATGCTCCTGCTTCTAAAAGAGATGGTCATGTTTCGAAAGAATCATTTGTTTCTTCATGTTCACTTAACAGGCCTACTTGGAACAAAATGAGTCTTTCTCCACTTTGAAAACTGTGAGGAGCTTGAAGTGTTCCTCTGAAATACGACCTGAATTCTCAGAAGGAAACATGTGCTAGTTGTTCCAAAACACATGGGTTTCTTTCAAGAGATAGATGTGTTTCATCAACTTAACTGTATAGGCCTAATTGGAACAAACAGAGCATAACTCAACCTAAGACAACTCACGTATCAGGTAGGATTCCTTTGCTAAACTAACCCAGTTCTAACAGCAAAACAATATGTTAGATGCAGCAGCTTATTACGTAGGTGAATTTCTTCGGAAAGGTACACGTGCTTCTTCACTTCTGGTGAACATACATATTTGGAACAAAAGCAGCCTTTGCCCACCTTGAAACAATTACGTTTGAGGAAGCATTCCAGTCAAAACCTACTCAATTCTCAGTGGAAATAATGTGGTAGATGCTCCTGCTTCAAACACACATGTTGGTCTTTTGAGAGATTCATTTGTTTCTTCATCTTAGATGAATAGTACTAGTTGGAGAAAAATGAGACTTAATCCACCTGGAAAATTCTGATTTGCAGGAAGTATTCCTTACGAAAACTAATCAATATTCAGAGGGAAACAATGTGCTAGCTGCTGCAGCTTCTAACATCGAAGGTTTTCTTTGGCGAGTTGTATGTGTTTATTCAACTACCCGAATAGGCCTATTTGGAGCATAGAGAGCCAATCTGAAGCTTCCCAAAATTAAGTGGCAGGCAGTATTCCTTTCAAAAACAAACTCAGTTCTCACAGGGGTAAAATGTGCCTAGATGCTCCTGCTTATAACACAAATGGATTTCTTTGAGAGACACATGTGTTTCATGAACTCAGTTGAGTAGGCCAATTTGGAACAAAAAGAACCACCTCCCTCCACCTACAAAATTTTGTTTTGCAGGAAGTATTCCTTTGAAATGAACACAAAACTCACAGGGAAAACATGTGCGAGATGCTGCAGTTTGTAACATACATGGTTTCCTTTAGAGAGATATATTTCTTTCTTCCACTCACCTGAACAAGTCTGTTTGGAGACAACAGAGTGTATCTCCACCTTGAAACACCTTAGTGGCAGTAAAAATTCCTTGCAAAAACTAAGTCCATTTTCACAGGGAAACAATGTGCTACGTGCTATGGCTTCGAACACAAATTGGTTTCTTTCCAGAGGTACATGTCTTTCTTCAACTGAGCTGAATAATCCTATATGGAACAAAATATGCCTTTCTCCACCTTGATCACTAGGATTTGCAGGAAGTATTCCTTTCCCAAACTCTCTTAATTCTCACAGGGAAACAATGTGCTTAGACACGACTGCTTCTAACACAGATGTCTTTCTTTGGAGCGATATACGTGCTTCAACTTAGCTGAAATGGCCTATGGGAAGCAGAAGGAGCCCATCATCACCTTGAAACACCAAAGTTGAAGCAAGTATTTCTTTCAAAAACCAACTGAATTCTCAAAGGGAAACAATGTGCTAGATGCTGTAGCTTCTAACATGGATGTTTTTCTTTGGAGAGACCCATGTGTTTATTGAACTCAATGGATTAGCCTTATTTGGAGAAAAGAGAGGATGTCCACCTTGAAACACCTAATTTGCAGGAAGGATTCCTTACAAAAACTACTCACTTATCACAGGGTAAAAATGAGCTAGAAGCTCCTGCTTCTAACATAGATGGCTTTCTTTTGAGAGATAAATGTGGTTCTTCAACTTTGCTGAATAGGCCTATTTGGAAAACAATGAGCCTTTTCCAACCTCGAAAACACTTATTGCAGAAAGTATACCTTTCAAAACTAACTCAGTTCTCATAGGGAAAAATGTGTCATATGCTACTTCTTCTAACACAGATTGGTTTCCTTCAAGAGCGACATGTTGTTCTTGACTTAGCTGAATAGCTCTATTTGGAACAAAATGAGCCTTTCTACACCTTGAAAACTATGGATTGCAGAAAGTATTCTTTGCAAAATTAACTCAGTTCTCACGCAGAAAGAATATCCTACATGCTATGAATTCTAACACACATGGCATCATTTCGAGAGATACGTGTATTTTCAAACTAGCTGAAAAGGCATATTGGAAGCAAAAGGAGCCTAGGACCACCTGAAAACACTTACGTTGCAGGATGTAGTCCTTTCAAAATGTAACACAATTATTACAAAGAAAAAATGTTCAAGATACGGTAGCTTCTATCACGGATGGGGTTCTTTGGAGATAAACATGTATTTCTTCAACTCAGCCGAATAGTCCTATGTGGAGCAAACAGAGCCTATGTCGCCTTTGAAACAACTAGGTTGGAGGAATCATTCCTTGGAAACCGAACTCAATTCTCCAAGGGAAACAAAGTGCTAGATGCACCTATTTCTGACACACATGATTTTCTTCAAGAGTTTCATTTGTCTCTTCAACTTAGCTGAATGGGCCTACTTGAAACAAAATGAGCCTTTCACCACCTTCATAAATATGATTTGCAGGAACTATTCCTTTCAAAAACTAACTCAACTCTCAGAGGGAAACAATGTGCTACATGTTACTACTTCTACTACACATGTGTTTGTAGCAGAGATACATGTGTTTCATCAACTCAGTTGAATAGGCCTATTTGGAACAAAGAGAGCCTCTCTCCACCTTGAAACACCTTAGCTGCAGGAAGCATTCCTTTCAAAAAGGAACTCAGTTATCACAGGAAAACAATGTGCTAGATGTTCCTGTTTATAACACAGATGGTGTTCTTTGGAGAGATTCATATGTTTCCACACCTTCGCTGAATAGGCCTATTTGAACAAATAAGATTTTCCCCTCTTGGAAAACTATGATTGCAGGAAGCATTCCTGTCAAAACCTAACTCAGTTCTCACAGGGAAACAATGAGCTCCATGGCGCAACTTCTAACACAGATTTTTGATAGAGAGACATGTGTTTCTTCAACTCAGGTGAAGAGGCCTGATTACAGCAAACAGACCAACCTCCACCTTGAAACACCTACATTGCTGGAACAATTCACTGAAAATCTAACTCAATTCTCACAGGGGAACAAATTGCTAGATGTTCGTGCTTCTAATCTTGACAGTTTTCTTTCCAGAGATACATTTATCTTTGACTCAGCTGAATTGGAGTATTTGGGGCAAGCAGACCTACCTGCACCTTGAAACACCGAAGTTGCAGGAAGAATTCCATTTAAAAACTCCCTCCATTCACACAGGGAAACAATGTTGTAGTTGTCACAGCCTCTAACTTGGATGGTTGTCTTTAGAGGCAAAGAAGGGTTCCTTCATGTCAGCTGATTGGGCCTGTTTGTAGCCAACAGAGCCTATCTCCACCTTGGAACACGAAAGTTTCAGGAAGAATTCCTTTCAAAAACAAACTCTATTCTCACGGGGAAAAATGTGCCAGATGCTCCTGCTTTGAACACAGCTGGTTTACTTCGAGAGGTACATGTGATTCATCAACTCTGCTGAGTAGGCCATTTTGGAAAGAAAACATTCCTTCCTCTACCTTAAACGTTCTGATTTGCAGGTAGTATTCTTTTCAGACACTAAGTAAATTCTCACAAGGAATCAATGCACTACATGTTGCAGCTCTAACATGGATGGTTTTCTTTGGACAGGTGCATGTATTTCTTCAACACAGCTGAATAGGCTTACTTGGAGCACACAGAACCAATCTTCACCTTGAAAGACCAAGTTGCAGGAAGCATTCCCTTAAAAACTAACTCAGTTATCAAAGGAAAGCAACGTGCTATCTAGAAGCTCCTGCTTCTGACACAGGTGCTCATCTTTGGAGAGATACATTTATGTCTTCAACTTAGCTATTAGGCCAATTTGAACAAAATGAGACTTTCCCCACCATGAAAACTATGACTCACAGGAAATATTTCCTTCAAATTCTAACTCAATTCTCACAAGGAAACAATGTTCTTGATGCTGCGGGTTCTAACGTAGATAGTTTTTCTGGGAGAGATACATGTGTTGCTTCATCTCACCTGAACGGGTCTATTTGGAGAAAAGAGATCCTATCTCCACCTTGAAACACGTGAGTTGCTGGAAGAATTCCTTGAAAATACTAACTCAATTTTCACCAGGAAGCACTGTGCTAGATGCTATGGCTTCTAACACATATTGGTTTATTTGGAAAGGTGCGTGTGTTTCTTCACCTAAGCTGAATAGTCTGATTTGGAACAAAATTAGCCTATGTATACCTTAATAACTATGATTTTCAGAAGGTATGCCTTTCACAAGTTAACCCAATTTTCATTAGGAAACAATGTGCTACATGCTATGGCTTCTAACACAATTACTGACTTTCAAGAAATACGTGTGTTTCTTCATCTTAGCTGAGCAGGCCTCCTTGGAACAAAAGAGCCAATCTCCACCTTGAAACACATAAGTTGCAGGAAGTATTGTTTCTAAAGCTACTGAAGTCTCACATGGAACAATGTGCTACACGTTCCTGCTGCTAACTCGGATGGTTCTCTTTCAAGAGACAAATGAGTTTCTTCAACTTAGGTGAGTAGGACTCTTTGGAGCAAAATGAGCCTTTCTCCCCCTTGAAATTTCTCATTTGCATCAAATATTCTTTCCAAAACTAACTCCATCTGACTGGAAAACAACGTGCTAGATGCTCCTGCTTCTAAAAGAGATGGTCATGTTTCGAAAGAATCATTTGTTTCTTCATGTTCTCTTAACAGGCCTACTTGGAACAAAATGAGTCTTTCTCCACTTTGAAAACTGTGAGGAGCTTGAAGTGTTCCTCTGAAATACGACCTGAATTCTCAGAAGGAAACATGTGCTAGTTGTTCCAAAACACATGGGTTTCTTTCAAGAGATAGATGTGTTTCATCAACTTAACTGTATAGGCCTAATTGGAACAAACAGAGCATAACTCAACCTAAGACAACTCACGTATCAGGTAGGATTCCTTTGCTAAACTAACCCAGTTCTAACAGCAAAACAATATGTTAGATGCAGCAGCTTATTACGTAGGTGAATTTCTTCGGAAAGGTACACGTGCTTCTTCACTTCTGGTTAACATACATATTTGGAACAAAAGCAGCCTTTGCCCACCTTGAAACAATTACGTTTGAGGAAGCATTCCAGTCAAAACCTACTCAATTCTCAGTGGAAATAATGTGGTAGATGCTCCTGCTTCAAACACACATGTTGGTCTTTTGAGAGATTCATTTGTTTCTTCATCTTAGATGAATAGTACTAGTTGGAGAAAAATAAGACTTAATCCACCTGGAAAATTCTGATTTGCAGGAAGTATTCCTTACAAAAACTAATCAATATTCAGAGGGAAACAATGTGCTAGCTGCTGCAGCTTCTAACATCGAAGGTTTTCTTTGGCGAGTTGCATGTGTTTCTTCAACTACTCGAATAGGCCTATGTGGAGCATAGAGAGCCAATCTGAAGCTTCCCAAAATTAAGTGGCAGGCAGTATTCCTTTCAAAAACAAACTCAGTTCTCACAGGGGTAAAATGTGCCTAGATGCTCCTGCTTATAACACAGATGGATTTCTTTGAGAGACACATGTGTTGCATGAACTCAGTTGCTTAGGCCAATTTGGAACAAAAAGAACCACCTCCCTCCACCTACAAAATTTTGTTTTGCAGGAAGTATTCCTTTGAAATGAACTCAAAACTCACAGGGAAAACATGTGCAAGATGCTGCAGTTTGTAACATACATGGTTTCCTTTAGAGAGATATATTTCTTTCTTCCACTCACCTGAACAAGTCTGTTTGGAGACAACAGAGTGTATCTCCACCTTGAAACACCTTAGTGGCAGTAAAAATTCCTTGCAAAAACTAAGTCCATTTTCACAGGGAAACAATGTGCTACGTGCTATGGCTTCGAACACAAATTGGTTTCTTTTCAGAGGTACATGTCTTTCTTCAACTAAGCTGAATAATCCTATATGGAACAAAATATGCCTTTCTCCACCTTGATCACTAGGATTTGCAGGAAGTATTCCTTTCACAAACTCTCTTAATTTTCACAGGGAAACAATGTGCTTAGACACGACTGCTTCTAACACAGATGTCTTTCTTTGGAGCGATATACGTGCTTCAACTTAGCTGAAATGGCCTATGGGAAGCAGAAGGAGCCCATCATCACCTTGAAACACCAAAGTTGAAGCAAGTATTTCTTTCAAAAACCAACTGAATTCTCAAAGGGAAACATTGTGCTAGATGCTGTAGCTTCTAACATGGATGTTTTTCTTTGGAGAGACCCATGTGTTTATTGAACTCAATGGATTAGCCTTATTTGGAGAAAAGAGAGGATGTCCACCTTGAAACACCTAATTTGCAGGAAGGATTCCTTACAAAAACTACTCACTTATCACAGGGTAACAATGAGCTAGAAGCTCCTGCTTTTAACATAGATGGCTTTCTTTTGAGAGATAAATGTGGTTCTTCAACTTTGCTGAATAGGCCTATTTGGAAAACAATGAGCCTTTTCCAACCTGGAAAACACTTATTGCAGAAAGTATACCTTTCAAAACTAACTCAGTTCTCATAGGGAAAAATGTGTCATATGCTACTTCTTCTAACACAGATTGGTTTCCTTCAAGAGCGACATGTTGTTCTTGACTTAGCTGAATAGCTCTATTTGGAACAAAATGAGCCTTTCTACACCTTGAAAACTATGGATTGCAGAAAGTATTCTTTGCAAAATTAACTCAGTTCTCACGCAGAAAGAATATCCTACATGCTATGACTTCTAACACACATGGCATCATTTCGAGAGATACGTGTATTTTCAAACTAGCTGAAAAGGCATATTGGAAGCAAAAGGAGCCTAGGACCACCTGAAAACACTTACGTTGCAGGATGTAGTCCTTTCAAAATGTAACTCAATTATTACAAAGAAAAAATGTTCAAGGTATGGTAGCTTCTATCACGGATGGGGTTCTTTGGAGATAAACATGTATTTCTTCAACTCAGCCGAATAGTCCTATGTGGAGCAAACAGAGCCTATGTCGCCTTTGAAACAACTAGGTTGGAGGAATCATTCCTTGGAAACCGAACTCAATTCTCCAAGGGAAACAAAGTGCTAGATGCACCTATTTCTGACACACATGATTTTCTTCAAGAGTTTCATTTGTCTCTTCAACTTACCTGAATGGGGCTACTTGAAACAAAATGAGCCTTTCACCACCTTCATAAATATGATTTGCAGGAACTATTCCTTTCAAAAACTAACTCAACTCTCAGAGGGAAACAATGTGCTACATGTTACTACTTCTACTACACATGTGTTTGTAGCAGAGATACATGTGTTTCATCAACTCAGTTGAATAGGCCTATTTGGAACAAAGAGAGCCTCTCTCCACCTTGAAACACCTTAGCTGCAGGAAGCATTCCTTTCAAAAAGTAACTCAGTTATCACAGGAAAACAATGTGCTAGATGTTCCTGTTTATAACACAGATGGTGTTCTTTGGAGAGATTCATATGTTTCCACACCTTCGCTGAATAGGCCTATTTGAACAAATAAGATTTTCCCCTCTTGGAAAACTATGATTGCAGGAAGCATTCCTGTCAAAACCTAACTCAGTTCTCACAGGGAAACAATGAGCTCCATGGCGCAACTTCTAACACAGATTTTTTGATAGAGAGACATGTGTTTCTTCAACTCAGGTGAAGAGGCCTGATTACAGCAAACAGACCAACCTCCACCTTGAAACACCTACATTGCTGGAACAATTCACTCAAAATCTAACTCAATTCTCACAGGGGAACAAATTGCTAGATGTTCGTGCTTCTAATCTTGACAGTTTTCTTTCCAGAGATACATTTATCTTTGACTCAGCTGAATTGGAGTATTTGGGGCAAGCAGACCTACCTGCACCTTGAAACACCGAAGTTGCAGGAAGAATTCCATTTAAAAACTCCCTCCATTCACACAGGGAAACAATGTTGTAGTTGTCACAGCCTCTAACTTGGATGGTTGTCTTTAGAGGCAAAGAAGGGTTCCTTCATGTCAGCTGATTGGGCCTGTTTGTAGCCAACAGAGCCTATCTCCACCTTGGAACACGAAAGTTTCAGGAAGAATTCCTTTCAAAAACAAACTCTATTCTCATGGGGAAAAATGTGCCAGATGCTCCTGCTTTGAACACAGCTGGTTTACTTCGAGAGGTACATGTGATTCATCAACTCTGCTGAGTAGGCCATTTTGGAAAGAAAACATTCCTTCCTCTACCTTAAACGTTCTGATTTGCAGGTAGTATTCTTTTCAGACACTAAGTAAATTCTCACAAGGAATCAATGCACTACATGTTGCAGCTCTAACATGGATGGTTTTCTTTGGAGAGGTACATGTATTTCTTCAACACAGCTGAATAGGCTTACTTGGAGCACACAGAACCAATCTTCACCTTGAAACACCAAGTTGCAGGGAACATTCATTAAAAACTAACTCAGTTATCCCAGAAAAGCAACGTGCTATCTAGAAGCTCCTGCTTCTAACACAGGTGCTCATCTTTCGAGAGATACATTTATGTCTTCCACTTAGCTATTAGGACAATTTGAACAAAATGAGACTTTCCCCACCATGAAAACTATGACTCACAGGAAATATTTCCTTCAAATTCTAACTCAATTCTCACAAGGAAACAATGTTCTTGATGTTGCGGGTTCTAACGTAGATAGTTTTTCTGGGAGACATACATGTCTTGCTTCATCTCACGTGAACGGGTCTATTTGGAGAAAAGAGATCCTATCTCCACCTTGAAACACGTGAGTTGCTGGAAGAATTCCTTGAAAATACTAACTCAATTTTCACCAGGAAGCACTGTGCTAGATGCTATGGCTTCTAACACATATTGGTTTATTTGGAAAGGTGCGTGTGTTTCTTCACCTAAGCTGAATAGTCTGATTTGGAACAAAATTAGCCTATGTATACCTTAATAACTATGATTTTCAGAAGGTATGTCTTTCACAAGATAACCCAATTTTCATGGGGAAACAATGTGCTACATGCTATGGCTTCTAACACAATTACTGACTTTCAAGAAATACGTGTGTTTCTTCATCTTAGCTGAGCAGGCCTCCTTGGAACAAAAGAGCCAATCTCCACCTTGAAACACATAAGTTGCAGGAAGTATTGTTTCTAAAGCTACTGAAGTCTCACATGGAACAATGTGCTAGACGTTCCTGCTGCTAACTCTGATGGTTCTCTTTCAAGAGACAAATGAGTTTCTTCAACTTAGGTGAGTAGGACTCTTTAGAGCAAAATGAGCCTTTCTCCCCATTGAAAATTCTCATTTGCATCAAATATTCTTTTAAAATTAACTCCATCTGACTGGAAAACAACGTGCTAGCTGCTCCTGCTTCTAAAAGAGATGGTCATGTTTCGAAAGAATCATTTGTTTCTTCATGTTCACTTAACAGGCCTACTTGGAACAAAATGAGTCTTTCTCCACTTTGAAAACTGTGAGGAGCTTGAAGTGTTCCTCTGAAATATGACCTGAATTCTCAGAAGGAAACATGTGCTACTTGTTCCAAAACACATGGGTTTCTTTCAAGAGATAGATGTGTTTCATCAACTTAACTGTGTAGGCCTAATTGGAACAAAGAGAGCATAACTCAACCTAAGACAACTCACGTATCAGGTAGGATTCCTTTGCTAAACTAACCCAGTTCTAACAGCAAAACAATATGTTAGATGCAGCAGCTTATTACGTAGGTGAATTTCTTCGGAAAGGTACACGTGCTTCTTCACTTCTGGTTAACATACATATTTGGAACAAAAGCAGCCTTTGCCCACCTTGAAACACTTACGTTTGAGGAAGCATTCCAGTCAAAACCTACTCAATTCTCAGTGGAAATAATGTGGTAGATGCTCCTGCTTCTAACACACATGTTGGTCTTTTGAGAGATTCATTTGTTTCTTCATCTTAGATGAATAGTACTAGTTGGAGAAAAATGAGACTTAATCCACCTTGAAAATTCTGATTTGCAGGAAGTATTCCTTACAAAAACTAATCAATATTCAGAGGGAAACAATGTGGTAGATGCTGCAGCTTCTAACATCGAAGGTTTTCTTTGGCGAGTTACATGTGTTTCTTCAACTACCCGAATAGGCCTATTTGGAGCATAGAGAGCCAATCTGAAGCTTCCCAAAAGTAAGTGGCAGGCAGTATTCCTTTCAAAAACAAACTCAATTCTCACAGGGGTAAACTGTGCCTAGATGCTCCTGCTTATAACACAGATGGATTTTTTTGAGACACACATGTGTTGCATGAACTCACTTGAGTAGGCCAATTTGGAACAAAAAGAACCACCTCGCTCCACCTACAAAATTTTGTTTTGCAGGAAGTATTCCTTTGAAATGAACTCAAAACTCACAGGGAAACCATGTGCGAGATGCTGCAGTTTGTAACATACATGGTTTCCTTTAGAGAGATATATTTCTTTCTTCCACTCACCTGAACAAGTCTGTTTGGAGACAACAGAGTGTATCTCCACGTTGAAACACCTTAGTGGCAGTAAAAATTCCTTGCAAAAACTAAGTCCATTTTCACAGGGAAACAATGTGCTACATGCTATGGCTTCGAACACAAATTGGTTTCTTTCCAGAGGTACATGTCTTTCTTCAACTAAGCTGAATAATCCTATATGGAACAAAATATGCCTTTCTCCACCTTGATCACTAGGATTTGCAGGAAGTATTCCTTTCCCAAACTCTCTTAATTCTCACAGGGAAACAAAGTGCTTAGATACGACTGCTTCTAACCCAGATGTGTTTCTTTGGAGCGATATATGTGCTTCAACTTAGCTGAAAAGGCCTATGGGAAGCAGAAGGAGCCCATCATCACCTTGAAACACCAAAGTTGAAGCAAGTATTTCTTTCAAAAACCAACTGAATTCTCACAGGGAAACAATGTGCTAGATGCTGTAGCTTCTAACATGGATGTTTTTCTTTGGAGAGACCCATGTGTTTATTGAACTCAATGGATTAGGCTTATTTGGAGAAAAGAGAGTATGTCCACCTTGAAACACCTAATTTGCAGGAAGGATTCCTTACAAAAACTACTCACTTATCACAGGGTAACAATGAGCTAGAAGCTCCTGCTTCTAACATAGATGGCTTTCTTTCGAGAGATAAATGTGGTTCTTCAACTTTGCTGAATAGGCCTATTTGGAAAACAATGAGCCTTTCCAACCTCGAAAACACTTATTGCAGAAAGTATACCTTTCAAAACTAACTCAGTTCTCATAGGGAAAAATGTGTCATATGCTACTTCTTCTAACACAGATTGGTTTCCTTCAAGAGCGACATGTTGTTCTTCACTTAGCTGAATAGTTCTATTTGGAACAAAATGAGCCTTTCTCCACCTTGAAAACTATGGATTGCAGAAAGTATTCCTTGCAAAATTAACTCAGTTCTCACGGAGAAATAATATCCTACATGCTATGACTTCTAACACACATGGCATCATTTCGAGAGATACGTGTATTTTCAAACTAGCTGAAAAGGCATATTGGAAGCAAAAGGAGCCTAGGACCAACTTAAAACACTTACGTTGCAGGATGTAGTCCTTTCAAAACGTAACTCAATTATTACAAAGAAAAAATGTTCAAGATACGGTAGCTTCTATCACGGATGGGGTTCTTTGGAGATAAACATGTGTTTCTTCAACTCAGCCGAATAGTCCTATGTGGAGCAAACAGAGCCTATGTCGCCTTTGAAACAACTAGGTTGGAGGAATCATTCCTTGGAAACCGAACTCAATTCTCCAAGGGAAACAAAGTGCTAGATGCACCTATTTCTGACACACATGATTTTCTTCAAGAGTTTCATTTGTCTCTTCAACTTAGCTGAATGGGCCTACTTGAAACAAAATGAGCCTTTCACCACCTTCATAGATATGATTTGCAGGAACTATTCCTTTCAAAAACTAAATCAACTCTCAGAGGGAAACAATGTGCTACATGCTACTACTTCTACTACACATGTGTTTGTAGCAGAGATACATGTGTTTCATCAACTCAGTTGAATAGGCCTATTTGGAACAAAGAGAGCCTCTCTCCACCTTGAAACACCTTAGCTGCAGGAAGCATTCCTTTCAAAAAGTAACTCAGTTATCACAGAAAAACAATGTGCTAGATGTTCCTGTTTATAACACAGATGGTGTTCTTTGGAGAGATTCATATGTTTCCACAAATTTGCTGAACAGGCCTATTTGAACAAATAAGATTTTCCCCTCTTGGAAAACTATGATGGCATTCCTGTCAAAACCTAACTCAATTCTCACAGGGAAACTATGCGCTACATGGTGCAACTTCTAACACAGATTTTTTGATAGAGATACATGTGTTCCTTCAACTCAGGTGAAGAGGCCTGATTACAGCAAACAGACCAACCTCCACCTTGAAACACCGACATTGCTGGAACAATTCACTCAAAATCTAACTCAGTTCTCACAGGGGAACAAATTGCTAGATGTTCGTGCTTCTAATCTTGACAGTTTTCTTTCCAGAGATACATTTATCTTTGACTCAGCTGAATTGGAGTATTTGGGGCAAGCAGACCTACCTGCACCTTGAAACACCAAAGTTGCAGGAAGAATTCCATTTAAAAACTCCCTCCATTCACACAGGGAAACAATGTTGTAGTTGTCACAGCCTCTAACTTGGATGGTTGTCTTTAGAGGCAAAGAAGGGTTCCTTCATGTCAGCTGATTGGGCCTGTTTGTAGCCAACAGAGCCTATCTCCACCTTGGAACACGAAAGTTTCAGGAAGAATTCCTTTCAAAAACAAACTCTATTCTCACGGAGAAAAATGTGCCAGATGCTCCTGCTTTGAACACAGCTGGTTTACTTCGAGAGGTACATGTGATTCATCAACTCTGCTGAGTAGGCCATTTTGGAAAGAAAACATTCCTTCCTCTACCTTAAACGTTCTGATTTGCAGGTAGTATTCTTTTCAGACACTAAGTAAATTCTCACCAGGAATCAATGCACTACATGTTGCAGCTCTAACATGGATGGTTTTCTTTGGAGAGGTGCATGTATTTCTTCAACACAGCTGAATAGGCTTACTTGGAGCACACAGAACCAATCTTCACCTTGAAACACCAAGTTGCAGGGTGCATTCCCTTAAAAATTAACTCAGTTATCCCAGGAAAGCAACGTGCTATCTGGAAGGTCCTGCTTCTAACACAGGTGGTACTCTTTGGAGAGATACATTTATGTCTTCAACTTAGCTATTAGCCCAATTTGAACAAAATGAGACTTTCCCCACCATGAAAACTATGACTCACAGGAAATATTTCCTTCAAATTCTAACTCAATTCTTACAAGGAAACAATGTTCTTGATGCTGCGTGTTCTAACGTAGATAGTTTTTCTGGGAGAGATACATGTGTTGCTTCATCTCACCTGAAGGGGATAATTTGGAGAAAAGAGATCCTATCTCCACCTTGAAACACGTGAGTTGCTGGAAGAATTCCTTGAAAATACTAACTCAATTTTCACCAGGAAGCACTGTGCTAGATGCTATGGCTTCTAACACATATTGGTTTATTTGGAAAGGTGCGTGTGTTTCTTCACCTAAGCTGAATAGTCTGATTTGGAACAAAATTAGCCTATGTATACCTTAATAACTATGATTTTCAGAAGGTATGCCTTTCACACGTTAACCCAATTTTCATGGGGAAACAAAGTGCTACATGCTATGGCTTCTAACACAATTACTGACTTTCAAGAAATACGTGTCTTTCTTCATCTTAGCTGAGCAGGCCTCCTTGGAACAAAAGAGCCAATCTCCACCTTGAAACACATAAGTTGCAGGAAGTATTGTTTCTAAAGCTACTGAAGTCTACATGGAACAATGTGCTAGACGTTCCTGCTGCTAACTCTGATGGTTCTCTTTCAAGAGACAAATGAGTTTCTTCAACTTAGGTGAGTAGTACTCTTTGGAGCAAAATGAGCCTTTCTCCCCCTTGAAAATTCTCATTTGCATCAAATATTCTTTTAAAACTAACTCCATCTGACTGGAAAACAACGTGCTAGATGCTCCTGCTTCTAAAAGAGATGGTCATGTTTCGAAAGAATCATTTGTTTCTTCATGTTCACTTAACAGGCCTACTTGGAACAAAATGAGTCTTTCTCCACTTTGAAAACTGTGAGGAGCTTGAAGTGTTCCTCTGAAATACGACCTGAATTCTCAGAAGGAAACATGTGCTAGTTGTTCCAAAACACATGGGTTTCTTTCAAGAGATAGATGTGTTTCATCAACTTAACTGTATAGGCCTAATTGGAACAAACAGAGCATAACTCAACCTAAGACAACTCACGTATCAGGCAGGATTCCTTTGGTAAACTAACCCAGTTCTAACAGCAAAACAATACGTTAGATGCAGCAGCTTATTACGTAGGTGAATTTCTTCGGAAAGGTACACGTACTTCTTCACTTCTGGTTAACATACATATTTGGAACAAAAGCAGCCTTTGCCCACCTTGAAACACGTACGTTTGAGGAAGCATTCCAGTCAAAACCTACTCAATTCTCAGTGGAAATAATGTGGTAGATGCTCCTGCTTCTAACACACATGTTGGTCTTTTGAGAGATTCATTTGTTTCTTCATCTTAGATGAATAGTACTAGTTGGAGAAAAATGAGACTTAATCCACCTTGAAATTTCTGATTTGCAGGAAGTATTCCTTACAAAAACTAATCAATATTCAGAGGGAAACAATGTGCTAGACGCTGCAGCTTCTAACATCGAAGGTTTTTTTTGGCGAGTTGCATGTGTTTCTTCAACTACCCGAATAGGCCTATTTGGAGCATAGAGAGCCAATCTGAAGCTTCCCAAAATTAAGTGGCAGGAAGTATTCCTTTCAAAAACAAACTCAGTTCTCACAGGGGTAAAATGTGCCTAGATGCTCCTGCTTATAACACAGATGGATTTCTTTGAGAGACACATGTGTTTCATGAACTCAGTTGCGTAGGCCAATTTGCAACAAAAAGAACCACCTCCCTCCACCTACAAAATTTTGTTTTGCAGGAAGTATTCCTTTGAAATGAACACAAAACTCACAGGGAAAACATGTGCGAGATGCTGCAATTTGTAACATACATGGTTTCCTTTAGAGAGACATATTTCTTTCTTCCACTCACGTGAACAAGTCTGTTTGGAGACAACAGAGTGTATCTCCACGTTGAAACACCTTAGTGGCAGTAAAAATTCCTTGCAAAAACTAAGTCCATTTTCACAGGGAAACAATGTGCTATGTGCTATGGCTTCGAACACAAATTGGTTTCTTTCCAGAGGTACATGTCTTTCTTCAACTAAGCTGAATAATATTATATGGAACAAAATATGCCTTTCTCCACCTTGATCACTAGGATTTGCAGGAAGTATTCCTTTCCCAAACTCTCTTAATTCTCACAGGGAAACAATGTGCTTAGACACGACTGCTTCTAACACAGATGTCTTTCTTTGGAGCGATATACGTGCTTCAACTTAGCTGAAAAGGCCTATTGGAAGCAGAAGGAGCCCATCATCACCTTGATACACCAAAGTTGAAGCAAGTATTTCTTTCAAAAACCAACTGAATTCTCACAGGGAAACAATGTGCTAGATGTTGTAGCTTCTAACATGGATGTTTTTCTTTGGAGAGACCCATGTGTTCATTGAACTCAATGGATTAGGCTTATTTGGAGAAAAGAGAGGATGTCCACCTTGAAACACCTAATTTGCAGGAAGGATTCCTTACAAAACCTACTCACTTATCACAGGGTAACAATGAGCTAGAAGCTCCTGCTTCTAACATAGATGGCTTTCTTTCGAGAGATAAATGTGGTTCTTCAACTTTGCTGAATAGGCCTATTTGGAAAACAATGAGCCTTTTCCAACCTCGAAAACACTTATTGCAGAAAGTACACCTTTCAAAACTAACTCAGTTCTCATAGGGAAAAATGTGTCATATGCTACTTCTTCTAACACAGATTGGTTTCCTTCAAGAGCGACATGTTGTTCTTCACTTAGCTGAATAGCTCTATTTGGAACAAAATGAGCCTTTCTACACCTTGAAAACTATGGATTGCCGAAAGTATTCCTTGCAAAATTAACTCAGTTCTCACGCAGAAAGAATATCCTACATGCTATGACTTCTAACACACATGGCATCATTTTGAGAGATATGTGTATTTTCAAACTAGCTGAAAAGGCATATTGGAAGCAAAAGGAGCCTAGGACCACCTGAAAACACTTACGTTGCAAGATGTAGTCCTTTCAAAATGTAACTCAATTATTACAAAGAAAAAATGTTCAAGATACAGTAGCTTCTATCACGGATGGGGTTCTTTGGAGATAAACATGTGTTTCTTCAACTCAGCCGAATAGTCCTATGTGGAGCAAACAGAGCCTATGTCGCCTTTGAAACAACTAGGTTGGAGGAATCATTCCTTGGAAACCGAACTCAATTCTCCAAGGGAAACAAAGTGCTAGATGCACCTATTTCTGACACACATGATTTTCTTCAAGAGTTTCATTTGTCTCTTCAACTTAGCTGAATGGGCCTACTTGAAACAAAATGAGCCTTTCACCTCCTTCATAAATATGATTTGCAGGAACTATTCCTTTCAAAAACTAACGCAACTCTCAGAGGGAACCAATGTGCTACATGCTACTACTTCTACTACACATGTGTTTGTAGCAGAGATACATGTGTTTCATCAACTCAGTTGAATAGGCCTATTTGGAACAAAGAGAGCCTCTCTCCACCTTGAAACACCTTAGCTGCAGGAAGCATTCCTTTCAAAAAGTAACTCAGTTATCACAGGAAAACAATGTGCTAGATGTTCCTGTTTAAAACACAGATGGTGTTCTTTGGAGAGATTCATATGTTTCCACAACTTCGCTGAATAGGCCTATTTGAACAAATAAGATTTTCCCCTCTTGGAAAACTATGATTGCAGGAAGCATTCCTGTCAAAACCTAACTCAGTTCTCACAGGGAAACAATGAGCTCCATGGAGCAACTTCTAACACAGATTTTTTGATAGAGAGACATGTGTTTCTTCAACTCAGGTGAAGAGGCCTGATTACAGCAAACAGACCAACCTCCACCTTGAAACACCGACATTGCTGGAACAATTCACTCAAAATCTAACTCAATTCTCACAGGGGAACAAATTGCTAGATGTTCGTGCTTCTAATCTTGACAGTTTTCTTTCCAGAGATACATTTATCTTTGACTCAGCTGAATTGGAGTATTTGGGGCAAGCAGACCTACCTGCACCTTGAAACACCGAAGTTGCAGGAAGAATTCCATTTAAAAACTCCCTCCATTCACACAGGGAAACAATGTTGTAGTTGTCACAGCCTCTAACTTGGATGGTTGTCTTTAGAGGCAAAGAAGGGTTCCTTCATGTCAGCTGATTGGGCCTGTTTGTAGCCAACAGAGCCTATCTCCACCTTGGAACACGAAAGTTTCAGGAAGAATTCCTTTCAAAAACAAACTCTATTCTCACGGAGAAAAATGTGCCAGATGCTCCTGCTTTGAACACAGCTGGTTTACTTCGAGAGGTACATGTGATTCATCAACTCTGCTGAGTAGGCCATTTTGGAAAGAAAACATTCCTTCCTCTACCTTAAACGGTCTGATTTGCAGGTAGTATTCTTTTCAGACACTAAGTAAATTCTCACCAGGAATCAATGCACTACATGTTGCAGCTCTAACATGGATGGTTTTCTTTGGAGAGGTGCATGTATTTCTTCAACACAGCTGAATAGGCTTACTTGGAGCACACAGAACCAATCTTCACCTTGAAACACCAAGTTGCAGGGTGCATTCCCTTAAAAATTAACTCAGTTATCCCAGGAAAGCAACGTGCTATCTGGAAGGTCCTGCTTCTAACACAGGTGGTACTCTTTGGAGAGATACATTTATGTCTTCAACTTAGCTATTAGCCCAATTTGAACAAAATGAGACTTTCCCCACCATGAAAACTATGACTCACAGGAAATATTTCCTTCAAATTCTAACTCAATTCTTACAAGGAAACAATGTTCTTGATGCTGCGGGTTCTAACGTAGATAGTTTTTCTGGGAGAGATACATGTGTTGCTTCATCTCACCTGAAGGGGATAATTTGGAGAAAAGAGATCCTATCTCCACCTTGAAACACGTGAGTTGCTGGAAGAATTCCTTGAAAATACTAACTCAATTTTCACCAGGAAGCACTGTGCTAGATGCTATGGCTTCTAACACATATTGGTTTATTTGGAAAGGTGCGTGTGTTTCTTCACCTAAGCTGAATAGTCTGATTTGGAACAAAATTAGCCTATGTATACCTTAATAACTATGATTTTCAGAAGGTATGCCTTTCACGAGTTAACCCAATTTTCATGGGGAAACAATGTGCTACATGCTATGGCTTCTAACACAATTGCTGACTTTCAAGAAATACGTGTGTTTCTTCATCTTAGCTGAGCAGGCCTCCTTGGAACAAAAGAGCCAATCTCCACCTTGAAACACATAAGTTGCAGGAAGTATTGTTTCTAAAGCTACTGAAGTCTCACATGGAACAATGTGCTAGACGTTCCTGCTGCTAACTCTGATGGTTCTCTTTCAAGAGACAAATGAGTTTCTTCAACTTAGGTGAGTAGGACTCTTTGGAGCAAAATGAGCCTTTCTCCACCTTGAAAATTCTCATTTGCATCAAATATTCTTTCCAAAACTAACTCCATCTGACTGGAAAACAACGTGCTAGATGCTCCTGCTTCTAAAAGAGATGGTCATGTTTCGAAAGAATCATTTGTTTCTTCATGTTCACTTAACAGGCCTACTTGGAACAAAATGAGTCTTTCTCCACTTTGAAAACTGTGAGGAGCTTGAAGTGTTCCTCTGAAATACGACCTGAATTCTCAGAAGGAAACATGTGCTAGTTGTTCCAAAACACATGGGTTTCTTTCAAGAGATAGATGTGTTTCATCAACTTAACTGTGTAGGCCTAATTGGAACAAACAGAGCATAACTCAACCTAAGACAACTCACGTATCAGGTAGGATTCCTTTGCTAAACTAACCCAGTTCTAACAGCAAAACAATACGTTAGATGCAGCAGCTTATTACGTAGGTGAATTTCTTCGGAAAGGTACACGTGCTTCTTCACTTCTGGTTAACATACATATTTGGAACAAAAGCAGCCTTTGCCCAACTTGAAACACTTACGTTTGAGGAAGCATTCCAGTCAAAAACTACTCAATTCTCAGTGGAAATAATGTGGTAGATGCTCCTGCTTCTAACACACATGTTGGTCTTTTGAGAGATTCATTTGTTTCTTCATCTTAGATGAATAGTCCTAGTTGGAGAAAAATGAGACTTAATCCACCTTGAAAATTCTGATTTGCAGGAAGTATTTCTTACAAAAACTAATCAATATTCAGAGGGAAACAATGTGCTAGATGCTGCAGCTTCTAACATCGAAGGTTTTCTTTGGCGAGTTGCATGTGTTTCTTCAACTACCTGAATAGGCCTATTTGGAGCATAGAGAGCCAATCTGAAGCTTCCCAAAATTAAGTGGCAGGCAGTATTCCTTTCAAAAACAAACTCAGTTCTCACAGGGGTAAAATGTGCCTAGATGCTCCTGCTTATAACACAGATGGATTTCTTTGAGAGACACATGTGTTTCATGAACTCAGTTGCGTAGGCCAATTTGGAACAAAAAGAACCACCTCCCTCCACCTACAAAATTTTGTTTTGCAGGAAGTATTCCTTTGAAATGAACTCAAAACTCACAGGGAAAGCATGCGCGAGATGCTGCAGTTTGTAACATACATGGTTTCCTTTAGAGAGATATATTTCTTTCTTCCACTCACCTGAACAAGTCTGTATGGAGACAACAGAGTGTATCTCCACGTTGAAACACCTTAGTGGCAGTAAAAATTCCTTGCAAAAACTAAGTCCATTTTCACAGGGAAACAATGTGCTACATGCTGTGGCTTCGAACACAAATTGGTTTCTTTCCAGAGGTACATGTCTTTCTTCAACTAAGCTGAATAATCCTATATGGAACAAAATATGCCTTTCTCCACCTTGATCACTAGGATTTGCAGGAAGTATTCCTTTCCCAAACTCTCTTAATTCTCACAGGGAAACAATGTGCTTAGACACGACTGCTTCTAACACAGATGTCTTTCTTTGGAGCGATATACGTGCTTCAACTTAGCTGAAAAGGCCTATTGGAAGCAGAAGGAGCCCATCATCACCTTGATACACCAAAGTTGAAGCAAGTATTTCTTTCAAAAACCAACTGAGTTCTCACAGGGAAACAATGTGCTAGATGCTGTAGCTTCTAACATGGATGTTTTTCTTTGGAGAGACCCATGTGTTTATTGAACTCAGTGGATTAGGCTTATTTGGAGAAAAGAGAGGATGTCCACCTTGAAACACCTAATTTGCCGGAAGGATTCCTTACAAAAACTACTCACTTATCACAGGGTAACAATGAGCTAGAAGCTCCTGCTTCTAACATAGATGGCTTTCTTTCGAGAGATAAATGTGGTTCTTCAACTTTGCTGAATAGGCCTATTTGGAAAACAATGAGCCTTTTCCAACCTTGAAAACACTTATTGCAGAAAGTATACCTTTCAAAACTAACTCAGTTCTCATAGGGAAAAATGTGTCATATGCTACTTCTTCTAACACAGATTGGTTTCCTTCAAGAGCGACATGTTGTTCTTCACTTAGCTGAATAGCTCTATTTGGAACAAAATGAGCCTTTCTACACCTTGAAAACTATGGATTGCAGAAATTATTCCTTGCAAAATTAACTCAGTTCTCACGGAGAAATAATATCCTACATGCTATGACTTCTAACACACATGGCATCATTTCAGAGATACGTGTATTTTCAAACTAGCTGAAAAGGCATATTGGAAGCAAAAGGAGCCTAGGACCACCTGAAAACACTTACGTTGCAGGATGTAGTCCTTTCAAAATGTAACTCAATTATTACAAAGAAAACATGTTCAAGATACGGTAGCTTCTATCACGGATGGGGTTCTTTGGAGATAAACATGTGTTTCTTCAACTCAGCCGAATAGTCCTATGGGGAGCAAACAGAGCCTATGTCGCCTTTGAAACAACTAGGTTGGAGGAATCATTCCTTGGAAACCGAACTCAATTCTCCAAGGGAAACAAAGTGCTAGATGCACCTATTTCTGACACACATGATTTTCTTCAAGAGTTTCATTTGTCTCTTCAACTTAGCTGAATGGGCCTACTTGAATCAAAATGAGCCTTTCACCACCTTCATAAATATGACTTGCAGGAACTATTCCTTTCAAAAACTAACTCAACTCTCAGAGGGAAACAATGTGCTACATGCTACTACTTCTACTACACATGTGTTTGTAGCAGAGAGTTTCTTCAACTCAGGTGAAGAGGCCTGATTACAGCAAACAGACCAACCTCCACCTTGAAACACTGACATTGCTGGAACAATTCACTCAAAATCTAACTCAATTCTCACAGGGGAACAAATTGCTAGATGTTCGTGCTTCTAATCTTGACAGTTTTCTTTCCAGAGATACATTTATCTTTGACTCAGCTGAATTGGAGTATTTGGGGCAAGCAGACCTACCTGCACCTTGAAACACCGAAGTTGCAGGAAGAATTCCATTTAAAAACTCCCTCCATTCACACAGGGAAACAATGTTGTAGTTGTCACAGCCTCTAACTTGGATGGTTGTCTTTAGAGGCAAAGAAGGGTTCCTTTATGTCAGCTGACTGGGCCTGTTTGTAGCCAACAGAGCCTATCTCCACCTTGGAACACGAAAGTTTCAGGAAGAATTCCTTTCAAAAACAAACTCTATTCTCATGGGGAAAAATGTGCCAGATGCTCCTGCTTTGAACACAGCTGGTTTACTTCGAGAGGTACGTGTGATTCATCAACTCTGCTGAGTAGGCCATTTTATAAAGAAAACATTCCTTCCTCTACCTTAAACGGTCTGATTTGCAGGTAGTATTCTTTTCAGACACTAAGTAAATTCTCACAAGGAATCAATGCACTACATGTTGCAGCTCTAACATGGATGGTTTTCTTTGGAGAGGTACATGTATTTCTTCAACACAGCTGAATAGGCTTACTTGGAGCACACAGAACCAATCTTCACCTTGAAACACCAAGTTGCAGGGAACATTCCCTTAAAAACTAACTCAGTTATCCCAGGAAAGCAACGTGCTATCTAGAAGCTCCTGCTTTTAACACAGGTGGTCATCTTTGGAGAGATACATTTATGTCTTCAACTTAGCTATTAGGCCAATTTGAACAAAATGAGACTTTCCCCACCATGAAAACTGTGACTCACAGGAAATATTTCCTTCAAATTCTAACTCAATTCTCACAAGGAAACAATGTTCTTGATGCTGCGGGTTCTAACGTAGATAGTTTTTCTGGGAGAGATACATGTGTTGCTTCATCTCACCTGAACGGGTCTATTTGGAGAAAAGAGATCCTATCTCCACCTTGAAACACGTGAGTTGCTGGAAGAATTCCTTGAAAATACTAACTCAATTTTCACCAGGAAGCACTGTGCTAGATGCTATGGCTTCTAACACATATTGGTTTATTTGGAAAGGTGCGTGTGTTTCTTCACCTAAGCTGAATAGTCTGATTTGGAACAAAATTAGCCTATGAATACCTTAATAACTATGATTTTCAGAAGGTATGCCTTTCACAAGTTAACCCAATTTTCATGGGGAAACAATGTGCTACATGCTATGGCTTCTAACACAATTACTGACTTTCAAGAAATACGTGTGTTTCTTCATCTTAGCTGAGCAGGCCTCCTTGGAACCAAAGAGCCAATCTCCACCTTGAAACACATAAGTTGCAGGAAGTATTGTTTCTAAAGCTACTGAAGTCTCACATGGAACAATGTGCTAGACGTTCCTGCTGCTAACTCTGATGGTTCTCTTTCAAGAGACAAATGAGTTTCTTCAACTTAGGTGAGTAGGACTCTTTGGAGCAAAATGAGCCTTTCTCCACCTTGAAAATTCTCATTTGCATCAAATATTCTTTCCAAAACTAACTCCATCTGACTGGAAAACAACGTGCTAGATGCTCCTGCTTCTAAAAGAGATGGTCATGTTTCGAAAGAATCATTTGTTTCTTCATGTTCACTTAACAGGCCTACTTGGAACAAAATGAGTCTTTCTCCACTTTGAAAACTGTGAGGAGCTTGAAGTGTTCCTCTGAAATACGACCTGAATTCTCAGAAGGAAACATGTGCTAGTTGTTCCAAAACACATGGGTTTCTTTCAAGAGATAGATGTGTTTCATCAACTTAACTGTGTAGGCCTAATTGGAACAAACAGAGCATAACTCAACCTAAGACAACTCACGTATCAGGTAGGATTCCTTTGCTAAACTAACCCAGTTCTAACAGCAAAACAATACGTTAGATGCAGCAGCTTATTACGTAGGTGAATTTCTTCGGAAAGGTACACGTGCTTCTTCACTTCTGGTTAACATACATATTTGGAACAAAAGCAGCCTTTGCCCACCTTGAAACACTTACGTTTGAGGAAGCATTCCAGTCAAAAACTACTCAATTCTCAGTGGAAATAATGTGGTAGATGCTCCTGCTTCTAACACACATGTTGGTCTTTTGAGAGATTCATTTGTTTCTTCATCTTAGATGAATAGTCCTAGTTGGAGAAAAATGAGACTTAATCCACCTTGAAAATTCTGATTTGCAGGAAGTATTTCTTACAAAAACTAATCAATATTCAGAGGGAAACAATGTGCTAGATGCTGCAGCTTCTAACATCGAAGGTTTTCTTTGGCGAGTTGCATGTGTTTCTTCAACTACCTGAATAGGCCTATTTGGAGCATAGAGAGCCAATCTGAAGCTTCCCAAAATTAAGTGGCAGGCAGTATTCCTTTCAAAAACAAACTCAGTTCTCACAGGGGTAAAATGTGCCTAGATGCTCCTGCTTATAACACAGATGGATTTCTTTGAGAGACACATGTGTTTCATGAACTCAGTTGCGTAGGCCAATTTGGAACAAAAAGAACCACCTCCCTCCACCTACAAAATTTTGTTTTGCAGGAAGTATTCCTTTGAAATGAACTCAAAACTCACAGGGAAAGCATGCGCGAGATGCTGCAGTTTGTAACATACATGGTTTCCTTTAGAGAGATATATTTCTTTCTTCCACTCACCTGAACAAGTCTGTATGGAGACAACAGAGTGTATCTCCACGTTGAAACACCTTAGTGGCAGTAAAAATTCCTTGCAAAAACTAAGTCCATTTTCACAGGGAAACAATGTGCTACATGCTGTGGCTTCGAACACAAATTGGTTTCTTTCCAGAGGTACATGTCTTTCTTCAACTAAGCTGAATAATCCTATATGGAACAAAATATGCCTTTCTCCACCTTGATCACTAGGATTTGCAGGAAGTATTCCTTTCCCAAACTCTCTTAATTCTCACAGGGAAACAATGTGCTTAGACACGACTGCTTCTAACACAGATGTCTTTCTTTGGAGCGATATACGTGCTTCAACTTAGCTGAAAAGGCCTATTGGAAGCAGAAGGAGCCCATCATCACCTTGATACACCAAAGTTGAAGCAAGTATTTCTTTCAAAAACCAACTGAGTTCTCACAGGGAAACAATGTGCTAGATGCTGTAGCTTCTAACATGGATGTTTTTCTTTGGAGAGACCCATGTGTTTATTGAACTCAGTGGATTAGGCTTATTTGGAGAAAAGAGAGGATGTCCACCTTGAAACACCTAATTTGCCGGAAGGATTCCTTACAAAAACTACTCACTTATCACAGGGTAACAATGAGCTAGAAGCTCCTGCTTCTAACATAGATGGCTTTCTTTCGAGAGATAAATGTGGTTCTTCAACTTTGCTGAATAGGCCTATTTGGAAAACAATGAGCCTTTTCCAACCTTGAAAACACTTATTGCAGAAAGTATACCTTTCAAAACTAACTCAGTTCTCATAGGGAAAAATGTGTCATATGCTACTTCTTCTAACACAGATTGGTTTCCTTCAAGAGCGACATGTTGTTCTTCACTTAGCTGAATAGCTCTATTTGGAACAAAATGAGCCTTTCTACACCTTGAAAACTATGGATTGCAGAAAGTATTCCTTGCAAAATTAACTCAGTTCTCACGGAGAAATAATATCCTACATGCTATGACTTCTAACACACATGGCATCATTTCAGAGATACGTGTATTTTCAAACTAGCTGAAAAGGCATATTGGAAGCAAAAGGAGCCTAGGACCACCTGAAAACACTTACGTTGCAGGATGTAGTCCTTTCAAAATGTAACTCAATTATTACAAAGAAAACATGTTCAAGATACGGTAGCTTCTATCACGGATGGGGTTCTTTGGAGATAAACATGTGTTTCTTCAACTCAGCCGAATAGTCCTATGGGGAGCAAACAGAGCCTATGTCGCCTTTGAAACAACTAGGTTGGAGGAATCATTCCTTGGAAACCGAACTCAATTCTCCAAGGGAAACAAAGTGCTAGATGCACCTATTTCTGACACACATGATTTTCTTCAAGAGTTTCATTTGTCTCTTCAACTTAGCTGAATGGGCCTACTTGAAACAAAATGAGCCTTTCACCACCTTCATAAATATGACTTGCAGGAACTATTCCTTTCAAAAACTAACTCAACTCTCAGAGGGAAACAATGTGCTACATGCTACTACTTCTACTACACATGTGTTTGTAGCAGAGAGTTTCTTCAACTCAGGTGAAGAGGCCTGATTACAGCAAACAGACCAACCTCCACCTTGAAACACTGACATTGCTGGAACAATTCACTCAAAATCTAACTCAATTCTCACAGGGGAACAAATTGCTAGATGTTCGTGCTTCTAATCTTGACAGTTTTCTTTCCAGAGATACATTTATCTTTGACTCAGCTGAATTGGAGTATTTGGGGCAAGCAGACCTACCTGCACCTTGAAACACCGAAGTTGCAGGAAGAATTCCATTTAAAAACTCCCTCCATTCACACAGGGAAACAATGTTGTAGTTGTCACAGCCTCTAACTTGGATGGTTGTCTTTAGAGGCAAAGAAGGGTTCCTTTATGTCAGCTGACTGGGCCTGTTTGTAGCCAACAGAGCCTATCTCCACCTTGGAACACGAAAGTTTCAGGAAGAATTCCTTTCAAAAACAAACTCTATTCTCATGGGGAAAAATGTGCCAGATGCTCCTGCTTTGAACACAGCTGGTTTACTTCGAGAGGTACGTGTGATTCATCAACTCTGCTGAGTAGGCCATTTTGGAAAGAAAACATTCCTTCCTCTACCTTAAACGGTCTGATTTGCAGGTAGTATTCTTTTCAGACACTAAGTAAATTCTCACAAGGAATCAATGCACTACATGTTGCAGCTCTAACATGGATGGTTTTCTTTGGAGAGGTACATGTATTTCTTCAACACAGCTGAATAGGCTTACTTGGAGCACACAGAACCAATCTTCACCTTGAAACACCAAGTTGCAGGGAACATTCCCTTAAAAACTAACTCAGTTATCCCAGGAAAGCAACGTGCTATCTAGAAGCTCCTGCTTTTAACACAGGTGGTCACCTTTGGAGAGATACATTTATGTCTTCAACTTAGCTATTAGGCCAATTTGAACAAAATGAGACTTTCCCCACCATGAAAACTGTGACTCACAGGAAATATTTCCTTCAAATTCTAACTCAATTCTCACAAGGAAACAATGTTCTTGATGCTGCGGGTTCTAACGTAGATAGTTTTTCTGGGAGAGATACATGTGTTGCGTCACCTCACCTGAAGGGGTCTATATGGAGAAAAGAGATCCTATCTCCACCTTGAAACACGTGAGTTGCTGGAAGAATTCCTTGAAAATACTAACTCAATTTTCACCAGGAAGCACTGTGCTAGATGCTATGGCTTCTAACACATATTGGTTTATTTGGAAAGGTGCGTGTGTTTCTTCACCTAAGCTGAATAGTCTGATTTGGAACAAAATTAGCCTATGTATACCTTAATAACTATGATTTTCAGAAGGTATGCCTTTCACGAGTTAACCCAATTTTCATGGGGAAACAATGTGCTACATGCTATGGCTTCTAACACAATTGCTGACTTTCAAGAAATACGTGTGTTTCTTCATCTTAGCTGAGCAGGCCTCCTTGGAACAAAAGAGCCAATCTCCACCTTGAAACACATAAGTTGCAGGAAGTATTGTTTCTAAAGCTACTGAAGTCTCACATGGAACAATGTGCTAGACGTTCCTGCTGCTAACTCTGATGGTTCTCTTTCAAGAGACAAATGAGTTTCTTCAACTTAGGTGAGTAGGACTCTTTGGAGCAAAATGAGCCTTTCTCCACCTTGAAAATTCTCATTTGCATCAAATATTCTTTCCAAAACTAACTCCATCTGACTGGAAAACAACGTGCTAGATGCTCCTGCTTCTAAAAGAGATGGTCATGTTTCGAAAGAATCATTTGTTTCTTCATGTTCACTTAACAGGCCTACTTGGAACAAAATGAGTCTTTCTCCACTTTGAAAACTGTGAGGAGCTTGAAGTGTTCCTCTGAAATACGACCTGAATTCTCAGAAGGAAACATGTGCTAGTTGTTCCAAAACACATGGGTTTCTTTCAAGAGATAGATGTGTTTCATCAACTTAACTGTGTAGGCCTAATTGGAACAAACAGAGCATAACTCAACCTAAGACAACTCACGTATCAGGTAGGATTCCTTTGCTAAACTAACCCAGTTCTAACAGCAAAACAATACGTTAGATGCAGCAGCTTATTACGTAGGTGAATTTCTTCGGAAAGGTACACGTGCTTCTTCACTTCTGGTTAACATACATATTTGGAACAAAAGCAGCCTTTGCCCACCTTGAAACACTTACGTTTGAGGAAGCATTCCAGTCAAAAACTACTCAATTCTCAGTGGAAATAATGTGGTAGATGCTCCTGCTTCTAACACACATGTTGGTCTTTTGAGAGATTCATTTGTTTCTTCATCTTAGATGAATAGTCCTAGTTGGAGAAAAATGAGACTTAATCCACCTTGAAAATTCTGATTTGCAGGAAGTATTTCTTACAAAAACTAATCAATATTCAGAGGGAAACAATGTGCTAGATGCTGCAGCTTCTAACATCGAAGGTTTTCTTTGGCGAGTTGCATGTGTTTCTTCAACTACCTGAATAGGCCTATTTGGAGCATAGAGAGCCAATCTGAAGCTTCCCAAAATTAAGTGGCAGGCAGTATTCCTTTCAAAAACAAACTCAGTTCTCACAGGGGTAAAATGTGCCTAGATGCTCCTGCTTATAACACAGATGGATTTCTTTGAGAGACACATGTGTTTCATGAACTCAGTTGCGTAGGCCAATTTGGAACAAAAAGAACCACCTCCCTCCACCTACAAAATTTTGTTTTGCAGGAAGTATTCCTTTGAAATGAACTCAAAACTCACAGGGAAAGCATGCGCGAGATGCTGCAGTTTGTAACATACATGGTTTCCTTTAGAGAGATATATTTCTTTCTTCCACTCACCTGAACAAGTCTGTATGGAGACAACAGAGTGTATCTCCACGTTGAAACACCTTAGTGGCAGTAAAAATTCCTTGCAAAAACTAAGTCCATTTTCACAGGGAAACAATGTGCTACATGCTGTGGCTTCGAACACAAATTGGTTTCTTTCCAGAGGTACATGTCTTTCTTCAACTAAGCTGAATAATCCTATATGGAACAAAATATGCCTTTCTCCACCTTGATCACTAGGATTTGCAGGAAGTATTCCTTTCCCAAACTCTCTTAATTCTCACAGGGAAACAATGTGCTTAGACACGACTGCTTCTAACACAGATGTCTTTCTTTGGAGCGATATACGTGCTTCAACTTAGCTGAAAAGGCCTATTGGAAGCAGAAGGAGCCCATCATCACCTTGATACACCAAAGTTGAAGCAAGTATTTCTTTCAAAAACCAACTGAGTTCTCACAGGGAAACAATGTGCTAGATGCTGTAGCTTCTAACATGGATGTTTTTCTTTGGAGAGACCCATGTGTTTATTGAACTCAGTGGATTAGGCTTATTTGGAGAAAAGAGAGGATGTCCACCTTGAAACACCTAATTTGCCGGAAGGATTCCTTACAAAAACTACTCACTTATCACAGGGTAACAATGAGCTAGAAGCTCCTGCTTCTAACATAGATGGCTTTCTTTCGAGAGATAAATGTGGTTCTTCAACTTTGCTGAATAGGCCTATTTGGAAAACAATGAGCCTTTTCCAACCTTGAAAACACTTATTGCAGAAAGTATACCTTTCAAAACTAACTCAGTTCTCATAGGGAAAAATGTGTCATATGCTACTTCTTCTAACACAGATTGGTTTCCTTCAAGAGCGACATGTTGTTCTTCACTTAGCTGAATAGCTCTATTTGGAACAAAATGAGCCTTTCTACACCTTGAAAACTATGGATTGCAGAAAGTATTCCTTGCAAAATTAACTCAGTTCTCACGGAGAAATAATATCCTACATGCTATGACTTCTAACACACATGGCATCATTTCAGAGATACGTGTATTTTCAAACTAGCTGAAAAGGCATATTGGAAGCAAAAGGAGCCTAGGACCACCTGAAAACACTTACGTTGCAGGATGTAGTCCTTTCAAAATGTAACTCAATTATTACAAAGAAAACATGTTCAAGATACGGTAGCTTCTATCACGGATGGGGTTCTTTGGAGATAAACATGTGTTTCTTCAACTCAGCCGAATAGTCCTATGGGGAGCAAACAGAGCCTATGTCGCCTTTGAAACAACTAGGTTGGAGGAATCATTCCTTGGAAACCGAACTCAATTCTCCAAGGGAAACAAAGTGCTAGATGCACCTATTTCTGACACACATGATTGTCTTCAAGAGTTTCATTTGTCTCTTCAACTTAGCTGAATGGGCCTACTTGAAACAAAATGAGCCTTTCACCACCTTCATAAATATGACTTGCAGGAACTATTCCTTTCAAAAACTAACTCAACTCTCAGAGGGAAACAATGTGCTACATGCTACTACTTCTACTACACATGTGTTTGTAGCAGAGAGTTTCTTCAACTCAGGTGAAGAGGCCTGATTACAGCAAACAGACCAACCTCCACCTTGAAACACTGACATTGCTGGAACAATTCACTCAAAATCTAACTCAATTCTCACAGGGGAACAAATTGCTAGATGTTCGTGCTTCTAATCTTGACAGTTTTCTTTCCAGAGATACATTTATCTTTGACTCAGCTGAATTGGAGTATTTGGGGCAAGCAGACCTACCTGCACCTTGAAACACCGAAGTTGCAGGAAGAATTCCATTTAAAAACTCCCTCCATTCACACAGGGAAACAATGTTGTAGTTGTCACAGCCTCTAACTTGGATGGTTGTCTTTAGAGGCAAAGAAGGGTTCCTTTATGTCAGCTGACTGGGCCTGTTTGTAGCCAACAGAGCCTATCTCCACCTTGGAACACGAAAGTTTCAGGAAGAATTCCTTTCAAAAACAAACTCTATTCTCATGGGGAAAAATGTGCCAGATGCTCCTGCTTTGAACACAGCTGGTTTACTTCGAGAGGTACGTGTGATTCATCAACTCTGCTGAGTAGGCCATTTTGGAAAGAAAACATTCCTTCCTCTACCTTAAACGGTCTGATTTGCAGGTAGTATTCTTTTCAGACACTAAGTAAATTCTCACAAGGAATCAATGCACTACATGTTGCAGCTCTAACATGGATGGTTTTCTTTGGAGAGGTACATGTATTTCTTCAACACAGCTGAATAGGCTTACTTGGAGCACACAGAACCAATCTTCACCTTGAAACACCAAGTTGCAGGGAACATTCCCTTAAAAACTAACTCAGTTATCCCAGGAAAGCAACGTGCTATCTAGAAGCTCCTGCTTTTAACACAGGTGGTCACCTTTGGAGAGATACATTTATGTCTTCAACTTAGCTATTAGGCCAATTTGAACAAAATGAGACTTTCCCCACCATGAAAACTGTGACTCACAGGAAATATTTCCTTCAAATTCTAACTCAATTCTCACAAGGAAACAATGTTCTTGATGCTGCGGGTTCTAACGTAGATAGTTTTTCTGGGAGAGATACATGTGTTGCGTCACCTCACCTGAAGGGGTCTATATGGAGAAAAGAGATCCTATCTCCACCTTGAAACACGTGAGTTGCTGGAAGAATTCCTTGAAAATACTAACTCAATTTTCACCAGGAAGCACTGTGCTAGATGCTATGGCTTCTAACACATATTGGTTTATTTGGAAAGGTGCGTGTGTTTCTTCACCTAAGCTGAATAGTCTGATTTGGAACAAAATTAGCCTATGTATACCTTAATAACTATGATTTTCAGAAGGTATGCCTTTCACGAGTTAACCCAATTTTCATGGGGAAACAATGTGCTACATGCTATGGCTTCTAACACAATTGCTGACTTTCAAGAAATACGTGTGTTTCTTCATCTTAGCTGAGCAGGCCTCCTTGGAACAAAAGAGCCAATCTCCACCTTGAAACACATAAGTTGCAGGAAGTATTGTTTCTAAAGCTTCTGAAGTCTCACATGGAACAATGTGCTAGACGTTCCTGCTGCTAACTCTGATGGTTCTCTTTCAAGAGACAAATGAGTTTCTTCAACTTAGGTGAGTAGGACTCTTTGGAGCAAAATGAGCCTTTCTCCACCTTGAAAATTCTCATTTGCATCAAATATTCTTTCCAAAACTAACTCCATCTGACTGGAAAACAACGTGCTAGATGCTCCTGCTTCTAAAAGAGATGGTCATGTTTCGAAAGAATCATTTGTTTCTTCATGTTCACTTAACAGGCCTACTTGGAACAAAATGAGTCTTTCTCCACTTTGAAAACTGTGAGGAGCTTGAAGTGTTCCTCTGAAATACGACCTGAATTCTCAGAAGGAAACATGTGCTAGTTGTTCCAAAACACATGGGTTTCTTTCAAGAGATAGATGTGTTTCATCAACTTAACTGTGTAGGCCTAATTGGAACAAACAGAGCATAACTCAACCTAAGACAACTCACGTATCAGGTAGGATTCCTTTGCTAAACTAACCCAGTTCTAACAGCAAAACAATACGTTAGATGCAGCAGCTTATTACGTAGGTGAATTTCTTCGGAAAGGTACACGTGCTTCTTCACTTCTGGTTAACATACATATTTGGAACAAAAGCAGCCTTTGCCCACCTTGAAACACTTACGTTTGAGGAAGCATTCCAGTCAAAAACTACTCAATTCTCAGTGGAAATAATGTGGTAGATGCTCCTGCTTCTAACACACATGTTGGTCTTTTGAGAGATTCATTTGTTTCTTCATCTTAGATGAATAGTCCTAGTTGGAGAAAAATGAGACTTAATCCACCTTGAAAATTCTGATTTGCAGGAAGTATTTCTTACAAAAACTAATCAATATTCAGAGGGAAACAATGTGCTAGATGCTGCAGCTTCTAACATCGAAGGTTTTCTTTGGCGAGTTGCATGTGTTTCTTCAACTACCTGAATAGGCCTATTTGGAGCATAGAGAGCCAATCTGAAGCTTCCCAAAATTAAGTGGCAGGCAGTATTCCTTTCAAAAACAAACTCAGTTCTCACAGGGGTAAAATGTGCCTAGATGCTCCTGCTTATAACACAGATGGATTTCTTTGAGAGACACATGTGTTTCATGAACTCAGTTGCGTAGGCCAATTTGGAACAAAAAGAACCACCTCCCTCCACCTACAAAATTTTGTTTTGCAGGAAGTATTCCTTTGAAATGAACTCAAAACTCACAGGGAAAGCATGCGCGAGATGCTGCAGTTTGTAACATACATGGTTTCCTTTAGAGAGATATATTTCTTTCTTCCACTCACCTGAACAAGTCTGTATGGAGACAACAGAGTGTATCTCCACGTTGAAACACCTTAGTGGCAGTAAAAATTCCTTGCAAAAACTAAGTCCATTTTCACAGGGAAACAATGTGCTACATGCTGTGGCTTCGAACACAAATTGGTTTCTTTCCAGAGGTACATGTCTTTCTTCAACTAAGCTGAATAATCCTATATGGAACAAAATATGCCTTTCTCCACCTTGATCACTAGGATTTGCAGGAAGTATTCCTTTCCCAAACTCTCTTAATTCTCACAGGGAAACAATGTGCTTAGACACGACTGCTTCTAACACAGATGTCTTTCTTTGGAGCGATATACGTGCTTCAACTTAGCTGAAAAGGCCTATTGGAAGCAGAAGGAGCCCATCATCACCTTGATACACCAAAGTTGAAGCAAGTATTTCTTTCAAAAACCAACTGAGTTCTCACAGGGAAACAATGTGCTAGATGCTGTAGCTTCTAACATGGATGTTTTTCTTTGGAGAGACCCATGTGTTTATTGAACTCAGTGGATTAGGCTTATTTGGAGAAAAGAGAGGATGTCCACCTTGAAACACCTAATTTGCCGGAAGGATTCCTTACAAAAACTACTCACTTATCACAGGGTAACAATGAGCTAGAAGCTCCTGCTTCTAACATAGATGGCTTTCTTTCGAGAGATAAATGTGGTTCTTCAACTTTGCTGAATAGGCCTATTTGGAAAACAATGAGCCTTTTCCAACCTTGAAAACACTTATTGCAGAAAGTATACCTTTCAAAACTAACTCAGTTCTCATAGGGAAAAATGTGTCATATGCTACTTCTTCTAACACAGATTGGTTTCCTTCAAGAGCGACATGTTGTTCTTCACTTAGCTGAATAGCTCTATTTGGAACAAAATGAGCCTTTCTACACCTTGAAAACTATGGATTGCAGAAAGTATTCCTTGCAAAATTAACTCAGTTCTCACGGAGAAATAATATCCTACATGCTATGACTTCTAACACACATGGCATCATTTCAGAGATACGTGTATTTTCAAACTAGCTGAAAAGGCATATTGGAAGCAAAAGGAGCCTAGGACCACCTGAAAACACTTACGTTGCAGGATGTAGTCCTTTCAAAATGTAACTCAATTATTACAAAGAAAACATGTTCAAGATACGGTAGCTTCTATCACGGATGGGGTTCTTTGGAGATAAACATGTGTTTCTTCAACTCAGCCGAATAGTCCTATGGGGAGCAAACAGAGCCTATGTCGCCTTTGAAACAACTAGGTTGGAGGAATCATTCCTTGGAAACCGAACTCAATTCTCCAAGGGAAACAAAGTGCTAGATGCACCTATTTCTGACACACATGATTTTCTTCAAGAGTTTCATTTGTCTCTTCAACTTAGCTGAATGGGCCTACTTGAAACAAAATGAGCCTTTCACCACCTTCATAAATATGACTTGCAGGAACTATTCCTTTCAAAAACTAACTCAACTCTCAGAGGGAAACAATGTGCTACATGCTACTACTTCTACTACACATGTGTTTGTAGCAGAGAGTTTCTTCAACTCAGGTGAAGAGGCCTGATTACAGCAAACAGACCAACCTCCACCTTGAAACACTGACATTGCTGGAACAATTCACTCAAAATCTAACTCAATTCTCACAGGGGAACAAATTGCTAGATGTTCGTGCTTCTAATCTTGACAGTTTTCTTTCCAGAGATACATTTATCTTTGACTCAGCTGAATTGGAGTATTTGGGGCAAGCAGACCTACCTGCACCTTGAAACACCGAAGTTGCAGGAAGAATTCCATTTAAAAACTCCCTCCATTCACACAGGGAAACAATGTTGTAGTTGTCACAGCCTCTAACTTGGATGGTTGTCTTTAGAGGCAAAGAAGGGTTCCTTTATGTCAGCTGACTGGGCCTGTTTGTAGCCAACAGAGCCTATCTCCACCTTGGAACACGAAAGTTTCAGGAAGAATTCCTTTCAAAAACAAACTCTATTCTCATGGGGAAAAATGTGCCAGATGCTCCTGCTTTGAACACAGCTGGTTTACTTCGAGAGGTACGTGTGATTCATCAACTCTGCTGAGTAGGCCATTTTGGAAAGAAAACATTCCTTCCTCTACCTTAAACGGTCTGATTTGCAGGTAGTATTCTTTTCAGACACTAAGTAAATTCTCACAAGGAATCAATGCACTACATGTTGCAGCTCTAACATGGATGGTTTTCTTTGGAGAGGTACATGTATTTCTTCAACACAGCTGAATAGGCTTACTTGGAGCACACAGAACCAATCTTCACCTTGAAACACCAAGTTGCAGGGAACATTCCCTTAAAAACTAACTCAGTTATCCCAGGAAAGCAACGTGCTATCTAGAAGCTCCTGCTTTTAACACAGGTGGTCACCTTTGGAGAGATACATTTATGTCTTCAACTTAGCTATTAGGCCAATTTGAACAAAATGAGACTTTCCCCACCATGAAAACTGTGACTCACAGGAAATATTTCCTTCAAATTCTAACTCAATTCTCACAAGGAAACAATGTTCTTGATGCTGCGGGTTCTAACGTAGATAGTTTTTCTGGGAGAGATACATGTGTTGCGTCACCTCACCTGAAGGGGTCTATATGGAGAAAAGAGATCCTATCTCCACCTTGAAACACGTGAGTTGCTGGAAGAATTCCTTGAAAATACTAACTCAATTTTCACCAGGAAGCACTGTGCTAGATGCTATGGCTTCTAACACATATTGGTTTATTTGGAAAGGTGCGTGTGTTTCTTCACCTAAGCTGAATAGTCTGATTTGGAACAAAATTAGCCTATGTATACCTTAATAACTATGATTTTCAGAAGGTATGCCTTTCACGAGTTAACCCAATTTTCATGGGGAAACAATGTGCTACATGCTATGGCTTCTAACACAATTGCTGACTTTCAAGAAATACGTGTGTTTCTTCATCTTAGCTGAGCAGGCCTCCTTGGAACAAAAGAGCCAATCTCCACCTTGAAACACATAAGTTGCAGGAAGTATTGTTTCTAAAGCTTCTGAAGTCTCACATGGAACAATGTGCTAGACGTTCCTGCTGCTAACTCTGATGGTTCTCTTTCAAGAGACAAATGAGTTTCTTCAACTTAGGTGAGTAGGACTCTTTGGAGCAAAATGAGCCTTTCTCCACCTTGAAAATTCTCATTTGCATCAAATATTCTTTCCAAAACTAACTCCATCTGACTGGAAAACAACGTGCTAGATGCTCCTGCTTCTAAAAGAGATGGTCATGTTTCGAAAGAATCATTTGTTTCTTCATGTTCACTTAACAGGCCTACTTGGAACAAAATGAGTCTTTCTCCACTTTGAAAACTGTGAGGAGCTTGAAGTGTTCCTCTGAAATACGACCTGAATTCTCAGAAGGAAACATGTGCTAGTTGTTCCAAAACACATGGGTTTCTTTCAAGAGATAGATGTGTTTCATCAACTTAACTGTGTAGGCCTAATTGGAACAAACAGAGCATAACTCAACCTAAGACAACTCACGTATCAGGTAGGATTCCTTTGCTAAACTAACCCAGTTCTAACAGCAAAACAATACGTTAGATGCAGCAGCTTATTACGTAGGTGAATTTCTTCGGAAAGGTACACGTGCTTCTTCACTTCTGGTTAACATACATATTTGGAACAAAAGCAGCCTTTGCCCACCTTGAAACACTTACGTTTGAGGAAGCATTCCAGTCAAAAACTACTCAATTCTCAGTGGAAATAATGTGGTAGATGCTCCTGCTTCTAACACACATGTTGGTCTTTTGAGAGATTCATTTGTTTCTTCATCTTAGATGAATAGTCCTAGTTGGAGAAAAATGAGACTTAATCCACCTTGAAAATTCTGATTTGCAGGAAGTATTTCTTACAAAAACTAATCAATATTCAGAGGGAAACAATGTGCTAGATGCTGCAGCTTCTAACATCGAAGGTTTTCTTTGGCGAGTTGCATGTGTTTCTTCAACTACCTGAATAGGCCTATTTGGAGCATAGAGAGCCAATCTGAAGCTTCCCAAAATTAAGTGGCAGGCAGTATTCCTTTCAAAAACAAACTCAGTTCTCACAGGGGTAAAATGTGCCTAGATGCTCCTGCTTATAACACAGATGGATTTCTTTGAGAGACACATGTGTTTCATGAACTCAGTTGCGTAGGCCAATTTGGAACAAAAAGAACCACCTCCCTCCACCTACAAAATTTTGTTTTGCAGGAAGTATTCCTTTGAAATGAACTCAAAACTCACAGGGAAAGCATGCGCGAGATGCTGCAGTTTGTAACATACATGGTTTCCTTTAGAGAGATATATTTCTTTCTTCCACTCACCTGAACAAGTCTGTATGGAGACAACAGAGTGTATCTCCACGTTGAAACACCTTAGTGGCAGTAAAAATTCCTTGCAAAAACTAAGTCCATTTTCACAGGGAAACAATGTGCTACATGCTGTGGCTTCGAACACAAATTGGTTTCTTTCCAGAGGTACATGTCTTTCTTCAACTAAGCTGAATAATCCTATATGGAACAAAATATGCCTTTCTCCACCTTGATCACTAGGATTTGCAGGAAGTATTCCTTTCCCAAACTCTCTTAATTCTCACAGGGAAACAATGTGCTTAGACACGACTGCTTCTAACACAGATGTCTTTCTTTGGAGCGATATACGTGCTTCAACTTAGCTGAAAAGGCCTATTGGAAGCAGAAGGAGCCCATCATCACCTTGATACACCAAAGTTGAAGCAAGTATTTCTTTCAAAAACCAACTGAGTTCTCACAGGGAAACAATGTGCTAGATGCTGTAGCTTCTAACATGGATGTTTTTCTTTGGAGAGACCCATGTGTTTATTGAACTCAGTGGATTAGGCTTATTTGGAGAAAAGAGAGGATGTCCACCTTGAAACACCTAATTTGCCGGAAGGATTCCTTACAAAAACTACTCACTTATCACAGGGTAACAATGAGCTAGAAGCTCCTGCTTCTAACATAGATGGCTTTCTTTCGAGAGATAAATGTGGTTCTTCAACTTTGCTGAATAGGCCTATTTGGAAAACAATGAGCCTTTTCCAACCTTGAAAACACTTATTGCAGAAAGTATACCTTTCAAAACTAACTCAGTTCTCATAGGGAAAAATGTGTCATATGCTACTTCTTCTAACACAGATTGGTTTCCTTCAAGAGCGACATGTTGTTCTTCACTTAGCTGAATAGCTCTATTTGGAACAAAATGAGCCTTTCTACACCTTGAAAACTATGGATTGCAGAAAGTATTCCTTGCAAAATTAACTCAGTTCTCACGGAGAAATAATATCCTACATGCTATGACTTCTAACACACATGGCATCATTTCAGAGATACGTGTATTTTCAAACTAGCTGAAAAGGCATATTGGAAGCAAAAGGAGCCTAGGACCACCTGAAAACACTTACGTTGCAGGATGTAGTCCTTTCAAAATGTAACTCAATTATTACAAAGAAAACATGTTCAAGATACGGTAGCTTCTATCACGGATGGGGTTCTTTGGAGATAAACATGTGTTTCTTCAACTCAGCCGAATAGTCCTATGGGGAGCAAACAGAGCCTATGTCGCCTTTGAAACAACTAGGTTGGAGGAATCATTCCTTGGAAACCGAACTCAATTCTCCAAGGGAAACAAAGTGCTAGATGCACCTATTTCTGACACACATGATTTTCTTCAAGAGTTTCATTTGTCTCTTCAACTTAGCTGAATGGGCCTACTTGAAACAAAATGAGCCTTTCACCACCTTCATAAATATGACTTGCAGGAACTATTCCTTTCAAAAACTAACTCAACTCTCAGAGGGAAACAATGTGCTACATGCTACTACTTCTACTACACATGTGTTTGTAGCAGAGAGTTTCTTCAACTCAGGTGAAGAGGCCTGATTACAGCAAACAGACCAACCTCCACCTTGAAACACTGACATTGCTGGAACAATTCACTCAAAATCTAACTCAATTCTCACAGGGGAACAAATTGCTAGATGTTCGTGCTTCTAATCTTGACAGTTTTCTTTCCAGAGATACATTTATCTTTGACTCAGCTGAATTGGAGTATTTGGGGCAAGCAGACCTACCTGCACCTTGAAACACCGAAGTTGCAGGAAGAATTCCATTTAAAAACTCCCTCCATTCACACAGGGAAACAATGTTGTAGTTGTCACAGCCTCTAACTTGGATGGTTGTCTTTAGAGGCAAAGAAGGGTTCCTTTATGTCAGCTGACTGGGCCTGTTTGTAGCCAACAGAGCCTATCTCCACCTTGGAACACGAAAGTTTCAGGAAGAATTCCTTTCAAAAACAAACTCTATTCTCATGGGGAAAAATGTGCCAGATGCTCCTGCTTTGAACACAGCTGGTTTACTTCGAGAGGTACGTGTGATTCATCAACTCTGCTGAGTAGGCCATTTTATAAAGAAAACATTCCTTCCTCTACCTTAAACGGTCTGATTTGCAGGTAGTATTCTTTTCAGACACTAAGTAAATTCTCACAAGGAATCAATGCACTACATGTTGCAGCTCTAACATGGATGGTTTTCTTTGGAGAGGTACATGTATTTCTTCAACACAGCTGAATAGGCTTACTTGGAGCACACAGAACCAATCTTCACCTTGAAACACCAAGTTGCAGGGAACATTCCCTTAAAAACTAACTCAGTTATCCCAGGAAAGCAACGTGCTATCTAGAAGCTCCTGCTTTTAACACAGGTGGTCATCTTTGGAGAGATACATTTATGTCTTCAACTTAGCTATTAGGCCAATTTGAACAAAATGAGACTTTCCCCACCATGAAAACTATGACTCACAGGAAATATTTCCTTCAAATTCTAACTCAATTCTCACAAGGAAACAATGTTCTTGATGCTGCGGGTTCTAACGTAGATAGTTTTTCTGGGAGAGATACATGTGTTGCTTCATCTCACCTGAACGGGTCTATTTGGAGAAAAGAGATCCTATCTCCACCTTGAAACACGTGAGTTGCTGGAAGAATTCCTTGAAAATACTAACTCAATTTTCACCAGGAAGCACTGTGCTAGATGCTATGGCTTCTAACACATATTGGTTTATTTGGAAAGGTGCGTGTGTTTCTTCACCTAAGCTGAATAGTCTGATTTGGAACAAAATTAGCCTATGTATACCTTAATAACTATGATTTTCAGAAGGTATGCCTTTCACAAGTTAACCCAATTTTCATGGGGAAACAATGTGCTACATGCTATGGCTTCTAACACAATTACTGACTTTCAAGAAATACGTGTGTTTCTTCATCTTAGCTGAGCAGGCCTCCTTGGAACCAAAGAGCCAATCTCCACCTTGAAACACATAACTTGCAGGAAGTATTGTTTCTAAAGCTACTGAAGTCTCACATGGAACAATGTGCTAGACGTTCCTGCTGCTAACTCTGATGGTTCTCTTTCAAGAGACAAATGAGTTTCTTCAACTTAGGTGAGTAGGACTCTTTGGAGCAAAATGAGCCTTTCTCCACCTTGAAAATTCTCATTTGCATCAAATATTCTTTCCAAAACTAACTCCATCTGACTGGAAAACAACGTGCTAGATGCTCCTGCTTCTAAAAGAGATGGTCATGTTTCGAAAGAATCATTTGTTTCTTCATGTTCACTTAACAGGCCTACTTGGAACAAAATGAGTCTTTCTCCACTTTGAAAACTGTGAGGAGCTTGAAGTGTTCCTCTGAAATACGACCTGAATTCTCAGAAGGAAACATGTGCTAGTTGTTCCAAAACACATGGGTTTCTTTCAAGAGATAGATGTGTTTCATCAACTTAACTGTGTAGGCCTAATTGGAACAAACAGAGCATAACTCAACCTAAGACAACTCACGTATCAGGTAGGATTCCTTTGCTAAACTAACCCAGTTCTAACAGCAAAACAATACGTTAGATGCAGCAGCTTATTACGTAGGTGAATTTCTTCGGAAAGGTACACGTGCTTCTTCACTTCTGGTTAACATACATATTTGGAACAAAAGCAGCCTTTGCCCACCTTGAAACACTTACGTTTGAGGAAGCATTCCAGTCAAAAACTACTCAATTCTCAGTGGAAATAATGTGGTAGATGCTCCTGCTTCTAACACACATGTTGGTCTTTTGAGAGATTCATTTGTTTCTTCATCTTAGATGAATAGTCCTAGTTGGAGAAAAATGAGACTTAATCCACCTTGAAAATTCTGATTTGCAGGAAGTATTTCTTACAAAAACTAATCAATATTCAGAGGGAAACAATGTGCTAGATGCTGCAGCTTCTAACATCGAAGGTTTTCTTTGGCGAGTTGCATGTGTTTCTTCAACTACCTGAATAGGCCTATTTGGAGCATAGAGAGCCAATCTGAAGCTTCCCAAAATTAAGTGGCAGGCAGTATTCCTTTCAAAAACAAACTCAGTTCTCACAGGGGTAAAATGTGCCTAGATGCTCCTGCTTATAACACAGATGGATTTCTTTGAGAGACACATGTGTTTCATGAACTCAGTTGCGTAGGCCAATTTGGAACAAAAAGAACCACCTCCCTCCACCTACAAAATTTTGTTTTGCAGGAAGTATTCCTTTGAAATGAACTCAAAACTCACAGGGAAAGCATGTGCGAGATGCTGCAGTTTGTAACATACATGGTTTCCTTTAGAGAGATATATTTCTTTCTTCCACTCACCTGAACAAGTCTGTTTGGAGACAACAGAGTGCATCTCCACGTTGAAACACCTTAGTGGCAGTAAAAATTCCTTGCAAAAACTAAGTCCATTTTCACAGGGAAACAATGTGCTACATGCTGTGGCTTCGAACACAAATTGGTTTCTTTCCAGAGGTACATGTCTTTCTTCAACTAAGCTGAATAATCCTATATGGAACAAAATATGCCTTTCTCCACCTTGATCACTAGGATTTGCAGGAAGTATTCCTTTCCCAAACTCTCTTAATTCTCACAGGGAAACAATGTGCTTAGACACGACTGCTTCTAACACAGATGTCTTTCTTTGGAGCGATATACGTGCTTCAACTTAGCTGAAAAGGCCTATGGGAAGCAGAAGGAGCCCATCATCACCTTGATACACCAAAGTTGAAGCAAGTATTTCTTTCAAAAACCAACTGAGTTCTCACAGGGAAACAATGTGCTAGATGCTGTAGCTTCTAACATGGATGTTTTTCTTTGGAGAGACCCATGTGTTTATTGAACTCAATGGATTAGGCTTATTTGGAGAAAAGAGAGGATGTCCACCTTGAAACACCTAATTTGCCGGAAGGATTCCTTACAAAAACTACTCACTTATCACAGGGTAACAATGAGCTAGAAGCTCCTGCTTCTAACATAGATGGCTTTCTTTCGAGAGATAAATGTGGTTCTTCAACTTTGCTGAATAGGCCTATTTGGAAAACAATGAGCCTTTTCCAACCTTGAAAACACTTATTGCAGAAAGTATACCTTTCAAAACTAACTCAGTTCTCATAGGGAAAAATGTGTCATATGCTACTTCTTCTAACACAGATTGGTTTCCTTCAACAGCGACATGTTGTTCTTCACTTAGCTGAATAGCTCTATTTGGAACAAAATGAGCCTTTCTACACCTTGAAAACTATGGATTGCAGAAATTATTCCTTGCAAAATTAACTCAGTTCTCACGGAGAAATAATATCCTACATGCTATGACTTCTAACACACATGGCATCATTTCAGAGATACGTGTATTTTCAAACTAGCTGAAAAGGCATATTGGAAGCAAAAGGAGCCTAGGACCACCTGAAAACACTTACGTTGCAGGATGTAGTCCTTTCAAAATGTAACTCAATTATTACAAAGAAAACATGTTCAAGATACGGTAGCTTCTATCACGGATGGGGTTCTTTGGAGATAAACATGTGTTTCTTCAACTCAGCCGAATAGTCCTATGGGGAGCAAACAGAGCCTATGTCGCCTTTGAAACAACTAGGTTGGAGGAATCATTCCTTGGAAACCGAACTCAATTCTCCAAGGGAAACAAAGTGCTAGATGCACCTATTTCTGACACACATGATTTTCTTCAAGAGTTTCATTTGTCTCTTCAACTTAGCTGAATGGGCCTACTTGAAACAAAATGAGCCTTTCACCACCTTCATAAATATGACTTGCAGGAACTATTCCTTTCAAAAACTAACTCAACTCTCAGAGGGAAACAATGTGCTACATGCTACTACTTCTACTACACATGTGTTTGTAGCAGAGAGTTTCTTCAACTCAGGTGAAGAGGCCTGATTACAGCAAACAGACCAACCTCCACCTTGAAACACTGACATTGCTGGAACAATTCACTCAAAATCTAACTCAATTCTCACAGGGGAACAAATTGCTAGATGTTCGTGCTTCTAATCTTGACAGTTTTCTTTCCAGAGATACATTTATCTTTGACTCAGCTGAATTGGAGTATTTGGGGCAAGCAGACCTACCTGCACCTTGAAACACCGAAGTTGCAGGAAGAATTCCATTTAAAAACTCCCTCCATTCACACAGGGAAACAATGTTGTAGTTGTCACAGCCTCTAACTTGGATGGTTGTCTTTAGAGGCAAAGAAGGGTTCCTTCATGTCAGCTGACTGGGCCTGTTTGTAGCCAACAGAGCCTATCTCCACCTTGGAACACGAAAGTTTCAGGAAGAATTCCTTTCAAAAACAAACTCTATTCTCATGGGGAAAAATGTGCCAGATGCTCCTGCTTTGAACACAGCTGGTTTACTTCGAGAGGTACGTGTGATTCATCAACTCTGCTGAGTAGGCCATTTTGGAAAGAAAACATTCCTTCCTCTACCTTAAACGGTCTGATTTGCAGGTAGTATTCTTTTCAGACACTAAGTAAATTCTCACAAGGAATCAATGCACTACATGTTGCAGCTCTAACATGGATGGTTTTCTTTGGAGAGGTACATGTATTTCTTCAACACAGCTGAATAGGCTTACTTGGAGCACACAGAACCAATCTTCACCTTGAAACACCAAGTTGCAGGGAACATTCCCTTAAAAACTAACTCAGTTATCCCAGGAAAGCAACGTGCTATCTAGAAGCTCCTGCTTTTAACACAGGTGGTCACCTTTGGAGAGATACATTTATGTCTTCAACTTAGCTATTAGGCCAATTTGAACAAAATGAGACTTTCCCCACCATGAAAACTGTGACTCACAGGAAATATTTCCTTCAAATTCTAACTCAATTCTCACAAGGAAACAATGTTCTTGATGCTGCGGGTTCTAACGTAGATAGTTTTTCTGGGAGAGATACATGTGTTGCGTCACCTCACCTGAAGGGGTCTATATGGAGAAAAGAGATCCTATCTCCACCTTGAAACACGTGAGTTGCTGGAAGAATTCCTTGAAAATACTAACTCAATTTTCACCAGGAAGCACTGTGCTAGATGCTATGGCTTCTAACACATATTGGTTTATTTGGAAAGGTGCGTGTGTTTCTTCACCTAAGCTGAATAGTCTGATTTGGAACAAAATTAGCCTATGTATACCTTAATAACTATGATTTTCAGAAGGTATGCCTTTCACGAGTTAACCCAATTTTCATGGGGAAACAATGTGCTACATGCTATGGCTTCTAACACAATTGCTGACTTTCAAGAAATACGTGTGTTTCTTCATCTTAGCTGAGCAGGCCTCCTTGGAACAAAAGAGCCAATCTCCACCTTGAAACACATAAGTTGCAGGAAGTATTGTTTCTAAAGCTACTGAAGTCTCACATGGAACAATGTGCTAGACGTTCCTGCTGCTAACTCTGATGGTTCTCTTTCAAGAGACAAATGAGTTTCTTCAACTTAGGTGAGTAGGACTCTTTGGAGCAAAATGAGCCTTTCTCCACCTTGAAAATTCTCATTTGCATCAAATATTCTTTCCAAAACTAACTCCATCTGACTGGAAAACAACGTGCTAGATGCTCCTGCTTCTAAAAGAGATGGTCATGTTTCGAAAGAATCATTTGTTTCTTCATGTTCACTTAACAGGCCTACTTGGAACAAAATGAGTCTTTCTCCACTTTGAAAACTGTGAGGAGCTTGAAGTGTTCCTCTGAAATACGACCTGAATTCTCAGAAGGAAACATGTGCTAGTTGTTCCAAAACACATGGGTTTCTTTCAAGAGATAGATGTGTTTCATCAACTTAACTGTGTAGGCCTAATTGGAACAAACAGAGCATAACTCAACCTAAGACAACTCACGTATCAGGTAGGATTCCTTTGCTAAACTAACCCAGTTCTAACAGCAAAACAATACGTTAGATGCAGCAGCTTATTACGTAGGTGAATTTCTTCGGAAAGGTACACGTGCTTCTTCACTTCTGGTTAACATACATATTTGGAACAAAAGCAGCCTTTGCCCACCTTGAAACACTTACGTTTGAGGAAGCATTCCAGTCAAAAACTACTCAATTCTCAGTGGAAATAATGTGGTAGATGCTCCTGCTTCTAACACACATGTTGGTCTTTTGAGAGATTCATTTGTTTCTTCATCTTAGATGAATAGTCCTAGTTGGAGAAAAATGAGACTTAATCCACCTTGAAAATTCTGATTTGCAGGAAGTATTTCTTACAAAAACTAATCAATATTCAGAGGGAAACAATGTGCTAGATGCTGCAGCTTCTAACATCGAAGGTTTTCTTTGGCGAGTTGCATGTGTTTCTTCAACTACCTGAATAGGCCTATTTGGAGCATAGAGAGCCAATCTGAAGCTTCCCAAAATTAAGTGGCAGGCAGTATTCCTTTCAAAAACAAACTCAGTTCTCACAGGGGTAAAATGTGCCTAGATGCTCCTGCTTATAACACAGATGGATTTCTTTGAGAGACACATGTGTTTCATGAACTCAGTTGCGTAGGCCAATTTGGAACAAAAAGAACCACCTCCCTCCACCTACAAAATTTTGTTTTGCAGGAAGTATTCCTTTGAAATGAACTCAAAACTCACAGGGAAAGCATGCGCGAGATGCTGCAGTTTGTAACATACATGGTTTCCTTTAGAGAGATATATTTCTTTCTTCCACTCACCTGAACAAGTCTGTATGGAGACAACAGAGTGTATCTCCACGTTGAAACACCTTAGTGGCAGTAAAAATTCCTTGCAAAAACTAAGTCCATTTTCACAGGGAAACAATGTGCTACATGCTGTGGCTTCGAACACAAATTGGTTTCTTTCCAGAGGTACATGTCTTTCTTCAACTAAGCTGAATAATCCTATATGGAACAAAATATGCCTTTCTCCACCTTGATCACTAGGATTTGCAGGAAGTATTCCTTTCCCAAACTCTCTTAATTCTCACAGGGAAACAATGTGCTTAGACACGACTGCTTCTAACACAGATGTCTTTCTTTGGAGCGATATACGTGCTTCAACTTAGCTGAAAAGGCCTATGGGAAGCAGAAGGAGCCCATCATCACCTTGATACACCAAAGTTGAAGCAAGTATTTCTTTCAAAAACCAACTGAGTTCTCACAGGGAAACAATGTGCTAGATGCTGTAGCTTCTAACATGGATGTTTTTCTTTGGAGAGACCCATGTGTTTATTGAACTCAGTGGATTAGGCTTATTTGGAGAAAAGAGAGGATGTCCACCTTGAAACACCTAATTTGCCGGAAGGATTCCTTACAAAAACTACTCACTTATCACAGGGTAACAATGAGCTAGAAGCTCCTGCTTCTAACATAGATGGCTTTCTTTCGAGAGATAAATGTGGTTCTTCAACTTTGCTGAATAGGCCTATTTGGAAAACAATGAGCCTTTTCCAACCTTGAAAACACTTATTGCAGAAAGTATACCTTTCAAAACTAACTCAGTTCTCATAGGGAAAAATGTGTCATATGCTACTTCTTCTAACACAGATTGGTTTCCTTCAAGAGCGACAAGTTGTTCTTCACTTAGCTGAATAGCTCTATTTGGAACAAAATGAGCCTTTCTACACCTTGAAAACTATGGATTGCAGAAAGTATTCCTTGCAAAATTAACTCAGTTCTCACGGAGAAATAATATCCTACATGCTATGACTTCTAACACACATGGCATCATTTCAGAGATACGTGTATTTTCAAACTAGCTGAAAAGGCATATTGGAAGCAAAAGGAGCCTAGGACCACCTGAAAACACTTACGTTGCAGGATGTAGTCCTTTCAAAATGTAACTCAATTATTACAAAGAAAACATGTTCAAGATACGGTAGCTTCTATCACGGATGGGGTTCTTTGGAGATAAACATGTGTTTCTTCAACTCAGCCGAATAGTCCTATGGGGAGCAAACAGAGCCTATGTCGCCTTTGAAACAACTAGGTTGGAGGAATCATTCCTTGGAAACCGAACTCAATTCTCCAAGGGAAACAAAGTGCTAGATGCACCTATTTCTGACACACATGATTTTCTTCAAGAGTTTCATTTGTCTCTTCAACTTAGCTGAATGGGCCTACTTGAAACAAAATGAGCCTTTCACCACCTTCATAAATATGACTTGCAGGAACTATTCCTTTCAAAAACTAACTCAACTCTCAGAGGGAAACAATGTGCTACATGCTACTACTTCTACTACACATGTGTTTGTAGCAGAGAGTTTCTTCAACTCAGGTGAAGAGGCCTGATTACAGCAAACAGACCAACCTCCACCTTGAAACACTGACATTGCTGGAACAATTCACTCAAAATCTAACTCAATTCTCACAGGGGAACAAATTGCTAGATGTTCGTGCTTCTAATCTTGACAGTTTTCTTTCCAGAGATACATTTATCTTTGACTCAGCTGAATTGGAGTATTTGGGGCAAGCAGACCTACCTGCACCTTGAAACACCGAAGTTGCAGGAAGAATTCCATTTAAAAACTCCCTCCATTCACACAGGGAAACAATGTTGTAGTTGTCACAGCCTCTAACTTGGATGGTTGTCTTTAGAGGCAAAGAAGGGTTCCTTTATGTCAGCTGACTGGGCCTGTTTGTAGCCAACAGAGCCTATCTCCACCTTGGAACACGAAAGTTTCAGGAAGAATTCCTTTCAAAAACAAACTCTATTCTCATGGGGAAAAATGTGCCAGATGCTCCTGCTTTGAACACAGCTGGTTTACTTCGAGAGGTACGTGTGATTCATCAACTCTGCTGAGTAGGCCATTTTGGAAAGAAAACATTCCTTCCTCTACCTTAAACGGTCTGATTTGCAGGTAGTATTCTTTTCAGACACTAAGTAAATTCTCACAAGGAATCAATGCACTACATGTTGCAGCTCTAACATGGATGGTTTTCTTTGGAGAGGTACATGTATTTCTTCAACACAGCTGAATAGGCTTACTTGGAGCACACAGAACCAATCTTCACCTTGAAACACCAAGTTGCAGGGAACATTCCCTTAAAAACTAACTCAGTTATCCCAGGAAAGCAACGTGCTATCTAGAAGCTCCTGCTTTTAACACAGGTGGTCACCTTTGGAGAGATACATTTATGTCTTCAACTTAGCTATTAGGCCAATTTGAACAAAATGAGACTTTCCCCACCATGAAAACTGTGACTCACAGGAAATATTTCCTTCAAATTCTAACTCAATTCTCACAAGGAAACAATGTTCTTGATGCTGCGGGTTCTAACGTAGATAGTTTTTCTGGGAGAGATACATGTGTTGCGTCACCTCACCTGAAGGGGTCTATATGGAGAAAAGAGATCCTATCTCCACCTTGAAACACGTGAGTTGCTGGAAGAATTCCTTGAAAATACTAACTCAATTTTCACCAGGAAGCACTGTGCTAGATGCTATGGCTTCTAACACATATTGGTTTATTTGGAAAGGTGCGTGTGTTTCTTCACCTAAGCTGAATAGTCTGATTTGGAACAAAATTAGCCTATGTATACCTTAATAACTATGATTTTCAGAAGGTATGCCTTTCACGAGTTAACCCAATTTTCATGGGGAAACAATGTGCTACATGCTATGGCTTCTAACACAATTGCTGACTTTCAAGAAATACGTGTGTTTCTTCATCTTAGCTGAGCAGGCCTCCTTGGAACAAAAGAGCCAATCTCCACCTTGAAACACATAACTTGCAGGAAGTATTGTTTCTAAAGCTACTGAAGTCTCACATGGAACAATGTGCTAGACGTTCCTGCTGCTAACTCTGATGGTTCTCTTTCAAGAGACAAATGAGTTTCTTCAACTTAGGTGAGTAGGACTCTTTGGAGCAAAATGAGCCTTTCTCCACCTTGAAAATTCTCATTTGCATCAAATATTCTTTCCAAAACTAACTCCATCTGACTGGAAAACAACGTGCTAGATGCTCCTGCTTCTAAAAGAGATGGTCATGTTTCGAAAGAATCATTTGTTTCTTCATGTTCACTTAACAGGCCTACTTGGAACAAAATGAGTCTTTCTCCACTTTGAAAACTGTGAGGAGCTTGAAGTGTTCCTCTGAAATACGACCTGAATTCTCAGAAGGAAACATGTGCTAGTTGTTCCAAAACACATGGGTTTCTTTCAAGAGATAGATGTGTTTCATCAACTTAACTGTGTAGGCCTAATTGGAACAAACAGAGCATAACTCAACCTAAGACAACTCACGTATCAGGTAGGATTCCTTTGCTAAACTAACCCAGTTCTAACAGCAAAACAATACGTTAGATGCAGCAGCTTATTACGTAGGTGAATTTCTTCGGAAAGGTACACGTGCTTCTTCACTTCTGGTTAACATACATATTTGGAACAAAAGCAGCCTTTGCCCACCTTGAAACACTTACGTTTGAGGAAGCATTCCAGTCAAAAACTACTCAATTCTCAGTGGAAATAATGTGGTAGATGCTCCTGCTTCTAACACACATGTTGGTCTTTTGAGAGATTCATTTGTTTCTTCATCTTAGATGAATAGTCCTAGTTGGAGAAAAATGAGACTTAATCCACCTTGAAAATTCTGATTTGCAGGAAGTATTTCTTACAAAAACTAATCAATATTCAGAGGGAAACAATGTGCTAGATGCTGCAGCTTCTAACATCGAAGGTTTTCTTTGGCGAGTTGCATGTGTTTCTTCAACTACCTGAATAGGCCTATTTGGAGCATAGAGAGCCAATCTGAAGCTTCCCAAAATTAAGTGGCAGGCAGTATTCCTTTCAAAAACAAACTCAGTTCTCACAGGGGTAAAATGTGCCTAGATGCTCCTGCTTATAACACAGATGGATTTCTTTGAGAGACACATGTGTTTCATGAACTCAGTTGCGTAGGCCAATTTGGAACAAAAAGAACCACCTCCCTCCACCTACAAAATTTTGTTTTGCAGGAAGTATTCCTTTGAAATGAACTCAAAACTCACAGGGAAAGCATGCGCGAGATGCTGCAGTTTGTAACATACATGGTTTCCTTTAGAGAGATATATTTCTTTCTTCCACTCACCTGAACAAGTCTGTATGGAGACAACAGAGTGTATCTCCACGTTGAAACACCTTAGTGGCAGTAAAAATTCCTTGCAAAAACTAAGTCCATTTTCACAGGGAAACAATGTGCTACATGCTGTGGCTTCGAACACAAATTGGTTTCTTTCCAGAGGTACATGTCTTTCTTCAACTAAGCTGAATAATCCTATATGGAACAAAATATGCCTTTCTCCACCTTGATCACTAGGATTTGCAGGAAGTATTCCTTTCCCAAACTCTCTTAATTCTCACAGGGAAACAATGTGCTTAGACACGACTGCTTCTAACACAGATGTCTTTCTTTGGAGCGATATACGTGCTTCAACTTAGCTGAAAAGGCCTATTGGAAGCAGAAGGAGCCCATCATCACCTTGATACACCAAAGTTGAAGCAAGTATTTCTTTCAAAAACCAACTGAGTTCTCACAGGGAAACAATGTGCTAGATGCTGTAGCTTCTAACATGGATGTTTTTCTTTGGAGAGACCCATGTGTTTATTGAACTCAGTGGATTAGGCTTATTTGGAGAAAAGAGAGGATGTCCACCTTGAAACACCTAATTTGCCGGAAGGATTCCTTACAAAAACTACTCACTTATCACAGGGTAACAATGAGCTAGAAGCTCCTGCTTCTAACATAGATGGCTTTCTTTCGAGAGATAAATGTGGTTCTTCAACTTTGCTGAATAGGCCTATTTGGAAAACAATGAGCCTTTTCCAACCTTGAAAACACTTATTGCAGAAAGTATACCTTTCAAAACTAACTCAGTTCTCATAGGGAAAAATGTGTCATATGCTACTTCTTCTAACACAGATTGGTTTCCTTCAAGAGCGACAAGTTGTTCTTCACTTAGCTGAATAGCTCTATTTGGAACAAAATGAGCCTTTCTACACCTTGAAAACTATGGATTGCAGAAAGTATTCCTTGCAAAATTAACTCAGTTCTCACGGAGAAATAATATCCTACATGCTATGACTTCTAACACACATGGCATCATTTCAGAGATACGTGTATTTTCAAACTAGCTGAAAAGGCATATTGGAAGCAAAAGGAGCCTAGGACCACCTGAAAACACTTACGTTGCAGGATGTAGTCCTTTCAAAATGTAACTCAATTATTACAAAGAAAACATGTTCAAGATACGGTAGCTTCTATCACGGATGGGGTTCTTTGGAGATAAACATGTGTTTCTTCAACTCAGCCGAATAGTCCTATGGGGAGCAAACAGAGCCTATGTCGCCTTTGAAACAACTAGGTTGGAGGAATCATTCCTTGGAAACCGAACTCAATTCTCCAAGGGAAACAAAGTGCTAGATGCACCTATTTCTGACACACATGATTTTCTTCAAGAGTTTCATTTGTCTCTTCAACTTAGCTGAATGGGCCTACTTGAAACAAAATGAGCCTTTCACCACCTTCATAAATATGACTTGCAGGAACTATTCCTTTCAAAAACTAACTCAACTCTCAGAGGGAAACAATGTGCTACATGCTACTACTTCTACTACACATGTGTTTGTAGCAGAGAGTTTCTTCAACTCAGGTGAAGAGGCCTGATTACAGCAAACAGACCAACCTCCACCTTGAAACACTGACATTGCTGGAACAATTCACTCAAAATCTAACTCAATTCTCACAGGGGAACAAATTGCTAGATGTTCGTGCTTCTAATCTTGACAGTTTTCTTTCCAGAGATACATTTATCTTTGACTCAGCTGAATTGGAGTATTTGGGGCAAGCAGACCTACCTGCACCTTGAAACACCGAAGTTGCAGGAAGAATTCCATTTAAAAACTCCCTCCATTCACACAGGGAAACAATGTTGTAGTTGTCACAGCCTCTAACTTGGATGGTTGTCTTTAGAGGCAAAGAAGGGTTCCTTTATGTCAGCTGACTGGGCCTGTTTGTAGCCAACAGAGCCTATCTCCACCTTGGAACACGAAAGTTTCAGGAAGAATTCCTTTCAAAAACAAACTCTATTCTCATGGGGAAAAATGTGCCAGATGCTCCTGCTTTGAACACAGCTGGTTTACTTCGAGAGGTACGTGTGATTCATCAACTCTGCTGAGTAGGCCATTTTATAAAGAAAACATTCCTTCCTCTACCTTAAACGGTCTGATTTGCAGGTAGTATTCTTTTCAGACACTAAGTAAATTCTCACAAGGAATCAATGCACTACATGTTGCAGCTCTAACATGGATGGTTTTCTTTGGAGAGGTACATGTATTTCTTCAACACAGCTGAATAGGCTTACTTGGAGCACACAGAACCAATCTTCACCTTGAAACACCAAGTTGCAGGGAACATTCCCTTAAAAACTAACTCAGTTATCCCAGGAAAGCAACGTGCTATCTAGAAGCTCCTGCTTTTAACACAGGTGGTCATCTTTGGAGAGATACATTTATGTCTTCAACTTAGCTATTAGGCCAATTTGAACAAAATGAGACTTTCCCCACCATGAAAACTATGACTCACAGGAAATATTTCCTTCAAATTCTAACTCAATTCTCACAAGGAAACAATGTTCTTGATGCTGCGGGTTCTAACGTAGATAGTTTTTCTGGGAGAGATACATGTGTTGCTTCATCTCACCTGAACGGGTCTATTTGGAGAAAAGAGATCCTATCTCCACCTTGAAACACGTGAGTTGCTGGAAGAATTCCTTGAAAATACTAACTCAATTTTCACCAGGAAGCACTGTGCTAGATGCTATGGCTTCTAACACATATTGGTTTATTTGGAAAGGTGCGTGTGTTTCTTCACCTAAGCTGAATAGTCTGATTTGGAACAAAATTAGCCTATGTATACCTTAATAACTATGATTTTCAGAAGGTATGCCTTTCACAAGTTAACCCAATTTTCATGGGGAAACAATGTGCTACATGCTATGGCTTCTAACACAATTACTGACTTTCAAGAAATACGTGTGTTTCTTCATCTTAGCTGAGCAGGCCTCCTTGGAACCAAAGAGCCAATCTCCACCTTGAAACACATAACTTGCAGGAAGTATTGTTTCTAAAGCTACTGAAGTCTCACATGGAACAATGTGCTAGACGTTCCTGCTGCTAACTCTGATGGTTCTCTTTCAAGAGACAAATGAGTTTCTTCAACTTAGGTGAGTAGGACTCTTTGGAGCAAAATGAGCCTTTCTCCACCTTGAAAATTCTCATTTGCATCAAATATTCTTTCCAAAACTAACTCCATCTGACTGGAAAACAACGTGCTAGATGCTCCTGCTTCTAAAAGAGATGGTCATGTTTCGAAAGAATCATTTGTTTCTTCATGTTCACTTAACAGGCCTACTTGGAACAAAATGAGTCTTTCTCCACTTTGAAAACTGTGAGGAGCTTGAAGTGTTCCTCTGAAATACGACCTGAATTCTCAGAAGGAAACATGTGCTAATTGTTCCAAAACACATGGGTTTCTTTCAAGAGATAGATGTGTTTCATCAACTTAACTGTGTAGGCCTAATTGGAACAAACAGAGCATAACTCAACCTAAGACAACTCACGTATCAGGTAGGATTCCTTTGCTAAACTAACCCAGTTCTAACAGCAAAACAATACGTTAGATGCAGCAGCTTATTACGTAGGTGAATTTCTTCGGAAAGGTACACGTGCTTCTTCACTTCTGGTTAACATACATATTTGGAACAAAAGCAGCCTTTGCCCACCTTGAAACACTTACGTTTGAGGAAGCATTCCAGTCAAAAACTACTCAATTCTCAGTGGAAATAATGTGGTAGATGCTCCTGCTTCTAACACACATGTTGGTCTTTTGAGAGATTCATTTGTTTCTTCATCTTAGATGAATAGTCCTAGTTGGAGAAAAATGAGACTTAATCCACCTTGAAAATTCTGATTTGCAGGAAGTATTCCTTACAAAAACTAATCAATATTCAGAGGGAAACAATGTGCTAGATGCTGCAGCTTCTAACATCGAAGGTTTTCTTTGGCGAGTTGCATGTGTTTCTTCAACTACCTGAATAGGCCTATTTGGAGCATAGAGAGCCAATCTGAAGCTTCCCAAAATTAAGTGGCAGGCAGTATTCCTTTCAAAAACAAACTCAGTTCTCACAGGGGTAAAATGTGCCTAGATGCTCCTGCTTATAACACAGATGGATTTCTTTGAGAGACACATGTGTTTCATGAACTCAGTTGCGTAGGCCAATTTGGAACAAAAAGAACCACCTCCCTCCACCTACAAAATTTTGTTTTGCAGGAAGTATTCCTTTGAAATGAACTCAAAACTCACAGGGAAAGCATGTGCGAGATGCTGCAGTTTGTAACATACATGGTTTCCTTTAGAGACATATATTTCTTTCTTCCACTCACCTGAACAAGTCTGTTTGGAGACAACAGAGTGTATCTCCACGTTGAAACACCTTAGTGGCAGTAAAAATTCCTTGCAAAAACTAAGTCCATTTTCACAGGGAAACAATGTGCTACATGCTGTGGCTTCGAACACAAATTGGTTTCTTTCCAGAGGTACATGTCTTTCTTCAACTAAGCTGAATAATCCTATATGGAACAAAATATGCCTTTCTCCACCTTGATCACTAGGATTTGCAGGAAGTATTCCTTTCCCAAACTCTCTTAATTCTCACAGGGAAACAATGTGCTTAGACACGACTGCTTCTAACACAGATGTCTTTCTTTGGAGCGATATACGTGCTTCAACTTAGCTGAAAAGGCCTATGGGAAGCAGAAGGAGCCCATCATCACCTTGATACACCAAAGTTGAAGCAAGTATTTCTTTCAAAAACCAACTGAGTTCTCACAGGGAAACAATGTGCTAGATGCTGTAGCTTCTAACATGGATGTTTTTCTTTGGAGAGACCCATGTGTTTATTGAACTCAATGGATTAGGCTTATTTGGAGAAAAGAGAGGATGTCCACCTTGAAACACCTAATTTGCCGGAAGGATTCCTTACAAAAACTACTCACTTATCACAGGGTAACAATGAGCTAGAAGCTCCTGCTTCTAACATAGATGGCTTTCTTTCGAGAGATAAATGTGGTTCTTCAACTTTGCTGAATAGGCCTATTTGGAAAACAATGAGCCTTTTCCAACCTTGAAAACACTTATTGCAGAAAGTATACCTTTCAAAACTAACTCAGTTCTCATAGGGAAAAATGTGTCATATGCTACTTCTTCTAACATAGATTGGTTTCCTTCAACAGCGACATGTTGTTCTTCACTTAGCTGAATAGCTCTATTTGGAACAAAATGAGCCTTTCTACACCTTGAAAACTATGGATTGCAGAAATTATTCCTTGCAAAATTAACTCAGTTCTCACGGAGAAATAATATCCTACATGCTATGACTTCTAACACACATGGCATCATTTCAGAGATACGTGTATTTTCAAACTAGCTGAAAAGGCATATTGGAAGCAAAAGGAGCCTAGGACCACCTGAAAACACTTACGTTGCAGGATGTAGTCCTTTCAAAATGTAACTCAATTATTACCAAGAAAAAATGTTCAAGATACGGTAGCTTCTATCACGGATGGGGTTCTTTGGAGATAAACATGTGTTTCTTCAACTCAGCCGAATAGTCCTATGGGGAGCAAACAGAGCCTATGTCGCCTTTGAAACAACTAGGTTGGAGGAATCATTCCTTGGAAACCGAACTCAATTCTCCAAGGGAAACAAAGTGCTAGATGCACCTATTTCTGACACACATGATTTTCTTCAAGAGTTTCATTTGTCTCTTCAACTTAGCTGAATGGGCCTACTTGAAACAAAATGAGCCTTTCACCACCTTCATAAATATGATTTGCAGGAACTATTCCTTTCAAAAACTAACTCAACTCTCAGAGGGAAACAATGTGCTACATGCTACTACTTCTACTACACATGTGTTTGTAGCAGAGAGTTTCTTCAACTCAGGTGAAGAGGCCTGATTACAGCAAACAGACCAACCTCCACCTTGAAACACTGACATTGCTGGAACAATTCACTCAAAATCTAACTCAATTCTCACAGGGGAACAAATTGCTAGATGTTCGTGCTTCTAATCTTGACAGTTTTCTTTCCAGAGATACATTTATCTTTGACTCAGCTGAATTGGAGTATTTGGGGCAAGCAGACCTACCTGCACCTTGAAACACCGAAGTTGCAGGAAGAATTCCATTTAAAAACTCCCTCCATTCACACAGGGAAACAATGTTGTAGTTGTCACAGCCTCTAACTTGGATGGTTGTCTTTAGAGGCAAAGAAGGGTTCCTTCATGTCAGCTGATTGGGCCTGTTTGTAGGCAACAGAGCCTATCTCCACCTTGGAACACGAAAGTTTCAGGAAGAATTCCTTTCAAAAACAAACTCTATTCTCACGGGGAAAAATGTGCCAGATGCTCCTGCTTTGAGCACAGCTGGTTTACTTCGAGAGGTACATGTGATTCATCAACTCTGCTGAGTAGGCCATTTTGGAAAGAAAACATTCCTTCCTCTACCTTAAACGTTCTGATTTGCAGGTAGTATTCTTTTCAGACACTAAGTAAATTCTCACAAGGAATCAATGCACTACATGTTGCAGCTCTAACATGGATGGTTTTCTTTGGAGAGGTACATGTATTTCTTCAACACAGCTGAATAGGCTTACTTGGAGCACACAGAACCAATCTTCACCTTGAAACACCAAGTTGCAGGGAACATTCCCTTAAAAACTAACTCAGTTATCCCAGGAAAGCAACGTGCTATCTAGAAGCTCCTGCTTTTAACACAGGTGGTCATCTTTGGAGAGATACATTTATGTCTTCAACTTAGCTATTAGGCCAATTTGAACAAAATGAGACTTTCCCCACCATGAAAACTATGACTCACAGGAAATATTTCCTTCAAATTCTAACTCAATTCTCACAAGGAAACAATGTTCTTGATGCTGCGGGTTCTAACGTAGATAGTTTTTCTGGGAGAGATACATGTGTTGCTTCATCTCACCTGAACGGGTCTATTTGGAGAAAAGAGATCCTATCTCCACCTTGAAACACGTGAGTTGCTGGAAGAATTCCTTGAAAATACTAACTCAATTTTCACCAGGAAGCACTGTGCTAGATGCTATGGCTTCTAACACATATTGGTTTATTTGGAAAGGTGCGTGTGTTTCTTCACCTAAGCTGAATAGTCTGATTTGGAACAAAATTAGCCTATGTATACCTTAATAACTATGATTTTCAGAAGGTATGCCTTTCACAAGTTAACCCAATTTTCATGGGGAAACAATGTGCTACATGCTATGGCTTCTAACACAATTGCTGACTTTCAAGAAATACGTGTGTTTCTTCATCTTAGCTGAGCAGGCCTCCTTGGAACAAAAGAGCCAATCTCCACCTTGAAACACATAAGTTGCAGGAAGTATTGTTTCTAAAGCTACTGAAGTCTCACATGGAACAATGTGCTAGACGTTCCTGCTGCTAACTCTGATGGTTCTCTTTCAAGAGACAAATGAGTTTCTTCAACTTAGGTGAGTAGGACTCTTTGGAGCAAAATGAGCCTTTCTCCACCTTGAAAATTCTCATTTGCATCAAATATTCTTTCCAAAATTAACTCCATCTGACTGGAAAACAACGTGCTAGATGCTCCTGCTTCTGAAAGAGATGGTCATGTTTCGAGAGAATCATTTGTTTCTTCATGTTCACTTAACAGGCCTACTTGGAACAAAATGAGTCTTTCTCCACTTTGAAAACTGTGAGGAGCTTGAAGTGTTCCTCTGAAATACGACCTGAATTCTCAGAAGGAAACATGTGCTAGTTGTTCCAAAACACATGGGTTTCTTTCAAGAGATAGATGTGTTTCATCAACTTAACTGTGTAGGCCTAATTGGAACAAACAGAGCATAACTCAACCTAAGACAACTCACGTATCAGGTAGGATTCCTTTGCTAAACTAACCCAGTTCTAACAGCAAAACAATACGTTAGATGCAGCAGCTTATTACGTAGGTGAATTTCTTCGGAAAGGTACACGTGCTTCTTCACTTCTGGTTAACATACATATTTGGAACAAAAGCAGCCTTTGCCCACCTTGAAACACTTACGTTTGAGGAAGCATTCCAGTCAAAAACTACTCAATTCTCAGTGGAAATAATGTGGTAGATGCTCCTGCTTCTAACACACATGTTGGTCTTTTGAGAGATTCATTTGTTTCTTCATCTTAGATGAATAGTCCTAGTTGGAGAAAAATGAGACTTAATCCACCTTGAAAATTCTGATTTGCAGGAAGTATTCCTTACAAAAACTAATCAATATTCAGAGGGAAACAATGTGCTAGATGCTGCAGCTTCTAACATCGAAGGTTTTCTTTGGCGAGTTGCATGTGTTTCTTCAACTACCTGAATAGGCCTATTTGGAGCATAGAGAGCCAATCTGAAGCTTCCCAAAATTAAGTGGCAGGCAGTATTCCTTTCAAAAACAAACTCAGTTCTCACAGGGGTAAAATGTGCCTAGATGCTCCTGCTTATAACACAGATGGATTTCTTTGAGAGACACATGTGTTTCATGAACTCAGTTGCGTAGGCCAATTTGGAACAAAAAGAACCACCTCCCTCCACCTACAAAATTTTGTTTTGCAGGAAGTATTCCTTTGAAATGAACTCAAAACTCACAGGGAAAGCATGTGCGAGATGCTGCAGTTTGTAACATACATGGTTTCCTTTAGAGAGATATATTTCTTTCTTCCACTCACCTGAACAAGTCTGTTTGGAGACAACAGAGTGTATCTCCACGTTTAAACACCTTAGTGGCAGTAAAAATTCCTTGCAAAAACTAAGTCCATTTTCACAGGGAAACAATGTGCTACATGCTGTGGCTTCGAACACAAATTGGTTTCTTTCCAGAGGTACATGTCTTTCTTCAACTAAGCTGAATAATCCTATATGGAACAAAATATGCCTTTCTCCACCTTGATCACTAGGATTTGCAGGAAGTATTCCTTTCCCAAACTCTCTTAATTCTCACAGGGAAACAATGTGCTTAGACACGACTGCTTCTAACACAGATGTCTTTCTTTGGAGCGATATACGTGCTTCAACTTAGCTGAAAAGGCCTATTGGAAGCAGAAGGAGCCCATCATCACCTTGATACACCAAAGTTGAAGCAAGTATTTCTTTCAAAAACCAACTGAGTTCTCACAGGGAAACAATGTGCTAGATGCTGTAGCTTCTAACATGGATGTTTTTCTTTGGAGAGACCCATGTGTTTATTGAACTCAATGGATTAGGCTTATTTGGAGAAAAGAGAGGATGTCCACCTTGAAACACCTAATTTGCCGGAAGGATTCCTTACAAAAACTACTCACTTATCACAGGGTAACAATGAGCTAGAAGCTCCTGCTTCTAACATAGATGGCTTTCTTTCGAGAGATAAATGTGGTTCTTCAACTTTGCTGAATAGGCCTATTTGGAAAACAATGAGCCTTTTCCAACCTTGAAAACACTTATTGCAGAAAGTATACCTTTCAAAACTAACTCAGTTCTCATAGGGAAAAATGTGTCATATGCTACTTCTTCTAACATAGATTGGTTTCCTTCAACAGCGACATGCTGTTCTTCACTTAGCTGAATAGCTCTATTTGGAACAAAATGAGCCTTTCTACACCTTGAAAACTATGGATTGCAGAAATTATTCCTTGCAAAATTAACTCAGTTCTCACGGACAAATAATATCCTACATGCTATGACTTCTAACACATATGGCATCATTTCAGAGATACGTGTATTTTCAAACTAGCTGAAAAGGCATATTGGAAGCAAAAGGAGCCTAGGACCACCTGAAAACACTTACGTTGCAGGATGTAGTCCTTTCAAAATGTAACTCAATTATTACAAAGAAAAAATGTTCAAGATACGGTAGCTTCTATCACGGATGGGGTTCTTTGGAGATAAACATGTGTTTCTTCAACTCAGCCGAATAGTCCTATGGGGAGCAAACAGAGCCTATGTCGCCTTTGAAACAACTAGGTTGGAGGAATCATTCCTTGGAAACCGAACTCAATTCTCCAAGGGAAACAAAGTGCTAGATGCACCTATTTGTGACACACATGATTTTCTTCAAGAGTTTCATTTGTCTCTTCAACTTAGCTGAATGGGCCTACTTGAAACAAAATGAGCCTTTCACCACCTTCATAAATATGATTTGCAGGAACTATTCCTTTCAAAAACTAACTCAACTCTCAGAGGGAAACAATGTGCTACATGCTACTACTTCTACTACACATGTGTTTGTAGCAGAGAGTTTCTTCAACTCAGGTGAAGAGGCCTGATTACAGCAAACAGACCAACCTCCACCTTGAAACACTGACATTGCTGGAACAATTCACTCAAAATCTAACTCAATTCTCACAGGGGAACAAATTGCTAGATGTTCGTGCTTCTAATCTTGACAGTTTTCTTTCCAGAGATACATTTATCTTTGACTCAGCTGAATTGGAGTATTTGGGGCAAGCAGACCTACCTGCACCTTGAAACACCGAAGTTGCAGGAAGAATTCCATTTAAAAACTCCCTCCATTCACACAGGGAAACAATGTTGTAGTTGTCACAGCCTCTAACTTGGATGGTTGTCTTTAGAGGCAAAGAAGGGTTCCTTCATGTCAGCTGATTGGGCCTGTTTGTAGGCAACAGAGCCTATCTCCACCTTGGAACACGAAAGTTTCAGGAAGAATTCCTTTCAAAAACAAACTCTATTCTCACGGGGAAAAATGTGCCAGATGCTCCTGCTTTGAGCACAGCTGGTTTACTTCGAGAGGTACATGTGATTCATCAACTCTGCTGAGTAGGCCATTTTGGAAAGAAAACATTCCTTCCTCTACCTTAAACGTTCTGATTTGCAGGTAGTATTCTTTTCAGACACTAAGTAAATTCTCACAAGGAATCAATGCACTACATGTTGCAGCTCTAACATGGATGGTTTTCTTTGGAGAGGTACATGTATTTCTTCAACACAGCTGAATAGGCTTACTTGGAGCACACAGAACCAATCTTCACCTTGAAACACCAAGTTGCAGGGAACATTCCCTTAAAAACTAACTCAGTTATCCCAGGAAAGCAACGTGCTATCTAGAAGCTCCTGCTTTTAACACAGGTGGTCATCTTTGGAGAGATACATTTATGTCTTCAACTTAGCTATTAGGCCAATTTGAACAAAATGAGACTTTCCCCACCATGAAAACTATGACTCACAGGAAATATTTCCTTCAAATTCTAACTCAATTCTCACAAGGAAACAATGTTCTTGATGCTGCGGGTTCTAACGTAGATAGTTTTTCTGGGAGAGATACATGTGTTGCTTCATCTCACCTGAACGGGTCTATTTGGAGAAAAGAGATCCTATCTCCACCTTGAAACACGTGAGTTGCTGGAAGAATTCCTTGAAAATACTAACTCAATTTTCACCAGGAAGCACTGTGCTAGATGCTATGGCTTCTAACACATATTGGTTTATTTGGAAAGGTGCGTGTGTTTCTTCACCTAAGCTGAATAGTCTGATTTGGAACAAAATTAGCCTATGTATACCTTAATAACTATGATTTTCAGAAGGTATGCCTTTCACAAGTTAACCCAATTTTCATGGGGAAACAATGTGCTACATGCTATGGCTTCTAACACAATTGCTGACTTTCAAGAAATACGTGTGTTTCTTCATCTTAGCTGAGCAGGCCTCCTTGGAACAAAAGAGCCAATCTCCACCTTGAAACACATAAGTTGCAGGAAGTATTGTTTCTAAAGCTACTGAAGTCTCACATGGAACAATGTGCTAGACGTTCCTGCTGCTAACTCTGATGGTTCTCTTTCAAGAGACAAATGAGTTTCTTCAACTTAGGTGAGTAGGACTCTTTGGAGCAAAATGAGCCTTTCTCCACCTTGAAAATTCTCATTTGCATCAAATATTCTTTCCAAAATTAACTCCATCTGACTGGAAAACAACGTGCTAGATGCTCCTGCTTCTGAAAGAGATGGTCATGTTTCGAGAGAATCATTTGTTTCTTCATGTTCACTTAACAGGCCTACTTGGAACAAAATGAGTCTTTCTCCACTTTGAAAACTGTGAGGAGCTTGAAGTGTTCCTCTGAAATACGACCTGAATTCTCAGAAGGAAACATGTGCTAGTTGTTCCAAAACACATGGGTTTCTTTCAAGAGATAGATGTGTTTCATCAACTTAACTGTGTAGGCCTAATTGGAACAAACAGAGCATAACTCAACCTAAGACAACTCACGTATCAGGTAGGATTCCTTTGCTAAACTAACCCAGTTCTAACAGCAAAACAATACGTTAGATGCAGCAGCTTATTACGTAGGTGAATTTCTTCGGAAAGGTACACGTGCTTCTTCACTTCTGGTTAACATACATATTTGGAACAAAAGCAGCCTTTGCCCACCTTGAAACACTTACGTTTGAGGAAGCATTCCAGTCAAAAACTACTCAATTCTCAGTGGAAATAATGTGGTAGATGCTCCTGCTTCTAACACACATGTTGGTCTTTTGAGAGATTCATTTGTTTCTTCATCTTAGATGAATAGTCCTAGTTGGAGAAAAATGAGACTTAATCCACCTTGAAAATTCTGATTTGCAGGAAGTATTCCTTACAAAAACTAATCAATATTCAGAGGGAAACAATGTGCTAGATGCTGCAGCTTCTAACATCGAAGGTTTTCTTTGGCGAGTTGCATGTGTTTCTTCAACTACCTGAATAGGCCTATTTGGAGCATAGAGAGCCAATCTGAAGCTTCCCAAAATTAAGTGGCAGGCAGTATTCCTTTCAAAAACAAACTCAGTTCTCACAGGGGTAAAATGTGCCTAGATGCTCCTGCTTATAACACAGATGGATTTCTTTGAGAGACACATGTGTTTCATGAACTCAGTTGCGTAGGCCAATTTGGAACAAAAAGAACCACCTCCCTCCACCTACAAAATTTTGTTTTGCAGGAAGTATTCCTTTGAAATGAACTCAAAACTCACAGGGAAAGCATGTGCGAGATGCTGCAGTTTGTAACATACATGGTTTCCTTTAGAGAGATATATTTCTTTCTTCCACTCACCTGAACAAGTCTGTTTGGAGACAACAGAGTGTATCTCCACGTTTAAACACCTTAGTGGCAGTAAAAATTCCTTGCAAAAACTAAGTCCATTTTCACAGGGAAACAATGTGCTACATGCTGTGGCTTCGAACACAAATTGGTTTCTTTCCAGAGGTACATGTCTTTCTTCAACTAAGCTGAATAATCCTATATGGAACAAAATATGCCTTTCTCCACCTTGATCACTAGGATTTGCAGGAAGTATTCCTTTCCCAAACTCTCTTAATTCTCACAGGGAAACAATGTGCTTAGACACGACTGCTTCTAACACAGATGTCTTTCTTTGGAGCGATATACGTGCTTCAACTTAGCTGAAAAGGCCTATTGGAAGCAGAAGGAGCCCATCATCACCTTGATACACCAAAGTTGAAGCAAGTATTTCTTTCAAAAACCAACTGAGTTCTCACAGGGAAACAATGTGCTAGATGCTGTAGCTTCTAACATGGATGTTTTTCTTTGGAGAGACCCATGTGTTTATTGAACTCAATGGATTAGGCTTATTTGGAGAAAAGAGAGGATGTCCACCTTGAAACACCTAATTTGCCGGAAGGATTCCTTACAAAAACTACTCACTTATCACAGGGTAACAATGAGCTAGAAGCTCCTGCTTCTAACATAGATGGCTTTCTTTCGAGAGATAAATGTGGTTCTTCAACTTTGCTGAATAGGCCTATTTGGAAAACAATGAGCCTTTTCCAACCTTGAAAACACTTATTGCAGAAAGTATACCTTTCAAAACTAACTCAGTTCTCATAGGGAAAAATGTGTCATATGCTACTTCTTCTAACATAGATTGGTTTCCTTCAACAGCGACATGCTGTTCTTCACTTAGCTGAATAGCTCTATTTGGAACAAAATGAGCCTTTCTACACCTTGAAAACTATGGATTGCAGAAATTATTCCTTGCAAAATTAACTCAGTTCTCACGGACAAATAATATCCTACATGCTATGACTTCTAACACATATGGCATCATTTCAGAGATACGTGTATTTTCAAACTAGCTGAAAAGGCATATTGGAAGCAAAAGGAGCCTAGGACCACCTGAAAACACTTACGTTGCAGGATGTAGTCCTTTCAAAATGTAACTCAATTATTACAAAGAAAAAATGTTCAAGATACGGTAGCTTCTATCACGGATGGGGTTCTTTGGAGATAAACATGTGTTTCTTCAACTCAGCCGAATAGTCCTATGGGGAGCAAACAGAGCCTATGTCGCCTTTGAAACAACTAGGTTGGAGGAATCATTCCTTGGAAACCGAACTCAATTCTCCAAGGGAAACAAAGTGCTAGATGCACCTATTTGTGACACACATGATTTTCTTCAAGAGTTTCATTTGTCTCTTCAACTTAGCTGAATGGGCCTACTTGAAACAAAATGAGCCTTTCACCACCTTCATAAATATGATTTGCAGGAACTATTCCTTTCAAAAACTAACTCAACTCTCAGAGGGAAACAATGTGCTACATGCTACTACTTCTACTACACATGTGTTTGTAGCAGAGAGTTTCTTCAACTCAGGTGAAGAGGCCTGATTACAGCAAACAGACCAACCTCCACCTTGAAACACTGACATTGCTGGAACAATTCACTCAAAATCTAACTCAATTCTCACAGGGGAACAAATTGCTAGATGTTCGTGCTTCTAATCTTGACAGTTTTCTTTCCAGAGATACATTTATCTTTGACTCAGCTGAATTGGAGTATTTGGGGCAAGCAGACCTACCTGCACCTTGAAACACCGAAGTTGCAGGAAGAATTCCATTTAAAAACTCCCTCCATTCACACAGGGAAACAATGTTGTAGTTGTCACAGCCTCTAACTTGGATGGTTGTCTTTAGAGGCAAAGAAGGGTTCCTTCATGTCAGCTGATTGGGCCTGTTTGTAGGCAACAGAGCCTATCTCCACCTTGGAACACGAAAGTTTCAGGAAGAATTCCTTTCAAAAACAAACTCTATTCTCACGGGGAAAAATGTGCCAGATGCTCCTGCTTTGAACACAGCTGGTTTACTTCGAGAGGTACATGTGATTCATCAACTCTGCTGAGTAGGCCATTTTGGAAAGAAAACATTCCTTCCTCTACCTTAAACGTTCTGATTTGCAGGTAGTATTCTTTTCAGACACTAAGTAAATTCTCACAAGGAATCAATGCACTACATGTTGCAGCTCTAACATGGATGGTTTTCTTTGGAGAGGTACATGTATTTCTTCAACACAGCTGAATAGGCTTACTTGGAGCACACAGAACCAATCTTCACCTTGAAACACCAAGTTGCAGGGAACATTCCCTTAAAAACTAACTCAGTTATCCCAGGAAAGCAACGTGCTATCTAGAAGCTCCTGCTTTTAACACAGGTGGTCATCTTTGGAGAGATACATTTATGTCTTCAACTTAGCTATTAGGCCAATTTGAACAAAATGAGACTTTCCCCACCATGAAAACTATGACTCACAGGAAATATTTCCTTCAAATTCTAACTCAATTCTCACAAGGAAACAATGTTCTTGATGCTGCGGGTTCTAACGTAGATAGTTTTTCTGGGAGAGATACATGTGTTGCTTCATCTCACCTGAACGGGTCTATTTGGAGAAAAGAGATCCTATCTCCACCTTGAAACACGTGAGTTGCTGGAAGAATTCCTTGAAAATACTAACTCAATTTTCACCAGGAAGCACTGTGCTAGATGCTATGGCTTCTAACACATATTGGTTTATTTGGAAAGGTGCGTGTGTTTCTTCACCTAAGCTGAATAGTCTGATTTGGAACAAAATTAGCCTATGTATACCTTAATAACTATGATTTTCAGAAGGTATGCCTTTCACAAGTTAACCCAATTTTCATGGGGAAACAATGTGCTACATGCTATGGCTTCTAACACAATTACTGACTTTCAAGAAATACGTGTGTTTCTTCATCTTAGCTGAGCAGGCCTCCTTGGAACAAAAGAGCCAATCTCCACCTTGAAACACATAAGTTGCAGGACGTATTGTTTCTAAAGCTACTGAAGTCTCACATGGAACAATGTGCTAGACGTTCCTGCTGCTAACTCTGATGGTTCTCTTTCAAGAGACAAATGAGTTTCTTCAACTTAGGTGAGTAGGACTCTTTGGAGCAAAATGAGCCTTTCTCCACCTTGAAAATTCTCATTTGCATCAAATATTCTTTCCAAAATTAACTCCATCTGACTGGAAAACAACGTGCTAGATGCTCCTGCTTCTAAAAGAGATGGTCATGTTTCGAAAGAATCATTTGTTTCTTCATGTTCACTTAACAGGCCTACTTGGAACAAAATGAGTCTTTCTCCACTTTGAAAACTGTGAGGAGCTTGAAGTGTTCCTCTGAAATACGACCTGAATTCTCAGAAGGAAACATGTGCTAGTTGTTCCAAAAAACATGGGTTTCTTTCAAGAGATAGATGTGTTTCATCAACTTAACTGTGTAGGCCTAATTGGAACAAACAGAGCATAACTCAACCTAAGACAACTCACGTATCAGGTAGGATTCCTTTGCTAAACTAACCCAGTTCTAACAGCAAAACAATACGTTAGATGCAGCAGCTTATTACGTAGGTGAATTTCTTCGGAAAGGTACACGTGCTTCTTCACTTCTGGTTAACATACATATTTGGAACAAAAGCAGCCTTTGCCCACCTTGAAACACTTACGTTTGAGGAAGCATTCCAGTCAAAAACTACTCAATTCTCAGTGGAAATAATGTGGTAGATGCTCCTGCTTCTAACACACATGTTGGTCTTTTGAGAGATTCATTTGTTTCTTCATCTTAGATGAATAGTCCTAGTTGGAGAAAAATGAGACTTAATCCACCTTGAAAATTCTGATTTGCAGGAAGTATTCCTTACAAAAACTAATCAATATTCAGAGGGAAACAATGTGCTAGATGCTGCAGCTTCTAACATCGAAGGTTTTCTTTGGCGAGTTGCATGTGTTTCTTCAACTACCTGAATAGGCCTATTTGGAGCATAGAGAGCCAATCTGAAGCTTCCCAAAATTAAGTGGCAGGCAGTATTCCTTTCAAAAACAAACTCAGTTCTCACAGGGGTAAAATGTGCCTAGATGCTCCTGCTTATAACACAGATGGATTTCTTTGAGAGACACATGTGTTTCATGAACTCAGTTGCGTAGGCCAATTTGGAACAAAAAGAACCACCTCCCTCCACCTACAAAATTTTGTTTTGCAGGAAGTATTCCTTTGAAATGAACTCAAAACTCACAGGGAAAGCATGCGCGAGATGCTGCAGTTTGTAACATACATGGTTTCCTTTAGAGAGATATATTTCTTTCTTCCACTCACCTGAACAAGTCTGTATGGAGACAACAGAGTGTATCTCCACGTTGAAACACCTTAGTGGCAGTAAAAATTCCTTGCAAAAACTAAGTCCATTTTCACAGGGAAACAATGTGCTACATGCTGTGGCTTCGAACACAAATTGGTTTCTTTCCAGAGGTACATGTCTTTCTTCAACTAAGCTGAATAATCCTATATGGAACAAAATATGCCTTTCTCCACCTTGATCACTAGGATTTGCAGGAAGTATTCCTTTCCCAAACTCTCTTAATTCTCACAGGGAAACAATGTGCTTAGACACGACTGCTTCTAACACAGATGTCTTTCTTTGGAGCGATATACGTGCTTCAACTTAGCTGAAAAGGCCTATTGGAAGCAGAAGGAGCCCATCATCACCTTGATACACCAAAGTTGAAGCAAGTATTTCTTTCAAAAACCAACTGAGTTCTCACAGGGAAACAATGTGCTAGATGCTGTAGCTTCTAACATGGATGTTTTTCTTTGGAGAGACCCATGTGTTTATTGAACTCAGTGGATTAGGCTTATTTGGAGAAAAGAGAGGATGTCCACCTTGAAACACCTAATTTGCCGGAAGGATTCCTTACAAAAACTACTCACTTATCACAGGGTAACAATGAGCTAGAAGCTCCTGCTTCTAACATAGATGGCTTTCTTTCGAGAGATAAATGTGGTTCTTCAACTTTGCTGAATAGGCCTATTTGGAAAACAATGAGCCTTTTCCAACCTTGAAAACACTTATTGCAGAAAGTATACCTTTCAAAACTAACTCAGTTCTCATAGGGAAAAATGTGTCATATGCTACTTCTTCTAACACAGATTGGTTTCCTTCAACAGCGACATGTTGTTCTTCACTTAGCTGAATAGCTCTATTTGGAACAAAATGAGCCTTTCTACACCTTGAAAACTATGGATTGCAGAAATTATTCCTTGCAAAATTAACTCAGTTCTCACGGAGAAATAATATCCTACATGCTATGACTTCTAACACACATGGCATCATTTCAGAGATACGTGTATTTTCAAACTAGCTGAAAAGGCATATTGGAAGCAAAAGGAGCCTAGGACCACCTGAAAACACTTACGTTGCAGGATGTAGTCCTTTCAAAATGTAACTCAATTATTACAAAGAAAAAATGTTCAAGATACGGTAGCTTCTATCACGGATGGGGTTCTTTGGAGATAAACATGTGTTTCTTCAACTCAGCCGAATAGTCCTATGGGGAGCAAACAGAGCCTATGTCGCCTTTGAAACAACTAGGTTGGAGGAATCATTCCTTGGAAACCGAACTCAATTCTCCAAGGGAAACAAAGTGCTAGATGCACCTATTTCTGACACACATGATTTTCTTCAAGAGTTTCATTTGTCTCTTCAACTTAGCTGAATGGGCCTACTTGAAACAAAATGAGCCTTTCACCACCTTCATAAATATGATTTGCAGGAACTATTCCTTTCAAAAACTAACTCAACTCTCAGAGGGAAACAATGTGCTACATGCTACTACTTCTACTACACATGTGTTTGTAGCAGAGAGTTTCTTCAACTCAGGTGAAGAGGCCTGATTACAGCAAACAGACCAACCTCCACCTTGAAACACCTACATTGCTGGAACAATTCACTCAAAATCTAACTCAATTCTCACAGGGGAACAAATTGCTAGATGTTCGTGCTTCTAATCTTGACAGTTTTCTTTCCAGAGATACATTTATCTTTGACTCAGCTGAATTGGAGTATTTGGGGCAAGCAGACCTACCTGCACCTTGAAACACCGAAGTTGCAGGAAGAATTCCATTTAAAAACTCCCTCCATTCACACAGGGAAACAATGTTGTAGTTATCACAGCCTCTAACTTGGATGGTTGTCTTTAGAGGCAAAGAAGAGTTCCTTCATGTCAGCCGATTGGGCCTGTTTGTAGCCAACAGAGCCTATCTCCACCTTGGAACACGAAAGTTTCAGGAAGAATTCCTTTCAAAAACAAACTCTATTCTCACGGGGAAAAATGTGCCAGATGCTCCTGCTTTGAACACAGCTGGTTTACTTCGAGAGGTACATGTGATTCATCAACTCTGCTGAGTAGGCCATTTTGGAAAGAAAACATTCCTTCCTCTACCTTAAACGTTCTGATTTGCAGGTAGTATTCTTTTCAGACACTAAGTAAATTCTCACAAGGAATCAATGCACTACATGTTGCAGCTCTAACATGGATGGTTTTCTTTGGAGAGGTACATGTATTTCTTCAACACAGCTGAATAGGCTTACTTGGAGCACACAGAACCAATCTTCACCTTGAAACACCAAGTTGCAGGGAACATTCCCTTAAAAACTATCTCAGTTATCCCAGGAAAGCAACGTGCTATCTAGAAGCTCCTGCTTCTAACACAGGTGCTCATCTTTGGAGAGATACATTTATGTCTTCAACTTAGCTATTAGGCCAATTTGAACAAAATGAGACTTTCCCCACCATGAAAACTATGACTCACAGGAAATATTTCCTTCAAATTCTAACTCAATTCTCACAAGGAAACAATGTTCTTGATGCTGCGGGTTCTAACATAGATAGTTTTTCTGGGAGAGATACATGTGTTGCTTCATCTCACCTGAAGGGGATAATTTGGAGAAAAGAGATCCTATCTCCACCTTGAAACACGTGAGTTGCTGGAAGAATTCCTTGAAAATACTAACTCAATTTTCACCAGGAAGCACTGTGCTAGATGCTATGGCTTCTAACACATATTGGTTTATTTGGAAAGGTGCGTGTGTTTCTTCACCTAAGCTGAATAGTCTGATTTGGAACAAAATTAGCCTATGTATACCTTAATAACTATGATTTTCAGAAGGTATGCCTTTCACAAGTTAACCCAATTTTCATGGGGAAACAATGTGCTACATGCTATGGCTTCTAACACAATTACTGACTTTCAAGAAATACGTGTGTTTCTTCATCTTAGCTGAGCAGGCCTCCTTGGAACAAAAGAGCCAATCTCCACCTTGAAACACATAAGTTGCAGGACGTATTGTTTCTAAAGCTACTGAAGTCTCACATGGAACAATGTGCTAGACGTTCCTGCTGCTAACTCTGATGGTTCTCTTTCAAGAGACAAATGAGTTTCTTCAACTTAGGTGAGTAGGACTCTTTGGAGCAAAATGAGCCTTTCTCCACCTTGAAAATTCTCATTTGCATCAAATATTCTTTCCAAAATTAACTCCATCTGACTGGAAAACAACGTGCTAGATGCTCCTGCTTCTAAAAGAGATGGTCATGTTTCGAGAGAATCATTTGTTTCTTCATGTTCACTTAACAGGCCTACTTGGAACAAAATGAGTCTTTCTCCACTTTGAAAACTGTGAGGAGCTTGAAGTGTTCCTCTGAAATACGACCTGAATTCTCAGAAGGAAACATGTGCTAGTTGTTCCAAAACACATGGGTTTCTTTCAAGAGATAGATGTGTTTCATCAACTTAACTGTGTAGGCCTAATTGGAACAAACAGAGCATAACTCAACCTAAGACAACTCACGTATCAGGTAGGATTCCTTTGCTAAACTAACCCAGTTCTAACAGCAAAACAATACGTTAGATGCAGCAGCTTATTACGTAGGTGAATTTCTTCGGAAAGGTACACGTGCTTCTTCACTTCTGGTTAACATACATATTTGGAACAAAAGCAGCCTTTGCCCACCTTGAAACACTTACGTTTGAGGAAGCATTCCAGTCAAAAACTACTCAATTCTCAGTGGAAATAATGTGGTAGATGCTCCTGCTTCTAACACACATGTTGGTCTTTTGAGAGATTCATTTGTTTCTTCATCTTAGATGAATAGTCCTAGTTGGAGAAAAATGAGACTTAATCCACCTTGAAAATTCTGATTTGCAGGAAGTATTCCTTACAAAAACTAATCAATATTCAGAGGGAAACAATGTGCTAGATGCTGCAGCTTCTAACATCGAAGGTTTTCTTTGGCGAGTTGCATGTGTTTCTTCAACTACCTGAATAGGCCTATTTGGAGCATAGAGAGCCAATCTGAAGCTTCCCAAAATTAAGTGGCAGGCAGTATTCCTTTCAAAAACAAACTCAGTTCTCACAGGGGTAAAATGTGCCTAGATGCTCCTGCTTATAACACAGATGGATTTCTTTGAGAGACACATGTGTTTCATGAACTCAGTTGCGTAGGCCAATTTGGAACAAAAAGAACCACCTCCCTCCACCTACAAAATTTTGTTTTGCAGGAAGTATTCCTTTGAAATGAACTCAAAACTCACAGGGAAAGCATGTGCGAGATGCTGCAGTTTGTAACATACATGGTTTCCTTTAGAGAGATATATTTCTTTCTTCCACTCACCTGAACAAGTCTGTTTGGAGACAACAGAGTGTATCTCCACGTTGAAACACCTTAGTGGCAGTAAAAATTCCTTGCAAAAACTAAGTCCATTTTCACAGGGAAACAATGTGCTACATGCTGTGGCTTCGAACACAAATTGGTTTCTTTCCAGAGGTACATGTCTTTCTTCAACTAAGCTGAATAATCCTATATGGAACAAAATATGCCTTTCTCCACCTTGATCACTAGGATTTGCAGGAAGTATTCCTTTCCCAAACTCTCTTAATTCTCACAGGGAAACAATGTGCTTAGACACGACTGCTTCTAACACAGATGTCTTTCTTTGGAGCGATATACGTGCTTCAACTTAGCTGAAAAGGCCTATTGGAAGCAGAAGGAGCCCATCATCACCTTGAAACACCAAAGTTGAAGCAAGTATTTCTTTCAAAAACCAACTGAGTTCTCACAGGGAAACAATGTGCTAGATGCTGTAGCTTCTAACATGGATGTTTTTCTTTGGAGAGACCCATGTGTTTATTGAACTCAGTGGATTAGGCTTATTTGGAGAAAAGAGAGGATGTCCACCTTGAAACACCTAATTTGCCGGAAGGATTCCTTACAAAAACTACTCACTTATCACAGGGTAACAATGAGCTAGAAGCTCCTGCTTCTAACATAGATGGCTTTCTTTCGAGAGATAAATGTGGTTCTTCAACTTTGCTGAATAGGCCTATTTGGAAAACAATGAGCCTTTTCCAACCTTGAAAACACTTATTGCAGAAAGTATACCTTTCAAAACTAACTCAGTTCTCATAGGGAAAAATGTGTCATATGCTACTTCTTCTAACATAGATTGGTTTCCTTCAACAGCGACATGCTGTTCTTCACTTAGCTGAATAGCTCTATTTGGAACAAAATGAGCCTTTCTACACCTTGAAAACTATGGATTGCAGAAATTATTCCTTGCAAAATTAACTCAGTTCTCACGGACAAATAATATCCTACATGCTATGACTTCTAACACATATGGCATCATTTCAGAGATACGTGTATTTTCAAACTAGCTGAAAAGGCATATTGGAAGCAAAAGGAGCCTAGGACCACCTGAAAACACTTACGTTGCAGGATGTAGTCCTTTCAAAATGTAACTCAATTATTACAAAGAAAAAATGTTCAAGATACGGTAGCTTCTATCACGGATGGGGTTCTTTGGAGATAAACATGTGTTTCTTCAACTCAGCCGAATAGTCCTATGGGGAGCAAACAGAGCCTATGTCGCCTTTGAAACAACTAGGTTGGAGGAATCATTCCTTGGAAACCGAACTCAATTCTCCAAGGGAAACAAAGTGCTAGATGCACCTATTTGTGACACACATGATTTTCTTCAAGAGTTTCATTTGTCTCTTCAACTTAGCTGAATGGGCCTACTTGAAACAAAATGAGCCTTTCACCACCTTCATAAATATGATTTGCAGGAACTATTCCTTTCAAAAACTAACTCAACTCTCAGAGGGAAACAATGTGCTACATGCTACTACTTCTACTACACATGTGTCTGTAGCAGAGAGTTTCTTCAACTCAGGTGAAGAGGCCTGATTACAGCAAACAGACCAACCTCCACCTTGAAACACTGACATTGCTGGAACAATTCACTCAAAATCTAACTCAATTCTCACAGGGGAACAAATTGCTAGATGTTCGTGCTTCTAATCTTGACAGTTTTCTTTCCAGAGATACATTTATCTTTGACTCAGCTGAATTGGAGTATTTGGGGCAAGCAGACCTACCTGCACCTTGAAACACCGAAGTTGCAGGAAGAATTCCATTTAAAAACTCCCTCCATTCACACAGGGAAACAATGTTGTAGTTGTCACAGCCTCTAACTTGGATGGTTGTCTTTAGAGGCAAAGAAGGGTTCCTTCATGTCAGCTGATTGGGCCTGTTTGTAGGCAACAGAGCCTATCTCCACCTTGGAACACGAAAGTTTCAGGAAGAATTCCTTTCAAAAACAAACTCTATTCTCACGGGGAAAAATGTGCCAGATGCTCCTGCTTTGAACACAGCTGGTTTACTTCGAGAGGTACATGTGATTCATCAACTCTGCTGAGTAGGCCATTTTGGAAAGAAAACATTCCTTCCTCTACCTTAAACGTTCTGATTTGCAGGTAGTATTCTTTTCAGACACTAAGTAAATTCTCACAAGGAATCAATGCACTACATGTTGCAGCTCTAACATGGATGGTTTTCTTTGGAGAGGTACATGTATTTCTTCAACACAGCTGAATAGGCTTACTTGGAGCACACAGAACCAATCTTCACCTTGAAACACCAAGTTGCAGGGAACATTCCCTTAAAAACTAACTCAGTTATCCCAGGAAAGCAACGTGCTATCTAGAAGCTCCTGCTTTTAACACAGGTGGTCATCTTTGGAGAGATACATTTATGTCTTCAACTTAGCTATTAGGCCAATTTGAACAAAATGAGACTTTCCCCACCATGAAAACTATGACTCACAGGAAATATTTCCTTCAAATTCTAACTCAATTCTCACAAGGAAACAATGTTCTTGATGCTGCGGGTTCTAACGTAGATAGTTTTTCTGGGAGAGATACATGTGTTGCTTCATCTCACCTGAATGGGTCTATTTGGAGAAAAGAGATCCTATCTCCACCTTGAAACACGTGAGTTGCTGGAAGAATTCCTTGAAAATACTAACTCAATTTTCACCAGGAAGCACTGTGCTAGATGCTATGGCTTCTAACACATATTGGTTTATTTGGAAAGGTGCGTGTGTTTCTTCACCTAAGCTGAATAGTCTGATTTGGAACAAAATTAGCCTATGTATACCTTAATAACTATGATTTTCAGAAGGTATGCCTTTCACAAGTTAACCCAATTTTCATGGGGAAACAATGTGCTACATGCTATGGCTTCTAACACAATTACTGACTTTCAAGAAATACGTGTGTTTCTTCATCTTAGCTGAGCAGGCCTCCTTGGAACAAAAGAGCCAATCTCCACCTTGAAACACATAAGTTGCAGGACGTATTGTTTCTAAAGCTACTGAAGTCTCACATGGAACAATGTGCTAGACGTTCCTGCTGCTAACTCTGATGGTTCTCTTTCAAGAGACAAATGAGTTTCTTCAACTTAGGTGAGTAGGACTCTTTGGAGCAAAATGAGCCTTTCTCCACCTTGAAAATTCTCATTTGCATCAAATATTCTTTCCAAAATTAACTCCATCTGACTGGAAAACAACGTGCTAGATGCTCCTGCTTCTAAAAGAGATGGTCATGTTTCGAAAGAATCATTTGTTTCTTCATGTTCACTTAACAGGCCTACTTGGAACAAAATGAGTCTTTCTCCACTTTGAAAACTGTGAGGAGCTTGAAGTGTTCCTCTGAAATACGACCTGAATTCTCAGAAGGAAACATGTGCTAGTTGTTCCAAAAAACATGGGTTTCTTTCAAGAGATAGATGTGTTTCATCAACTTAACTGTGTAGGCCTAATTGGAACAAACAGAGCATAACTCAACCTAAGACAACTCACGTATCAGGTAGGATTCCTTTGCTAAACTAACCCAGTTCTAACAGCAAAACAATACGTTAGATGCAGCAGCTTATTACGTAGGTGAATTTCTTCTGAAAGGTACACGTGCTTCTTCACTTCTGGTTAACATACATATTTGGAACAAAAGCAGCCTTTGCCCACCTTGAAACACTTACGTTTGAGGAAGCATTCCAGTCAAAAACTACTCAATTCTCAGTGGAAATAATGTGGTAGATGCTCCTGCTTCTAACACACATGTTGGTCTTTTGAGAGATTCATTTGTTTCTTCATCTTAGATGAATAGTCCTAGTTGGAGAAAAATGAGACTTAATCCACCTTGAAAATTCTGATTTGCAGGAAGTATTCCTTACAAAAACTAATCAATATTCAGAGGGAAACAATGTGCTAGATGCTGCAGCTTCTAACATCGAAGGTTTTCTTTGGCGAGTTGCATGTGTTTCTTCAACTACCTGAATAGGCCTATTTGGAGCATAGAGAGCCAATCTGAAGCTTCCCAAAATTAAGTGGCAGGCAGTATTCCTTTCAAAAACAAACTCAGTTCTCACAGGGGTAAAATGTGCCTAGATGCTCCTGCTTATAACACAGATGGATTTCTTTGAGAGACACATGTGTTTCATGAACTCAGTTGCGTAGGCCAATTTGGAACAAAAAGAACCACCTCCCTCCACCTACAAAATTTTGTTTTGCAGGAAGTATTCCTTTGAAATGAACTCAAAACTCACAGGGAAAGCATGCGCGAGATGCTGCAGTTTGTAACATACATGGTTTCCTTTAGAGAGATATATTTCTTTCTTCCACTCACCTGAACAAGTCTGTATGGAGACAACAGAGTGTATCTCCACGTTGAAACACCTTAGTGGCAGTAAAAATTCCTTGCAAAAACTAAGTCCATTTTCATAGGGAAACAATGTGCTACATGCTGTGGCTTCGAACACAAATTGGTTTCTTTCCAGAGGTACATGTCTTTCTTCAACTAAGCTGAATAATCCTATATGGAACAAAATATGCCTTTCTCCACCTTGATCACTAGGATTTGCAGGAAGTATTCCTTTCCCAAACTCTCTTAATTCTCACAGGGAAACAATGTGCTTAGACACGACTGCTTCTAACACAGATGTCTTTCTTTGGAGCGATATACGTGCTTCAACTTAGCTGAAAAGGCCTATTGGAAGCAGAAGGAGCCCATCATCACCTTGATACACCAAAGTTGAAGCAAGTATTTCTTTCAAAAACCAACTGAGTTCTCACAGGGAAACAATGTGCTAGATGCTGTAGCTTCTAACATGGATGTTTTTCTTTGGAGAGACCCATGTGTTTATTGAACTCAGTGGATTAGGCTTATTTGGAGAAAAGAGAGGATGTCCACCTTGAAACACCTAATTTGCCGGAAGGATTCCTTACAAAAACTACTCACTTATCACAGGGTAACAATGAGCTAGAAGCTCCTGCTTCTAACATAGATGGCTTTCTTTCGAGAGATAAATGTGGTTCTTCAACTTTGCTGAATAGGCCTATTTGGAAAACAATGAGCCTTTTCCAACCTTGAAAACACTTATTGCAGAAAGTATACCTTTCAAAACTAACTCAGTTCTCATAGGGAAAAATGTGTCATATGCTACTTCTTCTAACACAGATTGGTTTCCTTCAAGAGCGACATGTTGTTCTTCACTTAGCTGAATAGCTCTATTTGGAACAAAATGAGCCTTTCTACACCTTGAAAACTATGGATTGCAGAAATTATTCCTTGCAAAATTAACTCAGTTCTCACGGAGAAATAATATCCTACATGCTATGACTTCTAACACACATGGCATCATTTCAGAGATACGTGTATTTTCAAACTAGCTGAAAAGGCATATTGGAAGCAAAAGGAGCCTAGGACCACCTGAAAACACTTACGTTGCAGGATGTAGTCCTTTCAAAATGTAACTCAATTATTACAAAGAAAAAATGTTCAAGATACGGTAGCTTCTATCACGGATGGGGTTCTTTGGAGATAAACATGTGTTTCTTCAACTCAGCCGAATAGTCCTATGGGGAGCAAACAGAGCCTATGTCGCCTTTGAAACAACTAGGTTGGAGGAATCATTCCTTGGAAACCGAACTCAATTCTCCAAGGGAAACAAAGTGCTAGATGCACCTATTTCTGACACACATGATTTTCTTCAAGAGTTTCATTTGTCTCTTCAACTTAGCTGAATGGGCCTACTTGAAACAAAATGAGCCTTTCACCACCTTCATAAATATGATTTGCAGGAACTATTCCTTTCAAAAACTAACTCAACTCTCAGAGGGAAACAATGTGCTACATGCTACTACTTCTACTACACATGTGTTTGTAGCAGAGAGTTTCTTCAACTCAGGTGAAGAGGCCTGATTACAGCAAACAGACCAACCTCCACCTTGAAACACCTACATTGCTGGAACAATTCACTCAAAATCTAACTCAATTCTCACAGGGGAACAAATTGCTAGATGTTCGTGCTTCTAATCTTGACAGTTTTCTTTCCAGAGATACATTTATCTTTGACTCAGCTGAATTGGAGTATTTGGGGCAAGCAGACCTACCTGCACCTTGAAACACCGAAGTTGCAGGAAGAATTCCATTTAAAAACTCCCTCCATTCACACAGGGAAACAATGTTGTAGTTGTCACAGCCTCTAACTTGGATGGTTGTCTTTAGAGGCAAAGAAGGGTTCCTTCATGTCAGCTGATTGGGCCTGTTTGTAGGCAACAGAGCCTATCTCCACCTTGGAACACGAAAGTTTCAGGAAGAATTCCTTTCAAAAACAAACTCTATTCTCACGGGGAAAAATGTGCCAGATGCTCCTGCTTTGAACACAGCTGGTTTACTTCGAGAGGTACATGTGATTCATCAACTCTGCTGAGTAGGCCATTTTGGAAAGAAAACATTCCTTCCTCTACCTTAAACGTTCTGATTTGCAGGTAGTATTCTTTTCAGACACTAAGTAAATTCTCACAAGGAATCAATGCACTACATGTTGCAGCTCTAACATGGATGGTTTTCTTTGGAGAGGTACATGTATTTCTTCAACACAGCTGAATAGGCTTACTTGGAGCACACAGAACCAATCTTCACCTTGAAACACCAAGTTGCAGGGAACATTCCCTTAAAAACTAACTCAGTTATCCCAGGAAAGCAACGTGCTATCTAGAAGCTCCTGCTTTTAACACAGGTGGTCATCTTTGGAGAGATACATTTATGTCTTCAACTTAGCTATTAGGCCAATTTGAACAAAATGAGACTTTCCCCACCATGAAAACTATGACTCACAGGAAATATTTCCTTCAAATTCTAACCCAATTCTCACAAGGAAACAATGTTCTTGATGCTGCGGGTTCTAACGTAGATAGTTTTTCTGGGAGAGATACATGTGTTGCTTCATCTCACCTGAACGGGTCTATTTGGAGAAAAGAGATCCTATCTCCACCTTGAAACACGTGAGTTGCTGGAAGAATTCCTTGAAAATACTAACTCAATTTGCACCAGGAAGCACTGTGCTAGATGCTATGGCTTCTAACACATATTGGTTTATTTGGAAAGGTGCGTGTGTTTCTTCACCTAAGCTGAATAGTCTGATTTGGAACAAAATTAGCCTATGTATACCTTAATAACTATGATTTTCAGAAGGTATGCCTTTCACAAGTTAACCCAATTTTCATGGGGAAACAATGTGCTACATGCTATGGCTTCTAACACAATTACTGACTTTCAAGAAATACGTGTGTTTCTTCATCTTAGCTGAGCAGGCCTCCTTGGAACAAAAGAGCCAATCTCCACCTTGAAACACATAAGTTGCAGGAAGTATTGTTTCTAAAGCTACTGAAGTCTCACATGGAACAATGTGCTAGACGTTCCTGCTGCTAACTCTGATGGTTCTCTTTCAAGAGACAAATGAGTTTCTTCAACTTAGGTGAGTAGGACTCTTTGGAGCAAAATGAGCCTTTCTCCACCTTGAAAATTCTCATTTGCATCAAATATTCTTTCCAAAATTAACTCCATCTGACTGGAAAACAACGTGCTAGATGCTCCTGCTTCTAAAAGAGATGGTCATGTTTCGAAAGAATCATTTGTTTCTTCATGTTCACTTAACAGGCCTACTTGGAACAAAATGAGTCTTTCTCCACTTTGAAAACTGTGAGGAGCTTGAAGTGTTCCTCTGAAATACGACCTGAATTCTCAGAAGGAAACATGTGCTAGTTGTTCCAAAAAACATGGGTTTCTTTCAAGAGATAGATGTGTTTCATCAACTTAACTGTGTAGGCCTAATTGGAACAAACAGAGCATAACTCAACCTAAGACAACTCACGTATCAGGTAGGATTCCTTTGCTAAACTAACCCAGTTCTAACAGCAAAACAATACGTTAGATGCAGCAGCTTATTACGTAGGTGAATTTCTTCTGAAAGGTACACGTGCTTCTTCACTTCTGGTTAACATACATATTTGGAACAAAAGCAGCCTTTGCCCACCTTGAAACACTTACGTTTGAGGAAGCATTCCAGTCAAAAACTACTCAATTCTCAGTGGAAATAATGTGGTAGATGCTCCTGCTTCTAACACACATGTTGGTCTTTTGAGAGATTCATTTGTTTCTTCATCTTAGATGAATAGTCCTAGTTGGAGAAAAATGAGACTTAATCCACCTTGAAAATTCTGATTTGCAGGAAGTATTCCTTACAAAAACTAATCAATATTCAGAGGGAAACAATGTGCTAGATGCTGCAGCTTCTAACATCGAAGGTTTTCTTTGGCGAGTTGCATGTGTTTCTTCAACTACCTGAATAGGCCTATTTGGAGCATAGAGAGCCAATCTGAAGCTTCCCAAAATTAAGTGGCAGGCAGTATTCCTTTCAAAAACAAACTCAGTTCTCACAGGGGTAAAATGTGCCTAGATGCTCCTGCTTATAACACAGATGGATTTCTTTGAGAGACACATGTGTTTCATGAACTCAGTTGCGTAGGCCAATTTGGAACAAAAAGAACCACCTCCCTCCACCTACAAAATTTTGTTTTGCAGGAAGTATTCCTTTGAAATGAACTCAAAACTCACAGGGAAAGCATGCGCGAGATGCTGCAGTTTGTAACATACATGGTTTCCTTTAGAGAGATATATTTCTTTCTTCCACTCACCTGAACAAGTCTGTATGGAGACAACAGAGTGTATCTCCACGTTGAAACACCTTAGTGGCAGTAAAAATTCCTTGCAAAAACTAAGTCCATTTTCACAGGGAAACAATGTGCTACATGCTGTGGCTTCGAACACAAATTGGTTTCTTTCCAGAGGTACATGTCTTTCTTCAACTAAGCTGAATAATCCTATATGGAACAAAATATGCCTTTCTCCACCTTGATCACTAGGATTTGCAGGAAGTATTCCTTTCCCAAACTCTCTTAATTCTCACAGGGAAACAATGTGCTTAGACACGACTGCTTCTAACACAGATGTCTTTCTTTGGAGCGATATACGTGCTTCAACTTAGCTGAAAAGGCCTATTGGAAGCAGAAGGAGCCCATCATCACCTTGATACACCAAAGTTGAAGCAAGTATTTCTTTCAAAAACCAACTGAGTTCTCACAGGGAAACAATGTGCTAGATGCTGTAGCTTCTAACATGGATGTTTTTCTTTGGAGAGACCCATGTGTTTATTGAACTCAGTGGATTAGGCTTATTTGGAGAAAAGAGAGGATGTCCACCTTGAAACACCTAATTTGCCGGAAGGATTCCTTACAAAAACTACTCACTTATCACAGGGTAACAATGAGCTAGAAGCTCCTGCTTCTAACATAGATGGCTTTCTTTCGAGAGATAAATGTGGTTCTTCAACTTTGCTGAATAGGCCTATTTGGAAAACAATGAGCCTTTTCCAACCTTGAAAACACTTACTGCAGAAAGTATACCTTTCAAAACTAACTCAGTTCTCATAGGGAAAAATGTGTCATATGCTACTTCTTCTAACACAGATTGGTTTCCTTCAAGAGCGACATGTTGTTCTTCACTTAGCTGAATAGCTCTATTTGGAACAAAATGAGCCTTTCTACACCTTGAAAACTATGGATTGCAGAAATTATTCCTTGCAAAATTAACTCAGTTCTCACGGAGAAATAATATCCTACATGCTATGACTTCTAACACACATGGCATCATTTCAGAGATACGTGTATTTTCAAACTAGCTGAAAAGGCATATTGGAAGCAAAAGGAGCCTAGGACCACCTGAAAACCCTTACGTTGCAGGATGTAGTCCTTTCAAAATGTAACTCAATTATTACAAAGAAAAAATGTTCAAGATACGGTAGCTTCTATCACGGATGGGGTTCTTTGGAGATAAACATGTGTTTCTTCAACTCAGCCGAATAGTCCTATGGGGAGCAAACAGAGCCTATGTCGCCTTTGAAACAACTAGGTTGGAGGAATCATTCCTTGGAAACCGAACTCAATTCTCCAAGGGAAACAAAGTGCTAGATGCACCTATTTCTGACACACATGATTTTCTTCAAGAGTTTCATTTGTCTCTTCAACTTAGCTGAATGGGCCTACTTGAAACAAAATGAGCCTTTCACCACCTTCATAAATATGATTTGCAGGAACTATTCCTTTCAAAAACTAACTCAACTCTCAGAGGGAAACAATGTGCTACATGCTACTACTTCTACTACACATGTGTTTGTAGCAGAGAGTTTCTTCAACTCAGGTGAAGAGGCCTGATTACAGCAAACAGACCAACCTCCACCTTGAAACACCTACATTGCTGGAACAATTCACTCAAAATCTAACTCAATTCTCACAGGGGAACAAATTGCTAGATGTTCGTGCTTCTAATCTTGACAGTTTTCTTTCCAGAGATACATTTATCTTTGACTCAGCTGAATTGGAGTATTTGGGGCAAGCAGACCTACCTGCACCTTGAAACACCGAAGTTGCAGGAAGAATTCCATTTAAAAACTCCCTCCATTCACACAGGGAAACAATGTTGTAGTTATCACAGCCTCTAACTTGGATGGTTGTCTTTAGAGGCAAAGAAGAGTTCCTTCATGTCAGCCGATTGGGCCTGTTTGTAGCCAACAGAGCCTATCTCCACCTTGGAACACGAAAGTTTCAGGAAGAATTCCTTTCAAAAACAAACTCTATTCTCACGGGGAAAAATGTGCCAGATGCTCCTGCTTTGAACACAGCTGGTTTACTTCGAGAGGTACATGTGATTCATCAACTCTGCTGAGTAGGCCATTTTGGAAAGAAAACATTCCTTCCTCTACCTTAAACGTTCTGATTTGCAGGTAGTATTCTTTTCAGACACTAAGTAAATTCTCACAAGGAATCAATGCACTACATGTTGCAGCTCTAACATGGATGGTTTTCTTTGGAGAGGTACATGTATTTCTTCAACACAGCTGAATAGGCTTACTTGGAGCACACAGAACCAATCTTCACCTTGAAACACCAAGTTGCAGGGAACATTCCCTTAAAAACTAACTCAGTTATCCCAGGAAAGCAACGTGCTATCTAGAAGCTCCTGCTTCTAACACAGGTGCTCATCTTTGGAGAGATACATTTATGTCTTCAACTTAGCTATTAGGCCAATTTGAACAAAATGAGACTTTCCCCACCATGAAAACTATGACTCACAGGAAATATTTCCTTCAAATTCTAACTCAATTCTCACAAGGAAACAATGTTCTTGATGCTGCGGGTTCTAACATAGATAGTTTTTCTGGGAGAGATACATGTGTTGCTTCATCTCACCTGAAGGGGATAATTTGGAGAAAAGAGATCCTATCTCCACCTTGAAACACGTGAGTTGCTGGAAGAATTCCTTGAAAATACTAACTCAATTTTCACCAGGAAGCACTGTGCTAGATGCTATGGCTTCTAACACATATTGGTTTATTTGGAAAGGTGCGTGTGTTTCTTCACCTAAGCTGAATAGTCTGATTTGGAACAAAATTAGCCTATGTATACCTTAATAACTATGATTTTCAGAAGGTATGCCTTTCACAAGTTAACCCAATTTTCATGGGGAAACAATGTGCTACATGCTATGGCTTCTAACACAATTACTGACTTTCAAGAAATACGTGTGTTTCTTCATCTTAGCTGAGCAGGCCTCCTTGGAACAAAAGAGCCAATCTCCACCTTGAAACACATAAGTTGCAGGACGTATTGTTTCTAAAGCTACTGAAGTCTCACATGGAACAATGTGCTAGACGTTCCTGCTGCTAACTCTGATGGTTCTCTTTCAAGAGACAAATGAGTTTCTTCAACTTAGGTGAGTAGGACTCTTTGGAGCAAAATGAGCCTTTCTCCACCTTGAAAATTCTCATTTGCATCAAATATTCTTTCCAAAATTAACTCCATCTGACTGGAAAACAACGTGCTAGATGCTCCTGCTTCTAAAAGAGATGGTCATGTTTCGAAAGAATCATTTGTTTCTTCATGTTCACTTAACAGGCCTACTTGGAACAAAATGAGTCTTTCTCCACTTTGAAAACTGTGAGGAGCTTGAAGTGTTCCTCTGAAATACGACCTGAATTCTCAGAAGGAAACATGTGCTAGTTGTTCCAAAAAACATGGGTTTCTTTCAAGAGATAGATGTGTTTCATCAACTTAACTGTGTAGGCCTAATTGGAACAAACAGAGCATAACTCAACCTAAGACAACTCACGTATCAGGTAGGATTCCTTTGCTAAACTAACCCAGTTCTAACAGCAAAACAATACGTTAGATGCAGCAGCTTATTACGTAGGTGAATTTCTTCTGAAAGGTACACGTGCTTCTTCACTTCTGGTTAACATACATATTTGGAACAAAAGCAGCCTTTGCCCACCTTGAAACACTTACGTTTGAGGAAGCATTCCAGTCAAAAACTACTCAATTCTCAGTGGAAATAATGTGGTAGATGCTCCTGCTTCTAACACACATGTTGGTCTTTTGAGAGATTCATTTGTTTCTTCATCTTAGATGAATAGTCCTAGTTGGAGAAAAATGAGACTTAATCCACCTTGAAAATTCTGATTTGCAGGAAGTATTTCTTACAAAAACTAATCAATATTCAGAGGGAAACAATGTGGTAGATGCTGCAGCTTCTAACATCGAAGGTTTTCTTTGGCGAGTTGCATGTGTTTCTTCAACTACCTGAATAGGCCTATTTGGAGCATAGAGAGCCAATCTGAAGCTTCCCAAAATTAAGTGGCAGGCAGTATTCCTTTCAAAAACAAACTCAGTTCTCACAGGGGTAAAATGTGCCTAGATGCTCCTGCTTATAACACAGATGGATTTCTTTGAGAGACACATGTGTTTCATGAACTCAGTTGCGTAGGCCAATTTGGAACAAAAAGAACCACCTCCCTCCACCTACAAAATTTTGTTTTGCAGGAAGTATTCCTTTGAAATGAACTCAAAACTCACAGGAAAAGCATGCGCGAGATGCTGCAGTTTGTAACATACATGGTTTCCTTTAGAGAGATATATTTCTTTCTTCCACTCACCTGAACAAGTCTGTATGGAGACAACAGAGTGTATCTCCACGTTGAAACACCTTAGTGGCAGTAAAAATTCCTTGCAAAAACTAAGTCCATTTTCACAGGGAAACAATGTGCTACATGCTGTGGCTTCGAACACAAATTGGTTTCTTTCCAGAGGTACATGTCTTTCTTCAACTAAGCTGAATAATCCTATATGGAACAAAATATGCCTTTCTCCACCTTGATCACTAGGATTTGCAGGAAGTATTCCTTTCCCAAACTCTCTTAATTCTCACAGGGAAACAATGTGCTTAGACACGACTGCTTCTAACACAGATGTCTTTCTTTGGAGCGATATACGTGCTTCAACTTAGCTGAAAAGGCCTATTGGAAGCAGAAGGAGCCCATCATCACCTTGATACACCAAAGTTGAAGCAAGTATTTCTTTCAAAAACCAACTGAGTTCTCACAGGGAAACAATGTGCTAGATGCTGTAGCTTCTAACATGGATGTTTTTCTTTGGAGAGACCCATGTGTTTATTGAACTCAGTGGATTAGGCTTATTTGGAGAAAAGAGAGGATGTCCACCTTGAAACACCTAATTTGCCGGAAGGATTCCTTACAAAAACTACTCACTTATCACAGGGTAACAATGAGCTAGAAGCTCCTGCTTCTAACATAGATGGCTTTCTTTCGAGAGATAAATGTGGTTCTTCAACTTTGCTGAATAGGCCTATTTGGAAAACAATGAGCCTTTTCCAACCTTGAAAACACTTATTGCAGAAAGTATACCTTTCAAAACTAACTCAGTTCTCATAGGGAAAAATGTGTCATATGCTACTTCTTCTAACACAGATTGGTTTCCTTCAAGAGCGACATGTTGTTCTTCACTTAGCTGAATAGCTCTATTTGGAACAAAATGAGCCTTTCTACACCTTGAAAACTATGGATTGCAGAAATTATTCCTTGCAAAATTAACTCAGTTCTCACGGAGAAATAATATCCTACATGCTATGACTTCTAACACACATGGCATCATTTCAGAGATACGTGTATTTTCAAACTAGCTGAAAAGGCATATTGGAAGCAAAAGGAGCCTAGGACCACCTGAAAACACTTACGTTGCAGGATGTAGTCCTTTCAAAATGTAACTCAATTATTACAAAGAAAAAATGTTCAAGATACGGTAGCTTCTATCACGGATGGGGTTCTTTGGAGATAAACATGTGTTTCTTCAACTCAGCCGAATAGTCCTATGGGGAGCAAACAGAGCCTATGTCGCCTTTGAAACAACTAGGTTGGAGGAATCATTCCTTGGAAACCGAACTCACTCCAAGGGAAACAAAGTGCTAGATGCACCTATTTCTGACACACATGATTTTCTTCAAGAGTTTCATTTGTCTCTTCAACTTAGCTGAATGGGCCTACTTGAAACAAAATGAGCCTTTCACCACCTTCATAAATATGATTTGCAGGAACTATTCCTTTCAAAAACTAACTCAACTCTCAGAGGGAAACAATGTGCTACATGCTACTACTTCTACTACACATGTGTTTGTAGCAGAGAGTTTCTTCAACTCAGGTGAAGAGGCCTGATTACAGCAAACAGACCAACCTCCACCTTGAAACACCTACATTGCTGGAACAATTCACTCAAAATCTAACTCAATTCTCACAGGGGAACAAATTGCTAGATGTTCGTGCTTCTAATCTTGACAGTTTTCTTTCCAGAGATACATTTATCTTTGACTCAGCTGAATTGGAGTATTTGGGGCAAGCAGACCTACCTACACCTTGAAACACCGAAGTTGCAGGAAGAATTCCATTTAAAAACTCCCTCCATTCACACAGGGAAACAATGTTGTAGTTATCACAGCCTCTAACTTGGATGGTTGTCTTTAGAGGCAAAGAAGAGTTCCTTCATGTCAGCCGATTGGGCCTGTTTGTAGCCAACAGAGCCTATCTCCACCTTGGAACACGAAAGTTTCAGGAAGAATTCCTTTCAAAAACAAACTCTATTCTCACGGGGAAAAATGTGCCAGATGCTCCTGCTTTGAACACAGCTGGTTTACTTCGAGAGGTACATGTGATTCATCAACTCTGCTGAGTAGGCCATTTTGGAAAGAAAACATTCCTTCCTCTACCTTAAACGTTCTGATTTGCAGGTAGTATTCTTTTCAGACACTAAGTAAATTCTCACAAGGAATCAATGCACTACATGTTGCAGCTCTAACATGGATGGTTTTCTTTGGAGAGGTACATGTATTTCTTCAACACAGCTGAATAGGCTTACTTGGAGCACACAGAACCAATCTTCACCTTGAAACACCAAGTTGCAGGGAACATTCCCTTAAAAACTAACTCAGTTATCCCAGGAAAGCAACGTGCTATCTAGAAGCTCCTGCTTCTAACACAGGTGCTCATCTTTGGAGAGATACATTTATGTCTTCAACTTAGCTATTAGGCCAATTTGAACAAAATGAGACTTTCCCCACCATGAAAACTATGACTCACAGGAAATATTTCCTTCAAATTCTAACTCAATTCTCACAAGGAAACAATGTTCTTGATGCTGCGGGTTCTAACATAGATAGTTTTTCTGGGAGAGATACATGTGTTGCTTCATCTCACCTGAAGGGGATAATTTGGAGAAAAGAGATCCTATCTCCACCTTGAAACACGTGAGTTGCTGGAAGAATTCCTTCAAAATACTAACACAATTTTCACCAGGAAGCACTGTGCTAGATGCTATGGCTTCTAACACATATTGGTTTATTTGGAAAGGTGCGTGTGTTTCTTCACCTAAGCTGAATACTCTGATTTGGAACAAAATTAGCCTATGTATACCTTAATAACTATGATTTTCAGAAGGTATGCCTTTCACAAGTTAACCCAATTTTCATGGGGAAACAATGTGCTACATGCTATGGCTTCTAACACAATTACTGACTTTCAAGAAATACGTGTGTTTCTTCATCTTAGCTGAGCAGGCCTCCTTGGAACAAAAGAGCCAATCTCCACCTTGAAACACATAAGTTGCAGGAAGTATTGTTTCTAAAGCTACTGAAGTCTCACATGGAACAATGTGCTAGACGTTCCTGCTGCTAACTCTGATGGTTCTCTTTCAAGAGACAAATGAGTTTCTTCAACTTAGGTGAGTAGGACTCTTTGGAGCAAAATGAGCCTTTCTCCACCTTGAAAATTCTCATTTGCATCAAATATTCTTTCCAAAACTAACTCCATCTGACTGGAAAACAACGTGCTAGATGCTCCTGCTTCTAAAAGAGATGGTCATGTTTCGAAAGAATCATTTGTTTCTTCATGTTCACTTAACAGGCCTACTTGGAACAAAATGAGTCTTTCTCCACTTTGAAAACTGTGAGGAGCTTGAAGTGTTCCTCTGAAATACGACCTGAATTCTCAGAAGGAAACATGTGCTAGTTGTTCCAAAACACATGGGTTTCTTTCAAGAGATAGATGTGTTTCATCAACTTAACTGTGTAGGCCTAATTGGAACAAACAGAGCATAACTCAACCTAAGACAACTCACGTATCAGGTAGGATTCCTTTGCTAAACTAACCCAGTTCTAACAGCAAAACAATACGTTAGATGCAGCAGCTTATTAGGTAGGTGAATTTCTTCGGAAAGGTACACGTGCTTCTTCACTTCTGGTTAACATACATATTTGGAACAAAAGCAGCCTTTGCCCACCTTGAAACACTTACGTTTGAGGAAGCATTCCAGTCAAAAACTACTCAATTCTAAGTGGAAATAATGTGGTAGATGCTCCTGCTTCTAACACACATGTTGGTCTTTTGAGAGATTCATTTGTTTCTTCATCTTAGATGAATAGTACTAGTTGGAGAAAAATGAGACTTAATCCACCTTGAAAATTCTGATTTGCAGGAAGTATTCCTTACAAAAACTAATCAATATTCAGAGGGAAACAATGTGCTAGATGGTGCAGCTTCTAACATCGAAGGTTTTCTTTGGTGAGTTGCATGTGTTTCTTCAACTACCCGAATAGGCCTATTTGGAGCATAGAGAGCCAATCTGAAGCTTCCCAAAATTAAGTGGCAGGCAGTATTCCTTTCAAAAACAAACTCAGTTCTCACAGGGGTAAAATGTGCCTAGATGCTTCTGCTTATAACACAGATGGATTTCTTTGAGAGACACATGTGTTTCATGAACTCAGTTGCGTAGGCCAATTTGGAACAAAAAGAACCACCTCCCTCCACCTACAAAATTTTGTTTTGCAGGAAGTATTCCTTTGAAATGAACTCAAAACTCACAGGGAAAGCATGTGCGAGATGCTGCAGTTTGTAACATACATGGTTTCCTTTAGAGAGATATATTTCTTTCTTCCACTCACCTGAACAAATCTGTTTGGAGACAACAGAGTGTATCTCCACGTTGAAACACCTTAGTGGCAGTAAAAATTCCTTGCAAAAACTAAGTCCATTTTCACAGGGAAACAATGTGCTACATGCTGTGGCTTCGAACACAAATTGGTTTCTTTCCAGAGGTACATGTCTTTCTTCACCTAAGCTGAATAATCCTATATGGAACAAAATATGCCTTTCTCCACCTTGATCACTAGGATTTGCAGGAAGTATTCCTTTCCCAAACTCTCTTAATTCTCACAGGGAAACAATGTGCTTAGACACGACTGCTTCTAACACAGATGTCTTTCTTTGGAGTGATATACGTGCTTCAACTTAGCTGAAAAGGCCTATTGGAAGCAGAAGGAGCCCATCATCACCTTGAAACACCAAAGTTGAAGCAAGTATTTCTTTCAAAAACCAACTGAATTCTCACAGGGAAACTATGTGCTAGATGCTGTAGCTTCTAACATGGATGTTTTTCTTTGGAGAGACCCATGTGTTTATTGAACTCAATGGATTAGGCTTATTTGGAGAAAAGAGAGGATGTCCACCTTGAAACACCTAATTTGCAGGAAGGATTCCTTACAAAAACTACTCACTTATCACAGGGTAACAATGAGCTAGAAGCTCCTGCTTCTAACATAGATGGCTTTCTTTCGAGAGATAAATGTGGTTCTTCAACTTTGCTGAATAGGCCTATTTAGAAAACAATGAGCCTTTTCCAACCTCGAAAACACTTATTGCAGAAAGTATACCTTTCAAAACTAACTCAGTTCTCATAGGGAAAAATGTGTCATATGCTACTTCTTCTAACACAGATTGGTTTCCTTCAAGAGCGACATGTTGTTCTTCACTTAGCTGAATAGCTCTATTTGGAACAAAATGAGCCTTTCTACACCTTGAAAACTATGGATTGCAGAAAGTATTCCTTACAAAATTAACTCAGTTCTCACGGAGAAATAATATCCTACATGCTATGACTTCTAACACACATGGCATCATTTCGAGAGATCCGTGTATTTTCAAACTAGCTGAAAAGGCATATTGGAAGCAAAAGGAGCCTAGGACCACCTGAAAACACTTACGTTGCAGGATGTAGTCCTTTCAAAATGTAACTCAATTATTACCAAGAAAAAATGTTCAAGATACGGTAGCTTCTATCACGGATGGGGTTCTTTGGAGATAAACATGTGTTTCTTCAACTCAGCCGAATAGTCCTATGTGGAGCAAACAGAGCCTATGTCGCCTTTGAAACAACTAGGTTGGAGGAATCATTCCTTGGAAACCGAACTCAATTCTCCAAGGGAAACAAAGTGCTAGATGCACCTATTTCTGACACACATGATTTTCTTCAAGAGTTTCATTTGTCTCTTCAACTTAGCTGAATGGGCCTACTTGAAACAAAATGAGCCTTTCACCACCTTCATAAATATGATTTGCAGGAACTATTCCTTTCAAAAACTAACTCAACTCTCAGAGGGAAACAATGTGCTACATGCTACTACTTCTACTACACATGTGTTTGTAGCAGAGAGTTTCTTCAACTCAGGTGAAGAGGCCTGATTACAGCAAACAGACCAACCTCCACCTTGAAACACCGACATTGCTGGAACAATTCACTCAAAATCTAACTCAATTCTCACAGGGGAACAAATTGCTAGATGTTCGTGCTTCTAATCTTGACAGTTTTCTTTCCAGAGATACATTTATCTTTGACTCAGCTGAATTGGAGTATTTGGGGCAAGCAGACCTACCTGCACCTTGAAACACCGAAGTTGCAGGAAGAATTCCACTTAAAAACTCCCTCCATTCACACAGGGAAACAATGTTGTAGTTGTCACAGCCTCTAACTTGGATGGTTGTCTTTAGAGGCAAAGAAGGGTTCCTTCATGTCAGCTGATTGGGCCTGTTTGTAGCCAACAGAGCCTATCTCCACCTTGGAACACGAAAGTTTCAGGAAGAATTCCTTTCAAAAACAAACTCTATTTTCACGGGGAAAAATGTGCCAGATGCTCCTGCTTTGAACACAGCTGGTTTACTTCGAGAGGTACATGTGATTCATCAACTCTGCTGAGTAGGCCATTTTGGAAAGAAAACATTCCTTCCTCTACCTTAAACGTTCTGATTTGCAGGTAGTATTCTTTTCAGACACTAAGTAAATTCTCACAAGGAATCAATGCACTACATGTTGCAGCTCTAACATTAATGGTTTTCTTTGGAGAGGTACATGTATTTCTTCAACACAGCTGAATAGGCTTACTTGGAGCACACACAACCAATCTTCACCTTGAAACACCAAGTTGCAGGGAACATTCCCTTAAAAACTAACTCAGTTACCCCAGGAAAGCAACGTGCTATCTAGAAGCTCCTGCTTCTAACACAGGTGGTCATCTTTGGAGAGATACATTTATGTCTTCAACTTAGCTATTAGGCCAATTTGAACAAAATGAGACTTTCCCCACCATGAAAACTATGACTCACAGGAAATATTTCCTTCAAATTCTAACTCAATTCTCACAAGGAAACAATGTTCTTGATGCTGCGGGTTCTAACGTAGATAGTTTTTCTGGGAGAGATACATGTGTTGCTTCATCTCACCTGAAGGGGATAATTTGGAGAAAAGAGATCCTATCTCCACCTTGAAACACGTGAGTTGCTGGAAGAATTCCTTGAAAATACTAACTCAATTTTCACCAGGAAGCACTGTGCTAGATGCTATGGCTTCTAACACATATTGGTTTATTTGGAAAGGTGCGTGTGTTTCTTCACCTAAGCTGAATAGTCTGATGTGGAACAAAATTAGCCTATGTATACCTTAATAACTATGATTTTCAGAAGGTATGCCTTTTACAAGTTAACCCAATTTTCATGGGGAAACAATGTGCTACATGCTATGGCTTCTAACACAATTGCTGACTTTCAAGAAATACGTGTGTTTCTTCATCTTAGCTGAGCAGGCCTCCTTGGAACAAAAGAGCCAATATCCACCTTGAAACACATAAGTTGCAGGAAGTATTGTTTCTAAAGCTACTGAAGTCTCACATGGAACAATGTGCTAGACGTTCCTGCTGCTAACTCTGATGGTTCTCTTTCAAGAGACAAATGAGTTTCTTCAACTTAGGTGAGTAGGACTCTTTGGAGCAAAATGAGCCTTTCTCCACCTTGAAAATTCTCATTTGCATCAAATATTCTTTGCAAAACTAACTCCATCTGACTGGAAAGCAACGTGCTAGATGCTCCTGCTTCTAAAAGAGATGGTCATGTTTCGAAAGAATCATTTGTTTCTTCATGTTCACTTAAAAGGCCTACTTGGAACAAAATGAGTCTTTCTCCACTTTGAAAACTGTGAGGAGCTTGAAGTGTTCCTCTGAAATACGACCTGAATTCTCAGAAGGAAACATGTGCTAGTTGTTCCAAAACACATGGGTTTCTTTCAAGAGATAGATGTGTTTCATCAACTTATCTGTGTAGGCCTAATTGGAACAAACAGAGCATAACTCAACCTAAGACAACTCACGTATCAGGTTGGATTCCTTTGCTAAACTAACCCAGTTCTAACAGCAAAACAATACGTTAGATGCAGCAGCTTATTACGTAGGTGAATTTCTTCGGAAAGGTACACGTGCTTCTTCACTTCCGGTTAACATACATACTTGGAACAAAAGCAGCCTTTGCCCACCTTGAAACACTTACGTTTGAGGCAGCATTCCAGTCAAAAACTACTCAATTCTCAGTGGAAATAATGTGGTAGATGCTCCTGCTTCTAACACACATGTTGGTCTTTTGAGAGATTCATTTGTTTCTTCATCTTAGATGAATAGTCCTAGTTGGAGAAAAATGAGACTTAATCCACCTTGAAAATTCTGATTTGCAGGAAGTATTCCTTACAAAAACTAATCAATATTCAGAGGGAAACAATGTGCTAGATGGTGCAGCTTCTAACATCGAAGGTTTTCTTTGGTGAGTTGCATGTGTTTCTTCAACTACCCGAATAGGCCTATTTGGAGCATAGAGAGCCAATCTGAAGCTTCCCAAAATTAAGTGGCAGGCAGTATTCCTTTCAAAAACAAACTCAGTTCTCACAGGGGTAAAATGTGCCTAGATGCTTCTGCTTATAACACAGATGGATTTCTTTGAGAGACACATGTGTTTCATGAACTCAGTTGCGTAGGCCAATTTGGAACAAAAAGAACCACCTCCCTCCACCTACAAAATTTTGTTTTGCAGGAAGTATTCCTTTGAAATGAACTCAAAACTCACAGGGAAAGCATGTGCGAGATGCTGCAGTTTGTAACATACATGGTTTCCTTTAGAGAGATATATTTCTTTCTTCCACTCACCTGAACAAATCTGTTTGGAGACAACAGAATGTATCTCCACGTTGAAACACCTTAGTGGCAGTAAAAATTCCTTGCAAAAACTAAGTCCATTTTCACAGGGAAACAATGTGCTACATGCTGTGGCTTCGAACACAAATTGGTTTCTTTCCAGAGGTACATGTCTTTCTTCACCTAAGCTGAATAATCCTATATGGAACAATATATGCCTTTCTCCACCTTGATCACTAGGATTTGCAGGAAGTATTCCTTTCCCAAACTCTCTCAATTCTCACAGGGAAACAATGTGCTTAGACACGACTGCTTCTAACACAGATGTCTTTCTTTGGAGTGATATACGTGCTTCAACTTAGCTGAAAAGGCCTATTGGAAGCAGAAGGAGCCCATCATCACCTTGAAACACCAAAGTTGAAGCAAGTATTTCTTTCAAAAACCAACTGAATTCTCACAGGGAAACAATGTGCTAGATGCTGTAGCTTCTAACATGGATGTTTTCCTTTGGAGAGACCCATGTGTTTATTGAACTCAATGGATTAGGCTTATTTGGAGAAAAGAGATGATGTCCACCTTGAAACACCTAATTTGCAGGAAGGATTCCTTATAGAAACTACTCACTTATCACAGGGTAACAATGAGCTAGAAGCTCCTGCTTCTAACATAGATGGCTTTCTTTCGAGAGATAAATGTGGTTCTTCAACTTTGCTGAATAGGCCTATTTAGAAAACAATGAGCCTTTTCCAACCTCGAAAACACTTATTGCAGAAAGTATACCTTTCAAAACTAACTCAGTTCTCATAGGGAAAAATGTGTCATATGCTACTTCTTCTAACACAGATTGGTTTCCTTCAAGAGCGACATGTTGTTCTTCACTTAGCTGAATAGCTCTATTTGGAACAAAATGAGCCTTTCTACACCTTGAAAACTATGGATTGCAGAAAGTATTCCTTACAAAATTAACTCAGTTCTCACGGAGAAATAATATCCTACATGCTATGACTTCTAACACACATGGCATCATTTCGAGAGATCCGTGTATTTTCAAACTAGCTGAAAAGGCATATTGGAAGCAAAAGGAGCCTAGGACCACCTGAAAACACTTACGTTGCAGGATGTAGTCCTTTCAAAATGTAACTCAATTATTACCAAGAAAAAATGTTCAAGATACGGTAGCTTCTATCACGGATGGGGTTCTTTGGAGATAAACATGTGTTTCTTCAACTCAGCCGAATAGTCCTATGTGGAGCAAACAGAGCCTATGTCGCCTTTGAAACAACTAGGTTGGAGGAATCATTCCTTGGAAACCGAACTCAATTCTCCAAGGGAAACAAAGTGCTAGATGCACCTATTTCTGACACACATGATTTTCTTCAAGAGTTTCATTTGTCTCTTCAACTTAGCTGAATGGGCCTACTTGAAACAAAATGAGCCTTTCACCACCTTCATAAATATGATTTGCAGGAACTATTCCTTTCAAAAACTAACTCAACTCTCAGAGGGAAACAATGTGCTACATGCTACTACTTCTACTACACATGTGTTTGTAGCAGAGAGTTTCTTCAACTCAGGTGAAGAGGCCTGATTACAGCAAACAGACCAACCTCCACCTTGAAACACCGACATTGCTGGAACAATTCACTCAAAATCTAACTCAATTCTCACAGGGGAACAAATTGCTAGATGTTCGTGCTTCTAATCTTGACAGTTTTCTTTCCAGAGATACATTTATCTTTGACTCAGCTGAATTGGAGTATTTGGGGCAAGCAGACCTACCTGCGCCTTGAAACACCGAAGTTGCAGGAAGAATTCCACTTAAAAACTCCCTCCATTCACACAGGGAAACAGTGTTGTAGTTGTCACAGCCTCTAACTTGGATGGCTGTCTTTAGAGGCAAAGAAGGGTTCCTTCATGTCAGCTGATTGGGCCTGTTTGTAGCCAACAGAGCCTATCTCCACCTTGGAACACGAAAGTTTCAGGAAGAATTCCTTTCAAAAACAAACTCTATTCTCACGGGGAAAAATGTGCCAGCTGCTCCTGCTTTGAACACAGCTGGTTTACTTCGAGAGGTACATGTGATTCATCAACTCTGCTGAGTAGGCCATTTTGGAAAGAAAACATTCCTTCCTCTACCTTAAACGTTCTGATTTGCAGGTAGTATTCTTTTCAGACACTAAGTAAATTCTCACAAGGAATCAATGCACTACATGTTGCAGCTCTAACATGGATGGTTTTCTTTGGAGAGGTACATGTATTTCTTCAACACAGCTGAATAGGCTTACTTGGAGCACACAGAACCAATCTTCACCTTGAAACACCAAGTTGCAGGGAACATTCCCTTAAAAACTAACTCAGTTACCCCAGGAAAGCAACGTGCTATCTAGAAGCTCCTGCTTCTAACACAGGTGGTCATCTTTGGAGAGATACATTTATGTCTTCAACTTAGCTATTAGGCCAATTTGAACAAAATGAGACTTTCCCCACCATGAAAACTATGACTCACAGGAAATATTTCCTTCAAATTCTACCTCAATTCTCACAAGGAAACAATGTTCTTGATGCTGCGGGTTCTAACGTAGATAGATTTTCTGGGAGAGATACATGTGTTGCTTCATCTCACCTGAAGGGGATAATTTGGAGAAAAGAGATCCTATCTCCACCTTGAAACACGTGAGTTGCTGGAAGAATTCCTTGAAAATACTAACTCAATTTTCACCAGGAAGCACTGTGCTAGATGCTATGGCTTCTAACACATATTGGTTTATTTGGAAAGGTGCGTGTGTTTCTTCACCTAAGCTGAATAGTCTGATGTGGAACAAAATTAGCCTATGTATACCTTAATAACTATGATTTTCAGAAGGTATGCCTTTCACAAGTTAACCCAATTTTCATGGGGAAACAATGTGCTACATGCTATGGCTTCTAACACAATTACTGACTTTCAAGAAATACGTGTGTTTCGTCATCTTAGCTGAGCAGGCCTCCTTGGAACAAAAGAGCCAATCTCCACCTTGAAACACATAAGTTGCAGGAAGTATTGTTTCTAAAGCTACTGAAGTCTCACATGGAACAATGTGCTAGACGTTCCTGCTGCTAACTCTGATGGTTCTCTTTCAAGAGACAAATGAGTTTCTTCAACTTAGGTGAGTAGGACTCTTTGGAGCAAAATGAGCCTTTCTCCACCTTGAAAATTCTCATTTGCATCAAATATTCTTTCCAAAACTAACTCCATCTGACTGGAAAACAACGTGCTAGATGCTCCTGCTTCTAAAAGAGATGGTCATGTTTCGAAAGAATCATGTGTTTCTTCATGTTCACTTAACAGGCCTACTTGGAACAAAATGAGTCTTTCTCCACTTTGAAAACCGTGAGGAGCTTGAAGTGTTCCTCTGAAATACGACCTGAATTCTCAGAAGGAAACATGTGCTAGTTGTTCCAAAACACATGGGTTTCTTTCAAGAGATAGATGTGTTTCATCAACTTAACTGTGTAGGCCTAATTGGAACAAACAGAGCATAACTCAACCTAAGACAACTCACGTATCAGGTAGGATTCCTTTGCTAAACTAACCCAGTTCTAACAGCAAAACAATACGTTAGATGCAGCAGCTTATTACGTAGGTGAATTTCTTCGGAAAGGTACACGTGCTTCTTCACTTCCGGTTAACATACATATTTGGAACAAAAGCAGCCTTTGCCCACCTTGAAACACTTACGTTTGAGGCAGCATTCCAGTCAAAAACTACTCAATTCTCAGTGGAAATAATGTGGTAGATGCTCCTGCTTCTAACACACATGTTGGTCTTTTGAGAGATTCATTTGTTTCTTCATCTTAGATGAATAGTCCTAGTTGGAGAAAAATGAGACTTAATCCACCTTGAAAATTCTGATTTGCAGGAAGTATTCCTTACAAAAACTAATCAATATTCAGAGGGAAACAATGTGCTAGATGCTGCAGCTTCTAACATAGAAGGTTTTCTTCGGCGAGTTGCATGTGTTTCTTCAACTACCCGAATAGGCCTATTTGGAGCATAGAGAGCCAATCTGAAGCTTCCGAAAATTAAGTGGCAGGCAGTATTCCTTTCAAAAACAAACTCAGTTCTCACAGGGGTAAAATGTGCCTAGATGCTTCTGCTTATAACACAGATGGATTTCTTTGAGAGACACATGTGTTTCATGAACTCAGTTGCGTAGGCCAATTTGGAACAAAAAGAACCACCTCCCTCCACCTACAAAATTTTGTTTTGCAGGAAGTATTCCTTTGAAATGAACTCAAAACTCACAGGGAAAGCATGTGCGAGATGCTGCAGTTTGTAACATACATGGTTTCCTTTAGAGAGATATATTTCTTTCTTCCACTCACCTGAACAAGTCTGTTTGGAGACAACAGAGTGTATCTCCACGTTGAAACACCTTAGTGGCAGTAAAAATTCCTTGCAAAAACTAAGTCCATTTTCACAGGGAAACAATGTGCTACATGCTGTGGCTTCGAACACAAGTTGGTTTCTTTCCAGAGGTACATGTCTTTCTTCAACTAAGCTGAATAATCCTATATGGAACAAAATATGCCTTTCTCCACCTTGATCACTAGGATTTGCAGGAAGTATTCCTTTCCCAAACTCTCTTAATTCTCACAGGGAAACAATGTGCTTAGACACGACTGTTTCTAACACAGATGTCTTTCTTTGGAGCGATATACGTGCTTCAACTTAGCTGAAAAGGCCTATTGGAAGCAGAAGGAGCCCATCATCACCTTGAAACACCAAAGTTGAAGCAAGTATTTCTTTCAAAAACCAACTGAATTCTCACAGGGAAACAATGTGCTAGATGCTGTAGCTTCTAACATGGATGTTTTTCTTTGGAGAGACCCATGTGTTTATTGAACTCAATGGATTAGGCTTATTTGGAGAAAAGAGAGGATGTCCACCTTGAAACACCTAATTTGCAGGAAGGATTCCTTACAAAAACTACTCACTTATCACAGGGTAACAATGAGCTAGAAGCTCCTGCTTCTAACATAGATGGCTTTCTTTCGAGAGATAAATGTGGTTCTTCAACTTTGCTGAATAGGCCTATTTGGAAAACAATGAGCCTTTTCCAACCTCGAAAACACTTATTGCAGAAAGTATACCTTTCAAAACTAAGTCAGTTCTCATAGGGAAAAATGTGTCATATGCTACTTCTTCTAACACAGATTGGTTTCCTTCAAGAGCGACATGTTGTTCTTCACTTAGCTGAATAGCTCTATTTGGAACAAAATGAGCCTTTCTACACCTTGAAAACTATGGATTGCAGAAAGTATTCCTTGCAAAATTAACTCAGTTCTCACGGAGAAATATTATCCTACATGCTATGACTTCTAACACAAATGCATCATTTCGAGAGATACGTGTATTTTCAAACTAGCTGAAAAGGCATATTGGAAGCAAAAGGAGCCTAGGACCACCTGAAAACCCTTACGTTGCAGGATGTAGTCCTTTCAAAATGTAACTCAATTATTACAAAGAAAAAATGTTCAAGATACGGTAGCTTCTATCACGGATGGGGTTCTTTGGAGATAAACATGTGTTTCTTCAACTCAGCCGAATAGTCCTATGTGGAGCAAACAGAGCCTATGTCGCCTTTGAAACAACTAGGTTGGAGGAATCATTCCTTGGAAACCGAACTCAATTCTCCAAGGGAAACAAAGTGCTAGATGCACCTATTTCTGACACACATGATTTTCTTCAAGAGTTTCATTTGTCTCTTCAACTTAGCTGAATGGGCCTACTTGAAACAAAATGAGCCTTTCACCACCTTCATAAATATGATTTGCAGGAACTATTCCTTTCAAAAGCTAACTCAACTCTCAGAGGGAAACAATGTGCTACATGCTACTACTTCTACTACACATGTGTTTGTAGCAGAGAGTTTCTTCAACTCAGGTGAAGAGGCCTGATTACAGCAAACAGACCAACCTCCACCTTGAAACACCTACATTGCTGGAACAATTCACTCAAAATCTAACTCAATTCTCACAGGGGAACAAATTGCTAGATGTTCGTGCTTCTAATCTTGACAGTTTTCTTTCCAGAGATACATTTATCTTTGACTCAGCTGAATTGGAGTATTTGGGGCAAGCAGACCTACCTGCACCTTGAAACACCGAAGTTGCAGGAAGAATTCCACTTAAAAACTCCCTCCATTCACACAGGGAAACAATGTTGTAGTTGTCACAGCCTCTAACTTGGATGGTTGTCTTTAGAGGCAAAGAAGGGTTCCTTCATGTCAGCTGATTGGGCCTGTTTGTAGCCAACAGAGCCTATCTCCACCTTGGAACACGAAAGTTTCAGGAAGAATTCCTTTCAAAAACAAACTCTATTCTCACGGGGAAAAATGTGCCAGATGCTCCTGCTTTGAACACAGCTGGTTTACTTCGAGAGGTACATGTGATTCATCAACTCTGCTGAGTAGGCCATTTTGGAAAGAAAACATTCCTTCCTCTACCTTAAACGTTCTGATTTGCAGGTAGTATTCTTTTCAGACACTAAGTAAATTCTCACAAGGAATCAATGCACTACATGTTGCAGCTCTAACATGGATGGTTTTCTTTGGAGAGGTACATGTATTTCTTCAACACAGCTGAATAGGCTTACTTGGAGCACACAGAACAAATCTTCACCTTGAAACACCAAGTTGCAGGGAACATTCCCTTAAAAACTAACTCAGTTATCCCAGGAAAGCAACGTGCTATCTAGAAGCTCCTGCTTCTAACACAGGTGGTCATCTTTGGAGAGATACATTTATGTCTTCAACTTAGCTATTAGGCCAATTTGAACAAAATGAGACTTTCCCCACCATGAAAACTATGACTCACAGGAAATATTTCCTTCAAATTCTAACTCAATTCTCACAAGGAAACAATGTTCTTGATGCTGCGGGTTCTAACGTAGATAGTTTTTCTGGGAGAGATACATGTGTTGCTTCATCTCACCTGAAGGGGATAATTTGGAGAAAAGAGATCCTATCTCCACCTTGAAACACGTGAGTTGCTGGAAGAATTCCTTGAAAATACTAACTCAATTTTCACCAGGAAGCACTGTGCTAGATGCTATGGCTTCTAACACATATTGGTTTATGTGGAAAGGTGCGTGTGTTTCTTCACCTAAGCTGAATAGTCTGATGTGGAACAAAATTAGCCTATGTATACCTTAATAACTATGATTTTCAGAAGGTATGCCTTTCACAAGTTAACCCAATTTTCATGGGGAAACAATGTGCTACATGCTATGGCTTCTAACACAATTACTGACTTTCAAGAAATACGTGTGTTTCTTCATCTTAGCTGAGCAGGCCTCCTTGGAACCAAAGAGCCAATCTCCACCTTGAAACACATAAGTTGCAGGAAGTATTGTTTCTAAAGCTACTGAAGTCTCACATGGAACAATGTGCTAGACGTTCCTGCTGCTAACTCTGATGGTTCTCTTTCAAGAGACAAATGAGTTTCTTCAACTTAGGTGAGTAGGACTCTTTGGAGCAAAATGAGCCTTTCTCCACCTTGAAAATTCTCATTTGCATCAAATATTCTTTCCAAAACTAACTCCATCTGACTGGAAAACAACATGCTAGATGCTCCTGCTTCTAAAAGAGATGGTCATGTTTCGAAAGAATCATTTGTTTCTTCATGTTCACTTAACAGGCCTACTTGGAACAAAATGAGTCTTTCTCCACTTTGAAAACCGTGAGGAGCTTGAAGTGTTCCTCTGAAATACGACCTGAATTCTCAGAAGGAAAAATGTGCTAGTTGTTCCAAAACACATGGGTTTCTTTCAAGAGATAGATGTGTTTCATCAACTTAACTGTGTAGGCCTAATTGGAACAAACAGAGCATAACTCAACCTAAGACAACTCACGTATCAGGTAGGATTCCTTTGCTAAACTAACCCAGTTCTAACAGCAAAACAATACGTTAGATGCAGCAGCTTATTACGTAGGTGAATTTCTTCGGAAAGGTACACGTGCTTCTTCACTTCCGGTTAACATACATATTTGGAACAAAAGCAGCCTTTGCCCACCTTGAAACACTTACGTTTGAGGCAGCATTCCAGTCAAAAACTACTCAATTCTCAGTGGAAATAATGTGGTAGATGCTCCTGCTTCTAACACACATGTTGGTCTTTTGAGAGATTCATTTGTTTCTTCATCTTAGATGAATAGTACTAGTTGGAGAAAAGTGAGACTTATTCCACCTTGAAAATTCTGATTTGCAGGAAGTATTCCTTACAAAAAGTAATCAATATTCAGAGGGAAACAATGTGCTAGATGCTGCAGCTTCTAACATCGAAGGTTTTCTTTGGCGAGTTGCATGTGTTTCTTCAACTACCCGAATAGGCCTATTTGGAGCATAGAGAGCCAATCTGAAACTTCCCAAAATTAAGTGGCAGGCAGTATTCCTTTCAAAAACAAACTCAGTTCTCACAGGGGTAAAATGTGCCTAGATGCTCCTGCTTATAACACAGATGGATTTCTTTGAGAGACACATGTGTTTCATGAACTCAGTTGCGTAGGCCAATTTGGAACAAAAAGAACCACCTCCCTCCACCTACAAAATTTTGTTTTGCAGGAAGTATTCCTTTGAAATGAACTCAAAACTCACAGGGAAAGCATGTGCGAGATGCTGCAGTGTGTAACATACATGGTTTTCTTTAGAGAGATATATTTCTTTCTTCCACTCACCTGAACAAGTCTGTTTGGAGACAACAGAGTGTATCTCCACGTTGAAACACCTTAGTGGCATTAAAAGTTCATTGCAAAAACTAAGTCCATTTTCACAGGGAAACAATGTGCTACATGCTGTGGCTTCGAACACAAATTGGTTTCTTTCCAGAGGTACATGTCTTTCTTCAACTAAGCTGAATAATCCTATATGGAACAAAATATGCCTTTCTCCACCTTGATCACTAGGATTTGCAGGAAGTATTCCTTTCCCAAACTCTCTTAATTCTCACAGGGAAACAATGTGCTTAGACACGACTGCTTCTAACACAGATGTCTTTCTTTGGAGCGATATACGTGCTTCAACTTAGCTGAAAAGGCCTATTGGAAGCAGAAGGAGCCCATCATCACCTTGAAACACCAAAGTTGAAGCAAGTATTTCTTTCAAAAACCAACTGAATTCTCACAGGGAAACAATGTGCTAGATGCTGTAGCTTCTAACATGGATGTTTTTCTTTGGAGAGACCCATGTGTTTATTGAACTCAATGGATTAGGCTTATTTGGAGAAAAGAGAGGATGTCCACCTTGAAACACCTAATTTGCAGGAAGGATTCCTTACAAAAACTACTCACTTATCACAGGGTAACAATGAGCTAGAAGCTCCTGCTTCTAACATAGATGGCTTTCTTTCGAGAGATAAATGTGGTTCTTCAACTTTGCTGAATAGGCCTATTTGGAAAACAATGAGCCTTTTCCAACCTCGAAAACACTTATTGCAGAAAGTATACCTTTCAAAACTAACTCAGTTCTCATGGGGAAAAATGTGTCATATGCTACTTCTTCTAACACAGATTGGTTTCCTTCAAGAGCGACATGTTGTTCTTCACTTAGCTGAATAGCTCTATTTGGAACAAAATGAGCCTTTCTACACCTTGAAAACTATGGATTGCAGAAAGTATTCCTTGCAAAATTAACTCAGTTCTCACGGAGAAATAATATCCTACATGCTATGACTTCTAACACACATGGCATCATTTCGAGAGATACGTGTATTTTCAAACTAGCTGAAAAGGCATATTGGAAGCAAAAGGAGCCTAGGACCACCTGAAAACACTTACGTTGCAGGATGTAGTCCTTTCAAAATGTAACTCAATTATTACAAAGAAAAAATGTTCAAGATACGGTAGCTTCTATCACGGATGGGGTTCTTTGGAGATAAACATGTGTTTCTTCAACTCAGCCGAATAGTCCTATGTGGAGCAAACAGAGCCTATGTCGCCTTTGAAACAACTAGGTTGGAGGAATCATTCCTTGGAAACCGAACTCAATTCTCCAAGGGAAACAAAGTGCTAGATGCACCTATTTCTGACACACATGATTTTCTTCAAGAGTTTCATTTGTCTCTTCAACTTAGCTGAATGGGCCTACTTGAAACAAAATGAGCCTTTCACCACCTTCATAAATATGATTTGCAGGAACTATTCCTTTCAAAAGCTAACTCAACTCTCAGAGGGAAACAATGTGCTACATGCTACTACTTCTACTACACATGTGTTTGTAGCAGAGAGTTTCTTCAACTCAGGTGAAGAGGCCTGATTACAGCAAACAGACCAACCTCCACCTTGAAACACCTACATTGCTGGAACAATTCACTCAAAATCTAACTCAATTCTCACAGGGGAACAAATTGCTAGATGTTCGTGCTTCTAATCTTGACAGTTTTCTTTCCAGAGATACATTTATCTTTGACTCAGCTGAATTGGAGTATTTGGGGCAAGCAGACCTACCTGCACCTTGAAACACCGAAGTTGCAGGAAGAATTCCACTTAAAAACTCCCTCCATTCACACAGGGAAACAATGTTGTAGTTGTCACAGCCTCTAACTTGGATGGTTGTCTTTAGAGGCAAAGAAGGGTTCCTTCATGTCAGCTGATTGGGCCTGTTTGTAGCCAACAGAGCCTATCTCCACCTTGGAACACGAAAGTTTCAGGAAGAATTCCTTTCAAAAACAAACTCTATTCTCACGGGGAAAAATGTGCCAGATGCTCCTGCTTTGAACACAGCTGGTTTACTTCGAGAGGTACATGTGATTCATCAACTCTGCTGAGTAGGCCATTTTGGAAAGAAAACATTCCTTCCTCTACCTTAAACGTTCTGATTTGCAGGTAGTATTCTTTTCAGACACTAAGTAAATTCTCACAAGGAATCAATGCACTACATGTTGCAGCTCTAACATGGATGGTTTTCTTTGGAGAGGTACATGTATTTCTTCAACACAGCTGAATAGGCTTACTTGGAGCACACAGAACCAATCTTCACCTTGAAACACCAAGTTGCAGGGAACATTCCCTTAAAAACTAACTCAGTTATCCCAGGAAAGCAACGTGCTATCTAGAAGCTCCTGCTTCTAACACAGGTGGTCATCTTTGGAGAGATACATTTATGTCTTCAACTTAGCTATTAGGCCAATTTGAACAAAATGAGACTTTCCCCACCATGAAAACTATGACTCACAGGAAATATTTCCTTCAAATTCTAACTCAATTCTCACAAGGAAACAATGTTCTTGATGCTGCGGGTTCTAACGTAGATAGTTTTTCTGGGAGAGATACATGTGTTGCTTCATCTCACCTGAAGGGGATAATTTGGAGAAAAGAGATCCTATCTCCACCTTGAAACACGTGAGTTGCTGGAAGAATTCCTTGAAAATACTAACTCAATTTTCACCAGGAAGCACTGTGCTAGATGCTATGGCTTCTAACACATATTGGTTTATGTGGAAAGGTGCGTGTGTTTCTTCACCTAAGCTGAAAAGTCTGATGTGGAACAAAATTAGCCTATGTATACCTTAATAACTATGATTTTCAGAAGGTATGCCTTTCACAAGTTAACCCAATTTTCATGGGGAAACAATGTGCTACATGCTATGGCTTCTAACACAATTACTGACTTTCAAGAAATACGTGTGTTTCTTCATCTTAGCTGAGCAGGCCTCCTTGGAACAAAAGAGCCAATCTCCACCTTGAAACACATAAGTTGCAGGAAGTATTGTTTCTAAAGCTACTGAAGTCTCACATGGAACAATGTGCTAGACGTTCCTGCTGCTAACTCTGATGGTTCTCTTTCAAGAGACAAATGAGTTTCTTCAACTTAGGTGAGTAGGACTCTTTGGAGCAAAATGAGCCTTTCTCCACCTTGAAAATTCTCATTTGCATCAAATATTCTTTCCAAAACTAACTCCATCTGACTGGAAAACAACATGCTAGATGCTCCTGCTTCTAAAAGAGATGGTCATGTTTCGAAAGAATCATTTGTTTCTTCATGTTCACTTAACAGGCCTACTTGGAACAAAATGAGTCTTTCTCCACTTTGAAAACCGTGAGGAGCTTGAAGTGTTCCTCTGAAATACGACCTGAATTCTCAGAAGGAAAAATGTGCTAGTTGTTCCAAAACACATGGGTTTCTTTCAAGAGATAGATGTGTTTCATCAACTTAACTGTGTAGGCCTAATTGGAACAAACAGAGCATAACTCAACCTAAGACAACTCACGTATCAGGTAGGATTCCTTTGCTAAACTAACCCAGTTCTAACAGCAAAACAATACGTTAGATGCAGCAGCTTATTACGTAGGTGAATTTCTTCGGAAAGGTACACGTGCTTCTTCACTTCCGGTTAACATACATATTTGGAACAAAAGCAGCCTTTGCCCACCTTGAAACACTTACGTTTGAGGCAGCATTCCAGTCAAAAACTACTCAATTCTCAGTGGAAATAATGTGGTAGATGCTCCTGCTTCTAACACACATGTTGGTCTTTTGAGAGATTCATTTGTTTCTTCATCTTAGATGAATAGTACTAGTTGGAGAAAAGTGAGACTTATTCCACCTTGAAAATTCTGATTTGCAGGAAGTATTCCTTACAAAAAGTAATCAATATTCAGAGGGAAACAATGTGCTAGATGCTGCAGCTTCTAACATCGAAGGTTTTCTTTGGCGAGTTGCATGTGTTTCTTCAACTACCCGAATAGGCCTATTTGGAGCATAGAGAGCCAATCTGAAACTTCCCAAAATTAAGTGGCAGGCAGTATTCCTTTCAAAAACAAACTCAGTTCTCACAGGGGTAAAATGTGCCTAGATGCTCCTGCTTATAACACAGATGGATTTCTTTGAGAGACACATGTGTTTCATGAACTCAGTTGCGTAGGCCAATTTGGAACAAAAAGAACCACCTCCCTCCACCTACAAAATTTTGTTTTGCAGGAAGTATTCCTTTGAAATGAACTCAAAACTCACAGGGAAAGCATGTGCGAGATGCTGCAGTGTGTAACATACATGGTTTTCTTTAGAGAGATATATTTCTTTCTTCCACTCACCTGAACAAGTCTGTTTGGAGACAACAGAGTGTATCTCCACGTTGAAACACCTTAGTGGCATTAAAAGTTCATTGCAAAAACTAAGTCCATTTTCACAGGGAAACAATGTGCTACATGCTGTGGCTTCGAACACAAATTGGTTTCTTTCCAGAGGTACATGTCTTTCTTCAACTAAGCTGAATAATCCTATATGGAACAAAATATGCCTTTCTCCACCTTGATCACTAGGATTTGCAGGAAGTATTCCTTTCCCAAACTCTCTTAATTCTCACAGGGAAACAATGTGCTTAGACACGACTGCTTCTAACACAGATGTCTTTCTTTGGAGCGATATACGTGCTTCAACTTAGCTGAAAAGGCCTATTGGAAGCAGAAGGAGCCCATCATCACCTTGAAACACCAAAGTTGAAGCAAGTATTTCTTTCAAAAACCAACTGAATTCTCACAGGGAAACAATGTGCTAGATGCTGTAGCTTCTAACATGGATGTTTTTCTTTGGAGAGACCCATGTGTTTATTGAACTCAATGGATTAGGCTTATTTGGAGAAAAGAGAGGATGTCCACCTTGAAACACCTAATTTGCAGGAAGGATTCCTTACAAAAACTACTCACTTATCACAGGGTAACAATGAGCTAGAAGCTCCTGCTTCTAACATAGATGGCTTTCTTTCGAGAGATAAATGTGGTTCTTCAACTTTGCTGAATAGGCCTATTTGGAAAACAATGAGCCTTTTCCAACCTCGAAAACACTTATTGCAGAAAGTATACCTTTCAAAACTAACTCAGTTCTCATAGGGAAAAATGTGTCATATGCTACTTCTTCTAACACAGATTGGTTTCCTTCAAGAGCGACATGTTGTTCTTCACTTAGCTGAATAGCTCTATTTGGAACAAAATGAGCCTTTCTACACCTTGAAAACTATGGATTGCAGAAAGTATTCCTTGCAAAATTAACTCAGTTCTCACGGAGAAATAATATCCTACATGCTATGACTTCTAACACACATGGCATCATTTCGAGAGATACGTGTATTTTCAAACTACCTGAAAAGGCATATTGGAAGCAAAAGGAGCCTAGGACCACCTGAAAACACTTACGTTGCAGGATGTAGTCCTTTCAAAATGTAACTCAATTATTACAAAGAAAAAATGTTCAAGATACGGTAGCTTCTATCACGGATGGGGTTCTTTGGAGATAAACATGTGTTTCTTCAACTCAGCCGAATAGTCCTATGTGGAGCAAACAGAGCCTATGTCGCCTTTGAAACAACTAGGTTGGAGGAATCATTCCTTGGAAACCGAACTCAATTCTCCAAGGGAAACAAAGTGCTAGATGCACCTATTTCTGACACACATGATTTTCTTCAAGAGTTTCATTTGTCTCTTCAACTTAGCTGAATGGGCCTACTTGAAACAAAATGAGCCTTTCACCACCTTCATAAATATGATTTGCAGGAACTATTCCTTTCAAAAGCTAACTCAACTCTCAGAGGGAAACAATGTGCTACATGCTACTACTTCTACTACACATGTGTTTGTAGCAGAGAGTTTCTTCAACTCAGGTGAAGAGGCCTGATTACAGCAAACAGACCAACCTCCACCTTGAAACACCTACATTGCTGGAACAATTCACTCAAAATCTAACTCAATTCTCACAGGGGAACAAATTGCTAGATGTTCGTGCTTCTAATCTTGACAGTTTTCTTTCCAGAGATACATTTATCTTTGACTCAGCTGAATTGGAGTATTTGGGGCAAGCAGACCTACCTGCACCTTGAAACACCGAAGTTGCAGGAAGAATTCCACTTAAAAACTCCCTCCATTCACACAGGGAAACAATGTTGTAGTTGTCACAGCCTCTAACTTGGATGGTTGTCTTTAGAGGCAAAGAAGGGTTCCTTCATGTCAGCTGATTGGGCCTGTTTGTAGCCAACAGAGCCTATCTCCACCTTGGAACACGAAAGTTTCAGGAAGAATTCCTTTCAAAAACAAACTCTATTCTCACGGGGAAAAATGTGCCAGATGCTCCTGCTTTGAACACAGCTGGTTTACTTCGAGAGGTACATGTGATTCATCAACTCTGCTGAGTAGGCCATTTTGGAAAGAAAACATTCCTTCCTCTACCTTAAACGTTCTGATTTGCAGGTAGTATTCTTTTCAGACACTAAGTAAATTCTCACAAGGAATCAATGCACTACATGTTGCAGCTCTAACATGGATGGTTTTCTTTGGAGAGGTACATGTATTTCTTCAACACAGCTGAATAGGCTTACTTGGAGCACACAGAACCAATCTTCACCTTGAAACACCAAGTTGCAGGGAACATTCCCTTAAAAACTAACTCAGTTATCCCAGGAAAGCAACGTGCTATCTAGAAGCTCCTGCTTCTAACACAGGTGGTCATCTTTGGAGAGATACATTTATGTCTTCAACTTAGCTATTAGGCCAATTTGAACAAAATGAGACTTTCCCCACCATGAAAACTATGACTCACAGGAAATATTTCCTTCAAATTCTAACTCAATTCTCACAAGGAAACAATGTTCTTGATGCTGCGGGTTCTAACGTAGATAGTTTTTCTGGGAGAGATACATGTGTTGCTTCATCTCACCTGAAGGGGATAATTTGGAGAAAAGAGATCCTATCTCCACCTTGAAACACGTGAGTTGCTGGAAGAATTCCTTGAAAATACTAACTCAATTTTCACCAGGAAGCACTGTGCTAGATGCTATGGCTTCTAACACATATTGGTTTATGTGGAAAGGTGCGTGTGTTTCTTCACCTAAGCTGAAAAGTCTGATGTGGAACAAAATTAGCCTATGTATACCTTAATAACTATGATTTTCAGAAGGTATGCCTTTCACAAGTTAACCCAATTTTCATGGGGAAACAATGTGCTACATGCTATGGCTTCTAACACAATTACTGACTTTCAAGAAATACGTGTGTTTCTTCATCTTAGCTGAGCAGGCCTCCTTGGAACAAAAGAGCCAATCTCCACCTTGAAACACATAAGTTGCAGGAAGTATTGTTTCTAAAGCTACTGAAGTCTCACATGGAACAATGTGCTAGACGTTCCTGCTGCTAACTCTGATGGTTCTCTTTCAAGAGACAAATGAGTTTCTTCAACTTAGGTGAGTAGGACTCTTTGGAGCAAAATGAGCCTTTCTCCACCTTGAAAATTCTCATTTGCATCAAATATTCTTTCCAAAACTAACTCCATCTGACTGGAAAACAACATGCTAGATGCTCCTGCTTCTAAAAGAGATGGTCATGTTTCGAAAGAATCATTTGTTTCTTCATGTTCACTTAACAGGCCTACTTGGAACAAAATGAGTCTTTCTCCACTTTGAAAACCGTGAGGAGCTTGAAGTGTTCCTCTGAAATACGACCTGAATTCTCAGAAGGAAAAATGTGCTAGTTGTTCCAAAACACATGGGTTTCTTTCAAGAGATAGATGTGTTTCATCAACTTAACTGTGTAGGCCTAATTGGAACAAACAGAGCATAACTCAACCTAAGACAACTCACGTATCAGGTAGGATTCCTTTGCTAAACTAACCCAGTTCTAACAGCAAAACAATACGTTAGATGCAGCAGCTTATTACGTAGGTGAATTTCTTCGGAAAGGTACACGTGCTTCTTCACTTCCGGTTAACATACATATTTGGAACAAAAGCAGCCTTTGCCCACCTTGAAACACTTACGTTTGAGGCAGCATTCCAGTCAAAAACTACTCAATTCTCAGTGGAAATAATGTGGTAGATGCTCCTGCTTCTAACACACATGTTGGTCTTTTGAGAGATTCATTTGTTTCTTCATCTTAGATGAATAGTACTAGTTGGAGAAAAGTGAGACTTATTCCACCTTGAAAATTCTGATTTGCAGGAAGTATTCCTTACAAAAAGTAATCAATATTCAGAGGGAAACAATGTGCTAGATGCTGCAGCTTCTAACATCGAAGGTTTTCTTTGGCGAGTTGCATGTGTTTCTTCAACTACCCGAATAGGCCTATTTGGAGCATAGAGAGCCAATCTGAAACTTCCCAAAATTAAGTGGCAGGCAGTATTCCTTTCAAAAACAAACTCAGTTCTCACAGGGGTAAAATGTGCCTAGATGCTCCTGCTTATAACACAGATGGATTTCTTTGAGAGACACATGTGTTTCATGAACTCAGTTGCGTAGGCCAATTTGGAACAAAAAGAACCACCTCCCTCCACCTACAAAATTTTGTTTTGCAGGAAGTATTCCTTTGAAATGAACTCAAAACTCACAGGGAAAGCATGTGCGAGATGCTGCAGTGTGTAACATACATGGTTTTCTTTAGAGAGATATATTTCTTTCTTCCACTCACCTGAACAAGTCTGTTTGGAGACAACAGAGTGTATCTCCACGTTGAAACACCTTAGTGGCATTAAAAGTTCATTGCAAAAACTAAGTCCATTTTCACAGGGAAACAATGTGCTACATGCTGTGGCTTCGAACACAAATTGGTTTCTTTCCAGAGGTACATGTCTTTCTTCAACTAAGCTGAATAATCCTATATGGAACAAAATATGCCTTTCTCCACCTTGATCACTAGGATTTGCAGGAAGTATTCCTTTCCCAAACTCTCTTAATTCTCACAGGGAAACAATGTGCTTAGACACGACTGCTTCTAACACAGATGTCTTTCTTTGGAGCGATATACGTGCTTCAACTTAGCTGAAAAGGCCTATTGGAAGCAGAAGGAGCCCATCATCACCTTGAAACACCAAAGTTGAAGCAAGTATTTCTTTCAAAAACCAACTGAATTCTCACAGGGAAACAATGTGCTAGATGCTGTAGCTTCTAACATGGATGTTTTTCTTTGGAGAGACCCATGTGTTTATTGAACTCAATGGATTAGGCTTATTTGGAGAAAAGAGAGGATGTCCACCTTGAAACACCTAATTTGCAGGAAGGATTCCTTACAAAAACTACTCACTTATCACAGGGTAACAATGAGCTAGAAGCTCCTGCTTCTAACATAGATGGCTTTCTTTCGAGAGATAAATGTGGTTCTTCAACTTTGCTGAATAGGCCTATTTGGAAAACAATGAGCCTTTTCCAACCTCGAAAACACTTATTGCAGAAAGTATACCTTTCAAAACTAACTCAGTTCTCATAGGGAAAAATGTGTCATATGCTACTTCTTCTAACACAGATTGGTTTCCTTCAAGAGCGACATGTTGTTCTTCACTTAGCTGAATAGCTCTATTTGGAACAAAATGAGCCTTTCTACACCTTGAAAACTATGGATTGCAGAAAGTATTCCTTGCAAAATTAACTCAGTTCTCACGGAGAAATAATATCCTACATGCTATGACTTCTAACACACATGGCATCATTTCGAGAGATACGTGTATTTTCAAACTACCTGAAAAGGCATATTGGAAGCAAAAGGAGCCTAGGACCACCTGAAAACACTTACGTTGCAGGATGTAGTCCTTTCAAAATGTAACTCAATTATTACAAAGAAAAAATGTTCAAGATACGGTAGCTTCTATCACGGATGGGGTTCTTTGGAGATAAACATGTGTTTCTTCAACTCAGCCGAATAGTCCTATGTGGAGCAAACAGAGCCTATGTCGCCTTTGAAACAACTAGGTTGGAGGAATCATTCCTTGGAAACCGAACTCAATTCTCCAAGGGAAACAAAGTGCTAGATGCACCTATTTCTGACACACATGATTTTCTTCAAGAGTTTCATTTGTCTCTTCAACTTAGCTGAATGGGCCTACTTGAAACAAAATGAGCCTTTCACCACCTTCATAAATATGATTTGCAGTAACTATTCCTTTCAAAAGCTAACTCAACTCTCAGAGGGAAACAATGTGCTACATGCTACTACTTCTACTACACATGTGTTTGTAGCAGAGAGTTTCTTCAACTCAGGTGAAGAGGCCTGATTACAGCAAACAGACCAACCTCCACCTTGAAACACCTACATTGCTGGAACAATTCACTCAAAATCTAACTCAATTCTCACAGGGGAACAAATTGCTAGATGTTCGTGCTTCTAATCTTGACAGTTTTCTTTCCAGAGATACATTTATCTTTGACTCAGCTGAATTGGAGTATTTGGGGCAAGCAGACCTACCTGCACCTTGAAACACCGAAGTTGCAGGAAGAATTCCACTTAAAAACTCCCTCCATTCACACAGGGAAACAATGTTGTAGTTGTCACAGCCTCTAACTTGGATGGTTGTCTTTAGAGGCAAAGAAGGGTTCCTTCATGTCAGCTGATTGGGCCTGTTTGTAGCCAACAGAGCCTATCTCCACCTTGGAACACGAAAGTTTCAGGAAGAATTCCTTTCAAAAACAAACTCTATTCTCACGGGGAAAAATGTGCCAGATGCTCCTGCTTTGAACACAGCTGGTTTACTTCGAGAGGTACATGTGATTCATCAACTCTGCTGAGTAGGCCATTTTGGAAAGAAAACATTCCTTCCTCTACCTTAAACGTTCTGATTTGCAGGTAGTATTCTTTTCAGACACTAAGTAAATTCTCACAAGGAATCAATGCACTACATGTTGCAGCTCTAACATGGATGGTTTTCTTTGGAGAGGTACATGTATTTCTTCAACACAGCTGAATAGGCTTACTTGGAGCACACAGAACCAATCTTCACCTTGAAACACCAAGTTGCAGGGAACATTCCCTTAAAAACTAACTCAGTTATCCCAGGAAAGCAACGTGCTATCTAGAAGCTCCTGCTTCTAACACAGGTGGTCATCTTTGGAGAGATACATTTATGTCTTCAACTTAGCTATTAGGCCAATTTGAACAAAATGAGACTTTCCCCACCATGAAAACTATGACTCACAGGAAATATTTCCTTCAAATTCTAACTCAATTCTCACAAGGAAACAATGTTCTTGATGCTGCGGGTTCTAACGTAGATAGTTTTTCTGGGAGAGATACATGTGTTGCTTCATCTCACCTGAAGGGGATAATTTGGAGAAAAGAGATCCTATCTCCACCTTGAAACACGTGAGTTGCTGGAAGAATTCCTTGAAAATACTAACTCAATTTTCACCGGGAAGCACTGTGCTAGATGCTATGGCTTCTAACACATATTGGTTTATGTGGAAAGGTGCGTGTGTTTCTTCACCTAAGCTGAAAAGTCTGATGTGGAACAAAATTAGCCTATGTATACCTTAATAACTATGATTTTCAGAAGGTATGCCTTTCACAAGTTAACCCAATTTTCATGGGGAAACAATGTGCTACATGCTATGGCTTCTAACACAATTACTGACTTTCAAGAAATACGTGTGTTTCTTCATCTTAGCTGAGCAGGCCTCCTTGGAACAAAAGAGCCAATCTCCACCTTGAAACACATAAGTTGCAGGAAGTATTGTTTCTAAAGCTACTGAAGTCTCACATGGAACAATGTGCTAGACGTTCCTGCTGCTAACTCTGATGGTTCTCTTTCAAGAGACAAATGAGTTTCTTCAACTTAGGTGAGTAGGACTCTTTGGAGCAAAATGAGCCTTTCTCCACCTTGAAAATTCTCATTTGCATCAAATATTCTTTCCAAAACTAACTCCATCTGACTGGAAAACAACATGCTAGATGCTCCTGCTTCTAAAAGAGATGGTCATGTTTCGAAAGAATCATTTGTTTCTTCATGTTCACTTAACAGGCCTACTTGGAACAAAATGAGTCTTTCTCCACTTTGAAAACCGTGAGGAGCTTGAAGTGTTCCTCTGAAATACGACCTGAATTCTCAGAAGGAAAAATGTGCTAGTTGTTCCAAAACACATGGGTTTCTTTCAAGAGATAGATGTGTTTCATCAACTTAACTGTGTAGGCCTAATTGGAACAAACAGAGCATAACTCAACCTAAGACAACTCACGTATCAGGTAGGATTCCTTTGCTAAACTAACCCAGTTCTAACAGCAAAACAATACGTTAGATGCAGCAGCTTATTACGTAGGTGAATTTCTTCGGAAAGGTACACGTGCTTCTTCACTTCCGGTTAACATACATATTTGGAACAAAAGCAGCCTTTGCCCACCTTGAAACACTTACGTTTGAGGCAGCATTCCAGTCAAAAACTACTCAATTCTCAGTGGAAATAATGTGGTAGATGCTCCTGCTTCTAACACACATGTTGGTCTTTTGAGAGATTCATTTGTTTCTTCATCTTAGATGAATAGTACTAGTTGGAGAAAAGTGAGACTTATTCCACCTTGAAAATTCTGATTTGCAGGAAGTATTCCTTACAAAAAGTAATCAATATTCAGAGGGAAACAATGTGCTAGATGCTGCAGCTTCTAACATCGAAGGTTTTCTTTGGCGAGTTGCATGTGTTTCTTCAACTACCCGAATAGGCCTATTTGGAGCATAGAGAGCCAATCTGAAACTTCCCAAAATTAAGTGGCAGGCAGTATTCCTTTCAAAAACAAACTCAGTTCTCACAGGGGTAAAATGTGCCTAGATGCTCCTGCTTATAACACAGATGGATTTCTTTGAGAGACACATGTGTTTCATGAACTCAGTTGCGTAGGCCAATTTGGAACAAAAAGAACCACCTCCCTCCACCTACAAAATTTTGTTTTGCAGGAAGTATTCCTTTGAAATGAACTCAAAACTCACAGGGAAAGCATGTGCGAGATGCTGCAGTGTGTAACATACATGGTTTTCTTTAGAGAGATATATTTCTTTCTTCCACTCACCTGAACAAGTCTGTTTGGAGACAACAGAGTGTATCTCCACGTTGAAACACCTTAGTGGCATTAAAAGTTCATTGCAAAAACTAAGTCCATTTTCACAGGGAAACAATGTGCTACATGCTGTGGCTTCGAACACAAATTGGTTTCTTTCCAGAGGTACATGTCTTTCTTCAACTAAGCTGAATAATCCTATATGGAACAAAATATGCCTTTCTCCACCTTGATCACTAGGATTTGCAGGAAGTATTCCTTTCCCAAACTCTCTTAATTCTCACAGGGAAACAATGTGCTTAGACACGACTGCTTCTAACACAGATGTCTTTCTTTGGAGCGATATACGTGCTTCAACTTAGCTGAAAAGGCCTATTGGAAGCAGAAGGAGCCCATCATCACCTTGAAACACCAAAGTTGAAGCAAGTATTTCTTTCAAAAACCAACTGAATTCTCACAGGGAAACAATGTGCTAGATGCTGTAGCTTCTAACATGGATGTTTTTCTTTGGAGAGACCCATGTGTTTATTGAACTCAATGGATTAGGCTTATTTGGAGAAAAGAGAGGATGTCCACCTTGAAACACCTAATTTGCAGGAAGGATTCCTTACAAAAACTACTCACTTATCACAGGGTAACAATGAGCTAGAAGCTCCTGCTTCTAACATAGATGGCTTTCTTTCGAGAGATAAATGTGGTTCTTCAACTTTGCTGAATAGGCCTATTTGGAAAACAATGAGCCTTTTCCAACCTCGAAAACACTTATTGCAGAAAGTATACCTTTCAAAACTAACTCAGTTCTCATAGGGAAAAATGTGTCATATGCTACTTCTTCTAACACAGATTGGTTTCCTTCAAGAGCGACATGTTGTTCTTCACTTAGCTGAATAGCTCTATTTGGAACAAAATGAGCCTTTCTACACCTTGAAAACTATGGATTGCAGAAAGTATTCCTTGCAAAATTAACTCAGTTCTCACGGAGAAATAATATCCTACATGCTATGACTTCTAACACACATGGCATCATTTCGAGAGATACGTGTATTTTCAAACTAGCTGAAAAGGCATATTGGAAGCAAAAGGAGCCTAGGACCACCTGAAAACACTTACGTTGCAGAATGTAGTCCTTTCAAAATGTAACTCAATTATTACAAAGAAAAAATGTTCAAGATACGGTAGCTTCTATCACGGATGGGGTTCTTTGGAGATAAACATGTGTTTCTTCAACTCAGCCGAATAGTCCTATGTGGAGCAAACAGAGCCTATGTCGCCTTTGAAACAACTAGGTTGGAGGAATCATTCCTTGGAAACCGAACTCAATTCTCCAAGGGAAACAAAGTGCTAGATGCACCTATTTCTGACACACATGATTTTCTTCAAGAGTTTCATTTGTCTCTTCAACTTAGCTGAATGGGCCTACTTGAAACAAAATGAGCCTTTCACCACCTTCATAAATATGATTTGCAGGAACTATTCCTTTCAAAAACTAACTCAACTCTCAGAGGGAAACAATGTGCTACATGCTACTACTTCTACTACACATGTGTTTGTAGCAGAGAGTTTCTTAAACTCAGGTGAAGAAGCCTGATTACAGCAAACAGACCAACCTCCACCTTGAAACACCGACATTGCTGGAACAATTCACTCAAAATCTAACTCAATTCTCACAGGGGAACAAATTGCTAGATGTTCGTGCTTCTAATCTTGACAGTTTTCTTTCCAGAGATACATTTATCTTTGACTCAGCTGAATTGGAGTATTTGGGGCAAGCAGACCTACCTGCACCTTGAAACACCAAAGTTGCAGGAAGAATTCCATTTAAAAACTCCCTCCATTCACACAGGGAACCAATGTTGTAGTTGTCACAGCCTCTAACTTGGATGGTTGTCTTTAGAGGCAAAGAAGAGTTCCTTCATGTCAGCTGATTGGGCCTGTTTGTAGCCAACAGAGCCTATCTCCACCTTGGAACACGAAAGTTTCAGGAAGAATTCCTTTCAAAAACAAACTCTATTCTCACGGGGAAAAATGTGCCAGATGCTCCTGCTTTGAACACAGCTGGTTTACTTCGAGAGGTACATGTGATTCATCAACTCTGCTGAGTAGGCCATTTTGGAAAGAAAACATTCCTTCCTCTACCTTAATCGTTCTGATTTGCAGGGAGTATTCTTTTCAGACACTAAGTAAATTCTCACAAGGAATCAATGCACTACATGTTGCAGCTCTAACATGGATGGTTTTCTTTGGAGAGGTAGATGTATTTCTTCAACACAGCTGAATAGGCTTACTTGGAGCACACAGAACCAATCTTCACCTTGAAACACCAAGTTGCAGGGAACATTCCCTTAAAAACTAACTCAGTTATCCCAGGAAAGCAACGTGCTATCTAGAAGCTCCTGCTTCTAACACAGGTGTTCATCTTTGGAGAGATACATTTATGTCTTCAACTTAGCTATTAGGCCAATTTGAACACAATGAGACTTTCCCCACCATGAAAACTATGACTCACAGGAAATATTTCCTTCAAATTCTAACTCAATTCTCACAAGGAAACAATGTTCTTGATGCTGCGGGTTCTAACGTAGATAGTTTTTCTGGGAGAGATACATGTGTTGCTTCATCTCACCTGAAGGGGATAATTTGGAGAAAAGAGATCCTATCTCCACCTTGAAACACGTGAGTTGCTGGAAGAATTCCTTGAAAGTACTAACTCAATTTTCACCAGGAAGCACTGTGCTAGATGCTATGGCTTCTAACACATATTGGTTTATGTGGAAAGGTGCGTGTGTTTCTTCACCTAAGCTGAATAGTCTGATGTGGAACAAAATTAGCCTATGTATACCTTAATAACTATGATTTTCAGAAGGTATGCCTTTCACAAGTTAACCCAATTTTCATGGGGAAACAATGTGCTACATGCTATGGCTTCTAACACAATTACTGACTTTCAAGAAATACGTGTGTTTCTTCATCTTAGCTGAGCAGGCCTCCTTGGAACAAAAGAGCCAATCTCCACCTTGAAACACATAAGTTGCAGGAAGTATTGTTTCTAAAGCTACTGAAGTCTCACATGGAACAATGTGCTAGACGTTCCTGCTGCTAACTCTGATGGTTCTCTTTCAAGAGACAAATGAGTTTCTTCCACCTAGGTGAGTAGGACTCTTTGGAGCAAAATGAGCCTTTCTCCACCTTGACAATTCTCATTTGCATCAAATATTCTTTCCAAAACTAACTCCATCTGACTGGAAAACAACGTGCTAGATGCTCCTGCTTCTAAAAGAGATGGTCATGTTTCGAAAGAATCATTTGTTTCTTCATGTTCACTTAACAGGCCTACTTGGAACAAAATGAGTCTTTCTCCACTTTGAAAACCGTGAGGAGCTTGAAGTGTTCCTCTGAAATACGACCTGAATTCTCAGAAGGAAACATGTGCTAGTTGTTCCAAAACACATGGGTTTCTTTCAAGAGATAGATGTGTTTCATCAACTTAACTGTGTAGGCCTAATTGGAACAAACAGAGCATAACTCAACCTAAGACAACTCACGTATCAGGTAGGATTCCTTTGCTAAACTAACCCAGTTCTAACAGCAAAACAATACGTTAGATGCAGCAGCTTATTACGTAGGTGAATTTCTTCGGAAAGGTACACGTGCTTCTTCACTTCCGGTTAACATACATATTTGGAACAAAAGCAGCATTTGCCCACCTTGAAACACTTACGTTTGAGGCAGCATTCCAGTCAAAAACTACTCAATTCTCAGTGGAAATAATGTGGTAGATGCTCCTGCTTCTAACACACATGTTGGTCTTTTGAGAGATTCATTTGTTTCTTCATCTTAGATGAATAGTACTAGTTGGAGAAAAATGAGACTTATTCCACCTTGAAAATTCTGATTTGCAGGAAGTATTCCTTACAAAAACTAATCAATATTCAGAGGGAAACAATGTGCTAGATGCTGCAGCTTCTAACATCAAAGGTTTTCTTTGGCGAGTTGCATGTGTTTCTTCAACTACCCGAATAGGCCTATTTGGAGCATAGAGAGCCAATCTGAAGCTTCCCAAAATTAAGTGGCAGGCAGTATTCCTTTCAAAAACAAACTCAGTTCTCACAGGGGTAAAATGTGCCTAGATGCTCCTGCTTATAACACAGATGGATTTCTTTGAGAGACACATGTGTTTCATGAACTCAGTTGCGTAGGCCAATTTGGAACAAAAAGAACCACCTCCCTCCACCTACAAAATTTTGTTTTGCAGGAAGTATTCCTTTGAAATGAACTCAAAACTCACAGGGAAAGCATGTGCGAGATGCTGCAGTTTGTAACATACATGGTTTCCTTTAGAGAGATATATTTCTTTCTTCCACTCACCTGAACAAGTCTGTTTGGAGACAACAGAGTGTATCTCCACGTTGAAACACCTTAGTGGCAGTAAAAATTCCTTGCAAAAACTAAGTCCATTTTCACAGGGAAACAATGTGCTACATGCTGTGGCTTCGAACACAAATTGGTTTCTTTCCAGAGGTACATGTCTTTCTTCAACTAAGCTGAATAATCCTATATGGAACAAAATATGCCTTTCTCCACCTTGATCACTAGGATTTGCAGGAAGTATTCCTTTCCCAAACTCTCTTAATTCTCACAGGGAAACAATGTGCTTAGACACGACTGCTTCTAACACAGATGTCTTTCTTTGGAGCGATATACGTGCTTCAACTTAGCTGAAAAGGCCTATTGGAAGCAGAAGGAGCCCATCATCACCTTGAAACACCAAAGTTGAAGCAAGTATTTCTTTCAAAAACCAACTGAATTCTCACAGGGAAACAATGTGCTAGATGCTGTAGCTTCTAACATGGATGTTTTTCTTTGGAGAGACCCATGTGTTTATTGAACTCAATGGATTAGGCTTATTTGGAGAAAAGAGAGGATGTCCACCTTGAAACACCTAATTTGCAGGAAGGATTCCTTACAAAAACTACTCACTTATCACAGGGTAACAATGAGCTAGAAGCTCCTGCTTCTAACATAGATGGCTTTCTTTCGAGAGATAAATGTGGTTCTTCAACTTTGCTGAATAGGCCTATTTGGAAAACCATGAGCCTTTTCCAACCTCGAAAACACTTATTGCAGAAAGTATACCTTTCAAAACTAACTCAGTTCTCATAGGGAAAAATGTGTCATATGCTACTTCTTCTAACACAGATTGGTTTCCTTCAAGAGCGACATGTTGTTCTTCACTTAGCTGAATGGCTCTATTTGGAACAAAATGAGCCTTTCTACACCTTGAAAACTATGGATTGCAGAAAGTATTCCTTGCAAAATTAACTCAGTTCTCACGGAGAAATAATATCCTACATGCTATGACTTCTAACACACATGGCATCATTTTGAGAGATACGTGTATTTTCAAACTAGCTGAAAAGGCATATTGGAAGCAAAAGGAGCCTAGGACCACCTGAAAACACTTACGTTGCAGGATGTACTCCTTTCAAAATGTAACTCAATTATTACAAAGAAAAAATGTTCAAGATACGGTAGCTTCTATCACGGATGGGGTTCTTTGGAGATAAACATGTGTTTCTTCAACTCAGCCGAATAGTCCTATGTGGAGCAAACAGAGCCTATGTCGCCTTTGAAACAACTAGGTTGGAGGAATCATTCCTTGGAAACCGAACTCAATTCTCCAAGGGAAACAAAGTGCTAGATGCACCTATTTCTGACACACATGATTTTCTTCAAGAGTTTCATTTGTCTCTTCAACTTAGCTGAATGGGCCTACTTGAAACAAAATGAGCCTTTCACCACCTTCATAAATATGATTTGCAGGAACTATTCCTTTCAAAAACTAACTCAACTCTCAGAGGGAAACAATGTGCTACATGCTACTACTTCTACTACACATGTGTTTGTAGCAGAGAGTTTCTTCAACTCAGGTGAAGAGGCCTGATTACAGCAAACAGACCAACCTCCACCTTGAAACACCTACATTGCTGGAACAATTCACTCAAAATCTAACTCAATTCTCACAGGGGAACAAATTGCTAGATGTTCGTGCTTCTAATCTTGACAGTTTTCTTTCCAGAGATACATTTATCTTTGACTCAGCTGAATTGGAGTATTTGGGGCAAGCAGACCTACCTGCACCTTGAAACACCGAAGTTGCAGGAAGAATTCCACTTAAAAACTCCCTCCATTCACACAGGGAAACAATGTTGTAGTTGTCACAGCCTCTAACTTGGATGGTTGTCTTTAGAGGCAAAGAAGGGTTCCTTCATGTCAGCTGATTGGGCCTGTTTGTAGCCAACAGAGCCTATCTCCACCTTGGAACACGAAAGTTTCAGGAAGAATTCCTTTCAAAAACAAACTCTATTCTCACGGGGAAAAATGTGCCAGATGCTCCTGCTTTGAACACAGCTGGTTTACTTCGAGAGGTACATGTGATTCATCAACTCTGCTGAGTAGGCCATTTTGGAAAGAAAACATTCCTTCCTCTACCTTAAACGTTCTGATTTGCAGGTAGTATTCTTTTCAGACACTAAGTAAATTCTCACAAGGAATCAATGCACTACATGTTGCAGCTCTAACATGGATGGTTTTCTTTGGAGAGGTAGATGTATTTCTTCAACACAGCTGAATAGGCTTACTTGGAGCACACAGAACCAATCTTCACCTTGAAACACCAAGTTGCAGGGAACATTCCCTTAAAAACTAACTCAGTTATCCCAGGAAAGCAACGTGCTATCTAGAAGCTATTGCTTCTAACACAGGTGGTCATCTTTGGAGAGATACATTTATGTCTTCAACTTAGCTATTAGGCCAATTTGAACAAAATGAGACTTTCCCCACCATGAAAACTATGACTCACAGGAAATATTTCCTTCAAATTCTAACTCAATTCTCACAAGGAAACAATGTTCTTGATGCTGCGGGTTCTAACGTAGATAGATTTTCTGGGAGAGATACATGTGTTGCTTCATCTCACCTGAAGGGGATAATTTGGAGAAAAGAGATCCTATCTCCACCTTGAAACACGTGAGTTGCTGGAAGAATTCCTTGAAAATACTAACTCAATTTTCACCAGGAAGCACTGTGCTAGATGCTATGGCTTCTAACACATATTGGTTTATTTGGAAAGGTGCGTGTGTTTCTTCACCTAAGCTGAATAGTGTGATTTGGAACAAAATTAGCCTATGTATACCTTAATAACTATGATTTTCAGAAGGTATGCCTTTCACAAGTTAACCCAATTTTCATGGGGAAACAATGTGCTACATGCTATGGCTTCTAACACAATTACTGACTTTCAAGAAATACGTGTGTTTCTTCATCTTAGCTGAGCAGGCCTCCTTGGAACAAAAGAGCCAATCTCCACCTTGAAACACATAAGTTGCAGGAAGTATTGTTTCTAAAGCTACTGGAGTCTCACATGGAACAATGTGCTAGACGTTCCTGCTGCTAACTCTGATGGTTCTCTTTCAAGAGACAAATGAGTTTCTTCAACTTAGGTGAGTAGGACTCTTTGGAGCAAAATGAGCCTTTCTCCACCTTGAAAATTCTCATTTGCATCAAATATTCTTTCCAAAACTAACTCCATCTGACTGGAAAACAACATGCTAGATGCTCCTGCTTCTAAAAGAGATGGTCATGTTTCGAAAGAATCATTTGTTTCTTCATGTTCACTTAACAGGCCTACTTGGAACAAAATGAGTCTTTCTCCACTTTGAAAACCGTGAGGAGCTTGAAGTGTTCCTCTGAAATACGACCTGAATTCTCAGAAGGAAAAATGTGCTAGTTGTTCCAAAACACATGGGTTTCTTTCAAGAGATAGATGTGTTTCATCAACTTAACTGTGTAGGCCTAATTGGAACAAACAGAGCATAACTCAACCTAAGACAACTCACGTATCAGGTTGGATTCCTTTGCTAAACTAACCCAGTTCTAACAGCAAAACAATACGTTAGATGCAGCAGCTTATTACGTAGGTGAATTTCTTCGGAAAGGTACACGTGCTTCTTCACTTCTGGTTAACATAGATATTTGGAACAAAAGCAGCCTTTGCCCACCTTGAAACACTTACGTTTGAGGAAGCATTCCAGTCAAAAACTACTCAATTCTCAGTGGAAATAATGTGGTAGATGCTCCTGCTTCTAACACACATGTTGGTCTTTTGAGAGATTCATTAGTTTCTTCATCTTAGATGAATAGTACTAGTTGGAGAAAAATAAGACTTATTCCACCTTGAAAATTCTGATTTCCAGGAAGTATTCCTTACAAAAAGTAATCAATATTCAGAGGGAAACAATGTGCTAGATGCTGCAGCTTCTAACATCGAAGGTTTTCTTTGGCGAGTTTCATGTGTTTCTTCAACTACCCGAATAGGCCTATTTGGAGCATAGAGAGCCAATCTGAAGCTACCCAAAATTAAGTGGCAGGCAGTATTCCTTTCAAAAACAAACTCAGTTCTCACAGGGGTAAAATGTGCCTAGATGCTCCTGCTTATAACACAGATGGATTTCTTTGAGAGACACATGTGTTTCATGAACTCAGTTGCGTAGGCCAATTTGGAACAAAAAGAACCACCTCCCTCCACCTACAAAATTTTGTTTTGCAGGAAGTATTCCTTTGAAATGAACTCAAAACTCACAGGGAAAGCATGTGCGAGATGCTGCAGATTGTAACATACATGGTTTCCTTTAGAGAGATATATTTCTTTCTTCCACTCACCTGAACAAGTCTGTTTGGAGACAACAGAGTGTATCTCCACGTTGAAACACCTTAGTGGCAGTAAAAATTCCTTGCAAAAACTAAGTCCATTTTCACAGGGAAACAATGTGCTACATGCTGTGGCTTCGAACACAAGTTGGTTTCTTTCCAGAGGTACATGTCTTTCTTCAACTAAGCTGAATAATCCTATATGGAACAAAATATGCCTTTCTCCACCTTGATCACTAGGATTTGCAGGAAGTATTCCTTTCCCAAACTCTCTTAATTCTCACAGGGAAACAATGTGCTTAGACACGACTGCTTCTAACACAGATGTCTTTCTTTGGAGCGATATACGTGCTTCAACTTAGCTGAAAAGGCCTATTGGAAGCAGAAGGAGCCCATCATCACCTTGAAACACCAAAGTTGAAGCAAGTATTTCTTTCAAAAACCAACTGAATTCTCACAGGGAAACAATGTGCTAGATGCTGTAGCTTCTAACATGGATGTTTTTCTTTGGAGAGACCCATGTGTTTATTGAACTCAATGGATTAGGCTTATTTGGAGAAAAGAGAGGATGTCCACCTTGAAACACCTAATTTGCAGGAAGGATTCCTTACAAAAACTACTCACTTATCACAGGGTAACAATGAGCTAGAAGCTCCTGCTTCTAACATAGATGGCTTTCTTTCGAGAGATAAATGTGGTTCTTCAACTTTGCTGAATAGGCCTATTTGGAAAACGAGCCTTTTCCAACCTTGAAAACACTTATTGCAGAAAGTATACCTTTCAAAACTAACTCAGTTCTCATAGGGAAAAATGTGTCATATGCTACTTCTTCTAACACAGATTGGTTTCCTTCAAGAGCGACATGTTGTTCTTCACTCAGCTGAATAGCTCTATTTGGAACAAAATGAGCCTTTCTACACCTTGAAAACTATGAATTGCAGAAAGTATTCCTTGCAAAATTAACTCAGTTCTCACGGAGAAATATTATCCTACATGCTATGACTTCTAACACAAATGCATCATTTCGAGAGATACGTGTATTTTCAAACTAGCTGAAAAGGCATATTGGAAGCAAAAGGAGCCTAGGACCACCTGAAAACCCTTACGTTGCAGGATGTAGTCCTTTCAAAATGTAACTCAATTATTACAAAGAAAAAATGTTCAAGATACGGTAGCTTCTATCACGGATGGGGTTCTTTGGAGATAAACATGTGTTTCTTCAACTCAGCCGAATAGTCCTATGTGGAGCAAACAGAGCCTATGTCGCCTTTGAAACAACTAGGTTGGAGGAATCATTCCTTGGAAACCGAACTCAATTCTCCAAGGGAAACAAAGTGCTAGATGCAACTATTTCTGACACACATGATTTTCTTCAAGAGTTTCATTTGTCTCTTCAACTTAGCTGAATGGGCCTACTTGAAACAAAATGAGCCTTTCACCACCTTCATAAATATGATTTGCAGGAACTATTCCTTTCAAAAGCTAACTCAACTCTCAGAGGGAAACAATGTGCTACATGCTACTACTTCTACTACACATGTGTTTGTAGCAGAGAGTTTCTTCAACTCAGGTGAAGAGGCCTGATTACAGCAAACAGACCAACCTCCACCTTGAAACACCTACATTGCTGGAACAATTCACTCAAAATCTAACTCAATTCTCACAGGGGAACAAATTGCTAGATGTTCGTGCTTCTAATCTTGACAGTTTTCTTTCCAGAGATACATTTATCTTTGACTCAGCTGAATTGGAGTATTTGGGGCAAGCAGACCTACCTGCACCTTGAAACACCGAAGTTGCAGGAAGAATTCCACTTAAAAACTCCCTCCATTCACACAGGGAAACAATGTTGTAGTTGTCACAGCCTCTAACTTGGATGGTTGTCTTTAGAGGCAAAGAAGGGTTCCTTCATGTCAGCTGATTGGGCCTGTTTGTAGCCAACAGAGCCTATCTCCACCTTGGAACACGAAAGTTTCAGGAAGAATTCCTTTCAAAAACAAACTCTATTCTCACGGGGAAAAATGTGCCAGATGCTCCTGCTTTGAACACAGCTGGTTTACTTCGAGAGGTACATGTGATTCATCAACTCTGCTGAGTAGGCCATTTTGGAAAGAAAACATTCCTTCCTCTACCTTAAACGTTCTGATTTGCAGGTAGTATTCTTTTCAGACACTAAGTAAATTCTCACAAGGAATCAATGCACTACATGTTGCAGCTCTAACATGGATGGTTTTCTTTGGAGAGGTACATGTATTTCTTCAACACAGCTGAATAGGCTTACTTGGAGCACACAGAACCAATCTTCACCTTGAAACACCAAGTTGCAGGGAACATTCCCTTAAAAACTAACTCAGTTATCCCAGGAAAGCAACGTGCTATCTAGAAGCTCCTGCTTCTAACACAGGTGGTCATCTTTGGAGAGATACATTTATGTCTTCAACTTAGCTATTAGGCCAATTTGAACAAAATGAGACTTTCCCCACCATGAAAACTATGACTCACAGGAAATATTTCCTTCAAATTCTAACTCAATTCTCACAAGGAAACAATGTTCTTGATGCTGCGGGTTCTAACGTAGATAGTTTTTCTGGGAGAGATACATGTGTTGCTTCATCTCACCTGAAGGGGATAATTTGGAGAAAAGAGATCCTATCTCCACCTTGAAACACGTGAGTTGCTGGAAGAATTCCTTGAAAATACTAACTCAATTTTCACCAGGAAGCACTGTGCTAGATGCTATGGCTTCTAACACATATTGGTTTATGTGGAAAGGTGCGTGTGTTTCTTCACCTAAGCTGAATAGTCTGATGTGGAACAAAATTAGCCTATGTATACCTTAATAACTATGATTTTCAGAAGGTATGCCTTTCACAAGTTAACCCAATTTTCATGGGGAAACAATGTGCTACATGCTATGGCTTCTAACACAATTACTGACTTTCAAGAAATACGTGTGTTTCTTCATCTTAGCTGAGCAGGCCTCCTTGGAACAAAAGAGCCAATCTCCACCTTGAAACACATAAGTTGCAGGAAGTATTGTTTCTAAAGCTACTGAAGTCTCACATGGAACAATGTGCTAGACGTTCCTGCTGCTAACTCTGATGGTTCTCTTTCAAGAGACAAATGAGTTTCTTCAACTTAGGTGAGTAGGACTCTTTGGAGCAAAATGAGCCTTTCTCCACCTTGAAAATTCTCATTTGCATCAAATATTCTTTCCAAAACTAACTCCATCTGACTGGAAAACAACATGCTAGATGCTCCTGCTTCTAAAAGAGATGGTCATGTTTCGAAAGAATCATTTGTTTCTTCATGTTCACTTAACAGGCCTACTTGGAACAAAATGAGTCTTTCTCCACTTTGAAAACCGTGAGGAGCTTGAAGTGTTCCTCTGAAATACGACCTGAATTCTCAGAAGGAAAAATGTGCTAGTTGTTCCAAAACACATGGGTTTCTTTCAAGAGATAGATGTGTTTCATCAACTTAACTGTGTAGGCCTAATTGGAACAAACAGAGCATAACTCAACCTAAGACAACTCACGTATCAGGTAGGATTCCTTTGCTAAACTAACCCAGTTCTAACAGCAAAACAATACGTTAGATGCAGCAGCTTATTATGTAGGTGAATTTCTTCGGAAAGGTACACGTGCTTCTTCACTTCCGGTTAACATACATATTTGGAACAAAAGCAGCCTTTGCCCACCTTGAAACACTTACGTTTGAGGCAGCATTCCAGTCAAAAACTACTCAATTCTCAGTGGAAATAATGTGGTAGATGCTCCTGCTTCTAACACACATGTTGGTCTTTTGAGAGATTCATTTGTTTCTTCATCTTAGATGAATAGTACTAGTTGGAGAAAAGTGAGACTTATTCCACCTTGAAAATTCTGATTTGCAGGAAGTATTCCTTACAAAAAGTAATCAATATTCAGAGGGAAACAATGTGCTAGATGCTGCAGCTTCTAACATCGAAGGTTTTCTTTGGCGAGTTGCATGTGTTTCTTCAACTACCCGAATAGGCCTATTTGGAGCATAGAGAGCCAATCTGAAACTTCCCAAAATTAAGTGGCAGGCAGTATTCCTTTCAAAAACAAACTCAGTTCTCACAGGGGTAAAATGTGCCTAGATGCTCCTGCTTATAACACAGATGGATTTCTTTGAGAGACACATGTGTTTCATGAACTCAGTTGCGTAGGCCAATTTGGAACAAAAAGAACCACCTCCCTCCACCTACAAAATTTTGTTTTGCAGGAAGTATTCCTTTGAAATGAACTCAAAACTCACAGGGAAAGCATGTGCGAGATGCTGCAGTGTGTAACATACATGGTTTTCTTTAGAGAGATATATTTCTTTCTTCCACTCACCTGAACAAGTCTGTTTGGAGACAACAGAGTGTATCTCCACGTTGAAACACCTTAGTGGCAGTAAAAATTCCTTGCAAAAACTAAGTCCATTTTCACAGGGAAACAATGTGCTACATGCTGTGGCTTCGAACACAAATTGGTTTCTTTCCAGAGGTACATGTCTTTCTTCAACTAAGCTGAATAATCCTATATGGAACAAAATATGCCTTTCTCCACCTTGATCACTAGGATTTGCAGGAAGTATTCCTTTCCCAAACTCTCTTAATTCTCACAGGGAAACAATGTGCTTAGACACGACTGCTTCTAACACAGATGTCTTTCTTTGGAGCGATATACGTGCTTCAACTTAGCTGAAAAGGCCTATTGGAAGCAGAAGGAGCCCATCATCACCTTGAAACACCAAAGTTGAAGCAAGTATTTCTTTCAAAAACCAACTGAATTCTCACAGGGAAACAATGTGCTAGATGCTGTAGCTTCTAACATGGATGTTTTTCTTTGGAGAGACCCATGTGTTTATTGAACTCAATTAATTAGGCTTATTTGGAGAAAAGAGAGGATGTACACCTTGAAACACCTAATTTGCAGGAAGGATTCCTTACAAAAACTACTCACTTATCACAGGGTAACAATGAGCTAGAAGCTCCTGCTTCTAACATAGATGGCTTTCTTTCGAGAGATAAATGTGGTTCTTCAACTTTGCTGAATAGGCCTATTTGGAAAACAATGAGCCTTTTCCAACCTCGAAAACACTTATTGCAGAAAGTATACCTTTCAAAACTAACTCAGTTCTCATAGGGAAAAATGTGTCATATGCTACTTCTTCTAACACAGATTGGTTTCCTTCAAGAGCGACATGTTGTTCTTCACTTAGCTGAATAGCTCTATTTGGAACAAAATGAGCCTTTCTACACCTTGAAAACTATGGATTGCAGAAAGTATTCCTTGCAAAATTAACTCAGTTCTCACGGAGAAATAATATCCTACATGCTATGACTTCTAACACACATGGCATCATTTCGAGAGATACGTGTATTTTCAAACTAGCTGAAAAGGCATATTGGAAGCAAAAGGAGCCTAGGACCACCTGAAAACACTTACGTTGCAGAATGTAGTCCTTTCAAAATGTAACTCAATTATTACAAAGAAAAAATGTTCAAGATACGGTAGCTTCTATCACGGATGGGGTTCTTTGGAGATAAACATGTGTTTCTTCAACTCAGCCGAATAGTCCTATGTGGAGCAAACAGAGCCTATGTCGCCTTTGAAACAACTAGGTTGGAGGAATCATTCCTTGGAAACCGAACTCAATTCTCCAAGGGAAACAAAGTGCTAGATGCACCTATTTCTGACACACATGATTTTCTTCAAGAGTTTCATTTGTCTCTTCAACTTAGCTGAATGGGCCTACTTGAAACAAAATGAGCCTTTCACCACCTGCATAAATATGATTTGCAGGAACTATTCCTTTCAAAAACTAACTCAACTCTCAGAGGGAAACAATGTGCTACATGCTACTACTTCTACTACACATGTGTTTGTAGCAGAGAGTTTCTTAAACTCAGGTGAAGAAGCCTGATTACAGCAAACAGACCAACCTCCACCTTGAAACACCGACATTGCTGGAACAATTCACTCAAAATCTAACTCAATTCTCACAGGGGAACAAATTGCTAGATGTTCGTGCTTCTAATCTTGACAGTTTTCTTTCCAGAGATACATTTATCTTTGACTCAGCTGAATTGGAGTATTTGGGGCAAGCAGACCTACCTGCACCTTGAAACACCAAAGTTGCAGGAAGAATTCCATTTAAAAACTCCCTCCATTCACACAGGGAACCAATGTTGTAGTTGTCACAGCCTCTAACTTGGATGGTTGTCTTTAGAGGCAAAGAAGAGTTCCTTCATGTCAGCTGATTGGGCCTGTTTGTAGCCAACAGAGCCTATCTCCACCTTGGAACACGAAAGTTTCAGGAAGAATTCCTTTCAAAAACAAACTCTATTCTCACGGGGAAAAATGTGCCAGATGCTCCTGCTTTGAACACAGCTGGTTTACTTCGAGAGGTACATGTGATTCATCAACTCTGCTGAGTAGGCCATTTTGGAAAGAAAACATTCCTTCCTCTACCTTAAACGTTCTGATTTGCAGGGAGTATTCTTTTCAGACACTAAGTAAATTCTCACAAGGAATCAATGCACTACATGTTGCAGCTCTAACATGGATGGTTTTCTTTGGAGAGGTAGATGTATTTCTTCAACACAGCTGAATAGGCTTACTTGGAGCACACAGAACCAATCTTCACCTTGAAACACCAAGTTGCAGGGAACATTCCCTTAAAAACTAACTCAGTTATCCCAGGAAAGCAACGTGCTATCTAGAAGCTCCTGCTTCTAACACAGGTGTTCATCTTTGGAGAGATACATTTATGTCTTCAACTTAGCTATTAGGCCAATTTGAACACAATGAGACTTTCCCCACCATGAAAACTATGACTCACAGGAAATATTTCCTTCAAATTCTAACTCAATTCTCACAAGGAAACAATGTTCTTGATGCTGCGGGTTCTAACGTAGATAGTTTTTCTGGGAGAGATACATGTGTTGCTTCATCTCACCTGAAGGGGATAATTTGGAGAAAAGAGATCCTATCTCCACCTTGAAACACGTGAGTTGCTGGAAGAATTCCTTGAAAATACTAACTCAATTTTCACCAGGAAGCACTGTGCTAGATGCTATGGCTTCTAACACATATTGGTTTATGTGGAAAGGTGCGTGTGTTTCTTCACCTAAGCTGAATAGTCTGATGTGGAACAAAATTAGCCTATGTATACCTTAATAACTATGATTTTCAGAAGGTATGCCTTTCACAAGTTAACCCAATTTTCATGGGGAAACAATGTGCTACATGCTATGGCTTCTAACACAATTACTGACTTTCAAGAAATACGTGTGTTTCTTCATCTTAGCTGAGCAGGCCTCCTTGGAACAAAAGAGCCAATCTCCACCTTGAAACACATAAGTTGCAGGAAGTATTGTTTCTAAAGCTACTGAAGTCTCACATGGAACAATGTGCTAGACGTTCCTGCTGCTAACTCTGATGGTTCTCTTTCAAGAGACAAATGAGTTTCTTCAACCTAGGTGAGTAGGACTCTTTGGAGCAAAATGAGCCTTTCTCCACCTTGACAATTCTCATTTGCATCAAATATTCTTTCCAAAACTAACTCCATCTGACTGGAAAACAACGTGCTAGATGCTCCTGCTTCTAAAAGAGATGGTCATGTTTCGAAAGAATCATTTGTTTCTTCATGTTCACTTAACAGGCCTACTTGGAACAAAATGAGTCTTTCTCCACTTTGAAAACCGTGAGGAGCTTGAAGTGTTCCTCTGAAATACGACCTGAATTCTCAGAAGGAAACATGTGCTAGTTGTTCCAAAACACATGGGTTTCTTTCAAGAGATAGATGTGTTTCATCAACTTAACTGTGTAGGCCTAATTGGAACAAACAGAGCATAACTCAACCTAAGACAACTCACGTATCAGGTAGGATTCCTTTGCTAAACTAACCCAGTTCTAACAGCAAAACAATACGTTAGATGCAGCAGCTTATTACGTAGGTGAATTTCTTCGGAAAGGTACACGTGCTTCTTCACTTCCGGTTAACATACATATTTGGAACAAAAGCAGCATTTGCCCACCTTGAAACACTTACGTTTGAGGCAGCATTCCAGTCAAAAACTACTCAATTCTCAGTGGAAATAATGTGGTAGATGCTCCTGCTTCTAACACACATGTTGGTCTTTTGAGAGATTCATTTGTTTCTTCATCTTAGATGAATAGTACTAGTTGGAGAAAAATGAGACTTATTCCACCTTGAAAATTCTGATTTGCAGGAAGTATTCCTTACAAAAACTAATCAATATTCAGAGGGAAACAATGTGCTAGATGCTGCAGCTTCTAACATCAAAGGTTTTCTTTGGCGAGTTGCATGTGTTTCTTCAACTACCCGAATAGGCCTATTTGGAGCATAGAGAGCCAATCTGCAGCTTCCCAAAATTAAGTGGCAGGCAGTATTCCTTTCAAAAACAAACTCAGTTCTCACAGGGGTAAAATGTGCCTAGATGCTTCTGCTTATAACACAGATGGATTTCTTTGAGAGACACATGTGTTTCATGAACTCAGTTGCGTAGGCCAATTTGGAACAAAAAGAACCACCTCCCTCCACCTACAAAATTTTGTTTTGCAGGAAGTATTCCTTTGAAATGAACTCAAAACTCACAGGGAAAGCATGTGCGAGATGCTGCAGTTTGTAACATACATGGTTTCCTTTAGAGAGATATATTTCTTTCTTCCACTCACCTGAACAAGTCTGTTTGGAGACAACAGAGTGTATCTCCACGTTGAAACACCTTAGTGGCAGTAAAAATTCCTTGCAAAAACTAAGTCCATTTTCACAGGGAAACAATGTGCTACATGCTGTGGCTTCGAACACAAATTGGTTTCTTTCCAGAGGTACATGTCTTTCTTCAACTAAGCTGAATAATCCTATATGGAACAAAATATGCCTTTCTCCACCTTGATCACTAGGATTTGCAGGAAGTATTCCTTTCCCAAACTCTCTTAATTCTCACAGGGAAACAATGTGCTTAGACACGACTGCTTCTAACACAGATGTCTTTCTTTGGAGCGATATACGTGCTTCAACTTAGCTGAAAAGGCCTATTGGAAGCAGAAGGAGCCCATCATCACCTTGAAACACCAAAGTTGAAGCAAGTATTTCTTTCAAAAACCAACTGAATTCTCACAGGGAAACAATGTGCTAGATGCTGTAGCTTCTAACATGGATGTTTTTCTTTGGAGAGACCCATGTGTTTATTGAACTCAATGGATTAGGCTTATTTGGAGAAAAGAGAGGATGTCCACCTTGAAACACCTAATTTGCAGGAAGGATTCCTTACAAAAACTACTCACTTATCACAGGGTAACAATGAGCTAGAAGCTCCTGCTTCTAACATAGATGGCTTTCTTTCGAGAGATAAATGTGGTTCTTCAACTTTGCTGAATAGGCCTATTTGGAAAACAATGAGCCTTTTCCAACCTCGAAAACACTTATTGCAGAAAGTATACCTTTCAAAACTAACTCAGTTCTCATAGGGAAAAATGTGTCATATGCTACTTCTTCTAACACAGATTGGTTTCCTTCAAGAGCGACATGTGGTTCTTCACTTAGCTGAATAGCTCTATTTGGAACAAAATGAGCCTTTCTACACCTTGAAAACTATGGATTGCAGAAAGTATTCCTTGCAAAATTAACTCAGTTCTCACGGAGAAATAATATCCTACATGCTATGACTTCTAACACACATGGCATCATTTCGAGAGATACGTGTATTTTCAAACTAGCTGAAAAGGCATATTGGAAGCAAAAGGAGCCTAGGACCACCTGAAAACACTTACGTTGCAGGATGTAGTCCTTTCAAAATGTAACTCAATTATTACAAAGAAAAAATGTTCAAGATACGGTAGCTTCTATCACGGATGGGGTTCTTTGGAGATAAACATGTGTTTCTTCAACTCAGCCGAATAGTCCTATGTGGAGCAAACAGAGCCTATGTCGCCTTTGAAACAACTAGGTTGGAGGAATCATTCCTTGGAAACCGAACTCAATTCTCCAAGGGAAACAAAGTGCTAGATGCACCTATTTCTGACACACATGATTTTCTTCAAGAGTTTCATTTGTCTCTTCAACTTAGCTGAATGGGCCTACTTGAAACAAAATGAGCCTTTCACCACCTTCATAAATATGATTTGCAGGAACTATTCCTTTCAAAAACTAACTCAACTCTCAGAGGGAAACAATGTGCTACATGCTACTACTTCTACTACACATGTGTTTGTAGCAGAGAGTTTCTTCAACTCAGGTGAAGAAGCCTGATTACAGCAAACAGACCAACCTCCACCTTGAAACACCGACATTGCTGGAACACTTCACTCAAAATCTAACTCAATTCTCACAGGGGAACAAATTGCTAGATGTTCGTGCTTCTAATCTTGACAGTTTTCTTTCCAGAGATACATTTATCTTTGACTCAGCTGAATTGGAGTATTTGGGGCAAGCAGACCTACCTGCACCTTGAAACACCAAAGTTGCAGGAAGAATTCCATTTAAAAACTCCCTCCATTCACACAGGGAACCAATGTTGTAGTTGTCACAGCCTCTAACTTGGATGGTTGTCTTTAGAGGCAAAGAAGAGTTCCTTCATGTCAGCTGATTGGGCCTGTTTGTAGCCAACAGAGCCTATCTCCACCTTGGAACACGAAAGTTTCAGGAAGAATTCCTTTCAAAAACAAACTCTATTCTCACGGGGAAAAATGTGCCAGATGCTCCTGCTTTGAACACAGCTGGTTTACTTCGAGAGGTACATGTGATTCATCAACTCTGCTGAGTAGGCCATTTTGGAAAGAAAACATTCCTTCCTCTACCTTAAACGTTCTGATTTGCAGGGAGTATTCTTTTCAGACACTAAGTAAATTCTCACAAGGAATCAATGCACTACATGTTGCAGCTCTAACATGGATGGTTTTCTTTGGAGAGGTAGATGTATTTCTTCAACACAGCTGAATAGGCTTACTTGGAGCACACAGAACCAATCTTCACCTTGAAACACCAAGTTGCAGGGAACATTCCCTTAAAAACTAACTCAGTTATCCCAGGAAAGCAACGTGCTATCTAGAAGCTCCTGCTTCTAACACAGGTGTTCATCTTTGGAGAGATACATTTATGTCTTCAACTTAGCTATTAGGCCAATTTGAACACAATGAGACTTTCCCCACCATGAAAACTATGACTCACAGGAAATATTTCCTTCAAATTCTAACTCAATTCTCACAAGGAAACAATGTTCTTGATGCTGCGGGTTCTAACGTAGATAGTTTTTCTGGGAGAGATACATGGGTTGCTTCATCTCACCTGAAGGGGATAATTTGGAGAAAAGAGATCCTATCTCCACCTTGAAACACGTGAGTTGCTGGAAGAATTCCTTGAAAGTACTAACTCAATTTTCACCAGGAAGCACTGTGCTAGATGCTATGGCTTCTAACACATATTGGTTTATGTGGAAAGGTGCGTGTGTTTCTTCACCTAAGCTGAATAGTCTGATGTGGAACAAAATTAGCCTATGTATACCTTAATAACTATGATTTTCAGAAGGTATGCCTTTCACAAGTTAACCCAATTTTCATGGGGAAACAATGTGCTACATGCTATGGCTTCTAACACAATTACTGACTTTCAAGAAATACGTGTGTTTCTTCATCTTAGCTGAGCAGGCCTCCTTGGAACAAAAGAGCCAATCTCCACCTTGAAACACATAAGTTGCAGGAAGTATTGTTTCTAAAGCTACTGAAGTCTCACATGGAACAATGTGCTAGACGTTCCTGCTGCTAACTCTGATGGTTCTCTTTCAAGAGACAAATGAGTTTCTTCAACCTAGGTGAGTAGGACTCTTTGGAGCAAAATGAGCCTTTCTCCACCTTGACAATTCTCATTTGCATCAAATATTCTTTCCAAAACTAACTCCATCTGACTGGAAAACAACGTGCTAGATGCTCCTGCTTCTAAAAGAGATGGTCATGTTTCGAAAGAATCATTTGTTTCTTCATGTTCACTTAACAGGCCTACTTGGAACAAAATGAGTCTTTCTCCACTTTGAAAACCGTGAGGAGCTTGAAGTGTTCCTCTGAAATACGACCTGAATTCTCAGAAGGAAACATGTGCTAGTTGTTCCAAAACACATGGGTTTCTTTCAAGAGATAGATGTGTTTCATCAACTTAACTGTGTAGGCCTAATTTAAACAAACAGAGCATAACTCAACCTAAGACAACTCACGTATCAGGTAGGATTCCTTTGCTAAACTAACCCAGTTCTAACAGCAAAACAATACGTTAGATGCAGCAGCTTATTACGTAGGTGAATTTCTTCCGAAAGGTACACGTGCTTCTTCACTTCCGGTTAACATACATATTTGGAACAAAAGCAGCATTTGCCCACCTTGAAACACTTACGTTTGAGGCAGCATTCCAGTCAAAAACTACTCAATTCTCAGTGGAAATAATGTGGTAGATGCTCCTGCTTCTAACACACATGTTGGTCTTTTGAGAGATTCATTTGTTTCTTCATCTTAGATGAATAGTACTAGTTGGAGAAAAATGAGACTTATTCCACCTTGAAAATTCTGATTTGCAGGAAGTATTCCTTACAAAAACTAATCAATATTCAGAGGGAAACAATGTGCTAGATGCTGCAGCTTCTAACATCAAAGGTTTTCTTTGGCGAGTTGCATGTGTTTCTTCAACTACCCGAATAGGCCTATTTGGAGCATAGAGAGCCAATCTGCAGCTTCCCAAAATTAAGTGGCAGGCAGTATTCCTTTCAAAAACAAACTCAGTTCTCACAGGGGTAAAATGTGCCTAGATGCTTCTGCTTATAACACAGATGGATTTCTTTGAGAGACACATGTGTTTCATGAACTCAGTTGCGTAGGCCAATTTGGAACAAAAAGAACCACCTCCCTCCACCTACAAAATTTTGTTTTGCAGGAAGTATTCCTTTGAAATGAACTCAAAACTCACAGGGAAAGCATGTGCGAGATGCTGCAGTTTGTAACATACATGGTTTCCTTTAGAGAGATATATTTCTTTCTTCCACTCACCTGAACAAGTCTGTTTGGAGACAACAGAGTGTATCTCCACGTTGAAACACCTTAGTGGCAGTAAAAATTCCTTGCAAAAACTAAGTCCATTTTCACAGGGAAACAATGTGCTACATGCTGTGGCTTCGAACACAAATTGGTTTCTTTCCAGAGGTACATGTCTTTCTTCAACTAAGCTGAATAATCCTATATGGAACAAAATATGCCTTTCTCCACCTTGATCACTAGGATTTGCAGGAAGTATTCCTTTCCCAAACTCTCTTAATTCTCACAGGGAAACAATGTGCTTAGACACGACTGCTTCTAACACAGATGTCTTTCTTTGGAGCGATATACGTGCTTCAACTTAGCTGAAAAGGCCTATTGGAAGCAGAAGGAGCCCATCATCACCTTGAAACACCAAAGTTGAAGCAAGTATTTCTTTCAAAAACCAACTGAATTCTCACAGGGAAACAATGTGCTAGATGCTGTAGCTTCTAACATGGATGTTTTTCTTTGGAGAGACCCATGTGTTTATTGAACTCAATGGATTAGGCTTATTTGGAGAAAAGAGAGGATGTCCACCTTGAAACACCTAATTTGCAGGAAGGATTCCTTACAAAAACTACTCACTTATCACAGGGTAACAATGAGCTAGAAGCTAGTGCTTCTAACATAGATGGCTTTCTTTCGAGAGATAAATGTGGTTCTTCAACTTTGCTGAATAGGCCTATTTGGAAAACAATGAGCCTTTTCCAACCTCGAAAACACTTATTGCAGAAAGTATACCTTTCAAAACTAACTCAGTTCTCATAGGGAAAAATGTGTCATATGCTACTTCTTCTAACACAGATTGGTTTCCTTCAAGAGCGACATGTTGTTCTTCACTTAGCTGAATAGCTCTATTTGGAACAAAATGAGCCTTTCTACACCTTGAAAACTATGGATTGCAGAAAGTATTCCTTGCAAAATTAACTCAGTTCTCACGGAGAAATAATATCCTACATGCTATGACTTCTAACACACATGGCATCATTTCGAGAGATACGTGTATTTTCAAACTAGCTGAAAAGGCATATTGGAAGCAAAAGGAGCCTAGGACCACCTGAAAACACTTACGTTGCAGAATGTAGTCCTTTCAAAATGTAACTCAATTATTACAAAGAAAAAATGTTCAAGATACGGTAGCTTCTATCACGGATGGGGTTCTTTGGAGATAAACATGTGTTTCTTCAACTCAGCCGAATAGTCCTATGTGGAGCAAACAGAGCCTATGTCGCCTTTGAAACAACTAGGTTGGAGGAATCATTCCTTGGAAACCGAACTCAATTCTCCAAGGGAAACAAAGTGCTAGATGCACCTATTTCTGACACACATGATTTTCTTCAAGAGTTTCATTTGTCTCTTCAACTTAGCTGAATGGGCCTACTTGAAACAAAATGAGCCTTTCACCACCTTCATAAATATGATTTGCAGGAACTATTCCTTTCAAAAACTAACTCAACTCTCAGAGGGAAACAATGTGCTACATGCTACTACTTCTACTACACATGTGTTTGTAGCAGAGAGTTTCTTCAACTCAGGTGAATAGGCCTGATTACAGCAAACAGACCAACCTCCACCTTGAAACACCGACATTGCTGGAACAATTCACTCAAAATCTAACTCAATTCTCACAGGGGAACAAATTGCTAGATGTTCGTGCTTCTAATCTTGACAGTTTTCTTTCCAGAGATACATTTATCTTTGACTCAGCTGAATTGGAGTATTTGGGGCAAGCAGACCTACCTGCACCTTGAAACACCAAAGTTGCAGGAAGAATTCCATTTAAAAACTCCCTCCATTCACACAGGGAACCAATGTTGTAGTTGTCACAGCCTCTAACTTGGATGGTTGTCTTTAGAGGCAAAGAAGGGTTCCTTCATGTCAGCTGATTGGGCCTGTTTGTAGCCAACAGAGCCTATCTCCACCTTGGAACACGAAAGTTTCAGGAAGAATTCCTTTCAAAAACAAACTCTATTCTCACGGGGAAAAATGTGCCAGATGCTCCTGCTTTGAACACAGCTGGTTTACTTCAAGAGGTACATGTGATTCATCAACTCTGCTGAGTAGGCCATTTTGGAAAGAAAACATTCCTTCCTCTACCTTAAACGTTCTGATTTGCAGGTAGTATTCTTTTCAGACACTAAGTAAATTCTCACAAGGAATCAATGCACTACATGTTGCAGCTCTAACATGGATGGTTTTCTTTGGAGAGGTAGATGTATTTCTTCAACACAGCTGAATAGGCTTACTTGGAGCACACAGAACCAATCTTCACCTTGAAACACCAAGTTGCAGGGAACATTCCCTTAAAAACTAACTCAGTTATCCCAGGAAAGCAACGTGCTATCTAGAAGCTCCTGCTTCTAACACAGGTGGTCATCTTTGGAGAGATACATTTATGTCTTCAACTTAGCTATTAGGCCAATTTGAACACAATGAGACTTTCCCCACCATGAAAACTATGACTCACAGGAAATATTTCCTTCAAATTCTAACTCAATTCTCACAAGGAAACAATGTTCTTGATGCTGCGGGTTCTAACGTAGATAGTTTTTCTGGGAGAGATACATGTGTTGCTTCATCTCACCTGAAGGGGATAATTTGGAGAAAAGAGATCCTATCTCCACCTTGAAACACGTGAGTTGCTGGAAGAATTCCTTGAAAATACTAACTCAATTTTCACCAGGGAGCACTGTGCTAGATGCTATGGCTTCTAACACATATTGGTTTATTTGGAAAGGTGCGTGTGTTTCTTCACCTAAGCTGAATAGTCTGATTTGGAACAAAATTAGCCTATGTATACCTTAATAACTATGATTTTTCAGAAGGTATGCCTTTCACAAGTTAACCCAATTTTCATAGGGAAACAATGTGCTACATGCTATATCTGCTAACACAATTACTGACTTTCAAGAAATACGTGTGTTTCTTCATCTTAGCTGAGCAGGCCTCCTTGGAACAAAAGAGCCAATCTCCACCTTGAAACACATAAGTTGCAGGAAGTATTGTTTCTAAAGCTACTGAAGTCTCACATGGAACAATGTGCTAGACGTTCCTGCTGCTAACTCTGATGGTTCTCTTTCAAGAGACAAATGAGTTTCTTCAACTTAGGTGAGTAGGACTCTTTGGAGCAAAATGAGCCTTTCTCCACCTTGAAAATTCTCATTTGCATCAAATATTCTTTCCAAAACTAACTCCATCTGACTGGAAAACAACGTGCTAGATGCTCCTGCTTCTAAAAGAGATGGTCATGTTTCGAAAGAATCATTTGTTTCTTCATGTTCACTTAATAGGCCTACTTGGAACAAATTGAGTCTTTCTCCACTTTGAAAACTGTGAGGAGCTTGAAGTGTTCCTCTGAAATACGACCTGAATTCTCAGAAGGAAACATGTGCTAGTTGTTCCAAAACACATGGGTTTCTTTCAAGAGATAGATGTGTTTCATCAACTTAACTGTGTAGGCCTAATTGGAACAAACAGAGCATAACTCAACCTAAGACAACTCACGTATCAGGTAGGATTCCTTTGCTAAACTAACCCAGTTCTAACAGCAAAACAATACGTTAGATGCAGCAGCTTATTACGTAGGTGAATTTCTTCGGAAAGGTACACGTGCTTCTTCACTTCTGGTTAACATACATATTTGGAACAAAAGCAGCATTTGCCCACCTTGAAACACTTACGTTTGAGGCAGCATTCCAGTCAAAAACTACTCAATTCTCAGTGGAAATAATGTGGTAGATGCTCCTGCTTCTAACACACATGTTGGTCTTTTGAGAGATTCATTTGTTTCTTCATCTTAGATGAATAGTACTAGTTGGAGAAAAATGAGACTTATTCCACCTTGAAAATTCTGATTTGCAGGAAGTATTCCTTACAAAAACTAATCAATATTCAGAGGGAAACAATGTGCTAGATGCTGCAGCTTCTAACATCGAAGGTTTTCTTTGGCGAGTTGCATGTGTTTCTTCAACTACCCGAATAGGCCTATTTGGAGCATAGAGAGCCAATCTGAAGCTTCCCAAAATTAAGTGGCAGGCAGTATTCCTTTCAAAAACAAACTCAGTTCTCACAGGGGTAAAATGTGCCTAGATGCTCCTGCTTATAACACAGATGGATTTCTTTGAGAGACACATGTGTTTCATGAACTCAGTTGCGTAGGCCAATTTGGAACAAAAAGAACCACCTCCCTCCACCTACAAAATTTTGTTTTGCAGGAAGTATTCCTTTGAAATGAACTCAAAACTCACAGGGAAAGCATGTGCGAGATGCTGCAGTTTGTAACATACATGGTTTCCTTTAGAGAGATATATTTCTTTCTTCCACTCACCTGAACAAGTCTGTTTGGAGACAACAGAGTGTATCTCCACGTTGAAACACCTTAGTGGCAGTAAAAATTCCTTGCAAAAACTAAGTCCATTTTCACAGGGAAACAATGTGCTACATGCTGTGGCTTCGAACACAAATTGGTTTCTTTCCAGAGGTACATGTCTTTCTTCACCTAAGCTGAATAATCCTATATGGAACAAAATATGCCTTTCTCCACCTTGATCACTAGGATTTGCAGGAAGTATTCCTTTCCCAAACTCTCTTAATTCTCACAGGGAAACAATGTGCTTAGACACGACTGCTTCTAACACAGATGTCTTTCTTTGGAGCGATATACGTGCTTCAACTTAGCTGAAAAGGCCTATTGGAAGCAGAAGGAGCCCATCATCACCTTGAAACACCAAAGTTGAAGCAAGTATTTCTTTCAAAAACCAACTGAATTCTCACAGGGAAACAATGTGCTAGATGCTGTAGCTTCTAACATGGATGTTTTTCTTTGGAGAGACCCATGTGTTTATTGAACTCAATGGATTAGGCTTATTTGGAGAAAAGAGAGGATGTCCACCTTGAAACACCTAATTTGCAGGAAGGATTCCTTACAAAAACTACTCACTTATCACAGGGTAACAATGAGCTAGAAGCTCCTGCTTCTAACATAGATGGCTTTCTTTCGAGAGATAAATGTGGTTCTTCAACTTTGCTGAATAGGCCTATTTGGAAAACAATGAGCCTTTTCCAACCTCGAAAACACTTATTGCAGAAAGTATACCTTTCAAAACTAAGTCAGTTCTCATAGGGAAAAATGTGTCATATGCTACTTCTTCTAACACAGATTGGTTTCCTTCAAGAGCGACATGTTGTTCTTCACTTAGCTGAATAGCTCTATTTGGAACAAAATGAGCCTTTCTACACCTTGAAAACTATGGATTGCAGAAAGTATTCCTTGCAAAATTAACTCAGTTCTCACGGAGAAATAATATCCTACATGCTATGACTTCTAACACACATGGCATCATTTCGAGAGATACGTGTATTTTCAAACTAGCTGAAAAGGCATATTGGAAGCAAAAGGAGCCTAGGACCACCTGAAAACACTTACGTTGCAGGATGTAGTCCTTTCAAAATGTAACTCAATTATTACCAAGAAAAAATGTTCAAGATACGGTAGCTTCTATCACGGATGGGGTTCTTTGGAGATAAACATGTGTTTCTTCAACTCAGCCGAATAGTCCTATGTGGAGCAAACAGAGCCTATGTCGCCTTTGAAACAACTAGGTTGGAGGAATCATTCCTTGGAAACCGAACTCAATTCTCCAAGGGAAACAAAGTGCTAGATGCACCTATTTCTGACACACATGATTTTCTTCAAGAGTTTCATTTGTCTCTTCAACTTAGCTGAATGGGCCTACTTGAAACAAAATGAGCCTTTCACCACCTTCATAAATATGATTTGCAGGAACTATTCCTTTCAAAAACTAACTCAACTCTCAGAGGGAAACAATGTGCTACATGCTACTACTTCTACTACACATGTGTTTGTAGCAGAGAGTTTCTTCAACTCAGGTGAAGAGGCCTGATTACAGCAAACAGACCAACCTCCACCTTGAAACACCGACATTGCTGGAACAATTCACTCAAAATCTAACTCAATTCTCACAGGGGAACAAATTGCTAGATGTTCGTGCTTCTAATCTTGACAGTTTTCTTTCCAGAGATACATTTATCTTTGACTCAGCTGAATTGGAGTATTTGGGGCAAGCAGACCTACCTGCACCTTGAAACACCAAAGTTGCAGGAAGAATTCCATTTAAAAACTCCCTCCATTCACACAGGGAACCAATGTTGTAGTTGTCACAGCCTCTAACTTGGATGGTTGTCTTTAGAGGCAAAGAAGAGTTCCTTCATGTCAGCTGATTGGGCCTGTTTGTAGCCAACAGAGCCTATCTCCACCTTGGAACACGAAAGTTTCAGGAAGAATTCCTTTCAAAAACAAACTCTATTCTCACGGGGAAAAATGTGCCAGATGCTCCTGCTTTGAACACAGCTGGTTTACTTCGAGAGGTACATGTGATTCATCAACTCTGGTGAGTAGGCCATTTTGGAAAGAAAACATTCCTTCCTCTACCTTAAACGTTCTGATTTGCAGGGAGTATTCTTTTCAGACACTAAGTAAATTCTCACAAGGAATCAATGCACTACATGTTGCAGCTCTAACATGGATGGTTTTCTTTGGAGAGGTACATGTATTTCTTCAACACAGCTGAATAGGCTTACTTGGAGCACACAGAACCAATCTTCACCTTGAAACACCAAGTTGCAGGGAACATTCCCTTAAAAACTAACTCAGTTATCCCAGGAAAGCAACGTGCTATCTAGAAGCTCCTGCTTCTAACACAGGTGGTCATCTTTGGAGAGATACATTTATGTCTTCAACTTAGCTATTAGGCCAATTTGAACAAAATGAGACTTTCCCCACCATGAAAACTATGACTCACAGGAAATATTTCCTTCAAATTCTAACTCAATTCTCACAAGGAAACAATGTTCTTGATGCTGCGGGTTCTAACGTAGATAGTTTTTCTGGGAGAGATACATGTGTTGCTTCATCTCACCTGAAGGGGATAATTTGGAGAAAAGAGATCCTATCTCCACCTTGAAACACGTGAGTTGCTGGAAGAATTCCTTGAAAATACTAACTCAATTTTCACCAGGAAGCACTGTGCTAGATGCTATGGCTTCTAACACATATTGGTTTATTTGGAAAGGTGCGTGTGTTTCTTCACCTAAGCTGAATAGTCTGATTTGGAACAAAATTAGCCTATGTATACCTTAATAACTATGATTTTCAGAAGGTATGCCTTTCACAAGTTAACCCAATTTTCATGGGGAAACAATGTGCTACATGCTATGGCTTCTAACACAATTACTGACTTTCAAGAAATACGTGTGTTTCTTCATCTTAGCTGAGCAGGCCTCCTTGGAACAAAAGAGCCAATCTCCACCTTGAAACACATAAGTTGCAGGAAGTATTGTTTCTAAAGCTACTGAAGTCTCACATGGAACAATGTGCTAGACGTTCCTGCTGCTAACTCTGATGGTTCTCTTTCAAGAGACAAATGAGTTTCTTCAACTTAGGTGAGTAGGACTCTTTGGAGCAAAATGAGCCTTTCTCCACCTTGAAAATTCTCATTTGCATCAAATATTCTTTCCAAAACTAACTCCATCTGACTGGAAAACAACGTGCTAGATGCTCCTGCTTCTAAAAGAGATGGTCATGTTTCGAAAGAATCATTTGTTTCTTCATGTTCACTTAACAGGCCTACTTGGAACAAATTGAGTCTTTCTCCACTTTGAAAACTGTGAGGAGCTTGAAGTGTTCCTCTGAAATACGACCTGAATTCTCAGAAGGAAACATGTGCTAGTTGTTCCAAAACACATGGGTTTCTTTCAAGAGATAGATGTGTTTCATCAACTTAACTGTGTAGGCCTAATTGGAACAAACAGAGCATAACTCAACCTAAGACAACTCACGTATCAGGTAGGATTCCTTTGCTAAACTAACCCAGTTCTAACAGCAAAACAATACGTTAGATGCAGCAGCTTATTACGTAGGTGAATTTCTTCGGAAAGGTACACGTGCTTCTTCACTTCTGGTTAACATACATATTTGGAACAAAAGCAGCATTTGCCCACCTTGAAACACTTACGTTTGAGGCAGCATTCCAGTCAAAAACTACTCAATTCTCAGTGGAAATAATGTGGTAGATGCTCCTGCTTCTAACACACATGTTGGTCTTTTGAGAGATTCATTTGTTTCTTCATCTTAGATGAATAGTACTAGTTGGAGAAAAATGAGACTTATTCCACCTTGAAAATTCTGATTTGCAGGAAGTATTCCTTACAAAAACTAATCAATATTCAGAGGGAAACAATGTGCTAGATGCTGCAGCTTCTAACATCGAAGGTTTTCTTTGGCGAGTTGCATGTGTTTCTTCAACTACACGAATAGGCCTATTTGGAGCATAGAGAGCCAATCTGAAGCTTCCCAAAATTAAGTGGCAGGCAGTATTCCTTTCAAAAACAAACTCAGTTCTCACAGGGGTAAAATGTGCCTAGATGCTCCTGCTTATAACACAGATGGATTTCTTTGAGAGACACATGTGTTTCATGAACTCAGTTGCGTAGGCCAATTTGGAACAAAAAGAACCACCTCCCTCCACCTACAAAATTTTGTTTTGCAGGAAGTATTCCTTTGAAATGAACTCAAAACTCACAGGGAAAGCATGTGCGAGATGCTGCAGTTTGTAACATACATGGTTTCCTTTAGAGAGATATATTTCTTTCTTCCACTCACCTGAACAAGTCTGTTTGGAGACAACAGAGTGTATCTCCACGTTGAAACACCTTAGTGGCAGTAAAAATTCCTTGCAAAAACTAAGTCCATTTTCACAGGGAAACAATGTGCTACATGCTGTGGCTTCGAACACAAATTGGTTTCTTTCCAGAGGTACATGTCTTTCTTCAACTAAGCTGAATAATCCTATATGGAACAAAATATGCCTTTCTCCACCTTGATCACTAGGATTTGCAGGAAGTATTCCTTTCCCAAACTCTCTTAATTCTCACAGGGAAACAATGTGCTTAGACACGACTGCTTCTAACACAGATGTCTTTCTTTGGAGCGATATACGTGCTTCAACTTAGCTGAAAAGGCCTATTGGAAGCAGAAGGAGCCCATCATCACCTTGAAACACCAAAGTTGAAGCAAGTATTTCTTTCAAAAACCAACTGAATTCTCACAGGGAAACAATGTGCTAGATGCTGTAGCTTCTAACATGGATGTTTTTCTTTGGAGAGACCCATGTGTTTATTGAACTCAATGGATTAGGCTTATTTGGAGAAAAGAGAGGATGTCCACCTTGAAACACCTAATTTGCAGGAAGGATTCCTTACAAAAACTACTCACTTATCACAGGGTAACAATGAGCTAGAAGCTCCTGCTTCTAACATAGATGGCTTTCTTTCGAGAGATAAATGTGGTTCTTCAACTTTGCTGAATAGGCCTATTTGGAAAACAATGAGCCTTTTCCAACCTCGAAAACACTTATTGCAGAAAGTATACCTTTCAAAACTAAGTCAGTTCTCATAGGGAAAAATGTGTCATATGCTACTTCTTCTAACACAGATTGGTTTCCTTCAAGAGCGACATGTTGTTTTTCACTTAGCTGAATAGCTCTATTTGGAACAAAATGAGCCTTTCTACACCTTGAAAACTATGGATTGCAGAAAGTATTCCTTGCAAAATTAACTCAGTTCTCACGGAGAAATAATATCCTACATGCTATGACTTCTAACACACATGGCATCATTTCGAGAGATACGTGTATTTTCAAACTAGCTGAAAAGGCATATTGGAAGCAAAAGGAGCCTAGGACCACCTGAAAACACTTACGTTGCAGGATGTAGTCCTTTCAAAATGTAACTCAATTATTACCAAGAAAAAATGTTCAAGATACGGTAGCTTCTATCACGGATGGGGTTCTTTGGAGATAAACATGTGTTTCTTCAACTCAGCCGAATAGTCCTATGTGGAGCAAACAGAGCCTATGTCGCCTTTGAAACAACTAGGTTGGAGGAATCATTCCTTGGAAACCGAACTCAATTCTCCAAGGGAAACAAAGTGCTAGATGCACCTATTTCTGACACACATGATTTTCTTCAAGAGTTTCATTTGTCTCTTCAACTTAGCTGAATGGGCCTACTTGAAACAAAATGAGCCTTTCACCACCTTCATAAATATGATTTGCAGGAACTATTCCTTTCAAAAACTAACTCAACTCTCAGAGGGAAACAATGTGCTACATGCTACTACTTCTACTACACATGTGTTTGTAGCAGAGAGTTTCTTCAACTCAGGTGAAGAGGCCTGATTACAGCAAACAGACCAACCTCCACCTTGAAACACCGACATTGCTGGAACAATTCACTCAAAATCTAACTCAATTCTCACAGGGGAACAAATTGCTAGATGTTCGTGCTTCTAATCTTGACAGTTTTCTTTCCAGAGATACATTTATCTTTGACTCAGCTGAATTGGAGTATTTGGGGCAAGCAGACCTACCTGCACCTTGAAACACCAAAGTTGCAGGAAGAATTCCATTTAAAAACTCCCTCCATTCACACAGGGAACCAATGTTGTAGTTGTCACAGCCTCTAACTTGGATGGTTGTCTTTAGAGGCAAAGAAGAGTTCCTTCATGTCAGCTGATTGGGCCTGTTTGTAGCCAACAGAGCCTATCTCCACCTTGGAACACGAAAGTTTCAGGAAGAATTCCTTTCAAAAACAAACTCTATTCTCACGGGGAAAAATGTGCCAGATGCTCCTGCTTTGAACACAGCTGGTTTACTTCGAGAGGTACATGTGATTCATCAACTCTGGTGAGTAGGCCATTTTGGAAAGAAAACATTCCTTCCTCTACCTTAAACGTTCTGATTTGCAGGGAGTATTCTTTTCAGACACTAAGTAAATTCTCACAAGGAATCAATGCACTACATGTTGCAGCTCTAACATGGATGGTTTTCTTTGGAGAGGTACATGTATTTCTTCAACACAGCTGAATAGGCTTACTTGGAGCACACAGAACCAATCTTCACCTTGAAACACCAAGTTGCAGGGAACATTCCCTTAAAAACTAACTCAGTTATCCCAGGAAAGCAACGTGCTATCTAGAAGCTCCTGCTTCTAACACAGGTGGTCATCTTTGGAGAGATACATTTATGTCTTCAACTTAGCTATTAGGCCAATTTGAACAAAATGAGACTTTCCCCACCATGAAAACTATGACTCACAGGAAATATTTCCTTCAAATTCTAACTCAATTCTCACAAGGAAACAATGTTCTTGATGCTGCGGGTTCTAACGTAGATAGTTTTTCTGGGAGAGATACATGTGTTGCTTCATCTCACCTGAAGGGGATAATTTGGAGAAAAGAGATCCTATCTCCACCTTGAAACACGTGAGTTGCTGGAAGAATTCCTTGAAAATACTAACTCAATTTTCACCAGGAAGCACTGTGCTAGATGCTATGGCTTCTAACACATATTGGTTTATTTGGAAAGGTGCGTGTGTTTCTTCACCTAAGCTGAATAGTCTGATTTGGAACAAAATTAGCCTATGTATACCTTAATAACTATGATTTTCAGAAGGTATGCCTTTCACAAGTTAACCCAATTTTCATGGGGAAACAATGTGCTACATGCTATGGCTTCTAACACAATTACTGACTTTCAAGAAATACGTGTGTTTCTTCATCTTAGCTGAGCAGGCCTCCTTGGAACAAAAGAGCCAATCTCCACCTTGAAACACATAAGTTGCAGGAAGTATTGTTTCTAAAGCTACTGAAGTCTCACATGGAACAATGTGCTAGACGTTCCTGCTGCTAACTCTGATGGTTCTCTTTCAAGAGACAAATGAGTTTCTTCAACTTAGGTGAGTAGGACTCTTTGGAGCAAAATGAGCCTTTCTCCACCTTGAAAATTCTCATTTGCATCAAATATTCTTTCCAAAACTAACTCCATCTGACTGGAAAACAACGTGCTAGATGCTCCTGCTTCTAAAAGAGATGGTCATGTTTCGAAAGAATCATTTGTTTCTTCATGTTCACTTAACAGGCCTACTTGGAACAAATTGAGTCTTTCTCCACTTTGAAAACTGTGAGGAGCTTGAAGTGTTCCTCTGAAATACGACCTGAATTCTCAGAAGGAAACATGTGCTAGTTGTTCCAAAACACATGGGTTTCTTTCAAGAGATAGATGTGTTTCATCAACTTAACTGTGTAGGCCTAATTGGAACAAACAGAGCATAACTCAACCTAAGACAACTCACGTATCAGGTAGGATTCCTTTGCTAAACTAACCCAGTTCTAACAGCAAAACAATACGTTAGATGCAGCAGCTTATTACGTAGGTGAATTTCTTCGGAAAGGTACACGTGCTTCTTCACTTCTGGTTAACATACATATTTGGAACAAAAGCAGCATTTGCCCACCTTGAAACACTTACGTTTGAGGCAGCATTCCAGTCAAAAACTACTCAATTCTCAGTGGAAATAATGTGGTAGATGCTCCTGCTTCTAACACACATGTTGGTCTTTTGAGAGATTCATTTGTTTCTTCATCTTAGATGAATAGTACTAGTTGGAGAAAAATGAGACTTATTCCACCTTGAAAATTCTGATTTGCAGGAAGTATTCCTTACAAAAACTAATCAATATTCAGAGGGAAACAATGTGCTAGATGCTGCAGCTTCTAACATCGAAGGTTTTCTTTGGCGAGTTGCATGTGTTTCTTCAACTACACGAATAGGCCTATTTGGAGCATAGAGAGCCAATCTGAAGCTTCCCAAAATTAAGTGGCAGGCAGTATTCCTTTCAAAAACAAACTCAGTTCTCACAGGGGTAAAATGTGCCTAGATGCTCCTGCTTATAACACAGATGGATTTCTTTGAGAGACACATGTGTTTCATGAACTCAGTTGCGTAGGCCAATTTGGAACAAAAAGAACCACCTCCCTCCACCTACAAAATTTTGTTTTGCAGGAAGTATTCCTTTGAAATGAACTCAAAACTCACAGGGAAAGCATGTGCGAGATGCTGCAGTTTGTAACATACATGGTTTCCTTTAGAGAGATATATTTCTTTCTTCCACTCACCTGAACAAGTCTGTTTGGAGACAACAGAGTGTATCTCCACGTTGAAACACCTTAGTGGCAGTAAAAATTCCTTGCAAAAACTAAGTCCATTTTCACAGGGAAACAATGTGCTACATGCTGTGGCTTCGAACACAAATTGGTTTCTTTCCAGAGGTACATGTCTTTCTTCAACTAAGCTGAATAATCCTATATGGAACAAAATATGCCTTTCTCCACCTTGATCACTAGGATTTGCAGGAAGTATTCCTTTCCCAAACTCTCTTAATTCTCACAGGGAAACAATGTGCTTAGACACGACTGCTTCTAACACAGATGTCTTTCTTTGGAGCGATATACGTGCTTCAACTTAGCTGAAAAGGCCTATTGGAAGCAGAAGGAGCCCATCATCACCTTGAAACACCAAAGTTGAAGCAAGTATTTCTTTCAAAAACCAACTGAATTCTCACAGGGAAACAATGTGCTAGATGCTGTAGCTTCTAACATGGATGTTTTTCTTTGGAGAGACCCATGTGTTTATTGAACTCAATGGATTAGGCTTATTTGGAGAAAAGAGAGGATGTCCACCTTGAAACACCTAATTTGCAGGAAGGATTCCTTACAAAAACTACTCACTTATCACAGGGTAACAATGAGCTAGAAGCTCCTGCTTCTAACATAGATGGCTTTCTTTCGAGAGATAAATGTGGTTCTTCAACTTTGCTGAATAGGCCTATTTGGAAAACAATGAGCCTTTTCCAACCTCGAAAACACTTATTGCAGAAAGTATACCTTTCAAAACTAAGTCAGTTCTCATAGGGAAAAATGTGTCATATGCTACTTCTTCTAACACAGATTGGTTTCCTTCAAGAGCGACATGTTGTTTTTCACTTAGCTGAATAGCTCTATTTGGAACAAAATGAGCCTTTCTACACCTTGAAAACTATGGATTGCAGAAAGTATTCCTTGCAAAATTAACTCAGTTCTCACGGAGAAATAATATCCTACATGCTATGACTTCTAACACACATGGCATCATTTCGAGAGATACGTGTATTTTCAAACTAGCTGAAAAGGCATATTGGAAGCAAAAGGAGCCTAGGACCACCTGAAAACACTTACGTTGCAGGATGTAGTCCTTTCAAAATGTAACTCAATTATTACCAAGAAAAAATGTTCAAGATACGGTAGCTTCTATCACGGATGGGGTTCTTTGGAGATAAACATGTGTTTCTTCAACTCAGCCGAATAGTCCTATGTGGAGCAAACAGAGCCTATGTCGCCTTTGAAACAACTAGGTTGGAGGAATCATTCCTTGGAAACCGAACTCAATTCTCCAAGGGAAACAAAGTGCTAGATGCACCTATTTCTGACACACATGATTTTCTTCAAGAGTTTCATTTGTCTCTTCAACTTAGCTGAATGGGCCTACTTGAAACAAAATGAGCCTTTCACCACCTTCATAAATATGATTTGCAGGAACTATTCCTTTCAAAAACTAACTCAACTCTCAGAGGGAAACAATGTGCTACATGCTACTACTTCTACTACACATGTGTTTGTAGCAGAGAGTTTCTTCAACTCAGGTGAAGAGGCCTGATTACAGCAAACAGACCAACCTCCACCTTGAAACACCGACATTGCTGGAACAATTCACTCAAAATCTAACTCAATTCTCACAGGGGAACAAATTGCTAGATGTTCGTGCTTCTAATCTTGACAGTTTTCTTTCCAGAGATACATTTATCTTTGACTCAGCTGAATTGGAGTATTTGGGGCAAGAAGACCTACCTGCACCTTGAAACACCAAAGTTGCAGGAAGAATTCCATTTAAAAACTCCCTCCATTCACACAGGGAACCAATGTTGTAGTTGTCACAGCCTCTAACTTGGATGGTTGTCTTTAGAGGCAAAGAAGGGTTCCTTCATGTCAGCTGATTGGGCCTGTTTGTAGCCAACAGAGCCTATCTCCACCTTGGAACACGAAAGTTTCAGGAAGAATTCCTTTCAAAAACAAACTCTATTCTCACGGGGAAAAATGTGCCAGATGCTCCTGCTTTGAACACAGCTGCTTTACTTCGAGAGGTACATGTGATTCATCAACTCTGCTGAGTAGGCCATTTTGGAAAGAAAACATTCCTTCCTCTACCTTAAACGATTGGATTTGCAGGGAGTATTCGCTTCAGACACTAAGTAAATTCTCACCAGGAATCAATGCACTACATGTTGCAGCTCTAACATGGATGGTTTTCTTTGGAGAGGTAGATGTATTTCTTCAACACAGCTGAATAGGCTTACTTGGAGCACACAGAACCAATCTTCACCTTGAAACACCAAGTTGCAGGGAACATTCCCTTAAAAACTAACTCAGTTATCCCAGGAAAGCAACGTGCTATCTAGAAGCTCCTGCTTCTAACACAGGTGGTCATCTTTGGAGAGATACATTTATGTCTTCAACTTAGCTATTAGGCCAATTTGAACACAATGAGACTTTCCCCACCATGAAAACTATGACTCACAGGAAATATTTCCTTCAAATTCTAACTCAATTCTCACAAGGAAACAATGTTCTTGATGCTGCGGGTTCTAACGTAGATAGTTTTTCTGGGAGAGATACATGTGTTGCTTCATCTCACCTGAAGGGGATAATTTGGAGAAAAGAGATCCTATCTCCACCTTGAAACACGTGAGTTGCTGGAAGAATTCCTTGAAAATACTAACTCAATTTTCACCAGGGAGCAGTGTGCTAGATGCTATGGCTTCTAACACATATTGGTTTATTTGGAAAGGTGCGTGTGTTTCTTCACCTAAGCTGAATAGTCTGATTTGGAACAAAATTAGCCTATGTATACCTTAATAACTATGATTTTTCAGAAGGTATGCCTTTCACAAGTTAACCCAATTTTCATAGGGAAACAATGTGCTACATGCTATATCTGCTAACACAATTACTGACTTTCAAGAAATACGTGTGTTTCTTCATCTTAGCTGAGCAGGCCTCCTTGGAACAAAAGAGCCAATCTCCACCTTGAAACACATAAGTTGCAGGAAGTATTGTTTCTAAAGCTACTGAAGTCTCACATGGAACAATGTGCTAGACGTTCCTGCTGCTAACTCTGATGGTTCTCTTTCAAGAGACAAATGAGTTTCTTCAACTTAGGTGAGTAGGACTCTTTGGAGCAAAATGAGCCTTTCTCCACCTTGAAAATTCTCATTTGCATCAAATATTCTTTCCAAAACTAACTCCATCTGACTGGAAAACAACGTGCTAGATGCTCCTGCTTCTAAAAGAGATGGTCATGTTTCGAAAGAATCATTTGTTTCTTCATGTTCACTTAACAGGCCTACTTGGAACAAATTGAGTCTTTCTCCACTTTGAAAACTGTGAGGAGCTTGAAGTGTTCCTCTGAAATACGACCTGAATTCTCAGAAGGAAACATGTGCTAGTTGTTCCAAAACACATGGGTTTCTTTCAAGAGATAGATGTGTTTCATCAACTTAACTGTGTAGGCCTAATTGGAACAAACAGAGCATAACTCAACCTAAGACAACTCACGTATCAGGTAGGATTCCTTTGCTAAACTAACCCAGTTCTAACAGCAAAACAATACGTTAGATGCAGCAGCTTATTACGTAGGTGAATTTCTTCGGAAAGGTACACGTGCTTCTTCACTTCTGGTTAACATACATATTTGGAACAAAAGCAGCATTTGCCCACCTTGAAACACTTACGTTTGAGGCAGCATTCCAGTCAAAAACTACTCAATTCTCAGTGGAAATAATGTGGTAGATGCTCCTGCTTCTAACACACATGTTGGTCTTTTGAGAGATTCATTTGTTTCTTCATCTTAGATGAATAGTACTAGTTGGAGAAAAATGAGACTTATTCCACCTTGAAAATTCTGATTTGCAGGAAGTATTCCTTACAAAAACTAATCAATATTCAGAGGGAAACAATGTGCTAGATGCTGCAGCTTCTAACATCGAAGGTTTTCTTTGGCGAGTTGCATGTGTTTCTTCAACTACACGAATAGGCCTATTTGGAGCATAGAGAGCCAATCTGAAGCTTCCCAAAATTAAGTGGCAGGCAGTATTCCTTTCAAAAACAAACTCAGTTCTCACAGGGGTAAAATGTGCCTAGATGCTCCTGCTTATAACACAGATGGATTTCTTTGAGAGACACATGTGTTTCATGAACTCAGTTGCGTAGGCCAATTTGGAACAAAAAGAACCACCTCCCTCCACCTACAAAATTTTGTTTTGCAGGAAGTATTCCTTTGAAATGAACTCAAAACTCACAGGGAAAGCATGTGCGAGATGCTGCAGTTTGTAACATACATGGTTTCCTTTAGAGAGATATATTTCTTTCTTCCACTCACCTGAACAAGTCTGTTTGGAGACAACAGAGTGTATCTCCACGTTGAAACACCTTAGTGGCAGTAAAAATTCCTTGCAAAAACTAAGTCCATTTTCACAGGGAAACAATGTGCTACATGCTGTGGCTTCGAACACAAATTGGTTTCTTTCCAGAGGTACATGTCTTTCTTCAACTAAGCTGAATAATCCTATATGGAACAAAATATGCCTTTCTCCACCTTGATCACTAGGATTTGCAGGAAGTATTCCTTTCCCAAACTCTCTTAATTCTCACAGGGAAACAATGTGCTTAGACACGACTGCTTCTAACACAGATGTCTTTCTTTGGAGCGATATACGTGCTTCAACTTAGCTGAAAAGGCCTATTGGAAGCAGAAGGAGCCCATCATCACCTTGAAACACCAAAGTTGAAGCAAGTATTTCTTTCAAAAACCAACTGAATTCTCACAGGGAAACAATGTGCTAGATGCTGTAGCTTCTAACATGGATGTTTTTCTTTGGAGAGACCCATGTGTTTATTGAACTCAATGGATTAGGCTTATTTGGAGAAAAGAGAGGATGTCCACCTTGAAACACCTAATTTGCAGGAAGGATTCCTTACAAAAACTACTCACTTATCACAGGGTAACAATGAGCTAGAAGCTCCTGCTTCTAACATAGATGGCTTTCTTTCGAGAGATAAATGTGGTTCTTCAACTTTGCTGAATAGGCCTATTTGGAAAACAATGAGCCTTTTCCAACCTCGAAAACACTTATTGCAGAAAGTATACCTTTCAAAACTAAGTCAGTTCTCATAGGGAAAAATGTGTCATATGCTACTTCTTCTAACACAGATTGGTTTCCTTCAAGAGCGACATGTTGTTTTTCACTTAGCTGAATAGCTCTATTTGGAACAAAATGAGCCTTTCTACACCTTGAAAACTATGGATTGCAGAAAGTATTCCTTGCAAAATTAACTCAGTTCTCACGGAGAAATAATATCCTACATGCTATGACTTCTAACACACATGGCATCATTTCGAGAGATACGTGTATTTTCAAACTAGCTGAAAAGGCATATTGGAAGCAAAAGGAGCCTAGGACCACCTGAAAACACTTACGTTGCAGGATGTAGTCCTTTCAAAATGTAACTCAATTATTACCAAGAAAAAATGTTCAAGATACGGTAGCTTCTATCACGGATGGGGTTCTTTGGAGATAAACATGTGTTTCTTCAACTCAGCCGAATAGTCCTATGTGGAGCAAACAGAGCCTATGTCGCCTTTGAAACAACTAGGTTGGAGGAATCATTCCTTGGAAACCGAACTCAATTCTCCAAGGGAAACAAAGTGCTAGATGCACCTATTTCTGACACACATGATTTTCTTCAAGAGTTTCATTTGTCTCTTCAACTTAGCTGAATGGGCCTACTTGAAACAAAATGAGCCTTTCACCACCTTCATAAATATGATTTGCAGGAACTATTCCTTTCAAAAACTAACTCAACTCTCAGAGGGAAACAATGTGCTACATGCTACTACTTCTACTACACATGTGTTTGTAGCAGAGAGTTTCTTCAACTCAGGTGAAGAGGCCTGATTACAGCAAACAGACCAACCTCCACCTTGAAACACCGACATTGCTGGAACAATTCACTCAAAATCTAACTCAATTCTCACAGGGGAACAAATTGCTAGATGTTCGTGCTTCTAATCTTGACAGTTTTCTTTCCAGAGATACATTTATCTTTGACTCAGCTGAATTGGAGTATTTGGGGCAAGAAGACCTACCTGCACCTTGAAACACCAAAGTTGCAGGAAGAATTCCATTTAAAAACTCCCTCCATTCACACAGGGAACCAATGTTGTAGTTGTCACAGCCTCTAACTTGGATGGTTGTCTTTAGAGGCAAAGAAGGGTTCCTTCATGTCAGCTGATTGGGCCTGTTTGTAGCCAACAGAGCCTATCTCCACCTTGGAACACGAAAGTTTCAGGAAGAATTCCTTTCAAAAACAAACTCTATTCTCACGGGGAAAAATGTGCCAGATGCTCCTGCTTTGAACACAGCTGGTTTACTTCGAGAGGTACATGTGATTCATCAACTCTGCTGAGTAGGCCATTTTGGAAAGAAAACATTCCTTCCTCTACCTTAAACGATTGGATTTGCAGGGAGTATTCGCTTCAGACACTAAGTAAATTCTCACCAGGAATCAATGCACTACATGTTGCAGCTCTAACATGGATGGTTTTCTTTGGAGAGGTAGATGTATTTCTTCAACACAGCTGAATAGGCTTACTTGGAGCACACAGAACCAATCTTCACCTTGAAACACCAAGTTGCAGGGAACATTCCCTTAAAAACTAACTCAGTTATCCCAGGAAAGCAACGTGCTATCTAGAAGCTCCTGCTTCTAACACAGGTGGTCATCTTTGGAGAGATACATTTATGTCTTCAACTTAGCTATTAGGCCAATTTGAACACAATGAGACTTTCCCCACCATGAAAACTATGACTCACAGGAAATATTTCCTTCAAATTCTAACTCAATTCTCACAAGGAAACAATGTTCTTGATGCTGCGGGTTCTAACGTAGATAGTTTTTCTGGGAGAGATACATGTGTTGCTTCATCTCACCTGAAGGGGATAATTTGGAGAAAAGAGATCCTATCTCCACCTTGAAACACGTGAGTTGCTGGAAGAATTCCTTGAAAATACTAACTCAATTTTCACCAGGGAGCAGTGTGCTAGATGCTATGGCTTCTAACACATATTGGTTTATTTGGAAAGGTGCGTGTGTTTCTTCACCTAAGCTGAATAGTCTGATTTGGAACAAAATTAGCCTATGTATACCTTAATAACTATGATTTTTCAGAAGGTATGCCTTTCACAAGTTAACCCAATTTTCATAGGGAAACAATGTGCTACATGCTATATCTGCTAACACAATTACTGACTTTCAAGAAATACGTGTGTTTCTTCATCTTAGCTGAGCAGGCCTCCTTGGAACAAAAGAGCCAATCTCCACCTTGAAACACATAAGTTGCAGGAAGTATTGTTTCTAAAGCTACTGAAGTCTCACATGGAACAATGTGCTAGACGTTCCTGCTGCTAACTCTGATGGTTCTCTTTCAAGAGACAAATGAGTTTCTTCAACTTAGGTGAGTAGGACTCTTTGGAGCAAAATGAGCCTTTCTCCACCTTGAAAATTCTCATTTGCATCAAATATTCTTTCCAAAACTAACTCCATCTGACTGGAAAACAACGTGCTAGATGCTCCTGCTTCTAAAAGAGATGGTCATGTTTCGAAAGAATCATTTGTTTCTTCATGTTCACTTAACAGGCCTACTTGGAACAAATTGAGTCTTTCTCCACTTTGAAAACTGTGAGGAGCTTGAAGTGTTCCTCTGAAATACGACCTGAATTCTCAGAAGGAAACATGTGCTAGTTGTTCCAAAACACATGGGTTTCTTTCAAGAGATAGATGTGTTTCATCAACTTAACTGTGTAGGCCTAATTGGAACAAACAGAGCATAACTCAACCTAAGACAACTCACGTATCAGGTAGGATTCCTTTGCTAAACTAACCCAGTTCTAACAGCAAAACAATACGTTAGATGCAGCAGCTTATTACGTAGGTGAATTTCTTCGGAAAGGTACACGTGCTTCTTCACTTCTGGTTAACATACATATTTGGAACAAAAGCAGCATTTGCCCACCTTGAAACACTTACGTTTGAGGCAGCATTCCAGTCAAAAACTACTCAATTCTCAGTGGAAATAATGTGGTAGATGCTCCTGCTTCTAACACACATGTTGGTCTTTTGAGAGATTCATTTGTTTCTTCATCTTAGATGAATAGTACTAGTTGGAGAAAAATGAGACTTATTCCACCTTGAAAATTCTGATTTGCAGGAAGTATTCCTTACAAAAACTAATCAATATTCAGAGGGAAACAATGTGCTAGATGCTGCAGCTTCTAACATCGAAGGTTTTCTTTGGCGAGTTGCATGTGTTTCTTCAACTACACGAATAGGCCTATTTGGAGCATAGAGAGCCAATCTGAAGCTTCCCAAAATTAAGTGGCAGGCAGTATTCCTTTCAAAAACAAACTCAGTTCTCACAGGGGTAAAATGTGCCTAGATGCTCCTGCTTATAACACAGATGGATTTCTTTGAGAGACACATGTGTTTCATGAACTCAGTTGCGTAGGCCAATTTGGAACAAAAAGAACCACCTCCCTCCACCTACAAAATTTTGTTTTGCAGGAAGTATTCCTTTGAAATGAACTCAAAACTCACAGGGAAAGCATGTGCGAGATGCTGCAGTTTGTAACATACATGGTTTCCTTTAGAGAGATATATTTCTTTCTTCCACTCACCTGAACAAGTCTGTTTGGAGACAACAGAGTGTATCTCCACGTTGAAACACCTTAGTGGCAGTAAAAATTCCTTGCAAAAACTAAGTCCATTTTCACAGGGAAACAATGTGCTACATGCTGTGGCTTCGAACACAAATTGGTTTCTTTCCAGAGGTACATGTCTTTCTTCAACTAAGCTGAATAATCCTATATGGAACAAAATATGCCTTTCTCCACCTTGATCACTAGGATTTGCAGGAAGTATTCCTTTCCCAAACTCTCTTAATTCTCACAGGGAAACAATGTGCTTAGACACGACTGCTTCTAACACAGATGTCTTTCTTTGGAGCGATATACGTGCTTCAACTTAGCTGAAAAGGCCTATTGGAAGCAGAAGGAGCCCATCATCACCTTGAAACACCAAAGTTGAAGCAAGTATTTCTTTCAAAAACCAACTGAATTCTCACAGGGAAACAATGTGCTAGATGCTGTAGCTTCTAACATGGATGTTTTTCTTTGGAGAGACCCATGTGTTTATTGAACTCAATGGATTAGGCTTATTTGGAGAAAAGAGAGGATGTCCACCTTGAAACACCTAATTTGCAGGAAGGATTCCTTACAAAAACTACTCACTTATCACAGGGTATCAATCAGCTAGAAGCTCCTGCTTCTAACATAGATGGCTTTCTTTCGAGAGATAAATGTGGTTCTTCAACTTTGCTCAATAGGCCTATTTGGAAAACAATGAGCCTTTTCCAACCTCGAAAACACTTATTGCAGAAAGTATACCTTTCAAAACTAACTCAGTTCTCATAGGGAAAAATGTGTCATATGCTACTTCTTCTAACACAGATTGGTTTCCTTCAAGAGCGACATGTTGTTCTTCACTCAGCTGAATAGCTCTATTTGGAACAAAATGAGCCTTTCTACACCTTGAAAACTATGGATTGCAGAAAGTATTCCTTGCAAAATTAACTCAGTTCTCACGGAGAAATAATATCCTACATGCTATGACTTCTAACACACATGGCATCATTTCGAGAGATACGTGTATTTTCAAACTAGCTGAAAAGGCATATTGGAAGCAAAAGGAGCCTAGGACCACCTGAAAACACTTATGTTGCAGGATGTAGTCCTTTCAAAATGTAACTCAATTATTACAAAGAAAAAATGTTCAAGATACGGTAGCTTCTATCACGGATGGGGTTCTTTGGAGATAAACATGTGTTTCTTCAACTCAGCCGAATAGTCCTATGTGGAGCAAACAGAGCCTATGTCGCCTTTGAAACAACTAGGTTGGAGGAATCATTCCTTGGAAACCGAACTCGATTCTCCAAGGGAAACAAAGTGCTAGATGCACCTATTTCTGACACACATGATTTTCTTCAAGAGTTTCATTTGTCTCTTCAACTTAGCTGAATGGGCCTACTTGAAACAAAATGAGCCTTTCACCACCTTCATAAATATGATTTGCAGGAACTATTCCTTTCAAAAACTAACTCAACTCTCAGAGGGAAACAATGTGCTACATGCTACTACTTCTACTACACATGTGTTTGTAGCAGAGAGTTTCTTCAACTCAGGTGAAGAGGCCTGATTACAGCAAACAGACCAACCTCCACCTTGAAACACCGACATTGCTGGAACAATTCACTCAAAATCTAACTCAATTCTCACAGGGGAACAAATTGCTAGATGTTCGTGCTTCTAATCTTGACAGTTTTCTTTCCAGAGATACATTTATCTTTGACTCAGCTGAATTGGAGTATTTGGGGCAAGAAGACCTACCTGCACCTTGAAACACCAAAGTTGCAGGAAGAATTCCATTTAAAAACTCCCTCCATTCACACAGGGAACCAATGTTGTAGTTGTCACAGCCTCTAACTTGGATGGTTGTCTTTAGAGGCAAAGAAGAGTTCCTTCATGTCAGCTGATTGGGCCTGTTTGTAGCCAACAGAGCCTATCTCCACCTTGGAACACGAAAGTTTCAGGAAGAATTCCTTTCAAAAACAAACTCTATTCTCACGGGGAAAAATGTGCCAGATGCTCCTGCTTTGAACACAGCTGGTTTACTTCGAGAGGTACATGTGATTCATCAACTCTGCTGAGTAGGCCATTTTGGAAAGAAAACATTCCTTCCTCTACCTTAAACGTTCTGATTTGCAGGTAGTATTCTTTTCAGACACTAAGTAAATTCTCACAAGGAATCAATGCACTACATGTTGCAGCTCTAAAATGGATGGTTTTCTTTGGAGAGGTAGATGTATTTCTTCAACACAGCTGAATAGGCTTACTTGGAGCACACAGAACCAATCTTCACCTTGAAACACCAAGTTGCAGGGAACATTCCCTTAAAAACTAACTCAGTTATCCCAGGAAAGCAACGTGCTATCTAGAAGCTCCTGCTTCTAACACAGGTGGTCATCTTTGGAGAGATACATTTATGTCTTCAACTTAGCTATTAGGCCAATTTGAACACAATGAGACTTTCCCCACCATGAAAACTATGACTCACAGGAAATATTTCCTTCAAATTCTAACTCAATTCTCACAAGGAAACAATGTTCTTGATGCTGCGGGTTCTAACGTAGATAGTTTTTCTGGGAGAGATACATGTGTTGCTTCATCTCACCTGAAGGGGATAATTTGGAGAAAAGAGATCCTATCTCCACCTTGAAACACGTGAGTTGCTGGAAGAATTCCTTGAAAATACTAACTCAATTTTCACCAGGGAGCACTGTGCTAGATGCTATGGCTTCTAACACATATTGGTTTATTTGGAAAGGTGCGTGTGTTTCTTCACCTAAGCTGAATAGTCTGATTTGGAACAAAATTAGCCTATGTATACCTTAATAACTATGATTTTTCAGAAGGTATGCCTTTCACAAGTTAACCCAATTTTCATAGGGAAACAATGTGCTACATGCTATATCTGCTAACACAATTACTGACTTTCAAGAAATACGTGTGTTTCTTCATCTTAGCTGAGCAGGCCTCCTTGGAACAAAAGAGCCAATCTCCACCTTGAAACACATAAGTTGCAGGAAGTATTGTTTCTAAAGCTACTGAAGTCTCACATGGAACAATGTGCTAGACGTTCCTGCTGCTAACTCTGATGGTTCTCTTTCAAGAGACAAATGAGTTTCTTCAACTTAGGTGAGTAGGACTCTTTGGAGCAAAATGAGCCTTTCTCCACCTTGAAAATTCTCATTTGCATCAAATATTCTTTCCAAAACTAACTCCATCTGACTGGAAAACAACGTGCTAGATGCTCCTGCTTCTAAAAGAGATGGTCATGTTTCGAAAGAATCATTTGTTTCTTCATGTTCACTTAATAGGCCTACTTGGAACAAATTGAGTCTTTCTCCACTTTGAAAACTGTGAGGAGCTTGAAGTGTTCCTCTGAAATACGACCTGAATTCTCAGAAGGAAACATGTGCTAGTTGTTCCAAAACACATGGGTTTCTTTCAAGAGATAGATGTGTTTCATCAACTTAACTGTGTAGGCCTAATTGGAACAAACAGAGCATAACTCAACCTAAGACAACTCACGTATCAGGTAGGATTCCTTTGCTAAACTAACCCAGTTCTAACAGCAAAACAATACGTTAGATGCAGCAGCTTATTACGTAGGTGAATTTCTTCGGAAAGGTACACGTGCTTCTTCACTTCTGGTTAACATACATATTTGGAACAAAAGCAGCATTTGCCCACCTTGAAACACTTACGTTTGAGGCAGCATTCCAGTCAAAAACTACTCAATTCTCAGTGGAAATAATGTGGTAGATGCTCCTGCTTCTAACACACATGTTGGTCTTTTGAGAGATTCATTTGTTTCTTCATCTTAGATGAATAGTACTAGTTGGAGAAAAATGAGACTTATTCCACCTTGAAAATTCTGATTTGCAGGAAGTATTCCTTACAAAAACTAATCAATATTCAGAGGGAAACAATGTGCTAGATGCTGCAGCTTCTAACATCGAAGGTTTTCTTTGGCGAGTTGCATGTGTTTCTTCAACTACCCAAATAGGCCTATTTGGAGCATAGAGAGCCAATCTGAAGCTTCCCAAAATTAAGTGGCAGGCAGTATTCCTTTCAAAAACAAACTCAGTTCTCACAGGGGTAAAATGTGCCTAGATGCTCCTGCTTATAACACAGATGGATTTCTTTGAGAGACACATGTGTTTCATGAACTCAGTTGCGTAGGCCAATTTGGAACAAAAAGAACCACCTCCCTCCACCTACAAAATTTTGTTTTGCAGGAAGTATTCCTTTGAAATGAACTCAAAACTCACAGGGAAAGCATGTGCGAGATGCTGCAGTTTGTAACATACATGGTTTCCTTTAGAGAGATATATTTCTTTCTTCCACTCACCTGAACAAGTCTGTTTGGAGACAACAGAGTGTATCTCCACGTTGAAACACCTTAGTGGCAGTAAAAATTCCTTGCAAAAACTAAGTCCATTTTCACAGGGAAACAATGTGCTACATGCTGTGGCTTCGAACACAAATTGGTTTCTTTCCAGAGGTACATGTCTTTCTTCAACTAAGCTGAATAATCCTATATGGAACAAAATATGCCTTTCTCCACCTTGATCACTAGGATTTGCAGGAAGTATTCCTTTCCCAAACTCTCTTAATTCTCACAGGGAAACAATGTGCTTAGACACGACTGCTTCTAACACAGATGTCTTTCTTTGGAGCGATATACGTGCTTCAACTTAGCTGAAAAGGCCTATTGGAAGCAGAAGGAGCCCATCATCACCTTGAAACACCAAAGTTGAAGCAAGTATTTCTTTCAAAAACCAACTGAATTCTCACAGGGAAACAATGTGCTAGATGCTGTAGCTTCTAACATGGATGTTTTTCTTTGGAGAGACCCATGTGTTTATTGAACTCAATGGATTAGGCTTATTTGGAGAAAAGAGAGGATGTCCACCTTGAAACACCTAATTTGCAGGAAGGATTCCTTACAAAAACTACTCACTTATCACAGGGTATCAATCAGCTAGAAGCTCCTGCTTCTAACATAGATGGCTTTCTTTCGAGAGATAAATGTGGTTCTTCAACTTTGCTCAATAGGCCTATTTGGAAAACAATGAGCCTTTTCCAACCTCGAAAACACTTATTGCAGAAAGTATACCTTTCAAAACTAACTCAGTTCTCATAGGGAAAAATGTGTCATATGCTACTTCTTCTAACACAGATTGGTTTCCTTCAAGAGCGACATGTTGTTCTTCACTCAGCTGAATAGCTCTATTTGGAACAAAATGAGCCTTTCTACACCTTGAAAACTATGGATTGCAGAAAGTATTCCTTGCAAAATTAACTCAGTTCTCACGGAGAAATAATATCCTACATGCTATGACTTCTAACACACATGGCATCATTTCGAGAGATACGTGTATTTTCAAACTAGCTGAAAAGGCATATTGGAAGCAAAAGGAGCCTAGGACCACCTGAAAACACTTATGTTGCAGGATGTAGTCCTTTCAAAATGTAACTCAATTATTACAAAGAAAAAATGTTCAAGATACGGTAGCTTCTATCACGGATGGGGTTCTTTGGAGATAAACATGTGTTTCTTCAACTCAGCCGAATAGTCCTATGTGGAGCAAACAGAGCCTATGTCGCCTTTGAAACAACTAGGTTGGAGGAATCATTCCTTGGAAACCGAACTCGATTCTCCAAGGGAAACAAAGTGCTAGATGCACCTATTTCTGACACACATGATTTTCTTCAAGAGTTTCATTTGTCTCTTCAACTTAGCTGAATGGGCCTACTTGAAACAAAATGAGCCTTTCACCACCTTCATAAATATGATTTGCAGGAACTATTCCTTTCAAAAACTAACTCAACTCTCAGAGGGAAACAATGTGCTACATGCTACTACTTCTACTACACATGTGTTTGTAGCAGAGAGTTTCTTCAACTCAGGTGAAGAGGCCTGATTACAGCAAACAGACCAACCTCCACCTTGAAACACCGACATTGCTGGAACAATTCACTCAAAATCTAACTCAATTCTCACAGGGGAACAAATTGCTAGATGTTCGTGCTTCTAATCTTGACAGTTTTCTTTCCAGAGATACATTTATCTTTGACTCAGCTGAATTGGAGTATTTGGGGCAAGCAGACCTACCTGCACCTTGAAACACCAAAGTTGCAGGAAGAATTCCATTTAAAAACTCCCTCCATTCACACAGGGAACCAATGTTGTAGTTGTCACAGCCTCTAACTTGGATGGTTGTCTTTAGAGGCAAAGAAGAGTTCCTTCATGTCAGCTGATTGGGCCTGTTTGTAGCCAACAGAGCCTATCTCCACCTTGGAACACGAAAGTTTCAGGAAGAATTCCTTTCAAAAACAAACTCTATTCTCACGGGGAAAAATGTGCCAGATGCTCCTGCTTTGAACACAGCTGGTTTACTTCGAGAGGTACATGTGATTCATCAACTCTGCTGAGTAGGCCATTTTGGAAAGAAAACATTCCTTCCTCTACCTTAAACGTTCTGATTTGCAGGGAGTATTCTTTTCAGACACTAAGTAAATTCTCACAAGGAATCAATGCACTACATGTTGCAGCTCTAACATGGATGGTTTTCTTTGGAGAGGTACATGTATTTCTTCAACACAGCTGAATAGGCTTACTTGGAGCACACAGAACCAATCTTCACCTTGAAACACCAAGTTGCAGGGAACATTCCCTTAAAAACTAACTCAGTTATCCCAGGAAAGCAACGTGCTATCTAGAAGCTCCTGCTTCTAACACAGGTGGTCATCTTTGGAGAGATACATTTATGTCTTCAACTTAGCTATTAGGCCAATTTGAACAAAATGAGACTTTCCCCACCATGAAAACTATGACTCACAGGAAATATTTCCTTCAAATTCTAACTCAATTCTCACAAGGAAACAATGTTCTTGATGCTGCGGGTTCTAACGTAGATAGTTTTTCTGGGAGAGATACATGTGTTGCTTCATCTCACCTGAACGGGTCTATTTGGAGAAAAGAGATCCTATCTCCACCTTGAAACACGTGAGTTGCTGGAAGAATTCCTTGAAAATACTAACTCAATTTTCACCAGGAAGCACTGTGCTAGATGCTATGGCTTCTAACACATATTGGTTTATTTGGAAAGGTGCGTGTGTTTCTTCACCTAAGCTGAATAGTCTGATTTGGAACAAAATTAGCCTATGTATACCTTAATAACTATGATTTTCAGAAGGTATGCCTTTCACACGTTAACCCAATTTTCATGGGGAAACAATGTGCTACATGCTATGGCTTCTAACACAATTACTGACTTTCAAGAAATACGTGTGTTTCTTCATCTTAGCTGAGCAGGCCTCCTTGGAACAAAAGAGCCAATCTCCACCTTGAAACACATAAGTTGCAGGAAGTATTGTTTCTAAAGCTACTGAAGTCTCACATGGAACAATGTGCTAGACGTTCCTGCTGCTAACTCTGATGGTTCTCTTTCAAGAGACAAATGAGTTTCTTCAACTTAGGTGAGTAGGACTCTTTGGAGCAAAATGAGCCTTTCTCCACCTTGAAAATTCTCATTTGCATCAAATATTCTTTCCAAAACTAACTCCATCTGACTGGAAAACAACGTGCTAGATGCTCCTGCTTCTAAAAGAGATGGTCATGTTTCGAAAGAATCATTTGTTTCTTCATGTTCACTTAACAGGCCTACTTGGAACAAATTGAGTCTTTCTCCACTTTGAAAACTGTGAGGAGCTTGAAGTGTTCCTCTGAAATACGACCTGAATTCTCAGAAGGAAACATGTGCTACTTGTTCCAAAACACATGGGTTTCTTTCAAGAGATAGATGTGTTTCATCAACTTAACTGTGTAGGCCTAATTGGAACAAACAGAGCATAACTCAACCTAAGACAACTCACGTATCAGGTAGGATTCCTTTGCTAAACTAACCCAGTTCTAACAGCAAAACAATACGTTAGATGCAGCAGCTTATTACGTAGGTGAATTTCTTCGGAAAGGTACACGTGCTTCTTCACTTCTGGTTAACATACATATTTGGAACAAAAGCAGCATTTGCCCACCTTGAAACACTTACGTTTGAGGCAGCATTCCAGTCAAAAACTACTCAATTCTCAGTGGAAATAATGTGGTAGATGCTCCTGCTTCTAACACACATGTTGGTCTTTTGAGAGATTCATTTGTTTCTTCATCTTAGATGAATAGTACTAGTTGGAGAAAAATGAGACTTATTCCACCTTGAAAATTCTGATTTGCAGGAAGTATTCCTTACAAAAACTAATCAATATTCAGAGGGAAACAATGTGCTAGATGCTGCAGCTTCTAACATCGAAGGTTTTCTTTGGCGAGTTGCATGTGTTTCTTCAACTACCCGAATAGGCCTATTTGGAGCATAGAGAGCCAATCTGAAGCTTCCCAAAATTAAGTGGCAGGCAGTATTCCTTTCAAAAACAAACTCAGTTCTCACAGGGGTAAAATGTGCCTAGATGCTCCTGCTTATAACACAGATGGATTTCTTTGAGAGACACATGTGTTTCATGAACTCAGTTGCGTAGGCCAATTTGGAACAAAAAGAACCACCTCCCTCCACCTACAAAATTTTGTTTTGCAGGAAGTATTCCTTTGAAATGAACTCAAAACTCACAGGGAAAGCATGTGCGAGATGCTGCAGTTTGTAACATACATGGTTTCCTTTAGAGAGATATATTTCTTTCTTCCACTCACCTGAACAAGTCTGTTTGGAGACAACAGAGTGTATCTCCACGTTGAAACACCTTAGTGGCAGTAAAAATTCCTTGCAAAAACTAAGTCCATTTTCACAGGGAAACAATGTGCTACATGCTGTGGCTTCGAACACAAATTGGTTTCTTTCCAGAGGTACATGTCTTTCTTCACCTAAGCTGAATAATCCTATATGGAACAAAATATGCCTTTCTCCACCTTGATCACTAGGATTTGCAGGAAGTATTCCTTTCCCAAACTCTCTTAATTCTCACAGGGAAACAATGTGCTTAGACACGACTGCTTCTAACACAGATGTCTTTCTTTGGAGCGATATACGTGCTTCAACTTAGCTGAAAAGGCCTATTGGAAGCAGAAGGAGCCCATCATCACCTTGAAACACCAAAGTTGAAGCAAGTATTTCTTTCAAAAACCAACTGAATTCTCACAGGGAAACAATGTGCTAGATGCTGTAGCTTCTAACATGGATGTTTTTCTTTGGAGAGACCCATGTGTTTATTGAACTCAATGGATTAGGCTTATTTGGAGAAAAGAGAGGATGTCCACCTTGAAACACCTAATTTGCAGGAAGGATTCCTTACAAAAAATACTCACTTATCACAGGGTAACAATGAGCTAGAAGCTCCTGCTTCTAACATAGATGGCTTTCTTTCGAGAGATAAATGTGGTTCTTCAACTTTGCTCAATAGGCCTATTTGGAAAACAATGAGCCTTTTCCAACCTCGAAAACACTTATTGCAGAAAGTATACCTTTCAAAACTAAGTCAGTTCTCATAGGGAAAAATGTGTCATATGCTACTTCTTCTAACACAGATTGGTTTCCTTCAAGAGCGACATGTTGTTCTTCACTTAGCTGAATAGCTCTATTTGGAACAAAATGAGCCTTTCTACACCTTGAAAACTATGGATTGCAGAAAGTATTCCTTGCAAAATTAACTCAGTTCTCACGGAGAAATAATATCCTACATGCTATGACTTCTAACACACATGGCATCATTTCGAGAGATACGTGTATTTTCAAACTAGCTGAAAAGGCATATTGGAAGCAAAAGGAGCCTAGGACCACCTGAAAACACTTACGTTGCAGGATGTAGTCCTTTCAAAATGTAACTCAATTATTACCAAGAAAAAATGTTCAAGATACGGTAGCTTCTATCACGGATGGGGTTCTTTGGAGATAAACATGTGTTTCTTCAACTCAGCCGAATAGTCCTATGTGGAGCAAACAGAGCCTATGTCGCCTTTGAAACAACTAGGTTGGAGGAATCATTCCTTGGAAACCGAACTCAATTCTCCAAGGGAAACAAAGTGCTAGATGCACCTATTTCTGACACACATGATTTTCTTCAAGAGTTTCATTTGTCTCTTCAACTTAGCTGAATGGGCCTACTTGAAACAAAATGAGCCTTTCACCACCTTCATAAATATGATTTGCAGGAACTATTCCTTTCAAAAACTAACTCAACTCTCAGAGGGAAACAATGTGCTACATGCTACTACTTCTACTACACATGTGTTTGTAGCAGAGAGTTTCTTCAACTCAGGTGAAGAGGCCTGATTACAGCAAACAGACCAACCTCCACCTTGAAACACCGACATTGCTGGAACAATTCACTCAAAATCTAACTCAATTCTCACAGGGGAACAAATTGCTAGATGTTCGTGCTTCTAATCTTGACAGTTTTCTTTCCAGAGATACATTTATCTTTGACTCAGCTGAATTGGAGTATTTGGGGCAAGCAGACCTACCTGCACCTTGAAACACCAAAGTTGCAGGAAGAATTCCATTTAAAAACTCCCTCCATTCACACAGGGAACCAATGTTGTAGTTGTCACAGCCTCTAACTTGGATGGTTGTCTTTAGAGGCAAAGAAGAGTTCCTTCATGTCAGCTGATTGGGCCTGTTTGTAGCCAACAGAGCCTATCTCCACCTTGGAACACGAAAGTTTCAGGAAGAATTCCTTTCAAAAACAAACTCTATTCTCACGGGGAAAAATGTGCCAGATGCTCCTGCTTTGAACACAGCTGGTTTACTTCGAGAGGTACATGTGATTCATCAACTCTGGTGAGTAGGCCATTTTGGAAAGAAAACATTCCTTCCTCTACCTTAAACGTTCTGATTTGCAGGGAGTATTCTTTTCAGACACTAAGTAAATTCTCACAAGGAATCAATGCACTACATGTTGCAGCTCTAACATGGATGGTTTTCTTTGGAGAGGTACATGTATTTCTTCAACACAGCTGAATAGGCTTACTTGGAGCACACAGAACCAATCTTCACCTTGAAACACCAAGTTGCAGGGAACATTCCCTTAAAAACTAACTCAGTTATCCCAGGAAAGCAACGTGCTATCTAGAAGCTCCTGCTTCTAACACAGGTGGTCATCTTTGGAGAGATACATTTATGTCTTCAACTTAGCTATTAGGCCAATTTGAACAAAATGAGACTTTCCCCACCATGAAAACTATGACTCACAGGAAATATTTCCTTCAAATTCTAACTCAATTCTCACAAGGAAACAATGTTCTTGATGCTGCGGGTTCTAACGTAGATAGTTTTTCTGGGAGAGATACATGTGTTGCTTCATCTCACCTGAAGGGGATAATTTGGAGAAAAGAGATCCTATCTCCACCTTGAAACACGTGAGTTGCTGGAAGAATTCCTTGAAAATACTAACTCAATTTTCACCAGGAAGCACTGTGCTAGATGCTATGGCTTCTAACACATATTGGTTTATTTGGAAAGGTGCGTGTGTTTCTTCACCTAAGCTGAATAGTCTGATTTGGAACAAAATTAGCCTATGTATACCTTAATAACTATGATTTTCAGAAGGTATGCCTTTCACAAGTTAACCCAATTTTCATGGGGAAACAATGTGCTACATGCTATGGCTTCTAACACAATTACTGACTTTCAAGAAATACGTGTGTTTCTTCATCTTAGCTGAGCAGGCCTCCTTGGAACAAAAGAGCCAATCTCCACCTTGAAACACATAAGTTGCAGGAAGTATTGTTTCTAAAGCTACTGAAGTCTCACATGGAACAATGTGCTAGACGTTCCTGCTGCTAACTCTGATGGTTCTCTTTCAAGAGACAAATGAGTTTCTTCAACTTAGGTGAGTAGGACTCTTTGGAGCAAAATGAGCCTTTCTCCACCTTGAAAATTCTCATTTGCATCAAATATTCTTTCCAAAACTAACTCCATCTGACTGGAAAACAACGTGCTAGATGCTCCTGCTTCTAAAAGAGATGGTCATGTTTCGAAAGAATCATTTGTTTCTTCATGTTCACTTAACAGGCCTACTTGGAACAAATTGAGTCTTTCTCCACTTTGAAAACTGTGAGGAGCTTGAAGTGTTCCTCTGAAATACGACCTGAATTCTCAGAAGGAAACATGTGCTAGTTGTTCCAAAACACATGGGTTTCTTTCAAGAGATAGATGTGTTTCATCAACTTAACTGTGTAGGCCTAATTGGAACAAACAGAGCATAACTCAACCTAAGACAACTCACGTATCAGGTAGGATTCCTTTGCTAAACTAACCCAGTTCTAACAGCAAAACAATACGTTAGATGCAGCAGCTTATTACGTAGGTGAATTTCTTCGGAAAGGTACACGTGCTTCTTCACTTCTGGTTAACATACATATTTGGAACAAAAGCAGCATTTGCCCACCTTGAAACACTTACGTTTGAGGCAGCATTCCAGTCAAAAACTACTCAATTCTCAGTGGAAATAATGTGGTAGATGCTCCTGCTTCTAACACACATGTTGGTCTTTTGAGAGATTCATTTGTTTCTTCATCTTAGATGAATAGTACTAGTTGGAGAAAAATGAGACTTATTCCACCTTGAAAATTCTGATTTGCAGGAAGTATTCCTTACAAAAACTAATCAATATTCAGAGGGAAACAATGTGCTAGATGCTGCAGCTTCTAACATCGAAGGTTTTCTTTGGCGAGTTGCATGTGTTTCTTCAACTACACGAATAGGCCTATTTGGAGCATAGAGAGCCAATCTGAAGCTTCCCAAAATTAAGTGGCAGGCAGTATTCCTTTCAAAAACAAACTCAGTTCTCACAGGGGTAAAATGTGCCTAGATGCTCCTGCTTATAACACAGATGGATTTCTTTGAGAGACACATGTGTTTCATGAACTCAGTTGCGTAGGCCAATTTGGAACAAAAAGAACCACCTCCCTCCACCTACAAAATTTTGTTTTGCAGGAAGTATTCCTTTGAAATGAACTCAAAACTCACAGGGAAAGCATGTGCGAGATGCTGCAGTTTGTAACATACATGGTTTCCTTTAGAGAGATATATTTCTTTCTTCCACTCACCTGAACAAGTCTGTTTGGAGACAACAGAGTGTATCTCCACGTTGAAACACCTTAGTGGCAGTAAAAATTCCTTGCAAAAACTAAGTCCATTTTCACAGGGAAACAATGTGCTACATGCTGTGGCTTCGAACACAAATTGGTTTCTTTCCAGAGGTACATGTCTTTCTTCAACTAAGCTGAATAATCCTATATGGAACAAAATATGCCTTTCTCCACCTTGATCACTAGGATTTGCAGGAAGTATTCCTTTCCCAAACTCTCTTAATTCTCACAGGGAAACAATGTGCTTAGACACGACTGCTTCTAACACAGATGTCTTTCTTTGGAGCGATATACGTGCTTCAACTTAGCTGAAAAGGCCTATTGGAAGCAGAAGGAGCCCATCATCACCTTGAAACACCAAAGTTGAAGCAAGTATTTCTTTCAAAAACCAACTGAATTCTCACAGGGAAACAATGTGCTAGATGCTGTAGCTTCTAACATGGATGTTTTTCTTTGGAGAGACCCATGTGTTTATTGAACTCAATGGATTAGGCTTATTTGGAGAAAAGAGAGGATGTCCACCTTGAAACACCTAATTTGCAGGAAGGATTCCTTACAAAAACTACTCACTTATCACAGGGTAACAATGAGCTAGAAGCTCCTGCTTCTAACATAGATGGCTTTCTTTCGAGAGATAAATGTGGTTCTTCAACTTTGCTGAATAGGCCTATTTGGAAAACAATGAGCCTTTTCCAACCTCGAAAACACTTATTGCAGAAAGTATACCTTTCAAAACTAAGTCAGTTCTCATAGGGAAAAATGTGTCATATGCTACTTCTTCTAACACAGATTGGTTTCCTTCAAGAGCGACATGTTGTTTTTCACTTAGCTGAATAGCTCTATTTGGAACAAAATGAGCCTTTCTACACCTTGAAAACTATGGATTGCAGAAAGTATTCCTTGCAAAATTAACTCAGTTCTCACGGAGAAATAATATCCTACATGCTATGACTTCTAACACACATGGCATCATTTCGAGAGATACGTGTATTTTCAAACCAGCTGAAAAGGCATATTGGAAGCAAAAGGAGCCTAGGACCACCTGAAAACACTTACGTTGCAGGATGTAGTCCTTTCAAAATGTAACTCAATTATTACCAAGAAAAAATGTTCAAGATACGGTAGCTTCTATCACGGATGGGGTTCTTTGGAGATAAACATGTGTTTCTTCAACTCAGCCGAATAGTCCTATGTGGAGCAAACAGAGCCTATGTCGCCTTTGAAACAACTAGGTTGGAGGAATCATTCCTTGGAAACCGAACTCAATTCTCCAAGGGAAACAAAGTGCTAGATGCACCTATTTCTGACACACATGATTTTCTTCAAGAGTTTCATTTGTCTCTTCAACTTAGCTGAATGGGCCTACTTGAAACAAAATGAGCCTTTCACCACCTTCATAAATATGATTTGCAGGAACTATTCCTTTCAAAAACTAACTCAACTCTCAGAGGGAAACAATGTGCTACATGCTACTACTTCTACTACACATGTGTTTGTAGCAGAGAGTTTCTTCAACTCAGGTGAAGAGGCCTGATTACAGCAAACAGACCAACCTCCACCTTGAAACACCGACATTGCTGGAACAATTCACTCAAAATCTAACTCAATTCTCACAGGGGAACAAATTGCTAGATGTTCGTGCTTCTAATCTTGACAGTTTTCTTTCCAGAGATACATTTATCTTTGACTCAGCTGAATTGGAGTATTTGGGGCAAGAAGACCTACCTGCACCTTGAAACACCAAAGTTGCAGGAAGAATTCCATTTAAAAACTCCCTCCATTCACACAGGGAACCAATGTTGTAGTTGTCACAGCCTCTAACTTGGATGGTTGTCTTTAGAGGCAAAGAAGGGTTCCTTCATGTCAGCTGATTGGGCCTGTTTGTAGCCAACAGAGCCTATCTCCACCTTGGAACACGAAAGTTTCAGGAAGAATTCCTTTCAAAAACAAACTCTATTCTCACGGGGAAAAATGTGCCAGATGCTCCTGCTTTGAACACAGCTGGTTTACTTCGAGAGGTACATGTGATTCATCAACTCTGCTGAGTAGGCCATTTTGGAAAGAAAACATTCCTTCCTCTACCTTAAACGATTGGATTTGCAGGGAGTATTCGCTTCAGACACTAAGTAAATTCTCACCAGGAATCAATGCACTACATGTTGCAGCTCTAACATGGATGGTTTTCTTTGGAGAGGTAGATGTATTTCTTCAACACAGCTGAATAGGCTTACTTGGAGCACACAGAACCAATCTTCACCTTGAAACACCAAGTTGCAGGGAACATTCCCTTAAAAACTAACTCAGTTATCCCAGGAAAGCAACGTGCTATCTAGAAGCTCCTGCTTCTAACACAGGTGGTCATCTTTGGAGAGATACATTTATGTCTTCAACTTAGCTATTAGGCCAATTTGAACACAATGAGACTTTCCCCACCATGAAAACTATGACTCACAGGAAATATTTCCTTCAAATTCTAACTCAATTCTCACAAGGAAACAATGTTCTTGATGCTGCGGGTTCTAACGTAGATAGTTTTTCTGGGAGAGATACATGTGTTGCTTCATCTCACCTGAAGGGGATAATTTGGAGAAAAGAGATCCTATCTCCACCTTGAAACACGTGAGTTGCTGGAAGAATTCCTTGAAAATACTAACTCAATTTTCACCAGGGAGCAGTGTGCTAGATGCTATGGCTTCTAACACATATTGGTTTATTTGGAAAGGTGCGTGTGTTTCTTCACCTAAGCTGAATAGTCTGATTTGGAACAAAATTAGCCTATGTATACCTTAATAACTATGATTTTTCAGAAGGTATGCCTTTCACAAGTTAACCCAATTTTCATAGGGAAACAATGTGCTACATGCTATATCTGCTAACACAATTACTGACTTTCAAGAAATACGTGTGTTTCTTCATCTTAGCTGAGCAGGCCTCCTTGGAACAAAAGAGCCAATCTCCACCTTGAAACACATAAGTTGCAGGAAGTATTGTTTCTAAAGCTACTGAAGTCTCACATGGAACAATGTGCTAGACGTTCCTGCTGCTAACTCTGATGGTTCTCTTTCAAGAGACAAATGAGTTTCTTCAACTTAGGTGAGTAGGACTCTTTGGAGCAAAATGAGCCTTTCTCCACCTTGAAAATTCTCATTTGCATCAAATATTCTTTCCAAAACTAACTCCATCTGACTGGAAAACAACGTGCTAGATGCTCCTGCTTCTAAAAGAGATGGTCATGTTTCGAAAGAATCATTTGTTTCTTCATGTTCACTTAACAGGCCTACTTGGAACAAATTGAGTCTTTCTCCACTTTGAAAACTGTGAGGAGCTTGAAGTGTTCCTCTGAAATACGACCTGAATTCTCAGAAGGAAACATGTGCTAGTTGTTCCAAAACACATGGGTTTCTTTCAAGAGATAGATGTGTTTCATCAACTTAACTGTGTAGGCCTAATTGGAACAAACAGAGCATAACTCAACCTAAGACAACTCACGTATCAGGTAGGATTCCTTTGCTAAACTAACCCAGTTCTAACAGCAAAACAATACGTTAGATGCAGCAGCTTATTACGTAGGTGAATTTCTTCGGAAAGGTACACGTGCTTCTTCACTTCTGGTTAACATACATATTTGGAACAAAAGCAGCATTTGCCCACCTTGAAACACTTACGTTTGAGGCAGCATTCCAGTCAAAAACTACTCAATTCTCAGTGGAAATAATGTGGTAGATGCTCCTGCTTCTAACACACATGTTGGTCTTTTGAGAGATTCATTTGTTTCTTCATCTTAGATGAATAGTACTAGTTGGAGAAAAATGAGACTTATTCCACCTTGAAAATTCTGATTTGCAGGAAGTATTCCTTACAAAAACTAATCAATATTCAGAGGGAAACAATGTGCTAGATGCTGCAGCTTCTAACATCGAAGGTTTTCTTTGGCGAGTTGCATGTGTTTCTTCAACTACACGAATAGGCCTATTTGGAGCATAGAGAGCCAATCTGAAGCTTCCCAAAATTAAGTGGCAGGCAGTATTCCTTTCAAAAACAAACTCAGTTCTCACAGGGGTAAAATGTGCCTAGATGCTCCTGCTTATAACACAGATGGATTTCTTTGAGAGACACATGTGTTTCATGAACTCAGTTGCGTAGGCCAATTTGGAACAAAAAGAACCACCTCCCTCCACCTACAAAATTTTGTTTTGCAGGAAGTATTCCTTTGAAATGAACTCAAAACTCACAGGGAAAGCATGTGCGAGATGCTGCAGTTTGTAACATACATGGTTTCCTTTAGAGAGATATATTTCTTTCTTCCACTCACCTGAACAAGTCTGTTTGGAGACAACAGAGTGTATCTCCACGTTGAAACACCTTAGTGGCAGTAAAAATTCCTTGCAAAAACTAAGTCCATTTTCACAGGGAAACAATGTGCTACATGCTGTGGCTTCGAACACAAATTGGTTTCTTTCCAGAGGTACATGTCTTTCTTCAACTAAGCTGAATAATCCTATATGGAACAAAATATGCCTTTCTCCACCTTGATCACTAGGATTTGCAGGAAGTATTCCTTTCCCAAACTCTCTTAATTCTCACAGGGAAACAATGTGCTTAGACACGACTGCTTCTAACACAGATGTCTTTCTTTGGAGCGATATACGTGCTTCAACTTAGCTGAAAAGGCCTATTGGAAGCAGAAGGAGCCCATCATCACCTTGAAACACCAAAGTTGAAGCAAGTATTTCTTTCAAAAACCAACTGAATTCTCACAGGGAAACAATGTGCTAGATGCTGTAGCTTCTAACATGGATGTTTTTCTTTGGAGAGACCCATGTGTTTATTGAACTCAATGGATTAGGCTTATTTGGAGAAAAGAGAGGATGTCCACCTTGAAACACCTAATTTGCAGGAAGGATTCCTTACAAAAACTACTCACTTATCACAGGGTAACAATGAGCTAGAAGCTCCTGCTTCTAACATAGATGGCTTTCTTTCGAGAGATAAATGTGGTTCTTCAACTTTGCTCAATAGGCCTATTTGGAAAACAATGAGCCTTTTCCAACCTCGAAAACACTTATTGCAGAAAGTATACCTTTCAAAACTAACTCAGTTCTCATAGGGAAAAATGTGTCATATGCTACTTCTTCTAACACAGATTGGTTTCCTTCAAGAGCGACATGTTGTTTTTCACTTAGCTGAATAGCTCTATTTGGAACAAAATGAGCCTTTCTACACCTTGAAAACTATGGATTGCAGAAAGTATTCCTTGCAAAATTAACTCAGTTCTCACGGAGAAATAATATCCTACATGCTATGACTTCTAACACACATGGCATCATTTCAGAGATACGTGTATTTTCAAACTAGCTGAAAAGGCATATTGGAAGCAAAAGGAGCCTAGGACCACCTGAAAACACTTACGTTGCAGGATGTAGTCCTTTCAAAATGTAACTCAATTATTACCAAGAAAAAATGTTCAAGATACGGTAGCTTCTATCACGGATGGGGTTCTTTGGAGATAAACATGTGTTTCTTCAACTCAGCCGAATAGTCCTATGTGGAGCAAACAGAGCCTATGTCGCCTTTGAAACAACTAGGTTGGAGGAATCATTCCTTGGAAACCGAACTCAATTCTCCAAGGGAAACAAAGTGCTAGATGCACCTATTTCTGACACACATGATTTTCTTCAAGAGTTTCATTTGTCTCTTCAACTTAGCTGAATGGGCCTACTTGAAACAAAATGAGCCTTTCACCACCTTCATAAATATGATTTGCAGGAACTATTCCTTTCAAAAACTAACTCAACTCTCAGAGGGAAACAATGTGCTACATGCTACTACTTCTACTACACATGTGTTTGTAGCAGAGAGTTTCTTCAACTCAGGTGAAGAGGCCTGATTACAGCAAACAGACCAACCTCCACCTTGAAACACCGACATTGCTGGAACAATTCACTCAAAATCTAACTCAATTCTCACAGGGGAACAAATTGCTAGATGTTCGTGCTTCTAATCTTGACAGTTTTCTTTCCAGAGATACATTTATCTTTGACTCAGCTGAATTGGAGTATTTGGGGCAAGAAGACCTACCTGCACCTTGAAACACCAAAGTTGCAGGAAGAATTCCATTTAAAAACTCCCTCCATTCACACAGGGAACCAATGTTGTAGTTGTCACAGCCTCTAACTTGGATGGTTGTCTTTAGAGGCAAAGAAGGGTTCCTTCATGTCAGCTGATTGGGCCTGTTTGTAGCCAACAGAGCCTATCTCCACCTTGGAACACGAAAGTTTCAGGAAGAATTCCTTTCAAAAACAAACTCTATTCTCACGGGGAAAAATGTGCCAGATGCTCCTGCTTTGAACACAGCTGGTTTACTTCGAGAGGTACATGTGATTCATCAACTCTGCTGAGTAGGCCATTTTGGAAAGAAAACATTCCTTCCTCTACCTTAAACGATTGGATTTGCAGGGAGTATTCGCTTCAGACACTAAGTAAATTCTCACCAGGAATCAATGCACTACATGTTGCAGCTCTAACATGGATGGTTTTCTTTGGAGAGGTAGATGTATTTCTTCAACACAGCTGAATAGGCTTACTTGGAGCACACAGAACCAATCTTCACCTTGAAACACCAAGTTGCAGGGAACATTCCCTTAAAAACTAACTCAGTTATCCCAGGAAAGCAACGTGCTATCTAGAAGCTCCTGCTTCTAACACAGGTGGTCATCTTTGGAGAGATACATTTATGTCTTCAACTTAGCTATTAGGCCAATTTGAACACAATGAGACTTTCCCCACCATGAAAACTATGACTCACAGGAAATATTTCCTTCAAATTCTAACTCAATTCTCACAAGGAAACAATGTTCTTGATGCTGCGGGTTCTAACGTAGATAGTTTTTCTGGGAGAGATACATGTGTTGCTTCATCTCACCTGAAGGGGATAATTTGGAGAAAAGAGATCCTATCTCCACCTTGAAACACGTGAGTTGCTGGAAGAATTCCTTGAAAATACTAACTCAATTTTCACCAGGGAGCAGTGTGCTAGATGCTATGGCTTCTAACACATATTGGTTTATTTGGAAAGGTGCGTGTGTTTCTTCACCTAAGCTGAATAGTCTGATTTGGAACAAAATTAGCCTATGTATACCTTAATAACTATGATTTTTCAGAAGGTATGCCTTTCACAAGTTAACCCAATTTTCATAGGGAAACAATGTGCTACATGCTATATCTGCTAACACAATTACTGACTTTCAAGAAATACGTGTGTTTCTTCATCTTAGCTGAGCAGGCCTCCTTGGAACAAAAGAGCCAATCTCCACCTTGAAACACATAAGTTGCAGGAAGTATTGTTTCTAAAGCTACTGAAGTCTCACATGGAACAATGTGCTAGACGTTCCTGCTGCTAACTCTGATGGTTCTCTTTCAAGAGACAAATGAGTTTCTTCAACTTAGGTGAGTAGGACTCTTTGGAGCAAAATGAGCCTTTCTCCACCTTGAAAATTCTCATTTGCATCAAATATTCTTTCCAAAACTAACTCCATCTGACTGGAAAACAACGTGCTAGATGCTCCTGCTTCTAAAAGAGATGGTCATGTTTCGAAAGAATCATTTGTTTCTTCATGTTCACTTAACAGGCCTACTTGGAACAAATTGAGTCTTTCTCCACTTTGAAAACTGTGAGGAGCTTGAAGTGTTCCTCTGAAATACGACCTGAATTCTCAGAAGGAAACATGTGCTAGTTGTTCCAAAACACATGGGTTTCTTTCAAGAGATAGATGTGTTTCATCAACTTAACTGTGTAGGCCTAATTGGAACAAACAGAGCATAACTCAACCTAAGACAACTCACGTATCAGGTAGGATTCCTTTGCTAAACTAACCCAGTTCTAACAGCAAAACAATACGTTAGATGCAGCAGCTTATTACGTAGGTGAATTTCTTCGGAAAGGTACACGTGCTTCTTCACTTCTGGTTAACATACATATTTGGAACAAAAGCAGCATTTGCCCACCTTGAAACACTTACGTTTGAGGCAGCATTCCAGTCAAAAACTACTCAATTCTCAGTGGAAATAATGTGGTAGATGCTCCTGCTTCTAACACACATGTTGGTCTTTTGAGAGATTCATTTGTTTCTTCATCTTAGATGAATAGTACTAGTTGGAGAAAAATGAGACTTATTCCACCTTGAAAATTCTGATTTGCAGGAAGTATTCCTTACAAAAACTAATCAATATTCAGAGGGAAACAATGTGCTAGATGCTGCAGCTTCTAACATCGAAGGTTTTCTTTGGCGAGTTGCATGTGTTTCTTCAACTACACGAATAGGCCTATTTGGAGCATAGAGAGCCAATCTGAAGCTTCCCAAAATTAAGTGGCAGGCAGTATTCCTTTCAAAAACAAACTCAGTTCTCACAGGGGTAAAATGTGCCTAGATGCTCCTGCTTATAACACAGATGGATTTCTTTGAGAGACACATGTGTTTCATGAACTCAGTTGCGTAGGCCAATTTGGAACAAAAAGAACCACCTCCCTCCACCTACAAAATTTTGTTTTGCAGGAAGTATTCCTTTGAAATGAACTCAAAACTCACAGGGAAAGCATGTGCGAGATGCTGCAGTTTGTAACATACATGGTTTCCTTTAGAGAGATATATTTCTTTCTTCCACTCACCTGAACAAGTCTGTTTGGAGACAACAGAGTGTATCTCCACGTTGAAACACCTTAGTGGCAGTAAAAATTCCTTGCAAAAACTAAGTCCATTTTCACAGGGAAACAATGTGCTACATGCTGTGGCTTCGAACACAAATTGGTTTCTTTCCAGAGGTACATGTCTTTCTTCAACTAAGCTGAATAATCCTATATGGAACAAAATATGCCTTTCTCCACCTTGATCACTAGGATTTGCAGGAAGTATTCCTTTCCCAAACTCTCTTAATTCTCACAGGGAAACAATGTGCTTAGACACGACTGCTTCTAACACAGATGTCTTTCTTTGGAGCGATATACGTGCTTCAACTTAGCTGAAAAGGCCTATTGGAAGCAGAAGGAGCCCATCATCACCTTGAAACACCAAAGTTGAAGCAAGTATTTCTTTCAAAAACCAACTGAATTCTCACAGGGAAACAATGTGCTAGATGCTGTAGCTTCTAACATGGATGTTTTTCTTTGGAGAGACCCATGTGTTTATTGAACTCAATGGATTAGGCTTATTTGGAGAAAAGAGAGGATGTCCACCTTGAAACACCTAATTTGCAGGAAGGATTCCTTACAAAAACTACTCACTTATCACAGGGTAACAATGAGCTAGAAGCTCCTGCTTCTAACATAGATGGCTTTCTTTCGAGAGATAAATGTGGTTCTTCAACTTTGCTGAATAGGCCTATTTGGAAAACAATGAGCCTTTTCCAACCTCGAAAACACTTATTGCAGAAAGTATACCTTTCAAAACTAAGTCAGTTCTCATAGGGAAAAATGTGTCATATGCTACTTCTTCTAACACAGATTGGTTTCCTTCAAGAGCGACATGTTGTTTTTCACTTAGCTGAATAGCTCTATTTGGAACAAAATGAGCCTTTCTACACCTTGAAAACTATGGATTGCAGAAAGTATTCCTTGCAAAATTAACTCAGTTCTCACGGAGAAATAATATCCTACATGCTATGACTTCTAACACACATGGCATCATTTCGAGAGATACGTGTATTTTCAAACTAGCTGAAAAGGCATATTGGAAGCAAAAGGAGCCTAGGACCACCTGAAAACACTTATGTTGCAGGATGTAGTCCTTTCAAAATGTAACTCAATTATTACAAAGAAAAAATGTTCAAGATACGGTAGCTTCTATCACGGATGGGGTTCTTTGGAGATAAACATGTGTTTCTTCAACTCAGCCGAATAGTCCTATGTGGAGCAAACAGAGCCTATGTCGCCTTTGAAACAACTAGGTTGGAGGAATCATTCCTTGGAAACCGAACTCGATTCTCCAAGGGAAACAAAGTGCTAGATGCACCTATTTCTGACACACATGATTTTCTTCAAGAGTTTCATTTGTCTCTTCAACTTAGCTGAATGGGCCTACTTGAAACAAAATGAGCCTTTCACCACCTTCATAAATATGATTTGCAGGAACTATTCCTTTCAAAAACTAACTCAACTCTCAGAGGGAAACAATGTGCTACATGCTACTACTTCTACTACACATGTGTTTGTAGCAGAGAGTTTCTTCAACTCAGGTGAAGAGGCCTGATTACAGCAAACAGACCAACCTCCACCTTGAAACACCGACATTGCTGGAACAATTCACTCAAAATCTAACTCAATTCTCACAGGGGAACAAATTGCTAGATGTTCGTGCTTCTAATCTTGACAGTTTTCTTTCCAGAGATACATTTATCTTTGACTCAGCTGAATTGGAGTATTTGGGGCAAGCAGACCTACCTGCACCTTGAAACACCAAAGTTGCAGGAAGAATTCCATTTAAAAACTCCCTCCATTCACACAGGGAACCAATGTTGTAGTTGTCACAGCCTCTAACTTGGATGGTTGTCTTTAGAGGCAAAGAAGAGTTCCTTCATGTCAGCTGATTGGGCCTGTTTGTAGCCAACAGAGCCTATCTCCACCTTGGAACACGAAAGTTTCAGGAAGAATTCCTTTCAAAAACAAACTCTATTCTCACGGGGAAAAATGTGCCAGATGCTCCTGCTTTGAGCACAGCTGGTTTACTTCGAGAGGTACATGTGATTCATCAACTCTGCTGAGTAGGCCATTTTGGAAAGAAAACATTCCTTCCTCTACCTTAAACGTTCTGATTTGCAGGGAGTATTCTTTTCAGACACTAAGTAAATTCTCACAAGGAATCAATGCACTACATGTTGCAGCTCTAACATGGATGGTTTTCTTTGGAGAGGTACATGTATTTCTTCAACACAGCTGAATAGGCTTACTTGGAGCACACAGAACCAATCTTCACCTTGAAACACCAAGTTGCAGGGAACATTCCCTTAAAAACTAACTCAGTTATCCCAGGAAAGCAACGTGCTATCTAGAAGCTCCTGCTTCTAACACAGGTGGTCATCTTTGGAGAGATACATTTATGTCTTCAACTTAGCTATTAGGCCAATTTGAACAAAATGAGACTTTCCCCACCATGAAAACTATGACTCACAGGAAATATTTCCTTCAAATTCTAACTCAATTCTCACAAGGAAACAATGTTCTTGATGCTGCGGGTTCTAACGTAGATAGTTTTTCTGGGAGAGATACATGTGTTGCTTCATCTCACCTGAACGGGTCTATTTGGAGAAAAGAGATCCTATCTCCACCTTGAAACACGTGAGTTGCTGGAAGAATTCCTTGAAAATACTAACTCAATTTTCACCAGGAAGCACTGTGCTAGATGCTATGGCTTCTAACACATATTGGTTTATTTGGAAAGGTGCGTGTGTTTCTTCACCTAAGCTGAATAGTCTGATTTGGAACAAAATTAGCCTATGTATACCTTAATAACTATGATTTTCAGAAGGTATGCCTTTCACACGTTAACCCAATTTTCATGGGGAAACAATGTGCTACATGCTATGGCTTCTAACACAATTACTGACTTTCAAGAAATACGTGTGTTTCTTCATCTTAGCTGAGCAGGCCTCCTTGGAACAAAAGAGCCAATCTCCACCTTGAAACACATAAGTTGCAGGAAGTATTGTTTCTAAAGCTACTGAAGTCTCACATGGAACAATGTGCTAGACGTTCCTGCTGCTAACTCTGATGGTTCTCTTTCAAGAGACAAATGAGTTTCTTCAACTTAGGTGAGTAGGACTCTTTGGAGCAAAATGAGCCTTTCTCCACCTTGAAAATTCTCATTTGCATCAAATATTCTTTCCAAAACTAACTCCATCTGACTGGAAAACAACGTGCTAGATGCTCCTGCTTCTAAAAGAGATGGTCATGTTTCGAAAGAATCATTTGTTTCTTCATGTTCACTTAACAGGCCTACTTGGAACAAATTGAGTCTTTCTCCACTTTGAAAACTGTGAGGAGCTTGAAGTGTTCCTCTGAAATACGACCTGAATTCTCAGAGGGAAACATGTGCTACTTGTTCCAAAACACATGGGTTTCTTTCAAGAGATAGATGTGTTTCATCAACTTAACTGTGTAGGCCTAATTGGAACAAACAGAGCATAACTCAACCTAAGACAACTCACGTATCAGGTAGGATTCCTTTGCTAAACTAACCCAGTTCTAACAGCAAAACAATACGTTAGATGCAGCAGCTTATTACGTAGGTGAATTTCTTCGGAAAGGTACACATGCTTCTTCACTTCTGGTTAACATACATATTTGGAACAAAAGCAGCATTTGCCCACCTTGAAACACTTACGTTTGAGGCAGCATTCCAGTCAAAAACTACTCAATTCTCAGTGGAAATAATGTGGTAGATGCTCCTGCTTCTAACACACATGTTGGTCTTTTGAGAGATTCATTTGTTTCTTCATCTTAGATGAATAGTACTAGTTGGAGAAAAATGAGACTTAATCCACCTTGAAAATTCTGATTTGCAGGAAGTATTCCTTACAAAAACTAATCAATATTCAGAGGGAAACAATGTGCTAGATGCTGCAGCTTCTAACATCGAAGGTTTTCTTTGGCGAGTTGCATGTGTTTCTTCAACTACCCGAATAGGCCTATTTGGAGCATAGAGAGCCAATCTGAAGCTTCCCAAAATTAAGTGGCAGGCAGTATTCCTTTCAAAAACAAACTCAGTTCTCACAGGGGTAAAATGTGCCTAGATGCTCCTGCTTATAACACAGATGGATTTCTTTGAGAGACACATGTGTTTCATGAACTCAGTTGCGTAGGCCAATTTGGAACAAAAAGAACCACCTCCCTCCACCTACAAAATTTTGTTTTGCAGGAAGTATTCCTTTGAAATGAACTCAAAACTCACAGGGAAAGCATGTGCGAGATGCTGCAGTTTGTAACATACATGGTTTCCTTTAGAGAGATATATTTCTTTCTTCCACTCACCTGAACAAGTCTGTTTGGAGACAACAGAGTGTATCTCCACGTTGAAACACCTTAGTGGCAGTAAAAATTCCTTGCAAAAACTAAGTCCATTTTCACAGGGAAACAATGTGCTACATGCTGTGGCTTCGAACACAAATTGGTTTCTTTCCAGAGGTACATGTCTTTCTTCAACTAAGCTGAATAATCCTATATGGAACAAAATATGCCTTTCTCCACCTTGATCACTAGGATTTGCAGGAAGTATTCCTTTCCCAAACTCTCTTAATTCTCACAGGGAAACAATGTGCTTAGACACGACTGCTTCTAACACAGATGTCTTTCTTTGGAGCGATATACGTGCTTCAACTTAGCTGAAAAGGCCTATTGGAAGCAGAAGGAGCCCATCATCACCTTGAAACACCAAAGTTGAAGCAAGTATTTCTTTCAAAAACCAACTGAATTCTCACAGGGAAACAATGTGCTAGATGCTGTAGCTTCTAACATGGATGTTTTTCTTTGGAGAGACCCATGTGTTTATTGAACTCAATGGATTAGGCTTATTTGGAGAAAAGAGAGGATGTCCACCTTGAAACACCTAATTTGCAGGAAGGATTCCTTACAAAAAATACTCACTTATCACACTGTAACAATGAGCTAGAAGCTCCTGCTTCTAACATAGATGGCTTTCTTTCGAGAGATAAATGTGGTTCTTCAACTTTGCTGAATAGGCCTATTTGGAAAACAATGAGCCTTTTCCAACCTCGAAAACACTTATTGCAGAAAGTATACCTTTCAAAACTAACTCAGTTCTCATAGGGAAAAAGTGTCATATGCTACTTCTTCTAACACAGATTGGTTTCCTTCAAGAGCGACATGTTGTTTTTCACTCAGCTGAATAGCTCTATTTGGAACAAAATGAGCCTTTCTACACCTTGAAAACTATGGATTGCAGAAAGTATTCCTTGCAAAATTAACTCAGTTCTCACGGAGAAATAATATCCTACATGCTATGACTTCTAACACACATGGCATCATTTCGAGAGATACGTGTATTTTCAAACTAGCTGAAAAGGCATATTGGAAGCAAAAGGAGCCTAGGACCACCTGAAAACACTTACGTTGCAGGATGTAGTCCTTTCAAAATGTAACTCAATTATTACAAAGAAAAAATGTTCAAGATACGGTAGCTTCTATCACGGATGGGGTTCTTTGGAGATAAACATGTGTTTCTTCAACTCAGCCGAATAGTCCTATGTGGAGCAAACAGAGCCTATGTCGCCTTTGAAACAACTAGGTTGGAGGAATCATTCCTTGGAAACCGAACTCAATTCTCCAAGGGAAACAAAGTGCTAGATGCACCTATTTCTGACACACATGATTTTCTTCAAGAGTTTCATTTGTCTCTTCAACTTAGCTGAATGGGCCTACTTGAAACAAAATGAGCCTTTCACCACCTTCATAAATATGATTTGCAGGAACTATTCCTTTCAAAAACTAACTCAACTCTCAGAGGGAAACAATGTGCTACATGCTACTACTTCTACTACACATGTGTTTGTAGCAGAGAGTTTCTTCAACTCAGGTGAAGAGGCCTGATTACAGCAAACAGACCAACCTCCACCTTGAAACACCGACATTGCTGGAACAATTCACTCAAAATCTAACTCAATTCTCACAGGGGAACAAATTGCTAGATGTTCGTGCTTCTAATCTTGACAGTTTTCTTTCCAGAGATACATTTATCTTTGACTCAGCTGAATTGGAGTATTTGGGGCAAGCAGACCTACCTGCACCTTGAAACACCAAAGTTGCAGGAAGAATTCCATTTAAAAACTCCCTCCATTCACACAGGGAACCAATGTTGTAGTTGTCACAGCCTCTAACTTGGATGGTTGTCTTTAGAGGCAAAGAAGAGTTCCTTCATGTCAGCTGATTGGGCCTGTTTGTAGCCAACAGAGCCTACCTCCACCTTGGAACACGAAAGTTTCAGGAAGAATTCCTTTCAAAAACAAACTCTATTCTCACGGGGAAAAATGTGCCAGATGCTCCTGGTTTGAACACAGCTGGTTTACTTCGAGAGGTACATGTGATTCATCAACTCTGCTGAGTAGGCCATTTTGGAAAGAAAACATTCCTTCCTCTACCTTAAACGTTCTGATTTGCAGGGAGTATTCTTTTCAGACACTAAGTAAATTCTCACAAGGAATCAATGCACTACATGTTGCAGCTCTAACATGGATGGTTTTCTTTGGAGAGGTACATGTATTTCTTCAACACAGCTGAATAGGCTTACTTGGAGCACACAGAACCAATCTTCACCTTGAAACACCAAGTTGCAGGGAACATTCCCTTAAAAACTAACTCAGTTATCCCAGGAAAGCAACGTGCTATCTAGAAGCTCCTGCTTCTAACACAGGTGGTCATCTTTGGAGAGATACATTTATGTCTTCAACTTAGCTATTAGGCCAATTTGAACAAAATGAGACTTTCCCCACCATGAAAACTATGACTCACAGGAAATATTTCCTTCAAATTCTAACTCAATTCTCACAAGGAAACAATGTTCTTGATGCTGCGGGTTCTAACGTAGATAGTTTTTCTGGGAGAGATACATGTGTTGCTTCATCTCACCTGAACGGGTCTATTTGGAGAAAAGAGATCCTATCTCCACCTTGAAACACGTGAGTTGCTGGAAGAATTCCTTGAAAATACTAACTCAATTTTCACCAGGAAGCACTGTGCTAGATGCTATGGCTTCTAACACATATTGGTTTATTTGGAAAGGTGCGTGTGTTTCTTCACCTAAGCTGAATAGTGTGATTTGGAACAAAATTAGCCTATGTATACCTTAATAACTATGATTTTCAGAAGGTATGCCTTTCACAAGTTAACCCAATTTTCATGGGGAAACAATGTGCTACATGCTATGGCTTCTAACACAATTACTGACTTTCAAGAAATACGTGTGTTTCTTCATCTTAGCTGAGCAGGCCTCCTTGGAACAAAAGAGCCAATCTCCACCTTGAAACACATAAGTTGCAGGAAGTATTGTTTCTAAAGCTGCTGAAGTCTCACATGGAACAATGTGCTAGACGTTCCTGCTGCTAACTCTGATGGTTCTCTTTCAAGAGACAAATGAGTTTCTTCAACTTAGGTGAGTAGGACTCTTTGGAGCAAAATGAGCCTTTCTCCACCTTGAAAATTCTCATTTGCATCAAATATTCTTTCCAAAACTAACTCCATCTGACTGGAAAACAACGTGCTAGATGCTCCTGCTTCTAAAAGAGATGGTCATGTTTCGAAAGAATCATTTGTTTCCTCATGTTCACTTAACAGGCCTACTTGGAACAAATTGAGTCTTTCTCCACTTTGAAAACCGTGAGGAGCTTGAAGTGTTCCTCTGAAATAGGACCTGAATTCTCAGAAGGAAACATGTGCTAGTTGTTCCAAAACACATGGGTTTCTTTCAAGAGATAGATGTGTTTCATCAACTTAACTGTGTAGGCCTAATTGGAACAAACAGAGCATAACTCAACCTAAGACAACTCACGTATCAGGTAGGATTCCTTTGCTAAACTAACCCAGTTCTAACAGCAAAACAATACGTTAGATGCAGCAGCTTATTACGTAGGTGAATTTCTTCGGAAAGGTACACGTGCTTCTTCACTTCTGGTTAACATACATATTTGGAACAAAAGCAGCCTTTGCCCACCTTGAAACACTTACGTTTGAGGCAGCATTCCAGTCAAAAACTACTCAATTCTCAGTGGAAATAATGTGGTAGATGCTCCTGCTTCTAACACACATGTTGGTCTTTTGAGAGATTCATTTGTTTCTTCATCTTAGATGAATAGTACTAGTTGGAGAAAAATGAGACTTAATCCACCTTGAAAATTCTGATTTGCAGGAAGTATTCCTTACAAAAACTAATCAATATTCAGAGGGAAACAATGTGCTAGATGCTGCAGCTTCTAACATCGAAGGTTTTCTTTGGCGAGTTGCATGTGTTTCTTCAACTACCCGAATAGGCCTATTTGGAGCATAGAGAGCCAATCTGAAGCTTCCCAAAATTAAGTGGCAGGCAGTATTCCTTTCAAAAACAAACTCAGTTCTCACAGGGGTAAAATGTGCCTAGATGCTCCTGCTTATAACACAGATGGATTTCTTTGAGAGACACATGTGTTTCATGAACTCAGTTGCGTAGGCCAATTTGGAACAAAAAGAACCACCTCCCTCCACCTACAAAATTTTGTTTTGCAGGAAGTATTCCTTTGAAATGAACTCAAAACTCACAGGGAAAGCATGTGCGAGATGCTGCAGTTTGTAACATACATGGTTTCCTTTAGAGAGATATATTTCTTTCTTCCACTCACCTGAACAAGTCTGTTTGGAGACAACAGAGTGTATCTCCACGTTGAAACACCTTAGTGGCAGTAAAAATTCCTTGCAAAAACTAAGTCCATTTTCACAGGGAAACAATGTGCTACATGCTGTGGCTTCGAACACAAATTGGTTTCTTTCCAGAGGTACATGTCTTTCTTCAACTAAGCTGAATAATCCTATATGGAACAAAATATGCCTTTCTCCACCTTGATCACTAGGATTTGCAGGAAGTATTCCTTTCCCAAACTCTCTTAATTCTCACAGGGAAACAATGTGCTTAGACACGACTGCTTCTAACACAGATGTCTTTCTTTGGAGCGATATACGTGCTTCAACTTAGCTGAAAAGGCCTATTGGAAGCAGAAGGAGCCCATCATCACCTTGAAACACCAAAGTTGAAGCAAGTATTTCTTTCAAAAACCAACTGAATTCTCACAGGGAAACAATGTGCTAGATGCTGTAGCTTCTAACATGGATGTTTTTCTTTGGAGAGACCCATGTGTTTATTGAACTCAATGGATTAGGCTTATTTGGAGAAAAGAGAGGATGTCCACCTTGAAACACCTAATTTGCAGGAAGGATTCCTTACAAAAACTACTCACTTATCACAGGGTAACAATGAGCTAGAAGCTCCTGCTTCTAACATAGATGGCTTTCTTTCGAGAGATAAATGTGGTTCTTCAACTTTGCTGAATAGGCCTATTTGGAAAACAATGAGCCTTTTCCAACCTCGAAAACACTTATTGCAGAAAGTATACCTTTCAAAACTAAGTCAGTTCTCATAGGGAAAAATGTGTCATATGCTACTTCTTCTAACACAGATTGGTTTCCTTCAAGAGCGACATGTTGTTTTTCACTTAGCTGAATAGCTCTATTTGGAACAAAATGAGCCTTTCTACACCTTGAAAACTATGGATTGCAGAAAGTATTCCTTGCAAAATTAACTCAGTTCTCACGGAGAAATAATATCCTACATGCTATGACTTCTAACACACATGGCATCATTTCGAGAGATACGTGTATTTTCAAACTAGCTGAAAAGGCATATTGGAAGCAAAAGGAGCCTAGGACCACCTGAAAACACTTATGTTGCAGGATGTAGTCCTTTCAAAATGTAACTCAATTATTACAAAGAAAAAATGTTCAAGATACGGTAGCTTCTATCACGGATGGGGTTCTTTGGAGATAAACATGTGTTTCTTCAACTCAGCCGAATAGTCCTATGTGGAGCAAACAGAGCCTATGTCGCCTTTGAAACAACTAGGTTGGAGGAATCATTCCTTGGAAACCGAACTCGATTCTCCAAGGGAAACAAAGTGCTAGATGCACCTATTTCTGACACACATGATTTTCTTCAAGAGTTTCATTTGTCTCTTCAACTTAGCTGAATGGGCCTACTTGAAACAAAATGAGCCTTTCACCACCTTCATAAATATGATTTGCAGGAACTATTCCTTTCAAAAACTAACTCAACTCTCAGAGGGAAACAATGTGCTACATGCTACTACTTCTACTACACATGTGTTTGTAGCAGAGAGTTTCTTCAACTCAGGTGAAGAGGCCTGATTACAGCAAACAGACCAACCTCCACCTTGAAACACCGACATTGCTGGAACAATTCACTCAAAATCTAACTCAATTCTCACAGGGGAACAAATTGCTAGATGTTCGTGCTTCTAATCTTGACAGTTTTCTTTCCAGAGATACATTTATCTTTGACTCAGCTGAATTGGAGTATTTGGGGCAAGCAGACCTACCTGCACCTTGAAACACCAAAGTTGCAGGAAGAATTCCATTTAAAAACTCCCTCCATTCACACAGGGAACCAATGTTGTAGTTGTCACAGCCTCTAACTTGGATGGTTGTCTTTAGAGGCAAAGAAGAGTTCCTTCATGTCAGCTGATTGGGCCTGTTTGTAGCCAACAGAGCCTATCTCCACCTTGGAACACGAAAGTTTCAGGAAGAATTCCTTTCAAAAACAAACTCTATTCTCACGGGGAAAAATGTGCCAGATGCTCCTGCTTTGAGCACAGCTGGTTTACTTCGAGAGGTACATGTGATTCATCAACTCTGCTGAGTAGGCCATTTTGGAAAGAAAACATTCCTTCCTCTACCTTAAACGTTCTGATTTGCAGGGAGTATTCTTTTCAGACACTAAGTAAATTCTCACAAGGAATCAATGCACTACATGTTGCAGCTCTAACATGGATGGTTTTCTTTGGAGAGGTACATGTATTTCTTCAACACAGCTGAATAGGCTTACTTGGAGCACACAGAACCAATCTTCACCTTGAAACACCAAGTTGCAGGGAACATTCCCTTAAAAACTAACTCAGTTATCCCAGGAAAGCAACGTGCTATCTAGAAGCTCCTGCTTCTAACACAGGTGGTCATCTTTGGAGAGATACATTTATGTCTTCAACTTAGCTATTAGGCCAATTTGAACAAAATGAGACTTTAACCACCATGAAAACTATGACTCACAGGAAATATTTCCTTCAAATTCTAACTCAATTCTCACAAGGAAACAATGTTCTTGATGCTGCGGGTTCTAACGTAGATAGTTTTTCTGGGAGAGATACATGTGTTGCTTCATCTCACCTGAACGGGTCTATTTGGAGAAAAGAGATCCTATCTCCACCTTGAAACACGTGAGTTGCTGGAAGAATTCCTTGAAAATACTAACTCAATTTTCACCAGGAAGCACTGTGCTAGATGCTATGGCTTCTAACACATATTGGTTTATTTGGAAAGGTGCGTGTGTTTCTTCACCTAAGCTGAATAGTCTGATTTGGAACAAAATTAGCCTATGTATACCTTAATAACTATGATTTTCAGAAGGTATGCCTTTCACACGTTAACCCAATTTTCATGGGGAAACAATGTGCTACATGCTATGGCTTCTAACACAATTACTGACTTTCAAGAAATACGTGTGTTTCTTCATCTTAGCTGAGCAGGCCTCCTTGGAACAAAAGAGCCAATCTCCACCTTGAAACACATAAGTTGCAGGAAGTATTGTTTCTAAAGCTACTGAAGTCTCACATGGAACAATGTGCTAGACGTTCCTGCTGCTAACTCTGATGGTTCTCTTTCAAGAGACAAATGAGTTTCTTCAACTTAGGTGAGTAGGACTCTTTGGAGCAAAATGAGCCTTTCTCCACCTTGAAAATTCTCATTTGCATCAAATATTCTTTCCAAAACTAACTCCATCTGACTGGAAAACAACGTGCTAGATGCTCCTGCTTCTAAAAGAGATGGTCATGTTTCGAAAGAATCATTTGTTTCTTCATGTTCACTTAACAGGCCTACTTGGAACAAATTGAGTCTTTCTCCACTTTGAAAACTGTGAGGAGCTTGAAGTGTTCCTCTGAAATACGACCTGAATTCTCAGAAGGAAACATGTGCTACTTGTTCCAAAACACATGGGTTTCTTTCAAGAGATAGATGTGTTTCATCAACTTAACTGTGTAGGCCTAATTGGAACAAACAGAGCATAACTCAACCTAAGACAACTCACGTATCAGGTAGGATTCCTTTGCTAAACTAACCCAGTTCTAACAGCAAAACAATACGTTAGATGCAGCAGCTTATTACGTAGGTGAATTTCTTCGGAAAGGTACACATGCTTCTTCACTTCTGGTTAACATACATATTTGGAACAAAAGCAGCATTTGCCCACCTTGAAACACTTACGTTTGAGGCAGCATTCCAGTCAAAAACTACTCAATTCTCAGTGGAAATAATGTGGTAGATGCTCCTGCTTCTAACACACATGTTGGTCTTTTGAGAGATTCATTTGTTTCTTCATCTTAGATGAATAGTACTAGTTGGAGAAAAATGAGACTTAATCCACCTTGAAAATTCTGATTTGCAGGAAGTATTCCTTACAAAAACTAATCAATATTCAGAGGGAAACAATGTGCTAGATGCTGCAGCTTCTAACATCGAAGGTTTTCTTTGGCGAGTTGCATGTGTTTCTTCAACTACCCGAATAGGCCTATTTGGAGCATAGAGAGCCAATCTGAAGCTTCCCAAAATTAAGTGGCAGGCAGTATTCCTTTCAAAAACAAACTCAGTTCTCACAGGGGTAAAATGTGCCTAGATGCTCCTGCTTATAACACAGATGGATTTCTTTGAGAGACACATGTGTTTCATGAACTCAGTTGCGTAGGCCAATTTGGAACAAAAAGAACCACCTCCCTCCACCTACAAAATTTTGTTTTGCAGGAAGTATTCCTTTGAAATGAACTCAAAACTCACAGGGAAAGCATGTGCGAGATGCTGCAGTTTGTAACATACATGGTTTCCTTTAGAGAGATATATTTCTTTCTTCCACTCACCTGAACAAGTCTGTTTGGAGACAACAGAGTGTATCTCCACGTTGAAACACCTTAGTGGCAGTAAAAATTCCTTGCAAAAACTAAGTCCATTTTCACAGGGAAACAATGTGCTACATGCTGTGGCTTCGAACACAAATTGGTTTCTTTCCAGAGGTACATGTCTTTCTTCAACTAAGCTGAATAATCCTATATGGAACAAAATATGCCTTTCTCCACCTTGATCACTAGGATTTGCAGGAAGTATTCCTTTCCCAAACTCTCTTAATTCTCACAGGGAAACAATGTGCTTAGACACGACTGCTTCTAACACAGATGTCTTTCTTTGGAGCGATATACGTGCTTCAACTTAGCTGAAAAGGCCTATTGGAAGCAGAAGGAGCCCATCATCACCTTGAAACACCAAAGTTGAAGCAAGTATTTCTTTCAAAAACCAACTGAATTCTCACAGGGAAACAATGTGCTAGATGCTGTAGCTTCTAACATGGATGTTTTTCTTTGGAGAGACCCATGTGTTTATTGAACTCAATGGATTAGGCTTATTTGGAGAAAAGAGAGGATGTCCACCTTGAAACACCTAATTTGCAGGAAGGATTCCTTACAAAAAATACTCACTTATCACACTGTAACAATGAGCTAGAAGCTCCTGCTTCTAACATAGATGGCTTTCTTTCGAGAGATAAATGTGGTTCTTCAACTTTGCTGAATAGGCCTATTTGGAAAACAATGAGCCTTTTCCAACCTCGAAAACACTTATTGCAGAAAGTATACCTTTCAAAACTAACTCAGTTCTCATAGGGAAAAAGTGTCATATGCTACTTCTTCTAACACAGATTGGTTTCCTTCAAGAGCGACATGTTGTTTTTCACTCAGCTGAATAGCTCTATTTGGAACAAAATGAGCCTTTCTACACCTTGAAAACTATGGATTGCAGAAAGTATTCCTTGCAAAATTAACTCAGTTCTCACGGAGAAATAATATCCTACATGCTATGACTTCTAACACACATGGCATCATTTCGAGAGATACGTGTATTTTCAAACTAGCTGAAAAGGCATATTGGAAGCAAAAGGAGCCTAGGACCACCTGAAAACACTTACGTTGCAGGATGTAGTCCTTTCAAAATGTAACTCAATTATTACAAAGAAAAAATGTTCAAGATACGGTAGCTTCTATCACGGATGGGGTTCTTTGGAGATAAACATGTGTTTCTTCAACTCAGCCGAATAGTCCTATGTGGAGCAAACAGAGCCTATGTCGCCTTTGAAACAACTAGGTTGGAGGAATCATTCCTTGGAAACCGAACTCAATTCTCCAAGGGAAACAAAGTGCTAGATGCACCTATTTCTGACACACATGATTTTCTTCAAGAGTTTCATTTGTCTCTTCAACTTAGCTGAATGGGCCTACTTGAAACAAAATGAGCCTTTCACCACCTTCATAAATATGATTTGCAGGAACTATTCCTTTCAAAAACTAACTCAACTCTCAGAGGGAAACAATGTGCTACATGCTACTACTTCTACTACACATGTGTTTGTAGCAGAGAGTTTCTTCAACTCAGGTGAAGAGGCCTGATTACAGCAAACAGACCAACCTCCACCTTGAAACACCGACATTGCTGGAACAATTCACTCAAAATCTAACTCAATTCTCACAGGGGAACAAATTGCTAGATGTTCGTGCTTCTAATCTTGACAGTTTTCTTTCCAGAGATACATTTATCTTTGACTCAGCTGAATTGGAGTATTTGGGGCAAGCAGACCTACCTGCACCTTGAAACACCAAAGTTGCAGGAAGAATTCCATTTAAAAACTCCCTCCATTCACACAGGGAACCAATGTTGTAGTTGTCACAGCCTCTAACTTGGATGGTTGTCTTTAGAGGCAAAGAAGAGTTCCTTCATGTCAGCTGATTGGGCCTGTTTGTAGCCAACAGAGCCTACCTCCACCTTGGAACACGAAAGTTTCAGGAAGAATTCCTTTCAAAAACAAACTCTATTCTCACGGGGAAAAATGTGCCAGATGCTCCTGGTTTGAACACAGCTGGTTTACTTCGAGAGGTACATGTGATTCATCAACTCTGCTGAGTAGGCCATTTTGGAAAGAAAACATTCCTTCCTCTACCTTAAACGTTCTGATTTGCAGGGAGTATTCTTTTCAGACACTAAGTAAATTCTCACAAGGAATCAATGCACTACATGTTGCAGCTCTAACATGGATGGTTTTCTTTGGAGAGGTACATGTATTTCTTCAACACAGCTGAATAGGCTTACTTGGAGCACACAGAACCAATCTTCACCTTGAAACACCAAGTTGCAGGGAACATTCCCTTAAAAACTAACTCAGTTATCCCAGGAAAGCAACGTGCTATCTAGAAGCTCCTGCTTCTAACACAGGTGGTCATCTTTGGAGAGATACATTTATGTCTTCAACTTAGCTATTAGGCCAATTTGAACAAAATGAGACTTTCCCCACCATGAAAACTATGACTCACAGGAAATATTTCCTTCAAATTCTAACTCAATTCTCACAAGGAAACAATGTTCTTGATGCTGCGGGTTCTAACGTAGATAGTTTTTCTGGGAGAGATACATGTGTTGCTTCATCTCACCTGAACGGGTCTATTTGGAGAAAAGAGATCCTATCTCCACCTTGAAACACGTGAGTTGCTGGAAGAATTCCTTGAAAATACTAACTCAATTTTCACCAGGAAGCACTGTGCTAGATGCTATGGCTTCTAACACATATTGGTTTATTTGGAAAGGTGCGTGTGTTTCTTCACCTAAGCTGAATAGTGTGATTTGGAACAAAATTAGCCTATGTATACCTTAATAACTATGATTTTCAGAAGGTATGCCTTTCACAAGTTAACCCAATTTTCATGGGGAAACAATGTGCTACATGCTATGGCTTCTAACACAATTACTGACTTTCAAGAAATACGTGTGTTTCTTCATCTTAGCTGAGCAGGCCTCCTTGGAACAAAAGAGCCAATCTCCACCTTGAAACACATAAGTTGCAGGAAGTATTGTTTCTAAAGCTGCTGAAGTCTCACATGGAACAATGTGCTAGACGTTCCTGCTGCTAACTCTGATGGTTCTCTTTCAAGAGACAAATGAGTTTCTTCAACTTAGGTGAGTAGGACTCTTTGGAGCAAAATGAGCCTTTCTCCACCTTGAAAATTCTCATTTGCATCAAATATTCTTTCCAAAACTAACTCCATCTGACTGGAAAACAACGTGCTAGATGCTCCTGCTTCTAAAAGAGATGGTCATGTTTCGAAAGAATCATTTGTTTCCTCATGTTCACTTAACAGGCCTACTTGGAACAAATTGAGTCTTTCTCCACTTTGAAAACCGTGAGGAGCTTGAAGTGTTCCTCTGAAATAGGACCTGAATTCTCAGAAGGAAACATGTGCTAGTTGTTCCAAAACACATGGGTTTCTTTCAAGAGATAGATGTGTTTCATCAACTTAACTGTGTAGGCCTAATTGGAACAAACAGAGCATAACTCAACCTAAGACAACTCACGTATCAGGTAGGATTCCTTTGCTAAACTAACCCAGTTCTAACAGCAAAACAATACGTTAGATGCAGCAGCTTATTACGTAGGTGAATTTCTTCGGAAAGGTACACGTGCTTCTTCACTTCTGGTTAACATACATATTTGGAACAAAAGCAGCCTTTGCCCACCTTGAAACACTTACGTTTGAGGCAGCATTCCAGTCAAAAACTACTCAATTCTCAGTGGAAATAATGTGGTAGATGCTCCTGCTTCTAACACACATGTTGGTCTTTTGAGAGATTCATTTGTTTCTTCATCTTAGATGAATAGTACTAGTTGGAGAAAAATGAGACTTAATCCACCTTGAAAATTCTGATTTGCAGGAAGTATTCCTTACAAAAACTAATCAATATTCAGAGGGAAACAATGTGCTAGATGCTGCAGCTTCTAACATCGAAGGTTTTCTTTGGCGAGTTGCATGTGTTTCTTCAACTACCCGAATAGGCCTATTTGGAGCATAGAGAGCCAATCTGAAGCTTCCCAAAATTAAGTGGCAGGCAGTATTCCTTTCAAAAACAAACTCAGTTCTCACAGGGGTAAAATGTGCCTAGATGCTCCTGCTTATAACACAGATGGATTTCTTTGAGAGACACATGTGTTTCATGAACTCAGTTGCGTAGGCCAATTTGGAACAAAAAGAACCACCTCCCTCCACCTACAAAATTTTGTTTTGCAGGAAGTATTCCTTTGAAATGAACTCAAAACTCACAGGGAAAGCATGTGCGAGATGCTGCAGTTTGTAACATACATGGTTTCCTTTAGAGAGATATATTTCTTTCTTCCACTCACCTGAACAAGTCTGTTTGGAGACAACAGAGTGTATCTCCACGTTGAAACACCTTAGTGGCAGTAAAAATTCCTTGCAAAAACTAAGTCCATTTTCACAGGGAAACAATGTGCTACATGCTGTGGCTTCGAACACAAATTGGTTTCTTTCCAGAGGTACATGTCTTTCTTCAACTAAGCTGAATAATCCTATATGGAACAAAATATGCCTTTCTCCACCTTGATCACTAGGATTTGCAGGAAGTATTCCTTTCCCAAACTCTCTTAATTCTCACAGGGAAACAATGTGCTTAGACACGACTGCTTCTAACACAGATGTCTTTCTTTGGAGCGATATACGTGCTTCAACTTAGCTGAAAAGGCCTATTGGAAGCAGAAGGAGCCCATCATCACCTTGAAACACCAAAGTTGAAGCAAGTATTTCTTTCAAAAACCAACTGAATTCTCACAGGGAAACAATGTGCTAGATGCTGTAGCTTCTAACATGGATGTTTTTCTTTGGAGAGACCCATGTGTTTATTGAACTCAATGGATTAGGCTTATTTGGAGAAAAGAGAGGATGTCCACCTTGAAACACCTAATTTGCAGGAAGGATTCCTTACAAAAACTACTCACTTATCACAGGGTAACAATGAGCTAGAAGCTCCTGCTTCTAACATAGATGGCTTTCTTTCGAGAGATAAATGTGGTTCTTCAACTTTGCTGAATAGGCCTATTTGGAAAACAATGAGCCTTTTCCAACCTCGAAAACACTTATTGCAGAAAGTATACCTTTCAAAACTAAGTCAGTTCTCATAGGGAAAAATGTGTCATATGCTACTTCTTCTAACACAGATTGGTTTCCTTCAAGAGCGACATGTTGTTCTTCACTTAGCTGAATAGCTCTATTTGGAACAAAATGAGCCTTTCTACACCTTGAAAACTATGGATTGCAGAAAGTATTCCTTGCAAAATTAACTCAGTTCTCACGGAGAAATAATATCCTACATGCTATGACTTCTAACACACATGGCATCATTTCGAGAGATACGTGTATTTTCAAACTAGCTGAAAAGGCATATTGGAAGCAAAAGGAGCCTAGGACCACCTGAAAACACTTACGTTGCAGGATATAGTCCTTTCAAAATGTAACTCAATTATTACCAAGAAAAAATGTTCAAGATACGGTAGCTTCTATCACGGATGGGGTTCTTTGGAGATAAACATGTGTTTCTTCAACTCAGCCGAATAGTCCTATGTGGAGCAAACAGAGCCTATGTCGCCTTTGAAACAACTAGGTTGGAGGAATCATTCCTTGGAAACCGAACTCAATTCTCCAAGGGAAACAAAGTGCTAGATGCACCTATTTCTGACACACATGATTTTCTTCAAGAGTTTCATTTGTCTCTTCAACTTAGCTGAATGGGCCTACTTGAAACAAAATGAGCCTTTCACCACCTTCATAAATATGATTTGCAGGAACTATTCCTTTCAAAAACTAACTCAACTCTCAGAGGGAAACAATGTGCTACATGCTACTACTTCTACTACACATGTGTTTGTAGCAGAGAGTTTCTTCAACTCAGGTGAAGAGGCCTGATTACAGCAAACAGACCAACCTCCACCTTGAAACACCGACATTGCTGGAACAATTCACTCAAAATCTAACTCAATTCTCACAGGGGAACAAATTGCTAGATGTTCGTGCTTCTAATCTTGACAGTTTTCTTTCCAGAGATACATTTATCTTTGACTCAGCTGAATTGGAGTATTTGGGGCAAGCAGACCTACCTGCACCTTGAAACACCAAAGTTGCAGGAAGAATTCCATTTAAAAACTCCCTCCATTCACACAGGGAACCAATGTTGTAGTTGTCACAGCCTCTAACTTGGATGGTTGTCTTTAGAGGCAAAGAAGAGTTCCTTCATGTCAGCTGATTGGGCCTGTTTGTAGCCAACAGAGCCTATCTCCACCTTGGAACACGAAAGTTTCAGGAAGAATTCCTTTCAAAAACAAACTCTATTCTCATGGGGAAAAATGTGCCAGATGCTCCTGCTTTGAACACAGCTGGTTTACTTCGAGAGGTACATGTGATTCATCAACTCTGCTGAGTAGGCCATTTTGGAAAGAAAACATTCCTTCCTCTACCTTAAACGTTCTGATTTGCAGGGAGTATTCTTTTCAGACACTAAGTAAATTCTCACAAGGAATCAATGCACTACATGTTGCAGCTCTAACATGGATGGTTTTCTTTGGAGAGGTACATGTATTTCTTCAACACAGCTGAATAGGCTTACTTGGAGCACACAGAACCAATCTTCACCTTGAAACACCAAGTTGCAGGGAACATTCCCTTAAAAACTAACTCAGTTATCCCAGGAAAGCAACGTGCTATCTAGAAGCTCCTGCTTCTAACACAGGTGGTCATCTTTGGAGAGATACATTTATGTCTTCAACTTAGCTATTAGGCCAATTTGAACAAAATGAGACTTTCCCCACCATGAAAACTATGACTCACAGGAAATATTTCCTTCAAATTCTAACTCAATTCTCACAAGGAAACAATGTTCTTGATGCTGCGGGTTCTAACGTAGATAGTTTTTCTGGGAGAGATACATGTGTTGCTTCATCTCACCTGAACGGGTCTATTTGGAGAAAAGAGATCCTATCTCCACCTTGAAACACGTGAGTTGCTGGAAGAATTCCTTGAAAATACTAACTCAATTTTCACCAGGAAGCACTGTGCTAGATGCTATGGCTTCTAACACATATTGGTTTATTTGGAAAGGTGCGTGTGTTTCTTCACCTAAGCTGAATAGTGTGATTTGGAACAAAATTAGCCTATGTATACCTTAATAACTATGATTTTCAGAAGGTATGCCTTTCACAAGTTAACCCAATTTTCATGGGGAAACAATGTGCTACATGCTATGGCTTCTAACACAATTACTGACTTTCAAGAAATACGTGTGTTTCTTCATCTTAGCTGAGCAGGCCTCCTTGGAACAAAAGAGCCAATCTCCACCTTGAAACACATAAGTTGCAGGAAGTATTGTTTCTAAAGCTGCTGAAGTCTCACATGGAACAATGTGCTAGACGTTCCTGCTGCTAACTCTGATGGTTCTCTTTCAAGAGACAAATGAGTTTCTTCAACTTAGGTGAGTAGGACTCTTTGGAGCAAAATGAGCCTTTCTCCACCTTGAAAATTCTCATTTGCATCAAATATTCTTTCCAAAACTAACTCCATCTGACTGGAAAACAACGTGCTAGATGCTCCTGCTTCTAAAAGAGATGGTCATGTTTCGAAAGAATCATTTGTTTCCTCATGTTCACTTAACAGGCCTACTTGGAACAAATTGAGTCTTTCTCCACTTTGAAAACCGTGAGGAGCTTGAAGTGTTCCTCTGAAATAGGACCTGAATTCTCAGAAGGAAACATGTGCTAGTTGTTCCAAAACACATGGGTTTCTTTCAAGAGATAGATGTGTTTCATCAACTTAACTGTGTAGGCCTAATTGGAACAAACAGAGCATAACTCAACCTAAGACAACTCACGTATCAGGTAGGATTCCTTTGCTAAACTAACCCAGTTCTAACAGCAAAACAATACGTTAGATGCAGCAGCTTATTACGTAGGTGAATTTCTTCGGAAAGGTACACGTGCTTCTTCACTTCTGGTTAACATACATATTTGGAACAAAAGCAGCCTTTGCCCACCTTGAAACACTTACGTTTGAGGCAGCATTCCAGTCAAAAACTACTCAATTCTCAGTGGAAATAATGTGGTAGATGCTCCTGCTTCTAACACACATGTTGGTCTTTTGAGAGATTCATTTGTTTCTTCATCTTAGATGAATAGTACTAGTTGGAGAAAAATGAGACTTAATCCACCTTGAAAATTCTGATTTGCAGGAAGTATTCCTTACAAAAACTAATCAATATTCAGAGGGAAACAATGTGCTAGATGCTGCAGCTTCTAACATCGAAGGTTTTCTTTGGCGAGATGCATGTGTTTCTTCAACTACCCGAATAGGCCTATTTGGAGCATAGAGAACCAATCTGAAGCTTCCCAAAATTAAGTGGCAGGCAGTATTCCTTTCAAAAACAAACTCAGTTCTCACAGGGGTAAAATGTGCCTAGATGCTCCTGCTTATAACACAGATGGATTTCTTTGAGAGACACATGTGTTTCATGAACTCAGTTGCGTAGGCCAATTTGGAACAAAAAGAACCACCTCCCTCCACCTACAAAATTTTGTTTTGCAGGAAGTATTCCTTTGAAATGAACTCAAAACTCACAGGGAAAGCATGTGCGAGATGCTGCAGTTTGTAACATACATGGTTTCCTTTAGAGAGATATATTTCTTTCTTCCACTCACCTGAACAAGTCTGTTTGGAGACAACAGAGTGTATCTCCACGTTGAAACACCTTAGTGGCAGTAAAAATTCCTTGCAAAAACTAAGTCCATTTTCACAGGGAAACAATGTGCTACATGCTGTGGCTTCGAACACAAATTGGTTTCTTTCCAGAGGTACATGTCTTTCTTCAACTAAGCTGAATAATCCTATATGGAACAAAATATGCCTTTCTCCACCTTGATCACTAGGATTTGCAGGAAGTATTCCTTTCCCAAACTCTCTTAATTCTCACAGGGAAACAATGTGCTTAGACACGACTACTTCTAACACAGATGTCTTTCTTTGGAGCGATATACGTGCTTCAACTTAGCTGAAAAGGCCTATTGGAAGCAGAAGGAGCCCATCATCACCTTGAAACACCAAAGTTGAAGCAAGTATTTCTTTCAAAAACCAACTGAATTCTCACAGGGAAACAATGTGCTAGATGCTGTAGCTTCTAACATGGATGTTTTTCTTTGGAGAGACCCATGTGTTTATTGAACTCAATGGATTAGGCTTATTTGGAGAAAAGAGAGGATGTCCACCTTGAAACACCTAATTTGCAGGAAGGATTCCTTACAAAAACTACTCACTTATCACAGGGTAACAATGAGCTAGAAGCTCCTGCTTCTAACATAGATGGCTTTCTTTCGAGAGATAAATGTGGTTCTTCAACTTTGCTGAATAGGCCTATTTGGAAAACAATGAGCCTTTTCCAACCTCGAAAACACTTATTGCAGAAAGTATACCTTTCAAAACTAAGTCAGTTCTCATAGGGAAAAATGTGTCATATGCTACTTCTTCTAACACAGATTGGTTTCCTTCAAGAGCGACATGTTGTTCTTCACTTAGCTGAATAGCTCTATTTGGAACAAAATGAGCCTTTCTACACCTTGAAAACTATGGATTGCAGAAAGTATTCCTTGCAAAATTAACTCAGTTCTCACGGAGAAATAATATCCTACATGCTATGACTTCTAACACACATGGCATCATTTCGAGAGATACGTGTATTTTCAAACTAGCTGAAAAGGCATATTGGAAGCAAAAGGAGCCTAGGACCACCTGAAAACACTTACGTTGCAGGATATAGTCCTTTCAAAATGTAACTCAATTATTACCAAGAAAAAATGTTCAAGATACGGTAGCTTCTATCACGGATGGGGTTCTTTGGAGATAAACATGTGTTTCTTCAACTCAGCCGAATAGTCCTATGTGGAGCAAACAGAGCCTATGTCGCCTTTGAAACAACTAGGTTGGAGGAATCATTCCTTGGAAACCGAACTCAATTCTCCAAGGGAAACAAAGTGCTAGATGCACCTATTTCTGACACACATGATTTTCTTCAAGAGTTTCATTTGTCTCTTCAACTTAGCTGAATGGGCCTACTTGAAACAAAATGAGCCTTTCACCACCTTCATAAATATGATTTGCAGGAACTATTCCTTTCAAAAACTAACTCAACTCTCAGAGGGAAACAATGTGCTACATGCTACTACTTCTACTACACATGTGTTTGTAGCAGAGAGTTTCTTCAACTCAGGTGAAGAGGCCTGATTACAGCAAACAGACCAACCTCCACCTTGAAACACCGACATTGCTGGAACAATTCACTCAAAATCTAACTCAATTCTCACAGGGGAACAAATTGCTAGATGTTCGTGCTTCTAATCTTGACAGTTTTCTTTCCAGAGATACATTTATCTTTGACTCAGCTGAATTGGAGTATTTGGGGCAAGCAGACCTACCTGCACCTTGAAACACCAAAGTTGCAGGAAGAATTCCATTTAAAAACTCCCTCCATTCACACAGGGAACCAATGTTGTAGTTGTCACAGCCTCTAACTTGGATGGTTGTCTTTAGAGGCAAAGAAGAGTTCCTTCATGTCAGCTGATTGGGCCTGTTTGTAGCCAACAGAGCCTATCTCCACCTTGGAACACGAAAGTTTCAGGAAGAATTCCTTTCAAAAACAAACTCTATTCTCACGGGGAAAAATGTGCCAGATGCTCCTGCTTTGAACACAGCTGGTTTACTTCGAGAGGTACATGTGATTCATCAACTCTGCTGAGTAGGCCATTTTGGAAAGAAAACATTCCTTCCTCTACCTTAAACGTTCTGATTTGCAGGGAGTATTCTTTTCAGACACTAAGTAAATTCTCACAAGGAATCAATGCACTACATGTTGCAGCTCTAACATGGATGGTTTTCTTTGGAGAGGTACATGTATTTCTTCAACACAGCTGAATAGGCTTACTTGGAGCACACAGAACCAATCTTCACCTTGAAACACCAAGTTGCAGGGAACATTCCCTTAAAAACTAACTCAGTTATCCCAGGAAAGCAACGTGCTATCTAGAAGCTCCTGCTTCTAACACAGGTGGTCATCTTTGGAGAGATACATTTATGTCTTCAACTTAGCTATTAGGCCAATTTGAACAAAATGAGACTTTCCCCACCATGAAAACTATGACTCACAGGAAATATTTCCTTCAAATTCTAACTCAATTCTCACAAGGAAACAATGTTCTTGATGCTGCGGGTTCTAACGTAGATAGTTTTTCTGGGAGAGATACATGTGTTGCTTCATCTCACCTGAACGGGTCTATTTGGAGAAAAGAGATCCTATCTCCACCTTGAAACACGTGAGTTGCTGGAAGAATTCCTTGAAAATACTAACTCAATTTTCACCAGGAAGCACTGTGCTAGATGCTATGGCTTCTAACACATATTGGTTTATTTGGAAAGGTGCGTGTGTTTCTTCACCTAAGCTGAATAGTGTGATTTGGAACAAAATTAGCCTATGTATACCTTAATAACTATGATTTTCAGAAGGTATGCCTTTCACAAGTTAACCCAATTTTCATGGGGAAACAATGTGCTACATGCTATGGCTTCTAACACAATTACTGACTTTCAAGAAATACGTGTGTTTCTTCATCTTAGCTGAGCAGGCCTCCTTGGAACAAAAGAGCCAATCTCCACCTTGAAACACATAAGTTGCAGGAAGTATTGTTTCTAAAGCTGCTGAAGTCTCACATGGAACAATGTGCTAGACGTTCCTGCTGCTAACTCTGATGGTTCTCTTTCAAGAGACAAATGAGTTTCTTCAACTTAGGTGAGTAGGACTCTTTGGAGCAAAATGAGCCTTTCTCCACCTTGAAAATTCTCATTTGCATCAAATATTCTTTCCAAAACTAACTCCATCTGACTGGAAAACAACGTGCTAGATGCTCCTGCTTCTAAAAGAGATGGTCATGTTTCGAAAGAATCATTTGTTTCCTCATGTTCACTTAACAGGCCTACTTGGAACAAATTGAGTCTTTCTCCACTTTGAAAACCGTGAGGAGCTTGAAGTGTTCCTCTGAAATAGGACCTGAATTCTCAGAAGGAAACATGTGCTAGTTGTTCCAAAACACATGGGTTTCTTTCAAGAGATAGATGTGTTTCATCAACTTAACTGTGTAGGCCTAATTGGAACAAACAGAGCATAACTCAACCTAAGACAACTCACGTATCAGGTAGGATTCCTTTGCTAAACTAACCCAGTTCTAACAGCAAAACAATACGTTAGATGCAGCAGCTTATTACGTAGGTGAATTTCTTCGGAAAGGTACACGTGCTTCTTCACTTCTGGTTAACATACATATTTGGAACAAAAGCAGCCTTTGCCCACCTTGAAACACTTACGTTTGAGGCAGCATTCCAGTCAAAAACTACTCAATTCTCAGTGGAAATAATGTGGTAGATGCTCCTGCTTCTAACACACATGTTGGTCTTTTGAGAGATTCATTTGTTTCTTCATCTTAGATGAATAGTACTAGTTGGAGAAAAATGAGACTTAATCCACCTTGAAAATTCTGATTTGCAGGAAGTATTCCTTACAAAAACTAATCAATATTCAGAGGGAAACAATGTGCTAGATGCTGCAGCTTCTAACATCGAAGGTTTTCTTTGGCGAGTTGCATGTGTTTCTTCAACTACCCGAATAGGCCTATTTGGAGCATAGAGAGCCAATCTGAAGCTTCCCAAAATTAAGTGGCAGGCAGTATTCCTTTCAAAAACAAACTCAGTTCTCACAGGGGTAAAATGTGCCTAGATGCTCCTGCTTATAACACAGATGGATTTCTTTGAGAGACACATGTGTTTCATGAACTCAGTTGCGTAGGCCAATTTGGAACAAAAAGAACCACCTCCCTCCACCTACAAAATTTTGTTTTGCAGGAAGTATTCCTTTGAAATGAACTCAAAACTCACAGGGAAAGCATGTGCGAGATGCTGCAGTTTGTAACATACATGGTTTCCTTTAGAGAGATATATTTCTTTCTTCCACTCACCTGAACAAGTCTGTTTGGAGACAACAGAGTGTATCTCCACGTTGAAACACCTTAGTGGCAGTAAAAATTCCTTGCAAAAACTAAGTCCATTTTCACAGGGAAACAATGTGCTACATGCTGTGGCTTCGAACACAAATTGGTTTCTTTCCAGAGGTACATGTCTTTCTTCAACTAAGCTGAATAATCCTATATGGAACAAAATATGCCTTTCTCCACCTTGATCACTAGGATTTGCAGGAAGTATTCCTTTCCCAAACTCTCTTAATTCTCACAGGGAAACAATGTGCTTAGACACGACTGCTTCTAACACAGATGTCTTTCTTTGGAGCGATATACGTGCTTCAACTTAGCTGAAAAGGCCTATTGGAAGCAGAAGGAGCCCATCATCACCTTGAAACACCAAAGTTGAAGCAAGTATTTCTTTCAAAAACCAACTGAATTCTCACAGGGAAACAATGTGCTAGATGCTGTAGCTTCTAACATGGATGTTTTTCTTTGGAGAGACCCATGTGTTTATTGAACTCAATGGATTAGGCTTATTTGGAGAAAAGAGAGGATGTCCACCTTGAAACACCTAATTTGCAGGAAGGATTCCTTACAAAAACTACTCACTTATCACAGGGTAACAATGAGCTAGAAGCTCCTGCTTCTAACATAGATGGCTTTCTTTCGAGAGATAAATGTGGTTCTTCAACTTTGCTGAATAGGCCTATTTGGAAAACAATGAGCCTTTTCCAACCTCGAAAACACTTATTGCAGAAAGTATACCTTTCAAAACTAAGTCAGTTCTCATAGGGAAAAATGTGTCATATGCTACTTCTTCTAACACAGATTGGTTTCCTTCAAGAGCGACATGTTGTTCTTCACTTAGCTGAATAGCTCTATTTGGAACAAAATGAGCCTTTCTACACCTTGAAAACTATGGATTGCAGAAAGTATTCCTTGCAAAATTAACTCAGTTCTCACGGAGAAATAATATCCTACATGCTATGACTTCTAACACACATGGCATCATTTCGAGAGATACGTGTATTTTCAAACTAGCTGAAAAGGCATATTGGAAGCAAAAGGAGCCTAGGACCACCTGAAAACACTTACGTTGCAGGATGTAGTCCTTTCAAAATGTAACTCAATTATTACCAAGAAAAAATGTTCAAGATACGGTAGCTTCTATCACGGATGGGGTTCTTTGGAGATAAACATGTGTTTCTTCAACTCAGCCGAATAGTCCTATGTGGAGCAAACAGAGCCTATGTCGCCTTTGAAACAACTAGGTTGGAGGAATCATTCCTTGGAAACCGAACTCAATTCTCCAAGGGAAACAAAGTGCTAGATGCACCTATTTCTGACACACATGATTTTCTTCAAGAGTTTCATTTGTCTCTTCAACTTAGCTGAATGGGCCTACTTGAAACAAAATGAGCCTTTCACCACCTTCATAAATATGATTTGCAGGAACTATTCCTTTCAAAAACTAACTCAACTCTCAGAGGGAAACAATGTGCTACATGCTACTACTTCTACTACACATGTGTTTGTAGCAGAGAGTTTCTTCAACTCAGGTGAAGAGGCCTGATTACAGCAAACAGACCAACCTCCACCTTGAAACACCGACATTGCTGGAACAATTCACTCAAAATCTAACTCAATTCTCACAGGGGAACAAATTGCTAGATGTTCGTGCTTCTAATCTTGACAGTTTTCTTTCCAGAGATACATTTATCTTTGACTCAGCTGAATTGGAGTATTTGGGGCAAGCAGACCTACCTGCACCTTGAAACACCAAAGTTGCAGGAAGAATTCCATTTAAAAACTCCCTCCATTCACACAGGGAACCAATGTTGTAGTTGTCACAGCCTCTAACTTGGATGGTTGTCTTTAGAGGCAAAGAAGAGTTCCTTCATGTCAGCTGATTGGGCCTGTTTGTAGCCAACAGAGCCTATCTCCACCTTGGAACACGAAAGTTTCAGGAAGAATTCCTTTCAAAAACAAACTCTATTCTCACGGGGAAAAATGTGCCAGATGCTCCTGCTTTGAACACAGCTGGTTTACTTCGAGAGGTACATGTGATTCATCAACTCTGCTGAGTAGGCCATTTTGGAAAGAAAACATTCCTTCCTCTACCTTAAACGTTCTGATTTGCAGGTAGTATTCTTTTCAGACACTAAGTAAATTCTCACAAGGAATCAATGCACTACATGTTGCAGCTCTAACATGGATGGTTTTCTTTGGAGAGGTACATGTATTTCTTCAACACAGCTGAATAGGCTTACTTGGAGCACACAGAACCAATCTTCACCTTGAAACACCAAGTTGCAGGGAACATTCCCTTAAAAACTAACTCAGTTATCCCAGGAAAGCAACGTGCTATCTAGAAGCTCCTGCTTCTAACACAGGTGGTCATCTTTGGAGAGATACATTTATGTCTTCAACTTAGCTACTAGGCCAATTTGAACAAAATGAGACTTTCCCCACCATGAAAACTATGACTCACAGGAAATATTTCCTTCAAATTCTAACTCAATTCTCACAAGGAAACAATGTTCTTGATGCTGCGGGTTCTAACGTAGATAGTTTTTCTGGGAGAGATACATGTGTTGCTTCATCTCACCTGAACGGGTCTATTTGGAGAAAAGAGATCCTATCTCCACCTTGAAACACGTGAGTTGCTGGAAGAATTCCTTGAAAATACTAACTCAATTTTCACCAGGAAGCACTGTGCTAGATGCTATGGCTTCTAACACATATTGGTTTATTTGGAAAGGTGCGTGTGTTTCTTCACCTAAGCTGAATAGTCTGATTTGGAACAAAATTAGCCTATGTATACCTTAATAACTATGATTTTCAGAAGGTATGCCTTTCACAAGTTAACCCAATTTTCATGGGGAAACAATGTGCTACATGCTATGGCTTCTAACACAATTACTGACTTTCAAGAAATACGTGTGTTTCTTCATCTTAGCTGAGCAGGCCTCCTTGGAACAAAAGAGCCAATCTCCACCTTGAAACACATAAGTTGCAGGAAGTATTGTTTCTAAAGCTGCTGAAGTCTCACATGGAACAATGTGCTAGACGTTCCTGCTGCTAACTCTGATGGTTCTCTTTCAAGAGACAAATGAGTTTCTTCAACTTAGGTGAGTAAGACTCTTTGGAGCAAAATGAGCCTTTCTCCACCTTGAAAATTCTCATTTGCATCAAATATTCTTTCCAAAACTAACTCCATCTGACTGGAAAACAACGTGCTAGATGCTCCTGCTTCTAAAAGAGATGGTCATGTTTCGAAAGAATCATTTGTTTCCTCATGTTCACTTAACAGGCCTACTTGGAACAAATTGAGTCTTTCTCCACTTTGAAAACCGTGAGGAGCTTGAAGTGTTCCTCTGAAATAGGACCTGAATTCTCAGAAGGAAACATGTGCTAGTTGTTCCAAAACACATGGGTTTCTTTCAAGAGATAGATGTGTTTCATCAACTTAACTGTGTAGGCCTAATTGGAACAAACAGAGCATAACTCAACCTAAGACAACTCACGTATCAGGTAGGATTCCTTTGCTAAACTAACCCAGTTCTAACAGCAAAACAATACGTTAGATGCAGCAGCTTATTACGTAGGTGAATTTCTTCGGAAAGGTACACGTGCTTCTTCACTTCTGGTTAACATACATATTTGGAACAAAAGCAGCATTTGCCCACCTTGAAACACTTACGTTTGAGGAAGCATTCCAGTCAAAAACTACTCAATTCTCAGTGGAAATAATGTGGTAGATGCTCCTGCTTCTAACACACATGTTGGTCTTTTGAGAGATTCATTTGTTTCTTCATCTTAGATGAATAGTACTAGTTGGAGAAAAATGAGACTTATTCCACCTTGAAAATTCTGATTTGCAGGAAGTATTCCTTACAAAAACTAATCAATATTCAGAGGGAAACAATGTGCTAGATGCTGCAGCTTCTAACATCGAAGGTTTTCTTTGGCGAGTTGCATGTGTTTCTTCAACTACCCGAATAGGCCTATTTGGAGCATAGAGAGCCAATCTGAAGCTTCCCAAAATTAAGTGGCAGGCAGTATTCCTTTCAAAAACAAACTCAGTTCTCACAGGGGTAAAATGTGCCTAGATGCTCCTGCTTATAACACAGATGGATTTCTTTGAGAGACACATGTGTTTCATGAACTCAGTTGCGTAGGCCAATTTGGAACAAAAAGAACCACCTCCCTCCACCTACAAAATTTTGTTTTGCAGGAAGTATTCCTTTGAAATGAACTCAAAACTCACAGGGAAAGCATGTGCGAGATGCTGCAGTTTGTAACATACATGGTTTCCTTTAGAGAGATATATTTCTTTCTTCCACTCACCTGAACAAGTCTGTTTGGAGACAACAGAGTGTATCTCCACGTTGAAACACCTTAGTGGCAGTAAAAATTCCTTGCAAAAACTAAGTCCATTTTCACAGGGAAACAATGTGCTACATGCTGTGGCTTCGAACACAAATTGGTTTCTTTCCAGAGGTACATGTCTTTCTTCAACTAAGCTGAATAATCCTATATGGAACAAAATATGCCTTTCTCCACCTTGATCACTAGGATTTGCAGGAAGTATTCCTTTCCCAAACTCTCTTAATTCTCACAGGGAAACAATGTGCTTAGACACGACTGCTTCTAACACAGATGTCTTTCTTTGGAGCGATATACGTGCTTCAACTTAGCTGAAAAGGCCTATTGGAAGCAGAAGGAGCCCATCATCACCTTGAAACACCAAAGTTGAAGCAAGTATTTCTTTCAAAAACCAACTGAATTCTCACAGGGAAACAATGTGCTAGATGCTGTAGCTTCTAACATGGATGTTTTTCTTTGGAGAGACCCATGTGTTTATTGAACTCAATGGATTAGGCTTATTTGGAGAAAAGAGAGGATGTCCACCTTGAAACACCTAATTTGCAGGAAGGATTCCTTACAAAAACTACTCACTTATCACAGGGTAACAATGAGCTAGAAGCTCCTGCTTCTAACATAGATGGCTTTCTTTCGAGAGATAAATGTGGTTCTTCAACTTTGCTGAATAGGCCTATTTGGAAAACAATGAGCCTTTTCCAACCTCGAAAACACTTATTGCAGAAAGTATACCTTTCAAAACTAAGTCAGTTCTCATAGGGAAAAATGTGTCATATGCTACTTCTTCTAACACAGATTGGTTTCCTTCAAGAGCGACATGTTGTTCTTCACTTAGCTGAATAGCTCTATTTGGAACAAAATGAGCCTTTCTACACCTTGAAAACTATGGATTGCAGAAAGTATTCCTTGCAAAATTAACTCAGTTCTCACGGAGAAATAATATCCTACATGCTATGACTTCTAACACACATGGCATCATTTCGAGAGATACGTGTATTTTCAAACTAGCTGAAAAGGCATATTGGAAGCAAAAGGAGCCTAGGACCACCTGAAAACACTTACGTTGCAGGATGTAGTCCTTTCAAAATGTAACTCAATTATTACCAAGAAAAAATGTTCAAGATACGGTAGCTTCTATCACGGATGGGGTTCTTTGGAGATAAACATGTGTTTCTTCAACTCAGCCGAATAGTCCTATGTGGAGCAAACAGAGCCTATGTCGCCTTTGAAACAACTAGGTTGGAGGAATCATTCCTTGGAAACTGAACTCAATTCTCCAAGGGAAACAAAGTGCTAGATGCACCTATTTCTGACACACATGATTTTCTTCAAGAGTTTCATTTGTCTCTTCAACTTAGCTGAATGGGCCTACTTGAAACAAAATGAGCCTTTCACCACCTTCATAAATATGATTTGCAGGAACTATTCCTTTCAAAAACTAACTCAACTGTCAGAGGGAAACAATGTGCTACAGGCTACTACTTCTACTACACATGTGTTTGTAGCAGAGAGTTTCTTCAACTCAGGTGAAGAGGCCTGATTACAGCAAACAGACCAACCTCCACCTTGAAACACTGACATTGCTGGAACAATTCACTCAAAATCTAACTCAATTTTCACAGGGGAACAAATTGCTAGATGTTCGTGCTTCTAATCTTGACAGTTTTCTTTCCAGAGATACATTTATCTTTGACTCAGCTGAATTGGAGTATTTGGGGCAAGCAGACCTACCTGCACCTCGAAACACCAAAGTTGCAGGAAGAATTCCATTTAAAAACTCCCTCCATTCACACAGGGAAACAATGTTGTAGTTGTCACAGCCTCTAACTTGGATGGTTGTCTTTAGAGGCAAAGAAGAGTTCCTTCATGTCAGCTGATTGGGCCTGTTTGTAGCCAACAGAGCCTATCTCCACCTTGGAACACGAAAGTTTCAGGAAAAATTCCTTTCAAAAACAAACTCTATTCTCACGGGGAAAAATGTGCCAGATGCTCCTGCTTTGAACACAGCTGCTTTACTTCGAGAGGTACATGTGATTCATCAACTCTGCTGAGTAGGCCATTTTGGAAAGAAAACATTCCTTCCTCTACCTTAAACGTTCTGATTTGCAGGTAGTATTCTTTTCAGACACTAAGTAAATTCTCACAAGGAATCAATGCACTACATGTTGCAGCTCTAACATGGATGGTTTTCTTTGGAGAGGTACATGTATTTCTTCAACACAGCTGAATAGGCTTACTTGGAGCACACAGAACCAATCTTCACCTTGAAACACCAAGTTGCAGGGAACATTCCCTTAAAAACTAACTCAGTTATCCCAGGAAAGCAACGTGCTATCTAGAAGCTCCTGCTTCTAACACAGGTGGTCATCTTTGGAGAGATACATTTATGTCTTCAACTTAGCTATTAGGCCAATTTGAACAAAATGAGACTTTCCCCACCATGAAAACTATGACTCACAGGAAATATTTCCTTCAAATTCTAACTCAATTCTCACAAGGAAACAATGTTCTTGATGCTGCGGGTTCTAACGTAGATAGTTTTTCTGGGAGAGATACATGTGTTGCTTCATCTCACCTGAACGGGTCTATTTGGAGAAAAGTGATCCTATCTCCACCTTGAAACACGTGAGTTGCTGGAAGAATTCCTTGAAAATACTAACTCAATTTTCACCAGGAAGCACTGTGCTAGATGCTATGGCTTCTAACACATATTGGTTTATTTGGAAAGGTGCGTGTGTTTCTTCACCTAAGCTGAATAGTCTGATTTGGAACAAAATTAGCCTATGTATACCTTAATAACTATGATTTTCAGAAGGTATGCCTTTCACAAGTTAACCCAATTTTCATGGGGAAACAATGTGATACATGCTATGGCTTCTAACACAATTACTGACTTTCAAGAAATACGTGTGTTTCTTCATCTTAGCTGAGCAGGCCTCCTTGGAACAAAGGAGCCAATCTCCACCTTGAAACACATAAGTTGCAGGAAGTATTGTTTCTAAAGCTACTGAAGTCTCACATGGAACAATGTGCTAGACGTTCCTGCTGCTAACTCTGATGGTTCTCTTTCAAGAGACAAATGAGTTTCTTCAACTTAGGTGAGTAGGACTCTTTGGAGCAAAATGAGCCTTTCTCCACCTTGAAAATTCTCATTTGCATCAAATATTCTTTCCAAAACTAACTCCATCTGACTGGAAAACAACGTGCTAGATGCTCCTGCTTCTAAAAGAGATGGTCATGTTTCGAAAGAATCATTTGTTTCCTCATGTTCACTTAACAGGCCTACTTGGAACAAATTGAGTCTTTCTCCACTTTGAAAACCGTGAGGAGCTTGAAGTGTTCCTCTGAAATAGGACCTGAATTCTCAGAAGGAAACATGTGCTAGTTGTTCCAAAACACATGGGTTTCTTTCAAGAGATAGATGTGTTTCATCAACTTAACTGTGTAGGCCTAATTGGAACAAACAGAGCATAACTCAACCTAAGACAACTCACGTATCAGGTAGGATTCCTTTGCTAAACTAACCCAGTTCTAACAGCAAAACAATACGTTAGATGCAGCAGCTTATTACGTAGGTGAATTTCTTCGGAAAGGTACACGTGCTTCTTCACTTCTGGTTAACATACATATTTGGAACAAAAGCAGCATTTGCCCACCTTGAAACACTTACGTTTGAGGCAGCATTCCAGTCAAAAACTACTCAATTCTCAGTGGAAATAATGTGGTAGATGCTCCTGCTTCTAACACACATGTTGGTCTTTTGAGAGATTCATTTGTTTCTTCATCTTAGATGAATAGTACTAGTTGGAGAAAAATGAGACTTATTCCACCTTGAAAATTCTGATTTGCAGGAAGTATTCCTTACAAAAACTAATCAATATTCAGAGGGAAACAATGTGCTAGATGCTGCAGCTTCTAACATCGAAGGTTTTCTTTGGCGAGTTGCATGTGTTTCTTCAACTACCCGAATAGGCCTATTTGGAGCATAGAAAGCCAATCTGAAGCTTCCCAAAATTAAGTGGCAGGCAGTATTCCTTTCAAAAACAAACTCAGTTCTCACAGGGGTAAAATGTGCCTAGATGCTCCTGCTTATAACACAGATGGATTTCTTTGAGAGACACATGTGTTTCATGAACTCAGTTGCGTAGGCCAATTTGGAACAAAAAGAACCACCTCCCTCCACCTACAAAATTTTGTTTTGCAGGAAGTATTCCTTTGAAATGAACTCAAAACTCACAGGGAAAGCATGTGCGAGATGCTGCAGTTTGTAACATACATGGTTTCCTTTAGAGAGATATATTTCTTTCTTCCACTCACCTGAACAAGTCTGTTTGGAGACAACAGAGTGTATCTCCACGTTGAAACACCTTAGTGGCAGTAAAAATTCCTTGCAAAAACTAAGTCCATTTTCACAGGGAAACAATGTGCTACATGCTGTGGCTTCGAACACAAATTGGTTTCTTTCCAGAGGTACATGTCTTTCTTCAACTAAGCTGAATAATCCTATATGGAACAAAATATGCCTTTCTCCACCTTGATCACTAGGATTTGCAGGAAGTATTCCTTTCCCAAACTCTCTTAATTCTCACAGGGAAACAATGTGCTTAGACACGACTGCTTCTAACACAGATGTCTTTCTTTGGAGCGATATACGTGCTTCAACTTAGCTGAAAAGGCCTATGGGAAGCAGAAGGAGCCCATCATCACCTTGAAACACCAAAGTTGAAGCAAGTATTTCTTTCAAAAACCAACTGAATTCTCACAGGGAAACAATGTGCTAGATGCTGTAGCTTCTAACATGGATGTTTTTCTTTGGAGAGACCCATGTGTTTATTGAACTCAATGGATTAGGCTTATTTGGAGAAAAGAGAGGATGTCCACCTTGAAACACCTAATTTGCAGGAAGGATTCCTTACAAAAACTACTCACTTATCACAGGGTAACAATGAGCTAGAAGCTCCTGCTTCTAACATAGATGGCTTTCTTTCGAGAGATAAATGTGGTTCTTCAACTTTGCTGAATAGGCCTATTTGGAAAACAATGAGCCTTTTCCAACCTCGAAAACACTTATTGCAGAAAGTATACCTTTCAAAACTAAGTCAGTTCTCATAGGGAAAAATGTGTCATATGCTACTTCTTCTAACACAGATTGGTTTCCTTCAAGAGCGACATGTTGTTCTTCACTTAGCTGAATAGCTCTATTTGGAACAAAATGAGCCTTTCTACACCTTGAAAACTATGGATTGCAGAAAGTATTCCTTGCAAAATTAACTCAGTTCTCACGGAGAAATAATATCCTACATGCTATGACTTCTAACACACATGGCATCATTTCGAGAGATACGTGTATTTTCAAACTAGCTGAAAAGGCATATTGGAAGCAAAAGGAGCCTAGGACCACCTGAAAACACTTACGTTGCAGGATGTAGTCCTTTCAAAATGTAACTCAATTATTACCAAGAAAAAATGTTCAAGATACGGTAGCTTCTATCACGGATGGGGTTCTTTGGAGATAAACATGTGTTTCTTCAACTCAGCCGAATAGTCCTATGTGGAGCAAACAGAGCCTATGTCGCCTTTGAAACAACTAGGTTGGAGGAATCATTCCTTGGAAACCGAACTCAATTCTCCAAGGGAAACAAAGTGCTAGATGCACCTATTTCTGACACACATGATTTTCTTCAAGAGTTTCATTTGTCTCTTCAACTTAGCTGAATGGGCCTACTTGAAACAAAATGAGCCTTTCACCACCTTCATAAATATGATTTGCAGGAACTATTCCTTTCAAAAACTAACTCAACTCTCAGAGGGAAACAATGTGCTACAGGCTACTACTTCTACTACACATGTGTTTGTAGCAGAGAGTTTCTTCAACTCAGGTGAAGAGGCCTGATTACAGCAAACAGACCAACCTCCACCTTGAAACACCGACATTGCTGGAACAATTCACTCAAAATCTAACTCAATTCTCACAGGGGAACAAATTGCTAGATGTTCGTGCTTCTAATCTTGACAGTTTTCTTTCCAGAGATACATTTATCTTTGACTCAGCTGAATTGGAGTATTTGGGGCAAGCAGACCTACCTGCACCTTGAAACACCAAAGTTGCAGGAAGAATTCCATTTAAAAACTCCCTCCATTCACACAGGGAACCAATGTTGTAGTTGTCACAGCCTCTAACTTGGATGGTTGTCTTTAGAGGCAAAGAAGAGTTCCTTCATGTCAGCTGATTGGGCCTGTTTGTAGCCAACAGAGCCTATCTCCACCTTGGAACACGAAAGTTTCAGGAAGCATTCCTTTCAAAAACAAACTCTATTCTCACGGGGAAAAATGTGCCAGATGCTCCTGCTTTGAACACAGCTGGTTTACTTCGAGAGGTACATGTGATTTATCAACTCTGCTGAGTAGGCCATTTTGGAAAGAAAACATTCCTTCCTCTACCTTAAACGTTCTGATTTGCAGGGAGTATTCTTTTCAGACACTAAGTAAATTCTCACAAGGAATCAATGAACTACATGTTGCAGCTCTAACATGGATGGTTTTCTTTGGAGAGGTACATGTATTTCTTCAACACAGCTGAATAGGCTTACTTGGAGCACACAGAACCAATCTTCACCTTGAAACACCAAGTTGCAGGGAACATTCCCTTAAAAACTAACTCAGTTATCCCAGGAAAGCAACGTGCTATCTAGAAGCTCCTGCTTCTAACACAGGTGGTCATCTTTGGAGAGATACATTTATGTCTTCAACTTAGCTATTAGGCCAATTTGAACAAAATGAGACTTTCCCCACCATGAAAACTATGACTCACAGGAAATATTTCCTTCAAATTCTAACTCAATTCTCACAAGGAAACAATGTTCTTGATGCTGCGGGTTCTAACGTAGATAGTTTTTCTGGGAGAGATACATGTGTTGCTTCATCTCACCTGAACGGGTCTATTTGGAGAAAAGTGATCCTATCTCCACCTTGAAACACGTGAGTTGCTGGAAGAATTCCTTGAAAATACTAACTCAATTTTCACCAGGAAGCACTGTGCTAGATGCTATGGCTTCTAACACATATTGGTTTATTTGGAAAGGTGCGTGTGTTTCTTCACCTAAGCTGAATAGTCTGATTTGGAACAAAATTAGCCTATGTATACCTTAATAACTATGATTTTCAGAAGGTATGCCTTTCACAAGTTAACCCAATTTTCATGGGGAAACAATGTGCTACATGCTATGGCTTCTAACACAATTACTGACTTTCAAGAAATACGTGTGTTTCTTCATCTTAGCTGAGCAGGCCTCCTTGGAACAAAAGAGCCAATCTCCACCTTGAAACACATAAGTTGCAGGAAGTATTGTTTGTAAAGCTACTGAAGTCTCACATGGAACAATGTGCTAGACGTTCCTGCTGCTAACTCTGATGGTTCTCTTTCAAGAGACAAATGAGTTTCTTCAACTTAGGTGAGTAGGACTCTTTGGAGCAAAATGAGCCTTTCTCCACCTTGAAAATTCTCATTTGCATCAAATATTCTTTCCAAAACTAACTCCATCTGACTGGAAAACAACGTGCTAGATGCTCCTGCTTCTAAAAGAGATGGTCATGTTTCGAAAGAATCATTTGTTTCCTCATGTTCACTTAACAGGCCTACTTGGAACAAATTGAGTCTTTCTCCACTTTGAAAACCGTGAGGAGCTTGAAGTGTTCCTCTGAAATAGGACCTGAATTCTCAGAAGGAAACATGTGCTAGTTGTTCCAAAACACATGGGTTTCTTTCAAGAGATAGATGTGTTTCATCAACTTAACTGTGTAGGCCTAATTGGAACAAACAGAGCATAACTCAACCTAAGACAACTCACGTATCAGGTAGGATTCCTTTGCTAAACTAACCCAGTTCTAACAGCAAAACAATACGTTAGATGCAGCAGCTTATTACGTAGGTGAATTTCTTCGGAAAGGTACACGTGCTTCTTCACTTCTGGTTAACATACATATTTGGAACAAAAGCAGCATTTGCCCACCTTGAAACACTTATGTTTGAGGCAGCATTCCAGTCAAAAACTACTCAATTCTCAGTGGAAATAATGTGGTAGATGCTCCTGCTTCTAACACACATGTTGGTCTTTTGAGAGATTCATTTGTTTCTTCATCTTAGATGAATAGCACTAGTTGGAGAAAAATGAGACTTATTCCACCTTGAAAATTCTGATTTGCAGGAAGTATTCCTTACAAAAACTAATCAATATTCAGAGGGAAACAATGTGCTAGATGCTGCAGCTTCTAACATCGAAGGTTTTCTTTGGCGAGTTGCATGTGTTTCTTCAACTACCCGAATAGGCCTATTTGGAGCATAGAGAGCCAATCTGAAGCTTCCCAAAATTAAGTGGCAGGCAGTATTCCTTTCAAAAACAAACTCAGTTCTCACAGGGGTAAAATGTGCCTAGATGCTCCTGCTTATAACACAGATGGATTTCTTTGAGAGACACATGTGTTTCATGAACTCAGTTGCGTAGGCCAATTTGGAACAAAAAGAACCACCTCCCTCCACCTACAAAATTTTGTTTTGCAGGAAGTATTCCTTTGAAATGAACTCAAAACTCACAGGGAAAGCATGTGCGAGATGCTGCAGTTTGTACCATACATGGTTTCCTTTAGAGAGATATATTTCTTTCTTCCACTCACCTGAACAAGTCTGTTTGGAGACAACAGAGTGTATCTCCACGTTGAAACACCTTAGTGGCAGTAAAAATTCCTTGCAAAAACTAAGTCCATTTTCACAGGGAAACAATGTGCTACATGCTGTGGCTTCGAACACAAGTTGGTTTCTTTCCAGAGGTACATGTCTTTCTTCAACTAAGCTGAATAATCCTATATGGAACAAAATATGCCTTTCTCCACCTTGATCACTAGGATTTGCAGGAAGTATTCCTTTCCCAAACTCTCTTAATTCTCACAGGGAAACAATGTGCTTAGACACGACTGTTTCTAACACAGATGTCTTTCTTTGGAGCGATATACGTGCTTCAACTTAGCTGAAAAGGCCTATGGGAAGCAGAAGGAGCCCATCATCACCTTGAAACACCAAAGTTGAAGCAAGTATTTCTTTCAAAAACCAACTGAATTCTCAAAGGGAAACAATGTGCTAGATGCTGTAGCTTCTAACATGGATGTTTTTCTTTGGAGAGACCCATGTGTTTATTGAACTCAATCGATTAGGCTTATTTGGAGAAAAGAGAGTATGTCCACCTTGAAACCCTTAATTTGCAGGAAGGATTCCTTACAAAAACTACTCACTTATCACAGGGTAACAATGAGCTAGAAGCTCCTGCTTCTAACATAGATGGCTTTCTTTCGAGAGATAAATGTGGTTCTTCAACTTTGCTGAATAGGCCTATTTGGAAAACAATGAGCCTTTTTCAACCTCGAAAACACTTATTGCAGAAAGTATACCTTTCAAAACTAACTCAGTTCTCATAGGGAAAAATGTGTCATATGCTACTTCTTCTAACACAGATTGGTTTCCTTCAAGAGCGACATGTTGTTTTTCACTCAGCTGAATAGCTCTATTTGGAACAAAATGAGCCTTTCTACACCTTGAAAACTATGGATTGTAGAAAGTATTCCTTGCCAAATTAACTCAGTTTTCACGGAGAAATAATATCAACATGCTATGACTTCTAACACACATGGCATCATTTCGAGAGATACGAGTATTTTCACACTAGCTGAAAAGGCATATTGGAAGCAAAAGGAGCCTATGACCACCTTAAAACACTTACGTTGCAGGATGTAGTCCTTTCAAAATGTAACTCAATTATTACAAAGAAAAAATGTTCAAGATACGGTAGCTTCTATCACGGATGGGGTTCTTTGGAGATAAACGTGTTTCTTCAACTCAGCTGAATAGTCCTATGTGGAGCAAACAGAGCCTATGTCGCCTTTGAAACAACTAGGTTGGAGGAATCATTCCTTGGAAACCGAACTCAATTCTCCAAGGGAAACAAAGTGCTAGATGTATGTATTTCTGACACACATGATTTTCTTCAAGAGTTTCATTTGTCTCTTCAACTTAGCTGAATGGGCCTACTTGAAACAAAATGAGCCTTTCACCACCTTCATAAATATGATTTGCAGGAACTATTCCTTTCAAAAACTAACGCAACTCTCAGAGGGAAACAATGTGCTACATGCTACTACTTCTACTACACTTGTGTTTGTAGCAGAGATACATGTGTTTCATCAACTCAGTTGAATAGGCCTAATTGGAACAAAGAGAGCCTCTCTCCACCTTGAAACACCTTAGCTGCAGGAAGCATTCCTTTCAAAAAGTAACTCAGTTATCACAGGAAAACAATGTGCTAGATGTTCCTGTTTATAACACAGATGGTGTTCTTTGGAGAGATTCATATGTTTCCACAACTTCGCTGAATAGGCCTATTTGAACAAATAAGATTTTCCCCTCTTGGAAAACTATGATGGCATTCCTGTCAACACCTAACTCAATTCTCACAGGGAAACTATGCGCTACATGGTGCAACTTCTAACACAGATTTTTTGATAGAGATCCATGTGTTCCTTCAACTCAGGTGAAGAGGCCTGATTACAGCAAACAGACCAACCTCCACCTTGAAACACCGACATTGCTGGAACAATTCACTCAAAATCTAACTCAATTCTCTCAGGGGAACAAATTGCTACATGTTCGTGCTTTTAATCTTGACAGTTTTCTTTCCAGAGATACATTTATCTTTGACTCAGCTGAATTGGAGTATTTGGGGCAAGCAGACCTACCTGCACCTTGAAACACCAAAGTTGCAGGAAGAATTCCATTTAAAAACTCCCTCCATTCACACAGGGAAACAATGTTGTAGTTGTCACAGCCTCTAACTTGGATGGTTGTCTTTAGAGGCAAAGAAGGGTTCCTTCATGTCAGCTGATTGGGCCTGTTTGTAGCCAACAGAGCCTATCTCCACCTTGGAACACGAAAGTTTCAGGAAGAATTCCTTTCAAAAACAAACTATATTCTCATGGGGAAAAATGTGCCAGATGCTCCTGCTTTGAACACAGCTGGTTTACTTCGAGAGGTACATGTGATTCATCAACTCTGCTGAGTAGGCCATTTTGGAAAGAAAACATTCCTTCCTCTACCTTAAACGTTCTGATTTGCAGGTAGTATTCTTTTCAGACACTAAGTAAATTCTCACAAGGAATCAATGCACTACATGTTGCAGCTCTTACATGGATGGTTTTCTTTGGAGAGGTGCATGTATTTCTTCAACACAGCTGAATAGGCTTACTTGGAGCACACAGAACCAATCTTCACCTTGAAGCACCAAGTTGCAGGGAGCATTCCCTTAAAAACTAACTCAGTTATCCCAGGAAAGCAACGTGCTATCTAGAAGCTCCTGCTTCTAACACAGGTGGTCATCTTTGGAGAGATACATTTATGTCTTCAACTTAGCTATTAGGCCAATTTGAACAAAATGAGACTTTCCCCACCATGAAAACTATGACTCACAGAAAATATTTTCTTCAAATTCTAACTCAATTCTCACAAGGAAACAATGTTCTTGATGCTGCGGGTTCTAACGTAGATAGTTTTTCTGGGAGAGATACATGTGTTGCTTCATCTCACCTGAACGGGTCTATTTGGAGAAAAGAGATCCTATCTCCACCTTGAAACACGTGAGTTGCTGGAAGAATTCCTTGAAAATACTAACTCAATTTTCACCAGGAAGCACTGTGCTAGATGCTATGGCTTCCAACACATATTGGTTTATTTGGAAAGATGTGTGTGTTTCTTCACCTAAGCTGAATAGTCTGATTTGGAACAAAATTAGCCCATGTATACCTTAATAACTATGATTTTCAGAAGGTATGCCTTTCACAAGTTAACCCAATTTTCATGGGGAAACAATGTGCTACATGCTATGGCTTCTAACACAATTACTGACTTTCAAGAAATATGTGTGTTTCTTCATCTTAGCTGAGCAGGCCTCCTTGGAACAAAAGAGCCAATCTCCACCTTGAAACACATAAGTTGCAGGAAGTATTGTTTCTAAAGCTACTGAAGTCTCACATGGAACAATGTGCTACACGTTCCTGCTGCTAACTCTGATGGTTGTCTTTCAAGAGACAAATGAGTTTCTTCAACTTAGGTGAGTAGGACTCTTTGGAGCAAAATGAGCCTTTCTCCACCTTGAAAATTGTCATTTGCATCAAATATTCTTTCCAAAACTAACTCCATCTGACTGGATACCAACGTGCTAGATGCTCCTGCTTCTAAAAGAGATGGTCATGTTTCGAAAGAATCATTTGTTTCTTCATGTTCACTTAACAGGCCTACTTGGAACAAAATGAGTCTTTCTCCACTTTGAAAACTGTGAGGAGCTTGAAGTGTTCCTCTGAAATACGACCTGAATTCTCAGAAGGAAACATGTGCTACTTGTTCCAAAACACATGGGTTTCTTTCAAGAGATAGATGTGTTTCATCAACTTAACTGTGTAGGCCTAATTGGAACAAAGAGAGCATAACTCAACCTAAGACAACTCACGTATCAGGTAGGATTCCTTTGCTAAACTAACCCAGTTCTAACAGCAAAACAATATGTTAGATGCAGCAGCTTATTACGTAGGTGAATTTCTTCGGAAAGGTACACGTGCTTCTTCACTTCTGGTTAACATACATACTTGGAAGAAAAGCAGCCTTTGCCCACCTTGAAACACTTACGTTTGAGGAAGCATTCCAGTCAAAACCTACTCAATTCTCAGTGGAAATAATGTGGTAGATGCTCCTGCTTCTAACACACATGTTGGTCTTTTGAGAGATTCATTTGTTTCTTCATCTTAGATGAATAGTCCTAGTTGGAGAAAAATAAGACTTATTCCACCTTGAAAATTCTGATTTGCAGGAAGTATTCCTTACAAAAACTAATCAATATTCAGAGGGAAACAATGTGCTAGATGCTGCAGCTTCTAACATCGAAGGTTTTCTTTGGCGAGTTACATGTGTTTCTTCAACTACCCGAATAGGCCTATTTGGAGCATAGAGAGCCAATCTGAACCTTCCCAAAATTAAGTGGCAGGCAGTATTCCTTTCAAAAACAAACTCAATTCTCACAGGGGTAAAATGTGCCGAGATGCTCCTGCTTATAACACAGATGGATTTCTTTGAGAGACACATGTGTGCATGAACTCAGTTGAGTAGGCCAATATGGAAGAAAAATAACCACCTCCCTCCACCTACAAAATGTAGTTTTGCAGGAAGTATTCCTTTGAAATGAACTCAAAACTCACAGGGAAAACATGTGCGAGATGCTGCAGTTTGTACCATACATGGTTTCCTTTAGAGAGATATATTTCTTTCTTCCACTCACCTGAACAAGTCTGTTTGGAGACAACAGAGTGTATCTCCACCTTGACACACCTTAGTGGCAGTAAAAATTCCTTGCAAAAACTAAGTCCATTTTCACAGGGAAACAATGTGCTACATGCTATGGCTTCGAACACAAATTGCTTTCTTTCCAGAGGTACATGTCTTTCTTCAACTAAGCTGAATAATCCTATATGGAACAAAATATGCCTTTCTACACCTTGATCACTAGGATTTGCAGGAAGTATTCCTTTCCCAAACTCTCTTAATTCTCACAGGGAAACAATGTGCTTAGACACGACTGCTTCTAACACAGATGTCTTTCTTTGGAGCGATATACGTGCTTCAACTTAGCTGAAAAGGCCTATTGGAAGCAGAAGGAGCCCATCATCACCTTGAAACACCAAAGTTGAAGCAAGTATTTCTTCCAAAAACCAACTGAATTCTCACAGGGAAACAATGTGCTAGATGCTGTAGCTTCTAACATGGATGTTTTTCTTTGGGGAGACCCATGTGTTTATTGAACTCAATCGATTAGGCTTATTTGGAGAAAAGAGAGTATGTCCACCTTGAAACACCTAATTTGCAGGAAGGATTCCTTACAAAAACTACTCACTTATCACAGGGTAACAATGAGCTAGAAGCTCCTGCTTCTAACATAGATGGCTTTCTTTCGAGAGATAAATGTGGTTCTTCAACTTTGCTGAATAGGCCTATTTGGAAAACAATGAGCCTTTTTCAACCTCGAAAACACTTATTGCAGAAAGTATACCTTTCAAAACTAACTCAGTTCTCATAGGGAAAAATGTGTCATATGCTACTTCTTCTAATACAGATTGGTTTCCTTCAAGAGCGACATGTTGTTCTTCACTTAGCTGAATAGCTCTATTTGGAACAAAATGAGCCTTTCTACACCTTGAAAACTATGGATTGCAGAAAGTATTCCTTGCAAAATTAACTCAGTTCTCACGGAGAAATAATATCCTACATGCTGTGACTTCTAACACACATGGCATCATTTCGAGAGATACTTGTATTTTCGAACTAGCTGAAAAGGCACATTGGAAGCAAAAGGAGCCTAGGACCACCTGAAAACACTTACGTTGCAGGATGTAGTCCTTTCAAAATGTAACTCAATTATTACAAAGAAAAAATGTTCAAGATACGGTAGCTTCTATCACGGATGGGGTTCGTTGGAGATAAACATGTGTTTCTTCAACTCAGCCGAATAGTCCAATGTGGAGCAAACAGAGCCTATGTCGCCTTTGAAACAACTAGGTTGGAGGAATCATTCCTTGGACACCGAACTCAATGCTCCAAGGGAAACAAAGTGCTAGATGTACCTATTTCTGACACACATGATTTTCTTCAAGAGTTTCATTTGTCTCTTCAACTTAGCTGAATGGGCCTACTTGAAACAAAATGAGCCTTTCACCACCTTCATAAATATGATTTGCAGGAACTATTCCTTTCAAAAACTAACTCAACTCTCAGAGGGAAACAATGTGCTACATGCTACTACTTCTACTACACATGTGTTTGTAGCAGAGAGTTTCTTCAACTCAGGTGAAGAGGCCTGATTACAGCAAACAGACCAACCTCCACCTTGAAACACCGACATTGCTGGAACAATTCACTCAAAATCTAACTCAATTCTCACAGGGGAACAAATTGCTAGATGTTCGTGCTTCTAATCTTGACAGTTTTCTTTCCAGAGATACATTTATCTTTGACTCAGCTGAATTGGAGTATTTGGGGCAAGCAGACCTACCTGCACCTTGAAACACCAAAGTTGCAGGAAGAATTCCATTTAAAAACTCCCTCCATTCACACAGGGAACCAATGTTGTAGTTTTCACAGCCTCTAACTTGGATGGTTGTCTTTAGAGGCAAAGAAGGGTTCCTTCATGTCAGCTGATTGGGCCTGTTTATAGCCAACAGAGCCTATCTCCACCTTGGAACACGAAAGTTTCAGGAAGAATTCCTTTCAAAAACAAACTCTATTCTCACGGGGAAAAATGTGCCAGATGCTCCTGCTTTGAACACAGCTGCTTTACTTCGAGAGGTACATGTGATTCATCAACTCTGCTGAGTAGGCCATTTTGGAAAGAAAACATTCCTTCCTCTACCTTAAACGTTCTGATTTGCAGGGAGTATTCTTTTCAGACACTAAGTAAATTCTCACCAGGAATCAATGCACTACATGTTGCAGCTCTAACATGGATGGTTTTCTTTGGAGAGGTACATGTATTTCTTCAACACAGCTGAATAGGCTTACTTGGAGCACACAGAACCAATCTTCACCTTGAAACACCAAGTTGCAGGGAGCATTCCCTTAAAAACTAACTCAGTTATCCCAGGAAAGCAACGTGCTATCTAGAAGCTCCTGCTTCTAACACAGCTGGTCATCTTTGGAGAGATACATTTATTTCTTCAACTTAGCTATTAGGCCAATTTGAACACAATGAGACTTTCCCCCCCATGAAAACTATGACTCACAGGAAATATTTCCTTCAAATTCTAACTCCATTCTCACAAGGAAACAATGTTCTTGATGCTGCAGGTTCTAACGTAGATAGTTTTTCTGGGAGAGATACATGTGTTGCTTCATCTCACCTGAAGGGGTCTATTTGGAGAAAAGAGATCCTATCTCCACCTTGAAACGCGTGAGTTGCTGGAAGAATTCCTTGAAAATACTAACTCAATTTTCACCAGGAAGCACTGTGCTAGATGCTATGGCTTCTAACACATACTGGTTTATTTGGAAAGGTGCATGTGTTTCTTCACCTAAGCTGAATAGTCTGATTTGGAACAAAATTAGCCTATGTATACCTTAATAACTATGATTTTCAGAAGGTATGCCTTTCACAACTTAACCCAGTTTTCATGGGGAAACAATGTGCTACATGCTATGGCTTCTAACACAATTACTGACTTTCAAGAAATATGTGTGTTTCTTCATCTTAGCTGAGCAGGCCTCCTTGGAACAAAAGAGCCAATCTCCACCTTGAAACACATAAGTTGCAGGAAGTATTGTTTGTAAAGCAACTGAAGTCTCACATGGAACAATGTTCTACACGTTCCTGCTGCTAACTCTGATGGTTCCCTTTCAAGAGACAAATGAGTTTCTTCAACTTAGGTGAGTAGGACTCTTTGGAGCAAAATGACCCTTTCTCCACCTTGAAAATTCTCATTTGCATCAAATATTCTTTCCAAAACTAACTCCATCTGACTGGAAAACAACGTGCTAGATGCTCCTGCTTCTAAAAGAGATGGTCATGTTTCGAAAGAATCATTTGTTTCTTCATGTTCACTTAACAGGCCTACTTGGAACAAAATGAGTCTTTCTCCACTTTGAAAACTGTGAGGAGCTTGAAGTGTTCCTCTGAAATACGACCTGAATTCTCAGAAGGAAACATGTGCTACTTGTTCCAATACACATGGGTTTCTTTCAAGAGATAGATGTGTTTCATCAACTTAACTGTGTAGGCCTAATTGGAACAAAGAGAGCATAACTCAACCTAAGACAACTCACGTATCAGGTAGGATTCCTTTGCTAAACTAACCCAGTTCTAACAGCAACACAATATGTTAGATGCAGCAGCTTATTACGTAGGTGAATTTCTTCGGAAAGGTACACGTGCTTCTTCACTTCTGGTTAACATACATACTTGGAACAAAAGCAGCCTTTGCCCACCTTGAAACACTTACGTTTGAGGAAGCATTCCAGTCAAAACCTACTCAATTCTCAATGGAAATAATGTGGTAGATGCTCCTGCTTCTAACACACATGTTGGTCTTTTGAGAGATTCATTTGTTTCTTCATCTTAGATGAATAGTCCTAGTTGGAGAAAAATGAGACTTAATCCTCCTTCAAAATTCTGATTTGCAGGAAGTATTCCTTACAAAAACTAATCAATATTCAGAGGGAAACAATGTGCTAGATGCTGCAGCTTCTAACATCGAAGGTTTTCTTTGGCGAGTTACATGTGTTTCTTCAACTACCCGAATAGGCCTATTTGGAGCATAGAGAGCCAATCTGAAGCTTCCCAAAATTAAGTGGCAGGCAGTATTCCTTTCAAAAACAAACTCAGTTCTCACAGGGGTAAAATGTGCCTAGATGCTCCTGCTTATAACACAGATGGATTTCTTTGAGAGACACATGTGTTGCATGAACTCAGTTGAGTAGGCCAATTTGGAACAAAAAGAACCACCTCCCTCCACCTACAAAATTTTGTTTTGCAGGAAGTATTCCTTTGAAATGAACTCAAAACTCACAGGGAAAACATGTGCGAGATGCTGCAGTTTGTACCATACATGGTTTCCTTTAGAGACATATATTTCTTTCTTCCACTCACCTGAACAAGTCTGTTTGGAGACAACAGAGTGTATCTCCACCTTGACACACCTTAGTGGCAGTAAAAATTCCTTGCAAAAACTAAGTCCATTTTCACAGGGAAACAATGAGCTACATGCTATATCTTCGAACACAAATTGGTTTCTTTCCAAAGGTACATGTCTTTCTTCAACTAAGCTGAATAATCCTATATGGAACAAAATATGCGTTTCTCCACCTTGATCACTAGGATTTGCAGGAAGTATTCCTTTCCCAAACTCTCTTAATTCTCACAGGGAAACAATGTGCTTAGACACGACTGCTTCTAACACAGATGTCTTTCTTTGGAGCGATATATGTGCTTCAACTTAGCTGAAAAGGCCTATGGGAAGCAGAAGGAGCCCATCATCACCTTGAAACACCAAAGTTGAAGCAAGTATTTCTTTCAAAAACCAACTGAATTCTCACAGGGAAACAATGTGCTAGATGCTGTAGCTTCTAACATGGATGTTTTTCTTTCGGGAGACCCATGTGTTTATTGAACTCAATCGATTAGGCTTATTTGGAGAAAAGAGAGTATGTGCACCTTGAAACACCTAATTTGCAGGAAGGATTCCTTACAAAAACTACTCACTTATCACAGGGTAACAATGAGCTAGAAACTCCTGCTTCTAACATAGATGGCTTTCTTTCGAGAGATAAATGTGGTTCTTCAACTTTGCTGAATAGGCCTATTTGGAAAACAATGAGCCTTTTTCAACCTCGAAAACACTTATTGCAGAAAGTATACCTTTCAAAACTAACTCAGTTCTCATAGGGAAAAATGTGTCATATGCTACTTCTTCTAATACAGATTGGTTTCCTTCAAGAGCGACATGTTGTTCTTCACTTAGCTGAATAGCTCTATTTGGAACAAAATGAGCCTTTCTACACCTTGAAAACTATGGATTGCAGAAAGTATTCCTTGCAAAATTAACTCAGTTCTCACGGAGAAATAATATCCTACATGCTGTGACTTCTAACACACATGGCATCATTTCGAGAGATACGTGTATTTTCAAACTAGCTGAAAAGGCATACTGGAAGCAAAAGGAGCCTAGGACCACCTGAAAACACTTACGTTGCAGGATGTAGTCCTTTCAAAATGTAACTCAATTATTACAAAGAAAAAATGTTCCAGATACGGTAGCTTCTATCACGGATGGGGTTCTTTGGAGATAAACATGTGTTTCTTCAACTCAACCGAATAGTCCTATGTGGAGCAAACAGAGCCTATGTCGCCTTTGAAACAACTAGGTTGGAGGAATCATTCCTTGGAAACCGAACTCAATTCTCCAAGGGAAACAAAGTGCTAGATGTACCTATTTCTGACACACATGATTTTCTTCAAGAGTTTCATTTGTCTCTTCAACTTACCTGAATGGGCCTACTTGAAACAAAATGAGCCTTTCACCACCTTCATAAATATGATTTGCAGGAACTATTCCTTTCAAAAACTAACTCAACTCTCAGAGGGAAACAATGTGCTACATGCTACTACTTCTACTACACATGTGTTTGTAGCAGAGATACATGTGTTTCATCAACTCAGTTGAATAGGCCTATTTGGAACAAAGAGAGCCTCTCTCCACCTTGAAACCCCTTAGCTGCAGGAAGCATTCCTTTCAAAAAGTAACTCAGTTATCACAGGAAAACAATGTGCTAGATGTTCCTGTTTATAACACAGATGGTGTTCTTTGGAGAGATTCATATGTTTCCACAACTTCGCTGAATAGGCCTATTTGAACAAATAAGATTTTCCCCTCTTGGAAAACTATGATGGCATTCCTGTCAAAACCTAACTCAATTCTCACAGGGAAACTGTGCGCTACATGGTGCAACTTCTAACACAGATTTTTTGATAGAGATCCATGTGTTCCTTCAACTCAGGTGAAGAGGCCTGATTACAGCAAACAGACCAACCTCCACCTTGAAACACCGACATTGCTGGAACAATTCACTCAAAATCTAACTCAATTCTCTCAGGGGAACAAATTGCTAGATGTTCGTGCTTCTAATCTTGACAGTTTTCTTTCCAGAGATACATTTATCTTTGACTCAGCTGAATTGGAGTATTTGGGGCAAGCAGACCTACCTGCACCTTGAAACACCAAAGTTGCAGGAAGAATTCCATTTAAAAACTCCCTCCATTCACACAGGGAACCAATGTTGTAGTTGTCACAGCCTCTAACTTGGATGGTTGTCTTTAGAGGCAAAGAAGGGTTCCTTCATGTCAGCTGATTGGGCCTGTTTATAGCCAACAGAGCCTATCTCCACCTTGGAACACGAAAGTTTCAGGAAGAATTTCTTTCAAAAACAAACTCTATTCTCACGGGGAAAAATGTGCCAGATGCTCCTGCTTTGAACACAGCTGCTTTACTTCGAGAGGTACATGTGATTCATCAACTCTGCTGAGTAGGCCATTTTGGAAAGAAAACATTCCTTCCTCTACCTTAAACGTTCTGATTTGCAGGGAGTATTCTTTTCAGACACTAAGTAAATTCTCACCAGGAATCAATGCACTACATGTTGCAGCTCTAACATGGATGGTTTTCTTTGGAGAGGTACATGTATTTCTTCAACACAGCTGAATAGGCTTACTTGGAGCACACAGAACCAATCTTCACCTTGAAACACCTAGTTGCAGGGAGCATTCCCTTAAAAACTAACTCAGTTATCCCAGGAAAGCAACGTGCTATCTAGAAGCTCCTGCTTCTAACACAGCTGGTCATCTTTGGAGAGATACATTTATTTCTTCAACTTAGCTATTAGGCCAATTTGAACACAATGAGACTTTCCCCCCCATGAAAACTATGACTCACAGGAAATATTTCCTTCAAATTCTAACTCCATTCTCACAAGGAAACAATGTTCTTGATGCTGCAGGTTCTAACGTAGATAGTTTTTCTGGGAGAGATACATGTGTTGCTTCATCTCACCTGAAGGGGTCTATTTGGAGAAAAGAGATCCTATCTCCACCTTGAAACGCGTGAGTTGCTGGAAGAATTCCTTGAAAATACTAACTCAATTTTCACCAGGAAGCACTGTGCTAGATGCTATGGCTTCTAACACATACTGGTTTATTTGGAAAGGTGCATGTGTTTCTTCACCTAAGCTGAATAGTCTGATTTGGAACAATATTGGCCTATGTATACCTTAATAACTATGATTTTCAGAAGGTATGCCTTTCACAAGTTAACCCAATTTTCATGGGGAAACAATGTGCTACATGCTATGGCTTCTAACACAATTACTGACTTTCAAGAAATACGTGTGTTTCTTCATCTTAGGTGAGCAGGCCTCCTTGGAACAAAAGAGCCAATCTCCACCTTGAAACACATAAGTTGCAGGAAGTATTGTTTGTAAAGCTACTGAAGTCTCACATGGAACAATGTGCTACACGTTCCTGCTGCTAACTCTGATGGTTCTCTTTCAAGAGACAAATGAGTTTCTTCAACTTAGGTGAGTAGGACTCTTTGGAGCAAAATGAGCCTTTCTCCACCTTGAAAATTCTCATTTGCATTAAATATTCTTTCCAAAACTAACTCCATCTGACTGGAAAACAACGTGCTAGATGCTCCTGCTTCTAAAAGAGATGGTCATGTTTCGAAAGAATCATTTGTTTCTTCATGTTCACTTAACAGGCCTACTTGGAACAAAATGAGTCTTTCTCCACTTTGAAAACTGTGAGGAGCTTGAAGTGTTCCTCTGAAATACGACCTGAATTCTCAGAAGGAAACATGTGCTAGTTGTTCCAAAACACATGGGTTTCTTTCAAGAGATAGATGTGTTTCATCAACTTAACTGTGTAGGCCTAATTGGAACAAAGAGAGCATAACTCAACCTAAGACAACTCACGTATCAGGTAGGATTCCTTTGCTAAACTAACCCAGTTCTAACAGCAACACAATATGTTAGATGCAGCAGCTTATTACGTAGGTGAATTTCTTCAGAAAGGTACACGTGCTTCTTCACTTCTGGTTAACATACATACTTGGAACAAAAGCAGCCTTTGCCCACCTTGAAACACTTACGTTTGAGGAAGCATTCCAGTCAAAACCTACTCAATTCTCAGTGGAAATAATGTGGTAGATGCTCCTGCTTCTAACACACATGTTGGTCTTTTGAGAGATTCATTTGTTTCTTCATCTTAGATGAATAGTCCTAGTTGAAGAAAAATGAGACTTAATCCTCCTTCTAAATTCTGATTTGCAGGAAGTATTCCTTACAAAAACTAATCAATATTCAGAGGGAAACAATGTGCTAGATGCTGCAGCTTCTAACATCGAAGGTTTTCTTTGGCGAGTTACATGTGTTTCTTCAACTACCCGAATAGGCCTATTTGGAGCATAGAGAGCCAATCTGAAGCTTCCCAAAATTAAGTGGCAGGCAGTATTCCTTTCAAAAACAAACTCAGTTCTCACAGGGGTAAAATGTGCCTAGATGCTCCTGCTTATAACACAGATGGATTTCTTTGAGAGACACATGTGTTGCATGAACTCAGTTGAGTAGGCCAATTTGGAACAAAAAGAACCACCTCCCTCCACCTACAAAATTTTGTTTTGCAGGAAGTATTCCTTTGAAATGAACTCAAAACTCACAGGGAAAACATGTGCGAGATGCTGCAGTTTGTACCATACATGGTTTCCTTTAGAGAGATATATTTCTTTCTTCCACTCACCTGAACAAGTCTGTTTGGAGACAACAGAGTGTATCTCCACCTTGACACACCTTAGTGGCAGTAAAAATTCCTTGCAAAAACTAAGTCCATTTTCACAGGGAAACAATGTGCTACATGCTATGGCTTCGAACACAAATTGGTTTCTTTCCAGAGGTACATGTCTTTCTTCAACTAAGCTGAATAATCCTATATGGAACAAAATATGCCTTTCTCCACCTTGATCACTAGGATTTGCAGGAAGTATTCCTTTCCCAAACTCTCTTAATTCTCACAGGGAAACAATGTGCTTAGACACGACTGCTTCTAACACAGATGTCTTTCTTTGGAGCGATATACGTGCTTCAACTTAGCTGAAAAGGCCTATGGGAAGCAGAAGGAGCCCATCATCACCTTGAAACACCAAAGTTGAAGCAAGTATTTCTTTCAAAAACCAACTGAATTCTCACAGGGAAACAATGTGCTAGATGCTGTAGCTTCTAACATGGATGTTTTTCTTTCGGGAGACCCATGTGTTTATTGAACTCAATCGATTAGGCTTATTTGGAGAAAAGAGAGTATGTGCACCTTGAAACACCTAATTTGCAGGAAGGATTCCTTACAAAAACTACTCACTTATCATAGGGTAACAATGAGCTAGAAGCTCCTGCTTCTAACATAGATGGCTTTCTTTCGAGAGATAAATGTGGTTCTTCAACTTTGCTGAATAGGCCTATTTGGAAAACAATGAGCCTTTTTCAACCTCGAAAACACTTATTGCAGAAAGTATACCTTTCAAAACTAACTCAGTTCTCATAGGGAAAAATGTGTCATATGCTACTTCTTCTAATACAGATTGGTTTCCTTCAAGAGCCACATGTTGTTCTTCACTTAGCTGAATAGCTCTATTTGGAACAAAATGAGCCTTTCTACACCTTGAAAACTATGGATTGCAGAAAGTATTCCTTGCAAAATTAACTCAGTTCTCACGGAGAAATAATATCCTACATGCTGTGACTTCTAACACACATGGCATCATTTCGAGAGATACGTGTATTTTCAAACTAGCTGAAAAGGCATACTGGAAGCAAAAGGAGCCTAGGACCACCTGAAAACACTTACGTTGCAGGATGTAGTCCTTTCAAAATGTAACTCAATTATTACAAAGAAAAAATGTTCAAGATACGGTAGCTTCTATCACGGATGGGGTTCTTTGGAGATAAACATGTGTTTCTTCAACTCAGCCGAATAGTCCTATGTGGAGCAAACAGAGCCTATGTCACCTTTGAAACAACTAGGTTGGAGGAATCATTCCTTGGAAACCGAACTCAATTCTCCAAGGGAAACAAAGTGCTAGATGTACCTATTTCTGACACACATGATTTTCTTCAAGAGTTTCATTTGTCTCTTCAACTTAGCTGAATGGGCCTACTTGAAACAAAATGAGCCTTTCACCACCTTCATAAATATGATTTGCAGGAACTATTCCTTTCAAAAACTAACTCAACTCTCAGAGGGAAACAATGTGCTACATGCTACTACTTCTACTACACATGTGTTTGTAGCAGAGATACATGTGTTTCATCAACTCAGTTGAATAGGCCTATTTGGAACAAAGAGAGCCTCTCTCCACCTTGAAACACCTTAGCTGCAGGAAGCATTCCTTTCAAAAAGTAACTCAGTTATCACAGGAAAACAATGTGCTAGATGTTCCTGTTTATAACACAGATGGTGTTCTTTGGAGAGATTTATATGTTTCCACAACTTCGCTGAATAGGCCTATTTGAACAAATAAGATTTTCCCCTCTTGGAAAACTATGATGGCATTCCTGTCAAAACCTAACTCAATTCTCACAGGGAAACTGTGCGCTACATGGTGCAACTTCTAACACAGATTTTTTGATAGAGATACATGTGTTCCTTCAACTCAGGTGAAGAGGCCTGATTACAGCAAACAGACCAACCTCCACCTAGAAACACCGACATTGCTGGAACAATTCACTCAAAATCTAACTCAATTTTCTCAGGGAAACAAATTGCTAGATGTTCGTGCTTCTAATCTTGACAGTTTTCTTTCCAGAGATACATTTATCTTTGACTCAGCTGAATTGGAGTATTTGGGGCAAGCAGACCTACCTGCACCTTGAAACACCAAAGTTGCAGGAAGAATTCCATTTAAAAACTCCCTCCATTCACACAGGGAACCAATGTTGTAGTTGTCACAGCCTCTAACTTCGATGGTTGTCTTTAGAGGCAAAGAAGGGTTCCTTCATGTCAGCTGATTGGGCCTGTTTATAGCCAACAGAGCCTATCTCCACCTTGGAACACGAAAGTTTCAGGAAGAATTTCTTTCAAAAACAAACTCTATTCTCACGGGGAAAAATGTGCCAGATGCTCCTGCTTTGAACACAGCTGCTTTACTTCGAGAGGTACATGTGATTCATCAACTCTGCTGAGTAGGCCATTTTGGAAAGAAAACATTCCTTCCTCTACCTTAAACGTTCTGATTTGCAGGGAGTATTCTTTTCAGACACTAAGTAAATTCTCACCAGGAATCAATGCACTACATGTTGCAGCTCTAACATGGATGGTTTTCTTTGGAGAGGTACATGTATTTCTTCAACACAGCTGAATAGGCTTACTTGGAGCACACAGAACCAATCTTCACCTTGAAACACCTAGTTGCAGGGAGCATTCCCTTAAAAACGAACTCAGTTATCCCAGGAAAGCAACGTGCTATCTAGAAGCTCCTGCTTCTAACACAGCTGGTCATCTTTGGAGAGATACATTTATTTCTTCAACTTAGCTATTAGGCCAATTTGAACAAAATGAGACTTTCCCCACCATGAAAACTATGACTCACAGGAAATATTTCCTTCAAATTCTAACTCCATTCTCACAAGGAAACAATGTTCTTGATGCTGCGGGTTCTAACGTAGATAGTTTTTCTGGGAGAGATACATGTGTTGCTTCATCTCACCTGAACGGGTCTATTTGGAGAAAAGAGATCCTATCTCCACCTTGAAACACGTGAGTTGCTGGAAGAATTCCTTGAAAATACTAACTCAATTTTCACCAGGAAGCACTGTGCTAGATGCTATGGCTTCCAACACATATTGGTTTATTTGGAAAGATGTGTGTGTTTCTTCACCTAAGCTGAATAGTCTGATTTGGAACAAAATTAGCCCATGTATACCTTAATAACTATGATTTTCAGAAGGTATGCCTTTCACAAGTTAACCCAATTTTCATGGGGAAACAATGTGCTACATGCTATGGCTTCTAACACAATTACTGACTTTCAAGAAATATGTGTGTTTCTTCATCTTAGCTGAGCAGGCCTCCTTGGAACAAAAGAGCCAATCTCCACCTTGAAACACATAAGTTGCAGGAAGTATTGTTTCTAAAGCTACTGAAGTCTCACATGGAACAATGTGCTACACGTTCCTGCTGCTAACTCTGATGGTTGTCTTTCAAGAGACAAATGAGTTTCTTCAACTTAGGTGAGTAGGACTCTTTGGAGCAAAATGAGCCTTTCTCCACCTTGAAAATTGTCATTTGCATCAAATATTCTTTCCAAAACTAACTCCATCTGACTGGATACCAACGTGCTAGATGCTCCTGCTTCTAAAAGAGATGGTCATGTTTCGAAAGAATCATTTGTTTCTTCATGTTCACTTAACAGGCCTACTTGGAACAAAATGAGTCTTTCTCCACTTTGAAAACTGTGAGGAGCTTGAAGTGTTCCTCTGAAATACGACCTGAATTCTCAGAAGGAAACATGTGCTACTTGTTCCAATACACATGGGTTTCTTTCAAGAGATAGATGTGTTTCATCAACTTAACTGTGTAGGCCTAATTGGAACAAAGAGAGCATAACTCAACCTAAGACAACTCACGTATCAGGTAGGATTCCTTTGCTAAACTAACCCAGTTCTAACAGCAACACAATATGTTAGATGCAGCAGCTTATTACGTAGGTGAATTTCTTCGGAAAGGTACACGTGCTTCTTCACTTCTGGTTAACATACATACTTGGAACAAAAGCAGCCTTTGCCCACCTTGAAACACTTACGTTTGAGGAAGCATTCCAGTCAAAACCTACTCAATTCTCAATGGAAATAATGTGGTAGATGCTCCTGCTTCTAACACACATGTTGGTCTTTTGAGAGATTCATTTGTTTCTTCATCTTAGATGAATAGTCCTAGTTGGAGAAAAATGAGACTTAATCCTCCTTCAAAATTCTGATTTGCAGGAAGTATTCCTTACAAAAACTAATCAATATTCAGAGGGAAACAATGTGCTAGATGCTGCAGCTTCTAACATCGAAGGTTTTCTTTGGCGAGTTACATGTGTTTCTTCAACTACCCGAATAGGCCTATTTGGAGCATAGAGAGCCAATCTGAAGCTTCCCAAAATTAAGTGGCAGGCAGTATTCCTTTCAAAAACAAACTCAGTTCTCACAGGGGTAAAATGTGCCTAGATGCTCCTGCTTATAACACAGATGGATTTCTTTGAGAGACACATGTGTTGCATGAACTCAGTTGAGTAGGCCAATTTGGAACAAAAAGAACCACCTCCCTCCACCTACAAAATTTTGTTTTGCAGGAAGTATTCCTTTGAAATGAACTCAAAACTCACAGGGAAAACATGTGCGAGATGCTGCAGTTTGTACCATACATGGTTTCCTTTAGAGACATATATTTCTTTCTTCCACTCACCTGAACAAGTCTGTTTGGAGACAACAGAGTGTATCTCCACCTTGACACACCTTAGTGGCAGTAAAAATTCCTTGCAAAAACTAAGTCCATTTTCACAGGGAAACAATGAGCTACATGCTATATCTTCGAACACAAATTGGTTTCTTTCCAAAGGTACATGTCTTTCTTCAACTAAGCTGAATAATCCTATATGGAACAAAATATGCGTTTCTCCACCTTGATCACTAGGATTTGCAGGAAGTATTCCTTTCCCAAACTCTCTTAATTCTCACAGGGAAACAATGTGCTTAGACACGACTGCTTCTAACACAGATGTCTTTCTTTGGAGCGATATATGTGCTTCAACTTAGCTGAAAAGGCCTATGGGAAGCAGAAGGAGCCCATCATCACCTTGAAACACCAAAGTTGAAGCAAGTATTTCTTTCAAAAACCAACTGAATTCTCACAGGGAAACAATGTGCTAGATGCTGTAGCTTCTAACATGGATGTTTTTCTTTCGGGAGACCCATGTGTTTATTGAACTCAATCGATTAGGCTTATTTGGAGAAAAGAGAGTATGTGCACCTTGAAACACCTAATTTGCAGGAAGGATTCCTTACAAAAACTACTCACTTATCACAGGGTAACAATGAGCTAGAAACTCCTGCTTCTAACATAGATGGCTTTCTTTCGAGAGATAAATGTGGTTCTTCAACTTTGCTGAATAGGCCTATTTGGAAAACAATGAGCCTTTTTCAACCTCGAAAACACTTATTGCAGAAAGTATACCTTTCAAAACTAACTCAGTTCTCATAGGGAAAAATGTGTCATATGCTACTTCTTCTAATACAGATTGGTTTCCTTCAAGAGCGACATGTTGTTCTTCACTTAGCTGAATAGCTCTATTTGGAACAAAATGAGCCTTTCTACACCTTGAAAACTATGGATTGCAGAAAGTATTCCTTGCAAAATTAACTCAGTTCTCACGGAGAAATAATATCCTACATGCTGTGACTTCTAACACACATGGCATCATTTCGAGAGATACGTGTATTTTCAAACTAGCTGAAAAGGCATACTGGAAGCAAAAGGAGCCTAGGACCACCTGAAAACACTTACGTTGCAGGATGTAGTCCTTTCAAAATGTAACTCAATTATTACAAAGAAAAAATGTTCCAGATACGGTAGCTTCTATCACGGATGGGGTTCTTTGGAGATAAACATGTGTTTCTTCAACTCAACCGAATAGTCCTATGTGGAGCAAACAGAGCCTATGTCGCCTTTGAAACAACTAGGTTGGAGGAATCATTCCTTGGAAACCGAACTCAATTCTCCAAGGGAAACAAAGTGCTAGATGTACCTATTTCTGACACACATGATTTTCTTCAAGAGTTTCATTTGTCTCTTCAACTTACCTGAATGGGCCTACTTGAAACAAAATGAGTCTTTCACCACCTTCATAAATATGATTTGCAGGAACTATTCCTTTCAAAAACTAACTCAACTCTCAGAGGGAAACAATGTGCTACATGCTACTACTTCTACTACACATGTGTTTGTAGCAGAGATACATGTGTTTCATCAACTCAGTTGAATAGGCCTATTTGGAACAAAGAGAGCCTCTCTCCACCTTGAAACACCTTAGCTGAAGGAAGCATTCCTTTCAAAAAGTAACTCAGTTATCACAGGAAAACAATGTGCTAGATGTTCCTGTTTATAACACAGATGGTGTTCTTTGGAGAGATTCATATGTTTCCACAACTTCGCTGAATAGGCCTATTTGAACAAATAAGATTTTCCCCTCTTGGAAAACTATGATGGCATTCCTGTCAAAACCTAACTCAATTCTCACAGGGAAACTGTGCGCTACATGGTGCAACTTCTAACACAGATTTTTTGATAGAGATCCATGTGTTCCTTCAACTCAGGTGAAGAGGCCTGATTACAGCAAACAGACCAACCTCCACCTTGAAACACCGACATTGCTGGAACAATTCACTCAAAATCTAACTCAATTCTCTCAGGGGAACAAATTGCTAGATGTTCGTGCTTCTAATCTTGACAGTTTTCTTTCCAGAGATACATTTATCTTTGACTCAGCTGAATTGGAGTATTTGGGGCAAGCAGACCTACCTGCACCTTGAAACACCAAAGTTGCAGGAAGAATTCCATTTAAAAACTCCCTCCATTCACACAGGGAACCAATGTTGTAGTTGTCACAGCCTCTAACTTGGATGGTTGTCTTTAGAGGCAAAGAAGGGTTCCTTCATGTCAGCTGATTGGGCCTGTTTATAGCCAACAGAGCCTATCTCCACCTTGGAACACGAAAGTTTCAGGAAGAATTTCTTTCAAAAACAAACTCTATTCTCACGGGGAAAAATGTGCCAGATGCTCCTGCTTTGAACACAGCTGCTTTACTTCGAGAGGTACATGTGATTCATCAACTCTGCTGAGTAGGCCATTTTGGAAAGAAAACATTCCTTCCTCTACCTTAAACGTTCTGATTTGCAGGGAGTATTCTTTTCAGACACTAAGTAAATTCTCACCAGGAATCAATGCACTACATGTTGCAGCTCTAACATGGATGGTTTTCTTTGGAGAGGTACATGTATTTCTTCAACACAGCTGAATAGGCTTACTTGGAGCACACAGAACCAATCTTCACCTTGAAACACCTAGTTGCAGGGAGCATTCCCTTAAAAACTAACTCAGTTATCCCAGGAAAGCAACGTGCTATCTAGAAGCTCCTGCTTCTAACACAGCTGGTCATCTTTGGAGAGATACATTTATTTCTTCAACTTAGCTATTAGGCCAATTTGAACACAATGAGACTTTCCCCCCCATGAAAACTATGACTCACAGGAAATATTTCCTTCAAATTCTAACTCCATTCTCACAAGGAAACAATGTTCTTGATGCTGCAGGTTCTAACGTAGATAGTTTTTCTGGGAGAGATACATGTGTTGCTTCATCTCACCTGAAGGGGTCTATTTGGAGAAAAGAGATCCTATCTCCACCTTGAAACGCGTGAGTTGCTGGAAGAATTCCTTGAAAATACTAACTCAATTTTCACCAGGAAGCACTGTGCTAGATGCTATGGCTTCTAACACATACTGGTTTATTTGGAAAGGTGCATGTGTTTCTTCACCTAAGCTGAATAGTCTGATTTGGAACAATATTGGCCTATGTATACCTTAATAACTATGATTTTCAGAAGGTATGCCTTTCACAAGTTAACCCAATTTTCATGGGGAAACAATGTGCTACATGCTATGGCTTCTAACACAATTACTGACTTTCAAGAAATACGTGTGTTTCTTCATCTTAGGTGAGCAGGCCTCCTTGGAACAAAAGAGCCAATCTCCACCTTGAAACACATAAGTTGCAGGAAGTATTGTTTGTAAAGCTACTGAAGTCTCACATGGAACAATGTGCTACACGTTCCTGCTGCTAACTCTGATGGTTCTCTTTCAAGAGACAAATGAGTTTCTTCAACTTAGGTGAGTAGGACTCTTTGGAGCAAAATGAGCCTTTCTCCACCTTGAAAATTCTCATTTGCATCAAATATTCTTTCCAAAACTAACTCCATCTGACTGGAAAACAACGTGCTAGATGCTCCTGCTTCTAAAAGAGATGGTCATGTTTCGAAAGAATCATTTGTTTCTTCATGTTCACTTAACAGGCCTACTTGGAACAAAATGAGTCTTTCTCCACTTTGAAAACTGTGAGGAGCTTGAAGTGTTCCTCTGAAATACGACCTGAATTCTCAGAAGGAAACATGTGCTAGTTGTTCCAAAACACATGGGTTTCTTTCAAGAGATAGATGTGTTTCATCAACTTAACTGTGTAGGCCTAATTGGAACAAAGAGAGCATAACTCAACCTAAGACAACTCACGTATCAGGTAGGATTCCTTTGCTAAACTAACCCAGTTCTAACAGCAACACAATATGTTAGATGCAGCAGCTTATTACGTAGGTGAATTTCTTCAGAAAGGTACACGTGCTTCTTCACTTCTGGTTAACATACATACTTGGAACAAAAGCAGCCTTTGCCCACCTTGAAACACTTACGTTTGAGGAAGCATTCCAGTCAAAACCTACTCAATTCTCAGTGGAAATAATGTGGTAGATGCTCCTGCTTCTAACACACATGTTGGTCTTTTGAGAGATTCATTTGTTTCTTCATCTTAGATGAATAGTCCTAGTTGAAGAAAAATGAGACTTAATCCTCCTTCAAAATTCTGATTTGCAGGAAGTATTCCTTACAAAAACTAATCAATATTCAGAGGGAAACAATGTGCTAGATGCTGCAGCTTCTAACATCGAAGGTTTTCTTTGGCGAGTTACATGTGTTTCTTCAACTACCCGAATAGGCCTATTTGGAGCATAGAGAGCCAATCTGAAGCTTCCCAAAATTAAGTGGCAGGCAGTATTCCTTTCAAAAACAAACTCAGTTCTCACAGGGGTAAAATGAGCCTAGATGCTCCTGCTTATAACACAGATGGATTTCTTTGAGAGACACATGTGTTGCATGAACTCAGTTGAGTAGGCCAATTTGGAACAAAAAGAACCACCTCCCTCCACCTACAAAATTTTGTTTTGCAGGAAGTATTCCTTTGAAATGAACTCAAAACTCACAGGGAAAACATGTGCGAGATGCTGCAGTTTGTACCATACATGGTTTCCTTTAGAGAGATATATTTCTTTCTTCCACTCACCTGAACAAGTCTGTTTGGAGACAACAGAGTGTATCTCCACCTTGACACACCTTAGTGGCAGTAAAAATTCCTTGCAAAAACTAAGTCCATTTTCACAGGGAAACAATGTGCTACATGCTATGGCTTCGAACACAAATTGGTTTCTTTCCAGAGGTACATGTCTTTCTTCAACTAAGCTGAATAATCCTATATGGAACAAAATATGCCTTTCTCCACCTTGATCACTAGGATTTGCAGGAAGTATTCCTTTCCCAAACTCTCTTAATTCTCACAGGGAAACAATGTGCTTAGACACGACTGCTTCTAACACAGATGTCTTTCTTTGGAGCGATATACGTGCTTCAACTTAGCTGAAAAGGCCTATGGGAAGCAGAAGGAGCCCATCATCACCTTGAAACACCAAAGTTGAAGCAAGTATTTCTTTCAAAAACCAACTGAATTCTCACAGGGAAACAATGTGCTAGATGCTGTAGCTTCTAACATGGATGTTTTTCTTTCGGGAGACCCATGTGTTTATTGAACTCAATCGATTAGGCTTATTTGGAGAAAAGAGAGTATGTGCACCTTGAAACACCTAATTTGCAGGAAGGATTCCTTACAAAAACTACTCACTTATCATAGGGTAACAATGAGCTAGAAGCTCCTGCTTCTAACATAGATGGCTTTCTTTCGAGAGATAAATGTGGTTCTTCAACTTTGCTGAATAGGCCTATTTGGAAAACAATGAGCCTTTTTCAACCTCGAAAACACTTATTGCAGAAAGTATACCTTTCAAAACTAACTCAGTTCTCATAGGGAAAAATGTGTCATATGCTACTTCTTCTAATACAGATTGGTTTCCTTCAAGAGCCACATGTTGTTCTTCACTTAGCTGAATAGCTCTATTTGGAACAAAATGAGCCTTTCTACACCTTGAAAACTATGGATTGCAGAAAGTATTCCTTGCAAAATTAACTCAGTTCTCACGGAGAAATAATATCCTACATGCTGTGACTTCTAACACACATGGCATCATTTCGAGAGATACGTGTATTTTCAAACTAGCTGAAAAGGCATACTGGAAGCAAAAGGAGCCTAGGACCACCTGAAAACACTTACGTTGCAGGATGTAGTCCTTTCAAAATGTAACTCAATTATTACAAAGAAAAAATGTTCAAGATACGGTAGCTTCTATCACGGATGGGGTTCTTTGGAGATAAACATGTGTTTCTTCAACTCAGCCGAATAGTCCTATGTGGAGCAAACAGAGCCTATGTCACCTTTGAAACAACTAGGTTGGAGGAATCATTCCTTGGAAACCGAACTCAATTCTCCAAGGGAAACAAAGTGCTAGATGTACCTATTTCTGACACACATGATTTTCTTCAAGAGTTTCATTTGTCTCTTCAACTTAGCTGAATGGGCCTACTTGAAACAAAATGAGCCTTTCACCACCTTCATAAATATGATTTGCAGGAACTATTCCTTTCAAAAACTAACTCAACTCTCAGAGGGAAACAATGTGCTACATGCTACTACTTCTACTACACATGTGTTTGTAGCAGAGATACATGTGTTTCATCAACTCAGTTGAATAGGCCTATTTGGAACAAAGAGAGCCTCTCTCCACCTTGAAACACCTTAGCTGCAGGAAGCATTCCTTTCAAAAAGTAACTCAGTTATCACAGGAAAACAATGTGCTAGATGTTCCTGTTTATAACACAGATGGTGTTCTTTGGAGAGATTTATATGTTTCCACAACTTCGCTGAATAGGCCTATTTGAACAAATAAGATTTTCCCCTCTTGGAAAACTATGATGGCATTCCTGTCAAAACCTAACTCAATTCTCACAGGGAAACTGTGCGCTACATGGTGCAACTTCTAACACAGATTTTTTGATAGAGATACATGTGTTCCTTCAACTCAGGTGAAGAGGCCTGATTACAGCAAACAGACCAACCTCCACCTAGAAACACCGACATTGCTGGAACAATTCACTCAAAATCTAACTCAATTTTCTCAGGGGAACAAATTGCTAGATGTTCGTGCTTCTAATCTTGACAGTTTTCTTTCCAGAGATACATTTATCTTTGACTCAGCTGAATTGGAGTATTTGGGGCAAGCAGACCTACCTGCACCTTGAAACACCAAAGTTGCAGGAAGAATTCCATTTAAAAACTCCCTCCATTCACACAGGGAACCAATGTTGTAGTTGTCACAGCCTCTAACTTCGATGGTTGTCTTTAGAGGCAAAGAAGGGTTCCTTCATGTCAGCTGATTGGGCCTGTTTATAGCCAACAGAGCCTATCTCCACCTTGGAACACGAAAGTTTCAGGAAGAATTTCTTTCAAAAACAAACTCTATTCTCACGGGGAAAAATGTGCCAGATGCTCCTGCTTTGAACACAGCTGCTTTACTTCGAGAGGTACATGTGATTCATCAACTCTGCTGAGTAGGCCATTTTGGAAAGAAAACATTCCTTCCTCTACCTTAAACGTTCTGATTTGCAGGGAGTATTCTTTTCAGACACTAAGTAAATTCTCACCAGGAATCAATGCACTACATGTTGCAGCTCTAACATGGATGGTTTTCTTTGGAGAGGTACATGTATTTCTTCAACACAGCTGAATAGGCTTACTTGGAGCACACAGAACCAATCTTCACCTTGAAACACCTAGTTGCAGGGAGCATTCCCTTAAAAACGAACTCAGTTATCCCAGGAAAGCAACGTGCTATCTAGAAGCTCCTGCTTCTAACACAGCTGGTCATCTTTGGAGAGATACATTTATTTCTTCAACTTAGCTATTAGGCCAATTTGAACAAAATGAGACTTTCCCCACCATGAAAACTATGACTCACAGGAAATATTTCCTTCAAATTCTAACTCCATTCTCACAAGGAAACAATGTTCTTGATGCTGCGGGTTCTAACGTAGATAGTTTTTCTGGGAGAGATACATGTGTTGCTTCATCTCACCTGAACGGGTCTATTTGGAGAAAAGAGATCCTATCTCCACCTTGAAACACGTGAGTTGCTGGAAGAATTCCTTGAAAATACTAACTCAATTTTCACCAGGAAGCACTGTGCTAGATGCTATGGCTTCCAACACATATTGGTTTATTTGGAAAGATGTGTGTGTTTCTTCACCTAAGCTGAATAGTCTGATTTGGAACAAAATTAGCCCATGTATACCTTAATAACTATGATTTTCAGAAGGTATGCCTTTCACAAGTTAACCCAATTTTCATGGGGAAACAATGTGCTACATGCTATGGCTTCTAACACAATTACTGACTTTCAAGAAATATGTGTGTTTCTTCATCTTAGCTGAGCAGGCCTCCTTGGAACAAAAGAGCCAATCTCCACCTTGAAACACATAAGTTGCAGGAAGTATTGTTTCTAAAGCTACTGAAGTCTCACATGGAACAATGTGCTACACGTTCCTGCTGCTAACTCTGATGGTTGTCTTTCAAGAGACAAATGAGTTTCTTCAACTTAGGTGAGTAGGACTCTTTGGAGCAAAATGAGCCTTTCTCCACCTTGAAAATTGTCATTTGCATCAAATATTCTTTCCAAAACTAACTCCATCTGACTGGATACCAACGTGCTAGATGCTCCTGCTTCTAAAAGAGATGGTCATGTTTCGAAAGAATCATTTGTTTCTTCATGTTCACTTAACAGGCCTACTTGGAACAAAATGAGTCTTTCTCCACTTTGAAAACTGTGAGGAGCTTGAAGTGTTCCTCTGAAATACGACCTGAATTCTCAGAAGGAAACATGTGCTACTTGTTCCAATACACATGGGTTTCTTTCAAGAGATAGATGTGTTTCATCAACTTAACTGTGTAGGCCTAATTGGAACAAAGAGAGCATAACTCAACCTAAGACAACTCACGTATCAGGTAGGATTCCTTTGCTAAACTAACCCAGTTCTAACAGCAACACAATATGTTAGATGCAGCAGCTTATTACGTAGGTGAATTTCTTCGGAAAGGTACACGTGCTTCTTCACTTCTGGTTAACATACATACTTGGAACAAAAGCAGCCTTTGCCCACCTTGAAACACTTACGTTTGAGGAAGCATTCCAGTCAAAACCTACTCAATTCTCAATGGAAATAATGTGGTAGATGCTCCTGCTTCTAACACACATGTTGGTCTTTTGAGAGATTCATTTGTTTCTTCATCTTAGATGAATAGTCCTAGTTGGAGAAAAATGAGACTTAATCCTCCTTCAAAATTCTGATTTGCAGGAAGTATTCCTTACAAAAACTAATCAATATTCAGAGGGAAACAATGTGCTAGATGCTGCAGCTTCTAACATCGAAGGTTTTCTTTGGCGAGTTACATGTGTTTCTTCAACTACCCGAATAGGCCTATTTGGAGCATAGAGAGCCAATCTGAAGCTTCCCAAAATTAAGTGGCAGGCAGTATTCCTTTCAAAAACAAACTCAGTTCTCACAGGGGTAAAATGTGCCTAGATGCTCCTGCTTATAACACAGATGGATTTCTTTGAGAGACACATGTGTTGCATGAACTCAGTTGAGTAGGCCAATTTGGAACAAAAAGAACCACCTCCCTCCACCTACAAAATTTTGTTTTGCAGGAAGTATTCCTTTGAAATGAACTCAAAACTCACAGGGAAAACATGTGCGAGATGCTGCAGTTTGTACCATACATGGTTTCCTTTAGAGACATATATTTCTTTCTTCCACTCACCTGAACAAGTCTGTTTGGAGACAACAGAGTGTATCTCCACCTTGACACACCTTAGTGGCAGTAAAAATTCCTTGCAAAAACTAAGTCCATTTTCACAGGGAAACAATGAGCTACATGCTATATCTTCGAACACAAATTGGTTTCTTTCCAAAGGTACATGTCTTTCTTCAACTAAGCTGAATAATCCTATATGGAACAAAATATGCGTTTCTCCACCTTGATCACTAGGATTTGCAGGAAGTATTCCTTTCCCAAACTCTCTTAATTCTCACAGGGAAACAATGTGCTTAGACACGACTGCTTCTAACACAGATGTCTTTCTTTGGAGCGATATATGTGCTTCAACTTAGCTGAAAAGGCCTATGGGAAGCAGAAGGAGCCCATCATCACCTTGAAACACCAAAGTTGAAGCAAGTATTTCTTTCAAAAACCAACTGAATTCTCACAGGGAAACAATGTGCTAGATGCTGTAGCTTCTAACATGGATGTTTTTCTTTCGGGAGACCCATGTGTTTATTGAACTCAATCGATTAGGCTTATTTGGAGAAAAGAGAGTATGTGCACCTTGAAACACCTAATTTGCAGGAAGGATTCCTTACAAAAACTACTCACTTATCACAGGGTAACAATGAGCTAGAAACTCCTGCTTCTAACATAGATGGCTTTCTTTCGAGAGATAAATGTGGTTCTTCAACTTTGCTGAATAGGCCTATTTGGAAAACAATGAGCCTTTTTCAACCTCGAAAACACTTATTGCAGAAAGTATACCTTTCAAAACTAACTCAGTTCTCATAGGGAAAAATGTGTCATATGCTACTTCTTCTAATACAGATTGGTTTCCTTCAAGAGCGACATGTTGTTCTTCACTTAGCTGAATAGCTCTATTTGGAACAAAATGAGCCTTTCTACACCTTGAAAACTATGGATTGCAGAAAGTATTCCTTGCAAAATTAACTCAGTTCTCACGGAGAAATAATATCCTACATGCTGTGACTTCTAACACACATGGCATCATTTCGAGAGATACGTGTATTTTCAAACTAGCTGAAAAGGCATACTGGAAGCAAAAGGAGCCTAGGACCACCTGAAAACACTTACGTTGCAGGATGTAGTCCTTTCAAAATGTAACTCAATTATTACAAAGAAAAAATGTTCCAGATACGGTAGCTTCTATCACGGATGGGGTTCTTTGGAGATAAACATGTGTTTCTTCAACTCAACCGAATAGTCCTATGTGGAGCAAACAGAGCCTATGTCGCCTTTGAAACAACTAGGTTGGAGGAATCATTCCTTGGAAACCGAACTCAATTCTCCAAGGGAAACAAAGTGCTAGATGTACCTATTTCTGACACACATGATTTTCTTCAAGAGTTTCATTTGTCTCTTCAACTTACCTGAATGGGCCTACTTGAAACAAAATGAGCCTTTCACCACCTTCATAAATATGATTTGCAGGAACTATTCCTTTCAAAAACTAACTCAACTCTCAGAGGGAAACAATGTGCTACATGCTACTACTTCTACTACACATGTGTTTGTAGCAGAGATACATGTGTTTCATCAACTCAGTTGAATAGGCCTATTTGGAACAAAGAGAGCCTCTCTCCACCTTGAAACCCCTTAGCTGCAGGAAGCATTCCTTTCAAAAAGTAACTCAGTTATCACAGGAAAACAATGTGCTAGATGTTCCTGTTTATAACACAGATGGTGTTCTTTGGAGAGATTCATATGTTTCCACAACTTCGCTGAATAGGCCTATTTGAACAAATAAGATTTTCCCCTCTTGGAAAACTATGATGGCATTCCTGTCAAAACCTAACTCAATTCTCACAGGGAAACTGTGCGCTACATGGTGCAACTTCTAACACAGATTTTTTGATAGAGATCCATGTGTTCCTTCAACTCAGGTGAAGAGGCCTGATTACAGCAAACAGACCAACCTCCACCTTGAAACACCGACATTGCTGGAACAATTCACTCAAAATCTAACTCAATTCTCTCAGGGGAACAAATTGCTAGATGTTCGTGCTTCTAATCTTGACAGTTTTCTTTCCAGAGATACATTTATCTTTGACTCAGCTGAATTGGAGTATTTGGGGCAAGCAGACCTACCTGCACCTTGAAACACCAAAGTTGCAGGAAGAATTCCATTTAAAAACTCCCTCCATTCACACAGGGAACCAATGTTGTAGTTGTCACAGCCTCTAACTTGGATGGTTGTCTTTAGAGGCAAAGAAGGGTTCCTTCATGTCAGCTGATTGGGCCTGTTTATAGCCAACAGAGCCTATCTCCACCTTGGAACACGAAAGTTTCAGGAAGAATTTCTTTCAAAAACAAACTCTATTCTCACGGGGAAAAATGTGCCAGATGCTCCTGCTTTGAACACAGCTGCTTTACTTCGAGAGGTACATGTGATTCATCAACTCTGCTGAGTAGGCCATTTTGGAAAGAAAACATTCCTTCCTCTACCTTAAACGTTCTGATTTGCAGGGAGTATTCTTTTCAGACACTAAGTAAATTCTCACCAGGAATCAATGCACTACATGTTGCAGCTCTAACATGGATGGTTTTCTTTGGAGAGGTACATGTATTTCTTCAACACAGCTGAATAGGCTTACTTGGAGCACACAGAACCAATCTTCACCTTGAAACACCTAGTTGCAGGGAGCATTCCCTTAAAAACTAACTCAGTTATCCCAGGAAAGCAACGTGCTATCTAGAAGCTCCTGCTTCTAACACAGCTGGTCATCTTTGGAGAGATACATTTATTTCTTCAACTTAGCTATTAGGCCAATTTGAACACAATGAGACTTTCCCCCCCATGAAAACTATGACTCACAGGAAATATTTCCTTCAAATTCTAACTCCATTCTCACAAGGAAACAATGTTCTTGATGCTGCAGGTTCTAACGTAGATAGTTTTTCTGGGAGAGATACATGTGTTGCTTCATCTCACCTGAAGGGGTCTATTTGGAGAAAAGAGATCCTATCTCCACCTTGAAACGCGTGAGTTGCTGGAAGAATTCCTTGAAAATACTAACTCAATTTTCACCAGGAAGCACTGTGCTAGATGCTATGGCTTCTAACACATACTGGTTTATTTGGAAAGGTGCATGTGTTTCTTCACCTAAGCTGAATAGTCTGATTTGGAACAATATTGGCCTATGTATACCTTAATAACTATGATTTTCAGAAGGTATGCCTTTCACAAGTTAACCCAATTTTCATGGGGAAACAATGTGCTACATGCTATGGCTTCTAACACAATTACTGACTTTCAAGAAATACGTGTGTTTCTTCATCTTAGGTGAGCAGGCCTCCTTGGAACAAAAGAGCCAATCTCCACCTTGAAACACATAAGTTGCAGGAAGTATTGTTTGTAAAGCTACTGAAGTCTCACATGGAACAATGTGCTACACGTTCCTGCTGCTAACTCTGATGGTTCTCTTTCAAGAGACAAATGAGTTTCTTCAACTTAGGTGAGTAGGACTCTTTGGAGCAAAATGAGCCTTTCTCCACCTTGAAAATTCTCATTTGCATTAAATATTCTTTCCAAAACTAACTCCATCTGACTGGAAAACAACGTGCTAGATGCTCCTGCTTCTAAAAGAGATGGTCATGTTTCGAAAGAATCATTTGTTTCTTCATGTTCACTTAACAGGCCTACTTGGAACAAAATGAGTCTTTCTCCACTTTGAAAACTGTGAGGAGCTTGAAGTGTTCCTCTGAAATACGACCTGAATTCTCAGAAGGAAACATGTGCTAGTTGTTCCAAAACACATGGGTTTCTTTCAAGAGATAGATGTGTTTCATCAACTTAACTGTGTAGGCCTAATTGGAACAAAGAGAGCATAACTCAACCTAAGACAACTCACGTATCAGGTAGGATTCCTTTGCTAAACTAACCCAGTTCTAACAGCAACACAATATGTTAGATGCAGCAGCTTATTACGTAGGTGAATTTCTTCAGAAAGGTACACGTGCTTCTTCACTTCTGGTTAACATACATACTTGGAACAAAAGCAGCCTTTGCCCACCTTGAAACACTTACGTTTGAGGAAGCATTCCAGTCAAAACCTACTCAATTCTCAGTGGAAATAATGTGGTAGATGCTCCTGCTTCTAACACACATGTTGGTCTTTTGAGAGATTCATTTGTTTCTTCATCTTAGATGAATAGTCCTAGTTGAAGAAAAATGAGACTTAATCCTCCTTCTAAATTCTGATTTGCAGGAAGTATTCCTTACAAAAACTAATCAATATTCAGAGGGAAACAATGTGCTAGATGCTGCAGCTTCTAACATCGAAGGTTTTCTTTGGCGAGTTACATGTGTTTCTTCAACTACCCGAATAGGCCTATTTGGAGCATAGAGAGCCAATCTGAAGCTTCCCAAAATTAAGTGGCAGGCAGTATTCCTTTCAAAAACAAACTCAGTTCTCACAGGGGTAAAATGTGCCTAGATGCTCCTGCTTATAACACAGATGGATTTCTTTGAGAGACACATGTGTTGCATGAACTCAGTTGAGTAGGCCAATTTGGAACAAAAAGAACCACCTCCCTCCACCTACAAAATTTTGTTTTGCAGGAAGTATTCCTTTGAAATGAACTCAAAACTCACAGGGAAAACATGTGCGAGATGCTGCAGTTTGTACCATACATGGTTTCCTTTAGAGAGATATATTTCTTTCTTCCACTCACCTGAACAAGTCTGTTTGGAGACAACAGAGTGTATCTCCACCTTGACACACCTTAGTGGCAGTAAAAATTCCTTGCAAAAACTAAGTCCATTTTCACAGGGAAACAATGTGCTACATGCTATGGCTTCGAACACAAATTGGTTTCTTTCCAGAGGTACATGTCTTTCTTCAACTAAGCTGAATAATCCTATATGGAACAAAATATGCCTTTCTCCACCTTGATCACTAGGATTTGCAGGAAGTATTCCTTTCCCAAACTCTCTTAATTCTCACAGGGAAACAATGTGCTTAGACACGACTGCTTCTAACACAGATGTCTTTCTTTGGAGCGATATACGTGCTTCAACTTAGCTGAAAAGGCCTATGGGAAGCAGAAGGAGCCCATCATCACCTTGAAACACCAAAGTTGAAGCAAGTATTTCTTTCAAAAACCAACTGAATTCTCACAGGGAAACAATGTGCTAGATGCTGTAGCTTCTAACATGGATGTTTTTCTTTCGGGAGACCCATGTGTTTATTGAACTCAATCGATTAGGCTTATTTGGAGAAAAGAGAGTATGTGCACCTTGAAACACCTAATTTGCAGGAAGGATTCCTTACAAAAACTACTCACTTATCATAGGGTAACAATGAGCTAGAAGCTCCTGCTTCTAACATAGATGGCTTTCTTTCGAGAGATAAATGTGGTTCTTCAACTTTGCTGAATAGGCCTATTTGGAAAACAATGAGCCTTTTTCAACCTCGAAAACACTTATTGCAGAAAGTATACCTTTCAAAACTAACTCAGTTCTCATAGGGAAAAATGTGTCATATGCTACTTCTTCTAATACAGATTGGTTTCCTTCAAGAGCCACATGTTGTTCTTCACTTAGCTGAATAGCTCTATTTGGAACAAAATGAGCCTTTCTACACCTTGAAAACTATGGATTGCAGAAAGTATTCCTTGCAAAATTAACTCAGTTCTCACGGAGAAATAATATCCTACATGCTGTGACTTCTAACACACATGGCATCATTTCGAGAGATACGTGTATTTTCAAACTAGCTGAAAAGGCATACTGGAAGCAAAAGGAGCCTAGGACCACCTGAAAACACTTACGTTGCAGGATGTAGTCCTTTCAAAATGTAACTCAATTATTACAAAGAAAAAATGTTCAAGATACGGTAGCTTCTATCACGGATGGGGTTCTTTGGAGATAAACATGTGTTTCTTCAACTCAGCCGAATAGTCCTATGTGGAGCAAACAGAGCCTATGTCACCTTTGAAACAACTAGGTTGGAGGAATCATTCCTTGGAAACCGAACTCAATTCTCCAAGGGAAACAAAGTGCTAGATGTACCTATTTCTGACACACATGATTTTCTTCAAGAGTTTCATTTGTCTCTTCAACTTAGCTGAATGGGCCTACTTGAAACAAAATGAGCCTTTCACCACCTTCATAAATATGATTTGCAGGAACTATTCCTTTCAAAAACTAACTCAACTCTCAGAGGGAAACAATGTGCTACATGCTACTACTTCTACTACACATGTGTTTGTAGCAGAGATACATGTGTTTCATCAACTCAGTTGAATAGGCCTATTTGGAACAAAGAGAGCCTCTCTCCACCTTGAAACACCTTAGCTGCAGGAAGCATTCCTTTCAAAAAGTAACTCAGTTATCACAGGAAAACAATGTGCTAGATGTTCCTGTTTATAACACAGATGGTGTTCTTTGGAGAGATTTATATGTTTCCACAACTTCGCTGAATAGGCCTATTTGAACAAATAAGATTTTCCCCTCTTGGAAAACTATGATGGCATTCCTGTCAAAACCTAACTCAATTCTCACAGGGAAACTGTGCGCTACATGGTGCAACTTCTAACACAGATTTTTTGATAGAGATACATGTGTTCCTTCAACTCAGGTGAAGAGGCCTGATTACAGCAAACAGACCAACCTCCACCTAGAAACACCGACATTGCTGGAACAATTCACTCAAAATCTAACTCAATTTTCTCAGGGAAACAAATTGCTAGATGTTCGTGCTTCTAATCTTGACAGTTTTCTTTCCAGAGATACATTTATCTTTGACTCAGCTGAATTGGAGTATTTGGGGCAAGCAGACCTACCTGCACCTTGAAACACCAAAGTTGCAGGAAGAATTCCATTTAAAAACTCCCTCCATTCACACAGGGAACCAATGTTGTAGTTGTCACAGCCTCTAACTTCGATGGTTGTCTTTAGAGGCAAAGAAGGGTTCCTTCATGTCAGCTGATTGGGCCTGTTTATAGCCAACAGAGCCTATCTCCACCTTGGAACACGAAAGTTTCAGGAAGAATTTCTTTCAAAAACAAACTCTATTCTCACGGGGAAAAATGTGCCAGATGCTCCTGCTTTGAACACAGCTGCTTTACTTCGAGAGGTACATGTGATTCATCAACTCTGCTGAGTAGGCCATTTTGGAAAGAAAACATTCCTTCCTCTACCTTAAACGTTCTGATTTGCAGGGAGTATTCTTTTCAGACACTAAGTAAATTCTCACCAGGAATCAATGCACTACATGTTGCAGCTCTAACATGGATGGTTTTCTTTGGAGAGGTACATGTATTTCTTCAACACAGCTGAATAGGCTTACTTGGAGCACACAGAACCAATCTTCACCTTGAAACACCTAGTTGCAGGGAGCATTCCCTTAAAAACGAACTCAGTTATCCCAGGAAAGCAACGTGCTATCTAGAAGCTCCTGCTTCTAACACAGCTGGTCATCTTTGGAGAGATACATTTATTTCTTCAACTTAGCTATTAGGCCAATTTGAACAAAATGAGACTTTCCCCACCATGAAAACTATGACTCACAGGAAATATTTCCTTCAAATTCTAACTCCATTCTCACAAGGAAACAATGTTCTTGATGCTGCGGGTTCTAACGTAGATAGTTTTTCTGGGAGAGATACATGTGTTGCTTCATCTCACCTGAACGGGTCTATTTGGAGAAAAGAGATCCTATCTCCACCTTGAAACACGTGAGTTGCTGGAAGAATTCCTTGAAAATACTAACTCAATTTTCACCAGGAAGCACTGTGCTAGATGCTATGGCTTCCAACACATATTGGTTTATTTGGAAAGATGTGTGTGTTTCTTCACCTAAGCTGAATAGTCTGATTTGGAACAAAATTAGCCCATGTATACCTTAATAACTATGATTTTCAGAAGGTATGCCTTTCACAAGTTAACCCAATTTTCATGGGGAAACAATGTGCTACATGCTATGGCTTCTAACACAATTACTGACTTTCAAGAAATATGTGTGTTTCTTCATCTTAGCTGAGCAGGCCTCCTTGGAACAAAAGAGCCAATCTCCACCTTGAAACACATAAGTTGCAGGAAGTATTGTTTCTAAAGCTACTGAAGTCTCACATGGAACAATGTGCTACACGTTCCTGCTGCTAACTCTGATGGTTGTCTTTCAAGAGACAAATGAGTTTCTTCAACTTAGGTGAGTAGGACTCTTTGGAGCAAAATGAGCCTTTCTCCACCTTGAAAATTGTCATTTGCATCAAATATTCTTTCCAAAACTAACTCCATCTGACTGGATACCAACGTGCTAGATGCTCCTGCTTCTAAAAGAGATGGTCATGTTTCGAAAGAATCATTTGTTTCTTCATGTTCACTTAACAGGCCTACTTGGAACAAAATGAGTCTTTCTCCACTTTGAAAACTGTGAGGAGCTTGAAGTGTTCCTCTGAAATACGACCTGAATTCTCAGAAGGAAACATGTGCTACTTGTTCCAATACACATGGGTTTCTTTCAAGAGATAGATGTGTTTCATCAACTTAACTGTGTAGGCCTAATTGGAACAAAGAGAGCATAACTCAACCTAAGACAACTCACGTATCAGGTAGGATTCCTTTGCTAAACTAACCCAGTTCTAACAGCAACACAATATGTTAGATGCAGCAGCTTATTACGTAGGTGAATTTCTTCGGAAAGGTACACGTGCTTCTTCACTTCTGGTTAACATACATACTTGGAACAAAAGCAGCCTTTGCCCACCTTGAAACACTTACGTTTGAGGAAGCATTCCAGTCAAAACCTACTCAATTCTCAATGGAAATAATGTGGTAGATGCTCCTGCTTCTAACACACATGTTGGTCTTTTGAGAGATTCATTTGTTTCTTCATCTTAGATGAATAGTCCTAGTTGGAGAAAAATGAGACTTAATCCTCCTTCAAAATTCTGATTTGCAGGAAGTATTCCTTACAAAAACTAATCAATATTCAGAGGGAAACAATGTGCTAGATGCTGCAGCTTCTAACATCGAAGGTTTTCTTTGGCGAGTTACATGTGTTTCTTCAACTACCCGAATAGGCCTATTTGGAGCATAGAGAGCCAATCTGAAGCTTCCCAAAATTAAGTGGCAGGCAGTATTCCTTTCAAAAACAAACTCAGTTCTCACAGGGGTAAAATGTGCCTAGATGCTCCTGCTTATAACACAGATGGATTTCTTTGAGAGACACATGTGTTGCATGAACTCAGTTGAGTAGGCCAATTTGGAACAAAAAGAACCACCTCCCTCCACCTACAAAATTTTGTTTTGCAGGAAGTATTCCTTTGAAATGAACTCAAAACTCACAGGGAAAACATGTGCGAGATGCTGCAGTTTGTACCATACATGGTTTCCTTTAGAGACATATATTTCTTTCTTCCACTCACCTGAACAAGTCTGTTTGGAGACAACAGAGTGTATCTCCACCTTGACACACCTTAGTGGCAGTAAAAATTCCTTGCAAAAACTAAGTCCATTTTCACAGGGAAACAATGAGCTACATGCTATATCTTCGAACACAAATTGGTTTCTTTCCAAAGGTACATGTCTTTCTTCAACTAAGCTGAATAATCCTATATGGAACAAAATATGCGTTTCTCCACCTTGATCACTAGGATTTGCAGGAAGTATTCCTTTCCCAAACTCTCTTAATTCTCACAGGGAAACAATGTGCTTAGACACGACTGCTTCTAACACAGATGTCTTTCTTTGGAGCGATATATGTGCTTCAACTTAGCTGAAAAGGCCTATGGGAAGCAGAAGGAGCCCATCATCACCTTGAAACACCAAAGTTGAAGCAAGTATTTCTTTCAAAAACCAACTGAATTCTCACAGGGAAACAATGTGCTAGATGCTGTAGCTTCTAACATGGATGTTTTTCTTTCGGGAGACCCATGTGTTTATTGAACTCAATCGATTAGGCTTATTTGGAGAAAAGAGAGTATGTGCACCTTGAAACACCTAATTTGCAGGAAGGATTCCTTACAAAAACTACTCACTTATCACAGGGTAACAATGAGCTAGAAACTCCTGCTTCTAACATAGATGGCTTTCTTTCGAGAGATAAATGTGGTTCTTCAACTTTGCTGAATAGGCCTATTTGGAAAACAATGAGCCTTTTTCAACCTCGAAAACACTTATTGCAGAAAGTATACCTTTCAAAACTAACTCAGTTCTCATAGGGAAAAATGTGTCATATGCTACTTCTTCTAATACAGATTGGTTTCCTTCAAGAGCGACATGTTGTTCTTCACTTAGCTGAATAGCTCTATTTGGAACAAAATGAGCCTTTCTACACCTTGAAAACTATGGATTGCAGAAAGTATTCCTTGCAAAATTAACTCAGTTCTCACGGAGAAATAATATCCTACATGCTGTGACTTCTAACACACATGGCATCATTTCGAGAGATACGTGTATTTTCAAACTAGCTGAAAAGGCATACTGGAAGCAAAAGGAGCCTAGGACCACCTGAAAACACTTACGTTGCAGGATGTAGTCCTTTCAAAATGTAACTCAATTATTACAAAGAAAAAATGTTCCAGATACGGTAGCTTCTATCACGGATGGGGTTCTTTGGAGATAAACATGTGTTTCTTCAACTCAACCGAATAGTCCTATGTGGAGCAAACAGAGCCTATGTCGCCTTTGAAACAACTAGGTTGGAGGAATCATTCCTTGGAAACCGAACTCAATTCTCCAAGGGAAACAAAGTGCTAGATGTACCTATTTCTGACACACATGATTTTCTTCAAGAGTTTCATTTGTCTCTTCAACTTACCTGAATGGGCCTACTTGAAACAAAATGAGTCTTTCACCACCTTCATAAATATGATTTGCAGGAACTATTCCTTTCAAAAACTAACTCAACTCTCAGAGGGAAACAATGTGCTACATGCTACTACTTCTACTACACATGTGTTTGTAGCAGAGATACATGTGTTTCATCAACTCAGTTGAATAGGCCTATTTGGAACAAAGAGAGCCTCTCTCCACCTTGAAACACCTTAGCTGAAGGAAGCATTCCTTTCAAAAAGTAACTCAGTTATCACAGGAAAACAATGTGCTAGATGTTCCTGTTTATAACACAGATGGTGTTCTTTGGAGAGATTCATATGTTTCCACAACTTCGCTGAATAGGCCTATTTGAACAAATAAGATTTTCCCCTCTTGGAAAACTATGATGGCATTCCTGTCAAAACCTAACTCAATTCTCACAGGGAAACTGTGCGCTACATGGTGCAACTTCTAACACAGATTTTTTGATAGAGATCCATGTGTTCCTTCAACTCAGGTGAAGAGGCCTGATTACAGCAAACAGACCAACCTCCACCTTGAAACACCGACATTGCTGGAACAATTCACTCAAAATCTAACTCAATTCTCTCAGGGGAACAAATTGCTAGATGTTCGTGCTTCTAATCTTGACAGTTTTCTTTCCAGAGATACATTTATCTTTGACTCAGCTGAATTGGAGTATTTGGGGCAAGCAGACCTACCTGCACCTTGAAACACCAAAGTTGCAGGAAGAATTCCATTTAAAAACTCCCTCCATTCACACAGGGAACCAATGTTGTAGTTGTCACAGCCTCTAACTTGGATGGTTGTCTTTAGAGGCAAAGAAGGGTTCCTTCATGTCAGCTGATTGGGCCTGTTTATAGCCAACAGAGCCTATCTCCACCTTGGAACACGAAAGTTTCAGGAAGAATTTCTTTCAAAAACAAACTCTATTCTCACGGGGAAAAATGTGCCAGATGCTCCTGCTTTGAACACAGCTGCTTTACTTCGAGAGGTACATGTGATTCATCAACTCTGCTGAGTAGGCCATTTTGGAAAGAAAACATTCCTTCCTCTACCTTAAACGTTCTGATTTGCAGGGAGTATTCTTTTCAGACACTAAGTAAATTCTCACCAGGAATCAATGCACTACATGTTGCAGCTCTAACATGGATGGTTTTCTTTGGAGAGGTACATGTATTTCTTCAACACAGCTGAATAGGCTTACTTGGAGCACACAGAACCAATCTTCACCTTGAAACACCTAGTTGCAGGGAGCATTCCCTTAAAAACTAACTCAGTTATCCCAGGAAAGCAACGTGCTATCTAGAAGCTCCTGCTTCTAACACAGCTGGTCATCTTTGGAGAGATACATTTATTTCTTCAACTTAGCTATTAGGCCAATTTGAACACAATGAGACTTTCCCCCCCATGAAAACTATGACTCACAGGAAATATTTCCTTCAAATTCTAACTCCATTCTCACAAGGAAACAATGTTCTTGATGCTGCAGGTTCTAACGTAGATAGTTTTTCTGGGAGAGATACATGTGTTGCTTCATCTCACCTGAAGGGGTCTATTTGGAGAAAAGAGATCCTATCTCCACCTTGAAACGCGTGAGTTGCTGGAAGAATTCCTTGAAAATACTAACTCAATTTTCACCAGGAAGCACTGTGCTAGATGCTATGGCTTCTAACACATACTGGTTTATTTGGAAAGGTGCATGTGTTTCTTCACCTAAGCTGAATAGTCTGATTTGGAACAATATTGGCCTATGTATACCTTAATAACTATGATTTTCAGAAGGTATGCCTTTCACAAGTTAACCCAATTTTCATGGGGAAACAATGTGCTACATGCTATGGCTTCTAACACAATTACTGACTTTCAAGAAATACGTGTGTTTCTTCATCTTAGGTGAGCAGGCCTCCTTGGAACAAAAGAGCCAATCTCCACCTTGAAACACATAAGTTGCAGGAAGTATTGTTTGTAAAGCTACTGAAGTCTCACATGGAACAATGTGCTACACGTTCCTGCTGCTAACTCTGATGGTTCTCTTTCAAGAGACAAATGAGTTTCTTCAACTTAGGTGAGTAGGACTCTTTGGAGCAAAATGAGCCTTTCTCCACCTTGAAAATTCTCATTTGCATCAAATATTCTTTCCAAAACTAACTCCATCTGACTGGAAAACAACGTGCTAGATGCTCCTGCTTCTAAAAGAGATGGTCATGTTTCGAAAGAATCATTTGTTTCTTCATGTTCACTTAACAGGCCTACTTGGAACAAAATGAGTCTTTCTCCACTTTGAAAACTGTGAGGAGCTTGAAGTGTTCCTCTGAAATACGACCTGAATTCTCAGAAGGAAACATGTGCTAGTTGTTCCAAAACACATGGGTTTCTTTCAAGAGATAGATGTGTTTCATCAACTTAACTGTGTAGGCCTAATTGGAACAAAGAGAGCATAACTCAACCTAAGACAACTCACGTATCAGGTAGGATTCCTTTGCTAAACTAACCCAGTTCTAACAGCAACACAATATGTTAGATGCAGCAGCTTATTACGTAGGTGAATTTCTTCAGAAAGGTACACGTGCTTCTTCACTTCTGGTTAACATACATACTTGGAACAAAAGCAGCCTTTGCCCACCTTGAAACACTTACGTTTGAGGAAGCATTCCAGTCAAAACCTACTCAATTCTCAGTGGAAATAATGTGGTAGATGCTCCTGCTTCTAACACACATGTTGGTCTTTTGAGAGATTCATTTGTTTCTTCATCTTAGATGAATAGTCCTAGTTGAAGAAAAATGAGACTTAATCCTCCTTCAAAATTCTGATTTGCAGGAAGTATTCCTTACAAAAACTAATCAATATTCAGAGGGAAACAATGTGCTAGATGCTGCAGCTTCTAACATCGAAGGTTTTCTTTGGCGAGTTACATGTGTTTCTTCAACTACCCGAATAGGCCTATTTGGAGCATAGAGAGCCAATCTGAAGCTTCCCAAAATTAAGTGGCAGGCAGTATTCCTTTCAAAAACAAACTCAGTTCTCACAGGGGTAAAATGAGCCTAGATGCTCCTGCTTATAACACAGATGGATTTCTTTGAGAGACACATGTGTTGCATGAACTCAGTTGAGTAGGCCAATTTGGAACAAAAAGAACCACCTCCCTCCACCTACAAAATTTTGTTTTGCAGGAAGTATTCCTTTGAAATGAACTCAAAACTCACAGGGAAAACATGTGCGAGATGCTGCAGTTTGTACCATACATGGTTTCCTTTAGAGAGATATATTTCTTTCTTCCACTCACCTGAACAAGTCTGTTTGGAGACAACAGAGTGTATCTCCACCTTGACACACCTTAGTGGCAGTAAAAATTCCTTGCAAAAACTAAGTCCATTTTCACAGGGAAACAATGTGCTACATGCTATGGCTTCGAACACAAATTGGTTTCTTTCCAGAGGTACATGTCTTTCTTCAACTAAGCTGAATAATCCTATATGGAACAAAATATGCCTTTCTCCACCTTGATCACTAGGATTTGCAGGAAGTATTCCTTTCCCAAACTCTCTTAATTCTCACAGGGAAACAATGTGCTTAGACACGACTGCTTCTAACACAGATGTCTTTCTTTGGAGCGATATACGTGCTTCAACTTAGCTGAAAAGGCCTATGGGAAGCAGAAGGAGCCCATCATCACCTTGAAACACCAAAGTTGAAGCAAGTATTTCTTTCAAAAACCAACTGAATTCTCACAGGGAAACAATGTGCTAGATGCTGTAGCTTCTAACATGGATGTTTTTCTTTCGGGAGACCCATGTGTTTATTGAACTCAATCGATTAGGCTTATTTGGAGAAAAGAGAGTATGTGCACCTTGAAACACCTAATTTGCAGGAAGGATTCCTTACAAAAACTACTCACTTATCATAGGGTAACAATGAGCTAGAAGCTCCTGCTTCTAACATAGATGGCTTTCTTTCGAGAGATAAATGTGGTTCTTCAACTTTGCTGAATAGGCCTATTTGGAAAACAATGAGCCTTTTTCAACCTCGAAAACACTTATTGCAGAAAGTATACCTTTCAAAACTAACTCAGTTCTCATAGGGAAAAATGTGTCATATGCTACTTCTTCTAATACAGATTGGTTTCCTTCAAGAGCCACATGTTGTTCTTCACTTAGCTGAATAGCTCTATTTGGAACAAAATGAGCCTTTCTACACCTTGAAAACTATGGATTGCAGAAAGTATTCCTTGCAAAATTAACTCAGTTCTCACGGAGAAATAATATCCTACATGCTGTGACTTCTAACACACATGGCATCATTTCGAGAGATACGTGTATTTTCAAACTAGCTGAAAAGGCATACTGGAAGCAAAAGGAGCCTAGGACCACCTGAAAACACTTACGTTGCAGGATGTAGTCCTTTCAAAATGTAACTCAATTATTACAAAGAAAAAATGTTCAAGATACGGTAGCTTCTATCACGGATGGGGTTCTTTGGAGATAAACATGTGTTTCTTCAACTCAGCCGAATAGTCCTATGTGGAGCAAACAGAGCCTATGTCACCTTTGAAACAACTAGGTTGGAGGAATCATTCCTTGGAAACCGAACTCAATTCTCCAAGGGAAACAAAGTGCTAGATGTACCTATTTCTGACACACATGATTTTCTTCAAGAGTTTCATTTGTCTCTTCAACTTAGCTGAATGGGCCTACTTGAAACAAAATGAGCCTTTCACCACCTTCATAAATATGATTTGCAGGAACTATTCCTTTCAAAAACTAACTCAACTCTCAGAGGGAAACAATGTGCTACATGCTACTACTTCTACTACACATGTGTTTGTAGCAGAGATACATGTGTTTCATCAACTCAGTTGAATAGGCCTATTTGGAACAAAGAGAGCCTCTCTCCACCTTGAAACACCTTAGCTGCAGGAAGCATTCCTTTCAAAAAGTAACTCAGTTATCACAGGAAAACAATGTGCTAGATGTTCCTGTTTATAACACAGATGGTGTTCTTTGGAGAGATTTATATGTTTCCACAACTTCGCTGAATAGGCCTATTTGAACAAATAAGATTTTCCCCTCTTGGAAAACTATGATGGCATTCCTGTCAAAACCTAACTCAATTCTCACAGGGAAACTGTGCGCTACATGGTGCAACTTCTAACACAGATTTTTTGATAGAGATACATGTGTTCCTTCAACTCAGGTGAAGAGGCCTGATTACAGCAAACAGACCAACCTCCACCTAGAAACACCGACATTGCTGGAACAATTCACTCAAAATCTAACTCAATTTTCTCAGGGGAACAAATTGCTAGATGTTCGTGCTTCTAATCTTGACAGTTTTCTTTCCAGAGATACATTTATCTTTGACTCAGCTGAATTGGAGTATTTGGGGCAAGCAGACCTACCTGCACCTTGAAACACCAAAGTTGCAGGAAGAATTCCATTTAAAAACTCCCTCCATTCACACAGGGAACCAATGTTGTAGTTGTCACAGCCTCTAACTTCGATGGTTGTCTTTAGAGGCAAAGAAGGGTTCCTTCATGTCAGCTGATTGGGCCTGTTTATAGCCAACAGAGCCTATCTCCACCTTGGAACACGAAAGTTTCAGGAAGAATTTCTTTCAAAAACAAACTCTATTCTCACGGGGAAAAATGTGCCAGATGCTCCTGCTTTGAACACAGCTGCTTTACTTCGAGAGGTACATGTGATTCATCAACTCTGCTGAGTAGGCCATTTTGGAAAGAAAACATTCCTTCCTCTACCTTAAACGTTCTGATTTGCAGGGAGTATTCTTTTCAGACACTAAGTAAATTCTCACCAGGAATCAATGCACTACATGTTGCAGCTCTAACATGGATGGTTTTCTTTGGAGAGGTACATGTATTTCTTCAACACAGCTGAATAGGCTTACTTGGAGCACACAGAACCAATCTTCACCTTGAAACACCTAGTTGCAGGGAGCATTCCCTTAAAAACGAACTCAGTTATCCCAGGAAAGCAACGTGCTATCTAGAAGCTCCTGCTTCTAACACAGCTGGTCATCTTTGGAGAGATACATTTATTTCTTCAACTTAGCTATTAGGCCAATTTGAACAAAATGAGACTTTCCCCACCATGAAAACTATGACTCACAGGAAATATTTCCTTCAAATTCTAACTCCATTCTCACAAGGAAACAATGTTCTTGATGCTGCGGGTTCTAACGTAGATAGTTTTTCTGGGAGAGATACATGTGTTGCTTCATCTCACCTGAACGGGTCTATTTGGAGAAAAGAGATCCTATCTCCACCTTGAAACACGTGAGTTGCTGGAAGAATTCCTTGAAAATACTAACTCAATTTTCACCAGGAAGCACTGTGCTAGATGCTATGGCTTCCAACACATATTGGTTTATTTGGAAAGATGTGTGTGTTTCTTCACCTAAGCTGAATAGTCTGATTTGGAACAAAATTAGCCCATGTATACCTTAATAACTATGATTTTCAGAAGGTATGCCTTTCACAAGTTAACCCAATTTTCATGGGGAAACAATGTGCTACATGCTATGGCTTCTAACACAATTACTGACTTTCAAGAAATATGTGTGTTTCTTCATCTTAGCTGAGCAGGCCTCCTTGGAACAAAAGAGCCAATCTCCACCTTGAAACACATAAGTTGCAGGAAGTATTGTTTCTAAAGCTACTGAAGTCTCACATGGAACAATGTGCTACACGTTCCTGCTGCTAACTCTGATGGTTGTCTTTCAAGAGACAAATGAGTTTCTTCAACTTAGGTGAGTAGGACTCTTTGGAGCAAAATGAGCCTTTCTCCACCTTGAAAATTGTCATTTGCATCAAATATTCTTTCCAAAACTAACTCCATCTGACTGGATACCAACGTGCTAGATGCTCCTGCTTCTAAAAGAGATGGTCATGTTTCGAAAGAATCATTTGTTTCTTCATGTTCACTTAACAGGCCTACTTGGAACAAAATGAGTCTTTCTCCACTTTGAAAACTGTGAGGAGCTTGAAGTGTTCCTCTGAAATACGACCTGAATTCTCAGAAGGAAACATGTGCTACTTGTTCCAATACACATGGGTTTCTTTCAAGAGATAGATGTGTTTCATCAACTTAACTGTGTAGGCCTAATTGGAACAAAGAGAGCATAACTCAACCTAAGACAACTCACGTATCAGGTAGGATTCCTTTGCTAAACTAACCCAGTTCTAACAGCAACACAATATGTTAGATGCAGCAGCTTATTACGTAGGTGAATTTCTTCGGAAAGGTACACGTGCTTCTTCACTTCTGGTTAACATACATACTTGGAACAAAAGCAGCCTTTGCCCACCTTGAAACACTTACGTTTGAGGAAGCATTCCAGTCAAAACCTACTCAATTCTCAATGGAAATAATGTGGTAGATGCTCCTGCTTCTAACACACATGTTGGTCTTTTGAGAGATTCATTTGTTTCTTCATCTTAGATGAATAGTCCTAGTTGGAGAAAAATGAGACTTAATCCTCCTTCAAAATTCTGATTTGCAGGAAGTATTCCTTACAAAAACTAATCAATATTCAGAGGGAAACAATGTGCTAGATGCTGCAGCTTCTAACATCGAAGGTTTTCTTTGGCGAGTTACATGTGTTTCTTCAACTACCCGAATAGGCCTATTTGGAGCATAGAGAGCCAATCTGAAGCTTCCCAAAATTAGGTGGCAGGCAGTATTCCTTTCAAAAACAAACTCAGTTCTCACAGGGGTAAAATGTGCCTAGATGCTCCTGCTTATAACACAGATGGATTTCTTTGAGAGACACATGTGTTGCATGAACTCAGTTGAGTAGGCCAATTTGGAACAAAAAGAACCACCTCCCTCCACCTACAAAATTTTGTTTTGCAGGAAGTATTCCTTTGAAATGAACTCAAAACTCACAGGGAAAACATGTGCGAGATGCTGCAGTTTGTACCATACATGGTTTCCTTTAGAGACATATATTTCTTTCTTCCACTCACCTGAACAAGTCTGTTTGGAGACAACAGAGTGTATCTCCACCTTGACACACCTTAGTGGCAGTAAAAATTCCTTGCAAAAACAAAGTCCATTTTCACAGGGAAACAATGAGCTACATGCTATATCTTCGAACACAAATTGGTTTCTTTCCAAAGGTACATGTCTTTCTTCAACTAAGCTGAATAATCCTATATGGAACAAAATATGCGTTTCTCCACCTTGATCACTAGGATTTGCAGGAAGTATTCCTTTCCCAAACTCTCTTAATTCTCACAGGGAAACAATGTGCTTAGACACGACTGCTTCTAACACAGATGTCTTTCTTTGGAGCGATATATGTGCTTCAACTTAGCTGAAAAGGCCTATGGGAAGCAGAAGGAGCCCATCATCACCTTGAAACACCAAAGTTGAAGCAAGTATTTCTTTCAAAAACCAACTGAATTCTCACAGGGAAACAATGTGCTAGATGCTGTAGCTTCTAACATGGATGTTTTTCTTTCGGGAGACCCATGTGTTTATTGAACTCAATCGATTAGGCTTATTTGGAGAAAAGAGAGTATGTGCACCTTGAAACACCTAATTTGCAGGAAGGATTCCTTACAAAAACTACTCACTTATCACAGGGTAACAATGAGCTAGAAACTCCTGCTTCTAACATAGATGGCTTTCTTTCGAGAGATAAATGTGGTTCTTCAACTTTGCTGAATAGGCCTATTTGGAAAACAATGAGCCTTTTTCAACCTCGAAAACACTTATTGCAGAAAGTATACCTTTCAAAACTAACTCAGTTCTCATAGGGAAAAATGTGTCATATGCTACTTCTTCTAATACAGATTGGTTTCCTTCAAGAGCGACATGTTGTTCTTCACTTAGCTGAATAGCTCTATTTGGAACAAAATGAGCCTTTCTACACCTTGAAAACTATGGATTGCAGAAAGTATTCCTTGCAAAATTAACTCAGTTCTCACGGAGAAATAATATCCTACATGCTGTGACTTCTAACACACATGGCATCATTTCGAGAGATACGTGTATTTTCAAACTAGCTGAAAAGGCATACTGGAAGCAAAAGGAGCCTAGGACCACCTGAAAACACTTACGTTGCAGGATGTAGTCCTTTCAAAATGTAACTCAATTATTACAAAGAAAAAATGTTCCAGATACGGTAGCTTCTATCACGGATGGGGTTCTTTGGAGATAAACATGTGTTTCTTCAACTCAACCGAATAGTCCTATGTGGAGCAAACAGAGCCTATGTCGCCTTTGAAACAACTAGGTTGGAGGAATCATTCCTTGGAAACCGAACTCAATTCTCCAAGGGAAACAAAGTGCTAGATGTACCTATTTCTGACACACATGATTTTCTTCAAGAGTTTCATTTGTCTCTTCAACTTAGCTGAATGGGCCTACTTGAAACAAAATGAGCCTTTCACCACCTTCATAAATATGATTTGCAGGAACTATTCCTTTCAAAAACTAACTCAACTCTCAGAGGGAAACAATGTGCTACATGCTACTACTTCTACTACACATGTGTTTGTAGCAGAGATACATGTGTTTCATCAACTCAGTTGAATAGGCCTATTTGGAACAAAGAGAGCCTCTCTCCACCTTGAAACCCCTTAGCTGCAGGAAGCATTCCTTTCAAAAAGTAACTCAGTTATCACAGGAAAACAATGTGCTAGATGTTCCTGTTTATAACACAGATGGTGTTCTTTGGAGAGATTCATATGTTTCCACAACTTCGCTGAATAGGCCTATTTGAACAAATAAGATTTTCCCCTCTTGGAAAACTATGATGGCATTCCTGTCAAAACCTAACTCAATTCTCACAGGGAAACTGTGCGCTACATGGTGCAACTTCTAACACAGATTTTTTGATAGAGATCCATGTGTTCCTTCAACTCAGGTGAAGAGGCCTGATTACAGCAAACAGACCAACCTCCACCTTGAAACACCGACATTGCTGGAACAATTCACTCAAAATCTAACTCAATTCTCTCAGGGGAACAAATTGCTAGATGTTCGTGCTTCTAATCTTGACAGTTTTCTTTCCAGAGATACATTTATCTTTGACTCAGCTGAATTGGAGTATTTGGGGCAAGCAGACCTACCTGCACCTTGAAACACCAAAGTTGCAGGAAGAATTCCATTTAAAAACTCCCTCCATTCACACAGGGAACCAATGTTGTAGTTGTCACAGCCTCTAACTTGGATGGTTGTCTTTAGAGGCAAAGAAGGGTTCCTTCATGTCAGCTGATTGGGCCTGTTTATAGCCAACAGAGCCTATCTCCACCTTGGAACACGAAAGTTTCAGGAAGAATTTCTTTCAAAAACAAACTCTATTCTCACGGGGAAAAATGTGCCAGATGCTCCTGCTTTGAACACAGCTGCTTTACTTCGAGAGGTACATGTGATTCATCAACTCTGCTGAGTAGGCCATTTTGGAAAGAAAACATTCCTTCCTCTACCTTAAACGTTCTGATTTGCAGGGAGTATTCTTTTCAGACACTAAGTAAATTCTCACCAGGAATCAATGCACTACATGTTGCAGCTCTAACATGGATGGTTTTCTTTGGAGAGGTACATGTATTTCTTCAACACAGCTGAATAGGCTTACTTGGAGCACACAGAACCAATCTTCACCTTGAAACACCTAGTTGCAGGGAGCATTCCCTTAAAAACTAACTCAGTTATCCCAGGAAAGCAACGTGCTATCTAGAAGCTCCTGCTTCTAACACAGCTGGTCATCTTTGGAGAGATACATTTATTTCTTCAACTTAGCTATTAGGCCAATTTGAACACAATGAGACTTTCCCCCCCATGAAAACTATGACTCACAGGAAATATTTCCTTCAAATTCTAACTCCATTCTCACAAGGAAACAATGTTCTTGATGCTGCAGGTTCTAACGTAGATAGTTTTTCTGGGAGAGATACATGTGTTGCTTCATCTCACCTGAAGGGGTCTATTTGGAGAAAAGAGATCCTATCTCCACCTTGAAACGCGTGAGTTGCTGGAAGAATTCCTTGAAAATACTAACTCAATTTTCACCAGGAAGCACTGTGCTAGATGCTATGGCTTCTAACACATACTGGTTTATTTGGAAAGGTGCATGTGTTTCTTCACCTAAGCTGAATAGTCTGATTTGGAACAATATTGGCCTATGTATACCTTAATAACTATGATTTTCAGAAGGTATGCCTTTCACAAGTTAACCCAATTTTCATGGGGAAACAATGTGCTACATGCTATGGCTTCTAACACAATTACTGACTTTCAAGAAATACGTGTGTTTCTTCATCTTAGGTGAGCAGGCCTCCTTGGAACAAAAGAGCCAATCTCCACCTTGAAACACATAAGTTGTAGGAAGTATTGTTTGTAAAGCTACTGAAGTCTCACATGGAACAATGTGCTACACGTTCCTGCTGCTAACTCTGATGGTTCTCTTTCAAGAGACAAATGAGTTTCTTCAACTTAGGTGAGTAGGACTCTTTGGAGCAAAATGAGCCTTTCTCCACCTTGAAAATTCTCATTTGCATCAAATATTCTTTCCAAAACTAACTCCATCTGACTGGAAAACAACGTGCTAGATGCTCCTGCTTCTAAAAGAGATGGTCATGTTTCGAAAGAATCATTTGTTTCTTCATGTTCACTTAACAGGCCTACTTGGAACAAAATGAGTCTTTCTCCACTTTGAAAACTGTGAGGAGCTTGAAGTGTTCCTCTGAAATACGACCTGAATTCTCAGAAGGAAACATGTGCTAGTTGTTCCAAAACACATGGGTTTCTTTCAAGAGATAGATGTGTTTCATCAACTTAACTGTGTAGGCCTAATTGGAACAAAGAGAGCATAACTCAACCTAAGACAACTCACGTATCAGGTAGGATTCCTTTGCTAAACTAACCCAGTTCTAACAGCAACACAATATGTTAGATGCAGCAGCTTATTACGTAGGTGAATTTCTTCGGAAAGGTACACGTGCTTCTTCACTTCTGGTTAACATACATACTTGGAACAAAAGCAGCCTTTGCCCACCTTGAAACACTTACGTTTGAGGAAGCATTCCAGTCAAAACCTACTCAATTCTCAGTGGAAATAATGTGGTAGATGCTCCTGCTTCTAACACACATGTTGGTCTTTTGAGAGATTCATTTGTTTCTTCATCTTAGATGAATAGTCCTAGTTGAAGAAAAATGAGACTTAATCCTCCTTCAAAATTCTGATTTGCAGGAAGTATTCCTTACAAAAACTAATCAATATTCAGAGGGAAACAATGTGCTAGATGCTGCAGCTTCTAACATCGAAGGTTTTCTTTGGCGAGTTACATGTGTTTCTTCAACTACCCGAATAGGCCTATTTGGAGCATAGAGAGCCAATCTGAAGCTTCCCAAAATTAAGTGGCAGGCAGTATTCCTTTCAAAAACAAACTCAGTTCTCACAGGGGTAAAATGAGCCTAGATGCTCCTGCTTATAACACAGATGGATTTCTTTGAGAGACACATGTGTTGCATGAACTCAGTTGAGTAGGCCAATTTGGAACAAAAAGAACCACCTCCCTCCACCTACAAAATTTTGTTTTGCAGGAAGTATTCCTTTGAAATGAACTCAAAACTCACAGGGAAAACATGTGCGAGATGCTGCAGTTTGTACCATACATGGTTTCCTTTAGAGAGATATATTTCTTTCTTCCACTCACCTGAACAAGTCTGTTTGGAGACAACAGAGTGTATCTCCACCTTGACACACCTTAGTGGCAGTAAAAATTCCTTGCAAAAACTAAGTCCATTTTCACAGGGAAACAATGTGCTACATGCTATGGCTTCGAACACAAATTGGTTTCTTTCCAGAGGTACATGTCTTTCTTCAACTAAGCTGAATAATCCTATATGGAACAAAATATGCCTTTCTCCACCTTGATCACTAGGATTTGCAGGAAGTATTCCTTTCCCAAACTCTCTTAATTCTCACAGGGAAACAATGTGCTTAGACACGACTGCTTCTAACACAGATGTCTTTCTTTGGAGCGATATACGTGCTTCAACTTAGCTGAAAAGGCCTATGGGAAGCAGAAGGAGCCCATCATCACCTTGAAACACCAAAGTTGAAGCAAGTATTTCTTTCAAAAACCAACTGAATTCTCACAGGGAAACAATGTGCTAGATGCTGTAGCTTCTAACATGGATGTTTTTCTTTCGGGAGACCCATGTGTTTATTGAACTCAATCGATTAGGCTTATTTGGAGAAAAGAGAGTATGTGCACCTTGAAACACCTAATTTGCAGGAAGGATTCCTTACAAAAACTACTCACTTATCATAGGGTAACAATGAGCTAGAAGCTCCTGCTTCTAACATAGATGGCTTTCTTTCGAGAGATAAATGTGGTTCTTCAACTTTGCTGAATAGGCCTATTTGGAAAACAATGAGCCTTTTTCAACCTCGAAAACACTTATTGCAGAAAGTATACCTTTCAAAACTAAGTCAGTTCTCATAGGGAAAAATGTGTCATATGCTACTTCTTCTAATACAGATTGGTTTCCTTCAAGAGCCACATGTTGTTCTTCACTTAGCTGAATAGCTCTATTTGGAACAAAATGAGCCTTTCTACACCTTGAAAACTATGGATTGCAGAAAGTATTCCTTGCAAAATTAACTCAGTTCTCACGGAGAAATAATATCCTACATGCTGTGACTTCTAACACACATGGCATCATTTCGAGAGATACGTGTATTTTCAAACTAGCTGAAAAGGCATACTGGAAGCAAAAGGAGCCTAGGACCACCTGAAAACACTTACGTTGCAGGATGTAGTCCTTTCAAAATGTAACTCAATTATTACAAAGAAAAAATGTTCAAGATACGGTAGCTTCTATCACGGATGGGGTTCTTTGGAGATAAACATGTGTTTCTTCAACTCAGCCGAATAGTCCTATGTGGAGCAAACAGAGCCTATGTCACCTTTGAAACAACTAGGTTGGAGGAATCATTCCTTGGAAACCGAACTCAATTCTCCAAGGGAAACAAAGTGCTAGATGTACCTATTTCTGACACACATGATTTTCTTCAAGAGTTTCATTTGTCTCTTCAACTTAGCTGAATGGGCCTACTTGAAACAAAATGAGCCTTTCACCACCTTCATAAATATGATTTGCAGGAACTATTCCTTTCAAAAACTAACTCAACTCTCAGAGGGAAACAATGTGCTACATGCTACTACTTCTACTACACATGTGTTTGTAGCAGAGATACATGTGTTTCATCAACTCAGTTGAATAGGCCTATTTGGAACAAAGAGAGCCTCTCTCCACCTTGAAACACCTTAGCTGCAGGAAGCATTCCTTTCAAAAAGTAACTCAGTTATCACAGGAAAACAATGTGCTAGATGTTCCTGTTTATAACACAGATGGTGTTCTTTGGAGAGATTTATATGTTTCCACAACTTCGCTGAATAGGCCTATTTGAACAAATAAGATTTTCCCCTCTTGGAAAACTATGATGGCATTCCTGTCAAAACCTAACTCAATTCTCACAGGGAAACTGTGCGCTACATGGTGCAACTTCTAACACAGATTTTTTGATAGAGATACATGTGTTCCTTCAACTCAGGTGAAGAGGCCTGATTACAGCAAACAGACCAACCTCCACCTAGAAACACCGACATTGCTGGAACAATTCACTCAAAATCTAACTCAATTCTCTCAGGGGAACAAATTGCTAGATGTTCGTGCTTCTAATCTTGACAGTTTTCTTTCCAGAGATACATTTATCTTTGACTCAGCTGAATTGGAGTATTTGGGGCAAGCAGACCTACCTGCACCTTGAAACACCAAAGTTGCAGGAAGAATTCCATTTAAAAACTCCCTCCATTCACACAGGGAACCAATGTTGTAGTTGTCACAGCCTCTAACTTCGATGGTTGTCTTTAGAGGCAAAGAAGGGTTCCTTCATGTCAGCTGATTGGGCCTGTTTATAGCCAACAGAGCCTATCTCCACCTTGGAACACGAAAGTTTCAGGAAGAATTTCTTTCAAAAACAAACTCTATTCTCACGGGGAAAAATGTGCCAGATGCTCCTGCTTTGAACACAGCTGCTTTACTTCGAGAGGTACATGTGATTCATCAACTCTGCTGAGTAGGCCATTTTGGAAAGAAAACATTCCTTCCTCTACCTTAAACGTTCTGATTTGCAGGGAGTATTCTTTTCAGACCCTAAGTAAATTCTCACCAGGAATCAATGCACTACATGTTGCAGCTCTAACATGGATGGTTTTCTTTGGAGAGGTACATGTATTTCTTCAACACAGCTGAATAGGCTTACTTGGAGCACACAGAACCAATCTTCACCTTGAAACACCTAGTTGCAGGGAGCATTCCCTTAAAAACGAACTCAGTTATCCCAGGAAAGCAACGTGCTATCTAGAAGCTCCTGCTTCTAACACAGCTGGTCATCTTTGGAGAGATACATTTATTTCTTCAACTTAGCTATTAGGCCAATTTGAACACAATGAGACTTTCCCCACCATGAAAACTATGACTCACAGGAAATATTTCCTTCAAATTCTAACTCCATTCTCACAAGGAAACAATGTTCTTGATGCTGCGGGTTCTAACGTAGATAGTTTTTCTGGGAGAGATACATGTGTTGCTTCATCTCACCTGAACGGGTCTATTTGGAGAAAAGAGATCCTATCTCCACCTTGAAACACGTGAGTTGCTGGAAGAATTCCTTGAAAATACTAACTCAATTTTCACCAGGAAGCACTGTGCTAGATGCTATGGCTTCCAACACATATTGGTTTATTTGGAAAGATGTGTGTGTTTCTTCACCTAAGCTGAATAGTCTGATTTGGAACAAAATTAGCCCATGTATACCTTAATAACTATGATTTTCAGAAGGTATGCCTTTCACAAGTTAACCCAATTTTCATGGGGAAACAATGTGCTACATGCTATGGCTTCTAACACAATTACTGACTTTCAAGAAATATGTGTGTTTCTTCATCTTAGCTGAGCAGGCCTCCTTGGAACAAAAGAGCCAATCTCCACCTTGAAACACATAGGTTGCAGGAAGTATTGTTTCTAAAGCTACTGAAGTCTCACATGGAACAATGTGCTACACGTTCCTGCTGCTAACTCTGATGGTTCTCTTTCAAGAGACAAATGAGTTTCTTCAACTTAGGTGAGTAGGACTCTTTGGAGCAAAATGAGCCTTTCTCCACCTTGAAAATTCTCATTTGCATCAAATATTCTTTCCAAAACTAACTCCATCTGACTGGAAAACAACGTGCTAGATGCTCCTGCTTCTAAAAGAGATGGTCATGTTTCGAAAGAATCATTTGTTTCTTCATGTTCACTTAACAGGCCTACTTGGAACAAAATGAGTCTTTCTCCACTTTGAAAACTGTGAGGAGCTTGAAGTGTTCCTCTGAAATACGGCCTGAATTCTCAGAAGGAAACATGTGCTACTTGTTCCAAAACACATGGGTTTCTTTCAAGAGATAGATGTGTTTCATCAACTTAACTGTGTAGGCCTAATTGGAACAAAGAGAGCATAACTCAACCTAAGACAACTCACGTATCAGGTAGGATTCCTTTGCTAAACTAACCCAGTTCTAACAGCAACACAATACGTTAGATGCAGCAGCTTATTACATAGGTGAATTTCTTCGGAAAGGTACACGTGCTTCTTCACTTCTGGTTAACATACATACTTGGAACAAAAGCAGCCTTTGCCCACCTTGAAACACTTACGTTTGAGGAAGCATTCCAGTCAAAACCTACTCAATTCTCAGTGGAAATAATGTGGTAGATGCTCCTGCTTCTAACACACATGTTGGTCTTTTGAGAGATTCATTTGTTTCTTCATCTTAGATGAATAGTCCTAGTTGGAGAAAAATGAGACTTAATCCTCCTTCAAAATTCTGATTTGCAGGAAGTATTCCTTACAAAAACTAATCAATATTCAGAGGGAAACAATGTGCTAGATGCTGCAGCTTCTAACATCGAAGGTTTTCTTTGGCGAGTTACATGTGTTTCTTCAACTACCCGAATAGGCCTATTTGGAGCATAGAGAGCCAATCTGAAGCTTCCCAAAATTAAGTGGCAGGCAGTATTCCTTTCAAAAACAAACTCAGTTCTCACAGGGGTAAAATGTGCCTAGATGCTCCTGCTTATAACACAGATGGATTTCTTTGAGAGACACATGTGTTGCATGAACTCAGTTGAGTAGGCCAATTTGGAACAAAAAGAACCACCTCCCTCCACCTACAAAATTTTGTTTTGCAGGAAGTATTCCTTTGAAATGAACTCAAAACTCACAGGGAAAACATGTGCGAGATGCTGCAGTTTGTACCATACATGGTTTCCTTTAGAGACATATATTTCTTTCTTCCACTCACCTGAACAAGTCTGTTTGGAGACAACAGAGTGTATCTCCACCTTGACACACCTTAGTGGCAGTAAAAATTCCTTGCAAAAACTAAGTCCATTTTCACAGGGAAACAATGTGCTACATGCTATGGCTTCGAACACAAATTGGTTTCTTTCCAGAGGTACATGTCTTTCTTCAACTAAGCTGAATAATCCTATATGGAACAAAATATGCCTTTCTCCACCTTGATCACTAGGATTTGCAGGAAGTATTCCTTTCCCAAACTCTCTTAATTCTCACAGGGAAACAATGTGCTTAGACACGACTGCTTCTAACACAGATGTCTTTCTTTGGAGCGATATACGTGCTTCAACTTAGCTGAAAAGGCCTATGGGAAGCAGAAGGAGCCCATCATCACCTTGAAACACCAAAGTTGAAGCAAGTATTTCTTTCAAAAACCAACTGAATTCTCACAGGGAAACAATGTGCTAGATGCTGTAGCTTCTAACATGGATGTTTTTCTTTCGGGAGACCCATGTGTTTATTGAACTCAATCGATTAGGCTTATTTGGAGAAAAGAGAGTATGTCCACCTTGAAACACCTAATTTGCAGGAAGGATTCCTTACAAAAACTACTCATTTATCACAGGGTAACAATGAGCTAGAAGCTCCTGCTTCTAACATAGATGGCTTTCTTTAGAGACATAAATGTGGTTCTTCAACTTTGCTGAATAGGCCTATTTGGAAAACAATGAGCCTTTTTCAACCTCGAAAACACTTATTGCAGAAAGTATACCTTTCAAAACTAACTCAGTTCTCATAGGGAAAAATGTGTCATATGCTACTTCTTCTAATACAGATTGGTTTCCTTCAAGAGCGACATGTTGTTCTTCACTTAGCTGAATAGCTCTATTTGGAACAAAAGGAGCCTTTCTACACCTTGAAAACTATGGATTGCAGAAAGTATTCCTTGCAAAATTAACTCAGTTCTCACGGAGAAATAATATCCTACATGCTGTGACTTCTAACACACATGGCATCATTTCGAGAGATACGTGTATTTTCAAACTAGCTGAAAAGGCATACTGGAAGCAAAAGGAGCCTAGGACCACCTGAAAACACTTACGTTGCAGGATGTAGTCCTTTCAAAATGTAACTCAATTATTACAAAGAAAAAATGTTCAAGATACGGTAGCTTCTATCACGGATGGGGTTCTTTGGAGATAAACATGTGTTTCTTCAACTCAGCCGAATAGTCCTATGTGGAGCAAACAGAGCCTATGTCGCCTTTGAAACAACTAGGTTGGAGGAATCATTCCTTGGAAACCGAACTCAATTCTCCAAGGGAAACAAAGTGCTAGATGTACCTATTTCTGACACACATGATTTTCTTCAAGAGTTTCATTTGTCTCTTCAACTTAGCTGAATGGGCCTACTTGAAACAAAATGAGCCTTTCACCACCTTCATAAATATGATTTGCAGGAACTATTCCTTTCAAAAACTAACTCAACTGTCAGAGGGAAACAATGTGCTACATGCTACTACTTCTACTACACATGTGTTTGTAGCAGAGATACATGTGTTTCATCAACTCAGTTGAATAGGCCTATTTGGAACAAAGAGAGCCTCTCTCCACCTTGAAACACCTTAGCTGAAGGAAGCATTCCTTTCAAAAAGTAACTCAGTTATCACAGGAAAACAATGTGCTAGATGTTCCTGTTTATAACACAGATGGTGTTCTTTGGAGAGATTTATATGTTTCCACAACTTCGCTGAATAGGCCTATTTGAACAAATAAGATTTTCCCCTCTTGGAAAACTATGATGGCATTCCTGTCAAAACCTAACTCAATTCTCACAGGGAAACTGTGCGCTACATGGTGCAACTTCTAACACAGATTTTTTGATAGAGATCCATGTGTTCCTTCAACTCAGGTGAAGAGGCCTGATTACAGCAAACAGACCAACCTCCACCTTGAAACACCGACATTGCTGGAACAATTCACTCAAAATCTAACTCAATTCTCTCAGGGGAACAAATTGCTAGATGTTCGTGCTTCTAATCTTGACAGTTTTCTTTCCAGAGATACATTTATCTTTGACTCAGCTGAATTGGAGTATTTGGGGCAAGCAGACCTACCTGCACCTTGAAACACCAAAGTTGCAGGAAGAATTCCATTTAAAAACTCCCTCCATTCACACAGGGAACCAATGTTGTAGTTGTCACAGCCTCTAACTTGGATGGTTGTCTTTAGAGGCAAAGAAGGGTTCCTTCATGTCAGCTGATTGGGCCTGTTTATAGCCAACAGAGCCTATCTCCACCTTGGAACACGAAAGTTTCAGGAAGAATTTCTTTCAAAAACAAACTCTATTCTCACGGGGAAAAATGTGCCAGATGCTCCTGCTTTGAACACAGCTGCTTTACTTCGAGAGGTACATGTGATTCATCAACTCTGCTGAGTAGGCCATTTTGGAAAGAAAACATTCCTTCCTCTACCTTAAACGTTCTGATTTGCAGGGAGTATTCTTTTCAGACACTAAGTAAATTCTCACCAGGAATCAATGCACTACATGTTGCAGCTCTAACATGGATGGTTTTCTTTGGAGAGGTACATGTATTTCTTCAACACAGCTGAATAGGCTTACTTGGAGCACACAGAACCAATCTTCACCTTGAAACACCTAGTTGCAGGGAGCATTCCCTTAAAAACGAACTCAGTTATCCCAGGAAAGCAACGTGCTATCTAGAAGCTCCTGCTTCTAACACAGCTGGTCATCTTTGGAGAGATACATTTATTTCTTCAACTTAGCTATTAGGCCAATTTGAACACAATGAGACTTTCCCCACCATGAAAACTATGACTCACAGGAAATATTTCCTTCAAATTCTAACTCCATTCTCACAAGGAAACAATGTTCTTGATGCTGCAGGTTCTAACGTAGATAGTTTTTCTGGGAGAGATACATGTGTTGCTTCATCTCACCTGAAGGGGTCTATTTGGAGAAAAGAGATCCTATCTCCACCTTGAAACACGTGAGTTGCTGGAAGAATTCCTTGAAAATACTAACTCAATTTTCACCAGGAAGCACTGTGCTAGATGCTATGGCTTCTAACACATACTGGTTTATTTGGAAAGGTGCATGTGTTTCTTCACCTAAGCTGAATAGTCTGATTTGGAACAAAATTGGCCTATGTATACCTTAATAACTATGATTTTCAGAAGGTATGCCTTTCACAAGTTAACCCAATTTTCATGGGGAAACAATGTGCTACATGCTATGGCTTCTAACACAATTACTGACTTTCAAGAAATACGTGTGTTTCTTCATCTTAGCTGAGCAGGCCTCCTTGGAACAAAAGAGCCAATCTCCACCTTGAAACACCTAAGTTGCAGGAAGTATTGTTTGTAAAGCTACTGAAGTCTCACATGGAACAATGTGCTAGACGTTCCTGCTGCTAACTCTGATGGTTCTCTTTCAAGAGACAAATGAGTTTCTTCAACTTAGGTGAGTAGGACTCTTTGGAGCAAAATGAGCCTTTCTCCACCTTGAAAATTCTCATTTGCATCAAATATTCTTTCCAAAACTAACTCCATCTGACTGGAAAACAACGTGCTAGATGCTCCTGCTTCTAAAAGAGATGGTCATGTTTCGAAAGAATCATTTGTTTCTTCATGTTCACTTAACAGGCCTACTTGGAACAAAATGAGTCTTTCTCCACTTTGAAAACTGTGAGGAGCTTGAAGTGTTCCTCTGAAATACGGCCTGAATTCTCAGAAGGAAACATGTGCTACTTGTTCCAAAACACATGGGTTTCTTTCAAGAGATAGATGTGTTTCATCAACTTAACTGTGTAGGCCTAATTGGAACAAAGAGAGCATAACTCAACCTAAGACAACTCACGTATCAGGTAGGATTCCTTTGCTAAACTAACCCAGTTCTAACAGCAAAACAATACGTTAGATGCAGCAGCTTATTACGTAGGTGAATTTCTTCGGAAAGGTACACGTGCTTCTTCACTTCTGGTTAACATACATATTTGGAACAAAAGCAGCCTTTGCCCACCTTGAAACACTTACGTTTGAGGAAGCATTCCAGTCAAAACCTACTCAATTCTCAGTGGAAATAATGTGGTAGATGCTCCTGCTTCTAACACACATGTTGGTCTTTTGAGAGATTCATTTGTTTCTTCATCTTAGATGAATAGTCCTAGTTGGAGAAAAATGAGACTTAATCCTCCTTCAAAATTTTGATTTGCAGGAAGTATTCCTTACAAAAACTAATCAATATTCAGAGGGAAACAATGTGCTAGATGCTGCAGCTTCTAACATCGAAGGTTTTCTTTGGCGAGTTACATGTGTTTCTTCAACTACCCGAATAGGCCTATTTGGAGCATAGAGAGCCAATCTGAAGCTTCCCAAAATTAAGTGGCAGGCAGTATTCCTTTCAAAAACAAACTCAGTTCTCACAGGGGTAAAATGTGCCTAGATGCTCCTGCTTATAACACAGATGGATTTCTTTGAGAGACACATGTGTTGCATGAACTCAGTTGAGTAGGCCAATTTGGAACAAAAAGAACCACCTCCCTCCACCTACAAAATTTTGTTTTGCAGGAAGTATTCCTTTGAAATGAACTCAAAACTCACAGGGAAAACATGTGCGAGATGCTGCAGTTTGTACCATACATGGTTTCCTTTAGAGAGATATATTTCTTTCATCCACTCACCTGAACAAGTCTGTTTGGAGACAACAGAGTGTATCTCCACCTTGACACACCTTAGTGGCAGTAAAAATTCCTTGCAAAAACTAAGTCCATTTTCACAGGGAAACAATGTGCTACATGCTATGGCTTCGAACACAAATTGGTTTCTTTCCAGAGGTACATGTCTTTCTTCAACTGAGCTGAATAATCCTATATGGAACAAAATATGCCTTTCTCCACCTTGATCACTAGGATTTGCAGGAAGTATTCCTTTCCCAAACTCTCTTAATTCTCACAGGGAAACAATGTGCTTAGACACGACTGCTTCTAACACAGATGTCTTTCTTTGGAGCGATATACGTGCTTCAACTTAGCTGAAAAGGCCTATGGGAAGCAGAAGGAGCCCATCATCACCTTGAAACACCAAAGTTGAAGCAAGTATTTCTTTCAAAAACCAACTGAATTCTCACAGGCAAACAATGTGCTAGATGCTGTAGCTTCTAACATGGATGTTTTTCTTTCGGGAGACCCATGTGTTTATTGAACTCAATCGATTAGGCTTATTTGGAGAAAAGAGAGTATGTCCACCTTGAAACACCTAATTTGCAGGAAGGATTCCTTACAAAAACTACTCACTTATCACAGGGTAACAATGAGCTAGAAGCTCCTGCTTCTAACATAGATGGCTTTCTTTCGAGAGATAAATGTGGTTCTTCAACTTTGCTGAATAGGCCTATTTGGAAAACAATGAGCCTTTTCCAACCTCGAAAACACTTATTGCAGAAAGTATACCTTTCAAAACTAACTCAGTTCTCATAGGGAAAAATGTGTCATATGCTACTTCTTCTAATACAGATTGGTTTCCTTCAAGAGCGACATGTTGTTCTTCACTTAGCTGAATAGCTCTATTTGGAACAAAATGAGCCTTTCTACACCTTGAAAACTATGGATTGCAGAAAGCATTCCTTGCAAAATTAACTCAGTTCTCACGGAGAAATAATATCCTACATGCTGTGACTTCTAACACACATGGCATCATTTCGAGAGATACGTTTATTTTCAAACTAGCTGAAAACGCATATTGGAAGCAAAAGAAGCCTAGGACCACCTGAAAACACTTACATTGCAGGATGTAGTCCTTTCAAAATGTAACTCAATTATTACAAAGAAAAAATGTTCAAGATACGGTAGCTTCTATCACGGATGGGGTTCTTTGGAGATAAACATGTGTTTCTTCAACTCAGCCGAATAGTCCTATGTGGAGCAAACAGAGCCTATGTCGCCTTTGAAACAACTAGGTTGGAGGAATCATTCCTTGGAAACCGAACTCAATTCTCCAAGGGAAACAAAGTGCTAGATGTACCTATTTCTGACACACATGATTTTGTTCAAGAGTTTCATTTGTCTCTTCAACTTAGCTGAATGGGCCTACTTGAAACAAAATGAGCCTTTCACCACCTTCATAAATATGATTTGCAGGAACTATTCCTTTCAAAAACTAACTCAACTCTCAGAGGGAAACAATGTGCTACATGCTACTACTTCTACTACACATGTGTTTGTAGCAGAGATACATGTGTTTCATCAACTCAGTTGAATAGGCCCATTTGGAACAAAGAGAGCCTCTCTCCACCTTGAAACACCTTAGCTGCAGGAAGCATTCCTTTCAAAAAGTAACTCAGTTATCACAGGAAAACAATGTGCTAGATGTTCCTGTTTATAACACAGATGGTGTTCTTTGGAGAGATTCATATGTTTCCACAACTTCGCTGAATAGGCCTATTTGAACAAATAAGATTTTCCCCTCTTGAAAAACTATGATTGCATTCCTGTCAAAACCTAACTCAATTCTCACAGGGAAACTGTGCGCTACATGGTGCAACTTCTGACACAGATTTTTTGATAGAGATCCATGTGTTCCTTCAACTCAGGTGAAGAGGCCTGATTACAGCAAACAGACCAACCTCCACCTTGAAACACCGACATTGCTGGAACAATTCACTCAAAATCTAACTCAATTCTCTCAGGGGAACAAATTGCTAGATGTTCGTGCTTCTAATCTTGACAGTTTTCTTTCCAGAGATACATTTATCTTTGACTAAGCTGAATTGGAGTATTTGGGGCAAGCAGTCCTACCTGCACCTTGAAACACCAAAGTTGCAGGAAGAATTCCATTTAAAAACTCCCTCCATTCACACAGGGAAACAATATTGTAGTTGTCACAGCCTCTAACTTGGATGGTTGTCTTTAGAGGCAAAGAAGGGTTCCTTCATGTCAGCTGATTGGGCCTGTTTATAGCAAACAGAGCCTATCTGCACCTTGGAACACCAAAGTTTCAGGAAGAATTCCTTTCAAAAACAAACTCTATTCTCACGGGGAAAAATGTGCCAGATGCTCCTGCTTTGAATACAGCTGGTTTACTTCGAGAGGTACATGTGATTCATCAACTCTGCTGAGTAGGCCATTTTGGAAAGAAAACATTCCTTCCTCTACCTTAAACGTTCTGATTTGCAGGGAGTATTCTTTTCAGACACTAAGTAAATTCTCACCAGGAATCAATGCACTACATGTTGCAGCTCTAACATGGATGGTTTTCTTTGGAGAGGTACATGTATTTCTTCAACACAGCTGAATAGGCTTACTTGGAGCACACAGAACCAATCTTCACCTTGAAACGCCAAGTTGTAGGGAGCATTCCCTTAAAAACTAACTCAGTTATCCCAGGAAAGCAACGTGCTATCTAGAAGCTCCTGCTTCTAACACAGCTGGTCATCTTTGGAGAGATACATTTATTTCTTCAACTTAGCTATTAGGCCAATTTGAACACAATGAGACTTTCCCCCCCATGAAAACTATGACTCACAGGAAATATTTCCTTCAAATTCTAACTCCATTCTCACAAGGAAACAATGTTCTTGATGCTGCAGGTTCTAACGTAGATAGTTTTTTTGGGAGAGATACATGTGTTGCTTCATCTCACCTGAAGGGGTCTATTTGGAGAAAAGAGATCCTATCTCCACCTTGAAACACGTGAGTTGCTGGAAGAATTCCTTGAAAATACTAACTCAATTTTCACCAGGAAGCACTGTGCTAGATGCTATGGCTTCTAACACATACTGGTTTATTTGGAAAGGTGCATGTGTTTCTTCACCTAAGCTGAATAGTCTGATTTGGAACAAAATTGGCCTATGTATACCTTAATAACTATGATTTTCAGAAGGTATGCCTTTCACAAGTTAACCCAATTTTCATGGGGAAACAATGTGCTACATGCTATGGCTTCTAACACAATTACTGACTTTCAAGAAATACGTGTGTTTCTTCATCTTAGCTGAGCAGGCCTCCTTGGAACAAAAGAGCCAATCTCCACCTTGAAACACCTAAGTTGCAGGAAGTATTGTTTGTAAAGCTACTGAAGTCTCACATGGAACAATGTGCTAGACGTTCCTGCTGCTAACTCTGATGGTTCTCTTTCAAGAGACAAATGAGTTTCTTCAACTTAGGTGAGTAGGACTCTTTGGAGCAAAATGAGCCTTTCTCCACCTTGAAAATTCTCATTTGCATCAAATATTCTTTCCAAAACTAACTCCATCTGACTGGAAAACAACGTGCTAGATGCTCCTGCTTCTAAAAGAGATGGTCATGTTTCGAAAGAATCATTTGTTTCTTCATGTTCACTTAACAGGCCTACTTGGAACAAAATGAGTCTTTCTCCACTTTGAAAACTGTGAGGAGCTTGAAGTGTTCCTCTGAAATACGGCCTGAATTCTCAGAAGGAAACATGTGCTACTTGTTCCAAAACACATGGGTTTCTTTCAAGAGATAGATGTGTTTCATCAACTTAACTGTGTAGGCCTAATTGGAACAAAGAGAGCATAACTCAACCTAAGACAACTCACGTATCAGGTAGGATTCCTTTGCTAAACTAACCCAGTTCTAACAGCAAAACAATACGTTAGATGCAGCAGCTTATTACGTAGGTGAATTTCTTCGGAAAGGTACACGTGCTTCTTCACTTCTGGTTAACATACATATTTGGAACAAAAGCAGCCTTTCCCCACCTTGAAACACTTACGTTTGAGGAAGCATTCCAGTCAAAACCTACTCAATTCTCAGTGGAAATAATGTGGTAGATGCTCCTGCTTCTAACACACATGTTGGTCTTTTGAGAGATTCATTTGTTTCTTCATCTTAGATGAATAGTCCTAGTTGGAGAAAAATGAGACTTAATCCTCCTTCAAAATTTTGATTTGCAGGAAGTATTCCTTACAAAAACTAATCAATATTCAGAGGGAAACAATGTGCTAGATGCTGCAGCTTCTAACATCGAAGGTTTTCTTTGGCGAGTTACATGTGTTTCTTCAACTACCCGAATAGGCCTATTTGGAGCATAGAGAGCCAATCTGAAGCTTCCCAAAATTAAGTGGCAGGCAGTATTCCTTTCAAAAACAAACTCAGTTCTCACAGGGGTAAAATGTGCCTAGATGCTCCTGCTTATAACACAGATGGATTTCTTTGAGAGACACATGTGTTGCATGAACTCAGTTGAGTAGGCCAATTTGGAACAAAAAGAACCACCTCCCTCCACCTACAAAATTTTGTTTTGCAGGAAGTATTCCTTTGAAATGAACTCAAAACTCACAGGGAAAACATGTGCGAGATGCTGCAGTTTGTACCATACATGGTTTCCTTTAGAGAGATATATTTCTTTCATCCACTCACCTGAACAAGTCTGTTTGGAGACAACAGAGTGTATCTCCACCTTGACACACCTTAGTGGCAGTAAAAATTCCTTGCAAAAACTAAGTCCATTTTCACAGGGAAACAATGTGCTACATGCTATGGCTTCGAACACAAATTGGTTTCTTTCCAGAGGTACATGTCTTTCTTCAACTGAGCTGAATAATCCTATATGGAACAAAATATGCCTTTCTCCACCTTGATCACTAGGATTTGCAGGAAGTATTCCTTTCCCAAACTCTCTTAATTCTCACAGGGAAACAATGTGCTTAGACACGACTGCTTCTAACACAGATGTCTTTCTTTGGAGCGATATACGTGCTTCAACTTAGCTGAAAAGGCCTATGGGAAGCAGAAGGAGCCCATCATCACCTTGAAACACCAAAGTTGAAGCAAGTATTTCTTTCAAAAACCAACTGAATTCTCACAGGCAAACAATGTGCTAGATGCTGTAGCTTCTAACATGGATGTTTTTCTTTCGGGAGACCCATGTGTTTATTGAACTCAATCGATTAGGCTTATTTGGAGAAAAGAGAGTATGTCCACCTTGAAACACCTAATTTGCAGGAAGGATTCCTTACAAAAACTACTCACTTATCACAGGGTAACAATGAGCTAGAAGCTCCTGCTTCTAACATAGATGGCTTTCTTTCGAGAGATAAATGTGGTTCTTCAACTTTGCTGAATAGGCCTATTTGGAAAACAATGAGCCTTTTCCAACCTCGAAAACACTTATTGCAGAAAGTATACCTTTCAAAACTAACTCAGTTCTCATAGGGAAAAATGTGTCATATGCTACTTCTTCTAATACAGATTGGTTTCCTTCAAGAGCGACATGTTGTTCTTCACTTAGCTGAATAGCTCTATTTGGAACAAAATGAGCCTTTCTACACCTTGAAAACTATGGATTGCAGAAAGCATTCCTTGCAAAATTAACTCAGTTCTCACGGAGAAATAATATCCTACATGCTGTGACTTCTAACACACATGGCATCATTTCGAGAGATACGTTTATTTTCAAACTAGCTGAAAACGCATATTGGAAGCAAAAGAAGCCTAGGACCACCTGAAAACACTTACATTGCAGGATGTAGTCCTTTCAAAATGTAACTCAATTATTACAAAGAAAAAATGTTCAAGATACGGTAGCTTCTATCACGGATGGGGTTCTTTGGAGATAAACATGTGTTTCTTCAACTCAGCCGAATAGTCCTATGTGGAGCAAACAGAGCCTATGTCGCCTTTGAAACAACTAGGTTGGAGGAATCATTCCTTGGAAACCGAACTCAATTCTCCAAGGGAAACAAAGTGCTAGATGTACCTATTTCTGACACACATGATTTTGTTCAAGAGTTTCATTTGTCTCTTCAACTTAGCTGAATGGGCCTACTTGAAACAAAATGAGCCTTTCACCACCTTCATAAATATGATTTGCAGGAACTATTCCTTTCAAAAACTAACTCAACTCTCAGAGGGAAACAATGTGCTACATGCTACTACTTCTACTACACATGTGTTTGTAGCAGAGATACATGTGTTTCATCAACTCAGTTGAATAGGCCCATTTGGAACAAAGAGAGCCTCTCTCCACCTTGAAACACCTTAGCTGCAGGAAGCATTCCTTTCAAAAAGTAACTCAGTTATCACAGGAAAACAATGTGCTAGATGTTCCTGTTTATAACACAGATGGTGTTCTTTGGAGAGATTCATATGTTTCCACAACTTCGCTGAATAGGCCTATTTGAACAAATAAGATTTTCCCCTCTTGAAAAACTATGATTGCATTCCTGTCAAAACCTAACTCAATTCTCACAGGGAAACTGTGCGCTACATGGTGCAACTTCTGACACAGATTTTTTGATAGAGATCCATGTGTTCCTTCAACTCAGGTGAAGAGGCCTGATTACAGCAAACAGACCAACCTCCACCTTGAAACACCGACATTGCTGGAACAATTCACTCAAAATCTAACTCAATTCTCTCAGGGGAACAAATTGCTAGATGTTCGTGCTTCTAATCTTGACAGTTTTCTTTCCAGAGATACATTTATCTTTGACTAAGCTGAATTGGAGTATTTGGGGCAAGCAGTCCTACCTGCACCTTGAAACACCAAAGTTGCAGGAAGAATTCCATTTAAAAACTCCCTCCATTCACACAGGGAAACAATATTGTAGTTGTCACAGCCTCTAACTTGGATGGTTGTCTTTAGAGGCAAAGAAGGGTTCCTTCATGTCAGCTGATTGGGCCTGTTTATAGCAAACAGAGCCTATCTGCACCTTGGAACACCAAAGTTTCAGGAAGAATTCCTTTCAAAAACAAACTCTATTCTCACGGGGAAAAATGTGCCAGATGCTCCTGCTTTGAATACAGCTGGTTTACTTCGAGAGGTACATGTGATTCATCAACTCTGCTGAGTAGGCCATTTTGGAAAGAAAACATTCCTTCCTCTACCTTAAACGTTCTGATTTGCAGGGAGTATTCTTTTCAGACACTAAGTAAATTCTCACCAGGAATCAATGCACTACATGTTGCAGCTCTAACATGGATGGTTTTCTTTGGAGAGGTACATGTATTTCTTCAACACAGCTGAATAGGCTTACTTGGAGCACACAGAACCAATCTTCACCTTGAAACGCCAAGTTGTAGGGAGCATTCCCTTAAAAACTAACTCAGTTATCCCAGGAAAGCAACGTGCTATCTAGAAGCTCCTGCTTCTAACACAGCTGGTCATCTTTGGAGAGATACATTTATTTCTTCAACTTAGCTATTAGGCCAATTTGAACACAATGAGACTTTCCCCCCCATGAAAACTATGACTCACAGGAAATATTTCCTTCAAATTCTAACTCCATTCTCACAAGGAAACAATGTTCTTGATGCTGCAGGTTCTAACGTAGATAGTTTTTTTGGGAGAGATACATGTGTTGCTTCATCTCACCTGAAGGGGTCTATTTGGAGAAAAGAGATCCTATCTCCACCTTGAAACACGTGAGTTGCTGGAAGAATTCCTTGAAAATACTAACTCAATTTTCACCAGGAAGCACTGTGCTAGATGCTATGGCTTCTAACACATACTGGTTTATTTGGAAAGGTGCATGTGTTTCTTCACCTAAGCTGAATAGTCTGATTTGGAACAAAATTGGCCTATGTATACCTTAATAACTATGATTTTCAGAAGGTATGCCTTTCACAAGTTAACCCAATTTTCATGGGGAAACAATGTGCTACATGCTATGGCTTCTAACACAATTACTGACTTTCAAGAAATACGTGTGTTTCTTCATCTTAGCTGAGCAGGCCTCCTTGGAACAAAAGAGCCAATCTCCACCTTGAAACACATAAGTTGCAGGAAGTATTGTTTGTAAAGCTACTGAAGTCTCACATGGAACAATGTGCTAGACGTTCCTGCTGCTAACTCTGATGGTTCTCTTTCAAGAGACAAATGAGTTTCTTCAACTTAGGTGAGTAGGACTCTTTGGAGCAAAATGAGCCTTTCTCCACCTTGAAAATTCTCATTTGCATCAAATATTCTTTCCAAAACTAACTCCATCTGACTGGAAAACAACGTGCTAGATGCTCCTGCTTCTAAAAGAGATGGTCATGTTTCGAAAGAATCATTTGTTTCTTCATGTTCACTTAACAGGCCTACTTGGAACAAAATGAGTCTTTCTCCACTTTGAAAACTGTGAGGAGCTTGAAGTGTTCCTCTGAAATACGGCCTGAATTCTCAGAAGGAAACATGTGCTACTTGTTCCAAAACACATGGGTTTCTTTCAAGAGATAGATGTGTTTCATCAACTTAACTGTGTAGGCCTAATTGGAACAAAGAGAGCATAACTCAACCTAAGACAACTCACGTATCAGGTAGGATTCCTTTGCTAAACTAACCCAGTTCTAACAGCAAAACAATACGTTAGATGCAGCAGCTTATTACGTAGGTGAATTTCTTCGGAAAGGTACACGTGCTTCTTCACTTCTGGTTAACATACATATTTGGAACAAAAGCAGCCTTTCCCCACCTTGAAACACTTACGTTTGAGGAAGCATTCCAGTCAAAACCTACTCAATTCTCAGTGGAAATAATGTGGTAGATGCTCCTGCTTCTAACACACATGTTGGTCTTTTGAGAGATTCATTTGTTTCTTCATCTTAGATGAATAGTCCTAGTTGGAGAAAAATGAGACTTAATCCTCCTTCAAAATTTTGATTTGCAGGAAGTATTCCTTACAAAAACTAATCAATATTCAGAGGGAAACAATGTGCTAGATGCTGCAGCTTCTAACATCGAAGGTTTTCTTTGGCGAGTTACATGTGTTTCTTCAACTACCCGAATAGGCCTATTTGGAGCATAGAGAGCCAATCTGAAGCTTCCCAAAATTAAGTGGCAGGCAGTATTCCTTTCAAAAACAAACTCAGTTCTCACAGGGGTAAAATGTGCCTAGATGCTCCTGCTTATAACACAGATGGATTTCTTTGAGAGACACATGTGTTGCATGAACTCAGTTGAGTAGGCCAATTTGGAACAAAAAGAACCACCTCCCTCCACCTACAAAATTTTGTTTTGCAGGAAGTATTCCTTTGAAATGAACTCAAAACTCACAGGGAAAACATGTGCGAGATGCTGCAGTTTGTACCATACATGGTTTCCTTTAGAGACATATATTTCTTTCTTCCACTCACCTGAACAAGTCTGTTTGGAGACAACAGAGTGTATCTCCACCTTGACACACCTTAGTGGCAGTAAAAATTCCTTGCAAAAACTAAGTCCATTTTCACAGGGAAACAATGTGCTACATGCTATGGCTTCGAACACAAATTGGTTTCTTTCCAGAGGTACATGTCTTTCTTCAACTGAGCTGAATAATCCTATATGGAACAAAATATGCCTTTCTCCACCTTGATCACTAGGATTTGCAGGAAGTATTCCTTTCCCAAACTCTCTTAATTCTCACAGGGAAACAATGTGCTTAGACACGACTGCTTCTAACACAGATGTCTTTCTTTGGAGCGATATACGTGCTTCAACTTAGCTGAAAAGGCCTATGGGAAGCAGAAGGAGCCCATCATCACCTTGAAACACCAAAGTTGAAGCAAGTATTTCTTTCAAAAACCAACTGAATTCTCACAGGCAAACAATGTGCTAGATGCTGTAGCTTCTAACATGGATGTTTTTCTTTCGGGAGACCCATGTGTTTATTGAACTCAATCGATTAGGCTTATTTGGAGAAAAGAGAGTATGTCCACCTTGAAACACCTAATTTGCAGGAAGGATTCCTTACAAAAACTACTCACTTATCACAGGGTAACAATGAGCTAGAAGCTCCTGCTTCTAACATAGATGGCTTTCTTTCGAGAGATAAATGTGGTTCTTCAACTTTGCTGAATAGGCCTATTTGGAAAACAATGAGCCTTTTCCAACCTCGAAAACACTTATTGCAGAAAGTATACCTTTCAAAACTAACTCAGTTCTCATAGGGAAAAATGTGTCATATGCTACTTCTTCTAATACAGATTGGTTTCCTTCAAGAGCGACATGTTGTTCTTCACTTAGCTGAATAGCTCTATTTGGAACAAAATGAGCCTTTCTACACCTTGAAAACTATGGATTGCAGAAAGCATTCCTTGCAAAATTAACTCAGTTCTCACGGAGAAATAATATCCTACATGCTGTGACTTCTAACACACATGGCATCATTTCGAGAGATACGTTTATTTTCAAACTAGCTGAAAACGCATATTGGAAGCAAAAGAAGCCTAGGACCACCTGAAAACACTTACATTGCAGGATGTAGTCCTTTCAAAATGTAACTCAATTATTACAAAGAAAAAATGTTCAAGATACGGTAGCTTCTATCACGGATGGGGTTCTTTGGAGATAAACATGTGTTTCTTCAACTCAGCCGAATAGTCCTATGTGGAGCAAACAGAGCCTATGTCGCCTTTGAAACAACTAGGTTGGAGGAATCATTCCTTGGAAACCGAACTCAATTCTCCAAGGGAAACAAAGTGCTAGATGTACCTATTTCTGACACACATGATTTTGTTCAAGAGTTTCATTTGTCTCTTCAACTTAGCTGAATGGGCCTACTTGAAACAAAATGAGCCTTTCACCACCTTCATAAATATGATTTGCAGGAACTATTCCTTTCAAAAACTAACTCAACTCTCAGAGGGAAACAATGTGCTACATGCTACTACTTCTACTACACATGTGTTTGTAGCAGAGATACATGTGTTTCATCAACTCAGTTGAATAGGCCCATTTGGAACAAAGAGAGCCTCTCTCCACCTTGAAACACCTTAGCTGCAGGAAGCATTCCTTTCAAAAAGTAACTCAGTTATCACAGGAAAACAATGTGCTAGATGTTCCTGTTTATAACACAGATGGTGTTCTTTGGAGAGATTCATATGTTTCCACAACTTCGCTGAATAGGCCTATTTGAACAAATAAGATTTTCCCCTCTTGAAAAACTATGATTGCATTCCTGTCAAAACCTAACTCAATTCTCACAGGGAAACTGTGCGCTACATGGTGCAACTTCTGACACAGATTTTTTGATAGAGATCCATGTGTTCCTTCAACTCAGGTGAAGAGGCCTGATTACAGCAAACAGACCAACCTCCACCTTGAAACACCGACATTGCTGGAACAATTCACTCAAAATCTAACTCAATTCTCTCAGGGGAACAAATTGCTAGATGTTCGTGCTTCTAATCTTGACAGTTTTCTTTCCAGAGATACATTTATCTTTGACTAAGCTGAATTGGAGTATTTGGGGCAAGCAGTCCTACCTGCACCTTGAAACACCAAAGTTGCAGGAAGAATTCCATTTAAAAACTCCCTCCATTCACACAGGGAAACAATATTGTAGTTGTCACAGCCTCTAACTTGGATGGTTGTCTTTAGAGGCAAAGAAGGGTTCCTTCATGTCAGCTGATTGGGCCTGTTTATAGCAAACAGAGCCTATCTGCACCTTGGAACACCAAAGTTTCAGGAAGAATTCCTTTCAAAAACAAACTCTATTCTCACGGGGAAAAATGTGCCAGATGCTCCTGCTTTGAATACAGCTGGTTTACTTCGAGAGGTACATGTGATTCATCAACTCTGCTGAGTAGGCCATTTTGGAAAGAAAACATTCCTTCCTCTACCTTAAACGTTCTGATTTGCAGGGAGTATTCTTTTCAGACACTAAGTAAATTCTCACCAGGAATCAATGCACTACATGTTGCAGCTCTAACATGGATGGTTTTCTTTGGAGAGGTACATGTATTTCTTCAACACAGCTGAATAGGCTTACTTGGAGCACACAGAACCAATCTTCACCTTGAAACGCCAAGTTGTAGGGAGCATTCCCTTAAAAACTAACTCAGTTATCCCAGGAAAGCAACGTGCTATCTAGAAGCTCCTGCTTCTAACACAGCTGGTCATCTTTGGAGAGATACATTTATTTCTTCAACTTAGCTATTAGGCCAATTTGAACACAATGAGACTTTCCCCCCCATGAAAACTATGACTCACAGGAAATATTTCCTTCAAATTCTAACTCCATTCTCACAAGGAAACAATGTTCTTGATGCTGCAGGTTCTAACGTAGATAGTTTTTTTGGGAGAGATACATGTGTTGCTTCATCTCACCTGAAGGGGTCTATTTGGAGAAAAGAGATCCTATCTCCACCTTGAAACACGTGAGTTGCTGGAAGAATTCCTTGAAAATACTAACTCAATTTTCACCAGGAAGCACTGTGCTAGATGCTATGGCTTCTAACACATACTGGTTTATTTGGAAAGGTGCATGTGTTTCTTCACCTAAGCTGAATAGTCTGATTTGGAACAAAATTGGCCTATGTATACCTTAATAACTATGATTTTCAGAAGGTATGCCTTTCACAAGTTAACCCAATTTTCATGGGGAAACAATGTGCTACATGCTATGGCTTCTAACACAATTACTGACTTTCAAGAAATACGTGTGTTTCTTCATCTTAGCTGAGCAGGCCTCCATGGAACAAAAGAGCCAATCTCCACCTTGAAACACATAAGTTGCAGGAAGTATTGTTTGTAAAGCTACTGAAGTCTCACATGGAACAATGTGCTACACGTTCCTGCTGCTAACTCTGATGGTTCTCTTTCAAGAGACAAATGAGTTTCTTCAACTTAGGTGAGTAGGACTCTTTGGAGCAAAATGAGCCTTTCTCCACCTTGAAAGTTCTCATTTGCATCAAATATTCTTTCCAAAACTAACTCCATCTGACTGGAAAACAACGTGCTAGATGCTCCTGCTTCTAAAAGAGATGGTCATGTTTTGAAAGAATCATTTGTTTCTTCATGTTCACTTAACAGGCCTACTTGGAACAAAATGAGTCTTTCTCCACTTTGAAAACTGTGAGGAGCTTGAAGTGTTCCTCTGAATTCTCAGCAGGAAACATGTGCTACTTGTTCCAAAACACATGGGTTTCTTTCAAGAGATAGATGTGTTTCATCAACTTAACTGTGTAGGCCTAATTGGAACAAAGAGAGCATAACTCAACCTAAGACAACTCACGTATCAGGTAGGATTCCTTTGCTAAACTAACCCAGTTCTAACAGCAAAACAATACGTTAGATGCAGCAGCTTATTACGTAGGTGAATTTCTTCGGAAAGGTACACGTGCTTCTTCACTTCTGGTTAACATACATATTTGGAACAAAAGCAGCCTTTCCCCACCTTGAAACACTTACGTTTGAGGAAGCATTCCAGTCAAAACCTACTCAATTCTCAGTGGAAATAATGTGGTAGATGCTCCTGCTTCTAACACACATGTTGGTCTTTTGAGAGATTCATTTGTTTCTTCATCTTAGATGAATAGTCCTAGTTGGAGAAAAATGAGACTTAATCCTCCTTCAAAATTTTGATTTGCAGGAAGTATTCCTTACAAAAACTAATCAATATTCAGAGGGAAACAATGTGCTAGATGCTGCAGCTTCTAACATCGAAGGTTTTCTTTGGCGAGTTACATGTGTTTCTTCAACTACCCGAATAGGCCTATTTGGAGCATAGAGAGCCAATCTGAAGCTTCCCAAAATTAAGTGGCAGGCAGTATTCCTTTCAAAAACAAACTCAGTTCTCACAGGGGTAAAATGTGCCTAGATGCTCCTGCTTATAACACAGATGGATTTCTTTGAGAGACACATGTGTTGCATGAACTCAGTTGAGTAGGCCAATTTGGAACAAAAAGAACCACCTCCCTCCACCTACAAAATTTTGTTTTGCAGGAAGTATTCCTTTGAAATGAACTCAAAACTCACAGGGAAAACATGTGCGAGATGCTGCAGTTTGTACCATACATGGTTTCCTTTAGAGACATATATTTCTTTCTTCCACTCACCTGAACAAGTCTGTTTGGAGACAACAGAGTGTATCTCCACCTTGACACACCTTAGTGGCAGTAAAAATTCCTTGCAAAAACTAAGTCCATTTTCACAGGGAAACAATGTGCTACATGCTATGGCTTCGAACACAAATTGGTTTCTTTCCAGAGGTACATGTCTTTCTTCAACTGAGCTGAATAATCCTATATGGAACAAAATATGCCTTTCTCCACCTTGATCACTAGGATTTGCAGGAAGTATTCCTTTCCCAAACTCTCTTAATTCTCACAGGGAAACAATGTGCTTAGACACGACTGCTTCTAACACAGATGTCTTTCTTTGGAGCGATATACGTGCTTCAACTTAGCTGAAAAGGCCTATGGGAAGCAGAAGGAGCCCATCATCACCTTGAAACACCAAAGTTGAAGCAAGTATTTCTTTCAAAAACCAACTGAATTCTCACAGGCAAACAATGTGCTAGATGCTGTAGCTTCTAACATGGATGTTTTTCTTTCGGGAGACCCATGTGTTTATTGAACTCAATCGATTAGGCTTATTTGGAGAAAAGAGAGTATGTCCACCTTGAAACACCTAATTTGCAGGAAGGATTCCTTACAAAAACTACTCACTTATCACAGGGTAACAATGAGCTAGAAGCTCCTGCTTCTAACATAGATGGCTTTCTTTCGAGAGATAAATGTGGTTCTTCAACTTTGCTGAATAGGCCTATTTGGAAAACAATGAGCCTTTTCCAACCTCGAAAACACTTATTGCAGAAAGTATACCTTTCAAAACTAACTCAGTTCTCATAGGGAAAAATGTGTCATATGCTACTTCTTCTAATACAGATTGGTTTCCTTCAAGAGCGACATGTTGTTCTTCACTTAGCTGAATAGCTCTATTTGGAACAAAATGAGCCTTTCTACACCTTGAAAACTATGGATTGCAGAAAGCATTCCTTGCAAAATTAACTCAGTTCTCACGGAGAAATAATATCCTACATGCTGTGACTTCTAACACACATGGCATCATTTCGAGAGATACGTTTATTTTCAAACTAGCTGAAAACGCATATTGGAAGCAAAAGAAGCCTAGGACCACCTGAAAACACTTACATTGCAGGATGTAGTCCTTTCAAAATGTAACTCAATTATTACAAAGAAAAAATGTTCAAGATACGGTAGCTTCTATCACGGATGGGGTTCTTTGGAGATAAACATGTGTTTCTTCAACTCAGCCGAATAGTCCTATGTGGAGCAAACAGAGCCTATGTCGCCTTTGAAACAACTAGGTTGGAGGAATCATTCCTTGGAAACCGAACTCAATTCTCCAAGGGAAACAAAGTGCTAGATGTACCTATTTCTGACACACATGATTTTGTTCAAGAGTTTCATTTGTCTCTTCAACTTAGCTGAATGGGCCTACTTGAAACAAAATGAGCCTTTCACCACCTTCATAAATATGATTTGCAGGAACTATTCCTTTCAAAAACTAACTCAACTCTCAGAGGGAAACAATGTGCTACATGCTACTACTTCTACTACACATGTGTTTGTAGCAGAGATACATGTGTTTCATCAACTCAGTTGAATAGGCCCATTTGGAACAAAGAGAGCCTCTCTCCACCTTGAAACACCTTAGCTGCAGGAAGCATTCCTTTCAAAAAGTAACTCAGTTATCACAGGAAAACAATGTGCTAGATGTTCCTGTTTATAACACAGATGGTGTTCTTTGGAGAGATTCATATGTTTCCACAACTTCGCTGAATAGGCCTATTTGAACAAATAAGATTTTCCCCTCTTGAAAAACTATGATTGCATTCCTGTCAAAACCTAACTCAATTCTCACAGGGAAACTGTGCGCTACATGGTGCAACTTCTGACACAGATTTTTTGATAGAGATCCATGTGTTCCTTCAACTCAGGTGAAGAGGCCTGATTACAGCAAACAGACCAACCTCCACCTTGAAACACCGACATTGCTGGAACAATTCACTCAAAATCTAACTCAATTCTCTCAGGGGAACAAATTGCTAGATGTTCGTGCTTCTAATCTTGACAGTTTTCTTTCCAGAGATACATTTATCTTTGACTAAGCTGAATTGGAGTATTTGGGGCAAGCAGTCCTACCTGCACCTTGAAACACCAAAGTTGCAGGAAGAATTCCATTTAAAAACTCCCTCCATTCACACAGGGAAACAATATTGTAGTTGTCACAGCCTCTAACTTGGATGGTTGTCTTTAGAGGCAAAGAAGGGTTCCTTCATGTCAGCTGATTGGGCCTGTTTATAGCAAACAGAGCCTATCTGCACCTTGGAACACCAAAGTTTCAGGAAGAATTCCTTTCAAAAACAAACTCTATTCTCACGGGGAAAAATGTGCCAGATGCTCCTGCTTTGAATACAGCTGGTTTACTTCGAGAGGTACATGTGATTCATCAACTCTGCTGAGTAGGCCATTTTGGAAAGAAAACATTCCTTCCTCTACCTTAAACGTTCTGATTTGCAGGGAGTATTCTTTTCAGACACTAAGTAAATTCTCACCAGGAATCAATGCACTACATGTTGCAGCTCTAACATGGATGGTTTTCTTTGGAGAGGTACATGTATTTCTTCAACACAGCTGAATAGGCTTACTTGGAGCACACAGAACCAATCTTCACCTTGAAACGCCAAGTTGTAGGGAGCATTCCCTTAAAAACTAACTCAGTTATCCCAGGAAAGCAACGTGCTATCTAGAAGCTCCTGCTTCTAACACAGCTGGTCATCTTTGGAGAGATACATTTATTTCTTCAACTTAGCTATTAGGCCAATTTGAACACAATGAGACTTTCCCCCCCATGAAAACTATGACTCACAGGAAATATTTCCTTCAAATTCTAACTCCATTCTCACAAGGAAACAATGTTCTTGATGCTGCAGGTTCTAACGTAGATAGTTTTTTTGGGAGAGATACATGTGTTGCTTCATCTCACCTGAAGGGGTCTATTTGGAGAAAAGAGATCCTATCTCCACCTTGAAACACGTGAGTTGCTGGAAGAATTCCTTGAAAATACTAACTCAATTTTCACCAGGAAGCACTGTGCTAGATGCTATGGCTTCTAACACATACTGGTTTATTTGGAAAGGTGCATGTGTTTCTTCACCTAAGCTGAATAGTCTGATTTGGAACAAAATTGGCCTATGTATACCTTAATAACTATGATTTTCAGAAGGTATGCCTTTCACAAGTTAACCCAATTTTCATGGGGAAACAATGTGCTACATGCTATGGCTTCTAACACAATTACTGACTTTCAAGAAATACGTGTGTTTCTTCATCTTAGCTGAGCAGGCCTCCATGGAACAAAAGAGCCAATCTCCACCTTGAAACACATAAGTTGCAGGAAGTATTGTTTGTAAAGCTACTGAAGTCTCACATGGAACAATGTGCTACACGTTCCTGCTGCTAACTCTGATGGTTCTCTTTCAAGAGACAAATGAGTTTCTTCAACTTAGGTGAGTAGGACTCTTTGGAGCAAAATGAGCCTTTCTCCACCTTGAAAGTTCTCATTTGCATCAAATATTCTTTCCAAAACTAACTCCATCTGACTGGAAAACAACGTGCTAGATGCTCCTGCTTCTAAAAGAGATGGTCATGTTTTGAAAGAATCATTTGTTTCTTCATGTTCACTTAACAGGCCTACTTGGAACAAAATGAGTCTTTCTCCACTTTGAAAACTGTGAGGAGCTTGAAGTGTTCCTCTGAATTCTCAGCAGGAAACATGTGCTACTTGTTCCAAAACACATGGGTTTCTTTCAAGAGATAGATGTGTTTCATCAACTTAACTGTGTAGGCCTAATTGGAACAAAGAGAGCATAACTCAACCTAAGACAACTCACGTATCAGGTAGGATTCCTTTGCAAAACTAACCCAGTTCTAACAGCAACACAATATGTTAGATGCAGCAGCTTATTACGTAGGTGAATTTCTTCAGAAAGGTACACGTGCTTCTTCACTTCTGGTTAACATACATACTTGGAACAAAAGCAGCCTTTGCCCACCTTGAAACACTTACGTTTGAGGAAGCATTCCAGTCAAAACCTACTCAATTCTCAGTGGAAATAATGTGGTAGATGCTCCTGCTTCTAACACACATGTTGGTCTTTTGAGAGATTCATTTGTTTCTTCATCTTAGATGAATAGTCCTAGTTGGAGAAAAATGAGACTTAATCCTCCTTCAAAATTCTGATTTGCAGGAAGTATTCCTTACAAAAACTAATCAATATTCAGAGGGAAACAATGTGCTAGATGCTGCAGCTTCTAACATCGAAGGTTTTCTTTGGCGAGTTACATGTGTTTCTTCAACTACCCGAATAGGCCTATTTGGAGCATAGAGAGCCAATCTGAAGCTTCCCAAAATTAAGTGGCAGGCAGTATTCCTTTCAAAAACAAACTCAATTCTCACAGGGGTAAAATGTGCCTAGATGCTCCTGCTTATAACACAGATGGATTTCTTTGAGAGACACATGTGTTGCATGAACTCAGTTGAGTAGGCCAATTTGGAACAAAAAGAACCACCTCCCTCCACCTACAAAATTTTGTTTTGCAGGAAGTATTCCTTTGAAATGAACTCAAAACTCACAGGGAAAACATGTGCGAGATGCTGCAGTTTGTACCATACATGGTTTCCTTTAGAGACATATATTTCTTTCTTCCACTCACCTGAACAAGTCTGTTTGGAGACAACAGAGTGTATCTCCACCTTGACACACCTTAGTGGCAGTAAAAATTCCTTGCAAAAACTAAGTTCATTTTCACAGGGAAACAATGTGCTACATGCTATGGCTTCGAACACAAATTGGTTTCTTTCCAGAGGTACATGTCTTTCTTCAACTAAGCTGAATAATCCTATATGGAACAAAATATGCCTTTCTCCACCTTGATCACTAGGATTTGCAGGAAGTATTCCTTTCCCAAACACTCTTAATTCTCACAGGGAAACAATGTGCTTAGACACGACTGCTTCTAACACAGATGTCTTTCTTTGGAGCGATATACGTGCTTCAACTTAGCTGAAAAGGCCTATGGGAAGCAGAAGGAGCCCATCATCACCTTGAAACACCAAAGTTGAAGCAAGTATTTCTTTCAAAAAAAAACTGAATTCTCACAGGGAAACAATGTGCTAGATGCTGTAGCTTCTAACATGGATGTTTTTCTTTCGGGAGACCCATGTGTTTATTGAACTCAATCGATTAGGCTTATTTGGAGAAAAGAGAGTATGTCCACCTTGAAACACCTAATTTGCAGGAAGGATTCCTTACAAAAACTACTCACTTATCACAGGGTAACAATGAGCTAGAAGCTCCTGCTTCTAACATAGATAGCTTTCTTTCGAGAGATAAATGTGGTTCTTCAACTTTGCTGAATAGGCCTATTTGGAAAACAATGAGCCTTTTTCAACCTCGAAAACACTTATTGCAGAAAGTATACCTTTCAAAACTAACTCAGTTCTCATAGGGAAAAATGTGTCATATGCTACTTCTTCTAACACAGATTGGTTTCCTTCAAGAGCGACATGTTGTTCTTCACTTAGCTGAATAGCTCTATTTGGAACAAAATGAGCCTTTCTACACCTTGAAAACTATGGATTGCAGAAAGTATTCTTGCAAAATTAACTCAGTTCTCACGGAGAAATAATATCCTACATGCTGTGACTTCTAACACACATGGCATCATTTCGAGAGATACGTGTATTTTCAAACTAGCTGAAAAGGCATATTGGAAGCAAAAGGAGCCTAGGACCACCTGAAAACACTTACGTTGCAGGATGTAGTCCTTTCAAAATGTAACTCAATTATTACAAAGAAAAAATGTTCAAGATACGGTAGCTTCTATCACGGATGGGGTTCTTTGGAGATAAACATGTGTTTCTTCAACTCAGCCGAATAGTCCTATGTGGAGCAAACAGAGCCTATGTCGCCTTTGAAACAACTAGGTTGGAGGAATCATTCCTTGGAAACCGAACTCAATTCTCCAAGGGAAACAAAGTGCTAGATGTACCTATTTCTGACACACATGATTTTCTTCAACAGTTTCATTTGTCTCTTCAACTTAGCTGAATGGGCCTACTTGAAACAAAATGAGCCTTTCACCACCTTCATAAATATGATTTGCAGGAACTATTCCTTTCAAAAACTAACTCAACTCTCAGAGGGAAACAATATGCTACATGCTACTACTTCTACTACACATGTGTTTGTAGCAGAGATACATGTGTTTCATCAACTCAGTTGAATAGGCCTATTTGGAACAAAGAGAGCCTCTCTCCACCTTGAAACACCTTAGCTGCAGGAAGCATTCCTTTCAAAAAGTAACTCAGTTATCACAGGAAAACAATGTGCTAGATGTTCCTGTTTATAACACAGATGGTGTTCTTTGGAGAGATTCATATGTTTCCACCACTTCGCTGAATAGGCCTATTTGAACAAATAAGATTTTCCCCTCTTGGAAAACTATGATGGCATTCCTGTCAAAACCTAACTCAATTCTCACAGGGAAACTATGCGCTACATGGTGCAACTTCTAACACAGATTTTTTGATAGAGATCCATGTGTTCCTTCAACTCAGGTGAAGAGGCCTGATTACAGCAAACAGACCAACCTCCACTTTGAAACACCGACATTGCTGGAACAATTCACTCAAAATCTAACTCAATTCTCTCAGGGGAACAAATTGCTAGATGTTCGTGCTTCTAACCTTGACAGTTTTCTTCCCAGAGATACATTTATCTTTGACTCAGCTGAATTGGAGCATTTGGGGCAAGCAGACCTACCTGCACTTTGAAACACCAAAGTTGCAGGAAGAATTCCATTTAAAAACTCCCTCCATTCACACAGGGAAACAATGTTGTAGTTGTCACAGCCTCTAACTTGGATGGTTGTCTTTAGAGGCAAAGAAGGGTTCCTTCATGTCAGCTGATTGGGCCTGTTTATAGCCAACAGAGCCTATCTCCACCTTGGAACACGAAAGTTTCAGGAAGAATTTCTTTCAAAAACAAACTCTATTCTCACGGGGAAAAATGTGCCAGATGCTCCTGCTTTGAACACAGCTGCTTTACTTCGAGAGGTACATGTGATTCATCAACTCTGCTGAGTAGGCCATTTTGGAAAGAAAACATTCCTTCCTCTACCTTAAACGTTCTGATTTGCAGGGAGTATTCTTTTCAGACACTAAGTAAATTCTCACCAGGAATCAATGCACTACATGTTGCAGCTCTAACATGGATGGTTTTCTTTGGAGAGGTACATGTATTTCTTCAACACAGCTGAATAGGCTTACTTGGAGCACACAGAACCAATCTTCACCTTGAAACGCCAAGTTGCAGGGAGCATTCCCTTAAAAACGAACTCAGTTATCCCAGGAAAGCAACGTGCTATCTAGAAGCTCCTGCTTCTAACACAGCTGGTCATCTTTGGAGAGATACATTTATTTCTTCAACTTAGCTATTAGGCCAATTTGAACACAATGAGACTTTCCCCACCATGAAAACTATGACTCACAGGAAATATTTCCTTCAAATTCTAACTCCATTCTCACAAGGAAACAATGTTCTTGATGCTGCAGGTTCTAACGTAGATAGTTTTTCTGGGAGAGATACATGTGTTGCTTCATCTCACCTGAAGGGGTCTATTTGGAGAAAAGAGATCCTATCTCCACCTTGAAACACGTGAGTTGCTGGAAGAATTCCTTGAAAATACTAACTCAATTTTCACCAGGAAGCACTGTGCTAGATGCTATGGCTTCTAAAACATACTGGTTTATTTGGAAAGGTGCATGTGTTTCTTCACCTAAGCTGAATAGTCTGATTTGGAACAAAATTAGCCTATGTATACCTTAATAACTATGATTTTCAGAAGGTATGCCTTTCACAAGTTAACCCAATTTTCATGGGGAAACAATGTGCTACATGCTATGGCTTCTAACACAATTACTGACTTTCAAGAAATACGTGTGTTTCTTCATCTTAGCTGAGCAGGCCTCCTTGGAACAAAAGAGCCAATCTCCACCTTGAAACACATAAGTTGCAGGAAGTATTGTTTGTAAAGCTACTGAAGTCTCACATGGAACAATGTGCTACACGTTCCTGCTGCTAACTCTGATGGTTCTCTTTCAAGAGAAAAATGAGTTTCTTCAACTTAGGTGAGTAGGACTCTTTGGAGCAAAACGAGCCTTTCTCCACCTTGAAAATTCTCATTTGCATCAAATATTCTTTCCAAAACTAACTCCATCTGACTGGAAAACAACGTGCTAGATGCTCCTGCTTCTAAAAGAGATGGTCATGTTTTGAAAGAATCATTTGTTTCTTCATGTTCACTTAACAGGCCTACTTGGAACAAAATGAGTCTTTCTCCACTTTGAAAACTGTGAGGAGCTTGAAGTGTTCCTCTGAAATACGACCTGAATTCTCAGAAGGAAACATGTGCTACTTGTTCCAAAACACATGGGTTTCTTTCAAGAGATAGATGTGTTTCATCAACTTAACTGTGTAGGCCTAATTGGAACAAAGAGAGCATAACTCAACCTAAGACAACTCACGTATCAGGTAGGATTCCTTTGCTAAACTAACCCAGTTCTAACAGCAACACAATATGTTAGATGCAGCAGGTTATTACGTAGGTGAATTTCTTCAGAAAGGTACACGTGCTTCTTCACTTCTGGTTAACATACATACTTGGAACAAAAGCAGCCTTTGCCCACCTTGAAACACTTACGTTTGAGGAAGCATTCCAGTCAAAAACTACTCAATTCTCAGTGGAAATAATGTGGTAGATGCTCCTGCTTCTAACACACATGTTGGTCTTTTGAGAGATTCATTTGTTTCTTCATCTTAGATGAATAGTCCTAGTTGGAGAAAAATGAGACTTAATCCTCCTTCAAAATTCTGATTTGAAGGAAGTATTCCTTACAAAAACTAATCAATATTCAGAGGGAAACAATGTGCTAGATGCTGCAGCTTCTAACATCGAAGGTTTTCTTTGGCGAGTTACATGTGTTTCTTCAACTACCCGAATAGGCCTATTTGGAGCATAGAGAGCCAATCTGAAGCTTCCCAAAATTAAGTGGCAGGCAGTATTCCTTTCAAAAACAAACTCAATTCTCACAGGGGTAAAATGTGCCTAGATGCTCCTGCTTATAACACAGATGGATTTCTTTGAGAGACACATGTGTTGCATGAACTCAGTTGAGTAGGCCAATTTGGAACAAAAAGAACCACCTCCCTCCACCTACAAAATTTTGTTTTGCAGGAAGTATTCCTTTGAAATGAACTCAAAACTCACAGGGAAAACATGTGCGAGATGCTGCAGTTTGTACCATACATGGTTTCCTTTAGAGACATATATTTCTTTCTTCCACTCACCTGAACAAGTCTGTTTGGAGACAACAGAGTGTATCTCCACCTTGACACACCTTAGTGGCAGTAAAAATTCCTTGCAAAAACTAAGTCCATTTTCACAGGGAAACAATGTGCTACATGCTATGGCTTCGAACACAAATTGGTTTCTTTCCAGAGGTACATGTCTTTCTTCAACTGAGCTGAATAATCCTATATGGAACAAAATATGCCTTTCTCCACCTTGATCACTAGGATTTGCAGGAAGTATTCCTTTCCCAAACTCTCTTAATTCTCACAGGGAAACAATGTGCTTAGACACGACTGCTTCTAACACAGATGTCTTTCTTTGGAGCGATATACGTGCTTCAACTTAGCTGAAAAGGCCTATGGGAAGCAGAAGGAGCCCATCATCACCTTGAAACACCAAAGTTGAAGCAAGTATTTCTTTCAAAAAAAAACTGAATTCTCACAGGGAAACAATGTGCTAGATGCTGTAGCTTCTAACATGGATGTTTTTCTTTGGGGAGACCCATGTGTTTATTGAACTCAATCGATTAGGCTTATTTGGAGAAAAGAGAGTATGTCCACCTTGAAACACCTAATTTGCAGGAAGGATTCCTTACAAAAACTACTCACTTATCACAGGGTAACAATGAGCTAGAAGCTCCTGCTTCTAACATAGATAGCTTTCTTTCGAGAGATAAATGTGGTTCTTCAACTTTGCTGAATAGGCCTATTTGGAAAACAATGAGCCTTTTTCAACCTCGAAAACACTTATTGCAGAAAGTATACCTTTCAAAACTAACTCAGTTCTCATAGGGAAAAATGTGTCATATGCTACTTCTTCTAACACAGATTGGTTTCCTTCAAGAGCGACATGTTGTTCTTCACTTAGCTGAATAGCTCTATTTGGAACAAAATGAGCCTTTCTACACCTTGAAAACTATGGATTGCAGAAAGTATTCTTGCAAAATTAACTCAGTTCTCACGGAGAAATAATATCCTACATGCTGTGACTTCTAACACACATGGCATCATTTCGAGAGATACGTGTATTTTCAAACTAGCTGAAAAGGCATATTGGAAGCAAAAGGAGCCTAGGACCACCTGAAAACACTTACGTTGCAGGATGTAGTCCTTTCAAAATGTAACTCAATTATTACAAAGAAAAAATGTTCAAGATACGGTAGCTTCTATCACGGATGGGGTTCTTTGGAGATAAACATGTGTTTCTTCAACTCAGCCGAATAGTCCTATGTGGAGCAAACAGAGCCTATGTCGCCTTTGAAACAACTAGGTTGGAGGAATCATTCCTTGGAAACCGAACTCAATTCTCCAAGGGAAACAAAGTGCTAGATGTACCTATTTCTGACACACATGATTTTCTTCAAGAGTTTCATTTGTCTCTTCAACTTAGCTGAATGGGCCTACTTGAAACAAAATGAGCCTTTCACCACCTTCATAAATATGATTTGCAGGAACTATTCCTTTCAAAAACTAACTCAACTCTCAGAGGGAAACAATGTGCTACATGCTACTACTTCTACTACACATGTGTTTGTAGCAGAGATACATGTGTTTCATCAACTCAGTTGAATAGGCCTATTTGGAACAAAGAGAGCCTCTCTCCACCTTGAAACACCTTAGCTGCAGGAAGCATTCCTTTCAAAAAGTAACTCAGTTATCACAGGAAAACAATGTGCTAGATGTTCCTGTTTATAACACAGATGGTGTTCTTTGGAGAGATTCATATGTTTCCACCACTTCGCTGAATAGGCCTATTTGAACAAATAAGATTTTCCCCTCTTGGAAAACTATGATGGCATTAATGTCAAAACCTAACTCAATTCTCACAGGGAAACTGTGCGCTACATGGTGCAACTTCTAACACAGATTTTTTGATAGAGATCCATGTGTTCCTTCAACTCAGGTGAAGAGGCCTGATTACAGCAAACAGACCAACCTCCACCTTGAAACACCGACATTGCTGGAACAATTCACTCAAAATCTAACTCAATTCTCTCAGGGGAACAAATTGCTAGATGTTCGTGCTTCTAATCTTGACAGTTTTCTTTCCAGAGATACATTTATCTTTGACTCAGCTGAATTGGAGTATTTGGGGCAAGCAGACCTACCTGCACCTTGAAACACCAAAGTTGCAGGAAGAATTCCATTTAAAAACTCCCTCCATTCACACAGGGAACCAATGTTGTAGTTGTCACAGCCTCTAACTTGGATGGTTGTCTTTAGAGACAAAGAAGGGTTCCTTCATGTCAGCTGATTGGGCCTGTTTATAGCCAACAGAGCCTATCTCCACCTTGGAACACGAAAGTTTCAGGAAGAATTTCTTTCAAAAACAAACTCTATTCTCACGGGGAAAAATGTGCCAGATGCTCCTGCTTTGAACACAGCTGCTTTACTTCGAGAGGTACATGTGATTCATCAACTCTGCTGAGTAGGCCATTTTGGAAAGAAAACATTCCTTCCTCTACCTTAAACGTTCTGATTTGCAGGGAGTATTCTTTTCAGACACTAAGTAAATTCTCACCAGGAATCAATGCACTACATGTTGCAGCTCTAACATGGATGGTTTTCTTTGGAGAGGTACATGTATTTCTTCAACACAGCTGAATAGGCTTACTTGGAGCACACAGAACCAATCTTCACCTTGAAACACCTAGTTGCAGGGAGCATTCCCTTAAAAACTAACTCAGTTATCCCAGGAAAGCAACGTGCTATCTAGAAGCTCCTGCTTCTAACACAGCTGGTCATCTTTGGAGAGATACATTTATTTCTTCAACTTAGCTATTAGGCCAATTTGAACACAATGAGACTTTCCCCCCCATGAAAACTATGACTCACAGGAAATATTTCCTTCAAATTCTAACTCCATTCTCACAAGGAAACAATGTTCTTGATGCTGCAGGTTCTAACGTAGATAGTTTTTCTGGGAGAGATACATGTGTTGCTTCATCTCACCTGAAGGGGTCTATTTGGAGAAAAGAGATCCTATCTCCACCTTGAAACGCGTGAGTTGCTGGAAGAATTCCTTGAAAATACTAACTCAATTTTCACCAGGAAGCACTGTGCTAGATGCTATGGCTTCTAACACATACTGGTTTATTTGGAAAGGTGCATGTGTTTCTTCACCTAAGCTGAATAGTCTGATTTGGAACAATATTGGCCTATGTATACCTTAATAACTATGATTTTCAGAAGGTATGCCTTTCACAAGTTAACCCAATTTTCATGGGGAAACAATGTGCTACATGCTATGGCTTCTAACACAATTACTGACTTTCAAGAAATACGTGTGTTTCTTCATCTTAGGTGAGCAGGCCTCCTTGGAACAAAAGAGCCAATCTCCACCTTGAAACACATAAGTTGCAGGAAGTATTGTTTGTAAAGCTACTGAAGTCTCACATGGAACAATGTGCTACACGTTCCTGCTGCTAACTCTGATGGTTCTCTTTCAAGAGACAAATGAGTTTCTTCAACTTAGGTGAGTAGGACTCTTTGGAGCAAAATGAGCCTTTCTCCACCTTGAAAATTCTCATTTGCATCAAATATTCTTTCCAAAACTAACTCCATCTGACTGGAAAACAACGTGCTAGATGCTCCTGCTTCTAAAAGAGATGGTCATGTTTCGAAAGAATCATTTGTTTCTTCATGTTCACTTAACAGGCCTACTTGGAACAAAATGAGTCTTTCTCCACTTTGAAAACTGTGAGGAGCTTGAAGTGTTCCTCTGAAATACGACCTGAATTCTCAGAAGGAAACATGTGCTAGTTGTTCCAAAACACATGGGTTTCTTTCAAGAGATAGATGTGTTTCATCAACTTAACTGTGTAGGCCTAATTGGAACAAAGAGAGCATAACTCAACCTAAGACAACTCACGTATCAGGTAGGATTCCTTTGCTAAACTAACCCAGTTCTAACAGCAACACAATATGTTAGATGCAGCAGCTTATTACGTAGGTGAATTTCTTCAGAAAGGTACACGTGCTTCTTCACTTCTGGTTAACATACATACTTGGAACAAAAGCAGCCTTTGCCCACCTTGAAACACTTACGTTTGAGGAAGCATTCCAGTCAAAACCTACTCAATTCTCAGTGGAAATAATGTGGTAGATGCTCCTGCTTCTAACACACATGTTGGTCTTTTGAGAGATTCATTTGTTTCTTCATCTTAGATGAATAGTCCTAGTTGAAGAAAAATGAGACTTAATCCTCCTTCAAAATTCTGATTTGCAGGAAGTATTCCTTACAAAAACTAATCAATATTCAGAGGGAAACAATGTGCTAGATGCTGCAGCTTCTAACATCGAAGGTTTTCTTTGGCGAGTTACATGTGTTTCTTCAACTACCCGAATAGGCCTATTTGGAGCATAGAGAGCCAATCTGAAGCTTCCCAAAATTAAGTGGCAGGCAGTATTCCTTTCAAAAACAAACTCAGTTCTCACAGGGGTAAAATGAGCCTAGATGCTCCTGCTTATAACACAGATGGATTTCTTTGAGAGACACATGTGTTGCATGAACTCAGTTGAGTAGGCCAATTTGGAACAAAAAGAACCACCTCCCTCCACCTACAAAATTTTGTTTTGCAGGAAGTATTCCTTTGAAATGAACTCAAAACTCACAGGGAAAACATGTGCGAGATGCTGCAGTTTGTACCATACATGGTTTCCTTTAGAGAGATATATTTCTTTCTTCCACTCACCTGAACAAGTCTGTTTGGAGACAACAGAGTGTATCTCCACCTTGACACACCTTAGTGGCAGTAAAAATTCCTTGCAAAAACTAAGTCCATTTTCACAGGGAAACAATGTGCTACATGCTATGGCTTCGAACACAAATTGGTTTCTTTCCAGAGGTACATGTCTTTCTTCAACTAAGCTGAATAATCCTATATGGAACAAAATATGCCTTTCTCCACCTTGATCACTAGGATTTGCAGGAAGTATTCCTTTCCCAAACTCTCTTAATTCTCACAGGGAAACAATGTGCTTAGACACGACTGCTTCTAACACAGATGTCTTTCTTTGGAGCGATATACGTGCTTCAACTTAGCTGAAAAGGCCTATGGGAAGCAGAAGGAGCCCATCATCACCTTGAAACACCAAAGTTGAAGCAAGTATTTCTTTCAAAAACCAACTGAATTCTCACAGGGAAACAATGTGCTAGATGCTGTAGCTTCTAACATGGATGTTTTTCTTTCGGGAGACCCATGTGTTTATTGAACTCAATCAATTAGGCTTATTTGGAGAAAAGAGAGTATGTGCACCTTGAAACACCTAATTTGCAGGAAGGATTCCTTACAAAAACTACTCACTTATCATAGGGTAACAATGAGCTAGAAGCTCCTGCTTCTAACATAGATGGCTTTCTTTCGAGAGATAAATGTGGTTCTTCAACTTTGCTGAATAGGCCTATTTGGAAAACAATGAGCCTTTTTCAACCTCGAAAACACTTATTGCAGAAAGTATACCTTTCAAAACTAACTCAGTTCTCATAGGGAAAAATGTGTCATATGCTACTTCTTCTAATACAGATTGGTTTCCTTCAAGAGCCACATGTTGTTCTTCACTTAGCTGAATAGCTCTATTTGGAACAAAATGAGCCTTTCTACACCTTGAAAACTATGGATTGCAGAAAGTATTCCTTGCAAAATTAACTCAGTTCTCACGGAGAAATAATATCCTACATGCTGTGACTTCTAACACACATGGCATCATTTCGAGAGATACGTGTATTTTCAAACTAGCTGAAAAGGCATACTGGAAGCAAAAGGAGCCTAGGACCACCTGAAAACACTTACGTTGCAGGATGTAGTCCTTTCAAAATGTAACTCAATTATTACAAAGAAAAAATGTTCAAGATACGGTAGCTTCTATCACGGATGGGGTTCTTTGGAGATAAACATGTGTTTCTTCAACTCAGCCGAATAGTCCTATGTGGAGCAAACAGAGCCTATGTCGCCTTTGAAACAACTAGGTTGGAGGAATCATTCCTTGGAAACCGAACTCAATTCTCCAAGGGAAACAAAGTGCTAGATGTACCTATTTCTGACACACATGATTTTCTTCAACAGTTTCATTTGTCTCTTCAACTTAGCTGAATGGGCCTACTTGAAACAAAATGAGCCTTTCACCACCTTCATAAATATGATTTGCAGGAACTATTCCTTTCAAAAACTAACTCAACTCTCAGAGGGAAACAATATGCTACATGCTACTACTTCTACTACACATGTGTTTGTAGCAGAGATACATGTGTTTCATCAACTCAGTTGAATAGGCCTATTTGGAACAAAGAGAGCCTCTCTCCACCTTGAAACACCTTAGCTGCAGGAAGCATTCCTTTCAAAAAGTAACTCAGTTATCACAGGAAAACAATGTGCTAGATGTTCCTGTTTATAACACAGATGGTGTTCTTTGGAGAGATTCATATGTTTCCACCACTTCGCTGAATAGGCCTATTTGAACAAATAAGATTTTCCCCTCTTGGAAAACTATGATGGCATTCCTGTCAAAACCTAACTCAATTCTCACAGGGAAACTATGCGCTACATGGTGCAACTTCTAACACAGATTTTTTGATAGAGATCCATGTGTTCCTTCAACTCAGGTGAAGAGGCCTGATTACAGCAAACAGACCAACCTCCACTTTGAAACACCGACATTGCTGGAACAATTCACTCAAAATCTAACTCAATTCTCTCAGGGGAACAAATTGCTAGATGTTCGTGCTTCTAACCTTGACAGTTTTCTTCCCAGAGATACATTTATCTTTGACTCAGCTGAATTGGAGCATTTGGGGCAAGCAGACCTACCTGCACTTTGAAACACCAAAGTTGCAGGAAGAATTCCATTTAAAAACTCCCTCCATTCACACAGGGAAACAATGTTGTAGTTGTCACAGCCTCTAACTTGGATGGTTGTCTTTAGAGGCAAAGAAGGGTTCCTTCATGTCAGCTGATTGGGCCTGTTTATAGCCAACAGAGCCTATCTCCACCTTGGAACACGAAAGTTTCAGGAAGAATTTCTTTCAAAAACAAACTCTATTCTCACGGGGAAAAATGTGCCAGATGCTCCTGCTTTGAACACAGCTGCTTTACTTCGAGAGGTACATGTGATTCATCAACTCTGCTGAGTAGGCCATTTTGGAAAGAAAACATTCCTTCCTCTACCTTAAACGTTCTGATTTGCAGGGAGTATTCTTTTCAGACACTAAGTAAATTCTCACCAGGAATCAATGCACTACATGTTGCAGCTCTAACATGGATGGTTTTCTTTGGAGAGGTACATGTATTTCTTCAACACAGCTGAATAGGCTTACTTGGAGCACACAGAACCAATCTTCACCTTGAAACGCCAAGTTGCAGGGAGCATTCCCTTAAAAACGAACTCAGTTATCCCAGGAAAGCAACGTGCTATCTAGAAGCTCCTGCTTCTAACACAGCTGGTCATCTTTGGAGAGATACATTTATTTCTTCAACTTAGCTATTAGGCCAATTTGAACACAATGAGACTTTCCCCACCATGAAAACTATGACTCACAGGAAATATTTCCTTCAAATTCTAACTCCATTCTCACAAGGAAACAATGTTCTTGATGCTGCAGGTTCTAACGTAGATAGTTTTTCTGGGAGAGATACATGTGTTGCTTCATCTCACCTGAAGGGGTCTATTTGGAGAAAAGAGATCCTATCTCCACCTTGAAACACGTGAGTTGCTGGAAGAATTCCTTGAAAATACTAACTCAATTTTCACCAGGAAGCACTGTGCTAGATGCTATGGCTTCTAAAACATACTGGTTTATTTGGAAAGGTGCATGTGTTTCTTCACCTAAGCTGAATAGTCTGATTTGGAACAAAATTAGCCTATGTATACCTTAATAACTATGATTTTCAGAAGGTATGCCTTTCACAAGTTAACCCAATTTTCATGGGGAAACAATGTGCTACATGCTATGGCTTCTAACACAATTACTGACTTTCAAGAAATACGTGTGTTTCTTCATCTTAGCTGAGCAGGCCTCCTTGGAACAAAAGAGCCAATCTCCACCTTGAAACACATAAGTTGCAGGAAGTATTGTTTGTAAAGCTACTGAAGTCTCACATGGAACAATGTGCTACACGTTCCTGCTGCTAACTCTGATGGTTCTCTTTCAAGAGAAAAATGAGTTTCTTCAACTTAGGTGAGTAGGACTCTTTGGAGCAAAACGAGCCTTTCTCCACCTTGAAAATTCTCATTTGCATCAAATATTCTTTCCAAAACTAACTCCATCTGACTGGAAAACAACGTGCTAGATGCTCCTGCTTCTAAAAGAGATGGTCATGTTTTGAAAGAATCATTTGTTTCTTCATGTTCACTTAACAGGCCTACTTGGAACAAAATGAGTCTTTCTCCACTTTGAAAACTGTGAGGAGCTTGAAGTGTTCCTCTGAAATACGACCTGAATTCTCAGAAGGAAACATGTGCTACTTGTTCCAAAACACATGGGTTTCTTTCAAGAGATAGATGTGTTTCATCAACTTAACTGTGTAGGCCTAATTGGAACAAAGAGAGCATAACTCAACCTAAGACAACTCACGTATCAGGTAGGATTCCTTTGCTAAACTAACCCAGTTCTAACAGCAACACAATATGTTAGATGCAGCAGGTTATTACGTAGGTGAATTTCTTCAGAAAGGTACACGTGCTTCTTCACTTCTGGTTAACATACATACTTGGAACAAAAGCAGCCTTTGCCCACCTTGAAACACTTACGTTTGAGGAAGCATTCCAGTCAAAAACTACTCAATTCTCAGTGGAAATAATGTGGTAGATGCTCCTGCTTCTAACACACATGTTGGTCTTTTGAGAGATTCATTTGTTTCTTCATCTTAGATGAATAGTCCTAGTTGGAGAAAAATGAGACTTAATCCTCCTTCAAAATTCTGATTTGAAGGAAGTATTCCTTACAAAAACTAATCAATATTCAGAGGGAAACAATGTGCTAGATGCTGCAGCTTCTAACATCGAAGGTTTTCTTTGGCGAGTTACATGTGTTTCTTCAACTACCCGAATAGGCCTATTTGGAGCATAGAGAGCCAATCTGAAGCTTCCCAAAATTAAGTGGCAGGCAGTATTCCTTTCAAAAACAAACTCAATTCTCACAGGGGTAAAATGTGCCTAGATGCTCCTGCTTATAACACAGATGGATTTCTTTGAGAGACACATGTGTTGCATGAACTCAGTTGAGTAGGCCAATTTGGAACAAAAAGAACCACCTCCCTCCACCTACAAAATTTTGTTTTGCAGGAAGTATTCCTTTGAAATGAACTCAAAACTCACAGGGAAAACATGTGCGAGATGCTGCAGTTTGTACCATACATGGTTTCCTTTAGAGACATATATTTCTTTCTTCCACTCACCTGAACAAGTCTGTTTGGAGACAACAGAGTGTATCTCCACCTTGACACACCTTAGTGGCAGTAAAAATTCCTTGCAAAAACTAAGTCCATTTTCACAGGGAAACAATGTGCTACATGCTATGGCTTCGAACACAAATTGGTTTCTTTCCAGAGGTACATGTCTTTCTTCAACTGAGCTGAATAATCCTATATGGAACAAAATATGCCTTTCTCCACCTTGATCACTAGGATTTGCAGGAAGTATTCCTTTCCCAAACTCTCTTAATTCTCACAGGGAAACAATGTGCTTAGACACGACTGCTTCTAACACAGATGTCTTTCTTTGGAGCGATATACGTGCTTCAACTTAGCTGAAAAGGCCTATGGGAAGCAGAAGGAGCCCATCATCACCTTGAAACACCAAAGTTGAAGCAAGTATTTCTTTCAAAAAAAAACTGAATTCTCACAGGGAAACAATGTGCTAGATGCTGTAGCTTCTAACATGGATGTTTTTCTTTGGGGAGACCCATGTGTTTATTGAACTCAATCGATTAGGCTTATTTGGAGAAAAGAGAGTATGTCCACCTTGAAACACCTAATTTGCAGGAAGGATTCCTTACAAAAACTACTCACTTATCACAGGGTAACAATGAGCTAGAAGCTCCTGCTTCTAACATAGATAGCTTTCTTTCGAGAGATAAATGTGGTTCTTCAACTTTGCTGAATAGGCCTATTTGGAAAACAATGAGCCTTTTTCAACCTCGAAAACACTTATTGCAGAAAGTATACCTTTCAAAACTAACTCAGTTCTCATAGGGAAAAATGTGTCATATGCTACTTCTTCTAACACAGATTGGTTTCCTTCAAGAGCGACATGTTGTTCTTCACTTAGCTGAATAGCTCTATTTGGAACAAAATGAGCCTTTCTACACCTTGAAAACTATGGATTGCAGAAAGTATTCTTGCAAAATTAACTCAGTTCTCACGGAGAAATAATATCCTACATGCTGTGACTTCTAACACACATGGCATCATTTCGAGAGATACGTGTATTTTCAAACTAGCTGAAAAGGCATATTGGAAGCAAAAGGAGCCTAGGACCACCTGAAAACACTTACGTTGCAGGATGTAGTCCTTTCAAAATGTAACTCAATTATTACAAAGAAAAAATGTTCAAGATACGGTAGCTTCTATCACGGATGGGGTTCTTTGGAGATAAACATGTGTTTCTTCAACTCAGCCGAATAGTCCTATGTGGAGCAAACAGAGCCTATGTCGCCTTTGAAACAACTAGGTTGGAGGAATCATTCCTTGGAAACCGAACTCAATTCTCCAAGGGAAACAAAGTGCTAGATGTACCTATTTCTGACACACATGATTTTCTTCAAGAGTTTCATTTGTCTCTTCAACTTAGCTGAATGGGCCTACTTGAAACAAAATGAGCCTTTCACCACCTTCATAAATATGATTTGCAGGAACTATTCCTTTCAAAAACTAACTCAACTCTCAGAGGGAAACAATGTGCTACATGCTACTACTTCTACTACACATGTGTTTGTAGCAGAGATACATGTGTTTCATCAACTCAGTTGAATAGGCCTATTTGGAACAAAGAGAGCCTCTCTCCACCTTGAAACACCTTAGCTGCAGGAAGCATTCCTTTCAAAAAGTAACTCAGTTATCACAGGAAAACAATGTGCTAGATGTTCCTGTTTATAACACAGATGGTGTTCTTTGGAGAGATTCATATGTTTCCACCACTTCGCTGAATAGGCCTATTTGAACAAATAAGATTTTCCCCTCTTGGAAAACTATGATGGCATTAATGTCAAAACCTAACTCAATTCTCACAGGGAAACTGTGCGCTACATGGTGCAACTTCTAACACAGATTTTTTGATAGAGATCCATGTGTTCCTTCAACTCAGGTGAAGAGGCCTGATTACAGCAAACAGACCAACCTCCACCTTGAAACACCGACATTGCTGGAACAATTCACTCAAAATCTAACTCAATTCTCTCAGGGGAACAAATTGCTAGATGTTCGTGCTTCTAATCTTGACAGTTTTCTTTCCAGAGATACATTTATCTTTGACTCAGCTGAATTGGAGTATTTGGGGCAAGCAGACCTACCTGCACCTTGAAACACCAAAGTTGCAGGAAGAATTCCATTTAAAAACTCCCTCCATTCACACAGGGAACCAATGTTGTAGTTGTCACAGCCTCTAACTTGGATGGTTGTCTTTAGAGACAAAGAAGGGTTCCTTCATGTCAGCTGATTGGGCCTGTTTATAGCCAACAGAGCCTATCTCCACCTTGGAACACGAAAGTTTCAGGAAGAATTTCTTTCAAAAACAAACTCTATTCTCACGGGGAAAAATGTGCCAGATGCTCCTGCTTTGAACACAGCTGCTTTACTTCGAGAGGTACATGTGATTCATCAACTCTGCTGAGTAGGCCATTTTGGAAAGAAAACATTCCTTCCTCTACCTTAAACGTTCTGATTTGCAGGGAGTATTCTTTTCAGACACTAAGTAAATTCTCACCAGGAATCAATGCACTACATGTTGCAGCTCTAACATGGATGGTTTTCTTTGGAGAGGTACATGTATTTCTTCAACACAGCTGAATAGGCTTACTTGGAGCACACAGAACCAATCTTCACCTTGAAACACCTAGTTGCAGGGAGCATTCCCTTAAAAACTAACTCAGTTATCCCAGGAAAGCAACGTGCTATCTAGAAGCTCCTGCTTCTAACACAGCTGGTCATCTTTGGAGAGATACATTTATTTCTTCAACTTAGCTATTAGGCCAATTTGAACACAATGAGACTTTCCCCCCCATGAAAACTATGACTCACAGGAAATATTTCCTTCAAATTCTAACTCCATTCTCACAAGGAAACAATGTTCTTGATGCTGCAGGTTCTAACGTAGATAGTTTTTCTGGGAGAGATACATGTGTTGCTTCATCTCACCTGAAGGGGTCTATTTGGAGAAAAGAGATCCTATCTCCACCTTGAAACGCGTGAGTTGCTGGAAGAATTCCTTGAAAATACTAACTCAATTTTCACCAGGAAGCACTGTGCTAGATGCTATGGCTTCTAACACATACTGGTTTATTTGGAAAGGTGCATGTGTTTCTTCACCTAAGCTGAATAGTCTGATTTGGAACAATATTGGCCTATGTATACCTTAATAACTATGATTTTCAGAAGGTATGCCTTTCACAAGTTAACCCAATTTTCATGGGGAAACAATGTGCTACATGCTATGGCTTCTAACACAATTACTGACTTTCAAGAAATACGTGTGTTTCTTCATCTTAGGTGAGCAGGCCTCCTTGGAACAAAAGAGCCAATCTCCACCTTGAAACACATAAGTTGCAGGAAGTATTGTTTGTAAAGCTACTGAAGTCTCACATGGAACAATGTGCTACACGTTCCTGCTGCTAACTCTGATGGTTCTCTTTCAAGAGACAAATGAGTTTCTTCAACTTAGGTGAGTAGGACTCTTTGGAGCAAAATGAGCCTTTCTCCACCTTGAAAATTCTCATTTGCATCAAATATTCTTTCCAAAACTAACTCCATCTGACTGGAAAACAACGTGCTAGATGCTCCTGCTTCTAAAAGAGATGGTCATGTTTCGAAAGAATCATTTGTTTCTTCATGTTCACTTAACAGGCCTACTTGGAACAAAATGAGTCTTTCTCCACTTTGAAAACTGTGAGGAGCTTGAAGTGTTCCTCTGAAATACGACCTGAATTCTCAGAAGGAAACATGTGCTAGTTGTTCCAAAACACATGGGTTTCTTTCAAGAGATAGATGTGTTTCATCAACTTAACTGTGTAGGCCTAATTGGAACAAAGAGAGCATAACTCAACCTAAGACAACTCACGTATCAGGTAGGATTCCTTTGCTAAACTAACCCAGTTCTAACAGCAACACAATATGTTAGATGCAGCAGCTTATTACGTAGGTGAATTTCTTCAGAAAGGTACACGTGCTTCTTCACTTCTGGTTAACATACATACTTGGAACAAAAGCAGCCTTTGCCCACCTTGAAACACTTACGTTTGAGGAAGCATTCCAGTCAAAACCTACTCAATTCTCAGTGGAAATAATGTGGTAGATGCTCCTGCTTCTAACACACATGTTGGTCTTTTGAGAGATTCATTTGTTTCTTCATCTTAGATGAATAGTCCTAGTTGAAGAAAAATGAGACTTAATCCTCCTTCAAAATTCTGATTTGCAGGAAGTATTCCTTACAAAAACTAATCAATATTCAGAGGGAAACAATGTGCTAGATGCTGCAGCTTCTAACATCGAAGGTTTTCTTTGGCGAGTTACATGTGTTTCTTCAACTACCCGAATAGGCCTATTTGGAGCATAGAGAGCCAATCTGAAGCTTCCCAAAATTAAGTGGCAGGCAGTATTCCTTTCAAAAACAAACTCAGTTCTCACAGGGGTAAAATGAGCCTAGATGCTCCTGCTTATAACACAGATGGATTTCTTTGAGAGACACATGTGTTGCATGAACTCAGTTGAGTAGGCCAATTTGGAACAAAAAGAACCACCTCCCTCCACCTACAAAATTTTGTTTTGCAGGAAGTATTCCTTTGAAATGAACTCAAAACTCACAGGGAAAACATGTGCGAGATGCTGCAGTTTGTACCATACATGGTTTCCTTTAGAGAGATATATTTCTTTCTTCCACTCACCTGAACAAGTCTGTTTGGAGACAACAGAGTGTATCTCCACCTTGACACACCTTAGTGGCAGTAAAAATTCCTTGCAAAAACTAAGTCCATTTTCACAGGGAAACAATGTGCTACATGCTATGGCTTCGAACACAAATTGGTTTCTTTCCAGAGGTACATGTCTTTCTTCAACTAAGCTGAATAATCCTATATGGAACAAAATATGCCTTTCTCCACCTTGATCACTAGGATTTGCAGGAAGTATTCCTTTCCCAAACTCTCTTAATTCTCACAGGGAAACAATGTGCTTAGACACGACTGCTTCTAACACAGATGTCTTTCTTTGGAGCGATATACGTGCTTCAACTTAGCTGAAAAGGCCTATGGGAAGCAGAAGGAGCCCATCATCACCTTGAAACACCAAAGTTGAAGCAAGTATTTCTTTCAAAAACCAACTGAATTCTCACAGGGAAACAATGTGCTAGATGCTGTAGCTTCTAACATGGATGTTTTTCTTTCGGGAGACCCATGTGTTTATTGAACTCAATCAATTAGGCTTATTTGGAGAAAAGAGAGTATGTGCACCTTGAAACACCTAATTTGCAGGAAGGATTCCTTACAAAAACTACTCACTTATCATAGGGTAACAATGAGCTAGAAGCTCCTGCTTCTAACATAGATGGCTTTCTTTCGAGAGATAAATGTGGTTCTTCAACTTTGCTGAATAGGCCTATTTGGAAAACAATGAGCCTTTTTCAACCTCGAAAACACTTATTGCAGAAAGTATACCTTTCAAAACTAACTCAGTTCTCATAGGGAAAAATGTGTCATATGCTACTTCTTCTAATACAGATTGGTTTCCTTCAAGAGCCACATGTTGTTCTTCACTTAGCTGAATAGCTCTATTTGGAACAAAATGAGCCTTTCTACACCTTGAAAACTATGGATTGCAGAAAGTATTCCTTGCAAAATTAACTCAGTTCTCACGGAGAAATAATATCCTACATGCTGTGACTTCTAACACACATGGCATCATTTCGAGAGATACGTGTATTTTCAAACTAGCTGAAAAGGCATACTGGAAGCAAAAGGAGCCTAGGACCACCTGAAAACACTTACGTTGCAGGATGTAGTCCTTTCAAAATGTAACTCAATTATTACAAAGAAAAAATGTTCAAGATACGGTAGCTTCTATCACGGATGGGGTTCTTTGGAGATAAACATGTGTTTCTTCAACTCAGCCGAATAGTCCTATGTGGAGCAAACAGAGCCTATGTCACCTTTGAAACAACTAGGTTGGAGGAATCATTCCTTGGAAACCGAACTCAATTCTCCAAGGGAAACAAAGTGCTAGATGTACCTATTTCTGACACACATGATTTTCTTCAAGAGTTTCATTTGTCTCTTCAACTTAGCTGAATGGGCCTACTTGAAACAAAATGAGCCTTTCACCACCTTCATAAATATGATTTGCAGGAACTATTCCTTTCAAAAACTAACTCAACTCTCAGAGGGAAACAATGTGCTACATGCTACTACTTCTACTACACATGTGTTTGTAGCAGAGATACATGTGTTTCATCAACTCAGTTGAATAGGCCTATTTGGAACAAAGAGAGCCTCTCTCCACCTTGAAACACCTTAGCTGCAGGAAGCATTCCTTTCAAAAAGTAACTCAGTTATCACAGGAAAACAATGTGCTAGATGTTCCTGTTTATAACACAGATGGTGTTCTTTGGAGAGATTTATATGTTTCCACAACTTCGCTGAATAGGCCTATTTGAACAAATAAGATTTTCCCCTCTTGGAAAACTATGATGGCATTCCTGTCAAAACCTAACTCAATTCTCACAGGGAAACTGTGCGCTACATGGTGCAACTTCTAACACAGATTTTTTGATAGAGATACATGTGTTCCTTCAACTCAGGTGAAGAGGCCTGATTACAGCAAACAGACCAACCTCCACCTAGAAACACCGACATTGCTGGAACAATTCACTCAAAATCTAACTCAATTTTCTCAGGGGAACAAATTGCTAGATGTTCGTGCTTCTAATCTTGACAGTTTTCTTTCCAGAGATACATTTATCTTTGACTCAGCTGAATTGGAGTATTTGGGGCAAGCAGACCTACCTGCACCTTGAAACACCAAAGTTGCAGGAAGAATTCCATTTAAAAACTCCCTCCATTCACACAGGGAACCAATGTTGTAGTTGTCACAGCCTCTAACTTCGATGGTTGTCTTTAGAGGCAAAGAAGGGTTCCTTCATGTCAGCTGATTGGGCCTGTTTATAGCCAACAGAGCCTATCTCCACCTTGGAACACGAAAGTTTCAGGAAGAATTTCTTTCAAAAACAAACTCTATTCTCACGGGGAAAAATGTGCCAGATGCTCCTGCTTTGAACACAGCTGCTTTACTTCGAGAGGTACATGTGATTCATCAACTCTGCTGAGTAGGCCATTTTGGAAAGAAAACATTCCTTCCTCTACCTTAAACGTTCTGATTTGCAGGGAGTATTCTTTTCAGACACTAAGTAAATTCTCACCAGGAATCAATGCACTACATGTTGCAGCTCTAACATGGATGGTTTTCTTTGGAGAGGTACATGTATTTCTTCAACACAGCTGAATAGGCTTACTTGGAGCACACAGAACCAATCTTCACCTTGAAACACCTAGTTGCAGGGAGCATTCCCTTAAAAACGAACTCAGTTATCCCAGGAAAGCAACGTGCTATCTAGAAGCTCCTGCTTCTAACACAGCTGGTCATCTTTGGAGAGATACATTTATTTCTTCAACTTAGCTATTAGGCCAATTTGAACAAAATGAGACTTTCCCCACCATGAAAACTATGACTCACAGGAAATATTTCCTTCAAATTCTAACTCCATTCTCACAAGGAAACAATGTTCTTGATGCTGCGGGTTCTAACGTAGATAGTTTTTCTGGGAGAGATACATGTGTTGCTTCATCTCACCTGAACGGGTCTATTTGGAGAAAAGAGATCCTATCTCCACCTTGAAACACGTGAGTTGCTGGAAGAATTCCTTGAAAATACTAACTCAATTTTCACCAGGAAGCACTGTGCTAGATGCTATGGCTTCCAACACATATTGGTTTATTTGGAAAGATGTGTGTGTTTCTTCACCTAAGCTGAATAGTCTGATTTGGAACAAAATTAGCCCATGTATACCTTAATAACTATGATTTTCAGAAGGTATGCCTTTCACAAGTTAACCCAATTTTCATGGGGAAACAATGTGCTACATGCTATGGCTTCTAACACAATTACTGACTTTCAAGAAATATGTGTGTTTCTTCATCTTAGCTGAGCAGGCCTCCTTGGAACAAAAGAGCCAATCTCCACCTTGAAACACATAAGTTGCAGGAAGTATTGTTTCTAAAGCTACTGAAGTCTCACATGGAACAATGTGCTACACGTTCCTGCTGCTAACTCTGATGGTTGTCTTTCAAGAGACAAATGAGTTTCTTCAACTTAGGTGAGTAGGACTCTTTGGAGCAAAATGAGCCTTTCTCCACCTTGAAAATTGTCATTTGCATCAAATATTCTTTCCAAAACTAACTCCATCTGACTGGATACCAACGTGCTAGATGCTCCTGCTTCTAAAAGAGATGGTCATGTTTCGAAAGAATCATTTGTTTCTTCATGTTCACTTAACAGGCCTACTTGGAACAAAATGAGTCTTTCTCCACTTTGAAAACTGTGAGGAGCTTGAAGTGTTCCTCTGAAATACGACCTGAATTCTCAGAAGGAAACATGTGCTACTTGTTCCAATACACATGGGTTTCTTTCAAGAGATAGATGTGTTTCATCAACTTAACTGTGTAGGCCTAATTGGAACAAAGAGAGCATAACTCAACCTAAGACAACTCACGTATCAGGTAGGATTCCTTTGCTAAACTAACCCAGTTCTAACAGCAACACAATATGTTAGATGCAGCAGCTTATTACGTAGGTGAATTTCTTCGGAAAGGTACACGTGCTTCTTCACTTCTGGTTAACATACATACTTGGAACAAAAGCAGCCTTTGCCCACCTTGAAACACTTACGTTTGAGGAAGCATTCCAGTCAAAACCTACTCAATTCTCAATGGAAATAATGTGGTAGATGCTCCTGCTTCTAACACACATGTTGGTCTTTTGAGAGATTCATTTGTTTCTTCATCTTAGATGAATAGTCCTAGTTGGAGAAAAATGAGACTTAATCCTCCTTCAAAATTCTGATTTGCAGGAAGTATTCCTTACAAAAACTAATCAATATTCAGAGGGAAACAATGTGCTAGATGCTGCAGCTTCTAACATCGAAGGTTTTCTTTGGCGAGTTACATGTGTTTCTTCAACTACCCGAATAGGCCTATTTGGAGCATAGAGAGCCAATCTGAAGCTTCCCAAAATTAGGTGGCAGGCAGTATTCCTTTCAAAAACAAACTCAGTTCTCACAGGGGTAAAATGTGCCTAGATGCTCCTGCTTATAACACAGATGGATTTCTTTGAGAGACACATGTGTTGCATGAACTCAGTTGAGTAGGCCAATTTGGAACAAAAAGAACCACCTCCCTCCACCTACAAAATTTTGTTTTGCAGGAAGTATTCCTTTGAAATGAACTCAAAACTCACAGGGAAAACATGTGCGAGATGCTGCAGTTTGTACCATACATGGTTTCCTTTAGAGACATATATTTCTTTCTTCCACTCACCTGAACAAGTCTGTTTGGAGACAACAGAGTGTATCTCCACCTTGACACACCTTAGTGGCAGTAAAAATTCCTTGCAAAAACAAAGTCCATTTTCACAGGGAAACAATGAGCTACATGCTATATCTTCGAACACAAATTGGTTTCTTTCCAAAGGTACATGTCTTTCTTCAACTAAGCTGAATAATCCTATATGGAACAAAATATGCGTTTCTCCACCTTGATCACTAGGATTTGCAGGAAGTATTCCTTTCCCAAACTCTCTTAATTCTCACAGGGAAACAATGTGCTTAGACACGACTGCTTCTAACACAGATGTCTTTCTTTGGAGCGATATACGTGCTTCAACTTAGCTGAAAAGGCCTATGGGAAGCAGAAGGAGCCCATCATCACCTTGAAACACCAAAGTTGAAGCAAGTATTTCTTTCAAAAACCAACTGAATTCTCACAGGGAAACAATGTGCTAGATGCTGTAGCTTCTAACATGGATGTTTTTCTTTCGGGAGACCCATGTGTTTATTGAACTCAATCGATTAGGCTTATTTGGAGAAAAGAGAGTATGTGCACCTTGAAACACCTAATTTGCAGGAAGGATTCCTTACAAAAACTACTCACTTATCACAGGGTAACAATGAGCTAGAAACTCCTGCTTCTAACATAGATGGCTTTCTTTCGAGAGATAAATGTGGTTCTTCAACTTTGCTGAATAGGCCTATTTGGAAAACAATGAGCCTTTTTCAACCTCGAAAACACTTATTGCAGAAAGTATACCTTTCAAAACTAACTCAGTTCTCATAGGGAAAAATGTGTCATATGCTACTTCTTCTAATACAGATTGGTTTCCTTCAAGAGCGACATGTTGTTCTTCACTTAGCTGAATAGCTCTATTTGGAACAAAATGAGCCTTTCTACACCTTGAAAACTATGGATTGCAGAAAGTATTCCTTGCAAAATTAACTCAGTTCTCACGGAGAAATAATATCCTACATGCTGTGACTTCTAACACACATGGCATCATTTCGAGAGATACGTGTATTTTCAAACTAGCTGAAAAGGCATACTGGAAGCAAAAGGAGCCTAGGACCACCTGAAAACACTTACGTTGCAGGATGTAGTCCTTTCAAAATGTAACTCAATTATTACAAAGAAAAAATGTTCCAGATACGGTAGCTTCTATCACGGATGGGGTTCTTTGGAGATAAACATGTGTTTCTTCAACTCAACCGAATAGTCCTATGTGGAGCAAACAGAGCCTATGTCGCCTTTGAAACAACTAGGTTGGAGGAATCATTAGTTGGAAACCGAACTCAATTCTCCAAGGGAAACAAAGTGCTAGATGTACCTATTTCTGACACACATGATTTTCTTCAAGAGTTTCATTTGTCTCTTCAACTTACCTGAATGGGCCTACTTGAAACAAAATGAGCCTTTCACCACCTTCATAAATATGATTTGCAGGAACTATTCCTTTCAAAAACTAACTCAACTCTCAGAGGGAAACAATGTGCTACATGCTACTACTTCTACTACACATGTGTTTGTAGCAGAGATACATGTGTTTCATCAACTCAGTTGAATAGGCCTATTTGGAACAAAGAGAGCCTCTCTCCACCTTGAAACACCTTAGCTGCAGGAAGCATTCCTTTCAAAAAGTAACTCAGTTATCACAGGAAAACAATGTGCTAGATGTTCCTGTTTATAACACAGATGGTGTTCTTTGGAGAGATTCATATGTTTCCACAACTTCGCTGAATAGGCCTATTTGAACAAATAAGATTTTCCCCTCTTGGAAAACTATGATGGCATTCCTGTCAAAACCTAACTCAATTCTCACAGGGAAACTGTGCGCTACATGGTGCAACTTCTAACACAGATTTTTTGATAGAGATCCATGTGTTCCTTCAACTCAGGTGAAGAGGCCTGATTACAGCAAACAGACCAACCTCCACCTTGAAACACCGACATTGCTGGAACAATTCACTCAAAATCTAACTCAATTCTCTCAGGGGAACAAATTGCTAGATGTTCGTGCTTCTAATCTTGACAGTTTTCTTTCCAGAGATACATTTATCTTTGACTCAGCTGAATTGGAGTATTTGGGCCAAGCAGACCTACCTGCACCTTGAAACACCAAAGTTGCAGGAAGAATTCCATTTAAAAACTCCCTCCATTCACACAGGGAAACAATGTTGTAGTTGTCACAGCCTCTAACTTGGATGGTTGTCTTTAGAGGCAAAGAAGGGTTCCTTCATGTCAGCTGATTGGGCCTGTTTATAGCCAACAGAGCCTATCTCCACCTTGGAACACGAAAGTTTCAGGAAGAATTTCTTTCAAAAACAAACTCTATTCTCACGGGGAAAAATGTGCCAGATGCTCCTGCTTTGAACACAGATGCTTTACTTCGAGAGGTACATGTGATTCATCAACTCTGCTGAGTAGGCCATTTTGGAAAGAAAACATTCCTTCCTCTACCTTAAACGTTCTGATTTGCAGGGAGTATTCTTTTCAGACACTAAGTAAATTCTCACCAGGAATCAATGCACTACATGTTGCAGCTCTAACATGGATGGTTTTCTTTGGAGAGGTACATGTATTTCTTCAACACAGCTGAATAGGCTTACTTGGAGCACACAGAACCAATCTTCACCTTGAAACACCTAGTTGCAGGGAGCATTCCCTTAAAAACTAACTCAGTTATCCCAGGAAAGCAACGTGCTATCTAGAAGCTCCTGCTTCTAACACAGCTGGTCATCTTTGGAGAGATACATTTATTTCTTCAACTTAGCTATTAGGCCAATTTGAACACAATGAGACTTTCCCCCCCATGAAAACTATGACTCACAGGAAATATTTCCTTCAAATTCTAACTCCATTCTCACAAGGAAACAATGTTCTTGATGCTGCAGGTTCTAACGTAGATAGTTTTTCTGGGAGAGATACATGTGTTGCTTCATCTCACCTGAAGGGGTCTATTTGGAGAAAAGAGATCCTATCTCCACCTTGAAACGCGTGAGTTGCTGGAAGAATTCCTTGAAAATACTAACTCAATTTTCACCAGGAAGCACTGTGCTAGATGCTATGGCTTCTAACACATACTGGTTTATTTGGAAAGGTGCATGTGTTTCTTCACCTAAGCTGAATAGTCTGATTTGGAACAATATTGGCCTATGTATACCTTAATAACTATGATTTTCAGAAGGTATGCCTTTCACAAGTTAACCCAATTTTCATGGGGAAACAATGTGCTACATGCTATGGCTTCTAACACAATTACTGACTTTCAAGAAATACGTGTGTTTCTTCATCTTAGGTGAGCAGGCCTCCTTGGAACAAAAGAGCCAATCTCCAACTTGAAACACATAAGTTGTAGGAAGTATTGTTTGTAAAGCTACTGAAGTCTCACATGGAACAATGTGCTACACGTTCCTGCTGCTAACTCTGATGGTTGTCTTTCAAGAGACAAATGAGTTTCTTCAACTTAGGTGAGTAGGACTCTTTGGAGCAAAATGAGCCTTTCTCCACCTTGAAAATTCTCATTTGCATCAAATATTCTTTCCAAAACTAACTCCATCTGACTGGAAAACAACGTGCTAGATGCTCCTGCTTCTAAAAGAGATGGTCATGTTTCGAAAGAATCATTTGTTTCTTCATGTTCACTTAACAGGCCTACTTGGAACAAAATGAGTCTTTCTCCACTTTGAAAACTGTGAGGAGCTTGAAGTGTTCCTCTGAAATACGACCTGAATTCTCAGAAGGAAACATGTGCTAGTTGTTCCAAAACACATGGGTTTCTTTCAAGAGATAGATGTGTTTCATCAACTTAACTGTGTAGGCCTAATTGGAACAAAGAGAGCATAACTCAACCTAAGACAACTCACGTATCAGGTAGGATTCCTTTGCTAAACTAACCCAGTTCTAACAGCAACACAATATGTTAGATGCAGCAGCTTATTACGTAGGTGAATTTCTTCGGAAAGGTACACGTGCTTCTTCACTTCTGGTTAACATACATACTTGGAACAAAAGCAGCCTTTGCCCACCTTGAAACACTTACGTTTGAGGAAGCATTCCAGTCAAAACCTACTCAATTCTCAGTGGAAATAATGTGGTAGATGCTCCTGCTTCTAACACACATGTTGGTCTTTTGAGAGATTCATTTGTTTCTTCATCTTAGATGAATAGTCCTAGTTGAAGAAAAATGAGACTTAATCCTCCTTCAAAATTCTGATTTGCAGGAAGTATTCCTTACAAAAACTAATCAATATTCAGAGGGAAACAATGTGCTAGATGCTGCAGCTTCTAACATCGAAGGTTTTCTTTGGCGAGTTACATGTGTTTCTTCAACTACCCGAATAGGCCTATTTGGAGCATAGAGAGCCAATCTGAAGCTTCCCAAAATTAAGTGGCAGGCAGTATTCCTTTCAAAAACAAACTCAGTTCTCACAGGGGTAAAATGAGCCTAGATGCTCCTGCTTATAACACAGATGGATTTCTTTGAGAGACACATGTGTTGCATGAACTCAGTTGAGTAGGCCAATTTGGAACAAAAAGAACCACCTCCCTCCACCTACAAAATTTTGTTTTGCAGGAAGTATTCCTTTGAAATGAACTCAAAACTCACAGGGAAAACATGTGCGAGATGCTGCAGTTTGTACCATACATGGTTTCCTTTAGAGAGATATATTTCTTTCTTCCACTCACCTGAACAAGTCTGTTTGGAGACAACAGAGTGTATCTCCACCTTGACACACCTTAGTGGCAGTAAAAATTCCTTGCAAAAACTAAGTCCATTTTCACAGGGAAACAATGTGCTACATGCTATGGCTTCGAACACAAATTGGTTTCTTTCCAGAGGTACATGTCTTTCTTCAACTAAGCTGAATAATCCTATATGGAACAAAATATGCCTTTCTCCACCTTGATCACTAGGATTTGCAGGAAGTATTCCTTTCCCAAACTCTCTTAATTCTCACAGGGAAACAATGTGCTTAGACACGACTGCTTCTAACACAGATGTCTTTCTTTGGAGCGATATACGTGCTTCAACTTAGCTGAAAAGGCCTATGGGAAGCAGAAGGAGCCCATCATCACCTTGAAACACCAAAGTTGAAGCAAGTATTTCTTTCAAAAACCAACTGAATTCTCACAGGGAAACAATGTGCTAGATGCTGTAGCTTCTAACATGGATGTTTTTCTTTCGGGAGACCCATGTGTTTATTGAACTCAATCGATTAGGCTTATTTGGAGAAAAGAGAGTATGTGCACCTTGAAACACCTAATTTGCAGGAAGGATTCCTTACAAAAACTACTCACTTATCATAGGGTAACAATGAGCTAGAAGCTCCTGCTTCTAACATAGATGGCTTTCTTTCGAGAGATAAATGTGGTTCTTCAACTTTGCTGAATAGGCCTATTTGGAAAACAATGAGCCTTTTTCAACCTCGAAAACACTTATTGCAGAAAGTATACCTTTCAAAACTAACTCAGTTCTCATAGGGAAAAATGTGTCATATGCTACTTCTTCTAATACAGATTGGTTTCCTTCAAGAGCCACATGTTGTTCTTCACTTAGCTGAATAGCTCTATTTGGAACAAAATGAGCCTTTCTACACCTTGAAAACTATGGATTGCAGAAAGTATTCCTTGCAAAATTAACTCAGTTCTCACGGAGAAATAATATCCTACATGCTGTGACTTCTAACACACATGGCATCATTTCGAGAGATACGTGTATTTTCAAACTAGCTGAAAAGGCATACTGGAAGCAAAAGGAGCCTAGGACCACCTGAAAACACTTACGTTGCAGGATGTAGTCCTTTCAAAATGTAACTCAATTATTACAAAGAAAAAATGTTCAAGATACGGTAGCTTCTATCACGGATGGGGTTCTTTGGAGATAAACATGTGTTTCTTCAACTCAGCCGAATAGTCCTATGTGGAGCAAACAGAGCCTATGTCACCTTTGAAACAACTAGGTTGGAGGAATCATTCCTTGGAAACCGAACTCAATTCTCCAAGGGAAACAAAGTGCTAGATGTACCTATTTCTGACACACATGATTTTCTTCAAGAGTTTCATTTGTCTCTTCAACTTAGCTGAATGGGCCTACTTGAAACAAAATGAGCCTTTCACCACCTTCATAAATATGATTTGCAGGAACTATTCCTTTCAAAAACTAACTCAACTCTCAGAGGGAAACAATGTGCTACATGCTACTACTTCTACTACACATGTGTTTGTAGCAGAGATACATGTGTTTCATCAACTCAGTTGAATAGGCCTATTTGGAACAAAGAGAGCCTCTCTCCACCTTGAAACACCTTAGATGCAGGAAGCATTCCTTTCAAAAAGTAACTCAGTTATCACAGGAAAACAATGTGCTAGATGTTCCTGTTTATAACACAGATGGTGTTCTTTGGAGAGATTTATATGTTTCCACAACTTCGCTGAATAGGCCTATTTGAACAAATAAGATTTTCCCCTCTTGGAAAACTATGATGGCATTCCTGTCAAAACCTAACTCAATTCTCACAGGGAAACTGTGCGCTACATGGTGCAACTTCTAACACAGATTTTTTGATAGAGATACATGTGTTCCTTCAACTCAGGTGAAGAGGCCTGATTACAGCAAACAGACCAACCTCCACCTAGAAACACCGACATTGCTGGAACAATTCACTCAAAATCTAACTCAATTCTCTCAGGGGAACAAATTGCTAGATGTTCGTGCTTCTAATCTTGACAGTTTTCTTTCCAGAGATACATTTATCTTTGACTCAGCTGAATTGGAGTATTTGGGGCAAGCAGACCTACCTGCACCTTGAAACACCAAAGTTGCAGGAAGAATTCCATTTAAAAACTCCCTCCATTCACACAGGGAACCAATGTTGTAGTTGTCACAGCCTCTAACTTCGATGGTTGTCTTTAGAGGCAAAGAAGGGTTCCTTCATGTCAGCTGATTGGGCCTGTTTATAGCCAACAGAGCCTATCTCCACCTTGGAACACGAAAGTTTCAGGAAGAATTTCTTTCAAAAACAAACTCTATTCTCACGGGGAAAAATGTGCCAGATGCTCCTGCTTTGAACACAGCTGCTTTACTTCGAGAGGTACATGTGATTCATCAACTCTGCTGAGTAGGCCATTTTGGAAAGAAAACATTCCTTCCTCTACCTTAAACGTTCTGATTTGCAGGGAGTATTCTTTTCAGACCCTAAGTAAATTCTCACCAGGAATCAATGCACTACATGTTGCAGCTCTAACATGGATGGTTTTCTTTGGAGAGGTACATGTATTTCTTCAACACAGCTGAATAGGCTTACTTGGAGCACACAGAACCAATCTTCACCTTGAAACACCTAGTTGCAGGGAGCATTCCCTTAAAAACGAACTCAGTTATCCCAGGAAAGCAACGTGCTATCTAGAAGCTCCTGCTTCTAACACAGCTGGTCATCTTTGGAGAGATACATTTATTTCTTCAACTTAGCTATTAGGCCAATTTGAACACAATGAGACTTTCCCCACCATGAAAACTATGACTCACAGGAAATATTTCCTTCAAATTCTAACTCCATTCTCACAAGGAAACAATGTTCTTGATGCTGCGGGTTCTAACGTAGATAGTTTTTCTGGGAGAGATACATGTGTTGCTTCATCTCACCTGAACGGGTCTATTTGGAGAAAAGAGATCCTATCTCCACCTTGAAACACGTGAGTTGCTGGAAGAATTCCTTGAAAATACTAACTCAATTTTCACCAGGAAGCACTGTGCTAGATGCTATGGCTTCCAACACATATTGGTTTATTTGGAAAGATGTGTGTGTTTCTTCACCTAAGCTGAATAGTCTGATTTGGAACAAAATTAGCCCATGTATACCTTAATAACTATGATTTTCAGAAGGTATGCCTTTCACAAGTTAACCCAATTTTCATGGGGAAACAATGTGCTACATGCTATGGCTTCTAACACAATTACTGACTTTCAAGAAATATGTGTGTTTCTTCATCTTAGCTGAGCAGGCCTCCTTGGAACAAAAGAGCCAATCTCCACCTTGAAACACATAGGTTGCAGGAAGTATTGTTTCTAAAGCTACTGAAGTCTCACATGGAACAATGTGCTACACGTTCCTGCTGCTAACTCTGATGGTTCTCTTTCAAGAGACAAATGAGTTTCTTCAACTTAGGTGAGTAGGACTCTTTGGAGCAAAATGAGCCTTTCTCCACCTTGAAAATTCTCATTTGCATCAAATATTCTTTCCAAAACTAACTCCATCTGACTGGAAAACAACGTGCTAGATGCTCCTGCTTCTAAAAGAGATGGTCATGTTTCGAAAGAATCATTTGTTTCTTCATGTTCACTTAACAGGCCTACTTGGAACAAAATGAGTCTTTCTCCACTTTGAAAACTGTGAGGAGCTTGAAGTGTTCCTCTGAAATACGGCCTGAATTCTCAGAAGGAAACATGTGCTACTTGTTCCAAAACACATGGGTTTCTTTCAAGAGATAGATGTGTTTCATCAACTTAACTGTGTAGGCCTAATTGGAACAAAGAGAGCATAACTCAACCTAAGACAACTCACGTATCAGGTAGGATTCCTTTGCTAAACTAACCCAGTTCTAACAGCAACACAATACGTTAGATGCAGCAGCTTATTACATAGGTGAATTTCTTCGGAAAGGTACACGTGCTTCTTCACTTCTGGTTAACATACATACTTGGAACAAAAGCAGCCTTTGCCCACCTTGAAACACTTACGTTTGAGGAAGCATTCCAGTCAAAACCTACTCAATTCTCAGTGGAAATAATGTGGTAGATGCTCCTGCTTCTAACACACATGTTGGTCTTTTGAGAGATTCATTTGTTTCTTCATCTTAGATGAATAGTCCTAGTTGGAGAAAAATGAGACTTAATCCTCCTTCAAAATTCTGATTTGCAGGAAGTATTCCTTACAAAAACTAATCAATATTCAGAGGGAAACAATGTGCTAGATGCTGCAGCTTCTAACATCGAAGGTTTTCTTTGGCGAGTTACATGTGTTTCTTCAACTACCCGAATAGGCCTATTTGGAGCATAGAGAGCCAATCTGAAGCTTCCCAAAATTAAGTGGCAGGCAGTATTCCTTTCAAAAACAAACTCAGTTCTCACAGGGGTAAAATGTGCCTAGATGCTCCTGCTTATAACACAGATGGATTTCTTTGAGAGACACATGTGTTGCATGAACTCAGTTGAGTAGGCCAATTTGGAACAAAAAGAACCACCTCCCTCCACCTACAAAATTTTGTTTTGCAGGAAGTATTCCTTTGAAATGAACTCAAAACTCACAGGGAAAACATGTGCGAGATGCTGCAGTTTGTACCATACATGGTTTCCTTTAGAGACATATATTTCTTTCTTCCACTCACCTGAACAAGTCTGTTTGGAGACAACAGAGTGTATCTCCACCTTGACACACCTTAGTGGCAGTAAAAATTCCTTGCAAAAACTAAGTCCATTTTCACAGGGAAACAATGTGCTACATGCTATGGCTTCGAACACAAATTGGTTTCTTTCCAGAGGTACATGTCTTTCTTCAACTAAGCTGAATAATCCTATATGGAACAAAATATGCCTTTCTCCACCTTGATCACTAGGATTTGCAGGAAGTATTCCTTTCCCAAACTCTCTTAATTCTCACAGGGAAACAATGTGCTTAGACACGACTGCTTCTAACACAGATGTCTTTCTTTGGAGCGATATACGTGCTTCAACTTAGCTGAAAAGGCCTATGGGAAGCAGAAGGAGCCCATCATCACCTTGAAACACCAAAGTTGAAGCAAGTATTTCTTTCAAAAACCAACTGAATTCTCACAGGGAAACAATGTGCTAGATGCTGTAGCTTCTAACATGGATGTTTTTCTTTCGGGAGACCCATGTGTTTATTGAACTCAATCGATTAGGCTTATTTGGAGAAAAGAGAGTATGTCCACCTTGAAACACCTAATTTGCAGGAAGGATTCCTTACAAAAACTACTCATTTATCACAGGGTAACAATGAGCTAGAAGCTCCTGCTTCTAACATAGATGGCTTTCTTTAGAGACATAAATGTGGTTCTTCAACTTTGCTGAATAGGCCTATTTGGAAAACAATGAGCCTTTTTCAACCTCGAAAACACTTATTGCAGAAAGTATACCTTTCAAAACTAACTCAGTTCTCATAGGGAAAAATGTGTCATATGCTACTTCTTCTAATACAGATTGATTTCCTTCAAGAGCGACATGTTGTTCTTCACTTAGCTGAATAGCTCTATTTGGAACAAAATGAGCCTTTCTACACCTTGAAAACTATGGATTGCAGAAAGTATTCCTTGCAAAATTAACTCAGTTCTCACGGAGAAATAATATCCTACATGCTGTGACTTCTAACACACATGGCAACATTTCAAGAGATACGTGTATTTTCAAACTAGCTGAAAAGGCATACTGGAAGCAAAAGGAGCCTAGGACCACCTGAAAACACTTACGTTGCAGGATGTAGTCCTTTCAAAATGTAACTCAATTATTACAAAGAAAAAATGTTCAAGATACGGTAGCTTCTATCACGGATGGGGTTCTTTGGAGATAAACATGTGTTTCTTCAACTCAGCCGAATAGTCCTATGTGGAGCAAACAGAGCCTATGTCGCCTTTGAAACAACTAGGTTGGAGGAATCATTCCTTGGAAACCGAACTCAATTCTCCAAGGGAAACAAAGTGCTAGATGTACCTATTTCTGACACACATGATTTTCTTCAAGAGTTTCATTTGTCTCTTCAACTTAGCTGAATGGGCCTACTTGAAACAAAATGAGCCTTTCACCACCTTCATAAATATGATTTGCAGGAACTATTCCTTTCAAAAACTAACTCAACTCTCAGAGGGAAACAATGTGCTACATGCTACTACTTCTACTACACATGTGTTTGTAGCAGAGATACATGTGTTTCATCAACTCAGTTGAATAGGCCTATTTGGAACAAAGAGAGCCTCTCTCCACCTTGAAACACCTTAGCTGCAGGAAGCATTCCTTTCAAAAAGTAACTCAGTTATCACAGGAAAACAATGTGCTAGATGTTCCTGTTTATAACACAGATGGTGTTCTTTGGAGAGATTCATATGTTTCCACAACTTCGCTGAATAGGCCTATTTGAACAAATAAGATTTTCCCCTCTTGGAAAACTATGATGGCATTCCTGTCAAAACCTAACTCAATTCTCACAGGGAAACTGTGCGCTACATGGTGCAACTTCTAACACAGATTTTTTGATAGAGATCCATGTGTTCCTTCAACTCAGGTGAAGAGGCCTGATTACAGCAAACAGACCAACCTCCACCTTGAAACACCGACATTGCTGGAACAATTCACTCAAAATCTAACTCAATTCTCTCAGGGGAACAAATTGCTAGATGTTCGTGCTTCTAATCTTGACAGTTTTCTTTCCAGAGATACATTTATCTTTGACTCAGCTGAATTGGAGTATTTGGGGCAAGCAGACCTACCTGCACCTTGAAACACCAAAGTTGCAGGAAGAATTCCATTTAAAAACTCCCTCCATTCACACAGGGAACCAATGTTGTAGTTGTCACAGCCTCTAACTTGGATGGTTGTCTTTAGAGGCAAAGAAGGGTTCCTTCATGTCAGCTGATTGGGCCTGTTTATAGCCAACAGAGCCTATCTCCACCTTGGAACACGAAAGTTTCAGGAAGAATTTCTTTTAAAAACAAACTCTATTCTCACGGGGAAAAATGTGCCAGATGCTCCTGCTTTGAACACAGCTGCTTTACTTCGAGAGGTACATGTGATTCATCAACTCTGCTGAGTAGGCCATTTTGGAAAGAAAACATTCCTTCCTCTACCTTAAACGTTCTGATTTGCAGGGAGTATTCTTTTCAGACACTAAGTAAATTCTCACCAGGAATCAATGCACTACATGTTGCAGCTCTAACATGGATGGTTTTCTTTGGAGAGGTACATGTATTTCTTCAACACAGCTGAATAGGCTTACTTGGAGCACACAGAACAAATCTTCACCTTGAAACACCTAGTTGCAGGGAGCATTCCCTTAAAAACTAACTCAGTTATCCCAGGAAAGCAACGTGCTATCTAGAAGCTCCTGCTTCTAACACAGCTGGTCATCTTTGGAGAGATACATTTATTTCTTCAACTTAGCTATTAGGCCAATTTGAACACAATGAGACTTTCCCCCCCATGAAAACTATGACTCACAGGAAATATTTCCTTCAAATTCTAACTCCATTCTCACAAGGAAACAATGTTCTTGATGCTGCAGGTTCTAACGTAGATAGTTTTTCTGGGAGAGATACATGTGTTGCTTCATCTCACCTGAAGGGGACTATTTGGAGAAAAGAGATCCTATCTCCACCTTGAAACGCGTGAGTTGCTGGAAGAATTCCTTGAAAATACTAACTCAATTTTCACCAGGAAGCACTGTGCTAGATGCTATGGCTTCTAACACATACTGGTTTATTTGGAAAGGTGCATGTGTTTCTTCACCTAAGCTGAATAGTCTGATTTGGAACAAAATTGGCCTATTTATACCTTAATAACTATGATTTTCAGAAGGTATGCCTTTCACAAGTTAACCCAATTTTCATGGGGAAACAATGTGCTACATGCTATGGCTTCTAACACAATTACTGACTTTCAAGAAATACGTGTGTTTCTTCATCTTAGCTGAGCAGGCCTCCTTGGAACAAAAGAGCCAATCTCCACCTTGAAACACATAAGTTGCAGGAAGTATTGTTTGTAAAGCTACTGAAGTCTCACATGGAACAATGTGCTACACGTTCCTGCTGCTAACTCTGATGGTTGTCTTTCAAGAGACAAATGAGTTTCTTCAACTTAGGTGAGTAGGACTCTTTGGAGCAAAATGAGCCTTTCTCCACCTTGAAAATTCTCATTTGCATCAAATATTCTTTCCAAAACTAACTCCATCTGACTGGAAAACAACGTGCTAGATGCTCCTGCTTCTAAAAGAGATGGTCATGTTTCGAAAGAATCATTTGTTTCTTCATGTTCACTTAACAGGCCTACTTGGAACAAAATGAGTCTTTCTCCACTTTGAAAACTGTGAGGAGCTTGAAGTGTTCCTCTGAAATACGGCCTGAATTCTCAGAAGGAAACATGTGCTACTTGTTCCAAAACACATGGGTTTCTTTCAAGAGATAGATGTGTTTCATCAACTTAACTGTGTAGGCCTAATTGGAACAAAGAGAGCATAACTCAACCTAAGACAACTCACGTATCAGGTAGGATTCCTTTGCTAAACTAACCCAGTTCTAACAGCAACACAATACGTTAGATGCAGCAGCTTATTACATAGGTGAATTTCTTCGGAAAGGTACACGTGCTTCTTCACTTCTGGTTAACATACATACTTGGAACAAAAGCAGCCTTTGCCCACCTTGAAACACTTACGTTTGAGGAAGCATTCCAGTCAAAACCTACTCAATTCTCAGTGGAAATAATGTGGTAGATGCTCCTGCTTCTAACACACATGTTGGTCTTTTGAGAGATTCATTTGTTTCTTCATCTTAGATGAATAGTCCTAGTTGGAGAAAAATGAGACTTAATCCTCCTTCAAAATTCTGATTTGCAGGAAGTATTCCTTACAAAAACTGATCAATATTCAGAGGGAAACAATGTGCTAGATGCTGCAGCTTCTAACATCGAAGGTTTTCTTTGGCGAGTTACATGTGTTTCTTCAACTACCCGAATAGGCCTATTTGGAGCATAGAGAGCCAATCTGAAGCTTCCCAAAATTAAGTGGCAGGCAGTATTCCTTTCAAAAACAAACTCAGTTCTCACAGGGGTAAAATGTGCCTAGATGCTCCTGCTTATAACACAGATGGATTTCTTTGAGAGACACATGTGTTGCATGAACTCAGTTGAGTAGGCCAATTTGGAACAAAAAGAACCACCTCCCTCCACCTACAAAATTTTGTTTTGCAGGAAGTATTCCTTTGAAATGAACTCAAAACTCACAGGGAAAACATGTGCGAGATGCTGCAGTTTGTACCATACATGGTTTCCTTTAGAGACATATATTTCTTTCTTCCACTCACCTGAACAAGTCTGTTTGGAGACAACAGAGTGTATCTCCACCTTGACACACCTTAGTGGCAGTAAAAATTCCTTGCAAAAACTAAGTCCATTTTCACAGGGAAACAATGTGCTACATGCTATGGCTTCGAACACAAATTGGTTTCTTTCCAGAGGTACATGTCTTTCTTCAACTAAGCTGAATAATCCTATATGGAACAAAATATGCCTTTCTCCACCTTGATCACTAGGATTTGCAGGAAGTATTCCTTTCCCAAACTCTCTTAATTCTCACAGGGAAACAATGTGCTTAGACACGACTGCTTCTAACACAGATGTCTTTCTTTGGAGCGATATACGTGCTTCAACTTAGCTGAAAAGGCCTATGGGAAGCAGAAGGAGCCCATCATCACCTTGAAACACCAAAGTTGAAGCAAGTATTTCTTTCAAAAACCAACTGAATTCTCACAGGGAAACAATGTGCTAGATGCTGTAGCTTCTAACATGGATGTTTTTCTTTCGGGAGACCCATGTGTTTATTGAACTCAATCGATTAGGCTTATTTGGAGAAAAGAGAGTATGTCCACCTTGGAGAAAAGAGAGTATGTCCACCTTGAAACACCAAATTTGCAGGAAGGATTCCTTACAAAAACTACTCACTTATCACAGGGTAACAATGAGCTAGAAGCTCCTGCTTCTAACATAGATGGCTTTCTTTCGAGAGATAAATGTGGTTCTTCAACTTTGCTGAATAGGCCTATTTGGAAAACAATGAGCCTTTTCCAACCTCGAAAACACTTATTGCAGAAAGTATACCTTTCAAAACTAACTCAGTTCTCATAGGGAAAAATGTGTCATATGCTACTTCTTCTAATACAGATTGGTTTCCTTCAAGAGCGACATGTTGTTCTTCACTTAGCTGAATAGCTCTATTTGGAACAAAAGGAGCCTTTCTACACCTTGAAAACTATGGATTGCAGAAAGTATTCCTTGCAAAATTAACTCAGTTCTCACGGAGAAATAATATCCTACATGCTGTGACTTCTAACACACATGGCATCATTTCGAGAGATACGTGTATTTTCAAACTAGCTGAAAAGGCATATTGGAAGCAAAAGGAGCCTAGGACCACCTGAAAACACTTACGTTGCAGGATGTAGTCCTTTCAAAATGTAACTCAATTATTACAAAGAAAAAATGTTCAAGATACGGTAGCTTCTATCACGGATGGGGTTCTTTGGAGATAAACATGTGTTTCTTCAACTCAGCCGAATAGTCCTATGTGGAGCAAACAGAGCCTATGTCGCCTTTGAAACAACTAGGTTGGAGGAATCATTCCTTGGAAACCGAACTCAATTCTCCAAGGGAAACAAAGTGCTAGATGTACCTATTTCTGACACACATGATTTTCTTCAAGAGTTTCATTTGTCTCTTCAACTTAGCTGAATGGGCCTACTTGAAACAAAATGAGCCTTTCACCACCTTCATAAATATGATTTGCAGGAACTATTCCTTTCAAAAACTAACTCAACTCTCAGAGGGAAACAATGTGCTACATGCTACTACTTCTACTACACATGTGTTTGTAGCAGAGATACATGTGTTTCATCAACTCAGTTGAATAGGCCTATTTGGAACAAAGAGAGCCTCTCTCCACCTTGAAACACCTTAGCTGCAGGAAGCATTCCTTTCAAAAAGTAACTCAGTTATCACAGGAAAACAATGTGCTAGATGTTCCTGTTTATAACACAGATGGTGTTCTTTGGAGAGATTCATATGTTTCCACAACTTCGCTGAATAGGCCTATTTGAACAAATAAGATTTTCCCCTCTTGGAAAACTATGATGGCATTAATGTCAAAACCTAACTCAATTCTCACAGGGAAACTGTGCGCTACATGGTGCAACTTCTAACACAGATTTTTTGATAGAGATCCATGTGTTCCTTCAACTCAGGTGAAGAGGCCTGATTACAGCAAACAGACCAACCTCCACCTTGAAACACCGACATTGCTGGAACAATTCACTCAAAATCTAACTCAATTCTCTCAGGGGAACAAATTGCTAGATGTTCGTGCTTCTAATCTTGACAGTTTTCTTTCCAGAGATACATTTATCTTTGACTCAGCTGAATTGGAGTATTTGGGGCAAGCAGACCTAACTGCACCTTGAAACACCAAAGTTGCAGGAAGATTTCCATTTAAAAACTCCCTCCATTCACACAGGGAAACAATGTTGTAGTTGTCACAGCCTCTAACTTCGATGGTTGTCTTTAGAGGCAAAGAAGGGTTCCTTCATGTCAGCTGATTGTGCCTGTTTATAGCCAACAGAGCCTATCTCCACCTTGGAACACCAAAGTTTCAGGAAGAATTCCTTTCAAAAACAAACTCTATTCTCACGGGGAAAAATGTGCCAGATGCTCCTGCTTTGAACACAGCTGCTTTACTTCGAGAGGTACATGTGATTCATCAACTCTGCTGAGTAGGCCATTTTGGAAAGAAAACATTCCTTCCTCTACCTTAAACGTTCTGATTTGCAGGGAGTATTCTTTTCAGACACTAAGTAAATTCTCACCAGGAATCAATGCACTACATGTTGCAGCTCTAACATGGATGGTTTTCTTTGGAGAGGTACATGTATTTCTTCAACACAGCTGAATAGGCTTACTTGGAGCACACAGAACCAATCTTCACCTTGAAACGCCAAGTTGCAGGGAGCATTCCCTTAAAAACGAACTCAGTTATCCCAGGAAAGCAACGTGCTATCTAGAAGCTCCTGCTTCTAACACAGCTGGTCATCTTTGGAGAGATACATTTATTTCTTCAACTTAGCTATTAGGCCAATTTGAACACAATGAGACTTTCCCCACCATGAAAACTATGACTCACAGGAAATATTTCCTTCAAATTCTAACTCCATTCTCACAAGGAAACAATGTTCTTGATGCTGCAGGTTCTAACGTAGATAGTTTTTCTGGGAGAGATACATGTGTTGCTTCATCTCACCTGAAGGGGTCTATTTGGAGAAAAGAGATCCTATCTCCACCTTGAAACACGTGAGTTGCTGGAAGAATTCCTTGAAAATACTAACTCAATTTTCACCAGGAAGCACTGTGCTAGATGCTATGGCTTCTAACACATACTGGTTTATTTGGAAAGGTGCATGTGTTTCTTCACCTAAGCTGAATAGTCTGATTTGGAACAAAATTGGCCTATGTATACCTTAATAACTATGATTTTCAGAAGGTATGCCTTTCACAAGTTAACCCAATTTTCATGGGGAAACAATGTGCTACATGCTATGGCTTCTAACACAATTACTGACTTTCAAGAAATACGTGTGTTTCTTCATCTTAGCTGAGCAGGCCTCCTTGGAACAATAGAGCCAATCTCCACCTTGAAACACATAAGTTGCAGGAAGTATTGTTTGTAAAGCTACTGAAGTCTCACATGGAACAATGTGCTAGACGTTCCTGCTGCTAACTCTGATGGTTCTCTTTCAAGAGACAAATGAGTTTCTTCAACTTAGGTGAGTAGGACTCTTTGGAGCAAAATGAGCCTTTCTCCACCTTGAAAATTCTCATTTGCATCAAATATTCTTTCCAAAACTAACTCCATCTGACTGGAAAACAACGTGCTAGATGCTCCTGCTTCTAAAAGAGATGGTCATGTTTCGAAAGAATCATTTGTTTCTTCATGTTCACTTAACAGGCCTACTTGGAACAAAATGAGTCTTTCTCCACTTTGAAAACTGTGAGGAGCTTGAAGTGTTCCTCTGAAATACGGCCTGAATTCTCAGAAGGAAACATGTGCTACTTGTTCCAAAACACATGGGTTTCTTTCAAGAGATAGATGTGTTTCATCAACTTAACTGTGTAGGCCTAATTGGAACAAAGAGAGCATAACTCAACCTAAGACAACTCACGTATCAGGTAGGATTCCTTTGCTAAACTAACCCAGTTCTAACAGCAAAACAATACGTTAGATGCAGCAGCTTATTACGTAGGTGAATTTCTTCGGAAAGGTACACGTGCTTCTTCACTTCTGGTTAACATACATATTTGGAACAAAAGCAGCCTTTGCCCACCTTGAAACACTTACGTTTGAGGAAGCATTCCAGTCAAAACCTACTCAATTCTCAGTGGAAATAATGTGGTAGATGCTCCTGCTTCTAACACACATGTTGGTCTTTTGAGAGATTCATTTGTTTCTTCATCTTAGATGAATAGTCCTAGTTGGAGAAAAATGAGACTTAATCCTCCTTCAAAATTTTGATTTGCAGGAAGTATTCCTTACAAAAACTAATCAATATTCAGAGGGAAACAATGTGCTAGATGCTGCAGCTTCTAACATCGAAGGTTTTCTTTGGCGAGTTACATGTGTTTCTTCAACTACCCGAATAGGCCTATTTGGAGCATAGAGAGCCAATCTGAAGCTTCCCAAAATTAAGTGGCAGGCAGTATTCCTTTCAAAAACAAACTCAGTTCTCACAGGGGTAAAATGTGCCTAGATGCTCCTGCTTATAACACAGATGGATTTCTTTGAGAGACACATGTGTTGCATGAACTCAGTTGAGTAGGCCAATTTGGAACAAAAAGAACCACCTCCCTCCACCTACAAAATTTTGTTTTGCAGGAAGTATTCCTTTGAAATGAACTCAAAACTCACAGGGAAAACATGTGCGAGATGCTGCAGTTTGTACCATACATGGTTTCCTTTAGAGACATATATTTCTTTCTTCCACTCACCTGAACAAGTCTGTTTGGAGACAACAGAGTGTATCTCCACCTTGACACACCTTAGTGGCAGTAAAAATTCCTTGCAAAAACTAAGTCCATTTTCACAGGGAAACAATGTGCTACATGCTATGGCTTCGAACACAAATTGGTTTCTTTCCAGAGGTACATGTCTTTCTTCAACTGAGCTGAATAATCCTATATGGAACAAAATATGCCTTTCTCCACCTTGATCACTAGGATTTGCAGGAAGTATTCCTTTCCCAAACTCTCTTAATTCTCACAGGGAAACAATGTGCTTAGACACGACTGCTTCTAACACAGATGTCTTTCTTTGGAGCGATATACGTGCTTCAACTTAGCTGAAAAGGCCTATGGGAAGCAGAAGGAGCCCATCATCACCTTGAAACACCAAAGTTGAAGCAAGTATTTCTTTCAAAAACCAACTGAATTCTCACAGGCAAACAATGTGCTAGATGCTGTAGCTTCTAACATGGATGTTTTTCTTTCGGGAGACCCATGTGTTTATTGAACTCAATCGATTAGGCTTATTTGGAGAAAAGAGAGTATGTCCACCTTGAAACACCTAATTTGCAGGAAGGATTCCTTACAAAAACTACTCACTTATCACAGGGTAACAATGAGCTAGAAGCTCCTGCTTCTAACATAGATGGCTTTCTTTCGAGAGATAAATGTGGTTCTTCAACTTTGCTGAATAGGCCTATTTGGAAAACAATGAGCCTTTTCCAACCTCGAAAACACTTATTGCAGAAAGTATACCTTTCAAAACTAACTCAGTTCTCATAGGGAAAAATGTGTCATATGCTACTTCTTCTAATACAGATTGGTTTCCTTCAAGAGCGACATGTTGTTCTTCACTTAGCTGAATAGCTCTATTTGGAACAAAATGAGCCTTTCTACACCTTGAAAACTATGGATTGCAGAAAGCATTCCTTGCAAAATTAACTCAGTTCTCACGGAGAAATAATATCCTACATGCTGTGACTTCTAACACACATGGCATCATTTCGAGAGATACGTTTATTTTCAAACTAGCTGAAAACGCATATTGGAAGCAAAAGAAGCCTAGGACCACCTGAAAACACTTACATTGCAGGATGTAGTCCTTTCAAAATGTAACTCAATTATTACAAAGAAAAAATGTTCAAGATACGGTAGCTTCTATCACGGATGGGGTTCTTTGGAGATAAACATGTGTTTCTTCAACTCAGCCGAATAGTCCTATGTGGAGCAAACAGAGCCTATGTCGCCTTTGAAACAACTAGGTTGGAGGAATCATTCCTTGGAAACCGAACTCAATTCTCCAAGGGAAACAAAGTGCTAGATGTACCTATTTCTGACACACATGATTTTGTTCAAGAGTTTCATTTGTCTCTTCAACTTAGCTGAATGGGCCTACTTGAAACAAAATGAGCCTTTCACCACCTTCATAAATATGATTTGCAGGAACTATTCCTTTCAAAAACTAACTCAACTCTCAGAGGGAAACAATGTGCTACATGCTACTACTTCTACTACACATGTGTTTGTAGCAGAGATACATGTGTTTCATCAACTCAGTTGAATAGGCCCATTTGGAACAAAGAGAGCCTCTCTCCACCTTGAAACACCTTAGCTGCAGGAAGCATTCCTTTCAAAAAGTAACTCAGTTATCACAGGAAAACAATGTGCTAGATGTTCCTGTTTATAACACAGATGGTGTTCTTTGGAGAGATTCATATGTTTCCACAACTTCGCTGAATAGGCCTATTTGAACAAATAAGATTTTCCCCTCTTGAAAAACTATGATTGCATTCCTGTCAAAACCTAACTCAATTCTCACAGGGAAACTGTGCGCTACATGGTGCAACTTCTGACACAGATTTTTTGATAGAGATCCATGTGTTCCTTCAACTCAGGTGAAGAGGCCTGATTACAGCAAACAGACCAACCTCCACCTTGAAACACCGACATTGCTGGAACAATTCACTCAAAATCTAACTCAATTCTCTCAGGGGAACAAATTGCTAGATGTTCGTGCTTCTAATCTTGACAGTTTTCTTTCCAGAGATACATTTATCTTTGACTAAGCTGAATTGGAGTATTTGGGGCAAGCAGTCCTACCTGCACCTTGAAACACCAAAGTTGCAGGAAGAATTCCATTTAAAAACTCCCTCCATTCACACAGGGAAACAATATTGTAGTTGTCACAGCCTCTAACTTGGATGGTTGTCTTTAGAGGCAAAGAAGGGTTCCTTCATGTCAGCTGATTGGGCCTGTTTATAGCAAACAGAGCCTATCTGCACCTTGGAACACCAAAGTTTCAGGAAGAATTCCTTTCAAAAACAAACTCTATTCTCACGGGGAAAAATGTGCCAGATGCTCCTGCTTTGAATACAGCTGGTTTACTTCGAGAGGTACATGTGATTCATCAACTCTGCTGAGTAGGCCATTTTGGAAAGAAAACATTCCTTCCTCTACCTTAAACGTTCTGATTTGCAGGGAGTATTCTTTTCAGACACTAAGTAAATTCTCACCAGGAATCAATGCACTACATGTTGCAGCTCTAACATGGATGGTTTTCTTTGGAGAGGTACATGTATTTCTTCAACACAGCTGAATAGGCTTACTTGGAGCACACAGAACCAATCTTCACCTTGAAACGCCAAGTTGTAGGGAGCATTCCCTTAAAAACTAACTCAGTTATCCCAGGAAAGCAACGTGCTATCTAGAAGCTCCTGCTTCTAACACAGCTGGTCATCTTTGGAGAGATACATTTATTTCTTCAACTTAGCTATTAGGCCAATTTGAACACAATGAGACTTTCCCCCCCATGAAAACTATGACTCACAGGAAATATTTCCTTCAAATTCTAACTCCATTCTCACAAGGAAACAATGTTCTTGATGCTGCAGGTTCTAACGTAGATAGTTTTTTTGGGAGAGATACATGTGTTGCTTCATCTCACCTGAAGGGGTCTATTTGGAGAAAAGAGATCCTATCTCCACCTTGAAACACGTGAGTTGCTGGAAGAATTCCTTGAAAATACTAACTCAATTTTCACCAGGAAGCACTGTGCTAGATGCTATGGCTTCTAACACATACTGGTTTATTTGGAAAGGTGCATGTGTTTCTTCACCTAAGCTGAATAGTCTGATTTGGAACAAAATTGGCCTATGTATACCTTAATAACTATGATTTTCAGAAGGTATGCCTTTCACAAGTTAACCCAATTTTCATGGGGAAACAATGTGCTACATGCTATGGCTTCTAACACAATTACTGACTTTCAAGAAATACGTGTGTTTCTTCATCTTAGCTGAGCAGGCCTCCATGGAACAAAAGAGCCAATCTCCACCTTGAAACACATAAGTTGCAGGAAGTATTGTTTGTAAAGCTACTGAAGTCTCACATGGAACAATGTGCTACACGTTCCTGCTGCTAACTCTGATGGTTCTCTTTCAAGAGACAAATGAGTTTCTTCAACTTAGGTGAGTAGGACTCTTTGGAGCAAAATGAGCCTTTCTCCACCTTGAAAGTTCTCATTTGCATCAAATATTCTTTCCAAAACTAACTCCATCTGACTGGAAAACAACGTGCTAGATGCTCCTGCTTCTAAAAAAGATGGTCATGTTTTGAAAGAATCATTTGTTTCTTCATGTTCACTTAACAGGCCTACTTGGAACAAAATGAGTCTTTCTCCACTTTGAAAACTGTGAGGAGCTTGAAGTGTTCCTCTGAATTCTCAGCAGGAAACATGTGCTACTTGTTCCAAAACACATGGGTTTCTTTCAAGAGATAGATGTGTTTCATCAACTTAACTGTGTAGGCCTAATTGGAACAAAGAGAGCATAACTCAACCTAAGACAACTCACGTATCAGGTAGGATTCCTTTGCTAAACTAACCCAGTTCTAACAGCAACACAATATGTTAGATGCAGCAGCTTATTACGTAGGTGAATTTCTTCAGAAAGGTACACGTGCTTCTTCACTTCTGGTTAACATACATACTTGGAACAAAAGCAGCCTTTGCCCACCTTGAAACACTTACGTTTGAGGAAGCATTCCAGTCAAAACCTACTCAATTCTCAGTGGAAATAATGTGGTAGATGCTCCTGCTTCTAACACACATGTTGGTCTTTTGAGAGATTCATTTGTTTCTTCATCTTAGATGAATAGTCCTAGTTGGAGAAAAATGAGACTTAATCCTCCTTCAAAATTCTGATTTGCAGGAAGTATTCCTTACAAAAACTAATCAATATTCAGAGGGAAACAATGTGCTAGATGCTGCAGCTTCTAACATCGAAGGTTTTCTTTGGCGAGTTACATGTGTTTCTTCAACTACCCGAATAGGCCTATTTGGAGCATAGAGAGCCAATCTGAAGCTTCCCAAAATTAAGTGGCAGGCAGTATTCCTTTCAAAAACAAACTCAATTCTCACAGGGGTAAAATGTGCCTAGATGCTCCTGCTTATAACACAGATGGATTTCTTTGAGAGACACATGTGTTGCATGAACTCAGTTGAGTAGGCCAATTTGGAACAAAAAGAACCACCTCCCTCCACCTACAAAATTTTGTTTTGCAGGAAGTATTCCTTTGAAATGAACTCAAAACTCACAGGGAAAACATGTGCGAGATGCTGCAGTTTGTACCATACATGGTTTCCTTTAGAGACATATATTTCTTTCTTCCACTCACCTGAACAAGTCTGTTTGGAGACAACAGAGTGTATCTCCACCTTGACACACCTTAGTGGCAGTAAAAATTCCTTGCAAAAACTAAGTCCATTTTCACAGGGAAACAATGTGCTACATGCTATGGCTTCGAACACAAATTGGTTTCTTTCCAGAGGTACATGTCTTTCTTCAACTAAGCTGAATAATCCTATATGGAACAAAATATGCCTTTCTCCACCTTGATCACTAGGATTTGCAGGAAGTATTCCTTTCCCAAACACTCTTAATTCTCACAGGGAAACAATGTGCTTAGACACGACTGCTTCTAACACAGATGTCTTTCTTTGGAGCGATATACGTGCTTCAACTTAGCTGAAAAGGCCTATGGGAAGCAGAAGGAGCCCATCATCACCTTGAAACACCAAAGTTGAAGCAAGTATTTCTTTCAAAAAAAAACTGAATTCTCACAGGGAAACAATGTGCTAGATGCTGTAGCTTCTAACATGGATGTTTTTCTTTCGGGAGACCCATGTGTTTATTGAACTCAATCGATTAGGCTTATTTGGAGAAAAGAGAGTATGTCCACCTTGAAACACCTAATTTGCAGGAAGGATTCCTTACAAAAACTACTCACTTATCACAGGGTAACAATGAGCTAGAAGCTCCTGCTTCTAACATAGATAGCTTTCTTTCGAGAGATAAATGTGGTTCTTCAACTTTGCTGAATAGGCCTATTTGGAAAACAATGAGCCTTTTTCAACCTCGAAAACACTTATTGCAGAAAGTATACCTTTCAAAACTAACTCAGTTCTCATAGGGAAAAATGTGTCATATGCTACTTCTTCTAACACAGATTGGTTTCCTTCAAGAGCGACATGTTGTTCTTCACTTAGCTGAATAGCTCTATTTGGAACAAAATGAGCCTTTCTACACCTTGAAAACTATGGATTGCAGAAAGTATTCTTGCAAAATTAACTCAGTTCTCACGGAGAAATAATATCCTACATGCTGTGACTTCTAACACACATGGCATCATTTCGAGAGATACGTGTATTTTCAAACTAGCTGAAAAGGCATATTGGAAGCAAAAGGAGCCTAGGACCACCTGAAAACACTTACGTTGCAGGATGTAGTCCTTTCAAAATGTAACTCAATTATTACAAAGAAAAAATGTTCAAGATACGGTAGCTTCTATCACGGATGGGGTTCTTTGGAGATAAACATGTGTTTCTTCAACTCAGCCGAATAGTCCTATGTGGAGCAAACAGAGCCTATGTCGCCTTTGAAACAACTAGGTTGGAGGAATCATTCCTTGGAAACCGAACTCAATTCTCCAAGGGAAACAAAGTGCTAGATGTACCTATTTCTGACACACATGATTTTCTTCAAGAGTTTCATTTGTCTCTTCAACTTAGCTGAATGGGCCTACTTGAAACAAAATGAGCCTTTCACCACCTTCATAAATATGATTTGCAGGAACTATTCCTTTCAAAAACTAACTCAACTCTCAGAGGGAAACAATGTGCTACATGCTACTACTTCTACTACACATGTGTTTGTAGCAGAGATACATGTGTTTCATCAACTCAGTTGAATAGGCCTATTTGGAACAAAGAGAGCCTCTCTCCACCTTGAAACACCTTAGCTGCAGGAAGCATTCCTTTCAAAAAGTAACTCAGTTATCACAGGAAAACAATGTGCTAGATGTTCCTGTTTATAACACAGATGGTGTTCTTTGGAGAGATTCATATGTTTCCACCACTTCGCTGAATAGGCCTATTTGAACAAATAAGATTTTCCCCTCTTGGAAAACTATGATGGCATTCCTGTCAAAACCTAACTCAATTCTCACAGGGAAACTATGCGCTACATGGTGCAACTTCTAACACAGATTTTTTGATAGAGATCCATGTGTTCCTTCAACTCAGGTGAAGAGGCCTGATTACAGCAAACAGACCAACCTCCACTTTGAAACACCGACATTGCTGGAACAATTCACTCAAAATCTAACTCAATTCTCTCAGGGGAACAAATTGCTAGATGTTCGTGCTTCTAACCTTGACAGTTTTCTTCCCAGAGATACATTTATCTTTGACTCAGCTGAATTGGAGCATTTGGGGCAAGCAGACCTACCTGCACTTTGAAACACCAAAGTTGCAGGAAGAATTCCATTTAAAAACTCCCTCCATTCACACAGGGAAACAATGTTGTAGTTGTCACAGCCTCTAACTTGGATGGTTGTCTTTAGAGGCAAAGAAGGGTTCCTTCATGTCAGCTGATTGGGCCTGTTTATAGCCAACAGAGCCTATCTCCACCTTGGAACACGAAAGTTTCAGGAAGAATTTCTTTCAAAAACAAACTCTATTCTCACGGGGAAAAATGTGCCAGATGCTCCTGCTTTGAACACAGCTGCTTTACTTCGAGAGGTACATGTGATTCATCAACTCTGCTGAGTAGGCCATTTTGGAAAGAAAACATTCCTTCCTCTACCTTAAACGTTCTGATTTGCAGGGAGTATTCTTTTCAGACACTAAGTAAATTCTCACCAGGAATCAATGCACTACATGTTGCAGCTCTAACATGGATGGTTTTCTTTGGAGAGGTACATGTATTTCTTCAACACAGCTGAATAGGCTTACTTGGAGCACACAGAACCAATCTTCACCTTGAAACGCCAAGTTGCAGGGAGCATTCCCTTAAAAACGAACTCAGTTATCCCAGGAAAGCAACGTGCTATCTAGAAGCTCCTGCTTCTAACACAGCTGGTCATCTTTGGAGAGATACATTTATTTCTTCAACTTAGCTATTAGGCCAATTTGAACACAATGAGACTTTCCCCACCATGAAAACTATGACTCACAGGAAATATTTCCTTCAAATTCTAACTCCATTCTCACAAGGAAACAATGTTCTTGATGCTGCAGGTTCTAACGTAGATAGTTTTTCTGGGAGAGATACATGTGTTGCTTCATCTCACCTGAAGGGGTCTATTTGGAGAAAAGAGATCCTATCTCCACCTTGAAACACGTGAGTTGCTGGAAGAATTCCTTGAAAATACTAACTCAATTTTCACCAGGAAGCACTGTGCTAGATGCTATGGCTTCTAAAACATACTGGTTTATTTGGAAAGGTGCATGTGTTTCTTCACCTAAGCTGAATAGTCTGATTTGGAACAAAATTAGCCTATGTATACCTTAATAACTATGATTTTCAGAAGGTATGCCTTTCACAAGTTAACCCAATTTTCATGGGGAAACAATGTGCTACATGCTATGGCTTCTAACACAATTACTGACTTTCAAGAAATACGTGTGTTTCTTCATCTTAGCTGAGCAGGCCTCCTTGGAACAAAAGAGCCAATCTCCACCTTGAAACACATAAGTTGCAGGAAGTATTGTTTGTAAAGCTACTGAAGTCTCACATGGAACAATGTGCTACACGTTCCTGCTGCTAACTCTGATGGTTCTCTTTCAAGAGAAAAATGAGTTTCTTCAACTTAGGTGAGTAGGACTCTTTGGAGCAAAACGAGCCTTTCTCCACCTTGAAAATTCTCATTTGCATCAAATATTCTTTCCAAAACTAACTCCATCTGACTGGAAAACAACGTGCTAGATGCTCCTGCTTCTAAAAGAGATGGTCATGTTTTGAAAGAATCATTTGTTTCTTCATGTTCACTTAACAGGCCTACTTGGAACAAAATGAGTCTTTCTCCACTTTGAAAACTGTGAGGAGCTTGAAGTGTTCCTCTGAAATACGACCTGAATTCTCAGAAGGAAACATGTGCTACTTGTTCCAAAACACATGGGTTTCTTTCAAGAGATAGATGTGTTTCATCAACTTAACTGTGTAGGCCTAATTGGAACAAAGAGAGCATAACTCAACCTAAGACAACTCACGTATCAGGTAGGATTCCTTTGCTAAACTAACCCAGTTCTAACAGCAACACAATATGTTAGATGCAGCAGCTTATTACGTAGGTGAATTTCTTCAGAAAGGTACACGTGCTTCTTCACTTCTGGTTAACATACATACTTGGAACAAAAGCAGCCTTTGCCCACCTTGAAACACTTACGTTTGAGGAAGCATTCCAGTCAAAAACTACTCAATTCTCAGTGGAAATAATGTGGTAGATGCTCCTGCTTCTAACACACATGTTGGTCTTTTGAGAGATTCATTTGTTTCTTCATCTTACATGAATAGTCCTAGTTGGAGAAAAATGAGACTTAATCCTCCTTCAAAATTCTGATTTGCAGGAAGTATTCCTTACAAAAACTAATCAATATTCAGAGGGAAACAATGTGCTAGATGCTGCAGCTTCTAACATCGAAGGTTTTCTTTGGCGAGTTACATGTGTTTCTTCAACTACCCGAATAGGCCTATTTGGAGCATAGAGAGCCAATCTGAAGCTTCCCAAAATTAAGTGGCAGGCAGTATTCCTTTCAAAAACAAACTCAATTCTCACAGGGGTAAAATGTGCCTAGATGCTCCTGCTTATAACACAGATGGATTTCTTTGAGAGACACATGTGTTGCATGAACTCAGTTGAGTAGGCCAATTTGGAACAAAAAGAACCACCTCCCTCCACCTACAAAATTTTGTTTTGCAGGAAGTATTCCTTTGAAATGAACTCAAAACTCACAGGGAAAACATGTGCGAGATGCTGCAGTTTGTACCATACATGGTTTCCTTTAGAGAGATATATTTCTTTCTTCCACTCACCTGAACAAGTCTGTTTGGAGACAACAGAGTGTATCTCCACCTTGACACACCTTAGTGGCAGTAAAAATTCCTTGCAAAAACTAAGTCCATTTTCACAGGGAAACAATGTGCTACATGCTATGGCTTCGAACACAAATTGGTTTCTTTCCAGAGGTACATGTCTTTCTTCAACTGAGCTGAATAATCCTATATGGAACAAAATATGCCTTTCTCCACCTTGATCACTAGGATTTGCAGGAAGTATTCCTTTCCCAAACTCTCTTAATTCTCACAGGGAAACAATGTGCTTAGACACGACTGCTTCTAACACAGATGTCTTTCTTTGGAGCGATATACGTGCTTCAACTTAGCTGAAAAGGCCTATGGGAAGCAGAAGGAGCCCATCATCACCTTGAAACACCAAAGTTGAAGCAAGTATTTCTTTCAAAAACCAACTGAATTCTCACAGGGAAACAATGTGCTAGATGCTGTAGCTTCTAACATGGATGTTTTTCTTTGGGGAGACCCATGTGTTTATTGAACTCAATCGATTAGGCTTATTTGGAGAAAAGAGAGTATGTCCACCTTGAAACACCTAATTTGCAGGAAGGATTCCTTACAAAAACTACTCACTTATCACAGGGTAACAATGAGCTAGAAGCTCCTGCTTCTAACATAGATGGCTTTCTTTCGAGAGATAAATGTGGTTCTTCAACTTTGCTGAATAGGCCTAATGGGAAAACAATGAGCCTTTTTCAACCTCGAAAACACTTATTGCAGAAAGTATACCTTTCAAAACTAACTCAGTTCTCATAGGGAATAATGTGTCATATGCTACTTCTTCTAATACAGATTGGTTTCCTTCAAGAGCGACATGTTGTTCTTCACTTAGCTGAATAGCTCTATTTGGAACAAAATGAGCCTTTCTACACCTTGAAAACTATGGATTGCAGAAAGTATTTCTTGCAAAATTAACTCAGTTCTCACGGAGAAATAATATCCTACATGCTGTGACTTCTAACACACATGGCATCATTTCGAGAGGTACGTGTACATTCAAACTAGCTGAAAAGGCATATTGGAAGCAAAAGGAGCCTAGGACCACCTTGAAACACTTACGTTGCAGGATGTAGTCCTTTCAAATTGTAACTCAATTATTACAAAGAAAAAATGTTCAAGATACGGTAGCTTCTATCACGGATGGGGTTCTTTGGAGATAAACATGTGTTTCTTCAACTCAGCCGAATAGTCCTATGTGGAGCAAACAGAGCCTATGTCGCCTTTGAAACAACTAGGTTGGAGGAATCATTCCTTGGAAACCGAACTCAATTCTCCAAGGGAAACAAAGTGTTAGATGTACCTATTTCTGACACACATGATTTTCTTCAAGAGTTTCATTTGTCTCTTCAACTTAGCTGAATGGGCCTACTTGAAACAAAATGAGCCTGTCACCACCTTCATAAATATGATTTGCAGGAACTATTCCTTTCAAAAACTAACTCAACTCTCAGAGGGAAACAATGTGCTACATGCTACTACTTCTACTACACATGTGTTTGTAGCAGAGATACATGTGTTTCATCAACTCAGTTGAATAGGCCTATTTGGAACAAAGAGAGCCTCTCTCCACCTTGAAACACCTTAGCTGCAGGAAGCCTTCCTTTCAAAAAGTAACTCAGTTATGACAGGAAAACAATGTGCAAGATGTTCCTGTTTATAACACAGATGGTGTTCTTTGGAGAGATTCATATGTTTCCACAACTTCGCTGAATAGGCCTATTTGAACAAATAAGATTTTCCCCTCTTGGAAAACTATGATGGCATTCCTGTCAAAACCTAACTCAATTCTCACAGGGAAACTATGCGCTACATGGTGCAACTTCTAACACAGATTTTTTGATAGAGATCCATGTGTTCCTTCAACTCAGGTGAAGAGGCCTGATTACAGCAAACAGACCAACCTCCACCTTGAAACACCGACATTGCTGGAACAATTCACTCAAAATCTAACTCAATTCTCTCAGGGGAACAAATTGCTAGATGTTCGTGCTTCTAATCTTGACAGTTTTCTTTCCAGAGATACATTTATCTTTGACTCAGCTGAATTGGAATATTTGGGGCAAGCAGACCTACCTGCACCTTGAAACACCAAAGTTGCAGGAAGAATTCCATTTAAAAACTCCCTCCATTCACACAGGGAAACAAGGTTGTAGTTGTCAGAGCCTCTAACTTGGGTGGTTGTCTTTAGAGGCAAAGAAGGGTTCCTTCATGTCAGCTGATTGGGCCTGTTTATAGCCAACAGAGCCTATCTCCACCTTGGAACACGAAAGTTTCAGGAAGAATTTCTTTCAAAAAAAACTCTATTCTCACGGGGAAAAATGTGCCAGATGCTCCTGCTTTGAACACAGATGCTTTACTTCGAGAGGTACATGTGATTCATCAACTCTGCTGAGTAGGCCATTTTGGAAAGAAAACATTCCTTCCTCTACCTTAAACGTTCTGATTTGCAGGGAGTATTCTTTTCAGACACAAATAAATTCTCACCAGGAATCAATGCACTACATGTTGCAGCTCTAACATGGATTGTTTTCTTTGGAGAGGTACATGTATTTCTTCAACACAGCTGAATAGGCTTACTTGGAGCACACAGAACCAATCTTCACCTTGAAACACCAAGTTGCAGGGAGCATTCCCTTAAAAACTAACTCAGTTATCCCAGGAAAGCAACGTGCTATCTAGAAGCTCCTGCTTCTAACACAGCTGGTCATCTTTGGAGAGATACATTTATTTCTTCAACTTAGCTATTAGGCCAATTTGAACACAATGAGACTTTCCCCACCATGAAAACTATGACTCACAGGAAATATTTCCTTCAAATTCTAACTCCATTCTCACAAGGAAACAATGTTCTTGATGCTGCAGGTTCTAACGTAGATAGTTTTTCTGGGACAGATACATGTGTTGCTTCATCTCACCTGAAGGGGTCTATTTGGAGAAAAGAGATCCTATCTCCACCTTGAAACACGTGAGTTGCTGGAAGAATTCCTTGAAAATACTAACTCAATTTTCACCAGGAAGCACTGTGCTAGATGCTATGGCTTCTAACACATACTGGTTTATTTGGAAAGGTGCATGTGTTTCTTCACCTAAGCTGAATAGTCTGATTTGGAACAAAATTAGCCTATGTATACCTTAATAACTATGATTTTCAGAAGGTATGCCTTTCACAAGTTAACCCAATTTTCATGGGGAAACAATGTGCTACATGCTATGGCTTCTAACACAATTACTGACTTTCAAGAAATACGTGTGTTTCTTCATCTTAGCTGAGCAGGCCTCCTTGGAACAAAAGAGCCAATCTCCACCTTGAAACACATAAGTTGCAGGAAGTATTGTTTGTAAAGATACTGAAGTGTCACATGGAACAATGTGCTACACGTTCCTGCTGCTAACTCTGATGGTTCTCTTTCAAGAGACAAATGAGTTTCTTCAACTTAGGTGAGTAGGACTCTTTGGAGCAAAATGAGCCTTTCTCCACCCTGAAAATTCTCATTTGCATCAAATATTCTTTCCAAAACTATCTCCATCTGACTGGAAAACAACGTGCTAGATGCTCCTGCTTCTAAAAGAGATGGTCATGTTTCGAAAGAATCATTTGTTTCTTCATGTTCACTTAACAGGCCTACTTGGAACAAAATGAGTCTTTCTCCACTTTGAAAACTGTGAGGAGCTTGAAGTGTTCCTCTGAATTCTCAGAAGGAAACATGTGCTACTTGTTCCAAAACACATGGGTTTCTTTCAAGAGATAGATGTGTTTCATCAACTTAACTGTGTAGGCCTAATTGGAACAAAGAGAGCATAACTCAACCTAAGACAACTCACGTATCAGGTAGGATTCCTTTGCTAAACTAACCCAGTTCTAACAGCAACACAATATGTTAGATGCAGCAGCTTATTACGTAGGTGAATTTCTTCGGAAAGGTACACGTGCTTCTTCACTTCTGGTTAACATACATACTTGGAACAAAAGAAGCCTTGGCCCACCTTGAAACACTTACGTTTGAGGAAGCATTCCAGTCAAAACCTACTCAATTCTCAGTGGAAATAATGTGGTAGATGCTCCTGCTTTAACACACATGTTGGTCTTTTGAGAGATTCATTTGTTTCTTCATCTTAGATGAATAGTCCTAGTTGGAGAAAAATGAGATTTAATCCTCCTTCAAAATTCTGATTTGCAGGAAGTATTCCTTACAAAAACTAATCAATATTCAGAGGGAAACAATGTGCTAGATGCTGCAGCTTCTAACATCGAAGGTTTTCTTTGGCGAGTTACATGTGTTTCTTCAACTACCCGAATAGGCCTATTTGGAGCATAGAGAGCCAATCTGAAGCTTCCCAAAATTAAGTGGCAGGCAGTATTCCTTTCAAAAACAAACTCAATTCTCACAGGGGTAAAATGTGCCTAGATGCTCCTGCTTATAACACAGATGGATTTCTTTGAGAGACACATGTGTTGCATGAACTCAGTTGAGTAGGCCAATTTGGAACAAAAAGAACCACCTCCCTCCACCTACAAAATTTTGTTTTGCAGGAAGTATTCCTTTGAAATGAACTCAAAACTCACAGGGAAAACATGTGCGAGATGCTGCAGTTTGTACCATACATGGTTTCCTTTAGAGAGATATATTTCTTTCTTCCACTCACCTGAACAAGTCTGTTTGGAGACAACAGAGTGTATCTCCACCTTGACACACCTTAGTGGCAGTAAAAATTCCTTGCAAAAACTAAGTCCATTTTCACAGGGAAACAATGTGCTACATGCTATGGCTTCGAACACAAATTGGTTTCTTTCCAGAGGTACATGTCTTTCTTCAACTAAGCTGAATAATCCTATATGGAACAAAATATGCCTTTCTCCACCTTGATCACTAGGATTTGCAGGAAGTATTCCTTTCCCAAACTCTCTTAATTCTCACAGGGAAACAATGTGCTTAGACACGACTGCTTCTAACACAGATGTCTTTCTTTGGAGCGATATACGTGCTTCAACTTAGCTGAAAAGGCCTATGGGAAGCAGAAGGAGCCCATCATCACCTTGAAACACCAAAGTTGAAGCAAGTATTTCTTTCAAAAACCAACTGAATTCTCACAGGGAAACAATGTGCTAGATGCTGTAGCTTCTAACATGGATGTTTTTCTTTGGGGAGACCCATGTGTTTATTGAACTCAATCGATTAGGCTTATTTGGAGAAAAGAGAGTATGTCCACCTTGAAACACCTAATTTGCAGGAAGGATTCCTTACAAAAACTACTCACTTATCACAGGGTAACAATGAGCTAGAAGCTCCTGCTTCTAACATAGATGGCTTTCTTTCGAGAGATAAATGTGGTTCTTCAACTTTGCTGAATAGGCCTAATTGGAAAACAATGAGCCTTTTTCAACCTCGAAAACACTTATTGCAGAAAGTATACCTTTCAAAACTAACTCAGTTCTCATAGGGAAAAATGTGTCATATGCTACTTCTGCTAATACAGATTGGTTTCCTTCAAGAGCCACATGTTGTTCTTCACTTAGCTGAATAGCTCTATTTGGAACAAAATGAGCCTTTCTACACCTTGAAAACTATGGATTGCAGAAAGTATTCCTTGCAAAATTAACTCAGTTCTCACGCAGAAATAATATCCTACATGCTGTGACTTCTAACACACATGGCATCATTTCGAGAGGTACGTGTACATTCAAACTAGCTGAAAAGGCATAATGGAAGCAAAAGGAGCCTAGGACCACCTTGAAACACTTACGTTGCAGGATGTAGTCCTTTCAAAATGTAACTCAATTATTACAAAGAAAAAATGTTCAAGATACGGTAGCTTCTATCACGGATGGGGTTCTTTGGAGATAAACATGTGTTTCTTCAACTCAGCCGAATAGTCCTATGTGGAGCAAACAGAGCCTATGTCGCCTTTGAAACAACTAGGTTGGAGGAATCATTCCTTGGAAACCGAACTCAATTCTTCAAGGGAAACAAAGTGCTAGATGTACCTATTTCTGACACACATGATTTTCTTCAAGAGTTTCATTTGTCTCTTCAACTTAGCTGAATGGGCCTACTTGAAACAAAATGAGCCTTACACCACCTTCATAAATATGATTTGCAGGAACTATTCCTTTCAAAAACTAACTCAACTCTCAGAGGGAAACAATGTGCTACATGCTACTACTTCTACTACACATGTGTTTGTAGCAGAGATACATGTGTTTCATCAACTCAGTTGAATAGGCCTATTTGGAACAAAGAGAGCCTCTCTCCACCTTGAAACACCTTAGCTGCAGGAAGCATTCCTTTCAAAAAGTAACTCAGTTATCACAGGAAAACAATGTGCTAGATGTTCCTGTTTATAACACAGATGGTGTTCTTTGGAGAGATTCATATGTTTCCACAACTTCGCTGAATAGGCCTATTTGAACAAATAAGATTTTCCCCTCTTGGAAAACTATGATGGCATTCCTGTCAAAACCTAACTCAATTCTCACAGGGAAACTATGCGCTACATGGTGCAACTTCTAACACAGATTTTTTGATAGAGATCCATGTGTTCCTTCAACTCAGGTGAAGAGGCCTGATTACAGCAAACAGACCAACCTCCACCTTGAAACACCGACATTGCTGGAACAATTCACTCAAAATCTAACTCAATTCTCTCAGGGGAACAAATTGCTAGATGTTCGTGCTTCTAATCTTGACAGTTTTCTTTCCAGAGATACATTTATCTTTGACTCAGCTGAATTGGAGTATATGGGGCAAGCAGACCTACCTGCACCTTGAAACACCACAGTTGCAGGAAGAATTCCATTTAAAAACTCCCTCCATTCACACAGGGAAACAATGTTGTAGTTGTCACAGCCTCTAACTTGGATGGCTGTCTTTAGAGGCAAAGAAGGGTTCCTTCATGTCAGCTGATTGGGCCTGTTTATAGCCAACAGAGCCTATCTCCACCTTGGAACACGAAAGTTTCAGGAAGAATTTCTTTCAAAAACAAACTCTATTCTCACGGGGAAAAATGTGCCAGATGCTCCTGCTTTGAACACAGATGCTTTACTTCGAGAGGTACATGTGATTCATCAACTCTGCTGAGTAGGCCATTTTGGAAAGAAAACATTCCTTCCTCTACCTTAAACGTTCTGATTTGCAGGGAGTATTCTTTTCAGACACAAATAAATTCTCACCAGGAATCAATGCACTACATGTTGCAGCTCTAATATGGATGGTTTTCTTTGGAGAGGTACATGTATTTCTTCAACACAGCTGAATAGGCTTACTTGGAGCACACAGAACCAATCTTCACCTTGAAACACCAAGTTGCAGGGAGCATTCCCTTAAAAACTAACTCAGTTATCCCAGGAAAGCAACGTGCTATCTAGAAGCTCCTGCTTCTAACACAGCTGGTCATCTTTGGAGAAATACATTTATTTCTTCAACTTAGCTATTAGGCCAATTTGAACACAATGAGACTTTCCCCACCATGAAAACTATGACTCACAGGAAATATTTCCTTCAAATTCTAACTCCATTCTCACAAGGAAACAATGTTCTTGATGCTGCAGGTTCTAAGGTAGATAGTTTTTCTGGGACAGATACATGTGTTGCTTCATCTCACCTGAAGGGATCTATTTGGAGAAAAGAGATCCTATCTCCACCTTGAAACACGTGAGTTGCTGGAAGAATTCCTTGAAAATACTAACTCAATTTTCACCAGGAAGCATTGTGCTAGATGCTATGGCTTCTAACACATACTGGTTTATTTGGAAAGGTGCATGTGTTTCTTCACCTAAGCTGAATAGTCTGATTTGGAACAAAATTGGCCTATGTATACCTTAATAACTATGATTTTCAGAAGGTATGCCTTTCACAAGTTAACCCAATTTTCATGGGGAAACAATGTGCTACATGCTATGGCTTCTAACACAATTACTGACTTTCAAGAAATACGTGTGTTTCTTCATCTTAGCTGAGCAGGCCTCCTTGGAACAAAAGAGCCAATCTCCACCTTGAAACACCTAAGTTGCAGGAAGTATTGTTTGTAAAGCTACTGAAGTCTCACATGGAACAATGTGCTACACGTTCCTGCTGCTAACTCTGATGGTTCTCTTTCAAGAGACAAATGAGTTTCTTCAACTTAGGTGAGTAGGACTCTTTGGAGCAAAATGAGCCTTTCTCCACCTTGAAAATTCTCATTTGCATCAAATATTCTTTCCAAAACTAACTCCATCTGACTGGAAAACAACGTGCTAGATGCTCCTGCTTCTAAAAGAGATGGTCATGTTTCGAAAGAATCATTTGTTTCTTCATGTTCACTTAACAGGCCTACTTGGAACAAAATGAGTCTTTCTCCACTTTGAAAACTGTGAGGAGCTTGAAGTGTTCCTCTGAATTCTCAGAAGGAAACATGTGCTAGTTGTTCCAAAACACATGGGTTTCTTTCAAGAGATAGATGTGTTTCATCAACTTAACTGTGTAGGCCTAATTGGAACAAAGAGAGCATAACTCAACCTAAGACAACTCACGTATCAGGAAGGATTCCTTTGCTAAACTAACCCAGTTCTAACAGCAACACAATATGTTAGATGCAGCAGCTTATTACGTAGGTGAATTTCTTCGGAAAGGTACACGTGCTTCTTCATTTCTGGTCAACATACATACTTGGAAGAAAAGCAGCCTTTGCCCACCTTGAAACACTTACGTTTGAGGAAGCATTCCAGTCAAAACCTACTCAATTCTCAGTGGAAATAATGTGGTAGATGCTCCTGCTTCTAACACACATGTTGGTCTTTTGAGAGATTCATTTGTTTCTTCATCTTAGATGAATAGTCTTAGTTGGAGAAAAATGAGACTTAATCCTCCTTCAAAATTCTGATTTGCAGGAAGTATTCCTTACAAAAACTAATCAATATTCAGAGGGAAACAATGTGCTAGATGCTGCAGCTTCTAACATCGAAGGTTTTCTTTGGCGAGTTACATGTGTTTCTTCAACTACCCGAATAGGCCTATTTGGAGCATAGAGAGCCCATCTGAAGCTTCCCAAAATTAAGTGGCAGGCAGTATTCCTTTCAAAAACAAACTCAATTCTCACAGGGGTAAAATGTGCCTAGATGCTCCTGCTTATAACACAGATGGATTTCTTTGAGAGACACATGTGTTGCATGAACTCAGTTGAGTAGGCCAATTTGGAACAAAAAGAACCACCTCCCTCCACCTACAAAATTTTGTTTTGCAGGAAGTATTCCTTTGAAATGAACTCAAAACTCACAGGGAAAACATGTGTGAGATGCTGCAGTTTGTACCATACATGGTTTCCTTTAGAGACATATATTTCTTTCTTCCACTCACCTGAACAAGTCTGTTTGGAGACAACAGAGTGTATCTCCACCTTGACACACCTTAGTGGCAGTAAAAATTCCTTGCAAAAACTAAGTCCATTTTCACAGGGAAACAATGTGCTACATGCTATGGCTTCGAACACAAATTGGTTTCTTTCCAGAGGTACATGTCTTTCTTCAACTAAGCTGAATAATCCTATATGGAACAAAATATGCCTTTCTCCACCTTGATCACTAGGATTTGCAGGAAGTATTCCTTTCCCAAACTCTCTTAATTCTCACAGGGAAACAATGTGCTTAGACACGACTGCTTCTAACACAGATGTCTTTCTTTGGAGCGATATACGTGCTTCAACTTAGCTGAAAAGGCCTATGGGAAGCAGAAGGAGCCCATCATCACCTTGAAACACCAAAGTTGAAGCAAGTATTTCTTTCAAAAACCAACTGAATTCTCACAGGGAAACAATGTGCTAGATGCTGTAGCTTCTAACATGGATGTTTTTCTTTGGGGAGAGCCATTTGTTTATTGAACTCAATCGATTAGGCTTATTTGGAGAAAAGAGAGGATGTCCACCTTGAAACACCTAATTTGCAGGAAGGATTCCTTACAAAAACTACTCACTTATCACAGGGTAACAATGAGCTAGAAGCTCCTGCTTCTAACATAGATGGCTTTCTTTCGAGAGATAAATGTGGTTCTTCAACTTTGCTGAATAGGCCTAATTGGAAAACAATGAGCCTTTTTCAACCTCGAAAACACTTATTGCAGAAAGTATACCTTTCAAAACTAACTCAGTTCTCATAGGGAAAAATGTGTCATATGCTACTTCTTCTAATACAGATTGGTTTCCTTCAAGAGCCACATGTTGTTCTTCACTTAGCTGAATAGCTCTATTTGGAACAAAATGAGCCTTTCTACACCTTGAAAACTATGGATTGCAGAAAGTATTCCTTGCAAAATTAACTCAGTTCTCACGGAGAAATAATATCCTACATGCTGTGACTTCTAACACACATGGCATCATTTCGAGAGGTACGTGTACATTCAAACTAGCTGAAAAGGCATATTGGAAGCAAAAGGAGCCTAGGACCACCTTGAAACACTTACGTTGCAGGATGTAGTCCTTTCAAAATGTAATTCAATTATTACAAAGAAAAAATGTTCAAGATACGGTAGCTTCTATCACGGATGGGGTTCTTTGGAGATAAACATGTGTTTCTTCAACTCAGCCGAATAGTCCTATGTGGAGCAAACAGAGCCTATGTCGCCTTTGAAACAACTAGGTTGGAGGAATCATTCCTTGGAAACCGAACTCAATTCTCCAAGGGAAACAAAGTGCTAGATGTACCTATTTCTGACACACATGATTTTCTTCAAGAGTTTCATTTGTCTCTTCAACTTAGCTGAATGGGCCTACTTGAAACAAAATGAGCCTTTCACCACCTTCATAAATATGATTTGCAGGAGCTATTCCTTTCAAAAACTAACTCAACTCTCAGAGGGAAACAATGTGCTACATGCTACTACTTCTACTACACATGTGTTTGTAGCAGAGATACATGTGTTTCATCAACTCTGTTGAATAGGCCTATTTGGAACAAAGAGAGCCTCTCTCCACCTTGAAACACCTTAGCTGCAGGAAGCATTCCTTTCAAAAAGTAACTCAGTTATCACAGGAAAACAATGTGCTAGATGTTCCTGTTTATAACACAGATGGTGTTCTTTGGAGAGATTCATATGTTTCCACAACTTCGCTGAATAGGCCTATTTGAACAAATAAGATTTTCCCCTCTTGGAAAACTATGATGGCATTCCTGTCAAAACCTAACTCAATTCTCACAGGGAAACTATGCGCTACATGGTGCAACTTCTAACACAGATTTTTTGATAGAGATCCATGTGTTCCTTCAACTCAGGTGAAGAGGCCTGATTACAGCAAACAGACCAACCTCCACCTTGAAACACCGACATTGCTGGAACAATTCACTCAAAATCTAACTCAATTCTCTCAGGGGAACAAATTGCTAGATGTTCGTGCTTCTAATCTTGACAGTTTTCTTTCCAGAGATACATTTATCTTTGACTCAGCTGAATTGGAGTATATGGGGCAAGCAGACCTACCTGCACCTTGAAACACCAAAGTTGCAGGAAGAATTCCATTTAAAAACTCCCTCCATTCACACAGGGAAACAATGTTGTAGTTGTCACAGCCTCTAACTTGGATGGCTGTCTTTAGAGGCAAAGAAGGGTTCCTTCATGTCAGCTGATTGGGCCTGTTTATAGCCAACAGAGCCTATCTCCACCTTGGAACACGAAAGTTTCAGGAAGAATTTCTTTCAAAAACAAACTCTATTCTCACGGGGAAAAATGTGCCAGATGCTCCTGCTTTGAACACAGATGCTTTACTTTGAGAGGTACATGTGATTCATCAACTCTGCTGAGTAGGCCATTTTGGAAAGAAAACATTCCTTCCTCTACCTTAAACGTTCTGATTTGCAGGGAGTATTCTTTTCAGACACAAATAAATTCTCACCAGGAATCAATGCACTACATGTTGCAGCTCTAACATGGATGGTTTTCTTTGGAGAGGTACATGTATTTCTTCAACACAGCTGAATAGGCTTACTTGGAGCACACAGAGCCAATCTTCACCTTGAAACACCAAGTTGCAGGGAGCATTCCCTTAAAAACTAACTCAGTTATCCCAGGAAAGCAACGTGCTATCTAGAAGCTCCTGCTTCTAACACAGCTGGTCATCTTTGGAGAGACACATTTATTTCTTCAACTTAGCTATTAGGCCAATTTGAACACAATGAGACTTTCCCCACCATGAAAACTATGACTCACAGGAAATATTTCCTTCAAATTCTAACTCCATTCTCACAAGGAAACAATGTTCTTGATGCTGCAGGTTCTAACGTAGATAGTTTTTCTGGGACAGATACATGTGTTGCTTCATCTCACCTGAAGGGATCTATTTGGAGAAAAGAGATCCTATCTCCACCTTGAAACACGTGAGTTGCTGGAAGAATTCCTTGAAAATACTAACTCAATTTTCACCAGGAAGCATTGTGCTAGATGCTATGGCTTCTAACACATACTGGTTTATTTGGAAAGGTGCATGTGTTTCTTCACCTAAGCTGAATAGTCTGATTTGGAACAAAATTAGCCTATGTGTACCTTAATAACTATGATTTTCAGAAGGTATGCCTTTCACAAGTTAACCCAATTTTCATGGGGAAACAATGTGCTACATGCTATGGCTTCTAACACAATTACTGACTTTCAAGAAATACGTGTGTTTCTTCATCTTAGCTGAGCAGGCCTCCTTGGAACAAAAGAGCCAATCTCCACCTTGAAACACCTAAGTTGCAGGAAGTATTGTTTGTAAAGCTACTGAAGTCTCACATGGAACAATGTGCTACACGTTCCTGCTGCTAACTCTGATGGTTCTCTTTCAAGAGACAAATGAGTTTCTTCAACTTAGGTGAGTAGGACTCTTTGGAGCAAAATGAGCCTTTCTCCACCTTGAAAATTCTCATTTGCATCAAATATTCTTTCCAAAACTAACTCCATCTGACTGGAAAACAACGTGCTAGATGCTCCTGCTTCTAAAAGAGATGGTCATGTTTCGAAAGAATCATTTGTTTCTTCATGTTCACTTAACAGGCCTACTTGGAACAAAATGAGTCTTTCTCCACTTTGAAAACTGTGAGGAGCTTGAAGTGTTCCTCTGAATTCTCAGAAGGAAACATGTGCTAGTTGTTCCAAAACACATGGGTTTCTTTCAAGAGATAGATGTGTTTCATCAACTTAACTGTGTAGGCCTAATTGGAACAAAGAGAGCATAACTCAACCTAAGACAACTCACGTATCAGGAAGGATTCCTTTGCTAAACTAACCCAGTTCTAACAGCAACACAATATGTTAGATGCAGCAGCTTATTACGTAGGTGAATTTCTTCGGAAAGGTACACGTGCTTCTTCACTTCTGGTTAACATACATACTTGGAAGAAAAGCAGCCTTTGCCCACCTTGAAACACTTACGTTTGAGGAAGCATTCCAGTCAAAACCTACTCAATTCTCAGTGGAAATAATGTGGTAGATGCTCCTGCTTCTAACACACATGTTGGTCTTTTGAGAGATTCATTTGTTTCTTCATCTTAGATGAATAGTCCTAGTTGGAGAAAAATGAGACTTAATCCTCCTTCAAAATTCTGATTTGCAGGAAGCATTCCTTACAAAAACTAATCAATATTCAGAGGGAAACAATGTGCTAGATGCTGCAGCTTCTAACATCGAAGGTTTTCTTTGGCGAGTTACATGTGTTTCTTCAACTACCCGAATAGGCCTATTTGGAGCATAGAGAGCCAATCTGAAGCTTCCCAAAATTAAGTGGCAGGCAGTATTCCTTTCAAAAACAAACTCAATTCTCACAGGGGTAAAATGTGCCTAGATGCTCCTGCTTATAACACAGATGGATTTCTTTGAGAGACACATGTGTTGCATGAACTCAGTTGAGTAGGCCAATTTGGAACAAAAAGAACCACCTCCCTCCACCTACAAAATTTTGTTTTGCAGGAAGTATTCCTTTGAAATGAACTCAAAACTCACAGGGAAAACATGTGCGAGATGCTGCAGTTTGTACCATACATGGTTTCCTTTAGAGACATATATTTCTTTCTTCCACTCACCTGAACAAGTCTGTTTGGAGACAACAGAGTGTATCTCCACCTTGACACACCTTAGTGGCAGTAAAAATTCCTTGCAAAAACTAAGTCCATTTTCACAGGGAAACAATGTGCTACATGCTATGGCTTCGAACACAAATTGGTTTCTTTCCAGAGGTACATGTCTTTCTTCAACTAAGCTGAATAATCCTATATGGAACAAAATATGCCTTTCTCCACCTTGATCACTAGGATTTGCAGGAAGTATTCCTTTCCCAAACTCTCTTAATTCTCACAGGGAAACAATGTGCTTAGACACGACTGCTTCTAACACAGATGTCTTTCTTTGGAGCGATATACGTGCTTCAACTTAGCTGAAAAGGCCTATGGGAAGCAGAAGGAGCCCATCATCACCTTGAAACACCAAAGTTGAAGCAAGTATTTCTTTCAAAAACCAACTGAATTCTCACAGGGAAACAATGTGCTAGATGCTGTAGCTTCTAACATGGATGTTTTTCTTTGGGGAGAGCCATGTGTTTATTGAACTCAATCGATTAGGCTTATTTGGAGAAAAGAGAGGATGTCCACCTTGAAACACCTAATTTGCAGGAAGGATTCCTTACAAAAACTACTCACTTATCACAGGGTAACAATGAGCTAGAAGCTCCTGCTTCTAACATAGATGGCTTTCTTTCGAGAGATAAATGTGGTTCTTCAACTTTGCTGAATAGGCCTAATTGGAAAACAATGAGCCTTTTTCAACCTCGAAAACACTTATTGCAGAAAGTATACCTTTCAAAACTAACTCAGTTCTCATAGGGAAAAATGTGTCATATGCTACTTCTTCTAATACAGATTGGTTTCCTTCAAGAGCCACATGTTGTTCTTCACTTAGCTGAATAGCTCTATTTGGAACAAAATGAGCCTTTCTACACCTTGAAAACTATGGATTGCAGAAAGTATTCCTTGCAAAATTAACTCAGTTCTCACGGAGAAATAATATCCTACATGCTGTGACTTCTAACACACATGGCATCATTTCGAGAGGTACGTGTACATTCAAACTAGCTGAAAAGGCATATTGGAAGCAAAAGGAGCCTAGGACCACCTTGAAACACTTACGTTGCAGGATGTAGTCCTTTCAAAATGTAATTCAATTATTACAAAGAAAAAATGTTCAAGATACGGTAGCTTCTATCACGGATGGGGTTCTTTGGAGATAAACATGTGTTTCTTCAACTCAGCCGAATAGTCCTATGTGGAGCAAACAGAGCCTATGTCGCCTTTGAAACAACTAGGTTGGAGGAATCATTCCTTGGAAACCGAACTCAATTCTCCAAGGGAAACAAAGTGCTAGATGTACCTATTTCTGACACACATGATTTTCTTCAAGAGTTTCATTTGTCTCTTCAACTTAGCTGAATGGGCCTACTTGAAACAAAATGAGCCTTTCACCACCTTCATAAATATGATTTGCAGGAGCTATTCCTTTCAAAAACTAACTCAACTCTCAGAGGGAAACAATGTGCTACATGCTACTACTTCTACTACACATGTGTTTGTAGCAGAGATACATGTGTTTCATCAACTCAGTTGAATAGGCCTATTTGGAACAAAGAGAGCCTCTCTCCACCTTGAAACACCTTAGCTGCAGGAAGCATTCCTTTCAAAAAGTAACTCAGTTATCACAGGAAAACAATGTGCTAGATGTTCCTGTTTATAACACAGATGGTGTTCTTTGGAGAGATTCATATGTTTCCACAACTTCGCTGAATAGGCCTATTTGAACAAATAAGATTTTCCCCTCTTGGAAAACTATGATGGCATTCCTGTCAAAACCTAACTCAATTCTCACAGGGAAACTGTGCGCTACATGGTGCAACTTCTAACACAGATTTTTTGATAGAGATCCATGTGTTCCTTCAACTCAGGTGAAGAGGCCTGATTACAGCAAACAGACCAACCTCCACCTTGAAACACCGACATTGCTGGAACAATTCACTCAAAATCTAACTCAATTCTCTCAGGGGAATAAATTGCTAGATGTTCGTGCTTCTAATCTTGACAGTTTTCTTTCCAGAGATACATTTATCTTTGACTCAGCTGAATTGGAGTATATGGGGCAAGCAGACCTACCTGCACCTTGAAACACCAAAGTTGCAGGAAGAATTCCATTTAAAAACTCCCTCCATTCACACAGGGAAACAATGTTGTAGTTGTCACAGCCTCTAACTTGGATGGCTGTCTTTAGAGGCAAAGAAGGGTTCCTTCATGTCAGCTGATTGGGCCTGTTTATAGCCAACAGAGCCTATCTCCACCTTGGAACACGAAAGTTTCAGGAAGAATTTCTTTCAAAAACAAACTCTATTCTCACGGGGAAAAATGTGCCAGATGCTCCTGCTTTGAACACAGATGCTTTACTTCGAGAGGTACATGTGATTCATCAACTCTGCTGAGTAGGCCATTTTGGAAAGAAAACATTCCTTCCTCTACCTTAAACGTTCTGATTTGCAGGGAGTATTCTTTTCAGACACAAATAAATTCTCACCAGGAATCAATGCACTACATGTTGCAGCTCTAACATGGATGGTTTTCTTTGGAGAGGTACATGTATTTCTTCAACACAGCTGAATAGGCTTACTTGGAGCACACAGAACCAATCTTCACCTTGAAACACCAAGTTGCAGGGAGCATTCCCTTAAAAACTAACTCAGTTATCCCAGGAAAGCAACGTGCTATCTAGAAGCTCCTGCTTCTAACACAGCTGGTCATCTTTGGAGAGATACATTTATTTCTTCAACTTAGCTATTAGGCCAATTTGAACACAATGAGACTTTCCCCACCATGAAAACTATGACTCACAGGAAATATTTCCTTCAAATTCTAACTCCATTCTCACAAGGAAACAATGTTCTTGATGCTGCAGGTTCTAAGGTAGATAGTTTTTCTGGGACAGATACATGTGTTGCTTCATCTCACCTGAAGGGATCTATTTGGAGAAAAGAGATCCTATCTCCACCTTGAAACACGTGAGTTGCTGGAAGAATTCCTTGAAAATACTAACTCAATTTTCACCAGGAAGCATTGTGCTAGATGCTATGGCGTCTAACACATACTGGTTTATTTGGAAAGGTGCATGTGTTTCTTCACCTAAGCTGAATAGTCTGATTTGGAACAAAATTAGCCTATGTATACCTTAATAACTATGATTTTCAGAAGGTATGCCTTTCACAAGTTAACCCAATTTTCATGGGGAAACAATGTGCTACATGCTATGGCTTCTAACACAATTACTGACTTTCAAGAAATACGTGTGTTTCTTCATCTTAGCTGAGCAGGCCTCCTTGGAACAAAAGAGCCAATCTCCACCTTGAAACACCTAAGTTGCAGGAAGTATTGTTTGTAAAGCTACTGAAGTCTCACATGGAACAATGTGCTAGACGTTCCTGCTGCTAACTCTGATGGTTCTCTTTCAAGAGACAAATGAGTTTCTTCAACTTAGGTGAGTAGGACTCTTTGGAGCAAAATGAGCCTTTCTCCACCTTGAAAATTCTCATTTGCATCAAATATTCTTTCCAAAACTAACTCCATCTGACTGGAAAACAACGTGCTAGATGCTCCTGCTTCTAAAAGAGATGGTCATGTTTCGAAAGAATCATTTGTTTCTTCATGTTCACTTAACAGGCCTACTTGGAACAAAATGAGTCTTTCTCCACTTTGAAAACTGTGAGGAGCTTGAAGTGTTCCTCTGAATTCTCAGAAGGAAACATGTGCTAGTTGTTCCAAAACACATGGGTTTCTTTCAAGAGATAGATGTGTTTCATCAACTTAACTGTGTAGGCCTAATTGGAACAAAGAGAGCATAACTCAACCTAAGACAACTCACGTATCAGGAAGGATTCCTTTGCTAAACTAACCCAGTTCTAACAGCAACACAATATGTTAGATGCAGCAGCTTATTACGTAGGTGAATTTCTTCGGAAAGGTACACGTGCTTCTTCACTTCTGGTTAACATACATACTTGGAAGAAAAGCAGCCTTTGCCCACCTTGAAACACTGACGTTTGAGGAAGCATTCCAGTCAAAACCTACTCAATTCTCAGTGGAAATAATGTGGTAGATGCTCCTGCTTCTAACACACATGTTGGTCTTTTGAGAGATTCATTTGTTTCTTCATCTTAGATGAATAGTCCTAGTTGGAGAAAAATGAGACTTAATCCTCCTTCAAAATTCTGATTTGCAGGAAGTATTCCTTACAAAAACTAATCAATATTCAGAGGGAAACAATGTGCTAGATGCTGCAGCTTCTAACATCGAAGGTTTTCTTTGGCGAGTTACATGTGTTTCTTCAACTACCCGAATAGGCCTATTTGGAGCATAGAGAGCCAATCTGAAGCTTCCCAAAATTAAGTGGCAGGCAGTATTCCTTTCAAAAACAAACTCAATTCTCACAGGGGTAAAATGTGCCTAGATGCTCCTGCTTATAACACAGATGGATTTCTTTGAGAGACACATGTGTTGCATGAACTCAGTTGAGTAGGCCAATTTGGAACAAAAAGAACCACCTCCCTCCACCTACAAAATTTTGTTTTGCAGGAAGTATTCCTTTGAAATGAACTCAAAACTCACAGGGAAAACATGTGCGAGATGCTGCAGTTTGTACCATACATGGTTTCCTTTAGAGACATATATTTCTTTCTTCCACTCACCTGAACAAGTCTGTTTGGAGACAACAGAGTGTATCTCCACCTTGACACACCTTAGTGGCAGTAAAAATTCCTTGCAAAAACTAAGTCCATTTTCACAGGGAAACAATGTGCTACATGCTATGGCTTCGAACACAAATTGGTTTCTTTCCAGAGGTACATGTCTTTCTTCAACTAAGCTGAATAATCCTATATGGAACAAAATATGCCTTTCTCCACCTTGATCACTAGGATTTGCAGGAAGTATTCCTTTCCCAAACTCTCTTAATTCTCACAGGGAAACAATGTGCTTAGACACGACTGCTTCTAACACAGATGTCTTTCTTTGGAGCGATATATGTGCTTCAACTTAGCTGAAAAGGCCTATGGGAAGCAGAAGGAGCCCATCATCACCTTGAAACACCAAAGTTGAAGCAAGTATTTCTTTCAAAAACCAACTGAATTCTCACAGGGAAACAATGTGCTAGATGCTGTAGCTTCTAACATGGATGTTTTTCTTTGGGGAGACCCATGTGTTTATTGAACTCAATCGATTAGGCTTATTTGGAGAAAAGAGAGGATGTCCACCTTGAAACACCTAATTTGCAGGAAGGATTCCTTACAAAAACTACTCACTTATCACAGGGTAACAATGAGCTAGAAGCTCCTGCTTCTAACATAGATGGCTTTCTTTCGAGAGATAAATGTGGTTCTTCAACTTTGCTGAATAGGCCTAATTGGAAAACAATGAGCCTTTTTCAACCTCGAAAACACTTATTGCAGAAAGTATACCTTTCAAAACTAACTCAGTTCTCATAGGGAAAAATGTGTCATATGCTACTTCTTCTAATACAGATTGGTTTCCTTCAAGAGCCACATGTTGTTCTTCACTTAGCTGAATAGCTCTATTTGGAACAAAATGAGCCTTTCTACACCTTGAAAACTATGGATTGCAGAAAGTATTCCTTGCAAAATTAACTCAGTTCTCACGGAGAAATAATATCCTACATGCTGTGACTTCTAACACACATGGCATCATTTCGAGAGGTACGTGTACATTCAAACTAGCTGAAAAGGCATATTGGAAGCAAAAGGAGCCTAGGACCACCTTGAAACACTTACGTTGCAGGATGTAGTCCTTTCAAAATGTAATTCAATTATTACAAAGAAAAAATGTTCAAGATACGGTAGCTTCTATCACGGATGGGGTTCTTTGGAGATAAACATGTGTTTCTTCAACTCAGCCGAATAGTCCTATGTGGAGCAAACAGAGCCTATGTCGCCTTTGAAACAACTAGGTTGGAGGAATCATTCCTTGGAAACCGAACTCAATTCTCCAAGGGAAACAAAGTGCTAGATGTACCTATTTCTGACACACATGATTTTCTTCAAGAGTTTCATTTGTCTCTTCAACTTAGCTGAATGGGCCTACTTGAAACAAAATGAGCCTTTCACCACCTTCATAAATATGATTTGCAGGAGCTATTCCTTTCAAAAACTAACTCAACTCTCAGAGGGAAACAATGTGCTACATGCTACTACTTCTACTACACATGTGTTTGTAGCAGAGATACATGTGTTTCATCAACTCAGTTGAATAGGCCTATTTGGAACAAAGAGAGCCTCTCTCCACCTTGAAACACCTTAGCTGCAGGAAGCATTCCTTTCAAAAAGTAACTCAGTTATCACAGGAAAACAATGTGCTAGATGTTCCTGTTTATAACACAGATGGTGTTCTTTGGAGAGATTCATATGTTTCCACAACTTCGCTGAATAGGCCTATTTGAACAAATAAGATTTTCCCCTCTTGGAAAACTATGATGGCATTCCTGTCAAAACCTAACTCAATTCTCACAGGGAAACTATGCGCTACATGGTGCAACTTCTAACACAGATTTTTTGATAGAGATCCATGTGTTCCTTCAACTCAGGTGAAGAGGCCTGATTACAGCAAACAGACCAACCTCCACCTTGAAACACCGACATTGCTGGAACAATTCACTCAAAATCTAACTCAATTCTCTCAGGGGAACAAATTGCTAGATGTTCGTGCTTCTAATCTTGACAGTTTTCTTTCCAGAGATACATTTATCTTTGACTCAGCTGAATTGGAGTATATGGGGCAAGCAGACCTACCTGCACCTTGAAACACCAAAGTTGCAGGAAGAATTCCATTTAAAAACTCCCTCCATTCACACAGGGAAACAATGTTGTAGTTGTCACAGCCTCTAACTTGGATGGCTGTCTTTAGAGGCAAAGAAGGGTTCCTTCATGTCAGCTGATTGGGCCTGTTTATAGCCAACAGAGCCTATCTCCACCTTGGAACACGAAAGTTTCAGGAAGAATTTCTTTCAAAAACAAACTCTATTCTCACTGGGAAAAATGTGCCAGATGCTCCTGCTTTGAACACAGATGCTTTACTTCGAGAGGTACATGTGATTCATCAACTCTGCTGAGTAGGCCATTTTGGAAAGAAAACATTCCTTCCTCTACCTTAAACGTTCTGATTTGCAGGGAGTATTCTTTTCAGACACAAATAAATTCTCACCAGGAATCAATGCACTACATGTTGCAGCTCTAACATGGATGGTTTTCTTTGGAGAGGTACATGTATTTCTTCAACACAGCTGAATAGGCTTACTTGGAGCACACAGAACCAATCTTCACCTTGAAACACCAAGTTGCAGGGAGCATTCCCTTAAAAACTAACTCAGTTATCCCAGGAAAGCAACGTGCTATCTAGAAGCTCCTGCTTCTAACACAGCTGGTCATCTTTGGAGAGATACATTTATTTCTTCAACTTAGCTATTAGGCCAATTTGAACACAATGAGACTTTCCCCACCATGAAAACTATGACTCACAGGAAATATTTCCTTCAAATTCTAACTCCATTCTCACAAGGAAACAATGTTCTTGATGCTGCAGGTTCTAACGTAGATAGTTTTTCTGGGACAGATACATGTGTTGCTTCATCTCACCTGAAGGGATCTATTTGGAGAAAAGAGATCCTATCTCCACCTTGAAACACGTGAGTTGCTGGAAGAATTCCTTGAAAATACTAACTCAATTTTCACCAGGAAGCATTGTGCTAGATGCTATGGCTTCTAACACATACTGGTTTATTTGGAAAGGTGCATGTGTTTCTTCACCTAAGCTGAATAGTCTGATTTGGAACAAAATTAGCCTATGTATACCTTAATAACTATGATTTTCAGAAGGTATGCCTTTCACAAGTTAACCCAATTTTCATGGGGAAACAATGTGCTACATGCTATGGCTTCTAACACAATTACTGACTTTCAAGAAATACGTGTGTTTCTTCATCTTAGCTGAGCAGGCCTCCTTGGAACAAAAGAGCCAATCTCCACCTTGAAACACCTAAGTTGCAGGAAGTATTGTTTGTAAAGCTACTGAAGTCTCACATGGAACAATGTGCTACACGTTCCTGCTGCTAACTCTGATGGTTCTCTTTCAAGAGACAAATGAGTTTCTTCAACTTAGGTGAGTAGGACTCTTTGGAGCAAAATGAGCCTTTCTCCACCTTGAAAATTCTCATTTGCATCAAATATTCTTTCCAAAACTAACTCCATCTGACTGGAAAACAACGTGCTAGATGCTCCTGCTTCTAAAAGAGATGGTCATGTTTCGAAAGAATCATTTGTTTCTTCATGTTCACTTAACAGGCCTACTTGGAACAAAATGAGTCTTTCTCCACTTTGAAAACTGTGAGGAGCTTGAAGTGTTCCTCTGAATTCTCAGAAGGAAACATGTGCTAGTTGTTCCAAAACACATGGGTTTCTTTCAAGAGATAGATGTGTTTCATCAACTTAACTGTGTAGGCCTAATTGGAACAAAGAGAGCATAACTCAACCTAAGACAACTCACGTATCAGGAAGGATTCCTTTGCTAAACTAACCCAGTTCTAACAGCAACACAATATGTTAGATGCAGCAGCTTATTACGTAGGTGAATTTCTTCGGAAAGGTACACGTGCTTCTTCACTTCTGGTTAACATACATACTTGGAAGAAAAGCAGCCTTTGCCCACCTTGAAACACTTACGTTTGAGGAAGCATTCCAGTCAAAACCTACTCAATTCTCAGTGGAAATAATGTGGTAGATGCTCCTGCTTCTAACACACATGTTGGTCTTTTGAGAGATTCATTTGTTTCTTCATCTTAGATGAATAGTCCTAGTTGGAGAAAAATGAGACTTAATCCTCCTTCAAAATTCTGATTTGCAGGAAGTATTCCTTACAAAAACTAATCAATATTCAGAGGGAAACAATGTGCTAGATGCTGCAGCTTCTAACATCGAAGGTTTTCTTTGGCGAGTTACATGTGTTTCTTCAACTACCCGAATAGGCCTATTTGGAGCATAGAGAGCCAATCTGAAGCTTCCCAAAATTAAGTGGCAGGCAGTATTCCTTTCAAAAACAAACTCAATTCTCACAGGGTAAAATGTGCCTAGATGCTCCTGCTTATAACACAGATGGATTTCTTTGAGAGACACATGTGTTGCATGAACTCAGTTGAGTAGGCCAATTTGGAACAAAAAGAACCACCTCCCTCCACCTACAAAATTTTGTTTTGCAGGAAGTATTCCTTTGAAATGAACTCAAAACTCACAGGGAAAACATGTGCGAGATGCTGCAGTTTGTACCATACATGGTTTCCTTTAGAGACATATATTTCTTTCTTCCACTCACCTGAACAAGTCTGTTTGGAGACAACAGAGTGTATCTCCACCTTGACACACCTTAGTGGCAGTAAAAATTCCTTGCAAAAACTAAGTCCATTTTCACAGGGAAACAATGTGCTACATGCTATGGCTTCGAACACAAATTGGTTTCTTTCCAGAGGTACATGTCTTTCTTCAACTAAGCTGAATAATCCTATATGGAACAAAATATGCCTTTCTCCACCTTGATCACTAGGATTTGCAGGAAGTATTCCTTTCCCAAACTCTCTTAATTCTCACAGGGAAACAATGTGCTTAGACACGACTGCTTCTAACACAGATGTCTTTCTTTGGAGCGATATACGTGCTTCAACTTAGCTGAAAAGGCCTATGGGAAGCAGAAGGAGCCCATCATCACCTTGAAACACCAAAGTTGAAGCAAGTATTTCTTTCAAAAACCAACTGAATTCTCACAGGGAAACAATGTGCTAGATGCTGTAGCTTCTAACATGGATGTTTTTCTTTGGGGAGACCCATGTGTTTATTGAACTCAATCGATTAGGCTTATTTGGAGAAAAGAGAGGATGTCCACCTTGAAACACCTAATTTGCAGGAAGGATTCCTTACAAAAACTACTCACTTATCACAGGGTAACAATGAGCTAGAAGCTCCTGCTTCTAACATAGATGGCTTTCTTTAGAGACATAAATGTGGTTCTTCAACTTTGCTGAATAGGCCTAATTGGAAAACAATGAGCCTTTTTCAACCTCGAAAACACTTATTGCAGAAAGTATACCTTTCAAAACTAACTCAGTTCTCATAGGGAAAAATGTGTCATATGCTACTTCTTCTAATACAGATTGGTTTCCTTCAAGAGCCACATGTTGTTCTTCACTTAGCTGAATAGCTCTATTTGGAACAAAATGAGCCTTTCTACACCTTGAAAACTATGGATTGCAGAAAGTATTCCTTGCAAAATTAACTCAGTTCTCACGGAGAAATAATATCCTACATGCTGTGACTTCTAACACACATGGCATCATTTCGAGAGGTACGTGTACATTCAAACTAGCTGAAAAGGCATATTGGAAGCAAAAGGAGCCTAGGACCACCTTGAAACACTTACGTTGCAGGATGTAGTCCTTTCAAAATGTAATTCAATTATTACAAAGAAAAAATGTTCAAGATACGGTAGCTTCTATCACGGATGGGGTTCTTTGGAGATAAACATGTGTTTCTTCAACTCAGCCGAATAGTCCTATGTGGAGCAAACAGAGCCTATGTCGCCTTTGAAACAACTAGGTTGGAGGAATCATTCCTTGGAAACCGAACTCAATTCTCCAAGGGAAACAAAGTGCTAGATGTACCTATTTCTGACACACATGATTTTCTTCAAGAGTTTCATTTGTCTCTTCAACTTAGCTGAATGGGCCTACTTGAAACAAAATGAGCCTTTCACCACCTTCATAAATATGATTTGCAGGAGCTATTCCTTTCAAAAACTAACTCAACTCTCAGAGGGAAACAATGTGCTACATGCTACTACTTCTACTACACATGTGTTTGTAGCAGAGATACATGTGTTTCATCAACTCAGTTGAATAGGCCTATTTGGAACAAAGAGAGCCTCTCTCCACCTTGAAACACCTTAGCTGCAGGAAGCATTCCTTTCAAAAAGTAACTCAGTTATCACAGGAAAACAATGTGCTAGATGTTCCTGTTTATAACACAGATGGTGTTCTTTGGAGAGATTCATATGTTTCCACAACTTCGCTGAATAGGCCTATTTGAACAAATAAGATTTTCCCCTCTTGGAAAACTATGATGGCATTCCTGTCAAAACCTAACTCAATTCTCACAGGGAAACTATGCGCTACATGGTGCAACTTCTAACACAGATTTTTTGATAGAGATCCATGTGTTCCTTCAACTCAGGTGAAGAGGCCTGATTACAGCAAACAGACCAACCTCCACCTTGAAACACCGACATTGCTGGAACAATTCACTCAAAATCTAACTCAATTCTCTCAGGGGAACAAATTGCTAGATGTTCGTGCTTCTAATCTTGACAGTTTTCTTTCCAGAGATACATTTATCTTTGACTCAGCTGAATTGGAGTATATGGGGCAAGCAGACCTACCTGCACCTTGAAACACCAAAGTTGCAGGAAGAATTCCATTTAAAAACTCCCTCCATTCACACAGGGAAACAATGTTGTAGTTGTCACAGCCTCTAACTTGGATGGCTGTCTTTAGAGGCAAAGAAGGGTTCCTTCATGTCAGCTGATTGGGCCTGTTTATAGCCAACAGAGCCTATCTCCACCTTGGAACACGAAAGTTTCAGGAAGAATTTCTTTCAAAAACAAACTCTATTCTTACTGGGAAAAATGTGCCAGATGCTCCCGCTTTGAACACAGATGCTTTACTTCGAGAGGTACATGTGATTCATCAACTCTGCTGAGTAGGCCATTTTGGAAAGAAAACATTCCTTCCTCTACCTTAAACGTTCTGATTTGCAGGGAGTATTCTTTTCAGACACAAATAAATTCTCACCAGGAATCAATGCACTACATGTTGCAGCTCTAACATGGATGGTTTTCTTTGGAGAGGTACATGTATTTCTTCAACACAGCTGAATAGGCTTACTTGGAGCACACAGAACCAATCTTCACCTTGAAACACCAAGTTGCAGGGAGCATTCCCTTAAAAACTAACTCAGTTATCCCAGGAAAGCAACGTGCTATCTAGAAGCTCCTGCTTCTAACACAGCTGGTCATCTTTGGAGAGATACATTTATTTCTTCAACTTAGCTATTAGGCCAATTTGAACACAATGAGACTTTCCCCACCATGAAAACTATGACTCACAGGAAATATTTCCTTCAAATTCTAACTCCATTCTCACAAGGAAACAATGTTCTTGATGCTGCAGGTTCTAACGTAGATAGTTTTTCTGGGACAGATACATGTGTTGCTTCATCTCACCTGAAGGGATCTATTTGGAGAAAAGAGATCCTATCTCCACCTTGAAACACGTGAGTTGCTGGAAGAATTCCTTGAAAATACTAACTCAATTTTCACCAGGAAGCATTGTGCTAGATGCTATGGCTTCTAACACATACTGGTTTATTTGGAAAGGTGCATGTGTTTCTTCACCTAAGCTGAATAGTCTGATTTGGAACAAAATTAGCCTATGTATACCTTAATAACTATGATTTTCAGAAGGTATGCCTTTCACAAGTTAACCCAATTTTCATGGGGAAACAATGTGCTACATGCTATGGCTTCTAACACAATTACTGACTTTCAAGAAATACGTGTGTTTCTTCATCTTAGCTGAGCAGGCCTCCTTGGAACAAAAGAGCCAATCTCCACCTTGAAACACCTAAGTTGCAGGAAGTATTGTTTGTAAAGCTACTGAAGTCTCACATGGAACAATGTGCTACACGTTCCTGCTGCTAACTCTGATGGTTCTCTTTCAAGAGACAAATGAGTTTCTTCAACTTAGGTGAGTAGGACTCTTTGGAGCAAAATGAGCCTTTCTCCACCTTGAAAATTCTCATTTGCATCAAATATTCTTTCCAAAACTAACTCCATCTGACTGGAAAACAACGTGCTAGATGCTCCTGCTTCTAAAAGAGATGGTCATGTTTCGAAAGAATCATTTGTTTCTTCATGTTCACTTAACAGGCCTACTTGGAACAAAATGAGTCTTTCTCCACTTTGAAAACTGTGAGGAGCTTGAAGTGTTCCTCTGAATTCTCAGAAGGAAACATGTGCTAGTTGTTCCAAAACACATGGGTTTCTTTCAAGAGATAGATGTGTTTCATCAACTTAACTGTGTAGGCCTAATTGGAACAAAGAGAGCATAACTCAACCTAAGACAACTCACGTATCAGGAAGGATTCCTTTGCTAAACTAACCCAGTTCTAACAGCAACACAATATGTTAGATGCAGCAGCTTATTACGTAGGTGAATTTCTTCGGAAAGGTACACGTGCTTCTTCACTTCTGGTTAACATACATACTTGGAAGAAAAGCAGCCTTTGCCCACCTTGAAACACTTACGTTTGAGGAAGCATTCCAGTCAAAACCTACTCAATTCTCAGTGGAAATAATGTGGTAGATGCTCCTGCTTCTAACACACATGTTGGTCTTTTGAGAGATTCATTTGTTTCTTCATCTTAGATGAATAGTCCTAGTTGGAGAAAAATGAGACTTAATCCTCCTTCAAAATTCTGATTTGCAGGAAGCATTCCTTACAAAAACTAATCAATATTCAGAGGGAAACAATGTGCTAGATGCTGCAGCTTCTAACATCGAAGGTTTTCTTTGGCGAGTTACATGTGTTTCTTCAACTACCCGAATAGGCCTATTTGGAGCATAGAGAGCCAATCTGAAGCTTCCCAAAATTAAGTGGCAGGCAGTATTCCTTTCAAAAACAAACTCAATTCTCACAGGGGTAAAATGTGCCTAGATGCTCCTGCTTATAACACAGATGGATTTCTTTGAGAGACACATGTGTTGCATGAACTCAGTTGAGTAGGCCAATTTGGAACAAAAAGAACCACCTCCCTCCACCTACAAAATTTTGTTTTGCAGGAAGTATTCCTTTGAAATGAACTCAAAACTCACAGGGAAAACATGTGCGAGATGCTGCAGTTTGTACCATACATGGTTTCCTTTAGAGACATATATTTCTTTCTTCCACTCACCTGAACAAGTCTGTTTGGAGACAACAGAGTGTATCTCCACCTTGACACACCTTAGTGGCAGTAAAAATTCCTTGCAAAAACTAAGTCCATTTTCACAGGGAAACAATGTGCTACATGCTATGGCTTCGAACACAAATTGGTTTCTTTCCAGAGGTACATGTCTTTCTTCAACTAAGCTGAATAATCCTATATGGAACAAAATATGCCTTTCTCCACCTTGATCACTAGGATTTGCAGGAAGTATTCCTTTCCCAAACTCTCTTAATTCTCACAGGGAAACAATGTGCTTAGACACGACTGCTTCTAACACAGATGTCTTTCTTTGGAGCGATATACGTGCTTCAACTTAGCTGAAAAGGCCTATGGGAAGCAGAAGGAGCCCATCATCACCTTGAAACACCAAAGTTGAAGCAAGTATTTCTTTCAAAAACCAACTGAATTCTCACAGGGAAACAATGTGCTAGATGCTGTAGCTTCTAACATGGATGTTTTTCTTTGGGGAGACCCATGTGTTTATTGAACTCAATCGATTAGGCTTATTTGGAGAAAAGAGAGGATGTCCACCTTGAAACACCTAATTTGCAGGAAGGATTCCTTACAAAAACTACTCACTTATCACAGGGTAACAATGAGCTAGAAGCTCCTGCTTCTAACATAGATGGCTTTCTTTAGAGACATAAATGTGGTTCTTCAACTTTGCTGAATAGGCCAAATTGGAAAACAATGAGCCTTTTTCAACCTCGAAAACACTTATTGCAGAAAGTATACCTTTCAAAACTAACTCAGTTCTCATAGGGAAAAATGTGTCATATGCTACTTCTTCTAATACAGATTGGTTTCCTTCAAGAGCCACATGTTGTTCTTCACTTAGCTGAATAGCTCTATTTGGAACAAAATGAGCCTTTCTACACCTTGAAAACTATGGATTGCAGAAAGTATTCCTTGCAAAATTAACTCAGTTCTCACGGAGAAATAATATCCTACATGCTGTGACTTCTAACACACATGGCATCATTTCGAGAGGTACGTGTACATTCAAACTAGCTGAAAAGGCATATTGGAAGCAAAAGGAGCCTAGGACCACCTTGAAACACTTACGTTGCAGGATGTAGTCCTTTCAAAATGTAATTCAATTATTACAAAGAAAAAATGTTCAAGATACGGTAGCTTCTATCACGGATGGGGTTCTTTGGAGATAAACATGTGTTTCTTCAACTCAGCCGAATAGTCCTATGTGGAGCAAACAGAGCCTATGTCGCCTTTGAAACAACTAGGTTGGAGGAATCATTCCTTGGAAACCGAACTCAATTCTCCAAGGGAAACAAAGTGCTAGATGTACCTATTTCTGACACACATGATTTTCTTCAAGAGTTTCATTTGTCTCTTCAACTTAGCTGAATGGGCCTACTTGAAACAAAATGAGCCTTTCACCACCTTCATAAATATGATTTGCAGGAGCTATTCCTTTCAAAAACTAACTCAACTCTCAGAGGGAAACAATGTGCTACATGCTACTACTTCTACTACACATGTGTTTGTAGCAGAGATACATGTGTTTCATCAACTCAGTTGAATAGGCCTATTTGGAACAAAGAGAGCCTCTCTCCACCTTGAAACACCTTAGCTGCAGGAAGCATTCCTTTCAAAAAGTAACTCAGTTATCACAGGAAAACAATGTGCTAGATGTTCCTGTTTATAACACAGATGGTGTTCTTTGGAGAGATTCATATGTTTCCACAACTTCGCTGAATAGGCCTATTTGAACAAATAAGATTTTCCCCTCTTGGAAAACTATGATGGCATTCCTGTCAAAACCTAACTCAATTCTCACAGGGAAACTATGCGCTACATGGTGCAACTTCTAACACAGATTTTTTGATAGAGATCCATGTGTTCCTTCAACTCAGGTGAAGAGGCCTGATTACAGCAAACAGACCAACCTCCACCTTGAAACACCGACATTGCTGGAACAATTCACTCAAAATCTAACTCAATTCTCTCAGGGGAACAAATTGCTAGATGTTCGTGCTTCTAATCTTGACAGTTTTCTTTCCAGAGATACATTTATCTTTGACTCAGCTGAATTGGAGTATATGGGGCAAGCAGACCTACCTGCACCTTGAAACACCAAAGTTGCAGGAAGAATTCCATTTAAAAACTCCCTCCATTCACACAGGGAAACAATGTTGTAGTTGTCACAGCCTCTAACTTGGATGGCTGTCTTTAGAGGCAAAGAAGGGTTCCTTCATGTCAGCTGATTGGGCCTGTTTATAGCCAACAGAGCCTATCTCCACCTTGGAACACGAAAGTTTCAGGAAGAATTTCTTTCAAAAACAAACTCTATTCTCACGGGGAAAAATGTGCCAGATGCTCCTGCTTTGAACACAGATGCTTTACTTCGAGAGGTACATGTGATTCATCAACTCTGCTGAGTAGGCCATTTTGGAAAGAAAACATTCCTTCCTCTACCTTAAACGTTCTGATTTGCAGGTAGTATTCTTTTCAGACACAAATAAATTCTCACCAGGAATCAATGCACTACATGTTGCAGCTCTAACATGGATGGTTTTCTTTGGAGAGGTACATGTATTTCTTCAACACAGCTGAATAGGCTTACTTGGAGCACACAGAACCAATCTTCACCTTGAAACACCAAGTTGCAGGGAGCATTCCCTTAAAAACTAACTCAGTTATCCCAGGAAAGCAACGTGCTATCTAGAAGCTCCTGCTTCTAACACAGCTGGTCATCTTTGGAGAGATACATTTATTTCTTCAACTTAGCTATTAGGCCAATTTGAACACAATGAGACTTTCCCCACCATGAAAACTATGACTCACAGGAAATATTTCCTTCAAATTCTAACTCCATTCTCACAAGGAAACAATGTTCTTGATGCTGCAGGTTCTAACGTAGATAGTTTTTCTGGGACAGATACATGTGTTGCTTCATCTCACCTGAAGGGATCTATTTGGAGAAAAGAGATCCTATCTCCACCTTGAAACACGTGAGTTGCTGGAAGAATTCCTTGAAAATACTAACTCAATTTTCACCAGGAAGCATTGTGCTAGATGCTATGGCTTCTAACACATACTGGTTTATTTGGAAAGGTGCATGTGTTTCTTCACCTAAGCTGAATAGTCTGATTTGGAACAAAATTAGCCTATGTTTACCTTAATAACTATGATTTTCAGAAGGTATGCCTTTCACAAGTTAACCCAATTTTCATGGGGAAACAATGTGCTACATGCTATGGCTTCTAACACAATTACTGACTTTCAAGAAATACGTGTGTTTCTTCATCTTAGCTGAGCAGGCCTCCTTGGAACAAAAGAGCCAATCTCCACCTTGAAACACCTAAGTTGCAGGAAGTATTGTTTGTAAAGCTACTGAAGTCTCACATGGAACAATGTGCTACACGTTCCTGCTGCTAACTCTGATGGTTCTCTTTCAAGAGACAAATGAGTTTCTTCAACTTAGGTGAGTAGGACTCTTTGGAGCAAAATGAGCCTTTCTCCACCTTGAAAATTCTCATTTGCATCAAATATTCTTTCCAAAACTAACTCCATCTGACTGGAAAACAACGTGCTAGATGCTCCTGCTTCTAAAAGAGATGGTCATGTTTCGAAAGAATCATTTGTTTCTTCATGTTCACTTAACAGGCCTACTTGGAACAAAATGAGTCTTTCTCCACTTTGAAAACTGTGAGGAGCTTGAAGTGTTCCTCTGAATTCTCAGAAGGAAACATGTGCTAGTTGTTCCAAAACACATGGGTTTCTTTCAAGAGATAGATGTGTTTCATCAACTTAACTGTGTAGGCCTAATTGGAACAAAGAGAGCATAACTCAACCTAAGACAACTCACGTATCAGGAAGGATTCCTTTGCTAAACTAACCCAGTTCTAACAGCAACACAATATGTTAGATGCAGCAGCTTATTACGTAGGTGAATTTCTTCGGAAAGGTACACGTGCTTCTTCACTTCTGGTTAACATACATACTTGGAAGAAAAGCAGCCTTTGCCCACCTTGAAACACTTACGTTTGAGGAAGCATTCCAGTCAAAACCTACTCAATTCTCAGTGGAAATAATGTGGTAGATGCTCCTGCTTCTAACACACATGTTGGTCTTTTGAGAGATTCATTTGTTTCTTCATCTTAGATGAATAGTCCTAGTTGGAGAAAAATGAGACTTAATCCTCCTTCAAAATTCTGATTTGCAGGAAGCATTCCTTACAAAAACTAATCAATATTCAGAGGGAAACAATGTGCTAGATGCTGCAGCTTCTAACATCGAAGGTTTTCTTTGGCGAGTTACATGTGTTTCTTCAACTACCCGAATAGGCCTATTTGGAGCATAGAGAGCCAATCTGAAGCTTCCGAAAATTAAGTGGCAGGCAGTATTCCTTTCAAAAACAAACTCAATTCTCACAGGGGTAAAATGTGCCTAGATGCTCCTGCTTATAACACAGATGGATTTCTTTGAGAGACACATGTGTTGCATGAACTCAGTTGAGTAGGCCAATTTGGAACAAAAAGAACCACCTCCCTCCACCTACAAAATTTTGTTTTGCAGGAAGTATTCCTTTGAAATGAACTCAAAACTCACAGGGAAAACATGTGCGAGATGCTGCAGTTTGTACCATACATGGTTTCCTTTAGAGACATATATTTCTTTCTTCCACTCACCTGAACAAGTCTGTTTGGAGACAACAGAGTGTATCTCCACCTTGACACACCTTAGTGGCAGTAAAAATTCCTTGCAAAAACTAAGTCCATTTTCACAGGGAAACAATGTGCTACATGCTATGGCTTTGAACACAAATTGGTTTCTTTCCAGAGGTACATGTCTTTCTTCAACTAAGCTGAATAATCCTATATGGAACAAAATATGCCTTTCTCCACCTTGATCACTAGGATTTGCAGGAAGTATTCCTTTCCCAAACTCTCTTAATTCTCACAGGGAAACAATGTGCTTAGACACGACTGCTTCTAACACAGATGTCTTTCTTTGGAGCGATATACGTGCTTCAACTTAGCTGAAAAGGCCTATGGGAAGCAGAAGGAGCCCATCATCACCTTGAAACACCAAAGTTGAAGCAAGTATTTCTTTCAAAAACCAACTGAATTCTCACAGGGAAACAATGTGCTAGATGCTGTAGCTTCTAACATGGATGTTTTTCTTTGGGGAGACCCATGTGTTTATTGAACTCAATCGATTAGGCTTATTTGGAGAAAAGAGAGGATGTCCACCTTGAAACACCTAATTTGCAGGAAGGATTCCTTACAAAAACTACTCACTTATCACAGGGTAACAATGAGCTAGAAGCTCCTGCTTCTAACATAGATGGCTTTCTTTCGAGAGATAAATGTGGTTCTTCAACTTTGCTGAATAGGCCTAATTGGAAAACAATGAGCCTTTTTCAACCTCGAAAACACTTATTGCAGAAAGTATACCTTTCAAAACTAACTCAGTTCTCATAGGGAAAAATGTGTCATATGCTACTTCTTCTAATACAGATTGGTTTCCTTCAAGAGCCACATGTTGTTCTTCACTTAGCTGAATAGCTCTATTTGGAACAAAATGAGCCTTTCTACACCTTGAAAACTATGGATTGCAGAAAGTATTCCTTGCAAAATTAACTCAGTTCTCACGGAGAAATAATATCCTACATGCTGTGACTTCTAACACACATGGCATCATTTTGAGAGATACGTGTATTTTCAAACTAGCTGAAAAGGCATATTGGAAGCAAAAGGAGCCTAGGACCACCTTGAAACACTTACGTTGCAGGATGTAGTCCTTTCAAAATGTAATTCAATTATTACAAAGAAAAAATGTTCAAGATACGGTAGCTTCTATCACGGATGGGGTTCTTTGGAGATAAACATGTGTTTCTTCAACTCAGCCGAATAGTCCTATGTGGAGCAAACAGAGCCTATGTCGCCTTTGAAACAACTAGGTTGGAGGAATCATTCCTTGGAAACCGAACTCAATTCTCCAAGGGAAACAAAGTGCTAGATGTACCTATTTCTGACACACATGATTTTCTTCAAGAGTTTCATTTGTCTCTTCAACTTAGCTGAATGGGCCTACTTGAAACAAAATGAGCCTTTCACCACCTTCATAAATATGATTTGCAGGAGCTATTCCTTTCAAAAACTAACTCAACTCTCAGAGGGAAACAATGTGCTACATGCTACTACTTCTACTACACATGTGTTTGTAGCAGAGATACATGTGTTTCATCAACTCAGTTGAATAGGCCTATTTGGAACAAAGAGAGCCTCTCTCCACCTTGAAACACCTTAGCTGCAGGAAGCATTCCTTTCAAAAAGTAACTCAGTTATCACAGGAAAACAATGTGCTAGATGTTCCTGTTTATAACACAGATGGTGTTCTTTGGAGAGATTCATATGTTTCCACAACTTCGCTGAATAGGCCTATTTGAACAAATAAGATTTTCCCCTCTTGGAAAACTATGATGGCATTCCTGTCAAAACCTAACTCAATTCTCACAGGGAAACTATGCGCTACATGGTGCAACTTCTAACACAGATTTTTTGATAGAGATCCATGTGTTCCTTCAACTCAGGTGAAGAGGCCTGATTACAGCAAACAGACCAACCTCCACCTTGAAACACCGACATTGCTGGAACAATTCACTCAAAATCTAACTCAATTCTCTCAGGGGAACAAATTGCTAGATGTTCGTGCTTCTAATCTTGACAGTTTTCTTTCCAGAGATACATTTATCTTTGACTCAGCTGAATTGGAGTATATGGGGCAAGGAGACCTACCTGCACCTTGAAACACCAAAGTTGCAGGAAGAATTCCATTTAAAAACTCCCTCCATTCACACAGGGAAACAATGTTGTAGTTGTCACAGCCTCTAACTTGGATGGCTGTCTTTAGAGGCAAAGAAGGGTTCCTTCATGTCAGCTGATTGGGCCTGTTTATAGCCAACAGAGCCTATCTCCACCTTGGAACACGAAAGTTTCAGGAAGAATTTCTTTCAAAAACAAACTCTATTCTCACGGGGAAAAATGTGCCAGATGCTCCTGCTTTGAACACAGATGCTTTACTTCGAGAGGTACATGTGATTCATCAACTCTGCTGAGTAGGCCATTTTGGAAAGAAAACATTCCTTCCTCTACCTTAAACGTTCTGATTTGCAGGTAGTATTCTTTTCAGACACAAATAAATTCTCACCAGGAATCAATGCACTACATGTTGCAGCTCTAACATGGATGGTTTTCTTTGGAGAGGTACATGTATTTCTTCAACACAGCTGAATAGGCTTACTTGGAGCACACAGAACCAATCTTCACCTTGAAACACCAAGTTGCAGGGAGCATTCCCTTAAAAACTAACTCAGTTATCCCAGGAAAGCAACGTGCTATCTAGAAGCTCCTGCTTCTAACACAGCTGGTCATCTTTGGAGAGATACATTTATTTCTTCAACTTAGCTATTAGGCCAATTTGAACACAATGAGACTTTCCCCACCATGAAAACTATGACTCACAGGAAATATTTCCTTCAAATTCTAACTCCATTCTCACAAGGAAACAATGTTCTTGATGCTGCAGGTTCTAACGTAGATAGTTTTTCTGGGACAGATACATGTGTTGCTTCATCTCACCTGAAGGGATCTATTTGGAGAAAAGAGATCCTATCTCCACCTTGAAACACGTGAGTTGCTGGAAGAATTCCTTGAAAATACTAACTCAATTTTCACCAGGAAGCATTGTGCTAGATGCTATGGCTTCTAACACATACTGGTTTATTTGGAAAGGTGCATGTGTTTCTTCACCTAAGCTGAATAGTCTGATTTGGAACAAAATTAGCCTATGTTTACCTTAATAACTATGATTTTCAGAAGGTATGCCTTTCACAAGTTAACCCAATTTTCATGGGGAAACAATGTGCTACATGCTATGGCTTCTAACACAATTACTGACTTTCAAGAAATACGTGTGTTTCTTCATCTTAGCTGAGCAGGCCTCCTTGGAACAAAAGAGCCAATCTCCACCTTGAAACACCTAAGTTGCAGGAAGTATTGTTTGTAAAGCTACTGAAGTCTCACATGGAACAATGTGCTACACGTTCCTGCTGCTAACTCTGATGGTTCTCTTTCAAGAGACAAATGAGTTTCTTCAACTTAGGTGAGTAGGACTCTTTGGAGCAAAATGAGCCTTTCTCCACCTTGAAAATTCTCATTTGCATCAAATATTCTTTCCAAAACTAACTCCATCTGACTGGAAAACAACGTGCTAGATGCTCCTGCTTCTAAAAGAGATGGTCATGTTTCGAAAGAATCATTTGTTTCTTCATGTTCACTTAACAGGCCTACTTGGAACAAAATGAGTCTTTCTCCACTTTGAAAACTGTGAGGAGCTTGAAGTGTTCCTCTGAATTCTCAGAAGGAAACATGTGCTAGTTGTTCCAAAATACATGGGTTTCTTTCAAGAGATAGATGTGTTTCATCAACTTAACTGTGTAGGCCTAATTGGAACAAAGAGAGCATAACTCAACCTAAGACAACTCACGTATCAGGAAGGATTCCTTTGCTAAACTAACCCAGTTCTAACAGCAACACAATATGTTAGATGCAGCAGCTTATTACGTAGGTGAATTTCTTCGGAAAGGTACACGTGCTTCTTCACTTCTGGTTAACATACATACTTGGAAGAAAAGCAGCCTTTGCCCACCTTGAAACACTTACGTTTGAGGAAGCATTCCAGTCAAAACCTACTCAATTCTCAGTGGAAATAATGTGGTAGATGCTCCTGCTTCTAACACACATGTTGGTCTTTTGAGAGATTCATTTGTTTCTTCATCTTAGATGAATAGTCCTAGTTGGAGAAAAATGAGACTTAATCCTCCTTCAAAATTCTGATTTGCAGGAAGCATTCCTTACAAAAACTAATCAATATTCAGAGGGAAACAATGTGCTAGATGCTGCAGCTTCTAACATCGAAGGTTTTCTTTGGCGAGTTACATGTGTTTCTTCAACTACCCGAATAGGCCTATTTGGAGCATAGAGAGCCAATCTGAAGCTTCCCAAAATTAAGTGGCAGGCAGTATTCCTTTCAAAAACAAACTCAATTCTCACAGGGGTAAAATGTGCCTAGATGCTCCTGCTTATAACACAGATGGATTTCTTTGAGAGACACATGTGTTGCATGAACTCAGTTGAGTAGGCCAATTTGGAACAAAAAGAACCACCTCCCTCCACCTACAAAATTTTGTTTTGCAGGAAGTATTCCTTTGAAATGAACTCAAAACTCACAGGGAAAACATGTGCGAGATGCTGCAGTTTGTACCATACATGGTTTCCTTTAGAGACATATATTTCTTTCTTCCACTCACCTGAACAAGTCTGTTTGGAGACAACAGAGTGTATCTCCACCTTGACACACCTTAGTGGCAGTAAAAATTCCTTGCAAAAACTAAGTCCATTTTCACAGGGAAACAATGTGCTACATGCTATGGCTTCGAACACAAATTGGTTTCTTTCCAGAGGTACATGTCTTTCTTCAACTAAGCTGAATAATCCTATATGGAACAAAATATGCCTTTCTCCACCTTGATCACTAGGATTTGCAGGAAGTATTCCTTTCCCAAACTCTCTTAATTCTCACAGGGAAACAATGTGCTTAGACACGACTGCTTCTAACACAGATGTCTTTCTTTGGAGCGATATACGTGCTTCAACTTAGCTGAAAAGGCCTATGGGAAGCAGAAGGAGCCCATCATCACCTTGAAACACCAAAGTTGAAGCAAGTATTTCTTTCAAAAGCCAACTGAATTCTCACAGGGAAACAATGTGCTAGATGCTGTAGCTTCTAACATGGATGTTTTTCTTTGGGGAGACCCATGTGTTTATTGAACTCAATCGATTAGGCTTATTTGGAGAAAAGAGAGGATGTCCACCTTGAAACACCTAATTTGCAGGAAGGATTCCTTACAAAAACTACTCACTTATCACAGGGTAACAATGAGCTAGAAGCTCCTGCTTCTAACATAGATGGCTTTCTTTCGAGAGATAAATGTGGTTCTTCAACTTTGCTGAATAGGCCTATTTGGAAAACAATGACCCTTTTCCAACCTCGAAAACACTTATTGCAGAAAGCATACCTTTCAAAACTAACTCAGTTCTCATAGGGAAAAATGTGTCATATGCTACTTCTTCTAACACAGATTGGTTTCCTTCAAGAGCGACATGTTGTTCTTCACTTAGCTGAATAGCTCTATTTGGAACAAAATGAGCCTTTCTACACCTTGAAAACTATGGATTGCAGAAAGTATTCCTTGCAAAATTAACTCAGTTCTCAAGGAGAAATAATATCCCACATGCTATGACTTCTAACACACATGGCATCATTTCGAGAGATACGTGTATTTTCAAACTAGCTTAAAAGGCATATTCGAAGCAAAAGGAGCCTATGACCACCTTAAAACACTTACGTTGCAGGATGTAGTCCTTTCAAAATGTAACTCAATTATTACAAAGAAAAAATGTTCAAGATACGGTAGCTTCTATCACGGATGGGGTTCTTTGGAGATAAACATGAGTTTCTTCAACTCAGCCGAATAGTCCTATGTGGAGCAAACAGAGCCTATGTCGCCTTTGAAACAACTAGGTTGGAGGAATCGTTCCTTGGAAACCGAACTCAATTCTCCAAGGGAAACAAAGTGCTAGATGCACCTATTTCTGACACACATGATTTTCTTCAAAAGTTTCATTTGTCTCTTCAACTTAGCTGAATGGGCCTCCTTGAAACAAAATGAGCCTTTCACCACCTTCATAAATATGATTTGCAGGAACTATTCCTTTCAAAAAGTAACTCAACTCTCAGAGGGAAACAATGTGCTACATGCTACTACTTCTACTACACATGTGTTTGTAGCAGAGATACATGTGTTTCATCAACTCAGTTGAATAGGCCTATTTGGAACAAAGAGAGCCTCTCTCCACCTTGAAACACCTTAGCTGCAGGAAGCATTCCTTTCAAAAAGTAACCCAGTTATCACAGGAAAACAATGTGCTAGATGTTCCTGTTTATAACACAGATGGTGTTCTTTGGAGAGATTCATATGTTTCCACAACTTTGCTGAATAGGCCTATTTGAACAAATAAGATTTTCCCCTCTTGGAAAACTATGATGGCATTCCTGTCAAAACCTAACTCAATTCTCACAGGGAAACTATGCGCTACATGGTGCAACTTCTAACCCAGATTTTTTGATAGAGATCCATGTGTTCCTTCAACTCAGGTGAAGAGGCCTGATTACAGCAAACAGACCAATCTCCACCTTGAAACACCGACATTGCTGGAACAATTCACTCAAAATCTAACTCAATTCTCTCAGGGGAACAAATTGCTAGATGTTCGTGCTTCTAATCTTGACAGTTTTCTTTCCAGAGATACATTTATCTTTGACTCAGCTGAATTGGAGTATTTGGGGCAATCAGACCTACCTGCACCTTGAAACACCAAAGTTGCAGGAAGAATTCCATTTAAAAACTCGCTCCATTCACACAGGGAAACAATGTTGTAGTTGTCACAGCCTTTAACTTGGATGGTTGTCATTAGAGGGAAAGAAGGGTTCTTCATGTCAGCTGATTGGGCCTGTTTGTAGCCAAAAGAGCCTATCTCCACCTTGGAACACGAAAGTTTCAGGAAGAATACCTTTCAAAAACAAACTCTATTCTCAAGGGGAAAAATGTGCCAGATGCTCCTGCTTTGAACACAGCTGGTTTACTTCGAGAGGTACATGTGATTCATCAACTCTGCTGAGTAGGCCATTTTGGAGAAAAAAACATTCCTTCCTCTACATTAAACGTTCTGATTTGCAGGTAGTATTCTTTTCAGACATTAAGTAAATTCTCACAAGGAATCAATGCACTACATGTTGCAGCTCTAACATGGATGGTTTTCTTTGGAGAGGTACATGTATTTCTTCAACACAGCTGAATAGGCTTACTTGGAGCACACAGAACCAATCTTCACCTTGAAACTCCAAGTTGCAGGGAGCATTCCCTTAAAAACTAACTCAGTTATCCCAGGAAAGCAACGTGCTATCTAGAAGCTCCTGCTTCTAACACAGCTGGTCATCTTTGCAGAGATACATTTATTTCTACAACTTAGCTATTAGGCCAATTTGAACAAAATGAGACTTTCCCCACCATGAAAACTATGACTCACAGGAAATATTTCCTTCAAATTCTAACTCCATTCTCACAAGGAAACAATGTTCTTGATGCTGCAGGTTCTAACGTAGATAGTTTTTCTGGGACAGATACATGTGTTGCTTCATCTCACCTGAAGGGATCTATTTGGAGAAAAGAGATCCTATCTCCACCTTGAAACACGTGAGTTGCTGGAAGAATTCCTTGAAAATACTAACTCAATTTTCACCAGGAAGCATTGTGCTAGATGCTATGGCTTCTAACACATACTGGTTTATTTGGAAAGGTGCATGTGTTTCTTCACCTAAGCTGAATAGTCTGATTTGGAACAAAATTAGCCTATGTGTACCTTAATAACTATGATTTTCAGAAGGTATGCCTTTCACAAGTTAACCCAATTTTCATGGGGAAACAATGTGCTACATGCTATGGCTTCTAACACAATTACTGACTTTCAAGAAATACGTGTGTTTCTTCATCTTAGCTGAGCAGGCCTCCTTGGAACAAAAGAGCCAATCTCCACCTTGAAACACCTAAGTTGCAGGAAGTATTGTTTGTAAAGCTACTGAAGTCTCACATGGAACAATGTGCTACACGTTCCTGCTGCTAACTCTGATGGTTCTCTTTCAAGAGACAAATGAGTTTCTTCAACTTAGGTGAGTAGGACTCTTTGGAGCAAAATGAGCCTTTCTCCACCTTGAAAATTCTCATTTGCATCAAATATTCTTTCCAAAACTAACTCCATCTGACTGGAAAACAACGTGCTAGATGCTCCTGCTTCTAAAAGAGATGGTCATGTTTCGAAAGAATCATTTGTTTCTTCATGTTCACTTAACAGGCCTACTTGGAACAAAATGAGTCTTTCTCCACTTTGAAAACTGTGAGGAGCTTGAAGTGTTCCTCTGAATTCTCAGAAGGAAACATGTGCTAGTTGTTCCAAAACACATGGGTTTCTTTCAAGAGATAGATGTGTTTCATCAACTTAACTGTGTAGGCCTAATTGGAACAAAGAGAGCATAACTCAACCTAAGACAACTCACGTATCAGGAAGGATTCCTTTGCTAAACTAACCCAGTTCTAACAGCAACACAATATGTTAGATGCAGCAGCTTATTACGTAGGTGAATTTCTTCGGAAAGGTACACGTGCTTCTTCACTTCTGGTTAACATACATACTTGGAAGAAAAGCAGCCTTTGCCCACCTTGAAACACTTACGTTTGAGGAAGCATTCCAGTCAAAACCTACTCAATTCTCAGTGGAAATAATGTGGTAGATGCTCCTGCTTCTAACACACATGTTGGTCTTTTGAGAGATTCATTTGTTTCTTCATCTTAGATGAATAGTCCTAGTTGGAGAAAAATGAGACTTAATCCTCCTTCAAAATTCTGATTTGCAGGAAGTATTCCTTACAAAAACTAATCAATATTCAGAGGGAAACAATGTGCTAGATGCTGCAGCTTCTAACATCGAAGGTTTTCTTTGGCGAGTTACATGTGTTTCTTCAACTACCCGAATAGGCCTATTTGGAGCATAGAGAGCCAATCTGAAGCTTCCCAAAATTAAGTGGCAGGCAGTATTCCTTTCAAAAACAAACTCAATTCTCACAGGGATAAAATGTGCCTAGATGCTCCTGCTTATAACACAGATGGATTTCTTTGAGAGACACATGTGTTGCATGAACTCAGTTGAGTAGGCCAATTTGGAACAAAAAGAACCACCTCCCTCCACCTACAAAATTTTGTTTTGCAGGAAGTATTCCTTTGAAATGAACTCAAAACTCACAGGGAAAACATGTGCGAGATGCTGCAGTTTGTACCATACATGGTTTCCTTTAGAGACATATATTTCTTTCTTCCACTCACCTGAACAAGTCTGTTTGGAGACAACAGAGTGTATCTCCACCTTGACACACCTTAGTGGCAGTAAAAATTCCTTGCAAAAACTAAGTCCATTTTCACAGGGAAACAATGTGCTACATGCTATGGCTTCGAACACAAATTGGTTTCTTTCCAGAGGTACATGTCTTTCTTCAACTAAGCTGAATAATCCTATATGGAACAAAATATGCCTTTCTCCACCTTGATCACTAGGATTTGCAGGAAGTATTCCTTTCCCAAACTCTCTTAATTCTCACAGGGAAACAATGTGCTTAGACACGACTGCTTCTAACACAGATGTCTTTCTTTGGAGCGATATACGTGCTTCAACTTAGCTGAAAAGGCCTATGGGAAGCAGAAGGAGCCCATCATCACCTTGAAACACCAAAGTTGAAGCAAGTATTTCTTTCAAAAACCAACTGAATTCTCACAGGGAAACAATGTGCTAGATGCTGTAGCTTCTAACATGGATGTTTTTCTTTGGGGAGACCCATGTGTTTATTGAACTCAATCGATTAGGCTTATTTGGAGAAAAGAGAGGATGTCCACCTTGAAACACCTAATTTGCAGGAAGGATTCCTTACAAAAACTACTCACTTATCACAGGGTAACAATGAGCTAGAAGCTCCTGCTTCTAACATAGATGGCTTTCTTTAGAGACATAAATGTGGTTCTTCAACTTTGCTGAATAGGCCTATTTGGAAAACAATGACCCTTTTCCAACCTCGAAAACACTTATTGCAGAAAGCATACCTTTCAAAACTAACTCAGTTCTCATAGGGAAAAATGTGTCATATGCTACTTCTTCTAACACAGATTGGTTTCCTTCAAGAGCGACATGTTGTTCTTCACTTAGCTGAATAGCTCTATTTGGAACAAAATGAGCCTTTCTACACCTTGAAAACTATGGATTGCAGAAAGTATTCCTTGCAAAATTAACTCAGTTCTCAAGGAGAAATAATATCCCACATGCTATGACTTCTAACACACATGGCATCATTTCGAGAGATACGTGTATTTTCAAACTAGCTTAAAAGGCATATTCGAAGCAAAAGGAGCCTATGACCACCTTAAAACACTTACGTTGCAGGATGTAGTCCTTTCAAAATGTAACTCAATTATTACAAAGAAAAAATGTTCAAGATACGGTAGCTTCTATCACGGATGGGGTTCTTTGGAGATAAACATGAGTTTCTTCAACTCAGCCGAATAGTCCTATGTGGAGCAAACAGAGCCTATGTCGCCTTTGAAACAACTAGGTTGGAGGAATCGTTCCTTGGAAACCGAACTCAATTCTCCAAGGGAAACAAAGTGCTAGATGCACCTATTTCTGACACACATGATTTTCTTCAAAAGTTTCATTTGTCTCTTCAACTTAGCTGAATGGGCCTCCTTGAAACAAAATGAGCCTTTCACCACCTTCATAAATATGATTTGCAGGAACTATTCCTTTCAAAAAGTAACTCAACTCTCAGAGGGAAACAATGTGCTACATGCTACTACTTCTACTACACATGTGTTTGTAGCAGAGATACATGTGTTTCATCAACTCAGTTGAATAGGCCTATTTGGAACAAAGAGAGCCTCTCTCCACCTTGAAACACCTTAGCTGCAGGAAGCATTCCTTTCAAAAAGTAACCCAGTTATCACAGGAAAACAATGTGCTAGATGTTCCTGTTTATAACACAGATGGTGTTCTTTGGAGAGATTCATATGTTTCCACAACTTTGCTGAATAGGCCTATTTGAACAAATAAGATTTTCCCCTCTTGGAAAACTATGATGGCATTCCTGTCAAAACCTAACTCAATTCTCACAGGGAAACTATGCGCTACATGGTGCAACTTCTAACCCAGATTTTTTGATAGAGATCCATGTGTTCCTTCAACTCAGGTGAAGAGGCCTGATTACAGCAAACAGACCAATCTCCACCTTGAAACACCGACATTGCTGGAACAATTCACTCAAAATCTAACTCAATTCTCTCAGGGGAACAAATTGCTAGATGTTCGTGCTTCTAATCTTGACAGTTTTCTTTCCAGAGATACATTTATCTTTGACTCAGCTGAATTGGAGTATTTGGGGCAATCAGACCTACCTGCACCTTGAAACACCAAAGTTGCAGGAAGAATTCCATTTAAAAACTCGCTCCATTCACACAGGGAAACAATGTTGTAGTTGTCACAGCCTTTAACTTGGATGGTTGTCATTAGAGGGAAAGAAGGGTTCTTCATGTCAGCTGATTGGGCCTGTTTGTAGCCAAAAGAGCCTATCTCCACCTTGGAACACGAAAGTTTCAGGAAGAATACCTTTCAAAAACAAACTCTATTCTCAAGGGGAAAAATGTGCCAGATGCTCCTGCTTTGAACACAGCTGGTTTACTTCGAGAGGTACATGTGATTCATCAACTCTGCTGAGTAGGCCATTTTGGAGAAAAAAACATTCCTTCCTCTACATTAAACGTTCTGATTTGCAGGTAGTATTCTTTTCAGACATTAAGTAAATTCTCACAAGGAATCAATGCACTACATGTTGCAGCTCTAACATGGATGGTTTTCTTTGGAGAGGTACATGTATTTCTTCAACACAGCTGAATAGGCTTACTTGGAGCACACAGAACCAATCTTCACCTTGAAACTCCAAGTTGCAGGGAGCATTCCCTTAAAAACTAACTCAGTTATCCCAGGAAAGCAACGTGCTATCTAGAAGCTCCTGCTTCTAACACAGCTGGTCATCTTTGCAGAGATACATTTATTTCTACAACTTAGCTATTAGGCCAATTTGAACAAAATGAGACTTTCCCCACCATGAAAACTATGACTCACAGGAAATATTTCCTTCAAATTCTAACTCCATTCTCACAAGGAAACAATGTTCTTGATGCTGCAGGTTCTAACGTAGATAGTTTTTCTGGGACAGATACATGTGTTGCTTCATCTCACCTGAAGGGATCTATTTGGAGAAAAGAGATCCTATCTCCACCTTGAAACACGTGAGTTGCTGGAAGAATTCCTTGAAAATACTAACTCAATTTTCACCAGGAAGCATTGTGCTAGATGCTATGGCTTCTAACACATACTGGTTTATTTGGAAAGGTGCATGTGTTTCTTCACCTAAGCTGAATAGTCTGATTTGGAACAAAATTAGCCTATGTGTACCTTAATAACTATGATTTTCAGAAGGTATGCCTTTCACAAGTTAACCCAATTTTCATGGGGAAACAATGTGCTACATGCTATGGCTTCTAACACAATTACTGACTTTCAAGAAATACGTGTGTTTCTTCATCTTAGCTGAGCAGGCCTCCTTGGAACAAAAGAGCCAATCTCCACCTTGAAACACCTAAGTTGCAGGAAGTATTGTTTGTAAAGCTACTGAAGTCTCACATGGAACAATGTGCTACACGTTCCTGCTGCTAACTCTGATGGTTCTCTTTCAAGAGACAAATGAGTTTCTTCAACTTAGGTGAGTAGGACTCTTTGGAGCAAAATGAGCCTTTCTCCACCTTGAAAATTCTCATTTGCATCAAATATTCTTTCCAAAACTAACTCCATCTGACTGGAAAACAACGTGCTAGATGCTCCTGCTTCTAAAAGAGATGGTCATGTTTCGAAAGAATCATTTGTTTCTTCATGTTCACTTAACAGGCCTACTTGGAACAAAATGAGTCTTTCTCCACTTTGAAAACTGTGAGGAGCTTGAAGTGTTCCTCTGAATTCTCAGAAGGAAACATGTGCTAGTTGTTCCAAAACACATGGGTTTCTTTCAAGAGATAGATGTGTTTCATCAACTTAACTGTGTAGGCCTAATTGGAACAAAGAGAGCATAACTCAACCTAAGACAACTCACGTATCAGGAAGGATTCCTTTGCTAAACTAACCCAGTTCTAACAGCAACACAATATGTTAGATGCAGCAGCTTATTACGTAGGTGAATTTCTTCGGAAAGGTACACGTGCTTCTTCACTTCTGGTTAACATACATACTTGGAAGAAAAGCAGCCTTTGCCCACCTTGAAACACTTACGTTTGAGGAAGCATTCCAGTCAAAACCTACTCAATTCTCAGTGGAAATAATGTGGTAGATGCTCCTGCTTCTAACACACATGTTGGTCTTTTGAGAGATTCATTTGTTTCTTCATCTTAGATGAATAGTCCTAGTTGGAGAAAAATGAGACTTAATCCTCCTTCAAAATTCTGATTTGCAGGAAGTATTCCTTACAAAAACTAATCAATATTCAGAGGGAAACAATGTGCTAGATGCTGCAGCTTCTAACATCGAAGGTTTTCTTTGGCGAGTTACATGTGTTTCTTCAACTACCCGAATAGGCCTATTTGGAGCATAGAGAGCCAATCTGAAGCTTCCCAAAATTAAGTGGCAGGCAGTATTCCTTTCAAAAACAAACTCAATTCTCACAGGGGTAAAATGTGCCTAGATGCTCCTGCTTATAACACAGATGGATTTCTTTGAGAGACACATGTGTTGCATGAACTCAGTTGAGTAGGCCAATTTGGAACAAAAAGAACCACCTCCCTCCACCTACAAAATTTTGTTTTGCAGGAAGTATTCCTTTGAAATGAACTCAAAACTCACAGGGAAAACATGTGCGAGATGCTGCAGTTTGTACCATACATGGTTTCCTTTAGAGACATATATTTCTTTCTTCCACTCACCTGAACAAGTCTGTTTGGAGACAACAGAGTGTATCTCCACCTTGACACACCTTAGTGGCAGTAAAAATTCCTTGCAAAAACTAAGTCCATTTTCACAGGGAAACAATGTGCTACATGCTATGGCTTCGAACACAAATTGGTTTCTTTCCAGAGGTACATGTCTTTCTTCAACTAAGCTGAATAATCCTATATGGAACAAAATATGCCTTTCTCCACCTTGATCACTAGGATTTGCAGGAAGTATTCCTTTCCCAAACTCTCTTAATTCTCACAGGGAAACAATGTGCTTAGACACGACTGCTTCTAACACAGATGTCTTTCTTTGGAGCGATATACGTGCTTCAACTTAGCTGAAAAGGCCTATGGGAAGCAGAAGGAGCCCATCATCACCTTGAAACACCAAAGTTGAAGCAAGTATTTCTTTCAAAAACCAACTGAATTCTCACAGGGAAACAATGTGCTAGATGCTGTAGCTTCTAACATGGATGTTTTTCTTTGGGGAGACCCATGTGTTTATTGAACTCAATCGATTAGGCTTATTTGGAGAAAAGAGAGGATGTCCACCTTGAAACACCTAATTTGCAGGAAGGATTCCTTACAAAAACTACTCACTTATCACAGGGTAACAATGAGCTAGAAGCTCCTGCTTCTAACATAGATGGCTTTCTTTAGAGACATAAATGTGGTTCTTCAACTTTGCTGAATAGGCCTATTTGGAAAACAATGACCCTTTTCCAACCTCGAAAACACTTATTGCAGAAAGCATACCTTTCAAAACTAACTCAGTTCTCATAGGGAAAAATGTGTCATATGCTACTTCTTCTAACACAGATTGGTTTCCTTCAAGAGCGACATGTTGTTCTTCACTTAGCTGAATAGCTCTATTTGGAACAAAATGAGCCTTTCTACACCTTGAAAACTATGGATTGCAGAAAGTATTCCTTGCAAAATTAACTCAGTTCTCAAGGAGAAATAATATCCCACATGCTATGACTTCTAACACACATGGCATCATTTCGAGAGATACGTGTATTTTCAAACTAGCTTAAAAGGCATATTCGAAGCAAAAGGAGCCTATGACCACCTTAAAACACTTACGTTGCAGGATGTAGTCCTTTCAAAATGTAACTCAATTATTACAAAGAAAAAATGTTCAAGATACGGTAGCTTCTATCACGGATGGGGTTCTTTGGAGATAAACATGAGTTTCTTCAACTCAGCCGAATAGTCCTATGTGGAGCAAACAGAGCCTATGTCGCCTTTGAAACAACTAGGTTGGAGGAATCGTTCCTTGGAAACCGAACTCAATTCTCCAAGGGAAACAAAGTGCTAGATGCACCTATTTCTGACACACATGATTTTCTTCAAAAGTTTCATTTGTCTCTTCAACTTAGCTGAATGGGCCTCCTTGAAACAAAATGAGCCTTTCACCACCTTCATAAATATGATTTGCAGGAACTATTCCTTTCAAAAAGTAACTCAACTCTCAGAGGGAAACAATGTGCTACATGCTACTACTTCTACTACACATGTGTTTGTAGCAGAGATACATGTGTTTCATCAACTCAGTTGAATAGGCCTATTTGGAACAAAGAGAGCCTCTCTCCACCTTGAAACACCTTAGCTGCAGGAAGCATTCCTTTCAAAAAGTAACCCAGTTATCACAGGAAAACAATGTGCTAGATGTTCCTGTTTATAACACAGATGGTGTTCTTTGGAGAGATTCATATGTTTCCACAACTTTGCTGAATAGGCCTATTTGAACAAATAAGATTTTCCCCTCTTGGAAAACTATGATGGCATTCCTGTCAAAACCTAACTCAATTCTCACAGGGAAACTATGCGCTACATGGTGCAACTTCTAACCCAGATTTTTTGATAGAGATCCATGTGTTCCTTCAACTCAGGTGAAGAGGCCTGATTACAGCAAACAGACCAATCTCCACCTTGAAACACCGACATTGCTGGAACAATTCACTCAAAATCTAACTCAATTCTCTCAGGGGAACAAATTGCTAGATGTTCGTGCTTCTAATCTTGACAGTTTTCTTTCCAGAGATACATTTATCTTTGACTCAGCTGAATTGGAGTATTTGGGGCAATCAGACCTACCTGCACCTTGAAACACCAAAGTTGCAGGAAGAATTCCATTTAAAAACTCGCTCCATTCACACAGGGAAACAATGTTGTAGTTGTCACAGCCTTTAACTTGGATGGTTGTCATTAGAGGGAAAGAAGGGTTCTTCATGTCAGCTGATTGGGCCTGTTTGTAGCCAAAAGAGCCTATCTCCACCTTGGAACACGAAAGTTTCAGGAAGAATACCTTTCAAAAACAAACTCTATTCTCAAGGGGAAAAATGTGCCAGATGCTCCTGCTTTGAACACAGCTGGTTTACTTCGAGAGGTACATGTGATTCATCAACTCTGCTGAGTAGGCCATTTTGGAGAAAAAAACATTCCTTCCTCTACATTAAACGTTCTGATTTGCAGGTAGTATTCTTTTCAGACATTAAGTAAATTCTCACAAGGAATCAATGCACTACATGTTGCAGCTCTAACATGGATGGTTTTCTTTGGAGAGGTACATGTATTTCTTCAACACAGCTGAATAGGCTTACTTGGAGCACACAGAACCAATCTTCACCTTGAAACTCCAAGTTGCAGGGAGCATTCCCTTAAAAACTAACTCAGTTATCCCAGGAAAGCAACGTGCTATCTAGAAGCTCCTGCTTCTAACACAGCTGGTCATCTTTGCAGAGATACATTTATTTCTACAACTTAGCTATTAGGCCAATTTGAACAAAATGAGACTTTCCCCACCATGAAAACTATGACTCACAGGAAATATTTCCTTCAAATTCTAACTCAATTCTCACAAGGAAACAATGTTCTTGATGCTGCAGGTTCTAACGTAGATAGTTTTTCTGGGAGAGAAACATGTGTTGCTTCATCTCACCTGCAGAGGTCTATTTGGAGAAAAGAGATCCTATCTCCACCTGGAAACACGTGAGTTGCTGGAAGAATTCTTTGAAAATACTAACTCAATTTTCACCAGGAAACACTGTGCTAGATGCTATGGCTTCTAACACATATTGGTTTATTTGGAAAGGTGCATGTGTTTCTTCACCTAAGCTGAATAGTCTGATTTGGAACAAAATTAGCCTATGTATACCTTAATAACTATGATTTTCAGAAGGCATGCCTTAAACAAGTTAACCCAATTTTCATGGAGAAACAATGTGCTACATGCTATGGCTTCTAACACAATTACTGACTTTCAAGAAATACGTGTGTTTCTTCATCTTAGCTGAGCAGGCCTCCTTGGAACAAAAGAGCCAATCTCCACCTTGAAACACATAAGTTGGAGGATGTATTGTTTCTAAAGCTACTGAAGTCTCACATGGAACAATGTGCTAGACGTTCCTGCTGCTAACTCTGATGGTTCTCTTTCAAGAGACAAATGAGTTTCTTCAACATAGGTGAGTAGGACTCTTTGGAGCAAAATGAGCCTTTCTCCACCTTGAAAATTCTCATTTGCATCAAATATTCTTTCCAAAACTAACTCCATCTGACTGGAAAACAACGTGCTAGATGCTCCTGCTTCTAAAAGAGATGGTCATGTTTCGAAAGAATCATTTGTTTCTTCATGTTCACTTAACAGGCCTACTTGGAACAAAATGAGTCTTTCTCCACTTTGAAAACTGTGAGGAGCTTGAAGTGTTCCTCTGAAATACTACCTGAATTCTCAGAAGGAAGCATGTGCTACTTGTTCCAAAACACATGGGTTTCTTTCAAGAGATAGATGTGTTTCATCAACTTAACTGTATAGGCCTAATTGGAACAAACAGAGCTTAATGAACCTAAGAAATCTCACGTATCAGGTAGGATTCCTTTGCTAAACTAACCCAGTTCTAGCAGCAAAACAGTATGTTAGATGCAGCAGCTTATTACGTAGGTGAATTTCTTCAGAAAGGTACACGTGCTTCTTCTCTTCTGGTTAACATTCATATTTGGAAGAAAAGCAGCCTTTGCCCACCGTGAAACACTTACGTTTGAGGAAGCATTCCAGTCAAAACCTACTCAATTCTCAGTGGAAATAATGTGGTAGATGCTCCTGCTTCTAACACACATGTTGGTCTTTTGAGAGATTCATTTGTTTCTTCATCTTAGATGAATAGTACTAGTTGGAGAAAAATGAGACTTAATCCACCTTGAAAATTCTGATTTGCAGGAAGTATTCCTTACAAAAACTAATCAATATTCAGAGGGAAACAATGTGCTAGATGCTGCAGCTTCTAACATCGAAGGTTTTCTTTGGCGAGTTACATGTGTTTCTTCCACTACCCGAATAGGCATATTTGGAGCATAGAGAGCCAATCTGAACCTTCACAAAATTAAGTGGCATGCAGTATTCCTTTCAAAAACAAACTCAATTCTCACAGGGGTAAAATGTGCCTAGATGCTCCTGCTTATAACACAGATGGATTTCTCTGAGAGACACATGTGTTTCATGAACACAGTTGAGTAGGCCAATTTGGAACAAAAAGAACCACCTCCCTCCACCTGCAAAATTTTGTTTTGCAGGAAGTATTCCTTTGAAATGAACTCAAAACTCACAGGGAAAGCATGTGCGAGATGCTGCAGTTTGTACCATACATGGTTTCCTTTAGAGAGATATATTTCTTTCTTCCGCTCACCTGAACAAGTCTGTTTGGAGACAACAGAGTGTATCTCCACCTTGAAACACCTTAGTGGCAGTAAAAATTCCTTGCAAAAACTAAGTCCATTTTCACAGGGAAACAATATGCTACATGCTATGGCTTCGAACACAAATTGGTTACTTTCCAGAGGTACATGTCTGTCTTCAACTAAGCTGAATAATCCTATATGGAACAAAATATGCCTTTCTCCACCTTGATCACTAGGATTTGCAGGAAGTATTCCTTTCCCAAACTCTCTTAATTCTCACAGGGAAACAATGTGCTTAGATACGACCGCTTCTAACACAGATGTCTTTCTTTGGAGTGATATACATGCTTCAACTTATCTGAAAAGTCCTATTGGAAGCAGAAGGAGCTCATCATCACCTTGAAACACCAAAGTTGAAGCAAGTATTTCTTTCAAAAACCAACTGAATTCTCACAGGGAAACAATGTGGTGCTAGATGCTGTAGCTTCTAACATGGATGTTTTTCTTTGTTGAGATTCATGTGTTTATTCAACTCAATAGATTAGGCTTATTTGGAGAAAAGAGAGTATGTCCACCTTGAAACACCTAATTTGCAGGAAGGATTCCTTACAAAAACTACTCACTTATCACAGGGTAACAATGAGCTAGAAGCTCCTGCTTCTAACATAGATGGCTTTCTTTTGAGAGATAAATGTGGTTCTTCAACTTTGCTGAATAGGCCTATTTGGAAAACAATGAGCCTTTTTCAACCTCGAAAACACTTATTGCAGAAAGTATACCTTTCAAATCTAACTCAGTTCTCATAGGGAAAAATGTGTCATATGCTACTTCTTCTAACACAGATTGGTTTCCTTCAAGAGCGACATGTTGTTCTTCACTTAGCTGAATAGCTCTATTTGGAACAAAATGAGCCTTTGTACACCTTGAAAACTATGGATTGCAGAAAGTATTCCTTGCAAAATTAACTCAGTTCTCACGGAGAAATAATATCCTACATGCTATGACTTCTAGCACACATGGCATCATTTCGAGAGATACGTGTATTTTCAAACTAGCTGAAAAGGCATATTGGAAGCAAAAGGAGCCTAGGACCACCTGAAAACACTTACGTTGCAGGATGTTGTCCTTTCAAAATGTAACTCAATTATTACAAAGAAAAAATGTTCAAGATACGGTAGCTTCTATCACGGATGGGGTTCTTTGGAGATAAACGTGTTTCTTCAACTCAGCCGAATAGTCCTATGTGGAATAAACAGAGCCTATGTCGTCTTTGATACACCTAAGTTGGAGGAATTAGTCCTTTCAAAACTCACTCAATTCTCCACGGGAGACAAAGTGCTATGTGCTCCTATTTCTGACACATCATTTTCTTCAAGAGTTTCATTTGTCTCTTCAACATAGCCTAATGTTCCTATTTGAAAAAAAATGAGCTTTTCACCACCTTCATAACTTTGATTTTCAGGAGCTGTTTCTTTCAAAAACTAACTCAACTCTCTGAGGGTAAGAATGTGCTACATGCTACTGCTTCTAACACACATAGGTTTCTTTGGATACTTACATATGTTTCATCAACTCCCGTGAATAGGCCTATTTATAACAAAGAGAGCCTCTCTCCATCTTGAAACACCTTAGTTGCAGTAAGCATTCCTTCCTAAAAGTAACTCAGTTATCACAGGGAAACAATGTGCTTGATATTCCTGTATCTAACACAAATGGTGTTCTTTGGAGAGATTCCTATTTTTCTTCAACTTGACTGAATAGGCGTATTTGACAAAATGAGATTTTCCCCTCTTTGAATACTATGATTCCAGGAAGCATTCCTTTCAACACCTAACTGAATGCTCACAGGAAACAGTGAGCTACATGTTGCAACTTCTTACACAGATTTTTTATTAGAGATACATGTGTTTCTTCAACTCAGGTAAAGAGGCCTGATTGCAGCAAACAGACCTACCTCCTCTTGGAAAAACCTTTATTGCAGGAACAATTCATACAAAATCTAACTCAATTCTCACTTGGAAAAAATTTCTAGATGTTCTTGCTCTAACATTGACAGTTTTCTTTCCAGAGATACATACGTTTCTTTGACTCAGCTGAATCGGCCTATTTGTGGCAAACAGACTGACCTGCACCTTGAAATACCGATGTTGCAGGAAGAATTCTGTTTAAAAACTAACTCAATTCTCACAGGGAAACAATGTGCTTAATGTTCCTGCTTGTAAATCAGATGGTTATCTTTCAAGAGATACATGTGTTTCTTCATCTTAGGTGAATAGGACTCTTTGGAGCAAAATGAGTCTTCTCCACCTTGAAAGTTTTCATTTGCAGGAAATATTCTTTCCAAAACTAACTCTATTCTAACTGGAAAACAATGATGCTCCTGCTTTTAGAAGAGATGGTCAGTTTTGAAAGAATCATTTGTTTCTTCATGTTCTCCTAGTAGGCCTGCTTGGAACAAAATGAGTCTTTCTCCACTTTGAAAACTATGAGTTGCTTGAAGTATTCCTTTCTAACACAAACTGATTTTTCACAAGGAAACATGTGCTAGTTGCTACTGCTTCCAAAACACATGGGTTTCTTTCAAGAAATATATGTTTTCAACAACTTAGCAGTACAGGCCTGTTTGGAACTAAGAGAGCCTTCTCAGCCTAAGAAAACCCACATATCAGGTAGGATTCCTTTGAAAAACTAACCCATTTCAAACAGCAAAACAATGTGCCTGATGCGGCAGCTTCTTACATAGATGAATTTCTTTGGAAAGGTACATATGCTTCTTCAACTCTGGTTAACATACATATTTGAAACAAAATGAGCCTATCCCCTCCTTGAAACACCTACGTTTGAGGAAGTATTCCTTTCTAAAACTACTCAATTCTCATTGGGAATATGTGGTAGATGCTCCTGCTTCTAACACAGATGGTCGTCTTTCAAGAGACACATGTGTTTCTTCAACTCAATTGAATTGGGCTATTTGTAACAAAATACGATTTTGGCCAACATGAAAATTCTGATTTACAAGAAGTCTTCCTTGAAAAACTAACTCAGTTCTCACAGGAAACAATGCATCAGAGGCTGCAGCTTCTAATATAAATGGTTTTCTTTGGAGATATACATGTGTTTCTACATCTCTGGGGAAAATTACAACTTGGAGCAAAGGAGCCTATCTCAACCTTGAACCACCTAAGAGGCAGGAAGCATTCCTTTCAAAAACTAACTCATTTCTAACAGGAAAACACTATGCTAGATGATCCTGATTCTAACATTAGCTGTGTTCTTCTGAGATATGTATTTGTTTCTTCAACTTACTTGTATTGGCCTTTTGGTACAACATGAGCCTTTACCACTTTGAAAACTATGATTTTCAGGAAATATTACTTTCAAAAATTAACAAAGTTCACACATGTAAACAATGTGATGGAGACTTCACCTTCTACACACATGGTATTCTTTGGAAAGATACATGTATTTCTTCAACTCCATCGAATAGGTATATTTGGAGCCAAAAGAGACTATATCCACCTAAAAACACCTAAGTTGTAAGAAGTATTACTTTCACATATTTACTCAATTCTCACAGGGAAACAATGTGCTAAATTCTACTGCTTCTATCACACAAGGGTTTCTTTCAAAAGATATATGTGTTTCTTCAACTTAGCTGAGTAGGACTATTTGAAGTAAAAGGTGCCTATCACCACCTTAAAAAACCTAAGGTAAAGGATGTTTTCCTTCAAAAGCTAACTCAATTTTCACAGGGAAACAATGTCCTAGAATTCAAACCATCTAACATAGATGGTTTCTACCAGAGATACCTGTGTTTGTTCAACTCAGCCAAACAGGCCTATTTGGAGCAAAGGGACCCGATCTCCACTTTGAAATACTGAAGTTGAAGAAAGTATTCCTTTCAAAAAGTAAGTCAATTCTCCCAGGTAAACAATTTGCTACATGCTCCTGCTTCTACCACACGCGGGTTTCTTTCAGGAGATATATGAGCTTCTTCGCCTTATCTGAAGGGGTGTATTGGAAAACTTGAGCCTTTGTCCGACTTCAAAATTCTGATTTGCAGAAAGTATTCCTTTCCAAAAATTAACTCAATTTTCACAGGGAATATTGTGCTAGATGTTGCAGCTTCTAACATAGATGATTATCCTTGGATGGATACAGGTGTTACTTCAACTCTGCTGAATAAACTTTTTTGGAGCAAACAGACCCAACTTCCAATTTGAAACAACAAGGCTGCAGGAAGGATTCCTTTGAACAACTAACTCAATTCTCACAGGGAAAAAATGTGCTAGATGCTCCTGTTTCTAAAACAGATGGTTTTCTGGGCAGACACATGTGTTTCTTCAACTCAGCTGAATTGGGCTATTTGGAAAAAATAAGATTTCCACCAACTTGAAGATTTCATATACAAGAAATCTTCCATTCAAGAACTAACTCAATTCTCACAGGAAATAATACACCAGATGCTCCAGCTTCTAACATAAATGATTTGCTTTGGAGAGATACATATGTTTCTTCAACTCAGCTGAACAGACCTATTTGGGCCAAACAGACCTACTTCCACCTTGAAGCACCTAAGTTGCAGGAAGAATTCGTTTCAAAACTAACTCAATTCTCACAGGTAAAGAATGTTCTACATGCTCCCGCTTCTAAAGAGATGGTATTTTTTCAAGATATATATGTGTTTCCTCACCTTAGCTGAGTAGGAGTAATTGGAACAAAATAAGCCTTACTTCAAATTGAAAACCATGATTTGCAGGAAGTATTCCTTTCAAAAACTAACTCAGTTCTCACAGGGAAGCAATGTGCTAGACTTCTGCTTCTTAAATAGATGCTGTAGCTTCTTATATAAATGGTTTTCTTTGGAGAGATACATGTGTTTCTTCAACTCAGCCGAGTGGGCCTATATGGAGCAAACAGACCCCATCTCCACCTTGAAACACCTCAGATGCAGGAAGTATTTCTCTCAAAAAGAAACTCAATTATCACACAGAACAACGTGCTGTATTCTACTGCTTCTAACACAAATTGGTTTCTTTCAAGAGCTACATGTGTTTCTTCAACTTAGCTGAGTTGTCTTTGAAGAAAATAAGCCTTTCCCACCTTGAACACGATGATTCATAGGAAACATTACCTTAAAAAACCTCAATTCTCACAGGGATACAAGGTGCTAGATGCTGTTGTTTCTAACACAGATGGTTTTCTCGAGAAATACATGTGCTTTTTCACTCAGATTAATTGGGCTCTTGAATGAAAACACCATTTCCGCCAACTTGAAAATTCTAATTTATAAGAAGTCTTCCTTTCAAACACTAACTCAATTTTCATAGAAACAATGCACCAGATCTTGCAGCTTGTAACATAAATGGTTTTCTTTGGAGAGATACATATGTTTCTTCAACTCAGCTGAATAGGCCTACTTGGAGTAACGGAGCCTGTGTCAATCTTGAAACACCTAAGTGGCATGAAGCATTCCTTTCAAAAACTAGCTCAATTCTCACAGGGAAACACTGTGCTAGATGATCTTGATTCTAATAGAAACTGTGTTCTTCAGAGATAAATATTTGTTTCTTCAACTTAGTTATATTGGCCAATTTCTACAAATGAGCCTTTACCACTTTGAAAACTATGATTCACAGGAAATATTCCTTTCAAAAAGTAAATCAGTTCAAATATATAAACAATGTGATGGATGCTGCAACTTCTACACAGATGGTATTCTTTGGAAAGATGCATGTGTTTCTTCAAATCTTTCAAATAAGAGTATTTGCAGCAAAAAGAGCCTATTTCCACCTAAAAACACTTAAGTTGCTTGAAGTATTACTTTCAAATATTTACTCAATTCTCACAGGGAAACAATGTGCTAAATTCTACTGCTTCTCCCACACACGGGTTTCTTTCAAAACATATATGTGTTTCTTCAACTTAGCAGAAAAGGACTATTTGAAGTAAAAAGAGCCTATCACCACCTTCAAAAACCTAAGGGAGAGGATGTTTTCCTTCAAAAGATAACAGTTTTCACAGGGAAACAATGTGCTAGAGTCTACACCATCTAACAGAGATGGTTTCCTTGCAGAGATACCTGTGTTTGTTCAATTCAGCCGAACAGCCCTATTTGGAGCAAAGGGATCCTATCTCCACTTTGAAACACTGAACTTGAAGAAAGTATTCCTTTCAAAAACTAAGTCAATTCTCCCAGGGAAACAATTTGCTACATGCTCCTGCTTCTAGCACACGTGGGTTTCTTTCAGGAGATATATGAATTTCTTCACCTTAGCTGAAGAGGTGTTTTGGAAAACTTGAGCTTTTGTCCACCTTGAAAATTCTGACTTGCAGAAAGTGTTCCTTTCAAAAATTAACTCAGTTTTCACAGAGAATATTGTTCTAGATGGTGCAGCTTCTAACATAGAGGATTATCCATGGATAGATATAGGTGTTACTTCAACTCTGCTGAGTAAACTTATTTGCAGCAAAGAGACCCTACTTCCCTCTTGAAACACCAAGGTTGCAGGAAGGATTCCTTTGAAGAACTAACTCAATTCTCACAGGGAAAAAAAAGTGCTACATGCTCCTGATTCTAAGACAGATGGTTTTCTATCAAAAGATGCATGTATTTCTTCACCTTAGCTGAATAGGCTTATTTGGAACAAAATGAACTTTTCTCCACCTTGAAAATTCTCATTTGCAGAAAGTACTGCTTCCAAAAACTAAGTCAGTTCTCCCAGGGAAACAATTTGTTGCAGGCTCCTGCTTCTACCACACATGGGTTTCTTTCGGGAGATATATGTGCTCCATGAAATCAACTCTACAGGCAGATTTTTAATTAAGGGAGCCAATCTCCCCTCTGGAGAACCCACGTACCAGGAAATATTACTTTCAAAAAACTGCCACAATTCTCACATGGAATCATGTGCTAGATGCTGCAATTCCTAATAAAAATGGTTTGCTTTGAAGAGATACATGTGTTTCTTCAACTCAAATGAATTATACCTATTGGAGCAAACAGAGCCTACCTCCACCTTGATATACCACAGTTGCAGGAAGGACTCTTGAAAAACTAACTGAATTCTCACAGGGAAAAAATGTGCAAGACACTTATGTTTTTAAAACAGATGGTTTTATGGAGAGACACATGTGTTTTTTCAACTCAGCTGAATTGGGCTATTTGGAAAAAATAAGATTTCCACCAACTTGAAAGTTCTGATTTACAAGAAGTCTTCCTTTCAAAAACTAACTCAGTTCTCACAGTAAACAATGCACCAGATGCTGCAGCTTGTAACATAAATGGTTTTCTTTGTAGAGATACATGTTTCTTCAACTCAGCTGAATAGGCCTACTTGGAGTAACAGAACCTGTCTCAACCTTGAAACACCTAAGTGGCGTGAAACATTCCTTTCCAAAACTAGCTCAATTCTCACAGGGAAGCAATATGCTAGATGATCCTGATTCTAACACAGACTGTGGTCTTTGGATATATGCATGTGTTACTACAACTTAGCTGAATTGGCCTTATTGTACAAAATGAGCCTTTATCACCTTGAAAACTATGATTGACAGGCAACATTCATTTCCAAAACTAACTCAATTCTCACATGGAAACAACGTGAAAGATGTTGTGCCTTCCAACACAGATGGTGTTCATTGGAGAGACACATGTGTTTCTTCACCTCACCCAAAAAGGAGTATTTGGAGCAAAAAGAGCCTATATACACCTTGAAACACCTAAGTTGCCAGAGGTATTGCTGTCAAAAGTTAACTCAATTGTCACAGGGAAACAGTGTGCTAGATGCTACCGATTCTAACACACATGGGTTACTTTCATAAGATGTATGTGTTTCTTCAACTTAGCTGTATAGGCCTATTGGAAGCCAAAAGAGCCCATCACCACCTTAAAAAACATAAGGTACAGGAAGTTTTTCTTCAAAAACTCACTCAATTCTCACAGAGAAGCATTATGCTAAACTTCTGCTTCTTACATGGATGCTGTAGCTTCTTACATAGATAGTTTCCCAGAAGAGATACATGTGTATCTTCAACATAGTTGAATATGTTTGTTTGAACAAAATTAGCCTTTCCCCAACTTAAAAATTGTGATTGGCAGGAAGTATTCCTTTCAAAAATTACCTCATTCTCACAAGGAAACAATGCCCTAGATCCTGCTGCTTCTAAAACAGATGTTTTTCTGTGAAGAGATACATGTGTTTCTTCAACACAACCAAATGGGCGACTTGGAGCAATCAGAGCCTATCTCCACAATGAAACAAGTAACTTGGTGAAGTATTCCTTTCAAAAACGAACTCAAATCTCGCAGGGAAACAACATGCTTGATTCTACTGCTTCTGACACAGATTGGTTTCTTTGGAGAGCTACATGTGTTTCTTCAACCTAGCTGAATAGGTCTTTAAACTAAGTAAGCCTCTCCCCACCTTGAATATGATGAGTCACAGGAAATATTTCTTTCAAAAAACAAACTCAATTCTCAAAGGGAAACAATGCGCTAGATGCTCCTGTTGCTAACACAGATAGTTTGCTCAAGAGACACATGTGCTTCTTCAACTCAGCTGAATTGGGCTATTTGAAACAAAATACAATTTAGGCCAACATGAAAATTTCGACTTACAAGAAGTCTTCCTTTCAAAAACTCAATTCTCACAGGAAACAATGCATCAGATGCTGCAGCTTCTAACATAAATGGGTTTCTTTGGAGAGATACATATGTTTCTTCAACTCACCAACATGAAAATCCTGACTTACAAGAAGTCTTCCTTTCAAAAACTGTGTTAGAAATTGCAGCATCTAGCACATGATTCCATGTGAGAATTCTAGCAGTTTTTGAAAGTAATACTTCCTGCATCATCTTCTTTTGGGAAATATATGTGCTTCATGAAGTCAGCTGCACAGGCTGACTGGAACTAAGAGAACCAAATGTCCACTCTGGAGAACCGAAGTAGCAGGAAGTATTACTTTCAAAACTGCCACAATTCTCATATGGAATCATGTGCTAGATGCTGCAAGAACCTATCTCCACCTTGAAATACCAAAGTTGCAGGAAGGATTCTTTTGGAAAACTAACTGAATTCTCATAGGGAAAAAATGTGCTAGATGCTCCTCTTTCTAAAACAGATGGTTTTCTGGAGAGACACATGTGTTTCTTCAACTCAGCTTAATTGGGCTATTGGGAAAAAATAAGATTTCTGCCAACTTGAAAATTCTGATTTACAAGAAGTCTTTCTTTCAAAAACCAACTCAACTCTCACAGTAAACAATGCACCAGATGCTGCAGCTTGTAACATAAATGGTTTTCTTTGGAGAGATACATATGTTTCTTCAACTCAGCTGAATTGGCCTACTTGGATTAATGGAGGCCGTCTCAACCTTGACACACCTAAGTGGCATGAAGCACTCCTTTCCAAAACTATCTCAATTCTCACAGGGAAACAGTGTGCTAGATGCTACCGATTTTAACACACATGGGTTACTTTCACAAGATGTATGTGTTTCTTCAACTTAGCTGAATAGGCCTATTGGAAGCCAAAAGAGCCTATCACCACCTGAAATACCTAAGGTACAGGAAGTTTTTCTTCAAAAACTCACTCAATTCTCACAGGGAAACAATGTGCTAGATTGTGCAGCTTATATCTAACATGATTATCCTTGGAAGATACAGGTGTTACCTCAACTCTGCTGAAAAAACATACTTTTAGCAAACAGACCTACCTCCACCTTACAACACCTTAGTTTCAGGAAGTATTCCTTTAAAAACTACTCAAGTTTCATAGGGAACCAAGGTCCATGATGCTCCTGCTTCTAAGGCAGATGGTGTTCTTTGGAGAGATACATGTGTTTCTTCAACTAAGCTCAATAGGCCTTTGAACAAAATGAGACTTTCCCCACCTGGAAAACTATTATTCGCAAAAAATGTTCCTTTCAAAAACTAACTCAATTCTCACAGGGAAGCAATATGTTAAACTTCTGCTTCTTACATGGATGCTGTAGCTTCTTACATACATGGTTTTCCTTGGAGACATACATGTGTTTCTTCAACATCGTTGAATACTTCTGTTTGAACAAAATTAGCCTTTCCCCAACTTGAAAATTGTGATTGGCAGGAAGTATTCTTTCAAAAATTACCTCATTCTCACAAGGAAACAATGCACTAGATCCTGCTGCTTCTAAAACAGATGTTTTTCAATGAAGAGGCACATGTAAACACAGCCAAATGGGTCTACTTGGAGCAATCAGACCTACCTCCCAGTGGAACAAGTAACTTGGTGAAGTATTCCTTTCAAAAACTAACTCAAACCTCACAGGGAAACAACATGCTTGATTCTACTGCTTCTGACACAGATTGGTTTCTTTTGAGAGCTACATGTGTTTCTTCAACTTAGCTGAATATGTCTTTAAACTAAATAAGCCTCTCCCCACCTTGAACATGACGATTCACAGGAAATATTCCTTTCAAAAAACAAACTCAATTCTCAAAGGGAAACAATGGGCTAGATGCTCCTGTTGCTAACAAAGATGGTTTGTGCAAGAGACACATATGCTTCTTTAACTCATCTGAATTGGGCTATTTGGAACAAAATATGATTTAGGCCAACATGAAAATTCTGACTTACAAGAAGTCTTCCTTTCAAAAACTAACTCAATTCTCACAGAAACAATGCATCAGATACTGCAGCTTCTCACATAAATGGTTTTCTTTGGAGAGATCCATATGTTTCTTCAACTCAGGTGAAAAGGCCAACTTGGAGCAAAGTAGCCTGTCTCTACCTTGAACCACTTAAGTGACAGGAAGCATTCCTTTCAAAATCTGACTCAATTCTCACAGGGAAACACTATGCCACATGATCCTGATTCTAACAGAAACTGTGTGTTTCAGAAATATATATTTGTTTCCTCTATTTAGTTGTATTGGCCTATTTGTACAAAATGAGCCTTTACCACTTTGAAAACTATCATTCACAGGAAATATTCCTGTCAAAAAGTAACTCATTTCATACATGTAAACAATATGATGGATACTGCACCTTCTACCCAGATGGTATTCTTTGGAAAGATACATGTGTTTCTTCAACTCCATCGAATAGGAGTATTTGGAGCAAAAAGAGGCTATTTTCACTGAAAAACACCTAAGTTGCAAGTAGTATTCCTTTCAAATATTTACCCAATTCTCACAGGGAAACAATGTGCTAGATGCTCCTGTTTCTATCACACATGGGTTTCTTTCAAAAGATATATGTGTTTCTTCAACTGAGCTGAATAGGACTATTTGACATAAAAAGAGCCTATCACCACATTAAAAAACCTTCGCTTCAAAAGTGAACTCAGTTTTCACAGTGAAAATTGTGCTAGAATCTTCACCCTCTAACTCAGATGGTTTCCTTGTAGAGAAACCTGTGTTTGTTCAACTCAGCCAAACAGGACTATTTGGAGCAAAGGGACCCTATCTGTACTATGAAACACTGAAGTTGAAGAAAGTATTCCTTTCAAAAACTAAGTCAATTCTCCCAGGGAAACAATTTGCTACATGCTCCTCTTCTACCACATTCTGGTTTCTTTCAGGAGATATATGAGTTTCTTCACCTTAGTTAAAGAGGTGTATTGGAAAACTTGAGCCTTTGTCAACCTTGAAAATTCTGATTTGCAGGAAGTATTCCTTTCAAAAATTAACTCAATTTTCACAGGGAATATTGTGCTAGATGGTGCAGCTTCTAACACACATGATTATCCTTGGAGAGATACAAGTGTTACTTCAACTCTGCTGAATAAACTTATTTGTAGTAAACAGACCCTACTTCCACCTTGAAACACCAAGGTTGCAGTAAGGATCCGTTGAACAACTAACTCAATGCTCAACAGGAATAAATGTGCTAGATTCTCCTGATTCTAAGACAGATGGTTTTCTGTCGAAAGGTGCATGTGTTTCTTCACCTTGGCTGAATAGGCCTATTTGGAATAAAATGAGCTTTTCTCCACCTTGAAAATTCTCGTTTGTAGAAAGTATTGCTTCCAAAAACCAAGTCAGTACACCCAGAGAAACAATTTGCTGCATGCTCCTGCTTCTACCACACACAGGTTTCTTTTGGGAGATATTTGTGCTTCATGAAGTCAGCTGTACAGGCTGATTTGGAACTAAGAGAGCCAATGTTCACTCTGGAGAACCAAAGTAGCAGGAAGTATTACTTTCAAAACTGCCACAATTCTCATGTGGAATCATGTGCTAGATGCTGCAATTTCTAATATAGATGGTTTGCCTTGAAGAGATACGTGGATTTCTTCAACACAGATGCATTAGACCTATTTGGAGGAAAGAGAACCTATCTCCACCTTGAAATACCAAAGTTGAAAGAAGGATTGTTTTGGAAAACTAACTCAATTCTCACAGGGAAAAAGTGTGCAAAATGCTCCTCTTTCTAAAACAGATGGTTTTCTGGAGAGACACATGTGTTTCTTCAACTCAGCTGAATTGGGCTATTTGGAAAAGATATGATTTCTGCCAACTTGAAAATTCTGATATACAAGAAATCTTCCTTTCAAAAAGTAACTCAATTCTCACAGTAAACAATGCACCAGATGCTGCAGCTTGAAACATAAATGGTTTTCTTTGTAGAGATACATATGTTTCTTCAACTCAGCTGAAATTGGCTACTTGAAGTAATGGAGCCTGTCTCAACCTTGACACACCCAAGTGGCATGAAGCATTCCTTTCCAAAACTAACTCAATTCTCACAGGGAAGCAATATGCTAGATGATCCTGATGCTAACACAGACTGTGTTCCTTGGACATATGTATGTGTTACTTCAACTTAGCTGAAGCGGCCTATTTGTACAAAATGAGCCTTTATCACCTTGAAAACTACGATTGACAGGCAATATTCCTTTCCAAAATTAACTCAATTCTCACATGTAAACAATGTGATTGATGCTGCACCTTCTAACACAGATGGTGTTCATTGGAGAGATACATGTGTTTCTTCACCTCACCTGAACAGGAGTATTTGGAGCACAAAGAGCCTATATACACTTTGAAACACCTAAGTTGCCAGAGGTATTCCTGTCAAAAGTTAACTCAATTCTCACTGGGAAACAATGTGCTAGATGCTACTGCTTCCAACACACATGGGTTTCTTTCAGAAGATATATGTGTTTCTTCAACATAGCTGAATAGGCCTATTGGAAGCATAAAGAGCCTATCACCACCTTAAAAAACCTAAGGGGCAGGAAGTTTTCCTTCAAAAACTCATTCAATTTTCACAGGGAAACAATGTGCTAGATGCTACACCATCTTACATAGATGGTTTTCTTTGGAGAGATACATGTGTTTTTTCAACTCAGCCGAACAGGCCTATTTGGAGCAAAGGGACCCTATCTCCACCTTGAAACACTGAAGTTGCAGATAATATTGCTTTCAAACACTAACTCAGTTCTCACAGTAAACAATGTGCTAGATGCTCTGCTTCTAACACAGATGGTTTTCTTTCGAGAGGTACATGAGTTTCTTCACCTTAGCTGAGTAGGTGTATTGGAAAAATTGAGCCTTTATCCACTTTGAAAATCCTGTTTTGCAGGATGTTTCCTTCCAAAAATTAACTCAATTGTGACAGGGAGCAAAATGCTAGATAGTGCAGTATCTAGCATATATGATTATCCTAAATAGATACAGGTGTCTTTTTAATTTATTTTTTTATTATTCATATGTGCATACAATGCTTGGGTCTTTCCTCCCCCCTGCCCCTATCCTCTCTCTTACTTCCTACCCCACCCCCTCCCTCTCACCCACTGACACCCTGAAGGTGTTTCTTTAACTCTACTGAATAAACCTATTTGGAGCAAACAGACCCTATCTCCACCTTGAAAGACCTTAGCTGCAGGAAGTATTACTTTAAAAGCTACTTAATTCTTATAGGGTAGCAATGTGCCCAATGCTCCTGCTTCTAACACAGATGGTGTTCTTTGGAAAGGTACATGTGTTTCTTCAACTTAGCTTAATAGCCCTATTTGAATAAAATGAGCATTTCCCCACTTTGAAAACTTGTGAGAACTGAATTAGTTTTTCAATATATCTTCCTATGTGGGTTTTCCATGGTGGAGATAGGCTCTCTTGGTTCCAAATAGTCCTATACAGCTGAGTTGATGAAACACATATATCTTTTAAAAAACCCCTGTGTGCTAAAGTCCAAGCATCTACCATATTGTTTTCCTGTGAAAATTGACTTATGTTTTGAAAGGAATAATTTCTGTAAATCATATATTCCAAGGTGGAGAATGGCTCATTTTGTTCCAAATAGGCCTATTCAGCTAAGGTTAAAAAACACATGTACCTCTCGAAAGAAAACCAACTTGGTTAGAAGCAAGAGCTTCTAGCACATTGTTTCCCTGTAAAAATTGAGTTAGTTTTTGAAAGGAATACTTCCAGCAAATCAGAATTTTCTAAGTGGAGAAAGACTTATTTTTTTCAAACAGGCCTATCCAGCTAAGGTGAAGAAACACATGTAGCTCTCGAAAGAAAACCATCTGTGTTAGAAGCAGTAGCACCTAGCACATTGTTTCCAAGTGAGAAATGAGTTAGTTTTTGAATGGAATACTTCCTGCTACTTATGGGTTTCAAGGTGGATATATGCTCTGTTTGCTACAAATAGGCCTATTAAGCTGAGTTGAAGAAACAATGTAATTCTGAAAAGAAAACCATATGTGTTACCAGCAGAAGCATGTAGCACAATATTTCCCTTGGAGAATTGAGTTAGTTTCTGCACGGAATACTTCCTGCCTTTTGTGTTTTTCAAGGTGGAGATAGACTCTCTTTGTTCCAAATAGGCCTCTTCAGCTGAGATGATGAAACACATGTTTCTCTTGAAAGAAAGACATCTGTGTTAAAAGCAGTAGCATCTAATACACTGCTTCCCTGTGAGAATTGAGTTAGTTTTTCAAAGAAATACTTTCTCCAACTTCGGTGTTTCAAGGTGGAGATAGGCTCTGTTTGTCCCAAATAGGACTATTCGGCTGAGTGGAAAAAACACATGTATCACTCCAAAGAAAACAATCTGTGTTACAAGCTACACCACGTAGCACATTTTGTACTGTGAGAATTGATTTAGTTTTTGGAAGGAATCCTACCTGCTACTTAAGTATTTCGAGGTGGAGATAGGCTCTGTTTGCCCCAAATATTTATATTCAGCTGAATTGCAGAAACCCATGTATTTCTCCCAAGGAAAACAATCTATGTTAGAAGCTAGAGCATGTAACACATTATTTTCTGTGAGTCTCGTGTTACTTATTCAAGTGAATACTGCCTGCTATGTGGCTTTTCCAAGGTGAGAATAGCCTCTTTTTGTGTCAAATAGGCCTATACAGCAGAGTTGAAAAAGTGCATATATCTTTCAAAAGAAACCCTTCTGTTTTAGGAGCAGTAGCCTCTAGCACATTGCTTCCATGTAGGGATTGAATTACTTTTTGAAGGAATGCTCCCTGCATATTGGAATTTTTAAGGTGCAGAATGACTCATTTATTTCCAAATTGGCTTAGTCAGCTAACTTGAAGAAACACATGTATCTCTCAAAAGAAAACCATCTGTGTTAGAAGCAGCAGAATCCCTCACATTGTTTTCCATTGAGAACTGAGTTAGTTTTTTGAAGAATACTTCAGGCAAATCAGAAATTTCAAGGTGGAGAAAGGCTCATATTTTTCCAACTAGGCCTATTCAGCTAATTTGAACATACAAATGTATCTCTCGAAAGAACAACATCTGTGTTAACAGCAGAAACATCTAGCACATTGTTTCCCTGTGACAATTGGTTAGTTTTTGAAAGAAAACTTCCTTCAAATCAGAAATTTCAAGGTGGAGAAAGGCTCATTTTGTTCCAAAGAGGTCTATTCAGCTAAGTTGAAGAAAAAAACGCATCTCTCAAAAGAACACCATCTGTGTTAACAGCTCGATCATCTAGCGTATTGATTCCCTGTGAGAATTGAGTTAATTTTTGAAAGAATACTTACTGCAAATCAGAAATTTCAAGGTGTAGAAAGGCTCATTTGTCCCAAATAGGCCTATTGAGCAAAGTTGAAGAAACAAATGTATCTCTCCAAAGAACATCATTTGTTGTAGAAGCAGGAGCATCTTGCACATTGTTTCCCTGTGAGAAACAAGTCAGTTTTTGGAAGGAATCATTCTTGCAACTTAGGTGTTTCAAGGTGGAGATATGCTCTCTTTGCTCCAAATAGGCATACTCACCTGAGTTGAAGAAACACATGTATCTCTGCACAGAAAACCATCGATGTTAGAAGCTGCAGCATCTAGCAGATTGTTTCATTGTGAGAATGGAGTTATTTTTAAAAGGAATGCTTCCTGCAACTTGGGTTTTTCACGGTGGAGATAGGCTCTTTTTGTTCCAAATAGGCCTATTCAGCTAAGTTGAAGAAAAAAACGCATCTCTCGAAAGAACACCACCTCTGTTAACAGCCGAGTCATCTAGCACATTGAATCTCAGTGAGAATTGTGTTAATTTTTGAAAAAATACCTCCTGCAAATCAGAAATTTCAAGGTGAAGAAAGGCTCATTTGTCCCAGATAGGCCTATTCAGCAAAGTTGAAGAAACAAATGTATCTCTCAAAAGAACACCATTTGTTGTAGAAGCAGGAGCATCAAGCACATTGTTTCCCTGTGAGAACTGAGTTAGTTTTTGGAACAAATAGTTCCTGTAACTTATGTGTTTGAAGGTGGAGATAGGCTCTCTTTGCTCCAAATAGGCCTACCTTACTGAGTTGAAGAAACACATGTATCTCTGTGAGGAAAACCATCTATGTTAGAAGCTGCAGCATCTAGCAGATTGTTTCATTGTGAGAATGGAGTTAGTTTTTGAAAGGAATGCTTCCTGCAACTTGAGTTTTTCACGGGGGAGATAGGATCTTTTTGTTCCAAATAGGCTTATTCAACAGAGTTGATGAAACACATGTATCTCACAAAAGAAACCCATCTGTGTTACAGCCATAGCATCTAGCACATTTTTTCCCTGTCAGAATTGAGTTAGTTTTGAAAGGAATACTTCCTGCAAATCATAGTTTTCACGATGGAGAAAGTCTCATTTGGGGCCAAATAGAACTGTTCAGCTAAGGTGAAGAAACACATGTATCTCATGAAAGAAAATCATGTGTGTTAGAAGTAGGAGCCTCTAGCACATTGTTTCCCTGTTTAAATTGAATTAGTTTTTTTAAAAGAGTACTTCCTGCACTTGGGTTTTCAAGGTGGAGATAAGCTATCTTTGTTCCAAATGCACCTATTCTGCTGAGTTGAAGAATACATACATCTCTCCAAAGAAAACAATCTATGTTAGAAGCTGAAGCATCTAAGACATTGTTTCTCTGTAATAATTGAGTAGTTTTTGAAAGGAATACTTCCTGCTTATCATAGTTTTCAAAGTTGAGAAAGGGTTATTTTGTTCCAAATAGGCATATTCAGCTAAGGTGAAATAACACCTGTGTATTTTGAAAGAAATATACTGTGTTAGAAGCAGAATCATCCAGAACATTGGTTCCCTGTAAGAATTGAGTTAGTTTTTGAAAGGAATACTTCCTGCAAATCAGAATTTTCAAGGTGGAGAAAGGCTCATTTTGTTCCAAATTCACTTTCTCAACTAACTTGAAAAAATACTGGTATCTCTCAAAAGAAAACCATCTAAGTCAGAAGCTTCAGCATCTAGCAAATTATTTCCATGTGAGAATGGAGTTAATTTTTCAACTAATTCATTTAATTTTAAATTGAGTTAGTTTTTGAAAGGAATACTTTCTGCAACTTGAGTTTTTCAAGGTGGAGATAAACTCTCTTTGTTCCAAACAGACCTATTCGGCTAAGGTAAAGAAACATATGTATATCTCGAAAGAAATCCACTGGGTTAAAACAGGAGCATCTAGAACATTGTTTCTCTGTAAGATTGAGTTAGTTTTTGAAAGAAATACTTCCTGCTTATCATAGTTTTCAAGGTCAAGAAAGGCTCATTTTGTTCCAAGTAGACCTGTTGAGCTGAGTTGAAGAAACACATGTATCTCTCCAAAGGGCACCATATTTTGTATAAGCAGAAGCATCAAGCACATTGCTTCCCTGAGAAACTGAGTTACTTTTATTGGAATCCTTCCTGCAACCGAGGTGTTTTAAGGTGGAGAGATTCTCTGTTTGCTCCAAATAGGCCTATTTGGCTGAGTTGAAGAAAACATTCATGTCTCCAAAGAAAATCATCTTTATTAGAAACTGCAGCATCTAACACATTGTTTCTCTGCTATAATTGACTTAGTTTTTGAAAGGAATACTTTCTGCTCTTCATAGTTTTCAAGGTACAGAAAGGCTCTTTTTTTTTTCAAATAAGACTATTCAGCTAAATTGAAGAAACACACATATCTTGAAAGAAAACCACCTGTGTTAGAAGCAGGAACATCTATTACATTGCTTCCCTGTGAGAACTGAGTTCTTTTTTTAAAGGAATACTTCCTGCAAATCAGAATTTTCAAGGTGGAGAAAGGCCCATTTTTTCTAAAATTGACCTATTCAGCTAAGTTGAAGAAACAAATGTATCTCTCAAAAGAACACCATTTGTTGTAGAAGCAGGAGCATCAAGCACATTGTTTCACTGTGAGAATTGAGTTAGTTTTTGATAGGAATCTTTCCTGTAAGTCAGGTGTTTCAAGGTGGAGATAACCTCTGTTTGCTCTAAATAGATATATTCAACTGAGTTGAAAAAAACCCATGTATCTCTCCAAAGAAAACTGTCTATGTTAGATGTTAGAAGCTGTAGCATTTAGCACATTGTTTCCTTGTGAGAATGGAGTTAGTGTTTGAATGAAATACTTCCTGAAAGTTGGACTTTCAGGTGGAGATAGACTCTGTTCCAAATTATACAATTCAGTTGAGTTGATGAAACACATTTATCTCTTGAAAGAAACACATGTATGTTAGTAGCATTAGCATCTAGAACATTGATTTCCTGTGAGAATTGAGTTAGTTTTTAAAAGGAATGCTTTCGGCAACTTAGCTATTTCAATGTGGAGACAGGCTCTCTTTGTTCCAAATAGGCCTATTCAGCTGAGTTGAAAAAAACACATGTATCTCTCCATCAAACACCATATATGTTAGAAGCTGCAGTATCTAGCACATTGTTTCTTTGTGAAAAGGGAGTTAGTTTATGAAACGAATACTTTCTGCAACTTGGGTTTTTCAAGGTGGAGATAGGCACTATTTGCTCCAAATAGTCCTATTCAGCTGAGTTGAAGAAACACATGTATCTCTCCAAAGAAACCATCTATGTTAGAGGCTGCCTCATCTAGCACATTGTTTCCTTGTGAGAAAAGAGTTAGTTTTTAAAAGGAATACTTCCTGCACCTGGGTTTTTCAAGGTGGAAATAGGCTCTCTTTTTTCCAAATGCATCTATTCAGCTGAGTTGATGAAACACGTGTATCTATTGAAAGAAACCCATCTGTGTTAGAAACAGTAGCATCTAGCACATTATTTCCCTGTCAGAATAGAGTTAGTTTGGAAAGGAATACTTCCTTCAAATCCTAGTTTTCAAAATGGAGAAAGGCTCATTTGGTTCCAAATAGGCCTATTCAGCTAAGGTGAAGAAGCACACGTATCTCATGAAAGAAAATCATCTGTATTAGAAGCTAGAGCATCTAGCACATTGTTTCCTGTGAGAATTGAGTTATTTTTTCCAATGAATACTGCCTTCTACATGGCTTTTCCAAGGTGAAAATAAGCTATTTTTGTTCCAAATAGGCCTATACAACTGAGCTGAAGGAACACATGTATCTCTCGAAAGAAACCCATCTGTGTTAGAAACAGTAGCAACTAGCACATTATTTCCTTGTGAGAATTGAGTTAGTTTTGAAAGGAATACTCCCTGCAAATTTTAGTTTTCAAGATGAAGAAAGGTTCATTTTGTTCCAAATATGCCTATTCAGCTAAGGTGAGGAAACACATGTATTTAATGAAATAAATCATCTGTGTTAGAAGCAGGAGCCTCCTGCACATTGTTTCCCTGATAAAATTGAGTTAGTTTTTAAAAGGAATATATCCTGCAGCTTAGGTGTTTTAACATGGAGATAGGCTCTCTTTGCTCCAAATAGTCCTATTCAGCTAAGTAGAAGAAACACATGTATCTGTCCAAAGAAAACCATCTATGTGAGAAACTTCAGTATCTAGCACATTGTTTCCCTATGAGAATGGAGTTAGTTTTTTGAAAGGAATACTTCCTGCAACTTGGGTTTTTCAAGGAGGAGATACACCTTCTTTGTTGCAAATAGGCCTATTTGGTTGAGTTGAACACATGCATCTCTCCAAAGAAAACTATTTATGTTAGAAGCTTCAGCATCTATGACATTCTTTCTCTGTAAGAATTGAGTTAGTTTTTGAGAGGAATACTTCATGCTTATCATAGATTTCAAGATAGAAAAAGGCCCATTTGGTTCCAAATAGGCCTATTCAGCTAAGGTTTAGAAACACATGTATATCTCAAAGAAAACCACTGCATTAGAATCAGGAGCATCTAACACTTTGCTTCCCTGTGAGAATTAAGTTAGTTTTTGGAAGAATATTTCCTGCAAATCAGAAATGTCAAGTTGGAGAAAGGCTCCTTTTTTTCCAAAAACCTGATCAGCTAAGTTGAAGAAACAAATGTATCTCTTGAAAGAACACCATTTGTTGTAGAAGCAGGAGCATAAAGCACATTGTTTCCCTGTGAAAATTTAGTTATTTTTGAAAGGAATCCTTCTTGCAACAAAGGTGTTTCAATGTGGAGATAGGCTCTGTTTGCTCCAAATATTTCTATTTGTCTGAGATAAAGAACACATGCATGTCTCCAAAGAGCACCATCTTTGTTAGAAGGTGCAGCATCTAGCACATTGTTTCTCTGTAAGAATTGAGTTAAATTTGAAAGAAATACTTCCTGCTTAACATAGTTTTCAAGGTAGAGAAAGGCTCATTGTTTTCCAAATAGGACAATTCAGCTAAGTTGAAGAAACACATGTATATCTTGAAAGAAAACCACCTGTGTTAGAAGCAGGAGAGTCTAGCACATTTCTTCCCTGTGAGAACTGAGTTAGTTTTTGAAAGGAATTCTTCCTGCAAATAAGAATTTTCAAGGTGGAGAAAGGCTCATTTTGTTCCAAATTGGCTTATTCTGCTTACTTGAAGAAATACATATATCTCTCAAAAGAAAACCGTCAGTGTTAGAAGCAGAAACATCTAACACATTGTTTACAAGTGAGAATCCAGTTAATTTTTGAAAGAGTACTTCCTGTGAATCAGAAATTTTAAGGTGGAGAAAGTCTCATTTTGTTCCAAATAGGCCTATTCAGCTAAGTGGAAGAAACAAATGTACACCATCCGTAGTAACAGCATGAACATCTAGCACATTGTTTCCCATGAGAATTGAGTTAATTTTTGGAAGAATAGCTTCTGCAAATCAGAAATTTCAAGGTGTAGAAAGGCTCATTTTTTCCATATAGGCTTATTCAGTTAAGGTGAAGAAACAAATAAATCTCTCAAAAGTACGCCATTTGTTGTAGAAGCGGGAGCATCACATTGTTTCCCTGTGAGAATTGAGTTAGTTTTTGAAAGGAATACTTCCTGCAAGTTGGGTTTTTCAAGGTGGAGATAGGCTCTGTTTGTTCCAAATAGGCCTATACAACTGAGTTGATAAACACATGTAGATATCCAAAGAAACCCCTATGTGTTAGGAGTAGTAGCAACTAGCCTATTATTTCCCTGTGAGAATTGAGTTTGTTTTGAAAGGAATACTTCATACAAATCTTAGTTTTCAAGATGGAGAAAGTCTCATTTTGTTCCAAAAATCCTATTTAGCTAAGGTGAAGAAGCACATGTATCTCACGAAAGAAAATCATTTGTGTTAGAATCAGGAGCCTCCTGCATATTGTTTCCCTGTTAAAATTGAGTTAGTTTTTGAATGAATACTTCCTGCAAATCAAATTTCATGTTGGAGAAAGGCTAATTTTGTTTTAAATAGTCCTATTCAGCTAAGTTGAAGAAACAAATGTATCTCTCAACAGAACACCATTTGTGTTACAAGCAGGAGCATGTAGCATACTGTTTCCCTCTGAGAACTGAGTTAGTTTTTGAAAGGAATTCTTCCTGCAACTTAGGTGTTTCAAGGTGGACATAGGCTGTCTTTGCTCCAAATAGGTATATTCAGCTGGTTGAAGAAACCCATATATCTTTCACAAGAAAACCGTCTATGTTAGGAGATGCAGGTTCAAGCACATTTTTTTCCTGTGTAATTGACCTAGATTTTGAGAGAAATACTTTCTGCTATGTGGGCTTTCCAGGGAAGATATTGGCTCTCATTGTTAGAAATAGGCCTGTACAGCTGAGTGATGAAACACACATATACATCGAAAGAAACCCATGTGTGCTACTAACCATAGCATTTAGCACATTATTTCATTGTAAGTATTTAGGTACTTTTCAAAGTAGTACTTCCTGCATATCATAGTTTTAAAGGTAGAGAAAGGCTTATTTTGTTCCAATTTGACCTATTCAGCTAAGTTGAAGAAACACATGTATCTCTGAAAAGAAACCCATTTGTGTTAGAAGTTGCATCTAGCACACTGTTTCCCTATGAGAATTGAGTTAGTTTTTGAAAGGAATACTGCAGGAAACTTAGTTGTTTCAAGGGGGAGATAAACTCTGTTTGCTCCCAAGAAGCCTCTTCACCTTAGTTGAAGAAACACATGTATCTATCCAAAGAAAACCATCTATGTGAGAAGCTGAAGCATCTTGCACATAGATTCCCTATAAGAATTGAGTTAGTTTTTGAAAGGAATACTTCCTGCAAACCATAGTCCTCAAGGTGGAGAAAGGCTCATTTTGTTCAAAACAGGCCAATTCAGCTGAGTTGAATAAACACATGTACCTCTCCAAATAAAAGCATCTATGTTAGATGCTGAACCATCTAGCACACTGATTTCACTGCGAGAACTGAGTTAGTTTTTGAAAGGAGTCCTTTTCTCTATCTTAGGTGTTTGAAAGTGGAGTTATGTTATATTTGATCCAAATGGGTTTATTCAGTTGAGTTGAAAAACCCATATATCTCTCCTAAGAAAAACATCTATGTTAGAAGCTGTGGCATCTACCACATTGTTTCCCTGGGAAAATTGAGTTAGTTTTTGAAAGGAATACTTCTTGCAACTTGAATTTTTCAAGGTGGCTATAGGCTCTCTTTGTTCCAAGTAGGCCTATATAGTTGAGATGATGAAACACGCATATCTCTCAAAAGAAACCCATGTGAGTAAAAAGCAGCAGCATCTAGCACATTGTATACCTCAGAGAATTTAGTTAACTTTTGAAAGAAATACTTCCTTCAAAACAGAATTTTCAATGTGGAGAAAGGTTCCTTTTGTTCCAAATAGGCCATTTCAGAAAAGTTGAAGAAACAGATGTATCTCTCAAAAGAAAAAGAACTGTCTTTGAAGCAGGAGAACCTAGCACATTGTTTCCCTGTGAGACTTAAGTTAGTTTTCAAAGGTGTACTTTCTACAAATGATAGTTTTAAAGATGGAGAAAGGCTCATTTTATTACAAATAGGCCTATTCAGCTAAGTTGATGAAACACATGTATCTCTTGAAATAAACGTATGTGTGTTAGAAGCAGTAGCATATAGAACATTGTTTCTCTGTGTGAGAATTGAGTTAGTTTTGAAAGGAATGCTTCCTGCATCTTAGATGTTTGAAGGTGAAGATTTGGTCTCTTTGTTCCAAATAGGCCTATTCAGCTGAGCTGAAGAAACACATGTATCACTCCAAAGAAAACCATCTATGTTGCAATCTACTCCATGTAGCACATTTTTCACTGTGGGAATTGAGAATTCCTGGTTTTCAAGGTGGAAAAAAGCTCATTTTATTCAAAATAGAACTGTTCAACTGAGTTGAAGAAACTCATGTATCTCTCCAAAAAAAGCCATCTATATTAGAAGCTGCAGCATATAACACAAGATTCCATGTGAGAATTGAGTTAGTTTTTAAAGGAATACTTCCTGAAACTTAGGTGTTTCAACATGGAGATATGCTGTCTTTGTTCCAAATAGACCTATTCAGCAAAGTTGATGAAACCCATGTATCTCTCCAAAGAAAACCTTCTATGTTAGAAGCTGCAGAATATAGCACATTGTTTCATTGTAAAAATTTAGTTAGTTTTTTTAAGGAATCCTTCCACAACTTAGGTTTTTCAAGTAGGAGTTAGGATCTGTTTGCTCCCAATAAGTATATTCATCTGAGTAGAAGAAACCCATGTACCTCCCGAAAGAAAACCATCAATGTTAGAAGCTGAAGTGTCTAGCACATTGTTTCCTAGTGAGAATGGCATTAGTTTTTGAGAGGAATACTTCCTGCTACATGGATTTTCCAAAGTGGAGATAAGCTCTCTTTGTTCCAAATAATCCTATTCAGCTGAGTTGATGAAATACATATATCTCTCAAAATAAATCCATCTTTCTTAGAAGCAGTAGCATCTAGCATATTATTTCCCTGTCAGAATTGAGTTCATTTTGAATGGAATACTTCCTGATTATCATAGTTCTCTAGGTCAAAAAAGGTGCATTTTTTTCCAAATAGGGCTATCCAGAAAAGGAGAGGAAACACATGTATATCTCAAAAGAAAACCACTGTGTTAGAATCAGGAGCATCTAGCACATTGCTTCCCAGTGAGAACTGAGTTAGTTTTTGAAAGGCATACTTCCTGAAAATCAGAATTTTCAAGATGGAGAAAGGATCATTTTGTTCCAAATTGGTTTACTCAGCTAACTTCAAAAAACACATATATCTCTCCAAAGAAAATCATCTATGTTAGATTCTGCAGCATCTAGCACATTGATTCTTTGTGAGAATGGAGTTAGTTTTTGAAAGGAATACTTCCTGAAACTTGGGTCTTCAAGATTGAGATAGGCTGTCTTTGACCCAAATAGGCCTATTCAGCTGATTTAATGAAGCACATGTATCTCTCCAGTGAAACCAATCTATGTTAGAGCCAGCTAGTGTTTGAAAGAATAATCCTGCAAATCAGAAATTTAAAGGTGGAGAAATGCTCATTTTAGGCCTATTCAGCTATGTTGAAGAAACAAATGTATCTCTTGAAACAACACCATCTGTGTTAACAGCAGGAGCATCTAGCACATTGTTTTGTTCAAAATAGGCCTATTCAGCTAAGGCAAAGAAACAAATGTATCTCTCAAAAGAACACCATTTGCTGTACAAGCAGAAGCATCAAGCACATTGTTTTCCTGTAAAATCTAAGTTAGTTTTTAAAAGGAATACTTCCTGCAAAGTAAGTGTTTCAAGATGGAAATAGGCTCTCTTTGCTCCAAATAGGGCTACTCATCTGAGTTGAAGAAACAACTGTATCTCTCCAAAGAAAATCATCTTTGTTTAAAGCTGCAGCATCTAGCACATTTTTTCCTTGTGAGAGCTGCGTAATTTTTTTAAAGGAATACTTCCAGCAACTCAGAATTTTCAATGTGGAAAAGGCTAATTTTTTTCCAAACAGGCCTATGCAGCTATGGTGAAGAAACACATGAAGCTCTCAAGAGAAAACTCTTTGTGTTAGAAGCAGTAGCACCTAGCATGTTGTTTCCAAGTGAGAAATGAGTTAGTTTTTGAGTGGAATACTTCCTGTCACTTAGGTGTTTCATGATGCATATATGCTCTGTTTGCTTCAAATAGGCCTACTGAGTTGAGTTGAAGAAACAATGTAATTCTCGAAAGAAAACCATACATGTTAGAAGCAGAAGCATCTAGCACATTATTTTCCTGGGAGAATTGAATTAGTTTCTCCAAGTAATATTTCTTGCCACTTGTGTTTTCCAATGTGGAGATAGGTTCTCTTTGTTCCAAAAAGCCTTATTCTGCTGAGTTGATGAAACACATGTTTCTCTCGAAAGAAAGACATTTGTGTTAGAAGCAGTAGCGTCTAGCACATTGTTTTCCTGTGAGAATTCAGATAGTTTGAAAGGAATGCTTCAAACACATGCACAGGAAATCAGTGCAAGTCAACTCCTTGTATAGCTATCCTTATCTCATCTAGCAAAAACCCATGATCCTTCCTATTATTGCTTATACTCTCTCTTCAACAAAATTAGAGATAAGGGCAAAATATATTCTGCTGAGTAGTAAGGGGGTAGGAGGAAAATGGAGGGGAAAAGGGGTAAGGGAGGAGGTAGGGGAAGGGGGGAGAAATGACCCAAACATTGTATGCACATATGAATTAAATAAAAATTAAAAAAAAGAAAACCATCTATGTTACAACCTACACACATAGCTCATTTTTCACTGTGAGAATTGATTTAGCTTTTGAAAGGAATACTTCCTGCAAATCATAGTTTTCTAGGTTGAAAAAGGCTCATTTTGTTCCAAATAAGACTATTCTGCTAAGTTGAAGAAACACATGTATCTCTCCAAAAAAGCCACCTCTGTCAGAAGCTGCAGCATACAGCACAAGGTTCTGTGTGAGAATTGAGTTAGTTTTTAAAGGAATATCTCATGAAACTTACGTTTTCCAACGTGGGGATATGCTGTCTTTGTTCTAAATTGGCCTATTCAGTGGAGTCGATGAAACCCACATATCTCTCAAAACAAATCCATTTGTGATAGAAGCAGTAGCATCTAGCACATTCTTTGCATGTGAGAATTGAGTGAGTTTTGGAAAGGAGTACTTCATGCAAATCGTAGTTTTCTAGATGTTGAAACACTCATATTGTTCCAAATAGGTCTATTCAACTAAGGTGAAGAAACACATGTATCTCACAAAAGACAATCATCTGTGTTAGAAGCAGGAGCCTCTAGCACATTGTTTCCTTGTTAAAATTGAGTAAGTTTTTAAAGGAAAACTTCATGCATCTTAGGTGTTCCAAGGTGGAGGTAGGTTTTCTTTGCTCCAAATAGGCCTATTCAGCTGACTTGAAAAAACACACATATCTCCCTAAAGAAAACCATCTATATTAGAATCTTCAGCATCTAGCACATTGTTTCCTTGTGAGAATTTATTAGTTTTTGAAAGAATACTTCCTTCAAGTAACAAATTTCAAGATGGAGAAAGGCTCATTTTGTTCAAAATAGAACTATTCAGCTAAGTTGAAGAAACAAATGTTTCTCTCGAAAGAACACCATTTGCTAAATAAGCAGGAGCATCATGCACATTGTTTCCCTGTAAAAACTAAATTAGTTTTTAAAAGGAATACTTCTTGCAAAGTAAGTGTTTCAAGGTGGAAATAGGCTCTCTTTGCTCCAAATAGATCTACTCATCTGAGTTGAAGAAACAACTGTATCTCTCCAAAGAAAACCATCCTTTTTTGAAGCTGCAGCATCTAGCACATTGTTTCCCTGTGAGAACTAAGCTAGTTTTTAAAAGGAATACTTCCTGCAAATCAGAATTTTCTAAGTGGAGAAAGGCAAATTTTTTTCCAAACAGGCCTATTTAGCTATGGTGAAGAAACACATGAAGCTCTCGAACAAAAACTCTCTGTGTTTGAAGCAGTAGCACCTAGCACGTTGTTTCCAAGTGAGAAATGAATTAGTTTTTGAATGGAATACTTCCTGCCACTTAAGTGTTTCAAGGTGGATATATGCTCTGTTTGCTTCAAATAGGCTTATTGAGCTGAGTTGAAGAAACAATATAATTCTCGAAAGAAAACCATATGTGTTAGAAGCAGAATCATTTAGCATTTTATTTTCCTGGAAGAAATGAATTAGTTTTTCCAAGGAATTCTTCCTACCACTTGTGTTTTTCAATGTGGAAATAGGCTCTCTTTGTTCCGAATAGGCTTATTCAGCTGAGTTGATGAAACACATGTTTCTCTTGAAAGAAAGACATTTGTGTTAGAAGCAGTAGCATCTAGTATACTGTTTCCCTGTGACAATTGAGTTACTTTTTCAAAGAAACACTTCCTCCAACTTAGGTGTTTCAAAGTGGAGAGAGGCTCTCTTTGCTCCAAATAAGTATATTCATCTGAGTTGAAGGAACCCATGTTTCTCTCCAAAGAAAACCATCTATGTTAGAAGCTGCAGCATCTAGCAAATTGTTTCCTTGTGAGAATGAAGTTAGTTTTTGAATGGAATACTTCCTGCAACTTGGGGTTTTCAAGGAGGAGATAAGCTCTCTTAATCCAAATCGACCTATTCAGCTGTGTTGATGAAACACATGTATCTCTCGAAAGAAACACATGTATGTTAGAAGCAGTAGCATCTAGAACATATGGGCATATCAGCTAAGTTGAAGTAAAAATGTATCTCTTGAAAGAACACCATTTGTTGAAGTAGGAGCATCAAGTATATTGATTCCCTGTGAGAATTGAGGTAGTTTTTGATAGGAATCCTTCCTGCAACAGAGGTGTTGCAAGGTGGAGATAAGCTCTGTTTGCTCCACATAGGCCTATTGTGCTGAGTTGAAGAAATCCATGTGTCTCTCCAAAGAAATCCATCTATGTTAGAAGCCACAGCAGCTACACAGTGTTTTGTTGTAAGAATTTAGTTAGTTTTGGAAGGAATCCTTCCACAACTTACGTTTTTCAAGGTGAATTTAGGCTCTGTTTGCTCCCAATAGGTATATTCATCAGATTTGAAGAAACCCATGTACCTCTCAAAAGAAATCCATCAATGTTAGAAGCTGCAGCATCTAGCACATTGTTTCCTAGTGAGAATGGAGTTAGTTTTGAAAGGAATGCTTCATGCAATGTGGGTTTTCCAGAGTGGAGATAGGATGTCTTTGAATTGAGTTAGATTTTGGAAAGAATCCTTCCTGCGACTTTGCTGTTTCAAGGTGGAGAGAGGCTCTCTTTGTTCCAAATAGGCCTATACAGATGAGTTCATGAAACACATACATCCTCTGAAAGAAACCTAGTGTGTTAGAAGCAGTAGCATCTTGCACATGGTTTCCCTGTGAGAATTCAGTTAAGTTTTGAAAGGAATACCTCATGCAAGTCATAGTTTTCAAGGTGGAGAAAGGCTCATTTATTCCAAAAAGGATAATTCAGCTGCATTGAAGAAACAAATGTGTCTCTCCAAAGAAAACCATCTATGTTAGAAGATGTAGCATCTAGTACATTGTTTCCCTGTGAGAATTGATTTAGTTTTTCAATACATCATGCTATGTGGGTTTTCCATGGTGGAGACAGGCTCTCTTTGTTCCAAAAAGTCCTATACAGCTGAGTTGATGAAACACAGATATCTCTAAACAAACTCATGTGTGCTAGAAGCCCTAACATCTAGCACACTCTTTCCTGTGACAATTGAGTTATGTTTTGAAAGGAATTCTTCTTTGTAAATCATATATTCCAAGGTGAAAAAAAGCTCATTTTGTTCCAAATAGGCCTATTCAGCTAAGTTGAAGAAACACATGTGTCTGACAAAGAAAACCATCTGTGTTAGAAGCAGGAGCAGAAAGCACACTGTTTCCCTGTGAGAACTGAGTGCATTTTTGAAAGGAATAAATCCTGCAAGTTAGGTGTTTCAATGTGGAGATTGGATTGATTTGCTCCAAATAGGCCTATTCAGCTGACTTGAAGAAACACATGTATTTTTCCAAAGAACTCCATCTATATTAGAAGCTACAACATCTACTACATTGTTTCCCTGTGAGAATTGAGTTAGTTATTGAAAGGAATACTTCGTGCAAATCAGAATTTTCAAGGTGGAAAAAAGTTCATTTTGCTCCACGTGAAAGCTCTTCAGCTTCAGTGAAGAAACACATGTATCCCTCGAAGGAAAACCATCTGTGTTAGAAGCAGAAGCATCTAGCACCTTGTTTCCCTGTGAAAATTGAGTTAGTAATTGAAAGGAATACTTCATGCACCTTAGGTGTTTCAAGGTGGTGATAAACTCTGTTTGCTCCAAATAGGTCTATTCAAGTGAGCTGAAGAAATAGATGTATCTCTCCAAAGAAAACCGTCAATGTTAGAAGATGCAGCATCTAGTGCATTGTTTCCTTATCAGAATTGAATTAGTTTTTGAAAGGAATACGTCCTGAAAATAATAATTTTCAAGGTGGACAAAGGCTCATTTTGTTCCAAATAGACCTATTCAACTAAGGTAAAAAAAATGTATATCTCGAAAGGAAGCCATTTGTGTTACAAGCAGAAGAAAGTAGCACATGGTTTCCCTGCAATAATTGAGTAGTTTTCAAAAGTAATACTTCCTACAACTTAGGTGTTTCAAGGTGGGTGTAGGCTCTGTTTGTTCCATTAGGTATATTCATCACAGATGAGGAAACACATGTATCTCTACAAAGAAAATAATTTATGTTGGAAGCTGCACCTTTGAATACATTGTTTCCCTGTGAGAATTATGTTAGTTCTTGAAGGGAATAATTCCTACAAATCATAATTATGAAGGTGCAGAAAGGCTCATTTTGTTCTCAATAGGTCCAGTCAACTTAGTGGAAGAAACACCTGTACCTCTCAAAAGAAACCAAATTCTGTTAGAAATAGTAGCATCTAGCACATTGTTTCCCTGTGAGAAATGAGTTAGTTTTGCAAAGGAATACTTCCTGAAACTTAGGTGTTTCAGGGTGGAGATAAACTCTGTTTACTCCAAATAAGCCTATTCATCTGTGTTGAAGAAACACATGTAGCTCTCCAAATAAAATGATGTATGTTAGAAGCTGTAGCATCTAGCATATTATTTCCCTGTGAGAATTGACTTAGTTTTTGAAAGGAATACTTCCTGAAAATCAGAATTTTCAAGATGGAGAAAGGCTTATTTTGTTTCAAATAAGCCTTCTCAGCTAAGGTGAAGAAACACATGTATCTCTAGAAGGAAATGATCTGTGTTAGATCAGGAGCATGTAGCACATGGTTTCCATGTGAATATTGAGTAGTTTTTGTAAGTAATACTTCCTGCAACTTTGGTGTTTCAAGGTGGAGATAGGCTGCCTTTGCTACAAATAGGTATTCTCAGCTGAGTTGAAGAAACACATGTACTTCCAAATGAAAGTCATTTACATTTGAAGCTGCCACATCTAGAACATTGTCTTCCTATAAGAATTGAGTTAGTTATTGAAAGGAATATTTCCTGCCAATCATATTTTTCAAGGTGGGGAAAGACTTATTTTGCTCAAGTAGACCTATTCAGCTAGGTTGAGCAAACACATGTATCTCTACAAAGAATACCATCTGTATTAGAAGCAGGAGCATCATTCATATTACTTCCTTCTGAGAATTGAGTTCATTTTTGAAAGGAATACATCCTGTAGCTGAGGTTTTTCAAGGTGGAGATAGGCTCTCTTTGCCCCAAATGGGCCTATTCTACTGAGTTGAAGAAACACATGAATCTCTTCAAAGAAAACCAACTATATTAGAAGTTGCAGCATGTAGCACATTGTTTCCCTGTGAGAACTGAGTTGGTTTTTGAAAGGAATACTTCCTGCAACATAAGTGTTTCAAGGTGGAGATAGGCTCAGTTTGCTACAAATAGTACTATTCAAATATATGTAGAAACCCATGCATCTATCCAAAGAAAACAATCTATGTTAGAAGCTGCCACAATTAGCGCATTGGTTCCCTGTGAAAATTGACTTATATTTTGAAAGGAATACTTCATGCAAACAGGAATTTTCAAGGTGGAGAAATCCTGATTGTGTTCCAAATAGGCCCATTCAGGTAATGTGAAGAACCACATGTATCCCTCAAAAAACAAACATCTGTGTTAGAGGCATTAGCAGGTAGTACATTGCTTCCCTGTGAGAATTGAATAGTTTTTGAAAGTAACACTCCCTGAAAGTTGGGTTTTTCAAAGTGAATATAGGCTCTGTTTGCTCCAAATAGGCCTATTCTGCTGATTTGAAGAAACACATGAATCACTCCAAAGAAAACCTTTTAAATTAGAAGCTGCAGATCTAGGACATTGCTTCCCTGAGGAACTGAGTTAGTTTTTGACAGGAATATTTCCTGTGAATCATAGTTTTCAAGGTGGAGAAAGGCTCATTTTGTTCTAAGAAGGTATATTCAGTTTTTGAAAGCAATACTTCATATCAAAATTTTCAAGGTGAGGAAAAGCTCATTTTTTCCCCAATATGCCTACTCAGCTAAGGAGAAGAAACACATTTATCTCTCAAAAGAAAATCATCTGTGTTAGAAGCAGGAGCATCTAACATATTGTTTCCATGTGAGAATTGAGGTAGATTTTGAAAGGCATACTTCCTGCAACTTAGGGGTTTGAAGGTGGGGATGGGCTCTGATTGCTACAAATAGGCCTATTCAGCTGAGTTGAAGGAGCACATGTATCTCTCGAAAGAAAACAATCTGTTTTAGAAGCAGGAACATCTAGCACATTGTTTCCCTGTGAGAATTGAGTAGTTTTTAAAGTAATACTTCCTGCAACATAGGTGTTTCAACGTGGAGATATGTTCTGTTGTTCCAAATAGGTATATTCAGCAGAGTTGAAGAAACACATGTATCTCTCCAAAGAAAATCATCTATGTTAGAAGCTACAGCATTGAGCACATTGTTCCCTGTGAGCATTGAGTTAATTTTTGAATGGAATACTTCTTGCAAATCAGAATTTTCAAAGTATACAAAGGCTCAATTTTTCCAAATATGACTTCACACCTAAGGTGAAGATAGACATGTACCTTTCAAAAGAAAACCATCTGTGAAAGAAGCAGGAGCATCTAGCACATTCTTTTCCTGTGAGAATTAGATTAGTGTTTGAAAGGAATTCTTTCTGCAACTCAGGTGTTTCAAGGTGGAGATAGGCTTTAATGCTAAAAATAGGTGTTTTCAGCTGAGGTAAAAAAACACATGTTCTTTGACAAAGAAAATAATCTACGTATGAAGCTGCAGTATCTAGCACATTGTCTTCCTGTAAGAATTGAGTTAGTTTTTGAAAGGAATATTTCCTGCCAATCATATTTGTCAAGATGGGGAAAGACTTATTTTGTTCAAATAGACCTATAAAGCTAAGTTGAAGAAACATATGTATCTCTACAAAGAACACCATCTGTGTTAGAAGCAGGAGCATCTAGCACATTGCTTCCTTCTGTGAATTGAGTTAGGTTTTGAAAGGAATACTTCCTGCAACTGGGGATTTTCAAGGTGGAGATAGGCTCTCTTTGCTCCAAATTGGCCTATTCGACTGAGTTGAAGAAACACATGAATCTCTCCAAAGAAAACCGTCTATGTTAGAAGCTGCAGCATGTAGCATATTGTTTCCCTGTGAGAACTGAGATTGTTTTTGAAAAGAATAACTCCTTCAACATAGGTGCTTCAAGGTGGAGATAGGCTCTATTTGCTCCAAATAGGCCTATTCAGCTGACTTGAAGAAACACATATATCTATCTAAAGAAAACCATCTATTTTAGAAGCTGCAGCATCTAGCACATTGTTTCCCTGTGAGAATTGAGTTACTTTTTGAAAGGAATACTTTCTGTAAATTAGAATTTTCAAGGTGGAGAAAGTCTCTTTTTGTTCCCAATAGGTCTATTCAGCTAAGGTTGAGAAACACATGTATCTCGCCAGAGAAAACCATGTGTGTTAGAATGTGCAGCATCTGGTGCATTTTTCCCTGTGAGAATTGAGTGAGTTTTGCAAAGGAATACTTCTTGAAACTTAGGTGTTTCAGGATGGAGATAAACTCTGTTTACTCCAAATAAGCCTATTTGGACATGTTGAAGAAACACATGAATCTCTCCAAAGAAAACCATCCATGCTAGAAGTCGCAGCATCTAGCACATTGTTTCCCTGTGAAAATTAAGTTAATTTTTGAAAGGAATACTTCCTGCAAATCAGAATTTTCAAGGTAGAGGGAGGCTTATTTTGGTCCAAATAGGCCTATTTAGCTAGGAAGATGAAACACATGTATCTCTTGAAGGGAAACCGTCTTTGTTAGAAGTAGTAGTATCTGGCACATTGTTTCCCTATGAGAATTAAGTTAGGTTTGGAAAGTAATACTTCCTGCAACTTATGTGTTTCAAGATGGAGATAGGCTCTCTTTGCTACAAATACGTATTGTCAGCTGAGAGTACACATGTACTTGCACAAGGAAAATCATCTACATTTAAGTCTACAGCAGCTAGCACATTGTCCTTCTGTAAGAACTGAGTTAGTTTTTGAAAGGAATATTTCCTGAAAATCATATTTTTCAACATGGGGAAAGACTTATTTTGTTCAAAAAGACCTATTCAGCTAAGTTGGGCAAACACAGGATTTCTACAAAGAACACCATCTGTATTAGAAGCAGGAACATCTAGCACATTGCTTCCTTCTGAGAACTGAGTTGGGTTTTGAAAGGAACACTTCCTGCAACTAAGGATTTCAATGTGGAGATAGGCTCTCTTGCTCCAAATAGGCCTGTTCAACTGAGTTGAAGAAATACATGAATCTCTCCAAAGAAAACCAATTATGTTAGAAGCTGCAGCATCCAGCACATTGTTTTCCTGTGAGAACTGAGTTTGTTTGTGAAAGGAATACTTCCTGCATCATAGGTGTTTCAAGGTGGAGATTGGCTCTGTTTGCTACAAATAGGACTATTCAGCTGATATGAGGAAACCCATGTGTCTATCCAAAGAAAACAATCTATGTTAGGAGCTGAAGCATCTAGCACGTTGGTTCCCTGTGAAAATTGAGTTATTTTTTGAAAGGAATACTTCATGCAAACAGGCATTTTCAAGGTGGAGAAATGCTCATTTTGTTCCAAATAGGCCTGTTCAGGTAATGTGAAGAACCACGTGTATCCCTCATAAAACAACCATCTGTGTTAGAAGGAGGAGCAGCTAGCACATTGTTTCCCTGTGAGAACTGAGTAGTTTTTGAAAGTAATGCTCAAAGCAAGTTGGGTTTTTCAAAGTGAATATAGGCTCTGTTTATTCCAAGTGGGCCTGTTCTCCTGAATTGAAAAACACATGAATCTCTCCAAACAAAACCTTTTAAATTAGAAGTTGCAACATCTAGCACATTGCTTACCTGTGAGAACTGAGTTAGTTTTTGACAGGAATATTTCCTGTGAATCATAGTTTTCAAGGTGGGAAAAGGCTCATTTTGTTCCTAATAGGCCTATTCAGCTGAGATGAAGAAACACATGTATCTCTCGAAGAAAACCATCTGTGTTAGAAGCAGGATAATCTAGCACATTGTTTCTCTGTAATAATAGATTTTTGTTTGGAAAAGAATACTTCTTGCAACTTAAGTGTTTCAAGGTGGATATAGGCTAGATTTGCTCCAATTAGGCCTATTCAGCTGACTTGAAGAAACACGTGTATCTTTCCAAAGAACTCAATCTAAATCAGAGCTGCAACATCTACTACATTGTTTCCCTGTGAGAATTGAATTAGTTATTGAAAGGAATACTTCATGCAAATCAGAGTTTTCTAGGTGGAGAAAAGCTCATTTTGTTCCAAATAGGCCTGTTCAGCTAAGGTGAAGAAACACATGTATCTCTCGAAAGGCAACCATCTGTGTTAGAAGTAGTCACATCTAGCACTTTGTTTCCCTGTGAGAAATGAGTTAGTTTTAGAAAGTAATACTTCCTTAAACTTAGGTGTTTCAAGGTGGAAATATGCTCTCTTTGCTACAAATAATTATTCTCAGCTGAGTTGTAAAAACACATGTACTTCCACAAGGAAAATCATCTACGTTTGAAGCTGCAGCATCTAGCACATTGTCTTCCAGTGAGAATTGAGTTAGTTTTTGAAAGGAACATTTCTTGCCAATCATATTTTTCAATGTAGGGAAAGACTTATTTTGTTCAAAAAGACCTATTCAGCTAAGTTGAACAAACACATGTATCTCTACAAAGAACACCATCTCCATTAGAAGCATGAGCATCTAGCACATTGCTTCCTTTTGAGAACTGAGTTAGTTTTGAAAAGGAATATTTCCTGCAATAAGGTTTTTCAAAGTGAAGGATAGGCTATCTTTGCTTCAAATAGGCCTATTTGAAGGAGTTGAAGAAGCACATAAATCTCTCCAAAAAACTCTATCTATGTTAGATGCTTCAGCATCTAGCACATTGTTTTCCTGTGAAAACTGAGTTGGTTTGTGAAAGGAATACTTCCAGCAACATTGGTGGTTCCAAGTGGAGATAGGCTCTGTTTGCTACAAATGGGACTACTCAGCTGATATGAAGAAACCCATTAATCTATCCCAAGAAAAAAATCTATGTTAGAAGCAGCAGCATCTACCACATTTGTTCCCTGTGGAAATTGAGTTATTTTTTGAAAGGAACACTTCATGCTAGTGGAATTTTCAACATGGAGAAAGGCTCATTTTTTTTCCAAATAGGCCTATTCAGTACATTGAAGAAAAACATGTATCTCCCCAAAGAAAACCATCAATGTTAGAAGCTGCTGCATCTAGCACATTTGTTCCCTGTGAAAATTGAGTTGTTTATTGAAAGGAATACTTCATACAAACAGGAATTTTCAAGGTGGACAAAGGCTCATTGTGTTCCAAATAGGCTTATTCAGTTAATGTGAAGAACCACATGTATCCCTCGAAAAACAACCAACTGTGTTAGAAGGAGGAGCAGCTAGCACATTGTATCCCTGTAAGAATTGATTAGGTTTTGAAAGTAATACTCTCTGTAAGTTGGGTTTCTTAAAGTGAATATAGGCTCTGTTTGCCCCAAATAGGCCTACGCTGCTGAGTTGAAAAAAACACATGAATCTCTCCAAAGAAAACCTTTTAAATTAGAAGCTGCAGCACTTAACACATTGCCTCCCTGTGAGCACTGAGTAAGTTTTTGACAGAAATATTTCCTGTGAATTATAGTTTTCAAGGTGGGGAAAGGCTCATTCATTTCCAAATAGGCCTATTCAGCTTAGGTGAATAAACACTTGTATCTCTCAAAAGAAAATCACCTGTGTTAGAAGCAGAAGCATCTAGCATCTTGTTTCCCTGTGAGAATTGAGTTAGTTTTTGAAAGGAATACTTCATGCACGTAAGTGTTTCAAGGTGAAGATAGGCTCTGATTGCTCTAAATAGGCCTATTCAGATGAGTTGAAGAAACAAATGTATCTCTCCAAAGAACACCATCAATGTCAGAAGCTGCAGCATTTAGCACATTGTTCCCCTGTGAGAATTTAGTTAATTTTTGATAGGAATACTTCCTGCAAATAAGAATTTTCAAGGAGGAGAAAGGATCATTTTGTAACAAAAAGGCCAATTCAATTGAGTGGACAAAACACATGTATCTCTCCAAAGAACAACATCTCTGTTAGAAGCAGTGGCATCTAACATTGTTTTCCTGTGACAATTGGGTTAGTATGTGTGAGAAGTATTCCTGAAACTTAGGTGTTTCAAGGTGGGGATTGGCCCAGTTTGCTAAAAATAGGTAAATTCAGCTGAGTTGTGGAAACACATGTATCTCCCCAAAGAAAACCATCTACCTTTGAAGATGCAGTATTTAGCACATTGTTTCCCTCTGAAAATTGAGTTAGTTTTTGAAAGTAATATTTCCCATGAATCATCACGTTCAAGGTGGGGAAAGTCTCATTTTGTTCAAATAGACCTATTCAGCTAAGTTGAAGAAACACATGTATCTTTCCAAAGAACATCATCTGTGTTAGAATCAGGAGCATCTAGCACATTGCTTCCCTGTGAGAATTGTGTTAGTTTTTGAAAGGAATATTGTTGCCAGTTAGGTGTTTCAAGATGGAGATAAGCTCTGTTTGCTACAAATAGGACTATTCAGCTTAGTTAAACAAACACATGTATCTTTGAAAAAAAAACAATCTATGTTTGAAGCTGCAGCTTCTAGCACATTGTTCCTTGGGAGAATTGAGTGAGTTTTTGAAAGGAATACTTCCGTCAAAACAGAATTTTCAAGGTGAGGAAAGGCTCATTTTTTCCAAATGTACCCACTCAGCTAAGGAGAAGAAACACATATATCTCTCAAAAGAAAATCATCTGTGTTAGAAGCAGGAGCACCTAGCACACTGTTTCCATGTGAGAATTGAGGTAGTTTTTGAAAGGCATACTTCCTGAAACTTAGGGATTTGAAGGTGGGGATGGGCTCTGATTGCTACAAACAGACCTATTCAGCTGAGTTGAAGGAACACATGTATCTCTTGAAAGAAAATCTGTTTTAGAAGTAGGAACATCTAGCACATGCTTTCCCTTAGAGAATTGAGTAGTTTTTAAAGTAATACTTCCTGCAACTTAGGTGTTTCAATGTAGACATGTGTTCTGTTTGCTCCAAATAGGTATATTCAGCAGAGTTGAAGAAACACATGTATCTCTCCAAAGAAAATCATCTATGTTAGAAGCTCCAGCATTGAGCACATTGTTCTCTGTGAGAATTGAGTAACTCTTGAAAGGAATACTTCCTGCAAATCAGAATTTTCAAGGTTACAAAGGCTTAATTTTTCCAAATACAACTTTACAGCTAAGGTGAAGAAAGACATGCACCTGTCAAAAGAAAAGCATCTGTGTAAAAAGCAGGAGCATCTAGCACATTCTTTCCCTGTGAGAATTGGGTTAGTGTTTGAAAGGTATTCTTCCTGCAACTTAGGTGTTTCAAGGTGCTGATAGGCTCTATTTGCCTCAAATAGGTCTCTTCAGCTAAGCTGAAGAACACATATATCTTTTGAAAGAAACTCATGTGTGTTACAAGCAGTAGCATCTGGCACATTGCTTCCCTGTGAGAATTGAGTTACTTTTTGAAAGGAGTACTTCCTGCAAATCAAAGTTTTCAAGGAGGAGAAAGTCTCATTTTGTTCCAAATAGGCCTATTCACCTAAAGTGAAGAAACATATATATCTCTCGAAAGAAAACCATCTGTGGTAGAAGCAAGAGCATTTAGCATACTTATTCCCATTGAGAATTGAGTTAGTTTTCAAAAGGAATTCTTCCTGCAACTTAGGTATCTCGGGTGGAGGTAGGTCTGTTTGCTCCAAATAAGCCTATTCAGCTGAGTTGAAGAAACACATGTATCTCTCCAAAGAAATCCATCTATGTTAGAACTTGCAGCATCTAGCACATTGTTTCCTGTGAGAACTGAATTAGTTTATGAAAGAAATTCTTCTTGCAAATCACAATTTTCAAGGAGGAGAATGGCTAATTTTGCTCCCAATAGGACTATTCAACTGAGTGGATGAAACACATGTATCTCCCAAAGAAAACCATCTCTTAGAAGCAGGACCATCTAGCACATTGCTTCCATGTGAGAATTGAGTTAGTTTTTGAAAGAAATACTTCCTGCAACATAGATATTTCAAGATGGAGATAGGCTCTGTTCACTACAAATAGGTATATTCAGCTGAATTGAAGAAACCCATGTGTTTCCCAAAGAAAACCATCTATGTTTGAAGCTTCACCATCTAGCACATTGTTTCCCTGTTGAGGACTGAGTTCGTTTTTGAAATCAGTGTTTCCTACCAATAACAGTTTTCAATGTGGGGAAAGGTTCATTTTCTTCAAATAGACCTATTTAGCTTAGTTGAAACAAGACATGTATCTCTCCAAAGAACACCATTCCTGTTAGAATCCCAAGCATCTAGCACATTGCTTCCCTGTGAGAGTTGAGTTAGTTTTTGAAAGGAATACTTCCTGCAACTTAGGTGTTTCATGGTGGACATTGGCTCTGTTTGCTCCAAGTAGATCTATTTAGCATAGATGAAGACACATGTATCTCTCCAAAGAAAACCATCTATTTTAGAAGCTACAGCATCTAGTGCATTGTTTCCCTGTGAGAATTGAGTTGGTTTTGGAAAGGAATACTTCCTGCAAATCACAAGTTTCAAGGTTTAGGAAAGCTGATTTTGTTCCAAATAGACCTATTCAGTTGAGTTGACAAAACACATGTACCTCTCGAAGCAAATCATCTGTGTTAGAAGCAGGAGCATAAAGCACATTTTTTCCATGTGAGAATTCAGTTTGTTTTTGAAAGGAATACTTCCTGCAACTTAGGTGTTTGTAAGTGTAGATAGCCTCTGTTTGCTACAAAAAAGTTATAATCAGCTGAGGTGAAGAAACACATGCATCTCTGGAAAGAAAACAATCTATGTTAGAAGCAGGACCACTTAGCACATTGTTTCACTGTGAGAATTGAGTAGTTTTTGAAAGGAATACTTCCTGCAACTTAGCTGTTCAAGGTGGAGATAGGCCCTTTTTGCTACAAAAGGGTATATTCAACTGAGTGAAAAACACAGGTATCTCCCCAAAGAAATCCATGTACGTTTGATGCTGCAGCATTTAGCACATTTTTTCCCTGTAAGAATTGAGTTAGTTTTTGAAAGGAATATTTCCTGTGAATCAAAGGTTTCAGTTGGGGAAAGGCTCATTTTGTTCAAATAGTCCTATTCAGCTATGTTGAAGAAACACATGTATCTCTGCAAACAACACCATCTGTGTTAGAAGCAGAAGCATCTAGCACATTGCTGACCTGTGAGAATTGAGTTAGCTTTTGAAAGGAATACTTCCTGCAACTTAGGTGTTTCAAGGTGGGGATAGGCTCTCTTTACTCCACATCGACCTTTTCAGCAGAGTTGAAGAAACACATGTATATCCCCGAAGAAAACCATCTATGTTAGCAACTGCAGGATCTAGCGACTTCTTTCACTGTGAGAATTGAGTTAATTTTTGAAAGTGAAACTTTCTGCAAATCACAATTTTCAAGGAGGAGAAAGGATCATTTTGTACCAAATAGGTCTATTCACTTCAGTGGACGAAACATATGTATCTTTCCAAAGAACACCATCTGTGTTAGAAGCAGAAGCATCTAACACATTGTTTTCCTGTGACAATTGAGTTAGTTTGTGAAAGAAGTATTCCTGCAACCTAGGTTCAAGGTGGGAATTGGCCCAGTTTGCTAAAAATAGGTATATTCAGCTGAGTTGTGGAAACACATGTATCTCCCCAAAGAAAACCATCTACCTTTGAAGATGCAGTATTTAGCACATTGTTTCCCTCTGAAAATTGAGTTAGTTTTTGAAAGTAATATTTCCCATGAATCATCACGTTCAAGGTGGGGAAAGTCTCATTTTGTTCAAATAGACCTATTCAGCTAAGTTGAAGAAACACATGTATCTTTCCAAAGAACATCATCTGTGTTAGAATCAGGAGCATCTAGCACATTGCTTCCCTGTGAGAATTGTGTTAGTTTTTGAAAGGAATATTGTTGCCAGTTAGGTGTTTCAAGATGGAGATAAGCTCTGTTTGCTACAAATAGGACTATTCAGCTTAGTTAAACAAACACATGTATCTGAAAAAAAAACAATCTATGTTTGAAGCTGCAGCTTCTAGCACATTGTTCCTTGGGAGAATTGAGTGAGTTTTTGAAAGGAATACTTCCGTCAAAACAGAATTTTCAAGGTGAGGAAAGGCTCATTTTTTCCAAATGTGCCTACTCAGCTAAGGAGAGGAAACACATTTATCTCTTGAAAGAAAATCATCTGTGTTAGAAGCAGGAGCATCTAGCACACTGTTTGCATGTGAGAATTGAGGTAGATTTTGAAAGGAATACTTCCTGCAAATCACAATTTTCAAGATGAATGAAGGCTCATTTTCTTCCAAATAGGCCTACTCAGCTGAGTTGATGAAACACATGTATCTCCAAAGAAAACAATCCATATTAGAAGCTACAACATCTGTAACATGGCTTCCCTGTGAGAATTGAGTTTGTTTTTGAAATGAATACTTCCTGCACCTTAGATGTATCAAGGTGGAGATAGGCTCTGGTTGCTTCAAGAAGGCCAATCAGCTGAGTTGAAGAAACATATATAACTCTCCAAAGAAATCCATCTATGTTAGACGCTGATGCATATAGCACATTGTTTCCCTTTAAGAATTGATTTGTTTTTGAAAGTAATACTTCATGCAAATCAGAATTTTCAAGGAGGAAAAAGGCTCATTTTGTTTGAAACAAGCCTATTCAGCTGACTTGATGAAACACATGTATCTTTCAAAAGAAAACCATCTATGGGCTGGGATGTAGCTCGGTGGTACAGCGCTTGCCTAGCATGCGTGAGGCCCTGGGTTCGATCCCAGCACCAAAAAAGAAAAGACAAAAAAAAAACATCTATATTAGAAGCTACAACAACTAGCACATGGTTTCCCTGTGAGAATTGAGTTAGTTCTTGAAAGGAATACTTCCTGCAAACCAAATATTCAACGTGGAGATAGGTTCTGTTTGCTAAAAATAGGCCTGTTCAGCTGTGTTGAAGAAACACACGTATCACTCCAAAGAATACCTTCTGTGTTAGAAGCAGGAGCATCTAGCACATTGCTTTCCTGTGAGAATTGAGTTAGTTTTTGAAAGGAATACTTCCTGTTAACTGGGTTTTCAAAGGTCAAGAAATTTTTGTTGAAAATCTTTGTTACAAATAGGCCTATACATACAGCTGAGTTGATGAAACATATATATCTTTCCAAAGAAACCCATGTGTGTTTGAAGCAGTAGCATCCAGCACATTGTTTCCCTGTGAGAACTGAGTAAGTATTTGAAAGGAATATTTCTGCAAATCATATATGCAAGGTGGAGAAAGGCTCAGTTTTTTCAAAGTAGCTCTAATCACCTAAGGTGAAGAAACACATTTATCTCTCAAAAATTGACCATCTGTGTTTGATGCAGAAGCATCTAGCATATTGCTTCCCTGTTAAAATTGAGTTTTTGAGAGGGATACTTCCTGCAACTTAGGTGTTTCAAGATGGATATAGACTCTGTTTTGTAAAAATAGACCTATTAAGCTGAGTTGAAGAAACCCTTGTATATATCAAAAGAAAACCATCTGTATACCAAGCTGGAACATCTAGACTTTGTTTCCCTGTGAGAATTGAGTTAGTTTTTGAAAACAATACTTCCTGTAAATCAGAATTTTTAAGGAAGAGAAAGACTCATTTTGTTTCAAATAGGCCTATTCAGGTAAGGTGAAGAAAGAAATGAATCTCTTGAAGAAAACCATCTGTGTTAGAAGAAGGAGGATTTAGCAAATTGTTTCCCTGGAACAATTGAGTTAGTTTTTGAAAGAAATACTTTCTACAGCTTAGGTGTTTCAGGGTGAGAATTGACTCTTTTCTCAATACAAGCCTATTCAGCTGAGTTGAAGAAACACATGAATCTCTGCAAAAAGAGTATCTACCATAGAAGTAGCCCATTCTAGCACATTTATACTTGGTTAGTATGGAGTTAGTTGCTAAAGGAATGCTTCCTGCAACTTGGATTTTTCAATGTGTAGATGGGCATTCTTTTTTCCAAAAAGGCCTATTCTGCTGAGTTGATGAAACACATGTATCTCTCAAAAGGAACCCACTCATGTTCAGAGCAGTGGCATCCAGCACATTGTTTCCCTGTGAGTATTGAATTAATTTTCTGCAGGAATATTTCTTGCAAATCATAGATTTCAAGACGGTGAAAGTCTCCTTTTGCTCAAATAGGCCTGTTCAGCTATGTTTTTGAAGAAATGAATCTCCTGAAGAAAACCATCTGTGTTAGAAGCAGGAGCATCCTTAATTTTGATTTCCTGTGAGAATAAAATTAGTTTTTGAAAGGTATACTTTCTGCAACTTAGGTGTTTCATGTTGGAGGTAAGTCGGTTTGCTCCGAGTAGGTCTATTCAGATAAGTTGAAGAAACACATCAATCTCTCGAAGAAACCCATGTGTGTTACAAGTAGTAGAATCTTCCACAGTGTATCCCTCTGAGAATTGAGTTAATTTTTGAAAGGAATACTTCCTGTTACCTGGGTTTTCAGAGGTGAAGATAGGTGCCCTTTGTTACAAATAGGCCTGTACAGCTGAGTTAATGAAACACATATATCTCTGGAAAGAAACCCATGTGTGTTTGAAGCAGTGGCATCTAGCACATTGTTTTCCTGTGATAATTGAGTCAGTATTTGAAAGGAATATTTCTGCAAATCATATATGCAAGATGGAGAAAGGCTCAGTTTTTTCAGTGTAGCCCTATACTCCTAAGGTGAAGAAACACATTTATCTCTCAAAAATTGACCAACTGATTTGGTGCAGGAGCATCTTTTCTATTACTTCCCTGTTGAAATTGAGTTAGTTTTTGAGAGGGACACTTCCTGCTACTTAGGTGTTTCAAGATGTAGAGAGGCTCTGTTTTGTAAAAAATGACCTATTCAGCTGAGTTCAAGAGGCACATGTATCTCTCTAAAGAAAACCATCTGTACAACAAGCAGAAACATCTAGTACATTGTTTCCCAGTGAGAATTGGGTTAGTTTTTGACAATAATACTTCCTGCAAATCAGAATTTTTAAGGAGAAAGGCTAATTTTTTTGCAAATAGGCCTATTCAGCTGAGTTGTAGAAACAAGTTTCTCCACCAAAAAACAAGGTGGAGAAAGACTCAGTTTGTCCCAAGTAGGCATATTCAGGTAAGGTGAAGAAACAAATGAAACTCTTGAAGAAAACCATCTTTGTTAGAAGCAGGAGCATCTGGCACATTGTTTCCCTTTTAATATTGAGTTAGTTTTTGAAAGGAATACTTCCTGCAACTTAGGAGTTTCGTGGTGGAGATTGGCTCTTCTTGCTGCAAATAGGCCTATTCAGCTGAGTTTGAGAAACACATCTATTTCTCCAACAAAACTATCTACATTAAAAGCTGCACCATCTAGGACCTTGATTCCTTGTGTGAATTGAGTTAGTTGTTAAAGGAATGCTTCCTACAACTTGGGATTTTCAATGTGGAGATATTTTTTCTTTGTTCCACATATGCCTATGCAGCTGAGTTGATGAAATGCCTGTATCTCTTGAAAGAAATCCATTTTTGTTAAAAGCAGTAGCATTTGGCACTTTGTTTCCCTGTGAGAATTGCTTTAGTTTTTGAAAGGAATACTTCCTGCCACTTAGATGTTTGAAGGTGGTGATAAAACTTATTGCTCAAAATAGGCCTATTGAGGTGAGTTGAAGGAACGCATGCATCTCTCCAAAGACAACCATCTTTGTTGGAATCAGCAGCTTCCAGCATATTGTTTCCCAGGGATAACTGAGTTACTTGTTGAAAGGAACACTTCTTGCAAATCATACTTCTCAAGGTGGACAATAGCTAATTTTGCTCCAAATAGGAATCATCAGCTAAATGGAAAAAACAAATGAATCTCTTGAAGAAAACCATCTGTGTTAGAAGCAGGAGCATCTAGGACATTGATTCCCTGTGAGAATTGATTTTGTTTTTGAAAGTAATATTTCCTGGAAAGCATAGTTTTCCTATGTGGAAAGGCTGAATTTCTTCAAATAGGCCTTTTCACCTAAGTTGTAGAAACACATGTATCTCTCCAAAGAAAACCATCTATTATAGAATCTGCAGCACATAACACATTAGTCCCCTTAAGAATTGTGGTAGTTTTTGAATGGAATACTTCCTGTCAGTCAGAATTTTAGAGGTGGAGTAAAGCACTTTTTTTCGAATTATGCCTAATCAGCTAAGGTGAGGAAATACATGTATCTCTCTGAAGAAAGCCATTTGTAATAGAAACCGGAGCACCTATCACATTGATTCCATGGGAGAATTGAATTAGATTTTGAAAGGATTTCTTCCCGCTAGTTAGGTGTTGGAAGATGGAATGAAGTGCTGTTTGCACAATAGGCCTATTCAGGTGACTTGAACAAACATATGTATCTCTCAAAAGAAAACCATCTGTGTTAGACACAGGACCATCTAGCACATTGTTTCCCTGTGAGAATTGAATTAGTATTTGAAAGAAATACTTCCTACAAATCATGTTTATCAAGGTGGAGGAAGGCCTTTTCAGCTGAGTTGACAAAACACATTTGTGTCTTAAACAAACCATCTGTGTTACAAGCCAGAGCACCTAGCGCATTGTTTCCCTCTGAGAATTAGTTTGTTTTTGAAAGGAATACTTCCTGCACCTTAGGTGTTTCAAGGGAGAGGTAGGCTCATTTTGTTCCAAACACGCCTATTCAGCTGAGTTGAAGAAACACATCAATCTCTCACAGAAACCCATGTGTGTTAAAAGAAGTAGAATCTTTCACAGTGTATCCCTCTGAGAATTGAGTTAATTTTTGAAAGGAATACTTCCTGCAACTTAGGTGTTTCTAGTTGGAGGTACATCTCTTTGCTCCTAATAGGTCTACTCAGCAATGTTGAATAAACACATATATCTGTCGAAAGAAGCCCATGCATGTTACAAGCAGTAGCATGTATGACATTGTATCCCTGTGAGAATAGAGTTAATTTTTGAAAGGAATACTTCCTGAAAATTAGAATTTTGAAGGAGGTGAAAATTTCTTATTTTTCCAAATTCGTCTATTCAGCTATGTTGATGAAATGCATATATCTCTCAAAAGAAACCCATTTGTATTAGAAGCAGTGGCATCTGGCACATTGTTTCCCCTTGAGAATTGAGTTAATTTTTTAAAAGAATACATCCTAAGTCATAGTTTTCAAGGTGGAGAAAGGCTCATTGTTTTCCAAATAGGCCATTTTGAGGGAATTGAAGAAACACATGTATCTCTCCAAAAAAACCTTCTATGTTAGAAGCTATGGCATCTAGCACATTGTTTCCCTGTGAGAATTGAGTTTGTTTTTGAAAGTAGTATTTCCTGTGAATCATAGTTTTCAATATGTGGAAAGGCTGATTTTCTTCAAATAAGCCTATTCACCTAAGCTGAAGAAACACACATATCTCTCCAAAGAAAACCATCTCTATTAGAAGCTGCAACATCTAGCACATAGATTTCCTGTGAGAATTGAGTTAGATTCTGAAAGGAATTCTTCCTGTGAATCATATATTCAGGGTGGTGATAGGCTCAGTTTGCTAGAAATAGGCCTCTTCTGCTGAGGTGATGAAACACATGTATCACTCACAAGAACACCTTCTGTGTTACAAGCATTAAAATCTAGCACATTGCTTCCCTGTGATAATGGAGTCAGTTTTTGAGAGGAAAGCTTACTGTTACATGGGTTTTCTAATGGGAAGAGGGGCTCTATTTGTTACAAATAGGCCTATAGAGCAAAGTTAATGAAAAACATATATCTGGGGAAAGATACGCATATATGTTTGATGCAGTAGCATCTAGGACATTGTTTCCTTGTGAGAATTGAGTCAGTTTTACAAAGGAATACTTCCCGCATATCATATATTCAAAGTGGAGAATGGCTTTTGTTTTCCAAATAGGCATATTCAGCTAAAGTGAACAAACACATCAATTTCTCAAAATTGACCATCTGTGTCAGAAGCAGGTGAATCTACCACATTGTTTGCCTGTTAAAATGATCCAACCCTTGTATGCACATATGAATAATAAAACAATAAATAAAAAGAAAGAACAAAAAAAATTGGGTTAGTTTTTAAAGGAATACTTCCTGAAAATTATGTTTTTCAACGTGGAGATAGGCCCTCTGCATTCCAAATAGGCCTATACAACTGAGTTGATGAAAGACTTGTATATCTTGAAAGACACCCATTTATGATAGAAGCCGTAGCATCTAGCACATTGTTTCCCTGTATGAATTGAATTAGGTTTTGAAATGAATATTTCCTGCAAATCATAATTTTCAAGGTGGAGAAAGGCTCTTTTTTTTCCAAATAGGCCTATTCAGCTGAGTTGTAGAAGCAAGTTTCTCCCCAAAAAAACAAGGTAGAGAATTGCTCATTTTGTTCCAAATAGGCATATTCAGGTAAGGTGAAGAAACAAATGAATCTCTTGAAGAAAACCATCTGTGTTAGAAGCAGCAGTGTCAAACACATTGTTTCCCTTTAAAAATTAAGTTAGTTTTTGAAAAGAATACTTCCAGCTACTTCTGTTTCAAGGTTGAGGTAGATCTGTTTGCTCCTAATAGGTCTATTCAGCTAAGTGGAAGAAACATATATCTCTGGAAATAAACCCATGTATGTTACAAGCAGGAGAATCTATGACATTGTATCCCTGTGAGAACAGAGTTCATTTTTGTAAGGAATACTTCTTGAAAATTACAATTTTCAAGGAGCAGAAAGTCTCTTTTTGTTCCAAATTGGTTATTCAGCTAACTTGATGAAACACATATATCTCTCAAAAGAAACCCTTTAGTGTTAGAAGCAGTGCAATCTGGCACATTGTTTCCCTGTGAGGATTGAGTTAGTTTTTGAAAAGAATACATCCTAAAGTTATAGTTTTCAAGGTAGAGAAAGGCTCATTTTGTTCCAAATATGCCTATTCAGTTAACTTGAAGAAACAGATGAATCTTTGGAAGAAAACCATGTGTTCTATAGGCAGGATCACCTAGCACCTTTTTTCCCTGTTAAAACTGAGTTAGTTTTTGGAACAAATACATAATGCAACTTAGGTGTTTCAAGGGGGAGATAGGCTCTGTTTGTTCCAAATAGGCCTTTTTGGGTGAGTTGAAGAAACACATGTATCTCTCCAAAGAAATCCATATATGTTGGAAGCTACAGCACCTAGCACATTGTTTCCCTGTGGGAATTGAATTTGTTTTTGAAAGGAATATTTCCTGGGAATCATAATTTTCAATATGTGGAAAGGCTGATTTTCTTCAAAAAGGCCTATTCACCTAAGTTGAAGAAACACATGTACCTCTCCAAAGAAAACCATATAGGATAGAATGTGCTGAATCTACCTCATTGTTCCCTCTGAGAGTTGAGTTACTTTTTGAGAGACATTCCTCCTGTCAATCAGAATTTTAGAGGTGGAGAAAGGCTCTTTTTTGCAATTACACCTATTCAGCTCAGGTGAAGAAATACCTGTATCTCTTCAAAGAAAGCCATGTGTGATAGAAGCTGGAGCATCTAGCACATTGATTCCCTGTGAGAATTGAATTAGGTTTTGAAAGGAATTCTTCCAGTAAGTTAGGTATTTCAAGATTGAATTAAGTTGTTTCCTACAAATAGGTCTATTCAGCTGACTTGTACAAACACATGTATGTGTTGAAAGACAACCATCTGTGTTGGAATCAGCAGCTTCCACACATTGTTTCCCAGGCATAACTGAGTTACTTGTTGAAAGGTACACTTCTTGCAAGTCATAGTTTTCAAGTTGGAGAAAGGCTAATTTTGCTCCAAATAGGCCTCATCAACTAAACTGAAGAAACAAGTGAATCTCTTGAAGAAAACCATCTATGTTAGAAGCAAGAGCATCTAGCACTTTGTTTCCCTGTGAGAATTAGTGAGTTTTCTAAAGCAATATTTCCTGGACATCTTGGTTCTCAAAGTTGAGAAAGGTTCACTTTCTTCCAACAGGCCTCTTTAGCTAAGTTGACAATACAAATGAATCTCTTGAAGAGAACCATCTGTGTTAGAAGCTGGAGCATCTAGGACATTGATTTCCTGTGAGAATTGAATTAGTTTTTGAAAGGAATACTTCCTGCCACTTAGATGTTTCAAGCCAGAGATTTGTTTTGTTTCCTCCAAATAGGCCTCTTCAGCTGAGTTGAAGAAACATATGTATCTCTCTAAAGGAAACCATCTAGTTAGAAGCTGCAGCATCTAGCACATTTTTTCCCTGTGAGAATCCTTTAAGGTTTTGAAAGGAATACTTACTGCAACCTACGTGTTTAAAGGTGGAGATAGGCTCTGTTTGGTTCAATAGGCCTACTCAGTTAAGTTGAAGATACAGATGTATCTCTATAAAGAAAACCATCTATGTTGTAAGCAGGAGCATCTAGAACATTGTTTCCTAGAGAGAATTTAGTTAGGTTTTGAAAAGAATAGTGAGTAGAACTTAGGGGATACAAGGTAGAGATAGGCTCTGCTTGCTCCAGTTAGGCCTCTTCAGGAATGCTGAAGGAACACATGTATCTGTTGAAGAAAACCATCTGTGTTAGAAGCAGAAACATGAAGCGCAGTGTTGCACATTGAGAATTGAGTTAGTTTTTAATAAGATTGCTTCCTGAAAATCCTAGTTTTCAAGGTGGAGAAAGGTTCATTTTCTTTCAAATATGCTAATTCAGCTAAGTTGAAGAAACACATATATCTCTCGACCTAAAAACATCTGTGTTAGAAGCAGGAGCATCAAGAACATTGTTTGCCTGAGAGAATTGAGATAGCTTTTGAAAGGAATACTTGACGCAAGTCACTGTTGTCAGGTGGAGTTAGGCTCATTTTGTTCCATAAAGGCCTATTCAGGTAAGTTGAAGGAACCATGAATCTCTCGAAAGAAAACCATCTGTGTTATATGCTGGATCATCTAATGCATTGATACCCAGTCAGAACTGAGTTAGTTTTTGAAAGAATACTTCCTGAAAATCGTTTTTTTCCAGGGGAAGCTATGCTTTGTATGCTCCAGGGAGGCCTATGCAGCTAAGTTGAAGAAACACATGTATCTCTCAGAAGAAAAGTATGTGTTAGAGGGAGGAGTATCTAGCATATTGTTTCCATTTGAGCATTGAGTTAGTTTTTCAAAGGAATATTTCCTGCAATCTAAATGTTTCAAGGTGGAGATAGGATCTGTTTTTTCCAAAGAGGACTGTTCTGCTGACTTAAAGAAACCCATGTACCTCTCCAAAGTAAATCATTTATGTTAGAAGCTGCAGCATCTAGCACATTGTTTCCCTGTGAGAATTGAGTTAGCTTTGGAAAGAACACTGCCTGCAAGTTAGGTGCTAGAAGATGTAACAGACTGTTTGTTCTAGAGAGGCCTATTCATCTAAGTTGCAGGAACACATGTATCTCTTGAGAGAAAACCATCTATGTTAAAAGCAGTAGTATCTACTGCATTGCTACCCTGTGAGTAGTGACTTAGTTTTGCAAGGAATACTTCCTGCAACAAAATTTGCCTTCCTCCACCTTTTTAAATATGATTTGTAGGACGTATTCCTTTCAAAAACTAACTCAATTCTCTCCTGGAAGCAATGTTCTAGATTCCAATGCTACTAATACGGATGGATGTCATTGGAGAGATAAATGTGTTTCATTAACTCAGCTCTGGTTCAATTAGGAAAAAAATGAGTCTTTCTACACCTTGAAAACTATGATTTTCAGGAAGTATTCCTTTCAAAAACTAACTCAATTCTCCACTAGGCAACAATGTACTAGGTGTTCCTTCTTCTGTCCTGGATGGTTTTCTTTCAAGAGAGTCATGTGTTCCTTCAACATAGCTTAATAGGCCTATCTAGAGCAACTAGAGCCTATCTCCACTTTGAAAACTATTATTAACAGGAAGTATTCCTATCAAAAACTGACTCAATTATGACAGGGAAAGAATGTGCTAGATTCTCATGCTTCTACCATAAATTGTTGTCTTAGGAGACATACATGTGTTTCTTCAACTCAGCTGAATAGGCCTATTTGGAACAAAATGAGACTTTCTCAACTTTGAAATCTTGAAAGTTTGAAATAGGCCAAAGACATCCATCCGTGTTAGTAGCATTGGAATCTAGAACATTGCTTCCAGGAGAGAATTGAGTTAGTTTTTGAAAGGAATACATCCTACAAATCATATTTAAAAAGGTGGAGGAAGGCAAATTTTGTTACAAATAGGCCTTTTCAAGTGAGTTGACAAAACAGATGTGTGTCTTGAATAAACCATCTGTGTTAGAAGCTATGGTGAAGAAACACATGTAACTCTCAAAAGAAAACTCCATCTTAGAAGCAGTAGCATGTACCACTTTGTTTCAAGTGAGAAATGAGTTAGTTTTTGAATAGGATACTTCCTGCCACTTAGGTGTTTCAAGGTGGATGTATGCTGTTTGCTACAAATAGGCCTATTGAGCTAAGATGAAGAAACAATGTAATTCTTGAAAGACAACCATATGTGTTAGAATCAGAAGCATCTAGCACATTACTTTCCAGGAAGAATGGAATTAATTTCTCCAAGGAAAACTTCCTGCCACTTCTGGTTTTCAATGTGGACATAGACTCTCCTTACTCCAAATAGGCTTATTCTGCTTAGTTGACAAAACATATTTCTCTTGAAATGAAGACAGTTGTGTGAGAAGCAGTAGCATCTAGTACACTCTTTCCCTGTGAGAACTGAGTTAGTTGTTCAAAGAAATACTTTCTCCAACTTAGGAGGTTCAAGGTACAGAGAAGCTCTCTTTGCTCCAAATAGTCCTATTAAGCTAAGTTCATGAAACACGTACATCACTTGGAAGAAACCTATGAGGGTTGGACCCATAGCATTTAGCACCTTGCTTCCCCATGACAATTGAGTTAGGTTTTGAAAGGAATACTTCCTATGACTCCTATTTTACAAGGTGGAGAAAGACTCATTTTGTTCCAAATAGGCCTATTCAGCTATGTTGAAGAAACAAATGTATCTCTTGAAAGAACACCATTTGCTGAAGAAGCATGAGCATCAAGTACATTGTTTTCCTGTAAGAAATCAGTTACTTTTTTAAATGAATCCTTCCTGCAACTTTGGTGTTTCAAGGTGGAGAAAGCCTCTGTTTGCTCAAGTAGGTATATTCAGCTGATTGGAAGAAAGCCATGAATCTCTCTAAAAACACCACGTATGTTAGAAGCTGCAGCATCTAGTATCTTATTTCCTTGTGAAAATGGAGATAGTTTTTGAATGAATTTCGTCTTGCAATTTGGGTTTTTCCAGGTGGAGATAGGTTCTCTTCTTCCAAACAACCTATTCAGCTGAGTCGATGAGACAGATGGATGTCTCAAAAGAAATGCAAGTGTGTTAGCAGCAGTGGAGTCTAGAACATTGTTTCCTTGTGAGAATTGAGTGAACTCTTGAAAGAATATTCCCTTCAAGTCACAAATTTCAAGATTGAGAAAGGCTCATTTTGTTCAAAATAGTCTTGTTCAGCTACGTTGAAGAAACAAATGTATCTCTCGAAAGAACACCACTTATGGTAGAAGCAGGAGCATCAAGCACATTCTTTCCTTGTGAGAACTGTGTTACTTTTTGTTAGAAAACTTTCCGCAACTTAGGTTTTTCAAGTTGGAGTTAGAATCTGTTTGCTCCCCATAGGTATATTCATCTGAGTAGGAGAAACCCAGGTAGGTCTTGACAGAAAACCGTCCTGCACATTGCATCTAGCACATTGATTCCTAGTGAGAACGGAGTTAGTCTTTGCCAGGAAAAATTCCTGCTCCTTGGGTTTTTCATAATGGAGATAGGCTCTCTTTGTTCCAAATAAACTTATTCAGCTGAGTTGATGAAACCCATATATCTCTCGACAGAAATCATCTGTGTGAGAAGCAGTAGCATCTAGCACATTATTTCCCTGTCAGAATTAATACATTTAGAAAGGTTTACTTCCTGCTTATCATAGTTTTCTAAGTCGAGAAAGGCACATTTTTTTCCAAATAGGATTATCCAGAGAAGGCGAGGAAACACATGTATATCTCCAAAGAAAACCACATGTTAGAATGAGGAGCATCTATGACATTGCTTCCCAGTGAGAAATGAGTTAGTTCTTCAAAGGAGTATTTCCTGAAATTCAGCATTTTCAACATGGAGAAAGGATCAGTTTGTTCCACATTGGCCTACTCAGCTAACTTGAAAAAACACATGTATCACTCCAAAGAAAACCATCTATGTTAGAATCTGCAGCATCTAGCACATTGATTCCTTGTGAGAATGAAGTTAGTTTTTTAAAGGAATTCTGCCTGCGACTTGGGTTTTCAAGGTTGACAAAGGCTCTCTGATCCAAATAGGCCTATTCAGCTGATTTGGTGAAACCCATGTATATCTCGAAAGAAAATGATCTGTGTTGGAATAGTTAGTTTTTGAAAGGAATATCCTGAAACTCAGAATTTACAAGGTGGAGAATGGAACATTTTGTCTCAAATTGGCTTACTCAGCTAACTTGAAGAAGCACATGTATCTCTCAAAAGAAAACCACCAGTGTTTGAAGCAGGAGCATCCACCACATTGTTTTTCAGTGAGAACTGAGTTAATTTCTGAAAGAATAATCCTGCAAATCAGAAATTTCCAGGTGTAGAAAGCCTCATTTTATTCCAAATAGGCCTATTCAGCTAAGTTGAAGAAACAAATGTGTCTCTCGAAAGAACACCATCTGTGTTAACAGCAGGAACAACTAGTACATTGTTTCCCTGTGAGAATTGAGTTAATTTTTGGAAGAATACTTCCTGCGAATCAGAAATTTCAAGTTGGAGAAAGGCTCATTGTGTTCCAAAAAGGCATATTCAACTAAGTTGAGGAAACAAATGTCTCTCAAAAGAACACCCTTTGTTGTAGAAGCAGGAGCATCAAGCACATTGTTTCCCTGTGAGAATTGAGTTAGGTTTTGGAAGGAATCCTTCCTGCAACTTCGGTGTTTCAAGGTGGAGAGAGGCTCTCTTTGCTCCAAATAGGCCTATTCAGCTGAGTTGCAGAAACCCATGTATCTCCCCAAGAACATGATCTATAGTAGAAGCTAGAGCATCTAGCACATTGATTCCTGTGAGAATTGAGGTAGTTTTTCAAGTGACTATTGCCTGCTATGTGGCTTTATCAAGTTGACAATCAGCTCTCTTTGTGCCAAACAGGCCTATACAGCAGAGTTGAAGAAACACATCTATCTCACTAAACAAACCCATCTGTGTGAGATGTAGTACCAATTAGCACATGATTTCCCGGTGAGAATAGATTTTGGTTTCAAAACATACTTCATCCAAATCCTAGCTTGCAATACAGAGAAGAGCTCACTTTGCTGCAAATAGGTCTATTCAGCTAAGGTGAAGAAACACATGTATCTGACATAAGAAAATCATCTGTCTTAGAAGCAGGAGCCTCCTGCACATTGGTTCCCAGTGAGAACTCAGTTACTTTAAAATGAATCCTTCCTGCAACTTAGGTGTTTCAAGGTAGAGATAGTCTCTGTTTGCTCAAGGAGGTATATTTAGCTGAGTTGAATAAACCCATGTATCTCTCCAAAGAAACCCATCTATGAAAAAAGCTGCAGTATCTACCACATTGCTTCCTTGTGAGAATGCAGTTATTTTGAATGAAATATTTCCTGCAAGTACATTTTTTCAAGGTGGAGATAGGCTCTCTTGGATCCAAAAAATACTATTCAGCTGAGGTGACGGAACACATGTCTCTCTCAAAAGAAATGCATGTGTCTTAGAAGCAGTAGAATCTAGAGCAATGTTTCCTAGTGAGAATTTGTTAGTTTTTGAAGGAACAATTCCTTCGAGTCACAAATTTCAAGATGGAGGAAGGCTCCTTTTGTTCAAAATAGACGTACTCAGCTAAGTTGAGGGAAGAAATGTATCTCTCGAAAGAACACCATTGCTTGTACAAGCAGGAGCATCAAGCACATTGTTTCCCTGTGAGAACTGAGTTCGTTTTTTGGAAGGGATCCTTCCTGCAACTTTGGTGTTTCAAGTTGGATGTAGGCTCTCCTTCCTCCAAATAGGTATTCTCAGCAGAGTTGCAAGAACCCATGTATCTCTCCAAAGAAAACCATCTCTGTTAGTAGCTACAACATCTACCAAATTGATTCCTTTAGAGAATGGAATTAGTTTTTGAATGAAGTACTTCCTAATTTGAGGTTTTCAAAGTGCAGATAGGTTGCCTTTGATCCAAATCGGCCTATTCAGCTGAGTTGATGAAACACATGTATCTCTCGAGAAAAACACATGTCTGTTAGAAGCAGTAACATCTAGAACACTGTTTCCTTGTGAGAATTGAGGTAGTTTTGAAAGGAATGCTTCAATACACTTGCACAGGAAATCAATGCAAGACAACTCCCTAAATAGCTATCCTTATCTCAACTAACAAAAACCTTGATCCTTCCTATTATTGCTTAAACTCTCTCTTCACTAAAATTAGAGAAAGGTCAAAAGAGGTTCTGCTAGGTAGCAAGGGTATAGGGCTGGAAGAGCGAGTGGGGAGGGTGCTAAGAGAGGAGGTGGGGGAAGGGGTGAAATATGACCAGAATATTGTTTGCACATATGAACAAAAGAAAAATTTAAAAAAAGGAAATGATCTATGTTACGCCCTGCACACGTAGAATATTTTTCACTGTGAGAATTGAGTTAGTTTTTGAAAGGAATACGTCCTAAAAATCATAGTTTTCTAGGTTGAAAAAGGCTCATTTTGTTCCAAATAGGACTATTCAGCTGACTTGAACTAACACGTGTATCCCTCCAAAGAAAGCCAACTATGTCGGAAGCTGCGGCATACAGCACAAGGTTCCATGTGAGAATTGAGGTAGTTTTTCAAGTGACTATTGCCTGCTGTGTGGCTTTATCAAGTTGAAAATCAGCTCTCTTTGTGCCAAACAGGCCTGTACAGCAGAGTTGAAGAAACACATCTATCTCAGGAAAGAAACCCATCTGTGTTAGATGTATTACCAACTAACACATTATTTCCTGTGAGAATTGAGTTTGTTTTCCAAAGTACTTCATACAAATCCTAGCTTTCAATATGGAGAAGAGCTCATTTTGTTCCAAATAGGCCTATTCAGCTAAGGTGAAGAAACACATGTATGTGACATAAGAAAATAATCTGTCTTAGAAGCAGGAGCCTCCTGCACATTGTTTCCCATTGCAAACTCAATTATTTTATAATGAATCCTTCCTGCAACTTAGGTGTTTCAAGGTAGAGATAGTCTCTGTTTGCTCAAGTAGGTTTATTCAGCTGAGTTGAAGAAACCCATGTATCTCTCCAAAGGAACCCATCTATGAAAACAGCTGCAGCATCTACCACATTGCTTCCTTATGAGAATGCAGTTATTTTTTGAATGAAATACTTCCTGCAAGTAGGGTTTTTCAAGGTGGAAATAGGCTCTCTTTGATCCAAAAAGTACTATTCAGCTGAGCTGATGGAACACATGTATCTCTCGAAAGAAACGCATGTGTCTTAGAAGCAGTAGCATCTAGAGCAATGTTTCCTTGTAGGAATTTGTTAGTTTTTGAAAGAATACTTCCTTCCAGTCACAAATTTCAAGATGGAGAAAGGCTCATATTGTTCCAAATAGACCTATTCAGCTAAGTTGAAGAAACAAATGGACCTCTCCAAAGAACAGCATTTACTGTAGAAGCACAAGCTTCAAGGACATTGTTTCCTTGTGAGAACTGAGTTCTTTTTTTGGAAGGAATCTTCCCTGCAACTTTGGTGTTTCAAGTTGGATGTAGGCTTTCTTTGCTCCAAGTAGGTACACTCAGCAGAGTTCAAAGAACCCATGTATCTCTCTGAAGAAAACCATCTATGTTAGAAGCTGCAGCATCTAGCAAATTGATTCCTTTTGAGAATGGAGTTAGTTTTTGAATGAAATACTTTCTAATTTGAGGTTTTCAAAGTGGGGATAGGTTGTCTCTGTTCCAAATCAGCCTATTCAGCTGAGTTGATGAAACACATGTATCTCTCAAAAGAAACAAATGTCTGTTAGAAGCAGTAGCATCTAGAACACTGTTTCCTGTGAGAATTGAGGTAGTTTTGAAAGGAATGTTTCCATACACATGCCCAGGAAATCAATGCAAGACAACTCCCTAAATAGCTATCTTAATCTCAACTAACGAAAACCCTTGATCCTTCCTATTATTTTTTATACTCTCTCAACCCCAAACTTACAGATAATGGCAAAAGAGTTTCGCTGGATAGCAAGGGGATGGGGGGAAGAGGGAGTGGGCAGGGTGGTAAGGGAGGAGGTGGAGGAAGGGGTGAGGAATGACCTGAATATTGTTTGCACATATGAATAAAATAAAAATTAAAAAAAAAAAACCATCTATGTTACAACCTGCACACATAGCACATTTTTCACTGTGAGAATTGAGTTAGTTTTTGAAAGGAATACATCCTACAAATCATAGTTTTCTAGGTTGAAAAAGGCTCATTTTGTTCCAAATAGGACTATTCAGCTGACTTGAACTAACACGTGTATCCCTCCAAAGAAAGCCAACTATGTCGGAAGCTGCGGCATACAGCACAAGGTTCCATGTGAGAATTGAGTTAGTTTTTCAAGGATTACTTCATGAACCTTACGATTTTCCACATGGAGATATGCTGTCTTTGTTCCAAATTGGCCTATTCAGCTGAGTTGATGAAACCTGTGTATCTCCCGAAACAAACTCATTTGTGATAGAAGCAGTAGCATCCAGCACCTTCTTTGCATGTGAGAATTGAGTTAGTTTTCTAAAGGATAATTCACGCAAATCAGAGTTTTCTAGATGGAGAAACACTCATTTGGTTCAAAATAGGCCTATTGAACTAAAGTGAGGAAACATATATCTCATGAAAGACAATCCTCTGTGTTGGAAGCAGAAGCTTCTAGCACATAGTTTCACTATTAAAATTGAGTATGTTTTTAAAAGGAATACTTCATGCATCACAGGGGTTTCAAGGTGGAGATAGGTTCTCTTTCCTCCAAATAGGCCTACTAAGCTGAGTTGAAAAAACACACTTATCTCTCCAAAGAAAACCATCTATGTGAGAATCTGCAGCATGTAGCACATTGATCCTCGTGAGAATGGAACTGGTTTTTGAGAGGAATACTTCCTGCAACTTGGGTGTTCAAGTTTGAGATACACTTTCTTTGATCCAAATCTGCCTATTCAGCTGATTTCATGAAACACATGTATCCCTCGAAAGAACCCGATCTGTGTTAGAAGCTGTAGGATCTAGCACATTATTGCCCTGTGAGAATTGACTTAGTTCTGACAGGAATACTTCCTGCAAATCATAGTTTTCAAGAGGGAGAAAGGCTCAATATCTTCCACATTGGCTTAGTCAGCTAACTTGAAGAAACAAATGTATCTCTCAAAAGGAAACCATCTGTGTTAGAAGGAGGGCATCCAGCACATTGTTTCCCAATGAGAACTGAGTTGGTTTTTGAAAGAATCCTTCAGGCAAATCAAAAATGTCAAAGTGGAGAAAGGCTCATTTTGTTCAAAATTGGCCTATTCAGCTAAGTTGAAGACACAAATAAATCTTTCGAAAGAACACCATTTGCTGTACAAGCAGGAGCATCAAGCACATTGTTTCCCTGTAAAAATTAAGTTAGTTTTTAAAAGAAAAACTTCCAGCAAAATAAGTGTTTCAATGTGAAAATAGGCTTTCTTTATTCCTACAGACCTACTCATCTGAGTTGAAGAAACAAGTGTATCTCTTCAAAGAAAACCATCTTTGTTTGAAGCTGCAGCATCTAGCACATTGTTTCACTGTGAGAACTGAGTTAGTTTTTGAAAGGAAAACTTCCTGCTAATCAGAATTTTCTAAGTGGAGAAAGGCTCATTTTTGTCCAAACAGGCCTATTTAGTTATGGTAAAGAAACACATGAAACTCTCAAAAGAAAACTCTCTGTGTTAGAAGCAGTAGCACCTAGCATGTTGTTCCCAAGTGATAAATGAGTTAGTTTTTTAATGGAATACTCCTGCTACTTAGGTATTACAAGGTGGATATAAGCTCTGTTTGTTTCATGTAGGCCTATTGGGCTGAGTTGAAGAAACAATATAATTCTTGAAAGAAAACCTTACATGTTAGAAGCAGAAGCACCTAGCACATTATTTTCCTGGGAAAATTGAATTAATTTCTCCAAGGAATATTTCCTGCCACTTGTGTTTTTCAATGTGAAGGTAGGCTGTCTTTGTTCCAAATAGCCTTATTCAGCTGACTTGATGAAACACATGTTCCTCTTGAAAGAAAAACTTTTGTGTTAGAAGCAGTAGCATCTAGTACACTGTTTCCCTGTGAGAATTGAGTTAGTTTTTTCAAGAAAGACTTCCTCCAACTTAGATGTTTCAAGGTGGAGAGAGGCTCTATTTGCTCCAAATTGTCCTATTCAGCTGAGTTGATGAAACACATTTACCTCTTACCTATGAGTGTTGGACCCATAGCATTTAGCACCTTGATTCCCTGTGGCAATTGAGTTAGGTTTTGAGAGGAATACTTCCTGTGACTTGTATTTTACCAGGTGGAGAAAGGCTCATTTTGTTCCAAATAGTCCTATCAGCTAAGGGGAAGAAACAAATGTATCTCTCGAAAGAACACCATTTGCTGAGGAAGCAGGAGGATCAAGTACATTGTTTCCCTGTGAGAATTCAGTTACTTTTTGAAATGAATCCTTCCTGCAACTTTGGTGTTTCAATGTGGAGAAAGCCTCTGTTTACTCAAATAGGTATATTCAGCTGATTGGAAGGAAGCCATGAATCTCTCTAAAAACACGACGTATGTTAGAAGCTGCAGCATCTAGTATCTTATTTCCTTGTGAAAATGGAGTAAGTTTTTGCATGAACTTCGTCCTGCAATTTGGATTTTTCCAGGTGGAGATAAGCTCTCTTGTTCCACATAACCTATTCAGCTGAGTTGATGAAACAGATGTATGTCTCAAAAGAAATGCAAGTGTGTTAGCAGCAGTGGAGTCTAGAACATTGTTTCCTTGTGAAAATTGAGTTAGTTCTTGAAAGAATACTTCCTTCAAGTCACAAATTTCAAGATGGAGAAAGGCTAATTTTGTTCAAAACAGACCTGTTCAGCTAAGTTGAAGAAACAAATGTATCTCTCAAAGAACATGATTTATTGTAGAAGCAGAAGCATCAGGCACATTCTCTCCTTGTGAGAACTGAGTTAGTTTTGGCAAGAAATCTTTCCACTACTTAGGTTTTTCAAGTTGGAGTTAGAATCTGTTTGCTCCCCATAGGTATATTCATCTGAGTAGAAGAAACCCATGTACCTCTCGAAAGAAAACCATCAATGTTAGAAGCTGCAGCACCTAGCACAATGTTTCCTAGTGACGACAGAGTTCGTTTTTGAAAGGAATAATTCCTGCTATGTGGGTTTTCCAACGTGGAGGTAGGCTCTCTTTGTTCCAAATAATCTTTTTCACCTGAGTAAATGAAACCCATATATCTCTCGACAGAAATCATCTGTGTTAAGCAGTATCATCTAGCACATTATTTCCCTGTCAGAATTGAGTGCGTTTGGAAAGGAATACTTCCTGCTTACCATCGTTTTCAAAGTCAAAAAAGGCTCATTGTTTTCCAAATGGATTATCCAAATAAGGTGAGGAAACACATGTATATGTCCAAAGAAAACCACTGTGTTGAATGAGAAACATCTATCACATTGCCTCCCAGTGAGAATTGAGTTAGTTCTTCAAAGGAATATTTCCTGAAAATCAGCATTTTAGAGGTGGGAAAGGATCATTTTGTTCCAAATTGGCTTACTCAGCTAACTTGAAGAAACACATGTATCTCTCAAAAGAAAACCATCTGTTAGAAGCATGAGCATCCAGCACATTGTTTCCCAGTGAGAACTGAGTTAGTTTTTGTAAAAATAATTTTGCAAATCAGAAATTTCAAGGTGGAGAATGTCTCATTTTGTTCCAAATATGCCTATCAGCTGCATTGAAGTAACAAATATTTGTCTTGAAATAACACCATTTGTTGTATAAGCAGGAGCATCAAGTACATTTATTCCCTGTGAGAATTGAGGTAGTTTTTGAAAGGAATCCTTCCTGCAACAGAGATGTTTCAAGGTGGAGATAGGCTCTGTTTTCTCCACATAGGCCTATTAGACTGAGTTGAAGAAATCCATGTATCTCTCCGAAGAAAGCCATCTATGTTAGATTCCGCAACATCTACAAGTTATTCATTTTATTAATTTTTTAGTTTTTGATAGGAATCCTTCTGCAACTTACCTTTTTTAAGGTGTATTTAGGTTTTGTTTGCTCCCATTAGGTATATTCATCTGACTTAAAGAAAGCCATGTACCTCTCAAAAGAAATCTATCAATGTTAGAAGCTGCAGCATTTAGCACATTGTTTTCTAGTGAGAATGGAGTTAGTTTTTGAAAGGAATACTTCATGCAACGTGGGTTTTCCAGAGTGGAGATAGGCTCTCTTTGTTCCAAATAGTCCAATACAGATGAGTTCATGAAACACATATATCTCTCAAAAGAAACCCAGTGTGTTAGAAGCAGTAGCATCTTGCATATTGTTACCCTGTGAGAATTCAGTTAAATTTTGAAAGGAATACTTCATGCAAATCATAGTTTTCAAGGTGGTGAAAGGCTCATTTATTCCAAATAGTATAATTCATCTTTGTTCAAGAAAAAAAAAAGTGTCTCTCCAAAGAAAACCATCTATGTTAGAAGCTGCAGCATCTAGTACATTGTTTCCCTGTGAGAATTGATTTAGTTTTTCAATACATCATGCTATGTAGGTTTTCCATGGTGGAGACAGGCTCTCTTCGTTCCAAAAAGTCGTATACAACTAGGTTGATGAAACACATATATCTCTAAACAAACCCATGTTTGCTAGAAGCCCTAACATCTAGCACATTGTTTCCTGTGACAACTGAGTTATGTTTTGAAAGGAATACTCCCTGTAAATCATGTTTTCCAAGGTGAAGAAAGGCTCATTTTGTTCCAAATAGGCCTATTCAGCTGTGCTGAAGAAACACATGTGTCTCTCGAAGAAAATCATCTGTGTAAGAAGCAGGAGCATAAAGCACATTGTTTCCCTGTGAGAATTGAGTTGTTTTTGAAAGGAATAATTCCTGAAACTTAGGTGTTTCAAGGTGGAGATTGGCTCGATTTGCTCCAAACAGGCGTATTCAGCTGACTTGAAGAAACACATGTATTTTTCTAAAGAACTCCATCTAAATCAGAAGGTGCAGCATCTACTACATTGTTTCCCTTTGAGAATTCAGTTAATTTTTGAAAGGAATACTTCCTATAACATAGGTGTTTCAAAGTGGAGATAGACTCTGTTTGCTACAAATAGGACTATTCAGTTGATGTGAAGAAACCCATGTGTCTAACCAAAGAAAATAATCTATCTTAGAAGCTGCAGCATCTAGCACATTGGTTCCCTGTGAAAATTGAGATGTTTTTTGAAAGAAATACTTCATGCAAATGGAATTTTCAGGTGAAGAAAGGCTCATTTTTTTCCAAATAGGCCTATTCAGGTAACGTGAAGAACCACATGTATCTCTTGAAAAACAACCATCTGTGTTAGAAGGAGGGGCAGCTAGCACATTGTTTCCCTGTGAGAATTGAGTAATTTTTGAAAGTAATACTCCTGGCAAGTTGGGTTTTTCGAAGTGAATATAGGCTCTGTTTGCTCCAAATAGGCCTATTCTGCTGAGTTGAAGAAACATGAATCTCTCCAAAGAAAACCTTTTAAATTAGAAGCTGCAGCATCTAGCACATTGCTTGCCTGTGAGAACTGAGTTTTTGAAAGGAATAATTCCTGTGAATCATAGTTTTCAAGGAGGGGAGAGTCTCATTTTCTTCAAATAGGTCTATAGACCTTAGTTGAAAAAACACATGTATCTCTCCAAAGGAACCATCTTTGTTAGAAGATGCAGCATCTAGCACATTGTTTCCCTGTAAGTACTGAGTTTGTTTTTGAAATGAATATTCCTGCAACATAGGTGTTTCAGTGTGGAGATAGGCTCTATTGGCTACAAATAGGACTATTCAGCTGACATGAAGAAACACAGGTATCTATCTAAAGAAAACCATAAATGTTAGAAGCTGCAGCATCTAGCATATTATTTCCCTGTGAAAATTGAGTTATTTTTTGTGAGGAATACTTCCTGCAAATAGGAATTTTCAAGGTGGAGAAAGGCTCATTTTGTTTAGGGTGGCATATTCAGCAAACATGAAGAGACACATGTAAATCTCGAAAGAATCCATGTTTTAGAAGCAACAGCATACAGCACATTGTTTACCTGTGAGAATTGAGTTAATTTTTTCTAGAAATACCCCCTGAAAATCGTACTTATAAAGGTGCAGAAAGGCTAATTTTGTTCCATATAGGCCTATTCAGCTTAGTTGACTTAACACAGGTAGCTTTCAAAAGAAAGCAATTTGTGTTAGAAGCACCAACATCTAGCACATTGTTTCCCTGTGAGAACTGAGTTAGATTTTAAAAGGAATACTTCCTGCAACCTAGGTGTTTCAAAGTGGAGATAGGGTCAGTTTTCTCCAAATAAGCCTATTCGGGAGAGTTGAAGAAACACATGTATCTCTCCAAGACAACCATGTATGTTAGAAGCTGTAGCATCTGGTGTATTGTTTCCTTGTGAGAACTGAGTTAGTCTTTGAAAGGAATACTTCTTGTAAATCAGCATTTTCAAGGTGTCGAAAAGCTCATTTTGTTCCAAATAGGCCTATTAAGCTGAGTTGAATAAACACATGTGTCTCTCAAAGAAAACCATCTGTGTTATAGCAGGAGCATCTAGCACATTGTTTCCCTGTGAGAATTGAGATTGTTTTTGAAAGGAATACTTCATGCATCTTAAGCTTTTCAAGGTGGAGATTGGCTCAATTTGCTCCAAATATGCCTATTCAGCTGACTTGAAGAAACACATGTATCTCTCTGAAGAACTCCATTTATATCAGAAGCTACAATATCTACTACATTGTTTCCCTGTGATAATTGAGTTACTTATTGAAAGGAACACTTCGTGCAAATCAGAATTTTCAAGGTGGAGAAAGGCTCATTTTGCTCCAAGTGGCCTTTTCAGCTTAGGTGAAGAAACACGTCTATATCTCGAAAGAAAACCATCTTTGTTAGAAGCAAAGGCATCTAGCACCTTGTTTCCCTGTGAAAATTAAGTTAGTTTTTGAAAGGAATACTTCGTGCACCTTAGGTGTTTCAAGGTGGAGATAGGCTCTGTTTGCTCCAAATAGGCCTATTCGAATGAGTTGAAGAAACAGATGTATCTCTCCAAAGAAAACCATCAATGTTAGAAGATGCAACATCTAGTGAATTGTTTCCTTCTCAGAATTGAGTTAGTTTTTGAAAGGAATACTTCCTGAAAATAACAATTTTCAAGGTGGAGAAAGGCTCATTTTGTTCCAAAGAGGCCTATTCAGCTAAGGTAAAAAAAAACATGCATATATCAAAAGGAACCATCTGTGTTACAAGCAGAAGCATGTAGTACATGGTTTCCCTGTGATAATTGAGTAGTTTTCAAAAGTAATGCTTCCTACGACTTAGGTGTTTCAAGGTGGAGATAGGCTCTTTGCTACAAATAGGACTATTCAGCTGATATGAGGAAACCCATTTGTTTAAGCAAAGAAAACAATCTATGTTAGAAGCTCAGCATCTAGTACATTTGTTCTCTGTGAAAATTAAGTTATTTTTTGAAAGGAATACTTCATGCAAACAGGAATTTTCAAGGTGAAGAAATGCTCATTTTGTTCCAAATAGGCCTGTTCAGGTAATGTGAAGAAACACATGTATCCCTTGTAAAACAACCATGTGTAGTAGAAAGAGGAGCAGCTAGCACATTATTTCCCTGTGAGAATTAAGTAGTTTTGATAGTAATGCTCCCTGCTAATTGAGTTTTTCAAAGTGAATATAGGCTCTGTTTGTTCTAAATAGACCTATTCTGCTGAGTTGAAAAAGCACATGAATCTCTCCAAAGAAAACCTTTTAAATTAGAAGCTGCAACATCTAGCACATTGCCTCCCTGTGAGAATTGAGTTAGTTTTTGACATGAATATTTCCTGTGAATCACAGTTTTCAAGGTGGGGAAAGGCTCATTCTGTTGCAAATAGGCCTATTCAGCTTAGGTGAAGAAACATGTGTTTCTCTCGATAGAAAACCATCTGTGTTAGAAGCAGAACCATCTAACACCTTGTTTCCCTGTGAGAATTGAGTTAGTTTTTGAAAGGAGTACTTCATGCACATAGGTGTTTCAAGGTGAAGACAGGTTCTGTTTGCTCCAAATAGGCCTATTCAGGTGAGTTGAAGGAACAAATGTATCTCTCCAAAGAACACTATCGATGTTAGAAGCTGCAGCATATAGCACATTGTTTCCCTGTGATAATTTAGTTAATTTTTGATAAGAATACTTCCTGCAAATCAGAAATTTCAAGGAGGAGACACGCTCATTTTGCACCAAATAGGCCTATTCAGTTGAGTGGACAAAACACATGTATCTCTCCAAAGAACACCATCTGTGTTAGAAGCAGGAGCATAACATCTTGTTTTCCTGTGACAATTGAGTTAGTTTTTGAAATAAGTACTTCCTGAAACTTAGGTGTTTCAAGGCTGGGATTGGCCCAGTTTGCTACAAATAGGGATATTGTGCTCAGTTGAAGAAACACATATATCTCCCCAAAGAAAACCATCTACCTCTGAAGATGCTGTGTTTAGCTCATTGTTTCCCTCTGAGAATTGAGTTAGTTTTTGAAAGGAATATTTCCCACAAATCATCGTGTTCAAGGTGGGGAAAAGCTCATTTTGTTCGAATAGACCTATTCAGCTTAGTTGAAGAAACACATGTACCTCTCCAAAAAACACAACCAGTGTTAGAATCAGGAGCATCTAGCACATTGCTTCCCTGTGAGAATTGATTAGTTTTTGAAAGGAATATTGTTGCAAATTAGATGTTTCAAGATGGAGATAGTCTCTGTTTGCTACAAACAGGACTATTCAGCTGAGTTAAACAAACACATGTATGTCTGAATAAAAAACAATGTATGTTTGAAGCTGCAGCATTTAGCACATTGTTCCCTGGGAGAATTGAATGAGTTTTTGAAAGGAATACTTCCTTCAAATCAGAATTTTCAAGGTGAGGAAAGGTTCATTTTTTCCAAATGTGCCTACTCAGCTAAGGAAAAGAAACACATTTTTCTCTCAAAAGAAAATCATCTGTGTTAGAAGCAGGAGCATCTAACATATTGTTTCCATGTGAGAATTGAGGTAGATTTTGAAAGGCATACTTCCTGCAACTTAGGGGTTTGAAGGTGGGAATGGGCTCTGATTGCTACAAATAGGCCTATTCAGCTGAGTTGAAGGAACACATGTATCTCTCGAAAGAAAACAATCTGTTTTAGAAGCAGGAACATCTAGCACATTGTTTCCCTGTGAGAATTGAGTAGTTTTTAAAGTAATACTTCCTGCAACATAGGTGTTTCAACGTGGAGATATGTCTGTTTTTCCAAATAGGTATATTCAGCAGAGTTGAAGAAACACATGTATCTCTCCAAAGAAAATCATCTATGTTAGAAGCTACAGCATTTAGCACATTGTTCTCTGTGAGAACTCAGTTAATTTTTGAAAGGAATACTTCCTGCAAATCAGAATTTTTAAGGTGTACAAAGGCTCAATTTTTCCAAATATGACTTTGCAGCTAAGATAAAGAAAGACATACACCTCTCAAAAGAAAACCATCTGTGTAAAAAGCAGGAGCATCTAGCGCATTGTTTCCTTGTGATAATTGGATTAGTGTTTGAAAGGAATTCTTCCTGCACCTTAGGTGTTTCAAGGTGGTGATAGGCTCTTTTTGCTTCAAATAGGCCTATTCAGCTAAGTTGAAGAACACATATATCTTTTGAAAGAAACCCATGTGTCTTACAAGCAGTAGCCTCTGGCACTTTGCTGCCCTGTGAGAATTGAGTTACTTTTTGAAAGGAATACTTCCTGCAAATCATAGTTAACAAGGTGCTGAAAGGCTCATTTTATTCCAAATAGGCCTATTCAGCTAACTTTAATAAATACATGTAGCTCTCGAAAGAAACTAAGTTGTGTGGACACAGTAGCACATAGCACATTATTTCCCAGTGAGAATTGAGTTAGATTTTGAAAGGAATACTTCCTACAAATCATATTTTTATCAAGGTGGAGGAAGGTGCATTTTGTTTCAAAAAGGCATTTTCAACTCAGTTGATGAAACAAATGTGTGTCTTGAAAAACATCTGTGTTAGAAGCAGGAGCACTTAGTACATTGTTTCCCTCTGAGAATTGAGTTTGTTTTTCAAAGGAATACTTCCTGCAACTTACGTGTTTCAAGGTAAAGATAGGCTCATTTTGTTTGAAACAGACCTATTCACCTGAGTTGAAGAAACACATGTATCTCTCCAAAGAAAACCATCTATATTAGAAGCTGCAACATCTAGCACAAGGCATTGCCTTGAGAATTGAATTAGTTTCTGAAAGGAATACTTCCTGTGAATCATATATTCAAGGTGGTGATAGGCTCTGTTTGCTAGAAACAGACCTCTTCTGCTGAGTTGAAGAAACACGTGTACCACTCCCAAGAACACCTTCTGTGTTGCAAGCATTAAAATCTAGCACATGGTTTCCCTGTGATAATGGAGTCAGTTTTTGAAAGGAATGTTTCCTGTTACATTGGTTTTCTAAGGTGGAGAGAGGCTGTCTTTGTTACAAATAGATCTATACAGCAGAGTTGATGAAACACATATATCTCTGGAAAGAAACCCATATGTGTTTGAAGCAGTAGCATCTAGGACATTGTTTCCTTGTGAGAATTGAGTCAGTTTTTTGAAAGGAATACTTCCTGCAAATCATATATTCAAGGTGGACAATGGCTTATTTTTTTTCTAAATAGGCCTATCCAGCTAAAGTGAAGAAACACATGAATTTTTCAAAATTGACCATCTGTATTAGAAGCAGGTGCATCTAGCACATTGTTTCCCTGTTAAAATTGAGTTTGCTTTTGAAAGGAATTCTTCTTGCAACTTAGGTGTTTCAAGATGTAGATAAGCTCTGTTTGCTGAAAATAGGCCTATTCAGCTGAGTTGAAGAAACACATGTATCTGTCAAAGAAAACCATCTGTGTTACAAGCAGGAACATCTGGCACATTGTATCCCTGTGAGAATTGAGTTAGTTTTTGAAAGGAATACTTCCCGCAAATCAGAATTTTCAAGGAAGAGAAAGGCTCATTTTCTTCCAAATAACTATTCAGCTGAGTTGTAGAAACACATGTATCTACCCCAAAAAACCATCTGTTAGAAACTACACCATGTAGCACATTGTTTCCCTGTTAGAATTGTGTTTGTTTTTAAAGGAATACTTCTTACAAATTACATTTTTCAACATGGAGATAGGCTCCCTTTTTTCCAAATAGACCTATTAAGCTGAGTTGATGAAACACATGTATATCTTGAAAGAAACCCATTTGTGATAGAAGCAGTAGCATCTAGTACATTGTTTGCCAGTGAGAATTGAGTTTGAAAGGAATACTTCCTGCAAAGCATAGTTTTCAAGGTGGAGAAAGGCTCATTTTGTTCCAAATAGGCCTGTTCAGCTAAGTTGAAGAAACAAATGAATCTCTTGAAGAAAACCATCTGTGTTAGAAGCAGGAGCACCTAGAACTTTGTTTTCCTGAAACAATTGAGTCAGTTTTTGAAAGAAATACTTCCTACAACTTAGGTGTTTCAGGGTGGGGATAGGCTCTCTTTTCTCAATACAGTCTTATTTTGCTGAGTTGAAGAAACACATGAATCTCTGCAAATAGAGTATCTACCTTAGAAGCAGCTCCATCTAGCACATTTAATCCTTGACAGAATTGAGTTAGTTGTTAAGGGAACACTTCCTCAAACTTGGGTTTTTCAATGTGTAGATAGGCATTCTTTGTTCCACATAGGCCTATTCAGCTGAGTTGATGAAACATATGTATCTCTAAAAATAAACCCATTTGTGTTAGGAGCAGTGGCATCTAGCACATTGTTTCCCCGTGAGTTTTTAGTTAGTTTTCAAAAGGAATATTTCCTGCAAATCATAGTTTTCAAAGTGAGGAATGGCTGATTTTCTTCAAATAGGAATAATTAAGTTAAAGAAACACATGTATTTCTCCAAAGAAAACCATCTATATTAGAAGCTACAACAACTAGCACATGGTTTCCCTATGAGAATTGAGTTAGTTTTTGAAAGGAATACTTCCTGCAAATCAGAATTTTAAAGGTGGAGAAAGGCTCATTTTTTTCCAATTATGCCTATTCAGCTTAGGTGAAGAAACACATGTGTCTCTCTAAAGAAAACCATCTGTGTTAGAAACAGGAGAATCTAGCACATGGCTTCTAAGTGAGAATTGAATTAGTTTTTGAGATGAATACTTCCCGATACTTTTGTGTGTCAAGGTGGAGACAAGCTCTGTTTGCTCAGGTGCAAATATAACTAAATTGAGGAAACACTTGTATCTCTCCAAAGAAAACCACCCATGTTAGAAGCTGTAGCATCTAGCACATTGTTTCCCTGTGAGAACTGAGTTAGTTTTTGAAAGTTATACTTCATGCAAATCAGAATTTTCAAGGAGGAAAAATGATCATTTTGTTCCAAACAGGACTATTCAGCTGAGTTGAAGAAACACATGTATCTTTCCAAAGAAAACCATGTAGATTAGAAGCTGAAACATCTAGTGCACGGTTTCCCTGTGAGAATTGAGTTATTTTTTGAAAGGAGTACTTCCTGTGAATCATATATTCAAGGTGGAGATAGGCTGTGTTTGCTAAAAATAGGCCTATTAAGTCAAGTTGAAGAAACACACATATAACTCCAAAGAACACCTTCTGTGTTAGAAGTAGAAGCATCTAACACATTGACAGAAATACTTCCTGTTACATGGGTTTTCTAAGGTGGAGACAAGCTCTCTTTGTTCCAAATAGGCCTATTCAGTTGAGTTGATGAAACACATGCATCTCTCGAATGAAATCCATTTGTGTTAGATGCAGTGTCATCTAGTATATTGTTTCTCTCTGAGAATTGTGTTAGATTTGCAAAGGAATATTTCCTCCAACTTAGGTGTTTCAAGGTGTACAAAGGCTCCTTTTCCTCCAATTAGGCTACTTTGGCTGAGTTGAAGAAACACATGCATATCTCCAAAGAAAACCATGTATATCAGAAGCTGCACCACATAGCACATTTTTCATTGAGAGAATTGAATTTGCTTTTGAGAGGAATACTTCCTGTCAATCAGAATTTTCAAGGTGGAGTAAGGCTCATGTTGTTCAAAATAGGCCTATTCAGCTCTGGTGAAGAAACAAATGAATCTCTTGAAGAAAATCATCTGTGTTACAATCATGGCCATCTACCACATTGTTTCCCAGAGAACAGTGTTAATTTTTGAATTGAATAGTTCCTGCAACTTTGGTGTTTCTGGTCGAGATTGCCTCTGTTTGCTCCTAATAGACCTATTTGCCTAAGTTGAAGAAACACATGTATCTTTCCAAAGAAAACCTTCTATATTAGAAGCTACAGCATATAGCACATTGTTTCCCTGTGAAAATTGAATTAGTTTTTGAAAGGAATACTTCCTGCAACGTTGGTGTTTCAAGGTTGTGATAATCTCTGTTTGGTACAAAACCATCTGTGTTAGAAGCAGGAGCATCTACCACGTTGTGTCCCTTTGAGAATTGAGCCAGTTTTTGAAAGGAATATTTCCTACAACTTAATTGTTTCAAGGGAGTGATAGGCTCTTTTTGCTCCAAATAGGTCTATTCAGCTACATTGAAGAAAACATATATCTCTCGAAAGGAACACATGTGTGTTAGAAGCAGTAGCATTAAGCACATTGTTTCTCTGTGAGAAATGAATTAGTTGTTGAAAGGAATACTTCCTGAACCTTGGGTTTTTCAAGGTGGAGATAGGAATACTGTTTGCTCAAGTACACCTATTCAGCTAAATTGAAGAAACACAAGTTTCTTCAACAAATCTCTCTAAACAAAACCATCTATGTTAGAAGCAGCAGCATCCAGCACATTGTTTCCCTGTGAGAATTGAGTTAGGTTTGAAAGGAATACTTCCTGCAAATCATTGTTTTCAAGGTGGAGAAAGGCTCATTTTATTCGAATTAGGCCTATTCAGCTAAGGTGAAGAATCAAATGAAACTCTTTAAGAAAACAATCTGTGTTACAAAAAGGAGCAACTAGAACTGTCTCCCTCTGAGAATTAAATTACTTTTTAAAAGGAATACTTTCTGAAAGAAAGGTGTTTCAAGGTGGATGTAGGTGTGTTTGTTCCAAAAAGGTCTATTCAGCTAAGTTGAAGACAACATATATCCCTCGAATGAAACCCATGTGTGTTATAAGGAGTAGCATCTGTGACATTGCATCCCTGTGAGAATTGAGTTAGTTTTTGAAAGGAATACTTCATGCAAGTCAGAATTTTCAAGGAGGAGAAAGGATCTTTTTACTCCAAATTGGTCTATTCTGCTCAATTGATGTAACACATGTATCTCTCAAAAGAAACCCATTCTGTTAGAAGCAGTAGCATCTAACACATTGTTTCCCAGTGAGAATTGATTTAGTTTTATAAAGGAATATTTCCTACTACATGGGTTTTCCAAGGTGGAGATAGGCTCTCTTTCTTCCAAATAGTCCTATAAACCAGAGTTGATGAAACACATAAATCTTTGGAAAGAAAACCATGTGTGCTAGAAGATGTAGCATCAAGCACATTTTTCCCTGTGAGAACTGAGTTAGTTTTTAAAAGGAATACTTCTTTCAAATTACAGTTTTCAAGGTGAATAAAGGCTCATTTTTTTCCAAATCGGACTATTCAGCAAAGTTGAAGAAACACAAGCAACTCTCAAATGAAAGCCATCTGTGTCAGTAGTAGGAGTATCTAGCACATTGTTTTTCTGTGAGAATTGAGTTAGTTTTGGAAAGGAATACTTCCTGCTACGTTGGTTTTCCAAGGTGGAGAAAGGCTCTCTTTGTTTTACATAGGACTATTCAGCTGAGTTATGAAACACATGCATCTCTCGAAAGAAATCCATTTGTTTAGAAGCAGCAGCATGTAGCACTTTGTTTGCCCTGTGAGAATTGAGTTTGTTTTTGAAAGGAATACTTCCTGCAACTTTGGTATTTCAAGGTGGAGATAAGCTCTGTTTGCTTGAAGGAGGCCTATTATACTGAGTTGAAAACACAAATGTACCTCCTCAAAGAAAACCATCTATGATAGAAGCTACAGCATCTAGCACATTATTTCCCTGTGAGAATTGTGTTAGTTTTTGAAAGGAATACTTCCTGCAAATCAGAATTTTCTAGGTGGAGAAAGGCTCATTTTGTTCCAAATAGTGCTATTCAGCTAAGTTGAAAAAACACATGTATCTATCAATAGAAAACCATCTGTGTTAGAAGCAGGAGTATCCAGCACATTCTTACCCTGTGATAACTGAGTTAGTTTTTGAAAGGAAGACTTCCTGCAACTTAATTGTTTCAAGGAGGTGATTGGATATTATTGCTCAATATAGGCTATTCAGCAGAGTTGAAGAAACACATGTAACTCTCCAAACACCTTCTGTGTTAGAAGCAGGAGCATTCTAGCACATTGCTTCCCTGTGATGATTGAATTAATTTTTGAAAGGAATACTTGCTACTATGTGGGTTTTCTAAGGTGGAGTTAGGCACTCTTTGTTACAAGTATGCCTATACAGCTGAGTTGATGAAACACATATATCTCTGGGAAGAAACCCATTTGTGTTAGAAGCAGTAGTACCTAGCAAATTGTTTCCCTGTGAGAATTCAGTCAGTATTTGAAAGGAATACTTCCTACAAATCATATATTTAAGGTGCAGAAAGGCTCATTTTTTTCCAAATAGGCCTATTCAGCTAAGGTGAAGAAACAAATGTATCCCTCAAAAATTGTCCATCTGTGTAAGAATCACGAGCATCTAGCACATTTTTTCCCTTTTAAGATTGAGTTACTTTTTGAATTGATTACTTCCTGCAACTTAGGTTTTTCAATGTGGAGATAGACTCTGGTTCCTACAAATAGGACTATTCAGCTGAGTTGCAGAAACACATGTATCTCTCAAAAGAAAACCATCTGTGTGACAAACAGGAACATCTAGCACATTGTTTCCCTGTGAGAATTGAGTTAGGTTTTGAAAGGAATACTTCCTGCAAATCGTTGTTTTCAAGGTGGAGAAAGGCTCATTTTGTTCGAATTAGGCCTATTCAGCTAAGGTGAAGAAACAAATGAATCTCTTGAAGAAAACAATCTGTGTTAAAAACAGGAGCATCTAGCACATTGTCTCCCTGTGAAAATTGAATTACTTTTGAATTACTTTTGAAAGGAATACTTCCTGCAACTTAGGTGTTTCAAGGTGGAGGTTGGTCTGTTTCTTCCTAATAGGTCTATTCAGCTAAGGTGAACAAATACATCTATCTCTCAAAGAAACCCATGTGTGTTACAACAGAAGCATCTATGACATTGTATCCCTGTGAGAACTGAGTCAGTTTTTGAAAGGAATACTTCCTGCAAATCAGAATTTTCAAGGAGTGAAAGGCTATGTTTATTCCAAATAGGCCTTTTCAGGTGAATTGAAGGAACACATGTATCTCTCCAAAGAATACCCTCTACATTAGAAACTTCAGATCTACCACATTGTTTCCCTGTGAGAATTGAGTTTGCTTTTGAAAGGAATATTTCCTGTAAACGGAGCTTTCATGGTGGAGAAGGGCTCATTTTCTTCAAATAGGCCTATTCACCTAAGTTGAAGAAACATATATCTCTCCAAAGAAAACCATCTATGTTATAATCTGCAGCATCAAGCACATTTTTCCCTGTAAGAATTGAGTTTGTTTTTGAAAGGAATACTTTCTGCATATCAGAATGTTAAAGGTGGAGAATGGCTCATTTTTTCCAATTATGCCTATACCGCTAAGGTGAAGAAACTCCTGTACCTCTCTAAAGAAAACTATCTGTGTTAGAAGCCAGTGCCTCTAGCACATTGATTCCAAGTGAGAATTGAATTAGTTTTTAAAAGGAATACTTCCTGCAATATAGGTGTTTCAAGACACAGTTAGGTTCTGTTTGTTACAAATAAGCTTATTCAGCCGACTTTAACAAACACATGTATCTCTCGAAGGAAAACAACCTGTGTTAGAAGTGAACATCTAGCACATTGTTTCCCTGTCAGAATTGAGAAAGTTATTGAAAGGAATACATCCTAAAACTTTGGTGTTTCCAGGTGGAGGGAGATAGGCTCTCTTTGCTCCAAATAGGTCTATTCAGTTGAGTGAAACAACACATGTACCTCTCCAAAGACAACCATCTATGAGAAAAGCTGCAGCATCTAACACATTGTTTCCCTGGGAGAATTTAGTTAGTTTTTGAAAGGAATACTTCCTGCAAATCATAGTTTTCAAGGTGGAGAAAGGCTCCTATCATTCCAAATAGGCCTCTTCAGCTAAGTTACTGAAACAAATGAATCTCTAGAAGAAAACCATCTGTGTTAGGAGCAGGAGTATCTAGCACATTGTTTCCCTGTGAGAATTGAGTTAGTTTTTGCAAGGACTTGTTCCTGCAATACAGGTGTTTCAAGGTGGTGGTATGCTCTTTTTGCTACAAATTGGCCTGTTCAGCTAAGCTAAAGAAACACAAGTATCTCTCGAAAGACACCCATGTGCGTTAAAAGCAATAGCATCTACCACATTGTTTCCCAGTCAGAATTGACTTAGGTTTTGAAAGGAATACTTCCTGTTACGTGGGTTTTCTAAGGTGGAGATAGGCTCTCTTTGTTCCAAATAGGCCTATGCAGCTGAGTTGATGAAACACATGCATCTCTTGAATGAAATCCTTTTGTGTTAGATTCAGTGTCAGGTAGTATATTGTTTCCTTCTGAGAATTGAGTTAGTTTTGCAAAGGAATACTTACTCCAACTTAGGTGTTTCAAGGTGTACAAAGGCTCTTTGTACTCCAATTAGGCCATTTCGGCTGAGTTGAAGAAACACACATATATCTCCAAAGAAAACCATGTATATCAGAAGCTGCACCACATAGCACATTTTTCATTGAGAGAAATAAGTTAGTTTTTGAAAAGAATACTTCCTGCCAGTCATAATTTTCAAGGTGGAGTAAGGCTCATGTTGTTCCAAATAGGCCTATTCAGCTAAGTTAAAGAAATGCATGTCTCTCAAAAGAAGAAAATCTGTTTTAGGAGCAGGGACATCTAGCATATTGTTTCCCAGGTAAAACTGAGTTATTTTTGAAAGGAATACTTCCTTCAATTAGGTGATTCAAGGTAGAGATCGGCTGTCTTAGATCCAAATATGCCTATTCAGTTGAGTTGATGAAACACATGTATATCTTGAAAGAAAACCATTTGTGATAGAAGCAGTAGCATCTAGCACATTTTTACCCAGTGAGAATTGAGTTAGTATTGAAAGGAATACTTCCTGCAAAACAGAATTTTCAAGGTGGATTAAGTCTCATTTTTCTCCAACTAGTACTACTCATCTAAGATGAAGAAACAAATGAATCTCTCAAAAGACCAACATGTGTGTTAGAAGCAGGAGCATCTACCACATTATTTCCACTGAGAATTGAGAAGGTTTTGACTGGAATGCTTCCACAAACGTGTTTCAAGGTGGGCAAAGGCTGCTTTTGTTCGAAATATGTATGCTAACCAGAAGTGAAGAAGCACGTGTACCTTTCCAAAGAAATTCACCTACGTAATAAGCTGCTGCATCTAACATATTGTTTTGCTGTTAGAACTGGGTTAGTTTAGCAAAGGAATCCTACCTGATACGTGAGTTGTCTTAGGTTGAGTTATGCTCTGTTCCAATTAGGCCTATACAGTTAAGTTGATGAAACACATCTATCTCTTGAAAGAAACCCATGTGTTTTGGAACAACTAGCACATGTTTCCTTCTGAGAATTCAGGTCGAATTTCAGAGGAACACTTCAAGCTCCTCACAGTTTTCAAAGTGGAGAAAGACTCATTTTGTTCCAAGTAGGCCTGTTAAGTGAACATGAAGAAACAAATGATTCTTTCGAAACATGACCATCTCTTTTAGAAGCAGGAGCATGTAGCACGTTGTTTTCCAGTCAGATGGAGTTAGTTTTGGAAAGAATATTTGATGCAAATGAGAATTTTCAAGGTGGAGAAAGGCTCATTTTGCTCCAAAGAGTCCTACTCACCTAAGTTGAAGAAACTGATTTGTCTCTTGAAAGAGAACCATCAGAGTTAGCAGCAGGAACGTCTAGCACATTGTTCCATGTGAGACTTCAGTAGCTTTAGAAACAATACTTCCTGCAGCTTACATGTTTCAAGGTGGAGATTGGCTCTTTTGTTCCAAGGAGGCCTGCTCAGCAAAGATGAAGAAACACACGTATTTCTTGAAAGTCAGAAATTGTGTTAGAAGCCATAGCATGTAGCACATTGTTTCCCCATGAAAATTGGGTTAACTTGTGAAAGGCATACCTTCTGAAAATCATAGTTATTAAGGTATACATAGGCTAATTTTGTTCCAAATCAGACTATTCAGCTTAGATGAAGAAACACACGCACCTTTATAAATAAACCAATATGTGTTAGAAGCCATAGCATCTAGCACAGTGCTTCCTGATGAAAATTGAGTTAGTATTTTCAAGGAATTCTTCCAGCAACTCACGTATTCCAAGGTGGAGATAGGATCTCCTCTCTCCAAATAGACCCCTTCAGGTGAGATGAAGCAACAAATGTATCTCTCCCAGAAAAACTATCTACGTTAGAACCCGCAGCATCAAGAACATTGTTTCCTTGTAAGAATTGAGTTAGAATTTGAAGGAAATATTTCCTGTGAGTCATAGTTTTCATGGTGGGGAAAGTCTCATTTTGTTCAAATTGGCCTAATAGCTAAGTTGAAGACATAAATGTATCTCTCCAAAGATGACCACCTGGGTTAGAAGCAGGAGCTTCTAGATAGCATGTTGCTTTCCTGGGATAACTGAGTTAGTTTTTAAGGGAATGCTCCCTCCAACTTGGTGTTTCAAGGTGAAGATTGGTTCTGTGTGCTCCAAGTAAGCCTATTCAGCTGTGTTGAAGAAATACATGCACCTCTCCAAAGAAAACCATCCATGTTAGAGCTGCAACATGTAGTGCATTGATTCCTTGTGAGAATTTACTTAGTGTCTGAAAAGAATACTACCTGCAAATCAGAACGTTTAAGGTAGAGGAAGGAATGTTTTCTTTCCAAAATGGCCTACTCAGCAGAGTTGATGAATCACATGTACCTCTCGAAGTAAAGCAGCTGTGTTCAAAGCAGGAGCATCTGGCACATTTTTCCCCGTGAGAATAGAGTTTGTTTTTGACAGGAATTCTTCCTGAAACTTTCGTGTTCCAAGGTGGAGATAGGCTCTGTTGGCTACAAACAGGCCCAATCAGCTGACATGAAGGAACCCTTCTTTGCCTCTAAAGACAACCATCCAAGTTAGAGGCTGTGACAACTACAACATTGTTTCCCTGTGTGAATGGAGCGAGTTTTTAAATGGAATTCTTTCTGCAACTTCGGTGTTTCAAGGTGCAGGTAGGTCTGCTTGCCCCAAATACTCCAATTCAGCTGAGTCAAAGATAAATGTATCTCTGGAAAGAAAACTGTCAAGATTAGAAGCACGAACATCTAGCAATTTGTTCCCCTGTGAGAATTGAGTTAGATTTTGAGTGAATTGTTCCAGCAATGTAGGTGTTTCAAAGTGGAGGTTGGTCTGTTTGCTGTAATCAGGCCTCTTCACCTGAGTTGAAGAAACACATGTCTCTCTATCAAAAAATCTGTGTTAGAAGTTGCGCCATGGAGCTCATTGTTTCCCTGTGAGAACTGAGTTAGGTTTTGACAGGAATGCTTCCTGCAATCATAGTTTTCCAAGAGGGGAAAATCTTATTTGTTCAAATAGGCCTATTCAGCGAAGTTGTGGAAACATATGAATCTCTCCAAAGAACACCATCTGTGTTATAAACAGGAACATCTAGCACATTGTTTTCCTGTGATAACTGAGTTACTTTTTGAAAGGAATGCTTCCTGCAGCTACGGTGTTTCAAGGTGGAGAGAGGCTCTCTTTGTTCCAAATAGGCCTATTCAACTGAGTTGATGAAACACATGTATCTCTGCTACAAACACATGTGTAGTAGAAGTAGTAACATGTAGCACATTGTTTCCCTCTGAGAGTTGAGTTAGTTTTTGAAAGAAATAGTTCCTGCAAATCATATTTATGAAGGAGGTGAAAGGCTCATTTTGTTTCAAGTAGGCCCATTCAGCTAAGTTGAAGAGACAAATGAAACTCTTGAAGAAAATCATGTGTGTCAGAAATAGGTGCATCTAGCACTTTGTTTCCCTTGGAGAATTGAGTTCGGTTTCCAAGGAATGATTCCTCCAACCTAGTTGTTTCAAAGGCGACATAGGCTCTGTTTGCTCCACATAGGACTATTCGGCTGAGTTGAAGAAACACATGTTTATCTCCAAAGAACCCATCCGTGATAGAAGCTACCGTATCTTGAACATTTTTTCTTTGTAATAATTGAGTTACATTTTGAAAGGACTACATCCAGCAACGTAAGTGTTTTCAGGTGGTCCTAGGCTCCTTTTGCTTCCAATATGCCTTTTCAGCTAGTTTGAAAATACACGTATCTCTCAAAATGATGCCATGTGTGTTAGAAGTCATAGCATGTAGGATATTCTTTCTGCGTGAGAACTGAGTTAATTTTGCAAGGAATACTTTCTGCAATCCATAGTTTTCAAGGTGTAGAAAGGCTCCTTTTGTACCAAATAGAGCTATTCAGCTAAGTGAAGAACAACATGTCGCTCTTGAAGGAAACCAATCTGTGTTAGAAGAAGTAGCATATGACACATTTTTCCCTATGAGAACTGAGTTAGTTTTGAAAGGTATACTTTCTGCAATAAGTGTTTTCGAGGTTGGAAAAGGCTCATTGTTTTCCAAATAGGCCTATTCAGCAAAGTTGAAGAACCACATTTATCTCTCGAAAGAAAGCCATCTATGTTAGAAGCAGGAGCTTCTAACTCATTGTTGCCCTGTGATAAGTGAGTAGTTTTTGTAAGGAATCCTTCCTGCAAATTAGGTGTTTCAAGGTGGACATCCTCTCTTTTCTCCAAATAAGCCTAATCCATTGAGTTCAATAAACACATGGGTCTCTCCAAAGAAAAACATCCATGTTAGAAGCTACAGCATCTAGCACATTGTTTCCCTGTGAGAATTCAGTTGGTTTTTGAAAGAAATACTTGCTTCAACTTTGGTGTTTCAAGGTGATGATGGGCTCCTTCTGCTTCCAATAGGCCTTTTCAGCTAAGTTGAAGCACGTATATCGCTCCAAAGAAAGACATCTGTGTTAGAAGCAGTCGTGTCTAAGCACATTGTTTCCCTGTGAGAATTAAGAGAGTTTGGGAAAGGAATACTTCCTGCAAATCCTAGTGATCAAGGTGGAGAAAGGCATGTTTTGTTCCATATAGGATTATTCAGCTTAGTTGAAGAAAGACAAGTACCTCTGGAAAGAAACCAATTTGTGTTCGAAGCCATAGCATGTAGCACATTGTTTCCCTGTGAAAATGGACTTAGTTTTTGCAAGGAATTTTTACTGCCACTAACGTGTTTCAAGGTGGAGATACACTCTGTTGTCTCCAAACAGACTTGTTCAGGTGAGTGGAAGAAAGAAATATATCTCTCTAAAGGAAACCATGTATGTTACAAACTGCAGCATCTCGCACATGCTTTCCCTGTGAGTTTTGAGTTCATTTCAAAGGAATACTTCCTGCAAAACAAAATTTTCCAGGTGGAGCGAGGTGGTTCTTTTTGTTCCAAATTGGCCTACTCAACTGAGTTCGTGCAACACATGTGTCTCTCAAAGAAATCCATCTGTGTTATAAGCAGGAGCATCTAGGCACATTTTACCCCTGTGAGAATTGAGTTTGTTTTTGAAAGGAATACTGCCTGCCACTTACTTTTGGGAAGCTTCAGATTGGCTCTCTATGCTCCAAATAGGCCTATTCGGGTAGTTGAAGAAACACATGTAACTCGCCAAAGAAAACCTTCGATGTTAGAAGCTGCAGCATCTAGCACATTGTTTCCCTCTGAATATTGATTAGTTTTTGTAAGGAATACTTCCTGCAAATCAGAATTTTCAAGGTGGATTAAGTCTCATTTTTCTCCAACTAGTACTATTCATCTAAGATGAAGAAACAAATGAATCTCTCAAAAGACCAACATGTGTGTTAGAAGCAGGAGCATCTACCACATTATTTCCACTGAGAATTGAGTAGTTTTTGACTGGAATGCTTCCTCAAACGTAAGTGTTTCAAGGTGGGCAAAGGCTGCTTTTGTTCCAAATATGTATGTTAACCAGAAGTGAAGAAGCACGTGTACCTTTCCGAAGCAATTCACCTACGTAATAAGCTGCTGCATCTAACATATTGTTTTGCTGTTAGAACTGGGTTAGTTTAGCAAAGGAATCCTACCTGATACGTGAGTTGTCTTAGGTTGAGTTATGCTCTGTTTGTTCCAATTAGGCCAATACAGTTAAGTTGATGAAACACATCTATCTCTTGAAAGAAACCCATGTGTTTTGGAACAACTAGCACATGTTTCCGTCTGAGAATTCAGGTCGTATTTCAGAGGAACACTTCAAGCTCCTCACACTTTTTAAAGTGGAGAAAGACTCATTTTGTTCCAAGTAGGCCTGTTAAGTGAACATGAAGAAACAAATGATTCTTTCGAAACATGACCATCTCTTTTAGAAGCAGGAGCATCTAGCACGTTGTTTTCCAGTCAGATGGAGTTAGTTTTGGAAAGAATATTTGATGCAAATGAGAATTTTCAAGGTGGAAAAAGGCTCATTTTGCTCCAAAGAGTCCTACTCACCTAAGTTGAAGAAACTCATTTGTCTCTTGAAAGAGAACCATCAGAGTTAGCAGCAGGAACGTCTAGCACATTGTTCCATGTGAGACTTCAGTAGCTTTAGAAACAATACTTCCTGCAACTTATGTGTTTCAAGGTGGAGATTGGCTCTTTTGTTCCAAGGAGGCCTGCTCAGCTAAGATGAAGAAACACACGTATTTCTTGAAAGTCAGAAATTGTGTTAGAAGCCATAGCATGTAGCACATTGTTTCCCCATGAAAATTGGGTTAACTTGTGAAAGGCATACCTTCTGAAAATCATAGTTATTAAGGTATACATAGGCTAATTTTGTTCCAAATCAGACTATTCAGCTTAGATGAAGAAACACACGCACCTTTATAAATAAACCAATATGTGTTAGAAGCCATAGCATCTAGCACAGTGCTTCCTGATGAAAATTGAGTTAGTATGTTCAAGGAATTCTTCCAGCAACTCACGTATTCCAAGGTGGAGATAGGATCTCCTCTCTCCAAATAGACCCCTTCAGGTGAGATGAAGCAACAAATGTATCTCTCCCAGAAAAACTATCTACGTTAGAACCCGCAGCATCAAGAACATTGTTTCTTGTAAGAATTGAGTTAGAATTTGAAGGAAATATTTCCTGCGAGTCATAGTTTTCATGGTGGGGAAAGTCTCATTTTGTTCAAATTGGCCTAATAGCTAAGTTGAAGACATAAATGTATCTCTCCAAAGATGACCACCTGTGTTAGAAGCAGGAGCTTCTAGATAGCACGTTGCTTTCCTGGGATAACTGAGTTAGTTTTTAAGGGAATGCTCCCTGCAACTTGGTGTTTCAAGGTGAAGATTGGTTCTGTGTGCTCCAAGTAAGCGTATTCAGCTGTGTTGAAGAAATACATGCACCTATCCAAAGAAAGCCATCCATGTTAGAGCTGCAACATGTAGTGCATTGATTCCTTGTGAGAATTTACTTAGTGTCTGAAAAGAATACTACCTGCAAATCAGAACGTTTAAGGTAGAGGAAGGAATGTTTTCTTTCCAAAATGGCCTACTCAGCAGAGTTGATGAATCACATGTACCTCTCGAAGTAAAGCAGCTGTGTTCAAAGCAGGAGCATCTGGCACATTTTTCCCCGTGAGAATAGAGTTTGTTTTTGAAAGGAATTCTTCCTGAAACTTTCGTGTTCCAAGGTGGAGATAGGCTCTGTTGGCTACAAACAGGCCCAATCAGCTGACATGAAGGAACCCTTCTTTGCCTCTAAAGACAACCATCCAAGTTAGAGGCTGTGACAACTACAACATTGTTTCCCTGTGTGAATGGAGCGAGTTTTTAAATGGAATTCTTTCTGCAACTTCGGTGTTTCAAGGTGCAGGTAGGTCTGCTTGCCCCAAATACTCCAATTCAGCTGAGTCAAAGATAAATGTATCTCTGGAAAGAAAACTGACAAGATTAGAAGCACGAACATCTAGCAATTTGTTCCCCTGTGAGAATTGAGTTAGATTTTGAGTGAATTGTTCCAGCAATGTAGGTGTTTCAAAGTGGAGGTTGGTCTGTTTGCTGTAATCAGGCCTCTTCACCTGAGTTGAAGAAACACATGTCTCTCTATCAAAAAATCTGTGTTAGAAGTTGCGCCATGGAACTCATTGTTTCCCTGTGAGAACTGAGTTAGGTTTTGACAGGAATGCTTCCTGCAATCATAGTTTTCCAAGAGGGGAAAATCTTATTTGTTCAAATAGGCCTATTCAGCGAAGTTGTGGAAACATATGAATCTCTCCAAAGAACACCATCTGTGTTATAAACAGGAACATCTAGCACATTGTTTTCCTGTGATAACTGAGTTACTTTTTGAAAGGAATGCTTCCTGCAGCTACGGTGTTTCAAGGTGGAGAGAGGCTCTCTTTGTTCCAAATAGGCCTATTCAACTGAGTTGATGAAACACATGTATCTCTGCTACAAACACATGTGTAGTAGAAGTAGTAGCATGTAGCACATTGTTTCCCTCTGAGAGTTGAGTTAGTTTTTGAAAGAAATAGTTCCTGCAAATCATATTCATGAAGGAGGTGAAAGGCTCATTTTGTTTCAAGTAGGCCCATTCAGCTAAGTTGAAGAGACAATGAAACTCTTGAAGAAAATCATGTGTGTCAGAAATAGGTGCATCTAGCACTTTGTTTCCCTTGCAGAATTGAGTCCGGTTTCCAAGGAATGATTCCTCCAACCTAGTTGTTTCAAAGGCGACATAGGCTCTGTTTGCTCCACATAGGACTATTCGGCTGAGTTGAAGAAACACATGTTTATCTCCAAAGAACCCCATCCGTGATAGAAGCTACCGTATCTTGAACATTTTTTCTTTGTAATAATTGAGTTACATTTTGAAAGGACTACATCCTGCAACGTAAGTGTTTTCATGTGGTCCTAGGCTCCTTTTGCTTCCAATATGCCTTTTCAGCTAGTTTGAAAATACACGTATCTCTCAAAATGATGCCATGTGTGTTAGAAGTCATAGCATGTAGGATATTATTTCTGCGTGAGAACTGAGTTAATTTTGCAAGGAATACTTTCTGCAATCCATAGTTTTCAAGGTGTAGAAAGGCTCATTTTGTTCCAAATAGAGCTATTCAGCTAAGTGAAGAACAACATGTCGCTCTTGAAGGAAACCAATCTGTGTTAGAAGAAGTAGCATATGACACATTTTTCCCTATGAGAACTGAGTTAGTTTTGAAAGGTATACTTTCTGCAATAAGTGTTTTCGAGGTTGGAAAAGGCTCATTGTTTTCCAAATAGGCCTATTCAGCAAAGTTGAAGAACCACATTTATCTCTCGAAAGAAAGCCATCTATGTTAGAAGCAGGAGCTTCTAACTCATTGTTGCCCTGTGATAAGTGAGTAGTTTTTGTAAGGAATCCTTCCTGCAAATTAGGTGTTTCAAGGTGGACATCCTCTCTTTTCTCCAAATAAGCCTAATCCATTGAGTTCAATAAACACATGGGTCTCTCCAAAGAAAAACATCCATGTTAGAAGCTACAGCATCTAGCACATTGTTTCCCTGTGAGAATTCAGTTGGTTTTTGAAAGAAATACTTGCTTCAACTTTGGTGTTTCAAGGTGATGATGGGCTCCTTCTGCTTCCAATAGGCCTTTTCAGCTAAGTTGAAGCACATATATCGCTCCAAAGAAAGACATCTGTGTTAGAAGCAGTCGTGTCTAAGCACATTGTTTCCCTGTGAGAATTAAGAGAGTTTGGGAAAGGAATACTTCCTGCAAATCCTAGTGATCAAGGTGGAGAAAGGCATGTTTTGTTCCATATAGGATTATTCAGCTTAGTTGAAGAAAGACATGTACCTCTGGAAAGAAACCAATTTGTGTTCGAAGCCATAGCACGTAGCACATTGTTTCCCTGTGAAAATGGACTTAGTTTTTGCAAGGAATTTTTACTGCCACTAACGTGTTTCAACGTGGAGATACACTCTGTTGTCTCCAAACAGACTTGTTCAGGTGAGTGGAAGAAAGAAATATATCTCTCTAAAGGAAACCATGTATGTTACAAACTGCAGCATCTCGCACATGCTTTCCCTGTGAGTTTTGAGTTCATTTCAAAGGAATACTTCCTGCAAAACAAAATTTTCCAGGTGGAACGAAGTGGTGCTTTTTGTTCCAAATTGGCCTACTCAACTGAGTTCGTGCAACACATGTGTCTCTCAAAGAAATCCATCTGTGTTATAAGCAGGAGCATCTAGGCACATTTTACCCCTGTGAGAATTGAGTTTGTTTTTGAAAGGAATACTGCCTGCCACTTACTTTTGGGAAGCTTCAGATTGGCTCTCTATGCTCCAAATAGGCCTATTCGGGTAGTTGAAGAAACACATGTAACTCGCCAAAGAAAACCTTCGATGTTAGAAGCTGCAGCATCTAGCACATTGTTTCCCTCTGAATATTGATTAGTTTTTGTAAGGAATACTTCCTGCAAATCAGAATTTTCAAGGTGGATTAAGTCTCATTTTTCTCCAACTAGTACTATTCATCTAAGATGAAGAAACAAATGAATCTCTCAAAAGACCAACATGTGTGTTAGAAGCAGGAGCATCTACCACATTATTTCCACTGAGAATTGAGTAGTTTTTGACTGGAATGCTTCCTCAAACGTAAGTGTTTCAAGGTGGGCAAAGGCTGCTTTTGTTCCAAATATGTATGTTAACCAGAAGTGAAGAAGCACGTGTACCTTTCCGAAGAAATTCACCTACGTAATAAGCTGCTGCATCTAACATACTGTTTTGCTGTTAGAACTGGGTTAGTTTAGCAAAGGAATCCTACCTGATACGTGAGTTGTCTTAGGTTGAGTTATGCTCTGTTTGTTCCAATTAGGCCAATACAGTTAAGTTGATGAAACACATCTATCTCTTGAAAGAAACCCATGTGTTTTGGAACAACTAGCACATGTTTCCGTCTGAGAATTCAGGTCGTATTTCAGAGGAACACTTCAAGCTCCTCACACTTTTTAAAGTGGAGAAAGACTCATTTTGTTCCAAGTAGGCCTGTTAAGTGAACATGAAGAAACAAATGATTCTTTCGAAACATGACCATCTCTTTTAGAAGCAGGAGCATCTAGCACGTTGTTTTCCAGTCAGATGGAGTTAGTTTTGGAAAGAATATTTGATGCAAATGAGAATTTTCAAGGTGGAGAAAGGCTCATTTTGCTCCAAAGAGTCCTACTCACCTAAGTTGAAGAAACTCATTTGTCTCTTGAAAGAGAACCATCAGAGTTAGCAGCAGGAATGTCTAGCACATTGTTCCATGTGAGACTTCAGTAGCTTTAGAAACAATACTTCCTGCAACTTATGTGTTTCAAGGTGGAGATTGGCTCTTTTCTTCCAAGGAGGCCTGCTCAGCTAAGATGAAGAAACACACATATTTCTTGAAAGTCAGTAATTGTGTTAGAAGCCATAGCATGTAGCACATTGTTTCCCCATGAAAATTGGGTTAACTTATGAAAATCATACCTTCTGAAAATCATAGTTATTAAGGTATACATAGGCTAATTTTGTTCCAAATCAGACTATTCAGCTTAGGTGAAGAAACACACGCACCTTTCCAAATAAACCAATATGTGTTAGAAGCCATAGCATCTGGCACAGTGCTTCCTGGTGAAAATTGAGTTAGTATGTTCAAGGAATTCTTCCAGCAACTCACGTGTTTCAAGGTGGAGATAGGACCTCTTCTCTCCAAATAGACCCCTTCAGGTGAGATGAAGCAACAAATGTATCTCTCCCAGAAAAACTATCTACGTTAGAACCCGCAGCATCAAGAACATTGTTTCCTTGTAAGAATTGAGTTAGAATTTGAAGGAAATATTTCCTGTGAGTCATAGTTTTCATGGTGGGGAAAGTCTCATTTTGTTCAAATTGGCCTAATAGCTAAGTTGAAGACATAAATGTATCTCTCCAAAGATGACCACCTGTGTTAGAAGCAGGAGCTTCTAGATAGCACGTTGCTTTCCTGGGATAACTGAGTTAGTTTTTAAGGGAATGCTCCCTGCAACTTGGTGTTTCAAGGTGAAGATTGGTTCTGTGTGCTCCAAGTAAGCCTATTCAGCTGTGTTGAAGAAATACATTCACCTATCCAAAGAAAGCCATCCATGTTAGAGCTGCAACATGTAGTGCATTGATTCCTTGTGAGAATTTACTTAGTGTCTGAAAAGAATACTACCTGCAAATCAGAACGTTTAAGGTAGAGGAAGGAATGTTTTCTTTCCAAAACGGCCTACTCAGCAGAGTTGATGAATCACATGTACCTCTCGAAGTAAACCAGCTGTGTTCAAAGCAGGAGCATCTGGCACATTTTTCCCCGTGAGAATAGAGTTTGTTTTTGAAAGGAATTCTTCCTGAAACTTTCGTGTTCCAAGGTGGAGATAGGCTCTGTTGGCTACAAACAGGCCCAATCAGCTGACATGAAGGAACCCTTCTTTGCCTCTAAAGACAACCATCCAAGTTAGAGGCTGTGACAACTACAACATTGTTTCCCTGTGTGAATGGAGCGAGTTTTTAAGTGGAATTCTTTCTGCAACTTCGGTGTTTCAAGGTGCAGGTAGGTCTGCTTGCCCCAAATACTCCAATTCAGCTGAGTCAAAGATAAATGTATCTCTGGAAAGAAAACTGACAAGATTAGAAGCACGAACATCTAGCAATTTGTTCCCCTGTGAGAATTGAGTTAGATTTTGAGTGAATTGTTCCAGCAATGTAGGTGTTTCAAAGTGGAGGTTGGTCTGTTTGCTGTAATCAGGCCTCTTCACCTGAGTTGAAGAAACACATGTCTCTCTATCAAAAAATCTGTGTTAGAAGTTGCGCCATGGAGCTCATTGTTTCCCTGTGAGAACTGAGTTAGGTTTTGACAGGAATGCTTCCTGCAATCATTGTTTTCCAAGAGGGGAAAATCTTATTTGTTCAAATAGGCCTATTCAGCGAAGTTGTGGAAACATATGAATCTCTCCAAAGAACACCATCTGTGTTATAAACAGGAACATCTAGCACATTGTTTTCCTGTGATAACTGAGTTACTTTTTGAAAGGAATGCTTCCTGCAGCTACGGTGTTTCAAGGTGGAGAGAGGCTCTCTTTGTTCCAAATAGGCCTATTCAACTGAGTTGATGAAACACATGTATCTCTGCTACAAACACATGTGTAGTAGAAGTAGTAGCATGTAGCACATTGTTTCCCTCTGAGAGTTGAGTTAGTTTTTGAAAGAACTAGTTCCTGCAAATCATATTTATGAAGGAGGTGAAAGGCTCATTTTGTTTCAAGTAGGCCCATTCAGCTAAGTTGAAGAGACAATGAAACTCTTGAAGAAAATCATGTGTGTCAGAAATAGGTGCATCTAGCACTTTGTTTCCCTTGGAGAATTGAGTTCGGTTTCCAAGGAATGATTCCTCCAACCTAGTTGTTTCAAAGGCGACAAAGGCTCTGTTTGCTCCACATAGGACTATTCGGCTGAGTTGAAGAAACACATGTTTATCTCCAAAGAACCCCATCCGTGATAGAAGCTACCGTATCTTGAACATTTTTTCTTTGTAATAATTGAGTTACATTTTGAAAGGACTACATCCTGCAACGTAAGTGTTTTCAGGTGGTCCTAGGCTCCTTTTGCTTCCAATATGCCTTTTCAGCTAGTTTGAAAATACACGTATCTCTCAAAATGATGCCATGTGTGTTAGAAGTCATAGCATGTAGGATATTATTTCTGCGTGAGAACTGAGCTATGTTTGCAAGGAATACTTTCTGCAATCCATAGTTTTCAAGGTGTAGAAAGGCTCATTTTGTTCCAAATAGAGCTATTCAGCTAAGTGAAGAACAACATGTCGCTCTTGAAGGAAACCAATCTGTGTTAGAAGAAGTAGCATATGACACATTTTTCCCTATGAGAACTGACTTAGTTTTGAAAGGTATACTTTCTGCAATAAGTGTTTTCGAGGTTGGAAAAGGCTCATTGTTTTCCAAATAGGCCTATTCAGCAAAGTTGAAGAACCACATTTATCTCTCGAAAGAAAGCCATCTATGTTAGAAGCAGGAGCTTCTAACTCATTGTTGCCCTGTGATAAGTGAGTAGTTTTTGTAAGGAATCCTTCCTGCAAATTAGGTGTTTCAAGGTGGACATCCTCTCTTTTCTCCAAATAAGCCTAATCCATTGAGTTCAATAAACACATGGGTCTCTCCAAAGAAAAACATCCATGTTAGAAGCTACAGCATCTAGCACATTGTTTCCCTGTGAGAATTCAGTTGGTTTTTGAAAGAAATACTTGCTTCAACTTTGGTGTTTCAAGGTGATGATGGGCTCCTTCTGCTTCCAATAGGCCTTTTCAGCTAAGTTGAAGCACATATATCGCTCCAAAGAAAGACATCTGTGTTAGAAGCAGTCGTGTCTAAGCACATTGTTTCCCTGTGAGAATTAAGAGAGTTTGGGAAAGGAATACTTCCTGCAAATCCTAGTGATCAAGGTGGAGAAAGGCATGTTTTGTTCCATATAGGATTATTCAGCTTAGTTGAAGAAAGACATGTACCTCTGGAAAGAAACCAATTTGTGTTCGAAGCCATAGCACGTAGCACATTGTTTCCCTGTGAAAATGGACTTAGTTTTTGCAAGGAATTTTTACTGCCACTAACGTGTTTCAACGTGGAGATACACTCTGTTGTCTCCAAACAGACTTGTTCAGGTGAGTGGAAGAAAGAAATATATCTCTCTAAAGGAAACCATGTATGTTACAAACTGCAGCATCTCGCACATGCTTTCCCTGTGAGTTTTGAGTTCATTTCAAAGGAATACTTCCTGCAAAACAAAATTTTCCAGGTGGAACGAAGTGGTGCTTTTTGTTCCAAATTGGCCTACTCAACTGAGTTCGTGCAACACATGTGTCTCTCAAAGAAATCCATCTGTGTTATAAGCAGGAGCATCTAGGCACATTTTACCCCTGTGAGAATTGAGTTTGTTTTTGAAAGGAATACTGCCTGCCACTTACTTTTGGGAAGCTTCAGATTGGCTCTCTATGCTCCAAATAGGCCTATTCGGGTAGTTGAAGAAACACATGTAACTCGCCAAAGAAAACCTTCGATGTTAGAAGCTGCAGCATCTAGCACATTGTTTCCCTCTGAATATTGATTAGTTTTTGTAAGGAATACTTCCTGCAAATCAGAATTTTCAAGGTGGATTAAGTCTCATTTTTCTCCAACTAGTACTATTCATCTAAGATGAAGAAACAAATGAATCTCTCAAAAGACCAACATGTGTGTTAGAAGCAGGAGCATCTACCACATTATTTCCACTGAGAATTGAGTAGTTTTTGACTGGAATGCTTCCTCAAACGTAAGTGTTTCAAGGTGGGCAAAGGCTGCTTTTGTTCCAAATATGTATGTTAACCAGAAGTGAAGAAGCACGTGTACCTTTCCGAAGAAATTCACCTACGTAATAAGCTGCTGCATCTAACATACTGTTTTGCTGTTAGAACTGGGTTAGTTTAGCAAAGGAATCCTACCTGATACGTGAGTTGTCTTAGGTTGAGTTATGCTCTGTTTGTTCCAATTAGGCCAATACAGTTAAGTTGATGAAACACATCTATCTCTTGAAAGAAACCCATGTGTTTTGGAACAACTAGCACATGTTTCCGTCTGAGAATTCAGGTCGTATTTCAGAGGAACACTTCAAGCTCCTCACACTTTTTAAAGTGGAGAAAGACTCATTTTGTTCCAAGTAGGCCTGTTAAGTGAACATGAAGAAACAAATGATTCTTTCGAAACATGACCATCTCTTTTAGAAGCAGGAGCATCTAGCACGTTGTTTTCCAGTCAGATGGAGTTAGTTTTGGAAAGAATATTTGATGCAAATGAGAATTTTCAAGGTGGAGAAACGCTCACTTTGCTCCAAAGAGTCCTACTCACCTAAGTTGAAGAAACTCATTTGTCTCTTGAAAGAGAACCATCAGAGTTAGCAGCAGGAATGTCTAGCACATTGTTCCATGTGAGACTTCAGTAGCTTTAGAAACAATACTTCCTGCAACTTATGTGTTTCAAGGTGGAGATTGGCTCTTTTCTTCCAAGGAGGCCTGCTCAGCTAAGATGAAGAAACACACATATTTCTTGAAAGTCAGTAATTGTGTTAGAAGCCATAGCATGTAGCACATTGTTTCCCCATGAAAATTGGGTTAACTTATGAAAATCATACCTTCTGAAAATCATAGTTATTAAGGTATACATAGGCTAATTTTGTTCCAAATCAGACTATTCAGCTTAGGTGAAGAAACACACGCACCTTTCCAAATAAACCAATATGTGTTAGAAGCCATAGCATCTGGCACAGTGCTTCCTGGTGAAAATTGAGTTAGTATGTTCAAGGAATTCTTCCAGCAACTCACGTGTTTCAAGGTGGAGATAGGACCTCTTCTCTCCAAATAGACCCCTTCAGGTGAGATGAAGCAACAAATGTATCTCTCCCAGAAAAACTATCTACGTTAGAACCCGCAGCATCAAGAACATTGTTTCCTTGTAAGAATTGAGTTAGAATTTGAAGGAAATATTTCCTGTGAGTCATAGTTTTCATGGTGGGGAAAGTCTCATTTTGTTCAAATTGGCCTAATAGCTAAGTTGAAGACATAAATGTATCTCTCCAAAGATGACCACCTGTGTTAGAAGCAGGAGCTTCTAGATAGCACGTTGCTTTCCTGGGATAACTGAGTTAGTTTTTAAGGGAATGCTCCCTGCAACTTGGTGTTTCAAGGTGAAGATTGGTTCTGTGTGCTCCAAGTAAGCCTATTCAGCTGTGTTGAAGAAATACATTCACCTATCCAAAGAAAGCCATCCATGTTAGAGCTGCAACATGTAGTGCATTGATTCCTTGTGAGAATTTACTTAGTGTCTGAAAAGAATACTACCTGCAAATCAGAACGTTTAAGGTAGAGGAAGGAATGTTTTCTTTCCAAAATGGCCTACTCAGCAGAGTTGATGAATCACATGTACCTCTCGAAGTAAACCAGCTGTGTTCAAAGCAGGAGCATCTGGCACATTTTTCCCCGTGAGAATAGAGTTTGTTTTTGAAAGGAATTCTTCCTGAAACTTTCGTGTTCCAAGGTGGAGATAGGCTCTGTTGGCTACAAACAGGCCCAATCAGCTGACATGAAGGAACCCTTCTTTGCCTCTAAAGACAACCATCCAAGTTAGAGGCTGTGACAACTACAACATTGTTTCCCTGTGTGAATGGAGCGAGTTTTTAAATGGAATTCTTTCTGCAACTTCGGTGTTTCAAGGTGCAGGTAGGTCTGCTTGCCCCAAATACTCCAATTCAGCTGAGTCAAAGATAAATGTATCTCTGGAAAGAAAACTGACAAGATTAGAAGCACGAACATCTAGCAATTTGTTCCCCTGTGAGAATTGAGTTAGATTTTGAGTGAATTGTTCCAGCAATGTAGGTGTTTCAAAGTGGAGGTTGGTCTGTTTGCTGTAATCAGGCCTCTTCACCTGAGTTGAAGAAACACATGTCTCTCTATCAAAAAATCTGTGTTAGAAGTTGCGCCATGGAGCTCATTGTTTCCCTGTGAGAACTGAGTTAGGTTTTGACAGGAATGCTTCCTGCAATCATAGTTTTCCAAGAGGGGAAAATCTTATTTGTTCAAATAGGCCTATTCAGCGAAGTTGTGGAAACATATGAATCTCTCTAAAGAACACCATCTGTGTTATAAACAGGAACATCTAGCACATTGTTTTCCTGTGATAACTGAGTTACTTTTTGAAAGGAATGCTTCCTGCAGCTACGGTGTTTCAAGGTGGAGAGAGGCTCTCTTTGTTCCAAATAGGCCTATTCAACTGAGTTGATGAAACACATGTATCTCTGCTACAAACACATGTGTAGTAGAAGTAGTAGCATGTAGCACATTGTTTCCCTCTGAGAGTTGAGTTAGTTTTTGAAAGAAATAGTTCCTGCAAATCATATTTATGAAGGAGGTGAAAGGCTCATTTTGTTTCAAGTAGGCCCATTCAGCTAAGTTGAAGAGACAAATGAAACTCTTGAAGAAAATCATGTGTGTCAGAAATAGGTGCATCTAGCACTTTGTTTCCCTTGGAGAATTGAGTTCGGTTTCCAAGGAATGATTCCTCCAACCTAGTTGTTTCAAAGGCCACATAGGCTCTGTTTGCTCCACATAGGACTATTCGGCTGAGTTGAAGAAACACATGTTTATCTCCAAAGAACCCCATCCGTGATAGAAGCTACCGTATCTTGAACATTTTTTCTTTGTAATAATTGAGTTACATTTTGAAAGGACTACATCCTGCAACGTAAGTGTTTTCAGGTGGTCCTAGGCTCCTTTTGCTTCCAATATGCCTTTTCAGCTAGTTTGAAAATACACGTATCTCTCAAAATGATGCCATGTGTGTTAGAAGTCATAGCATGTAGGATATTATTTCTGCGTGAGAACTGAGTTAAGTTTGCAAGGAATACTTTCTGCAATCCATAGTTTTCAAGGTGTAGAAAGGCTCATTTTGTTCCAAATAGAGCTATTCAGCTAAGTGAAGAACAACATGTCGCTCTTGAAGGAAACCAATCTGTGTTAGAAGAAGTAGCATATGACACATTTTTCCCTATGAGAACTGAGTTAGTTTTGAAAGGTATACTTTCTGCAATAAGTGTTTTCGAGGTTGGAAAAGGCTCATTGTTTTCCAAATAGGCCTATTCAGCAAAGTTGAAGAACCACATTTATCTCTCGAAAGAAAGCCATCTATGTTAGAAGCAGGAGCTTCTAACTCATTGTTGCCCTGTGATAAGTGAGTAGTTTTTGTAAGGAATCCTTCCTGCAAATTAGGTGTTTCAAGGTGGACATCCTCTCTTTTCTCCAAATAAGCCTAATCCATTGAGTTCAATAAACACATGGGTCTCTCCAAAGAAAAACATCCATGTTAGAAGCTACAGCATCTAGCACATTGTTTCCCTGTGAGAATTCAGTTGGTTTTTGAAAGAAATACTTGCTTCAACTTTGGTGTTTCAAGGTGATGATGGGCTCCTTCTGCTTCCAATAGGCCTTTTCAGCTAAGTTGAAGCACGTATATCGCTCCAAAGAAAGACATCTGTGTTAGAAGCAGTCGTGTCTAAGCACATTGTTTCCCTGTGAGAATTAAGAGAGTTTGGGAAAGGAATACTTCCTGCAAATCCTAGTGATCAAGGTGGAGAAAGGCATGTTTTGTTCCATATAGGATTATTCAGCTTAGTTGAAGAAAGACATGTACCTCTGGAAAGAAACCAATTTGTGTTCGAAGCCATAGCACGCAGCACATTGTTTCCCTGTGAAAATGGACTTAGTTTTTGCAAGGAATTTTTACTGCCACTAAGGTGTTTCAAGGTGGAGATACACTCTGTTGTCTCCAAACAGACTTGTTCAGGTGAGTGGAAGAAAGAAATATATCTCTCTAAAGGAAACCATGTATGTTACAAACTGCAGCATCTCGCACATGCTTTCCCTGTGAGTTTTGAGTTCATTTCAAAGGAATACTTCCTGCAAAACAAAATTTTCTAGGTGGAGCGAGGTGGTTCTTTTTGTTCCAAATTGGCCTACTCAACTGAGTTCGTGCAACACATGTGTCTCTCAAAGAAATCCATCTGTGTTATAAGCGGGAGCATCTAGGCACATTTTACCCCTGTGAGAATTGAGTTTGTTTTTGAAAGGAATACTGCCTGCCACTTACTTTTGGGAAGCTTCAGATTGGCTCTCTATGCTCCAAATAGGCCTATTCGGGTAGTTGAAGAAACACATGTAACTCACCAAAGAAAACCTTCGATGTTAGAAGCTGCAGCATCTAGCACATTGTTTCCCTCTGAATATTGATTAGTTTTTGTAAGGAATACTTCCTGCAAATCAGAATTTTCAAGGTGGATTAAGTCTCATTTTTCTCCAACTAGTACTATTCATCTAAGATGAAGAAACAAATGAATCTCTCAAAAGACCAACATGTGTGTTAGAAGCAGGAGCATCTACCACATTATTTCCACTGAGAATTGAGTAGTTTTTGACTGGAATGCTTCCTCAAACGTAAGTGTTTCAAGGTGGGCAAAGGCTGCTTTTGTTCCAAATATGTATGTTAACCAGAAGTGAAGAAGCACGTGTACCTTTCCGAAGCAATTCACCTACGTAATAAGCTGCTGCATCTAACATATTGTTTTGCTGTTAGAACTGGGTTAGTTTAGCAAAGGAATCCTACCTGATACGTGAGTTGTCTTAGGTTGAGTTATGCTCTGTTTGTTCCAATTAGGCCAATACAGTTAAGTTGATGAAACACATCTATCTCTTGAAAGAAACCCATGTGTTTTGGAACAACTAGCACATGTTTCCGTCTGAGAATTCAGGTCGTATTTCAGAGGAACACTTCAAGCTCCTCACACTTTTTAAAGTGGAGAAAGACTCATTTTGTTCCAAGTAGGCCAGTTAAGTGAACATGAAGAAACAAATGATTCTTTCGAAACATGACCATCTCTTTTAGAAGCAAGAGCATCTAGCACGTTGTTTTCCAGTCAGATGGAGTTAGTTTTGGAAAGAATATTTGATGCAAATGAGAATTTTCAAGGTGGAGAAAGGCTCATTTTGCTCCAAAGAGTCCTACTCACCTAAGATGAAGAAACTCATTTGTCTCTTGAAAGAGAACCATCAGAGTTAGCAGCAGGAACGTCTAGCACATTGTTCCATGTGAGACTTCAGTAGCTTTAGAAACAATACTTCCTGCAACTTATGTGTTTCAAGGTGGAGATTGGCTCTTTTGTTCCAAGGAGGCCTGCTCAGCTAAGATGAAGAAACACACGTATTTCTTGAAAGTCAGTAATTGTGTTAGAAGCCATAGCATGTAGCACATTGTTTCCCCATGAAAATTGGGTTAACTTGTGAAAGGCATACCTTCTGAAAATCGTAGTTATTAAGGTATACATAGGCTAATTTTGTTCCAAATCAGACTATTCAGCTTAGGTGAAGAAACACACGCACCTTTCCAAATAAACCAATATGTGTTAGAAGCCATAGCATCTAGCACAGTGCTTCCTGGTGAAAATTGAGTTAGTATGTTCAAGGAATTCTTCCAGCAACTCACGTGTTTCAAGGTGGAGATAGGACCTCTTCTCTCCAAATAGACCCCTTCAGGTGAGATGAAGCAACAAATGTATCTCTCCCAGAAAAACTATCTACGTTAGAACCCGCAGCATCAAGAACATTGTTTCCTTGTAAGAATTGAGTTAGAATTTGAAGGAAATATTTCCTGCGAGTCATAGTTTTCATGGTGGGGAAAGTCTCATTTTGTTCAAATTGGCCTAATAGCTAAGTTGAAGACATAAATGTATCTCTCCAAAGATGACCACCTGGGTTAGAAGCAGGAGCTTCTAGATAGCACGTTGCTTTCCTGGGATAACTGAGTTAGTTTTTAAGGGAATGCTCCCTGCAACTTGGTGTTTCAAGGTGAAGATTGGTTCTGTGTGCTCCAAGTAAGCCTATTCAGCTGTGTTGAAGAAATACATGCACCTATCCAAAGAAAGCCATCCATGTTAGAGCTGCAACATGTAGTGCATTGATTCCTTGTGAGAATTTACTTAGTGTCTGAAAAGAATACTACCTGCAAATCAGAACGTTTAAGGTAGAGGAAGGAATGTTTTCTTTCCAAAATGGCCTACTCAGCAGAGTTGATGAATCACATGTAGCTCTCGAAGTAAACCAGCTGTGTTCAAAGCAGGAGCATCTGGCACATTTTTCCCCGTGAGAATAGAGTTTGTTTTTGAAAGGAATTCTTCCTGAAACTTTCGTGTTCCAAGGTGGAGATAGGCTCTGTTGGCTACAAACAGGCCCAATCAGCTGACATGAAGGAACCCTTCTTTGCCTCTAAAGACAACCATCCAAGTTAGAGGCTGTGACAACTACAACATTGTTTCCCTGTGTGAATGGAGCGAGTTTTTAAATGGAATTCTTTCTGCAACTTCGGTGTTTCAAGGTGCAGGTAGGTCTGCTTGCCCCAAATACTCCAATTCAGCTGAGTCAAAGATAAATGTATCTCTGGAAAGAAAACTGACAAGATTAGAAGCACGAACATCTAGCAATTTGTTCCCCTGTGAGAATTGAGTTAGATTTTGAGTGAATTGTTCCAGCAATGTAGGTGTTTCAAAGTGGAGGTTGGTCTGTTTGCTGTAATCAGGCCTCTTCACCTGAGTTGAAGAAACACATGTCTCTCTATCAAAAAATCTGTGTTAGAAGTTGCGCCATGGAGCTCATTGTTTCCCTGTGAGAACTGAGTTAGGTTTTGACAGGAATGCTTCCTGCAATCATAGTTTTCCAAGAGGGGAAAATCTTATTTGTTCAAATAGGCCTATTCAGCGAAGTTGTGGAAACATATGAATCTCTCTAAAGAACACCATCTGTGTTATAAACAGGAACATCTAGCACATTGTTTTCCTGTGATAACTGAGTTACTTTTTGAAAGGAATGCTTCCTGCAGCTACGGTGTTTCAAGGTGGAGAGAGGCTCTCTTTGTTCCAAATAGGCCTATTCAACTGAGTTGATGAAACACATGTATCTCTGCTACAAACACATGTGTAGTAGAAGTAGTAGCATGTAGCACATTGTTTCCCTCTGAGAGTTGAGTTAGTTTTTGAAAGAAATAGTTCCTGCAAATCATATTTATGAAGGAGGTGAAAGGCTCATTTTGTTTCAAGTAGGCCCATTCAGCTAAGTTGAAGAGACAAATGAAACTCTTGAAGAAAATCATGTGTGTCAGAAATAGGTGCATCTAGCACTTTGTTTCCCTTGGAGAATTGAGTTCGGTTTCCAAGGAATGATTCCTCCAACCTAGTTGTTTCAAAGGCGACATAGGCTCTGTTTGCTCCACATAGGACTATTCGGCTGAGTTGAAGAAACACATGTTTATCTCCAAAGAACCCCATCCGTGATAGAAGCTACCGTATCTTGAACATTTTTTCTTTGTAATAATTGAGTTACATTTTGAAAGGACTACATCCTGCAACGTAAGTGTTTTCAGGTGGTCCTAGGCTCCTTTTGCTTCCAATATGCCTTTTCAGCTAGTTTGAAAATACACGTATCTCTCAAAATGATGCCATGTGTGTTAGAAGTCATAGCATGTAGGATATTATTTCTGCGTGAGAACTGAGTTAAGTTTGCAAGGAATACTTTCTGCAATCCATAGTTTTCAAGGTGTAGAAAGGCTCATTTTGTTCCAAATAGAGCTATTCAGCTAAGTGAAGAACAACATGTCGCTCTTGAAGGAAACCAATCTGTGTTAGAAGAAGTAGCATATGACACATTTTTCCCTATGAGAACTGAGTTAGTTTTGAAAGGTATACTTTCTGCAATAAGTGTTTTCGAGGTTGGAAAAGGCTCATTGTTTTCCAAATAGGCCTATTCAGCAAAGTTGAAGAACCACATTTATCTCTCGAAAGAAAGCCATCTATGTTAGAAGCAGGAGCTTCTAACTCATTGTTGCCCTGTGATAAGTGAGTAGTTTTTGTAAGGAATCCTTCCTGCAAATTAGGTGTTTCAAGGTGGACATCCTCTCTTTTCTCCAAATAAGCCTAATCCATTGAGTTCAATAAACACATGGGTCTCTCCAAAGAAAAACATCCATGTTAGAAGCTACAGCATCTAGCACATTGTTTCCCTGTGAGAATTCAGTTGGTTTTTGAAAGAAATACTTGCTTCAACTTTGGTGTTTCAAGGTGATGATGGGCTCCTTCTGCTTCCAATAGGCCTTTTCAGCTAAGTTGAAGCACGTATATCGCTCCAAAGAAAGACATCTGTGTTAGAAGCAGTCGTGTCTAAGCACATTGTTTCCCTGTGAGAATTAAGAGAGTTTGGGAAAGGAATACTTCCTGCAAATCCTAGTGATCAAGGTGGAGAAAGGCATGTTTTGTTCCATATAGGATTATTCAGCTTAGTTGAAGAAAGACATGTACCTCTGGAAAGAAACCAATTTGTGTTCGAAGCCATAGCACGTAGCACATTGTTTCCCTGTGAAAATGGACTTAGTTTTTGCAAGGAATTTTTACTGCCACTAAGGTGTTTCAAGGTGGAGATACACTCTGTTGTCTCCAAACAGACTTGTTCAGGTGAGTGGAAGAAAGAAATATATCTCTCTAAAGGAAACCATGTATGTTACAAACTGCAGCATCTCGCACATGCTTTCCCTGTGAGTTTTGAGTTCATTTCAAAGGAATACTTCCTGCAAAACAAAATTTTCCAGGTGGGGCGAGGTGGTTCTTTTTGTTCCAAATTGGCCTACTCAACTGAGTTCGTGCAACACATGTGTCTCTCAAAGAAATCCATCTGTGTTATAAGCAGGAGCATCTAGGCACATTTTACCCCTGTGAGAATTGAGTTTGTTTTTGAAAGGAATACTGCCTGCCACTTACTTTTGGGAAGCTTCAGATTGGCTCTCTATGCTCCAAATAGGCCTATTCGGGTAGTTGAAGAAACACATGTAACTCGCCAAAGAAAACCTTCGATGTTAGAAGCTGCAGCATCTAGCACATTGTTTCCCTCTGAATATTGATTAGTTTTTGTAAGGAATACTTCCTGCAAATCAGAATTTTCAAGGTGGATTAAGTCTCATTTTTCTCCAACTAGTACTATTCATCTAAGATGAAGAAACAAATGAATCTCTCAAAAGACCAACATGTGTGTTAGAAGCAGGAGCATCTACCACATTATTTCCACTGAGAATTGAGTAGTTTTTGACTGGAATGCTTCCTCAAACGTAAGTGTTTCAAGGTGGGCAAAGGCTGCTTTTGTTCCAAATATGTATGTTAACCAGAAGTGAAGAAGCACGTGTACCTTTCCGAAGCAATTCACCTACGTAATAAGCTGCTGCATCTAACATATTGTTTTGCTGCTAGAACTGGGTTAGTTTAGCAAAGGAATCCTACCTGATACGTGAGTTGTCTTAGGTTGAGTTATGCTCTGTTTGTTCCAATTAGGCCAATACAGTTAAGTTGATGAAACACATCTATCTCTTGAAAGAAACCCATGTGTTTTGGAACAACTAGCACATGTTTCCTTCTGAGAATTCAGGTCGTATTTCAGAGGAACACTTCAAGCTCCTCACAGTTTTCAAAGTGGAGAAAGACTCATTTGTTCCAAGTAGGCCTGTTAAGTGAACATGAAGAAACAAATGATTCTTTCGAAACATGACCATCTCTTTTAGAAGCAGGAGCATCTAGCACGTTGTTTTCCAGTCAGATGGAGTTAGTTTTGGAAAGAATATTTGATGCAAATGAGAATTTTCAAGGTGGAGAAAGGCTCATTTTGCTCCAAAGAGTCCTACTCACCTAAGTTGAAGAAACTCATTTGTCTCTTGAAAGAGAACCATCAGAGTTAGCAGCAGGAACGTCTAGCACATTGTTCCATGTGAGACTTCAGTAGCTTTAGAAACAATACTTCCTGCAACTTATGTGTTTCAAGGTGGAGATTGGCTCTTTTGTTCCAAGGAGGCCTGCTCAGCTAAGATGAAGAAACACACGTATTTCTTGAAAGTCAGTAATTGGGTTAGAAGCCATAGCATGTAGCACATTGTTTCCCCATGAAAATTGGGTTAACTTGTGAAAGGCATACCTTCTGAAAATCATAGTTATTAAGGTATACATAGGCTAATTTTGTTCCAAATCAGACTATTCAGCTTAGGTGAAGAAACACACGCACCTTTCCAAATAAACCAATATGTGTTAGAAGCCATAGCATCTAGCACAGTGCTTCCTGGTGAAAATTGAGTTAGTATGTTCAAGGAATTCTTCCAGCAACTCACGTGTTTCAAGGTGGAGATAGGACCTCTTCTCTCCAAATAGACCCCTTCAGGTGAGATGAAGCAACAAATGTATCTCTCCCAGAAAAACTATCTACGTTAGAACCCGCAGCATCAAGAACATTGTTTCCTTGTAAGAATTGAGTTAGAATTTGAAGGAAATATTTCCTGCGAGTCATAGTTTTCATGGTGGGGAAAGTCTCATTTTGTTCAAATTGGCCTAATAGCTAAGTTGAAGACATAAATGTATCTCTCCAAAGATGACCACCTGGGTTAGAAGCAGGTGCTTCTAGATAGCATGTTGCTTTCCTGGGATAACTGAGTTAGTTTTTAAGGGAATGCTCCCTGCAACTTGGTGTTTCAAGGTGAAGATTGGTTCTGTGTGCTCCAAGTAAGCCTATTCAGCTGTGTTGAAGAAATACATGTACCTATCCAAAGAAAGCCATCCATGTTAGAGCTGCAACATGTAGTGCATTGATTCCTTGTGAGAATTTACTTAGTGTCTGAAAAGAATACTACCTGCAAATCAGAACGTTTAAGGTAGAGGAAGGAATGTTTTCTTTCCAAAATGGCCTACTCAGCAGAGTTGATGAATCACATGTAGCTCTCGAAGTAAACCAGCTGTGTTCAAAGCAGGAGCATCTGGCACATTTTTCCCCGTGAGAATAGAGTTTGTTTTTGAAAGGAATTCTTCCTGAAACTTTCGTGTTCCAAGGTGGAGATAGGCTCTGTTGGCTACAAACAGGCCCAATCAGCTGACATGAAGGAACCCTTCTTTGCCTCTAAAGACAACCATCCAAGTTAGAGGCTGTGACAACTACAACATTGTTTCCCTGTGTGAATGGAGCGAGTTTTTAAATGGAATTCTTTCTGCAACTTCGGTGTTTCAAGGTGCAGGTAGGTCTGCTTGCCCCAAATACTCCAATTCAGCTGAGTCAAAGATAAATGTATCTCTGGAAAGAAAACTGACAAGATTAGAAGCACGAACATCTAGCAATTTGTTCCCCTGTGAGAATTGAGTTAGATTTTGAGTGAATTGTTCCAGCAATGTAGGTGTTTCAAAGTGGAGGTTGGTCTGTTTGCTGTAATCAGGCCTCTTCACCTGAGTTGAAGAAACACATGTCTCTCTATCAAAAAATCTGTGTTAGAAGTTGCGCCATGGAGCTCATTGTTTCCCTGTGAGAACTGAGTTAGGTTTTGACAGGAATGCTTCCTGCAATCATAGTTTTCCAAGAGGGGAAAATCTTATTTGTTCAAATAGGCCTATTCAGCGAAGTTGTGGAAACATATGAATCTCTCCAAAGAACACCATCTGTGTTATAAACAGGAACATCTAGCACATTGTTTTCCTGTGATAACTGAGTTACTTTTTGAAAGGAATGCTTCCTGCAGCTACGGTGTTTCAAGGTGGAGAGAGGCTCTCTTTGTTCCAAATAGGCCTATTCAACTGAGTTGATGAAACACATGTATCTCTGCTACAAACACATGTGTAGTAGAAGTAGTAGCATGTAGCACATTGTTTCCCTCTGAGAGTTGAGTTAGTTTTTGAAAGAAATAGTTCCTGCAAATCATATTTATGAAGGAGGTGAAAGGCTCATTTTGTTTCAAGTAGGCCCATTCAGCTAAGTTGAAGAGACAAATGAAACTCTTGAAGAAAATCATGTGTGTCAGAAATAGGTGCATCTAGCACTTTGTTTCCCTTGGAGAATTGAGTTCGGTTTCCAAGGAATGATTCCTCCAACCTAGTTGTTTCAAAGGCGACATAGGCTCTGTTTGCTCCACATAGGACTATTCGGCTGAGTTGAAGAAACACATGTTTATCTCCAAAGAACCCCATCCGTGATAGAAGCTACCGTATCTTGAACATTTTTTCTTTGTAATAATTGAGTTACATTTTGAAAGGACTACATCCTGCAACGTAAGTGTTTTCAGGTGGTCCTAGGCTCCTTTTGCTTCCAATATGCCTTTTCAGCTAGTTTGAAAATACACGTATCTCTCAAAATGATGCCATGTGTGTTAGAAGTCATAGCATGTAGGATATTATTTCTGTGTGAGAACTGAGTTAATTTTGCAAGGAATACTTTCTGCAATCCATAGTTTTCAAGGTGTAGAAAGGCTCATTTTGTTCCAAATAGAGCTATTCAGCTAAGTGAAGAACAACATGTCGCTCTTGAAGGAAACCAATCTGTGTTAGAAGAAGTAGCATATGACACATTTTTCCCTATGAGAACTGAGTTATTTTTGACAGGTATACTTTCTGCAATAAGTGTTTTCTAGGTTGGAAAAGGCTCATTGTTTTCCAAATAGGCCTATTCAGCAAAGTTGAAGAACCACATTTATCTCTCGAAAGAAAGCCATCTATGTTAGAAGCAGGAGCTTCTAACTCATTGTTGCCCTGTGATAAGTGAGTAGTTTTTGTAAGGAATCCTTCCTGCAAATTAGGTGTTTCAAGGTGGACATCCTCTCTTTTCTCCAAATAAGCCTAATCCATTGAGTTCAATAAACACATGGGTCTCTCCAAAGAAAAACATCCATGTTAGAAGCTACAGCATCTAGCACATTGTTTCCCTGTGAGAATTCAGTTGGTTTTTGAAAGAAATACTTGCTTCAACTTTGGTGTTTCAAGGTGATGATGGGCTCCTTCTGCTTCCAATAGGCCTTTTCAGCTAAGTTGAAGCACGTATATCGCTCCAAAGAAAGACATCTGTGTTAGAAGCAGTCGTGTCTAAGCACATTGTTTCCCTGTGAGAATTAAGAGAGTTTGGGAAAGGAATACTTCCTGCAAATCCTAGTGATCAAGGTGGAGAAAGGCATGTTTTGTTCCATATAGGATTATTCAGCTTAGTTGAAGAAAGACATGTACCTCTGGAAAGAAACCAATTTGTGTTCGAAGCCATAGCACGTAGCACATTGTTTCCCTGTGAAAATGGACTTAGTTTTTGCAAGGAATTTTTACTGCCACTAAGGTGTTTCAAGGTGGAGATACACTCTGTTGTCTCCAAACAGACTTGTTCAGGTGAGTGGAAGAAAGAAATATATCTCTCTAAAGGAAACCATGTATGTTACAAACTGCAGCATCTCGCACATGCTTTCCCTGTGAGTTTTGAGTTCATTTCAAAGGAATACTTCCTGCAAAACAAAATTTTCTAGGTGGAGCGAGGTGGTTCTTTTTGTTCCAAATTGGCCTACTCAACTGAGTTCGTGCAACACATGTGTCTCTCAAAGAAATCCATCTGTGTTATAAGCAGGAGCATCTAGGCACATTTTACCCCTGTGAGAATTGAGTTTGTTTTTGAAAGGAATACTGCCTGCCACTTACTTTTGGGAAGCTTCAGATTGGCTCTCTATGCTCCAAATAGGCCTATTCGGGTAGTTGAAGAAACACATGTAACTCGCCAAAGAAAACCTTCGATGTTAGAAGCTGCAGCATCTAGCACATTGTTTCCCTCTGAATATTGATTAGTTTTTGTAAGGAATACTTCCTGCAAATCAGAATTTTCAAGGTGGATTAAGTCTCATTTTTCTCCAACTAGTACTATTCATCTAAGATGAAGAAACAAATGAATCTCTCAAAAGACCAACATGTGTGTTAGAAGCAGGAGCATCTACCACATTATTTCCACTGAGAATTGAGTAGTTTTTGACTGGAATGCTTCCTCAAACGTAAGTGTTTCAAGGTGGGCAAAGGCTGCTTTTGTTCCAAATATGTATGTTAACCAGAAGTGAAGAAGCACGTGTACCTTTCCGAAGCAATTCACCTACGTAATAAGCTGCTGCATCTAACATATTGTTTTGCTGTTAGAACTGGGTTAGTTTAGCAAAGGAATCCTACCTGATACGTGAGTTGTCTTAGGTTGAGTTATGCTCTGTTTGTTCCAATTAGGCCAATACAGTTAAGTTGATGAAACACATCTATCTCTTGAAAGAAACCCATGTGTTTTGGAACAACTAGCACATGTTTCCTTCTGAGAATTCAGGTCGTATTTCAGAGGAACACTTCAAGCTCCTCACAGTTTTCAAAGTGGAGAAAGACTCATTTGTTCCAAGTAGGCCTGTTAAGTGAACATGAAGAAACAAATGATTCTTTCGAAACATGACCATCTCTTTTAGAAGCAGGAGCATCTAGCACGTTGTTTTCCAGTCAGATGGAGTTAGTTTTGGAAAGAATATTTGATGCAAATGAGAATTTTCAAGGTGGAGAAAGGCTCATTTTGCTCCAAAGAGTCCTACTCACCTAAGTTGAAGAAACTCATTTGTCTCTTGAAAGAGAACCATCAGAGTTAGCAGCAGGAACGTCTAGCACATTGTTCCATGTGAGACTTCAGTAGCTTTAGAAACAATACTTCCTGCAACTTATGTGTTTCAAGGTGGAGATTGGCTCTTTTGTTCCAAGGAGGCCTGCTCAGCTAAGATGAAGAAACACACGTATTTCTTGAAAGTCAGTAATTGGGTTAGAAGCCATAGCATGTAGCACATTGTTTCCCCATGAAAATTGGGTTAACTTGTGAAAGGCATACCTTCTGAAAATCATAGTTATTAAGGTATACATAGGCTAATTTTGTTCCAAATCAGACTATTCAGCTTAGGTGAAGAAACACACGCACCTTTCCAAATAAACCAATATGTGTTAGAAGCCATAGCATCTAGCACAGTGCTTCCTGGTGAAAATTGAGTTAGTATGTTCAAGGAATTCTTCCAGCAACTCACGTGTTTCAAGGTGGAGATAGGACCTCTTCTCTCCAAATAGACCCCTTCAGGTGAGATGAAGCAACAAATGTATCTCTCCCAGAAAAACTATCTACGTTAGAACCCGCAGCATCAAGAACATTGTTTCCTTGTAAGAATTGAGTTAGGATTTGAAGGAAATATTTCCTTCAAGTCATAGTTTTCATGGTGGGGAAAGTCTCATTTTGTTCAAATTGGCCTAATAGCTAAGTTGAAGACATAAATGTATCTCTCCAAAGATGACCACCTGTGTTAGAAGCAGGAGCTTCTAGATAGCACGTTGCTTTCCTGGGATAATTGAGTTAGTTTTTAAGGGAATGCTCCCTGCAACTTGGTGTTTCAAGGTGAAGATTGGTTCTGTGTGCTCCAAGTAAGCCTATTCAGCTGTGTTGAAGAAATACATGCACCTATCCAAAGAAAGCCATCCATGTTAGAGCTGCAACATGTAGTGCATTGATTCCTTGTGAGAATTTACTTAGTGTCTGAAAAGAATACTACCTGCAAATCAGAACGTTTAAGGTAGAGGAAGGAATGTTTTCTTTCCAAAATGGCCTACTCAGCAGAGTTGATGAATCACATGTACCTCTCGAAGTAAAGCAGCTGTGTTCAAAGCAGGAGCATCTGGCACATTTTTCCCCGTGAGAATAGAGTTTGTTTTTGAAAGGAATTCTTCCTGAAACTTTCGTGTTCCAAGGTGGAGATAGGCTCTGTTGGCTACAAACAGGCCCAATCAGCTGACATGAAGGTACCCTTCTTTGCCTCTAAAGACAACCATCCAAGTTAGAGGCTGTGACAACTACAACATTGTTTCCCTGTGTGAATGGAGCGAGTTTTTAAATGGAATTCTTTCTGCAACTTCGGTGTTTCAAGGTGCAGGTAGGTCTGCTTGCCCCAAATACTCCAATTCAGCTGAGTCAAAGATAAATGTATCTCTGGAAAGAAAACTGACAAGATTAGAAGCACGAACATCTAGCAATTTGTTCCCCTGTGAGAATTGAGTTAGATTTTGAGTGAATTGTTCCAGCAATGTAGGTGTTTCAAAGTGGAGGTTGGTCTGTTTGCTGTAATCAGGCCTCTTCACCTGAGTTGAAGAAACACATGTCTCTCTATCAAAAAATCTGTGTTAGAAGTTGCGCCATGGAGCTCATTGTTTCCCTGTGAGAACTGAGTTAGGTTTTGACAGGAATGCTTCCTGCAATCATAGTTTTCCAAGAGGGGAAAATCTTATTTGTTCAAATAGGCCTATTCAGCGAAGTTGTGGAAACATATGAATTTCTCCAAAGAACACCATCTGTGTTATAAACAGGAACATCTAGCACATTGTCTTCCTGTGATAACTGAGTTACTTTTTGAAAGGAATGCTTCCTGCAGCTACGGTGTTTCAAGGTGGAGAGAGGCTCTCTTTGTTCCAAATAGGCCTATTCAACTGAGTTGATGAAACACATGTATCTCTGCTACAAACACATGTGTAGTAGCATGTAGCACATTGTTTCCCTCTGAGAGTTGAGTTAGTTTTTGAAAGAAATAGTTCCTGCAAATCATATTTATGAAGGAGGTGAAAGGCTCATTTTGTTTCAAGTAGGCCCATTCAGCTAAGTTGAAGAGACAAATGAAACTCTTGAAGAAAATCATGTGTGTCAGAAATAGGTGCATCTAGCACTTTGTTTCCCTTGGAGAATTGAGTTCGGTTTCCAAGGAATGATTCCTCCAACCTAGTTGTTTCAAAGGCGACATAGGCTCTGTTTGCTCCACATAGGACTATTCGGCTGAGTTGAAGAAACACATGTTTATCTCCAAAGAACCCCATCCGTGATAGAAGCTACCGTATCTTGAACATTTTTTCTTTGTAATAATTGAGTTACATTTTGAAAGGACTACATCCTGCAACGTAAGTGTTTTCAGGTGGTCCTAGGCTCCTTTTGCTTCCAATATGCCTTTTCAGCTAGTTTGAAAATACACGTATCTCTCAAAATGATGCCATGTGTGTTAGAAGTCATAGCATGTAGGATATTATTTCTGCGTGAGAACTGAGTTAATTTTGCAAGGAATACTTTCTGCAATCCATAGTTTTCAAGGTGTAGAAAGGCTCATTTTGTTCCAAATAGAGCTATTCAGCTAAGTGAAGAACAACATGTCGCTCTTTAAGGAAACCAATCTGTGTTAGAAGAAGTACCATATGACACATTTTTCCCTATGAGAACTGAGTTATTTTTGACAGGTATACTTTCTGCAATAAGTGTTTTCGAGGTTGGAAAAGGCTCATTGTTTTCCAAATAGGCCTATTCAGCAAAGTTGAAGAACCACATTTATCTCTCGAAAGAAAGCCATCTATGTTAGAAGCAGAAGCTTCTAACTCATTGTTGCCCTGTGATAAGTGAGTAGTTTTTGTAAGGAATCCTTCCTGCAAATTAGGTGTTTCAAGGTGGACATCCTCTCTTTTCTCCAAATAAGCCTAATCCATTGAGTTCAATAAACACATGGGTCTCTCCAAAGAAAAACATCCATGTTAGAAGCTACAGCATCTAGCACATTGTTTCCCTGTAAGAATTCAGTTGGTTTTTGAAAGAAATACTTGCTTCAACTTTGGTGTTTCAAGGTGATGATGGGCTCCTTCTGCTTCCAATAGGCCTTTTCAGCTAAGTTGAAGCACGTATATCGCTCCAAAGAAAGACATCTGTGTTAGAAGCAGTCGTGTCTAAGCACATTGTTTCCCTGTGAGAATTAAGAGAGTTTGGGAAAGGAATACTTCCTGCAAATCCTAGTGATCAAGGTGGAGAAAGGCATGTTTTGTTCCATATGGGATTATTCAGCTTAGTTGAAGAAAGACATGTACCTCTGGAAAGAAACCAATTTGTGTTTGAAGCCATAGCATGTAGCACATTGTTTCCCTGTGAAAATGGACTTAGTTTTTGCAAGGAATTTTTACTGCCACTAAGGTGTTTCAAGGTGGAGATACACTCTGTTGTCTCCAAACAGACTTGTTCAGGTGAGTGGAAGAAAGAAATATATCTCTCTAAAGGAAACCATGTATGTTACAAACTGCAGCATCTCGCACATGCTTTCCCTGTGAGTTTTGAGTTCATTTCAAAGGAATACTTCCTGCAAAACAAAATTTTCTAGGTGGAGCGAGGTGGTTCTTTTTGTTCCAAATTGGCCTACTCAACTGAGTTCGTGCAACACATGTGTCTCTCAAAGAAATCCATCTGTGTTATAAGCAGGAGCATCTAGGCACATTTTACCCCTGTGAGAATTGAGTTTGTTTTTGAAAGGAATACTGCCTGCCACTTACTTTTGGGAAGCTTCAGATTGGCTCTCTATGCTCCAAATAGGCCTATTCGGGTAGTTGAAGAAACACATGTAACTCGCCAAAGAAAACCTTCGATGTTAGAAGCTGCAGCATCTAGCACATTGTTTCCCTCTGAATATTGATTAGTTTTTGTAAGGAATACTTCCTGCAAATCAGAATTTTCAAGGTGGATTAAGTCTCATTTTTCTCCAACTAGTACTATTCATCTAAGATGAAGAAACAAATGAATCTCTCAAAAGACCAACATGTGTGTTAGAAGCAGGAGCATCTACCACATTATTTCCACTGAGAATTGAGTAGTTTTTGACTGGAATGCTTCCTCAAACGTAAGTGTTTCAAGGTGGGCAAAGGCTGCTTTTGTTCCAAGTATGTATGTTAACCAGAAGTGAAGAAGCACGTGTACCTTTCCGAAACAATTCACCTACGTAATAAGCTGCTGCATCTAACATATTGTTTTGCTGTTAGAACTGGGTTAGTTTAGCAAAGGAATCCTACCTGATACGTGAGTTGTCTTAGGTTGAGTTATGCTCTGTTTGTTCCAATTAGGCCTACACAGTTAAGTTGATGAAACACATCTATCTCTTGAAAGAAACCCATGTTTCCTTCTGAGAATTCAGGTCGTATTTCAGAGGAACACTTCAAGCTCCTCACAGTTTTCAAAGTGGAGAAAGACTCATTTGTTCCACGTAGGCCTGTTAAGTGAACATGAAGAAACAAATGATTCTTTCGAAACATGACCATCTCTTTTAGAAGCAGGAGCATCTAGCACGTTGTTTTCCAGTCAGATGGAGTTAGTTTTGGAAAGAATATTTGATGCAAATGAGAATTTTCAAGGTGGAGAAAGGCTCATTTTGCTCCAAAGAGTCCTACTCACCTAAGTTGAAGAAACTCATTTGTCTCTTGAAAGAGAACCATCAGAGTTAGCAGCAGGAACATCTAGCACATTGTTCCATGTGAGACTTCAGTAGCTTTAGAAACAATACTTCCTGCAACTTATGTGTTTCAAGGTGGAGATTGGCTCTTTTGTTCCAAGGAGGCCTGCTCAGCTAAGATGAAGAAACACACGTATTTCTTGAAAGTCAGTAATTGTGTTAGAAGCCATAGCATGTAGCACATTGTTTCCCCATGAAAATTGGGTTAACTTGTGAAAGGCATACCTTCTGAAAATCATAGTTATTAAGGTATACATAGGCTAATTTTGTTCCAAGTCAGACTATTCTGCTTAGATGAAGAAACTCACGCACCTTTCCAAATAAACCAATATGTGTTAGAAGCCATAGCATCTAGCACAGTGCTTCCTGGTGAAAATTGAGTTAGTATGTTCAAGGAATTCTTCCAGCAACTCACGTGTTTCAAGGTGGAGATAGGACCTCTTCTCTCCAAATAGACCCCTTCAGGTGAGATGAAGCAACAAATGTATCTCTCCCAGAAAAACTATCTACGTTAGAACCCGCAGCATCAAGAACATTGTTTCCTTGTAAGAATTGAGTTAGAATTTGAAGGAAATATTTCCTGCGAGTCATAGTTTTCATGGTGGGGAAAGTCTCATTTTGTTCAAATTGGCCTAATAGCTAAGTTGAAGACATAAATGTATCTCTCCAAAGATGACCACCTGTGTTAGAAGCAGGAGCTTCTAGATAGCACGTTGCTTTCCTGGGATAACTGAGTTAGTTTTTAAGGGAATGCTCCCTGCAACTTGGTGTTTCAAGGTGAAGATTGGTTCTGTGTGCTCCAAGTAAGCCTATTCAGCTGTGTTGAAGAAATACATGCACCTATCCAAAGAAAGCCATCCATGTTAGAGCTGCAACATGTAGTGCATTGATTCCTTGTGAGAATTTACTTAGTGTCTGAAAAGAATACTACCTGCAAATCAGAACGTTTAAGGTAGAGGAAGGAATGTTTTCTTTCCAAAATGGCCTACTCAGCAGAGTTGATGAATCACATGTACCTCTCGAAGTAAACCAGCTGTGTTCAAAGCAGGAGCATCTGGCACATTTTTCCCCGTGAGAATAGAGTTTGTTTTTGAAAGGAATTCTTCCTGAAACTTTCGTGTTCCAAGGTGGAGATAGGCTCTGTTGGCTACAAACAGGCCCAATCAGCTGACATGAAGGAACCCTTCTTTGCCTCTAAAGACAACCATCCAAGTTAGAGGCTGTGACAACTACAACATTGTTTCCCTGTGTGAATGGAGCGAGTTTTTAAGTGGAATTCTTTCTGCAACTTCGGTGTTTCAAGGTGCAGGTAGGTCTGCTTGCCCCAAATACTCCAATTCAGCTGAGTCAAAGATAAATGTATCTCTGGAAAGAAAACTGACAAGATTAGAAGCACGAACATCTAGCAATTTGTTCCCCTGTGAGAATTGAGTTAGATTTTGAGTGAATTGTTCCAGCAATGTAGGTGTTTCAAAGTGGAGGTTGGTCTGTTTGCTGTAATCAGGCCTCTTCACCTGAGTTGAAGAAACACGTCTCTCTATCAAAAAATCTGTGTTAGAAGTTGCGCCATGGAGCTCATTGTTTCCCTGTGAGAACTGAGTTAGGTTTTGACAGGAATGCTTCCTGCAATCATAGTTTTCCAAGAGGGGAAAATCTTATTTGTTCAAATAGGCCTATTCAGCGAAGTTGTGGAAACATATGAATCTCTCCAAAGAACACCATCTGTGTTATAAACAGGAACATCTAGCACATTGTTTTCCTGTGATAACTGAGTTACTTTTTGAAAGGAATGCTTCCTGCAGCTATGGTGTTTCAAGGTGGAGAGAGGCTCTCTTTGTTGCAAATAGGCCTATTCAACTGAGTTGATGAAACACATGTATCTCTGCTACAAACACATGTGTAGTAGAAGTAGTAGCATGTAGCACATTGTTTCCCTCTGAGAGTTGAGTTAGTTTTTGAAAGAAATAGTTCCTGCAAATCATATTTATGAAGGAGGTGAAAGGCTAATTTTGTTTCAAGTAGGCCCATTAAGCTAAGTTGAAGAGACAAATGAAACTCTTGAAGAAAATCATGTGTGTCAGAAATAGGTGCACCTAGCACTTTGTTTCCCTTGGAGAATTGAGTTCGGTTTCCAAGGAATGATTCCTCCAACCTAGTTGTTTCAAAGGCGACATAGGCTCTGTTTGCTCCACATAGGACTATTCGGCTGAGTTGAAGAAACACATGTTTATCTCCAAAGAACCACATCCGTGATAGAAGCTACCGTATCTTGAACATTTTTTCTTTGTAATAATTGAGTTACATTTTGAAAGGACTACATCCTGCAACGTAAGTGTTTTCAGGTGGTCCTAGGCTCCTTTTGCTTCCAATATGCCTTTTCAGCTAGTTTGAAAATACACGTATCTCTCAAAATGATGCCATGTGTGTTAGAAGTCATAGCATGTAGGATATTATTTCTGCGTGAGAACTGAGTTAAGTTTGCAAGGAATACTTTTGCAATCCATAGTTTTCAAGGTGTAGAAAGGCTCATTTTGTTGCAAATAGAGCTATTCAGCTAAGTGAAGAACAACATGTCGCTCTTGAAGGAAACCAATCTGTGTTAGAAGAAGTAGCATATGACACATTTTTCCCTATGAGAACTGACTTAGTTTTGAAAGGTATACTTTCTGCAGTAAGTCTTTTCGAGGTTGGAAAAGGCTCATTGTTTTCCAAATAGGCCCATTCAGCAAAGTTGAAGAACCACATTTATCTCTCGAAAGAAAGCCATCTATGTTAGAAGCAGGAGCTTCTAACTCATTGTTGCCCTGTGATAAGTGAGTAGTTTTTGTAAGGAATCCTTCCTGCAAATTAGGTGTTTCAAGGTGGACATCCTCTCTTTTCTCCAAATAAGCCTAATCCATTGAGTTCAATAAACACATGGGTCTCTCCAAAGAAAAACATCCATGTTAGAAGCTACAGCATCTAGCACATTGTTTCCCTGTGAGAATTCAGTTGGTTTTTGAAAGAAATACTTGCTTCAACTTTGGTGTTTCAAGGTGATGATGGGCTCCTTCTGCTTCCAATAGGCCTTTTCAGCTAAGTTGAAGCACGTATATCGCTCCAAAGAAAGACATCTGTGTTAGAAGCAGTCGTGTCTAAGCACATTGTTTCCCTGTGAGAATTAAGAGAGTTTGGGAAAGGAATACTTCCTGCAAATCCTAGTGATCAAGGTGGAGAAAGGCATGTTTTGTTCCATATAGGATTATTCAGCTTAGTTGAAGAAAGACATGTACCTCTGGAAAGAAACCAATTTGTGTTCGAAGCCATAGCACGTAGCACATTGTTTCCCTGTGAAAATGGACTTAGTGTTTGCAAGGAATTTTTACTGCCACTAAGGTGTTTCAAGGTGGAGATACACTCTGTTGTCTCCAAACAGACTTGTTCAGGTGAGTGGAAGAAAGAAATATATCTCTCTAAAGGAAACCATGTATGTTACAAACTGCAGCATCTCGCACATGCTTTCCCTGTGAGTTTTGAGTTCATTTCAAAGGAATACTTCCTGCAAAACAAAATTTTCTAGGTGGAGCGAGGTGGTTCTTTTTGTTCCAAATTGGCCTACTCAACTGAGTTCGTGCAACACATGTGTCTCTCAAAGAAATCCATCTGTGTTATAAGCAGGAGCATCTAGGCACATTTTACCCCTGTGAGAATTGAGTTTGTTTTTGAAAGGAATACTGCCTGCCACTTACTTTTGGGAAGCTTCAGATTGGCTCTCTATGCTCCAAATAGGCCTATTTGGGTAGTTGAAGAAACACATGTAACTCGCCAAAGAAAACCTTCGATGTTAGAAGCTGCAGCATCTAGCACATTGTTTCCCTCTGAATATTGATTAGTTTTTGTAAGGAATACTTCCTGCAAATCAGAATTTTCAAGGTGGATTAAGTCTCATTTTTCTCCAACTAGTACTATTCATCTAAGATGAAGAAACAAATGAATCTCTCAAAAGACCAACATGTGTGTTAGAAGCAGGAGCATCTACCACATTATTTCCACTGAGAATTGAGAAGGTTTTGACTGGAATGCTTCCACAAACGTGTTTCAAGGTGGGCAAAGGCTGCTTTTGTTCGAAATATGTATGCTAACCAGAAGTGAAGAAGCACGTGTACCTTTCCGAAGCAATTAACCTACGTAATAAGCTGCTGCATCTAACATATTGTTTTGCTGTTAGAACTGGGTTAGTTTAGCAAAGGAATCCTACCTGATACGTGAGTTGTCTTAGGTTGAGTTATGCTCTGTTTGTTCCAATTAGGCCTATACAGTTAAGTTCATGAAACACATCTATCTCTTGAAAGAAACCCATGTGTTTTGGAACAACTAGCACATGTTTCCTTCTGAGAATTCAGGTCGTATTTCAGAGGAACACGTCAAGCTCCTCACAGTTTTCAAAGTGGAGAAAGACTCCTTTTGTTCCAAGTAGGCCTGTTAAGTGAACATGAAGAAACAAATGATTCTTTCGAAACATGACCATCTCTTTTAGAAGCAGGAGCATCTAGCACGTTGTTTTCCAGTCAGATGGAGTTAGTTTTGCAAAGAATATTTGATGCAAATGAGAATTTTCAAGGTGGAGCAAGGCTCATTTTGCTCCAAAGAGTCCTATTCACCTAAGATGAAGAAACTCATTTGTCTCTTGAAAGAGAACCATCAGAGTTAGCAGCAGGAACGTCTAGAACATTGTTCCATGTGAGACTTCAGTAGCTTTAGAAACAATACTTCCTGCAACTTACGTGTTTCAAGGTGGAGAATATCTCTTTTGTTCCAAGGAGGCCTGCTCAGCAAAGATGAAGAAATACACGCATTTCTTGAAAGTCAGAAATTGTGTTAGAAGCCATAGCATGTAGCACATTGTTTCCCCATGAAAATTGGGTTAACTTGTGAAAGGCATACCTTCTGAAAATCATAGTTATTAAGGTATACATAGGCTAATTTTGTTCCAAATCAGACTATTCAGCTTAGGTGAAGAAACACACGCACCTTTCCAAATAAACCAATATGTGTTAGAAGCCATAGCATCTAGCACAGTGCTTCCTGGTGAAAATTGAGTTAGTATGTTCAAGGAATTCTTCCAGCAACTCACGTGTTTCAAGGTGGAGATAGGACCTCTTCTCTCCAAACAGACCCCTTCAGGTGAGATGAAGCAACAAATGTATCTCTCCCAGAAAAACTATCTACGTTAGAACCCGCAGCATCAAGAACATTGTTTCCTTGTAAGAATTGAGTTAGAATTTGAAGGAAATATTTCCTGCGAGTCATAGTTTTCATGGTGGGGAAAGTCTCATTTTGTTCAAATTGGCCTAATAGCTAAGTTGAAGACATAAATGTATCTCTCCAAAGATGACCACCTGTGTTAGAAGCAGGAGCTTCTAGATAGCACGTTGCTTTCCTGGGATAACTGAGTTAGTTTTTAAGGGAATGCTCCCTGCAACTTGGTGTTTCAAGGTGAAGATTGGTTCTGTGTGCTCCAAGTGAGCCTATTCAGCTGTGTTGAAGAAATACATGCACCTATCCAAAGAAAGCCATCCATGTTAGAGCTGCAACATGTAGTGCATTGATTCCTTGTGAGAATTTACTTAGTGTCTGAAAAGAATACTACCTGCAAATCAGAAGGTTTAAGGTAGAGGAAGGAATGTTTTCTTTCCAAAATGGCCTACTCAGCAGAGTTGATGAATCACATGTAAATCTCGAAGTAAACCAGCTGTGTTCAAAGCAGGAGCATCTGGCACATTTTTCCCCGTGAGAATAGAGTTTGTTTTTGAAAGGAATTCTTCCTGAAACTTTCGTGTTCCAAGGTGGAGATAGGCTCTGTTGGCTACAAACAGGCCCAATCAGCTGACATGAAGGAACCCTTCTTTGCCTCTAAAGACAACCATCCAAGTTAGAGGCTGTGACAACTACAACATTGTTTCCCTGTGTGAATGGAGCGAGTTTTTAAGTGGAATTCTTTCTGCAACTTCGGTGTTTCAAGGTGCAGGTAGGTCTGCTTGCCCCAAATACTCCAATCAGCTGAGTCAAAGATAAATGTATCTCTGGAAAGAAAACTGACAAGATTAGAAGCACGAACATCTAGCAATTTGTTCCCCTGTGAGAATTGAGTTAGATTTTGAGTGAATTGTTCCAGCAATGTAGGTGTTTCAAAGTGGAGGTTCGTCTGTTTGCTGTAATCAGGCCTCTTCACCTGAGTTGAAGAAACACATGTCTCTCTATCAAAAAATCTGTGTTAGAAGTTGTGCCATGGAGCTCATTGTTTCCCTGTGAGAACTGAGTTAGGTTTTGACAGGAATGCTTCCTGCAATCATAGTTTTCCAAGAGGGGAAAATCTTATTTGTTCAAATAGGCCTATTCAGCGAAGTTGTGGAAACATATGAATCTCTCCAAAGAACACCATCTGTGTTATAAACAGGAACATCTAGCACATTGTTTTCCTGTGATAACTGAGTTACTTTTTGAAAGGAATGCTTCCTGCAGCTACGGTGTTTCAAGGTGGAGAGAGGCTCTCTTTGTTCCAAATAGGCCTATTCAACTGAGTTGATGAAACACATGTATCTCTGCTACAAACACATGTGTAGTAGAAGTAGTAGCATGTAGCACATTGTTTCCCTCTGAGAGTTGAGTTAGTTTTTGAAAGGAATAGTTCCTGCAAATCATGTTTATGAAGGTGGTGAAAGGCTCATTTTGTTTCAAGTAGGCCCATTCAGCTAAGTTGAAGAGACAAATGAAACTCTTGAAGAAAATCATGTGTGTCAGAAATAGGTGCATCTAGCACTTTGTTTCCCTTGGAGAATTGAGTTCGGTTTCCAAGGAATGATTCCTCCAACCTAGTTGTTTCAAAGGCGACATAGGCTCTGTTTGCTCCACATAGGACTATTCGGCTGAGTTGAAGAAACACATGTTTATCTCCAAAGAACCCCATCCGTGATAGAAGCTACCGTATCTTGAACATTTTTTCTTTGTAATAATTGAGTTACATTTTGAAAGGACTACATCCTGCAACGTAAGTGTTTTCAGGTGGTCCTAGGCTCCTTTTGCTTCCAATATGCCTTTTCAGCTAGTTTGAAAATACACGTATCTCTCAAAATGATGCCATGTGTGTTAGAAGTCATAGCATGTAGGATATTATTTCTGCGTGAGAACTGAGTTAATTTTGCAAGGAATACTTTCTGCAATCCATAGTTTTCAAGGTGTAGAAAGGCTCATTTTGTTCCAAATAGAGCTATTCAGCTAAGTGAAGAACAACATGTCGCTCTTGAAGGAAACCAATCTGTGTTAGAAGAAGTAGCATATGACACATTTTTCCCTATGAGAACTGACTTAGTTTTGAAAGGTATACTTTCTGCAATAAGTGTTTTCGAGGTTGGAAAAGGCTCATTGTTTTCCAAATAGGCCTATTCAGCAAAGTTGAAGAACCACATTTATCTCTCGAAAGAAAGCCATCTATGTTAGAAGCAGGAGCTTCTAACTCATTGTTGCCCTGTGATAAGTGAGTAGTTTTTGTAAGGAATCCTTCCGGCAAATTAGGTGTTTCAAGGTGGACATCCTCTCTTTTCTCCAAATAAGCCTAATCCATTGAGTTCAATAAACACATGGGTCTCTCCAAAGAAAAACATCCATGTTAGAAGCTACAGCATCTAGCACATTGTTTCCCTGTGAGAATTCAGTTGGTTTTTGAAAGAAATACTTGCTTCAACTTTGGTGTTTCAAGGTGATGATGGGCTCCTTCTGCTTCCAATAGGCCTTTTCAGCTAAGTTGAAGCACGTATATCGCTCCAAAGAAAGACATCTGTGTTAGAAGCAGTCGTGTCTAAGCACATTGTTTCCCTGTGAGAATTAAGAGAGTTTGGGAAAGGAATACTTCCTGCAAATCCTAGTGATCAAGGTGGAGAAAGGCATGTTTTGTTCCATATAGGATTATTCAGCTTAGTTGAAGAAAGACATGTACCTCTGGAAAGAAACCAATTTGTGTTCGAAGCCATAGCACGCAGCACATTGTTTCCTTGTGAAAATGGACTTAGTTTTTGCAAGGAATTTTTACTGCCACTAAGGTGTTTCAAGGTGGAGATACACTCTGTTGTCTCCAAACAGACTTGTTCAGGTGAGTGGAAGAAAGAAATATATCTCTCTAAAGGAAACCATGTATGTTACAAACTGCAGCATCTCGCACATGCTTTCCCTGTGAGTTTTGAGTTCATTTCAAAGGAATACTTCCTGCAAAACAAAATTTTCTAGGTGGAGCGAGGTGGTTCTTTTTGTTCCAAATTGGCCTACTCAACTGAGTTCGTGCAACACATGTGTCTCTCAAAGAAATCCATCTGTGTTATAAGCAGGAGCATCTAGGCACATTTTACCCCTGTGAGAATTGAGTTTGTTTTTGAAAGGAATACTGCCTGCCACTTACTTTTGGGAAGCTTCAGATTGGCTCTCTATGCTCCAAATAGGCCTATTCGGGTAGTTGAAGAAACACATGTAACTCGCCAAAGAAAACCTTCGATGTTAGAAGCTGCAGCATCTAGCACATTGTTTCCCTCTGAATATTGATTAGTTTTTGTAAGGAATACTTCCTGCAAATCAGAATTTTCAAGGTGGATTAAGTCTCATTTTTCTCCAACTAGTACTATTCATCTAAGATGAAGAAACAAATGAATCTCTCAAAAGACCAACATGTGTGTTAGAAGCAGGAGCATCTACCACATTATTTCCACTGAGAATTGAGTAGTTTTTGACTGGAATGCTTCCTCAAACGTAAGTGTTTCAAGGTGGGCAAAGGCTGCTTTTGTTCCAAATATGTATGTTAACCAGAAGTGAAAAAGCACGTGTACCTTTCCGAAGAAATTCACCTACGTAATAAGCTGCTGCATCTAACATATTGTTTTGCTGTTAGAACTGGGTTAGTTTAGCAAAGGAATCCTACCTGATACGTGAGTTGTCTTAGGTTGAGTTATGCTCTGTTTGTTCCAATTAGGCCAATACAGTTAAGTTGATGAAACACATCTATCTCTTGAAAGAAACCCATGTGTTTTGGAACAACTAGCACATGTTTCCTTCTGAGAATTCAGGTCGTATTTCAGAGGAACACTTCAAGCTCCTCACAGTTTTCAAAGTGGAGAAAGACTCATTTGTTCCACGTAGGCCTGTTAAGTGAACATGAAGAAACAAATGATTCTTTCGAAACATGACCATCTCTTTTAGAAGCAGGAGCATCTAGCACGTTGTTTTCCAGTCAGATGGAGTTAGTTTTGGAAAGAATATTTGATGCAAATGAGAATTTTCAAGGTGGAGAAAGGCTCATTTTGCTCCAAAGAGTCCTACTCACCTAAGTTGAAGAAACTCATTTGTCTCTTGAAAGAGAACCATCAGAGTTAGCAGCAGGAACGTCTAGCACATTGTTCCATGTGAGACTTCAGTAGCTTTAGAAACAATACTTCCTGCAACTTATGTGTTTCAAGGTGGAGATTGGCTCTTTTGTTCCAAGGAGGCCTGCTCAGCTAAGATGAAGAAACACACGTATTTCTTGAAAGTCAGTAATTGTGTTAGAAGCCATAGCATGTAGCACATTGTTTCCCCATGAAAATTGGGTTAACTTGTGAAAGGCATACCTTCTGAAAATCATAGTTATTAAGGTATACATAGGCTAATTTTGTTCCAAATCAGACTATTCAGCTTAGGTGAAGAAACACACGCACCTTTCCAAATAAACCAATATGTGTTAGAAGCCATAGCATCTAGCACAGTGCTTCCTGGTGAAAATTGAGTTAGTATGTTCAAGGAATTCTTCCAGCAACTCACGTGTTTCAAGGTGGAGATAGGACCTCTTCTCTCCAAATAGACCCCTTCAGGTGAGATGAAGCAACAAATGTATCTCTCCCAGAAAAACTATCTACGTTAGAACCCGCAGCATCAAGAACATTGTTTCCTTGTAAGAATTGAGTTAGAATTTGAAGGAAATATTTCCTGCGAGTCATAGTTTTCATGGTGGGGAAAGTCTCATTTTGTTCAAATTGGCCTAATAGCTAAGTTGAAGACATAAATGTATCTCTCCAAAGATGACCACCTGGGTTAGAAGCAGGAGCTTCTAGATAGCACGTTGCTTTCCTGGGATAACTGAGTTAGTTTTTAAGGGAATGCTCCCTGCAACTTGGTGTTTCAAGGTGAAGATTTGTTCTGTGTGCTCCAAGTAAGCCTATTCAGCTCTGTTGAAGAAATACATGCACCTATCCAAAGAAAGCCATCCATGTTAGAGCTGCAACATGTAGTGCATTGATTCCTTGTGAGAATTTACTTAGTGTCTGAAAAGAATACTACCTGCAAATCAGAACGTTTAAGGTAGAGGAAGGAATGTTTTCTTTCCAAAATGGCCTACTCAGCAGAGTTGATGAATCACATGTACCTCTCGAAGTAAACCAGCTGTGTTCAAAGCAGGAGCATCTGGCACATTTTTCCCCGTGAGAATAGAGTTTGTTTTTGAAAGGAATTCTTCCTGAAACTTTCGTGTTCCAAGGTGGAGATAGGCTCTGTTGGCTACAAACAGGCCCAATCAGCTGACATGAAGGAACCCTTCTTTGCCTCTAAAGACAACCATCCAAGTTAGAGGCTGTGACAACTACAACATTGTTTCCCTGTGTGAATGGAGCGAGTTTTTAAGTGGAATTCTTTCTGCAACTTCGGTGTTTCAAGGTGCAGGTAGGTCTGCTTGCCCCAAATACTCCAATTCAGCTGAGTCAAAGATAAATGTATCTCTGGAAAGAAAACTGACAAGATTAGAAGCACGAACATCTAGCAATTTGTTCCCCTGTGAGAATTGAGTTAGATTTTGAGTGAATTGTTCCAGCAATGTAGGTGTTTCAAAGTGGAGGTTGGTCTGTTTGCTGTAATCAGGCCTCTTCACCTGAGTTGAAGAAACACATGTCTCTCTATCAAAAAATCTGTGTTAGAAGTTGCGCCATGGAGCTCATTGTTTCCCTGTGAGAACTGAGTTAGGTTTTGACAGGAATGCTTCCTGCAATCATAGTTTTCCAAGAGGGGAAAATCTTATTTGTTCAAATAGGCCTATTCAGCGAAGTTGTGGAAACATATGAATCTCTCCAAAGAACACCATCTGTGTTATAAACAGGAACATCTAGCACATTGTTTTCCTGTGATAACTGAGTTGCTTTTTGAAAGGAATGCTTCCTGCAGCTACGGTGTTTCAAGGTGGAGAGAGGCTCTCTTTGTTCCAAATAGGCCTATTCAACTGAGTTGATGAAACACATGTATCTCTGCTACAAACACATGTGTAGTAGAAGTAGTAGCATGTAGCACATTGTTTCCCTCTGAGAGTTGAGTTAGTTTTTGAAAGAAATAGTTCCTGCAAATCATATTTATGAAGGAGGTGAAAGGCTCATTTTGTTTCAAGTAGGCCCATTCAGCTAAGTTGAAGAGACAAATGAAACTCTTGAAGAAAATCATGTGTGTCAGAAATAGGTGCATCTAGCACTTTGTTTCCCTTGGAGAATTGAGTTCGGTTTCCAAGGAATGATTCCTCCAACCTAGTTGTTTCAAAGGCGACATAGGCTCTGTTTGCTCCACATAGGACTATTCGGCTGAGTTGAAGAAACACATGTTTATCTCCAAAGAACCCCATCCGTGATAGAAGCTACCGTATCTTGAACATTTTTTCTTTGTAATAATTGAGTTACATTTTGAAAGGACTACATCCTGCAACGTAAGTGTTTTCAGGTGGTCCTAGGCTCCTTTTGCTTCCAATATGCCTTTTCAGCTAGTTTGAAAATACACGTATCTCTCAAAATGATGCCATGTGTGTTAGAAGTCATAGCATGTAGGATATTATTTCTGCGTGAGAACTGAGTTAATTTTGCAAGGAATACTTTCTGCAATCCATAGTTTTCAAGGTGTAGAAAGGCTCATTTTGTTCCAAATAGAGCTATTCAGCTAAGTGAAGAACAACATGTCGCTCTTGAAGGAAACCAATCTGTGTTAGAAGAAGTAGCATATGACACATTTTTCCCTATGAGAACTGACTTAGTTTTGAAAGGTATACTTTCTGCAATAAGTGTTTTTGAGGTTGGAAAAGGCTCATTGTTTTCCAAATAGGCCTATTCAGCAAAGTTGAAGAACCACATTTATCTCTCGAAAGAAAGCCATCTATGTTAGAAGCAGGAGCTTCTAACTCATTGTTGCCCTGTGATAAGTGAGTAGTTTTTGTAAGGAATCCTTCCGGCAAATTAGGTGTTTCAAGGTGGACATCCTCTCTTTTCTCCAAATAAGCCTAATCCATTGAGTTCAATAAACACATGGGTCTCTCCAAAGAAAAACATCCATGTTAGAAGCTACAGCATCTAGCACATTGTTTCCCTGTGAGAATTCAGTTGGTTTTTGAAAGAAATACTTGCTTCAACTTTGGTGTTTCAAGGTGATGATGGGCTCCTTCTGCTTCCAATAGGCCTTTTCAGCTAAGTTGAAGCACGTATATCGCTCCAAAGAAAGACATCTGTGTTAGAAGCAGTCGTGTCTAAGCACATTGTTTCCCTGTGAGAATTAAGAGAGTTTGGGAAAGGAATACTTCCTGCAAATCCTAGTGATCAAGGTGGAGAAAGGCATGTTTTGTTCCATATAGGATTATTCAGCTTAGTTGAAGAAAGACATGTACCTCTGGAAAGAAACCAATTTGTGTTCGAAGCCATAGCACGTAGCACATTGTTTCCCTGTGAAAATGGACTTAGTTTTTGCAAGGAATTTTTACTGCCACTAAGGTGTTTCAAGGTGGAGATACACTCTGTTGTCTCCAAACAGACTTGTTCAGGTGAGTGGAAGAAAGAAATATATCTCTCTAAAGGAAACCATGTATGTTACAAACTGCAGCATGTCGCACATGCTTTCCCTGTGAGTTTTGAGTTCATTTCAAAGGAATACTTCCTGCAAAACAAAATTTTCTAGGTGGAGCGAGGTGGTTCTTTTTGTTCCAAATTGGCCTACTCAACTGAGTTCGTGCAACACATGTGTCTCTCAAAGAAATCCATCTGTGTTATAAGCAGGAGCATCTAGGCACATTTTACCCCTGTGAGAATTGAGTTTGTTTTTGAAAGGAATACTGCCTGCCACTTACTTTTGGGAAGCTTCAGATTGGCTCTCTATGCTCCAAATAGGCCTATTCGGGTAGTTGAAGAAACACATGTAACTCGCCAAAGAAAACCTTCGATGTTAGAAGCTGCAGCATCTAGCACATTGTTTCCCTCTGAATATTGATTAGTTTTTGTAAGGAATACTTCCTGCAAATCAGAATTTTCAAGGTGGATTAAGTCTCATTTTTCTCCAACTAGTACTATTCATCTAAGATGAAGAAACAAATGAATCTCTCAAAAGACCAACATGTGTGTTAGAAGCAGGAGCATCTACCACATTATTTCCACTGAGAATTGAGTAGTTTTTGACTGGAATGCTTCCTCAAACGTAAGTGTTTCAAGGTGGGCAAAGGCTGCTTTTGTTCCAAATATGTATGTTAACCAGAAGTGAAGAAGCACGTGTACCTTTCCGAAGAAATTCACCTACGTAATAAGCTGCTGCATCTAACATATTGTTTTGCTGTTAGAACTGGGTTAGTTTAGCAAAGGAATCCTACCTGATACGTGAGTTGTCTTAGGTTGAGTTATGCTCTGTTTGTTCCAATTAGGCCAATACAGTTAAGTTGATGAAACACATCTATCTCTTGAAAGAAACCCATGTGTTTTGGAACAACTAGCACATGTTTCCTTCTGAGAATTCAGGTCGTATTTCAGAGGAACACTTCAAGCTCCTCACAGTTTTCAAAGTGGAGAAAGACTCATTTGTTCCACGTAGGCCTGTTAAGTGAACATGAAGAAACAAATGATTCTTTCGAAACATGACCATCTCTTTTAGAAGCAGGAGCATCTAGCACGTTGTTTTCCAGTCAGATGGAGTTAGTTTTGGAAAGAATATTTGATGCAAATGAGAATTTTCAAGGTGGAGAAAGGCTCATTTTGCTCCAAAGAGTCCTACTCACCTAAGTTGAAGAAACTCATTTGTCTCTTGAAAGAGAACCATCAGAGTTAGCAGCAGGAACGTCTAGCACATTGTTCCATGTGAGACTTCAGTAGCTTTAGAAACAATACTTCCTGCAACTTATGTGTTTCAAGGTGGAGATTGGCTCTTTTGTTCCAAGGAGGCCTGCTCAGCTAAGATGAGGAAACACACGTATTTCTTGAAAGTCAGTAATTGTGTTAGAAGCCATAGCATGTAGCACATTGTTTCCCCATGAAAATTGGGTTAACTTGTGAAAGGCATACCTTCTGAAAATCATAGTTATTAAGGTATACATAGGCTAATTTTGTTCCAAATCAGACTATTCAGCTTAGGTGAAGAAACACACGCACCTTTCCAAATAAACCAATATGTGTTAGAAGCCATAGCATCTAGCACAGTGCTTCCTGGTGAAAATTGAGTTAGTATGTTCAAGGAATTCTTCCAGCAACTCACGTGTTTCAAGGTGGAGATAGGACCTCTTCTCTCCAAATAGACCCCTTCAGGTGAGATGAAGCAACAAATGTATCTCTCCCAGAAAAACTATCTACGTTAGAACCCGCAGCATCAAGAACATTGTTTCCTTGTAAGAATTGAGTTAGAATTTGAAGGAAATATTTCCTGCGAGTCATAGTTTTCATGGTGGGGAAAGTCTCATTTTGTTCAAATTGGCCTAATAGCTAAGTTGAAGACATAAATGTATCTCTCCAAAGATGACCACCTGTGTTAGAAGCAGGAGCTTCTAGATAGCACGTTGCTTTCCTGGGATAACTGAGTTAGTTTTTAAGGGAATGCTCCCTGCAACTTGGTGTTTCAAGGTGAAGATTGGTTCTGTGTGCTCCAAGTAAGCCTATTCAGCTCTGTTGAAGAAATACATGCACCTATCCAAAGAAAGCCATCCATGTTAGAGCTGCAACATGTAGTGCATTGATTCCTTGTGAGAATTTACTTAGTGTCTGAAAAGAATACTACCTGCAAATCAGAACGTTTAAGGTAGAGGAAGGAATGTTTTCTTTCCAAAATGGCCTACTCAGCAGAGTTGATGAATCACATGTACCTCTCGAAGTAAACCAGCTGTGTTCAAAGCAGGAGCATCTGGCACATTTTTCCCCGTGAGAATAGAGTTTGTTTTTGAAAGGAATTCTTCCTGAAACTTTCGTGTTCCAAGGTGGAGATAGGCTCTGTTGGCTACAAACAGGCCCAATCAGCTGACATGAAGGAACCCTTCTTTGCCTCTAAAGACAACCATCCAAGTTAGAGGCTGTGACAACTACAACATTGTTTCCCTGTGTGAATGGAGCGAGTTTTTAAGTGGAATTCTTTCTGCAACTTCGGTGTTTCAAGGTGCAGGTAGGTCTGCTTGCCCCAAATACTCCAATTCAGCTGAGTCAAAGATAAATGTATCTCTGGAAAGAAAACTGACAAGATTAGAAGCACGAACATCTAGCAATTTGTTCCCCTGTGAGAATTGAGTTAGATTTTGAGTGAATTGTTCCAGCAATGTAGGTGTTTCAAAGTGGAGGTTGGTCTGTTTGCTGTAATCAGGCCTCTTCACCTGAGTTGAAGAAACACATGTCTCTCTATCAAAAAATCTGCGTTAGAAGTTGCGCCATGGAGCTCATTGTTTCCCTGTGAGAACTGAGTTAGGTTTTGACAGGAATGCTTCCTGCAATCATAGTTTTCCAAGAGGGGAAAATCTTATTTGTTCAAATAGGCCTATTCAGCGAAGTTGTGGAAACATATGAGTCTCTCCAAAGAACACCATCTGTGTTATAAACAGGAACATCTAGCACATTGTTTTCCTGTGATAACTGAGTTACTTTTTGAAAGGAATGCTTCCTGCAGCTACGGTGTTTCAAGGTGGAGAGAGGCTCTCTTTGTTCCAAATAGGCCTATTCAACTGAGTTGATGAAACACATGTATCTCTGCTACAAACACATGTGTAGTAGAAGTAGTAGCATGTAGCACATTGTTTCCCTCTGAGAGTTGAGTTAGTTTTTGAAAGAAATAGTTCCTGCAAATCATATTTATGAAGGAGGTGAAAGGCTCATTTTGTTTCAAGTAGGCCCATTCAGCTAAGTTGAAGAGACAAATGAAACTCTTGAAGAAAATCATGTGTGTCAGAAATAGGTGCATCTAGCACTTTGTTTCCCTTGGAGAATTGAGTTCGGTTTCCAAGGAATGATTCCTCCAACCTAGTTGTTTCAAAGGCGACATAGGCTCTGTTTGCTCCACATAGGACTATTCGGCTGAGTTGAAGAAACACATGTTTATCTCCAAAGAACCCCATCCGTGATAGAAGCTACCGTATCTTGAACATTTTTTCTTTGTAATAATTGAGTTACATTTTGAAAGGACTACATCCTGCAACGTAAGTGTTTTCAGGTGGTCCTAGGCTCCTTTTGCTTCCAATATGCCTTTTCAGCTAGTTTGAAAATACACGTATCTCTCAAAATGATGCCATGTGTGTTAGAAGTCATAGCATGTAGGATATTATTTCTGTGTGAGAACTGAGTAAATTTTGCAAGGAATACTTTCTGCAATCCATAGTTTTCAAGGTGTAGAAAGGCTCATTTTGTTCCAAATAGAGCTATTCAGCTAAGTGAAGAACAACATGTCGCTCTTGAAGGAAACCAATCTGTGTTAGAAGAAGTAGCATATGACACATTTTTCCCTATGAGAACTGACTTAGTTTTGAAAGGTATACTTTCTGCAATAAGTGTTTTTGAGGTTGGAAAAGGCTCATTGTTTTCCAAATAGGCCTATTCAGCAAAGTTGAAGAACCACATTTATCTCTCGAAAGAAAGCCATCTATGTTAGAAGCAGGAGCTTCTAACTCATTGTTGCCCTGTGATAAGTGAGTAGTTTTTGTAAGGAATCCTTCCGGCAAATTAGGTGTTTCAAGGTGGACATCCTCTCTTTTCTCCAAATAAGCCTAATCCATTGAGTTCAATAAACACATGGGTCTCTCCAAAGAAAAACATCCATGTTAGAAGCTACAGCATCTAGCACATTGTTTCCCTGTGAGAATTCAGTTGGTTTTTGAAAGAAATACTTGCTTCAACTTTGGTGTTTCAAGGTGATGATGGGCTCCTTCTGCTTCCAATAGGCCTTTTCAGCTAAGTTGAAGCACGTATATCGCTCCAAAGAAAGACATCTGTGTTAGAAGCAGTCGTGTCTAAGCACATTGTTTCCCTGTGAGAATTAAGAGAGTTTGGGAAAGGAATACTTCCTGCAAATCCTAGTGATCAAGGTGGAGAAAGGCATGTTTTGTTCCATATAGGATTATTCAGCTTAGTTGAAGAAAGACATGTACCTCTGGAAAGAAACCAATTTGTGTTCGAAGCCATAGCACGCAGCACATTGTTTCCCTGTGAAAATGGACTTAGTTTTTGCAAGGAATTTTTACTGCCACTAAGGTGTTTCAAGGTGGAGATACACTCTGTTGTCTCCAAACAGACTTGTTCAGGTGAGTGGAAGAAAGAAATATATCTCTCTAAAGGAAACCATGTATGTTACAAACTGCAGCATCTCGCACATGCTTTCCCTGTGAGTTTTGAGTTCATTTCAAAGGAATACTTCCTGCAAAACAAAATTTTCTAGGTGGAGCGAGGTGGTTCTTTTTGTTCCAAATTGGCCTACTCAACTGAGTTCGTGCAACACATGTGTCTCTCAAAGAAATCCATCTGTGTTATAAGCAGGAGCATCTAGGCACATTTTACCCCTGTGAGAATTGAGTTTGTTTTTGAAAGGAATACTGCCTGCCACTTACTTTTGGGAAGCTTCAGATTGGCTCTCTATGCTCCAAATAGGCCTATTCGGGTAGTTGAAGAAACACATGTAACTCGCCAAAGAAAACCTTCGATGTTAGAAGCTGCAGCATCTAGCACATTGTTTCCCTCTGAATATTGATTAGTTTTTGTAAGGAATACTTCCTGCAAATCAGAATTTTCAAGGTGGATTAAGTCTCATTTTTCTCCAACTAGTACTATTCATCTAAGATGAAGAAACAAATGAATCTCTCAAAAGACCAACATGTGTGTTAGAAGCAGGAGCATCTACCACATTATTTCCACTGAGAATTGAGTAGTTTTTGACTGGAATGCTTCCTCAAACGTAAGTGTTTCAAGGTGGGCAAAGGCTGCTTTTGTTCCAAATATGTATGTTAACCAGAAGTGAAGAAGCACGTGTACCTTTCCGAAGCAATTCACCTACGTAATAAGCTGCTGCATCTAACATATTGTTTTGCTGTTAGAACTGGGTTAGTTTAGCAAAGGAATCCTACCTGATACGTGAGTTGTCTTAGGTTGAGTTATGCTCTGTTTGTTCCAATTAGGCCAATACAGTTAAGTTGATGAAACACATCTATCTCTTGAAAGAAACCCATGTGTTTTGGAACAACTAGCACATGTTTCCTTCTGAGAATTCAGGTCGTATTTCAGAGGAACACTTCAAGCTCCTCACAGTTTTCAAAGTGGAGAAAGACTCATTTGTTCCAAGTAGGCCTGTTAAGTGAACATGAAGAAACAAATGATTCTTTCGAAACATGACCATCTCTTTTAGAAGCAGGAGCATCTAGCACGTTGTTTTCCAGTCAGATGGAGTTAGTTTTGGAAAGAATATTTGATGCAAATGAGAATTTTCAAGGTGGAGAAAGGCTCATTTTGCTCCAAAGAGTCCTACTCACCTAAGTTGAAGAAACTCATTTGTCTCTTGAAAGAGAACCATCAGAGTTAGCAGCAGGAACGTCTAGCACATTGTTCCATGTGAGACTTCAGTAGCTTTAGAAACAATACTTCCTTCAACTTATGTGTTTCAAGGTGGAGATTGGCTCTTTTGTTCCAAGGAGGCCTGCTCAGCTAAGATGAAGAAACACACGTATTTCTTGAAAGTCAGTAATTGGGTTAGAAGCCATAGCATGTAGCACATTGTTTCCCCATGAAAATTGGGTTAACTTGTGAAAGGCATACCTTCTGAAAATCGTAGTTATTAAGGTATACATAGGCTAATTTTGTTCCAAATCAGACTATTCAGCTTAGGTGAAGAAACACACGCACCTTTCCAAATAAACCAATATGTGTTAGAAGCCATAGCATCTAGCACAGTGCTTCCTGGTGAAAATTGAGTTAGTATGTTCAAGGAATTCTTCCAGCAACTCACGTGTTTCAAGGTGGAGATAGGACCTCTTCTCTCCAAATAGACCCCTTCAGGTGAGATGAAGCAACAAATGTATCTCTCCCAGAAAAACTATCTACGTTAGAACCCGCAGCATCAAGAACATTGTTTCCTTGTAAGAATTGAGTTAGAATTTGAAGGAAATATTTCCTGCGAGTCATAGTTTTCATGGTGGGGAAAGTCTCATTTTGTTCAAATTGGCCTAATAGCTAAGTTGAAGACATAAATGTATCTCTCCAAAGATGACCACCTGTGTTAGAAGCAGGAGCTTCTAGATAGCACGTTGCTTTCCTGGGATAACTGAGTTAGTTTTTAAGGGAATGCTCCCTGCAACTTGGTGTTTCAAGGTGAAGATTGGTTCTGTGTGCTCCAAGTAAGCCTATTCAGCTGTGTTGAAGAAATACATGCACCTATCCAAAGAAAGCCATCCATGTTAGAGCTGCAACATGTAGTGCATTGATTCCTTGTGAGAATTTACTTAGTGTCTGAAAAGAATACTACCTGCAAATCAGAACGTTTAAGGTAGAGGAAGGAATGTTTTCTTTCCAAAATGGCCTACTCAGCAGAGTTGATGAATCACATGTACCTCTCGAAGTAAACCAGCTGTGTTCAAAGCAGGAGCATCTGGCACATTTTTCCCCGTGAGAATAGAGTTTGTTTTTGAAAGGAATTCTTCCTGAAACTTTCGTGTTCCAAGGTGGAGATAGGCTCTGTTGGCTACAAACAGGCCCAATCAGCTGACATGAAGGAACCCTTCTTTGCCTCTAAAGACAACCATCCAAGTTAGAGGCTGTGACAACTACAACATTGTTTCCCTGTGTGAATGGAGCGAGTTTTTAAATGGAATTCTTTCTGCAACTTCGGTGTTTCAAGGTGCAGGTAGGTCTGCTTGCCCCAAATACTCCAATTCAGCTGAGTCAAAGATAAATGTATCTCTGGAAAGAAAACTGACAAGATTAGAAGCACGAACATCTAGCAATTTGTTCCCCTGTGAGAATTGAGTTAGATTTTGAGTGAATTGTTCCAGCAATGTAGGTGTTTCAAAGTGGAGGTTGGTCTGTTTGCTGTAATCAGGCCTCTTCACCTGAGTTGAAGAAACACATGTCTCTCTATCAAAAAATCTGTGTTAGAAGTTGCGCCATGGAGCTCATTGTTTCCCTGTGAGAACTGAGTTAGGTTTTGACAGGAATGCTTCCTGCAATCATAGTTTTCCAAGAGGGGAAAATCTTATTTGTTCAAATAGGCCTATTCAGCGAAGTTGTGGAAACATATGAATCTCTCTAAAGAACACCATCTGTGTTATAAACAGGAACATCTAGCACATTGTTTTCCTGTGATAACTGAGTTACTTTTTGAAAGGAATGCTTCCTGCAGCTACGGTGTTTCAAGGTGGAGAGAGGCTCTCTTTGTTCCAAATAGGCCTATTCAACTGAGTTGATGAAACACATGTATCTCTGCTACAAACACATGTGTAGTAGAAGTAGTAGCATGTAGCACATTGTTTCCCTCTGAGAGTTGAGTTAGTTTTTGAAAGAAATAGTTCCTGCAAATCATATTTATGAAGGAGGTGAAAGGCTCATTTTGTTTCAAGTAGGCCCATTAAGCTAAGTTGAAGAGACAAATGAAACTCTTGAAGAAAATCATGTGTGTCAGAAATAGGTGCATCTAGCACTTTGTTTCCCTTGGAGAATTGAGTTCGGTTTCCAAGGAATGATTCCTCCAACCTAGTTGTTTCAAAGGCGACATAGGCTCTGTTTGCTCCACATAGGACTATTCGGCTGAGTTGAAGAAACACATGTTTATCTCCAAAGAACCCCATCCGTGATAGAAGCTACCGTATCTTGAACATTTTTTCTTTGTAATAATTGAGTTACATTTTGAAAGGACTACATCCTGCAACGTAAGTGTTTTCAGGTGGTCCTAGGCTCCTTTTGCTTCCAATATGCCTTTTCAGCTAGTTTGAAAATACACGTATCTCTCAAAATGATGCCATGTGTGTTAGAAGTCATAGCATGTAGGATATTATTTCTGCGTGAGAACTGAGTTAAGTTTGCAAGGAATACTTTCTGCAATCCATAGTTTTCAAGGTGTAGAAAGGCTCATTTTGTTCCAAATAGAGCTATTCAGCTAAGTGAAGAACAACATGTCGCTCTTGAAGGAAACCAATCTGTGTTAGAAGAAGTAGCATATGACACATTTTTCCCTATGAGAACTGACTTAGTTTTGAAAGGTATACTTTCTGCAATAAGTGTTTTTGAGGTTGGAAAAGGCTCATTGTTTTCCAAATAGGCCTATTCAGCAAAGTTGAAGAACCACATTTATCTCTCGAAAGAAAGCCATCTATGTTAGAAGCAGGAGCTTCTAACTCATTGTTGCCCTGTGATAAGTGAGTAGTTTTTGTAAGGAATCCTTCCGGCAAATTAGGTGTTTCAAGGTGGACATCCTCTCTTTTCTCCAAATAAGCCTAATCCATTGAGTTCAATAAACACATGGGTCTCTCCAAAGAAAAACATCCATGTTAGAAGCTACAGCATCTAGCACATTGTTTCCCTGTGAGAATTCAGTTGGTTTTTGAAAGAAATACTTGCTTCAACTTTGGTGTTTCAAGGTGATGATGGGCTCCTTCTGCTTCCAATAGGCCTTTTCAGCTAAGTTGAAGCACGTATATCGCTCCAAAGAAAGACATCTGTGTTAGAAGCAGTCGTGTCTAAGCACATTGTTTCCCTGTGAGAATTAAGAGAGTTTGGGAAAGGAATACTTCCTGCAAATCCTAGTGATCAAGGTGGAGAAAGGCATGTTTTGTTCCATATAGGATTATTCAGCTTAGTTGAAGAAAGACATGTACCTCTGGAAAGAAACCAATTTGTGTTCGAAGCCATAGCACGTAGCACATTGTTTCCCTGTGAAAATGGACTTAGTTTTTGCAAGGAATTTTTACTGCCACTAAGGTGTTTCAAGGTGGAGATACACTCTGTTGTCTCCAAACAGACTTGTTCAGGTGAGTGGAAGAAAGAAATATATCTCTCTAAAGGAAACCATGTATGTTACAAACTGCAGCATCTCGCACATGCTTTCCCTGTGAGTTTTGAGTTCATTTCAAAGGAATACTTCCTGCAAAACAAAATTTTCTAGGTGGAGCGAGGTGGTTCTTTTTGTTCCAAATTGGCCTACTCAACTGAGTTCGTGCAACACATGTGTCTCTCAAAGAAATCCATCTGTGTTATAAGCAGGAGCATCTAGGCACATTTTACCCCTGTGAGAATTGAGTTTGTTTTTGAAAGGAATACTGCCTGCCACTTACTTTTGGGAAGCTTCAGATTGGCTCTCTATGCTCCAAATAGGCCTGTTCGGGTAGTTGAAGAAACACATGTAACTCGCCAAAGAAAACCTTCGATGTTAGAAGCTGCAGCATCTAGCACATTGTTTCCCTCTGAATATTGATTAGTTTTTGTAAGGAATACTTCCTGCAAATCAGAATTTTCAAGGTGGATTAAGTCTCATTTTTCTCCAACTAGTACTATTCATCTAAGATGAAGAAACAAATGAATCTCTCAAAAGACCAACATGTGTGTTAGAAGCAGGAGCATCTACCACATTATTTCCACTGAGAATTGAGTAGTTTTTGACTGGAATGCTTCCTCAAACGTAAGTGTTTCAAGGTGGGCAAAGGCTGCTTTTGTTCCAAATATGTATGTTAACCAGAAGTGAAGAAGCACGTGTACCTTTCCGAAGCAATTCACCTACGTAATAAGCTGCTGCATCTAACATATTGTTTTGCTGTTAGAACTGGGTTAGTTTAGCAAAGGAATCCTACCTGATACCTGAGTTGTCTTAGGTTGAGTTATGCTCTGTTTGTTCCAATTAGGCCAATACAGTTAAGTTGATGAAACACATCTATCTCTTGAAAGAAACCCATGTGTTTTGGAACAACTAGCACATGTTTCCTTCTGAGAATTCAGGTCGTATTTCAGAGGAACACTTCAAGCTCCTCACAGTTTTCAAAGTGGAGAAAGACTCATTTGTTCCAAGTAGGCCTGTTAAGTGAACATGAAGAAACAAATGATTCTTTCGAAACATGACCATCTCTTTTAGAAGCAGGAGCATCTAGCACGTTGTTTTCCAGTCAGATGGAGTTAGTTTTGGAAAGAATATTTGATGCAAATGAGAATTTTCAAGGTGGAGAAAGGCTCATTTTGCTCCAAAGAGTCCTACTCACCTAAGTTGAAGAAACTCATTTGTCTCTTGAAAGAGAACCATCAGAGTTAGCAGCAGGAACGTCTAGCACATTGTTCCATGTGAGACTTCAGTAGCTTTAGAAACAATACTTCCTGCAACTTATGTGTTTCAAGGTGGAGATTGGCTCTTTTGTTCCAAGGAGGCCTGCTCAGCTAAGATGAAGAAACACACGTATTTCTTGAAAGTCAGTAATTGTGTTAGAAGCCATAGCATGTAGCACATTGTTTCCCCATGAAAATTGGGTTAACTTGTGAAAGGCATACCTTCTGAAAATCATAGTTATTAAGGTATACATAGGCTAATTTTGTTCCAAATCAGACTATTCAGCTTAGGTGAAGAAACACACGCACCTTTCCAAATAAACCAATATGTGTTAGAAGCCATAGCATCTAGCACAGTGCTTCCTGGTGAAAATTGAGTTAGTATGTTCAAGGAATTCTTCCAGCAACTCAAGTGTTTCAAGGTGGAGATAGGACCTCTTCTCTCCAAATAGACCCCTTCAGGTGAGATGAAGCAACAAATGTATCTCTCCCAGAAAAACTATCTACGTTAGAACCCGCAGCATCAAGAACATTGTTTCCTTGTAAGAATTGAGTTAGAATTTGAAGGAAATATTTCCTGCGAGTCATAGTTTTCATGGTGGGGAAAGTCTCATTTTGTTCAAATTGGCCTAATAGCTAAGTTGAAGACATAAATGTATCTCTCCAAAGATGACCACCTGTGTTAGAAGCAGGAGCTTCTAGATAGCACGTTGCTTTCCTGGGATAACTGAGTTAGTTTTTAAGGGAATGCTCCCTGCAACTTGGTGTTTCAAGGTGAAGATTGGTTCTGTGTGCTCCAAGTAAGCCTATTCAGCTGTGTTGAAGAAATACATGCACCTATCCAAAGAAAGCCATCCATGTTAGAGCTGCAACATGTAGTGCATTGATTCCTTGTGAGAATTTACTTAGTGTCTGAAAAGAATACTACCTGCAAATCAGAACGTTTAAGGTAGAGGAAGGAATGTTTTCTTTCCAAAATGGCCTACTCAGCAGAGTTGATGAATCACATGTACCTCTCGAAGTAAACCAGCTGTGTTCAAAGCAGGAGCATCTGGCACATTTTTCCCCGTGAGAATAGAGTTTGTTTTTGAAAGGAATTCTTCCTGAAACTTTCGTGTTCCAAGGTGGAGATAGGCTCTGTTGGCTACAAACAGGCCCAATCAGCTGACATGAAGGAACCCTTCTTTGCCTCTAAAGACAACCATCCAAGTTAGAGGCTGTGACAACTACAACATTGTTTCCCTGTGTGAATGGAGCGAGTTTTTAAATGGAATTCTTTCTGCAACTTCGGTGTTTCAAGGTGCAGGTAGGTCTGCTTGCCCCAAATACTCCAATTCAGCTGAGTCAAAGATAAATGTATCTCTGGAAAGAAAACTGACAAGATTAGAAGCACGAACATCTAGCAATTTGTTCCCCTGTGAGAATTGAGTTAGATTTTGAGTGAATTGTTCCAGCAATGTAGGTGTTTCAAAGTGGAGGTTGGTCTGTTTGCTGTAATCAGGCCTCTTCACCTGAGTTGAAGAAACACATGTCTCTCTATCAAAAAATCTGTGTTAGAAGTTGCGCCATGGAGCTCATTGTTTCCCTGTGAGAACTGAGTTAGGTTTTGACAGGAATGCTTCCTGCAATCATAGTTTTCCAAGAGGGGAAAATCTTATTTGTTCAAATAGGCCTATTCAGCGAAGTTGTGGAAACATATGAATCTCTCTAAAGAACACCATCTGTGTTATAAACAGGAACATCTAGCACATTGTTTTCCTGTGATAACTGAGTTACTTTTTGAAAGGAATGCTTCCTGCAGCTACGGTGTTTCAAGGTGGAGAGAGGCTCTCTTTGTTCCAAATAGGCCTATTCAACTGAGTTGATGAAACACATGTATCTCTGCTACAAACACATGTGTAGTAGAAGTAGTAGCATGTAGCACATTGTTTCCCTCTGAGAGTTGAGTTAGTTTTTGAAAGAAATAGTTCCTGCAAATCATATTTATGAAGGAGGTGAAAGGCTCATTTTGTTTCAAGTAGGCCCATTAAGCTAAGTTGAAGAGACAAATGAAACTCTTGAAGAAAATCATGTGTGTCAGAAATAGGTGCATCTAGCACTTTGTTTCCCTTGGAGAATTGAGTTCGGTTTCCAAGGAATGATTCCTCCAACCTAGTTGTTTCAAAGGCGACATAGGCTCTGTTTGCTCCACATAGGACTATTCGGCTGAGTTGAAGAAACACATGTTTATCTCCAAAGAACCCCATCCGTGATAGAAGCTACCGTATCTTGAACATTTTTTCTTTGTAATAATTGAGTTACATTTTGAAAGGACTACATCCTGCAACGTAAGTGTTTTCAGGTGGTCCTAGGCTCCTTTTGCTTCCAATATGCCTTTTCAGCTAGTTTGAAAATACACGTATCTCTCAAAATGATGCCATGTGTGTTAGAAGTCATAGCATGTAGGATATTATTTCTGCGTGAGAACTGAGTTAAGTTTGCAAGGAATACTTTCTGCAATCCATAGTTTTCAAGGTGTAGAAAGGCTCATTTTGTTCCAAATAGAGCTATTCAGCTAAGTGAAGAACAACATGTCGCTCTTGAAGGAAACCAATCTGTGTTAGAAGAAGTAGCATATGACACATTTTTCCCTATGAGAACTGACTTAGTTTTGAAAGGTATACTTTCTGCAATAAGTGTTTTTGAGGTTGGAAAAGGCTCATTGTTTTCCAAATAGGCCTATTCAGCAAAGTTGAAGAACCACATTTATCTCTCGAAAGAAAGCCATCTATGTTAGAAGCAGGAGCTTCTAACTCATTGTTGCCCTGTGATAAGTGAGTAGTTTTTGTAAGGAATCCTTCCGGCAAATTAGGTGTTTCAAGGTGGACATCCTCTCTTTTCTCCAAATAAGCCTAATCCATTGAGTTCAATAAACACATGGGTCTCTCCAAAGAAAAACATCCATGTTAGAAGCTACAGCATCTAGCACATTGTTTCCCTGTGAGAATTCAGTTGGTTTTTGAAAGAAATACTTGCTTCAACTTTGGTGTTTCAAGGTGATGATGGGCTCCTTCTGCTTCCAATAGGCCTTTTCAGCTAAGTTGAAGCACGTATATCGCTCCAAAGAAAGACATCTGTGTTAGAAGCAGTCGTGTCTAAGCACATTGTTTCCCTGTGAGAATTAAGAGAGTTTGGGAAAGGAATACTTCCTGCAAATCCTAGTGATCAAGGTGGAGAAAGGCATGTTTTGTTCCATATAGGATTATTCAGCTTAGTTGAAGAAAGACATGTACCTCTGGAAAGAAACCAATTTGTGTTCGAAGCCATAGCACGTAGCACATTGTTTCCCTGTGAAAATGGACTTAGTTTTTGCAAGGAATTTTTACTGCCACTAAGGTGTTTCAAGGTGGAGATACACTCTGTTGTCTCCAAACAGACTTGTTCAGGTGAGTGGAAGAAAGAAATATATCTCTCTAAAGGAAACCATGTATGTTACAAACTGCAGCATCTCGCACATGCTTTCCCTGTGAGTTTTGAGTTCATTTCAAAGGAATACTTCCTGCAAAACAAAATTTTCTAGGTGGAGCGAGGTGGTTCTTTTTGTTCCAAATTGGCCTACTCAACTGAGTTCGTGCAACACATGTGTCTCTCAAAGAAATCCATCTGTGTTATAAGCAGGAGCATCTAGGCACATTTTACCCCTGTGAGAATTGAGTTTGTTTTTGAAAGGAATACTGCCTGCCACTTACTTTTGGGAAGCTTCAGATTGGCTCTCTATGCTCCAAATAGGCCTGTTCGGGTAGTTGAAGAAACACATGTAACTCGCCAAAGAAAACCTTCGATGTTAGAAGCTGCAGCATCTAGCACATTGTTTCCCTCTGAATATTGATTAGTTTTTGTAAGGAATACTTCCTGCAAATCAGAATTTTCAAGGTGGATTAAGTCTCATTTTTCTCCAACTAGTACTATTCATCTAAGATGAAGAAACAAATGAATCTCTCAAAAGACCAACATGTGTGTTAGAAGCAGGAGCATCTACCACATTATTTCCACTGAGAATTGAGTAGTTTTTGACTGGAATGCTTCCTCAAACGTAAGTGTTTCAAGGTGGGCAAAGGCTGCTTTTGTTCCAAATATGTATGTTAACCAGAAGTGAAGAAGCACGTGTACCTTTCCGAAGCAATTCACCTACGTAATAAGCTGCTGCATCTAACATATTGTTTTGCTGTTAGAACTGGGTTAGTTTAGCAAAGGAATCCTACCTGATACGTGAGTTGTCTTAGGTTGAGTTATGCTCTGTTTGTTCCAATTAGGCCAATACAGTTAAGTTGATGAAACACATCTATCTCTTGAAAGAAACCCATGTGTTTTGGAACAACTAGCACATGTTTCCTTCTGAGAATTCAGGTCGTATTTCAGAGGAACACTTCAAGCTCCTCACAGTTTTCAAAGTGGAGAAAGACTCATTTGTTCCAAGTAGGCCTGTTAAGTGAACATGAAGAAACAAATGATTCTTTCGAAACATGACCATCTCTTTTAGAAGCAGGAGCATCTAGCACGTTGTTTTCCAGTCAGATGGAGTTAGTTTTGGAAAGAATATTTGATGCAAATGAGAATTTTCAAGGTGGAGAAAGGCTCATTTTGCTCCAAAGAGTCCTACTCACCTAAGTTGAAGAAACTCATTTGTCTCTTGAAAGAGAACCATCAGAGTTAGCAGCAGGAACGTCTAGCACATTGTTCCATGTGAGACTTCAGTAGCTTTAGAAACAATACTTCCTGCAACTTATGTGTTTCAAGGTGGAGATTGGCTCTTTTGTTCCAAGGAGGCCTGCTCAGCTAAGATGAAGAAACACACGTATTTCTTGAAAGTCAGTAATTGTGTTAGAAGCCATAGCATGTAGCACATTGTTTCCCCATGAAAATTGGGTTAACTTGTGAAAGGCATACCTTCTGAAAATCATAGTTATTAAGGTATACATAGGCTAATTTTGTTCCAAATCAGACTATTCAGCTTAGGTGAAGAAACACACGCACCTTTCCAAATAAACCAATATGTGTTAGAAGCCATAGCATCTAGCACAGTGCTTCCTGGTGAAAATTGAGTTAGTATGTTCAAGGAATTCTTCCAGCAACTCACGTGTTTCAAGGTGGAGATAGGACCTCTTCTCTCCAAATAGACCCCTTCAGGTGAGATGAAGCAACAAATGTATCTCTCCCAGAAAAACTATCTACGTTAGAACCCGCAGCATCAAGAACATTGTTTCCTTGTAAGAATTGAGTTAGAATTTGAAGGAAATATTTCCTGCGAGTCATAGTTTTCATGGTGGGGAAAGTCTCATTTTGTTCAAATTGGCCTAATAGCTAAGTTGAAGACATAAATGTATCTCTCCAAAGATGACCACCTGGGTTAGAAGCAGGAGCTTCTAGATAGCACGTTGCTTTCCTGGGATAACTGAGTTAGTTTTTAAGGGAATGCTCCCTGCAACTTGGTGTTTCAAGGTGAAGATTGGTTCTGTGTGCTCCAAGTAAGCCTATTCAGCTGTGTTGAAGAAATACATGCACCTATCCAAAGAAAGCCATCCATGTTAGAGCTGCAACATGTAGTGCATTGATTCCTTGTGAGAATTTACTTAGTGTCTGAAAAGAATACTACCTGCAAATCAGAACGTTTAAGGTAGAGGAAGGAATGTTTTCTTTCCAAAATGGCCTACTCAGCAGAGTTGATGAATCACATGTACCTCTCGAAGTAAACCAGCTGTGTTCAAAGCAGGAGCATCTGGCACATTTTTCCCCGTGAGAATAGAGTTTGTTTTTGAAAGGAATTCTTCCTGAAACTTTCGTGTTCCAAGGTGGAGATAGGCTCTGTTGGCTACAAACAGGCCCAATCAGCTGACATGAAGGAACCCTTCTTTGCCTCTAAAGACAACCATCCAAGTTAGAGGCTGTGACAACTACAACATTGTTTCCCTGTGTGAATGGAGCGAGTTTTTAAGTGGAATTCTTTCTGCAACTTCGGTGTTTCAAGGTGCAGGTAGGTCTGCTTGCCCCAAATACTCCAATTCAGCTGAGTCAAAGATAAATGTATCTCTGGAAAGAAAACTGACAAGATTAGAAGCACGAACATCTAGCAATTTGTTCCCCTGTGAGAATTGAGTTAGATTTTGAGTGAATTGTTCCAGCAATGTAGGTGTTTCAAAGTGGAGGTTGGTCTGTTTGCTGTAATCAGGCCTCTTCACCTGAGTTGAAGAAACACATGTCTCTCTATCAAAAAATCTGTGTTAGAAGTTGCGCCATGGAGCTCATTGTTTCCCTGTGAGAACTGAGTTAGGTTTTGACAGGAATGCTTCCTGCAATCATAGTTTTCCAAGAGGGGAAAATCTTATTTGTTCAAATAGGCCTATTCAGCGAAGTTGTGGAAACATATGAATCTCTCTAAAGAACACCATCTGTGTTATAAACAGGAACATCTAGCACATTGTTTTCCTGTGATAACTGAGTTACTTTTTGAAAGGAATGCTTCCTGCAGCTACGGTGTTTCAAGGTGGAGAGAGGCTCTCTTTGTTCCAAATAGGCCTATTCAACTGAGTTGATGAAACACATGTATCTCTGCTACAAACACATGTGTAGTAGAAGTAGTAGCATGTAGCACATTGTTTCCCTCTGAGAGTTGAGTTAGTTTTTGAAAGAAATAGTTCCTGCAAATCATATTTATGAAGGAGGTGAAAGGCTCATTTTGTTTCAAGTAGGCCCATTCAGCTAAGTTGAAGAGACAAATGAAACTCTTGAAGAAAATCATGTGTGTCAGAAATAGGTGCATCTAGCACTTTGTTTCCCTTGGAGAATTGAGTTCGGTTTCCAAGGAATGATTCCTCCAACCTAGTTGTTTCAAAGGCGACATAGGCTCTGTTTGCTCCACATAGGACTATTCGGCTGAGTTGAAGAAACACATGTTTATCTCCAAAGAACCCCATCCGTGATAGAAGCTACCGTATCTTGAACATTTTTTCTTTGTAATAATTGAGTTACATTTTGAAAGGACTACATCCTGCAACGTAAGTGTTTTCAGGTGGTCCTAGGCTCCTTTTGCTTCCAATATGCCTTTTCAGCTAGTTTGAAAATACACGTATCTCTCAAAATGATGCCATGTGTGTTAGAAGTCATAGCATGTAGGATATTATTTCTGCGTGAGAACTGAGTTAAGTTTGCAAGGAATACTTTCTGCAATCCATAGTTTTCAAGGTGTAGAAAGGCTCATTTTGTTCCAAATAGAGCTATTCAGCTAAGTGAAGAACAACATGTCGCTCTTGAAGGAAACCAATCTGTGTTAGAAGAAGTAGCATATGACACATTTTTCCCTATGAGAACTGACTTAGTTTTGAAAGGTATACTTTCTGCAATAAGTGTTTTTGAGGTTGGAAAAGGCTCATTGTTTTCCAAATAGGCCTATTCAGCAAAGTTGAAGAACCACATTTATCTCTCGAAAGAAAGCCATCTATGTTAGAAGCAGGAGCTTCTAACTCATTGTTGCCCTGTGATAAGTGAGTAGATTTTGTAAGGAATCCTTCCGGCAAATTAGGTGTTTCAAGGTGGACATCCTCTCTTTTCTCCAAATAAGCCTAATCCATTGAGTTCAATAAACACATGGGTCTCTCCAAAGAAAAACATCCATGTTAGAAGCTACAGCATCTAGCACATTGTTTCCCTGTGAGAATTCAGTTGGTTTTTGAAAGAAATACTTGCTTCAACTTTGGTGTTTCAAGGTGATGATGGGCTCCTTCTGCTTCCAATAGGCCTTTTCAGCTAAGTTGAAGCACGTATATCGCTCCAAAGAAAGACATCTGTGTTAGAAGCAGTCGTGTCTAAGCACATTGTTTCCCTGTGAGAATTAAGAGAGTTTGGGAAAGGAATACTTCCTGCAAATCCTAGTGATCAAGGTGGAGAAAGGCATGTTTTGTTCCATATAGGATTATTCAGCTTAGTTGAAGAAAGACATGTACCTCTGGAAAGAAACCAATTTGTGTTCGAAGCCATAGCACGTAGCACATTGTTTCCCTGTGAAAATGGACTTAGTTTTTGCAAGGAATTTTTACTGCCACTAAGGTGTTTCAAGGTGGAGATACACTCTGTTGTCTCCAAACAGACTTGTTCAGGTGAGTGGAAGAAAGAAATATATCTCTCTAAAGGAAACCATGTATGTTACAAACTGCAGCATCTCGCACATGCTTTCCCTGTGAGTTTTGAGTTCATTTCAAAGGAATACTTCCTGCAAAACAAAATTTTCTAGGTGGAGCAAGGTGGTTCTTTTTGTTCCAAATTGGCCTACTCAACTGAGTTCGTGCAACACATGTGTCTCTCAAAGAAATCCATCTGTGTTATAAGCAGGAGCATCTAGGCACATTTTACCCCTGTGAGAATTGAGTTTGTTTTTGAAAGGAATACTGCCTGCCACTTACTTTTGGGAAGCTTCAGATTGGCTCTCTATGCTCCAAATAGGCCTGTTCGGGTAGTTGAAGAAACACATGTAACTCGCCAAAGAAAACCTTCGATGTTAGAAGCTGCAGCATCTAGCACATTGTTTCCCTCTGAATATTGATTAGTTTTTGTAAGGAATACTTCCTGCAAATCAGAATTTTCAAGGTGGATTAAGTCTCATTTTTCTCCAACTAGTACTATTCATCTAAGATGAAGAAACAAATGAATCTCTCAAAAGACCAACATGTGTGTTAGAAGCAGGAGCATCTACCACATTATTTCCACTGAGAATTGAGTAGTTTTTGACTGGAATGCTTCCTCAAACGTAAGTGTTTCAAGGTGGGCAAAGGCTGCTTTTGTTCCAAATATGTATGTTAACCAGAAGTGAAGAAGCACGTGTACCTTTCCGAAGCAATTCACCTACGTAATAAGCTGCTGCATCTAACATATTGTTTTGCTGTTAGAACTGGGTTAGTTTAGCAAAGGAATCCTACCTGATACGTGAGTTGTCTTAGGTTGAGTTATGCTCTGTTTGTTCCAATTAGGCCAATACAGTTAAGTTGATGAAACACATCTATCTCTTGAAAGAAACCCATGTGTTTTGGAACAACTAGCACATGTTTCCTTCTGAGAATTCAGGTCGTATTTCAGAGGAACACTTCAAGCTCCTCACAGTTTTCAAAGTGGAGAAAGACTCATTTGTTCCAAGTAGGCCTGTTAAGTGAACATGAAGAAACAAATGATTCTTTCGAAACATGACCATCTCTTTTAGAAGCAGGAGCATCTAGCACGTTGTTTTCCAGTCAGATGGAGTTAGTTTTGGAAAGAATATTTGATGCAAATGAGAATTTTCAAGGTGGAGAAAGGCTCATTTTGCTCCAAAGAGTCCTACTCACCTAAGTTGAAGAAACTCATTTGTCTCTTGAAAGAGAACCATCAGAGTTAGCAGCAGGAACGTCTAGCACATTGTTCCATGTGAGACTTCAGTAGCTTTAGAAACAATACTTCCTGCAACTTATGTGTTTCAAGGTGGAGATTGGCTCTTTTGTTCCAAGGAGGCCTGCTCAGCTAAGATGAAGAAACACACGTATTTCTTGAAAGTCAGTAATTGGGTTAGAAGCCATAGCATGTAGCACATTGTTTCCCCATGAAAATTGGGTTAACTTGTGAAAGGCATACCTTCTGAAAATCATAGTTATTAAGGTATACATAGGCTAATTTTGTTCCAAATCAGACTATTCAGCTTAGGTGAAGAAACACACGCACCTTTCCAAATAAACCAATATGTGTTAGAAGCCATAGCATCTAGCACAGTGCTTCCTGGTGAAAATTGAGTTAGTATGTTCAAGGAATTCTTCCAGCAACTCACGTGTTTCAAGGTGGAGATAGGACCTCTTCTCTCCAAATAGACCCCTTCAGGTGAGATGAAGCAACAAATGTATCTCTCCCAGAAAAACTATCTACGTTAGAACCCGCAGCATCAAGAACATTGTTTCCTTGTAAGAATTGAGTTAGAATTTGAAGGAAATATTTCCTGCGAGTCATAGTTTTCATGGTGGGGAAAGTCTCATTTTGTTCAAATTGGCCTAATAGCTAAGTTGAAGACATAAATGTATCTCTCCAAAGATGACCACCTGGGTTAGAAGCAGGAGCTTCTAGATAGCACGTTGCTTTCCTGGGATAACTGAGTTAGTTTTTAAGGGAATGCTCCCTGCAACTTGGTGTTTCAAGGTGAAGATTGGTTCTGTGTGCTCCAAGTAAGCCTATTCAGCTCTGTTGAAGAAATACATGCACCTATCCAAAGAAAGCCATCCATGTTAGAGCTGCAACATGTAGTGCATTGATTCCTTGTGAGAATTTACTTAGTGTCTGAAAAGAATACTACCTGCAAATCAGAACGTTTAAGGTAGAGGAAGGAATGTTTTCTTTCCAAAATGGCCTACTCAGCAGAGTTGATGAATCACATGTACCTCTCGAAGTAAACCAGCTGTGTTCAAAGCAGGAGCATCTGGCACATTTTTCCCCGTGAGAATAGAGTTTGTTTTTGAAAGGAATTCTTCCTGAAACTTTCGTGTTCCAAGGTGGAGATAGGCTCTGTTGGCTACAAACAGGCCCAATCAGCTGACATGAAGGAACCCTTCTTTGCCTCTAAAGACAACCATCCAAGTTAGAGGCTGTGACAACTACAACATTGTTTCCCTGTGTGAATGGAGCGAGTTTTTAAGTGGAATTCTTTCTGCAACTTCGGTGTTTCAAGGTGCAGGTAGGTCTGCTTGCCCCAAATACTCCAATTCAGCTGAGTCAAAGATAAATGTATCTCTGGAAAGAAAACTGACAAGATTAGAAGCACGAACATCTAGCAATTTGTTCCCCTGTGAGAATTGAGTTAGATTTTGAGTGAATTGTTCCAGCAATGTAGGTGTTTCAAAGTGGAGGTTGGTCTGTTTGCTGTAATCAGGCCTCTTCACCTGAGTTGAAGAAACACATGTCTCTCTATCAAAAAATCTGTGTTAGAAGTTGCGCCATGGAGCTCATTGTTTCCCTGTGAGAACTGAGTTAGGTTTTGACAGGAATGCTTCCTGCAATCATAGTTTTCCAAGAGGGGAAAATCTTATTTGTTCAAATAGGCCTATTCAGCGAAGTTGTGGAAACATATGAATCTCTCTAAAGAACACCATCTGTGTTATAAACAGGAACATCTAGCACATTGTTTTCCTGTGATAACTGAGTTACTTTTTGAAAGGAATGCTTCCTGCAGCTACGGTGTTTCAAGGTGGAGAGAGGCTCTCTTTGTTCCAAATAGGCCTATTCAACTGAGTTGATGAAACACATGTATCTCTGCTACAAACACATGTGTAGTAGAAGTAGTAGCATGTAGCACATTGTTTCCCTCTGAGAGTTGAGTTAGTTTTTGAAAGAAATAGTTCCTGCAAATCATATTTATGAAGGAGGTGAAAGGCTCATTTTGTTTCAAGTAGGCCCATTCAGCTAAGTTGAAGAGACAAATGAAACTCTTGAAGAAAATCATGTGTGTCAGAAATAGGTGCATCTAGCACTTTGTTTCCCTTGGAGAATTGAGTTCGGTTTCCAAGGAATGATTCCTCCAACCTAGTTGTTTCAAAGGCGACATAGGCTCTGTTTGCTCCACATAGGACTATTCGGCTGAGTTGAAGAAACACATGTTTATCTCCAAAGAACCCCATCCGTGATAGAAGCTACCGTATCTTGAACATTTTTTCTTTGTAATAATTGAGTTACATTTTGAAAGGACTACATCCTGCAACGTAAGTGTTTTCAGGTGGTCCTAGGCTCCTTTTGCTTCCAATATGCCTTTTCAGCTAGTTTGAAAATACACGTATCTCTCAAAATGATGCCATGTGTGTTAGAAGTCATAGCATGTAGGATATTATTTCTGCGTGAGAACTGAGTTAATTTTGCAAGGAATACTTTCTGCAATCCATAGTTTTCAAGGTGTAGAAAGGCTCATTTTGTTCCAAATAGAGCTATTCAGCTAAGTGAAGAACAACATGTCGCTCTTGAAGGAAACCAATCTGTGTTAGAAGAAGTAGCATATGACACATTTTTCCCTATGAGAACTGACTTAGTTTTGAAAGGTATACTTTCTGCAATAAGTGTTTTTGAGGTTGGAAAAGGCTCATTGTTTTCCAAATAGGCCTATTCAGCAAAGTTGAAGAACCACATTTATCTCTCGAAAGAAAGCCATCTATGTTAGAAGCAGGAGCTTCTAACTCATTGTTGCCCTGTGATAAGTGAGTAGTTTTTGTAAGGAATCCTTCCGGCAAATTAGGTGTTTCAAGGTGGACATCCTCTCTTTTCTCCAAATAAGCCTAATCCATTGAGTTCAATAAACACATGGGTCTCTCCAAAGAAAAACATCCATGTTAGAAGCTACAGCATCTAGCACATTGTTTCCCTGTGAGAATTCAGTTGGTTTTTGAAAGAAATACTTGCTTCAACTTTGGTGTTTCAAGGTGATGATGGGCTCCTTCTGCTTCCAATAGGCCTTTTCAGCTAAGTTGAAGCACATATATCGCTCCAAAGAAAGACATCTGTGTTAGAAGCAGTCGTGTCTAAGCACATTGTTTCCCTGTGAGAATTAAGAGAGTTTGGGAAAGGAATACTTCCTGCAAATCCTAGTGATCAAGGTGGAGAAAGGCATGTTTTGTTCCATATAGGATTATTCAGCTTAGTTGAAGAAAGACATGTACCTCTGGAAAGAAACCAATTTGTGTTCGAAGCCATAGCACGCAGCACATTGTTTCCCTGTGAAAATGGACTTAGTTTTTGCAAGGAATTTTTACTGCCACTAAGGTGTTTCAAGGTGGAGATACACTCTGTTGTCTCCAAACAGACTTGTTCAGGTGAGTGGAAGAAAGAAATATATCTCTCTAAAGGAAACCATGTATGTTACAAACTGCAGCATCTCGCACATGCTTTCCCTGTGAGTTTTGAGTTCATTTCAAAGGAATACTTCCTGCAAAACAAAATTTTCTAGGTGGAGCGAGGTGGTTCTTTTTGTTCCAAATTGGCCTACTCAACTGAGTTCGTGCAACACATGTGTCTCTCAAAGAAATCCATCTGTGTTATAAGCAGGAGCATCTAGGCACATTTTACCCCTGTGAGAATTGAGTTTGTTTTTGAAAGGAATACTGCCTGCCACTTACTTTTGGGAAGCTTCAGATTGGCTCTCTATGCTCCAAATAGGCCTATTCGGGTAGTTGAAGAAACACATGTAACTCGCCAAAGAAAACCTTCGATGTTAGAAGCTGCAGCATCTAGCACATTGTTTCCCTCTGAATATTGATTAGTTTTTGTAAGGAATACTTCCTGCAAATCAGAATTTTCAAGGTGGATTAAGTCTCATTTTTCTCCAACTAGTACTATTCATCTAAGATGAAGAAACAAATGAATCTCTCAAAAGACCAACATGTGTGTTAGAAGCAGGAGCATCTACCACATTATTTCCACTGAGAATTGAGTAGTTTTTGACTGGAATGCTTCCTCAAACGTTAGTGTTTCAAGGTGGGCAAAGGCTGCTTTTGTTCCAAATATGTATGTTAACCAGAAGTGAAGAAGCACGTGTACCTTTCCGAAGCAATTCACCTACGTAATAAGCTGCTGCATCTAACATATTGTTTTGCTGTTAGAACTGGGTTAGTTTAGCAAAGGAATCCTACCTGATACGTGAGTTGTCTTAGGTTGAGTTATGCTCTGTTTGTTCCAATTAGGCCAATACAGTTAAGTTGATGAAACACATCTATCTCTTGAAAGAAACCCATGTGTTTTGGAACAACTAGCACATGTTTCCTTCTGAGAATTCAGGTCGTATTTCAGAGGAACACTTCAAGCTCCTCACAGTTTTCAAAGTGGAGAAAGACTCATTTGTTCCAAGTAGGCCTGTTAAGTGAACATGAAGAAACAAATGATTCTTTCGAAACATGACCATCTCTTTTAGAAGCAGGAGCATCTAGCACGTTGTTTTCCAGTCAGATGGAGTTAGTTTTGGAAAGAATATTTGATGCAAATGAGAATTTTCAAGGTGGAGAAAGGCTCATTTTGCTCCAAAGAGTCCTACTCACCTAAGTTGAAGAAACTCATTTGTCTCTTGAAAGAGAACCATCAGAGTTAGCAGCAGGAACGTCTAGCACATTGTTCCATGTGAGACTTCAGTAGCTTTAGAAACAATACTTCCTGCAACTTATGTGTTTCAAGGTGGAGATTGGCTCTTTTGTTCCAAGGAGGCCTGCTCAGCTAAGATGAAGAAACACACGTATTTCTTGAAAGTCAGTAATTGGGTTAGAAGCCATAGCATGTAGCACATTGTTTCCCCATGAAAATTGGGTTAACTTGTGAAAGGCATACCTTCTGAAAATCGTAGTTATTAAGGTATACATAGGCTAATTTTGTTCCAAATCAGACTATTCAGCTTAGGTGAAGAAACACACGCACCTTTCCAAATAAACCAATATGTGTTAGAAGCCATAGCATCTAGCACAGTGCTTCCTGGTGAAAATTGAGTTAGTATGTTCAAGGAATTCTTCCAGCAACTCACGTGTTTCAAGGTGGAGATAGGACCTCTTCTCTCCAAATAGACCCCTTCAGGTGAGATGAAGCAACAAATGTATCTCTCCCAGAAAAACTATCTACGTTAGAACCCGCAGCATCAAGAACATTGTTTCCTTGTAAGAATTGAGTTAGAATTTGAAGGAAATATTTCCTGCGAGTCATAGTTTTCATGGTGGGGAAAGTCTCATTTTGTTCAAATTGGCCTAATAGCTAAGTTGAAGACATAAATGTATCTCTCCAAAGATGACCACCTGGGTTAGAAGCAGGAGCTTCTAGATAGCACGTTGCTTTCCTGGGATAACTGAGTTAGTTTTTAAGGGAATGCTCCCTGCAACTTGGTGTTTCAAGGTGAAGATTGGTTCTGTGTGCTCCAAGTAAGCCTATTCAGCTGTGTTGAAGAAATACATGCACCTATCCAAAGAAAGCCATCCATGTTAGAGCTGCAACATGTAGTGCATTGATTCCTTGTGAGAATTTACTTAGTGTCTGAAAAGAATACTACCTGCAAATCAGAACGTTTAAGGTAGAGGAAGGAATGTTTTCTTTCCAAAATGGCCTACTCAGCAGAGTTGATGAATCACATGTACCTCTCGAAGTAAACCAGCTGTGTTCAAAGCAGGAGCATCTGGCACATTTTTCCCCGTGAGAATAGAGTTTGTTTTTGAAAGGAATTCTTCCTGAAACTTTCGTGTTCCAAGGTGGAGATAGGCTCTGTTGGCTACAAACAGGCCCAATCAGCTGACATGAAGGAACCCTTCTTTGCCTCTAAAGACAACCATCCAAGTTAGAGGCTGTGACAACTACAACATTGTTTCCCTGTGTGAATGGAGCGAGTTTTTAAGTGGAATTCTTTCTGCAACTTCGGTGTTTCAAGGTGCAGGTAGGTCTGCTTGCCCCAAATACTCCAATTCAGCTGAGTCAAAGATAAATGTATCTCTGGAAAGAAAACTGACAAGATTAGAAGCACGAACATCTAGCAATTTGTTCCCCTGTGAGAATTGAGTTAGATTTTGAGTGAATTGTTCCAGCAATGTAGGTGTTTCAAAGTGGAGGTTGGTCTGTTTGCTGTAATCAGGCCTCTTCACCTGAGTTGAAGAAACACATGTCTCTCTATCAAAAAATCTGTGTTAGAAGTTGCGCCATGGAGCTCATTGTTTCCCTGTGAGAACTGAGTTAGGTTTTGACAGGAATGCTTCCTGCAATCATAGTTTTCCAAGAGGGGAAAATCTTATTTGTTCAAATAGGCCTATTCAGCGAAGTTGTGGAAACATATGAATCTCTCTAAAGAACACCATCTGTGTTATAAACAGGAACATCTAGCACATTGTTTTCCTGTGATAACTGAGTTACTTTTTGAAAGGAATGCTTCCTGCAGCTACGGTGTTTCAAGGTGGAGAGAGGCTCTCTTTGTTCCAAATAGGCCTATTCAACTGAGTTGATGAAACACATGTATCTCTGCTACAAACACATGTGTAGTAGAAGTAGTAGCATGTAGCACATTGTTTCCCTCTGAGAGTTGAGTTAGTTTTTGAAAGAAATAGTTCCTGCAAATCATATTTATGAAGGAGGTGAAAGGCTCATTTTGTTTCAAGTAGGCCCATTCAGCTAAGTTGAAGAGACAAATGAAACTCTTGAAGAAAATCATGTGTGTCAGAAATAGGTGCATCTAGCACTTTGTTTCCCTTGGAGAATTGAGTTCGGTTTCCAAGGAATGATTCCTCCAACCTAGTTGTTTCAAAGGCGACATAGGCTCTGTTTGCTCCACATAGGACTATTCGGCTGAGTTGAAGAAACACATGTTTATCTCCAAAGAACCCCATCCGTGATAGAAGCTACCGTATCTTGAACATTTTTTCTTTGTAATAATTGAGTTACATTTTGAAAGGACTACATCCTGCAACGTAAGTGTTTTCAGGTGGTCCTAGGCTCCTTTTGCTTCCAATATGCCTTTTCAGCTAGTTTGAAAATACACGTATCTCTCAAAATGATGCCATGTGTGTTAGAAGTCATAGCATGTAGGATATTATTTCTGCGTGAGAACTGAGTTAATTTTGCAAGGAATACTTTCTGCAATCCATAGTTTTCAAGGTGTAGAAAGGCTCATTTTGTTCCAAATAGAGCTATTCAGCTAAGTGAAGAACAACATGTCGCTCTTGAAGGAAACCAATCTGTGTTAGAAGAAGTAGCATATGACACATTTTTCCCTATGAGAACTGACTTAGTTTTGAAAGGTATACTTTCTGCTATAAGTGTTTTTGAGGTTGGAAAAGGCTCATTGTTTTCCAAATAGGCCTATTCAGCAAAGTTGAAGAACCACATTTATCTCTCGAAAGAAAGCCATTTATGTTAGAAGCAGGAGCTTCTAACTCATTGTTGCCCTGTGATAAGTGAGTAGTTTTTGTAAGGAATCCTTCCGGCAAATTAGGTGTTTCAAGGTGGACATCCTCTCTTTTCTCCAAATAAGCCTAATCCATTGAGTTCAATAAACACATGGGTCTCTCCAAAGAAAAACATCCATGTTAGAAGCTAGAGCATCTAGCACATTGTTTCCCTGTGAGAATTCAGTTGGTTTTTGAAAGAAATACTTGCTTCAACTTTGGTGTTTCAAGGTGATGATGGGCTCCTTCTGCTTCCAATAGGCCTTTTCAGCTAAGTTGAAGCACGTATATCGCTCCAAAGAAAGACATCTGTGTTAGAAGCAGTCGTGTCTAAGCACATTGTTTCCCTGTGAGAATTAAGAGAGTTTGGGAAAGGAATACTTCCTGCAAATCCTAGTGATCAAGGTGGAGAAAGGCATGTTTTGTTCCATATAGGATTATTCAGCTTAGTTGAAGAAAGACATGTACCTCTGGAAAGAAACCAATTTGTGTTCGAAGCCATAGCACGTAGCACATTGTTTCCCTGTGAAAATGGACTTAGTTTTTGCAAGGAATTTTTACTGCCACTAAGGTGTTTCAAGGTGGAGATACACTCTGTTGTCTCCAAACAGACTTGTTCAGGTGAGTGGAAGAAAGAAATATATCTCTCTAAAGGAAACCATGTATGTTACAAACTGCAGCATCTCGCACATGCTTTCCCTGTGAGTTTTGAGTTCATTTCAAAGGAATACTTCCTGCAAAACAAAATTTTCTAGGTGGAGCGAGGTGGTTCTTTTTGTTCCAAATTGGCCTACTCAACTGAGTTCGTGCAACACATGTGTCTCTCAAAGAAATCCATCTGTGTTATAAGCAGGAGCATCTAGGCACATTTTACCCCTGTGAGAATTGAGTTTGTTTTTGAAAGGAATACTGCCTGCCACTTACTTTTGGGAAGCTTCAGATTGGCTCTCTATGCTCCAAATAGGCCTATTCGGGTAGTTGAAGAAACACATGTAACTCGCCAAAGAAAACCTTCGATGTTAGAAGCTGCAGCATCTAGCACATTGTTTCCCTCTGAATATTGATTAGTTTTTGTAAGGAATACTTCCTGCAAATCAGAATTTTCAAGGTGGATTAAGTCTCATTTTTCTCCAACTAGTACTATTCATCTAAGATGAAGAAACAAATGAATCTCTCAAAAGACCAACATGTGTGTTAGAAGCAGGAGCATCTACCACATTATTTCCACTGAGAATTGAGTAGTTTTTGACTGGAATGCTTCCTCAAACGTAACTGTTTCAAGGTGGGCAAAGGCTGCTTTTGTTCCAAATATGTATGTTAACCAGAAGTGAAGAAGCACGTGTACCTTTCCGAAGAAATTCACCTACGTAATAAGCTGCTGCATCTAACATATTGTTTTGCTGTTAGAACTGGGTTAGTTTAGCAAAGGAATCCTACCTGATACGTGAGTTGTCTTAGGTTGAGTTATGCTCTGTTTGTTCCAATTAGGCCAATACAGTTAAGTTGATGAAACACATCTATCTCTTGAAAGAAACCCATGTGTTTTGGAACAACTAGCACATGTTTCCTTCTGAGAATTCAGGTCGTATTTCAGAGGAACACTTCAAGCTCCTCACAGTTTTCAAAGTGGAGAAAGACTCATTTGTTCCAAGTAGGCCTGTTAAGTGAACATGAAGAAACAAATGATTCTTTCGAAACATGACCATCTCTTTTAGAAGCAGGAGCATCTAGCACGTTGTTTTCCAGTCAGATGGAGTTAGTTTTGGAAAGAATATTTGATGCAAATGAGAATTTTCAAGGTGGAGAAAGGCTCATTTTGCTCCAAAGAGTCCTACTCACCTAAGTTGAAGAAACTCATTTGTCTCTTGAAAGAGAACCATCAGAGTTAGCAGCAGGAACGTCTAGCACATTGTTCCATGTGAGACTTCAGTAGCTTTAGAAACAATACTTCCTGCAACTTATGTGTTTCAAGGTGGAGATTGGCTCTTTTGTTCCAAGGAGGCCTGCTCAGCTAAGATGAAGAAACACACGTATTTCTTGAAAGTCAGTAATTGGGTTAGAAGCCATAGCATGTAGCACATTGTTTCCCCATGAAAATTGGGTTAACTTGTGAAAGGCATACCTTCTGAAAATCATAGTTATTAAGGTATACATAGGCTAATTTTGTTCCAAATCAGACTATTCAGCTTAGGTGAAGAAACACACGCACCTTTCCAAATAAACCAATATGTGTTAGAAGCCATAGCATCTAGCACAGTGCTTCCTGGTGAAAATTGAGTTAGTATGTTCAAGGAATTCTTCCAGCAACTCACGTGTTTCAAGGTGGAGATAGGACCTCTTCTCTCCAAATAGACCCCTTCAGGTGAGATGAAGCAACAAATGTATCTCTCCCAGAAAAACTATCTACGTTAGAACCCGCAGCATCAAGAACATTGTTTCCTTGTAAGAATTGAGTTAGAATTTGAAGGAAATATTTCCTGCGAGTCATAGTTTTCATGGTGGGGAAAGTCTCATTTTGTTCAAATTGGCCTAATAGCTAAGTTGAAGACATAAATGTATCTCTCCAAAGATGACCACCTGGGTTAGAAGCAGGAGCTTCTAGATAGCACGTTGCTTTCCTGGGATAACTGAGTTAGTTTTTAAGGGAATGCTCCCTGCAACTTGGTGTTTCAAGGTGAAGATTGGTTCTGTGTGCTCCAAGTAAGCCTATTCAGCTCTGTTGAAGAAATACATGCACCTATCCAAAGAAAGCCATCCATGTTAGAGCTGCAACATGTAGTGCATTGATTCCTTGTGAGAATTTACTTAGTGTCTGAAAAGAATACTACCTGCAAATCAGAACGTTTAAGGTAGAGGAAGGAATGTTTTCTTTCCAAAATGGCCTACTCAGCAGAGTTGATGAATCACATGTACCTCTCGAAGTAAACCAGCTGTGTTCAAAGCAGGAGCATCTGGCACATTTTTCCCCGTGAGAATAGAGTTTGTTTTTGAAAGGAATTCTTCCTGAAACTTTCGTGTTCCAAGGTGGAGATAGGCTCTGTTGGCTACAAACAGGCCCAATCAGCTGACATGAAGGAACCCTTCTTTGCCTCTAAAGACAACCATCCAAGTTAGAGGCTGTGACAACTACAACATTGTTTCCCTGTGTGAATGGAGCGAGTTTTTAAGTGGAATTCTTTCTGCAACTTCGGTGTTTCAAGGTGCAGGTAGGTCTGCTTGCCCCAAATACTCCAATTCAGCTGAGTCAAAGATAAATGTATCTCTGGAAAGAAAACTGACAAGATTAGAAGCACGAACATCTAGCAATTTGTTCCCCTGTGAGAATTGAGTTAGATTTTGAGTGAATTGTTCCAGCAATGTAGGTGTTTCAAAGTGGAGGTTGGTCTGTTTGCTGTAATCAGGCCTCTTCACCTGAGTTGAAGAAACACATGTCTCTCTATCAAAAAATCTGTGTTAGAAGTTGCGCCATGGAGCTCATTGTTTCCCTGTGAGAACTGAGTTAGGTTTTGACAGGAATGCTTCCTGCAATCATAGTTTTCCAAGAGGGGAAAATCTTATTTGTTCAAATAGGCCTATTCAGCGAAGTTGTGGAAACATATGAATCTCTCTAAAGAACACCATCTGTGTTATAAACAGGAACATCTAGCACATTGTTTTCCTGTGATAACTGAGTTACTTTTTGAAAGGAATGCTTCCTGCAGCTACGGTGTTTCAAGGTGGAGAGAGGCTCTCTTTGTTCCAAATAGGCCTATTCAACTGAGTTGATGAAACACATGTATCTCTGCTACAAACACATGTGTAGTAGAAGTAGTAGCATGTAGCACATTGTTTCCCTCTGAGAGTTGAGTTAGTTTTTGAAAGAAATAGTTCCTGCAAATCATATTTATGAAGGAGGTGAAAGGCTCATTTTGTTTCAAGTAGGCCCATTCAGCTAAGTTGAAGAGACAAATGAAACTCTTGAAGAAAATCATGTGTGTCAGAAATAGGTGCATCTAGCACTTTGTTTCCCTTGGAGAATTGAGTTCGGTTTCCAAGGAATGATTCCTCCAACCTAGTTGTTTCAAAGGCGACATAGGCTCTGTTTGCTCCACATAGGACTATTCGGCTGAGTTGAAGAAACACATGTTTATCTCCAAAGAACCCCATCCGTGATAGAAGCTACCGTATCTTGAACATTTTTTCTTTGTAATAATTGAGTTACATTTTGAAAGGACTACATCCTGCAACGTAAGTGTTTTCAGGTGGTCCTAGGCTCCTTTTGCTTCCAATATGCCTTTTCAGCTAGTTTGAAAATACACGTATCTCTCAAAATGATGCCATGTGTGTTAGAAGTCATAGCATGTAGGATATTATTTCTGCGTGAGAACTGAGTTAATTTTGCAAGGAATACTTTCTGCAATCCATAGTTTTCAAGGTGTAGAAAGGCTCATTTTGTTCCAAATAGAGCTATTCAGCTAAGTGAAGAACAACATGTCGCTCTTGAAGGAAACCAATCTGTGTTAGAAGAAGTAGCATATGACACATTTTTCCCTATGAGAACTGACTTAGTTTTGAAAGGTATACTTTCTGCAATAAGTGTTTTTGAGGTTGGAAAAGGCTCATTGTTTTCCAAATAGGCCTATTCAGCAAAGTTGAAGAACCACATTTATCTCTCGAAAGAAAGCCATCTATGTTAGAAGCAGGAGCTTCTAACTCATTGTTGCCCTGTGATAAGTGAGTAGTTTTTGTAAGGAATCCTTCCGGCAAATTAGGTGTTTCAAGGTGGACATCCTCTCTTTTCTCCAAATAAGCCTAATCCATTGAGTTCAATAAACACATGGGTCTCTCCAAAGAAAAACATCCATGTTAGAAGCTACAGCATCTAGCACATTGTTTCCCTGTGAGAATTCAGTTGGTTTTTGAAAGAAATACTTGCTTCAACTTTGGTGTTTCAAGGTGATGATGGGCTCCTTCTGCTTCCAATAGGCCTTTTCAGCTAAGTTGAAGCACGTATATCGCTCCAAAGAAAGACATCTGTGTTAGAAGCAGTCGTGTCTAAGCACATTGTTTCCCTGTGAGAATTAAGAGAGTTTGGGAAAGGAATACTTCCTGCAAATCCTAGTGATCAAGGTGGAGAAAGGCATGTTTTGTTCCATATAGGATTATTCAGCTTAGTTGAAGAAAGACATGTACCTCTGGAAAGAAACCAATTTGTGTTCGAAGCCATAGCACGCAGCACATTGTTTCCCTGTGAAAATGGACTTAGTTTTTGCAAGGAATTTTTACTGCCACTAAGGTGTTTCAAGGTGGAGATACACTCTGTTGTCTCCAAACAGACTTGTTCAGGTGAGTGGAAGAAAGAAATATATCTCTCTAAAGGAAACCATGTATGTTACAAACTGCAGCATCTCGCACATGCTTTCCCTGTGAGTTTTGAGTTCATTTCAAAGGAATACTTCCTGCAAAACAAAATTTTCTAGGTGGAGCGAGGTGGTTCTTTTTGTTCCAAATTGGCCTACTCAACTGAGTTCGTGCAACACATGTGTCTCTCAAAGAAATCCATCTGTGTTATAAGCAGGAGCATCTAGGCACATTTTACCCCTGTGAGAATTGAGTTTGTTTTTGAAAGGAATACTGCCTGCCACTTACTTTTGGGAAGCTTCAGATTGGCTCTCTATGCTCCAAATAGGCCTATTCGGGTAGTTGAAGAAACACATGTAACTCGCCAAAGAAAACCTTCGATGTTAGAAGCTGCAGCATCTAGCACATTGTTTCCCTCTGAATATTGATTAGTTTTTGTAAGGAATACTTCCTGCAAATCAGAATTTTCAAGGTGGATTAAGTCTCATTTTTCTCCAACTAGTACTATTCATCTAAGATGAAGAAACAAATGAATCTCTCAAAAGACCAACATGTGTGTTAGAAGCAGGAGCATCTACCACATTATTTCCACTGAGAATTGAGTAGTTTTTGACTGGAATGCTTCCTCAAACGTTAGTGTTTCAAGGTGGGCAAAGGCTGCTTTTGTTCCAAATATGTATGTTAACCAGAAGTGAAGAAGCACGTGTACCTTTCCGAAGCAATTCACCTACGTAATAAGCTGCTGCATCTAACATATTGTTTTGCTGTTAGAACTGGGTTAGTTTAGCAAAGGAATCCTACCTGATACGTGAGTTGTCTTAGGTTGAGTTATGCTCTGTTTGTTCCAATTAGGCCAATACAGTTAAGTTGATGAAACACATCTATCTCTTGAAAGAAACCCATGTGTTTTGGAACAACTAGCACATGTTTCCTTCTGAGAATTCAGGTCGTATTTCAGAGGAACACTTCAAGCTCCTCACAGTTTTCAAAGTGGAGAAAGACTCATTTGTTCCAAGTAGGCCTGTTAAGTGAACATGAAGAAACAAATGATTCTTTCGAAACATGACCATCTCTTTTAGAAGCAGGAGCATCTAGCACGTTGTTTTCCAGTCAGATGGAGTTAGTTTTGGAAAGAATATTTGATGCAAATGAGAATTTTCAAGGTGGAGAAAGGCTCATTTTGCTCCAAAGAGTCCTACTCACCTAAGTTGAAGAAACTCATTTGTCTCTTGAAAGAGAACCATCAGAGTTAGCAGCAGGAACGTCTAGCACATTGTTCCATGTGAGACTTCAGTAGCTTTAGAAACAATACTTCCTGCAACTTATGTGTTTCAAGGTGGAGATTGGCTCTTTTGTTCCAAGGAGGCCTGCTCAGCTAAGATGAAGAAACACACGTATTTCTTGAAAGTCAGTAATTGGGTTAGAAGCCATAGCATGTAGCACATTGTTTCCCCATGAAAATTGGGTTAACTTGTGAAAGGCATACCTTCTGAAAATCGTAGTTATTAAGGTATACATAGGCTAATTTTGTTCCAAATCAGACTATTCAGCTTAGGTGAAGAAACACACGCACCTTTCCAAATAAACCAATATGTGTTAGAAGCCATAGCATCTAGCACAGTGCTTCCTGGTGAAAATTGAGTTAGTATGTTCAAGGAATTCTTCCAGCAACTCACGTGTTTCAAGGTGGAGATAGGACCTCTTCTCTCCAAATAGACCCCTTCAGGTGAGATGAAGCAACAAATGTATCTCTCCCAGAAAAACTATCTACGTTAGAACCCGCAGCATCAAGAACATTGTTTCCTTGTAAGAATTGAGTTAGAATTTGAAGGAAATATTTCCTGCGAGTCATAGTTTTCATGGTGGGGAAAGTCTCATTTTGTTCAAATTGGCCTAATAGCTAAGTTGAAGACATAAATGTATCTCTCCAAAGATGACCACCTGGGTTAGAAGCAGGAGCTTCTAGATAGCACGTTGCTTTCCTGGGATAATTGAGTTAGTTTTTAAGGGAATGCTCCCTGCAACTTGGTGTTTCAAGGTGAAGATTGGTTCTGTGTGCTCCAAGTAAGCCTATTCAGCTGTGTTGAAGAAATACATGCACCTATCCAAAGAAAGCCATCCATGTTAGAGCTGCAACATGTAGTGCATTGATTCCTTGTGAGAATTTACTTAGTGTCTGAAAAGAATACTACCTGCAAATCAGAACGTTTAAGGTAGAGGAAGGAATGTTTTCTTTCCAAAATGGCCTACTCAGCAGAGTTGATGAATCACATGTACCTCTCGAAGTAAACCAGCTGTGTTCAAAGCAGGAGCATCTGGCACATTTTTCCCCGTGAGAATAGAGTTTGTTTTTGAAAGGAATTCTTCCTGAAACTTTCGTGTTCCAAGGTGGAGATAGGCTCTGTTGGCTACAAACAGGCCCAATCAGCTGACATGAAGGAACCCTTCTTTGCCTCTAAAGACAACCATCCAAGTTAGAGGCTGTGACAACTACAACATTGTTTCCCTGTGTGAATGGAGCGAGTTTTTAAGTGGAATTCTTTCTGCAACTTCGGTGTTTCAAGGTGCAGGTAGGTCTGCTTGCCCCAAATACTCCAATTCAGCTGAGTCAAAGATAAATGTATCTCTGGAAAGAAAACTGACAAGATTAGAAGCACGAACATCTAGCAATTTGTTCCCCTGTGAGAATTGAGTTAGATTTTGAGTGAATTGTTCCAGCAATGTAGGTGTTTCAAAGTGGAGGTTGGTCTGTTTGCTGTAATCAGGCCTCTTCACCTGAGTTGAAGAAACACATGTCTCTCTATCAAAAAATCTGTGTTAGAAGTTGCGCCATGGAGCTCATTGTTTCCCTGTGAGTACTGAGTTAGGTTTTGACAGGAATGCTTCCTGCAATCATAGTTTTCCAAGAGGGGAAAATCTTATTTGTTCAAATAGGCCTATTCAGCGAAGTTGTGGAAACATATGAATCTCTCTAAAGAACACCATCTGTGTTATAAACAGGAACATCTAGCACATTGTTTTCCTGTGATAACTGAGTTACTTTTTGAAAGGAATGCTTCCAGCAGCTACGGTGTTTCAAGGTGGAGAGAGGCTCTCTTTGTTCCAAATAGGCCTATTCAACTGAGTTGATGAAACACATGTATCTCTGCTACAAACACATGTGTAGTAGAAGTAGTAGCATGTAGCACATTGTTTCCCTCTGAGAGTTGAGTTAGTTTTTGAAAGAAATAGTTCCTGCAAATCATATTTATGAAGGAGGTGAAAGGCTCATTTTGTTTCAAGTAGGCCCATTCAGCTAAGTTGAAGAGACAAATGAAACTCTTGAAGAAAATCATGTGTGTCAGAAATAGGTGCATCTAGCACTTTGTTTCCCTTGGAGAATTGAGTTCGGTTTCCATGGAATGATTCCTCCAACCTAGTTGTTTCAAAGGCGACATAGGCTCTGTTTGCTCCACATAGGACTATTCGGCTGAGTTGAAGAAACACATGTTTATCTCCAAAGAACCCCATCCGTGATAGAAGCTACCGTATCTTGAACATTTTTTCTTTGTAATAATTGAGTTACATTTTGAAAGGACTACATCCTGCAACGTAAGTGTTTTCAGGTGGTCCTAGGCTCCTTTTGCTTCCAATATGCCTTTTCAGCTAGTTTGAAAATACACGTATCTCTCAAAATGATGCCATGTGTGTTAGAAGTCATAGCATGTAGGATATTATTTCTGCGTGAGAACTGAGTTAATTTTGCAAGGAATACTTTCTGCAATCCATAGTTTTCAAGGTGTAGAAAGGCTCATTTTGTTCCAAATAGAGCTATTCAGCTAAGTGAAGAACAACATGTCGCTCTTGAAGGAAACCAATCTGTGTTAGAAGAAGTAGCATATGACACATTTTTCCCTATGAGAACTGACTTAGTTTTGAAAGGTATACTTTCTGCAATAAGTGTTTTTGAGGTTGGAAAAGGCTCATTGTTTTCCAAATAGGCCTATTCAGCAAAGTTGAAGAACCACATTTATCTCTCGAAAGAAAGCCATCTATGTTAGAAGCAGGAGCTTCTAACTCATTGTTGCCCTGTGATAAGTGAGTAGTTTTTGTAAGGAATCCTTCCGGCAAATTAGGTGTTTCAAGGTGGACATCCTCTCTTTTCTCCAAATAAGCCTAATCCATTGAGTTCAATAAACACATGGGTCTCTCCAAAGAAAAACATCCATGTTAGAAGCTACAGCATCTAGCACATTGTTTCCCTGTGAGAATTCAGTTGGTTTTTGAAAGAAATACTTGCTTCAACTTTGGTGTTTCAAGGTGATGATGGGCTCCTTCTGCTTCCAATAGGCCTTTTCAGCTAAGTTGAAGCACGTATATCGCTCCAAAGAAAGACATCTGTGTTAGAAGCAGTCGTGTCTAAGCACATTGTTTCCCTGTGAGAATTAAGAGAGTTTGGGAAAGGAATACTTCCTGCAAATCCTAGTGATCAAGGTGGAGAAAGGCATGTTTTGTTCCATATAGGATTATTCAGCTTAGTTGAAGAAAGACATGTACCTCTGGAAAGAAACCAATTTGTGTTCGAAGCCATAGCACGTAGCACATTGTTTCCCTGTGAAAATGGACTTAGTTTTTGCAAGGAATTTTTACTGCCACTAAGGTGTTTCAAGGTGGAGATACACTCTGTTGTCTCCAAACAGACTTGTTCAGGTGAGTGGAAGAAAGAAATATATCTCTCTAAAGGAAACCATGTATGTTACAAACTGCAGCATCTCGCACATGCTTTCCCTGTGAGTTTTGAGTTCATTTCAAAGGAATACTTCCTGCAAAACAAAATTTTCTAGGTGGAGCGAGGTGGTTCTTTTTGTTCCAAATTGGCCTACTCAACTGAGTTCGTGCAACACATGTGTCTCTCAAAGAAATCCATCTGTGTTATAAGCAGGAGCATCTAGGCACATTTTACCCCTGTGAGAATTGAGTTTGTTTTTGAAAGGAATACTGCCTGCCACTTACTTTTGGGAAGCTTCAGATTGGCTCTCTATGCTCCAAATAGGCCTATTCGGGTAGTTGAAGAAACACATGTAACTCGCCAAAGAAAACCTTCGATGTTAGAAGCTGCAGCATCTAGCACATTGTTTCCCTCTGAATATTGATTAGTTTTTGTAAGGAATACTTCCTGCAAATCAGAATTTTCAAGGTGGATTAAGTCTCATTTTTCTCCAACTAGTACTATTCATCTAAGATGAAGAAACAAATGAATCTCTCAAAAGACCAACATGTGTGTTAGAAGCAGGAGCATCTACCACATTATTTCCACTGAGAATTGAGTAGTTTTTGACTGGAATGCTTCCTCAAACGTAAGTGTTTCAAGGTGGGCAAAGGCTGCTTTTGTTCCAAATATGTATGTTAACCAGAAGTGAAGAAGCACGTGTACCTTTCCGAAGAAATTCACCTACGTAATAAGCTGCTGCATCTAACATATTGTTTTGCTGTTAGAACTGGGTTAGTTTAGCAAAGGAATCCTACCTGATACGTGAGTTGTCTTAGGTTGAGTTATGCTCTGTTTGTTCCAATTAGGCCAATACAGTTAAGTTGATGAAACACATCTATCTCTTGAAAGAAACCCATGTGTTTTGGAACAACTAGCACATGTTTCCTTCTGAGAATTCAGGTCGTATTTCAGAGGAACACTTCAAGCTCCTCACAGTTTTCAAAGTGGAGAAAGACTCATTTGTTCCAAGTAGGCCTGTTAAGTGAACATGAAGAAACAAATGATTCTTTCGAAACATGACCATCTCTTTTAGAAGCAGGAGCATCTAGCACGTTGTTTTCCAGTCAGATGGAGTTAGTTTTGGAAAGAATATTTGATGCAAATGAGAATTTTCAAGGTGGAGAAAGGCTCATTTTGCTCCAAAGAGTCCTACTCACCTAAGTTGAAGAAACTCATTTGTCTCTTGAAAGAGAACCATCAGAGTTAGCAGCAGGAACGTCTAGCACATTGTTCCATGTGAGACTTCAGTAGCTTTAGAAACAATACTTCCTGCAACTTATGTGTTTCAAGGTGGAGATTGGCTCTTTTGTTCCAAGGAGGCCTGCTCAGCTAAGATGAAGAAACACACGTATTTCTTGAAAGTCAGTAATTGTGTTAGAAGCCATAGCATGTAGCACATTGTTTCCCCATGAAAATTGGGTTAACTTGTGAAAGGCATACCTTCTGAAAATCATAGTTATTAAGGTATACATAGGCTAATTTTGTTCCAAATCAGACTATTCAGCTTAGGTGAAGAAACACACGCACCTTTCCAAATAAACCAATATGTGTTAGAAGCCATAGCATCTAGCACAGTGCTTCCTGGTGAAAATTGAGTTAGTATTTTCAAGGAATTCTTCCAGCAACTCACGTGTTTCAAGGTGGAGATAGGACCTCTTCTCTCCAAATAGACCCCTTCAGGTGAGATGAAGCAACAAATGTATCTCTCCCAGAAAAACTATCTACGTTAGAACCCGCAGCATCAAGAACATTGTTTCCTTGTAAGAATTGAGTTAGAATTTGAAGGAAATATTTCCTGCGAGTCATAGTTTTCATGGTGGGGAAAGTCTCATTTTGTTCAAATTGGCCTAATAGCTAAGTTGAAGACATAAATGTATCTCTCCAAAGATGACCACCTGGGTTAGAAGCAGGAGCTTCTAGATAGCACGTTGCTTTCCTGGGATAACTGAGTTAGTTTTTAAGGGAATGCTCCCTGCAACTTGGTGTTTCAAGGTGAAGATTGGTTCTGAGTGCTCCAAGTAAGCCTATTCAGCTGTGTTGAAGAAATACATGCACCTATCCAAAGAAAGCCATCCATGTTAGAGCTGCAACATGTAGTGCATTGATTCCTTGTGAGAATTTACTTAGTGTCTGAAAAGAATACTACCTGCAAATCAGAACGTTTAAGGTAGAGGAAGGAATGTTTTCTTTCCAAAATGGCCTACTCAGCAGAGTTGATGAATCACATGTACCTCTCGAAGTAAACCAGCTGTGTTCAAAGCAGGAGCATCTGGCACATTTTTCCCCGTGAGAATAGAGTTTGTTTTTGAAAGGAATTCTTCCTGAAACTTTCGTGTTCCAAGGTGGAGATAGGCTCTGTTGGCTATAAACAGGCCCAATCAGCTGACATGAAGGAACCCTTCTTTGCCTCTAAAGACAACCATCCAAGTTAGAGGCTGTGACAACTACAACATTGTTTCCCTGTGTGAATGGAGCGAGTTTTTAAATGGAATTCTTTCTGCAACTTCGGTGTTTCAAGGTGCAGGTAGGTCTGCTTGCCCCAAATACTCCAATTCAGCTGAGTCAAAGATAAATGTATCTCTGGAAAGAAAACTGACAAGATTAGAAGCACGAACATCTAGCAATTTGTTCCCCTGTGAGAATTGAGTTAGATTTTGAGTGAATTGTTCCAGCAATGTAGGTGTTTCAAAGTGGAGGTTGGTCTGTTTGCTGTAATCAGGCCTCTTCACCTGAGTTGAAGAAACACATGTCTCTCTATCAAAAAATCTGTGTTAGAAGTTGCGCCATGGAGCTCATTGTTTCCCTGTGAGAACTGAGTTAGGTTTTGACAGGAATGCTTCCTGCAATCATAGTTTTCCAAGAGGGGAAAATCTTATTTGTTCAAATAGGCCTATTCAGCGAAGTTGTGGAAACATATGAATCTCTCCAAAGAACACCATCTGTGTTATAAACAGGAACATCTAGCACATTGTTTTCCTGTGATAACTGAGTTACTTTTTGAAAGGAATGCTTCCTGCAGCTACGGTGTTTCAAGGTGGAGAGAGGCTCTCTTTGTTCCAAATAGGCCTATTCAACTGAGTTGATGAAACACATGTATCTCTGCTACAAACACATGTGTAGTAGAAGTAGTAGCATGTAGCACATTGTTTCCCTCTGAGAGTTGAGTTAGTTTTTGAAAGAAATAGTTCCTGCAAATCATATTTATGAAGGAGGTGAAAGGCTCATTTTGTTTCAAGTAGGCCCATTCAGCTAAGTTGAAGAGACAAATGAAACTCTTGAAGAAAATCATGTGTGTCAGAAATAGGTGCATCTAGCACTTTGTTTCCCTTGGAGAATTGAGTTCGGTTTCCAAGGAATGATTCCTCCAACCTAGTTGTTTCAAAGGCGACATAGGCTCTGTTTGCTCCACATAGGACTATTCGGCTGAGTTGAAGAAACACATGTTTATCTCCAAAGAACCCCATCCGTGATAGAAGCTACCGTATCTTGAACATTTTTTCTTTGTAATAATTGAGTTACATTTTGAAAGGACTACATCCTGCAACGTAAGTGTTTTCAGGTGGTCCTAGGCTCCTTTTGCTTCCAATATGCCTTTTCAGCTAGTTTGAAAATACACGTATCTCTCAAAATGATGCCATGTGTGTTAGAAGTCATAGCATGTAGGATATTATTTCTGCGTGAGAACTGAGTTAAGTTTGCAAGGAATACTTTCTGCAATCCATAGTTTTCAAGGTGTAGAAAGGCTCATTTTGTTCCAAATAGAGCTATTCAGCTAAGTGAAGAACAACATGTCGCTCTTGAAGGAAACCAATCTGTGTTAGAAGAAGTAGCATATGACACATTTTTCCCTATGAGAACTGACTTAGTTTTGAAAGGTATACTTTCTGCAATAAGTGTTTTCGAGGTTGGAAAAGGCTCATTGTTTTCCAAATAGGCCTATTCAGCAAAGTTGAAGAACCACATTTATCTCTCGAAAGAAAGCCATCTATGTTAGAAGCAGGAGCTTCTAACTCATTGTTGCCCTGTGATAAGTGAGTAGTTTTTGTAAGGAATCCTTCCTGCAAATTAGGTGTTTCAAGGTGGACATCCTCTCTTTTCTCCAAATAAGCCTAATCCATTGAGTTCAATAAACACATGGGTCTCTCCAAAGAAAAACATCCATGTTAGAAGCTACAGCATCTAGCACATTGTTTCCCTGTGAGAATTCAGTTGGTTTTTGAAAGAAATACTTGCTTCAACTTTGGTGTTTCAAGGTGATGATGGGCTCCTTCTGCTTCCAATAGGCCTTTTCAGCTAAGTTGAAGCACATATATCGCTCCAAAGAAAGACATCTGTGTTAGAAGCAGTCGTGTCTAAGCACATTGTTTCCCTGTGAGAATTAAGAGAGTTTGGGAAAGGAATACTTCCTGCAAATCCTAGTGATCAAGGTGGAGAAAGGCATGTTTTGTTCCATATAGGATTATTCAGCTTAGTTGAAGAAAGACATGTACCTCTGGAAAGAAACCAATTTGTGTTCGAAGCCATAGCACGCAGCACATTGTTTCCCTGTGAAAATGGACTTAGTTTTTGCAAGGAATTTTTACTGCCACTAAGGTGTTTCAAGGTGGAGATACACTCTGTTGTCTCCAAACAGACTTGTTCAGGTGAGTGGAAGAAAGAAATATATCTCTCTAAAGGAAACCATGTATGTTACAAACTGCAGCATCTCGCACATGCTTTCCCTGTGAGTTTTGAGTTCATTTCAAAGGAATACTTCCTGCAAAACAAAATTTTCTAGGTGGAGCGAGGTGGTTCTTTTTGTTCCAAATTGGCCTACTCAACTGAGTTCGTGCAACACATGTGTCTCTCAAAGAAATCCATCTGTGTTATAAGCAGGAGCATCTAGGCACATTTTACCCCTGTGAGAATTGAGTTTGTTTTTGAAAGGAATACTGCCTGCCACTTACTTTTGGGAAGCTTCAGATTGGCTCTCTATGCTCCAAATAGGCCTATTCGGGTAGTTGAAGAAACACATGTAACTCGCCAAAGAAAACCTTCGATGTTAGAAGCTGCAGCATCTAGCACATTGTTTCCCTCTGAATATTGATTAGTTTTTGTAAGGAATACTTCCTGCAAATCAGAATTTTCAAGGTGGATTAAGTCTCATTTTTCTCCAACTAGTACTATTCATCTAAGATGAAGAAACAAATGAATCTCTCAAAAGACCAACATGTGTGTTAGAAGCAGGAGCATCTACCACATTATTTCCACTGAGAATTGAGTAGTTTTTGACTGGAATGCTTCCTCAAACGTAAGTGTTTCAAGGTGGGCAAAGGCTGCTTTTGTTCCAAATATGTATGTTAACCAGAAGTGAAGAAGCACGTGTACCTTTCCGAAGCAATTCACCTACGTAATAAGCTGCTGCATCTAACATATTGTTTTGCTGTTAGAACTGGGTTAGTTTAGCAAAGGAATCCTACCTGATACGTGAGTTGTCTTAGGTTGAGTTATGCTCTGTTTGTTCCAATTAGGCCAATACAGTTAAGTTGATGAAACACATCTATCTCTTGAAAGAAACCCATGTGTTTTGGAACAACTAGCACATGTTTCCTTCTGAGAATTCAGGTCGTATTTCAGAGGAACACTTCAAGCTCCTCACAGTTTTCAAAGTGGAGAAAGACTCATTTGTTCCAAGTAGGCCTGTTAAGTGAACATGAAGAAACAAATGATTCTTTCGAAACATGACCATCTCTTTTAGAAGCAGGAGCATCTAGCACGTTGTTTTCCAGTCAGATGGAGTTAGTTTTGGAAAGAATATTTGATGCAAATGAGAATTTTCAAGGTGGAGAAAGGCTCATTTTGCTCCAAAGAGTCCTACTCACCTAAGATGAAGAAACTCATTTGTCTCTTGAAAGAGAACCATCAGAGTTAGCAGCAGGAACGTCTAGCACATTGTTCCATGTGAGACTTCAGTAGCTTTAGAAACAATACTTCCTGCAACTTATGTGTTTCAAGGTGGAGATTGGCTCTTTTGTTCCAAGGAGGCCTGCTCAGCTAAGATGAAGAAACACACGTATTTCTTGAAAGTCAGTAATTGGGTTAGAAGCCATAGCATGTAGCACATTGTTTCCCCATGAAAATTGGGTTAACTTGTGAAAGGCATACCTTCTGAAAATCGTAGTTATTAAGGTATACATAGGCTAATTTTGTTCCAAATCAGACTATTCAGCTTAGGTGAAGAAACACACGCACCTTTCCAAATAAACCAATATGTGTTAGAAGCCATAGCATCTAGCACAGTGCTTCCTGGTGAAAATTGAGTTAGTATGTTCAAGGAATTCTTCCAGCAACTCACGTGTTTCAAGGTGGAGATAGGACCTCTTCTCTCCAAATAGACCCCTTCAGGTGAGATGAAGCAACAAATGTATCTCTCCCAGAAAAACTATCTACGTTAGAACCCGCAGCATCAAGAACATTGTTTCCTTGTAAGAATTGAGTTAGAATTTGAAGGAAATATTTCCTGCGAGTCATAGTTTTCATGGTGGGGAAAGTCTCATTTTGTTCAAATTGGCCTAATAGCTAAGTTGAAGACATAAATGTATCTCTCCAAAGATGACCACCTGGGTTAGAAGCAGGAGCTTCTAGATAGCACGTTGCTTTCCTGGGATAACTGAGTTAGTTTTTAAGGGAATGCTCCCTGCAACTTGGTGTTTCAAGGTGAAGATTGGTTCTGTGTGCTCCAAGTAAGCCTATTCAGCTGTGTTGAAGAAATACATGCACCTATCCAAAGAAAGCCATCCATGTTAGAGCTGCAACATGTAGTGCATTGATTCCTTGTGAGAATTTACTTAGTGTCTGAAAAGAATACTACCTGCAAATCAGAACGTTTAAGGTAGAGGAAGGAATGTTTTCTTTCCAAAATGGCCTACTCAGCAGAGTTGATGAATCACATGTACCTCTCGAAGTAAACCAGCTGTGTTCAAAGCAGGAGCATCTGGCACATTTTTCCCCGTGAGAATAGAGTTTGTTTTTGAAAGGAATTCTTCCTGAAACTTTCGTGTTCCAAGGTGGAGATAGGCTCTGTTGGCTACAAACAGGCCCAATCAGCTGACATGAAGGAACCCTTCTTTGCCTCTAAAGACAACCATCCAAGTTAGAGGCTGTGACAACTACAACATTGTTTCCCTGTGTGAATGGAGCGAGTTTTTAAATGGAATTCTTTCTGCAACTTCGGTGTTTCAAGGTGCAGGTAGGTCTGCTTGCCCCAAATACTCCAATTCAGCTGAGTCAAAGATAAATGTATCTCTGGAAAGAAAACTGACAAGATTAGAAGCACGAACATCTAGCAATTTGTTCCCCTGTGAGAATTGAGTTAGATTTTGAGTGAATTGTTCCAGCAATGTAGGTGTTTCAAAGTGGAGGTTGGTCTGTTTGCTGTAATCAGGCCTCTTCACCTGAGTTGAAGAAACACATGTCTCTCTATCAAAAAATCTGTGTTAGAAGTTGCGCCATGGAGCTCATTGTTTCCCTGTGAGAACTGAGTTAGGTTTTGACAGGAATGCTTCCTGCAATCATAGTTTTCCAAGAGGGGAAAATCTTATTTGTTCAAATAGGCCTATTCAGCGAAGTTGTGGAAACATATGAATCTCTCCAAAGAACACCATCTGTGTTATAAACAGGAACATCTAGCACATTGTTTTCCTGTGATAACTGAGTTACTTTTTGAAAGGAATGCTTCCTGCAGCTACGGTGTTTCAAGGTGGAGAGAGGCTCTCTTTGTTCCAAATAGGCCTATTCAACTGAGTTGATGAAACACATGTATCTCTGCTACAAACACATGTGTAGTAGAAGTAGTAGCATGTAGCACATTGTTTCCCTCTGAGAGTTGAGTTAGTTTTTGAAAGAAATAGTTCCTGCAAATCATATTTATGAAGGAGGTGAAAGGCTCATTTTGTTTCAAGTAGGCCCATTCAGCTAAGTTGAAGAGACAAATGAAACTCTTGAAGAAAATCATGTATGTCAGAAATAGGTGCATCTAGCACTTTGTTTCCCTTGGAGAATTGAGTTCGGTTTCCAAGGAATGATTCCTCCAACCTAGTTGTTTCAAAGGCGACATAGGCTCTGTTTGCTCCACATAGGACTATTCGGCTGAGTTGAAGAAACACATGTTTATCTCCAAAGAACCCCATCCGTGATAGAAGCTACCGTATCTTGAACATTTTTTCTTTGTAATAATTGAGTTACATTTTGAAAGGACTACATCCTGCAACGTAAGTGTTTTCAGGTGGTCCTAGGCTCCTTTTGCTTCCAATATGCCTTTTCAGCTAGTTTGAAAATACACGTATCTCTCAAAATGATGCCATGTGTGTTAGAAGTCATAGCATGTAGGATATTATTTCTGCGTGAGAACTGAGTTAAGTTTGCAAGGAATACTTTCTGCAATCCATAGTTTTCAAGGTGTAGAAAGGCTCATTTTGTTCCAAATAGAGCTATTCAGCTAAGTGAAGAACAACATGTCGCTCTTGAAGGAAACCAATCTGTGTTAGAAGAAGTAGCATATGACACATTTTTCCCTATGAGAACTGACTTAGTTTTGAAAGGTATACTTTCTGCAATAAGTGTTTTCGAGGTTGGAAAAGGCTCATTGTTTTCCAAATAGGCCTATTCAGCAAAGTTGAAGAACCACATTTATCTCTCGAAAGAAAGCCATCTATATTAGAAGCAGGAGCTTCTAACTCATTGTTGCCCTGTGATAAGTGAGTAGTTTTTGTAAGGAATCTTTCCTGCAAATTAGGTGTTTCAAGGTGGACATCCTCTCTTTTCTCCAAATAAGCCTAATCCATTGAGTTCAATAAACACATGGGTCTCTCCAAAGAAAAACATCCATGTTAGAAGCTACAGCATCTAGCACATTGTTTCCCTGTGAGAATTCAGTTGGTTTTTGAAAGAAATACTTGCTTCAACTTTGGTGTTTCAAGGTGATGATGGGCTCCTTCTGCTTCCAATAGGCCTTTTCAGCTAAGTTGAAGCACATATATCGCTCCAAAGAAAGACATCTGTGTTAGAAGCAGTCGTGTCTAAGCACATTGTTTCCCTGTGAGAATTAAGAGAGTTTGGGAAAGGAATACTTCCTGCAAATCCTAGTGATCAAGGTGGAGAAAGGCATGTTTTGTTCCATATAGGATTATTCAGCTTAGTTGAAGAAAGACATGTACCTCTGGAAAGAAACCAATTTGTGTTCGAAGCCATAGCACGCAGCACATTGTTTCCCTGTGAAAATGGACTTAGTTTTTGCAAGGAATTTTTACTGCCACTAAGGTGTTTCAAGGTGGAGATACACTCTGTTGTCTCCAAACAGACTTGTTCAGGTGAGTGGAAGAAAGAAATATATCTCTCTAAAGGAAACCATGTATGTTACAAACTGCAGCATCTCGCACATGCTTTCCCTGTGAGTTTTGAGTTCATTTCAAAGGAATACTTCCTGCAAAACAAAATTTTCTAGGTGGAGCGAGGTGGTTCTTTTTGTTCCAAATTGGCCTACTCAACTGAGTTCGTGCAACACATGTGTCTCTCAAAGAAATCCATCTGTGTTATAAGCAGGAGCATCTAGGCACATTTTACCCCTGTGAGAATTGAGTTTGTTTTTGAAAGGAATACTGCCTGCCACTTACTTTTGGGAAGCTTCAGATTGGCTCTCTATGCTCCAAATAGGCCTATTCGGGTAGTTGAAGAAACACATGTAACTCGCCAAAGAAAACCTTCGATGTTAGAAGCTGCAGCATCTAGCACATTGTTTCCCTCTGAATATTGATTAGTTTTTGTAAGGAATACTTCCTGCAAATCAGAATTTTCAAGGTGGATTAAGTCTCATTTTTCTCCAACTAGTACTATTCATCTAAGATGAAGAAACAAATGAATCTCTCAAAAGACCAACATGTGTGTTAGAAGCAGGAGCATCTACCACATTATTTCCACTGAGAATTGAGTAGTTTTTGACTGGAATGCTTCCTCAAACGTAAGTGTTTCAAGGTGGGCAAAGGCTGCTTTTGTTCCAAATATGTATGTTAACCAGAAGTGAAGAAGCACGTGTACCTTTCCGAAGCAATTCACCTACGTAATAAGCTGCTGCATCTAACATATTGTTTTGCTGTTAGAACTGGGTTAGTTTAGCAAAGGAATCCTACCTGATACGTGAGTTGTCTTAGGTTGAGTTATGCTCTGTTTGTTCCAATTAGGCCAATACAGTTAAGTTGATGAAACACATCTATCTCTTGAAAGAAACCCATGTGTTTTGGAACAACTAGCACATGTTTCCTTCTGAGAATTCAGGTCGTATTTCAGAGGAACACTTCAAGCTCCTCACAGTTTTCAAAGTGGAGAAAGACTCATTTGTTCCAAGTAGGCCTGTTAAGTGAACATGAAGAAACAAATGATTCTTTCGAAACATGACCATCTCTTTTAGAAGCAGGAGCATCTAGCACGTTGTTTTCCAGTCAGATGGAGTTAGTTTTGGAAAGAATATTTGATGCAAATGAGAATTTTCAAGGTGGAGAAAGGCTCATTTTGCTCCAAAGAGTCCTACTCACCTAAGATGAAGAAACTCATTTGTCTCTTGAAAGAGAACCATCAGAGTTAGCAGCAGGAACGTCTAGCACATTGTTCCATGTGAGACTTCAGTAGCTTTAGAAACAATACTTCCTGCAACTTATGTGTTTCAAGGTGGAGATTGGCTCTTTTGTTCCAAGGAGGCCTGCTCAGCTAAGATGAAGAAACACACGTATTTCTTGAAAGTCAGTAATTGGGTTAGAAGCCATAGCATGTAGCACATTGTTTCCCCATGAAAATTGGGTTAACTTGTGAAAGGCATACCTTCTGAAAATCGTAGTTATTAAGGTATACATAGGCTAATTTTGTTCCAAATCAGACTATTCAGCTTAGGTGAAGAAACACACGCACCTTTCCAAATAAACCAATATGTGTTAGAAGCCATAGCATCTAGCACAGTGCTTCCTGGTGAAAATTGAGTTAGTATGTTCAAGGAATTCTTCCAGCAACTCACGTGTTTCAAGGTGGAGATAGGACCTCTTCTCTCCAAATAGACCCCTTCAGGTGAGATCAAGCAACAAATGTATCTCTCCCAGAAAAACTATCTACGTTAGAACCCGCAGCATCAAGAACATTGTTTCCTTGTAAGAATTGAGTTAGAATTTGAAGGAAATATTTCCTGCGAGTCATAGTTTTCATGGTGGGGAAAGTCTCATTTTGTTCAAATTGGCCTAATAGCTAAGTTGAAGACATAAATGTATCTCTCCAAAGATGACCACCTGGGTTAGAAGCAGGAGCTTCTAGATAGCACGTTGCTTTCCTGGGATAACTGAGTTAGTTTTTAAGGGAATGCTCCCTGCAACTTGGTGTTTCAAGGTGAAGATTGGTTCTGTGTGCTCCAAGTAAGCCTATTCAGCTGTGTTGAAGAAATACATGCACCTATCCAAAGAAAGCCATCCATGTTAGAGCTGCAACATGTAGTGCATTGATTCCTTGTGAGAATTTACTTAGTGTCTGAAAAGAATACTACCTGCAAATCAGAACGTTTAAGGTAGAGGAAGGAATGTTTTCTTTCCAAAATGGCCTACTCAGCAGAGTTGATGAATCACATGTACCTCTCGAAGTAAACCAGCTGTGTTCAAAGCAGGAGCATCTGGCACATTTTTCCCCGTGAGAATAGAGTTTGTTTTTGAAAGGAATTCTTCCTGAAACTTTCGTGTTCCAAGGTGGAGATAGGCTCTGTTGGCTACAAACAGGCCCAATCAGCTGACATGAAGGAACCCTTCTTTGCCTCTAAAGACAACCATCCAAGTTAGAGGCTGTGACAACTACAACATTGTTTCCCTGTGTGAATGGAGCGAGTTTTTAAATGGAATTCTTTCTGCAACTTCGGTGTTTCAAGGTGCAGGTAGGTCTGCTTGCCCCAAATACTCCAATTCAGCTGAGTCAAAGATAAATGTATCTCTGGAAAGAAAACTGACAAGATTAGAAGCACGAACATCTAGCAATTTGTTCCCCTGTGAGAATTGAGTTAGATTTTGAGTGAATTGTTCCAGCAATGTAGGTGTTTCAAAGTGGAGGTTGGTCTGTTTGCTGTAATCAGGCCTCTTCACCTGAGTTGAAGAAACACATGTCTCTCTATCAAAAAATCTGTGTTAGAAGTTGCGCCATGGAGCTCATTGTTTCCCTGTGAGAACTGAGTTAGGTTTTGACAGGAATGCTTCCTGCAATCATAGTTTTCCAAGAGGGGAAAATCTTATTTGTTCAAATAGGCCTATTCAGCGAAGTTGTGGAAACATATGAATCTCTCCAAAGAACACCATCTGTGTTATAAACAGGAACATCTAGCACATTGTTTTCCTGTGATAACTGAGTTACTTTTTGAAAGGAATGCTTCCTGCAGCTACGGTGTTTCAAGGTGGAGAGAGGCTCTCTTTGTTCCAAATAGGCCTATTCAACTGAGTTGATGAAACACATGTATCTCTGCTACAAACACATGTGTAGTAGAAGTAGTAGCATGTAGCACATTGTTTCCCTCTGAGAGTTGAGTTAGTTTTTGAAAGAAATAGTTCCTGCAAATCATATTTATGAAGGAGGTGAAAGGCTCATTTTGTTTCAAGTAGGCCCATTCAGCTAAGTTGAAGAGACAAATGAAACTCTTGAAGAAAATCATGTATGTCAGAAATAGGTGCATCTAGCACTTTGTTTCCCTTGGAGAATTGAGTTCGGTTTCCAAGGAATGATTCCTCCAACCTAGTTGTTTCAAAGGCGACATAGGCTCTGTTTGCTCCACATAGGACTATTCGGCTGAGTTGAAGAAACACATGTTTATCTCCAAAGAACCCCATCCGTGATAGAAGCTACCGTATCTTGAACATTTTTTCTTTGTAATAATTGAGTTACATTTTGAAAGGACTACATCCTGCAACGTAAGTGTTTTCAGGTGGTCCTAGGCTCCTTTTGCTTCCAATATGCCTTTTCAGCTAGTTTGAAAATACACGTATCTCTCAAAATGATGCCATGTGTGTTAGAAGTCATAGCATGTAGGATATTATTTCTGCGTGAGAACTGAGTTAAGTTTGCAAGGAATACTTTCTGCAATCCATAGTTTTCAAGGTGTAGAAAGGCTCATTTTGTTCCAAATAGAGCTATTCAGCTAAGTGAAGAACAACATGTCGCTCTTGAAGGAAACCAATCTGTGTTAGAAGAAGTAGCATATGACACATTTTTCCCTATGAGAACTGACTTAGTTTTGAAAGGTATACTTTCTGCAATAAGTGTTTTCGAGGTTGGAAAAGGCTCATTGTTTTCCAAATAGGCCTATTCAGCAAAGTTGAAGAACCACATTTATCTCTCGAAAGAAAGCCATCTATATTAGAAGCAGGAGCTTCTAACTCATTGTTGCCCTGTGATAAGTGAGTAGTTTTTGTAAGGAATCCTTCCTGCAAATTAGGTGTTTCAAGGTGGACATCCTCTCTTTTCTCCAAATAAGCCTAATCCATTGAGTTCAATAAACACATGGGTCTCTCCAAAGAAAAACATCCATGTTAGAAGCTACAGCATCTAGCACATTGTTTCCCTGTGAGAATTCAGTTGGTTTTTGAAAGAAATACTTGCTTCAACTTTGGTGTTTCAAGGTGATGATGGGCTCCTTCTGCTTCCAATAGGCCTTTTCAGCTAAGTTGAAGCACATATATCGCTCCAAAGAAAGACATCTGTGTTAGAAGCAGTCGTGTCTAAGCACATTGTTTCCCTGTGAGAATTAAGAGAGTTTGGGAAAGGAATACTTCCTGCAAATCCTAGTGATCAAGGTGGAGAAAGGCATGTTTTGTTCCATATAGGATTATTCAGCTTAGTTGAAGAAAGACATGTACCTCTGGAAAGAAACCAATTTGTGTTCGAAGCCATAGCACGCAGCACATTGTTTCCCTGTGAAAATGGACTTAGTTTTTGCAAGGAATTTTTACTGCCACTAAGGTGTTTCAAGGTGGAGATACACTCTGTTGTCTCCAAACAGACTTGTTCAGGTGAGTGGAAGAAAGAAATATATCTCTCTAAAGGAAACCATGTATGTTACAAACTGCAGCATCTCGCACATGCTTTCCCTGTGAGTTTTGAGTTCATTTCAAAGGAATACTTCCTGCAAAACAAAATTTTCTAGGTGGAGCGAGGTGGTTCTTTTTGTTCCAAATTGGCCTACTCAACTGAGTTCGTGCAACACATGTGTCTCTCAAAGAAATCCATCTGTGTTATAAGCAGGAGCATCTAGGCACATTTTACCCCTGTGAGAATTGAGTTTGTTTTTGAAAGGAATACTGCCTGCCACTTACTTTTGGGAAGCTTCAGATTGGCTCTCTATGCTCCAAATAGGCCTATTCGGGTAGTTGAAGAAACACATGTAACTCGCCAAAGAAAACCTTCGATGTTAGAAGCTGCAGCATCTAGCACATTGTTTCCCTCTGAATATTGATTAGTTTTTGTAAGGAATACTTCCTGCAAATCAGAATTTTCAAGGTGGATTAAGTCTCATTTTTCTCCAACTAGTACTATTCATCTAAGATGAAGAAACAAATGAATCTCTCAAAAGACCAACATGTGTGTTAGAAGCAGGAGCATCTACCACATTATTTCCACTGAGAATTGAGTAGTTTTTGACTGGAATGCTTCCTCAAACGTAAGTGTTTCAAGGTGGGCAAAGGCTGCTTTTGTTCCAAATATGTATGTTAACCAGAAGTGAAGAAGCACGTGTACCTTTCCGAAGCAATTCACCTACGTAATAAGCTGCTGCATCTAACATATTGTTTTGCTGTTAGAACTGGGTTAGTTTAGCAAAGGAATCCTACCTGATACGTGAGTTGTCTTAGGTTGAGTTATGCTCTGTTTGTTCCAATTAGGCCAATACAGTTAAGTTGATGAAACACATCTATCTCTTGAAAGAAACCCATGTGTTTTGGAACAACTAGCACATGTTTCCTTCTGAGAATTCAGGTCGTATTTCAGAGGAACACTTCAAGCTCCTCACAGTTTTCAAAGTGGAGAAAGACTCATTTGTTCCAAGTAGGCCTGTTAAGTGAACATGAAGAAACAAATGATTCTTTCGAAACATGACCATCTCTTTTAGAAGCAGGAGCATCTAGCACGTTGTTTTCCAGTCAGATGGAGTTAGTTTTGGAAAGAATATTTGATGCAAATGAGAATTTTCAAGGTGGAGAAAGGCTCATTTTGCTCCAAAGAGTCCTACTCACCTAAGATGAAGAAACTCATTTGTCTCTTGAAAGAGAACCATCAGAGTTAGCAGCAGGAACGTCTAGCACATTGTTCCATGTGAGACTTCAGTAGCTTTAGAAACAATACTTCCTGCAACTTATGTGTTTCAAGGTGGAGATTGGCTCTTTTGTTCCAAGGAGGCCTGCTCAGCTAAGATGAAGAAACACACGTATTTCTTGAAAGTCAGTAATTGGGTTAGAAGCCATAGCATGTAGCACATTGTTTCCCCATGAAAATTGGGTTAACTTGTGAAAGGCATACCTTCTGAAAATCATAGTTATTAAGGTATACATAGGCTAATTTTGTTCCAAATCAGACTATTCAGCTTAGGTGAAGAAACACACGCACCTTTCCAAATAAACCAATATGTGTTAGAAGCCATAGCATCTAGCACAGTGCTTCCTGGTGAAAATTGAGTTAGTATGTTCAAGGAATTCTTCCAGCAACTCACGTGTTTCAAGGTGGAGATAGGACCTCTTCTCTCCAAATAGACCCCTTCAGGTGAGATCAAGCAACAAATGTATCTCTCCCAGAAAAACTATCTACGTTAGAACCCGCAGCATCAAGAACATTGTTTCCTTGTAAGAATTGAGTTAGAATTTGAAGGAAATATTTCCTGCGAGTCATAGTTTTCATGGTGGGGAAAGTCTCATTTTGTTCAAATTGGCCTAATAGCTAAGTTGAAGACATAAATGTATCTCTCCAAAGATGACCACCTGGGTTAGAAGCAGGAGCTTCTAGATAGCACGTTGCTTTCCTGGGATAACTGAGTTAGTTTTTAAGGGAATGCTCCCTGCAACTTGGTGTTTCAAGGTGAAGATTGGTTCTGTGTGCTCCAAGTAAGCCTATTCAGCTGTGTTGAAGAAATACATGCACCTATCCAAAGAAAGCCATCCATGTTAGAGCTGCAACATGTAGTGCATTGATTCCTTGTGAGAATTTACTTAGTGTCTGAAAAGAATACTACCTGCAAATCAGAACGTTTAAGGTAGAGGAAGGAATGTTTTCTTTCCAAAATGGCCTACTCAGCAGAGTTGATGAATCACATGTACCTCTCGAAGTAAACCAGCTGTGTTCAAAGCAGGAGCATCTGGCACATTTTTCCCCGTGAGAATAGAGTTTGTTTTTGAAAGGAATTCTTCCTGAAACTTTCGTGTTCCAAGGTGGAGATAGGCTCTGTTGGCTACAAACAGGCCCAATCAGCTGACATGAAGGAACCCTTCTTTGCCTCTAAAGACAACCATCCAAGTTAGAGGCTGTGACAACTACAACATTGTTTCCCTGTGTGAATGGAGCGAGTTTTTAAATGGAATTCTTTCTGCAACTTCGGTGTTTCAAGGTGCAGGTAGGTCTGCTTGCCCCAAATACTCCAATTCAGCTGAGTCAAAGATAAATGTATCTCTGGAAAGAAAACTGACAAGATTAGAAGCACGAACATCTAGCAATTTGTTCCCCTGTGAGAATTGAGTTAGATTTTGAGTGAATTGTTCCAGCAATGTAGGTGTTTCAAAGTGGAGGTTGGTCTGTTTGCTGTAATCAGGCCTCTTCACCTGAGTTGAAGAAACACATGTCTCTCTATCAAAAAATCTGTGTTAGAAGTTGCGCCATGGAGCTCATTGTTTCCCTGTGAGAACTGAGTTAGGTTTTGACAGGAATGCTTCCTGCAATCATAGTTTTCCAAGAGGGGAAAATCTTATTTGTTCAAATAGGCCTATTCAGCGAAGTTGTGGAAACATATGAATCTCTCCAAAGAACACCATCTGTGTTATAAACAGGAACATCTAGCACATTGTTTTCCTGTGATAACTGAGTTACTTTTTGAAAGGAATGCTTCCTGCAGCTACGGTGTTTCAAGGTGGAGAGAGGCTCTCTTTGTTCCAAATAGGCCTATTCAACTGAGTTGATGAAACACATGTATCTCTGCTACAAACACATGTGTAGTAGAAGTAGTAGCATGTAGCACATTGTTTCCCTCTGAGAGTTGAGTTAGTTTTTGAAAGAAATAGTTCCTGCAAATCATATTTATGAAGGAGGTGAAAGGCTCATTTTGTTTCAAGTAGGCCCATTCAGCTAAGTTGAAGAGACAAATGAAACTCTTGAAGAAAATCATGTATGTCAGAAATAGGTGCATCTAGCACTTTGTTTCCCTTGGAGAATTGAGTTCGGTTTCCAAGGAATGATTCCTCCAACCTAGTTGTTTCAAAGGCGACATAGGCTCTGTTTGCTCCACATAGGACTATTCGGCTGAGTTGAAGAAACACATGTTTATCTCCAAAGAACCCCATCCGTGATAGAAGCTACCGTATCTTGAACATTTTTTCTTTGTAATAATTGAGTTACATTTTGAAAGGACTACATCCTGCAACGTAAGTGTTTTCAGGTGGTCCTAGGCTCCTTTTGCTTCCAATATGCCTTTTCAGCTAGTTTGAAAATACACGTATCTCTCAAAATGATGCCATGTGTGTTAGAAGTCATAGCATGTAGGATATTATTTCTGCGTGAGAACTGAGTTAAGTTTGCAAGGAATACTTTCTGCAATCCATAGTTTTCAAGGTGTAGAAAGGCTCATTTTGTTCCAAATAGAGCTATTCAGCTAAGTGAAGAACAACATGTCGCTCTTGAAGGAAACCAATCTGTGTTAGAAGAAGTAGCATATGACACATTTTTCCCTATGAGAACTGACTTAGTTTTGAAAGGTATACTTTCTGCAATAAGTGTTTTCGAGGTTGGAAAAGGCTCATTGTTTTCCAAATAGGCCTATTCAGCAAAGTTGAAGAACCACATTTATCTCTCGAAAGAAAGCCATCTATGTTAGAAGCAGGAGCTTCTAACTCATTGTTGCCCTGTGATAAGTGAGTAGTTTTTGTAAGGAATCCTTCCTGCAAATTAGGTGTTTCAAGGTGGACATCCTCTCTTTTCTCCAAATAAGCCTAATCCATTGAGTTCAATAAACACATGGGTCTCTCCAAAGAAAAACATCCATGTTAGAAGCTACAGCATCTAGCACATTGTTTCCCTGTGAGAATTCAGTTGGTTTTTGAAAGAAATACTTGCTTCAACTTTGGTGTTTCAAGGTGATGATGGGCTCCTTCTGCTTCCAATAGGCCTTTTCAGCTAAGTTGAAGCACGTATATCGCTCCAAAGAAAGACATCTGTGTTAGAAGCAGTCGTGTCTAAGCACATTGTTTCCCTGTGAGAATTAAGAGAGTTTGGGAAAGGAATACTTCCTGCAAATCCTAGTGATCAAGGTGGAGAAAGGCATGTTTTGTTCCATATAGGATTATTCAGCTTAGTTGAAGAAAGACATGTACCTCTGGAAAGAAACCAATTTGTGTTCGAAGCCATAGCACGCAGCACATTGTTTCCCTGTGAAAATGGACTTAGTTTTTGCAAGGAATTTTTACTGCCACTAAGGTGTTTCAAGGTGGAGATACACTCTGTTGTCTCCAAACAGACTTGTTCAGGTGAGTGGAAGAAAGAAATATATCTCTCTAAAGGAAACCATGTATGTTACAAACTGCAGCATCTCGCACATGCTTTCCCTGTGAGTTTTGAGTTCATTTCAAAGGAATACTTCCTGCAAAACAAAATTTTCTAGGTGGAGCGAGGTGGTTCTTTTTGTTCCAAATTGGCCTACTCAACTGAGTTCGTGCAACACATGTGTCTCTCAAAGAAATCCATCTGTGTTATAAGCAGGAGCATCTAGGCACCTTTTACCCCTGTGAGAATTGAGTTTGTTTTTGAAAGGAATACTGCCTGCCACTTACTTTTGGGAAGCTTCAGATTGGCTCTCTATGCTCCAAATAGGCCTATTCGGGTAGTTGAAGAAACACATGTAACTCGCCAAAGAAAACCTTCGATGTTAGAAGCTGCAGCATCTAGCACATTGTTTCCCTCTGAATATTGATTAGTTTTTGTAAGGAATACTTCCTGCAAATCAAAATTTTCAAGGTGGATTAAGGCTCATTTTTCTCCAACTAGTACTATTCATCTAAGATGAAGAAACAAATGAATCTCTCAAAAGACCAACATGTGTGTTAGAAGCAGGAGCATCTACCACATTATTTCCACTGAGAATTGAGTAGTTTTTGACTGGAATGCTTCCTCAAACGTAAGTGTTTCAAGGTGGGCAAAGGCTGCTTTTGTTCCAAATATGTATGTTAACCAGAAGTGAAGAAGCACGTGTACCTTTCCGAAGCAATTCACCTACGTAATAAGCTGCTGCATCTAACATATTGTTTTGCTGTTAGAACTGGGTTAGTTTAGCAAAGGAATCCTACCTGATACGTGAGTTGTCTTAGGTTGAGTTATGCTCTGTTTGTTCCAATTAGGCCAATACAGTTAAGTTGATGAAACACATCTATCTCTTGAAAGAAACCCATGTGTTTTGGAACAACTAGCACATGTTTCCTTCTGAGAATTCAGGTTGTATTTCAGAGGAACACTTCAAGCTTCTCACAGTTTTCAAAGTGGAGAAAGACTCATTTGTTCCAAGTAGGCCTGTTAAGTGAACATGAAGAAACAAATGATTCTTTCGAAACATGACCATCTCTTTTAGAAGCAGGAGCATCTAGCACGTTGTTTTCCAGTCAGATGGAGTTAGTTTTGGAAAGAATATTTGATGCAAATGAGAATTTTCAAGGTGGAGAAAGGCTCATTTTGCTCCAAAGAGTCCTACTCACCTAAGTTGAAGAAACTCATTTGTCTCTTGAAAGAGAACCATCAGAGTTAGCAGCAGGAACGTCTAGCACATTGTTCCATGTGAGACTTCAGTAGCTTTAGAAACAATACTTCCTGCAACTTATGTGTTTCAAGGTGGAGATTGGCTCTTTTGTTCCAAGGAGGCCTGCTCAGCTAAGATGAAGAAACACACGTATTTCTTGAAAGTCAGTAATTGGGTTAGAAGCCATAGCATGTAGCACATTGTTTCCCCATGAAAATTGGGTTAACTTGTGAAAGGCATACCTTCTGAAAATCGTAGTTATTAAGGTATACATAGGCTAATTTTGTTCCAAATCAGACTATTCAGCTTAGGTGAAGAAACACACGCACCTTTCCAAATAAACCAATATGTGTTAGAAGCCATAGCATCTAGCACAGTGCTTCCTGGTGAAAATTGAGTTAGTATGTTCAAGGAATTCTTCCAGCAACTCACGTGTTTCAAGGTGGAGATAGGACCTCTTCTCTCCAAATAGACCCCTTCAGGTGAGATGAAGCAACAAATGTATCTCTCCCAGAAAAACTATCTACGTTAGAACCCGCAGCATCAAGAACATTGTTTCCTTGTAAGAATTGAGTTAGAATTTGAAGGAAATATTTCCTGCGAGTCATAGTTTTCATGGTGGGGAAAGTCTCATTTTGTTCAAATTGGCCTAATAGCTAAGTTGAAGACATAAATGTATCTCTCCAAAGATGACCACCTGGGTTAGAAGCAGGAGCTTCTAGATAGCACGTTGCTTTCCTGGGATAACTGAGTTAGTTTTTAAGGGAATGCTCCCTGCAACTTGGTGTTTCAAGGTGAAGATTGGTTCTGTGTGCTCCAAGTAAGCCTATTCAGCTGTGTTGAAGAAATACATGCACCTATCCAAAGAAAGCCATCCATGTTAGAGCTGCAACATGTAGTGCATTGATTCCTTGTGAGAATTTACTTAGTGTCTGAAAAGAATACTACCTGCAAATCAGAACGTTTAAGGTAGAGGAAGGAATGTTTTCTTTCCAAAATGGCCTACTCAGCAGAGTTGATGAATCACATGTACCTCTCGAAGTAAACCAGCTGTGTTCAAAGCAGGAGCATCTGGCACATTTTTCCCCGTGAGAATAGAGTTTGTTTTTGAAAGGAATTCTTCCTGAAACTTTCGTGTTCCAAGGTGGAGATAGGCTCTGTTGGCTACAAACAGGCCCAATCAGCTGACATGAAGGAACCCTTCTTTGCCTCTAAAGACAACCATCCAAGTTAGAGGCTGTGACAACTACAACATTGTTTCCCTGTGTGAATGGAGCGAGTTTTTAAATGGAATTCTTTCTGCAACTTCGGTGTTTCAAGGTGCAGGTAGGTCTGCTTGCCCCAAATACTCCAATTCAGCTGAGTCAAAGATAAATGTATCTCTGGAAAGAAAACTGACAAGATTAGAAGCACGAACATCTAGCAATTTGTTCCCCTGTGAGAATTGAGTTAGATTTTGAGTGAATTGTTCCAGCAATGTAGGTGTTTCAAAGTGGAGGTTGGTCTGTTCGCGGTAATCAGGCCTCTTCACCTGAGTTGAAGAAACACATGTCTCTCTATCAAAAAATCTGTGTTAGAAGTTGCGCCATGGAGCTCATTGTTTCCCTGTGAGAACTGAGTTAGGTTTTGACAGGAATGCTTCCTGCAATCATAGTTTTCCAAGAGGGGAAAATCTTATTTGTTCAAATAGGCCTATTCAGCGAAGTTGTGGAAACATATGAATCTCTCCAAAGAACACCATCTGTGTTATAAACAGGAACATCTAGCACATTGTTTTCCTGTGATAACTGAGTTACTTTTTGAAAGGAATGCTTCCTGCAGCTACGGTGTTTCAAGGTGGAGAGAGGCTCTCTTTGTTCCAAATAGGCCTATTCAACTGAGTTGATGAAACACATGTATCTCTGCTACAAACACATGTGTAGTAGAAGTAGTAGCATGTAGCACATTGTTTCCCTCTGAGAGTTGAGTTAGTTTTTGAAAGAAATAGTTCCTGCAAATCATATTTATGAAGGAGGTGAAAGGCTCATTTTGTTTCAAGTAGGCCCATTCAGCTAAGTTGAAGAGACAAATGAAACTCTTGAAGAAAATCATGTGTGTCAGAAATAGGTGCATCTAGCACTTTGTTTCCCTTGGAGAATTGAGTTCGGTTTCCAAGGAATGATTCCTCCAACCTAGTTGTTTCAAAGGCGACATAGGCTCTGTTTGCTCCACATAGGACTATTCGGCTGAGTTGAAGAAACACATGTTTATCTCCAAAGAACCCCATCCGTGATAGAAGCTACCGTATCTTGAACATTTTTTCTTTGTAATAATTGAGTTACATTTTGAAAGGACTACATCCTGCAACGTAAGTGTTTTCAGGTGGTCCTAGGCTCCTTTTGCTTCCAATATGCCTTTTCAGCTAGTTTGAAAATACACGTATCTCTCAAAATGATGCCATGTGTGTTAGAAGTCATAGCATGTAGGATATTATTTCTGCGTGAGAACTGAGTTAAGTTTGCAAGGAATACTTTCTGCAATCCATAGTTTTCAAGGTGTAGAAAGGCTCATTTTGTTCCAAATAGAGCTATTCAGCTAAGTGAAGAACAACATGTCGCTCTTGAAGGAAACCAATCTGTGTTAGAAGAAGTAGCATATGACACATTTTTCCCTATGAGAACTGACTTAGTTTTGAAAGGTATACTTTCTGCAATAAGTGTTTTCGAGGTTGGAAAAGGCTCATTGTTTTCCAAATAGGCCTATTCAGCAAAGTTGAAGAACCACATTTATCTCTCGAAAGAAAGCCATCTATGTTAGAAGCAGGAGCTTCTAACTCATTGTTGCCCTGTGATAAGTGAGTAGTTTTTGTAAGGAATCCTTCCTGCAAATTAGGTGTTTCAAGGTGGACATCCTCTCTTTTCTCCAAATAAGCCTAATCCATTGAGTTCAATAAACACATGGGTCTCTCCAAAGAAAAACATCCATGTTAGAAGCTACAGCATCTAGCACATTGTTTCCCTGTGAGAATTCAGTTGGTTTTTGAAAGAAATACTTGCTTCAACTTTGGTGTTTCAAGGTGATGATGGGCTCCTTCTGCTTCCAATAGGCCTTTTCAGCTAAGTTGAAGCACGTATATCGCTCCAAAGAAAGACATCTGTGTTAGAAGCAGTCGTGTCTAAGCACATTGTTTCCCTGTGAGAATTAAGAGAGTTTGGGAAAGGAATACTTCCTGCAAATCCTAGTGATCAAGGTGGAGAAAGGCATGTTTTGTTCCATATAGGATTATTCAGCTTAGTTGAAGAAAGACATGTACCTCTGGAAAGAAACCAATTTGTGTTCGAAGCCATAGCACGCAGCACATTGTTTCCCTGTGAAAATGGACTTAGTTTTTGCAAGGAATTTTTACTGCCACTAAGGTGTTTCAAGGTGGAGATACACTCTGTTGTCTCCAAACAGACTTGTTCAGGTGAGTGGAAGAAAGAAATATATCTCTCTAAAGGAAACCATGTATGTTACAAACTGCAGCATCTCGCACATGCTTTCCCTGTGAGTTTTGAGTTCATTTCAAAGGAATACTTCCTGCAAAACAAAATTTTCTAGGTGGAGCGAGGTGGTTCTTTTTGTTCCAAATTGGCCTACTCAACTGAGTTCGTGCAACACATGTGTCTCTCAAAGAAATCCATCTGTGTTATAAGCAGGAGCATCTAGGCACATTTTACCCCTGTGAGAATTGAGTTTGTTTTTGAAAGGAATACTGCCTGCCACTTACTTTTGGGAAGCTTCAGATTGGCTCTCTATGCTCCAAATAGGCCTATTCGGGTAGTTGAAGAAACACATGTAACTCGCCAAAGAAAACCTTCGATGTTAGAAGCTGCAGCATCTAGCACATTGTTTCCCTCTGAATATTGATTAGTTTTTGTAAGGAATACTTCCTGCAAATCAGAATTTTCAAGGTGGATTAAGTCTCATTTTTCTCCAACTAGTACTATTCATCTAAGATGAAGAAACAAATGAATCTCTCAAAAGACCAACATGTGTGTTAGAAGCAGGAGCATCTACCACATTATTTCCACTGAGAATTGAGTAGTTTTTGACTGGAATGCTTCCTCAAACGTAAGTGTTTCAAGGTGGGCAAAGGCTGCTTTTGTTCCAAATATGTATGTTAACCAGAAGTGAAGAAGCACGTGTACCTTTCCGAAGCAATTCACCTACGTAATAAGCTGCTGCATCTAACATATTGTTTTGCTGTTAGAACTGGGTTAGTTTAGCAAAGGAATCCTACCTGATACGTGAGTTGTCTTAGGTTGAGTTATGCTCTGTTTGTTCCAATTAGGCCAATACAGTTAAGTTGATGAAACACATCTATCTCTTGAAAGAAACCCATGTGTTTTGGAACAACTAGCACATGTTTCCTTCTGAGAATTCAGGTCGTATTTCAGAGGAACACTTCAAGCTCCTCACAGTTTTCAAAGTGGAGAAAGACTCATTTGTTCCAAGTAGGCCTGTTAAGTGAACATGAAGAAACAAATGATTCTTTCGAAACATGACCATCTCTTTTAGAAGCAGGAGCATCTAGCACGTTGTTTTCCAGTCAGATGGAGTTAGTTTTGGAAAGAATATTTGATGCAAATGAGAATTTTCAAGGTGGAGAAAGGCTCATTTTGCTCCAAAGAGTCCTACTCACCTAAGTTGAAGAAACTCATTTGTCTCTTGAAAGAGAACCATCAGAGTTAGCAGCAGGAACGTCTAGCACATTGTTCCATGTGAGACTTCAGTAGCTTTAGAAACAATACTTCCTGCAACTTATGTGTTTCAAGGTGGAGATTGGCTCTTTTGTTCCAAGGAGGCCTGCTCAGCTAAGATGAAGAAACACACGTATTTCTTGAAAGTCAGTAATTGGGTTAGAAGCCATAGCATGTAGCACATTGTTTCCCCATGAAAATTGGGTTAACTTGTGAAAGGCATACCTTCTGAAAATCGTAGTTATTAAGGTATACATAGGCTAATTTTGTTCCAAATCAGACTATTCAGCTTAGGTGAAGAAACACACGCACCTTTCCAAATAAACCAATATGTGTTAGAAGCCATAGCATCTAGCACAGTGCTTCCTGGTGAAAATTGAGTTAGTATGTTCAAGGAATTCTTCCAGCAACTCACGTGTTTCAAGGTGGAGATAGGACCTCTTCTCTCCAAATAGACCCCTTCAGGTGAGATGAAGCAACAAATGTATCTCTCCCAGAAAAACTATCTACGTTAGAACCCGCAGCATCAAGAACATTGTTTCCTTGTAAGAATTGAGTTAGAATTTGAAGGAAATATTTCCTGCGAGTCATAGTTTTCATGGTGGGGAAAGTCTCATTTTGTTCAAATTGGCCTAATAGCTAAGTTGAAGACATAAATGTATCTCTCCAAAGATGACCACCTGGGTTAGAAGCAGGAGCTTCTAGATAGCACGTTGCTTTCCTGGGATAACTGAGTTAGTTTTTAAGGGAATGCTCCCTGCAACTTGGTGTTTCAAGGTGAAGATTGGTTCTGTGTGCTCCAAGTAAGCCTATTCAGCTGTGTTGAAGAAATACATGCACCTATCCAAAGAAAGCCATCCATGTTAGAGCTGCAACATGTAGTGCATTGATTCCTTGTGAGAATTTACTTAGTGTCTGAAAAGAATACTACCTGCAAATCAGAACGTTTAAGGTAGAGGAAGGAATGTTTTCTTTCCAAAATGGCCTACTCAGCAGAGTTGATGAATCACATGTACCTCTCGAAGTAAACCAGCTGTGTTCAAAGCAGGAGCATCTGGCACATTTTTCCCCATGAGAATAGAGTTTGTTTTTGAAAGGAATTCTTCCTGAAACTTTCGTGTTCCAAGGTGGAGATAGGCTCTGTTGGCTACAAACAGGCCCAATCAGCTGACATGAAGGAACCCTTCTTTGCCTCTAAAGACAACCATCCAAGTTAGAGGCTGTGACAACTACAACATTGTTTCCCTGTGTGAATGGAGCGAGTTTTTAAATGGAATTCTTTCTGCAACTTCGGTGTTTCAAGGTGCAGGTAGGTCTGCTTGCCCCAAATACTCCAATTCAGCTGAGTCAAAGATAAATGTATCTCTGGAAAGAAAACTGACAAGATTAGAAGCACGAACATCTAGCAATTTGTTCCCCTGTGAGAATTGAGTTAGATTTTGAGTGAATTGTTCCAGCAATGTAGGTGTTTCAAAGTGGAGGTTGGTCTGTTTGCTGTAATCAGGCCTCTTCACCTGAGTTGAAGAAACACATGTCTCTCTATCAAAAAATCTGTGTTAGAAGTTGCGCCATGGAGCTCATTGTTTCCCTGTGAGAACTGAGTTAGGTTTTGACAGGAATGCTTCCTGCAATCATAGTTTTCCAAGAGGGGAAAATCTTATTTGTTCAAATAGGCCTATTCAGCGAAGTTGTGGAAACATATGAATCTCTCCAAAGAACACCATCTGTGTTATAAACAGGAACATCTAGCACATTGTTTTCCTGTGATAACTGAGTTACTTTTTGAAAGGAATGCTTCCTGCAGCTACGGTGTTTCAAGGTGGAGAGAGGCTCTCTTTGTTCCAAATAGGCCTATTCAACTGAGTTGATGAAACACATGTATCTCTGCTACAAACACATGTGTAGTAGAAGTAGTAGCATGTAGCACATTGTTTCCCTCTGAGAGTTGAGTTAGTTTTTGAAAGAAATAGTTCCTGCAAATCATATTTATGAAGGAGGTGAAAGGCTCATTTTGTTTCAAGTAGGCCCATTCAGCTAAGTTGAAGAGACAAATGAAACTCTTGAAGAAAATCATGTGTGTCAGAAATAGGTGCATCTAGCACTTTGTTTCCCTTGGAGAATTGAGTTCGGTTTCCAAGGAATGATTCCTCCAACCTAGTTGTTTCAAAGGCGACATAGGCTCTGTTTGCTCCACATAGGACTATTCGGCTGAGTTGAAGAAACACATGTTTATCTCCAAAGAACCCCATCCGTGATAGAAGCTACCGTATCTTGAACATTTTTTCTTTGTAATAATTGAGTTACATTTTGAAAGGACTACATCCTGCAACGTAAGTGTTTTCAGGTGGTCCTATGCTCCTTTTGCTTCCAATATGCCTTTTCAGCTAGTTTGAAAATACACGTATCTCTCAAAATGATGCCATGTGTGTTAGAAGTCATAGCATGTAGGATATTATTTCTGCATGAGAACTGAGTTAAGTTTGCAAGGAATACTTTCTGCAATCCATAGTTTTCAAGGTGTAGAAAGGCTCATTTTGTTCCAAATAGAGCTATTCAGCTAAGTGAAGAACAACATGTCGCTCTTGAAGGAAACCAATCTGTGTTAGAAGAAGTAGCATATGACACATTTTTCCCTATGAGAACTGAGTTAGTTTTGAAAGGTATACTTTCTGCAATAAGTGTTTTCGAGGTTGGAAAAGGCTCATTGTTTTCCAAATAGGCCTATTCAGCAAAGTTGAAGAACCACATTTATCTCTCGAAAGAAAGCCATCTATGTTAGAAGCAGGAGCTTCTAACTCATTGTTGCCCTGTGATAAGTGAGTAGTTTTTGTAAGGAATCCTTCCTGCAAATTAGGTGTTTCAAGGTGGACATCCTCTCTTTTCTCCAAATAAGCCTAATCCATTGAGTTCAATAAACACATGGGTCTCTCCAAAGAAAAACATCCATGTTAGAAGCTACAGCATCTAGCACATTGTTTCCCTGTGAGAATTCAGTTGGTTTTTGAAAGAAATACTTGCTTCAACTTTGGTGTTTCAAGGTGATGATGGGCTCCTTCTGCTTCCAATAGGCCTTTTCAGCTAAGTTGAAGCACGTATATCGCTCCAAAGAAAGACATCTGTGTTAGAAGCAGTCGTGTCTAAGCACATTGTTTCCCTGTGAGAATTAAGAGAGTTTGGGAAAGGAATACTTCCTGCAAATCCTAGTGATCAAGGTGGAGAAAGGCATGTTTTGTTCCATATAGGATTATTCAGCTTAGTTGAAGAAAGACATGTACCTCTGGAAAGAAACCAATTTGTGTTCGAAGCCATAGCACGCAGCACATTGTTTCCCTGTGAAAATGGACTTAGTTTTTGCAAGGAATTTTTACTGCCACTAAGGTGTTTCAAGGTGGAGATACACTCTGTTGTCTCCAAACAGACTTGTTCAGGTGAGTGGAAGAAAGAAATATATCTCTCTAAAGGAAACCATGTATGTTACAAACTGCAGCATCTCGCACATGCTTTCCCTGTGAGTTTTGAGTTCATTTCAAAGGAATACTTCCTGCAAAACAAAATTTTCTAGGTGGAGCGAGGTGGTTCTTTTTGTTCCAAATTGGCCTACTCAACTGAGTTCGTGCAACACATGTGTCTCTCAAAGAAATCCATCTGTGTTATAAGCAGGAGCATCTAGGCACATTTTACCCCTGTGAGAATTGAGTTTGTTATTGAAAGGAATACTGCCTGCCACTTACTTTTGGGAAGCTTCAGATTGGCTCTCTATGCTCCAAATAGGCCTATTCGGGTAGTTGAAGAAACACATGTAACTCGCCAAAGAAAACCTTCGATGTTAGAAGCTGCAGCATCTAGCACATTGTTTCCCTCTGAATATTGATTAGTTTTTGTAAGGAATACTTCCTGCAAATCAGAATTTTCAAGGTGGATTAAGTCTCATTTTTCTCCAACTAGTACTATTCATCTAAGATGAAGAAACAAATGAATCTCTCAAAAGACCAACATGTGTGTTAGAAGCAGGAGCATCTACCACATTATTTCCACTGAGAATTGAGTAGTTTTTGACTGGAATGCTTCCTCAAACGTAAGTGTTTCAAGGTGGGCAAAGGCTGCTTTTGTTCCAAATATGTATGTTAACCAGAAGTGAAGAAGCACGTGTACCTTTCCGAAGCAATTCACCTACGTAATAAGCTGCTGCATCTAACATATTGTTTTGCTGTTAGAACTGGGTTAGTTTAGCAAAGGAATCCTACCTGATACGTGAGTTGTCTTAGGTTGAGTTATGCTCTGTTTGTTCCAATTAGGCCAATACAGTTAAGTTGATGAAACACATCTATCTATTGAAAGAAACCCATGTGTTTTGGAACAACTAGCACATGTTTCCTTCTGAGAATTCAGGTCGTATTTCAGAGGAACACTTCAAGCTCCTCACAGTTTTCAAAGTGGAGAAAGACTCATTTGTTCCAAGTAGGCCTGTTAAGTGAACATGAAGAAACAAATGATTCTTTCGAAACATGACCATCTCTTTTAGAAGCAGGAGCATCTAGCACGTTGTTTTCCAGTCAGATGGAGTTAGTTTTGGAAAGAATATTTGATGCAAATGAGAATTTTCAAGGTGGAGAAAGGCTCATTTTGCTCCAGAGTCCTACTCACCTAAGTTGAAGAAACTCATTTGTCTCTTGAAAGAGAACCATCAGAGTTAGCAGCAGGAACGTCTAGCACATTGTTCCATGTGAGACTTCAGTAGCTTTAGAAACAATACTTCCTGCAACTTATGTGTTTCAAGGTGGAGATTGGCTCTTTTGTTCCAAGGAGGCCTGCTCAGCTAAGATGAAGAAACACACGTATTTCTTGAAAGTCAGTAATTGGGTTAGAAGCCATAGCATGTAGCACATTGTTTCCCCATGAAAATTGGGTTAACTTGTGAAAGGCATACCTTCTGAAAATCGTAGTTATTAAGGTATACATAGGCTAATTTTGTTCCAAATCAGACTATTCAGCTTAGGTGAAGAAACACACGCACCTTTCCAAATAAACCAATATGTGTTAGAAGCCATAGCATCTAGCACAGTGCTTCCTGGTGAAAATTGAGTTAGTATGTTCAAGGAATTCTTCCAGCAACTCACGTGTTTCAAGGTGGAGATAGGACCTCTTCTCTCCAAATAGACCCCTTCAGGTGAGATGAAGCAACAAATGTATCTCTCCCAGAAAAACTATCTACGTTAGAACCCGCAGCATCAAGAACATTGTTTCCTTGTAAGAATTGAGTTAGAATTTGAAGGAAATATTTCCTGCGAGTCATAGTTTTCATGGTGGGGAAAGTCTCATTTTGTTCAAATTGGCCTAATAGCTAAGTTGAAGACATAAATGTATCTCTCCAAAGATGACCACCTGGGTTAGAAGCAGGAGCTTCTAGATAGCACGTTGCTTTCCTGGGATAACTGAGTTAGTTTTTAAGGGAATGCTTCCTGCAACTTGGTGTTTCAAGGTGAAGATTGGTTCTGTGTGCTCCAAGTAAGCCTATTCAGCTGTGTTGAAGAAATACATGCACCTATCCAAAGAAAGCCATCCATGTTAGAGCTGCAACATGTAGTGCATTGATTCCTTGTGAGAATTTACTTAGTGTCTGAAAAGAATACTACCTGCAAATCAGAACGTTTAAGGTAGAGGAAGGAATGTTTTCTTTCCAAAATGGCCTACTCAGCAGAGTTGATGAATCACATGTACCTCTCGAAGTAAACCAGCTGTGTTCAAAGCAGGAGCATCTGGCACATTTTTCCCCGTGAGAATAGAGTTTGTTTTTGAAAGGAATTCTTCCTGAAACTTTCGTGTTCCAAGGTGGAGATAGGCTCTGTTGGCTACAAACAGGCCCAATCAGCTGACATGAAGGAACCCTTCTTTGCCTCTAAAGACAACCATCCAAGTTAGAGGCTGTGACAACTACAACATTGTTTCCCTGTGTGAATGGAGCGAGTTTTTAAATGGAATTCTTTCTGCAACTTCGGTGTTTCAAGGTGCAGGTAGGTCTGCTTGCCCCAAATACTCCAATTCAGCTGAGTCAAAGATAAATGTATCTCTGGAAAGAAAACTGACAAGATTAGAAGCACGAACATCTAGCAATTTGTTCCCCTGTGAGAATTGAGTTAGATTTTGAGTGAATTGTTCCAGCAATGTAGGTGTTTCAAAGTGGAGGTTGGTCTGTTTGCTGTAATCAGGCCTCTTCACCTGAGTTGAAGAAACACATGTCTCTCTATCAAAAAATCTGTGTTAGAAGTTGCGCCATGGAGCTCATTGTTTCCCTGTGAGAACTGAGTTAGGTTTTGACAGGAATGCTTCCTGCAATCATAGTTTTCCAAGAGGGGAAAATCTTATTTGTTCAAATAGGCCTATTCAGCGAAGTTGTGGAAACATATGAATCTCTCCAAAGAACACCATCTGTGTTATAAACAGGAACATCTAGCACATTGTTTTCCTGTGATAACTGAGTTACTTTTTGAAAGGAATGCTTCCTGCAGCTACGGTGTTTCAAGATGGAGAGAGGCTCTCTTTGTTCCAAATAGGCCTATTCAACTGAGTTGATGAAACACATGTATCTCTGCTACAAACACATGTGTAGTAGAAGTAGTAGCATGTAGCACATTGTTTCCCTCTGAGAGTTGAGTTAGTTTTTGAAAGAAATAGTTCCTGCAAATCATATTTATGAAGGAGGTGAAAGGCTCATTTTGTTTCAAGTAGGCCCATTCAGCTAAGTTGAAGAGACAAATGAAACTCTTGAAGAAAATCATGTGTGTCAGAAATAGGTGCATCTAGCACTTTGTTTCCCTTGGAGAATTGAGTTCGGTTTCCAAGGAATGATTCCTCCAACCTAGTTGTTTCAAAGGCGACATAGGCTCTGTTTGCTCCACATAGGACTATTCGGCTGAGTTGAAGAAACACATGTTTATCTCCAAAGAACCCCATCCGTGATAGAAGCTACCGTATCTTGAACATTTTTTCTTTGTAATAATTGAGTTACATTTTGAAAGGACTACATCCTGCAACGTAAGTGTTTTCAGGTGGTCCTAGGCTCCTTTTGCTTCCAATATGCCTTTTCAGCTAGTTTGAAAATACACGTATCTCTCAAAATGATGCCATGTGTGTTAGAAGTCATAGCATGTAGGATATTATTTCTGCATGAGAACTGAGTTAATTTTGCAAGGAATACTTTCTGCAATCCATAGTTTTCAAGGTGTAGAAAGGCTCATTTTGTTCCAAATAGAGCTATTCAGCTAAGTGAAGAACAACATGTCGCTCTTGAAGGAAACCAATCTGTGTTAGAAGAAGTAGCATATGACACATTTTTCCCTATGAGAACTGACTTAGTTTTGAAAGGTATACTTTCTGCAATAAGTGTTTTTGAGGTTGGAAAAGGCTCATTGTTTTCCAAATAGGCCTATTCAGCAAAGTTGAAGAACCACATTTATCTCTCGAAAGAAAGCCATCTATGTTAGAAGCAGGAGCTTCTAACTCATTGTTGCCCTGTGATAAGTGAGTAGTTTTTGTAAGGAATCCTTCCGGCAAATTAGGTGTTTCAAGGTGGACATCCTCTCTTTTCTCCAAATAAGCCTAATCCATTGAGTTCAATAAACACATGGGTCTCTCCAAAGAAAAACATCCATGTTAGAAGCTACAGCATCTAGCACATTGTTTCCCTGTGAGAATTCAGTTGGTTTTTGAAAGAAATACTTGCTTCAACTTTGGTGTTTCAAGGTGATGATGGGCTCCTTCTGCTTCCAATAGGCCTTTTCAGCTAAGTTGAAGCACGTATATCGCTCCAAAGAAAGACATCTGTGTTAGAAGCAGTCGTGTCTAAGCACATTGTTTCCCTGTGAGAATTAAGAGAGTTTGGGAAAGGAATACTTCCTGCAAATCCTAGTGATCAAGGTGGAGAAAGGCATGTTTTGTTCCATATAGGATTATTCAGCTTAGTTGAAGAAAGACATGTACCTCTGGAAAGAAACCAATTTGTGTTCGAAGCCATAGCACGTAGCACATTGTTTCCCTGTGAAAATGGACTTAGTTTTTGCAAGGAATTTTTACTGCCACTAAGGTGTTTCAAGGTGGAGATACACTCTGTTGTCTCCAAACAGACTTGTTCAGGTGAGTGGAAGAAAGAAATATATCTCTCTAAAGGAAACCATGTATGTTACAAACTGCAGCATCTCGCACATGCTTTCCCTGTGAGTTTTGAGTTCATTTCAAAGGAATACTTCCTGCAAAACAAAATTTTCTAGGTGGAGCGAGGTGGTTCTTTTTGTTCCAAATTGGCCTACTCAACTGAGTTCGTGCAACACATGTGTCTCTCAAAGAAATCCATCTGTGTTATAAGCAGGAGCATCTAGGCACATTTTACCCCTGTGAGAATTGAGTTTGTTTTTGAAAGGAATACTGCCTGCCACTTACTTTTGGGAAGCTTCAGATTGGCTCTCTATGCTCCAAATAGGCCTATTCGGGTAGTTGAAGAAACACATGTAACTCGCCAAAGAAAACCTTCGATGTTAGAAGCTGCAGCATCTAGCACATTGTTTCCCTCTGAATATTGATTAGTTTTTGTAAGGAATACTTCCTGCAAATCAGAATTTTCAAGGTGGATTAAGTCTCATTTTTCTCCAACTAGTACTATTCATCTAAGATGAAGAAACAAATGAATCTCTCAAAAGACCAACATGTGTGTTAGAAGCAGGAGCATCTACCACATTATTTCCACTGAGAATTGAGTAGTTTTTGACTGGAATGCTTCCTCAAACGTAAGTGTTTCAAGGTGGGCAAAGGCTGCTTTTGTTCCAAATATGTATGTTAACCAGAAGTGAAGAAGCACGTGTACCTTTCCGAAGCAATTCACCTACGTAATAAGCTGCTGCATCTAACATATTGTTTTGCTGTTAGAACTGGGTTAGTTTAGCAAAGGAATCCTACCTGATACGTGAGTTGTCTTAGGTTGAGTTATGCTCTGTTTGTTCCAATTAGGCCAATACAGTTAAGTTGATGAAACACATCTATCTCTTGAAAGAAACCCATGTGTTTTGGAACAACTAGCACATGTTTCCTTCTGAGAATTCAGGTCGTATTTCAGAGGAACACTTCAAGCTCCTCACAGTTTTCAAAGTGGAGAAAGACTCATTTGTTCCAAGTAGGCCTGTTAAGTGAACATGAAGAAACAAATGATTCTTTCGAAACATGACCATCTCTTTTAGAAGCAGGAGCATCTAGCACGTTGTTTTCCAGTCAGATGGAGTTAGTTTTGGAAAGAATATTTGATGCAAATGAGAATTTTCAAGGTGGAGAAAGGCTCATTTTGCTCCAAAGAGTCCTACTCACCTAAGTTGAAGAAACTCATTTGTCTCTTGAAAGAGAACCATCAGAGTTAGCAGCAGGAACGTCTAGCACATTGTTCCATGTGAGACTTCAGTAGCTTTAGAAACAATACTTCCTGCAACTTATGTGTTTCAAGGTGGAGATTGGCTCTTTTGTTCCAAGGAGGCCTGCTCAGCTAAGATGAAGAAACACACGTATTTCTTGAAAGTCAGTAATTGTGTTAGAAGCCATAGCATGTAGCACATTGTTTCCCCATGAAAATTGGGTTAACTTGTGAAAGGCATACCTTCTGAAAATCATAGTTATTAAGGTATACATAGGCTAATTTTGTTCCAAATCAGACTATTCAGCTTAGGTGAAGAAACACACGCACCTTTCCAAATAAACCAATATGTGTTAGAAGCCATAGCATCTAGCACAGTGCTTCCTGGTGAAAATTGAGTTAGTATGTTCAAGGAATTCTTCCAGCAACTCACGTGTTTCAAGGTGGAGATAGGACCTCTTCTCTCCAAATAGACCCCTTCAGGTGAGATGAAGCAACAAATGTATCTCTCCCAGAAAAACTATCTACGTTAGAACCCGCAGCATCAAGAACATTGTTTCCTTGTAAGAATTGAGTTAGAATTTGAAGGAAATATTTCCTGCGAGTCATAGTTTTCATGGTGGGGAAAGTCTCATTTTGTTCAAATTGGCCTAATAGCTAAGTTGAAGACATAAATGTATCTCTCCAAAGATGACCACCTGTGTTAGAAGCAGGAGCTTCTAGATAGCACGTTGCTTTCCTGGGATAACTGAGTTAGTTTTTAAGGGAATGCTCCCTGCAACTTGGTGTTTCAAGGTGAAGATTGGTTCTGTGTGCTCCAAGTAAGCCTATTCAGCTGTGTTGAAGAAATACATGCACCTATCCAAAGAAAGCCATCCATGTTAGAGCTGCAACATGTAGTGCATTGATTCCTTGTGAGAATTTACTTAGTGTCTGAAAAGAATACTACCTGCAAATCAGAACGTTTAAGGTAGAGGAAGGAATGTTTTCTTTCCAAAATGGCCTACTCAGCAGAGTTGATGAATCACATGTACCTCTCGAAGTAAACCAGCTGTGTTCAAAGCAGGAGCATCTGGCACATTTTTCCCCGTGAGAATAGAGTTTGTTTTTGAAAGGAATTCTTCCTGAAACTTTCGTGTTCCAAGGTGGAGATAGGCTCTGTTGGCTACAAACAGGCCCAATCAGCTGACATGAAGGAACCCTTCTTTGCCTCTAAAGACAACCATCCAAGTTAGAGGCTGTGACAACTACAACATTGTTTCCCTGTGTGAATGGAGCGAGTTTTTAAATGGAATTCTTTCTGCAACTTCGGTGTTTCAAGGTGCAGGTAGGTCTGCTTGCCCCAAATACTCCAATTCAGCTGAGTCAAAGATAAATGTATCTCTGGAAAGAAAACTGACAAGATTAGAAGCACGAACATCTAGCAATTTGTTCCCCTGTGAGAATTGAGTTAGATTTTGAGTGAATTGTTCCAGCAATGTAGGTGTTTCAAAGTGGAGGTTGGTCTGTTTGCTGTAATCAGGCCTCTTCACCTGAGTTGAAGAAACACATGTCTCTCTATCAAAAAATCTGTGTTAGAAGTTGCGCCATGGAGCTCATTGTTTCCCTGTGAGAACTGAGTTAGGTTTTGACAGGAATGCTTCCTGCAATCATAGTTTTCCAAGAGGGGAAAATCTTATTTGTTCAAATAGGCCTATTCAGCGAAGTTGTGGAAACATATGAATCTCTCTAAAGAACACCATCTGTGTTATAAACAGGAACATCTAGCACATTGTTTTCCTGTGATAACTGAGTTACTTTTTGAAAGGAATGCTTCCTGCAGCTACGGTGTTTCAAGGTGGAGAGAGGCTCTCTTTGTTCCAAATAGGCCTATTCAACTGAGTTGATGAAACACATGTATCTCTGCTACAAACACATGTGTAGTAGAAGTAGTAGCATGTAGCACATTGTTTCCCTCTGAGAGTTGAGTTAGTTTTTGAAAGAAATAGTTCCTGCAAATCATATTTATGAAGGAGGTGAAAGGCTCATTTTGTTTCAAGTAGGCCCATTCAGCTAAGTTGAAGAGACAAATGAAACTCTTGAAGAAAATCATGTGTGTCAGAAATAGGTGCATCTAGCACTTTGTTTCCCTTGGAGAATTGAGTTCGGTTTCCAAGGAATGATTCCTCCAACCTAGTTGTTTCAAAGGCGACATAGGCTCTGTTTGCTCCACATAGGACTATTCGGCTGAGTTGAAGAAACACATGTTTATCTCCAAAGAACCCCATCCGTGATAGAAGCTACCGTATCTTGAACATTTTTTCTTTGTAATAATTGAGTTACATTTTGAAAGGACTACATCCTGCAACGTAAGTGTTTTCAGGTGGTCCTAGGCTCCTTTTGCTTCCAATATGCCTTTTCAGCTAGTTTGAAAATACACGTATCTCTCAAAATGATGCCATGTGTGTTAGAAGTCATAGCATGTAGGATATTATTTCTGCGTGAGAACTGAGTTAATTTTGCAAGGAATACTTTCTGCAATCCATAGTATTCAAGGTGTAGAAAGGCTCATTTTGTTCCAAATAGAGCTATTCAGCTAAGTGAAGAACAACATGTCGCTCTTGAAGGAAACCAATCTGTGTTAGAAGAAGTAGCATATGACACATTTTTCCCTATGAGAACTGACTTAGTTTTGAAAGGTATACTTTCTGCAATAAGTGTTTTTGAGGTTGGAAAAGGCTCATTGTTTTCCAAATAGGCCTATTCAGCAAAGTTGAAGAACCACATTTATCTCTCGAAAGAAAGCCATCTATGTTAGAAGCAGGAGCTTCTAACTCATTGTTGCCCTGTGACAAGTGAGTAGATTTTGTAAGGAATCCTTCCGGCAAATTAGGTGTTTCAAGGTGGACATCCTCTCTTTTCTCCAAATAAGCCTAATCCATTGAGTTCAATAAACACATGGGTCTCTCCAAAGAAAAACATCCATGTTAGAAGCTACAGCATCTAGCACATTGTTTCCCTGTGAAAATTCAGTTGGTTTTTGAAAGAAATACTTGCTTCAACTTTGGTGTTTCAAGGTGATGATGGGCTCCTTCTGCTTCCAATAGGCCTTTTCAGCTAAGTTGAAGCACGTATATCGCTCCAAAGAAAGACATCTGTGTTAGTAGCAGTCGTGTCTAAGCACATTGTTTCCCTGTGAGAATTAAGAGAGTTTGGGAAAGGAATACTTCCTGCAAATCCTAGTGATCAAGGTGGAGAAAGGCATGTTTTGTTCCATATAGGATTATTCAGCTTAGTTGAAGAAAGACATGTACCTCTGGAAAGAAACCAATTTGTGTTCGAAGCCATAGCACGTAGCACATTGTTTCCCTGTGAAAATGGACTTAGTTTTTGCAAGGAATTTTTACTGCCACTAAGGTGTTTCAAGGTGGAGATACACTCTGTTGTCTCCAAACAGACTTGTTCAGGTGAGTGGAAGAAAGAAATATATCTCTCTAAAGGAAACCATGTATGTTACAAACTGCAGCATCTCGCACATGCTTTCCCTGTGAGTTTTGAGTTCATTTCAAAGGAATACTTCCTGCAAAACAAAATTTTCTAGGTGGAGCGAGGTGGTTCTTTTTGTTCCAAATTGGCCTACTCAACTGAGTTCGTGCAACACATGTGTCTCTCAAAGAAATCCATCTGTGTTATAAGCAGGAGCATCTAGGCACATTTTACCCCTGTGAGAATTGAGTTTGTTCTTGAAAGGAATACTGCCTGCCACTTACTTTTGGGAAGCTTCAGATTGGCTCTCTATGCTCCAAATAGGCCTATTCGGGTAGTTGAAGAAACACATGTAACTCGCCAAAGAAAACCTTCGATGTTAGAAGCTGCAGCATCTAGCACATTGTTTCCCTCTGAATATTGATTAGTTTTTGTAAGGAATACTTCCTGCAAATCAGAATTTTCAAGGTGGATTAAGTCTCATTTTTCTCCAACTAGTACTATTCATCTAAGATGAAGAAACAAATGAATCTCTCAAAAGACCAACATGTGTGTTAGAAGCAGGAGCATCTACCACATTATTTCCACTGAGAATTGAGTAGTTTTTGACTGGAATGCTTCCTCAAACGTAAGTGTTTCAAGGTGGGCAAAGGCTGCTTTTGTTCCAAATATGTATGTTAACCAGAAGTGAAGAAGCACGTGTACCTTTCCGAAGAAATTCACCTACGTAATAAGCTGCTGCATCTAACATATTGTTTTGCTGTTAGAACTGGGTTAGTTTAGCAAAGGAATCCTACCTGATACGTGAGTTGTCTTAGGTTGAGTTATGCTCTGTTTGTTCCAATTAGGCCAATACAGTTAAGTTGATGAAACACATCTATCTCTTGAAAGAAACCCATGTGTTTTGGAACAACTAGCACATGTTTCCTTCTGAGAATTCAGGTCGTATTTCAGAGGAACACTTCAAGCTCCTCACAGTTTTCAAAGTGGAGAAAGACTCATTTGTTCCAAGTAGGCCTGTTAAGTGAACATGAAGAAACAAATGATTCTTTCGAAACATGACCATCTCTTTTAGAAGCAGGAGCATCTAGCACGTTGTTTTCCAGTCAGATGGAGTTAGTTTTGGAAAGAATATTTGATGCAAATGAGAATTTTCAAGGTGGAGAAAGGCTCATTTTGCTCCAAAGAGTCCTACTCACCTAAGTTGAAGAAACTCATTTGTCTCTTGAAAGAGAACCATCAGAGTTAGCAGCAGGAACGTCTAGCACATTGTTCCATGTGAGACTTCAGTAGCTTTAGAAACAATACTTCCTGCAACTTATGTGTTTCAAGGTGGAGATTGGCTCTTTTGTTCCAAGGAGGCCTGCTCAGCTAAGATGAAGAAACACACGTATTTCTTGAAAGTCAGTAATTGTGTTAGAAGCCATAGCATGTAGCACATTGTTTCCCCATGAAAATTGGGTTAACTTGTGAAAGGCATACCTTCTGAAAATCATAGTTATTAAGGTATACATAGGCTAATTTTGTTCCAAATCAGACTATTCAGCTTAGGTGAAGAAACACACGCACCTTTCCAAATAAACCAATATGTGTTAGAAGCCATAGCATCTAGCACAGTGCTTCCTGGTGAAAATTGAGTTAGTATGTTCAAGGAATTCTTCCAGCAACTCACGTGTTTCAAGGTGGAGATAGGACCTCTTCTCTCCAAATAGACCCCTTCAGGTGAGATGAAGCAACAAATGTATCTCTCCCAGAAAAACTATCTACGTTAGAACCCGCAGCATCAAGAACATTGTTTCCTTGTAAGAATTGAGTTAGAATTTGAAGGAAATATTTCCTGCGAGTCATAGTTTTCATGGTGGGGAAAGTCTCATTTTGTTCAAATTGGCCTAATAGCTAAGTTGAAGACATAAATGTATCTCTCCAAAGATGACCACCTGTGTTAGAAGCAGGAGCTTCTAGATAGCACGTTGCTTTCCTGGGATAACTGAGTTAGTTTTTAAGGGAATGCTCCCTGCAACTTGGTGTTTCAAGGTGAAGATTGGTTCTGTGTGCTCCAAGTAAGCCTATTCAGCTGTGTTGAAGAAATACATGCACCTATCCAAAGAAAGCCATCCATGTTAGAGCTGCAACATGTAGTGCATTGATTCCTTGTGAGAATTTACTTAGTGTCTGAAAAGAATACTACCTGCAAATCAGAACGTTTAAGGTAGAGGAAGGAATGTTTTCTTTCCAAAATGGCCTACTCAGCAGAGTTGATGAATCACATGTACCTCTCGAAGTAAACCAGCTGTGTTCAAAGCAGGAGCATCTGGCACATTTTTCCCCGTGAGAATAGAGTTTGTTTTTGAAAGGAATTCTTCCTGAAACTTTCGTGTTCCAAGGTGGAGATAGGCTCTGTTGGCTACAAACAGGCCCAATCAGCTGACATGAAGGAACCCTTCTTTGCCTCTAAAGACAACCATCCAAGTTAGAGGCTGTGACAACTACAACATTGTTTCCCTGTGTGAATGGAGCGAGTTTTTAAATGGAATTCTTTCTGCAACTTCGGTGTTTCAAGGTGCAGGTAGGTCTGCTTGCCCCAAATACTCCAATTCAGCTGAGTCAAAGATAAATGTATCTCTGGAAAGAAAACTGACAAGATTAGAAGCACGAACATCTAGCAATTTGTTCCCCTGTGAGAATTGAGTTAGATTTTGAGTGAATTGTTCCAGCAATGTAGGTGTTTCAAAGTGGAGGTTGGTCTGTTTGCTGTAATCAGGCCTCTTCACCTGAGTTGAAGAAACACATGTCTCTCTATCAAAAAATCTGTGTTAGAAGTTGCGCCATGGAGCTCATTGTTTCCCTGTGAGAACTGAGTTAGGTTTTGACAGGAATGCTTCCTGCAATCATAGTTTTCCAAGAGGGGAAAATCTTATTTGTTCAAATAGGCCTATTCAGCGAAGTTGTGGAAACATATGAATCTCTCCAAAGAACACCATCTGTGTTATAAACAGGAACATCTAGCACATTGTTTTCCTGTGATAACTGAGTTACTTTTTGAAAGGAATGCTTCCTGCAGCTACGGTGTTTCAAGGTGGAGAGAGGCTCTCTTTGTTCCAAATAGGCCTATTCAACTGAGTTGATGAAACACATGTATCTCTGCTACAAACACATGTGTAGTAGAAGTAGTAGCATGTAGCACATTGTTTCCCTCTGAGAGTTGAGTTAGTTTTTGAAAGAAATAGTTCCTGCAAATCATATTTATGAAGGAGGTGAAAGGCTCATTTTGTTTCAAGTAGGCCCATTCAGCTAAGTTGAAGAGACAAATGAAACTCTTGAAGAAAATCATGTGTGTCAGAAATAGGTGCATCTAGCACTTTGTTTCCCTTGGAGAATTGAGTTCGGTTTCCAAGGAATGATTCCTCCAACCTAGTTGTTTCAAAGGCGACATAGGCTCTGTTTGCTCCACATAGGACTATTCGGCTGAGTTGAAGAAACACATGTTTATCTCCAAAGAACCCCATCCGTGATAGAAGCTACCGTATCTTGAACATTTTTTCTTTGTAATAATTGAGTTACATTTTGAAAGGACTACATCCTGCAACGTAAGTGTTTTCAGGTGGTCCTAGGCTCCTTTTGCTTCCAATATGCCTTTTCAGCTAGTTTGAAAATACACGTATCTCTCAAAATGATGCCATGTGTGTTAGAAGTCATAGCATGTAGGATATTATTTCTGCGTGAGAACTGAGTTAATTTTGCAAGGAATACTTTCTGCAATCCATAGTATTCAAGGTGTAGAAAGGCTCATTTTGTTCCAAATAGAGCTATTCAGCTAAGTGAAGAACAACATGTCGCTCTTGAAGGAAACCAATCTGTGTTAGAAGAAGTAGCATATGACACATTTTTCCCTATGAGAACTGACTTAGTTTTGAAAGGTATACTTTCTGCAATAAGTGTTTTTGAGGTTGGAAAAGGCTCATTGTTTTCCAAATAGGCCTATTCAGCAAAGTTGAAGAACCACATTTATCTCTCGAAAGAAAGCCATCTATGTTAGAAGCAGGAGCTTCTAACTCATTGTTGCCCTGTGACAAGTGAGTAGATTTTGTAAGGAATCCTTCCGGCAAATTAGGTGTTTCAAGGTGGACATCCTCTCTTTTCTCCAAATAAGCCTAATCCATTGAGTTCAATAAACACATGGGTCTCTCCAAAGAAAAACATCCATGTTAGAAGCTACAGCATCTAGCACATTGTTTCCCTGTGAAAATTCAGTTGGTTTTTGAAAGAAATACTTGCTTCAACTTTGGTGTTTCAAGGTGATGATGGGCTCCTTCTGCTTCCAATAGGCCTTTTCAGCTAAGTTGAAGCACGTATATCGCTCCAAAGAAAGACATCTGTGTTAGTAGCAGTCGTGTCTAAGCACATTGTTTCCCTGTGAGAATTAAGAGAGTTTGGGAAAGGAATACTTCCTGCAAATCCTAGTGATCAAGGTGGAGAAAGGCATGTTTTGTTCCATATAGGATTATTCAGCTTAGTTGAAGAAAGACATGTACCTCTGGAAAGAAACCAATTTGTGTTCGAAGCCATAGCACGTAGCACATTGTTTCCCTGTGAAAATGGACTTAGTTTTTGCAAGGAATTTTTACTGCCACTAAGGTGTTTCAAGGTGGAGATACACTCTGTTGTCTCCAAACAGACTTGTTCAGGTGAGTGGAAGAAAGAAATATATCTCTCTAAAGGAAACCATGTATGTTACAAACTGCAGCATCTCGCACATGCTTTCCCTGTGAGTTTTGAGTTCATTTCAAAGGAATACTTCCTGCAAAACAAAATTTTCTAGGTGGAGCGAGGTGGTTCTTTTTGTTCCAAATTGGCCTACTCAACTGAGTTCGTGCAACACATGTGTCTCTCAAAGAAATCCATCTGTGTTATAAGCAGGAGCATCTAGGCACATTTTACCCCTGTGAGAATTGAGTTTGTTCTTGAAAGGAATACTGCCTGCCACTTACTTTTGGGAAGCTTCAGATTGGCTCTCTATGCTCCAAATAGGCCTATTCGGGTAGTTGAAGAAACACATGTAACTCGCCAAAGAAAACCTTCGATGTTAGAAGCTGCAGCATCTAGCACATTGTTTCCCTCTGAATATTGATTAGTTTTTGTAAGGAATACTTCCTGCAAATCAGAATTTTCAAGGTGGATTAAGTCTCATTTTTCTCCAACTAGTACTATTCATCTAAGATGAAGAAACAAATGAATCTCTCAAAAGACCAACATGTGTGTTAGAAGCAGGAGCATCTACCACATTATTTCCACTGAGAATTGAGTAGTTTTTGACTGGAATGCTTCCTCAAACGTAAGTGTTTCAAGGTGGGCAAAGGCTGCTTTTGTTCCAAATATGTATGTTAACCAGAAGTGAAGAAGCACGTGTACCTTTCCGAAGAAATTCACCTACGTAATAAGCTGCTGCATCTAACATATTGTTTTGCTGTTAGAACTGGGTTAGTTTAGCAAAGGAATCCTACCTGATACGTGAGTTGTCTTAGGTTGAGTTATGCTCTGTTTGTTCCAATTAGGCCAATACAGTTAAGTTGATGAAACACATTTATCTCTTGAAAGAAACCCATGTGTTTTGGAACAACTAGCACATGTTTCCTTCTGAGAATTCAGGTCGTATTTCAGAGGAACACTTCAAGCTCCTCACAGTTTTCAAAGTGGAGAAAGACTCATTTGTTCCAAGTAGGCCTGTTAAGTGAACATGAAGAAACAAATGATTCTTTCGAAACATGACCATCTCTTTTAGAAGCAGGAGCATCTAGCACGTTGTTTTCCAGTCAGATGGAGTTAGTTTTGGAAAGAATATTTGATGCAAATGAGAATTTTCAAGGTGGAGAAAGGCTCATTTTGCTCCAAAGAGTCCTACTCACCTACGTTGAAGAAACTCATTTGTCTCTTGAAAGAGAACCATCAGAGTTAGCAGCAGGAACGTCTAGCACATTGTTCCATGTGAGACTTCAGTAGCTTTAGAAACAATACTTCCTGCAACTTATGTGTTTCAAGGTGGAGATTGGCTCTTTTGTTCCAAGGAGGCCTGCTCAGCTAAGATGAAGAAACACACGTATTTCTTGAAAGTCAGTAATTGTGTTAGAAGCCATAGCATGTAGCACATTGTTTCCCCATGAAAATTGGGTTAACTTGTGAAAGGCATACCTTCTGAAAATCATAGTTATTAAGGTATACATAGGCTAATTTTGTTCCAAATCAGACTATTCAGCTTAGGTGAAGAAACACACGCACCTTTCCAAATAAACCAATATGTGTTAGAAGCCATAGCATCTAGCACAGTGCTTCCTGGTGAAAATTGAGTTAGTATGTTCAAGGAATTCTTCCAGCAACTCACGTGTTTCAAGGTGGAGATAGGACCTCTTCTCTCCAAATAGACCCCTTCAGGTGAGATGAAGCAACAAATGTATCTCTCCCAGAAAAACTATCTACGTTAGAACCCGCAGCATCAAGAACATTGTTTCCTTGTAAGAATTGAGTTAGAATTTGAAGGAAATATTTCCTGCGAGTCATAGTTTTCATGGTGGGGAAAGTCTCATTTTGTTCAAATTGGCCTAATAGCTAAGTTGAAGACATAAATGTATCTCTCCAAAGATGACCACCTGTGTTAGAAGCAGGAGCTTCTAGATAGCACGTTGCTTTCCTGGGATAACTGAGTTAGTTTTTAAGGGAATGCTCCCTGCAACTTGGTGTTTCAAGGTGAAGATTGGTTCTGTGTGCTCCAAGTAAGCCTATTCAGCTCTGTTGAAGAAATACATGCACCTATCCAAAGAAAGCCATCCATGTTAGAGCTGCAACATGTAGTGCATTGATTCCTTGTGAGAATTTACTTAGTGTCTGAAAAGAATACTACCTGCAAATCAGAACGTTTAAGGTAGAGGAAGGAATGTTTTCTTTCCAAAATGGCCTACTCAGCAGAGTTGATGAATCACATGTACCTCTCGAAGTAAACCAGCTGTGTTCAAAGCAGGAGCATCTGGCACATTTTTCCCCGTGAGAATAGAGTTTGTTTTTGAAAGGAATTCTTCCTGAAACTTTCGTGTTCCAAGGTGGAGATAGGCTCTGTTGGCTACAAACAGGCCCAATCAGCTGACATGAAGGAACCCTTCTTTGCCTCTAAAGACAACCATCCAAGTTAGAGGCTGTGACAACTACAACATTGTTTCCCTGTGTGAATGGAGCGAGTTTTTAAATGGAATTCTTTCTGCAACTTCGGTGTTTCAAGGTGCAGGTAGGTCTGCTTGCCCCAAATACTCCAATTCAGCTGAGTCAAAGATAAATGTATCTCTGGAAAGAAAACTGACAAGATTAGAAGCACGAACATCTAGCAATTTGTTCCCCTGTGAGAATTGAGTTAGATTTTGAGTGAATTGTTCCAGCAATGTAGGTGTTTCAAAGTGGAGGTTGGTCTGTTTGCTGTAATCAGGCCTCTTCACCTGAGTTGAAGAAACACATGTCTCTCTATCAAAAAATCTGTGTTAGAAGTTGCGCCATGGAGCTCATTGTTTCCCTGTGAGAACTGAGTTAGGTTTTGACAGGAATGCTTCCTGCAATCATAGTTTTCCAAGAGGGGAAAATCTTATTTGTTCAAATAGGCCTATTCAGCGAAGTTGTGGAAACATATGAATCTCTCCAAAGAACACCATCTGTGTTATAAACAGGAACATCTAGCACATTGTTTTCCTGTGATAACTGAGTTACTTTTTGAAAGGAATGCTTCCTGCAGCTACGGTGTTTCAAGGTGGAGAGAGGCTCTCTTTGTTCCAAATAGGCCTATTCAACTGAGTTGATGAAACACATGTATCTCTGCTACAAACACATGTGTAGTAGAAGTAGTAGCATGTAGCACATTGTTTCCCTCTGAGAGTTGAGTTAGTTTTTGAAAGAAATAGTTCCTGCAAATCATATTTATGAAGGAGGTGAAAGGCTCATTTTGTTTCAAGTAGGCCCATTCAGCTAAGTTGAAGAGACAAATGAAACTCTTGAAGAAAATCATGTGTGTCAGAAATAGGTGCATCTAGCACTTTGTTTCCCTTGGAGAATTGAGTTCGGTTTCCAAGGAATGATTCCTCCAACCTAGTTGTTTCAAAGGCGACATAGGCTCTGTTTGCTCCACATAGGACTATTCGGCTGAGTTGAAGAAACACATGTTTATCTCCAAAGAACCCCATCCGTGATAGAAGCTACCGTATCTTGAACATTTTTTCTTTGTAATAATTGAGTTACATTTTGAAAGGACTACATCCTGCAACGTAAGTGTTTTCAGGTGGTCCTAGGCTCCTTTTGCTTCCAATATGCCTTTTCAGCTAGTTTGAAAATACACGTATCTCTCAAAATGATGCCATGTGTGTTAGAAGTCATAGCATGTAGGATATTATTTCTGCGTGAGAACTGAGTTAAGTTTGCAAGGAATACTTTCTGCAATCCATAGTTTTCAAGGTGTAGAAAGGCTCATTTTGTTCCAAATAGAGCTATTCAGCTAAGTGAAGAACAACATGTCGCTCTTGAAGGAAACCAATCTGTGTTAGAAGAAGTAGCATATGACACATTTTTCCCTATGAGAACTGACTTAGTTTTGAAAGGTATACTTTCTGCAATAAGTGTTTTTGAGGTTGGAAAAGGCTCATTGTTTTCCAAATAGGCCTATTCAGCAAAGTTGAAGAACCACATTTATCTCTCGAAAGAAAGCCATCTATGTTAGAAGCAGGAGCTTCTAACTCATTGTTGCCCTGTGATAAGTGAGTAGTTTTTGTAAGGAATCCTTCCGGCAAATTAGGTGTTTCAAGGTGGACATCCTCTCTTTTCTCCAAATAAGCCTAATCCATTGAGTTCAATAAACACATGGGTCTCTCCAAAGAAAAACATCCATGTTAGAAGCTACAGCATCTAGCACATTGTTTCCCTGTGAGAATTCAGTTGGTTTTTGAAAGAAATACTTGCTTCAACTTTGGTGTTTCAAGGTGATGATGGGCTCCTTCTGCTTCCAATAGGCCTTTTCATCTAAGTTGAAGCACGTATATCGCTCCAAAGAAAGATATCTGTGTTAGAAGCAGTCGTGTCTAAGCACATTGTTTCCCTGTGAGAATTAAGAGAGTTTGGAAAGGAATACTTCCTGCAAATCCTAGTGATCAAGGTGGAGAAAGGCATGTTTTGTTCCATATAGGATTATTCAGCTTAGTTGAAGAAGGACATGTACCTCTGGAAAGAAACCAATTTGTGTTCGAAGCCATAGCACGTAGCACATTGTTTCCCTGTGAAAATGGACTTAGTTTTTGCAAGGAATTTTTACTGCCACTAAGGTGTTTCAAGGTGGAGATACACTCTGTTGTCTCCAAACAGACTTGTTCAGGTGAGTGGAAGAAAGAAATATATCTCTCTAAAGGAAACCATGTATGTTACAAACTGCAGCATCTCGCACATGCTTTCCCTGTGAGTTTTGAGTTCATTTCAAAGGAATACTTCCTGCAAAACAAAATTTTCTAGGTGGAGCGAGGTGGTTCTTTTTGTTCCAAATTGGCCTACTCAACTGAGTTCGTGCAACACATGTGTCTCTCAAAGAAATCCATCTGTGTTATAAGCAGGAGCATCTAGGCACATTTTACCCCTGTGAGAATTGAGTTTGTTTTTGAAAGGAATACTGCCTGCCACTTTCTTTTGGGAAGCTTCAGATTGGCTCTCTATGCTCCAAATAGGCCTATTCGGGTAGTTGAAGAAACACATGTAACTCGCCAAAGAAAACCTTCGATGTTAGAAGCTGCAGCATCTAGCACATTGTTTCCCTCTGAATATTGATTAGTTTTTGTAAGGAATACTTCCTGCAAATCAGAATTTTCAAGGTGGATTAAGTCTCATTTTTCTCCAACTAGTACTATTCATCTAAGATGAAGAAACAAATGAATCTCTCAAAAGACCAACATGTGTGTTAGAAGCAGGAGCATCTACCACATTATTTCCACTGAGAATTGAGTAGTTTTTGACTGGAATGCTTCCTCAAACGTAAGTGTTTCAAGGTGGGCAAAGGCTGCTTTTGTTCCAAATATGTATGTTAACCAGAAGTGAAGAAGCACGTGTACCTTTCCGAAGCAATTCACCTACGTAATAAGCTGCTGCATCTAACATATTGTTTTGCTGTTAGAACTGGGTTAGTTTAGCAAAGGAATCCTACCTGATACGTGAGTTGTCTTAGGTTGAGTTATGCTCTGTTTGTTCCAATTAGGCCAATACAGTTAAGTTGATGAAACACATCTATCTCTTGAAAGAAACCCATGTGTTTTGGAACAACTAGCACATGTTTCCTTCTGAGAATTCAGGTCGTATTTCAGAGGAACACTTCAAGCTCCTCACAGTTTTCAAAGTGGAGAAAGACTCATTTGTTCCAAGTAGGCCTGTTAAGTGAACATGAAGAAACAAATGATTCTTTCGAAACATGACCATCTCTTTTAGAAGCAGGAGCATCTAGCACGTTGTTTTCCAGTCAGATGGAGTTAGTTTTGGAAAGAATATTTGATGCAAATGAGAATTTTCAAGGTGGAGAAAGGCTCATTTTGCTCCAAAGAGTCCTACTCACCTAAGTTGAAGAAACTCATTTGTCTCTTGAAAGAGAACCATCAGAGTTAGCAGCAGGAACGTCTAGCACATTGTTCCATGTGAGACTTCAGTAGCTTTAGAAACAATACTTCCTGCAACTTATGTGTTTCAAGGTGGAGATTGGCTCTTTTGTTCCAAGGAGGCCTGCTCAGCTAAGATGAAGAAACACACGTATTTCTTGAAAGTCAGTAATTGTGTTAGAAGCCATAGCATGTAGCACATTGTTTCCCCATGAAAATTGGGTTAACTTGTGAAAGGCATACCTTCTGAAAATCATAGTTATTAAGGTATACATAGGCTAATTTTGTTCCAAATCAGACTATTCAGCTTAGGTGAAGAAACACACGCACCTTTCCAAATAAACCAATATGTGTTAGAAGCCATAGCATCTAGCACAGTGCTTCCTGGTGAAAATTGAGTTAGTATGTTCAAGGAATTCTTCCAGCAACTCACGTGTTTCAAGGTGGAGATAGGACCTCTTCTCTCCAAATAGACCCCTTCAGGTGAGATGAAGCAACAAATGTATCTCTCCCAGAAAAACTATCTACGTTAGAACCCGCAGCATCAAGAACATTGTTTCCTTGTAAGAATTGAGTTAGAATTTGAAGGAAATATTTCCTGCAAGTCATAGTTTTCATGGTGGGGAAAGTCTCATTTTGTTCAAATTGGCCTAATAGCTAAGTTGAAGACATAAATGTATCTCTCCAAAGATGACCACCTGGGTTAGAAGCAGGAGTTTCTAGATAGCAGGTTGCTTTCCTGGGATAACTGAGTTAGTTTTTAAGGGAATGCTCCCTGCAACTTGGTGTTTCAAGGTGAAGATTGGTTCTGTGTGCTCCAAGTAAGCCTATTCAGCTGTGTTGAAGAAATACATGCACGTATCCAAAGAAAGCCATCCATGTTAGAGCTGCAACATGTAGTGCATTGATTCCTTGTGAGAATTTACTTAGTGTCTGAAAAGAATACTACCTGCAAATCAGAACGTTTAAGGTAGAGGAAGGAATGTTTTCTTTCCAAAATGGCCTACTCAGCAGAGTTGATGAATCACATGTACCTCTCGAAGTAAACCAGCTGTGTTCAAAGCAGGAGCATCTGGCACATTTTTCCCCGTGAGAATAGAGTTTGTTTTTGAAAGGAATTCTTCCTGAAACTTTCGTGTTCCAAGGTGGAGATAGGCTCTGTTGGCTACAAACAGGCCCAATCAGCTGACATGAAGGAACCCTTCTTTGCCTCTAAAGACAACCATCCAAGTTAGAGGCTGTGACAACTACAACATTGTTTCCCTGTGTGAATGGAGCGAGTTTTTAAATGGAATTCTTTCTGCAACTTCGGTGTTTCAAGGTGCAGGTAGGTCTGCTTGCCCCAAATACTCCAATTCAGCTGAGTCAAAGATAAATGTATCTCTGGAAAGAAAACTGACAAGATTAGAAGCACGAACATCTAGCAATTAGTTAACCTGTGAGAATTGAGTTAGATTTTGAGTGAATTGTTCCAGCAATGTAGGTGTTTCAAAGTGGAGGTTGGTCTGTTTGCTGTAATCAGGCCTCTTCACCTGAGTTGAAGAAACACATGTCTCTCTATCAAAAAATCTGTGTTAGAAGTTGCGCCATGGAGCTCATTGTTTCCCTGTGAGAACTGAGTTAGGTTTTGACAGGAATGCTTCCTGCAATCATAGTTTTCCAAGAGGGGAAAATCTTATTTGTTCAAATAGGCCTATTCAGTGAAGTTGTGGAAACATATGAATCTCTCCAAAGAACACCATCTGTGTTATAAACAGGAACATCTAGCACATTGTTTTCCTGTGATAACTGAGTTACTTTTTGAAAGGAATGCTTCCTGCAGCTACGGTGTTTCAAGGTGGAGAGAGGCTCTCTTTGTTCCAAATAGGCCTATTCAACTGAGTTGATGAAACACATGTATCTCTGCTACAAACACATGTGTAGTAGAAGTAGTAGCATGTAGCACATTGTTTCCCTCTGAGAGTTGAGTTAGTTTTTGAAAGAAATAGTTCCTGCAAATCATATTTATGAAGGAGGTGAAAGGCTCATTTTGTTTCAAGTAGGCCCATTCAGCTAAGTTGAAGAGACAAATGAAACTCTTGAAGAAAATCATGTGTGTCAGAAATAGGTGCATCTAGCACTTTGTTTCCCTTGGAGAATTGAGTTCGGTTTCCAAGGAATGATTCCTCCAACCTAGTTGTTTCAAAGGCGACATAGGCTCTGTTTGCTCCACATAGGACTATTCGGCTGAGTTGAAGAAACACATGTTTATCTCCAAAGAACCCCATCCGTGATAGAAGCTACCGTATCTTGAAGATTTTTTCTTTGTAATAATTGAGTTACATTTTGAAAGGACTACATCCTGCAACGTAAGTGTTTTCAGGTGGTCCTAGGCTCCTTTTGCTTCCAATATGCCTTTTCAGCTAGTTTGAAAATACACGTATCTCTCAAAATGATGCCATGTGTGTTAGAAGTCATAGCATGTAGGATATTATTTCTGCGTGAGAACTGAGTTAAGTTTGCAAGGAATACTTTCTGCAATCCATAGTTTTCAAGGTGTAGAAAGGCTCATTTTGTTCCAAATAGAGCTATTCAGCTAAGTGAAGAACAACATGTCGCTCTTGAAGGAAACCAATCTGTGTTAGAAGAAGTAGCATATGACACATTTTTCCCTATGAGAACTGACTTAGTTTTGAAAGGTATACTTTCTGCAATAAGTGTTTTTGAGGTTGGAAAAGGCTCATTGTTTTCCAAATAGGCCTATTCAGCAAAGTTGAAGAACCACATTTATCTCTCGAAAGAAAGCCATCTATGTTAGAAGCAGGAGCTTCTAACTCATTGTTGCCCTGTGATAAGTGAGTAGTTTTTGTAAGGAATCCTTCCGGCAAATTAGGTGTTTCAAGGTGGACATCCTCTCTTTTCTCCAAATAAGCCTAATCCATTGAGTTCAATAAACACATGGGTCTCTCCAAAGAAAAACATCCATGTTAGAAGCTACAGCATCTAGCACATTGTTTCCCTGTGAGAATTCAGTTGGTTTTTGAAAGAAATACTTGCTTCAACTTTGGTGTTTCAAGGTGATGATGGGCTCCTTCTGCTTCCAATAGGCCTTTTCAGCTAAGTTGAAGCACGTATATCGCTCCAAAGAAAGACATCTGTGTTAGAAGCAGTCGTGTCTAAGCACATTGTTTCCCTGTGAGAATTAAGAGAGTTTGGGAAAGGAATACTTCCTGCAAATCCTAGTGATCAAGGTGGAGAAAGGCATGTTTTGTTCCATATAGGATTATTCAGCTTAGTTGAAGAAAGACATGTACCTCTGGAAAGAAACCAATTTGTGTTCGAAGCCATAGCACGTAGCACATTGTTTCCCTGTGAAAATGGACTTAGTTTTTGCAAGGAATTTTTACTGCCACTAAGGTGTTTCAACGTGGAGATACACTCTGTTGTCTCCAAACAGACTTGTTCAGGTGAGTGGAAGAAAGAAATATATCTCTCTAAAGGAAACCATGTATGTTACAAACTGCAGCATCTCGCACATGCTTTCCCTGTGAGTTTTGAGTTCATTTCAAAGGAATACTTCCTGCAAAACAAAATTTTCTAGGTGGAGCGAGGTGGTTCTTTTTGTTCCAAATTGGCCTACTCAACTGAGTTCGTGCAACACATGTGTCTCTCAAAGAAATCCATCTGTGTTATAAGCAGGAGCATCTAGGCACATTTTACCCCTGTGAGAATTGAGTTTGTTTTTGAAAGGAATACTGCCTGCCACTTACTTTTGGGAAGCTTCAGATTGGCTCTCTATGCTCCAAATAGGCCTATTCGGGTAGTTGAAGAAACACATGTAACTCGCCAAAGAAAACCTTCGATGTTAGAAGCTGCAGCATCTAGCACATTGTTTCCCTCTGAATATTGATTAGTTTTTGTAAGGAATACTTCCTGCAAATCAGAATTTTCAAGGTGGATTAAGTCTCATTTTTCTCCAACTAGTACTATTCATCTAAGATGAAGAAACAAATGAATCTCTCAAAAGACCAACATGTGTGTTAGAAGCAGGAGCATCTACCACATTATTTCCACTGAGAATTGAGTAGTTTTTGACTGGAATGCTTCCTCAAACGTAAGTGTTTCAAGGTGGGCAAAGGCTGCTTTTGTTCCAAATATGTATGTTAACCAGAAGTGAAGAAGCACGTGTACCTTTCCGAAGCAATTAACCTACGTAATAAGCTGCTGCATCTAACATATTGTTTTGCTGTTAGAACTGGGTTAGTTTAGCAAAGGAATCCTACCTGATACGTGAGTTGTCTTAGGTTGAGTTATGCTCTGTTTGTTCCAATTAGGCCAATACAGTTAAGTTGATGAAACACATCTATCTCTTGAAAGAAACCCATGTGTTTTGGAACAACTAGCACATGTTTCCTTCTGAGAATTCAGGTCGTATTTCAGAGGAACACTTCAAGCTCCTCACAGTTTTCAAAGTGGAGAAAGACTCATTTGTTCCAAGTAGGCCTGTTAAGTGAACATGAAGAAACAAATGATTCTTTCGAAACATGACCATCTCTTTTAGAAGCAGGAGCATCTAGCACGTTGTTTTCCAGTCAGATGGAGTTAGTTTTGGAAAGAATATTTGATGCAAATGAGAATTTTCAAGGTGGAGAAAGGCTCATTTTGCTCCAAAGAGTCCTACTCACCTAAGTTGAAGAAACTCATTTGTCTCTTGAAAGAGAACCATCAGAGTTAGCAGCAGGAACGTCTAGCACATTGTTCCATGTGAGACTTCAGTAGCTTTAGAAACAATACTTCCTGCAACTTATGTGTTTCAAGGTGGAGATTGGCTCTTTTGTTCCAAGGAGGCCTGCTCAGCTAAGATGAAGAAACACACGTATTTCTTGAAAGTCAGTAATTGGGTTAGAAGCCATAGCATGTAGCACATTGTTTCCCCATGAAAATTGGGTTAACTTGTGAAAGGCATACCTTCTGAAAATCATAGTTATTAAGGTATACATAGGCTAATTTTGTTCCAAATCAGACTATTCAGCTTAGGTGAAGAAACACACGCACCTTTCCAAATAAACCAATATGTGTTAGAAGCCATAGCATCTAGCACAGTGCTTCCTGGTGAAAATTGAGTTAGTATGTTCAAGGAATTCTTCCAGCAACTCACGTGTTTCAAGGTGGAGATAGGACCTCTTCTCTCCAAATAGACCCCTTCAGGTGAGATGAAGCAACAAATGTATCTCTCCCAGAAAAACTATCTACGTTAGAACCCGCAGCATCAAGAACATTGTTTCCTTGTAAGAATTGAGTTAGAATTTGAAGGAAATATTTCCTGCGAGTCATAGTTTTCATGGTGGGGAAAGTCTCATTTTGTTCAAATTGGCCTAATAGCTAAGTTGAAGACATAAATGTATCTCTCCAAAGATGACCACCTGTGTTAGAAGCAGGAGCTTCTAGATAGCACGTTGCTTTCCTGGGATAACTGAGTTAGTTTTTAAGGGAATGCTCCCTGCAACTTGGTGTTTCAAGGTGAAGATTGGTTCTGTGTGCTCCAAGTAAGCCTATTCAGCTGTGTTGAAGAAATACATGCACCTATCCAAAGAAAGCCATCCATGTTAGAGCTGCAACATGTAGTGCATTGATTCCTTGTGAGAATTTACTTAGTGTCTGAAAAGAATACTACCTGCAAATCAGAACGTTTAAGGTAGAGGAAGGAATGTTTTCTTTCCAAAATGGCCTACTCAGCAGAGTTGATGAATCACATGTACCTCTCGAAGTAAACCAGCTGTGTTCAAAGCAGGAGCATCTGGCACATTTTTCCCCGTGAGAATAGAGTTTGTTTTTGAAAGGAATTCTTCCTGAAACTTTCGTGTTCCAAGGTGGAGATAGGTTCTGTTGGCTACAAACAGGCCCAATCAGCTGACATGAAGGAACCCTTCTTTGCCTCTAAAGACAACCATCCAAGTTAGAGGCTGTGACAACTACAACATTGTTTCCCTGTGTGAATGGAGCGAGTTTTTAAATGGAATTCTTCCTGCAACTTCGGTGTTTCAAGGTGCAGGTAGGTCTGCTTGCCCCAAATACTCCAATTCAGCTGAGTCAAAGATAAATGTATCTCTGGAAAGAAAACTGACAAGATTAGAAGCACGAACATCTAGCAATTTGTTCCCCTGTGAGAATTGAGTTAGATTTTGAGTGAATTGTTCCAGCAATGTAGGTGTTTCAAAGTGGAGGTTGGTCTGTTCGCGGTAATCAGGCCTCTTCACCTGAGTTGAAGAAACACATGTCTCTCTATCAAAAAATCTGTGTTAGAAGTTGCGCCATGGAGCTCATTGTTTCCCTGTGAGAACTGAGTTAGGATTTGACAGGAATGCTTCCTGCAATCAGAGTTTTCCAAGAGGGGAAAATCTTATTTGTTCAAATAGGCCTATTCAGCGAAGTTGTGGAAACATATGAATCTCTCCAAAGAACACCATCTGTGTTATAAACAGGAACATCTAGCACATTGTTTTCCTGTGATAACTGAGTTACTTTTTGAAAGGAATGCTTCCTGCAGCTACGGTGTTTCAAGGTGGAGAGAGGCTGTCTTTGTTCCAAATAGGCCTATTCAACTGAGTTGATGAAACACATGTATCTCTGCTACAAACACATGTGTAGTAGAAGTAGTAGCATGTAGCACATTGTTTCCCTCTGAGAGTTGAGTTAGTTTTGGAAAGAAATAGTTCCTGCAAATCATATTTATGAAGGAGGTGAAAGGCTCATTTTGTTTCAAGTAGGCCCATTCAGCTAAGTTGAAGAGACAAATGAAACTCTTGAAGAAAATCATGTGTGTCAGAAATAGGTGCATCTAGCACATTGTTTCCCTTGGAGAATTGAGTTCGGTTTCCAAGGAATGATTCCTCCAACCTAGTTGTTTCAAAGGCGACATAGGCTCTGTTTGCTCCACATAGGACTATTCGGCTGAGTTGAAGAAACACATGTTTATCTCCAAAGAACCCCATCCGTGATAGAAGCTACCGTATCTTGAACATTTTTTCTTTGTAATAATTGAGTTACATTTTGAAAGGACTACATCCTGCAACGTAAGTGTTTTCAGGTGGTCCTAGGCTCCTTTTGCTTCCAATATGCCTTTTCAGCTAGTTTGAAAATACACGTATCTCTCAAAATGATGCCATGTGTGTTAGAAGTCATAGCATGTAGGATATTATTTCTGCGTGAGAACTGAGTTAATTTTGCAAGGAATACTTTCTGCAATCCATAGTTTTCAAGGTGTAGAAAGGCTCATTTTGTTCCAAATAGAGCTATTCAGCTAAGTGAAGAACAACATGTCGCTCTTGAAGGAAACCAATCTGTGTTAGAAGAAGTAGCATATGACACATTTTTCCCTATGAGAACTGACTTAGTTTTGAAAGGTATACTTTCTGCAATAAGTGTTTTTGAGGTTGGAAAAGGCTCATTGTTTTCCAAATAGGCCTATTCAGCAAAGTTGAAGAACCACATTTATCTCTCGAAAGAAAGCCATCTATGTTAGAAGCAGGAGCTTCTAACTCATTGTTGCCCTGTGATAAGTGAGTAGTTTTTGTAAGGAATCCTTCCGGCAAATTAGGTGTTTCAAGGTGGACATCCTCTCTTTTCTCCAAATAAGCCTAATCCATTGAGTTCAATAAACACATGGGTCTCTCCAAAGAAAAACATCCATGTTAGAAGCTACAGCATCTAGCACATTGTTTCCCTGTGAGAATTCAGTTGGTTTTTGAAAGAAATACTTGCTTCAACTTTGGTGTTTCAAGGTGATGATGGGCTCCTTCTGCTTCCAATAGGCCTTTTCAGCTAAGTTGAAGCACGTATATCGCTCCAAAGAAAGACATCTGTGTTAGAAGCAGTCGTGTCTAAGCACATTGTTTCCCTGTGAGAATTAAGAGAGTTTGGGAAAGGAATACTTCCTGCAAATCCTAGTGATCAAGGTGGAGAAAGGCATGTTTTGTTCCATATAGGATTATTCAGCTTAGTTGAAGAAAGACATGTACCTCTGGAAAGAAACCAATTTGTGTTCGAAGCCATAGCACGTAGCACATTGTTTCCCTGTGAAAATGGACTTAGTTTTTGCAAGGAATGTTTACTGCCACTAAGGTGTTTCAAGGTGGAGATACACTCTGTTGTCTCCAAACAGACTTGTTCAGGTGAGTGGAAGAAAGAAATATATCTCTCTAAAGGAAACCATGTATGTTACAAACTGCAGCATCTCGCACATGCTTTCCCTGTGAGTTTTGAGTTCATTTCAAAGGAATACTTCCTGCAAAACAAAATTTTCTAGGTGGAGCGAGGTGGTTCTTTTTGTTCCAAATTGGCCTACTCAACTGAGTTCGTGCAACACATGTGTCTCTCAAAGAAATCCATCTGTGTTATAAGCAGGAGCATCTAGGCACATTTTACCCCTGTGAGAATTGAGTTTGTTCTTGAAAGGAATACTGCCTGCCACTTACCTTTGGGAAGCTTCAGATTGGCTCTCTATGCTCCAAATAGGCCTATTCGGGTAGTTGAAGAAACACATGTAACTCGCCAAAGAAAACCTTCGATGTTAGAAGCTGCAGCATCTAGCACATTGTTTCCCTCTGAATATTGATTAGTTTTTGTAAGGAATACTTCCTGCAAATCAGAATTTTCAAGGTGGATTAAGTCTCATTTTTCTCCAACTAGTACTATTCATCTAAGATGAAGAAACAAATGAATCTCTCAAAAGACCAACATGTGTGTTAGAAGCAGGAGCAACTACCACATTATTTCCACTGAGAATTGAGTAGTTTTTGACTGGAATGCTTCCTCAAACGTAAGTGTTTCAAGGTGGGCAAAGGCTGCTTTTGTTCCAAATATGTATGTTAACCAGAAGTGAAGAAGCACGTGTACCTTTCCGAAGCAATTCACCTACGTAATAAGCTGCTGCATCTAACATATTGTTTTGCTGTTAGAACTGGGTTAGTTTAGCAAAGGAATCCTACCTGATACGTGAGTTGTCTTAGGTTGAGTTATGCTCTGTTTGTTCCAATTAGGCCAATACCGTTAAGTTGATGAAACACATCTATCTCTTGAAAGAAACCCATGTGTTTTGGAACAACTAGCACATGTTTCCTTCTGAGAATTCAGGTCGTATTTCAGAGGAACACTTCAAGCTCCTCACAGTTTTCAAAGTGGAGAAAGACTCATTTGTTCCAAGTAGGCCTGTTAAGTGAACATGAAGAAACAAATGATTCTTTCGAAACATGACCATCTCTTTTAGAAGCAGGAGCATCTAGCACGTTGTTTTCCAGTCAGATGGAGTTAGTTTTGGAAAGAATATTTGATGCAAATGAGAATTTTCAAGGTGGAGAAAGGCTCATTTTGCTCCAAAGAGTCCTACTCACCTAAGTTGAAGAAACTCATTTGTCTCTTGAAAGAGAACCATCAGAGTTAGCAGCAGGAACGTCTAGCACATTGTTCCATGTGAGACTTCAGTAGCTTTAGAAACAATACTTCCTGCAACTTATGTGTTTCAAGGTGGAGATTGGCTCTTTTGTTCCAAGGAGGCCTGCTCAGCTAAGATGAAGAAACACACGTATTTCTTGAAAGTCAGTAATTGGGTTAGAAGCCATAGCATGTAGCACATTGTTTCCCCATGAAAATTGGGTTAACTTGTGAAAGGCATACCTTCTGAAAATCGTAGTTATTAAGGTATACATAGGCTAATTTTGTTCCAAATCAGACTATTCAGCTTAGGTGAAGAAACACACGCACCTTTCCAAATAAACCAATATGTGTTAGAAGCCATAGCATCTAGCACAGTGCTTCCTGGTGAAAATTGAGTTAGTATGTTCAAGGAATTCTTCCAGCAACTCACGTGTTTCAAGGTGGAGATAGGACCTCTTCTCTCCAAATAGACCCCTTCGGGTGAGATGAAGCAACAAATGTATCTCTCCCAGAAAAACTATCTACGTTAGAACCCGCAGCATCAAGAACATTGTTTCCTTGTAAGAATTGAGTTAGAATTTGAAGGAAATATTTCCTGCGAGTCATAGTTTTCATGGTGGGGAAAGTCTCATTTTGTTCAAATTGGCCTAATAGCTAAGTTGAAGACATAAATGTATCTCTCCAAAGATGACCACCTGGGTTAGAAGCAGGAGCTTCTAGGTAGCACGTTGCTTTCCTGGGATAACTGAGTTAGTTTTTAAGGGAATGCTCCCTGCAACTTGGTGTTTCAAGGTGAAGATTGGTTCTGTGTGCTCCAAGTAAGCCTATTCAGCTGTGTTGAAGAAATACATGCACCTATCCAAAGAAAGCCATCCATGTTAGAGCTGCAACATGTAGTGCATTGATTCCTTGTGAGAATTTACTTAGTGTCTGAAAAGAATACTACCTGCAAATCAGAACGTTTAAGGTAGAGGAAGGAATGTTTTCTTTCCAAAATGGCCTACTCAGCAGAGTTGATGAATCACATGTACCTCTCGAAGTAAACCAGCTGTGTTCAAAGCAGGAGCATCTGGCACATTTTTCCCCGTGAGAATAGAGTTTGTTTTTGAAAGGAATTCTTCCTGAAACTTTCGTGTTCCAAGGTGGAGATAGGCTCTGTTGGCTACAAACAGGCCCAATCAGCTGACATGAAGGAACCCTTCTTTGCCTCTAAAGACAACCATCCAAGTTAGAGGCTGTGACAACTACAACATTGTTTCCCTGTCTGAATGGAGGGAGTTTTTAAATGGAATTCTTCCTGCAACTTCGGTGTTTCAAGGTGCAGGTAGGTCTGCTTGCCCCAAATACTCCAATTCAGCTGAGTCAAAGATAAATGTATCTCTGGAAAGAAAACTGACAAGATTAGAAGCACGAACATCTAGCAATTTGTTCCCCTGTGAGAATTGAGTTAGATTTTGAGTGAATTGTTCCAGCAATGTAGGTGTTTCAAAGTGGAGGTTGGTCTGTTCGCGGTAATCATGCCTCTTCACCTGAGTTGAAGAAACACATGTCTCTCTATCAAAAAATCTGTGTTAGAAGTTGCGCCATGGAGCTCATTGTTTCCCTGTGAGAACTGAGTTAGGATTTGACAGGAATGCTTCCTGCAATCAGAGTTTTCCAAGAGGGGAAAATCTTATTTGTTCAAATAGGCCTATTCAGCGAAGTTGTGGAAACATATGAATCTCTCCAAAGAACACCATCTGTGTTATAAACAGGAACATCTAGCACATTGTTTTCCTGTGATAACTGAGTTACTTTTTGAAAGGAATGCTTCCTGCAGCTACGGTGTTTCAAGGTGGAGAGAGGCTGTCTTTGTTCCAAATAGGCCTATTCAACTGAGTTGATGAAACACATGTATCTCTGCTACAAACACATGTGTAGTAGAAGTAGTAGCATGTAGCACATTGTTTCCCTCTGAGAGTTGAGTTAGTTTTGGAAAGAAATAGTTCCTGCAAATCATATTTATGAAGGAGGTGAAAGGCTCATTTTGTTTCAAGTAGGCCCATTCAGCTAAGTTGAAGAGACAAATGAAACTCTTGAAGAAAATCATGTGTGTCAGAAATAGGTGCATCTAGCACATTGTTTCCCTTGGAGAATTGAGTTCGGTTTCGAAGGAATGATTCCTCCAACCTAGTTGTTTCAAAGGCGACATAGGCTCTGTTTGCTCCACATAGGACTATTCGGCTGAGTTGAAGAAACACATGTTTATCTCCAAAGAACCCCATCCGTGATAGAAGCTACCGTATCTTGAACATTTTTTCTTTGTAATAATTGAGTTACATTTTGAAAGGACTACATCCTGCAACGTAAGTGTTTTCAGGTGGTCCTAGGCTCCTTTTGCTTCCAATATGCCTTTTCAGCTAGTTTGAAAATACACGTATCTCTCAAAATGATGCCATGTGTGTTAGAAGTCATAGCATGTAGGATATTATTTCTGCGTGAGAACTGAGTTAATTTTGCAAGGAATACTTTCTGCAATCCATAGTTTTCAAGGTGTAGAAAGGCTCATTTTGTTCCAAATAGAGCTATTCAGCTAAGTGAAGAACAACATGTCGCTCTTGAAGGAAACCAATCTGTGTTAGAAGAAGTAGCATATGACACATTTTTCCCTATGAGAACTGACTTAGTTTTGAAAGGTATACTTTCTGCAATAAGTGTTTTTGAGGTTGGAAAAGGCTCATTGTTTTCCAAATAGGCCTATTCAGCAAAGTTGAAGAACCACATTTATCTCTCGAAAGAAAGCCATCTATGTTAGAAGCAGGAGCTTCTAACTCATTGTTGCCCTGTGATAAGTGAGTAGTTTTTGTAAGGAATCCTTCCGGCAAATTAGGTGTTTCAAGGTGGACATCCTCTCTTTTCTCCAAATAAGCCTAATCCATTGAGTTCAATAAACACATGGGTCTCTCCAAAGAAAAACATCCATGTTAGAAGCTACAGCATCTAGCACATTGTTTCCCTGTGAGAATTCAGTTGGTTTTTGAAAGAAATACTTGCTTCAACTTTGGTGTTTCAAGGTGATGATGGGCTCCTTCTGCTTCCAATAGGCCTTTTCAGCTAAGTTGAAGCACGTATATCGCTCCAAAGAAAGACATCTGTCTTAGAAGCAGTTGTGTCTAAGCACATTGTTTCCCTGTGAGAATTAAGAGAGTTTGGGAAAGGAATACTTCCTGCAAATCGTAGTGATCAAGGTGGAGAAAGGCATGTTTTGTTCCATATAGGATTATTCAGCTTAGTTGAAGAAAGACATGTACCTCTGGAAAGAAACCAATTTGTGTTCGAAGCCATAGCACGTAGCACATTGTTTCCCTGTGAAAATGGACTTAGTTTTTGCAAGGAATGTTTACTGCCACTAAGGTGTTTCAAGGTGGAGATACACTCTGTTGTCTCCAAACAGACTTGTTCAGGTGAGTGGAAGAAAGAAATATATCTCTCTAAAGGAAACCATGTATGTTACAAACTGCAGCATCTCGCACATGCTTTCCCTGTGAGTTTTGAGTTCATTTCAAAGGAATACTTCCTGCAAAACAAAATTTTCTAGGTGGAGCGAGGTGGTTCTTTTTGTTCCAAATTGGCCTACTCAACTGAGTTCGTGCAACACATGTGTCTCTCAAAGAAATCCATCTGTGTTATAAGCACGAGCATCTAGGCACATTTTACCCCTGTGAGAATTGAGTTTGTTCTTGAAAGGAATACTGCCTGCCACTTACCTTTGGGAAGCTTCAGATTGGCTCTCTATGCTCCAAATAGGCCTATTCGGGTAGTTGAAGAAACACATGTAACTCGCCAAAGAAAACCTTCGATGTTAGAAGCTGCAGCATCTAGCACATTGTTTCCCTCTGAATATTGATTAGTTTTTGTAAGGAATACTTCCTGCAAATCAGAATTTTCAAGGTGGATTAAGTCTCATTTTTCTCCAACTAGTACTATTCATCTAAGATGAAGAAACAAATGAATCTCTCAAAAGACCAACATGTGTGTTAGAAGCAGGAGCAACTACCACATTATTTCCACTGAGAATTGAGTAGTTTTTGACTGGAATGCTTCCTCAAACGTAAGTGTTTCAAGGTGGGCAAAGGCTGCTTTTGTTCCAAATATGTATGTTAACCAGAAGTGAAGAAGCACGTGTACCTTTCCGAAGCAATTAACCTACGTAATAAGCTGCTGCATCTAACATATTGTTTTGCTGTTAGAACTGGGTTAGTTTAGCAAAGGAATCCTACCTGATACGTGAGTTGTCTTAGGTTGAGTTATGCTCTGTTTGTTCCAATTAGGCCAATACAGTTAAGTTGATGAAACACATCTATCTCTTGAAAGAAACCCATGTGTTTTGGAACAACTAGCACATGTTTCCTTCTGAGAATTCAGGTCGTATTTCAGAGGAACACTTCAAGCTCCTCACAGTTTTCAAAGTGGAGAAAGACTCATTTGTTCCAAGTAGGCCTGTTAAGTGAACATGAAGAAACAAATGATTCTTTCGAAACATGACCATCTCTTTTAGAAGCAGGAGCATCTAGCACGTTGTTTTCCAGTCAGATGGAGTTAGTTTTGGAAAGAATATTTGATGCAAATGAGAATTTTCAAGGTGGAGAAAGGCTCATTTTGCTCCAAAGAGTCCTACTCACCTAAGTTGAAGAAACTCATTTGTCTCTTGAAAGAGAACCATCAGAGTTAGCAGCAGGAACGTCTAGCACATTGTTCCATGTGAGACTTCAGTAGCTTTAGAAACAATACTTCCTGCAACTTATGTGTTTCAAGGTGGAGATTGGCTCTTTTGTTCCAAGGAGGCCTGCTCAGCTAAGATGAAGAAACACACGTATTTCTTGAAAGTCAGTAATTGGGTTAGAAGCCATAGCATGTAGCACATTGTTTCCCCATGAAAATTGGGTTAACTTGTGAAAGGCATACCTTCTGAAAATCGTAGTTATTAAGGTATACATAGGCTAATTTTGTTCCAAATCAGACTATTCAGCTTAGGTGAAGAAACACACGCACCTTTCCAAATAAACCAATATGTGTTAGAAGCCATAGCATCTAGCACAGTGCTTCCTGGTGAAAATTGAGTTAGTATGTTCAAGGAATTCTTCCAGCAACTCACGTGTTTCAAGGTGGAGATAGGACCTCTTCTCTCCAAATAGACCCCTTCAGGTGAGATGAAGCAACAAATGTATCTCTCCCAGAAAAACTATCTACGTTAGAACCCGCAGCATCAAGAACATTGTTTCCTTGTAAGAATTGAGTTAGAATTTGAAGGAAATATTTCCTGCGAGTCATAGTTTTCATGGTGGGGAAAGTCTCATTTTGTTCAAATTGGCCTAATAGCTAAGTTGAAGACATAAATGTATCTCTCCAAAGATGACCACCTGTGTTAGAAGCAGGAGCTTCTAGATAGCACGTTGCTTTCCTGGGATAACTGAGTTAGTTTTTAAGGGAATGCTCCCTGCAACTTGGTGTTTCAAGGTGAAGATTGGTTCTGAGTGCTCCAAGTAAGCCTATTCAGCTGTGTTGAAGAAATACATGCACCTATCCAAAGAAAGCCATCCATGTTAGAGCTGCAACATGTAGTGCATTGATTCCTTGTGAGAATTTACTTAGTGTCTGAAAAGAATACTACCTGCAAATCAGAACGTTTAAGGTAGAGGAAGGAATGTTTTCTTTCCAAAATGGCCTACTCAGCAGAGTTGATGAATCACATGTACCTCTCGAAGTAAACCAGCTGTGTTCAAAGCAGGAGCATCTGGCACATTTTTCCCCGTGAGAATAGAGTTTGTTTTTGAAAGGAATTCTTCCTGAAACTTTCGTGTTCCAAGGTGGAGATAGGCTCTGTTGGCTACAAACAGGCCCAATCAGCTGACATGAAGGAACCCTTCTTTGCCTCTAAAGACAACCATCCAAGTTAGAGGCTGTGACAACTACAACATTGTTTCCCTGTGTGAATGGAGCGAGTTTTTAAATGGAATTCTTTCTGCAACTTCGGTGTTTCAAGGTGCAGGTAGGTCTGCTTGCCCCAAATACTCCAATTCAGCTGAGTCAAAGATAAATGTATCTCTGGAAAGAAAACTGACAAGATTAGAAGCACGAACATCTAGCAATTTGTTCCCCTGTGAGAATTGAGTTAGATTTTGAGTGAATTGTTCCAGCAATGTAGGTGTTTCAAAGTGGAGGTTGGTCTGTTCGCGGTAATCAGGCCTCTTCACCTGAGTTGAAGAAACACATGTCTCTCTATCAAAAAATCTGTGTTAGAAGTTGCGCCATGGAGCTCATTGTTTCCCTGTGAGAACTGAGTTAGGATTTGACAGGAATGCTTCCTGCAATCATAGTTTTCCAAGAGGGGAAAATCTTATTTGTTCAAATAGGCCTATTCAGCGAAGTTGTGGAAACATATGAATCTCTCCAAAGAACACCATCTGTGTTATAAACAGGAACATCTAGCACATTGTTTTCCTGTGATAACTGAGTTACTTTTTGAAAGGAATGCTTCCTGCAGCTACGGTGTTTCAAGGTGGAGAGAGGCTCTCTTTGTTCCAAATAGGCCTATTCAACTGAGTTGATGAAACACATGTATCTCTGCTACAAACACATGTGTAGTAGAAGTAGTAGCATGTAGCACATTGTTTCCCTCTGAGAGTTGAGTTAGTTTTTGAAAGAAATAGTTCCTGCAAATCATATTTATGAAGGAGGTGAAAGGCTCATTTTGTTTCAAGTAGGCCCATTCAGCTAAGTTGAAGAGACAAATGAAACTCTTGAAGAAAATCATGTGTGTCAGAAATAGGTGCATCTAGCACTTTGTTTCCCTTGGAGAATTGAGTTCGGTTTCCAAGGAATGATTCCTCCAACCTAGTTGTTTCAAAGGCGACATAGGCTCTGTTTGCTCCACATAGGACTATTCGGCTGAGTTGAAGAAACACATGTTTATCTCCAAAGAACCCCATCCGTGATAGAAGCTACCGTATCTTGAACATTTTTTCTTTGTAATAATTGAGTTACATTTTGAAAGGACTACATCCTGCAACGTAAGTGTTTTCAGGTGGTCCTAGGCTCCTTTTGCTTCCAATATGCCTTTTCAGCTAGTTTGAAAATACACGTATCTCTCAAAATGATGCCATGTGTGTTAGAAGTCATAGCATGTAGGATATTATTTCTGCGTGAGAACTGAGTTAATTTTGCAAGGAATACTTTCTGCAATCCATAGTTTTCAAGGTGTAGAAAGGCTCATTTTGTTCCAAATAGAGCTATTCAGCTAAGTGAAGAACAACATGTCGCTCTTGAAGGAAACCAATCTGTGTTAGAAGAAGTAGCATATGACACATTTTTCCCTATGAGAACTGACTTAGTTTTGAAAGGTATACTTTCTGCAATAAGTGTTTTTGAGGTTGGAAAAGGCTCATTGTTTTCCAAATAGGCCTATTCAGCAAAGTTGAAGAACCACATTTATCTCTCGAAAGAAAGCCATCTATGTTAGAAGCAGGAGCTTCTAACTCATTGTTGCCCTGTGATAAGTGAGTAGTTTTTGTAAGGAATCCTTCCGGCAAATTAGGTGTTTCAAGGTGGACATCCTCTCTTTTCTCCAAATAAGCCTAATCCATTGAGTTCAATAAACACATGGGTCTCTCCAAAGAAAAACATCCATGTTAGAAGCTACAGCATCTAGCACATTGTTTCCCTGTGAGAATTCAGTTGGTTTTTGAAAGAAATACTTGCTTCAACTTTGGTGTTTCAAGGTGATGATGGGCTCCTTCTGCTTCCAATAGGCCTTTTCAGCTAAGTTGAAGCACGTATATCGCTCCAAAGAAAGACATCTGTCTTAGAAGCAGTTGTGTCTAAGCACATTGTTTCCCTGTGAGAATTAAGAGAGTTTGGGAAAGGAATACTTCCTGCAAATCCTAGTGATCAAGGTGGAGAAAGGCATGTTTTGTTCCATATAGGATTATTCAGCTTAGTTGAAGAAAGACATGTACCTCTGGAAAGAAACCAATTTGTGTTCGAAGCCATAGCACGTAGCACATTGTTTCCCTGTGAAAATGGACTTAGTTTTTGCAAGGAATGTTTACTGCCACTAAGGTGTTTCAAGGTGGAGATACACTCTGTTGTCTCCAAACAGACTTGTTCAGGTGAGTGGAAGAAAGAAATATATCTCTCTAAAGGAAACCATGTATGTTACAAACTGCAGCATCTCGCACATGCTTTCCCTGTGAGTTTTGAGTTCATTTCAAAGGAATACTTCCTGCAAAACAAAATTTTCTAGGTGGAGCGAGGTGGTTCTTTTTGTTCCAAATTGGCCTACTCAACTGAGTTCGTGCAACACATGTGTCTCTCAAAGAAATCCATCTGTGTTATAAGCAGGAGCATCTAGGCACATTTTACCCCTGTGAGAATTGAGTTTGTTCTTGAAAGGAATACTGCCTGCCACTTACCTTTGGGAAGCTTCAGATTGGCTCTCTATGCTCCAAATAGGCCTATTCGGGTAGTTGAAGAAACACATGTAACTCGCCAAAGAAAACCTTCGATGTTAGAAGCTGCAGCATCTAGCACATTGTTTCCCTCTGAATATTGATTAGTTTTTGTAAGGAATACTTCCTGCAAATCAGAATTTTCAAGGTGGATTAAGTCTCATTTTTCTCCAACTAGTACTATTCATCTAAGATGAAGAAACAAATGAATCTCTCAAAAGACCAACATGTGTGTTAGAAGCAGGAGCAACTACCACATTATTTCCACTGAGAATTGAGTAGTTTTTGACTGGAATGCTTCCTCAAACGTAATTGTTTCAAGGTGGGCAAAGGCTGCTTTTGTTCCAAATATGTATGTTAACCAGAAGTGAAGAAGCACGTGTACCTTTCCGAAGCAATTCACCTACGTAATAAGCTGCTGCATCTAACATATTGTTTTGCTGTTAGAACTGGGTTAGTTTAGCAAAGGAATCCTACCTGATACGTGAGTTGTCTTAGGTTGAGTTATGCTCTGTTTGTTCCAATTAGGCCAATACAGTTAAGTTGATGAAACACATCTATCTCTTGAAAGAAACCCATGTGTTTTGGAACAACTAGCACATGTTTCCTTCTGAGAATTCAGGTCGTATTTCAGAGGAACACTTCAAGCTCCTCACAGTTTTCAAAGTGGAGAAAGACTCATTTGTTCCAAGTAGGCCTGTTAAGTGAACATGAAGAAACAAATGATTCTTTCGAAACATGACCATCTCTTTTAGAAGCAGGAGCATCTAGCACGTTGTTTTCCAGTCAGATGGAGTTAGTTTTGGAAAGAATATTTGATGCAAATGAGAATTTTCAAGGTGGAGAAAGGCTCATTTTGCTCCAAAGAGTCCTACTCACCTAAGTTGAAGAAACTCATTTGTCTCTTGAAAGAGAACCATCAGAGTTAGCAGCAGGAACGTCTAGCACATTGTTCCATGTGAGACTTCAGTAGCTTTAGAAACAATACTTCCTGCAACTTATGTGTTTCAAGGTGGAGATTGGCTCTTTTGTTCCAAGGAGGCCTGCTCAGCTAAGATGAAGAAACACACGTATTTCTTGAAAGTCAGTAATTGGGTTAGAAGCCATAGCATGTAGCACATTGTTTCCCCATGAAAATTGGGTTAACTTGTGAAAGGCATACCTTCTGAAAATCGTAGTTATTAAGGTATACATAGGCTAATTTTGTTCCAAATCAGACTATTCAGCTTAGGTGAAGAAACACACGCACCTTTCCAAATAAACCAATATGTGTTAGAAGCCATAGCATCTAGCACAGTGCTTCCTGGTGAAAATTGAGTTAGTATGTTCAAGGAATTCTTCCAGCAACTCACGTGTTTCAAGGTGGAGATAGGACCTCTTCTCTCCAAATAGACCCCTTCGGGTGAGATGAAGCAACAAATGTATCTCTCCCAGAAAAACTATCTACGTTAGAACCCGCAGCATCAAGAACATTGTTTCCTTGTAAGAATTGAGTTAGAATTTGAAGGAAATATTTCCTGCGAGTCATAGTTTTCATGGTGGGGAAAGTCTCATTTTGTTCAAATTGGCCTAATAGCTAAGTTGAAGACATAAATGTATCTCTCCAAAGATGACCACCTGGGTTAGAAGCAGGAGCTTCTAGATAGCACGTTGCTTTCCTGGGATAACTGAGTTAGTTTTTAAGGGAATGCTCCCTGCAACTTGGTGTTTCAAGGTGAAGATTGGTTCTGTGTGCTCCAAGTAAGCCTATTCAGCTGTGTTGAAGAAATACATGCACCTATCCAAAGAAAGCCATCCATGTTAGAGCTGCAACATGTAGTGCATTGATTCCTTGTGAGAATTTACTTAGTGTCTGAAAAGAATACTACCTGCAAATCAGAACGTTTAAGGTAGAGGAAGGAATGTTTTCTTTCCAAAATGGCCTACTCAGCAGAGTTGATGAATCACATGTACCTCTCGAAGTAAACCAGCTGTGTTCAAAGCAGGAGCATCTGGCACATTTTTCCCCGTGAGAATAGAGTTTGTTTTTGAAAGGAATTCTTCCTGAAACTTTCGTGTTCCAAGGTGGAGATAGGCTCTGTTGGCTACAAACAGGCCCAATCAGCTGACATGAAGGAACCCTTCTTTGCCTCTAAAGACAACCATCCAAGTTAGAGGCTGTGACAACTACAACATTGTTTCCCTGTGTGAATGGAGCGAGTTTTTAAATGGAATTCTTCCTGCAACTTCGGTGTTTCAAGGTGCAGGTAGGTCTGCTTGCCCCAAATACTCCAATTCAGCTGAGTCAAAGATAAATGTATCTCTGGAAAGAAAACTGACAAGATTAGAAGCACGAACATCTAGCAATTTGTTCCCCTGTGAGAATTGAGTTAGATTTTGAGTGAATTGTTCCAGCAATGTAGGTGTTTCAAAGTGGAGGTTGGTCTGTTCGCGGTAATCAGGCCTCTTCACCTGAGTTGAAGAAACACATGTCTCTCTATCAAAAAATCTGTGTTAGAAGTTGCGCCATGGAGCTCATTGTTTCCCTGTGAGAACTGAGTTAGGATTTGACAGGAATGCTTCCTGCAATCAGAGTTTTCCAAGAGGGGAAAATCTTATTTGTTCAAATAGGCCTATTCAGCGAAGTTGTGGAAACATATGAATCTCTCCAAAGAACACCATCTGTGTTATAAACAGGAACATCTAGCACATTGTTTTCCTGTGATAACTGAGTTACTTTTTGAAAGGAATGCTTCCTGCAGCTACGGTGTTTCAAGGTGGAGAGAGGCTGTCTTTGTTCCAAATAGGCCTATTCAACTGAGTTGATGAAACACATGTATCTCTGCTACAAACACATGTGTAGTAGAAGTAGTAGCATGTAGCACATTGTTTCCCTCTGAGAGTTGAGTTAGTTTTTGAAAGAAATAGTTCCTGCAAATCATATTTATGAAGGAGGTGAAAGGCTCATTTTGTTTCAAGTAGGCCCATTCAGCTAAGTTGAAGAGACAAATGAAACTCTTGAAGAAAATCATGTGTGTCAGAAATAGGTGCATCTAGCACATTGTTTCCCTTGGAGAATTGAGTTCGGTTTCGAAGGAATGATTCCTCCAACCTAGTTGTTTCAAAGGCGACATAGGCTCTGTTTGCTCCACATAGGACTATTCGGCTGAGTTGAAGAAACACATGTTTATCTCCAAAGAACCCCATCCGTGATAGAAGCTACCGTATCTTGAACATTTTTTCTTTGTAATAATTGAGTTACATTTTGAAAGGACTACATCCTGCAACGTAAGTGTTTTCAGGTGGTCCTAGGCTCCTTTTGCTTCCAATATGCCTTTTCAGATAGTTTGAAAATACACGTATCTCTCAAAATGATGCCATGTGTGTTAGAAGTCATAGCATGTAGGATATTATTTCTGCGTGAGAACTGAGTTAATTTTGCAAGGAATACTTTCTGCAATCCATAGTTTTCAAGGTGTAGAAAGGCTCATTTTGTTCCAAATAGAGCTATTCAGCTAAGTGAAGAACAACATGTCGCTCTTGAAGGAAACCAATCTGTGTTAGAAGAAGTAGCATATGACACATTTTTCCCTATGAGAACTGACTTAGTTTTGAAAGGTATACTTTCTGCAATAAGTGTTTTTGAGGTTGGAAAAGGCTCATTGTTTTCCAAATAGGCCTATTCAGCAAAGTTGAAGAACCACATTTATCTCTCGAAAGAAAGCCATCTATGTTAGAAGCAGGAGCTTCTAACTCATTGTTGCCCTGTGATAAGTGAGTAGTTTTTGTAAGGAATCCTTCCGGCAAATTAGGTGTTTCAAGGTGGACATCCTCTCTTTTCTCCAAATAAGCCTAATCCATTGAGTTCAATAAACACATGGGTCTCTAAAAAGAAAAACATCCATGTTAGAAGCTACAGCATCTAGCACATTGTTTCCCTGTGAGAATTCAGTTGGTTTTTGAAAGAAATACTTGCTTCAACTTTGGTGTTTCAAGGTGATGATGGGCTCCTTCTGCTTCCAATAGGCCTTTTCAGCTAAGTTGAAGCACATATATCGCTCCAAAGAAAGACATCTGTGTTAGAAGCAGTCGTGTCTAAGCACATTGTTTCCCTGTGAGAATTAAGAGAGTTTGGGAAAGGAATACTTCCTGCAAATCCTAGTGATCAAGGTGGAGAAAGGCATGTTTTGTTCCATATAGGATTATTCAGCTTAGTTGAAGAAAGACATGTACCTCTGGAAAGAAACCAATTTGTGTTCGAAGCCATAGCACGTAGCACATTGTTTCCCTGTGAAAATGGACTTAGTTTTTGCAAGGAATGTTTACTGCCACTAAGGTGTTTCAAGGTGGAGATACACTCTGTTGTCTCCAAACAGACTTGTTCAGGTGAGTGGAAGAAAGAAATATATCTCTCTAAAGGAAACCATGTATGTTACAAACTGCAGCATCTCGCACATGCTTTCCCTGTGAGTTTTGAGTTCATTTCAAAGGAATACTTCCTGCAAAACAAAATTTTCTAGGTGGAGCGAGGTGGTTCTTTTTGTTCCAAATTGGCCTACTCAACTGAGTTCGTGCAACACATGTGTCTCTCAAAGAAATCCATCTGTGTTATAAGCAGGAGCATCTAGGCACATTTTACCCCTGTGAGAATTGAGTTTGTTCTTGAAAGGAATACTGCCTGCCACTTACCTTTGGGAAGCTTCAGATTGTCTCTCTATGCTCCAAATAGGCCTATTCGGGTAGTTGAAGAAACACATGTAACTCGCCAAAGAAAACCTTCGATGTTAGAAGCTGCAGCATCTAGCACATTGTTTCCCTCTGAATATTGATTAGTTTTTGTAAGGAATACTTCCTGCAAATCAGAATTTTCAAGGTGGATTAAGTCTCATTTTTCTCCAACTAGTACTATTCATCTAAGATGAAGAAACAAATGAATCTCTCAAAAGACCAACATGTGTGTTAGAAGCAGGAGCAACTACCACATTATTTCCACTGAGAATTGAGTAGTTTTTGACTGGAATGCTTCCTCAAACGTAAGTGTTTCAAGGTGGGCAAAGGCTGCTTTTGTTCCAAATATGTATGTTAACCAGAAGTGAAGAAGCACGTGTACCTTTCCGAAGCAATTAACCTACGTAATAAGCTGCTGCATCTAACATATTGTTTTGCTGTTAGAACTGGGTTAGTTTAGCAAAGGAATCCTACCTGATACGTGAGTTGTCTTAGGTTGAGTTATGCTCTGTTTGTTCCAATTAGGCCAATACAGTTAAGTTGATGAAACACATCTATCTCTTGAAAGAAACCCATGTGTTTTGGAACAACTAGCACATGTTTCCTTCTGAGAATTCAGGTCGTATTTCAGAGGAACACTTCAAGCTCCTCACAGTTTTCAAAGTGGAGAAAGACTCATTTGTTCCAAGTAGGCCTGTTAAGTGAACATGAAGAAACAAATGATTCTTTCGAAACATGACCATCTCTTTTAGAAGCAGGAGCATCTAGCACGTTGTTTTCCAGTCAGATGGAGTTAGTTTTGGAAAGAATATTTGATGCAAATGAGAATTTTCAAGGTGGAGAAAGGCTCATTTTGCTCCAAAGAGTCCTACTCACCTAAGTTGAAGAAACTCATTTGTCTCTTGAAAGAGAACCATCAGAGTTAGCAGCAGGAACGTCTAGCACATTGTTCCATGTGAGACTTCAGTAGCTTTAGAAACAATACTTCCTGCAACTTATGTGTTTCAAGGTGGAGATTGGCTCTTTTGTTCCAAGGAGGCCTGCTCAGCTAAGATGAAGAAACACACGTATTTCTTGAAAGTCAGTAATTGTGTTAGAAGCCATAGCATGTAGCACATTGTTTCCCCATGAAAATTGGGTTAACTTGTGAAAGGCATACCTTCTGAAAATCATAGTTATTAAGGTATACATAGGCTAATTTTGTTCCAAATCAGACTATTCAGCTTAGGTGAAGAAACACACGCACCTTTCCAAATAAACCAATATGTGTTAGAAGCCATAGCATCTAGCACAGTGCTTCCTGGTGAAAATTGAGTTAGTATGTTCAAGGAATTCTTCCAGCAACTCACGTGTTTCAAGGTGGAGATAGGACCTCTTCTCTCCAAATAGACCCCTTCAGGTGAGATGAAGCAACAAATGTATCTCTCCCAGAAAAACTATCTACGTTAGAACCCGCAGCATCAAGAACATTGTTTCCTTGTAAGAATTGAGTTAGAATTTGAAGGAAATATTTCCTGCGAGTCATAGTTTTCATGGTGGGGAAAGTCTCATTTTGTTCAAATTGGCCTAATAGCTAAGTTGAAGACATAAATGTATCTCTCCAAAGATGACCACCTGTGTTAGAAGCAGGAGCTTCTAGATAGCACGTTGCTTTCCTGGGATAACTGAGTTAGTTTTTAAGGGAATGCTCCCTGCAACTTGGTGTTTCAAGGTGAAGATTGGTTCTGTGTGCTCCAAGTAAGCCTATTCAGCTGTGTTGAAGAAATACATGCACCTATCCAAAGAAAGCCATCCATGTTAGAGCTGCAACATGTAGTGCATTGATTCCTTGTGAGAATTTACTTAGTGTCTGAAAAGAATACTACCTGCAAATCAGAACGTTTAAGGTAGAGGAAGGAATGTTTTCTTTCCAAAATGGCCTACTCAGCAGAGTTGATGAATCACATGTACCTCTCGAAGTAAACCAGCTGTGTTCAAAGCAGGAGCATCTGGCACATTTTTCCCCGTGAGAATAGAGTTTGTTTTTGAAAGGAATTCTTCCTGAAACTTTCGTGTTCCAAGGTGGAGATAGGCTCTGTTGGCTACAAACAGGCCCAATCAGCTGACATGAAGGAACCCTTCTTTGCCTCTAAAGACAACCATCCAAGTTAGAGGCTGTGACAACTACAACATTGTTTCCCTGTGTGAATGGAGCGAGTTTTTAAATGGAATTCTTTCTGCAACTTCGGTGTTTCAAGGTGCAGGTAGGTCTGCTTGCCCCAAATACTCCAATTCAGCTGAGTCAAAGATAAATGTATCTCTGGAAAGAAAACTGACAAGATTAGAAGCACGAACATCTAGCAATTTGTTCCCCTGTGAGAATTGAGTTAGATTTTGAGTGAATTGTTCCAGCAATGTAGGTGTTTCAAAGTGGAGGTTGGTCTGTTTGCTGTAATCAGGCCTCTTCACCTGAGTTGAAGAAACACATGTCTCTCTATCAAAAAATCTGTGTTAGAAGTTGCGCCATGGAGCTCATTGTTTCCCTGTGAGAACTGAGTTAGGTTTTGACAGGAATGCTTCCTGCAATCATAGTTTTCCAAGAGGGGAAAATCTTATTTGTTCAAATAGGCCTATTCAGCGAAGTTGTGGAAACATATGAATCTCTCCAAAGAACACCATCTGTGTTATAAACAGGAACATCTAGCACATTGTTTTCCTGTGATAACTGAGTTACTTTTTGAAAGGAATGCTTCCTGCAGCTACGGTGTTTCAAGGTGGAGAGAGGCTCTCTTTGTTCCAAATAGGCCTATTCAACTGAGTTGATGAAACACATGTATCTCTGCTACAAACACATGTGTAGTAGAAGTAGTAGCATGTAGCACATTGTTTCCCTCTGAGAGTTGAGTTAGTTTTTGAAAGAAATAGTTCCTGCAAATCATATTTATGAAGGAGGTGAAAGGCTCATTTTGTTTCAAGTAGGCCCATTCAGCTAAGTTGAAGAGACAAATGAAACTCTTGAAGAAAATCATGTGTGTCAGAAATAGGTGCATCTAGCACTTTGTTTCCCTTGGAGAATTGAGTTCGGTTTCCAAGGAATGATTCCTCCAACCTAGTTGTTTCAAAGGCGACATAGGCTCTGTTTGCTCCACATAGGACTATTCGGCTGAGTTGAAGAAACACATGTTTATCTCCAAAGAACCCCATCCGTGATAGAAGCTACCGTATCTTGAACATTTTTTCTTTGTAATAATTGAGTTACATTTTGAAAGGACTACATCCTGCAACGTAAGTGTTTTCAGGTGGTCCTAGGCTCCTTTTGCTTCCAATATGCCTTTTCAGCTAGTTTGAAAATACACGTATCTCTCAAAATGATGCCATGTGTGTTAGAAGTCATAGCATGTAGGATATTATTTCTGCGTGAGAACTGAGTTAATTTTGCAAGGAATACTTTCTGCAATCCATAGTTTTCAAGGTGTAGAAAGGCTCATTTTGTTCCAAATAGAGCTATTCAGCTAAGTGAAGAACAACATGTCGCTCTTGAAGGAAACCAATCTGTGTTAGAAGAAGTAGCATATGACACATTTTTCCCTATGAGAACTGACTTAGTTTTGAAAGGTATACTTTCTGCAATAAGTGTTTTTGAGGTTGGAAAAGGCTCATTGTTTTCCAAATAGGCCTATTCAGCAAAGTTGAAGAACCACATTTATCTCTCGAAAGAAAGCCATCTATGTTAGAAGCAGGAGCTTCTAACTCATTGTTGCCCTGTGATAAGTGAGTAGTTTTTGTAAGGAATCCTTCCGGCAAATTAGGTGTTTCAAGGTGGACATCCTCTCTTTTCTCCAAATAAGCCTAATCCATTGAGTTCAATAAACACATGGGTCTCTCCAAAGAAAAACATCCATGTTAGAAGCTACAGCATCTAGCACATTGTTTCCCTGTGAGAATTCAGTTGGTTTTTGAAAGAAATACTTGCTTCAACTTTGGTGTTTCAAGGTGATGATGGGCTCCTTCTGCTTCCAATAGGCCTTTTCAGCTAAGTTGAAGCACGTATATCGCTCCAAAGAAAGACATCTGTCTTAGAAGCAGTTGTGTCTAAGCACATTGTTTCCCTGTGAGAATTAAGAGAGTTTGGGAAAGGAATACTTCCTGCAAATCCTAGTGATGAAGGTGGAGAAAGGAATGTTTTGTTCCATATAGGATTATTCAGCTTAGTTGAAGAAAGACATGTACCTCTGGAAAGAAACCAATTTGTGTTCGAAGCCATAGCACGTAGCACATTGTTTCCCTGTGAAAATGGACTTAGTTTTTGCAAGGAATTTTTACTGCCACTAAGGTGTTTCAAGGTGGAGATACACTCTGTTGTCTTCAAACAGACTTGTTCAGGTGAGTGGAAGAAAGAAATATATCTCTCTAAAGGAAACCATGTATGTTACAAACTGCAGCATCTCGCACATGCTTTCCCTGTGAGTTTTGAGTTCATTTCAAAGGAATACTTCCTGCAAAACAAAATTTTGTAGGTGGAGCGAGGTGGTTCTTTTTGTTCCAAATTGGCCTACTCAACTGAGTTCGTGCAACACATGTGTCTCTCAAAGAAATCCATCTGTGTTATAAGCAGGAGCATCTAGGCACATTTTACCCCTGTGAGAATTGAGTTTGTTTTTGAAAGGAATACTGCCTGCCACTTACTTTTGGGAAGCTTCAGATTGGCACTCTATGCTCCAAATAGGCCTATTCGGGTAGTTGAAGAAACACATGTAACTCGCCAAAGAAAACCTTCGATGTTAGAAGCTGCAGCATCTAGCACATTGTTTCCCTCTGAATATTGATTAGTTTTTGTAAGGAATACTTCCTGCAAATCAGAATTTTCAAGGTGGATTAAGTCTCATTTTTCTCCAACTAGTACTATTCATCTAAGATGAAGAAACAAATGAATCTCTCAAAAGACCAACATGTGTGTTAGAAGCAGGAGCATCTACCACATTATTTCCACTGAGAATTGAGTAGTTTTTGACTGGAATGCTTCCTCAAACGTAAGTGTTTCAAGGTGGGCAAAGGCTGCTTTTGTTCCAAATATGTATGTTAACCAGAAGTGAAGAAGCACGTGTACCTTTCCCAAGAAATTCACCTACGTAATAAGCTGCTGCATCTAACATATTGTTTTGCTGTTAGAACTGGGTTAGTTTAGCAAAGGAATCCTACCTGATACGTGAGTTGTCTTAGGTTGAGTTATGCTCTGTTTGTTCCAATTAGGCCAATACAGTTAAGTTGATGAAACACATCTATCTCTTGAAAGAAACCCATGTGTTTTGGAACAACTAGCACATGTTTCCTTCTGAGAATTCAGGTCGTATTTCAGAGGAACACTTCAAGCTCCTCACAGTTTTCAAAGTGGAGAAAGACTCATTTGTTCCAAGTAGGCCTGTTAAGTGAACATGAAGAAACAAATGATTCTTTCGAAACATGACCATCTCTTTTAGAAGCAGGAGCATCTAGCACGTTGTTTTCCAGTCAGATGGAGTTAGTTTTGGAAAGAATATTTGATGCAAATGAGAATTTTCAAGGTGGAGAAAGGCTCATTTTGCTCCAAAGAGTCCTACTCACCTAAGTTGAAGAAACTCATTTGTCTCTTGAAAGAGAACCATCAGAGTTAGCAGCAGGAACGTCTAGCACATTGTTCCATGTGAGACTTCAGTAGCTTTAGAAACAATACTTCCTGCAACTTATGTGTTTCAAGGTGGAGATTGGCTCTTTTGTTCCAAGGAGGCCTGCTCAGCTAAGATGAAGAAACACACGTATTTCTTGAAAGTCAGTAATTGTGTTAGAAGCCATAGCATGTAGCACATTGTTTCCCCATGAAAATTGGGTTAACTTGTGAAAGGCATACCTTCTGAAAATCATAGTTATTAAGGTATACATAGGCTAATTTTGTTCCAAATCAGACTATTCAGCTTAGGTGAAGAAACACACGCACCTTTCCAAATAAACCAATATGTGTTAGAAGCCATAGCATCTAGCACAGTGCTTCCTGGTGAAAATTGAGTTAGTATGTTCAAGGAATTCTTCCAGCAACTCACGTGTTTCAAGGTGGAGATAGGACCTCTTCTCTCCAAATAGACCCCTTCAGGTGAGATGAAGCAACAAATGTATCTCTCCCAGAAAAACTATCTACGTTAGAACCCGCAGCATCAAGAACATTGTTTCCTTGTAAGAATTGAGTTAGAATTTGAAGGAAATATTTCCTGCGAGTCATAGTTTTCATGGTGGGGAAAGTCTCATTTTGTTCAAATTGGCCTAATAGCTAAGTTGAAGACATAAATGTATCTCTCCAAAGATGACCACCTGTGTTAGAAGCAGGAGCTTCTAGATAGCACGTTGCTTTCCTGGGATAACTGAGTTAGTTTTTAAGGGAATGCTCCCTGCAACTTGGTGTTTCAAGGTGAAGATTGGTTCTGAGTGCTCCAAGTAAGCCTATTCAGCTGTGTTGAAGAAATACATGCACCTATCCAAAGAAAGCCATCCATGTTAGAGCTGCAACATGTAGTGCATTGATTCCTTGTGAGAATTTACTTAGTGTCTGAAAAGAATACTACCTGCAAATCAGAACGTTTAAGGTAGAGGAAGGAATGTTTTCTTTCCAAAATGGCCTACTCAGCAGAGTTGATGAATCACATGTACCTCTCGAAGTAAACCAGCTGTGTTCAAAGCAGGAGCATCTGGCACATTTTTCCCCGTGAGAATAGAGTTTGTTTTTGAAAGGAATTCTTCCTGAAACTTTCGTGTTCCAAGGTGGAGATAGGCTCTGTTGGCTATAAACAGGCCCAATCAGCTGACATGAAGGAACCCTTCTTTGCCTCTAAAGACAACCATCCAAGTTAGAGGCTGTGACAACTACAACATTGTTTCCCTTTGTGAATGGAGCGAGTTTTTAAATGGAATTCTTTCTGCAACTTCGGTGTTTCAAGGTGCAGGTAGGTCTGCTTGCCCCAAATACTCCAATTCAGCTGAGTCAAAGATAAATGTATCTCTGGAAAGAAAACTGACAAGATTAGAAGCACGAACATCTAGCAATTTGTTCCCCTGTGAGAATTGAGTTAGATTTTGAATGAATTGTTCCAGCAATGTAGGTGTTTCAAAGTGGAGGTTGGTCTGTTTGCTGTAATCAGGCCTCTTCACCTGAGTTGAAGAAACACATGTCTCTCTATCAAAAAATCTGTGTTAGAAGTTGCGCCATGGAGCTCATTGTTTCCCTGTGAGAACTGAGTTAGGTTTTGACAGGAATGCTTCCTGCAATCATAGTTTTCCAAGAGGGGAAAATCTTATTTGTTCAAATAGGCCTATTCAGCGAAGTTGTGGAAACATATGAATCTCTCCAAAGAACACCATCTGTGTTATAAACAGGAACATGTAGCACATTGTTTTCCTGTGATAACTGAGTTACTTTTTGAAAGGAATGCTTCCTGCAGCTACGGTGTTTCAAGGTGGAGAGAGGCTCTCTTTGTTCCAAATAGGCCTATTCAACTGAGTTGATGAAACACATGTATCTCTGCTACAAACACATGTGTAGTAGAAGTAGTAGCATGTAGCACATTGTTTCCCTCTGAGAGTTGAGTTAGTTTTTGAAAGAAATAGTTCCTGCAAATCATATTTATGAAGGAGGTGAAAGGCTCATTTTGTTTCAAGTAGGCCCATTCAGCTAAGTTGAAGAGACAAATGAAACTCTTGAAGAAAATCATGTGTGTCAGAAATAGGTGCATCTAGCACTTTGTTTCCCTTGGAGAATTGAGTTCGGTTTCCAAGGAATGATTCCTCCAACCTAGTTGTTTCAAAGGCGACATAGGCTCTGTTTGCTCCACATAGGACTATTCGGCTGAGTTGAAGAAACACATGTTTATCTCCAAAGAACCCCATCCGTGATAGAAGCTACCGTATCTTGAACATTTTTTCTTTGTAATAATTGAGTTACATTTTGAAAGGACTACATCCTGCAACGTAAGTGTTTTCAGGTGGTCCTAGGCTCCTTTTGCTTCCAATATGCCTTTTCAGCTAGTTTGAAAATACACGTATCTCTCAAAATGATGCCATGTGTGTTAGAAGTCATAGCATGTAGGATATTATTTCTGCGTGAGAACTGAGTTAATTTTGCAAGGAATACTTTCTGCAATCCATAGTTTTCAAGGTGTAGAAAGGCTCATTTTGTTCCAAATAGAGCTATTCAGCTAAGTGAAGAACAACATGTCGCTCTTGAAGGAAACCAATCTGTGTTAGAAGAAGTAGCATATGACACATTTTTCCCTATGAGAACTGACTTAGTTTTGAAAGGTATACTTTCTGCAATAAGTGTTTTTGAGGTTGGAAAAGGCTCATTGTTTTCCAAATAGGCCTATTCAGCAAAGTTGAAGAACCACATTTATCTCTCGAAAGAAAGCCATCTATGTTAGAAGCAGGAGCTTCTAACTCATTGTTGCCCTGTGATAAGTGAGTAGTTTTTGTAAGGAATCCTTCCGGCAAATTAGGTGTTTCAAGGTGGACATCCTCTCTTTTCTCCAAATAAGCCTAATCCATTGAGTTCAATAAACACATGGGTCTCTCCAAAGAAAAACATCCATGTTAGAAGCTACAGCATCTAGCACATTGTTTCCCTGTGAGAATTCAGTTGGTTTTTGAAAGAAATACTTGCTTCAACTTTGGTGTTTCAAGGTGATGATGGGCTCCTTCTGCTTCCAATAGGCCTTTTCAGCTAAGTTGAAGCACGTATATCGCTCCAAAGAAAGACATCTGTCTTAGAAGCAGTTGTGTCTAAGCACATTGTTTCCCTGTGAGAATTAAGAGAGTTTGGGAAAGGAATACTTCCTGCAAATCCTAGTGATGAAGGTGGAGAAAGGAATGTTTTGTTCCATATAGGATTATTCAGCTTAGTTGAAGAAAGACATGTACCTCTGGAAAGAAACCAATTTGTGTTCGAAGCCATAGCACGTAGCACATTGTTTCCCTGTGAAAATGGACTTAGTTTTTGCAAGGAATTTTTACTGCCACTAAGGTGTTTCAAGGTGGAGATACACTCTGTTGTCTTCAAACAGACTTGTTCAGGTGAGTGGAAGAAAGAAATATATCTCTCTAAAGGAAACCATGTATGTTACAAACTGCAGCATCTCGCACATGCTTTCCCTGTGAGTTTTGAGTTCATTTCAAAGGAATACTTCCTGCAAAACAAAATTTTCTAGGTGGAGCGAGGTGGTTCTTTTTGTTCCAAATTGGCCTACTCAACTGAGTTCGTGCAACACATGTGTCTCTCAAAGAAATCCATCTGTGTTATAAGCAGGAGCATCTAGGCACATTTTACCCCTGTGAGAATTGAGTTTGTTTTTGAAAGGAATACTGCCTGCCACTTACTTTTGGGAAGCTTCAGATTGGCTCTCTATGCTCCAAATAGGCCTATTCGGGTAGTTGAAGAAACACATGTAACTCGCCAAAGAAAACCTTCGATGTTAGAAGCTGCAGCATCTAGCACATTGTTTCCCTCTGAATATTGATTAGTTTTTGTAAGGAATACTTCCTGCAAATCAGAATTTTCAAGGTGGATTAAGTCTCATTTTTCTCCAACTAGTACTATTCATCTAAGATGAAGAAACAAATGAATCTCTCAAAAGACCAACATGTGTGTTAGAAGCAGGAGCATCTACCACATTATTTCCACTGAGAATTGAGTAGTTTTTGACTGGAATGCTTCCTCAAACGTAAGTGTTTCAAGGTGGGCAAAGGCTGCTTTTGTTCCAAATATGTATGTTAACCAGAAGTGAAGAAGCACGTGTACCTTTCCCAAGAAATTCACCTACGTAATAAGCTGCTGCATCTAACATATTGTTTTGCTGTTAGAACTGGGTTAGTTTAGCAAAGGAATCCTACCTGATACGTGAGTTGTCTTAGGTTGAGTTATGCTCTGTTTGTTCCAATTAGGCCAATACAGTTAAGTTGATGAAACACATCTATCTCTTGAAAGAAACCCATGTGTTTTGGAACAACTAGCACATGTTTCCTTCTGAGAATTCAGGTCGTATTTCAGAGGAACACTTCAAGCTCCTCACAGTTTTCAAAGTGGAGAAAGACTCATTTGTTCCAAGTAGGCCTGTTAAGTGAACATGAAGAAACAAATGATTCTTTCGAAACATGACCATCTCTTTTAGAAGCAGGAGCATCTAGCACGTTGTTTTCCAGTCAGATGGAGTTAGTTTTGGAAAGAATATTTGATGCAAATGAGAATTTTCAAGGTGGAGAAAGGCTCATTTTGCTCCAAAGAGTCCTACTCACCTAAGTTGAAGAAACTCATTTGTCTCTTGAAAGAGAACCATCAGAGTTAGCAGCAGGAACGTCTAGCACATTGTTCCATGTGAGACTTCAGTAGCTTTAGAAACAATACTTCCTGCAACTTATGTGTTTCAAGGTGGAGATTGGCTCTTTTGTTCCAAGGAGGCCTGCTCAGCTAAGATGAAGAAACACACGTATTTCTTGAAAGTCAGTAATTGTGTTAGAAGCCATAGCATGTAGCACATTGTTTCCCCATGAAAATTGGGTTAACTTGTGAAAGGCATACCTTCTGAAAATCATAGTTATTAAGGTATACATAGGCTAATTTTGTTCCAAATCAGACTATTCAGCTTAGGTGAAGAAACACACGCACCTTTCCAAATAAACCAATATGTGTTAGAAGCCATAGCATCTAGCACAGTGCTTCCTGGTGAAAATTGAGTTAGTATGTTCAAGGAATTCTTCCAGCAACTCACGTGTTTCAAGGTGGAGATAGGACCTCTTCTCTCCAAATAGACCCCTTCAGGTGAGATGAAGCAACAAATGTATCTCTCCCAGAAAAACTATCTACGTTAGAACCCGCAGCATCAAGAACATTGTTTCCTTGTAAGAATTGAGTTAGAATTTGAAGGAAATATTTCCTGCGAGTCATAGTTTTCATGGTGGGGAAAGTCTCATTTTGTTCAAATTGGCCTAATAGCTAAGTTGAAGACATAAATGTATCTCTCCAAAGATGACCACCTGGGTTAGAAGCAGGAGCTTCTAGATAGCACGTTGCTTTCCTGGGATAACTGAGTTAGTTTTTAAGGGAATGCTCCCTGCAACTTGGTGTTTCAAGGTGAAGATTGGTTCTGAGTGCTCCAAGTAAGCCTATTCAGCTGTGTTGAAGAAATACATGCACCTATCCAAAGAAAGCCATCCATGTTAGAGCTGCAACATGTAGTGCATTGATTCCTTGTGAGAATTTACTTAGTGTCTGAAAAGAATACTACCTGCAAATCAGAACGTTTAAGGTAGAGGAAGGAATGTTTTCTTTCCAAAATGGCCTACTCAGCAGAGTTGATGAATCACATGTACCTCTCGAAGTAAACCAGCTGTGTTCAAAGCAGGAGCATCTGGCACATTTTTCCCCGTGAGAATAGAGTTTGTTTTTGAAAGGAATTCTTCCTGAAACTTTCGTGTTCCAAGGTGGAGATAGGCTCTGTTGGCTACAAACAGGCCCAATCAGCTGACATGAAGGAACCCTTCTTTGCCTCTAAAGACAACCATCCAAGTTAGAGGCTGTGACAACTACAACATTGTTTCCCTGTGTGAATGGAGCGAGTTTTTAACTGGAATTCTTTCTGCAACTTCGGTGTTTCAAGGTGCAGGTAGGTCTGCTTGCCCCAAATACTCCAATTCAGCTGAGTCAAAGATAAATGTATCTCTGGAAAGAAAACTGACAAGATTAGAAGCACGAACATCTAGCAATTTGTTCCCCTGTGAGAATTGAGTTAGATTTTGAGTGAATTGTTCCAGCAATGTAGGTGTTTCAAAGTGGAGGTTGGTCTGTTTGCTGTAATCAGGCCTCTTCACCTGAGTTGAAGAAACACATGTCTCTCTATCAAAAAATCTGTGTTAGAAGTTGCGCCATGGAGCTCATTGTTTCCCTGTGAGAACTGAGTTAGGTTTTGACAGGAATGCTTCCTGCAATCATAGTTTTCCAAGAGGGGAAAATCTTATTTGTTCAAATAGGCCTATTCAGCGAAGTTGTGGAAACATATGAATCTCTCCAAAGAACACCATCTGTGTTATAAACAGGAACATGTAGCACATTGTTTTCCTGTGATAACTGAGTTACTTTTTGAAAGGAATGCTTCCTGCAGCTACGGTGTTTCAAGGTGGAGAGAGGCTCTCTTTGTTCCAAATAGGCCTATTCAACTGAGTTGATGAAACACATGTATCTCTGCTACAAACACATGTGTAGTAGAAGTAGTAGCATGTAGCACATTGTTTCCCTCTGAGAGTTGAGTTAGTTTTTGAAAGAAATAGTTCCTGCAAATCATATTTATGAAGGAGGTGAAAGGCTCATTTTGTTTCAAGTAGGCCCATTCAGCTAAGTTGAAGAGACAAATGAAACTCTTGAAGAAAATCATGTGTGTCAGAAATAGGTGCATCTAGCACTTTGTTTCCCTTGGAGAATTGAGTTCGGTTTCCAAGGAATGATTCCTCCAACCTAGTTGTTTCAAAGGCGACATAGGCTCTGTTTGCTCCACATAGGACTATTCGGCTGAGTTGAAGAAACACATGTTTATCTCCAAAGAACCCCATCCGTGATAGAAGCTACCGTATCTTGAACATTTTTTCTTTGTAATAATTGAGTTACATTTTGAAAGGACTACATCCTGCAACGTAAGTGTTTTCAGGTGGTCCTAGGCTCCTTTTGCTTCCAATATGCCTTTTCAGCTAGTTTGAAAATACACGTATCTCTCAAAATGATGCCATGTGTGTTAGAAGTCATAGCATGTAGGATATTATTTCTGCGTGAGAACTGAGTTAAGTTTGCAAGGAATACTTTCTGCAATCCATAGTTTTCAAGGTGTAGAAAGGCTCATTTTGTTCCAAATAGAGCTATTCAGCTAAGTGAAGAACAACATGTCGCCCTTGAAGGAAACCAATCTGTGTTAGAAGAAGTAGCATATGACACATTTTTCCCTATGAGAACTGACTTAGTTTTGAAAGGTATACTTTCTGCAATAAGTGTTTTTGAGGTTGGAAAAGGCTCATTGTTTTCCAAATAGGCCTATTCAGCAAAGTTGAAGAACCACATTTATCTCTCGAAAGAAAGCCATCTATGTTAGAAGCAGGAGCTTCTAACTCATTGTTGCCCTGTGATAAGTGAGTAGTTTTTGTAAGGAATCCTTCCGGCAAATTAGGTGTTTCAAGGTGGACATCCTCTCTTTTCTCCAAATAAGCCTAATCCATTGAGTTCAATAAACACATGGGTCTCTCCAAAGAAAAACATCCATGTTAGAAGCTACAGCATCTAGCACATTGTTTCCCTGTGAGAATTCCGTTGGTTTTTGAAAGAAATACTTGCTTCAACTTTGGTGTTTCAAGGTGATGATGGGCTCCTTCTGCTTCCAATAGGCCTTTTCAGCTAAGTTGAAGCACGTATATCGCTCCAAAGAAAGACATCTGTCTTAGAAGCAGTTGTGTCTAAGCACATTGTTTCCCTGTGAGAATTAAGAGAGTTTGGGAAAGGAATACTTCCTGCAAATCCTAGTGATGAAGGTGGAGAAAGGAATGTTTTGTTCCATATAGGATTATTCAGCTTAGTTGAAGAAAGACATGTACCTCTGGAAAGAAACCAATTTGTGTTCGAAGCCATAGCACGTAGCACATTGTTTCCCTGTGAAAATGGACTTAGTTTTTGCAAGGAATTTTTACTGCCACTAAGGTGTTTCAAGGTGGAGATACACTCTGTTGTCTTCAAACAGACTTGTTCAGGTGAGTGGAAGAAAGAAATATATCTCTCTAAAGGAAACCATGTATGTTACAAACTGCAGCATCTCGCACATGCTTTCCCTGTGAGTTTTGAGTTCATTTCAAAGGAATACTTCCTGCAAAACAAAATTTTCTAGGTGGAGCGAGGTGGTTCTTTTTGTTCCAAATTGGCCTACTCAACTGAGTTCGTGCAACACATGTGTCTCTCAAAGAAATCCATCTGTGTTATAAGCAGGAGCATCTAGGCACATTTTACCCCTGTGAGAATTGAGTTTGTTTTTGAAAGGAATACTGCCTGCCACTTACTTTTGGGAAGCTTCAGATTGGCTCTCTATGCTCCAAATAGGCCTATTCGGGTAGTTGAAGAAACACATGTAACTCGCCAAAGAAAACCTTCGATGTTAGAAGCTGCAGCATCTAGCACATTGTTTCCCTCTGAATATTGATTAGTTTTTGTAAGGAATACTTCCTGCAAATCAGAATTTTCAAGGTGGATTAAGTCTCATTTTTCTCCAACTAGTACTATTCATCTAAGATGAAGAAACAAATGAATCTCTCAAAAGACCAACATGTGTGTTAGAAGCAGGAGCATCTACCACATTATTTCCACTGAGAATTGAGTAGTTTTTGACTGGAATGCTTCCTCAAACGTAAGTGTTTCAAGGTGGGCAAAGGCTGCTTTTGTTCCAAATATGTATGTTAACCAGAAGTGAAGAAGCACGTGTACCTTTCCCAAGAAATTCACCTACGTAATAAGCTGCTGCATCTAACATATTGTTTTGCTGTTAGAACTGGGTTAGTTTAGCAAAGGAATCCTACCTGATACGTGAGTTGTCTTAGGTTGAGTTATGCTCTGTTTGTTCCAATTAGGCCAATACAGTTAAGTTGATGAAACACATCTATCTCTTGAAAGAAACCCATGTGTTTTGGAACAACTAGCACATGTTTCCTTCTGAGAATTCAGGTCGTATTTCAGAGGAACACTTCAAGCTCCTCACAGTTTTCAAAGTGGAGAAAGACTCATTTGTTCCAAGTAGGCCTGTTAAGTGAACATGAAGAAACAAATGATTCTTTCGAAACATGACCATCTCTTTTAGAAGCAGGAGCATCTAGCACGTTGTTTTCCAGTCAGATGGAGTTAGTTTTGGAAAGAATATTTGATGCAAATGAGAATTTTCAAGGTGGAGAAAGGCTCATTTTGCTCCAAAGAGTCCTACTCACCTAAGTTGAAGAAACTCATTTGTCTCTTGAAAGAGAACCATCAGAGTTAGCAGCAGGAACGTCTAGCACATTGTTCCATGTGAGACTTCAGTAGCTTTAGAAACAATACTTCCTGCAACTTATGTGTTTCAAGGTGGAGATTGGCTCTTTTGTTCCAAGGAGGCCTGCTCAGCTAAGATGAAGAAACACACGTATTTCTTGAAAGTCAGTAATTGTGTTAGAAGCCATAGCATGTAGCACATTGTTTCCCCATGAAAATTGGGTTAACTTGTGAAAGGCATACCTTCTGAAAATCATAGTTATTAAGGTATACATAGGCTAATTTTGTTCCAAATCAGACTATTCAGCTTAGGTGAAGAAACACACGCACCTTTCCAAATAAACCAATATGTGTTAGAAGCCATAGCATCTAGCACAGTGCTTCCTGGTGAAAATTGAGTTAGTATGTTCAAGGAATTCTTCCAGCAACTCACGTGTTTCAAGGTGGAGATAGGACCTCTTCTCTCCAAATAGACCCCTTCAGGTGAGATGAAGCAACAAATGTATCTCTCCCAGAAAAACTATCTACGTTAGAACCCGCAGCATCAAGAACATTGTTTCCTTGTAAGAATTGAGTTAGAATTTGAAGGAAATATTTCCTGCGAGTCATAGTTTTCATGGTGGGGAAAGTCTCATTTTGTTCAAATTGGCCTAATAGCTAAGTTGAAGACATAAATGTATCTCTCCAAAGATGACCACCTGGGTTAGAAGCAGGAGCTTCTAGATAGCACGTTGCTTTCCTGGGATAACTGAGTTAGTTTTTAAGGGAATGCTCCCTGCAACTTGGTGTTTCAAGGTGAAGATTGGTTCTGAGTGCTCCAAGTAAGCCTATTCAGCTGTGTTGAAGAAATACATGCACCTATCCAAAGAAAGCCATCCATGTTAGAGCTGCAACATGTAGTGCATTGATTCCTTGTGAGAATTTACTTAGTGTCTGAAAAGAATACTACCTGCAAATCAGAACGTTTAAGGTAGAGGAAGGAATGTTTTCTTTCCAAAATGGCCTACTCAGCAGAGTTGATGAATCACATGTACCTCTCGAAGTAAACCAGCTGTGTTCAAAGCAGGAGCATCTGGCACATTTTTCCCCGTGAGAATAGAGTTTGTTTTTGAAAGGAATTCTTCCTGAAACTTTCGTGTTCCAAGGTGGAGATAGGCTCTGTTGGCTACAAACAGGCCCAATCAGCTGACATGAAGGAACCCTTCTTTGCCTCTAAAGACAACCATCCAAGTTAGAGGCTGTGACAACTACAACATTGTTTCCCTGTGTGAATGGAGCGAGTTTTTAACTGGAATTCTTTCTGCAACTTCGGTGTTTCAAGGTGCAGGTAGGTCTGCTTGCCCCAAATACTCCAATTCAGCTGAGTCAAAGATAAATGTATCTCTGGAAAGAAAACTGACAAGATTAGAAGCACGAACATCTAGCAATTTGTTCCCCTGTGAGAATTGAGTTAGATTTTGAGTGAATTGTTCCAGCAATGTAGGTGTTTCAAAGTGGAGGTTGGTCTGTTTGCTGTAATCAGGCCTCTTCACCTGAGTTGAAGAAACACATGTCTCTCTATCAAAAAATCTGTGTTAGAAGTTGCGCCATGGAGCTCATTGTTTCCCTGTGAGAACTGAGTTAGGTTTTGACAGGAATGCTTCCTGCAATCATAGTTTTCCAAGAGGGGAAAACCTTATTTGTTCAAATAGGCCTATTCAGCGAAGTTGTGGAAACATATGAATCTCTCCAAAGAACACCATCTGTGTTATAAACAGGAACATGTAGCACATTGTTTTCCTGTGATAACTGAGTTACTTTTTGAAAGGAATGCTTCCTGCAGCTACGGTGTTTCAAGGTGGAGAGAGGCTCTCTTTGTTCCAAATAGGCCTATTCAACTGAGTTGATGAAACACATGTATCTCTGCTACAAACACATGTGTAGTAGAAGTAGTAGCATGTAGCACATTGTTTCCCTCTGAGAGTTGAGTTAGTTTTTGAAAGAAATAGTTCCTGCAAATCATATTTATGAAGGAGGTGAAAGGCTCATTTTGTTTCAAGTAGGCCCATTCAGCTAAGTTGAAGAGACAAATGAAACTCTTGAAGAAAATCATGTGTGTCAGAAATAGGTGCATCTAGCACTTTGTTTCCCTTGGAGAATTGAGTTCGGTTTCCAAGGAATGATTCCTCCAACCTAGTTGTTTCAAAGGCGACATAGGCTCTGTTTGCTCCACATAGGACTATTCGGCTGAGTTGAAGAAACACATGTTTATCTCCAAAGAACCCCATCCGTGATAGAAGCTACCGTATCTTGAACATTTTTTCTTTGTAATAATTGAGTTACATTTTGAAAGGACTTCATCCTGCAACGTAAGTGTTTTCAGGTGGTCCTAGGCTCCTTTTGCTTCCAATATGCCTTTTCAGCTAGTTTGAAAATACACGTATCTCTCAAAATGATGCCATGTGTGTTAGAAGTCATAGCATGTAGGATATTATTTCTGCGTGAGAACTGAGTTAATTTTGCAAGGAATACTTTCTGCAATCCATAGTTTTCAAGGTGTAGAAAGGCTCATTTTGTTCCAAATAGAGCTATTCAGCTAAGTGAAGAACAACATGTCGCTCTTGAAGGAAACCAATCTGTGTTAGAAGAAGTAGCATATGACACATTTTTCCCTATGAGAACTGACTTAGTTTTGAAAGGTATACTTTCTGCAATAAGTGTTTTTGAGGTTGGAAAAGGCTCATTGTTTTCCAAATAGGCCTATTCAGCAAAGTTGAAGAACCACATTTATCTCTCGAAAGAAAGCCATCTATGTTAGAAGCAGGAGCTTCTAATTCATTGTTGCCCTGTGATAAGTGAGAAGTTTTTGTAAGGAATCCTTCCGGCAAATTAGGTGTTTCAAGGTGGACATCCTCTCTTTTCTCCAAATAAGCCTAATCCATTGAGTTCAATAAACACATGGGTCTCTCCAAAGAAAAACATCCATGTTAGAAGCTACAGCATCTAGCACATTGTTTCCCTGTGAGAATTCAGTTGGTTTTTGAAAGAAATACTTGGTTCAACTTTGGTGTTTCAAGGTGATGATGGGCTCCTTCTGCTTCCAATAGGCCTTTTCAGGTAAGTTGAAGCACGTACATCGCTCCAAAGAAAGACATCTGTCTTAGAAGCAGTTGTGTCTAAGCACATTGTTTCCCTGTGAGAATTAAGAGAGTTTGGGAAAGGAATACTTCCTGCAAATCCTAGTGATGAAGGTGGAGAAAGGAATGTTTTGTTCCATATAGGATTATTCAGCTTAGTTGAAGAAAGACATGTACCTCTGGAAAGAAACCAATTTGTGTTCGAAGCCATAGCACGTAGCACATTGTTTCCCTGTGAAAATGGACTTAGTTTTTGCAAGGAATTTTTACTGCCACTAAGGTGTTTCAACGTGGAGATACACTCTGTTGTCTCCAAACAGACTTGTTCAGGTGAGTGGAAGAAAGAAATATATCTCTCTAAAGGAAACCATGTATGTTACAAACTGCAGCATCTCGCACATGCTTTCCCTGTGAGTTTTGAGTTCATTTCAAAGGAATACTTCCTGCAAAACAAAATTTTCTAGGTGGAGCGAGGTGGTTCTTTTTGTTCCAAATTGGCCTACTCAACTGAGTTCGTGCAACACATGTGTCTCTCAAAGAAATCCATCTGTGTTATAAGCAGGAGCATCTAGGCACATTTTACCCCTGTGAGAATTGAGTTTGTTTTTGAAAGGAATACTGCCTGCCACTTACTTTTGGGAAGCTTCAGATTGGCTCTCTATGCTCCAAATAGGCCTATTCGGGTAGTTGAAGAAACACATGTAACTCGCCAAAGAAAACCTTCGATGTTAGAAGCTGCAGCATCTAGCACATTGTTTCCCTCTGAATATTGATTAGTTTTTGTAAGGAATACTTCCTGCAAATCAGAATTTTCAAGGTGGATTAAGTCTCATTTTTCTCCAACTAGTACTATTCATCTAAGATGAAGAAACAAATGAATCTCTCAAAAGACCAACATGTGTGTTAGAAGCAGGAGCATCTACCACATTATTTCCACTGAGAATTGAGTAGTTTTTGACTGGAATGCTTCCTCAAACGTAAGTGTTTCAAGGTGGGCAAAGGCTGCTTTTGTTCCAAATATGTATGTTAACCAGAAGTGAAGAAGCACGTGTACCTTTCCCAAGAAATTCACCTACGTAATAAGCTGCTGCATCTAACATATTGTTTTGCTGTTAGAACTGGGTTAGTTTAGCAAAGGAATCCTACCTGATACGTGAGTTGTCTTAGGTTGAGTTATGCTCTGTTTGTTCCAATTAGGCCAATACAGTTAAGTTGATGAAACACATCTATCTCTTGAAAGAAACCCATGTGTTTTGGAACAACTAGCACATGTTTCCTTCTGAGAATTCAGGTCGTATTTCAGAGGAACACTTCAAGCTCCTCACAGTTTTCAAAGTGGAGAAAGACTCATTTGTTCCAAGTAGGCCTGTTAAGTGAACATGAAGAAACAAATGATTCTTTCGAAACATGACCATCTCTTTTAGAAGCAGGAGCATCTAGCACGTTGTTTTCCAGTCAGATGGAGTTAGTTTTGGAAAGAATATTTGATGCAAATGAGAATTTTCAAGGTGGAGAAAGGCTCATTTTGCTCCAAAGAGTCCTACTCACCTAAGTTGAAGAAACTCATTTGTCTCTTGAAAGAGAACCATCAGAGTTAGCAGCAGGAACGTCTAGCACATTGTTCCATGTGAGACTTCAGTAGCTTTAGAAACAATACTTCCTGCAACTTATGTGTTTCAAGGTGGAGATTGGCTCTTTTGTTCCAAGGAGGCCTGCTCAGCTAAGATGAAGAAACACACGTATTTCTTGAAAGTCAGTAATTGTGTTAGAAGCCATAGCATGTAGCACATTGTTTCCCCATGAAAATTGGGTTAACTTGTGAAAGGCATACCTTCTGAAAATCATAGTTATTAAGGTATACATAGGCTAATTTTGTTCCAAATCAGACTATTCAGCTTAGGTGAAGAAACACACGCACCTTTCCAAATAAACCAATATGTGTTAGAAGCCATAGCATCTAGCACAGTGCTTCCTGGTGAAAATTGAGTTAGTATGTTCAAGGAATTCTTCCAGCAACTCACGTGTTTCAAGGTGGAGATAGGACCTCTTCTCTCCAAATAGACCCCTTCAGGTGAGATGAAGCAACAAATGTATCTCTCCCAGAAAAACTATCTACGTTAGAACCCGCAGCATCAAGAACATTGTTTCCTTGTAAGAATTGAGTTAGAATTTGAAGGAAATATTTCCTGCGAGTCATAGTTTTCATGGTGGGGAAAGTCTCATTTTGTTCAAATTGGCCTAATAGCTAAGTTGAAGACATAAATGTATCTCTCCAAAGATGACCACCTGGGTTAGAAGCAGGAGCTTCTAGATAGCACGTTGCTTTCCTGGGATAACTGAGTTAGTTTTTAAGGGAATGCTCCCTGCAACTTGGTGTTTCAAGGTGAAGATTGGTTCTGAGTGCTCCAAGTAAGCCTATTCAGCTGTGTTGAAGAAATACATGCACCTATCCAAAGAAAGCCATCCATGTTAGAGCTGCAACATGTAGTGCATTGATTCCTTGTGAGAATTTACTTAGTGTCTGAAAAGAATACTACCTGCAAATCAGAACGTTTAAGGTAGAGGAAGGAATGTTTTCTTTCCAAAATGGCCTACTCAGCAGAGTTGATGAATCACATGTACCTCTCGAAGTAAACCAGCTGTGTTCAAAGCAGGAGCATCTGGCACATTTTTCCCCGTGAGAATAGAGTTTGTTTTTGAAAGGAATTCTTCCTGAAACTTTCGTGTTCCAAGGTGGAGATAGGCTCTGTTGGCTACAAACAGGCCCAATCAGCTGACATGAAGGAACCCTTCTTTGCCTCTAAAGACAACCATCCAAGTTAGAGGCTGTGACAACTACAACATTGTTTCCCTGTGTGAATGGAGCGAGTTTTTAACTGGAATTCTTTCTGCAACTTCGGTGTTTCAAGGTGCAGGTAGGTCTGCTTGCCCCAAATACTCCAATTCAGCTGAGTCAAAGATAAATGTATCTCTGGAAAGAAAACTGACAAGATTAGAAGCACGAACATCTAGCAATTTGTTCCCCTGTGAGAATTGAGTTAGATTTTGAGTGAATTGTTCCAGCAATGTAGGTGTTTCAAAGTGGAGGTTGGTCTGTTTGCTGTAATCAGGCCTCTTCACCTGAGTTGAAGAAACACATGTCTCTCTATCAAAAAATCTGTGTTAGAAGTTGCGCCATGGAGCTCATTGTTTCCCTGTGAGAACTGAGTTAGGTTTTGACAGGAATGCTTCCTGCAATCATAGTTTTCCAAGAGGGGAAAATCTTATTTGTTCAAATAGGCCTATTCAGCGAAGTTGTGGAAACATATGAATCTCTCCAAAGAACACCATCTGTGTTATAAACAGGAACATCTAGCACATTGTTTTCCTGTGATAACTGAGTTACTTTTTGAAAGGAATGCTTCCTGCAGCTACGGTGTTTCAAGGTGGAGAGAGGCTCTCTTTGTTCCAAATAGGCCTATTCAACTGAGTTGATGAAACACATGTATCTCTGCTACAAACACATGTGTAGTAGAAGTAGTAGCATGTAGCACATTGTTTCCCTCTGAGAGTTGAGTTAGTTTTTGAAAGAAATAGTTCCTGCAAATCATATTTATGAAGGAGGTGAAAGGCTCATTTTGTTTCAAGTAGGCCCATTCAGCTAAGTTGAAGAGACAAATGAAACTCTTGAAGAAAATCATGTGTGTCAGAAATAGGTGCATCTAGCACTTTGTTTCCCTTGGAGAATTGAGTTGGGTTTCCAAGGAATGATTCCTCCAACCTAGTTGTTTCAAAGGCGACATAGGCTCTGTTTGCTCCACATAGGACTATTCGGCTGAGTTGAAGAAACACATGTTTATCTCCAAAGAACCCCATCCGTGATAGAAGCTACCGTATCTTGAACATTTTTTCTTTGTAATAATTGAGTTACATTTTGAAAGGACTACATCCTGCAACGTAAGTGTTTTCAGGTGGTCCTAGGCTCCTTTTGCTTCCAATATGCCTTTTCAGCTAGTTTGAAAATACACGTATCTCTCAAAATGATGCCATGTGTGTTAGAAGTCATAGCATGTAGGATATTATTTCTGCGTGAGAACTGAGTTAATTTTGCAAGGAATACTTTCTGCAATCCATAGTTTTCAAGGTGTAGAAAGGCTCATTTTGTTCCAAATAGAGCTATTCAGCTAAGTGAAGAACAACATGTCGCTCTTGAAGGAAACCAATCTGTGTTAGAAGAAGTAGCATATGACACATTTTTCCCTATGAGAACTGACTTAGTTTTGAAAGGTATACTTTCTGCAATAAGTGTTTTTGAGGTTGGAAAAGGCTCATTGTTTTCCAAATAGGCCTATTCAGCAAAGTTGAAGAACCACATTTATCTCTCGAAAGAAAGCCATCTATGTTAGAAGCAGGAGCTTCTAACTCATTGTTGCCCTGTGATAAGTGAGTAGTTTTTGTAAGGAATCCTTCCGGCAAATTAGGTGTTTCAAGGTGGACATCCTCTCTTTTCTCCAAATAAGCCTAATCCATTGAGTTCAATAAACACATGGGTCTCTCCAAAGAAAAACATCCATGTTAGAAGCTACAGCATCTAGCACATTGTTTCCCTGTGAGAATTCCGTTGGTTTTTGAAAGAAATACTTGCTTCAACTTTGGTGTTTCAAGGTGATGATGGGCTCCTTCTGCTTCCAATAGGCCTTTTCAGCTAAGTTAAAGCACGTATATCGCTCCAAAGAAAGACATCTGTCTTAGAAGCAGTTGTGTCTAAGCACATTGTTTCCCTGTGAGAATTAAGAGAGTTTGGGAAAGGAATACTTCCTGCAAATCCTAGTGATGAAGGTGGAGAAAGGAATGTTTTGTTCCATATAGGATTATTCAGCTTAGTTGAAGAAAGACATGTACCTCTGGAAAGAAACCAATTTGTGTTCGAAGCCATAGCACGTAGCACATTGTTTCCCTGTGAAAATGGACTTAGTTTTTGCAAGGAATTTTTACTGCCACTAAGGTGTTTCAAGGTGGAGATACACTCTGTTGTCTCCAAACAGACTTGTTCAGGTGAGTGGAAGAAAGAAATATATCTCTCTAAAGGAAACCATGTATGTTACAAACTGCAGCATCTCGCACATGCTTTCCCTGTGAGTTTTGAGTTCATTTCAAAGGAATACTTCCTGCAAAACAAAATTTTCTAGGTGGAGCGAGGTGGTTCTTTTTGTTCCAAATTGGCCTACTCAACTGAGTTCGTGCAACACATGTGTCTCTCAAAGAAATCCATCTGTGTTATAAGCAGGAGCATCTAGGCACATTTTACCCCTGTGAGAATTGAGTTTGTTTTTGAAAGGAATACTGCCTGCCACTTACTTTTGGGAAGCTTCAGATTGGCTCTCTATGCTCCAAATAGGCCTATTCGGGTAGTTGAAGAAACACATGTAACTCGCCAAAGAAAACCTTCGATGTTAGAAGCTGCAGCATCTAGCACATTGTTTCCCTCTGAATATTGATTAGTTTTTGTAAGGAATACTTCCTGCAAATCAGAATTTTCAAGGTGGATTAAGTCTCATTTTTCTCCAACTAGTACTATTCATCTAAGATGAAGAAACAAATGAATCTCTCAAAAGACCAACATGTGTGTTAGAAGCAGGAGCATCTACCACATTATTTCCACTGAGAATTGAGTAGTTTTTGACTGGAATGCTTCCTCAAACGTAAGAGTTTCAAGGTGGGCAAAGGCTGCTTTTGTTCCAAATATGTATGTTAACCAGAAGTGAAGAAGCACGTGTACCTTTCCGAAGCAATTCACCTACGTAATAAGCTGCTGCATCTAACATATTGTTTTGCTGTTAGAACTGGGTTAGTTTAGCAAAGGAATCCTACCTGATACGTGAGTTGTCTTAGGTTGAGTTATGCTCTGTTTGTTCCAATTAGGCCAATACAGTTAAGTTGATGAAACACATCTATCTCTTGAAAGAAACCCATGTGTTTTGGAACAACTAGCACATGTTTCCTTCTGAGAATTCAGGTCGTATTTCAGAGGAACACTTCAAGCTCCTCACAGTTTTCAAAGTGGAGAAAGACTCATTTGTTCCAAGTAGGCCTGTTAAGTGAACATGAAGAAACAAATGATTCTTTCGAAACATGACCATCTCTTTTAGAAGCAGGAGCATCTAGCACGTTGTTTTCCAGTCAGATGGAGTTAGTTTTGGAAAGAATATTTGATGCAAATGAGAATTTTCAAGGTGGAGAAAGGCTCATTTTGCTCCAAAGAGTCCTACTCACCTAAGTTGAAGAAACTCATTTGTCTCTTGAAAGAGAACCATCAGAGTTAGCAGCAGGAACGTCTAGCACATTGTTCCATGTGAGACTTCAGTAGCTTTAGAAACAATACTTCCTGCAACTTATGTGTTTCAAGGTGGAGATTGGCTCTTTTGTTCCAAGGAGGCCTGCTCAGCTAAGATGAAGAAACACACGTATTTCTTGAAAGTCAGTAATTGTGTTAGAAGCCATAGCATGTAGCACATTGTTTCCCCATGAAAATTGGGTTAACTTGTGAAAGGCATACCTTCTGAAAATCATAGTTATTAAGGTATACATAGGCTAATTTTGTTCCAAATCAGACTATTCAGCTTAGGTGAAGAAACACACGCACCTTTCCAAATAAACCAATATGTGTTAGAAGCCATAGCATCTAGCACAGTGCTTCCTGGTGAAAATTGAGTTAGTATGTTCAAGGAATTCTTCCAGCAACTCACGTGTTTCAAGGTGGAGATAGGACCTCTTCTCTCCAAATAGACCCCTTCAGGTGAGATGAAGCAACAAATGTATCTCTCCCAGAAAAACTATCTACGTTAGAACCCGCAGCATCAAGAACATTGTTTCCTTGTAAGAATTGAGTTAGAATTTGAAGGAAATATTTCCTGCGAGTCATAGTTTTCATGGTGGGGAAAGTCTCATTTTGTTCAAATTGGCCTAATAGCTAAGTTGAAGACATAAATGTATCTCTCCAAAGATGACCACCTGGGTTAGAAGCAGGAGCTTCTAGATAGCACGTTGCTTTCCTGGGATAACTGAGTTAGTTTTTAAGGGAATGCTCCCTGCAACTTGGTGTTTCAAGGTGAAGATTGGTTCTGTGTGCTCCAAGTAAGCCTATTCAGCTGTGTTGAAGAAATACATGCACCTATCCAAAGAAAGCCATCCATGTTAGAGCTGCAACATGTAGTGCATTGATTCCTTGTGAGAATTTACTTAGTGTCTGAAAAGAATACTACCTGCAAATCAGAACGTTTAAGGTAGAGGAAGGAATGTTTTCTTTCCAAAATGGCCTACTCAGCAGAGTTGATGAATCACATGTACCTCTCGAAGTAAACCAGCTGTGTTCAAAGCAGGAGCATCTGGCACATTTTTCCCCGTGAGAATAGAGTTTGTTTTTGAAAGGAATTCTTCCTGAAACTTTCGTGTTCCAAGGTGGAGATAGGCTCTGTTGGCTACAAACAGGCCCAATCAGCTGACATGAAGGAACCCTTCTTTGCCTCTAAAGACAACCATCCAAGTTAGAGGCTGTGACAACTACAACATTGTTTCCCTGTGTGAATGGAGCGAGTTTTTAAATGGAATTCTTTCTGCAACTTCGGTGTTTCAAGGTGCAGGTAGGTCTGCTTGCCCCAAATACTCCAATTCAGCTGAGTCAAAGATAAATGTATCTCTGGAAAGAAAACTGACAAGATTAGAAGCACGAACATCTAGCAATTTGTTCCCCTGTGAGAATTGAGTTAGATTTTGAGTGAATTGTTCCAGCAATGTAGGTGTTTCAAAGTGGAGGTTGGTCTGTTTGCTGTAATCAGGCCTCTTCACCTGAGTTGAAGAAACACATGTCTCTCTATCAAAAAATCTGTGTTAGAAGTTGCGCCATGGAGCTCATTGTTTCCCTGTGAGAACTGAGTTAGGTTTTGACAGGAATGCTTCCTGCAATCATAGTTTTCCAAGAGGGGAAAATCTTATTTGTTCAAATAGGCCTATTCAGCGAAGTTGTGGAAACATATGAATCTCTCCAAAGAACACCATCTGTGTTATAAACAGGAACATCTAGCACATTGTTTTCCTGTGATAACTGAGTTACTTTTTGAAAGGAATGCTTCCTGCAGCTACGGTGTTTCAAGGTGGAGAGAGGCTCTCTTTGTTCCAAATAGGCCTATTCAACTGAGTTGATGAAACACATGTATCTCTGCTACAAACACATGTGTAGTAGAAGTAGTAGCATGTAGCACATTGTTTCCCTCTGAGAGTTGAGTTAGTTTTTGAAAGAAATAGTTCCTGCAAATCATATTTATGAAGGAGGTGAAAGGCTCATTTTGTTTCAAGTAGGCCCATTCAGCTAAGTTGAAGAGACAAATGAAACTCTTGAAGAAAATCATGTGTGTCAGAAATAGGTGCATCTAGCACTTTGTTTCCCTTGGAGAATTGAGTTCGGTTTCCAAGGAATGATTCCTCCAACCTAGTTGTTTCAAAGGCGACATAGGCTCTGTTTGCTCCACATAGGACTATTCGGCTGAGTTGAAGAAACACATGTTTATCTCCAAAGAACCCCATCCGTGATAGAAGCTACCGTATCTTGAACATTTTTTCTTTGTAATAATTGAGTTACATTTTGAAAGGACTACATCCTGCAACGTAAGTGTTTTCAGGTGGTCCTAGGCTCCTTTTGCTTCCAATATGCCTTTTCAGCTAGTTTGAAAATACACGTATCTCTCAAAATGATGCCATGTGTGTCAGAAGTCATAGCATGTAGGATATTATTTCTGCGTGAGAACTGAGTTAATTTTGCAAGGAATACTTTCTGCAATCCATAGTTTTCAAGGTGTAGAAAGGCTCATTTTGTTCCAAATAGAGCTATTCAGCTAAGTGAAGAACAACATGTCGCTCTTGAAGGAAACCAATCTGTGTTAGAAGAAGTAGCATATGACACATTTTTCCCTATGAGAACTGACTTAGTTTTGAAAGGTATACTTTCTGCAATAAGTGTTTTTGAGGTTGGAAAAGGCTCATTGTTTTCCAAATAGGCCTATTCAGCAAAGTTGAAGAACCACATTTATCTCTCGAAAGAAAGCCATCTATGTTAGAAGCAGGAGCTTCTAACTCATTGTTGCCCTGTGATAAGTGAGTAGTTTTTGTAAGGAATCCTTCCGGCAAATTAGGTGTTTCAAGGTGGACATCCTCTCTTTTCTCCAAATAAGCCTAATCCATTGAGTTCAATAAACACATGGGTCTCTCCAAAGAAAAACATCCATGTTAGAAGCTACAGCATCTAGCACATTGTTTCCCTGTGAGAATTCAGTTGGTTTTTGAAAGAAATACTTGCTTCAACTTTGGTGTTTCAAGGTGATGATGGGCTCCTTCTGCTTCCAATAGGCCTTTTCAGCTAAGTTGAAGCACGTATATCGCTCCAAAGAAAGACATCTGTCTTAGAAGCAGTTGTGTCTAAGCACATTGTTTCCCTGTGAGAATTAAGAGAGTTTGGGAAAGGAATACTTCCTGCAAATCCTAGTGATGAAGGTGGAGAAAGGAATGTTTTGTTCCATATAGGATTATTCAGCTTAGTTGAAGAAAGACATGTACCTCTGGAAAGAAACCAATTTGTGTTCGAAGCCATAGCACGTAGCACATTGTTTCCCTGTGAAAATGGACTTAGTTTTTGCAAGGAATTTTTACTGCCACTAAGGTGTTTCAAGGTGGAGATACACTCTGTTGTCTTCAAACAGACTTGTTCAGGTGAGTGGAAGAAAGAAATATATCTCTCTAAAGGAAACCATGTATGTTACAAACTGCAGCATCTCGCACATGCTTTCCCTGTGAGTTTTGAGTTCATTTCAAAGGAATACTTCCTGCAAAACAAAATTTTGTAGGTGGAGCGAGGTGGTTCTTTTTGTTCCAAATTGGCCTACTCAACTGAGTTCGTGCAACACATGTGTCTCTCAAAGAAATCCATCTGTGTTATAAGCAGGAGCATCTAGGCACATTTTACCCCTGTGAGAATTGAGTTTGTTTTTGAAAGGAATACTGCCTGCCACTTACTTTTGGGAAGCTTCAGATTGGCTCTCTATGCTCCAAATAGGCCTATTCGGGTAGTTGAAGAAACACATGTAACTCGCCAAAGAAAACCTTCGATGTTAGAAGCTGCAGCATCTAGCACATTGTTTCCCTCTGAATATTGATTAGTTTTTGTAAGGAATACTTCCTGCAAATCAGAATTTTCAAGGTGGATTAAGTCTCATTTTTCTCCAACTAGTACTATTCATCTAAGATGAAGAAACAAATGAATCTCTCAAAAGACCAACATGTGTGTTAGAAGCAGGAGCATCTACCACATTATTTCCACTGAGAATTGAGTAGTTTTTGACTGGAATGCTTCCTCAAACGTAAGTGTTTCAAGGTGGGCAAAGGCTGCTTTTGTTCCAAATATGTATGTTAACCAGAAGTGAAGAAGCACGTGTACCTTTCCCAAGAAATTCACCTACGTAATAAGCTGCTGCATCTAACATATTGTTTTGCTGTTAGAACTGGGTTAGTTTAGCAAAGGAATCCTACCTGATACGTGAGTTGTCTTAGGTTGAGTTATGCTCTGTTTGTTCCAATTAGGCCAATACAGTTAAGTTGATGAAACACATCTATCTCTTGAAAGAAACCCATGTGTTTTGGAACAACTAGCACATGTTTCCTTCTGAGAATTCAGGTCGTATTTCAGAGGAACACTTCAAGCTCCTCACAGTTTTCAAAGTGGAGAAAGACTCATTTGTTCCAAGTAGGCCTGTTAAGTGAACATGAAGAAACAAATGATTCTTTCGAAACATGACCATCTCTTTTAGAAGCAGGAGCATCTAGCACGTTGTTTTCCAGTCAGATGGAGTTAGTTTTGGAAAGAATATTTGATGCAAATGAGAATTTTCAAGGTGGAGAAAGGCTCATTTTGCTCCAAAGAGTCCTACTCACCTAAGTTGAAGAAACTCATTTGTCTCTTGAAAGAGAACCATCAGAGTTAGCAGCAGGAACGTCTAGCACATTGTTCCATGTGAGACTTCAGTAGCTTTAGAAACAATACTTCCTGCAACTTATGTGTTTCAAGGTGGAGATTGGCTCTTTTGTTCCAAGGAGGCCTGCTCAGCTAAGATGAAGAAACACACGTATTTCTTGAAAGTCAGTAATTGTGTTAGAAGCCATAGCATGTAGCACATTGTTTCCCCATGAAAATTGGGTTAACTTGTGAAAGGCATACCTTCTGAAAATCATAGTTATTAAGGTATACATAGGCTAATTTTGTTCCAAATCAGACTATTCAGCTTAGGTGAAGAAACACACGCACCTTTCCAAATAAACCAATATGTGTTAGAAGCCATAGCATCTAGCACAGTGCTTCCTGGTGAAAATTGAGTTAGTATGTTCAAGGAATTCTTCCAGCAACTCACGTGTTTCAAGGTGGAGATAGGACCTCTTCTCTCCAAATAGACCCCTTCAGGTGAGATGAAGCAACAAATGTATCTCTCCCAGAAAAACTATCTACGTTAGAACCCGCAGCATCAAGAACATTGTTTCCTTGTAAGAATTGAGTTAGAATTTGAAGGAAATATTTCCTGCGAGTCATAGTTTTCATGGTGGGGAAAGTCTCATTTTGTTCAAATTGGCCTAATAGCTAAGTTGAAGACATAAATGTATCTCTCCAAAGATGACCACCTGTGTTAGAAGCAGGAGCTTCTAGATAGCACGTTGCTTTCCTGGGATAACTGAGTTAGTTTTTAAGGGAATGCTCCCTGCAACTTGGTGTTTCAAGGTGAAGATTGGTTCTGAGTGCTCCAAGTAAGCCTATTCAGCTGTGTTGAAGAAATACATGCACCTATCCAAAGAAAGCCATCCATGTTAGAGCTGCAACATGTAGTGCATTGATTCCTTGTGAGAATTTACTTAGTGTCTGAAAAGAATACTACCTGCAAATCAGAACGTTTAAGGTAGAGGAAGGAATGTTTTCTTTCCAAAATGGCCTACTCAGCAGAGTTGATGAATCACATGTACCTCTCGAAGTAAACCAGCTGTGTTCAAAGCAGGAGCATCTGGCACATTTTTCCCCGTGAGAATAGAGTTTGTTTTTGAAAGGAATTCTTCCTGAAACTTTCGTGTTCCAAGGTGGAGATAGGCTCTGTTGGCTACAAACAGGCCCAATCAGCTGACATGAAGGAACCCTTCTTTGCCTCTAAAGACAACCATCCAAGTTAGAGGCTGTGACAACTACAACATTGTTTCCCTGTGTGAATGGAGCGAGTTTTTAAATGGAATTCTTTCTGCAACTTCGGTGTTTCAAGGTGCAGGTAGGTCTGCTTGCCCCAAATACTCCAATTCAGCTGAGTCAAAGATAAATGTATCTCTGGAAAGAAAACTGACAAGATTAGAAGCACGAACATCTAGCAATTTGTTCCCCTGTGAGAATTGAGTTAGATTTTGAATGAATTGTTCCAGCAATGTAGGCGTTTCAAAGTGGAGGTTGGTCTGTTTGCTGTAATCAGGCCTCTTCACCTGAGTTGAAGAAACACATGTCTCTCTATCAAAAAATCTGTGTTAGAAGTTGCGCCATGGAGCTCATTGTTTCCCTGTGAGAACTGAGTTAGGTTTTGACAGGAATGCTTCCTGCAATCATAGTTTTCCAAGAGGGGAAAATCTTATTTGTTCAAATAGGCCTATTCAGCGAAGTTGTGGAAACATATGAATCTCTCCAAAGAACACCATCTGTGTTATAAACAGGAACATCTAGCACATTGTTTTCCTGTGATAACTGAGTTACTTTTTGAAAGGAATGCTTCCTGCAGCTACGGTGTTTCAAGGTGGAGAGAGGCTCTCTTTGTTCCAAATAGGCCTATTCAACTGAGTTGATGAAACACATGTATCTCTGCTACAAACACATGTGTAGTAGAAGTAGTAGCATGTAGCACATTGTTTCCCTCTGAGAGTTGAGTTAGTTTTTGAAAGAAATAGTTCCTGCAAATCATATTTATGAAGGAGGTGAAAGGCTCATTTTGTTTCAAGTAGGCCCATTCAGCTAAGTTGAAGAGACAAATGAAACTCTTGAAGAAAATCATGTGTGTCAGAAATAGGTGCATCTAGCACTTTGTTTCCCTTGGAGAATTGAGTTCGGTTTCCAAGGAATGATTCCTCCAACCTAGTTGTTTCAAAGGCGACATAGGCTCTGTTTGCTCCACATAGGACTATTCGGCTGAGTTGAAGAAACACATGTTTATCTCCAAAGAACCCCATCCGTGATAGAAGCTACCGTATCTTGAACATTTTTTCTTTGTAATAATTGAGTTACATTTTGAAAGGACTACATCCTGCAACGTAAGTGTTTTCAGGTGGTCCTAGGCTCCTTTTGCTTCCAATATGCCTTTTCAGCTAGTTTGAAAATACACGTATCTCTCAAAATGATGCCATGTGTGTTAGAAGTCATAGCATGTAGGATATTATTTCTGCGTGAGAACTGAGTTAATTTTGCAAGGAATACTTTCTGCAATCCATAGTTTTCAAGGTGTAGAAAGGCTCATTTTGTTCCAAATAGAGCTATTCAGCTAAGTGAAGAACAACATGTCGCTCTTGAAGGAAACCAATCTGTGTTAGAAGAAGTAGCATATGACACATTTTTCCCTATGAGAACTGACTTAGTTTTGAAAGGTATACTTTCTGCAATAAGTGTTTTTGAGGTTGGAAAAGGCTCATTGTTTTCCAAATAGGCCTATTCAGCAAAGTTGAAGAACCACATTTATCTCTCGAAAGAAAGCCATCTATGTTAGAAGCAGGAGCTTCTAACTCATTGTTGCCCTGTGATAAGTGAGTAGTTTTTGTAAGGAATCCTTCCGGCAAATTAGGTGTTTCAAGGTGGACATCCTCTCTTTTCTCCAAATAAGCCTAATCCATTGAGTTCAATAAACACATGGGTCTCTCCAAAGAAAAACATCCATGTTAGAAGCTACAGCATCTAGCACATTGTTTCCCTGTGAGAATTCAGTTGGTTTTTGAAAGAAATACTTGCTTCAACTTTGGTGTTTCAAGGTGATGATGGGCTCCTTCTGCTTAAAATAGGCCTTTTCAGCTAAGTTGAAGCACGTATATCGCTCCGAAGAAAGACATCTGTCTTAGAAGCAGTTGTGTCTAAGCACATTGTTTCCCTGTGAGAATTAAGAGAGTTTGGGAAAGGAATACTTCCTGCAAATCCTAGTGATGAAGGTGGAGAAAGGCATGTTTTGTTCCATATAGGATTATTCAGCTTAGTTGAAGAAAGACATGTACCTCTGGAAAGAAACCAATTTGTGTTCGAAGCCATAGCACGTAGCACATTGTTTCCCTGTGAAAATGGACTTAGTTTTTGCAAGGAATTTTTACTGCCACTAAGGTGTTTCAAGGTGGAGATACACTCTGTTGTCTTCAAACAGACTTGTTCAGGTGAGTGGAAGAAAGAAATATATCTCTCTAAAGGAAACCATGTATGTTACAAACTGCAGCATCTCGCACATGCTTTCCCTGTGAGTTTTGAGTTCATTTCAAAGGAATACTTCCTGCAAAACAAAATTTTGTAGGTGGAGCGAGGTGGTTCTTTTTGTTCCAAATTGGCCTACTCAACTGAGTTCGTGCAACACATGTGTCTCTCAAAGAAATCCATCTGTGTTATAAGCAGGAGCATCTAGGCACATTTTACCCCTGTGAGAATTGAGTTTGTTTTTGAAAGGAATACTGCCTGCCACTTACTTTTGGGAAGCTTCAGATTGGCTCTCTATGCTCCAAATAGGCCTATTCGGGTAGTTGAAGAAACACATGTAACTCGCCAAAGAAAACCTTCGATGTTAGAAGCTGCAGCATCTAGCACATTGTTTCCCTCTGAATATTGATTAGTTTTTGTAAGGAATACTTCCTGCAAATCAGAATTTTCAAGGTGGATTAAGTCTCATTTTTCTCCAACTAGTACTATTCATCTAAGATGAAGAAACAAATGAATCTCTCAAAAGACCAACATGTGTGTTAGAAGCAGGAGCATCTACCACATTATTTCCACTGAGAATTGAGTAGTTTTTGACTGGAATGCTTCCTCAAACGTAAGTGTTTCAAGGTGGGCAAAGGCTGCTTTTGTTCCAAATATGTATGTTAACCAGAAGTGAAGAAGCACGTGTACCTTTCCGAAGCAATTCACCTACGTAATAAGCTGCTGCATCTAACATATTGTTTTGCTGTTAGAACTGGGTTAGTTTAGCAAAGGAATCCTACCTGATACGTGAGTTGTCTTAGGTTGAGTTATGCTCTGTTTGTTCCAATTAGGCCAATACAGTTAAGTTGATGAAACACATCTATCTCTTGAAAGAAACCCATGTGTTTTGGAACAACTAGCACATGTTTCCTTCTGAGAATTCAGGTCGTATTTCAGAGGAACACTTCAAGCTCCTCACAGTTTTCAAAGTGGAGAAAGACTCATTTGTTCCAAGTAGGCCTGTTAAGTGAACATGAAGAAACAAATGATTCTTTCGAAACATGACCATCTCTTTTAGAAGCAGGAGCATCTAGCACGTTGTTTTCCAGTCAGATGGAGTTAGTTTTGGAAAGAATATTTGATGCAAATGAGAATTTTCAAGGTGGAGAAAGGCTCATTTTGCTCCAAAGAGTCCTACTCACCTAAGTTGAAGAAACTCATTTGTCTCTTGAAAGAGAACCATCAGAGTTAGCAGCAGGAACGTCTAGCACATTGTTCCATGTGAGACTTCAGTAGCTTTAGAAACAATACTTCCTGCAACTTATGTGTTTCAAGGTGGAGATTGGCTCTTTTGTTCCAAGGAGGCCTGCTCAGCTAAGATGAAGAAACACACGTATTTCTTGAAAGTCAGTAATTGTGTTAGAAGCCATAGCATGTAGCACATTGTTTCCCCATGAAAATTGGGTTAACTTGTGAAAGGCATACCTTCTGAAAATCATAGTTATTAAGGTATACATAGGCTAATTTTGTTCCAAATCAGACTATTCAGCTTAGGTGAAGAAACACACGCACCTTTCCAAATAAACCAATATGTGTTAGAAGCCATAGCATCTAGCACAGTGCTTCCTGGTGAAAATTGAGTTAGTATGTTCAAGGAATTCTTCCAGCAACTCACGTGTTTAAGGTGGAGATAGGACCTCTTCTCTCCAAATAGACCCCTTCAGGTGAGATGAAGCAACAAATGTATCTCTCCCAGAAAAACTATCTACGTTAGAACCCGCAGCATCAAGAACATTGTTTCCTTGTAAGAATTGAGTTAGAATTTGAAGGAAATATTTCCTGCGAGTCATAGTTTTCATGGTGGGGAAAGTCTCATTTTGTTCAAATTGGCCTAATAGCTAAGTTGAAGACATAAATGTATCTCTCCAAAGATGACCACCTGGGTTAGAAGCAGGAGCTTCTAGATAGCACGTTGCTTTCCTGGGATAACTGAGTTAGTTTTTAAGGGAATGCTCCCTGCAACTTGGTGTTTCAAGGTGAAGATTGGTTCTGAGTGCTCCAAGTAAGCCTATTCAGCTGTGTTGAAGAAATACATGCACCTATCCAAAGAAAGCCATCCATGTTAGAGCTGCAACATGTAGTGCATTGATTCCTTGTGAGAATTTACTTAGTGTCTGAAAAGAATACTACCTGCAAATCAGAACGTTTAAGGTAGAGGAAGGAATGTTTTCTTTCCAAAATGGCCTACTCAGCAGAGTTGATGAATCACATGTACCTCTCGAAGTAAACCAGCTGTGTTCAAAGCAGGAGCATCTGGCACATTTTTCCCCGTGAGAATAGAGTTTGTTTTTGAAAGGAATTCTTCCTGAAACTTTCGTGTTCCAAGGTGGAGATAGGCTCTGTTGGCTACAAACAGGCCCAATCAGCTGACATGAAGGAACCCTTCTTTGCCGCTAAAGACAACCATCCAAGTTAGAGGCTGTGACAACTACAACATTGTTTCCCTGTGTGAATGGAGCGAGTTTTTAACTGGAATTCTTTCTGCAACTTCGGTGTTTCAAGGTGCAGGTAGGTCTGCTTGCCCCAAATACTCCAATTCAGCTGAGTCAAAGATAAATGTATCTCTGGAAAGAAAACTGACAAGATTAGAAGCACGAACATCTAGCAATTTGTTCCCCTGTGAGAATTGAGTTAGATTTTGAGTGAATTGCTCCAGCAATGTAGGTGTTTCAAAGTGGAGGTTGGTCTGTTTGCTGTAATCAGGCCTCTTCACCTGAGTTGAAGAAACACATGTCTCTCTATCAAAAAATCTGTGTTAGAAGTTGCGCCATGGAGCTCATTGTTTCCCTGTGAGAACTGAGTTAGGTTTTGACAGGAATGCTTCCTGCAATCATAGTTTTCCAAGAGGGGAAAATCTTATTTGTTCAAATAGGCCTATTCAGCGAAGTTGTGGAAACATATGAGTCTCTCCAAAGAACACCATCTGTGTTATAAACAGGAACATCTAGCACATTGTTTTCCTGTGATAACTGAGTTACTTTTTGAAAGGAATGCTTCCTGCAGCTACGGTGTTTCAAGGTGGAGAGAGGCTCTCTTTGTTCCAAATAGGCCTATTCAACTGAGTTGATGAAACACATGTATCTCTGCTACAAACACATGTGTAGTAGAAGTAGTAGCATGTAGCACATTGTTTCCCTCTGAGAGTTGAGTTAGTTTTTGAAAGAAATAGTTCCTGCAAATCATATTTATGAAGGAGGTGAAAGGCTCATTTTGTTTCAAGTAGGCCCATTCAGCTAAGTTGAAGAGACAAATGAAACTCTTGAAGAAAATCATGTGTGTCAGAAATAGGTGCATCTAGCACTTTGTTTCCCTTGGAGAATTGACTTGGGTTTCCAAGGAATGATTCCTCCAACCTAGTTGTTTCAAAGGCGACATAGGCTCTGTTTGCTCCACATAGGACTATTCGGCTGAGTTGAAGAAACACATGTTTGTCTCCAAAGAACCCCATCCGTGATGGAAGCTACCGTATCTTGAACATTTTTTCTTTGTAATAATTGAGTTACATTTTGAAAGGACTACATCCTGCAACGTAAGTGTTTTCAGGTGGTCCTAGGCTCCTTTTGCTTCCAATATGCCTTTTCAGCTAGTTTGAAAATACACGTATCTCTCAAAATGATGCCATGTGTGTTAGAAGTCATAGCATGTAGGATATTATTTCTGCGTGAGAACTGAGTTAATTTTGCAAGGAATACTTTCTGCAATCCATAGTTTTCAAGGTGTAGAAAGGCTCATTTTGTTCCAAATAGAGCTATTCAGCTGAGTGAAAAACAACATGTCGCTCTTGAAGGAAACCAATCTGTGTTAGAAGAAGTAGCATATGACACATTTTTCCCTATGAGAACTGACTTAGTTTTGAAAGGTATACTTTCTGCAATAAGTGTTTTTGAGGTTGGAAAAGGCTCATTGTTTTCCAAATAGGCCTGTTCAGCAAAGTTGAAGAACCACATTTATCTCTCGAAAGAAAGCCATCTATGTTAGAAGCAGGAGCTTCTAACTCATTGTTGCCCTGTGATAAGTGAGTAGTTTTTGTAAGGAATCCTTCCGGCAAATTAGGTGTTTCAAGGTGGACATCCTCTCTTTTCTCCAAATAAGCCTAATCCATTGAGTTCAATAAACACATGGGTCTCTCCAAAGAAAAACATCCATGTTAGAAGCTAGAGCATCTAGCACATTGTTTCCCTGTGAGAATTCAGTTGGTTTTTGAAAGAAATACTTGCTTCAACTTTGGTGTTTCAAGGTGATGATGGGCTCCTTCTGCTTCCAATAGGCCTTTTCAGCTAAGTTGAAGCACGTATATCGCTCCAAAGAAAGACATCTGTGTTAGAAGCAGTCGTGTCTAAGCACATTGTTTCCCTGTGAGAATTAAGAGAGTTTGGGAAAGGAATACTTCCTGCAAATCCTAGTGATGAAGGTGGAGAAAGGAATGTTTTGTTCCATATAGGATTATTCAGCTTAGTTGAAGAAAGACATGTACCTCTGGAAAGAAACCAATTTGTGTTCGAAGCCATAGCACGTAGCACATTGTTTCCCTGTGAAAATGGACTTAGTTTTTGCAAGGAATTTTTACTGCCACTAAGGTGTTTCAACGTGGAGATACACTCTGTTGTCTCCAAACAGACTTGTTCAGGTGAGTGGAAGAAAGAAATATATCTCTCTAAAGGAAACCATGTATGTTACAAACTGCAGCATCTCGCACATGCTTTCCCTGTGAGTTTTGAGTTCATTTCAAAGGAATACTTCCTGCAAAACAAAATTTTCTAGGTGGAGCGAGGTGGTTCTTTTTGTTCCAAATTGGCCTACTCAACTGAGTTCGTGGAACACATGTGTCTCTCAAAGAAATCCATCTGTGTTATAAGCAGGAGCATCTAGGCACATTTTACCCCTGTGAGAATTGAGTTTGTTTTTGAAAGGAATACTGCCTGCCACTTACTTTTGGGAAGCTTCAGATTGGCTCTCTATGCTTCAAATAGGCCTATTCGGGTAGTTGAAGAAACACATGCAACTCGCCAAAGAAAACCTTCGATGTTAGAAGCTGCAGCATCTAGCACATTGTTTCCCTCTGAATATTGATTAGTTTTTGTAAGGAATACTTCCTGCAAATCAGAATTTTCAAGGTGGATTAAGTCTCATTTTTCTCCAACTAGTACTATTCATCTAAGATGAAGAAACAAATGAATCTCTCAAAAGACCAACATGTGTGTTAGAAGCAGGAGCATCTACCACATTATTTCCACTGAGAATTGAGTAGTTTTTGACTGGAATGCTTCCTCAAACGTAAGTGTTTCAAGGTGGGCAAAGGCTGCTTTTGTTCCAAATATGTATGTTAACCAGAAGTGAAGAAGCACGTGTACCTTTCCGAAGCAATTCACCTACGTAATAAGCTGCTGCATCTAACATATTGTTTTGCTGTTAGAACTGGGTTAGTTTAGCAAAGGAATCCTACCTGATACGTGAGTTGTCTTAGGTTGAGTTATGCTCTCTTTGTTCCAATTAGGCCAATAGAGTTAAGTTGATGAAACACATCTATCTCTTGAAAGAAACCCATGTGTTTTGGAACAACTAGCACATGTTTCCTTCTGAGAATTCAGGTCGTATTTCAGAGGAACACTTCAAGCTCCTCACAGTTTTCAAAGTGGAGAAAGACTCATTTGTTCCAAGTAGGCCTGTTAAGTGAACATGAAGAAACAAATGATTCTTTCGAAACATGACCATCTCTTTTAGAAGCAGGAGCATCTAGCACGTTGTTTTCCAGTCAGATGGAGTTAGTTTTGGAAAGAATATTTGATGCAAATGAGAATTTTCAAGGTGGAGAAAGGCTCATTTTGCTCCAAAGAGTCCTACTCACCTAAGTTGAAGAAACTCATTTGTCTCTTGAAAGAGAACCATCAGAGTTAGCAGCAGGAACGTCTAGCACATTGTTCCATGTGAGACTTCAGTAGCTTTAGAAACAATACTTCCTGCAACTTATGTGTTTCAAGGTGGAGATTGGCTCTTTTGTTCCAAGGAGGCCTGCTCAGCTAAGATGAAGAAACACACGTATTTCTTGAAAGTCAGTAATTGGGTTAGAAGCCATAGCATGTAGCACATTGTTTCCCCATGAAAATTGGGTTAACTTGTGAAAGGCATACCTTCTGAAAATCATAGTTATTAAGGTATACATAGGCTAATTTTGTTCCAAATCAGACTATTCAGCTTAGGTGAAGAAACACACGCACCTTTCCAAATAAACCAATATGTGTTAGAAGCCATAGCATCTAGCACAGTGCTTCCTGGTGAAAATTGAGTTAGTATGTTCAAGGAATTCTTCCAGCAACTCACGTGTTTCAAGGTGGAGATAGGACCTCTTCTCTCCAAATAGACCCCTTCAGGTGAGATGAAGCAACAAATGTATCTCTCCCAGAAAAACTATCTACGTTAGAACCCGCAGCATCAAGAACATTGTTTCCTTGTAAGAATTGAGTTAGAATTTGAAGGAAATATTTCCTGCGAGTCATAGTTTTCATGGTGGGGAAAGTCTCATTTTGTTCAAATTGGCCTAATAGCTAATTTGAAGACATAAATGTATCTCTCCAAAGATGACCACCTGGGTTAGAAGCAGGAGCTTCTAGATAGCACGTTGCTTTCCTGGGATAATTGAGTTAGTTTTTAAGGGAATGCTCCCTGCAACTTGGTGTTTCAAGGTGAAGATTGGTTCTGAGTGCTCCAAGTAAGCCTATTCAGCTGTGTTGAAGAAATACATGCACCTATCCAAAGAAAGCCATCCATGTTAGAGCTGCAACATGTAGTGCATTGATTCCTTGTGAGAATTTACTTAGTGTCTGAAAAGAATACTACCTGCAAATCAGAACGTTTAAGGTAGAGGAAGGAATGTTTTCTTTCCAAAATGGCCTACTCAGCAGAGTTGATGAATCACATGTACCTCTCGAAGTAAACCAGCTGTGTTCAAAGCAGGAGCATCTGGCACATTTTTCCCCGTGAGAATAGAGTTTGTTTTTGAAAGGAATTCTTCCTGAAACTTTCGTGTTCCAAGGTGGAGATAGGCTCTGTTGGCTACAAACAGGCCCAATCAGCTGACATGAAGGAACCCTTCTTTGCCGCTAAAGACAACCATCCAAGTTAGAGGCTGTGACAACTACAACATTGTTTCCCTGTGTGAATGGAGCGAGTTTTTAAATGGAATTCTTTCTGCAACTTCGGTGTTTCAAGGTGCAGGTAGGTCTGCTTGCCCCAAATACTCCAATTCAGCTGAGTCAAAGATAAATGTATCTCTGGAAAGAAAACTGACAAGATTAGAAGCACGAACATCTAGCAATTTGTTCCCCTGTGAGAATTGAGTTAGATTTTGAGTGAATTGTTCCAGCAATGTAGGTGTTTCAAAGTGGAGGTTGGTCTGTTTGCTGTAATCAGGCCTCTTCACCTGAGTTGAAGAAACACATGTCTCTCTATCAAAAAATCTGTGTTAGAAGTTGCGCCATGGAGCTCATTGTTTCCCTGTGAGAACTGAGTTAGGTTTTGACAGGAATGCTTCCTGCAATCATAGTTTTCCAAGAGGGGAAAATCTTATTTGTTCAAATAGGCCTATTCAGCGAAGTTGTGGAAACATATGAGTCTCTCCAAAGAACACCATCTGTGTTATAAACAGGAACATCTAGCACATTGTTTTCCTGTGATAACTGAGTTACTTTTTGAAAGGAATGCTTCCTGCAGCTACGGTGTTTCAAGGTGGAGAGAGGCTCTCTTTTTTCCAAATAGGCCTATTCAACTGAGTTGATGAAACACATGTATCTCTGCTACAAACACATGTGTAGTAGAAGTAGTAGCATGTAGCACATTGTTTCCCTCTGAGAGTTGAGTTAGTTTTTGAAAGAAATAGTTCCTGCAAATCATATTTATGAAGGAGGTGAAATGCTCATTTTGTTTCAAGTAGGCCCATTCAGCTAAGTTGAAGAGACAAATGAAACTCTTGAAGAAAATCATGTGTGTCAGAAATAGGTGCATCTAGCACTTTGTTTCCCTTGGAGAATTGAGTTGGGTTTCCAAGGAATGATTCCTCCAACCTAGTTGTTTCAAAGGCGACATAGGCTCTGTTTGCTCCACATAGGACTATTCGGCTGAGTTGAAGAAACACATGTTTATCTCCAAAGAACCCCATCCGTGATAGAAGCTACCATATCTTGAACATTTTTTCTTTGTAATAATTGAGTTACATTTTGAAAGGACTACATCCTGCAACGTAAGTGTTTTCAGGTGGTCCTAGGCTCCTTTTGCTTCCAATATGCCTTTTCAGCTAGTTTGAAAATACACGTATCTCTCAAAATGATGCCATGTGTGTTAGAAGTCATAGCATGTAGGATATTATTTCTGCGTGAGAACTGAGTTAATTTTGCAAGGAATACTTTCTGCAATCCATAGTTTTCAAGGTGTAGAAAGGCTCATTTTGTTCCAAATAGAGCTATTCAGCTGAGTGAAAAACAACATGTCGCTCTTGAAGGAAACCAATCTATGTTAGAAGAAGTAGCATATGACACATTTTTCCCTATGAGAACTGACTTAGTTTTGAAAGGTATACTTTCTGCAATAAGTGTTTTTGAGGTTGGAAAAGGCTCATTGTTTTCCAAATAGGCCTATTCAGCAAAGTTGAAGAACCACATTTATCTCTCGAAAGAAAGCCATCTATGTTAGAAGCAGGAGCTTCTAACTCATTGTTGCCCTGTGATAAGTGAGTAGTTTTTGTAAGGAATCCTTCCGGCAAATTAGGTGTTTCAAGGTGGACATCCTCTCTTTTCTCCAAATAAGCCTAATCCATTGAGTTCAATAAACACATGGGTCTCTCCAAAGAAAAACATCCATGTTAGAAGCTACAGCATCTAGCACATTGTTTCCCTGTGAGAATTCAGTTGGTTTTTGAAAGAAATACTTGCTTCAACTTTGGTGTTTCAAGGTGATGATGGGCTCCTTCTGCTTCCAATAGGCCTTTTCAGCTAAGTTGAAGCACGTATATCGCTCCAAAGAAAGACATCTGTGTTAGAAGCAGTCGTGTCTAAGCACATTGTTTCCCTGTGAGAATTAAGAGAGTTTGGGAAAGGAATACTTCCTGCAAATCCTAGTGATGAAGGTGGAGAAAGGCATGTTTTGTTCCATATAGGATTATTCAGCTTAGTTGAAGAAAGACATGTACCTCTGGAAAGAAACCAATTTGTGTTCGAAGCCATAGCACGTAGCACATTGTTTCCCTGTGAAAATGGACTTAGTTTTTGCAAGGAATTTTTACTGCCACTAAGGTGTTTCAACGTGGAGATACACTCTGTTGTCTCCAAACAGACTTGTTCAGGTGAGTGGAAGAAAGAAATATATCTCTCTAAAGGAAACCATGTATGTTACAAACTGCAGCATCTCGCACATGCTTTCCCTGTGAGTTTTGAGTTCATTTCAAAGGAATACTTCCTGCAAAACAAAATTTTGTAGGTGGAGCGAGGTGGTTCTTTTTGTTCCAAATTGGCCTACTCAACTGAGTTCGTGCAACACATGTGTCTCTCAAAGAAATCCATCTGTGTTATAAGCAGGAGCATCTAGGCACATTTTACCCCTGTGAGAATTGAGTTTGTTTTTGAAAGGAATACTGCCTGCCACTTACTTTTGGGAAGCTTCAGATTGGCTCTCTATGCTCCAAATAGGCCTATTCGGGTAGTTGAAGAAACACATGTAACTCGCCAAAGAAAACCTTCGATGTTAGAAGCTGCAGCATCTAGCACATTGTTTCCCTCTGAATATTGATTAGTTTTTGTAAGGAATACTTCCTGCAAATCAGAATTTTCAAGGTGGATTAAGTCTCATTTTTCTCCAACTAGTACTATTCATCTAAGATGAAGAAACAAATGAATCTCTCAAAAGACCAACATGTGTGTTAGAAGCAGGAGCATCTACCACATTATTTCCACTGAGAATTGAGTAGTTTTTGACTGGAATGCTTCCTCAAACGTAAGTGTTTCAAGGTGGGCAAAGGCTGCTTTTGTTCCAAATATGTATGTTAACCAGAAGTGAAGAAGCACGTGTACCTTTCCGAAGCAATTCACCTACGTAATAAGCTGCTGCATCTAACATATTGTTTTGCTGTTAGAACTGGGTTAGTTTAGCAAAGGAATCCTACCTGATACGTGAGTTGTCTTAGGTTGAGTTATGCTCTCTTTGTTCCAATTAGGCCAATAGAGTTAAGTTGATGAAACACATCTATCTCTTGAAAGAAACCCATGTGTTTTGGAACAACTAGCACATGTTTCCTTCTGAGAATTCAGGTCGTATTTCAGAGGAACACTTCAAGCTCCTCACAGTTTTCAAAGTGGAGAAAGACTCATTTGTTCCAAGTAGGCCTGTTAAGTGAACATGAAGAAACAAATGATTCTTTCGAAACATGACCATCTCTTTTAGAAGCAGGAGCATCTAGCACGTTGTTTTCCAGTCAGATGGAGTTAGTTTTGGAAAGAATATTTGATGCAAATGAGAATTTTCAAGGTGGAGAAAGGCTCATTTTGCTCCAAAGAGTCCTACTCACCTAAGTTGAAGAAACTCATTTGTCTCTTGAAAGAGAACCATCAGAGTTAGCAGCAGGAACGTCTAGCACATTGTTCCATGTGAGACTTCAGTAGCTTTAGAAACAATACTTCCTGCAACTTATGTGTTTCAAGGTGGAGATTGGCTCTTTTGTTCCAAGGAGGCCTGCTCAGCTAAGATGAAGAAACACACGTATTTCTTGAAAGTCAGTAATTGGGTTAGAAGCCATAGCATGTAGCACATTGTTTCCCCATGAAAATTGGGTTAACTTGTGAAAGGCATACCTTCTGAAAATCATAGTTATTAAGGTATACATAGGCTAATTTTGTTCCAAATCAGACTATTCAGCTTAGGTGAAGAAACACACGCACCTTTCCAAATAAACCAATATGTGTTAGAAGCCATAGCATCTAGCACAGTGCTTCCTGGTGAAAATTGAGTTAGTATGTTCAAGGAATTCTTCCAGCAACTCACGTGTTTCAAGGTGGAGATAGGACCTCTTCTCTCCAAATAGACCCCTTCAGGTGAGATGAAGCAACAAATGTATCTCTCCCAGAAAAACTATCTACGTTAGAACCCGCAGCATCAAGAACATTGTTTCCTTGTAAGAATTGAGTTAGAATTTGAAGGAAATATTTCCTGCGAGTCATAGTTTTCATGGTGGGGAAAGTCTCATTTTGTTCAAATTGGCCTAATAGCTAATTTGAAGACATAAATGTATCTCTCCAAAGATGACCACCTGGGTTAGAAGCAGGAGCTTCTAGATAGCACGTTGCTTTCCTGGGATAATTGAGTTAGTTTTTAAGGGAATGCTCCCTGCAACTTGGTGTTTCAAGGTGAAGATTGGTTCTGAGTGCTCCAAGTAAGCCTATTCAGCTGTGTTGAAGAAATACATGCACCTATTCAAAGAAAGCCATCCATGTTAGAGCTGCAACATGTAGTGCATTGATTCCTTGTGAGAATTTACTTAGTGTCTGAAAAGAATACTACCTGCAAATCAGAACGTTTAAGGTAGAGGAAGGAATGTTTTCTTTCCAAAATGGCCTACTCAGCAGAGTTGATGAATCACATGTACCTCTCGAAGTAAACCAGCTGTGTTCAAAGCAGGAGCATCTGGCACATTTTTCCCCGTGAGAATAGAGTTTGTTTTTGAAAGGAATTCTTCCTGAAACTTTCGTGTTCCAAGGTGGAGATAGGCTCTGTTGGCTACAAACAGGCCCAATCAGCTGACATGAAGGAACCCTTCTTTGCCGCTAAAGACAACCATCCAAGTTAGAGGCTGTGACAACTACAACATTGTTTCCCTGTGTGAATGGAGCGAGTTTTTAAATGGAATTCTTTCTGCAACTTCGGTGTTTCAAGGTGCAGGTAGGTCTGCTTGCCCCAAATACTCCAATTCAGCTGAGTCAAAGATAAATGTATCTCTGGAAAGAAAACTGACAAGATTAGAAGCACGAACATCTAGCAATTTGTTCCCCTGTGAGAATTGAGTTAGATTTTGAGTGAATTGTTCCAGCAATGTAGGTGTTTCAAAGTGGAGGTTGGTCTGTTTGCTGTAATCAGGCCTCTTCACCTGAGTTGAAGAAACACATGTCTCTCTATCAAAAAATCTGTGTTAGAAGTTGCGCCATGGAGCTCATTGTTTCCCTGTGAGAACTGAGTTAGGTTTTGACAGGAATGCTTCCTGCAATCATAGTTTTCCAAGAGGGGAAAATCTTATTTGTTCAAATAGGCCTATTCAGCGAAGTTGTGGAAACATATGAGTCTCTCCAAAGAACACCATCTGTGTTATAAACAGGAACATCTAGCACATTGTTTTCCTGTGATAACTGAGTTACTTTTTGAAAGGAATGCTTCCTGCAGCTACGGTGTTTCAAGGTGGAGAGAGGCTCTCTTTTTTCCAAATAGGCCTATTCAACTGAGTTGATGAAACACATGTATCTCTGCTACAAACACATGTGTAGTAGAAGTAGTAGCATGTAGCACATTGTTTCCCTCTGAGAGTTGAGTTAGTTTTTGAAAGAAATAGTTCCTGCAAATCATATTTATGAAGGAGGTGAAATGCTCATTTTGTTTCAAGTAGGCCCATTCAGCTAAGTTGAAGAGACAAATGAAACTCTTGAAGAAAATCATGTGTGTCAGAAATAGGTGCATCTAGCACTTTGTTTCCCTTGGAGAATTGAGTTGGGTTTCCAAGGAATGATTCCTCCAACCTAGTTGTTTCAAAGGCGACATAGGCTCTGTTTGCTCCACATAGGACTATTCGGCTGAGTTGAAGAAACACATGTTTATCTCCAAAGAACCCCATCCGTGATAGAAGCTACCATATCTTGAACATTTTTTCTTTGTAATAATTGAGTTACATTTTGAAAGGACTACATCCTGCAACGTAAGTGTTTTCAGGTGGTCCTAGGCTCCTTTTGCTTCCAATATGCCTTTTCAGCTAGTTTGAAAATACACGTATCTCTCAAAATGATGCCATGTGTGTTAGAAGTCATAGCATGTAGGATATTATTTCTGCGTGAGAACTGAGTTAATTTTGCAAGGAATACTTTCTGCAATCCATAGTTTTCAAGGTGTAGAAAGGCTCATTTTGTTCCAAATAGAGCTATTCAGCTGAGTGAAAAACAACATGTCGCTCTTGAAGGAAACCAATCTATGTTAGAAGAAGTAGCATATGACACATTTTTCCCTATGAGAACTGACTTAGTTTTGAAAGGTATACTTTCTGCAATAAGTGTTTTTGAGGTTGGAAAAGGCTCATTGTTTTCCAAATAGGCCTATTCAGCAAAGTTGAAGAACCACATTTATCTCTCGAAAGAAAGCCATCTATGTTAGAAGCAGGAGCTTCTAACTCATTGTTGCCCTGTGATAAGTGAGTAGTTTTTGTAAGGAATCCTTCCGGCAAATTAGGTGTTTCAAGGTGGACATCCTCTCTTTTCTCCAAATAAGCCTAATCCATTGAGTTCAATAAACACATGGGTCTCTCCAAAGAAAAACATCCATGTTAGAAGCTACAGCATCTAGCACATTGTTTCCCTGTGAGAATTCAGTTGGTTTTTGAAAGAAATACTTGCTTCAACTTTGGTGTTTCAAGGTGATGATGGGCTCCTTCTGCTTCCAATAGGCCTTTTCAGCTAAGTTGAAGCACGTATATCGCTCCAAAGAAAGACATCTGTGTTAGAAGCAGTCGTGTCTAAGCACATTGTTTCCCTGTGAGAATTAAGAGAGTTTGGGAAAGGAATACTTCCTGCAAATCCTAGTGATGAAGGTGGAGAAAGGCATGTTTTGTTCCATATAGGATTATTCAGCTTAGTTGAAGAAAGACATGTACCTCTGGAAAGAAACCAATTTGTGTTCGAAGCCATAGCACGTAGCACATTGTTTCCCTGTGAAAATGGACTTAGTTTTTGCAAGGAATTTTTACTGCCACTAAGGTGTTTCAACGTGGAGATACACTCTGTTGTCTCCAAACAGACTTGTTCAGGTGAGTGGAAGAAAGAAATATATCTCTCTAAAGGAAACCATGTATGTTACAAACTGCAGCATCTCGCACATGCTTTCCCTGTGAGTTTTGAGTTCATTTCAAAGGAATACTTCCTGCAAAACAAAATTTTGTAGGTGGAGCGAGGTGGTTCTTTTTGTTCCAAATTGGCCTACTCAACTGAGTTCGTGCAACACATGTGTCTCTCAAAGAAATCCATCTGTGTTATAAGCAGGAGCATCTAGGCACATTTTACCCCTGTGAGAATTGAGTTTGTTTTTGAAAGGAATACTGCCTGCCACTTACTTTTGGGAAGCTTCAGATTGGCTCTCTATGCTCCAAATAGGCCTATTCGGGTAGTTGAAGAAACACATGTAACTCGCCAAAGAAAACCTTCGATGTTAGAAGCTGCAGCATCTAGCACATTGTTTCCCTCTGAATATTGATTAGTTTTTGTAAGGAATACTTCCTGCAAATCAGAATTTTCAAGGTGGATTAAGTCTCATTTTTCTCCAACTAGTACTATTCATCTAAGATGAAGAAACAAATGAATCTCTCAAAAGACCAACATGTGTGTTAGAAGCAGGAGCATCTACCACATTATTTCCACTGAGAATTGAGTAGTTTTTGACTGGAATGCTTCCTCAAACGTAAGTGTTTCAAGGTGGGCAAAGGCTGCTTTTGTTCCAAATATGTATGTTAACCAGAAGTGAAGAAGCACGTGTACCTTTCCGAAGCAATTCACCTACGTAATAAGCTGCTGCATCTAACATATTGTTTTGCTGTTAGAACTGGGTTAGTTTAGCAAAGGAATCCTACCTGATACGTGAGTTGTCTTAGGTTGAGTTATGCTCTGTTTGTTCCAATTAGGCCAATACAGTTAAGTTGATGAAACACATCTATCTCTTGAAAGAAACCCATGTGTTTTGGAACAACTAGCACATGTTTCCTTCTGAGAATTCAGGTCGTATTTCAGAGGAACACTTCAAGCTCCTCACAGTTTTCAAAGTGGAGAAAGACTCATTTGTTCCACGTAGGCCTGTTAAGTGAACATGAAGAAACAAATGATTCTTTCGAAACATGACCATCTCTTAGAAGCAGGAGCATCTAGCACGTTGTTTTCCAGTCAGATGGAGTTAGTTTTGGAAAGAATATTTGATGCAAATGAGAATTTTCAAGGTGGAGAAAGGCTCATTTTGCTCCAAAGAGTCCTACTCACCTAAGTTGAAGAAACTCATTTGTCTCTTGAAAGAGAACCATCAGAGTTAGCAGCAGGAACGTCTAGCACATTGTTCCATGTGAGACTTCAGTAGCTTTAGAAACAATACTTCCTGCAACTTATGTGTTTCAAGGTGGAGATTGGCTCTTTTGTTCCAAGGAGGCCTGCTCAGCTAAGATGAAGAAACACACGTATTTCTTGAAAGTCAGTAATTGTGTTAGAAGCCATAGCATGTAGCACATTGTTTCCCCATGAAAATTGGGTTAACTTGTGAAAGGCATACCTTCTGAAAATCATAGTTATTAAGGTATACATAGGCTAATTTTGTTCCAAATCAGACTATTCAGCTTAGGTGAAGAAACACACGCACCTTTCCAAATAAACCAATATGTGTTAGAAGCCATAGCATCTAGCACAGTGCTTCCTGGTGAAAATTGAGTTAGTATGTTCAAGGAATTCTTCCAGCAACTCACGTGTTTCAAGGTGGAGATAGGACCTCTTCTCTCCAAATAGACCCCTTCAGGTGAGATGAAGCAACAAATGTATCTCTCCCAGAAAAACTATCTACGTTAGAACCCGCAGCATCAAGAACATTGTTTCCTTGTAAGAATTGAGTTAGAATTTGAAGGAAATATTTCCTGCGAGTCATAGTTTTCATGGTGGGGAAAGTCTCATTTTGTTCAAATTGGCCTAATAGCTAAGTTGAAGACATAAATGTATCTCTCCAAAGATGACCACCTGTGTTAGAAGCAGGAGCTTCTAGATAGCACGTTGCTTTCCTGGGATAACTGAGTTAGTTTTTAAGGGAATGCTCCCTGCAACTTGGTGTTTCAAGGTGAAGATTGGTTCTGAGTGCTCCAAGTAAGCCTATTCAGCTGTGTTGAAGAAATACATGCACCTATCCAAAGAAAGCCATCCATGTTAGAGCTGCAACATGTAGTGCATTGATTCCTTGTGAGAATTTACTTAGTGTCTGAAAAGAATACTACCTGCAAATCAGAACGTTTAAGGTAGAGGAAGGAATGTTTTCTTTCCAAAATGGCCTACTCAGCAGAGTTGATGAATCACATGTACCTCTCGAAGTAAACCAGCTGTGTTCAAAGCAGGAGCATCTGGCACATTTTTCCCCGTGAGAATAGAGTTTGTTTTTGAAAGGAATTCTTCCTGAAACTTTCGTGTTCCAAGGTGGAGATAGGCTCTGTTGGCTACAAACAGGCCCAATCAGCTGACATGAAGGAACCCTTCTTTGCCTCTAAAGACAACCATCCAAGTTAGAGGCTGTGACAACTACAACATTGTTTCCCTGTGTGAATGGAGCGAGTTTTTAAATGGAATTCTTTCTGCAACTTCGGTGTTTCAAGGTGCAGGTAGGTCTGCTTGCCCCAAATACTCCAATTCAGCTGAGTCAAAGATAAATGTATCTCTGGAAAGAAAACTGACAAGATTAGAAGCACGAACATCTAGCAATTTGTTCCCCTGTGAGAATTGAGTTAGATTTTGAGTGAATTGTTCCAGCAATGTAGGTGTTTCAAAGTGGAGGTTGGTCTGTTTGCTGTAATCAGGCCTCTTCACCTGAGTTGAAGAAACACATGTCTCTCTATCAAAAAATCTGTGTTAGAAGTTGCGCCATGGAGCTCATTGTTTCCCTGTGAGAACTGAGTTAGGTTTTGACAGGAATGCTTCCTGCAATCATAGTTTTCCAAGAGGGGAAAATCTTATTTGTTCAAATAGGCCTATTCAGCGAAGTTGTGGAAACATATGAGTCTCTCCAAAGAACACCATCTGTGTTATAAACAGGAACATCTAGCACATTGTTTTCCTGTGATAACTGAGTTACTTTTTGAAAGGAATGCTTCCTGCAGCTACGGTGTTTCAAGGTGGAGAGAGGCTCTCTTTGTTCCAAATAGGCCTATTCAACTGAGTTGATGAAACACATGTATCTCTGCTACAAACACATGTGTAGTAGAAGTAGTAGCATGTAGCACATTGTTTCCCTCTGAGAGTTGAGTTAGTTTTTGAAAGAAATAGTTCCTGCAAATCATATTTATGAAGGAGGTGAAAGGCTCATTTTGTTTCAAGTAGGCCCATTCAGCTAAGTTGAAGAGACAAATGAAACTCTTGAAGAAAATCATGTGTGTCAGAAATAGGTGCATCTAGCACTTTGTTTCCCTTGGAGAATTGAGTTGGGTTTCCAAGGAATGATTCCTCCAACCTAGTTGTTTCAAAGGCGACATAGGCTCTGTTTGCTCCACATAGGACTATTCGGCTGAGTTGAAGAAACACATGTTTATCTCCAAAGAACCCCATCCGTGATAGAAGCTACCATATCTTGAACATTTTTTCTTTGTAATAATTGAGTTACATTTTGAAAGGACTACATCCTGCAACGTAAGTGTTTTCAGGTGGTCCTAGGCTCCTTTTGCTTCCAATATGCCTTTTCAGCTAGTTTGAAAATACACGTATCTCTCAAAATGATGCCATGTGTGTTAGAAGTCATAGCATGTAGGATATTATTTCTGCGTGAGAACTGAGTTAAGTTTGCAAGGAATACTTTCTGCAATCCATAGTTTTCAAGGTGTAGAAAGGCTCATTTTGTTCCAAATAGAGCTATTCAGCTAAGTGAAGAACAACATGTCGCCCTTGAAGGAAACCAATCTGTGTTAGAAGAAGTAGCATATGACACATTTTTCCCTATGAGAACTGACTTAGTTTTGAAAGGTATACTTTCTGCAATAAGTGTTTTTGAGGTTGGAAAAGGCTCATTGTTTTCCAAATAGGCCTATTCAGCAAAGTTGAAGAACCACATTTATCTCTCGAAAGAAAGCCATCTATGTTAGAAGCAGGAGCTTCTAACTCATTGTTGCCCTGTGATAAGTGAGTAGTTTTTGTAAGGAATCCTTCCGGCAAATTAGGTGTTTCAAGGTGGACATCCTCTCTTTTCTCCAAATAAGCCTAATCCGTTGAGTTCAATAAACACATGGGTCTCTCCAAAGAAAAACATCCATGTTAGAAGCTACAGCATCTAGCACATTGTTTCCCTGTGAGAATTCAGTTGGTTTTTGAAAGAAATACTTGCTTCAACTTTGGTGTTTCAAGGTGATGATGGGCTCCTTCTGCTTCCAATAGGCCTTTTCAGCTAAGTTGAAGCACGTATATCGCTCCAAAGAAAGACATCTGTGTTAGAAGCAGTCGTGTCTAAGCACATTGTTTCCCTGTGAGAATTAAGAGAGTTTGGGAAAGGAATACTTCCTGCAAATCCTAGTGATGAAGGTGGAGAAAGGCATGTTTTGTTCCATATAGGATTATTCAGCTTAGTTGAAGAAAGACATGTACCTCTGGAAAGAAACCAATTTGTGTTCGAAGCCATAGCACGTAGCACATTGTTTCCCTGTGAAAATGGACTTAGTTTTTGCAAGGAATTTTTACTGCCACTAAGGTGTTTCAACGTGGAGATACACTCTGTTGTCTCCAAACAGACTTGTTCAGGTGAGTGGAAGAAAGAAATATATCTCTCTAAAGGAAACCATGTATGTTACAAACTGCAGCATCTCGCACATGCTTTCCCTGTGAGTTTTGAGTTCATTTCAAAGGAATACTTCCTGCAAAACAAAATTTTCTAGGTGGAGCGAGGTGGTTCTTTTTGTTCCAAATTGGCCTACTCAACTGAGTTCGTGCAACACATGTGTCTCTCAAAGAAATCCATCTGTGTTATAAGCAGGAGCATCTAGGCACATTTTACCCCTGTGAGAATTGAGTTTGTTTTTGAAAGGAATACTGCCTGCCACTTACTTTTGGGAAGCTTCAGATTGGCTCTCTATGCTCCAAATAGGCCTATTCGGGTAGTTGAAGAAACACATGTAACTCGCCAAAGAAAACCTTCGATGTTAGAAGCTGCAGCATCTAGCACATTGTTTCCCTCTGAATATTGATTAGTTTTTGTAAGGAATACTTCCTGCAAATCAGAATTTTCAAGGTGGATTAAGTCTCATTTGTCTCCAACTAGTACTATTCATCTAAGATGAAGAAACAAATGAATCTCTCAAAAGACCAACATGTGTGTTAGAAGCAGGAGCATCTACCACATTATTTCCACTGAGAATTGAGTAGTTTTTGACTGGAATGCTTCCTCAAACGTAAGTGTTTCAAGGTGGGCAAAGGCTGCTTTTGTTCCAAATATGTATGTTAACCAGAAGTGAAGAAGCACGTGTACCTTTCCGAAGCAATTCACCTACGTAATAAGCTGCTGCATCTAACATATTGTTTTGCTGTTAGAACTGGGTTAGTTTAGCAAAGGAATCCTACCTGATACGTGAGTTGTCTTAGGTTGAGTTATGCTCTGTTTGTTCCAATTAGGCCAATACAGTTAAGTTGATGAAACACATCTATCTCTTGAAAGAAACCCATGTGTTTTGGAACAACTAGCACATGTTTCCTTCTGAGAATTCAGGTCGTATTTCAGAGGAACACTTCAAGCTCCTCACAGTTTTCAAAGTGGAGAAAGACTCATTTGTTCCAAGTAGGCCTGTTAAGTGAACATGAAGAAACAAATGATTCTTTCGAAACATGACCATCTCTTTTAGAAGCAGGAGCATCTAGCACGTTGTTTTCCAGTCAGATGGAGTTAGTTTTGGAAAGAATATTTGATGCAAATGAGAATTTTCAAGGTGGAGAAAGGCTCATTTTGCTCCAAAGAGTCCTACTCACCTAAGTTGAAGAAACTCATTTGTCTCTTGAAAGAGAACCATCAGAGTTAGCAGCAGGAACGTCTAGCACATTGTTCCATGTGAGACTTCAGTAGCTTTAGAAACAATACTTCCTGCAACTTATGTGTTTCAAGGTGGAGATTGGCTCTTTTGTTCCAAGGAGGCCTGCTCAGCTAAGATGAAGAAACACACGTATTTCTTGAAAGTCAGTAATTGGGTTAGAAGCCATAGCATGTAGCACATTGTTTCCCCATGAAAATTGGGTTAACTTGTGAAAGGCATACCTTCTGAAAATCATAGTTATTAAGGTATACATAGGCTAATTTTGTTCCAAATCAGACTATTCAGCTTAGGTGAAGAAACACACGCACCTTTCCAAATAAACCAATATGTGTTAGAAGCCATAGCATCTAGCACAGTGCTTCCTGGTGAAAATTGAGTTAGTATGTTCAAGGAATTCTTCCAGCAACTCACGTGTTTCAAGGTGGAGATAGGACCTCTTCTCTCCAAATAGACCCCTTCAGGTGAGATGAAGCAACAAATGTATCTCTCCCAGAAAAACTATCTACGTTAGAACCCGCAGCATCAAGAACATTGTTTCCTTGTAAGAATTGAGTTAGAATTTGAAGGAAATATTTCCTGCGAGTCATAGTTTTCATGGTGGGGAAAGTCTCATTTTGTTCAAATTGGCCTAATAGCTAAGTTGAAGACATAAATGTATCTCTCCAAAGATGACCACCTGGGTTAGAAGCAGGAGCTTCTAGATAGCACGTTGCTTTCCTGGGATAACTGAGTTAGTTTTTAAGGGAATGCTCCCTGCAACTTGGTGTTTCAAGGTGAAGATTGGTTCTGAGTGCTCCAAGTAAGCCTATTCAGCTGTGTTGAAGAAATACATGCACCTATCCAAAGAAAGCCATCCATGTTAGAGCTGCAACATGTAGTGCATTGATTCCTTGTGAGAATTTACTTAGTGTCTGAAAAGAATACTACCTGCAAATCAGAACGTTTAAGGTAGAGGAAGGAATGTTTTCTTTCCAAAATGGCCTACTCAGCAGAGTTGATGAATCACATGTAACTCTCGAAGTAAACCAGCTGTGTTCAAAGCAGGAGCATCTGGCACATTTTTCCCCGTGAGAATAGAGTTTGTTTTTGAAAGGAATTCTTCCTGAAACTTTCGTGTTCCAAGGTGGAGATAGGCTCTGTTGGCTACAAACAGGCCCAATCAGCTGACATGAAGGAACCCTTCTTTGCCGCTAAAGACAACCATCCAAGTTAGAGGCTGTGACAACTACAACATTGTTTCCCTGTGTGAATGGAGCGAGTTTTTAAATGGAATTCTTTCTGCAACTTCGGTGTTTCAAGGTGCAGGTAGGTCTGCTTGCCCCAAATACTCCAATTCAGCTGAGTCAAAGATAAATGTATCTCTGGAAAGAAAACTGACAAGATTAGAAGCACGAACATCTAGCAATTTGTTCCCCTGTGAGAATTGAGTTAGATTTTGAGTGAATTGTTCCAGCAATGTAGGTGTTTCAAAGTGGAGGTTGGTCTGTTTGCTGTAATCAGGCCTCTTCACCTGAGTTGAAGAAACACATGTCTCTCTATCAAAAAATCTGTGTTAGAAGTTGCGCCATGGAGCTCATTGTTTCCCTGTGAGAACTGAGTTAGGTTTTGACAGGAATGCTTCCTGCAATCATAGTTTTCCAAGAGGGGAAAATCTTATTTGTTCAAATAGGCCTATTCAGCGAAGTTGTGGAAACATATGAGTCTCTCCAAAGAACACCATCTGTGTTATAAACAGGAACATCTAGCACATTGTTTTCCTGTGATAACTGAGTTACTTTTTGAAAGGAATGCTTCCTGCAGCTACGGTGTTTCAAGGTGGAGAGAGGCTCTCTTTTTTCCAAATAGGCCTATTCAACTGAGTTGATGAAACACATGTATCTCTGCTACAAACACATGTGTAGTAGAAGTAGTAGCATGTAGCACATTGTTTCCCTCTGAGAGTTGAGTTAGTTTTTGAAAGAAATAGTTCCTGCAAATCATATTTATGAAGGAGGTGAAATGCTCATTTTGTTTCAAGTAGGCCCATTCAGCTAAGTTGAAGAGACAAATGAAACTCTTGAAGAAAATCATGTGTGTCAGAAATAGGTGCATCTAGCACTTTGTTTCCCTTGGAGAATTGAGTTGGGTTTCCAAGGAATGATTCCTCCAACCTAGTTGTTTCAAAGGCGACATAGGCTCTGTTTGCTCCACATAGGACTATTCGGCTGAGTTGAAGAAACACATGTTTATCTCCAAAGAACCCCATCCGTGATAGAAGCTACCATATCTTGAACATTTTTTCTTTGTAATAATTGAGTTACATTTTGAAAGGACTACATCCTGCAACGTAAGTGTTTTCAGGTGGTCCTAGGCTCCTTTTGCTTCCAATATGCCTTTTCAGCTAGTTTGAAAATACACGTATCTCTCAAAATGATGCCATGTGTGTTAGAAGTCATAGCATGTAGGATATTATTTCTGCATGAGAACTGAGTTAATTTTGCAAGGAATACTTTCTGCAATCCATAGTTTTCAAGGTGTAGAAAGGCTCATTTTGTTCCAAATAGAGCTATTCAGCTGAGTGAAAAACAACATGTCGCTCTTGAAGGAAACCAATCTATGTTAGAAGAAGTAGCATATGACACATTTTTCCCTATGAGAACTGACTTAGTTTTGAAAGGTATACTTTCTGCAATAAGTGTTTTTGAGGTTGGAAAAGGCTCATTGTTTTCCAAATAGGCCTATTCAGCAAAGTTGAAGAACCACATTTATCTCTCGAAAGAAAGCCATCTATGTTAGAAGCAGGAGCTTCTAACTCATTGTTGCCCTGTGATAAGTGAGTAGTTTTTGTAAGGAATCCTTCCGGCAAATTAGGTGTTTCAAGGTGGACATCCTCTCTTTTCTCCAAATAAGCCTAATCCATTGAGTTCAATAAACACATGGGTCTCTCCAAAGAAAAACATCCATGTTAGAAGCTACAGCATCTAGCACATTGTTTCCCTGTGAGAATTCAGTTGGTTTTTGAAAGAAATACTTGCTTCAACTTTGGTGTTTCAAGGTGATGATGGGCTCCTTCTGCTTCCAATAGGCCTTTTCAGCTAAGTTGAAGCACGTATATCGCTCCAAAGAAAGACATCTGTGTTAGAAGCAGTCGTGTCTAAGCACATTGTTTCCCTGTGAGAATTAAGAGAGTTTGGGAAAGGAATACTTCCTGCAAATCCTAGTGATGAAGGTGGAGAAAGGCATGTTTTGTTCCATATAGGATTATTCAGCTTAGTTGAAGAAAGACATGTACCTCTGGAAAGAAACCAATTTGTGTTCGAAGCCATAGCACGTAGCACATTGTTTCCCTGTGAAAATGGACTTAGTTTTTGCAAGGAATTTTTACTGCCACTAAGGTGTTTCAAGGTGGAGATACACTCTGTTGTCTCCAAACAGACTTGTTCAGGTGAGTGGAAGAAAGAAATATATCTCTCTAAAGGAAACCATGTATGTTACAAACTGCAGCATCTCGCACATGCTTTCCCTGTGAGTTTTGAGTTCATTTCAAAGGAATACTTCCTGCAAAACAAAATTTTCTAGGTGGAGCGAGGTGGTTCTTTTTGTTCCAAATTGGCCTACTCAACTGAGTTCGTGCAACACATGTGTCTCTCAAAGAAATCCATCTGTGTTATAAGCAGGAGCATCTAGGCACATTTTACCCCTGTGAGAATTGAGTTTGTTTTTGAAAGGAATACTGCCTGCCACTTACTTTTGGGAAGCTTCAGATTGGCTCTCTATGCTCCAAATAGGCCTATTCGGGTAGTTGAAGAAACACATGTAACTCGCCAAAGAAAACCTTCGATGTTAGAAGCTGCAGCATCTAGCACATTGTTTCCCTCTGAATATTGATTAGTTTTTGTAAGGAATACTTCCTGCAAATCAGAATTTTCAAGGTGGATTAAGTCTCATTTTTCTCCAACTAGTACTATTCATCTAAGATGAAGAAACAAATGAATCTCTCAAAAGACCAACATGTGTGTTAGAAGCAGGAGCATCTACCACATTATTTCCACTGAGAATTGAGTAGTTTTTGACTGGAATGCTTCCTCAAACGTAAGTGTTTCAAGGTGGGCAAAGGCTGCTTTTGTTCCAAATATGTATGTTAACCAGAAGTGAAGAAGCACGTGTACCTTTCCGAAGCAATTCACCTACGTAATAAGCTGCTGCATCTAACATATTGTTTTGCTGTTAGAACTGGGTTAGTTTAGCAAAGGAATCCTACCTGATACGTGAGTTGTCTTAGGTTGAGTTATGCTCTGTTTGTTCCAATTAGGCCAATACAGTTAAGTTGATGAAACACATCTATCTCTTGAAAGAAACCCATGTGTTTTGGAACAACTAGCACATGTTTCCTTCTGAGAATTCAGGTCGTATTTCAGAGGAACACTTCAAGCTCCTCACAGTTTTCAAAGTGGAGAAAGACTCATTTGTTCCACGTAGGCCTGTTAAGTGAACATGAAGAAACAAATGATTCTTTCGAAACATGACCATCTCTTAGAAGCAGGAGCATCTAGCACGTTGTTTTCCAGTCAGATGGAGTTAGTTTTGGAAAGAATATTTGATGCAAATGAGAATTTTCAAGGTGGAGAAAGGCTCATTTTGCTCCAAAGAGTCCTACTCACCTAAGTTGAAGAAACTCATTTGTCTCTTGAAAGAGAACCATCAGAGTTAGCAGCAGGAACGTCTAGCACATTGTTCCATGTGAGACTTCAGTAGCTTTAGAAACAATACTTCCTGCAACTTATGTGTTTCAAGGTGGAGATTGGCTCTTTTGTTCCAAGGAGGCCTGCTCAGCTAAGATGAAGAAACACACGTATTTCTTGAAAGTCAGTAATTGGGTTAGAAGCCATAGCATGTAGCACATTGTTTCCCCATGAAAATTGGGTTAACTTGTGAAAGGCATACCTTCTGAAAATCATAGTTATTAAGGTATACATAGGCTAATTTTGTTCCAAATCAGACTATTCAGCTTAGGTGAAGAAACACACGCACCTTTCCAAATAAACCAATATGTGTTAGAAGCCATAGCATCTAGCACAGTGCTTCCTGGTGAAAATTGAGTTAGTATGTTCAAGGAATTCTTCCAGCAACTCACGTGTTTCAAGGTGGAGATAGGACCTCTTCTCTCCAAATAGACCCCTTCAGGTGAGATGAAGCAACAAATGTATCTCTCCCAGAAAAACTATCTACGTTAGAACCCGCAGCATCAAGAACATTGTTTCCTTGTAAGAATTGAGTTAGAATTTGAAGGAAATATTTCCTGCGAGTCATAGTTTTCATGGTGGGGAAAGTCTCATTTTGTTCAAATTGGCCTAATAGCTAAGTTGAAGACATAAATGTATCTCTCCAAAGATGACCACCTGTGTTAGAAGCAGGAGCTTCTAGATAGCACGTTGCTTTCCTGGGATAACTGAGTTAGTTTTTAAGGGAATGCTCCCTGCAACTTGGTGTTTCAAGGTGAAGATTGGTTCTGAGTGCTCCAAGTAAGCCTATTCAGCTGTGTTGAAGAAATACATGCACCTATCCAAAGAAAGCCATCCATGTTAGAGCTGCAACATGTAGTGCATTGATTCCTTGTGAGAATTTACTTAGTGTCTGAAAAGAATACTACCTGCAAATCAGAACGTTTAAGGTAGAGGAAGGAATGTTTTCTTTCCAAAATGGCCTACTCAGCAGAGTTGATGAATCACATGTACCTCTCGAAGTAAACCAGCTGTGTTCAAAGCAGGAGCATCTGGCACATTTTTCCCCGTGAGAATAGAGTTTGTTTTTGAAAGGAATTCTTCCTGAAACTTTCGTGTTCCAAGGTGGAGATAGGCTCTGTTGGCTACAAACAGGCCCAATCAGCTGACATGAAGGAACCCTTCTTTGCCTCTAAAGACAACCATCCAAGTTAGAGGCTGTGACAACTACAACATTGTTTCCCTGTGTGAATGGAGCGAGTTTTTAACTGGAATTCTTTCTGCAACTTCGGTGTTTCAAGGTGCAGGTAGGTCTGCTTGCCCCAAATACTCCAATTCAGCTGAGTCAAAGATAAATGTATCTCTGGAAAGAAAACTGACAAGATTAGAAGCACGAACATCTAGCAATTTGTTCCCCTGTGAGAATTGAGTTAGATTTTGAGTGAATTGTTCCAGCAATGTAGGTGTTTCAAAGTGGAGGTTGGTCTGTTTGCTGTAATCAGGCCTCTTCACCTGAGTTGAAGAAACACATGTCTCTCTATCAAAAAATCTGTGTTAGAAGTTGCGCCATGGAGCTCATTGTTTCCCTGTGAGAACTGAGTTAGGTTTTGACAGGAATGCTTCCTGCAATCATAGTTTTCCAAGAGGGGAAAATCTTATTTGTTCAAATAGGCCTATTCAGCGAAGTTGTGGAAACATATGAGTCTCTCCAAAGAACACCATCTGTGTTATAAACAGGAACATCTAGCACATTGTTTTCCTGTGATAACTGAGTTACTTTTTGAAAGGAATGCTTCCTGCAGCTACGGTGTTTCAAGGTGGAGAGAGGCTCTCTTTGTTCCAAATAGGCCTATTCAACTGAGTTGATGAAACACATGTATCTCTGCTACAAACACATGTGTAGTAGAAGTAGTAGCATGTAGCACATTGTTTCCCTCTGAGAGTTGAGTTAGTTTTTGAAAGAAATAGTTCCTGCAAATCATATTTATGAAGGAGGTGAAATGCTCATTTTGTTTCAAGTAGGCCCATTCAGCTAAGTTGAAGAGACAAATGAAACTCTTGAAGAAAATCATGTGTGTCAGAAATAGGTGCATCTAGCACTTTGTTTCCCTTGGAGAATTGAGTTGGGTTTCCAAGGAATGATTCCTCCAACCTAGTTGTTTCAAAGGCGACATAGGCTCTGTTTGCTCCACATAGGACTATTCGGCTGAGTTGAAGAAACACATGTTTATCTCCAAAGAACCCCATCCGTGATAGAAGCTACCATATCTTGAACATTTTTTCTTTGTAATAATTGAGTTACATTTTGAAAGGACTACATCCTGCAACGTAAGTGTTTTCAGGTGGTCCTAGGCTCCTTTTGCTTCCAATATGCCTTTTCAGCTAGTTTGAAAATACACGTATCTCTCAAAATGATGCCATGTGTGTTAGAAGTCATAGCATGTAGGATATTATTTCTGCGTGAGAACTGAGTTAATTTTGCAAGGAATACTTTCTGCAATCCATAGTTTTCAAGGTGTAGAAAGGCTCATTTTGTTCCAAATAGAGCTATTCAGCTGAGTGAAAAACAACATGTCGCTCTTGAAGGAAACCAATCTATGTTAGAAGAAGTAGCATATGACACATTTTTCCCTATGAGAACTGACTTAGTTTTGAAAGGTATACTTTCTGCAATAAGTGTTTTTGAGGTTGGAAAAGGCTCATTGTTTTCCAAATAGGCCTATTCAGCAAAGTTGAAGAACCACATTTATCTCTCGAAAGAAAGCCATCTATGTTAGAAGCAGGAGCTTCTAACTCATTGTTGCCCTGTGATAAGTGAGTAGTTTTTGTAAGGAATCCTTCCGGCAAATTAGGTGTTTCAAGGTGGACATCCTCTCTTTTCTCCAAATAAGCCTAATCCATTGAGTTCAATAAACACATGGGTCTCTCCAAAGAAAAACATCCATGTTAGAAGCTACAGCATCTAGCACATTGTTTCCCTGTGAGAATTCAGTTGGTTTTTGAAAGAAATACTTGCTTCAACTTTGTGTTTCAAGGTGATGATGGGCTCCTTCTGCTTCCAATAGGCCTTTTCAGCTAAGTTGAAGCACGTATATCGCTCCAAAGAAAGACATCTGTGTTAGAAGCAGTCGTGTCTAAGCACATTGTTTCCCTGTGAGAATTAAGAGAGTTTGGGAAAGGAATACTTCCTGCAAATCCTAGTGATGAAGGTGGAGAAAGGCATGTTTTGTTCCATATAGGATTATTCAGCTTAGTTGAAGAAAGACATGTACCTCTGGAAAGAAACCAATTTGTGTTCGAAGCCATAGCACGTAGCACATTGTTTCCCTGTGAAAATGGACTTAGTTTTTGCAAGGAATTTTTACTGCCACTAAGGTGTTTCAAGGTGGAGATACACTCTGTTGTCTCCAAACAGACTTGTTCAGGTGAGTGGAAGAAAGAAATATATCTCTCTAAAGGAAACCATGTATGTTACAAACTGCAGCATCTCGCACATGCTTTCCCTGTGAGTTTTGAGTTCATTTCAAAGGAATACTTCCTGCAAAACAAAATTTTCTAGGTGGAGCGAGGTGGTTCTTTTTGTTCCAAATTGGCCTACTCAACTGAGTTCGTGCAACACATGTGTCTCTCAAAGAAATCCATCTGTGTTATAAGCAGGAGCATCTAGGCACATTTTACCCCTGTGAGAATTGAGTTTGTTTTTGAAAGGAATACTGCCTGCCACTTACTTTTGGGAAGCTTCAGATTGGCTCTCTATGCTCCAAATAGGCCTATTCGGGTAGTTGAAGAAACACATGTAACTCGCCAAAGAAAACCTTCGATGTTAGAAGCTGCAGCATCTAGCACATTGTTTCCCTCTGAATATTGATTAGTTTTTGTAAGGAATACTTCCTGCAAATCAGAATTTTCAAGGTGGATTAAGTCTCATTTTTCTCCAACTAGTACTATTCATCTAAGATGAAGAAACAAATGAATCTCTCAAAAGACCAACATGTGTGTTAGAAGCAGGAGCATCTACCACATTATTTCCACTGAGAATTGAGTAGTTTTTGACTGGAATGCTTCCTCAAACGTAAGTGTTTCAAGGTGGGCAAAGGCTGCTTTTGTTCCAAATATGTATGTTAACCAGAAGTGAAGAAGCACGTGTACCTTTCCGAAGCAATTCACCTACGTAATAAGCTGCTGCATCTAACATATTGTTTTGCTGTTAGAACTGGGTTAGTTTAGCAAAGGAATCCTACCTGATACGTGAGTTGTCTTAGGTTGAGTTATGCTCTGTTTGTTCCAATTAGGCCAATACAGTTAAGTTGATGAAACACATCTATCTCTTGAAAGAAACCCATGTGTTTTGGAACAACTAGCACATGTTTCCTTCTGAGAATTCAGGTCGTATTTCAGAGGAACACTTCAAGCTCCTCACAGTTTTCAAAGTGGAGAAAGACTCATTTGTTCCAAGTAGGCCTGTTAAGTGAACATGAAGAAACAAATGATTCTTTCGAAACATGACCATCTCTTTTAGAAGCAGGAGCATCTAGCACGTTGTTTTCCAGTCAGATGGAGTTAGTTTTGGAAAGAATATTTGATGCAAATGAGAATTTTCAAGGTGGAGAAAGGCTCATTTTGCTCCAAAGAGTCCTACTCACCTAAGTTGAAGAAACTCATTTGTCTCTTGAAAGAGAACCATCAGAGTTAGCAGCAGGAACGTCTAGCACATTGTTCCATGTGAGACTTCAGTAGCTTTAGAAACAATACTTCCTGCAACTTATGTGTTTCAAGGTGGAGATTGGCTCTTTTGTTCCAAGGAGGCCTGCTCAGCTAAGATGAAGAAACACACGTATTTCTTGAAAGTCAGTAATTGGGTTAGAAGCCATAGCATGTAGCACATTGTTTCCCCATGAAAATTGGGTTAACTTGTGAAAGGCATACCTTCTGAAAATCATAGTTATTAAGGTATACATAGGCTAATTTTGTTCCAAATCAGACTATTCAGCTTAGGTGAAGAAACACACGCACCTTTCCAAATAAACCAATATGTGTTAGAAGCCATAGCATCTAGCACAGTGCTTCCTGGTGAAAATTGAGTTAGTATGTTCAAGGAATTCTTCCAGCAACTCACGTGTTTCAAGGTGGAGATAGGACCTCTTCTCTCCAAATAGACCCCTTCAGGTGAGATGAAGCAACAAATGTATCTCTCCCAGAAAAACTATCTACGTTAGAACCCGCAGCATCAAGAACATTGTTTCCTTGTAAGAATTGAGTTAGAATTTGAAGGAAATATTTCCTGCGAGTCATAGTTTTCATGGTGGGGAAAGTCTCATTTTGTTCAAATTGGCCTAATAGCTAAGTTGAAGACATAAATGTATCTCTCCAAAGATGACCACCTGGGTTAGAAGCAGGAGCTTCTAGATAGCACGTTGCTTTCCTGGGATAACTGAGTTAGTTTTTAAGGGAATGCTCCCTGCAACTTGGTGTTTCAAGGTGAAGATTGGTTCTGAGTGCTCCAAGTAAGCCTATTCAGCTGTGTTGAAGAAATACATGCACCTATCCAAAGAAAGCCATCCATGTTAGAGCTGCAACATGTAGTGCATTGATTCCTTGTGAGAATTTACTTAGTGTCTGAAAAGAATACTACCTGCAAATCAGAACGTTTAAGGTAGAGGAAGGAATGTTTTCTTTCCAAAATGGCCTACTCAGCAGAGTTGATGAATCACATGTAACTCTCGAAGTAAACCAGCTGTGTTCAAAGCAGGAGCATCTGGCACATTTTTCCCCGTGAGAATAGAGTTTGTTTTTGAAAGGAATTCTTCCTGAAACTTTCGTGTTCCAAGGTGGAGATAGGCTCTGTTGGCTACAAACAGGCCCAATCAGCTGACATGAAGGAACCCTTCTTTGCCGCTAAAGACAACCATCCAAGTTAGAGGCTGTGACAACTACAACATTGTTTCCCTGTGTGAATGGAGCGAGTTTTTAAATGGAATTCTTTCTGCAACTTCGGTGTTTCAAGGTGCAGGTAGGTCTGCTTGCCCCAAATACTCCAATTCAGCTGAGTCAAAGATAAATGTATCTCTGGAAAGAAAACTGACAAGATTAGAAGCACGAACATCTAGCAATTTGTTCCCCTGTGAGAATTGAGTTAGATTTTGAGTGAATTGTTCCAGCAATGTAGGTGTTTCAAAGTGGAGGTTGGTCTGTTTGCTGTAATCAGGCCTCTTCACCTGAGTTGAAGAAACACATGTCTCTCTATCAAAAAATCTGTGTTAGAAGTTGCGCCATGGAGCTCATTGTTTCCCTGTGAGAACTGAGTTAGGTTTTGACAGGAATGCTTCCTGCAATCATAGTTTTCCAAGAGGGGAAAATCTTATTTGTTCAAATAGGCCTATTCAGCGAAGTTGTGGAAACATATGAGTCTCTCCAAAGAACACCATCTGTGTTATAAACAGGAACATCTAGCACATTGTTTTCCTGTGATAACTGAGTTACTTTTTGAAAGGAATGCTTCCTGCAGCTACGGTGTTTCAAGGTGGAGAGAGGCTCTCTTTTTTCCAAATAGGCCTATTCAACTGAGTTGATGAAACACATGTATCTCTACTACAAACACATGTGTAGTAGAAGTAGTAGCATGTAGCACATTGTTTCCCTCTGAGAGTTGAGTTAGTTTTTGAAAGAAATAGTTCCTGCAAATCATATTTATGAAGGAGGTGAAATGCTCATTTTGTTTCAAGTAGGCCCATTCAGCTAAGTTGAAGAGACAAATGAAACTCTTGAAGAAAATCATGTGTGTCAGAAATAGGTGCATCTAGCACTTTGTTTCCCTTGGAGAATTGAGTTGGGTTTCCAAGGAATGATTCCTCCAACCTAGTTGTTTCAAAGGCGACATAGGCTCTGTTTGCTCCACATAGGACTATTCGGCTGAGTTGAAGAAACACATGTTTATCTCCAAAGAACCCCATCCGTGATAGAAGCTACCATATCTTGAACATTTTTTCTTTGTAATAATTGAGTTACATTTTGAAAGGACTACATCCTGCAACGTAAGTGTTTTCAGGTGGTCCTAGGCTCCTTTTGCTTCCAATATGCCTTTTCAGCTAGTTTGAAAATACACGTATCTCTCAAAATGATGCCATGTGTGTTAGAAGTCATAGCATGTAGGATATTATTTCTGCATGAGAACTGAGTTAATTTTGCAAGGAATACTTTCTGCAATCCATAGTTTTCAAGGTGTAGAAAGGCTCATTTTGTTCCAAATAGAGCTATTCAGCTGAGTGAAAAACAACATGTCGCTCTTGAAGGAAACCAATCTATGTTAGAAGAAGTAGCATATGACACATTTTTCCCTATGAGAACTGACTTAGTTTTGAAAGGTATACTTTCTGCAATAAGTGTTTTTGAGGTTGGAAAAGGCTCATTGTTTTCCAAATAGGCCTATTCAGCAAAGTTGAAGAACCACATTTATCTCTCGAAAGAAAGCCATCTATGTTAGAAGCAGGAGCTTCTAACTCATTGTTGCCCTGTGATAAGTGAGTAGTTTTTGTAAGGAATCCTTCCGGCAAATTAGGTGTTTCAAGGTGGACATCCTCTCTTTTCTCCAAATAAGCCTAATCCATTGAGTTCAATAAACACATGGGTCTCTCCAAAGAAAAACATCCATGTTAGAAGCTACAGCATCTAGCACATTGTTTCCCTGTGAGAATTCAGTTGGTTTTTGAAAGAAATACTTGCTTCAACTTTGGTGTTTCAAGGTGATGATGGGCTCCTTCTGCTTCCAATAGGCCTTTTCAGCTAAGTTGAAGCACGTATATCGCTCCAAAGAAAGACATCTGTGTTAGAAGCAGTCGTGTCTAAGCACATTGTTTCCCTGTGAGAATTAAGAGAGTTTGGGAAAGGAATACTTCCTGCAAATCCTAGTGATGAAGGTGGAGAAAGGCATGTTTTGTTCCATATAGGATTATTCAGCTTAGTTGAAGAAAGACATGTACCTCTGGAAAGAAACCAATTTGTGTTCGAAGCCATAGCACGTAGCACATTGTTTCCCTGTGAAAATGGACTTAGTTTTTGCAAGGAATTTTTACTGCCACTAAGGTGTTTCAAGGTGGAGATACACTCTGTTGTCTCCAAACAGACTTGTTCAGGTGAGTGGAAGAAAGAAATATATCTCTCTAAAGGAAACCATGTATGTTACAAACTGCAGCATCTCGCACATGCTTTCCCTGTGAGTTTTGAGTTCATTTCAAAGGAATACTTCCTGCAAAACAAAATTTTCTAGGTGGAGCGAGGTGGTTCTTTTTGTTCCAAATTGGCCTACTCAACTGAGTTCGTGCAACACATGTGTCTCTCAAAGAAATCCATCTGTGTTATAAGCAGGAGCATCTAGGCACATTTTACCCCTGTGAGAATTGAGTTTGTTTTTGAAAGGAATACTGCCTGCCACTTACTTTTGGGAAGCTTCAGATTGGCTCTCTATGCTCCAAATAGGCCTATTCGGGTAGTTGAAGAAACACATGTAACTCGCCAAAGAAAACCTTCGATGTTAGAAGCTGCAGCATCTAGCACATTGTTTCCCTCTGAATATTGATTAGTTTTTGTAAGGAATACTTCCTGCAAATCAGAATTTTCAAGGTGGATTAAGTCTCATTTTTCTCCAACTAGTACTATTCATCTAAGATGAAGAAACAAATGAATCTCTCAAAAGACCAACATGTGTGTTAGAAGCAGGAGCATCTACCACATTATTTCCACTGAGAATTGAGTAGTTTTTGACTGGAATGCTTCCTCAAACGTAAGTGTTTCAAGGTGGGCAAAGGCTGCTTTTGTTCCAAATATGTATGTTAACCAGAAGTGAAGAAGCACGTGTACCTTTCCGAAGCAATTCACCTACGTAATAAGCTGCTGCATCTAACATATTGTTTTGCTGTTAGAACTGGGTTAGTTTAGCAAAGGAATCCTACCTGATACGTGAGTTGTCTTAGGTTGAGTTATGCTCTGTTTGTTCCAATTAGGCCAATACAGTTAAGTTGATGAAACACATCTATCTCTTGAAAGAAACCCATGTGTTTTGGAACAACTAGCACATGTTTCCTTCTGAGAATTCAGGTCGTATTTCAGAGGAACACTTCAAGCTCCTCACAGTTTTCAAAGTGGAGAAAGACTCATTTGTTCCACGTAGGCCTGTTAAGTGAACATGAAGAAACAAATGATTCTTTCGAAACATGACCATCTCTTAGAAGCAGGAGCATCTAGCACGTTGTTTTCCAGTCAGATGGAGTTAGTTTTGGAAAGAATATTTGATGCAAATGAGAATTTTCAAGGTGGAGAAAGGCTCATTTTGCTCCAAAGAGTCCTACTCACCTAAGTTGAAGAAACTCATTTGTCTCTTGAAAGAGAACCATCAGAGTTAGCAGCAGGAACGTCTAGCACATTGTTCCATGTGAGACTTCAGTAGCTTTAGAAACAATACTTCCTGCAACTTATGTGTTTCAAGGTGGAGATTGGCTCTTTTGTTCCAAGGAGGCCTGCTCAGCTAAGATGAAGAAACACACGTATTTCTTGAAAGTCAGTAATTGGGTTAGAAGCCATAGCATGTAGCACATTGTTTCCCCATGAAAATTGGGTTAACTTGTGAAAGGCATACCTTCTGAAAATCATAGTTATTAAGGTATACATAGGCTAATTTTGTTCCAAATCAGACTATTCAGCTTAGGTGAAGAAACACACGCACCTTTCCAAATAAACCAATATGTGTTAGAAGCCATAGCATCTAGCACAGTGCTTCCTGGTGAAAATTGAGTTAGTATGTTCAAGGAATTCTTCCAGCAACTCACGTGTTTCAAGGTGGAGATAGGACCTCTTCTCTCCAAATAGACCCCTTCAGGTGAGATGAAGCAACAAATGTATCTCTCCCAGAAAAACTATCTACGTTAGAACCCGCAGCATCAAGAACATTGTTTCCTTGTAAGAATTGAGTTAGAATTTGAAGGAAATATTTCCTGCGAGTCATAGTTTTCATGGTGGGGAAAGTCTCATTTTGTTCAAATTGGCCTAATAGCTAAGTTGAAGACATAAATGTATCTCTCCAAAGATGACCACCTGTGTTAGAAGCAGGAGCTTCTAGATAGCACGTTGCTTTCCTGGGATAACTGAGTTAGTTTTTAAGGGAATGCTCCCTGCAACTTGGTGTTTCAAGGTGAAGATTGGTTCTGAGTGCTCCAAGTAAGCCTATTCAGCTGTGTTGAAGAAATACATGCACCTATCCAAAGAAAGCCATCCATGTTAGAGCTGCAACATGTAGTGCATTGATTCCTTGTGAGAATTTACTTAGTGTCTGAAAAGAATACTACCTGCAAATCAGAACGTTTAAGGTAGAGGAAGGAATGTTTTCTTTCCAAAATGGCCTACTCAGCAGAGTTGATGAATCACATGTACCTCTCGAAGTAAACCAGCTGTGTTCAAAGCAGGAGCATCTGGCACATTTTTCCCCGTGAGAATAGAGTTTGTTTTTGAAAGGAATTCTTCCTGAAACTTTCGTGTTCCAAGGTGGAGATAGGCTCTGTTGGCTACAAACAGGCCCAATCAGCTGACATGAAGGAACCCTTCTTTGCCTCTAAAGACAACCATCCAAGTTAGAGGCTGTGACAACTACAACATTGTTTCCCTGTGTGAATGGAGCGAGTTTTTAACTGGAATTCTTTCTGCAACTTCGGTGTTTCAAGGTGCAGGTAGGTCTGCTTGCCCCAAATACTCCAATTCAGCTGAGTCAAAGATAAATGTATCTCTGGAAAGAAAACTGACAAGATTAGAAGCACGAACATCTAGCAATTTGTTCCCCTGTGAGAATTGAGTTAGATTTTGAGTGAATTGTTCCAGCAATGTAGGTGTTTCAAAGTGGAGGTTGGTCTGTTTGCTGTAATCAGGCCTCTTCACCTGAGTTGAAGAAACACATGTCTCTCTATCAAAAAATCTGTGTTAGAAGTTGCGCCATGGAGCTCATTGTTTCCCTGTGAGAACTGAGTTAGGTTTTGACAGGAATGCTTCCTGCAATCATAGTTTTCCAAGAGGGGAAAATCTTATTTGTTCAAATAGGCCTATTCAGCGAAGTTGTGGAAACATATGAGTCTCTCCAAAGAACACCATCTGTGTTATAAACAGGAACATCTAGCACATTGTTTTCCTGTGATAACTGAGTTACTTTTTGAAAGGAATGCTTCCTGCAGCTACGGTGTTTCAAGGTGGAGAGAGGCTCTCTTTGTTCCAAATAGGCCTATTCAACTGAGTTGATGAAACACATGTATCTCTGCTACAAACACATGTGTAGTAGAAGTAGTAGCATGTAGCACATTGTTTCCCTCTGAGAGTTGAGTTAGTTTTTGAAAGAAATAGTTCCTGCAAATCATATTTATGAAGGAGGTGAAATGCTCATTTTGTTTCAAGTAGGCCCATTCAGCTAAGTTGAAGAGACAAATGAAACTCTTGAAGAAAATCATGTGTGTCAGAAATAGGTGCATCTAGCACTTTGTTTCCCTTGGAGAATTGAGTTGGGTTTCCAAGGAATGATTCCTCCAACCTAGTTGTTTCAAAGGCGACATAGGCTCTGTTTGCTCCACATAGGACTATTCGGCTGAGTTGAAGAAACACATGTTTATCTCCAAAGAACCCCATCCGTGATAGAAGCTACCATATCTTGAACATTTTTTCTTTGTAATAATTGAGTTACATTTTGAAAGGACTACATCCTGCAACGTAAGTGTTTTCAGGTGGTCCTAGGCTCCTTTTGCTTCCAATATGCCTTTTCAGCTAGTTTGAAAATACACGTATCTCTCAAAATGATGCCATGTGTGTTAGAAGTCATAGCATGTAGGATATTATTTCTGCGTGAGAACTGAGTTAATTTTGCAAGGAATACTTTCTGCAATCCATAGTTTTCAAGGTGTAGAAAGGCTCATTTTGTTCCAAATAGAGCTATTCAGCTGAGTGAAAAACAACATGTCGCTCTTGAAGGAAACCAATCTATGTTAGAAGAAGTAGCATATGACACATTTTTCCCTATGAGAACTGACTTAGTTTTGAAAGGTATACTTTCTGCAATAAGTGTTTTTGAGGTTGGAAAAGGCTCATTGTTTTCCAAATAGGCCTATTCAGCAAAGTTGAAGAACCACATTTATCTCTCGAAAGAAAGCCATCTATGTTAGAAGCAGGAGCTTCTAACTCATTGTTGCCCTGTGATAAGTGAGTAGTTTTTGTAAGGAATCCTTCCGGCAAATTAGGTGTTTCAAGGTGGACATCCTCTCTTTTCTCCAAATAAGCCTAATCCATTGAGTTCAATAAACACATGGGTCTCTCCAAAGAAAAACATCCATGTTAGAAGCTACAGCATCTAGCACATTGTTTCCCTGTGAGAATTCAGTTGGTTTTTGAAAGAAATACTTGCTTCAACTTTGTGTTTCAAGGTGATGATGGGCTCCTTCTGCTTCCAATAGGCCTTTTCAGCTAAGTTGAAGCACGTATATCGCTCCAAAGAAAGACATCTGTGTTAGAAGCAGTCGTGTCTAAGCACATTGTTTCCCTGTGAGAATTAAGAGAGTTTGGGAAAGGAATACTTCCTGCAAATCCTAGTGATGAAGGTGGAGAAAGGCATGTTTTGTTCCATATAGGATTATTCAGCTTAGTTGAAGAAAGACATGTACCTCTGGAAAGAAACCAATTTGTGTTCGAAGCCATAGCACGTAGCACATTGTTTCCCTGTGAAAATGGACTTAGTTTTTGCAAGGAATTTTTACTGCCACTAAGGTGTTTCAACGTGGAGATACACTCTGTTGTCTCCAAACAGACTTGTTCAGGTGAGTGGAAGAAAGAAATATATCTCTCTAAAGGAAACCATGTATGTTACAAACTGCAGCATCTCGCACATGCTTTCCCTGTGAGTTTTGAGTTCATTTCAAAGGAATACTTCCTGCAAAACAAAATTTTCTAGGTGGAGCGAGGTGGTTCTTTTTGTTCCAAATTGGCCTACTCAACTGAGTTCGTGCAACACATGTGTCTCTCAAAGAAATCCATCTGTGTTATAAGCAGGAGCATCTAGGCACATTTTACCCCTGTGAGAATTGAGTTTGTTTTTGAAAGGAATACTGCCTGCCACTTACTTTTGGGAAGCTTCAGATTGGCTCTCTATGCTCCAAATAGGCCTATTCGGGTAGTTGAAGAAACACATGTAACTCGCCAAAGAAAACCTTCGATGTTAGAAGCTGCAGCATCTAGCACATTGTTTCCCTCTGAATATTGATTAGTTTTTGTAAGGAATACTTCCTGCAAATCAGAATTTTCAAGGTGGATTAAGTCTCATTTTTCTCCAACTAGTACTATTCATCTAAGATGAAGAAACAAATGAATCTCTCAAAAGACCAACATGTGTGTTAGAAGCAGGAGCATCTACCACATTATTTCCACTGAGAATTGAGTAGTTTTTGACTGGAATGCTTCCTCAAACGTAAGTGTTTCAAGGTGGGCAAAGGCTGCTTTTGTTCCAAATATGTATGTTAACCAGAAGTGAAGAAGCACGTGTACCTTTCCGAAGCAATTCACCTACGTAATAAGCTGCTGCATCTAACATATTGTTTTGCTGTTAGAACTGGGTTAGTTTAGCAAAGGAATCCTACCTGATACGTGAGTTGTCTTAGGTTGAGTTATGCTCTGTTTGTTCCAATTAGGCCAATACAGTTAAGTTGATGAAACACATCTATCTCTTGAAAGAAACCCATGTGTTTTGGAACAACTAGCACATGTTTCCTTCTGAGAATTCAGGTCGTATTTCAGAGGAACACTTCAAGCTCCTCACAGTTTTCAAAGTGGAGAAAGACTCATTTGTTCCACGTAGGCCTGTTAAGTGAACATGAAGAAACAAATGATTCTTTCGAAACATGACCATCTCTTAGAAGCAGGAGCATCTAGCACGTTGTTTTCCAGTCAGATGGAGTTAGTTTTGGAAAGAATATTTGATGCAAATGAGAATTTTCAAGGTGGAGAAAGGCTCATTTTGCTCCAAAGAGTCCTACTCACCTAAGTTGAAGAAACTCATTTGTCTCTTGAAAGAGAACCATCAGAGTTAGCAGCAGGAACGTCTAGCACATTGTTCCATGTGAGACTTCAGTAGCTTTAGAAACAATACTTCCTGCAACTTATGTGTTTCAAGGTGGAGATTGGCTCTTTTGTTCCAAGGAGGCCTGCTCAGCTAAGATGAAGAAACACACGTATTTCTTGAAAGTCAGTAATTGGGTTAGAAGCCATAGCATGTAGCACATTGTTTCCCCATGAAAATTGGGTTAACTTGTGAAAGGCATACCTTCTGAAAATCATAGTTATTAAGGTATACATAGGCTAATTTTGTTCCAAATCAGACTATTCAGCTTAGGTGAAGAAACACACGCACCTTTCCAAATAAACCAATATGTGTTAGAAGCCATAGCATCTAGCACAGTGCTTCCTGGTGAAAATTGAGTTAGTATGTTCAAGGAATTCTTCCAGCAACTCACGTGTTTCAAGGTGGAGATAGGACCTCTTCTCTCCAAATAGACCCCTTCAGGTGAGATGAAGCAACAAATGTATCTCTCCCAGAAAAACTATCTACGTTAGAACCCGCAGCATCAAGAACATTGTTTCCTTGTAAGAATTGAGTTAGAATTTGAAGGAAATATTTCCTGCGAGTCATAGTTTTCATGGTGGGGAAAGTCTCATTTTGTTCAAATTGGCCTAATAGCTAAGTTGAAGACATAAATGTATCTCTCCAAAGATGACCACCTGTGTTAGAAGTAGGAGCTTCTAGATAGCACGTTGCTTTCCTGGGATAACTGAGTTAGTTTTTAAGGGAATGCTCCCTGCAACTTGGTGTTTCAAGGTGAAGATTGGTTCTGAGTGCTCCAAGTAAGCCTATTCAGCTGTGTTGAAGAAATACATGCACCTATCCAAAGAAAGCCATCCATGTTAGAGCTGCAACATGTAGTGCATTGATTCCTTGTGAGAATTTACTTAGTGTCTGAAAAGAATACTACCTGCAAATCAGAACGTTTAAGGTAGAGGAAGGAATGTTTTCTTTCCAAAATGGCCTACTCAGCAGAGTTGATGAATCACATGTACCTCTCGAAGTAAACCAGCTGTGTTCAAAGCAGGAGCATCTGGCACATTTTTCCCCGTGAGAATAGAGTTTGTTTTTGAAAGGAATTCTTCCTGAAACTTTCGTGTTCCAAGGTGGAGATAGGCTCTGTTGGCTACAAACAGGCCCAATCAGCTGACATGAAGGAACCCTTCTTTGCCGCTAAAGACAAACATCCAAGTTAGAGGCTGTGACAACTACAACATTGTTTCCCTGTGTGAATGGAGCGAGTTTTTAAATGGAATTCTTTCTGCAACTTCGGTGTTTCAAGGTGCAGGTAGGTCTGCTTGCCCCAAATACTCCAATTCAGCTGAGTCAAAGATAAATGTATCTCTGGAAAGAAAACTGACAAGATTAGAAGCACGAACATCTAGCAATTTGTTCCCCTGTGAGAATTGAGTTAGATTTTGAGTGAATTGTTCCAGCAATGTAGGTGTTTCAAAGTGGAGGTTGGTCTGTTTGCTGTAATCAGGCCTCTTCACCTGAGTTGAAGAAACACATGTCTCTCTATCAAAAAATCTGTGTTAGAAGTTGCGCCATGGAGCTCATTGTTTCCCTGTGAGAACTGAGTTAGGTTTTGACAGGAATGCTTCCTGCAATCATAGTTTTCCAAGAGGGGAAAATCTTATTTGTTCAAATAGGCCTATTCAGCGAAGTTGTGGAAACATATGAATCTCTCCAAAGAACACCATCTGTGTTATAAACAGGAACATCTAGCACATTGTTTTCCTGTGATAACTGAGTTACTTTTTGAAAGGAATGCTTCCTGCAGCTACGGTGTTTCAAGGTGGAGAGAGGCTCTCTTTGTTCCAAATAGGCCTATTCAACTGAGTTGATGAAACACATGTATCTCTGCTACAAACACATGTGTAGTAGAAGTAGTAGCATGTAGCACATTGTTTCCCTCTGAGAGTTGAGTTAGTTTTTGAAAGAAATAGTTCCTGCAAATCATATTTATGAAGGAGGTGAAAGGCTCATTTTGTTTCAAGTAGGCCCATTCAGCTAAGTTGAAGAGACAAATGAAACTCTTGAAGAAAATCATGTGTGTCAGAAATAGGTGCATCTAGCACTTTGTTTCCCTTGGAGAATTGAGTTCGGTTTCCAAGGAATGATTCCTCCAACCTAGTTGTTTCAAAGGCGACATAGGCTCTGTTTGCTCCACATAGGACTATTCGGCTGAGTTGAAGAAACACATGTTTATCTCCAAAGAACCCCATCCGTGATAGAAGCTACCATATCTTGAACATTTTTTCTTTGTAATAATTGAGTTACATTTTGAAAGGACTACATCCTGCAACGTAAGTGTTTTCAGGTGGTCCTAGGCTCCTTTTGCTTCCAATATGCCTTTTCAGCTAGTTTGAAAATACACGTATCTCTCAAAATGATGCCATGTGTGTTAGAAGTCATAGCATGTAGGATATTATTTCTGCATGAGAACTGAGTTAATTTTGCAAGGAATACTTTCTGCAATCCATAGTTTTCAAGGTGTAGAAAGGCTCATTTTGTTCCAAATAGAGCTATTCAGCTGAGTGAAAAACAACATGTCGCTCTTGAAGGAAACCAATCTGTGTTAGAAGAAGTAGCATATGACACATTTTTCCCTATGAGAACTGACTTAGTTTTGAAAGGTATACTTTCTGCAATAAGTGTTTTTGAGGTTGGAAAAGGCTCATTGTTTTCCAAATAGGCCTATTCAGCAAAGTTGAAGAACCACATTTATCTCTCGAAAGAAAGCCATCTATGTTAGAAGCAGGAGCTTCTAACTCATTGTTGCCCTGTGATAAGTGAGTAGTTTTTGTAAGGAATCCTTCCGGCAAATTAGGTGTTTCAAGGTGGACATCCTCTCTTTTCTCCAAATAAGCCTAATCCATTGAGTTCAATAAACACATGGGTCTCTCCAAAGAAAAACATCCATGTTAGAAGCTACAGCATCTAGCACATTGTTTCCCTGTGAGAATTCAGTTGGTTTTTGAAAGAAATACTTGCTTCAACTTTGGTGTTTCAAGGTGATGATGGGCTCCTTCTGCTTCCAATAGGCCTTTTCAGCTAAGTTGAAGCACGTATATCGCTCCAAAGAAAGACATCTGTGTTAGAAGCAGTCGTGTCTAAGCACATTGTTTCCCTGTGAGAATTAAGAGAGTTTGGGAAAGGAATACTTCCTGCAAATCCTAGTGATGAAGGTGGAGAAAGGCATGTTTTGTTCCATATAGGATTATTCAGCTTAGTTGAAGAAAGACATGTACCTCTGGAAAGAAACCAATTTGTGTTCGAAGCCATAGCACGTAGCACATTGTTTCCCTGTGAAAATGGACTTAGTTTTTGCAAGGAATTTTTACTGCCACTAAGGTGTTTCAACGTGGAGATACACTCTGTTGTCTCCAAACAGACTTGTTCAGGTGAGTGGAAGAAAGAAATATATCTCTCTAAAGGAAACCATGTATGTTACAAACTGCAGCATCTCGCACATGCTTTCCCTGTGAGTTTTGAGTTCATTTCAAAGGAATACTTCCTGCAAAACAAAATTTTCTAGGTGGAGCGAGGTGGTTCTTTTTGTTCCAAATTGGCCTACTCAACTGAGTTCGTGCAACACATGTGTCTCTCAAAGAAATCCATCTGTGTTATAAGCAGGAGCATCTAGGCACATTTTACCCCTGTGAGAATTGAGTTTGTTCTTGAAAGGAATACTGCCTGCCACTTACTTTTGGGAAGCTTCAGATTGGCTCTCTATGCTCCAAATAGGCCTATTCGGGTAGTTGAAAAAACACATGTAACTCGCCAAAGAAAACCTTCGATGTTAGAAGCTGCAGCATCTAGCACATTGTTTCCCTCTGAATATTGATTAGTTTTTGTAAGGAATACTTCCTGCAAATCAGAATTTTCAAGGTGGATTAAGTCTCATTTTTCTCCAACTAGTACTATTCATCTAAGATGAAGAAACAAATGAATCTCTCAAAAGACCAACATGTGTGTTAGAAGCAGGAGCATCTACCACATTATTTCCACTGAGAATTGAGTAGTTTTTGACTGGAATGCTTCCTCAAACGTAAGTGTTTCAAGGTGGGCAAAGGCTGCTTTTGTTCCAAATATGTATGTTAACCAGAAGTGAAGAAGCACGTGTACCTTTCCGAAGCAATTCACCTACGTAATAAGCTGCTGCATCTAACATATTGTTTTGCTGTTAGAACTGGGTTAGTTTAGCAAAGGAATCCTACCTGATACGTGAGTTGTCTTAGGTTGAGTTATGCTCTGTTTGTTCCAATTAGGCCAATACAGTTAAGTTGATGAAACACATCTATCTCTTGAAAGAAACCCATGTGTTTTGGAACAACTAGCACATGTTTCCTTCTGAGAATTCAGGTCGTATTTCAGAGGAACACTTCAAGCTCCTCACAGTTTTCAAAGTGGAGAAAGACTCATTTGTTCCAAGTAGGCCTGTTAAGTGAACATGAAGAAACAAATGATTCTTTCGAAACATGACCATCTCTTTTAGAAGCAGGAGCATCTAGCACGTTGTTTTCCAGTCAGATGGAGTTAGTTTTGGAAAGAATATTTGATGCATAAAAAATGAGAATTTTCAAGGTGGAGAAAGGCTCATTTTGCTTCAAAGAGTCCTACTCACCTAAGTTGAAGAAACTCATTTGTCTCTTGAAAGAGAACCATCAGAGTTAGCAGCAGGAACGTCTAGCACATTGTTCCATGTGAGACTTCAGTAGCTTTAGAAACAATACTTCCTGCAACTTATGTGTTTCAAGGTGGAGATTGGCTCTTTTGTTCCAAGGAGGCCTGCTCAGCTAAGATGAAGAAACACACGTATTTCTTGAAAGTCAGTAATTGGGTTAGAAGCCATAGCATGTAGCACATTGTTTCCCCATGAAAATTGGGTTAACTTGTGAAAGGCATACCTTCTGAAAATCATAGTTATTAAGGTATACATAGGCTAATTTTGTTCCAAATCAGACTATTCAGCTTAGGTGAAGAAACACACGCACCTTTCCAAATAAACCAATATGTGTTAGAAGCCATAGCATCTAGCACAGTGCTTCCTGGTGAAAATTGAGTTAGTATGTTCAAGGAATTCTTCCAGCAACTCACGTGTTTCAAGGTGGAGATAGGACCTCTTCTCTCCAAATAGACCCCTTCAGGTGAGATCAAGCAACAAATGTATCTCTCCCAGAAAAACTATCTACGTTAGAACCCGCAGCATCAAGAACATTGTTTCCTTGTAAGAATTGAGTTAGAATTTGAAGGAAATATTTCCTGCGAGTCATAGTTTTCATGGTGGGGAAAGTCTCATTTTGTTCAAATTGGCCTAATAGCTAAGTTGAAGACATAAATGTATCTCTCCAAAGATGACCACCTGTGTTAGAAGCAGGAGCTTCTAGATAGCACGTTGCTTTCCTGGGATAACTGAGTTAGTTTTTAAGGGAATGCTCCCTGCAACTTGGTGTTTCAAGGTGAAGATTGGTTCTGTGTGCTCCAAGTAAGCCTATTCAGCTGTGTTGAAGAAATACATGCACCTATCCAAAGAAAGCCATCCATGTTAGAGCTGCAACATGTAGTGCATTGATTCCTTGTGAGAATTTACTTAGTGTCTGAAAAGAATACTACCTGCAAATCAGAACGTTTAAGGTAGAGGAAGGAATGTTTTCTTTCCAAAATGGCCTACTCAGCAGAGTTGATGAATCACATGTACCTCTCGAAGTAAACCAGCTGTGTTCAAAGCAGGAGCATCTGGCACATTTTTCCCCGTGAGAATAGAGTTTGTTTTTGAAAGGAATTCTTCCTGAAACTTTCGTGTTCCAAGGTGGAGATAGGCTCTGTTGGCTACAAACAGGCCCAATCAGCTGACATGAAGGAACCCTTCTTTGCCTCTAAAGACAACCATCCAAGTTAGAGGCTGTGACAACTACAACATTGTTTCCCTGTGTGAATGGAGCGAGTTTTTAAATGGAATTCTTTCTGCAACTTCGGTGTTTCAAGGTGCAGGTAGGTCTGCTTGCCCCAAATACTCCAATTCAGCTGAGTCAAAGATAAATGTATCTCTGGAAAGAAAACTGACAAGATTAGAAGCACGAACATCTAGCAATTTGTTCCCCTGTGAGAATTGAGTTAGATTTTGAGTGAATTGTTCCAGCAATGTAGGTGTTTCAAAGTGGAGGTTGGTCTGTTTGCTGTAATCAGGCCTCTTCACCTGAGTTGAAGAAACACATGTCTCTCTATCAAAAAATCTGTGTTAGAAGTTGCGCCATGGAGCTCATTGTTTCCCTGTGAGAACTGAGTTAGGTTTTGACAGGAATGCTTCCTGCAATCATAGTTTTCCAAGAGGGGAAAATCTTATTTGTTCAAATAGGCCTATTCAGCGAAGTTGTGGAAACATATGAATCTCTCCAAAGAACACCATCTGTGTTATAAACAGGAACATCTAGCACATTGTTTTCCTGTGATAACTGAGTTACTTTTTGAAAGGAATGCTTCCTGCAGCTACGGTGTTTCAAGGTGGAGAGAGGCTCTCTTTGTTCCAAATAGGCCTATTCAACTGAGTTGATGAAACACATGTATCTCTGCTACAAACACATGTGTAGTAGAAGTAGTAGCATGTAGCACATTGTTTCCCTCTGAGAGTTGAGTTAGTTTTTGAAAGAAATAGTTCCTGCAAATCATATTTATGAAGGAGGTGAAAGGCTCATTTTGTTTCAAGTAGGCCCATTCAGCTAAGTTGAAGAGACAAATGAAACTCTTGAAGAAAATCATGTGTGTCAGAAATAGGTGCATCTAGCACTTTGTTTCCCTTGGAGAATTGAGTTCGGTTTCCAAGGAATGATTCCTCCAACCTAGTTGTTTCAAAGGCGACATAGGCTCTGTTTGCTCCACATAGGACTATTCGGCTGAGTTGAAGAAACACATGTTTATCTCCAAAGAACCCCATCCGTGATAGAAGCTACCGTATCTTGAACATTTTTTCTTTGTAATAATTGAGTTACATTTTGAAAGGACTACATCCTGCAACGTAAGTGTTTTCAGGTGGTCCTAGGCTCCTTTTGCTTCCAATATGCCTTTTCAGCTAGTTTGAAAATACACGTATCTCTCAAAATGATGCCATGTGTGTTAGAAGTCATAGCATGTAGGATATTATTTCTGCGTGAGAACTGAGTTAATTTTGCAAGGAATACTTTCTGCAATCCATAGTTTTCAAGGTGTAGAAAGGCTCATTTTGTTCCAAATAGAGCTATTCAGCTGAGTGAAAAACAACATGTCGCTCTTGAAGGAAACCAATCTGTGTTAGAAGAAGTAGCATATGACACATTTTTCCCTATGAGAACTGACTTAGTTTTGAAAGGTATACTTTCTGCAATAAGTGTTTTTGAGGTTGGAAAAGGCTCATTGTTTTCCAAATAGGCCTATTCAGCAAAGTTGAAGAACCACATTTATCTCTCGAAAGAAAGCCATCTATGTTAGAAGCAGGAGCTTCTAACTCATTGTTGCCCTGTGATAAGTGAGTAGTTTTTGTAAGGAATCCTTCCGGCAAATTAGGTGTTTCAAGGTGGACATCCTCTCTTTTCTCCAAATAAGCCTAATCCGTTGAGTTCAATAAACACATGGGTCTCTCCAAAGAAAAACATCCATGTTAGAAGCTACAGCATCTAGCACATTGTTTCCCTGTGAGAATTCAGTTGGTTTTTGAAAGAAATACTTGCTTCAACTTTGGTGTTTCAAGGTGATGATGGGCTCCTTCTGCTTCCAATAGGCCTTTTCAGCTAAGTTGAAGCACGTATATCGCTCCAAAGAAAGACATCTGTGTTAGAAGCAGTCGTGTCTAAGCACATTGTTTCCCTGTGAGAATTAAGAGAGTTTGGGAAAGGAATACTTCCTGCAAATCCTAGTGATGAAGGTGGAGAAAGGCATGTTTTGTTCCATATAGGATTATTCAGCTTAGTTGAAGAAAGACATGTACCTCTGGAAAGAAACCAATTTGTGTTCGAAGCCATAGCACGTAGCACATTGTTTCCCTGTGAAAATGGACTTAGTTTTTGCAAGGAATTTTTACTGCCACTAAGGTGTTTCAACGTGGAGATACACTCTGTTGTCTCCAAACAGACTTGTTCAGGTGAGTGGAAGAAAGAAATATATCTCTCTAAAGGAAACCATGTATGTTACAAACTGCAGCATCTCGCACATGCTTTCCCTGTGAGTTTTGAGTTCATTTCAAAGGAATACTTCCTGCAAAACAAAATTTTCTAGGTGGAGCGAGGTGGTTCTTTTTGTTCCAAATTGGCCTACTCAACTGAGTTCGTGCAACACATGTGTCTCTCAAAGAAATCCATCTGTGTTATAAGCAGGAGCATCTAGGCACATTTTACCCCTGTGAGAATTGAGTTTGTTTTTGAAAGGAATACTGCCTGCCACTTACTTTTGGGAAGCTTCAGATTGGCTCTCTATGCTCCAAATAGGCCTATTCGGGTAGTTGAAGAAACACATGTAACTCGCCAAAGAAAACCTTCGATGTTAGAAGCTGCAGCATCTAGCACATTGTTTCCCTCTGAATATTGATTAGTTTTTGTAAGGAATACTTCCTGCAAATCAGAATTTTCAAGGTGGATTAAGTCTCATTTGTCTCCAACTAGTACTATTCATCTAAGATGAAGAAACAAATGAATCTCTCAAAAGACCAACATGTGTGTTAGAAGCAGGAGCATCTACCACATTATTTCCACTGAGAATTGAGTAGTTTTTGACTGGAATGCTTCCTCAAACGTAAGTGTTTCAAGGTGGGCAAAGGCTGCTTTTGTTCCAAATATGTATGTTAACCAGAAGTGAAGAAGCACGTGTACCTTTCCGAAGCAATTCACCTACGTAATAAGCTGCTGCATCTAACATATTGTTTTGCTGTTAGAACTGGGTTAGTTTAGCAAAGGAATCCTACCTGATACGTGAGTTGTCTTAGGTTGAGTTATGCTCTGTTTGTTCCAATTAGGCCAATACAGTTAAGTTGATGAAACACATCTATCTCTTGAAAGAAACCCATGTGTTTTGGAACAACTAGCACATGTTTCCTTCTGAGAATTCAGGTCGTATTTCAGAGGAACACTTCAAGCTCCTCACAGTTTTCAAAGTGGAGAAAGACTCATTTGTTCCAAGTAGGCCTGTTAAGTGAACATGAAGAAACAAATGATTCTTTCGAAACATGACCATCTCTTTTAGAAGCAGGAGCATCTAGCACGTTGTTTTCCAGTCAGATGGAGTTAGTTTTGGAAAGAATATTTGATGCAAATGAGAATTTTCAAGGTGGAGAAAGGCTCATTTTGCTCCAAAGAGTCCTACTCACCTAAGTTGAAGAAACTCATTTGTCTCTTGAAAGAGAACCATCAGAGTTAGCAGCAGGAACGTCTAGCACATTGTTCCATGTGAGACTTCAGTAGCTTTAGAAACAATACTTCCTGCAACTTATGTGTTTCAAGGTGGAGATTGGCTCTTTTGTTCCAAGGAGGCCTGCTCAGCTAAGATGAAGAAACACACGTATTTCTTGAAAGTCAGTAATTGGGTTAGAAGCCATAGCATGTAGCACATTGTTTCCCCATGAAAATTGGGTTAACTTGTGAAAGGCATACCTTCTGAAAATCATAGTTATTAAGGTATACATAGGCTAATTTTGTTCCAAATCAGACTATTCAGCTTAGGTGAAGAAACACACGCACCTTTCCAAATAAACCAATATGTGTTAGAAGCCATAGCATCTAGCACAGTGCTTCCTGGTGAAAATTGAGTTAGTATGTTCAAGGAATTCTTCCAGCAACTCACGTGTTTCAAGGTGGAGATAGGACCTCTTCTCTCCAAATAGACCCCTTCAGGTGAGATGAAGCAACAAATGTATCTCTCCCAGAAAAACTATCTACGTTAGAACCCGCAGCATCAAGAACATTGTTTCCTTGTAAGAATTGAGTTAGAATTTGAAGGAAATATTTCCTGCGAGTCATAGTTTTCATGGTGGGGAAAGTCTCATTTTGTTCAAATTGGCCTAATAGCTAAGTTGAAGACATAAATGTATCTCTCCAAAGATGACCACCTGTGTTAGAAGCAGGAGCTTCTAGATAGCACGTTGCTTTCCTGGGATAACTGAGTTAGTTTTTAAGGGAATGCTCCCTGCAACTTGGTGTTTCAAGGTGAAGATTGGTTCTGTGTGCTCCAAGTAAGCCTATTCAGCTGTGTTGAAGAAATACATGCACCTATCCAAAGAAAGCCATCCATGTTAGAGCTGCAACATGTAGTGCATTGATTCCTTGTGAGAATTTACTTAGTGTCTGAAAAGAATACTACCTGCAAATCAGAACGTTTAAGGTAGAGGAAGGAATGTTTTCTTTCCAAAATGGCCTACTCAGCAGAGTTGATGAATCACATGTACCTCTCGAAGTAAACCAGCTGTGTTCAAAGCAGGAGCATCTGGCACATTTTTCCCCGTGAGAATAGAGTTTGTTTTTGAAAGGAATTCTTCCTGAAACTTTCGTGTTCCAAGGTGGAGATAGGCTCTGTTGGCTACAAACAGGCCCAATCAGCTGACATGAAGGAACCCTTCTTTGCCTCTAAAGACAACCATCCAAGTTAGAGGCTGTGACAACTACAACATTGTTTCCCTGTGTGAATGGAGTGAGTTTTTAACTGGAATTCTTTCTGCAACTTCGGTGTTTCAAGGTGCAGGTAGGTCTGCTTGCCCCAAATACTCCAATTCAGCTGAGTCAAAGATAAATGTATCTCTGGAAAGAAAACTGACAAGATTAGAAGCACGAACATCTAGCAATTTGTTCCCCTGTGAGAATTGAGTTAGATTTTGAGTGAATTGTTCCAGCAATGTAGGTGTTTCAAAGTGGAGGTTGGTCTGTTTGCTGTAATCAGGCCTCTTCACCTGAGTTGAAGAAACACATGTCTCTCTATCAAAAAATCTGTGTTAGAAGTTGCGCCATGGAGCTCATTGTTTCCCTGTGAGAACTGAGTTAGGTTTTGACAGGAATGCTTCCTGCAATCATAGTTTTCCAAGAGGGGAAAATCTTATTTGTTCAAATAGGCCTATTCAGCGAAGTTGTGGAAACATATGAATCTCTCCAAAGAACACCATCTGTGTTATAAACAGGAACATCTAGCACATTGTTTTCCTGTGATAACTGAGTTACTTTTTGAAAGGAATGCTTCCTGCAGCTACGGTGTTTCAAGGTGGAGAGAGGCTCTCTTTGTTCCAAATAGGCCTATTCAACTGAGTTGATGAAACACATGTATCTCTGCTACAAACACATGTGTAGTAGAAGTAGTAGCATGTAGCACATTGTTTCCCTCTGAGAGTTGAGTTAGTTTTTGAAAGAAATAGTTCCTGCAAATCATATTTATGAAGGAGGTGAAAGGCTCATTTTGTTTCAAGTAGGCCCATTCAGCTAAGTTGAAGAGACAAATGAAACTCTTGAAGAAAATCATGTGTGTCAGAAATAGGTGCATCTAGCACTTTGTTTCCCTTGGAGAATTGAGTTCGGTTTCCAAGGAATGATTCCTCCAACCTAGTTGTTTCAAAGGCGACATAGGCTCTGTTTGCTCCACATAGGACTATTCGGCTGAGTTGAAGAAACACATGTTTATCTCCAAAGAACCCCATCCGTGATAGAAGCTACCGTATCTTGAACATTTTTTCTTTGTAATAATTGAGTTACATTTTGAAAGGACTACATCCTGCAACGTAAGTGTTTTCAGGTGGTCCTAGGCTCCTTTTGCTTCCAATATGCCTTTTCAGCTAGTTTGAAAATACACGTATCTCTCAAAATGATGCCATGTGTGTTAGAAGTCATAGCATGTAGGATATTATTTCTGCGTGAGAACTGAGTTAATTTTGCAAGGAATACTTTCTGCAATCCATAGTTTTCAAGGTGTAGAAAGGCTCATTTTGTTCCAAATAGAGCTATTCAGCTGAGTGAAAAACAACATGTCGCTCTTGAAGGAAACCAATCTGTGTTAGAAGAAGTAGCATATGACACATTTTTCCCTATGAGAACTGACTTAGTTTTGAAAGGTATACTTTCTGCAATAAGTGTTTTTGAGGTTGGAAAAGGCTCATTGTTTTCCAAATAGGCCTATTCAGCAAAGTTGAAGAACCACATTTATCTCTCGAAAGAAAGCCATCTATGTTAGAAGCAGGAGCTTCTAACTCATTGTTGCCCTGTGATAAGTGAGTAGTTTTTGTAAGGAATCCTTCCGGCAAATTAGGTGTTTCAAGGTGGACATCCTCTCTTTTCTCCAAATAAGCCTAATCCGTTGAGTTCAATAAACACATGGGTCTCTCCAAAGAAAAACATCCATGTTAGAAGCTACAGCATCTAGCACATTGTTTCCCTGTGAGAATTCAGTTGGTTTTTGAAAGAAATACTTGCTTCAACTTTGGTGTTTCAAGGTGATGATGGGCTCCTTCTGCTTCCAATAGGCCTTTTCAGCTAAGTTGAAGCACGTATATCGCTCCAAAGAAAGACATCTGTGTTAGAAGCAGTCGTGTCTAAGCACATTGTTTCCCTGTGAGAATTAAGAGAGTTTGGGAAAGGAATACTTCCTGCAAATCCTAGTGATGAAGGTGGAGAAAGGCATGTTTTGTTCCATATAGGATTATTCAGCTTAGTTGAAGAAAGACATGTACCTCTGGAAAGAAACCAATTTGTGTTCGAAGCCATAGCACGTAGCACATTGTTTCCCTGTGAAAATGGACTTAGTTTTTGCAAGGAATTTTTACTGCCACTAAGGTGTTTCAACGTGGAGATACACTCTGTTGTCTCCAAACAGACTTGTTCAGGTGAGTGGAAGAAAGAAATATATCTCTCTAAAGGAAACCATGTATGTTACAAACTGCAGCATCTCGCACATGCTTTCCCTGTGAGTTTTGAGTTCATTTCAAAGGAATACTTCCTGCAAAACAAAATTTTCTAGGTGGAGCGAGGTGGTTCTTTTTGTTCCAAATTGGCCTACTCAACTGAGTTCGTGCAACACATGTGTCTCTCAAAGAAATCCATCTGTGTTATAAGCAGGAGCATCTAGGCACATTTTACCCCTGTGAGAATTGAGTTTGTTTTTGAAAGGAATACTGCCTGCCACTTACTTTTGGGAAGCTTCAGATTGGCTCTCTATGCTCCAAATAGGCCTATTCGGGTAGTTGAAGAAACACATGTAACTCGCCAAAGAAAACCTTCGATGTTAGAAGCTGCAGCATCTAGCACATTGTTTCCCTCTGAATATTGATTAGTTTTTGTAAGGAATACTTCCTGCAAATCAGAATTTTCAAGGTGGATTAAGTCTCATTTGTCTCCAACTAGTACTATTCATCTAAGATGAAGAAACAAATGAATCTCTCAAAAGACCAACATGTGTGTTAGAAGCAGGAGCATCTACCACATTATTTCCACTGAGAATTGAGTAGTTTTTGACTGGAATGCTTCCTCAAACGTAAGTGTTTCAAGGTGGGCAAAGGCTGCTTTTGTTCCAAATATGTATGTTAACCAGAAGTGAAGAAGCACGTGTACCTTTCCGAAGCAATTCACCTACGTAATAAGCTGCTGCATCTAACATATTGTTTTGCTGTTAGAACTGGGTTAGTTTAGCAAAGGAATCCTACCTGATACGTGAGTTGTCTTAGGTTGAGTTATGCTCTGTTTGTTCCAATTAGGCCAATACAGTTAAGTTGATGAAACACATCTATCTCTTGAAAGAAACCCATGTGTTTTGGAACAACTAGCACATGTTTCCTTCTGAGAATTCAGGTCGTATTTCAGAGGAACACTTCAAGCTCCTCACAGTTTTCAAAGTGGAGAAAGACTCATTTGTTCCAAGTAGGCCTGTTAAGTGAACATGAAGAAACAAATGATTCTTTCGAAACATGACCATCTCTTTTAGAAGCAGGAGCATCTAGCACGTTGTTTTCCAGTCAGATGGAGTTAGTTTTGGAAAGAATATTTGATGCAAATGAGAATTTTCAAGGTGGAGAAAGGCTCATTTTGCTCCAAAGAGTCCTACTCACCTAAGTTGAAGAAACTCATTTGTCTCTTGAAAGAGAACCATCAGAGTTAGCAGCAGGAACGTCTAGCACATTGTTCCATGTGAGACTTCAGTAGCTTTAGAAACAATACTTCCTGCAACTTATGTGTTTCAAGGTGGAGATTGGCTCTTTTGTTCCAAGGAGGCCTGCTCAGCTAAGATGAAGAAACACACGTATTTCTTGAAAGTCAGTAATTGGGTTAGAAGCCATAGCATGTAGCACATTGTTTCCCCATGAAAATTGGGTTAACTTGTGAAAGGCATACCTTCTGAAAATCATAGTTATTAAGGTATACATAGGCTAATTTTGTTCCAAATCAGACTATTCAGCTTAGGTGAAGAAACACACGCACCTTTCCAAATAAACCAATATGTGTTAGAAGCCATAGCATCTAGCACAGTGCTTCCTGGTGAAAATTGAGTTAGTATGTTCAAGGAATTCTTCCAGCAACTCACGTGTTTCAAGGTGGAGATAGGACCTCTTCTCTCCAAATAGACCCCTTCAGGTGAGATGAAGCAACAAATGTATCTCTCCCAGAAAAACTATCTACGTTAGAACCCGCAGCATCAAGAACATTGTTTCCTTGTAAGAATTGAGTTAGAATTTGAAGGAAATATTTCCTGCGAGTCATAGTTTTCATGTTGGGGAAAGTCTCATTTTGTTCAAATTGGCCTAATAGCTAAGTTGAAGACATAAATGTATCTCTCCAAAGATGACCACCTGGGTTAGAAGCAGGAGCTTCTAGATAGCACGTTGCTTTCCTGGGATAACTGAGTTAGTTTTTAAGGGAATGCTCCCTGCAACTTGGTGTTTCAAGGTGAAGATTGGTTCTGTGTGCTCCAAGTAAGCCTATTCAGCTGTGTTGAAGAAATACATGCACCTATCCAAAGAAAGCCATCCATGTTAGAGCTGCAACATGTAGTGCATTGATTCCTTGTGAGAATTTACTTAGTGTCTGAAAAGAATACTACCTGCAAATCAGAACGTTTAAGGTAGAGGAAGGAATGTTTTCTTTCCAAAATGGCCTACTCAGCAGAGTTGATGAATCACATGTACCTCTCGAAGTAAACCAGCTGTGTTCAAAGCAGGAGCATCTGGCACATTTTTCCCCGTGAGAATAGAGTTTGTTTTTGAAAGGAATTCTTCCTGAAACTTTCGTGTTCCAAGGTGGAGATAGGCTCTGTTGGCTACAAACAGGCCCAATCAGCTGACATGAAGGAACCCTTCTTTGCCTCTAAAGACAACCATCCAAGTTAGAGGCTGTGACAACTACAACATTGTTTCCCTGTGTGAATGGAGCGAGTTTTTAAATGGAATTCTTTCTGCAACTTCGGTGTTTCAAGGTGCAGGTAGGTCTGCTTGCCCCAAATACTCCAATTCAGCTGAGTCAAAGATAAATGTATCTCTGGAAAGAAAACTGACAAGATTAGAAGCACGAACATCTAGCAATTTGTTCCCCTGTGAGAATTGAGTTAGATTTTGAGTGAATTGTTCCAGCAATGTAGGTGTTTCAAAGTGGAGGTTGGTCTGTTTGCTGTAATCAGGCCTCTTCACCTGAGTTGAAGAAACACATGTCTCTCTATCAAAAAATCTGTGTTAGAAGTTGCGCCATGGAGCTCATTGTTTCCCTGTGAGAACTGAGTTAGGTTTTGACAGGAATGCTTCCTGCAATCATAGTTTTCCAAGAGGGGAAAATCTTATTTGTTCAAATAGGCCTATTCAGCGAAGTTGTGGAAACATATGAATCTCTCCAAAGAACACCATCTGTGTTATAAACAGGAACATCTAGCACATTGTTTTCCTGTGATAACTGAGTTACTTTTTGAAAGGAATGCTTCCTGCAGCTACGGTGTTTCAAGGTGGAGAGAGGCTCTCTTTGTTCCAAATAGGCCTATTCAACTGAGTTGATGAAACACATGTATCTCTGCTACAAACACATGTGTAGTAGAAGTAGTAGCATGTAGCACATTGTTTCCCTCTGAGAGTTGAGTTAGTTTTTGAAAGAAATAGTTCCTGCAAATCATATTTATGAAGGAGGTGAAAGGCTCATTTTGTTTCAAGTAGGCCCATTCAGCTAAGTTGAAGAGACAAATGAAACTCTTGAAGAAAATCATGTGTGTCAGAAATAGGTGCATCTAGCACTTTGTTTCCCTTGGAGAATTGAGTTCGGTTTCCAAGGAATGATTCCTCCAACCTAGTTGTTTCAAAGGCGACATAGGCTCTGTTTGCTCCACATAGGACTATTCGGCTGAGTTGAAGAAACACATGTTTATCTCCAAAGAACCCCATCCGTGATAGAAGCTACCGTATCTTGAACATTTTTTCTTTGTAATAATTGAGTTACATTTTGAAAGGACTACATCCTGCAACGTAAGTGTTTTCAGGTGGTCCTAGGCTCCTTTTGCTTCCAATATGCCTTTTCAGCTAGTTTGAAAATACACGTATCTCTCAAAATGATGCCATGTGTGTTAGAAGTCATAGCATGTAGGATATTATTTCTGCGTGAGAACTGAGTTAATTTTGCAAGGAATACTTTCTGCAATCCATAGTTTTCAAGGTGTAGAAAGGCTCATTTTGTTCCAAATAGAGCTATTCAGCTAAGTGAAGAACAACATGTCGCTCTTGAAGGAAACCAATCTGTGTTAGAAGAAGTAGCATATGACACATTTTTCCCTATGAGAACTGACTTAGTTTTGAAAGGTATACTTTCTGCAATAAGTGTTTTTGAGGTTGGAAAAGGCTCATTGTTTTCCAAATAGGCCTATTCAGCAAAGTTGAAGAACCACATTTATCTCTCAAAAGAAAGCCATCTATGTTAGAAGCAGGAGCTTCTAACTCATTGTTGCCCTGTGATAAGTGAGTAGTTTTTGTAAGGAATCCTTCCGGCAAATTAGGTGTTTCAAGGTGGACATCCTCTCTTTTCTCCAAATAAGCCTAATCCATTGAGTTCAATAAACACATGGGTCTCTCCAAAGAAAAACATCCATGTTAGAAGCTAGAGCATCTAGCACATTGTTTCCCTGTGAGAATTCAGTTGGTTTTTGAAAGAAATACTTGCTTCAACTTTTGTGTTTCAAGGTGATGATGGGCTCCTTCTGCTTCCAATAGGCCTTTTCAGCTAAGTTGAAGCACGTATATCGCTCCAAAGAAAGACATCTGTGTTAGAAGCAGTCGTGTCTAAGCACATTGTTTCCCTGTGAGAATTAAGAGAGTTTGTTAAAGGAATACTTCCTGCAAATCCTAGTGATGAAGGTGGAGAAAGGCATGTTTTGTTCCATATAGGATTATTCAGCTTAGTTGAAGAAAGACATGTACCTCTGGAAAGAAACCAATTTGTGTTCGAAGCCATAGCACGTAGCACAATGTTTCCCTGTGAAAATGGACTTAGTTTTTGCAAGGAATTTTTACTGCCACTAAGGTGTTTCAAGGTGGAGATACACTCTGTTGTCTCCAAACAGACTTGTTCAGGTGAGTGGAAGAAAGAAATATATCTCTCTAAAGGAAACCATGTATGTTACAAACTGCAGCATCTCGCACATGCTTTCCCTGTGAGTTTTGAGTTCATTTCAAAGGAATACTTCCTGCAAAACAAAATTTTCTAGGTGGAGCGAGGTGGTTCTTTTTGTTCCAAATTGGCCTACTCAACTGAGTTCGTGCAACACATGTGTCTCTCAAAGAAATCCATCTGTGTTATAAGCAGGAGCATCTAGGCACATTTTACCCCTGTGAGAATTGAGTTTGTTTTTGAAAGGAATACTGCCTGCCACTTACTTTTGGGAAGCTTCAGTTTGGCTCTCTATGCTCCAAATAGGCCTATTCGGGTAGTTGAAGAAACACATGTAACTCGCCAAAGAAAACCTTCGATGTTAGAAGCTGCAGCATCTAGCACATTGTTTCCCTCTGAATATTGATTAGTTTTTGTAAGGAATACTTCCTGCAAATCAGAATTTTCAAGGTGGATTAAGTCGCATTTTTCTCCAACTAGTACTATTCATCTAAGATGAAGAAACAAATGAATCTCTCAAAAGACCAACATGTGTGTTAGAAGCAGGAGCATCTACCACATTATTTCCACTGAGAATTGAGTAGTTTTTGACTGGAATGCTTCCTCAAACGTAAGTGTTTCAAGGTGGGCAAAGGCTGCTTTTGTTCCAAATATGTATGTTAACCAGAAGTGAAGAAGCACGTGTACCTTTCCGAAGCAATTCACCTACGTAATAAGCTGCTGCATCTAACATATTGTTTTGCTGTTAGAACTGGGTTAGTTTAGCAAAGGAATCCTACCTGATACGTGAGTTGTCTTAGGTTGAGTTATGCTCTGTTTGTTCCAATTAGGCCAATACAGTTAAGTTGATGAAACACATCTATCTCTTGAAAGAAACCCATGTGTTTTGGAACAACTAGCACATGTTTCCTTCTGAGAATTCAGGTCGTATTTCAGAGGAACACTTCAAGCTCCTCACAGTTTTCAAAGTGGAGAAAGACTCATTTGTTCCAAGTAGGCCTGTTAAGTGAACATGAAGAAACAAATGATTCTTTCGAAACATGACCATCTCTTTTAGAAGCAGGAGCATCTAGCACGTTGTTTTCCAGTCAGATGGAGTTAGTTTTGGAAAGAATATTTGATGCAAATGAGAATTTTCAAGGTGGAGAAAGGCTCATTTTGCTCCAAAGAGTCCTACTCACCTAAGTTGAAGAAACTCATTTGTCTCTTGAAAGAGAACCATCAGAGTTAGCAGCAGGAACGTCTAGCACATTGTTCCATGTGAGACTTCAGTAGCTTTAGAAACAATACTTCCTGCAACTTATGTGTTTCAAGGTGGAGATTGGCTCTTTTGTTCCAAGGAGGCCTGCTCAGCTAAGATGAAGAAACACACGTATTTCTTGAAAGTCAGTAATTGTGTTAGAAGCCATAGCATGTAGCACATTGTTTCCCCATGAAAATTGGGTTAACTTGTGAAAGGCATACCTTCTGAAAATCATAGTTATTAAGGTATACATAGGCTAATTTTGTTCCAAATCAGACTATTCAGCTTAGGTGAAGAAACACACGCACCTTTCCAAATAAACCAATATGTGTTAGAAGCCATAGCATCTAGCACAGTGCTTCCTGGTGAAAATTGAGTTAGTATGTTCAAGGAATTCTTCCAGCAACTCACGTGTTTCAAGGTGGAGATAGGACCTCTTCTCTCCAAATAGACCCCTTCAGGTGAGATGAAGCAACAAATGTATCTCTCCCAGAAAAACTATCTACGTTAGAACCCGCAGCATCAAGAACATTGTTTCCTTGTAAGAATTGAGTTAGAATTTGAAGGAAATATTTCCTGCGAGTCATAGTTTTCATGGTGGGGAAAGTCTCATTTTGTTCAAATTGGCCTAATAGCTAAGTTGAAGACATAAATGTATCTCTCCAAAGATGACCACCTGTGTTAGAAGCAGGAGCTTCTAGATAGCACGTTGCTTTCCTGGGATAACTGAGTTAGTTTTTAAGGGAATGCTCCCTGCAACTTGGTGTTTCAAGGTGAAGATTGGTTCTGAGTGCTCCAAGTAAGCCTATTCAGCTGTGTTGAAGAAATACATGCACCTATCCAAAGAAAGCCATCCATGTTAGAGCTGCAACATGTAGTGCATTGATTCCTTGTGAGAATTTACTTAGTGTCTGAAAAGAATACTACCTGCAAATCAGAACGTTTAAGGTAGAGGAAGGAATGTTTTCTTTCCAAAATGGCCTACTCAGCAGAGTTGATGAATCACATGTACCTCTCGAAGTAAACCAGCTGTGTTCAAAGCAGGAGCATCTGGCACATTTTTCCCCGTGAGAATAGAGTTTGTTTTTGAAAGGAATTCTTCCTGAAACTTTCGTGTTCCAAGGTGGAGATAGGCTCTGTTGGCTACAAACAGGCCCAATCAGCTGACATGAAGGAACCCTTCTTTGCCTCTAAAGACAAACATCCAAGTTAGAGGCTGTGACAACTACAACATTGTTTCCCTGTGTGAATGGAGCGAGTTTTTAAATGGAATTCTTTCTGCAACTTCGGTGTTTCAAGGTGCAGGTAGGTCTGCTTGCCCCAAATACTCCAATTCAGCTGAGTCAAAGATAAATGTATCTCTGGAAAGAAAACTGACAAGATTAGAAGCACGAACATCTAGCAATTTGTTCCCCTGTGAGAATTGAGTTAGATTTTGAGTGAATTGTTCCAGCAATGTAGGTGTTTCAAAGTGGAGGTTGGTCTGTTTGCTGTAATCAGGCCTCTTCACCTGAGTTGAAGAAACACATGTCTCTCTATCAAAAAATCTGTGTTAGAAGTTGCGCCATGGAGCTCATTGTTTCCCTGTGAGAACTGAGTTAGGTTTTGACAGGAATGCTTCCTGCAATCATAGTTTTCCAAGAGGGGAAAATCTTATTTGTTCAAATAGGCCTATTCAGCGAAGTTGTGGAAACATATGAATCTCTCCAAAGAACACCATCTGTGTTATAAACAGGAATATCTAGCACATTGTTTTCCTGTGATAACTGAGTTACTTTTTGAAAGGAATGCTTCCTGCAGCTACGGTGTTTCAAGGTGGAGAGAGGCTCTCTTTGTTCCAAATAGGCCTATTCAACTGAGTTGATGAAACACATGTATCTCTGCTACAAACACATGTGTAGTAGAAGTAGTAGCATGTAGCACATTGTTTCCCTCTGAGAGTTGAGTTAGTTTTTGAAAGAAATAGTTCCTGCAAATCATATTTATGAAGGAGGTGAAAGGCTCATTTTGTTTCAAGTAGGCCCATTCAGCTAAGTTGAAGAGACAAATGAAACTCTTGAAGAAAATCATGTGTGTCAGAAATAGGTGCATCTAGCACTTTGTTTCCCTTGGAGAATTGAGTTCGGTTTCCAAGGAATGATTCCTCCAACCTAGTTGTTTCAAAGGCGACATAGGCTCTGTTTGCTCCACATAGGACTATTCGGCTGAGTTGAAGAAACACATGTTTATCTCCAAAGAACCCCATCCGTGATAGAAGCTACCGTATCTTGAACATTTTTTCTTTGTAATAATTGAGTTACATTTTGAAAGGACTACATCCTGCAACGTAAGTGTTTTCAGGTGGTCCTAGGCTCCTTTTGCTTCCAATATGCCTTTTCAGCTAGTTTGAAAATACACGTATCTCTCAAAATGATGCCATGTGTGTTAGAAGTCATAGCATGTAGGATATTATTTCTGCGTGAGAACTGAGTTAATTTTGCAAGGAATACTTTCTGCAATCCATAGTTTTCAAGGTGTAGAAAGGCTCATTTTGTTCCAAATAGAGCTATTCAGCTAAGTGAAGAACAACATGTCGCTCTTGAAGGAAACCAATCTGTGTTAGAAGAAGTAGCATATGACACATTTTTCCCTATGAGAACTGACTTAGTTTTGAAAGGTATACTTTCTGCAATAAGTGTTTTTGAGGTTGGAAAAGGCTCATTGTTTTCCAAATAGGCCTATTCAGCAAAGTTGAAGAACCACATTTATCTCTCGAAAGAAAGCCATCTATGTTAGAAGCAGGAGCTTCTAACTCATTGTTGCCCTGTGATAAGTGAGTAGTTTTTGTAAGGAATCCTTCCGGCAAATTAGGTGTTTCAAGGTGGACATCCTCTCTTTTCTCCAAATAAGCCTAATCCATTGAGTTCAATAAACACATGGGTCTCTCCAAAGAAAAACATCCATGTTAGAAGCTACAGCATCTAGCACATTGTTTCCCTGTGAGAATTCAGTTGGTTTTTGAAAGAAATACTTGCTTCAACTTTGGTGTTTCAAGGTGATGATGGGCTCCTTCTGCTTCCAATAGGCCTTTTCAGCTAAGTTGAAGCACGTATATCGCTCCAAAGAAAGACATCTGTGTTAGAAGCAGTCGTGTCTAAGCACATTGTTTCCCTGTGAGAATTAAGAGAGTTTGGGAAAGGAATACTTCCTGCAAATCCTAGTGATGAAGGTGGAGAAAGGCATGTTTTGTTCCATATAGGATTATTCAGCTTAGTTGAAGAAAGACATGTACCTCTGGAAAGAAACCAATTTGTGTTCGAAGCCATAGCACGTAGCACATTGTTTCCCTGTGAAAATGGACTTAGTTTTTGCAAGGAATTTTTACTGCCACTAAGGTGTTTCAAGGTGGAGATACACTCTGTTGTCTCCAAACAGACTTGTTCAGGTGAGTGGAAGAAAGAAATATATCTCTCTAAAGGAAACCATGTATGTTACAAACTGCAGCATCTCGCACATGCTTTCCCTGTGAGTTTTGAGTTCATTTCAAAGGAATACTTCCTGCAAAACAAAATTTTCTAGGTGGAGCGAGGTGGTTCTTTTTGTTCCAAATTGGCCTACTCAACTGAGTTCGTGCAACACATGTGTCTCTCAAAGAAATCCATCTGTGTTATAAGCAGGAGCATCTAGGCACATTTTACCCCTGTGAGAATTGAGTTTGTTTTTGAAAGGAATACTGCCTGCCACTTACTTTTGGGAAGCTTCAGATTGGCTCTCTATGCTCCAAATAGGCCTATTCGGGTAGTTGAAGAAACACATGTAACTCGCCAAAGAAAACCTTCGATGTTAGAAGCTGCAGCATCTAGCACATTGTTTCCCTCTGAATATTGATTAGTTTTTGTAAGGAATACTTCCTGCAAATCAGAATTTTCAAGGTGGATTAAGTCTCATTTGTCTCCAACTAGTACTATTCATCTAAGATGAAGAAACAAATGAATCTCTCAAAAGACCAACATGTGTGTTAGAAGCAGGAGCATCTACCACATTATTTCCACTGAGAATTGAGTAGTTTTTGACTGGAATGCTTCCTCAAACGTAAGTGTTTCAAGGTGGGCAAAGGCTGCTTTTGTTCCAAATATGTATGTTAACCAGAAGTGAAGAAGCACGTGTACCTTTCCGAAGAAATTCACCTACGTAATAAGCTGCTGCATCTAACATATTGTTTTGCTGTTAGAACTGGGTTAGTTTAGCAAAGGAATCCTACCTGATACGTGAGTTGTCTTAGGTTGAGTTATGCTCTGTTTGTTACAATTAGGCCAATACAGTTAAGTTGATGAAACACATCTATCTCTTGAAAGAAACCCATGTGTTTTGGAACAACTAGCACATGTTTCCTTCTGAGAATTCAGGTCGTATTTCAGAGGAACACTTCAAGCTCCTCACAGTTTTCAAAGTGGAGAAAGACTCATTTGTTCCAAGTAGGCCTGTTAAGTGAACATGAAGAAACAAATGATTCTTTCGAAACATGACCATCTCTTTTAGAAGCAGGAGCATCTAGCACGTTGTTTTCCAGTCAGATGGAGTTAGTTTTGGAAAGAATATTTGATGCAAATGAGAATTTTCAAGGTGGAGAAAGGCTCATTTTGCTCCAAAGAGTCCTACTCACCTAAGTTGAAGAAACTCATTTGTCTCTTGAAAGAGAACCATCAGAGTTAGCAGCAGGAACGTCTAGCACATTGTTCCATGTGAGACTTCAGTAGCTTTAGAAACAATACTTCCTGCAACTTATGTGTTTCAAGGTGGAGATTGGCTCTTTTGTTCCAAGGAGGCCTGCTCAGCTAAGATGAAGAAACACACGTATTTCTTGAAAGTCAGTAATTGTGTTAGAAGCCATAGCATGTAGCACATTGTTTCCCCATGAAAATTGGGTTAACTTGTGAAAGGCATACCTTCTGAAAATCATAGTTATTAAGGTATACATAGGCTAATTTTGTTCCAAATCAGACTATTCAGCTTAGGTGAAGAAACACACGCACCTTTCCAAATAAACCAATATGTGTTAGAAGCCATAGCATCTAGCACAGTGCTTCCTGGTGAAAATTGAGTTAGTATGTTCAAGGAATTCTTCCAGCAACTCACGTGTTTCAAGGTGGAGATAGGACCTCTTCTCTCCAAATAGACCCCTTCAGGTGAGATGAAGCAACAAATGTATCTCTCCCAGAAAAACTATCTACGTTAGAACCCGCAGCATCAAGAACATTGTTTCCTTGTAAGAATTGAGTTAGAATTTGAAGGAAATATTTCCTGCGAGTCATAGTTTTCATGGTGGGGAAAGTCTCATTTTGTTCAAATTGGCCTAATAGCTAAGTTGAAGACATAAATGTATCTCTCCAAAGATGAACACCTGGGTTAGAAGCAGGAGCTTCTAGATAGCACGTTGCTTTCCTGGGATAACTGAGTTAGTTTTTAAGGGAATGCTCCCTGCAACTTGGTGTTTCAAGGTGAAGATTGGTTCTGAGTGCTCCAAGTAAGCCTATTCAGCTGTGTTGAAGAAATACATGCACCTATCCAAAGAAAGCCATCCATGTTAGAGCTGCAACATGTAGTGCATTGATTCCTTGTGAGAATTTACTTAGTGTCTGAAAAGAATACTACCTGCAAATCAGAACGTTTAAGGTAGAGGAAGGAATGTTTTCTTTCCAAAATGGCCTACTCAGCAGAGTTGATGAATCACATGTACCTCTCGAAGTAAACCAGCTGTGTTCAAAGCAGGAGCATCTGGCACATTTTTCCCCGTGAGAATAGAGTTTGTTTTTGAAAGGAATTCTTCCTGAAACTTTCGTGTTCCAAGGTGGAGATAGGCTCTGTTGGCTACAAACAGGCCCAATCAGCTGACATGAAGGAACCCTTCTTTGCCTCTAAAGACAACCATCCAAGTTAGAGGCTGTGACAACTACAACATTGTTTCCCTGTGTGAATGGAGCGAGTTTTTAAATGGAATTCTTTCTGCAACTTCGGTGTTTCAAGGTGCAGGTAGGTCTGCTTGCCCCAAATACTCCAATTCAGCTGAGTCAAAGATAAATGTATCTCTGGAAAGAAAACTGACAAGATTAGAAGCACGAACATCTAGCAATTTGTTCCCCTGTGAGAATTGAGTTAGATTTTGAGTGAATTGTTCCAGCAATGTAGGTGTTTCAAAGTGGAGGTTGGTCTGTTTGCTGTAATCAGGCCTCTTCACCTGAGTTGAAGAAACACATGTCTCTCTATCAAAAAATCTGTGTTAGAAGTTGCGCCATGGAGCTCATTGTTTCCCTGTGAGAACTGAGTTAGGTTTTGACAGGAATGCTTCCTGCAATCATAGTTTTCCAAGAGGGGAAAATCTTATTTGTTCAAATAGGCCTATTCAGCGAAGTTGTGGAAACATATGAGTCTCTCCAAAGAACACCATCTGTGTTATAAACAGGAACATCTAGCACATTGTTTTCCTGTGATAACTGAGTTACTTTTTGAAAGGAATGCTTCCTGCAGCTACGGTGTTTCAAGGTGGAGAGAGGCTCTCTTTGTTCCAAATAGGCCTATTCAACTGAGTTGATGAAACACATGTATCTCTGCTACAAACACATGTGTAGTAGAAGTAGTAGCATGTAGCACATTGTTTCCCTCTGAGAGTTGAGTTAGTTTTTGAAAGAAATAGTTCCTGCAAATCATATTTATGAAGGAGGTGAAAGGCTCATTTTGTTTCAAGTAGGCCCATTCAGCTAAGTTGAAGAGACAAATGAAACTCTTGAAGAAAATCATGTGTGTCAGAAATAGGTGCATCTAGCACTTTGTTTCCCTTGGAGAATTGAGTTCGGTTTCCAAGGAATGATTCCTCCAACCTAGTTGTTTCAAAGGCGACATAGGCTCTGTTTGCTCCACATAGGACTATTCGGCTGAGTTGAAGAAACACATGTTTATCTCCAAAGAACCCCATCCGTGATAGAAGCTACCGTATCTTGAACATTTTTTCTTTGTAATAATTGAGTTACATTTTGAAAGGACTACATCCTGCAACGTAAGTGTTTTCAGGTGGTCCTAGGCTCCTTTTGCTTCCAATATGCCTTTTCAGCTAGTTTGAAAATACACGTATCTCTCAAAATGATGCCATGTGTGTTAGAAGTCATAGCATGTAGGATATTATTTCTGCGTGAGAACTGAGTTAATTTTGCAAGGAATACTTTCTGCAATCCATAGTTTTCAAGGTGTAGAAAGGCTCATTTTGTTCCAAATAGAGCTATTCAGCTGAGTGAAAAACAACATGTCGCTCTTGAAGGAAACCAATCTGTGTTAGAAGAAGTAGCATATGACACATTTTTCCCTATGAGAACTGACTTAGTTTTGAAAGGTATACTTTCTGCAATAAGTGTTTTTGAGGTTGGAAAAGGCTCATTGTTTTCCAAATAGGCCTATTCAGCAAAGTTGAAGAACCACATTTATCTCTCGAAAGAAAGCCATCTATGTTAGAAGCAGGAGCTTCTAACTCATTGTTGCCCTGTGATAAGTGAGTAGTTTTTGTAAGGAATCCTTCCGGCAAATTAGGTGTTTCAAGGTGGACATCCTCTCTTTTCTCCAAATAAGCCTAATCCATTGAGTTCAATAAACACATGGGTCTCTCCAAAGAAAAACATCCATGTTAGAAGCTAGAGCATCTAGCACATTGTTTCCCTGTGAGAATTCAGTTGGTTTTTGAAAGAAATACTTGCTTCAACTTTGGTGTTTCAAGGTGATGATGGGCTCCTTCTGCTTCCAATAGGCCTTTTCAGCTAAGTTGAAGCACGTATATCGCTCCAAAGAAAGACATCTGTGTTAGAAGCAGTCGTGTCTAAGCACATTGTTTCCCTGTGAGAATTAAGAGAGTTTGGGAAAGGAATACTTCCTGCAAATCCTAGTGATGAAGGTGGAGAAAGGCATGTTTTGTTCCATATAGGATTATTCAGCTTAGTTGAAGAAAGACATGTACCTCTGGAAAGAAACCAATTTGTGTTCGAAGCCATAGCACGTAGCACATTGTTTCCCTGTGAAAATGGACTTAGTTTTTGCAAGGAATTTTTACTGCCACTAAGGTGTTTCAACGTGGAGATACACTCTGTTGTCTCCAAACAGACTTGTTCAGGTGAGTGGAAGAAAGAAATATATCTCTCTAAAGGAAACCATGTATGTTACAAACTGCAGCATCTCGCACATGCTTTCCCTGTGAGTTTTGAGTTCATTTCAAAGGAATACTTCCTGCAAAACAAAATTTTCTAGGTGGAGCGAGGTGGTTCTTTTTGTTCCAAATTGGCCTACTCAACTGAGTTCGTGCAACACATGTGTCTCTCAAAGAAATCCATCTGTGTTATAAGCAGGAGCATCTAGGCACATTTTACCCCTGTGAGAATTGAGTTTGTTTTTGAAAGGAATACTGCCTGCCACTTACTTTTGGGAAGCTTCAGATTGGCTCTCTATGCTCCAAATAGGCCTATTCGGGTAGTTGAAGAAACACATGTAACTCGCCAAAGAAAACCTTCGATGTTAGAAGCTGCAGCATCTAGCACATTGTTTCCCTCTGAATATTGATTAGTTTTTGTAAGGAATACTTCCTGCAAATCAGAATTTTCAAGGTGGATTAAGTCTCATTTTTCTCCAACTAGTACTATTCATCTAAGATGAAGAAACAAATGAATCTCTCAAAAGACCAACATGTGTGTTAGAAGCAGGAGCATCTACCACATTATTTCCACTGAGAATTGAGTAGTTTTTGACTGGAATGCTTCCTCAAACGTAAGTGTTTCAAGGTGGGCAAAGGCTGCTTTTCTTCCAAATATGTATGTTAACCAGAAGTGAAGAAGCACGTGTACCTTTCCGAAGCAATTCACCTACGTAATAAGCTGCTGCATCTAACATATTGTTTTGCTGTTAGAACTGGGTTAGTTTAGCAAAGGAATCCTACCTGATACGTGAGTTGTCTTAGGTTGAGTTATGCTCTGTTTGTTCCAATTAGGCCAATACAGTTAAGTTGATGAAACACATCTATCTCTTGAAAGAAACCCATGTGTTTTGGAACAACTAGCACATGTTTCCTTCTGAGAATTCAGGTCGTATTTCAGAGGAACACTTCAAGCTCCTCACAGTTTTCAAAGTGGAGAAAGACTCATTTGTTCCAAGTAGGCCTGTTAAGTGAACATGAAGAAACAAATGATTCTTTCGAAACATGACCATCTCTTTTAGAAGCAGGAGCATCTAGCACGTTGTTTTCCAGTCAGATGGAGCTAGTTTTGGAAAGAATATTTGATGCAAATGAGAATTTTCAAGGTGGAGAAAGGCTCATTTTGCTCCAAAGAGTCCTACTCACCTAAGTTGAAGAAACTCATTTGTCTCTTGAAAGAGAACCATCAGAGTTAGCAGCAGGAACGTCTAGCACATTGTTCCATGTGAGACTTCAGTAGCTTTAGAAACAATACTTCCTGCAACTTATGTGTTTCAAGGTGGAGATTGGCTCTTTTGTTCCAAGGAGGCCTGCTCAGCTAAGATGAAGAAACACACGTATTTCTTGAAAGTCAGTAATTGGGTTAGAAGCCATAGCATGTAGCACATTGTTTCCCCATGAAAATTGGGTTAACTTGTAAAAGGCATACCTTCTGAAAATCATAGTTATTAAGGTATACATAGGCTAATTTTGTTCCAAATCAGACTATTCAGCTTAGGTGAAGAAACACACGCACCTTTCCAAATAAACCAATATGTGTTAGAAGCCATAGCATCTAGCACAGTGCTTCCTGGTGAAAATTGAGTTAGTATGTTCAAGGAATTCTTCCAGCAACTCACGTGTTTCAAGGTGGAGATAGGACCTCTTCTCTCCAAATAGACCCCTTCAGGTGAGATCAAGCAACAAATGTATCTCTCCCAGAAAAACTATCTACGTTAGAACCCGCAGCATCAAGAACATTGTTTCCTTGTAAGAATTGAGTTAGAATTTGAAGGAAATATTTCCTGCGAGTCATAGTTTTCATGGTGGGGAAAGTCTCATTTTGTTCAAATTGGCCTAATAGCTAAGTTGAAGACATAAATGTATCTCTCCAAAGATGACCACCTGTGTTAGAAGCAGGAGCTTCTAGATAGCACGTTGCTTTCCTGGGATAACTGAGTTAGTTTTTAAGGGAATGCTCCCTGCAACTTGGTGTTTCAAGGTGAAGATTGGTTCTGTGTGCTCCAAGTAAGCCTATTCAGCTGTGTTGAAGAAATACATGCACCTATCCAAAGAAAGCCATCCATGTTAGAGCTGCAACATGTAGTGCATTGATTCCTTGTGAGAATTTACTTAGTGTCTGAAAAGAATACTACCTGCAAATCAGAACGTTTAAGGTAGAGGAAGGAATGTTTTCTTTCCAAAATGGCCTACTCAGCAGAGTTGATGAATCACATGTACCTCTCGAAGTAAACCAGCTGTGTTCAAAGCAGGAGCATCTGGCACATTTTTCCCCGTGAGAATAGAGTTTGTTTTTGAAAGGAATTCTTCCTGAAACTTTCGTGTTCCAAGGTGGAGATAGGCTCTGTTGGCTACAAACAGGCCCAATCAGCTGACATGAAGGAACCCTTCTTTGCCTCTAAAGACAACCATCCAAGTTAGAGGCTGTGACAACTACAACATTGTTTCCCTGTGTGAATGGAGCGAGTTTTTAAATGGAATTCTTTCTGCAACTTCGGTGTTTCAAGGTGCAGGTAGGTCTGCTTGCCCCAAATACTCCAATTCAGCTGAGTCAAAGATAAATGTATCTCTGGAAAGAAAACTGACAAGATTAGAAGCACGAACATCTAGCAATTTGTTCCCCTGTGAGAATTGAGTTAGATTTTGAGTGAATTGTTCCAGCAATGTAGGTGTTTCAAAGTGGAGGTTGGTCTGTTTGCTGTAATCAGGCCTCTTCACCTGAGTTGAAGAAACACATGTCTCTCTATCAAAAAATCTGTGTTAGAAGTTGCGCCATGGAGCTCATTGTTTCCCTGTGAGAACTGAGTTAGGTTTTGACAGGAATGCTTCCTGCAATCATAGTTTTCCAAGAGGGGAAAATCTTATTTGTTCAAATAGGCCTATTCAGCGAAGTTGTGGAAACATATGAGTCTCTCCAAAGAACACCATCTGTGTTATAAACAGGAACATCTAGCACATTGTTTTCCTGTGATAACTGAGTTACTTTTTGAAAGGAATGCTTCCTGCAGCTACGGTGTTTCAAGGTGGAGAGAGGCTCTCTTTGTTCCAAATAGGCCTATTCAACTGAGTTGATGAAACACATGTATCTCTGCTACAAACACATGTGTAGTAGAAGTAGTAGCATGTAGCACATTGTTTCCCTCTGAGAGTTGAGTTAGTTTTTGAAAGAAATAGTTCCTGCAAATCATATTTATGAAGGAGGTGAAAGGCTCATTTTGTTTCAAGTAGGCCCATTCAGCTAAGTTGAAGAGACAAATGAAACTCTTGAAGAAAATCATGTGTGTCAGAAATAGGTGCATCTAGCACTTTGTTTCCCTTGGAGAATTGAGTTCGGTTTCCAAGGAATGATTCCTCCAACCTAGTTGTTTCAAAGGCGACATAGGCTCTGTTTGCTCCACATAGGACTATTCGGCTGAGTTGAAGAAACACATGTTTATCTCCAAAGAACCCCATCCGTGATAGAAGCTACCGTATCTTGAACATTTTTTCTTTGTAATAATTGAGTTACATTTTGAAAGGACTACATCCTGCAACGTAAGTGTTTTCAGGTGGTCCTAGGCTCCTTTTGCTTCCAATATGCCTTTTCAGCTAGTTTGAAAATACACGTATCTCTCAAAATGATGCCATGTGTGTTAGAAGTCATAGCATGTAGGATATTATTTCTGCGTGAGAACTGAGTTAATTTTGCAAGGAATACTTTCTGCAATCCATAGTTTTCAAGGTGTAGAAAGGCTCATTTTGTTCCAAATAGAGCTATTCAGCTAAGTGAAGAACAACATGTCGCTCTTGAAGGAAACCAATCTGTGTTAGAAGAAGTAGCATATGACACATTTTTCCCTATGAGAACTGACTTAGTTTTGAAAGGTATACTTTCTGCAATAAGTGTTTTTGAGGTTGGAAAAGGCTCATTGTTTTCCAAATAGGCCTATTCAGCAAAGTTGAAGAACCACATTTATCTCTCGAAAGAAAGCCATCTATGTTAGAAGCAGGAGCTTCTAACTCATTGTTGCCCTGTGATAAGTGAGTAGTTTTTGTAAGGAATCCTTCCGGCAAATTAGGTGTTTCAAGGTGGACATCCTCTCTTTTCTCCAAATAAGCCTAATCCATTGAGTTCAATAAACACATGGGTCTCTCCAAAGAAAAACATCCATGTTAGAAGCTAGAGCATCTAGCACATTGTTTCCCTGTGAGAATTCAGTTGGTTTTTGAAAGAAATACTTGCTTCAACTTTGGTGTTTCAAGGTGATGATGGGCTCCTTCTGCTTCCAATAGGCCTTTTCAGCTAAGTTGAAGCACGTATATCGCTCAAAGAAAGACATCTGTGTTAGAAGCAGTCGTGTCTAAGCACATTGTTTCCCTGTGAGAATTAAGAGAGTTTGGGAAAGGAATACTTCCTGCAAATCCTAGTGATCAAGGTGGAGAAAGGCATGTTTTGTTCCATATAGGATTATTCAGCTTAGTTGAAGAAAGACATGTACCTCTGGAAAGAAACCAATTTGTGTTCGAAGCCATAGCACGTAGCACATTGTTTCCCTGTGAAAATGGACTTAGTTTTTGCAAGGAATTTTTACTGCCACTAAGGTGTTTCAAGGTGGAGATACACTCTGTTGTCTCCAAACAGACTTGTTCAGGTGAGTGGAAGAAAGAAATATATCTCTCTAAAGGAAACCATGTATGTTACAAACTGCAGCATCTCGCACATGCTTTCCCTGTGAGTTTTGAGTTCATTTCAAAGGAATACTTCCTGCAAAACAAAATTTTCTAGGTGGAGCGAGGTGGTTCTTTTTGTTCCAAATTGGCCTACTCAACTGAGTTCGTGCAACACATGTGTCTCTCAAAGAAATCCATCTGTGTTATAAGCAGGAGCATCTAGGCACATTTTACCCCTGTGAGAATTGAGTTTGTTTTTGAAAGGAATACTGCCTGCCACTTACTTTTGGGAAGCTTCAGATTGGCTCTCTATGCTCCAAATAGGCCTATTCGGGTAGTTGAAGAAACACATGTAACTCGCCAAAGAAAACCTTCGATGTTAGAAGCTGCAGCATCTAGCACATTGTTTCCCTCTGAATATTGATTAGTTTTTGTAAGGAATACTTCCTGCAAATCAGAATTTTCAAGGTGGATTAAGTCTCATTTGTCTCCAACTAGTACTATTCATCTAAGATGAAGAAACAAATGAATCTCTCAAAAGACCAACATGTGTGTTAGAAGCAGGAGCATCTACCACATTATTTCCACTGAGAATTGAGTAGTTTTTGACTGGAATGCTTCCTCAAACGTAAGTGTTTCAAGGTGGGCAAAGGCTGCTTTTGTTCCAAATATGTATGTTAACCAGAAGTGAAGAAGCACGTGTACCTTTCCGAAGAAATTCACCTACGTAATAAGCTGCTGCATCTAACATATTGTTTTGCTGTTAGAACTGGGTTAGTTTAGCAAAGGAATCCTACCTGATACGTGAGTTGTCTTAGGTTGAGTTATGCTCTGTTTGTTCCAATTAGGCCAATACAGTTAAGTTGATGAAACACATCTATCTCTTGAAAGAAACCCATGTGTTTTGGAACAACTAGCACATGTTTCCTTCTGAGAATTCAGGTCGTATTTCAGAGGAACACTTCAAGCTCCTCACAGTTTTCAAAGTGGAGAAAGACTCATTTGTTCCAAGTAGGCCTGTTAAGTGAACATGAAGAAACAAATGATTCTTTCGAAACATGACCATCTCTTTTAGAAGCAGGAGCATCTAGCACGTTGTTTTCCAGTCAGATGGAGTTAGTTTTGGAAAGAATATTTGATGCAAATGAGAATTTTCAAGGTGGAGAAAGGCTCATTTTGCTCCAAAGAGTTCTACTCACCTAAGTTGAAGAAACTCATTTGTCTCTTGAAAGAGAACCATCAGAGTTAGCAGCAGGAACGTCTAGCACATTGTTCCATGTGAGACTTCAGTAGCTTTAGAAACAATACTTCCTGCAACTTATGTGTTTCAAGGTGGAGATTGGCTCTTTTGTTCCAAGGAGGCCTGCTCAGCTAAGATGAAGAAACACACGTATTTCTTGAAAGTCAGTAATTGTGTTAGAAGCCATAGCATGTAGCACATTGTTTCCCCATGAAAATTGGGTTAACTTGTGAAAGGCATACCTTCTGAAAATCATAGTTATTAAGGTATACATAGGCTAATTTTGTTCCAAATCAGACTGTTCAGCTTAGGTGAAGAAACACACGCACCTTTCCAAATAAACCAATATGTGTTAGAAGCCATAGCATCTAGCACAGTGCTTCCTGGTGAAAATTGAGTTAGTATGTTCAAGGAATTCTTCCAGCAACTCACGTGTTTCAAGGTGGAGATAGGACCTCTTCTCTCCAAATAGACCCCTTCAGGTGAGATGAAGCAACAAATGTATCTCTCCCAGAAAAACTATCTACGTTAGAACCCGCAGCATCAAGAACATTGTTTCCTTGTAAGAATTGAGTTAGAATTTGAAGGAAATATTTCCTGCGAGTCATAGTTTTCATGGTGGGGAAAGTCTCATTTTGTTCAAATTGGCCTAATAGCTAAGTTGAAGACATAAATGTATCTCTCCAAAGATGACCACCTGTGTTAGAAGCAGGAGCTTCTAGATAGCACGTTGCTTTCCTGGGATAACTGAGTTAGTTTTTAAGGGAATGCTCCCTGCAACTTGGTGTTTCAAGGTGAAGATTGGTTCTGTGTGCTCCAAGTAAGCCTATTCAGCTGTGTTGAAGAAATACATGCACCTATCCAAAGAAAGCCATCCATGTTAGAGCTGCAACATGTAGTGCATTGATTCCTTGTGAGAATTTACTTAGTGTCTGAAAAGAATACTACCTGCAAATCAGAACGTTTAAGGTAGAGGAAGGAATGTTTTCTTTCCAAAATGGCCTACTCAGCAGAGTTGATGAATCACATGTACCTCTCGAAGTAAACCAGCTGTGTTCAAAGCAGGAGCATCTGGCACATTTTTCCCCGTGAGAATAGAGTTTGTTTTTGAAAGGAATTCTTCCTGAAACTTTCGTGTTCCAAGGTGGAGATAGGCTCTGTTGGCTACAAACAGGCCCAATCAGCTGACATGAAGGAACCCTTCTTTGCCTCTAAAGACAACCATCCAAGTTAGAGGCTGTGACAACTACAACATTGTTTCCCTGTGTGAATGGAGCGAGTTTTTAAATGGAATTCTTTCTGCAACTTCGGTGTTTCAAGGTGCAGGTAGGTCTGCTTGCCCCAAATACTCCAATTCAGCTGAGTCAAAGATAAATGTATCTCTGGAAAGAAAACTGTCAAGATTAGAAGCACGAACATCTAGCAATTTGTTCCCCTGTGAGAATTGAGTTAGATTTTGAGTGAATTGTTCCAGCAATGTAGGTGTTTCAAAGTGGAGGTTGGTCTGTTTGCTGTAATCAGGCCTCTTCACCTGAGTTGAAGAAACACATGTCTCTCTATCAAAAAATCTGTGTTAGAAGTTGCGCCATGGAGCTCATTGTTTCCCTGTGAGAACTGAGTTAGGTTTTGACAGGAATGCTTCCTGCAATCATAGTTTTCCAAGAGGGGAAAATCTTATTTGTTCAAATAGGCCTATTCAGCGAAGTTGTGGAAACATATGAGTCTCTCCAAAGAACACCATCTGTGTTATAAACAGGAACATCTAGCACATTGTTTTCCTGTGATAACTGAGTTACTTTTTGAAAGGAATGCTTCCTGCAGCTACGGTGTTTCAAGGTGGAGAGAGGCTCTCTTTGTTCCAAATAGGCCTATTCAACTGAGTTGATGAAACACATGTATCTCTGCTACAAACACATGTGTAGTAGAAGTAGTAGCATGTAGCACATTGTTTCCCTCTGAGAGTTGAGTTAGTTTTTGAAAGAAATAGTTCCTGCAAATCATATTTATGAAGGAGGTGAAAGGCTCATTTTGTTTCAAGTAGGCCCATTCAGCTAAGTTGAAGAGACAAATGAAACTCTTGAAGAAAATCATGTGTGTCAGAAATAGGTGCATCTAGCACTTTGTTTCCCTTGGAGAATTGAGTTCGGTTTCCAAGGAATGATTCCTCCAACCTAGTTGTTTCAAAGGCGACATAGGCTCTGTTTGCTCCACATAGGACTATTCGGCTGAGTTGAAGAAACACATGTTTATCTCCAAAGAACCCCATCCGTGATAGAAGCTACCGTATCTTGAACATTTTTTCTTTGTAATAATTGAGTTACATTTTGAAAGGACTACATCCTGCAACGTAAGTGTTTTCAGGTGGTCCTAGGCTCCTTTTGCTTCCAATATGCCTTTTCAGCTAGTTTGAAAATACACGTATCTCTCAAAATGATGCCATGTGTGTTAGAAGTCATAGCATGTAGGATATTATTTCTGCGTGAGAACTGAGTTAATTTTGCAAGGAATACTTTCTGCAATCCATAGTTTTCAAGGTGTAGAAAGGCTCATTTTGTTCCAAATAGAGCTATTCAGCTGAGTGAAAAACAACATGTCGCTCTTGAAGGAAACCAATCTGTGTTAGAAGAAGTAGCATATGACACATTTTTCCCTATGAGAACTGACTTAGTTTTGAAAGGTATACTTTCTGCAATAAGTGTTTTTGAGGTTGGAAAAGGCTCATTGTTTTCCAAATAGGCCTATTCAGCAAAGTTGAAGAACCACATTTATCTCTCGAAAGAAAGCCATCTATGTTAGAAGCAGGAGCTTCTAACTCATTGTTGCCCTGTGATAAGTGAGTAGTTTTTGTAAGGAATCCTTCCGGCAAATTAGGTGTTTCAAGGTGGACATCCTCTCTTTTCTCCAAATAAGCCTAATCCATTGAGTTCAATAAACACATGGGTCTCTCCAAAGAAAAACATCCATGTTAGAAGCTAGAGCATCTAGCACATTGTTTCCCTGTGAGAATTCAGTTGGTTTTTGAAAGAAATACTTGCTTCAACTTTGGTGTTTCAAGGTGATGATGGGCTCCTTCTGCTTCCAATAGGCCTTTTCAGCTAAGTTGAAGCACGTATATCGCTCCAAAGAAAGACATCTGTGTTAGAAGCAGTCGTGTCTAAGCACATTGTTTCCCTGTGAGAATTAAGAGAGTTTGGGAAAGGAATACTTCCTGCAAATCCTAGTGATGAAGGTGGAGAAAGGCATGTTTTGTTCCATATAGGATTATTCAGCTTAGTTGAAGAAAGACATGTACCTCTGGAAAGAAACCAATTTGTGTTCGAAGCCATAGCACGTAGCACATTGTTTCCCTGTGAAAATGGACTTAGTTTTTGCAAGGAATTTTTACTGCCACTAAGGTGTTTCAAGGTGGAGATACACTCTGTTGTCTCCAAACAGACTTGTTCAGGTGAGTGGAAGAAAGAAATATATCTCTCTAAAGGAAACCATGTATGTTACAAACTGCAGCATCTCGCACATGCTTTCCCTGTGAGTTTTGAGTTCATTTCAAAGGAATACTTCCTGCAAAACAAAATTTTCTAGGTGGAGCGAGGTGGTTCTTTTTGTTCCAAATTGGCCTACTCAACTGAGTTCGTGCAACACATGTGTCTCTCAAAGAAATCCATCTGTGTTATAAGCAGGAGCATCTAGGCACATTTTACCCCTGTGAGAATTGAGTTTGTTTTTGAAAGGAATACTGCCTGCCACTTACTTTTGGGAAGCTTCAGATTGGCTCTCTATGCTCCAAATAGGCCTATTCGGGTAGTTGAAGAAACACATGTAACTCGCCAAAGAAAACCTTCGATGTTAGAAGCTGCAGCATCTAGCACATTGTTTCCCTCTGAATATTGATTAGTTTTTGTAAGGAATACTTCCTGCAAATCAGAATTTTCAAGGTGGATTAAGTCTCATTTGTCTCCAACTAGTACTATTCATCTAAGATGAAGAAACAAATGAATCTCTCAAAAGACCAACATGTGTGTTAGAAGCAGGAGCATCTACCACATTATTTCCACTGAGAATTGAGTAGTTTTTGACTGGAATGCTTCCTCAAACGTAAGTGTTTCAAGGTGGGCAAAGGCTGCTTTTGTTCCAAATATGTATGTTAACCAGAAGTGAAGAAGCACGTGTACCTTTCCGAAGAAATTCACCTACGTAATAAGCTGCTGCATCTAACATATTGTTTTGCTGTTAGAACTGGGTTAGTTTAGCAAAGGAATCCTACCTGATACGTGAGTTGTCTTAGGTTGAGTTATGCTCTGTTTGTTCCAATTAGGCCAATACAGTTAAGTTGATGAAACACATCTATCTCTTGAAAGAAACCCATGTGTTTTGGAACAACTAGCACATGTTTCCTTCTGAGAATTCAGGTCGTATTTCAGAGGAACACTTCAAGCTCCTCACAGTTTTCAAAGTGGAGAAAGACTCATTTGTTCCAAGTAGGCCTGTTAAGTGAACATGAAGAAACAAATGATTCTTTCGAAACATGACCATCTCTTTTAGAAGCAGGAGCATCTAGCACGTTGTTTTCCAGTCAGATGGAGTTAGTTTTGGAAAGAATATTTGATGCAAATGAGAATTTTCAAGGTGGAGAAAGGCTCATTTTGCTCCAAAGAGTTCTACTCACCTAAGTTGAAGAAACTCATTTGTCTCTTGAAAGAGAACCATCAGAGTTAGCAGCAGGAACGTCTAGCACATTGTTCCATGTGAGACTTCAGTAGCTTTAGAAACAATACTTCCTGCAACTTATGTGTTTCAAGGTGGAGATTGGCTCTTTTGTTCCAAGGAGGCCTGCTCAGCTAAGATGAAGAAACACACGTATTTCTTGAAAGTCAGTAATTGTGTTAGAAGCCATAGCATGTAGCACATTGTTTCCCCATGAAAATTGGGTTAACTTGTGAAAGGCATACCTTCTGAAAATCATAGTTATTAAGGTATACATAGGCTAATTTTGTTCCAAATCAGACTGTTCAGCTTAGGTGAAGAAACACACGCACCTTTCCAAATAAACCAATATGTGTTAGAAGCCATAGCATCTAGCACAGTGCTTCCTGGTGAAAATTGAGTTAGTATGTTCAAGGAATTCTTCCAGCAACTCACGTGTTTCAAGGTGGAGATAGGACCTCTTCTCTCCAAATAGACCCCTTCAGGTGAGATGAAGCAACAAATGTATCTCTCCCAGAAAAACTATCTACGTTAGAACCCGCAGCATCAAGAACATTGTTTCCTTGTAAGAATTGAGTTAGAATTTGAAGGAAATATTTCCTGCGAGTCATAGTTTTCATGGTGGGGAAAGTCTCATTTTGTTCAAATTGGCCTAATAGCTAAGTTGAAGACATAAATGTATCTCTCCAAAGATGACCACCTGTGTTAGAAGCAGGAGCTTCTAGATAGCACGTTGCTTTCCTGGGATAACTGAGTTAGTTTTTAAGGGAATGCTCCCTGCAACTTGGTGTTTCAAGGTGAAGATTGGTTCTGTGTGCTCCAAGTAAGCCTATTCAGCTGTGTTGAAGAAATACATGCACCTATCCAAAGAAAGCCATCCATGTTAGAGCTGCAACATGTAGTGCATTGATTCCTTGTGAGAATTTACTTAGTGTCTGAAAAGAATACTACCTGCAAATCAGAACGTTTAAGGTAGAGGAAGGAATGTTTTCTTTCCAAAATGGCCTACTCAGCAGAGTTGATGAATCACATGTACCTCTCGAAGTAAACCAGCTGTGTTCAAAGCAGGAGCATCTGGCACATTTTTCCCCGTGAGAATAGAGTTTGTTTTTGAAAGGAATTCTTCCTGAAACTTTCGTGTTCCAAGGTGGAGATAGGCTCTGTTGGCTACAAACAGGCCCAATCAGCTGACATGAAGGAACCCTTCTTTGCCTCTAAAGACAACCATCCAAGTTAGAGGCTGTGACAACTACAACATTGTTTCCCTGTGTGAATGGAGCGAGTTTTTAAATGGAATTCTTTCTGCAACTTCGGTGTTTCAAGGTGCAGGTAGGTCTGCTTGCCCCAAATACTCCAATTCAGCTGAGTCAAAGATAAATGTATCTCTGGAAAGAAAACTGACAAGATTAGAAGCACGAACATCTAGCAATTTGTTCCCCTGTGAGAATTGAGTTAGATTTTGAGTGAATTGTTCCAGCAATGTAGGTGTTTCAAAGTGGAGGTTGGTCTGTTTGCTGTAATCAGGCCTCTTCACCTGAGTTGAAGAAACACATGTCTCTCTATCAAAAAATCTGTGTTAGAAGTTGCGCCATGGAGCTCATTGTTTCCCTGTGAGAACTGAGTTAGGTTTTGACAGGAATGCTTCCTGCAATCATAGTTTTCCAAGAGGGGAAAATCTTATTTGTTCAAATAGGCCTATTCAGCGAAGTTGTGGAAACATATGAGTCTCTCCAAAGAACACCATCTGTGTTATAAACAGGAACATCTAGCACATTGTTTTCCTGTGATAACTGAGTTACTTTTTGAAAGGAATGCTTCCTGCAGCTACGGTGTTTCAAGGTGGAGAGAGGCTCTCTTTGTTCCAAATAGGCCTATTCAACTGAGTTGATGAAACACATGTATCTCTGCTACAAACACATGTGTAGTAGAAGTAGTAGCATGTAGCACATTGTTTCCCTCTGAGAGTTGAGTTAGTTTTTGAAAGAAATAGTTCCTGCAAATCATATTTATGAAGGAGGTGAAAGGCTCATTTTGTTTCAAGTAGGCCCATTCAGCTAAGTTGAAGAGACAAATGAAACTCTTGAAGAAAATCATGTGTGTCAGAAATAGGTGCATCTAGCACTTTGTTTCCCTTGGAGAATTGAGTTCGGTTTCCAAGGAATGATTCCTCCAACCTAGTTGTTTCAAAGGCGACATAGGCTCTGTTTGCTCCACATAGGACTATTCGGCTGAGTTGAAGAAACACATGTTTATCTCCAAAGAACCCCATCCGTGATAGAAGCTACCGTATCTTGAACATTTTTTCTTTGTAATAATTGAGTTACATTTTGAAAGGACTACATCCTGCAACGTAAGTGTTTTCAGGTGGTCCTAGGCTCCTTTTGCTTCCAATATGCCTTTTCAGCTAGTTTGAAAATACACGTATCTCTCAAAATGATGCCATGTGTGTTAGAAGTCATAGCATGTAGGATATTATTTCTGCGTGAGAACTGAGTTAATTTTGCAAGGAATACTTTCTGCAATCCATAGTTTTCAAGGTGTAGAAAGGCTCATTTTGTTCCAAATAGAGCTATTCAGCTGAGTGAAAAACAACATGTCGCTCTTGAAGGAAACCAATCTGTGTTAGAAGAAGTAGCATATGACACATTTTTCCCTATGAGAACTGACTTAGTTTTGAAAGGTATACTTTCTGCAATAAGTGTTTTTGAGGTTGGAAAAGGCTCATTGTTTTCCAAATAAGCCTATTCAGCAAAGTTGAAGAACCACATTTATCTCTCGAAAGAAAGCCATCTATGTTAGAAGCAGGAGCTTCTAACTCATTGTTGCCCTGTGATAAGTGAGTAGTTTTTGTAAGGAATCCTTCCGGCAAATTAGGTGTTTCAAGGTGGACATCCTCTCTTTTCTCCAAATAAGCCTAATCCATTGAGTTCAATAAACACATGGGTCTCTCCAAAGAAAAACATCCATGTTAGAAGCTAGAGCATCTAGCACATTGTTTCCCTGTGAGAATTCAGTTGGTTTTTGAAAGAAATACTTGCTTCAACTTTGGTGTTTCAAGGTGATGATGGGCTCCTTCTGCTTCCAATAGGCCTTTTCAGCTAAGTTGAAGCACGTATATCGCTCCAAAGAAAGACATCTGTGTTAGAAGCAGTCGTGTCTAAGCACATTGTTTCCCTGTGAGAATTAAGAGAGTTTGGGAAAGGAATACTTCCTGCAAATCCTAGTGATGAAGGTGGAGAAAGGCATGTTTTGTTCCATATAGGATTATTCAGCTTAGTTGAAGAAAGACATGTACCTCTGGAAAGAAACCAATTTGTGTTCGAAGCCATAGCACGTAGCACATTGTTTCCCTGTGAAAATGGACTTAGTTTTTGCAAGGAATTTTTACTGCCACTAAGGTGTTTCAAGGTGGAGATACACTCTGTTGTCTCCAAACAGACTTGTTCAGGTGAGTGGAAGAAAGAAATATATCTCTCTAAAGGAAACCATGTATGTTACAAACTGCAGCATCTCGCACATGCTTTCCCTGTGAGTTTTGAGTTCATTTCAAAGGAATACTTCCTGCAAAACAAAATTTTCTAGGTGGAGCGAGGTGGTTCTTTTTGTTCCAAATTGGCCTACTCAACTGAGTTCGTGCAACACATGTGTCTCTCAAAGAAATCCATCTGTGTTATAAGCAGGAGCATCTAGGCACATTTTACCCCTGTGAGAATTGAGTTTGTTTTTGAAAGGAATACTGCCTGCCACTTACTTTTGGGAAGCTTCAGATTGGCTCTCTATGCTCCAAATAGGCCTATTCGGGTAGTTGAAGAAACACATGTAACTCGCCAAAGAAAACCTTCGATGTTAGAAGCTGCAGCATCTAGCACATTGTTTCCCTCTGAATATTGATTAGTTTTTGTAAGGAATACTTCCTGCAAATCAGAATTTTCAAGGTGGATTAAGTCTCATTTGTCTCCAACTAGTACTATTCATCTAAGATGAAGAAACAAATGAATCTCTCAAAAGACCAACATGTGTGTTAGAAGCAGGAGCATCTACCACATTATTTCCACTGAGAATTGAGTAGTTTTTGACTGGAATGCTTCCTCAAACGTAAGTGTTTCAAGGTGGGCAAAGGCTGCTTTTGTTCCAAATATGTATGTTAACCAGAAGTGAAGAAGCACGTGTACCTTTCCGAAGAAATTCACCTACGTAATAAGCTGCTGCATCTAACATATTGTTTTGCTGTTAGAACTGGGTTAGTTTAGCAAAGGAATCCTACCTGATACGTGAGTTGTCTTAGGTTGAGTTATGCTCTGTTTGTTCCAATTAGGCCAATACAGTTAAGTTGATGAAACACATCTATCTCTTGAAAGAAACCCATGTGTTTTGGAACAACTAGCACATGTTTCCTTCTGAGAATTCAGGTCGTATTTCAGAGGAACACTTCAAGCTCCTCACAGTTTTCAAAGTGGAGAAAGACTCATTTGTTCCAAGTAGGCCTGTTAAGTGAACATGAAGAAACAAATGATTCTTTCGAAACATGACCATCTCTTTTAGAAGCAGGAGCATCTAGCACGTTGTTTTCCAGTCAGATGGAGTTAGTTTTGGAAAGAATATTTGATGCAAATGAGAATTTTCAAGGTGGAGAAAGGCTCATTTTGCTCCAAAGAGTTCTACTCACCTAAGTTGAAGAAACTCATTTGTCTCTTGAAAGAGAACCATCAGAGTTAGCAGCAGGAACGTCTAGCACATTGTTCCATGTGAGACTTCAGTAGCTTTAGAAACAATACTTCCTGCAACTTATGTGTTTCAAGGTGGAGATTGGCTCTTTTGTTCCAAGGAGGCCTGCTCAGCTAAGATGAAGAAACACACGTATTTCTTGAAAGTCAGTAATTGTGTTAGAAGCCATAGCATGTAGCACATTGTTTCCCCATGAAAATTGGGTTAACTTGTGAAAGGCATACCTTCTGAAAATCATAGTTATTAAGGTATACATAGGCTAATTTTGTTCCAAATCAGACTGTTCAGCTTAGGTGAAGAAACACACGCACCTTTCCAAATAAACCAATATGTGTTAGAAGCCATAGCATCTAGCACAGTGCTTCCTGGTGAAAATTGAGTTAGTATGTTCAAGGAATTCTTCCAGCAACTCACGTGTTTCAAGGTGGAGATAGGACCTCTTCTCTCCAAATAGACCCCTTCAGGTGAGATGAAGCAACAAATGTATCTCTCCCAGAAAAACTATCTACGTTAGAACCCGCAGCATCAAGAACATTGTTTCCTTGTAAGAATTGAGTTAGAATTTGAAGGAAATATTTCCTGCGAGTCATAGTTTTCATGGTGGGGAAAGTCTCATTTTGTTCAAATTGGCCTAATAGCTAAGTTGAAGACATAAATGTATCTCTCCAAAGATGACCACCTGTGTTAGAAGCAGGAGCTTCTAGATAGCACGTTGCTTTCCTGGGATAACTGAGTTAGTTTTTAAGGGAATGCTCCCTGCAACTTGGTGTTTCAAGGTGAAGATTGGTTCTGTGTGCTCCAAGTAAGCCTATTCAGCTGTGTTGAAGAAATACATGCACCTATCCAAAGAAAGCCATCCATGTTAGAGCTGCAACATGTAGTGCATTGATTCCTTGTGAGAATTTACTTAGTGTCTGAAAAGAATACTACCTGCAAATCAGAACGTTTAAGGTAGAGGAAGGAATGTTTTCTTTCCAAAATGGCCTACTCAGCAGAGTTGATGAATCACATGTACCTCTCGAAGTAAACCAGCTGTGTTCAAAGCAGGAGCATCTGGCACATTTTTCCCCGTGAGAATAGAGTTTGTTTTTGAAAGGAATTCTTCCTGAAACTTTCGTGTTCCAAGGTGGAGATAGGCTCTGTTGGCTACAAACAGGCCCAATCAGCTGACATGAAGGAACCCTTCTTTGCCTCTAAAGACAACCATCCAAGTTAGAGGCTGTGACAACTACAACATTGTTTCCCTGTGTGAATGGAGCGAGTTTTTAAATGGAATTCTTTCTGCAACTTCGGTGTTTCAAGGTGCAGGTAGGTCTGCTTGCCCCAAATACTCCAATTCAGCTGAGTCAAAGATAAATGTATCTCTGGAAAGAAAACTGACAAGATTAGAAGCACGAACATCTAGCAATTTGTTCCCCTGTGAGAATTGAGTTAGATTTTGAGTGAATTGTTCCAGCAATGTAGGTGTTTCAAAGTGGAGGTTGGTCTGTTTGCTGTAATCAGGCCTCTTCACCTGAGTTGAAGAAACACATGTCTCTCTATCAAAAAATCTGTGTTAGAAGTTGCGCCATGGAGCTCATTGTTTCCCTGTGAGAACTGAGTTAGGTTTTGACAGGAATGCTTCCTGCAATCATAGTTTTCCAAGAGGGGAAAATCTTATTTGTTCAAATAGGCCTATTCAGCGAAGTTGTGGAAACATATGAGTCTCTCCAAAGAACACCATCTGTGTTATAAACAGGAACATCTAGCACATTGTTTTCCTGTGATAACTGAGTTACTTTTTGAAAGGAATGCTTCCTGCAGCTACGGTGTTTCAAGGTGGAGAGAGGCTCTCTTTGTTCCAAATAGGCCTATTCAACTGAGTTGATGAAACACATGTATCTCTGCTACAAACACATGTGTAGTAGAAGTAGTAGCATGTAGCACATTGTTTCCCTCTGAGAGTTGAGTTAGTTTTTGAAAGAAATAGTTCCTGCAAATCATATTTATGAAGGAGGTGAAAGGCTCATTTTGTTTCAAGTAGGCCCATTCAGCTAAGTTGAAGAGACAAATGAAACTCTTGAAGAAAATCATGTGTGTCAGAAATAGGTGCATCTAGCACTTTGTTTCCCTTGGAGAATTGAGTTCGGTTTCCAAGGAATGATTCCTCCAACCTAGTTGTTTCAAAGGCGACATAGGCTCTGTTTGCTCCACATAGGACTATTCGGCTGAGTTGAAGAAACACATGTTTATCTCCAAAGAACCCCATCCGTGATAGAAGCTACCGTATCTTGAACATTTTTTCTTTGTAATAATTGAGTTACATTTTGAAAGGACTACATCCTGCAACGTAAGTGTTTTCAGGTGGTCCTAGGCTCCTTTTGCTTCCAATATGCCTTTTCAGCTAGTTTGAAAATACACGTATCTCTCAAAATGATGCCATGTGTGTTAGAAGTCATAGCATGTAGGATATTATTTCTGCGTGAGAACTGAGTTAATTTTGCAAGGAATACTTTCTGCAATCCATAGTTTTCAAGGTGTAGAAAGGCTCATTTTGTTCCAAATAGAGCTATTCAGCTGAGTGAAAAACAACATGTCGCTCTTGAAGGAAACCAATCTGTGTTAGAAGAAGTAGCATATGACACATTTTTCCCTATGAGAACTGACTTAGTTTTGAAAGGTATACTTTCTGCAATAAGTGTTTTTGAGGTTGGAAAAGGCTCATTGTTTTCCAAATAAGCCTATTCAGCAAAGTTGAAGAACCACATTTATCTCTCGAAAGAAAGCCATCTATGTTAGAAGCAGGAGCTTCTAACTCATTGTTGCCCTGTGATAAGTGAGTAGTTTTTGTAAGGAATCCTTCCGGCAAATTAGGTGTTTCAAGGTGGACATCCTCTCTTTTCTCCAAATAAGCCTAATCCATTGAGTTCAATAAACACATGGGTCTCTCCAAAGAAAAACATCCATGTTAGAAGCTAGAGCATCTAGCACATTGTTTCCCTGTGAGAATTCAGTTGGTTTTTGAAAGAAATACTTGCTTCAACTTTGGTGTTTCAAGGTGATGATGGGCTCCTTCTGCTTCCAATAGGCCTTTTCAGCTAAGTTGAAGCACGTATATCGCTCCAAAGAAAGACATCTGTGTTAGAAGCAGTCGTGTCTAAGCACATTGTTTCCCTGTGAGAATTAAGAGAGTTTGGGAAAGGAATACTTCCTGCAAATCCTAGTGATGAAGGTGGAGAAAGGCATGTTTTGTTCCATATAGGATTATTCAGCTTAGTTGAAGAAAGACATGTACCTCTGGAAAGAAACCAATTTGTGTTCGAAGCCATAGCACGTAGCACATTGTTTCCCTGTGAAAATGGACTTAGTTTTTGCAAGGAATTTTTACTGCCACTAAGGTGTTTCAAGGTGGAGATACACTCTGTTGTCTCCAAACAGACTTGTTCAGGTGAGTGGAAGAAAGAAATATATCTCTCTAAAGGAAACCATGTATGTTACAAACTGCAGCATCTCGCACATGCTTTCCCTGTGAGTTTTGAGTTCATTTCAAAGGAATACTTCCTGCAAAACAAAATTTTCTAGGTGGAGCGAGGTGGTTCTTTTTGTT